>NC_062984.1:11969938-14519504 GCF_023078275.1 Leguminivora glycinivorella
AAAAATTAATTCGCTAATTGCCTATGGGAGGTAAATTTCCAGTTGGCAGTTAACGTGGTATGGCAACGTAATTACTTGATATTAATTAATATTGAATGACCCGTTCTAAAGTAAGTTTAAAAAGCTGTAACTCCCTAGAGAGGTATGGAGTCTTTATCACAACTATATCTTGCGCGGAAACACTGCTTTCTTTCAGTACTGATACCTGCATGAAATAAGGTGACTATAGGGACCCTTTTAGAGCAATTAAGGCAAAGACACATCGTAGTCAAATTGAAATATTTAAATATATGTAAAAACAACTAAATTAATAACGTATCTGATAACACATGTAACCAAATAACATTGTATCTTTATTTTATTATTTTTTACGGTATATCCCCAGGTAAGTATATCACGTATAAAAATAAAGTCGAAATATTATCTTAAAGTAAAAGATATTTACAAATTTAAAAGCGCATAAACAGCTTTCAGGCGAGGAAAAATCGCGCACAAAATACCTATTCGATTTCAAATTTTTACTTGGAAATGAAGAGTATTTTGGCTAATCTCGCAATCAAAGGGAACACGCTTAACTTGATAGAACCAAGCCTAGTCCTAGTTCTCTCTGGATTGCAAATACTCAGTTCGATCGAGTAATCGATGACAAATAGGTTCGCTCGCTCGATCTAATCGTTCATTTTGAACGACTCCTTTGATGTTGAAATGACTTTTTTCTCGATACATCCGGGTCCCGATATTCTTTTGATGTGTAAAGGGACTCTTGTTAATTAAGATAAGAGGATGTTATACCGTTATGTTATATGAGTCTTCTGTAGTTCCGAGAACGTGTATTTATACATAATATCTTTGACCGGATTATATCATTATATTGTTTATTCATTCCTCTGATACTTGATACTCCATTCATTATGAAATAACGATACCAAGGAAAAATCATGATGTTATCGGTTTCGGTTTTCGGTTTTGCTGTGCTACGTAAATATTTACCTTGTAGCATGTACTTCTTGTAATTGAGTACGATTGTTGTAAGTTATCTGTTTTCTATGAAACTGTTAAGTACGGTATCTTAAATATGATACATTTGTGTACGATGATTTTTAGGGTTCCGTAGTCAACTAGGAACCCTTATAGTTTCGCCATGTCTGTCTGTCCGTCCGTCCGTCCGTCCGTCCGTCCGCGGATAATCTCAGTAACCGTTAGCACTAGAAAGCTGAAATTTGGTACCAATAATATGTATATCAATCACGCTAACAAAGTGCAAAAATAAAAAATGGAAAAAAATGTTTTATTAGGGTACCCCCCCTACATGTAAAGTGGGGGCTGATATTTTTTTCATTCCAACTCCAACGTGTGGTATATTGTTGGATAGGTATAAAAAATTAATAAGGGTTTACTAAGACCGTTTTTTGATAATATTAATATTTTCGTAAATAATCGCTCCTAAAGGAAAAAAAAGTGCGGCCCTCTAACTTTTGAACCATAACTTTAAAAAATATGAAAAAAATCACAAAAGTAGAACTTTATAAAGACTTTCTAGGAAAATTGTTTTGAACTTGATAGGTTTAATAGTTTTTGAGAAAAATACGGAAAACTACGGAACCCTACACTGAGCGTGGCCCGACACGCTCTTGGCCGGTTTTTAACACATGATATTAGCTGTTCAAGTCGGGCAAAATCCCGCTAGCTGAGAGCTTTAATCGAAAACGCTGCCCAAACTATATCAAAACAATGTATGGCGAAATTGTGTCTCTCTAAAAGGTCTACAAAAAAGTCCCCGATGGCATATCTATCTTTTACGGATAACTTACTATAACCATTTTTATGTTATCATTTGGTATGTTGTAGCCGGGCCGGGCCGCTAGTATTTAATACAATTTTAAAAATTATTCTTCACGGGTTCACTTCACTTGAATATTGGCAAAAAAAAATGCGAGAGTTTTGTAAAGACTCATCAAAAGAGAAAATTTTCGTCAGTTCATTGAAATAAGCTTAACATATTATGTTTTCCAAGAAAGCCTCCTATTATATACATTATATTTCCTCTCGGTTTTTGTTGGTTTTCTATTGTACAAATGCTATTTATTTGTCACTCAATTTATATGTTAAAGACTTTCACAGTTTGTGGCTTTAACCCTTAAATGCATGGTGATGTATATACACCGTGTTTCACTTAACACTAAAAACCTGAAAACCGTTTGTTCAGAATCGAGAGTAGAATCGATTGAGCTATATCTTGATGGGGGTAATATTTTTTGTTTTAATTTGTATAATTAGTTATTGTTTACGTGCCCATTCTACAAATTCGTAATACAACATTGTGCATATCATATTGCTAGAGGTTGTATACCTTTTTCAGTATTTAGGGGTATTAATACTGGCTGGTTACTTGGACGATTATTTTTTCCGCTACGAGTTTGACGTTGTGCGTCACTTTAATTTTAAAGTTTATCATAAGTCATAACAAATTGAACTCTTACCTAATTACAACCTTGTCATTTTGAATTTTAGGTTTAAATTTGCTTACTGCGTCACCTGTCCAATTTGAAGTTTAGGTACTGTGACACAGTTTAACGTGCTTTACAGTGACATAGCTGTCTATTGGTAAACCTTATGTCGTTGCAGTAACATACACAATTATTCCGTTTTAAGGTTTTCGATTATTATATTTTATTCAGTGTAGAGTTAAAAGTCGAGTAGAGCTGCACAGAAAATTAAATATTCAATTTAAAAAAATAATAATCATCAAATTAAAAAATGAATATTCTAGATACGTTTAAAAAAATAAAAATCAGTTGGGGTGTCTGAGGTTTTGAGTGATACCGGAAACACGGTGTATGATATTTGATGGCCCGTGGCTCGATATGTAGCTATCCGGAATCACATTTATTGCTTAATTATTAATCATTATTTATTATTATTTAATATACAATTAAATAATATAATGATTTACTATTTATTATTTACGGATTAAATGAAATGGCGGAAAAGTGTGAAAAAACAGGACGATGGCGATTTTTAGTATGTGTTTTAGGCTGATTTTTTCGGAGTTAATAATTAGTTTGTGTTTAAACATTTTATCATAAAGGTTTCACAAATAGTGTACCTTTTTAATAGTAATATTTTTTTTAAATAAAACTTAGCAATTTCGATTTATTTATATAAATAAGTTTTGGCCTATTTAACTCCTAACACTGATTTAGTATAAAAATAGATCTAAAATATTTTTTTAATTATTTTTTCCAGAGTCAGAAAACCATTGTCTATCACATATATTAATATGTCGTTAAAAGAAAAAATCATGCATTTAAGGGTTAAGCTATTATCAATATATTTTTCTCAAAATTAAATATATTTATGGGTTTGTCATTTACGGAAGATTAAATGAATAATTATAAATTAGTTTCACGCTCCTCGAACTTTAAAGATATCAACAAGTTGGTAATAAAAAAGAATCACTATACAACAATACTAATGAAAGGACTCCGTTTACACAGTTTACACAAAATACCTTCTTTAGGTACTTAAGGCGGATTATGATTATTACGCACAACTGTCATAATATAATGAAAACATGTGTGTTTCATAGAGGCTTCTGAGCCTAAATTTCAATAAGTATATACCTCTAAATAAACCGGTAGCGAAACATGCCTATTTATAAAGACTAATGTTTATTCCTCAATCTTACGGAATCAGATATCGGCCAAGCCTTTTCCAAACAGAAATCCATTAAAACCGCCGCGAAATCTACATTATTTCACTCCGATCCCGCATTTCGTTTGTAAAAGGCTATTCCGGCCGATTTTCCTTTATTTAACCGGAGCAAAATGTCCGAACACAATTGTTTAATTGAGTAAAACCACTCTCGAATTATCTTAGGTCATTCGTTCGCCAGCTGTGTTATTTTTTATTCGTTTCGGTGCCGCCTTTAATTGCTTCCGGCGCTTGCTGACACCGGATCCATCTTGACTTTGAATAAACAATGCGGCACAGTTGTGGCACGTACTGATGTAGTGCATACCGAACTACACTGGATTATTTATACTTAGAAGCACTAATAATTTGTAAAGAAGTTTTGCCGTTCCAGAAATTTTGGTGCAGCGACAATTTAAAGTTAAAGAAATATACTCGTATATGTCCCAAGCCAAGCCAGCAGGAATAGTTACCTAATTACGATTAACAACAGTACACAATGAGCCTTAATTGATCATATACCTAGAAAACATAGGTTACTTATGTATGAACTCCTTTATTTCTGCTATTTACCGCTGGCAGCACCGAAATTGCTGGAAAAGTTACCATGTCTGACAATAAGTAATACCTACTCGTAATAAATGCTTTGACCTTGTTGTGTAGTGTGTAGGTACTTAGCCTTATAAGGCGCAGCATGGGGGTTTCTTGTCAAATGCATCAATCAAATATCACATATTTTTGAAAAAAATTAATAAAGTTAAACTAATTAGTATTTTACGTAGCACTAGTAACATTACTCTTTAAATTGATGTCTAAGTTAGAGCTTAGAAATGTAATATGCAAAGGACAAGATAGTCGTAGGTGTAAGTTTAATATATGTACCTACTTTTAAATTACCTAATACCTTACTAACTATTTCATTTAAGGGCATTTTCAGAATTTTGTGACGATAAATAAGCATGAAATTATAATAAAAATATTGTTTTTGTGTTAATTACATAAACTTTAAGCGATAATCTACATTCAGAATGTGAAAAATGTAAATTTTTAGACAGATTTTATGCTTAATTGTCGTCACAAAACTGACAGCGAGTTAGTTTTTGTTAACAACTTACGCTAATTGGGGGGACCCAAATTCTGAAAATGCCCTTAAATCGGGCCTGCTGTTATTTTACCTATCGCATAGTCGTCGGTGAATTTATACAGCAACTAAGCCAGAGCAGTGACGAACTATTTCTGATCGCATTAGTATTTGAGGCCATTGTACATTGGAGAGTGCGGCAAAATAGACGAAAATACCGAGAATCCAATATTCAGTACTTAATTTGGTAATATTGAGAAATAATGCAGATATTTCCATATTTGTCGTACTATTAATTTCGACAACCGCTTCAAAAATACTACGTACGTAATAATAGATATTATGTAGTTGGAGTCAGATATATTTTACCAGGCAGCTCAGATGGGAAAGTTGAATTACACAAAGAAAAATATCAATAACATATTTTTTTACACTAGCCTCCTCAAGTCGCCTCGTCTCAAGTCCCCACTTCCCCTACATTTAATAGTTACAGGTGTGCTTAAAGGCCGTGGACATTACAGTTTGAACCACCAGCTAAGGCAAGCTAGAGGCAGATAATTCTCTCCAAACCACCGTCCTTTGGGTACTGAACTCCCCAGGATCATCTCAGGATTCAGAGTCGCTAACTCGCTATTCCCTAGTACCTAGTACACTGAGAGAAATTTGCATTGTGAATTTAACAAGTTCGACTTGTTGCGGTTTATCCGTTTGAATCAGCCAAACGTATGTTTAAAACAATATGTGTCAGGTTGTTTTTATAAAATCAAATTCAAATGATTGATGATTCAAATGAATGATTGATTCAAATGTATTGCCGATTTAAATGACAAGTAGCTTGTTGTTTGAACCAAAGAGCACGTAGGCGCTATTTTAACCAAAAAACATGAACGAACATGAAAACTGGTTGTATTTTCTCTCATTGTAGCTCGTCGGAAGCTGCCCTGCGTTGTTTTTATTAATAACGGCTTAATGCTTAACTTCTTATCCAAACCAAACGACGCATCATAAAATAACAATTAAATTAAAGAAAACATTCTTACGAGACCTCATTCTTAGGCTACAACCGTCAAATCTGCCTTTGAACCGTTACAACAAAGTTCACATTTGCGTGTTTCCTATCTTCTGATTTAAGGGGGGTGGTTGTCGATCTTGAAGCCGCTGAAATGCGTTCGTGCCGCCTCCGACGTGATTTTAAAACGAAATTTTAATGCCGTATTTAAGTTAATGAGTTTAACTTACTTTTCGACTGTTTGGTTCTTAATCTTCCTGAGAATTTACTTATATTTGGTTGTATAAAAATATGTTAAGACGAAGTCATAATAATATATTTTTGTTAATATAAGGTATTATAAACTGGCCAGTGATTGACCTCAGTCGCACCTGATGGAAAGTGACGACAATGCAGAAGTCGTAACTCACTGGTTCAGTAAAGCTTATTCACTTTTGCCTTGAATACACTCAGATTGTATTCGGCCGGGAAAAACGTATTTGCTTTTCACATTTTAAATACAATTCAGATTCCATGCCAAGTATAGTATGAATTTTCTGAGATGAACTTTTCGCTTTAGCCGTAATCTGTTAAACAAAGGCCTTTGCTTCTATTATTCCCGGCGGCTAGCTCCCGTTTCTACAGCACGTGCTAAAGTCTCAGTGTAGTTAAAAAGAAACTATCATGATAGCAATAAGGTTCAAATTTATTAAACAGTTTGCAGTATGCAGGTAACTTTTTTTGAAGATGACAAAACGTGTTATCTCCGAAAGGTCTTTTTATGGATTTGAACCTTATTACTATCATGATAGTTGCTTTTTAACTACACTGAGACTATAGCACGTGCCGTTTAAACGGGAGCTAGCCGCCGTGAATAATAGAAACAAAGGCCTTTGTTTAACAGATTACGGCTAAAGCGAAAAGTTCATTTCAGAAAATTCACACTATATGCCAAATAGAACTCTGATTTGTCTTAAGTAAAAGGACTAAAATATACTTTTGAGACCTAGACTGTACGACAAATACAGGTGTGAATGATAACTTTAATCTTTTGGAATGTAGCCAAACCCCGGGTTTCTCTTTTTGATAGGACGATGTCTACATTACTTGGTCTTACTGGGTTATTTAGAGACATTTTAGCTACTTCGGTTCGATAAGCTTTAAACATTTCTTTGAATATCCAAAGTTACTTAAAAGCGTCGAAGATATCATCTATTTGAAAACATTCGTGACTAAGTATTTGTATTATGTCTCACACTAGGTCCGAAATTATTATATATATGTATGTATAATATATATTTATGTTTAATATATATTTTATTTTATTCTGAATATGTATTTATTATATGTATATAAGTAGGTTTATTGCGATAAGTATGAATACTGACTTGTGTTTTCTTATTTAATTTTTAAAATCCTGCACCAAACTAAGCTTTCTGTTTAGCCCAATCGTTGACTGGTAGAGAATGCCTCAAGGCGTTAAGTCCGCCATTTGTACTCTTTTTTTGTAAATTTGTGCAATAAAGTTTAAATAAATAAATATTCTTACTTATTATTTTTAACTTTTGGATAGTTCTACTCAGAACGAAAGAATAAAAGCTCTGGTGGCCTAGCGGTAAGAATGTGCGACTTTCAATCCGGAGGTCACGGGTTCGAACCCCGGCTCGCACCAATGAGTTTTTCGGAACTTATGTGCGAAATGTCATTTGATATTTGCCAGTCGCTTTTCGATAAAGGAAAACATCATGCGGAAACCGGACTAATCCCAGTAAGGCTTAGTTGCCCTTCGGGTTGGAAGGTCAGATGGAAGTCGCTTTCGTAAAACTAGTGCCTTCGCCAAATCTTGGGGTTAGTTATCAAAGCGGACCCCAGGCTGCCATGAGCCGTGGCAAATGCCGGGATAACGCAAAGAGGATGAGTACTACTCAGAACCTTTCTAACACTGTAACGATATGTCGTAGTGCCGAACAGTGGTATACCATACCAGACACAAAAATATTGTCTCGTACACAGTATCAGATACTTGTGTATGTAATATATTTCTATCAGGCGCACCATCTACCGAACATCTCGTATAATCTATGTACTACATAATATTATAAATGGGAAAGTGTGTGTCTGTTTGTTTGTCCGTCTTTCACGGAAAAACGGAGCGATGAATTAAATGGGGGGGAAGTTTGTATGGAACATTCTGCAATTTTAGAATTTTACGCGAGCGCAGTCGCGGGCAAAAGCTAGTATAATATAAAAGAAGAAACTGACTGACATATCAGCGCACGGCCAGAACCGCTGGTCCTAGAGATCCCAGATTTGGCACGTAGGTTACTTACAAGATGTAAAGTAGCACTAAGAAAGGATTTCTCAAAATTCACCTGCTAAGGGGGTGAAATGGAGGTCCAAAGTATGAGAAAACAAGATTACGTACGCGGGCGAAGCCGCGGGAAAAGCTTGTATAATATAACTGCGAAGCCCCTAGGCAAGCATAAGTGCTAAGAACTTCTACGTCGGCACACATATCTCACGAACTGGTTCCAACTCGCATGCTCGTATGTTACTCCGAAAAGCTCGGCATCGAAAAGGCGTCCATATAAATGGAGGCACCGGTTCGGCCCGTCCCAATCGGTGTATGTATTGTATTTGTATCGGAAAGCTTGAATGATTTTTACAAGTTCTAACAGATTTACAAAGATACATATTCGGAACAGTAAAAATTTATGGTACCTACCTACTTAAATAAAATGTTGCAACTGCGACTAATTTTTTTTAACAACTTTGAGTGCCTAGTCGTGTATTTTTTTGTATACTACTATAGGATTTATTGGACAAATGGACATTCTTACATAAAATTAACTAAGCCCCACGGTACGCTCAAGAAAACTTATGTATTGTGTTCATCACCCATAAATGCCCTTACAGGGATTCGAACTCTATCCTCTAGGCCGCTCGTCTAAATATAGGATTATGCGACGTTCTTGCCAAAGTCACTTCTTCCTATTCGCAATTCTGGACAATCTGAATTCTACGCAATTAGTATTTCACCTCATTCGCTATTCTGCACAGTTATTACTTGTGAACAGTGGCGATTTTTCCTGTTCGCAGTTCTGCACAATCTGAATTGCACACTATAGTTTTTGACCTCATACGCTATTGTGTGCAGTCATTATTTGTGTACAGTAGCGATTTTTCCTGTTCGCAATTCTGCACAATCTAATTTCCACACAATAGGTATTTCGCCTCATTCGCTACTGTGCGCAGTCATTATTTGTGTACAGAATAGTTTCTTCCTATTCGCAATTCTACGCAATCCGATTTCGACGCAATAGGTATTTCACCTCATTCGTTATTGTGCACAGTCATTCTTTGTATACAGTATAGTTTCTTCCAATTCGCAATTCTACGCAATTCGAATTCCACACAATAGGTATTTCGCCTCATGCGCTATTGTGCACAGTCATTACTTGTGTACAGTATAGTTTCTTCCTATTCGCAATTTTACGCAATCTGAATTAGACCCAATAGTATTTCACCTCATTCGATTTTATGCACAGTCATTACTTGTATACAATCTCGTTCTACACAATCTCAGCTTCCTCAATCCCCGCAAACACGCACACATAGAAACGCAGAAATCTCCTAACATGAGCTATACGTCGCTGAGGAGTTTCGTTCTGATCTATTATCAGCAGTTCTACTTCATCAAATGTCACAATGTGAACTATTATAGGATGACAAATAGGAACGTTTCCCGAAAAATACGAAGGAAAAGCTTTTCGCACTACATTTGTAATTATTTAGTAAACATTGGCCTATACCTCTAGCCAGCAAACGTTTGATTTTAACATTTTATTTACAAGATATTGATATGGTGACTGGTTAGATTTATTTTATTTTGAAATTGGGTGTCAAAATTTAATACAGTGCTTGTAACAACGCCATAGTTTTGTGGAGCACTGTATGTTTATACTATAGATACCATTGTTTGTAATAATTAAATAAATAAATAATAAATCTGTAGCATGACACCTAAATATTATGTTTGCTGAGTGTGTATAACGGTAGTTAATATTAATAATGCTATATAGAGCTTTTCCTACGCTAGTGTGCCACGGAAGGCACTTTCTGCGTTTCTGTGTGTGCGTGTTTGCGGGGATTGAGGAAGCTGAGATTGTGCAGAACGAGATTGTACACAAGTTATGACTGTGCATAAAATCGAATGAGGTGAAATATTATTGGGTCGAATTAAGATTGCGTTGAATTGCGAATAGGAAGAAACTATAATGTACACAAATAATGACTGTGCACTAAAGCGCATGAGGCGAATTACCTATTGTGTGGAATTCGAATTGCGTATAATTGCGAATAGGAAGAAACTATACCGTATACAAATAATGACTATGCACAATAACGATTGAGGTGAAATACCTATTGCGTTGAATTCGGATTGCGTAGAATTGCGAATAGGAAGAAACTATTCTGTACATAAATAACGGCTGCGCACAGTAACGAATGAGGCGAAATACCTACTGTGTGGAACTTAGATTGTGCAGAATTGCGAAGAGGAAAAATCGCTACTGTACACAAATAATGACTGCACACAATAGCGTATGAGGTCAAAAACTATTGTGTGCAATTCAGATTGTGCAGAATTGCAAACAGGAAGAATCGCCACTGTTCATAAGTAATAACTGTGCAGAATAGCGAATCGATTTGAGTTATACCCTTTTTCACTAGATAACTGTTGTTGTTGTTTGTTTTTAGCCTCAGGCACTGGAGCCTTTAGTCGCTTTCTTTCGGATTATGCGACGTTCTTGCCAATGTCACTTTTTCCTATTCGCAATTCTGGACAATCTGAATTCTACGCAATTAGTATTCTATTGTCTCATTCGCTATTGTGGACAGTAATTACTTGTGAACAGTGGCGATTCTTCCTGTTCGAAATTCTGCACATTCTAAATTGCACACAATAGGTATTTCGCCTCATTTGCTTCTGTGCACAGCCATTATTTGTGTACAGTAGCGATTCTTCCTGTTCGCAATTCTGCACAATCTAAGTTCCACACAATAGGTATTTCGCCTCATTCGCTTCTGTGCACAGCCATTATTTGTGTACAAAATAGTTTCTTCCTATTCGCAATTCTACGCAATCCGAATTCGAGGCAATAGGTATTTCACCTCATTCGATATTGTGCACAGTCATTATTTGTATACAGTATAGTTTCTTCCTCTTCGCGATTCTACGCAATTCGAATTCCACACAATAAGTATTTCGCCTCATGCGCTATTGTGCACTGTTATTATTTGTGTACAGTATAGTTTCTTCCTATTCGTTATTCAACGCAATCTGAATTCGATCCATTAGTATTTCACCTCATTTGATTTTATGCACAGTCATTACTTGTGTAAATTAGCGATTCTTCCTGTACGCAATTCTACACAATATCAGCTTCCTCAATCCCCTCAAAGACGTACAAATAGAAACGCATAGATCTCCTAACATGAGCTATACGTCGCTGAGGAGTTTCGTTCTGATCTATTATCAGCAGTTCTACTTCATCAAATGTCACAGTGTGTACTATTATACCACGACAAATACAAACATTTCCCGAAAAATACGAAGGAAAAGCTTTTCGCACTACATGTGTAATTATTTAGTAAACATTGGCCTATAGTCAGCAAACGTTCGATTTTAACATTTTGTTTGCAAGATATATACAGTGCGTATGACGATAGTTAATATTAATAATGCTATATGAAGCTTTGCCTATGCTAGGGCGCCGTGGAAGGCACTTTCTGCGTTTTTATTTGTGCGTGTTTGAGGGGATTGAGGAAGCTGAGATTGTGTAGAATTGCGAACAGGAAGAATTGCTAATTTACACAAGTAATAACTGTGCATAAAATCGAATGAGGTGAAATACTAATGGGTCGAATTCAGGTTGCGTAGAATTGCGAATAGGAAGAAACTATACTGTACACAAATAATGACAGTGCACAATAGCGCATGAGGTGAAATACCAATTGTGTGGAATTCGAATTGCGTAGAATCGCGAAGTGGAAGAAACTATACTGTATACAAATAATAACTGTGCACAATAACGAATGAGGTGAAATACCTATTGCCTCGAATTCGGATTGCGTAGAATTGCGAATAGGAAGAAACTATTCTGTACACAAATAATGGCTGTGCACAGAAGCGAATGAGGCGAAATACCTATTGTGTGGAACTTAGATTGTGCAGAATTGCGAACAGGAAGAATCGCTACTGTACACAAATGATGGCTGTGCACAGAAGCGAATGAGGCGAAATACCTATTGTGTGCAATTCAGAATGCGCAGAATTGCGAACAGGAAGAATCGCCACTGTTCACAAGTAATTACTGTCCACAATAGCGAATGAGGTGAAATACTAATTGCGTAGAATTCAGATTGTCCAGAATTGCGAATAGGAAAAAGTGACATTGGCAAGAACGTCGCATAATCCGTAGATTTGTGTAAAAACGCATGTTAAAAATAATTTGTAATATTTATGATATCCGGAATAGGTAAAAATAAACTAGTTATAATTATATGCTTCTGTTCATTTAACATTCGGAAATGGCACAAGTAACGAAGTTCAGAAAACTTCCACTAGTATAGCTCTCAACAAGTGAATCCGATAGACAAGTCACGAGTGGATAAATTCTATTATTATTCAGGGGGCGTAAATTAAATAAGTGACCCAGATCTTTCTTCCCACTGCTTTCTTCGAGACTCTTGTATAATGTATTAAGGTTTCAATGACAGTTGTAGGCAGTTATTAGTCCTCTTTTTTTAGTCTTTGGTTCTGTGTTAGGTAATGTAATATAAAATATTTATAAGTATATTTTGGTTATGTATTTACATCACCACCTAGATATACAGGCTGTATTTTAATTATGACACAGTGAAGGCATTCAGCAACTAACTCCCCTGCTTCTACCCCGAAAACGTTATTGAAAGACCTTTCCTGAAAAGTAATAAACATTAGTGTTTAGGTCTAGACTTACAGAAACAGAAAAAGAAAGAAAAAATTCAATTTTGACAAACTATTTTTGACGCATTTCGACCCCGACTATAAAATATCTGGCTAGAAAAACCACGATATGAGAAAATAAATGCTTATAATTCACTTGCTTGGCACTGATAATGTAAAACATAGTAAAACTAATATTTTACTGCGTCATGTGTGTGCAAGTGGTTTACATACTATGGGTATTGGATGTCGAGTCCGCTTTAAGGACCCGATATTTGACTTACTACAACTGGGTAAGTCTCAAATACGAGCTTAAACAATACCGAAACTATCTTAAGTTTCTTGGCAGCAAGTCAGTTTTACCACCAAAGTATTTAGGTCACAGATACTCATGTATCTTGTATACACCATGTTCTTAATTGCGCATTTTGTACATTTTACAAAGCAAATAAATACAAAAGGGACTAATATTATATCATAGTACGTACGTAGTTCCTCCTTATCCTCCACGTGCCGTCATCTCTCTTAAGGAGGAATGCCGAAATAGAGGAGTTGGTGGGCGAAGCGAACATCATCGGTGTAACCACAGTATAACAAAGTACAGTATGGCCACTCCCGCACCCCCTCTCGGTTACCTCACAGTTACCGCCTGTCAAAAACGCGAACAGTCGACCTGTCATATTTCACTCACATAAGCAAAGTACGCGTTCCGTACACGAGCTTAGACTGTGTTCTAGGAACGCGCCTCTTTCATAATATTCGGTCGCCAGTGTCCGAGGTGTGGTGCAACCAAATCCCACAGAAATAACCAATTCGCTGGTTTGGCCACCTACTAAGAATGGGAGAGGATCGGGCTGCCAAGAGGGCGTATCAGGGAAGACCAACTGGTGGCCGCCCGGCGGGTCGGCCCAGATACCGCTGGGGAGACAGTGTGATGGCGGATCTGTGCCAGCTACAAGCCGATAATTGTCAGGAAGCTGCGCAGGATCGGGATAAGTGGCGTGCTCTCGTTTTGGAGGCTAAGATCCTCTTTGGATCACAGAACCATACTATTTAGTTAGTTACGTACGTAATAGTTACTACATCAATTTTATTGAAGTCTGAGAGATTTTTTTACAACTTCATTTTTCTACTGAATTACAATATTGACAATTTATTTACCAGTAGATGATTTATAGATTACTACAATTACTATATTCACAACATGAGAGTTCCTATAACGCTTAGAAGTTACGTTATTAATTTAAAAAATAATAAATAAATAACAGCATGAAACTACCAAAGTATCAGTGCCACTCTTGGCAATTAAGGGGTTGAAGGAAAACAAAAATTGTGACAAAACTGTGACATTGCAGTGACAGGTTGCCAGCCTCTCGCCTACGCCACAATTTAACCCAAATCCCACAGTCGTCTTCTACGACACCCACGGGAAGACATGGTGTTGTGAAATTCTTAACCCGTTACCCACGGGCAAACTTTGGAAATATAACATGATGTGTGACTGTAACTAACTCCATCCACCCATGGAATGTATTACATGTAAAACAAACAAAATACAGACTACTACAAATACATGTATGCTAAGTATAAAGAATAGGTAAACATAGAAAGTTTTAAAGCAATTCGCTATTTATTTTATAATTACGGCGCTAACTACATTTGTATGAAAAACATAGCCCGATGCGAACCCTAGAATCAGATCTACTGCATAATTGATAAATAGTTTGTAAACGTTTAGTGTCGCGATAATATATCTTTCGTAGCTATCGGTCTCTATCGCGCTATATAGTGCATGTAGACCTGTATAGGTAGAATCTTGGAGATTCGAATATAAAATATTGTACCTAACACCTATTAATGTAAACCCAATATTCACATGCAAATAAATCATTCATTCATAGCTCTTGCGTATTAGCGTTTCGATTTCGTTTCGCGTCGCAGAGATGCCATTCGGCTACAGGGCCAGGGTGGCTAGCCGAATGGCACAATCGCTCACGAAACGCTCACGAAACGAAGCGCTAGTAGATATCTATCTCTATCGCGCTTGCGTATTGGCGCGACAGAGCCAGCGGCGTATCGCTTTCGTTTGGCGTCGGAGAAATGCCATTCGGCTACGGGGCCAGGTCATCGTACAAAAATGTGATTCGTGTATACGATGCGATATCTACATATTTTACAAACATTATCTGTGCCCGTCAGGTCCCTGTACAACAAACTTGCTAAGCCGAGGTATCAAAACTGATGCATTTTTGCACATTCGAGTCACGCGCGGAGGCATGCGCGATGTAGAATAAGCTAACAAGCTAACACTTTATTCGTATTCTGAAATAATAAAGCGAGTGCGACGTTCAAGACGCGGGGCTTTCGGCGAGACAATTCACGCGATGTATTCAATGCGTCGTGAAAATACGCGTGGAAGATTTTCTTAGGAGTGTTTTGTAAAGAATTAGCTTAAGAATGTTCGCACCTTTTTATTAGACTGGCGAATTCATACAAGGAGTTCTAATGATCTGCTATATTTTGCGCTTGGGGTCAACCTCTTAAAATTTGCCAAAAAAATTACTGACGAGGTTGAGTTAGAATGAAGAAACCTCTTCTGAGTAGGATAATATTTAGATTTGACGGAAATTTTCATCTCAATTTGCTGAAAATTTGTTTAGATTTATCTGGACGCATAAATTTTTTTTTAAACTTACCTAGCTGTGTACCTTATTTCTGCTCGCTCGCAAGATAATTATCATGTTATGTTTAATTACTTACAAAATTACAGTATTACCTAAAATAACATAAATCAAAACGAAATAATTACACCTTAAAAGTTAATTACACGATAATAACAAGCCTTAATACCGTAATTAAGTAAATCCTGCTTCATTTAAATACGTAGGTAAGGGAAGATTTACGGTCGCGACCTCAGGGCACAGGCTACACAGACACCGCATTATGAAACTTTTGTAAACAGGGCGTGGGCAGGTCACCAAACGCGGTCCAATTTTACAGGTAAAATACCACGATTAGAGCAGCGCAATTTGGGTAGCATTTTAGACCAACATTTCCCCAAGTTGAACACTAAAACTCATTTAGTATAAATATTTAAAAACTACACGAGTGCTGGTTGCAAATGTTAACACAATGCTGGGCTAGCATATGAATAGCGCGAGAGTATATCACCGAGAGATAGACTACCCGGACATTCATATACCTAATTAGAAGAAGACGTACTGTGTGATCTACCGCGCGACAACAGTCTCGCGCCAAACATGCGCTAACAATGCTGGGTCAAGCGGTTGCGATTCCATATTAAATAAATTACTACGGAAGAACATAATATGTGTGGGGACTTTGAGTTGGCTTAAATGCTTCATCTATTTGAGGTGGCCTGTGCCTCTCGGTGTTTTGGTAAACAAGGAAAAGTCAAGGTAATACTCGTACAGGGTGATTTTGATTGATCTTAATAACTTCGGTAAAAGTTGTGAATAGTTCTGTGAACAACGTATTAATACGTTCACACCGTTATAATCGTGTTTAGTTATGTGAAAGTAAACAATCTATGTTAAACTTGTAATGCACGTGTTGGTAGGTAAGTACATTAATAGCATTTGCCTTTTTAGGGTTCCGTAGTCAACTAGGAACCCTTATAGTTTCGCCATGTCTGTCTGTCTGTCCGTCCGTCCGTCCGTCCGTCCGTCCGTCCGTCCGTCCGTCCGTCCGTCCGTCCGTCCGTCCGTCCGTCCGCGGATAATCTCAGTGACCGTTAGCACTAGAAAGCTGAAATTTAGTACCAATATGTATATTAATCACGCCAAAAAAGTGCAAAAATAAAAAATGGAAAAAAACGTTTTATTAGGGTACCCCCCCTACATGTAAAGTGGGGGCTGATATTTTTTTTTATTCCAACCCAAACGCGTCATATATTGTTGGATAGGTAATAAAAAATGAATAAGGGTTTACTAAGATCGTTTTTTGATAATATTAATATTCTCGGAAATAATCGCTCCTAAAGGAAAAAACAGTGCGTCCCCCCCCCTCTAACTTTTGAACCATATGTTTAAAAAATATGAAAAAAATCACAAAATTAGAACTTTATAAATACTTTCTAGGAAAATTGTTTTGAACTTGATAGGTTCAGTAGTTTTTGAGAAAAATACGGAAAACTACGGAACCCTACACTGAGCGTGGCCCGACACGCTCTTGGCCGGTTTTTGTGTTTAGCGTGAGAAAGTTAATTTTTAAATGTTGTTTAGTTTACTAATGTTTAATTAAATCACGACATTGTCGAACCACATTAAATAAACCCTTGTAGGTATTTAATAAACTGGTACTTGTTTTATAATATCATGCTCATGTTCAAAAGATAAAACTTTATTTTGAAATAACTGAAACTTTTTTTTTTTAACTGTTCTATCACCGAAATTTATTTCTTCCGAATTCGGAACCCTGAAAAAACACCACGTATCCGCAAATGATTTCCAGTGTTTCCTTTTGAGTTATCATTTAAATTTGGCACCGCTCCAGCGTCGGATGTATCTCGCTCCCCCATCAATGGTTTACGCGTCATAAACCTTTTGTATTACGTGGCTAAGGAAAATCGAGAATGACCTGCTCATTATATTGGCATGGGGTCAACCGTGGACGTTTATTATAGAGAAATTTGCTTGAAGGAACTGAGAACTATATTTTATGTTTGAAATAATATAAAGGTACCAAACGAGAGTTCCAAGGAGAAATTACCAAACGAGAAGCTTTGCGATCCATTGTTTGTCCATTTGGCTTATTCCCCAAAAAAAATTATGAATATTGGTGAGTACCAACAATTAACGTGAATCTTAGAACGTATTTTTAATTTCGTCGCATTGCGTATGTTTTATCCCTCACGGGCGCATGCGAACAGCACGTCTATTAATACGAGTAATTATTAGGTCTATGGACTTATTACTGATAGCTTTGGGTGCCAAGTTTGATTGTGAAAGTTGATCACTGAGACTCACATGATACTCAAAGGCAAAATGCCAATTGTCTAATAAAATCTTTTAAATAATCAAATTGGATTTTTCTATTCCAATCTCCTATCTAGGTTACGACGAGGACTACTGACGAGGGTTACTGACGAGGTTAAAAGTTTTTAGGTTACCTAGTTCACGGTTTTATGCTATCTTATACCTACTAACCTGCAATATACCTACTTGCAACAATTAGTGTACCCACAAAAGCAATAAGAGAAAATTTGAAGAAAGAATAAGTATAAAAAACAAATATATTTCGTAAAAGGATATTTAATTAAGTAGTAACGTGTAAACAAAGGATTGGCAAGAGAAATGGCGACGGTAGAAGTAATACTTTTTGTATGCAAATTACATTACGACGCCAAGCAAGTTATGTGGAAAGCCATGTTGAATTGTAACTTTGTTACTCTTTTAAATGTAGAGAATGCGTGTTCAGTTATTTTATAATTGGCATCGTTTTCTGTAAATCTTTTTTCTACTCCAGCACTAAAATCTGTCAATTAGATTATTGTCAGCGGTATCCAAATTAAGTTCATTTGAGTAACGAACGATAAGAAAGTCTATTTGTTTATAGGTTCATATGATTATTGCTAGCAGTAATCATATGAATATAGGAGTTCTGTTATTTTTTTTTTAAAAGCACAACTTCCATTTATAAGGTATGTTTTCATTTGCAGTAATAAGTAACTTTTAATAAATAATGTAATATTTAGGTTCATAATTTAAATCAAGATGAAAAAATAAACTGAAATGCGTTTTACATATTAGATATTGCAAAACAAAGGTAAAAATCATAAGTTTATCAAATAATTTTACATTCGACATTTAAATATTCTTGAACGCAACCACATTTTTCATAATTGAAAACCGGCTTATTTTCTATTTCTCTCGTCTATGGTATATTTGACATTTGTAAACTTTTGACGGAAGTATTTGAACTTTTTCGGTGTTGTGTAATTTGTTTCAATTCGTCGTTATTCTGCAAAAACTTAAGTAATTATGAGTGATTCTGGTGAACAATGTACTTCCGTTCCGAACAAATCAAGGCTATGGCGCTCAAAGTGACTGACAATTTGTTACCTGAAAAGTCAGATAAAGCGTACCAAAAATGTTATGATTGTTTTGACATGAACATTGCAAAAAAATGTTTTAACTTTCTCTGAAACCGCGTTGTTGGCATATTTTGAAGAATAATAATTATCATAATTCTCGCCATCCACATTGTGGACAGAATACTCAATGGAGATCGACTCAAATGTACACATTCATTATATGAAGTAGGTAAGTAACCCATTTTATTTTTCTGGAATAGGTACCGTCACTTCTTTAAAAAAAACTTGTATCTTCGTCTGTCAATGAAAAGAAAATTGTAGTAAGTATGCATTGATGTATCATTAGTACTTAGATACACAGTCAGGCGAAAAAAATGGCTACAGTCAAACTCTAGATCTTACGAAAAAGTACAGAGTTGGTGACTTAGTCATTCGTCGACCGGCGTCGAATGACAATGTCGTCGTGCTCGGTTAAGAATTGTAAAAATAGCACAAAAAAACACAAGAAAGACAGTGGGATGAGTTTTTTTACGTAAGTAATTCAAATTTATTGACAAATTATGTATAAACTCGATGCAATTTCGTGTTTTAGAATAAATTTAATTAATTGCAAAAATAAAGGATTTTCATGGAACAAAAAGGTAAGGAGTCGCTATTATTTTATTTACATCTACTTACATGCGTTTTCTTATACATGTGCCTATTGACGAAAAAGTAGGTAGGCAGTGTACAGTAGCCATCAGATATATGGCAACGAACGAGATGTTCAAAAATATCTGAACATACACTCACACTTTTCTGATATCTTTGAGTAACTCGTACGTTGCGATATATCTGACTGTACCTATATTTTTAAAATACGTGTAGCAAACTTGAAATGGCAGATTTCATCACTTTGTCTCGTATGTACTTTAATAGCGTTATATTTTAATTCAAGATTCCCTCGGGATCCCAAGGTGGTGACAACACCGTCCGTCTACATTACTAATTAAAACTTTTTAACCAAATATACTCAAAATAAACTAAGAAATGCCATCAGCATCCTCGGTTAAGTGGCTCTAATATAGGCCTATATTAGAATTAAGTTTTTAGTTTCATTTATACTGTAATTACTCTGTATCTATTTTGTCAGGAAGTATTAGTTTCAAGACTCATGTCTACTTGCTATCCCGAATCCCTGCATTATCGTAATTGGAAGAAAGTATACCTACCAGTGCACAAATTACTTATTCACATCACCTTCCGTCCTTAAATGGACTTTTTCTTCCCTGCTAGGAGGGATCAAAGTGGCACTTTTCTGTTCAAGGACATTTATTTGCCGGTATAAAATATTTTTTTTTGATAAACTTGTTGATCTGTTGAGTTATTATCTCATCATCCCCCTAGCGTTTTCCCGGCCTATGCCTCGGCTTAGGGAGAGCCTAGGGGTCGGCTTTGCTAAGTTATTATCTAATAGTATTAAATAAATCTGTTTCATCTCTATGTTCCTTCATTTTTCTCTTAGGTGGTGTGAAAAGCAGTATGTGTCACACGGTAGCAAAATTATTTTCACCTTGGGCGTTAACACTTGAATCCCTCATTACGCTCAGGATTCCATTTTAGAATCCCTCGCTACGCTCCGGATTCTATTATATAATCCTCCGCTACCTTTAGGATTCAATGTACGCCCTCGCCGTAAATTTATCATTTTGCTCCCCTGAGACACAATCTATTATTTGGGTTGTATTTATCGAAATAAATATTGTTGCCGGTTTTACAGGTGATTAAAGGTTTTCACGATTGTTGTATGGGAGCCCCCTTAAAAACATATTTTATTTTGTTTTTAGTATTTGTTGTTATAGCGGCAACAGAAATACATAATCTGTGAAAATTTCAACTCTCTAGCTATCACGATTCTTGAGATAAAGCCTGGTGACAGACAGACAGGCAGACGGACGGCTAGACGGAGTCTTAGTAATAGGGTACCGTTTTTACCCATTGGATACGAAACCATAAAAAAAGATTATATTTACAATGAAAACCTAGGTATACTGCCAATTTGGCAAACAAGTGAATTTGTTTATTATAATAGATGTCTTAAGTCAAACCTTGTATATAAAATGTAAAAAGTGAAAATAAACTTATTTTGTTATATTAAGAGGTTTTTTTATTACTCAACGTGCCTAATATTATTTATGCGACTCCATGCATCCGATATTTTGATGACTTGTAGTTTTGACATTGATTGTTTTTCTAATGACGTTTCAGTAGTTGCCAGTATCGCGGTGATCGGACGAAAACGGTTTATATCTTACTTATTTGAAAACTCGTATCGAACGGTTCACGAATTTGATTCTTACGGCTTACATAACAAATTCGGTTTTCAAAAAACAGATATATTTTGATTTTAGGTTTAAGTTAGAGTTATTTGCACCTATCTGAATAAAGTTGCAATGTCATTTGAGGCCATTTTTTTCGACTTTTTTGTTCGGGAATGTGCGTCTATAGATATTTAGTCTAAGCAAGGACCATTTAATACTAGACTGATATAGCCCATACAAAAAAGCGTACCCCTGAAAAAAGCTTAGTTTTTGCTTTAAAACTAGATGGCGTTGTTTCGTAACCCGGGAGTGGAAAAAAACATATTTTCACACATATGTTTACTTGTTTTTATATTATACTATGAATAACTATCAAAAAACTTTATTTTAATATCAAAATATTGGCTCAAAACATAATTTTTACAAATTATATTTTTTGGTCGGCCTCGACGTAGTTGTGATCGCTTCGCTGGCTAAGTTTGTTCGCATGTTGTCTAACTATTGCCAAATAAAATGACTAGATGACGTTGGTGGACTAGGAAAATGTCACATCCGTTTCGTTGTTCATTAATATAATATACTTAGTGATAATAAACCTATATGTTGAGCTCAAATACGTTCAACAAAACGCAATCATTGTGCCAACAGATGTGACATCCAGTGACATCTGACATCCATGTCACATCACAAATGTCATTGTATGATTTATTGAATATTCATAATATATGGATATTAAATATTTTAGAATCGCAGCAGCAATGCGAGTAGAGATACAGAATTAATAACTGTATAAATTAATAATTGTATGACCAATGACCTCATACATAAAATTACCAGTTTAGGTGACAGAAGGCGAATCCAATTTGTAAACATTAAATTTAATGTGCTAAGGAAAAGAATCTTTCCGATTTTCAACGGGACACGGCTGAAGGGGCGAGCTGGTTTCGACTGCGCCCATGCATCTCAATTGTCCAGAAAGTTCATTCGAAGATCATTTTGCTTATAATAATCTGAGTAATCACAGTGAATGGTTTGACAGTATTTCAGCTAACATGTAGAGAGACTTGCTAGCTTCGTCGGTCAGGTCGACACAACGCCGATAGTTAGGCCGCCAGGTGTGGCACTTTGGATTACGTTTTTATAATAAATTAATGATAGTTTGTATTGTTTTGGTAATATATTTTCTACTCGTATACTATACTCGTTTGGTACTCGTATAAACCTAAACTGAGATAATAAATGAATAAAAGGAAATAATTAGTGAAACTCTGATAGAAGTAATAATTAATGAGACTAAATGCGTTTTCACATTATCCGATCCGATATCGGATGTAGGACTGATACCCCATACATTACAGGCGCTATCTTGGATTTTTTCCATTTAAATCCTTCCGACATCCGATATCGGATCGGATAATGTGAAAACGGACTAAGACAATAGATACCTTGTTAGTGTTATATACCTATGCCTATGTATATCCCACCAAAAACATTCTGTAAAAAATAGCCGTCTCGATGGAGCTGCTTGTTTATCTCTAAAAAGTAATGAAATCTACATAAAGTTCCTTACTGCGATTTCTTTATTATTATAGTTAACTAGCCTTTGCCCGCGGCTTCGCTCGCGTTAAATTCGAAAATCTCTCCACAAACTTCCATCCTCCATTCTAAGGAAGTGGGGGGATATAAAAAGAGACAAAAAGTAGCCTATGTCACTTTCCATCCAGTCAACTATCTCCACTTAAAAAATCACGTCAATACGTCGCTCCGTTTTGCCGTGAAAGATGGACAAACAAACAGACACACACACTTTCCCATTTATAATATTAGTATGGATGTTGTGTGACTTGGCCGTTGAAGTGTAGCGGTGCTGGCGACAGATTGGTGCAATGGTGTCATGGAGCACCTGGTTATAAACTTCTTTATACCCTTGTGTATAAAGAAGTTTATAAGTTTCATATTCGATGGTCCGAGCTAAGGTTCGTAAAGCCATGAAGCCGAGCTGATAATCATTGACGCTAAACGCCGATCGAAACGCAGTCTGAAGTGGGTGATAAACGTACGATACGAGCAGGTATGCGTACTTATGGCTCGACCACCTTTTTCGATTGTGTGTCACCGTAAGTACGCGTAAAAACCGCTGCGCATAGTAGTCGACCATCCAACGCGTACTTGCTCGTACGCCTATCACCCACTTGACGTCGCGCCAACACTTTATGGAAAAAGCGGGTTTTCGACAACTAAGTACCAATAAGATTTTAGACATTCAAAAATCTTCAATAATACTCAACTGTTTCGGTCGCACTCGTTCAAATATAGGATAGGATTGGTATGAGCGAGACGGTCAGGAGATTGATTGTCAACATGATATCTATCATAAACACCGTTCGAAATGGCCTCATTAAAATCTAAATTTTAAATATATTTAAAGTAATATTACTAATCATTGACGTCACGCTCAAAATGAAAGAGATAGAAAATTTGACAGTATGGTACTCTTTTGCATGATTGTCATAATTCAAAATAAGAACGATGGTTTGCGTTGTAAACAGGGACTGAAACATGACACGGGCCCCTAGCGTCATCTATATACTTTTCACTGTATCACTTGTAATGCCGTTGAACTACCGCGTGCGTATTTTAAAAAAAAACGACATTTTTATTCAAATGACACTCTTAGTGACATCTAGTGACATAGATTTACGGCTGCCAACGGGGTACGGTATTTAGTATGGACTCTGCTGGTCCTTTATAATCGTCCTTGGTCTAAGTAAGTATGTATGGAATGCATATAGACTTACTGCGTTTTAACTTTGAGGAACTGCGTGAGATACGAGATTTTTTAAAAGTAGTGACGGTATGTATTTGGCTGTCGTAGAAAAAGTATAGTATACAATCGTAACATTATGAAGCCTATAAAAGTTGAGTACCGCTGTTAGGTCACGAGGCTTGCCGAGTGGCCTAAAGTAAGGTACGAGGTTCATAACGTTACCGTTATATAATATACTATAAGCATAGGAAACTAGCCTATTGCTGCATTGGCTTAGCTATCTTATTCCGTGAGAACATTTTCAAGCCTGGGTACGTAGCAAAATGCACAAACATTATATCGTTACCGAAGCTAGCTATCCATATCACTCTTCCGTATTGGCGTGACAGAGCCAGACTGCGTTGCGATCGGCTTTTAGCGATTCAGATTAGTCAATGATTGTTATTTCGGCTAGGCCAGCTGTTACTTTAAATACATTAAATTATCCTTTATGCGCTGGACAAGCCATCATGGCATGTGCAGAAGATGTGAATTTACAAGTTCACTGCTAAAAACAGAAAACATTGCCAATTGTAAAGTAATGATATCTTCCAAGTAAAACGTATGATACTGTATGGTTTATCCGGCATAAGCATTGGCTTAGCTATCTCATTTCGTGAGGACATTTTAATAGAGTTCGCTGAAAGAGAAAGCTCATCGAATATACCTATTCTATGAGCTTTCTCTTTCTATTATATATGGGGACCAATAAATTCTACATTAACCTATTATGAGATTTCTTTTTTTCCAAATGCTCATATTGCATTTCAAAATAATAACTATTCTGGTAATGAACCGATAATGAAAACATATTATTATATTCTAAGCTTAATAGCATAGTTTGCAGACTTTTTTGCTAAATACGAAATCAAATTATGTCTCGTATTTTACTTTTCCGTTTTAACACGAAGCTAACTTATTCTCTAAAAATTTCTGCCACAAACTCTTGGGTAAAAACTAGTAGTGCTACGTCGAAAAATAATTTGTATTAGGAACTATTCTGTATGTGGTTAACAAAGTTAAACACCACGTTCTCAGTAATATTCACTTTAGAACAGTCGCGCCCTAGTTTCAAACACATTCGGTTGCTACTCGGACCCCACGGGCCAAAAGTCTCGATGCTACGCAAAATGGTACGAAATGATGTTCGGGGCCGAGATTCTTATATTTAGTCTCCTTTAATTGTTTATGAAGGAGGTAGGGCATAGCGAATGATATTCCGCTTTGTGTGGTAGGGCACAGCACAGCGGATATCGTCTCGCTCGAATCTAGAGCAGAGCCCAACTGGGGTAGTACCTCCGCCTTACAGAAGACCACAGCCAAATAGCACTAGACCCTACTCATAGTGTTGTGTTCCTGCCGGTGAGTAAGGCTGCCAGAGCTCAACGAGGGTGCGGTGTGCTGATGACGGGAGGAGTGACGGAACTAACTTGTTCCGTCTATTGTCCTTTGAGTCGTCGGCAACCCGAACCCTCCTTAGAACTTGTACATTCCTTTTTTGCTGTGTACTTAACACAGCAAAAGGGAGTGTACAAGTTTCTAATAATTTTAAAGGTCGGCAACGCATAAGTGGCTCCCATGATGTTGCTTATGTCCATGGGCGGCGATGACTGCTTACCATTAGGCGGCTCGTCTGCTCGTTTGCTGCCTATTTCATAAAAAAAAAAAAATTGTTGATTGCTCTGAAGCCACACAGATTAAAACAATAATTTCTCTCAGAGATCGAAATGTCGTTCCCTCACCCGGGGACCGATTTTTGAATCTCGAACGCATGAATTCGCCGTTCGAGAGTCGTAGCATTACAATAGCAAAAATCGCGTAGCAAAAATCGGTCCCCCGGTCGTGTGAAAATGAATGTAAGAACTTCACTTTGCTCATTACATAAAACTATAGATGCTTTATGTAGCACGCGATATCTCGCGTGTTAGCGCTCTTGGGCTAACGCCGAAATTGTTTTTGAACATTGTTGATTCGCCATTTGGCAATGGCGATTAATTGAAAAGCTCCTTTGAACACCGTTAATGTATACCGAACCGCAAACAAAATTTATCTACTAAAATATTCAGTAGGTGTTTTCCTTGTTACTTTTTGTCGATAATACGCCGACTCAATTTCAGAAGAAAGACTTAAAAGCAACATTTTCCTTTTTTTACGTTAAATTACTTTTTTCTTGTAGACAGTTTTGTTTGTAATTAATTTAATGTTTTCCCTCGATATAAGATTGTTTACAGCCAGTTTTGTTCTGGTGAAGCCTAGTGCAAGAGTAATTATTTATTAATGCCTTATTTTTTGATTTATCTTACTGTTATTTACGATGAAAGTATTAAAGAATATCAATTGACTTTTAGGTACTAGTCACTGGTTCCCGCCATCTTGGAGTGTTATAGAAACAGCGGGAATGTGGTGACGGTTGGCCAGTTCGAGTACAGACGAGTTATAGTGAAGAAGTCTTGAAATACTTATTGTAAGTTGGTTGTTATTGTGTTTGTAATAAACGAATAAAGTAAAAGTGTTACAAGTAATAGTTTTCATCATCAATCTCACTAGTCCCCCAACACTAGTCGCATCGTCTTTTTCAGACTTTAAACTTTAGGTACTATAGTGTGCATAGATTCTAAGCTCTATTTAACAATGCGTGTTGAATGTAAGAAATTAGACAAAGAAACACTAATTGACACTGACAGTTGACGTTGTTTTTTTTTAATATCTTACATTTGGCACACGCAAAGGGCTTGTCACCTAATCTGCCATTAAATTTCACAAACGTCATTTCTGTCACTTAAAAAAGATAGTTAATTAATAATACGAAATAAAAATAAAAGAGCCACCTTTCCGTGATCGTTATAAAGTATTCTTTCAGAAAAATATATAATTTGCCTATCCTCAATGAAATTTACCTGCCCAATATACCCATATCTACTTCTGTTTTGGTTCAAACTACGTAAATGAATCATGAAGAGTTAAAGGGGCTCATATTCATTGTGTATCTTTTCGATGAAATTAAAGCGCGTTTTTAAAAATGCATCCTAATGTCACGCAATTTTATACAAGTATACCTACATTACTTAATTTTATGTTCCATTTTAACATTACTTAAATTATGCATTTCATTTAGCTGGATAATTTAAAATGAAATCAAAGTAATAGCTGTACATAAATGCACTTATACGTAAATATTTACGATACACTCGCGCTCTCATAAAGTGCAGGGAAAAGGCCGTACGTGTTCAGAACACAAGCCAACAAATAAAATTAAGTTTTTATAAACGTTGCATGCTGCGAATTTATTAACAATATTGGATTTTAAATTCGTTTAGACGTTAATATCCACGTTTTATTTAAATTAAAACGGCAGTAAATTATAATTCTGTACCTTCTGCAAATTCCAATTATTATCTTCATCTGGACACATCGATTTCGGCAGGAGTCTTAAGTATTACGTACATTTTAACTTATTGCTGACCGGATTATTGAGCCACACACGCACCACCGGGGCATGCAGCTCGATAAACCTGCCGAACACGGCGCTGTCTGGCCTGCCGGCCACGACCTGCAGGAGACTGTTGGCGCTTCCCCTGACCCATCTGATGAGCGACGCGACTTTATTGCGCATAAGTGCATAAAAATCATCAGTGTGCGCGTTGGCAAACATACCGGACACGCTGCAGTATCGAGGAAGCCCCACCATTGCCCGGAACAGATAATTGTACAATATTCGAAGGGTATTTACCTTTTATGTACATTTATGTTTTACGTCGCACTCCCTACACATTCCAATTTTAAGTGGATTATTTGGACATACACGAGTGTGAAATTCTGAAAAAAGCAAAATGAAATAAAAATCATTTTTATTTCATTTTGCTTACACGGTTTATAAATTAGGTATCTCGATTGCTGAAATACTAGCCTTTATTTCAAAAGAAAATTGGTTTATTTCAATGAAAATGTTTCACTAAATTAAAATTCATGTTCAATTTCATGATATTTACAGATCGTTCTAGGAAAACGATTTGTTGGTGTAACGTTACGGTAAAGACGAGCTAATAATTATTACTGTACAAATATTGTAAGTACTGTACAAGAGTACAGTACACTAACAAAATAACATCGAGTGGGCGAAAAAACAATTAACTCGTGTGCATAATAGGGTAGTTAATCTGCTAAAATTCCGGTACAGAAACCAAATAAAATCACAAACCAGTTTTTTAGCATTTTTAGAAACACACTAAGGTTCTTAAAATTACAAACGGGACTTAATCGCGTAAAACAACGTTATAAAAACCAACCTCCGACATTGGAAGGACAGAATTGTCCCCGTGGTCTCGAGCAGTCTGGCTAAAGTTGACATCAACATCTTTTAGCTGTACTAGTTTTCCTAAGTACCCGCCCTTGGCCCTGACTACCTTTTGTAATTTTAACCCTTAAATGCATGATTTTTTCTTTTAACGAGAAATTAATATATGTAATAGACAATGGTTTTCTGACTCTAGGAAAAAATAAAATTAACATCCATTTTAATACTAAATCAGAGTTAGAAGTAAAATGGGCTACATCTTATTTATATAAATATATCTTTATTGGTAAAATATCAAAAGTTTTACTACTGTTAGAAAGGTACACTATTTGAGAAACCCCTATGATAAAATGTTTAAACATCAAATAGTTACCAAGTTTACCAACTCTGAAAAAACTGCCTAAATCATATACTAAAAATCGCCATCACCCAGTTTTTTCTCACTTTTCCGCCATTTTATCTTTATTCTTAATTCTTAAATGCATGATTTTTTTTATTTTTGGTCAGAAATAATGTTTTTATTTAGTTACCTACTTAGATATAAATAGGATCTAGGAAAAATAAATAAAAACGTCCAGCTTATACATACATAATTTGGATAGTATATTTAAAAATATATTATTAACAGTAAAACGCACTGAGTCTTGAATTATTAATTTATTTCCACGTAAAATGTATGACAGCACTTAGACCGACGCTGCTACGATCCAGGGCGGTAGCCATCTTGACTTCTCGTCCACCCACTGCCGAGCTGTCAGCTCGGGGACGTTCCGAACTACGCTAACAGATCGGCCATTCGACCTTATCCTTTGCCCACAAAGGAAATCTCCCACGCGTGGGCCACTGAACTTCACCACCAGTCCACCACGCACTTCGCAGCTCAGCTCACCAGTGGCAGTTAGCCCACTAGTCCGCTAACTCTGCGAAACAACCAAATTCATGTGAATGCTTTGCCCGAATGCAAGCCATTGTTTCAAGAGGCTTTTCATCATCCTTCCAGAATACCAAACCCAGATCCGTTCAGGACACTAGTAAGTCTCTCACCAAATTATTGTTTTCGTGAGAATAGATACATTCTAGATTTCTATTCTATCAGTATAAGAAAATACACCCACAAGTCACTTCTACTGTTTCCATAGCTAAACGAGAAAACTTATAAGATATTTTCAATCAAGGCTCAACAGACCTTCAATTATCCAACGTCGAAAATTATATTTAAGAACTACTTGAAATTAATTCAATCATAAAATATTTCCACGGTATATTCCAGGGTATACGAGGTAGGCTTCTCACTTGGATCGAGGCGTTCCTTCGAGAAAGAACTTTCTGTGTACGAGTTGGCGATACATTGTCAGAGCAGCGAGAAATTCACAGCGGTGTACCTCAAGGATCAGTCCTTGGACCTGTGCTTTATATAATATACACATTCGACCTGCCTCATAATGTCCAATGTAGCGTCAGTATTTTTGCCGACGACACGAAGTTATTTTCTAACCCTCTACATGATTTCGACCAACTTCAAAAGGATCTAGACGAGATAGCAAAATGGTCAAAGGAATGGCTCATAAGTTTGAATGCTGAAAAATGTACAGTGCTACAAGTTGGTAACCGCAATCCACATCTTGCTTACACCCTGGAAGGAACGAAACTTACACCAGTTAAAGTGCAAACAGACTTGGGAGTCAAAATTACCGAAAACCTCAAGTGGGAAGAACATCTAACAAGTATCACCAAAAGAGCTAAATCTTTAATATACCTCGCTAGAAAAGCCTTTGGGATACTAACGCCTGAACTCATGCTTAAGATATACAAGACATATGTTAGACCCATCTTAGAGTACGCTTTCCAAGTCTGGAACCCTTATTTCGCCAAAGATGTTGAGATGCTTGAGAAAGTGCAACGTAGTTTCACAAAAATACCCAAACAACTAAAAAAAATGTCTTACGAAGAACGACTTAAAGTGCTGAAGCTTACAACGCTAAAAGAACGCCGAGAGCGTGGAGACCTCATTGAAACGTTCAAGATTTTAACGGGGCACTATGACATAGACCAGTTTCAAGACCTGTACAAGCGCAATAATAACACCCGTCTGCGAGGCCACCAGTACAAACTAATATCTGAACTGTCTAAAAACAACCCTCGCAAACATTTTCTCAGCAACAGAGTGGTCAAAACATGGAACAAACTACCAGAGGACGTGATCTCAGCACTGAATGTTAACCAGTTTAAGAACCGACTAGATAACTACTTAACAAATTTAAAGAACACATCTTAAGAAAGAATTGTTGGATACAGGCAACTATCAGTTGTTATAACTGCCTGCCTGATTAATAAATAATAATAATAATAATAAAAAAAATTATGATGCATGACTTGCATGACCTTCAGACCAGAAAAGTTATAGGTGCATATGCACCACGCTGTTATAACAAAAACATGGAACGGGCTCACGTCTGACGTCAGTGATGTAGAAGATGCGTGCTTCACGCAGGGTCAGCACAAGACCAGGGACCGGAAAACCCCTTTTTAGGCTTAACTTCATCAATTTGCTTACCCAATCAATTTTCTTACTAAATAAAACGGTAAGCTTTTTTAAAGGTAACCTTTTAAAACGGTAAGCTTATTGAATCTGTTACTATGAGGTTACCATAACTACTAACTAAGTTAACTCCGAAACCCTATCGCGATAGGGTTTTTAAAACCTGTTTTCATTGAGTTATGGTAAGCTTTATCCGTTCCTTGTTGTCTTTCTACATTGAAACTGGTTTGCTATGGATAGAGCTTGTCTCAGACGCATGCACTCGAATTTGCGTAGTTATTACCATTTGACATGTACGTCATTTAGTTTCTGTATTTGATAGTACAATTATTGACCTACTCGTACTCATCAGTATATTATAAGGGAATAAAATGAAGTAGGTTTTTACAGCAAGCAAGGTTTTGTACCTACTTTTAGGGTTCCGTAGTCAACTAGGAACCCTTATAGTTTCGCCATGTCTGTCTGTCCGTCCGTCCGTCCGTCCGTCCGTCCGTCCGTCCGTCCGTCCGTCCGTCCGTCCGTCCGTCCGTCCGTCCGCGGATAATCTCAGTAACCGTTAGCACTAGACAGCTGAAATTTGGTACCAATATGTATATTAATCACGCCAACAAAGTTCGAAAATAAAAAATGGAAAAAAATGTTTTATTGGGGTACCCCCCCTACATGTAAAGTGGGGGCTGAATTTTTTTTTTATTCCAACCCCAACGTATGATATGTTTTTAGATAGGTATTTAAAATGAATAAGGGTTTACTAAGATCGTTTTTTGATAATATTAATATTTTTGGAAATAATCGCTCCTAAAGGAAAAAAAATGCTTCCCCCCCCTCTAACTTTTGAACCATATGTTTAAAAAATATGAAAAAAATCACAAATGTAGAACTTTATAAAAACTTTCTAGGAAAATTGTTTTGAACTTGATAGGTTCAGTAGTTTTTAAGAAAAATACGGAAAACTACGGAACCCTACACTGAGCGTGGCCCGACACGCTCTTGGCCGGTTTTTTACTTTTAATTTTTATTTATTTTGAACTTCACTATCAGTCTCATAAAAATAACTATAACAATGCATGTGCTCAAAAAGTGCGTTTACAATGCATGTGCTCGAAAAGTACGTTTTTTACGAAGCAAAATCATGCAGCAAGTAGTAGGTACTTTTAAAGTAGTACTTTTCCATACTAGTTCTTTTTACTTTAAATTTTGAACTTCACCATCACTCCCATAAAAATAGCTATAACAATGTATGTGCTCGAAAAGTGCGTTTTCTATAAAACAAAATCATGCAGAAAGTAGTACTTTTCCGCACTAGTGTTTTTTACATTCCAATTTTATTTAAATTTTGAAGGCCACCATCTCAGAAAAATCGTTCGGAAAGTTGTACATTTTCGCACTAGGGTTTTTTACTTTTTTTTTTTAATTATGAACTTCGCTATCAGTCCCGTAAAAATAGCTATTATAATGTATGTGCTCGGAAAGTGCGATTTATATGTAGCAACATTGTGCGGAAAGTAGTACTTTTCCGCACTAGCGCTTTTTACTTTTCAAATGTTTTTAAATTTTGAACTTTACTATACGTCCCAGAAAAATCGTGTGGAAAGTAGTACTTTTTCAAACTAGTGCTTTTTACTTTAATTTTTTTTTTATTATGAACTTCGCTATGAGTCTCATAAAAATAGCTATTATAATGTATGTGTGCTCGAGAAGTGCGTTTCCTATGAAACAAAATCGTGCGGAAAGTAATACTTTTCCACACTAGTGCTTTTTACTTTTCTTTTTTTTTTTACATTTTGAACTTCACTATCCGTCCCCGGAAAATTGTGCGGAAAGTAGTACTTTTCCGCACTAGTGTTTTTTACTTTTAATTTTGAACTTCACTATCAGTCCCATAAAAATAGCTATTACAAAAGTGCGTTTTCTATAAAGTAAGATCGTGCGGAAAGTAGAGTACTTTTCGGCACTGGTACTTTTTACTTTTAATTTTTTATTTTATTTAGGACTTCACTATCAGTCTCATAAAAATAGCTATTACAATGTATGTGTTTGAAAAGTGCGTATTCTATGAAGCAAAATTGTGCGGATAGTAGTACCTACTTTTCCGCACTAGTCACTAGTGCTTTTTACTTTTATTTTTTTTTTAAATTTTGAACTTCACTGTCTATCCCAGAAAAATCGTGCGGAAAGTAGTACTTTTCCGTACTAGTGCTTTTTACTTTTTTTTTAATTTGTTACTTCTCTATCAGTCCCATAAAAATAGCACTGTATGTGCTCGAAAAGTGCGTTTTCTATGAAGCAAAATCGTGCGGAAAGTACTTTTCCGCACTAGTGCTTTTTACTTTTCATTTTTCTTTAAATTTTGAACTTCACTATTAGTCCCATAAAAATAGCTATTAGAATGTATGTGCTCGAAAAGTGCGTTTTCTATGAAGCAAAATTGTGCGGAAAGAAGTAGGTACTTTTCCACAATATTCACTGGTGCTTTTAACATTTTTTTTTATTTTGCTTTTAACTTTAACTTAACTGATGACTGGGACTGATAGTGAAGTTAAACTTAACTTTAACTTCACTATCAGTCCCATAAAAATCGTGTGGAAAGTAATACTTTTCCGCACTAGTGCTTTTTAAAATTCAATTTTTTTATTTTATTTTGAACTTTACTATTATAAGTCCCATAAAACCAATGTCTTTCAAATTCGAAAATTGTACTAACATAACTTTTAATTTTAATAATTACTAAAATATTTTGTCTTATTATGTTTTTTTATTTACTCGCACAATGCAAAGTAAAGCATTGTTTGAAAACTTTGAAACATGTGCGCAAAGATGATTTCCGAAATTCCGACTCGTATCGGCTTATATGACACTCATCAGAAATCACCTACTTTCCGCATTTGTTGCATAAATAGCTATTTTGACATTTTTAACAAAGCCCAATTGAGAAGATGTTTTCAATTATCTAATCGTAAGATATCGATATAATTATTTGCTTTGTTCTTTTACAATATTTTTTTTAGTTAGTTCTTTACTAAAATTTGCTCTCGAGTATGAGCGTCTTTGCTGAGATGGTCCGACGGCCAAACAAAAGGTTGATCTTTAAAAAGCTTGTTCGGAAACGCACAGGTAAGATAGATAAACAATAGAACGACCCGGCGCGCGCTGCGAATGCATTCAATGTCAAAACACACTATGATAATTCAGGTCAGTTATGTTTTAAATTTTAGTGTAAGGTTTTAAAGTCCAATATTGTTTGAATCGACATAAAACTACGTTATTTGAATCGACATAAACTTGTTTAGAGACGATACGTATGAGCTTGTACTCGCTATGGTTATTCAATAATAAGTTGAATTTCAATGTGCGCAGAGATTAAAGTTGCTTAAACGGTTTAATAATTAAAATGATAGGGTAACCTTTAAGACTGGGTTTGGTTTTCGTTAGAGGTTATTTAAGTTAACTGTATCAGATAGGCTTACCCTATCAAACAGTCACCCTTACAAAAGGTTACCATTATGGTTGGGGTTTTTAAAACAACTTCTAAAATAAGCCTATGAAAAACCCCGGTTATGGTAAGCGGTTCCGGTCCCTGCACAAGACACTCGCTCGGCTCGGTGGGCCTCGGCTGTACACCAAGCGCCTAGCTCCACGTCTACGGCAGCCTCCAATCCAAAGATGCGTGCTCCACGCAGGGTCAGCACAAGACACTCGCTCGGCTCGGTGGGCCTCGGCTGTACACCAAGCGCCTAACTCCACGTCTACGGCCGCCTCCAATCCGAAGCATAGATATTAACCAGCCATTATAGTCTCTCCAATTCTGTAATTCATATTATTAATGTTACACGTGTTCCGTTTTATCACAACGAACAATATGATTTCAGAATAACCGTGCATTTCATAGTCCAACCTGAACTGTGAAACATTATTACAATTTACATCTTATCAACGGGCTACAGAACATTACACAAACAGATCATAGTAGTCTGTTGTCTTGTCTCAATACCAATTTTGTATTGACCAAAGTTAAAGTAGTCATTGACCCTCAAACATAACTAGGGTACATCTAAACTTTACTCGTAATTAATGTTGTGTTCTGCCTTACCAGCACCATACGTGTTACCGACTATCCTCAATGTTCATCTCAGGCCCATGCCGCAAACTCCATCGAGTTCACAGTCACCGCCACCGCGCAATAGCAGCCGTATCTTGCGACTTCGTCACGAGTGCAGAGACTGCAGAGAATGACGTTATCCACTTCTCTCAGTCTGGCATACACAGTAGGTACAGAACTTCTCCGCCCAAAGCATCATGGGAGGTAACGCCACACAGGGCGTCCTGAAAATAGACGTCACCGCAAGAAGCGTCGTGACTACAGACAAGTCATGATTGACGACCCGAAGGCGTCTTGGAAACAAGCATCACCGCAAAAAGCGTAGTGACTACAGACAATACCGCACCAGGCGTTCATGAAACAGGCGTCACCGCGAGAAGCGTAGTGACTACAGGCAACACCGCACACAAGCGTTAATAGAACAGGCTTCACCGCGAAAAGCGTAGTGACTACAGACAACACCGCACACAGGCGTTAATGGAACAGGCGTCACCGCGAGAAGCGTAGTGACTACAGGCAACACCACACACAGGCGTTAATGGAACAGGCGTCACTGCGAGAAGCGTAGTGACTACAGGCAACACCACACACAGGCGTTAATGAAACAGGCGTCACCGCGAGAAGCCTAGTGACTACGGGCAACACCACACACAGGCGTTGATGAAACAGGCGTCACCGCGAGAAGCGTAGTGACTACAGGCAACACCGCACACAGGCGTTAATGGAACAGGCGTCACCGCGAGAAGCTTGGTGACTACAGGCAACACCACACACAGGCGTTAATGAAACAGGCGTCACCGCGAGAAGCGTAGTGACTACAGGCAACACCACACACAGGCGTTAATGAAACAGGCGTCACCGCGAGAAACCTAGTGACTACAGGCAACACCGCACACAGGCGTGTGAAAACACATATCACCGCTACAAGCGTCGTGACTACAGACATCACCGCACACAGGCGTGTGAAAACACATGTCACCGCTACAAGCGTCGTGACTACAGACAGACATCACCGCACACAGGCGTGTGAAAACACATGTCACCGCTACAAGCGTCGTGACTACAGACATCACCGCACACAGGCGTGTGAAAACACATGTCACCGCTACAAGCGTCGTGACTACAGACAGACATCACCGCACACAGGCGTGTGAAAACACATGTCACCGCTACAAGCGTCGTGACTACAGACATCACCGCCAGAGGCGTGTGAAAACACATGTCACCGCAACAAGCGTCGTGACTACAGACATCACCGCCAGAGGCGTGTGAAAACACATGTCACCGCAACAAGCGTCGTGACTACAGACATCACCGCCAGAGGTGTGTGAAAACACATGTCACCGCAACAAGCGTCGTGACTACAGACATCACCGCCAGAGGCGTGTGAAAACACATGTCACCGCAACAAGCGTCGTGACTACAGACATCACCGCCAGAGGCGTGTGAAAACACATGTCACCGCAACAAGCATCGTGACTACAGACATCACCGCCAGAGGCGTGTGAAAACACATGTCACCGCAACAAGCGTCGTGACTACAGCTATCTCCGCCCAGAGGCGTGTGAAAACACATGTCACCGCAACAAGCGTCGTGACTACAGACATCACCGCCAGAGGCGTGTGAAAACACATGTCACCGCAACAAGCGTCGTGACTACAGGCATCACCGCCCAGAGGCGTGTGAAAACACATGTCACCGCAACAAGCGTCGTGACTACAGACATCACCGCCAGAGGCGTGTGAAAACACATGTCACCGCAACAAGCGTCGTGACTACAGGCATCACCGCCCAGAGGCGTGTGAAAACAACTTACTTCATCCTCTTGGGAGTCTCACGCTGACAGCTTACTGTTCAGTACTTCTCATTGGCAACCGCGACCATGCCTTGTCGCGCATCAGCCATGTCAGCATTTCTCACTAGCAGCAATGCCAGCAATACTCCAAACCGAACACATACTTGCATATGTTTCCTCTGAAACCATACTAAAAGCAGTAAATTGTTCCACACAATGTAGCACCATTGGCTTTATGTTGTTTCATATAATACTACCGTGTTCCATTACACTGATATTTTACTCAGCTTTGAAAAGATTCCAAAACCCAGAACCTCAGACTTCAAATTATCCATGTTTACTCAGTTTCAGTTGGACATTAATTCCTTTAGGTACTCATACCAGATGTTATTCATAAAATCAAGCCACCAACAGTGTTAGAGCACTTAACAATACATAACTTACTCCAACATTTAATTGGGAAATAGAAATTATACAGTACGGCCTACAGTGGCAAATTATTACTTGTGCAGTTTAGCAGCTTGTGCAGCATAATTAAATCAATCATATCATACCATTGGTCCAGTAAAGGATCCAACACTTAGTTAACCTTTTGTATAAAGATCACCATGATTAATAATTTTGTCAAAATCAGCCTACTGCACACTCACTTGATTAAATTGCAATGGGCAACAACAACCTTAAGTATCCGTCTCACCATTATTTCCCACTTGAAATACGTTTACAGTCTTTCAACAAGCATATTTATTTTTATCTTGTATGAACTTTACACAACAGCCTCACCAGCTAACACCATGCTTGCTTTAGTTTATGTGCCAATTTTCCATCACAAATACTATCTGTGAACACAATGTAAGAACACACACAGAGACAAATAATACTTTGATAACAGTAATCACCATACCATACTCATTTTGCATGAATAAAACTCTTATACGTTTTTTTGTAAGTTGAACATGTGTTATAAACAGACTTGGCCATAATAATTATGATCAATTCATCCTCTGTTTCTATCTTGTGAAGCAAGCAGTAACTATTAGAGTCACATTTTGCATTGTTCAGGCCTTCATTCCACTTTCACAATGATCAAAGAACATAATGTAAACATACACTAATACAACAACTTTGATAACATTAAATCACCATACCATATCCATTGTGCATGAATAAACCCCTTTTGCTATTATTTTGTACTAGCCATTCATTGATCATGTGTTACAAACACTTGACCACAAGGTTATCAATGTAACCCTTAATCCATTCTTGTGAAACAAGCAGCAACAAGCAGTGACTACTACTGTCACATTTCACATTGCGCAGACCACCGATTGCCGGGCCGGCGACGACGTCGCAGTCGCAGAGGATGCCGGCGTGGCTCCACTCCCCTCCACCGCGAGGGACTGCGGGGGCTCCGCTGGATCTAGTCGTGTCACTACGGGTTCCTCGCTGCGTAGCTCAGATGGAGACAGGTCAATTTCGTCACCCGATGTGGACTCAATGGAGGTATCGATGTCTGCCGTACCGCTATAATTGTTTGCCTCTGTCCCTTTAAACGATACCAATTGGTTTTTATGTTTTTTTAATTGCAATGCAGTTACACACTCTTGCACAATATATACAGTTTTTCCCAGTCTCTTAATTATTACACCTCTATTCCATGTAAATTTATTTTTGTTTAAATATTTTTTAAACATGACTTTTTCACCCGGCTTAAAACATTGCCTATTGGTGCCACCATATGCTTTAGTCTGCAAACACTGTTGATACTTTACAACCTCAGCGAGAGTGTCGTGTGAGGACGCCGACGGCGCGGCGGCGGCGATAGGTACATTAGGTATAAGCAAATCAAGGCGCGAACGAAGTTTCCGCCCGTATACCAGCTGGGCAGGCGGAACGCCTGTAGTAGTGTGGACTGAGTTTCTATAATCGAATAGGTATTTTAATAAATTTTGATCAATATCTTTGGCACTACTACTTAGCAAACATGCCCGTATACCTCTTTTGGTAACCTTAATTAGGCTTTCCGCCTGGCCATTACTGGCCGCGTTATATGCGGGAGAAGTTACATGCGTAATACCATTTACTTCACAAAAACGCGCAAATTCACTTGACGTGAAACAGGTACCGTTATCACTAACCAAGGTATGCATAAGACCGAATCTAGACATAAAGTCATATAATTTGGCTATAACTACCTGCGAAGTTGTATTGTTCAAAGAATAAACTTCTACCCATTTCGAGTAGGCATCGACGACTACTAAATAAGACTTATTATTTACCGGCCCAAGTATGTCTATATGTATTCTGTAGAAAGCCTGCGGCGGGTAGGGCCACACTGCCAGCGGTGCACGGGGAGGTGTTGGCCGGAGCTGTGAACAGATGAGGCAACTCCCAATAACATTTTCAATTGCCTTATCTATTCCCGGGAACCATAACCTACTACGTGCTTCCGCTTTGCATTTGACGATACCTAAATGCGATTTATGCAGTTCAGCTAATATTTTTGGCTGCAATCGTAGGGGTATCACAATCTTATGACCCCGCATTAGACACCCGTTTTCAAGTGAAAGTTGGTTCCTACAAAAAAAATAGGGCTGTATATCTGAATCAGATACTTTTCTTGGCCACCCGTCTTCGACATATTTTATCACTTTCCTTAAGGTCACGTCACTTTTACATTCGTTACGTAAGGTATCGAATGTGATAGGTAGTGAATCATCAACTACAAAGTTAACGTATGAAGCCCTATCGTCAATAAACTCAGCCGCTGAACCGGTTTCGTGGCCCGACGGCGCGCCGGCGCAAGCGTCATCGGGCAGGGTTGCGCGGGATAGGTAGTCAGCGCTGTTATCAGCACTACGTATGTATTCTATTGTATAGTTATACGCGCTTAGAAACATAGCGTAGCGCTGTAATCTGTTTGCTGACACCTCTGGAATTCCTTTGTATGGACCGAATATTGATATAAGAGGTTTATGGTCAGTGCGCAAAACAAAAGGAGTTGCCCTGCCATACAGATATTGATGAAACCGCCGGACTCCGAAAATAATCGACGTGGCTTCTTTCTGTAGTTGGGAATAACGTTTCTCGGCGGCGTTTAACGTTCTAGAGGCATACGACACGGGACGTTCGACGCCATCAGAATCGATTAGTGATAATATTGCCCCAAGGCCGTACGGGGATGCGTCTGTGGTCAAAATTATAGTCGCGTTTGGGTTAAAGTGGGCCAATAGCTGATCTGAAGATAAATGTCTTTTGATAGCCAAAAAAGCGTCGTTATGTTCAGTATTCCAAACCCATTTAACCCCTTTCTGTAATAATTGGTATAACGGACTAAGCATTGATGACGCGCCGGGTACGAAATTCCGATAGTAGTTTACTAACCCTAAAAATGACTGTAAACTCGCTACATTTGTCGGGGTGGGTGCATTCATAATAGCTTCAACTTTTTTGGGTGATTTTTTCAAGCCGTGTTTATTTATAGTGTAACCTAAGTACTCTAACTCGTCCTTGAAAAAATCACACTTAGCTTTTTGTAAGGTTAGACCGGCATCTTGCAGTTTTTGAAGTACTGCCCGCAACCTCGTCAAATGCTCCTCCCTGTTATTCCCCGTCACCAACACGTCGTCCAGCATACATAGAACCCCGTCCATACCTGCCAACACGCACTCCATAACGCGCTGGAAAATAGCCGGCGCGCTGGCTAAACCGTATACTAATCTGGTATAAAGAAATAGCCCTTTGTGCGTGTTGATACAAGTGAGTTTTTGAGATTCATCGTCAAGAACGCACTGCGCGTATGCTTGTGATAAATCTAATTTACTAAATTGTTGTCCGCCATGCAACTTAGTAAACAATTCTTGTGCAGTGGGTAGCGGGTACTGTTCCACTAACAGCTGTTTATTAATTGAGACAGAATAATCTGCACAAAGACGTAAAGACCCGTCGCGTTTTAAGACCGGCACGACCGGCGACGCGTACTCCGAGTATTCGACCGGCTTTAAAATACCTACTCGTACTAATCGCTCTAATTCATTTTCAACTTTTTGGCGTAAAGCGAAAGCCATTGGACGCGCTTTGAAAAATATTGGCTTTGAGTCACTTTTGAGAAATAGTTTAATTTTGTATTTATTAAAAGTGCCTAGTTCATCAGAGAAAACCGCGGGATATTGTTTTTGTAATAAATCTACAATCGAATCTGATGACTCGCAAAAATTAACCGGTTTTGTAATTTTCAGACCGTAATGTGCCATAAAATCCCTACCCAAAATCGGAGGCCCCCATTTCGGATAACGTTAACGTCAAAGGTATGAGGTTTGTCCAAAAAATAAAAAATCAACGGGGCTATACCGACACAACAAATATTATTGCCTATATAAGTATGTAACCGTTGTTTAGGTTGGGATAACGGCACATGTTTGTAGTATTGTAAATAAACTTGTTCAGAAATCGCAGTAACCGCTGAGCCGCAGTCATATTGAAACTTCATTCTCACCCCGTGCACGTCAATCATTTCTGTCATTGGCTCCCCATGAACAGTACGAATATTAAGCAACTCACCGTCATCGCCGTTCTCACCGACACTCTCGTTCTCGTTTTCCACAAAATTAATTTTTTTGCACATCCTATTCAAATGACCCTTTTTGTTACACTTCCTGCAAGTATAGTTAGCGAACCGACACTGCTCTGTAGTGTGATTTTTAAAACCACATACCGCGCACTTCACTTTAGCATTAGCATTAACACTACTAGCACTAGGTTTTGTAGCAATCTTGAACAGCTGATCAGGTGCCGCTGCCGACGAGGCCTGCGCTGCGGCCGGGCCAGCGCCTGCGCGCGCGCTGCGCAGGCTTTCTGCCAACTCGACTGCTTTTGCCAAGGTGACCTTGTCAGGTTCTAAGGCAAACAGCTTTTCTCTCTCCTTCCCAGGAAGCATTCCCATTATAAAACGGTCCCTTAATGCGTCCTCGAGGTTTGAAAAGCTGCAATGTTCCGTCAGTCCACGTAATCTTGCAGCCCATTCTGTGTAACTTTCCCCCTCTTTCTGTACGGCGGAATAAAACATAAACCTTTCACCAAAAATACACCGTTTAGGGGAAAAGTGTGTATCCAAAATACCGAGGATATCTTCGTATGGCAAATCATGTAGTACTTTAGGCAAAGCTAAATCTGCCGCTAACTTGTAGGTAGCTTCACCGAGTGCGCTCAGCAATATCGCGCGCCTCTTCACTCCTGTAGCGTCGGCTGCGTTGGTTATATCGTTCGCGATAAACCATTGTGACAACCGATTTTTATACACCTGCCACGTTCCAGAATTATGATCAAAACTTGTTAAAATTCCAAAATGAGACATTTTACTTTTCACTTTTTTATAACGCGGGTAGATTCGTCGCCACTGTTCGGTATGTGACAGGGAATGAGTGAAACGAACGACGGCTGATATCACACTAGTCTTATTCAAGCGAAGTATTAACTTAAGTATGGGTCGCGGCACCGACCCGCTATAGCTAGGTATATATACATATACAACAATATTCTATCACATTTACTATCTGTGAACATAATAATAATAATAATAATAATCTAAACCAACCACTTGAAACGCGACATCTCGATGATGACCCACAAACTAAACAGATCGACAACTGGAAGAAAAAGGTACTTCACGGACGACATCCTCATGACATAGAACAAACCCACATAGACACGACTGCATCAAACACTTGGCTGAAAATAGGTAATTTGTTCCCAGAAACCGAAGGCTTCATTATTGCAATTCAGGACCAAATAGTAAACACCAAAAACTACCGAAAATACATCATAAAAGACCCAACAGTTACAAATGACAAATGCCGTAGATGCCACACTCAGTCGGAAACCATACAACACATAACCGGAGCATGTACAACACTTACACAGACAGACTACACACACAGACACAATCAAATTGCAAACATCATTCATCAAAACCTAGCACACAAACATAATCTCATTCAAAACAACCATACACCATACTACAAATACAAGCCACAGGTAGTTCTAGAGAACACAACACACAAATTATACTACGACCGAGCTATACTGACAGATCGCACTATCCACTATAATCGACCAGACATTACGTTAATAGACAAAATAAAGAAGATTACTTACCTGATAGATATCTCAGTCCCTAACACACACAATATACAGAAGACCATCACAGAAAAAATAACAAAATATGCAGAACTAAAAGACGAAGTTTATAGGATATGGAGACAGGAGAAAGTGTACGTAGTTCCAATAGTTTTATCCACAACAGGCGTCATCCCAAAACACCTTCACCATAGTTTAAAATTACTGGACCTAAAATCATACATTTACACTACCTTACAAAAAGCCGCTATATTAAATACATGCCGAATTGTGAGAAAATTCATGCAACTTGACACAGAAAACGATAGTCAGGAAACAAATTAACAATCTCTGCTGCATTTACTTGGTGGATAACCCGTAAATGTAGCTTAGTTACCAGCCTAGAGCTGAGAAAACCAACCTTTCCGATAATAATAATAATAATTCATTTATTTCAGATTAATAATCCATAATACACTTAAACAACAAAGAACAAAATAATTGAGACATGACACACAAAAAACGAATAATACACTAAAATTAAACACTAATTACATCAAATTAATTATAATGTAAAAACACACACAGAAAGACAAGTAGTACTTTGATAACAGTAAATCAGTATACTGTATTAATTGTGCAGGGATACACCCTCATCACTATTATTTTCTGCTGGTAAAACTGTCCACATGTGTTGCAAACACTTGACTACAAAATGCTTAGTAAATCCACACTACTGCTCTTGTGAACCAAGCAGCAATTATTAGTATCACATTTTGCATTTTGCAGGCCAACATTCCACCACAATTGCTATCTGTGAACATTTAAACACAGACATGCTCACAACACAAAACAATACTTTGATAACAATAAATACCCATACTTTACATGTGTACTTTGTTGATATTCTGCATAAATACTTCTTATAGGCACACCTCATCATACCTTTTGCTTTAAGACTAATTTGAGATGTGTTTACATTCCCACAACTGTTCAACAGGTAGCGGTCAGTTTTCTCATGATTCCTCTTGCGGAATCCACAATTCCACAGCCATTGCTGAACTTATACTTGTATTTGTTAAACAGGTCAATATTACACCATAAGTAATATCTGTAAACATAATGTGAGCACACACACAGAGTACACAGACACACATCTCAAAACAATCAAACAGTAAGAAATAGTAACAATATTCAAAATCACACCAACAGACTTACTATACTTTCAGCAAAGTACAACATTTCCTTCATGCCAGTCAATAAATGACAATGTAATAATAAAATCACTCCTTTCACTAAGAGGAACTAAGCTGAATAATTAATCATCAATCAATTAAACTTAAATGGGATCATAATAAAATGACCATTGAATTTTTGTTGTAGTCTCGGGTAGTCACCAATACTGTTGTCATCGGCAACATTACTGTACCGCATTAGGTACTATCAAGTGCCAACCACTTTTATTTTTAACATCATACATTTTTTTTTTTAATTGAAAGTATTTACTAAATGTAATTTTAAATGACTTAAATATCATGCTATAACTTCCTCCGCTGATAGGCGAGAAGCTAACTTGTCTAATATGGCTCCGGTAAACCTTCAGCAATATTACACTCACATTCGCATTACCTTACCTCAGTGGTTACTAAAACTTTACTGAACACATCATAATCATTATTCAATATTGAAATCAGTCTTCAATACACATCACAGTCATCAAGATAGTCTCATCTTCAAGATACCAATTTCATATATTGTACACTTACTAAGAATACTTATTCTTAGACTTGAAACCATAAACCCTTGCTCCTTGACTTGCAATAATTATTGTGTAACACAATTTTATTATGATCACTTGTATAATTTCCCAACAGCACAAACTAAACCATGTGCAACCCATCATTAATGAAATATCACACTTTGCGCATTTTAGGTGAATGTTCACCGAGTTCACTGTACACATTTTATATTTATTATTTCTAAACATGTATAAAACATAATATCTTAGAGTAGTACCTGCTTTGTTATCCATAAGCAGTTCACTTTGTTACCTTGTAAGCCAACATCAGGCTGGGACGGGATCTCAGTCATGTTGATTATTACATCCAGATATTTTGTTTCACATCATTTTGTCCCAAGGCATTCATATTTGTACCATCATCAAACACCGGTATGCCATGGAGTTGAAGTTATCATTTCTGTTCTGTAAATTAAGCTCAAAACCAGCACAGCCACTCTAAGACTAGAGTGGTATTATAATAAATACCAATGCATGTTGTGCATGCATTTATGTAATAATAATGTATAAGTTTCATACCAGAAACACACCAAATGATATACACCAACTTCAAAATGTACATTCCTGTTAGTATTTATCTACTGGACTTCACACAATAAGGATCAAAGTCCATTATCATCTTACGCGTTAGGTTATTGGTGCGTAATTGTTTATTACAATTTCTTGACAGAAAACGTTCACGTATTTGAACAATTGAACATACCTGTATTCAGGGATGGTAATAGCCACATCCAACCAGTGTAACACATTCGTAATCGAGTGTTATTGCCTCGACTCATGCTCGTAACTTACCGCAGTCGCCAGGCGACAATTTTGTTGTACTTGCGTACTTTTTCGTTATGAAAATATCATACATTTATTGAATAACTTTTCAACAAACCATTTAAACACTTCGCGACTCAAAACTTAATGCATTTTACCATTATTTTACCAAAGTGCGTACGCGCCCATTTCGCGCGCAAATGACGCTTCTTCAAACAGTTCGATTATTAACTAATTTGACCGAAATACTACGTAGGCATGAAATTCAGAGATCGCACTTCTGAATTATTAACAGTAAAACGCACTGAGTCTTGAATTATTAATTTATTTCCACGTAAAATGTATGACAGCACTTAGACCGACGCTGCTACGATCCAGGGCGGTAGCCATCTTGACTTCTCGTCCACCCACTGCCGAGCTGTCAGCTCGGGGACGTTCCGAACTACGCTAACAATATGATGGCAACAATATGCATTTAAGGGTTAAGTATGTGTAAATATCGTGAAAGTTTAAATCAGTTTTTCACACAAAGGTTAGGTTAGTAATTTAGAAAATTTCACCTTGTTCCGTACAACATACCTCCTTTTTTAGACTATGTAAGATCATAAATCGTCCTAAATTCAAACTTTTTTAGCCACATATATATTATGGTAGGTTTGAACAGTAACGATAAATATAACTAGGGAACAAATCAAATTATTTTATTGAATATAAACCACCAGTGGGCCTTGCCGTTTTTTCTTTTGTGTATGATATCTATTTCAATTTATAACGATAAATATATTAAAACTACAAGATTTAGACTTTGCTGCTCTACAAAATATACGGAAGTAAAACCTCTGTATCCTCTAAATTAATGAATTGCGCATAAGCTGACTTCATTAACTAAATGGTCTTGGTTAAGGAAGTAATCGAAATGATATCGTTTTCATTGCTGAAATCGTGAAGATTACTTCCATTAGTTGATGTCTCATTAGTTGTGCTATTATCCATGGACATTTAATGGAATAGTTTGGGGTCGCATCCGCCATATCGATATCCAGGCCAACCGGTGATGGTGTGATGTGGGTTTTAAGTCAAATTGTATGCCAGTCTTTAAGACGATACGGTAGGGGTCAATTCTCCATACAAACGCTCTCGACTATTTCCTCCCTGGTTTTTGAAGATAAAGCAATGATTTTTTCAACACAGATTGTTATTATTTTTATCCGTTTTGATTTTTTTGACATTCTGCTTTTTAAAGACTCTAGAGTCAATCAAAAATTTCCAAAAATGGCCTTTTTCATTGTGGCGCAAAAAAAGGTGTGGTACTCAAGATTGGTAACAATTAACCAAAAAAGCTAAACGGTCCGACATAGATTATTTCATTGTTATTCAGATTCTCAAATTTCGTTCCGATTGATTAAGATTTGAAGGAGGAAAGAGTCAAGAGCGGAACCTCGATTTTAAAGATTTTTTTGAAATATCTTTTGACTGAGTTGTTCTTAATGGGCAATTTTTTTTCGATAAATCTAGTTAATAACACTTGTATATTTAACTAAAATTCCCAAGTTGAAAGGGGGGCTCCTTTCCATTTTAGCATTTTCGCTACCGTATCCTCTTAAACATTTCCGCACCAACCGACGTACGAGTATATCTATATTTTTTGACGGTAAGTTTAACACCAATAACTGATGAATCGACTTCGGTGAAGTGGCGTTACAGCGTTTGTATTTAGCACGTTGTCGTAAAGCTTACAAGGTGCATTAGGGTAATTCCGAATGACAGAAATGCTCTGGTAATTCCGAAAGAGGAATCTTGATATGATGGAAATAATGGTGATTTTTATGCGACTTTGGTAATTATACGACTTTCGGAATTACAACTAATGCATACTCTGATAAAGTATGTGTGTAGCCGAATTTATTTTCAGTACTTTATTTTTTTATAATAAGAGATGTTTTTATTCTTCAGTATTGAATAATGGTTTTATGTTTTCATTTGATAGAATGAGATACCTTACACTCGTGTGAAAAAAGCATTTTTTTGTAAAACATGGCATGACACTTCTTGTTTCCTAGTTTCACATGAAACTCAGTTTTATCTATAGAAATAACTTTTTTGGTATTTTGAATTGTATGAAATTGTTACGTATTCCATTAAAACGAATTGTTTTCAGTTGATTTCATTTTATTGATACAAAGACAGTGAGTCAGTAAGTGTAAAACTGAGATAAGACTATTCATGTCCAGTGAAATGGAACGACCTTAACCATAGATTAACTATTTCTTGTTCTAAGAGTCTTCATTTTGTGAGAATATTGTTTAACTAGCTTTCTGGGTTCTTAGTGCTCGTGCTTATTCATCCTTAACTTGTGTGTAAGTGAATCAATTAATTTCCTTATCTAAATTTTACGATTACTCAAAAACCTGCAAACCAATTCACAATACATATTTACATGTCACAATTGATTTAGGTACATAATTAATATTAAAATTATATTTCCTTTATTTATCTTTTCTCTTAATTATATTCATAGTTAAATGTCTCAAAATATGCTAATACATTTTTAAATTACATTAAGGAATATATTATTAGAATTAAATGAATACAATGTACGATAATAATAACAAGTTTTTAAGCGTATTACCTATTCAGCGCTGAATTCCACCAACCGTAAAAAGATTGAACAGCGTATGTTTTTCGTTGCAAAAATTGCGTATTTCATACTTGTATTATCTGTGCTATAAGTTTGAGATCGCGTAGTGTCTGACATAAAAGCCACTAACCGAATCGGCGGCAAAATTCGAGCTTCACAGCTCACAAAATCGAGTCTCGCAGTGAATAGCGTCACGTTCATGTCATTTGTGCAACTGCACCTGATCTGGGATTTGGAAGAGGTTGGTTCAACCAGAATTTCGGTTCAACGGACTATACTTACACACTATAATATGCTCTTGAGGAGTTTTTATCAGTTCGTTTGATTTGTCAATTTTACCTTTTGCGAATAACTGATGTCACGGACACAGCGTCATTCTAGAAACTGCGTGATGCGGCACAGAAAAATTTCATACAAGATGTTTAGCCGTCGATGGACGTAGTGCCACATCGCTCTTTCTACAAAAATATGGATAGGTTAGTTTGTATACATCTTCACATATTGAAGAAGCTCACGTTACGGCTCCTCGTCCACAGCCGTAACGTCCTCAGCCGTGTTGTGCCGCAGCATGCGTCGTGGCTTTATTTATACTGGTGACGCATGAAGTTGATAAGTCACTTTGAGGATTTTGTTGTGAGCTGAGTGAGCTTTGTGGAGTGTCTAAAATGGCACAAGATACTCGACCTCATTATAATCCTACGTAAATGCAACGTCTGTAGACGGAATAGCGGTTATGACCAAGTTAAAATCATCGGCCACAGACGTGGTGCTATATCACGAGGGTCTCTTTTTACGTTTCTCGACGTACTGTCCGTGAACGTGTTAAGACGCCCACAAATTACAAGCGGGCTTAGCACACTAGTGTAATATAGCTTTATAGAAATAGACTATAAGTACATCACGCGACCGTGCTGATACCGCTGTTCGCTGGAATCTGCCTAACAGTTAATCGCAGAAAGTAATAGTATCGTAACAGGCTGAACAGAAATCATCCAGCGAACTGGTATATCTAGTAAGCCCCTTAACATCTAATCGACAGTGAACCAAGCAAATTGTAAATACACGTAGGTACAATAATTATTCATGTATTTAGTTGAGTCTACAAAACATGCTTACATTTATATGCAAAAATACCAATGCTTATGTATTTGATTAAGTCTGCCTTCTTTGAAATTCAGTTAGACCTTCGACTTTCCTTCAGAATGGTACATGACAAAACTTAATACATTAACCTGTTTTTAATCAAAGTCTATGGCAGTAAAAAAGGAGTCCATAAATATTTCAAAAATGTAAATCCCAAAGTTTAGTCTTTATCAACCCAACGGACATCTCAAATAGGGCTACCTAGTTTGACGGCTAGGAAAAAATAGAGGCATTGTACCGTCCCGGCACTGAGCCAAATGGTTTCCAGCTCAGGTGTCTCTTTATAATGGTGCCTCTAAATGGTTTGTGCTCTGCAGCGCTGCGACAGACTTCTAAATTAAAAATTTTAACTTGACACCTGGGAGAGCTCCAGCTAAATACTAGCTTTTTTCTGTGACTGGAAAATTGCTTTTCCTGGTAGTAACTTGCAATGCAAGTCTAGTTAAAATTTGCCTTAACCAATTTTTTTATCATACAATGTATATTTCATAATAACGACTACACTACTATAGAAAGACGTCTTTCCTTGAACGTAACAAAGTGAACAGTAAAGCATAAACGGGTAAAGTACAGCGGGGCAAATCTCGACTGGGGTATTTGATCCATTTTTCTCCATTATTACACTATGATGTTGAGTTCTATCCCCTGAACACGCCTACCATATATAACCGGTGGACACTATTTAATAATGCAAACATTGTAAAACATGTAAAAAATGGACTAGTTACATTTACCGCCTAGTTGTGATTTGCCCCGCTGTACCTTACTTATCGTATTTAATCGTACAAATAGTAGATGTGTAGAGTGTCGACGATTGCTTATATGCCAGAGGTCTGATATTTTCGTAAAGTGAAATGTTTTATACGTATTCAAACCTCTGGTTTTCTTCGACAGATATTTCCAATATCTTCTGTCGTTTAGGAGATATCAGTTCGCAGTTCAGTGAACGTACAGTTTAGTAGTAACACTAATCAGTGACAAGATCCCGTCCTATCAAACATAATTCCAATTTCGCAAGCTATAGCTGGACAATGGACACTTAAGTGTTATTTATTACGTAAGCTTGTAAATACTTTTCGATTCATGCGTATGTAAGTGTTTTATTTATCGTCTAACTATATTTATAATCATATAATCATTTACTTATCATTTGTATTTCTATATGTATATTTAGTTATTTATTTAAAGTTTATTAAAAATTTACAAAAAAAGAGTACAAATGGCGGACTTAACGCCTTGAGGCATTCTCTACCTGTCAACCATCGGGCTAAACAGAAACAGTTAGTTTGGTGCACGATTTTAAAATTAAATATGAAAACACAAGTCCAGATTGCAATCTCAATTACACACTTATGTATAATAAATATAAATATACCTATATATGGTCAGATTGAAATATATATATACACATATTTCATAAACAAATAAACATACATATGTTGGATATTGTCAAAAAATATTTATTCAAATTATTAGGTAAGGTACATGTACGTTTCAACTGTTTTAGTCAATTATGGCTTCGTTTCTACGTACTGGTTATTACTAAAATTGATTTACATACGTCGTTATATGTTCATTGGCGGTTAGGTCGTATCAATCCGGAAATACCGCAAGCAAAAATTCATTGCAGAGTTTAGTTGTGCAGTTATACAGGACGAATCTGGGGAAACGCATTGTTGGAGAACACGTTTGTCATGGAGATCGAAGTATTGTTATTTGTATTTAAATAACAATACTTCGGTTAATTATAAGCATATTTTATACACATATACTATGCACGATTTTGACGACCGGTCTGGCCTAGCGCGTAGTGACCCTGCCTGCTACGCCGCGGTCCCGGGTTCGAATCCCGGTCAAGGCATTTATTTGTGTGATGAGCACAGATATTTGTTCTTGAGTCATGGATATTTTCTATGTATATAAGTATTTGTATATTATATATATAGCTGTCTGAGTACCCACAACACAAGCCTTCTTGAGCTTACCGTGGGACTCGGTCAATTTGTGTAAGAATGGCCTGTAATATTTATTTATTATTTATTTTATTTATTTATTCAGTATACATATAGGTAAAATACCTGTAAATGTCAGTAGAAAACTGGAACACAAATCAAATAGTGCCTATTTAGACAGATTCTTGCCAACTCTTCAATACTTATAGTTAGGCATAAATATACCTATAATATTAACAGAATACTAGTATCTTCCATATTTTCTTCCGGGTACTTACACTTCACATACATACATATCCGGGAATATGTTATTAAAATCATATATATTGTTATGTGGACAAAAAACCGACACGAATCGGTTGGCCGGCAAGCGCAAGCGCCAACTGCCAACTTACGGCCAAGTAGCCCTCTACACACATGGCCAAGGGGGTTGGTGGAGCTGTTGGCCATGTGTGTACAGCGGCCATTACATGTATATTTTAGCTACCGCTGCTGAACACGCCCCAGGATTACAAATTATACGTACAAAGTTCTCACGAATTCATGTTAACTGATGTTAGACGTTGTTTTAAACAAAAGCCCCAAAGATGTAAACCGTGCGTAGGAATTATATGCATAATTATATTTGTTATGGACATAGCAGTAAACATTCAAATTATGTTTCGGTCCCGTCGTTTATTGCCAAATCTCCCCGCAAAAGGTCGGCCCGAATATGCCTTTCATGAATATTTTCACTATTGGCTCTCTGTGCACGTTCTTTCATAAATGGTAAGCCAGAATTTTTATAAAAGCGAACGTCACCTGTGTATTTTAAATATTTTTTCTTAACGTTCTCAATATTTGTATTTAGTTGAGTTTTATTTTTAACCCACGACGCAAAAACTACGGGGTGTTATAAGTTTGACGTATCTGTCTGTCTGTCTGTTTGTATGTCTGTCTGTTTGTCTGTTTGTCTGTCTGTCTGTGTGTGTGTCTGTCTGTGGCATCGTAGCTCCCGAACGGATGAACCGATTTCGATTTAGTTTTGTTAGTCGGGAGTGTTCTTAGCCATGTTTCATAAAAATCGATCCACTATGTCGCGGTAGGGGGTTTTTTCAAAATTTTAATTTTGTGGTTAGGTTATATTTGATGTTATTTTGTGTAGTGGTGTTTGTACGTGGTTGGAAGTTTTACGGAGATTGCGGAACGAACTTACGTAAACTCTTTGACATACTGCTGGGAGATCGCTCAGTATAAGGTTATGTGGAAGAATAAGATGAACCTAAACGTTTGTCTAGCAACGATATAAGACTGCTTGTTTGTGAATGAATAGAGACAAAGTAACAGTAGGTGGGTGAATTTCAACATACTCGAAATTTGCCTAATTTTGGTGGATTTTTTTAGTTTTGTAATTTTTGCTGAAATTATGTACTGATGTTACATAACTAATTATTAGCAATGTTATGTATCAATGACCTTTCATTATAATAAGTAGTTTTAGAGAAATTACGATTTCAATGACATGGTCGCCACCAAAATTGGTCTACCCACAAAAATAAAAAATAAAAACAAAAATAAAGCCTTTTATTCATTTTTCTATTATTTTCTACTTGAAATAATAAACTTTTAACATGTAATAAATACTTTTCGAATAGAAACAAAAACGTTATTGCCCTCAATTTGTTCACCACCAAAATTTATGCAATTTTGGTGGAAAAAGTATTACGACCCACCAAAATTAGATATTTTTGTGTGGGGCGGACCAATCCAGCAAAGTATGACACTTGTGTCATGTCTAAATGCAGGAACGAACCTGAATGGTCATGTTACGACACGTTTGTTCGTCTTGCTGCATCTCGTTTAACCATAAAAATGATTTCAATACTTACCACCAAAATTGGTTCTTTCCCCCGGACAACTTTTGGTGCTCAGTTATAAGTGTCAAATTGTATAATAATATTGACTTATGTCATCTTAAAATATACTTAATGTAATAAAGAATGAAGTTATGGCAAGTTATCTTTATAGCTGCGGATTTACTGGATTTACCATAGCAATAATCCGCTAAAAACAGGCTCTGGACGCTACACCAAAATTAGAATTTCGATGGAAAATTATTTTTAAATAAATATACATAACACTTGTAACAATTTGCAATGTTGCCGAAGGTAGTATTTTAGGATTGGTTTTCATAAAAAAAATAAAAACCCGGAAACAATTAGCCCACACAATGAATTTCAGCTCCGCCACAAAAAAATCACGCTGAGAAATTCACCCAGGTGTTGGTTAAGATCCTTAGTTAATGAGTGGCCGACAAAAAAAAAAGTGAATCTTCTGTTGCGTTCTTTTAATTGCATAACATGGCAATTCAGTCTGTATTAAATTGTCTGAATGTAAACTAAATGGTGATTAATAATTAAAATATATTTCTTGGCTACCTCGATATATCTAATGGCAACTGTACATTAAATAAGACAAATAATTGTAAAAATATCAAAATGTTCATTTCAATCCGTTCCGTCAGCCGGCGCATGCATTTAATATTCCCCGGTGGAATGAACCTATTTTTTATACTTACTCAATTGTATTAACTATTTTTCATTATTAATTTAACCCACTGGTTGGCTTTTCTAATGGGTAAGTGACAATATACCAAACTATCCCGAAAAATCCAGGGGTAAGATTTTTTGTATTTAGGGTTATCTGTGAAAAGAAGAATATTTGAAGCAATAAATACAATAATTTAATATTCACGAGATCGGTTCGGTAAGTACGGACATTAGTTTCAAGTCCGACCAAAGGTATTATTGCCGCCCGCAGGTGACCCGAAGCGGTCAAGCGCGACCCTTCGCTTAATGATTTTTATTACTATTCCCTTCCTGTAAGAAAGGACCGGGTTTACCTGCCCATGGAAACCCCGGTCACGTACAATCACGATATTGAACGTTTATTGGGTAACACATTAAAAGTTACGACGCTTGGGTGCGTAAATTTTAATTCTTTGTAGTGTCCGAGAGTTGTGTTTGATAAAGGATTATAGGGCAGATGTATGTGTGTAGATGTGGGTATATATAAATACTTCAGAAACGAGCGCGGCTAGTTCCGATTTTATTGATTACTTTTTTTAATTTAATTAGCCTGTTGTAGTGTCCCACTGCTGGGCAAAGGCCTCCCCTCGCTTCTTCCACTCAACCCTGCATGTGCATAATTCTGCCAGCTTGGATGGAATGCGTTCAAGTCTGCCTGAACCCCGGGTTGCACCCTCTACGGTGTTCCGTGGGTCCCACTCGGTAACCATTTTGGCCCACCGTTCAGGGTGCATGCGGCAGACATGTCCAGCCCAGTTCCACTTAAGAGTTACTACTTCAATAAAACTACCTACTAACCCCGCTGTGAGGTGGGTTGTTCCGTGAATTCAAATTCTTACTTATCCGTCATCATATATCAAACTACTACTTAGATTTAAAACAGTCCCCGCTTTACGCCTAAAGTAACAAAAAACACGAATTTCCTCACTTCATTTCGCTCACTTCCTACATCTACATATTTAAATTAAAACACCCTGTTACCGTGTTATTCAAAACAATGTGGGGAGGGTAGGGTTGTCCTTAATTAAACGCAAACAAACGAACCAAGTAAAAAACATTTTGGCTAATAATAACGTCAAGAGCATTTTCGCTTTTACCTTTTTTAACCCCCGACGCAAAAACGACGGGGTGTTATAAGTTTGACGTGTCTGTCTGTCTGTCTGTTTGTGTGTGTGTCTGTCTGTGGCATCGTAGATCCCGAACGGATGAACCGATTTAGATTTAGTTTTTTTTGTTTGAAAGCTGAATTGGTCGGGTGTGTTCTTAGGCATGTTTCATGAAAATCGGTCCACTACGTCGCGGTTGGGGGTTTTTTTTTTTTTTTTTTTTCAAAATATTAATTTTGTGGTCAGTCATAGTAAATATTGATATTGATATTATTTATTTCATAAAATTATATTGCTTTATACGTTGTTGACAAACAGACATACGATACACCTTGTGGTAAATGGTATACGTAGCGTATAGACGCTCCCAGGGCTCCACGGAAGACCAGCGCTGTGGCACCATCGGCGCCAGAGCACATGCTGAGTGGTGTCCTGTTGCAACCACAAACCCTATGTAACTGTTTGCAATAAATGCCTTTTCTTTCTTTCTTTTAGCTTCAGAGATGTTTAATGAGAAAGGAGGCAAACAAACAGATGGCTCACCTGATAGTAATAAATCACCACCACCCATCCCGGAACATCAATTATTACATAGTCCGTCGGTGAGATTGCCAATTCCGCTATGTGCATTTTAACTACTTTTCAGGAGAGACAAAAAATCGATTCGCCTGTCCTAGTTTCGGTAGTCGATCTTAAAGGCATTTATCAATGAATTCATTCCTAACTTCTCCACGCACTTTTGCAGCTAATAGTACCTCTTGGCGCAGTCTTTGAAGCGAAGCAATGAACTCCCAACATCTTTTTTGGCATTCGCTACTGTGCCCAGAAGAACACGGCGTGGTAAACGAGAGGGTTCCATCCTGTGCATATACCCCATCAACGCAGTCGCGTCTGTTTGAGAAGCACGGTCATACCGGGCAGCGATTTCTAGAACTCTCTGGTTTGACCACCTGTGATGATATGCCCAACATCTTACGCAGGCATCGCTTATAGAAGGAGATGCCACGGCGTTTGACTTTGGCATACGTCTCGGCTTCGTACAAGAGTATAGTTTATACACAAGCCTGAAAGACTAACACCTTGGTCTTAGTAGTCAGTAGTCTGTTTGCCATAAGAGCACTAAGCTTCCCAAAAGTGGTAGCTGCCTTGCCGATGCAAATGTCAACCTCTGCCTAGGGCGAAAGATTGTCGGTTATTGCCGTAAGGTTGTCTCCAACAGCGTGCCATCGAGTGGAATTGCTGCCTTGGAGATTGGACCCATCATTAGCTGAAGCTCACAGAGGTAGCAACAAAGGCTGCGTCATCGCCATAAAGTATTGACATAAAGGCTGCCAATTAAAAGTTCATGCGTTTCTTCTGTGATTTGAGGAGTGATGTGTTGTACAACTTTGAACTTTCTATCGCCTCTTATATGCAGATGAATACCAAAGCAGCAAAGACACACACGGTACACGGTAGGAGCTAAAACGCAGGCCTATCGCACACCTCGGCAGACACACCACCAGGGACTGAGGAGTCAAGGAAATCGCTGTGATTCCCCGCACCTGCGCCACCCTCTTGGAAACTGGCCGTTGGAGGTTGAGGAGTTTACCACATATTTCAGCTTGGACCTTACTGGCGCCTAACGGGGATTCCGTCCCGGGCTCGAGTTAGTAGTTTTCCAAGACAAGTGGCTCATCTCCCCTTTAGCTATTAGCTGCTTCGTTTGTGAACTTAGTCGCCTTTTACAACACCCTCGTTCTTCTTACCAGGGTTGGTGCTACCCTTACGCCGGATATACTACACAGTAGCTGATGCCCAACTACACCAATAAACAATTACTTTTAAAATAGTGTTAAAATAAGTCAGATATGAAGCTATCATAATTTATCAGTATCAAGAACGTTAGAATGAAGTATAATTGCTACGCCCTTACTGTCTTAGAAAATGTGAAAAACTTTCCGAATAATCGACGACAAAAAGGTACTTTACAATATTAAACACAATAAGTTATACTTTACGGTAAAAATATTTAGCTTTGAATACCAGAAAACAAAAAAATAAATTGAAAAATAAAGATATATGACCGAAACTCATAAGCACACTAAGCAACAATCCATACTGAATCCACACATGTGCAGTAGTAATTATCAATTTCGTTTATTTTACTTGGTTACCAAAACTTTTATGTGCTTGGAAGTACATGTGTATTTATTTTTGGGGATAAAATCACAAATGCGTTTAGTTAAAACATGATCCAAGGAGAATTTGCGTATGCTGGTTTTTGCATTAGACGTGGAATACAATTTTAAAGGCAAATCTGCAAAAAACGAAATATCGAAAAAATGCACATAACGGAATTGGCAATCTCAACGACGTATTACATATTGATGAATGGAATACAAAATAATTCTGGGTAATTTTAACGTCCAGAGCCTTAAGAAGTATCGTAAATGTACACAAAATAATAAGCGAGGAAGTATCAAAGTGTAATATGTAATTTTAATATACTGACAAGTACTCATAAACGGTATGATCATCGGCATCATCCACCATCGTATCCATCGGTTTAGATATGCTTCTGGATAAATTAAAGAGTATTAAGACGCTACAGAAGCAAAAATGCTAAAATGGAAAGGAGCCCCCCCCCCCCTTTCAATTTGGGAACTATAGTTAAATATACTACTTAGTGTTATTAACTATATTTATCGAAAAAAAATTGTCCAATAAGAACAACTCAGTTAAAAAATATTGCGAAAAAATCTTCACATGTCACACTACATCGCTGACAGCGTTTTCGGTGGCCAAAAAAAATAAAAAATAAATATTCATTTTTAATCGAAAATACGTAGTCATCACACACTTTTAATACTTTGTTTTTTTATGTCAAATTCTACAGAAGACAATCATGTATTGTGCCAAATTCGATATGAGTCTAGTAGCCTATACGTATTATTGATTCCTAACGGCTGTGTTTTCTTGTGCTCCCGCTGCTAGGATTTCCCTGGATACATTACACATTATTATTTATGTATAATTATTGAGAGCCTGTCATGTCCCATTGCTGGGCAAAGGCTTCCCCCCGCTTCTTCCAAGAGGGGAAGCGGGAAGAGTGGACTCTTCCCTGTGTTGAGCACATGAGCAGTCCTCGGCCATTCTTCCAAAAAGGAGTCTAGCTCGTTCCCTTCCACCATCGCATACGTGGTCTGCCGGGTCCCCGTTTTGGCCTGGCTTACATTAGTACACATAGGCCGATAAGATAAGAAATGTCTCAGATCACTTATAATTGTGAGCCGAGGCGGAACCTAGGTCAACAATCATGAATATGATCTAAGGTTTTTTATTTACTGGCCAAGATATAGTTATACACTATTTTTCTCAGTATGTCTCTTTATCGGCTGATCGTGTAGTCTATTCTGATTTACGGATCACGAACTATCTAACATAATATGTCATAGCAAAATCGAAATGTTGTATCGCAAAGTACCTATCTTAACAAAACGCACTCAAATATAAAAAATAAAATAAACACTATAAGGTAACGGACCCAATCATAGACAGTTTAAGAAAAAAATTCGCCTCTTTTTGATATTTCACTGATAAATGTAAAAATTCTACCGCTAAGCGTGTTAAATCTTGAATGTCCTATCCTTCTTTTACATTAAAAGCGTATTGCAGAATAGATACTCCTATTGGTTTCTTCATAGTTAACAAATTAAAACTAGGTGTTTTTTCTCCAATTATGGACGGCAGTTCTCCAGTAATGGATCCCCCATTATGGACAGTGAAATAGGTTTAAAATTTTACTTTTAAAGCCAACTGATACTCAATGAGTCAATTTTATATGCCATAAATAAAATAAGTTTGGGTTATTTTAACATAGGACTGTTTCTTGTAAATTGTTCCTCGTCCAACATAGGAGGTACGCAGTTTTCCGGTTCCAGTAATGGACACTCGCAAAATAACGCTATTTCTTTATATCTTTGGAGCAACAAACTAGTATGTTTTATACCTTATCTCATGCTTAATGCAGTAAGTAAAACTCCATCAAGTTTACACCGAGTATTATTTTTTTTATTTTTGTATACATGAACTCAACTCTCTTAGCAACATTACTAAGAATTCGTCTCTTTTTACATCTAGTTATTAAAAGTTAACTTACTTATATATAAAAAAAAAAAAGAATTTGTCTTGATATTTTTTTCAGTAAACTGGTGAATTTTACCTTGCCGCCAAATCCTTCAGAAATAACCGAATTAATTGAAACTTCAAAATGAAACAGCTCTACAACTCTAGTTAGTACATTGCCGTCAGTTTTTAGAAACTAATTTTAGATACTTATTTTAAGGATTTGTGTTTTTTTGTCCATTATAGGGTATTTTACCTTATATTAATAGGTGTGCGATCTGGTGTATGACGCTTTCCTTTTTTCTTTTTATTAATTTAATGTGTTCTGTCCTGTTCTGTTTGTTATTATTCTTTTGTATACTTAGATCTTTCTTATATCACAGCCTGTTGTTATTTTTCTTGTAATGTTTTCAATTTTATTCTTTTTAACTGTAGTCCATTTTTCTTGTATCACATATATTTTGCATTTGTTCTGTCTGTTACCCTCCGTGAATCTTTCTCACTTGATGGTCTCATCGGAAGATCAGCGCTGGAAGTCACCAGCAACACGCTGAGATGAGGCCATTTGTGGCACTTCATTACTTTCTGTCTTGTTGTTATTATGTGTTCTTTGTCTTGTCTGTGTTCACGAATAAATGTTTATTCTATTCTATTCTATTCTATTCTTGTACAGGATGTAATACACTTATTTAAGTGAACCTACAGAAAATTCTGGAAAAAATCTGAAAAGGTCCTAATTATTTGAGCATTAAGTGCCATTAAATCTGCATCCGACATTAAAACCCTTGATGGTAAAAACATCGACACCCTCAATATACCTACATCTTTGTTTAGGTACAAACCTTGTACACTTTAGTTAATATTGTAAAAATCTGGTCATTATTTAAATATTTTCATCACTACTTGGAGTTTGTGTTAAGAAATAACCTATACATATTGAAAGATTACTGGGTTCGAATCCCAGGATGAGCTTGGGCGTATGCATATTTATTTAAGGATATTTTCTAAATATTTAAGTAGGTAGTTGTATACCTACATAATTATTATAATTATGAATCATTGTTTGAGTATACAATATAAGCCTTCGTAGGGTTTAGTCAATCTGTGTCCAATTTTTTTTAAACTACGTAGAATATCATTATCAAACAGAATATTCGATTCGATTTTTTTATTTAACTGTCTAGGAAAAAATGTATAAGTAAGTACATTTAATAAGTTACCAGATTAGTTTTTAACAAATATATTATTTAAGAAAATATCGTACAGGAACTCGCCGCTGCTGCCCCGCGCCCTCTCAAAGCTGAATGTGCTTCTGGCATCGACACCTGAGTGCGCCTGAGTGCGACTTGTTTGCGTAGCGATGGCCGGAAGTTTGTAGTGAATGCTTGAGATTTTGTGAGCCATCGTGCTAGGTCTTCAACTGCCCCCATACAAAATGTTGTAGGTGTATGTATATAAGTAGGTGTATGTATATAAGTACCTATGCCTCATTTTTGTTATGTCAGTCTCAGTGTCGGGACGCATTGGTTATTAGAATCATCATCCTCCTTGCGTTATCCCGGCATTTGCCACGGCTCATGGGAGCCTGGGGTCCGCTTTGACAACTAATTCCAAGATTTGGCACTAGTTTTTACGAAAGCCACTGCCATCTGACCTTCCAACCCGAAGGGTAAACTAGACCTTATTGGAATTAGTCCGGTTTCCTCATGATGTTTTCCTTCACCGAAAAGCGACTGGCAAATATCAAATGACATTTCGCACATAAATTCCGAAAAAATCATTGGTGCGAGCCGGGGTTCGAACTCGCGACCTCTGGAACGAAAGTCGCACGTACTAACCGCTAGGCTACCAGCGCTTGGTTATTAGAATAATTGCATGTAAGCCTATAAAGCTAAGCATTATATTTTTTTAATATTGACGTAATTGCACCAATTTTTTTTTTTTAGAATATAGTAGTTACAGTCGAGTTCATAAATATGCGTACACTTTTTCACCTAAAGGCAACGACCTAAGGTGAAGAAATGTACACATATTTATGAACTCGACTGTACAATCGAACAAAAAAATACTGAAATAAAAAAATAGCAACACTTGGTATTGTTCTTTTCAAAATCATACTTATTTAAAGTCACTTAAAGTTTGAACGCGATGAAATATCGTTATTTTAACTTTGATCCGACGTTTCGGCCACTTTTCGGCCACTGGTGCCCTGAAAACCAGTGCCGCGTCTATTAGACACGGTATACCCTGAGTGACATCCTATTTGGTGTACTATGTAGTTTTTGATTACTTGTTATTTTTAACCCCTGGCGCAAAAACGAAGGGGTGTTATAAGTTTGACGTGTTTGTCTGTGTGTATGTCTGTCTGTTTGTCTGTCTGTCTGTCTGTGTGTGTTTGTCTGTCTGTGGCATCGTAGCTCCCGAACGGATGAACCGATTTAGATTTAGTTTTTTTATCTGAAAGCTGAGTTAGTCCGGAGTGTTCTTAGCCATGTTTCATGAAAACAGGTCTACTATGTCGAAGTCGGGGGTTTTTTCAAAATTTTAATTTTGTGGTTAGGTTAGGTTATGTATTGCCAAATAAATATTTTATTTCTATGCACTGGCCGTGCTCATGAAAGTTAAAAGAATGATATTCAATCGACCTGTAAGTGATTTTAAATATATGTACAAAACGCGAAAACTTAGTGTTATAAAATCATACTTGCAAGATATCCCACAAAATTTAAATTTTGATAAAACCCCCGACCGCGACATAGTAGACCGATTTTCATGAAACATGGCGAAGAACACTCCCGACTAAATAACTCAGCTTTCAAACAAAAAAAAACTAAATCGAAATAGACAGACAGACAGACACGTCAAACTTATAACACCCCGTCGTTTTTGGGTCAAAAAGGCAACATTTGTTATTCAAATTTAGGTGATTATCACTGGCACCGAAATATATTACGATTATGCAAAAAATAATTTTACAGTTTTTTCACCCATTTCTGGACTGCAATAATAAATCAAGGTGGTACCCTGATTTATTAATGTAGGTCGAGCGCTAAATTTTTAACGATTTAAATTTTATCTTCACTTGCTCCCGGAAGTTTGGGGAATTATCATGCATTTTTGATTGCGTAGAATTTTTCGTCTGCGAAAAAGTAGATGTCAGTCAACCTGCCAAGCAACGCTTTAGTCCAAAATATTTGGACTGTAGTAACCCTAAATTACTTACCTGCCCCTCTAGCACAACTTGCCTTGTCGCGCGCGAGTCCATACTTGATGTGGCGATTGATGTATGGACTCGAGCGCGACAAGGCAAGTTGTGCTAAAGGGTCTGCTCCTGTTATTTTTAACCGCCTTCCATATCTCAAGGGAAGGGGTTCTCAATTCGTCTGTATGTTTTTTATTTTTATTTTTTTTTTTTTTTTTTTTAATGTTTGTTCCTCGATATCTCCCTCATTACTGGACCGATTTTGAATTTTTTTATTTTTATTGAATGTATATATATATATATATATATACAGATTGGTCCCATTTTTATCAAAACCCAGTTCTGATGATGGAATCCTGGAGAAATCGAGGGAACTCCTCAAATCTTAAAGGCATACATATGATAATTTTTGTGTTTTTAAAGGAACAGCATGCATTTACGTACGGAACAGCGAAATTTGGTGCAGTAGAACTGCTGATGATGGTCAGAACGGAACTCCTCAAATCTGAACGGCACACTTATAGTGACTTTGGTATTTTTATAAGAACAGCATGCACTTACGTCCAGAACAGTGACATTTGGTGCAGTGGAACTGCTGATGAAGATCAGAACGGAACTCCTCAAATCTGAACGGCACACTTATAGTGACTTTGGTATTTTTATAAGAACAGCATGCATTTACGTTCATAATTGAGACATTTGGTGAAGTGGAACTGCTGATGATCCACTCAGTCTGAACGTCACCCTTAATAGTGACTTTTATATATTTTATGTATGTATACGACTGGTCTGGCTCAGTCGGTAGTGACCCTGCCTGCTATGCCGCGATCCTGGGTTCGAATCCCGGTAAGGGCATTTATTTGTGTGATGAGCACAGATATTTGTTCTGAGTCATGGATGCTTTTTATGTATATAAGTATGTACCTATTTATCTATTTAAGTATGTATATCGTCGCTTAGCACCCATAGTACAAGTTTTACTTAGTTTGGGGCTAAGTTAATCTGTGTAAGATGTCCCCAATATTTATTTATTTATTCATGAGGAACCAAGGGAATTGTTCAAATCTAAACGGAGCATTTATACAATTTATGTCCTATATTTATAGTTTTTAAGCATTATTTAAGAGAATTGTGATTGTTTTAATTTTGGACATTTTTCTATGAATTTATCTTTATAGACAGTAGTTATTTTTAACCGCCTTCCAAATCTCAAGGGAAGGGGTTCTCAATTCGTCTGTATTTTTTTATTTTTTTTAATGTTTGTTCCTCGATATCTCCGTCGTTACTGGACCGATTTTGAAAATTATTTTTTTGATTGAATGTTTATGCATACAGATTGGTCCCATTTTTCTCAGAACCCAGTTCTGGTGGTGGGATCCTGGAGAAATCGAGGGAACTCCTCAAATCTGAAAGGCATACATATGGTGATTTTTGTGTTTTTAAAGGAACAGCATGCATTTACGTACGGAACAGTGACATTTGGTGCAGTGGAACTCCTGATGATGGTCAGAATGGAACTCCTCAAATCTGAACGGCACACTTATTATATAGTGACTTTGGTATTTTTATAAGAACAGCATGCACTTACGTCCAGAACAGTGACATTTGGTGCAGTGGAACTGCTGATGGTGGTCAGAACGGAACTCCTCAAATCTTAACGGCACACTTATAGACCTTATAGTGACTTTGGTATTTTTATAAGAACAGCATGCACTTACGTCCAGACATTTGGTGCAGTGGAACTGCTGATGAAGAGTGAGCCGCCCCTAGCACATCTCGGACACAAGCGATCAAATATATGAAAGAGGCGCGTTCCTAGCACACAGTCTAAGCTCGTGTAGGTGAACACGTACTATGCTTGTATGAGTGACATATGACAGGTCGACTGTTCGCGTTTTTGACAGGTGGTAACTGTGAGGTAACCGAGAGGGGGTGGGCGGCACTTTCAGCGGGGAGCGGGAGTGGCCATACTGTACGATAGTACTCATTATTATACTGTGCCCCTGGTTAGAGTTCCGTTCTGATAATCATTCTCATCTGTAAGTACTTCAGAATCATCCAAATTTCAAAATTGGTTCAGAAATGACGGAGATATCGAATAACAAACATTAAAAAATATACAGACGAATTGATAACATAATCCAACATTTGAAAGTATTTATCACCAGAACCCCAAAGGAAGGCGGTTTTTTTTTCTTAAAAATTATGATATCTAAATTAAACCTGTCATTCATCTCAATTTAAATACCATTTTTCAATATTGATTGCATCATAGATATTTTATTTATGTTTTTCACTAAATGGTTGTAAAAAATATATAAAATTGTACACTAAAAAAATCATCCTTTAGGGCCGGTTGCATCAAACCGTTTGTCACCGTTAAAGTGTTCGTTAAATTTTATTGTATGGGAAGTTCCATAAACATCTGCTGAGTGACGATGATGTGTCTGTCAAATGTGGTTGATGCAATTGTCCCTTAATCATGAATGATTTAAGTATCCATTAAATTGCATGTGACGGTGAAGGATAAGCGTATTAATGCACTCGAATTGCATTAGCACATTACAGCAATTCTTTTTGTCGAATTGTAACTGCAAATAAAGATAGATTTTTTTACGTTTACGGACTACCTACAACCTAAGTACAACGATTGCATTGCAATTCTAAAATATTTTTAGAGTAACAATAAAACAAAATACTTTAGTGCATATAATTTAATTATTAATCGATGTACCACATAAAAAGTTTCTGTACAGAGCTTATTTTATACTTAAAGTATCAAATAATGTGTTCTAGATAGTAATTTAATTATCAGTCATTTTTTTAATAGAGCCATTGTGTACCACATGACGATACTTTCCCACTTATTGGTACTTTATTATTATGTAGTTCCATCCAACTGATACCTATTTTTTTTGATAAGATGTTACAACCCATGTTACAAAATGAATATCTTCGTCTTCATAATCATATGCCCGACGACGCTTTATTCGAATTATATTCGAATATTATTCGCTATGTTCGAATATGTTCGCTCATTTTGTGGGCTGATCCATGTTAAATTTTAGTATCAAAGTAGTTCCAATGGCCGCCGCTAACAACAATGTTGGACATGCTCTTAAGATGACGTGTATTTGTGACAATCAGTGTTACAGATGCATGCTATAGTTCGTATAAAGTACACTGGGGCAAATCTCGACTGGGGGGCAGTTATAACTGATCCATTTTTTCCATTATTACACTATGATGTTGAGTTCTACATGTATCCATTGAACACGCCTACCGTATATAACCGGTGGACACTCTATTTAATAATGCAAACATTGTAAAACATGAAAAAAATGGACCAGTTACATTTGCCCCTAGTCGAGATTTGCCCCACTGTACCTTAGTACATAATTCCATGCTATTTTAACCTCGTAAGTCCTCGCGTGCTTATGCAAGTTATATTCGAGCTTTGAACTTTTATATTTAGAAATCAAAGAATCTTCAAAATTATTATTGCTCTGGGTCTTAATCAGGATAAGGGCCACTTGCACCAACAAAAATAGAGCCACCATTTTATATGGAATTTGACAGATGACAGCCCACTAACCCTGAGTTAAGTGATTGGTGCAAGTGGGCCTAAATGTTTTAAATACAAAACTGCAAGACACGTCCTTGTCACAATCTTATTCCACAATGATATCGAGTCTCTTCAATATACTAAACAAAACATAGTTTTCTATAAGACAGTGATTTACAATGTAATCTCACAAAGATCTCTACGAGGATAAGTTGTCCAGATCAACAGTGGCATTAATTTAGTGGAAATTAGGATTTATACCGTTCTTAAACAAAAACCTAAGAACATTAACCTCCTGGACATACATACCGCCGGTTTATATCCTATGGGTAGGACAAATGTATTAGGCACAAGATTAAAGACGCTCTACCGTGTAACAGGCTAGTTTCCTAGTAGTCAAATCAGCTTCTTTTTATAAACTGTCAAAACGATTTGTTATTATGGAATTAGTATGAAATAATGAGGAGTGACGTCACGGTCAATTCATTTACTTTATTTTAATATATCTTTCTCTTTGACTTATTAATAGATATTATGTTTAAAAATAACTACTGTCCATATTTTTCTTCTAATTATGTGGTGCTTAATAGACATGTGTAAGTAATGCGAGTAATATCACAAATGTGATATCACTTGAACACGTAATATGGCATTACGTATCACTCTGAGAAATCCACCATCACCTCTAGCATTACGTATCACCCGAACGCAAATGTCGGGAACTACTAAAACAGGTCGCATAATATTTACTAGTACACGACATTAAGCACTGTCGTGTACTGCATAAAATATTTTCTTTTAAGTATAGGAAACTAGCCTATTCGCTTAAAGATACGAGCACATTAATTATGGAAAGCGACGATTTTGTACATTTTACTTGAGAACGTCAGATTTGAAGTTTGAAGTGACATCATTTTTATACGTACCTACTGCTATAAATAGCCTTCCTACGCAAATCGTCACTACTTTTAAAAAACTTGTATCTTCGTCTGTCAATGAAAAGAAAATTGTAGTAAGTATGTATGGAATGCATATAGACTTACTGCAGTAAACATCTTATTTTTCTGCCTTGTTACACAATCTGCTAATATTCTTCTTTTGGAGTACGAGTACGACGGGATATTAGAAAACTGTGTAAGGTACAATGGGGCAAATCTCGACTGGGGCACAATTGTAACTGATCCATTTTTTTAAGTTCAGTTCCACATGTATCCACTCAATACTCGTGCCATATACAACCAGTTGACACTTTAAAACATGGAAAAAAATGGATCGGTTGCATTTGTCCCCCAGTCAAAATTGCCCCGCTGTACCTTATTGTAAGGTACAGGGGACAATCTCGACTAGGGATAATTTCAATCGAGAATCGAGGTATTGATTTTTTTTTAATTATTAACTAGAGTACCATATGAACAGAATTGCTCATTCATTCCTACCTTATGATAAATCGATAACATTAAATGTATTACTTGTATCTGTATCAGTTAGATACTTACATACTGTGAAGAGTACCCGAAACGATCATATTAATGGCCGTAAAAGGCCACGAAGTATACTTAATCTTAGTTTATTCAAACCACTTTGAATAACTACAGTCGATATAAAGATAAAAACCAATTATACACATACTATAATAGAATCAAATCCAGTTCCTAGCTAACGATTGTGGGGCTGCGATTTCATTTTCTTATGAGTGAGGTCGATACAATATTATAAGCAAAGCTTCGCCCTGCCTAGAACCTTCTTAACCGGTTGAGTACATTTCCATACAAATTGGTAACCTCGAGCACGATAGGGTGAGTTTAGTAAGGAAATATTCGAGCGGTAAAGTGGTTTGTGCTTTGTGGCTAATAATTATATTTACTCGGGTTTTTATCGGTCAAATTCCGTCTCAACCCGAGAAACAGATTCTGTTTTAAACGGTTGGTCTGAATCTTATAATAAAGGGAAGGAATAAGGGAAGGGATTCTTTTGAAGGGATAAGTTCGCCTTTGTACTGAAACTTTTTATTTTAAATATTATGTGCTGTATTATTTTCCTGTACAATAAAGTATTTACTTACTTACTTACTTACTTATTTTGATTTGATCTTTCACCTATCAAAAACGCTATCAACTTAGTACATAATGAAATTAACTTGAAAACAAAGAAGTTATTCAAACGTAGAAAAAATATATTTAGGCAAAAATTCAGTTTTTTGCGAAATATCAGATCATAAAAAAAGTAGAAAATAATGAGGAAGTACCCGAACTCTTTACTACGACACGTGTAAGCTTTCTGCGCCGAACGTATAATGAATGTTTATCTTAAATCTACTTTCAAGAGATTGTAAATAAAATATAAATGGGTTCACGAAGTAATAATCTAAATTCGGTGGAGGTTGTTTTGAACGTAAATGGTAAACAAGTAATACATAATTAATGTCATCGATCAGTTAGGTAAAACACGTATCATTATTATCAATAAACTCAATTCAAAACTACAACTGCAAACCTCATCTAAATATAAGAAGTAATCTCACAAGTAAACTCTCCATATTAATTAACTAGACAGAATATCTTTCCGATACAATAACGCATTTCATCATATTAGGTACTATATTTTACAGAAATCTGTGGCATTTATTATGAAAGATCTTTTATTAATATCACAGTATCACAGTGTTAAAAGTAGGACATTGTTCATAATCCACTAAGTCCTATATTCACTTCACTACATTGCACTAAAAACAATAAGTCCTAGATACGTCTGTACCTTGATTTTCTTGTTGTCACCCAAAGTAGTACTGGGCGTTGGAATATCGATATAAACTCCTGGTGTTAGGGTCCGTCTCGTTTTGCACTTGGACGCGAGGCAGTGTTTTGACCGCTACGCCGCGACCTAACGTGCCGTGGGGCATAGTTCGGAGAGGCATTTCTATGGGGAATTCGGCAACCTGCCCGTACATGTTAGTGCTGACGTGAGGGTAGGTATTAGGCACAGGTCGGCCGACATACCGATTGATTTTCGGACTGAGAGCAACGTCGGTGAATTGCATTTCTGGCTTCAAGCCAGAATCGACGGTATCGACCGGGACAGATAGGCTGGTGATGTTGATGTCGTTATCGACCTCTGATATGCTGTCGTTGAAGCCGTTGGGGATGTCGGTACTGGCGGAGACGTCGGGGCCCTTGGGGCGGTCGCGGCCGCGCTTGCGCAGCACGCACCGCGCCACCACGGCGACAGCGCACAGCAACATGGCGCCGGCCACTCCCGCAATGATGTACGCGTACATGGTGGTCAATGTATCTGAAAATAAAATTTTGATAAGTTTCTCTTTCATACATATTTTACATATTTAGTTCATGTGCTCTACCTACGCCTCTATGAGACACAGGCGTGATTATGTGTATGTATGTATAATGACATGACATTTCATAAATATGGAGTACTAGCTGTTGCCCGCAGCTTCGCTCGCAAATTAAGGAATGCTATATACAAACTTCAACCCTCATTTTAGGGAAGTGGGGGCCAGGAAGAGATAAAAAATAGCCTATGTCACTCTCCATCCCTTCAGTCTCCACTTAAAAAATCACGTCAATTCGTCGCTCCGTTTAGCCGTGAAAGACGTACAAACAGACACACACACTTTCCCATTTATAATATTAATAATATATAAATATGTATTATGTAACATGTAGTATAGATATGAATAAATAATATTCATAGAATACATTCTATACATAGGTATATTTCACACCTCTTCTCTTTTTGAACAGCCTTTACTAGACTGGATACAATTATAACTATAATATAAAGCATCTTTTGCTAATTTATATTTAATATTTTGAAATTTGTCCCGGGTTCGAATCCCGGTAAGGGCATTCATTTGTGTGATGAACACAGATATTTGTTTCTGCATGAGTCATGGATGTTTTCTATTTATATAGGTATGTATAAGTAAGTATATCGTCGCCTAGCACCCATAGTACAAGCTTTGCTTAGTTTGGGGCTAGGTTGATCTGTGTAAGGTGTCCCCCAATATTTATTTATATATTTTATTTAAACAAACTTTACGCCTCCGCTGTAGTGCAAATTAAACGTGGACAAATCGTCAAGCCTTAGCCGAGCGGAACCAGTTCGAACGTCATTTTTACTCTTTTTGTGTGTGGACATAATTCATTTACCTGTCGGCTTTTGCCGAATCCGCGTCGATAGATGTATTATTTTTAAGCTAAAACATCCCAAAGGAAAAATAAGTAAAAATATTTTTTCACCACACCAACGTAAAGGCTTACTTTGCTATTCGAAAACAGATAGCAATATTGCATTTTATCCACAAGAGTGCAGTATTGTGAAAATTTCATTCTTTTAAATTGATGTTTAAAGCTGGGTGTTGGAATTCACGTATACTTATAAATGATGATTTTGAATCATAAATGTTAAAAAAAATTTAACTATTTTATTTATTTTGATGTTTTACAATTCATATTTTCACAGTGTTGGTGTGGTGAAAAATTTTGTGTTTCACTCGGTGGCAAAGTTTGCTTAACCTTCGTGCCTTGGTCCTCGCAACGCTCAAGATTCTACTTTTTGAACCACTCGCTACTTCAATATTGGAATCTATCGCTTGCTGCTCGGGTATCAATATCGGCACGTGCAGTTAAACAACAACTTTGCCCCCTTGTAAAACAAATAACTATTGTAATCTAAAATTGTAATGTTTAGTACCTGTATTCATAACTATTTTTGTATTTTAGGTATTTTGTTTTCTATAATGAGAAAAAAAAACAGGCATAAGAAAATTATGGAGAAAAAAGACAACATCCTTCCTGAGACTATTTCCACTAAGATTATCTGAGTAACATTGTCTTTGGACTGAGGAATAAACTGAAAATGTAATAGACACTAAAGTAAAATACACTGACGAGACGATGACAATGAATGTTACAGTGTTGATAAAAGACTACTAAAATTTGAGTTAATATTAACTGTCACAAGACGAGACATGGAACTACTTAACACTTTCGAAACCGGGCTCTACGCGGCGCTACGACATTTTCGCTACATACGGGGAAACCCATGTAATCGGCTACGCTTCTACGAGCGGTGTGCCCGACAGTCGGGTTCTTGGTAGCGAAAGTGTTAAGTATACCAATGTAGACTGTCCATTAACATCCATACTAATATTATAAATAGGAAAGTGTGTGTGTCTGTTTGTTTGTCCGTCTTTCACGGCAACGGACTTCAAAAACCTCACGAGCGACGCTATCGACTATTTACGGAATGCTAAATTTAAGTTGTGATTTGCATGTAAGATTGTAAATTGGACGGTGTTATGGAATAGCGAACTAAGCGCCAAAATCCGAAAAAAAAGTTATGAATGCAGTTCGGATATAAATGTGATAATCTATAGTATTGATTATTTCTTTGTTGAAAAATCATGCTTACAGCCTTATTTTAAGGGGTAGAATCAAGCGACACGTTAAAATTTGTATGGCCCTGTGTACTAAGTCGTTACGTAAAAACGAATTGAACGCCAAATTTACTTTTACAAATTATAATAAGCGTATATTCTAAATCGCAAAATCGAGTTAAACGCCATAAAGATGTTATTAATTCGTTTTGGTTTAAAGTTTTGATGATTTATAAACGCAATATCGATTTAACCGCCCTATTGGTGTCGTTTAATTCGTTGTTACATATTTGAAATTGCAGGATATTTCGCTTAATGAGAACTAAGTATCAAGAGGTTTTGTTATATCATAATATATTATGTGTGTAATCCTGGCTAGTACTAATGAATTATTATTAGTTACAATGCCAATTTTGCCATATATGCTGATTTTTTTGACATTTATTAAAAAAAGTTGATTGCAGAACAAAACTAAATTGTTAGACGGATTAGTTCCTAATCATTGTGGAGGAAAACATTGTTGTTAATTTATTTACAATAGCACTATTTACTCAAATATATGGAATTTTATTTTATTCCAGTATTCACTTTACCTCTAACAATTTGCATTAAAGAATCAAGCGACAAAATATGTCTCATAGTACGCTACGGCGAAATAAATTAACCTCATCGCAGTATTAGTTCAATAAAGAATCAAGCGGAAAAACGTTAATAACTTCGAAACTTGAATAGGTATGGTGTTATTTTTTTTATCAATTTAAATTATGAACACTTTTATAGGTTCAATGTCAAAATTAACTTTTTGCTTTATAAATGAACAAGCTTACAACAACTGATTCAAATTTCAAATCTTTCTAGCTCATTTTCTCGATTTCATCTAACTGTCGCTTGATCGCTTATTCCATAACACTGTCCAATTTGCCATACGATAAATAATACGGCAAAACGGAGCGAAGAATTGATGTGATTTTTTAGGTGGAGATAGTTATAGTATGAATTTTCTGAGATGAACTTTTCGGTTTTGCCCTAATCTGTTAAACAAAGGCCTTTGTTTCTATTATTCGCGGTGGTTAGCTCCCGTTTCCACAGCACGTGCTAAAGTCTCAGTGTAGTTAAAAAGCAACTATCATGATAGCAATAAGGTTCAAATTTATTAAACAGTTTGCAGTGTGCAGGTAACTTTTTTGAAGATGACAAAACGTGTTATCTCGGAAAGGGCTTTTTATGGATTTGAACCTTATTGCTATCATGATAGTTGCTTTTTAACTACACTGAGACACGTGCCGTTTAAACGGGAGCTAACCCTGCGGGAGCGAATAATAGAAATAAAGGCCTTTGTTTAGCAGATTAGGGCAAAAGCGAAAAGTGCATCACAGAAAATTCATACATAAAGGGATGGAGAGTGGCATAGGCTACTTTTTGTCTCTTTCTAACGCGAGCGATGCCGTAGGAAAAAGCTAGTTAGAAATAAAGCAAAGTGGAGGCAAAGAAAGACAAGTTTACACAGATAAAATTATACTTCAGAGTGAATTGAACTAATAGGCTAGTTTCCTATACTTAAAATAAAATATTTTATGCAGTCCACGAAATAAAGCACCACCTAATCACAAGAGAAATATGAACAGTAGTTATGTTTAAACATAATTTATAATATTCAACAAGTCAAAGAGAAAGATATAAAATAAATAAATTGACCGTGTCGTCACTCCTTAGTATTTCATAGCAATTTCATATTAGCAGATCGTTTTGACAGTTCATAAAAAAAGCTGATTTGACTAGTAGGAAACTAGCTTATTCTAAAAATATAAATATCTACAACAATAGGAAACTTAATAAATAAAAGCAATAAATAAAAACAAAGGCAAACATGTAAGTCGAATCCAATCAGAGTTTCTTTAAATAAAGAGTTTGTACAGATCCTATTCTCTAATGTAGGAGCAAAATAAAAATATTCTCTTAAGCGCCGTTTAAAATAGTGGATTTTCTCTGCGCTGAGCGTAATGCTTTATTTATAGCCACTTTCATTGTAACTTAGAAATTGTTTAATATTTTCTAACCAATTTCAGCTTTCATAATTTTAATATGAATGTAACTCAATTATTTCCGTAATATAAAGGTTTTTAATCGTGATTTTACAGAAAATAAGTAACGGTGACCAAGATTATTCAAAAGGTAATTAAAAACTTCAGTTTTAATATGAGTTATATAAAACCGGCCAAGAGCGTGTCGGGCCACGCTCAGTGTAGGGTTCCGTAGTTTCCCGTATTATTTTCAAAAACTGTTCAACCTATCAAGTTCAAAATAATTTTTCTAGAAAGTCTTTTTATAAGAAATAAAACTATGCAAACGGATTAAATCGCGTATAATGAATTTAAAATTCATCCCGGATGAATTGTAAATTCATTATACGCGATTTAATCCGTTTCCATATTTTTATTTCATGAGTAACTATCGCAGTAACCGAAGATAATATTAAGTCTTTATAAAGTTCTACTTTAGTGTTTTTTTTCATATTTTTTAAACTTATGGTTCAATAGTTAGAGGGGGGGGGGGGGACACATTTTTCAACACCTATCCAACAATATATCACACGTTAGGGTTGAAATGAAAAAAAAAATCACTCCCCACTTCACGTGTACCTATACTAGTTAATAAAACTTTTTTTTTTCTTTTTTTATTTTACCACTTTTTCGGCGTGATTGATATATGTACTCGTACATATTGGTACCAAATTTCAGCTTCCTAGTACTAACGGTCACTGAGATTATCCGCGGACGGACGGACGGACGGACCGACGGACGGACAGACAGACATGGCGAAACTTTAAGGGTTCCTAGTTGACTACGGAACCCTAAAAAGGAGTAAAATATTCATTGATAAGAGGCTGACAGTTCCTAATGAAATTGAATCGATATTAATTAATCAGTTTTTCGGAACTATTATTTGTTTTCGTAAAGCAAAAAAATGCGAGTACAATGTGTATTTTGAAAAGATGATACAGTTTGCGAGAAAAAGGGCATTTCTGGCAAACTCTTTTAAAATCGATCTTATTCCTATCTAGGATTAAAAGGATCAAAAAAATCCAATTAGAAATGCCAGAAATTGAGAAAACCTTTTCCTTATTACTATGGTTAACCACACAACGAGTTGTATTGTAAACTTTTGTGTTGATGTTTTAAATAAATAAATAAATAAAAAGTATAAAACTATATGCCATAAGTAAATGATGAGATGACGGATGATAGGGAGGTATGGAAGTGGAAGACATGCTGCGCCGACCCCAAATAAATGGGATAAGGGCAGGCGAATGATGATGATTATGCCATAAGTAATGTCATATTCAAAAAGGAAAACAATGATTTCGCTTGGGCAAAAAAAACCTTCCCCTATAAAAATATGGCGTACAATTTAGACATTTAAAATTAAAATAAGCCGGCGAAAATATGTTTTCAGTACAGATGGTCGTTTTTTTACGCACTAGTTCGAGAAGTGGTTCATTATATGCCAGGTCGAAACTTCGGAGGCTCATCTGTACTGAAAAACGTCGTACGATACACGTGCGAAAAGGAAATTTGTAACTCGTGTCGATATAACACTCCCTTCGGTCGTGTTTTAATTTATCGCCACTCGTTTCGAACTTCCTTTTTTACGCACTTGTATCGTAATGTACTATTTTGGTAGCTATACAGGGTGGGGCCTGTAACAAAGGCGAAGAATTGTACTGTAGGCTATTCTCATTATACTGATCAACATTTGTTCAGTGACTTTAAAAAATTATGAAGTCTTTAAATTTTTAATTTTTCATACAAAATAAATATTAGCTTCAATGTACGCCATTATTGTTGTCATTTACGTTGTCTGTCACACTTTAGACTTAACAGAATTCGCAATACATTACCTCTTAGAAAAAACTTTCAAGGGTGATAAAAATCAAAATACAAGTTATTTTTAAAAGTCGCCGAACAAATGTTGATCAGTATAAGGAGAATAGCCTAGAGTTCAATTTCTTCGCCTTTGTTACAGGCCCCACTCTGTATAATGGTCAGGGAGCGTACTTTTCATGCCGATGACATTAATCTGACGTCACGCTCCGTATAGGGTGATCCCAAATAGTTTTATTGTAAATTATTAATCATTAGTCGTTAATAATTTTAATCGTGTACAAATTACTTCAAATACAGTAGTCCATTTACATGTGCCATAAATAATACCTACTTGAAATGTGAAACGTGAATAAAATTATTCGATTTGTTTTTATAAACAAATTTAATTAAATAGTATTTATTAACAACACATTACAATAAATACGTAGAAAAGAGAATTTCTCTCTAACGTAAAGCACACCATCCTTCTTGCATTCATTACCATGCAAAGAAATTCATAACTTAAAATGATTGATGACTAATGATTAATAATTTACAATAAAACAATTTGTGATCACCCTATATGGAGCGTGACGTCAAATTGATGTCATCGGCACGAAAAGTACGCTCCCTGATAATGGTAAATCTACGTACCTTATACAACTAGGGAACAAACCAAATTATTTTATTGAATATTTATTTTTGATTTGTTCTTTTTCAAGTAAAATAAATTATAAATTGAAATATTTAGATTATCATACACGAAAGAAAAAACGACAAGGCCCACTGGTGGCTGAGCCGGGATTGCAGGGAATCGAACCCGGGTCTTCAGCTTACGCGGCTAACGTCATTACCACTGCGGCACTTTGGCGCGCGCGGGTGGCCTAGTGTTAATGACGTTAGCCGCGTAAGCTGAAGACCCGGGTTCGATTCCCGGCTCGGCCACCAGTGGGCCTTGTCGTTTTTTCTTTCGCGTATGATATCTATTTCAATCTAGGTACTTTATGTTGTGAGGCAATTAATTTCTCGTTATAAATATACTGTCTCTAATTGTAAATGTCAGCTTTCATTTCAAGATTTCGGAGAATGAAGCTCATTAGATTCTAATTAATTATTAAACTGATCCCAAATAACTGGTTGACATTGGATCTCTTGAAATGATAAATTGAAGCTGTTATAAATTATGTAGGTATACCTAATATTTGTTTTACAATTTTAGGGCCTCCTCAATAATAATTTTGCAGTGTAAAAATACCTTGGAGCAAATGATTGACGCTATACAGTGTCTCGCCGCGACATAGATAACACGTTTCTAATTGTGTGTCATTTCCTATACACTATATAAGTAAATTACATGAGGGTATATGTTCAGGAGAGATATAAGCGCTGGTGGCGGTAAGAGCGTGCGACTTTCGATCCGGAGGTCACGGGTTCGAACCCGGCTCGTACCAATGAGTTTTTATGAACTTATGTGCGAAATGTCATTTGATATTTGCCAGTCGCTTTTCGGTGAAGGAAAACATCGTGAGGAAACCGGATTAATTCCAATAAGGCCTAGTTACCCTTCGGGTTGGAAGGTCAGATGGCAGTCGCTTTCGTAAAACTAGTGCCTACGCCAAATCTTGGGAGTAGTTGTCAAAGCGGACCCCAGGCTCCCATGAGTCGTGGAAAATGCCGGGATAAAGCAAAGAGGATGATGATATGTTCCGGAGAGATGATCTTGCGCCAAGTATGTGCTAGCCCTGCAGTGCTCTACAGAGTCAGAGTAGATGCCACTTTCAATCTTAAGTCATTGTCTATGACAGAAGGACTGTTGTTCATATGTAGTGCGAAAAGCTTTCCCTTCGTATTTTTCCGGAAACGTTCGTATTTAGTTCAGACTGACTGAAATAACATGACACAAATTTAAAACTGGAAAATGTCTGCCTTGGGTGAGACTTGAACTCACGGCCTCTGGATCGATACTCCAGCGCTCTGCCAACTGAGCCACCAAGACTTCAACCAAGCCAGCGAAATTTTTCCACTACTAAGGTAAATGGGACCCGTAGCGACATCTACCGTAAGAGTGTTAAACTTCTTAAACGGCAACCGGAGTTCCAAGTCATATTGGAAATTCACCAGTTACGATGCGCTAACCATGCTAAATTTTAACTTCTGATTAGCAGAAACGTCTGCAATCGATGCCACTAGGCTTAGAATAAATTTAAAAGTGGAAAATGTCTGCCTTGGGTGAGACTTGAACTCACGGCCTCTGGATCGATACTCCAGCGCTCTGCCAACTGAGCCACCAAGACTTCAACCAAGCCAGCGAAATTTTTCCACTACTAAGGTCAATGGGACCCGTAGCGACATCTACCGTAAGAGTGTTAAACTTCTTAAACATCAGTGGCATCGATTGCAGACGTTTCTGCTAATCAGAAGTTAAAATTTATAACATGACACGTTCGTACGCTTCCGTACAAATACAAAGGAAAAGCTTTCCGCAGTACATCTGTCGCATATAGGTTAAGTTATGTCTCTATTTTTATTCTTTGTCGTGTTTTATTTGCTTTTGTGTTGTATTTTTGTGCCTGTTGTATTGTCTTTTGTGTGTCTTAGCATGTACTAATAAAACTACCCTTGCATGCTACTAATTTTAATAATATAGATTAAGTTAATCATAAAAACTAACACTGTATCATGATTGGTTATTTGGATTAATAAATACATTCGCGATGTGTAGCGCGCGAAGTGAAAGGGGCGGAGCTACACGGCATGGAGGGGCGCGCTGTTACATAAGCACCCACGCCGCCTCCGCTCCCTCATGGAAAGCCACTCGGACCTCACTGCTGCTCGGACGCTCCACCCATCTCCAGCACCAGCTCATCCAGCCGTTCTTTCCTGTGTGAAAAACTCGCCGGATCGCGCCCGGCCTTCGCCGGAGGGGAAGCCCGCTGCTCGTCACGCTGCCCCGCTTGTCGACTTAGCCCCAGACCACCGGTTTAGGTTCCGCTCAAACGGTGTCACCTAGACTAGGTCTGGAAGCTAGGCCCGACCGGCGGCAATGCGTCGCACCCGGCCCGCCTACTAACACCGACTGAACCCGATGTCGGACGATCGGCCGTTGCCCCCCCCTGCCCCCGCGGGGCGGGTGGGTACTCGGCTCGCATCGTTTTCCGATCCACCCGCAGCCGCCGACACGAAGCTCCCGACCCCCCCCGTTCCCGCGGATAGGGTGGGTAGTTCGAAACGGGAGTTTTGTCAACTACCGACGGAAAAATTGCCGAAGGCAGCCGACCGCTCCGCCGATGTGGAGAAGGACGGTAGCCAGGCGAGCGGTTTTTCCGACATACCGCAAGAAGCAGACGACTCCACGGAACATGTTGAGGAAGTTATGCACAACATCATCAACAGCGCCGCTTCACCTGAGCCCACCAACACGGCCCCCGGCCGCACTTTTTCGCCGATCCCGATGGAGGCCTCACCCGTCGAGATACTGAATCACGCTAGTATTCTGGTATCGAGACTGGGGAGTTGGGGTATATGCGGCATCCATTTTTCACATGGATGTGCACATTCCTAAGACTCCAAGCCCTCGTCATCGGCGAAGAGGTTGAGCTGAAACCCCAAGACGCCCCGCTGCACCGAATCCTCGACGAGCTTGTAGCGCAGGACTTCTTCAAGCCCCTGAAACTGAAGAGGAAACAGGACGACAGCCCCCCAGCCACGCAGGCCTTGAAGAGGACTTGCAACAACATTTCGCCGCCGACCGACCCGCGGCTCCGCGCACGCCAAGGAGCCGCCCAGCAGCCCACACTCCCATCTGCAGCAGCCCCCAGCACCAGCTACGCCTCAGCCGCGGCCATCCCTTCGGCCCCAGGCTCCCCGACGACCGCCGGGCCCGTCGAAAGCAAGGCTGCATGCAACCAAAAAAAAAACAACACACAAAAAAAAAATAACAGCACCCAAAAAAATAATACACAAGCTGTCAAAAAGAGCAATGACAGCACGCAGCCTTGCAGCGACGGCGACATGGAGGGTAGCAGAGTTCCCAAAAAACTCAAATACCCACCCATCGTCGCCGACGTACTCCCGAACTGGCCGACGGTCCTGGCGGACATCGCCGCGGAGCTGGGAGAGTCAGCGAACGCGAAGCCGAAGGGGGAAGGGGTGATTTTCACCCCGCACTCCGACACCGAGTACCGACTCATCATCCGGCATCTAACGAAGCTGGAGAACGAGTCGATTGCCGCCATCAAAGCCGCCAAAAAAGAGGGGAAAGCCTCTGACGTCACCAAGCCGCTTTTCAATATCTACGGGCTGGAGGAAGAGAAGCGGTTCAAGGTGGCCATCAGAGGCCTCCCAGTGAAGACTCCGATCGAGACCCTAAGCGCAGCCCTGGAGAAGCTCGGATATCCCGTGGAGTACGCGAAGCAGATCAACGCCAGGGCGGGGCGCTCGGGCTGCATCTACTTCGTGCAGCTCAAGGGCTCCGCCAAGGAACACGCGGGTATCTACGGAGTCAACGAGCTTCTCCACATCCAGGGGATCAAGGTGGAGGCATGGAGGGGGAAGAAGGGGCCCCCTCAGTGCCACAACTGCCAAGGTTTTGGCCACTCCTCCCACGGCTGCCATCGCGAACTCGCCTGCGTCCGCTGCGCCGAGCCTCACCTGGCGAACCAGTGCACCAGACCCCGCGACCAGAAGGCCACCTGCAAGAACTGCGGGGGCCCTCACCCAGGCAACCATCGCAATTGCCCAGCCTACAAAAAGGCCTTCAGGCTGTGGAAGGCCGGGAAGACTGCCCTCCTGGCCCCCCTACGCCCGGGCCCCACCACCAGAGCTTCGGTCCCTACTCCCACGGTGGAAGAATCGGCGCCAGCTTCATTGATGGCCCCGGCCAACCCCCCCACCCAAAGGGGGGCATCAGCAGCACAACCAACAGCTGCAAAGGGCTCCAAAAAGCCAAGAAACAAAAAGAAGAAGAAGACCTCTCCGCCTGAAGCCTCCTCTGCCAAGCCAGGACCAGCCCAGCAGAAAAAACCAAGCCCTGCACTGGCTTCCACCTCACCGCCCACCGCCATGCCCGAGCTCGCCGCAATAGCGGCCCAACTTGCGCAAGTGGCCAAGGCGCTCACAGATGCCCTCGCCCATACGCAATCACCGTAATTACACAAAACTTACGTGTGATCCACTGGAATGCGCAGGGGCTGAAGTCCAAGATAGGACTCGTACGCCGTTTCGTCTTGGCACAGAACGTGGACGTGATGCTGCTGAGCGAAACTTTCCTGCGCGCCGACGCCCCCCTGAAGATCCCCGGCTACGTTGTGTACAGGAAGGAGGAGACGCAACAGAACGGCACAGCGTACCGTGGCCTGGCAGTACTAGTTCGGAGGTCCATCATCCACCAGCCGGTGGAATACCAGCCCCTCGACTCTCTCTACGCCCTGGGAGTCGACATCAGAGTCTCGGGCCACGACCTCCGACTGTACGCCGTCTACAGACCAGGCGGCCCCCCTCGCCACCTCCAACGAGACCTGCTGAAGCTTCTAAGTCCCCCAATGCCGATCCTCCTGGCGGGGGACTGGAACGCCAAGCACACGGCATGGCACGCGTCGAGGCAGTGCTCCGCTGGCCGTGCTATCTACAACGCAGCAGTGGACCACAATTTCGAGGTGTCTGGACCCGAGGAGCCGACGCACTACGACGCGCACGGGGCAGACATCCTTGATTTTGCGGTCTACAAAGACATCACAGCCACCATTCGACAAGAGGCCCTCCCCGACCTGCCATCGGACCCGCCCGATCCTGCTGACGCTGGAGGACCTCCCAGTCCAAATCAACCCACGACCCGGACGCCGCATCTGCTGGGAGACTTACGTCCAAGCCATGGAGGGAAACCCCAGACCATGGCGGTCTCCTCAGCAGAAGAAGTGGAAACCGCAGCCACAGCCATCACCAGCGACATCCAGGACGCACTCAACACCGCAGCGCACACCACCCGGCGAAGCAGGAGAATATCTCCCCTGCCTCAAAGGGTGCTGGACCTCATAAAGCGCAAACACGTCCTGAGAAGAAGATGGCAGGTGACTAGATGCCCTACACTCAAGACCGAACTGAACTCCCTGGTGAAGAGAGTTCAGAAGGAGCTGAGCGAACACGCAGCAACGAGCTGGGAGAATCACATTGCGTCCATAGACGGTGATGTTCCCTCCATTCACCGTCTATGCCGTCAACTCGGCACGACGCAAGACTCGATTCGCCCACTCAAGGACTCCCAAGGACACCCAAAATACAAGGCAGAAGATAGGGCAGAAATCTTCGCCGAATGCCTAAGCCGACAGTTCCAGCCGAACCCAGCCCGAGATCACCAGCACGTCGCAGAGGTCACCGAACACTTGGAGAGATACTTCCAGCAGCCGCTGGCAGCAGAAGACAACCCGGTCTTCTTCACCCCCGGCCAAGTGCAGCGAGCTCTCCACCGCTGTAACCCCAGGAAAGCCCCGGGCCCCGACGAGATCCCAAACATGGCGCTCAGACACCTGCCGCAACACACTGTTGTGGCGGTGACGCGCCTGTTTAACGGGATCATGCGCTCGGGCCACTACCCGACACCGTGGAAACTTGGTCGGGTCATCATGCTCCCAAAACCCGGAAAGGAAAGAGGAAGACCGGAGAGCTATCGTCCGATCACCCTGCTGAGCACCCTCTCCAAAGTGTTCGAGAGACTACTACTGGGCAAACTCCAGCCCTATGTAGAGCCCCGCCCAGAACAATTCGGCTTCCGGGAAGGACACTCCACGACGCTCCAGCTGACCAGGGTCATACACATTATGACCGAGGCCATGAACAAGAAGGAGTTCACCGCAGCCGTATGCCTTGATATGGAAAAGGCCTTCGACAGAGTGTGGCACGAGGGACTTACCTACAAGCTGTCGAAGACCGAAGCACCCAGGCGAATTGTCAAGGTGGTGGCCTCCTTCTTGACAAACCGCCGCTTCCAAGTAGCAGTGGAGGACGCCATCTCGGAAGAACACCCGATCCATGCGGGAGTTCCACAGGGCAGCGTACTATCACCGACCTGTTACGCCCTCTACACCGATGACCTGCCAGTCGAACCAGGAGTCAAGCTGGGCCTCTATGCTGATGACGCGGCACTCTTTGCCACGTCAATGAACCCCAAGCAAGCGGCCAAGAAAATCCAGAGGTCCCTTGACGCACTGCCCGACTGGCTATCCAGGTGGAGGTTATCGATCAATGTGGGAAAGACCCAGGCGCTACTCACCGGCAACACCAACAAACCGCCGCCACGTCTCCGTCTCAATGGAGAGAACATAGAATGGGCGCCGAAGATAAAATACCTGGGAGTCAGTATCGATCGGCGCCTATCCATGAAGCCCCACATCGACGACGTGATCAGCCGTGCGAAAACTGCCAGAGCCAAGCTGAAACCCATATTCCTGAGCAACCTCCCTCGCCGCACGAAGCTGGGGATAGCGAAGACATACATACGGTCCCGCCTGACGTACGCAGCGCCTGCCTGGTACGCGCTGGTGGCAGAATCCCAGAAGAAGCGTCTGCGTGCGCAGGAGAACATGACCCTACGCATGATAGTAAAAGCCCCCCGCTACGTGCGTAACGTTGACATCAGCCGGGGACTAAACTGGCAAAGCCTGGATGCCTTCATACGCAGCCTATCCAAAAAGATGTTCGCGCGCGCTGACATCTCTCGGCACCCACATCTGCAAGGGATCGCGCCTCTACACGCCCGACCACCGGAGTTCCAGTACCGCTGCCGGCAGCGCCCACTCCCCAGGAGCCTGGCGATGCCCGAAGAAGAGTACGAGGAGTAGAGACAGAAGAAAAAGAAGAAACATAAGCCATGAAAGGCCACCCTGGCCTGACAAAGCTTAACGCTACCTGAGCCCTTCAAAAGGGCAATGAAAAGACCCGCCCACTGTCGTGGGCGGCGGCAGAAAACCGCCAAAAATCCAAAACCAAGGATGGAAAGGCCACCGATATCCTCATCTGAGGAAGATCGATGAAGACTCGTTCGTTCGTTCACGCTGCGTTCTGTAGCGTCCGCACATAGGCGATAGGTAGGTCAGTGATAGTTAGGGACCCCCGCGTGTGCTAAAAAGAAGACAGCAAGAGTACGAGAAGAAAAAGATGTCCGAAGCAGGAAGAAACCTTCGTCCCCGCAATAAACCGGGCACGGTTGCCCCCGCGTCGTCAAATCCGACTCCGTCGTCGGGTCTCACCACCTCGGCGGAGACAAATACGTGGAGCAAAGGCACCGGCGGCAACCCAGACGAAGAGCGTGTAGTCAGTGATAGCGAATCCGTAGAATTCGACCACACGGTTAGGAGTCGTGAAGGCACATTGGTCGGGCAACCAATCGCGAGTAAAAGCCGCGCCGCGCCCGCGAAAGGTAGTCGCGCCGCGTCCGCGAAAGGTAGTCGCGCCGCGTCCGCGAAAGGTAGTTGCGCCGCGTCGCAAAGGGATAGTAAGTTAGCAGTTCTAATGGCCGAGCTCGAAGTTCGTAAAGCCGCCTTGGTTGTTGCTCAGAGGCAGAACGAAACCGCACAGATTAAGTTGCAGATTGCGCAATGTGAAGCGCAATCTGACTGTGCGAGCGTTTCGTCGGCTGCTCACGAGCGCACCAAGAGTTGGGTAGAACGACAGGCTAGGCATACGGAGCTCGCGAAAACCGAGAATGTCATTCCCGCGCCGACTAGCAAAATGGAAGTTAAGCCCGAGCGTCCTAAACCGTACGGTAGTCATTTCGCGCCGATAGTCCACAAACCTCCTGAGTTGCCTAGCTTCGACGGCAACGTAACAGAATGGATAGCTTTCCGCGCGGAATTCAACGACACTTCGCCTATGTTCAGTGACGTAAACAACGTGAGTAGGATTAGGCGTGCTCTCAAAGGAGACGCACGAACGGCAGTGAAATCGATTATGTATACTGTTCAAGACCCGCGAGTGATAATGGACGCGTTAGAGCGTCAGTTCGGCGATCCGGACGAAATAGTGTTAACCGAATTGCATAGTGTTAAACGTATGCCACGTTTGGCAGAAGACAATAGTAACATTGCGTCGTTCGCCGCGCACGTAGCAAACGCCGTGGCTACAATAAAATCACTCGGGCAGGACAAGTATCTACACGCGCCGGAATTGGTCAATAAAATAGTTGACAAATTAAGTTTAATAGTGCGATATGAGTGGTCGAAATACAGACGTGCTAATCCCAGTTCCCCAGACCTCGTCGCGGTCTCTGAGTTTTTAAACGAGATTAGCATAGCCGCGAAGCGCATTATCCGTAAACCGACGCATAAACTGAGAACCGCCGTGCATACGGTTTTATATGAGCACGAGCCTAGGGCATCTGGGCGTCGAGCCCCCGAATACACGCGCGATATCAGTACCGGTTCGGAAGAATCTCGCGACGCACGTCCGCGTACGTACGATAGAAAAAGTCATGCTAAAGTAAATCCGCCTATAGTAGCTCAAGTGAAGCACCGCGAACATAAAAAAAACCGTGGTCGCTTCATCGAAGCCTAAGACGTACAACTCCACCCCCGTCGCGCAAAGTCACGCTTGCGCCATATGCGCTAGTAGTGAGCACAAAAACGTGTCGTGCCCTAAGCTTATCGCGGCCTCGGTGGCAGAACGTTGGGAATTAGTTAGGAGCTCGAAGCTCTGCTTTAGGTGTTTAGACTTGACTCACCGTCGACCTGTTAAATGCAAATACGTCGCGTGTGGTGTAAACCAATGCGAAGCGGGTCATCATAAGTTACTACACGGACTGAGCGCGGTCGCCCCGCGAACGGTAGTAATAGGACGGGAGCAATTAATACTATCTCGTGCGCGCACACGTATTTAAAAGTCATTCCTGTAGAGGTATCTGGGCCGTTAGGCACAGTGCAAACCCTCGCGCTACTAGACGAAGGCGCGGAAATGACGTTAATTTTACACGAAACCGCTGATAAAATCGCACCACGGGTCAGAGGTCAACCTCTCGACATCACGGGCGTAGGCGGTGTAGTGAGCGATCAAGATTCGTATACTATGCAGGTCGCTATTCGAGGCTTTTGTAGTCGTCATATGGAAATCATGGAGGCCGTTACGATTAGTACGTTCGGAGTAGGCGTGCAATGCGTTCCGCGTAGTACGGTCGACAAGTGCGATCACTTGAAGGAAATCGCAGACGAGCTGTGGTATCCGCCCGCGAAGCCTACTATTTTGATAGGACAGGATAATTGGCATCTAATTATCACGCGGCAGATTATTAGCGGACCGCCACATCTTCCCGTAGCTAGTCTCACGCGATTAGGCTGGGTTCTGCACGGACCAGATAAGACGACCCGCGCCGCGGTACATTTCGTAGGGCACGCTAGGCCTAAGACCGCGGACGACGAAGCCGTCGAATTAATGAAGCAGCATTTCGATATCGAGGCGTTAGGCGTGTCAAAGCAGCTGCCTAGGGCCGACCCGGATCAACGCGCGTTAGATATTTTAAGGGCAACGTGCGAAAAGATACCGGGGGAGAATAGGTATCGAGCGGGACTATTATGGCGGAGCGACGACGAAACTCTCCCAGACAATCGCGCGCAGGCGTTAAAACGGTTATATAGTTTAGAACGAAAATTAGACCGCGACGCGAATCTTAAAGCCGAGTATTCGAAGCACATGAACAATTTGCTAGAGAAAGGCTACGCGGAGAAAATGGACTCGCCCCCGCCCCCGACTCGCCCCGGGCATGGTATCTCGCGCATTTCCCGGTTTTTCATCCGCAACGTGGAAAAATGCGTCTAGTTTGGGACGCAGCGGCTATGGCCTACGGCAGGTCATTAAATAGCGCGTTACTGGCCGGGCCAGACTTGTTAGAGTCGCTATTCGGAGTATTGGTTCGCTTCCGCGAGGGAAAAATCGCGGTAATAGCGGACGTTAAAGAAATGTTTCTCCAGATCGAGATTGTGGAACAGGATCGGGACGCTTTACGTTTCGTTTTTAGGGGGGAGGACCGCGACGGACCGCCGCAGGAATATAGAATGAAAAGGCTAATATTCGGCTCAGCGTCGTCACCTACCACCGCGCTGTATGTAAAAAACGAAAACGCGAAAGAACATAGTGCAGAGTTTCCGATCGCTGCGGAGAAAACGATCAAAAATACGTATATGGATGACATGTTGATAGCACTCGACATGAGCGAACAGGAAGCTAGGCGCGTTGTGAACGATGTTTACGAACTGAACATGCGCGCGTCGTTTGAACTTCGAGGTTTCGCGTCGAATCATCCGGAGGTGATCGCGGACGTAGTCAACAGTAAGGAGGAGACTACGGTCATAGGCGCTAGCGATAGCGAACGCACGCTAGGCTTAAAGTGGAATCATAAACGCGATACGTTAGGGTTTAACGTGAATTTTAGGAACACGCCCGAAAACGTACTCGACGGCCGCGAATTACCCACAAAAAGGCAGGTCACGAGTAGTGCGATGTCCATATTCGACCCCATAGGTTACATTAGCCCCATATCAGTGCTAGGTAAAGCGTTAATGCAAGAGATATGGCGCACTGGGATCGGTTGGGACACGCCCATTCCCGTTACGCTCGCGCCCGCCTGGCGTTCGTTTATAGAAAACGTACAGCAGTTAAAACAGCTCGAAATTCCTAGACACGTACCCGCGTACAACCGCGAAGCGCACATGCATGTATTTTGCGACGCTAGTGAAAAAATATACGCCGCGGCCGTGTATCTGGTTAGCATAACGCCCGAGGGAGAGCGTACGTCCGCGTTAGTAGCCGCAAAGGCCCGCGTCGCGCCTCTTCGCGTAGTTAGCATTCCGCGAATGGAATTACAGAGCTGTGTGCTAGCCACGCGTCTAGCAGATACGATAATAAAAGAGTCGGACTACGTAATTAAGGAAAAATATTTTTGGTCAGACTCGAAGACGGCACTCGCTTGGATTCGCTCAGACCCGCGTAAATATAAGACGTACGTCGCTCATAGGTTAGCTGAGATAGAAAACACTACCACCCCCGCTAACTGGCGATGGGTGCCTAGTGCCGCTAACGTAGCGGACGACGCCACTCGGGGCGTCCCGGCGCATTTTGGGGCCGACCACCGGTGGTTCGTTGGGCCAGAATTCATACGGAAAAGCGAGTCTTATTGGCCGGTAGAAAAAACGCTCGCGCCTGTCGCAGACACGGGCGAAGAGCGCGCAGCGAAAGTAGTTTGCTCGCTAGGCGTTACTAGGAAAACGTTCGACTACCTACCAGGTATAAATAGGTTTCCGCGTTTTAAACGTTTAGTTAGAGTCACTGCTCTCGTTCTGGTTGCCGCTGAGGCTTTCAAAGCCTTATTGCTCAAAAAGAAAACGGAAACAGAAATGAACAATGAACATATCAGACTGGCGGAGATATTGCTCATTCGTCGGAGTCAGCACGCGTCATTCCCGGAGGAAATTAAGTTGCTGGAAACTGGGCGCGCGCTACCTAAGAAATCACCGCTGCACAAGGTCGCTGTGAAGCTGGATAAAAACGGGATCATCACTCTGAACGCGAGGATCGACAAAGACGTCCACATCCCAGTGCTGCACGCGAAGGAAGATTTCACGAATTTGCTGATATATCATTTTCACGCTCTGTACAATCACGGCAACCACTCAACCGTCATTAACGAGCTGAAACAGAGATATTATATTATCGGGCTGCGCGGCACAATACGATATATTACAAACAAGTGCCAATGGTGTCGGACCTATAAAGGGACTACCCTCAAAGTTCCCGTAGGCGACTTACCAGCAGAGAGGCTCCAGGCGAATCAACCGCCATTCACTGCCGCCGCCGTCGATTTGTTCGGCCCGATGAATATTACAATAGGCCGCCGCCGCGAAAAGAGATGGGGAGTGTTGTTCACTTGCCTCACAACTCGAGCTGTACATCTAGAGCTTGCCGCCTCCTTATCGGCATCCTCCATGATACTATCACTAAGAAGAATGATAGCTCGACGCGGCGCGCCTACAGTTCTGTACTCGGACAACGCCACTAACTTTTACGGCGCCGAGAGAGAACTAGCGGAAGCTAAGAGAACACTGCCTGACAGCCTGAAGCCCTTCCTGTCCGAACGCGAGATGACCTGGAAGAAGATTCCACCTGGAAACCCCTCAGCAGGCGGCGCGTGGGAGCGCCTGGTGGGCAGTGTTAAGACCGCTTTAAAAGTGACACTGAAAGAAAGAGCTCCTCATGAAGAAGTTCTGCACACGCTGTTGCTAGAAGCCGAGCATATAGTCAACTCGAGACCGCTGACGCCAGTGAACCCAGACCTCGACGACGAAGCTCTGACGCCGAACCACTTTCTCATCGGCCGTTCGAGCGCGCTGTCGCCGCTAGGCGTGTTCACCGACTCCGTGTTGACCCTATCGTCATGGAAAACAGCTCAGAACTTGGCCGATCACTTTTGGAGGCGCTGGATAAAGGAATACCGGCCCAGCTTACTCCCTCGGTCGAGCGCTCATCAGCAGGTGCACAAGCTACACGAAGGAGACATAGTGATAGTGGCCGACGGCTCTATGCCCCGCGGAACTTGGCCTAGAGGTGTAATCACACAACTCTTTCCCGGCCCTGATGGCCACGTAAGAGTAGCCATAGTTCGTACCCGCGCAGGAGAAGTACGTCGCCCAGTTTCCAGGCTTATTCCCATATGCTCTGTCCACTCAGACGGTGTTAGCACACGCGGGGGAGATTGTCGCATATAGGTTAAGTTATGTCTCTATTTTTATTCTTTGTCGTGTTTTATTTGCTTTTGTGTTGTATTTTTGTGCCTGTTGTATTGTCTTTTGTGTGTCTTAGCATGTACTAATAAAACTACCCTTGCATGCTACTAATTTTAATAATATAGATTAAGTTAATCATAAAAACTAACACTGTATCATGATTGGTTATTTGGATTAATAAATACATTCGCGATGTGTAGCGCGCGAAGTGAAAGGGGCGGAGCTACACGGCATGGAGGGGCGCGCTGTTACATAAGCACCCACGCCGCCTCCGCTCCCTCATTCCGCTCACTACGCTCACGAGCATAACATCTTAACATGTCTTTACCTTACTAACCCTGGTAGCCCTGGTAACCCTGGTAGCCTTGGTATTGGTAGCATGGTAATTGGTACGAGGTTCCTGTCAGCGCGTCTACAAGCTTCTACGCCGGTCAACGAGCGCAGTCCTGCACTCCACAACATCTGTCATGCTTCATGACATGACTGACATACATATTATTATATTAATAATAGCAATTATGAATAGTTCTTTATTTAACACAATGATTTTTTTTCATGCACTCGAAGCTTATGTTTTTCGGCGTATGATAAAAATACATAAACTTATTTAATACTTAGGTATATACTCGTATATTTTATTTGATAGCAAAAATAATAGCCAAACGTTTATCCGTTTGCATCTCTCACACGGAGATTATTATAAAAAAAAAGAAATATATTTTTGTACTAAGTATTTAATTTATTTAAAGTACGTTAAAATACGTCTCATTACTTGTTTTATTTTATATACCGTTTTAGCTTAGCTGGATTGTACGGCATAACAAAATGTCTAGGAAGATAACGTTATTTAATTTTCTGAGTTTTAAAGGTCAGCGCTCAGTCGCTTTATAAAGTCGTAAAATAACCCTTACCATCACTTGTACCATCTCTCTCAGGCTAAGGTGAAATGGCGGGCGCACTTACGGTGTTAGTGTAATTGGCTGCAGTGGCCACGGAGTGTTGCGGAAGGCTGATTAGCTGCCGCTGGCGCGAGCGGCACTGCCACTTTACCCAACCATCGGTCCTCGATCCTCGAATTCGTCTAGAGATAAAGGTCAGTGGCAAAGTAGAAAAGAGGAAATCCTCACCATCATGTGTACCATCTTTCCCAGGTTTGGGAAAAGGCGCGGGCTCGCTTCTAACGATGCTAGTGACATTGGCAGTAGTGGCCACGGAGGGTCGCGGAGGCACGGCAGCCACCGCCGGCGCGGGCGGTACTGCTGACTCCCCCCACCATCGGTCGTTGGATTCATCTGGAGATAAAAAAGTGTTGAAGCAATTTGTTTTCATGTCGGTTCGGATTTCGAATAAATCAAATAAAATGTCGAAATAGGCAATTTATGCGCAGTTTTATTAAATCCATAGACTGTACGAGTAGAAACCCCTAGAGGACGTGACTCACGTGACCTACACTGAGAGAAATTTGCATTGTGAATTTAACAAGTTCGACTTGTTGCGGTTTATCCGTTTGAATCAGCCAAACGTATGTTTAAAACAATATGTGTCAGGTTGTTTTTATAAAATCGACTTGTTGATTCAAATATATTGCCGATTCAAATGACAAGTAGCTTGTTGTTTGAACCAAAGAGCACGTAGGCGCTATTTTAACCAAAAAACTTGTTGAACGAACATGAAAACTGTTTGTATTTTCCTCAGTGTATGTGACGTCATCCTAGCACTACTTTTCCATTTCGACAATATATGACGTATTATAGCTACAAATGATCACCAAATATTCATATAACCTTCATAAATTTAAAAAAAAAGCGGCACCACGTTACGGTTTAAGAATCGAGTAGAGTGGCTACGTGTATCCGTATCTTTCAGTATATACATACATACATACATACAACCTGTTTTTATTGAATACCGTTAACTTTAAGGGAAGATTCTTTAGATCAAATACAATTAATGTCTCTAAGAAACTAGCGTCTTAACTCTTACGGTTATCGAGTTATTAAAAAAATATTAAATTAAAGATAATTACTGAATACGTGCGTGACAGCCTTTACCAATTCTTAATGTTATTTGTTTTGGCATGTGCCGTCAATCACTTGACACTAACTTGAATGTTATTCTTAAGGGTCTCTCACACTAATAAATTCATTTATTATGTATGAAAATGATGAAAAAAAAATTTTTTGCGAATTTAACTAAAAGTGATATACAGGGTGGTACCTGATAATGAACCTAGCTACGTGTCGAATTTAACGAAAAACAAAAAAAACACGGTGTATGTCATACCTTTCATGAGAGTGTACACTGTACATGATCACATAAGCTTATTTGAATCCTGCTTAATACCATCCGTCTATATTTTTTTCTGTCTATACTTAAAATAGAGCTAGTGCTTTCCTACTCGTATAATCGTTCCTACTGTTTATTTAAACATAGTAGCCCCAACTTGGACCATAAACTCAAAGAGAATGCTTAAGCGCTTGCGTTGTCTAGAGACGAGAGCAGGATAATCACATACAAGCTCCTCATTACCTATAGTATATTATTAAACTGGAAGCTCAGAAAATGATACGAACATAAAATGAGACAAATTAAATACGAGCCAAAGTCAGATAAAGACGTCATTGACAGAGTTTTAATTCTTATTTATTTTACGAAAATACACTCTCTGAAACATCGTTGTATTTTCAGACAATTATTTCAATTAAAACTAAGTGATCTTAGGCTTATTCCTCATTAAGATTTCCTACAGTTCAAAATCTCGTTTTAGAGAAACGCTAATTATTTTTTATTCAAACAACTAACGCCGTGGCTTGCGTGGGCGACGGTCGCGCGATGGTCGCGCGACGGCGATGCGACGCATACGAAATCAAATCTTATCGATATGGAAGCACGAGACGTGACGGCGCCGGTCGCGCGACGGTCGCGCGACCGTCGCCCACTCAAGACACGGCGTAATTCTGTCATATAAAATATCTTCTTTTTTCTCAGACACTTTTGTCAGAGTGGTTTTTGGCGTTTTGGCTGTTTTGTATGTTTCTTAATTATTATTATTATTTTAGGTAATTACAAACATAAATCTCTAATTAATTTACACAGTATCGTCAAACCAATAAGGTTTGTCTCGATACCTATTCCATTCCGCGGTAGATGTTGTACAATACAACAATCATATAATTATGTAGGTATTCATTATACATATTATATAACAAAACAAGAAACCGCCAACATTGCACTGAGCGCAAATAGCATAATGGACAATAGCGAATATTACGAAAAACTCTATGTTTTAAGAATATGATTTAGTAGGTATGTGTGATAAATCCTATTGCAACAAACACACAACCAATAACTTAATAAAATTAGTCTCCAAATCTTTTGTACATGTAGATTAATCACAAAAGTTACCAATTTTAACTACGAATAACTAACGAATTGGTAATCAGTGGAGTTTCCTTTCTGAACCACATTACTTAGTTCCCGATCAACTTTAAGAAACACAGCTACCTAAAGTAGTCGAACCCGGCAAACGATAAACTCATTGATGTTCCGCAGACAGCAATCCAGTAAATCGCTTCAGGTCGAAGCGAGGAGTTTTATAGTGAGGCAATAAAGGTGTTACCCGCAATAAACTCTGAGGATGAAATTACTCGGGTCTGCCAGCCTAGCCGAAATGGCAATCGTTGATGCTACGTGGCTATCGAAACGCAGTCTGGCTCTGTCGCACCACTAAGAACGATAGGGACAACTAGCCACGATACGCTTACGAAGCGTCAAGCGATTGTGACGGCTAGGTCTGTATTGTCTTCAGTGGCTGTATTCGTTTCGAAGTTTGTAATGTACGCTTTTACGATGAGGCAACATCTACTGCTATTTGTGGAATTAGCTACAAGATTTTTGTGAGTTATCGTTTAGTGATGGCACAAATGACAATTTCTGTGATTGATAAATAAAATAGAATATAAATACATTAGAATTGAGGCGCTATCTAATGAAAACCAATATTCTATTTAGGAGGATTCTGGTAATAAAATTCTTGTAGGTACTGACAGTGCGTGTTACATGTTACAACTCTAAGGGCCACTTGCACCAACGAAAATGGAGGGTAAACCCACTATTTTACATGGAATCTGACAGATGACAGCCCACTAACCCTGAGTTAAGTGATTGGTGCAAAGAGAATCTAGTTGTAATCCAGATAAGAATAGTTGTGTAGAGGTGTGTTTTTTTTCTGATGAAAAAGTATCCTCAGCTTCAGTCAATGTTGCCTATCATCTTTGTTACAAGTGTTACATTTTACGCTTTCTCCTGGCAAGTTTTCAAATTTTTCTGCACCGTAAACAACTACTTAAATACGTGCCGAGACCACGTAAAACTCGAGACGAGCTCACTCAACCTCTCACGTGTAACGGAATGTGCGGAAGCCAAGCGCAAGTTGCCAATTTAATCAACATATGACTTTGACATATATTAAAGAGCCTTTGGATGGAGGAATTTAGTGTATTTACTCTGCTAACTGGGTCGCACCTCGACTCATGTTCTTAGTTGTCACTTGGTTATAACTTAGCCTGCGTAGCCAACGTGGGAATAGAGAATACTACGGGAATTTACTTCTGCCAGAATGCAGGATCACACTTACATAACTATAGACTAGTGGCTCTGTGAGCTGTAGACCTCGCGAGGACAAGTTTTTGAGGGTTTTCAATATGATATTGATGCATTAAGCTGGTTTGTTTCCAGAGGACTCGCCGCGTGTCACGTTTTATGTGTTGCTTCCCTGTCACACTCATGTGCAGCAAGTACGACAAAGGGGTAATACGATGAACATGAGTCGCGATAGACCTCCTTTGATGCGCTAGAAAGACGCGCCTTCTGGTACGCGGTCTGAGCGCGTTGTCAAGTAGCTATCAAACAGACATAAATGGTTTCGTTTTCGTAGCGAAAGCGACGGTCACGGTGGCTAGGCGCTGTCACATAAAATATATACCTACATGCGTACACGTGCCAAGGAGCATTTTGTTGTATAGGATTTGTTATGTGGCACATTACTTTAAAATGAATATACCTGTAAAATCAAACTTAATAAATACGGAATTGTTAAAACTTTGTCAACTGTATCTATAAAGGCTACATCGTCGTCGAAGGTCTCGTTAGTTCTATTGTGTTTTCTTAAGATGTGCAGTATGGCGTACAATTTTAGACTTTGTAGTAGGAGATAGTGGAATATATGATTGTACAAATGAAATAACTTGAAACTAAATTTTACCCTACAAGAGTTTTGGCATATTTAAGCATTTTATGTTCAAAGTGAGTCAGTTACATAAAAAGTGGCGAATTCTATTATCGCACTTTATATTATGTTGTTTTGAATACTTATTTTAAATGTGTTCGTATTTCATCAGCTTAATCTTATTGCAATTAGGTTGAATTTAATATAATATTATTTATATTGTAAAGGGTGTTTGTTAAAGATTTTAGCAACGTGACAAAAGTTTTATACTTCTTTGATTTTTAAGGTGCTTTTTTTTATTTTACCTAATCGTACTAATGGATTCCACTGAGGATCATCAAGAAAGTGAGTGGAAAAGAAATTAACCTTGTATTAGGAGAGCGGTAATTACGCGCAAAATATATTAACACGAATATGTATTGTACTTATAATCAATTTTCATTACAAATGATTTGCCAATTTACGAGTAATATTGACATGACAGACCACTAAAACTCAGCCACAAAAGTGGCTTCCACTACACGATATACAATTAGCCTATTTTAGGAAATACAAATACAAATCATTTACGCAGGAAAACAGCTATGCAGTATATGTTCAAAATTTACTTTAGTACATTTTAGTACCTGGAGGCCTAGCACTGGTGGCCTAGCGGTAAGTACGTGCGACTTTAGTTCCGGAGGTCGCGGGTTCGAACCCCGGCTCGCACCAATGTCATTTGATATTTGCCAGTCGCTTTTCGGTGAAGGAAAACATCGTGAGGAAACCGGACTAATTCCAATAAGGTCTAGTTTACCCTTCGGATTGGAAGGTCAGATGGCAGTCGCTTTCGTAAACACTAGTGCCTACGCCAAATCTTGGGATTAGTTGTCAAAGCGGACCCCAGGCTCCCATGAGCAAATGCCGGGATAACGCAAAGAGGATGATGATGATGACATTTTAGTACCTATTTATATTCATAATTTACGTAACTCAACTATATAAGCCCGCATCAACACTTCACCACGTCAGGGCAAAAGTGGATTAAATGATAAAAGGCTCGCAAGGATCCGCCGGCTCCTCATAATCTTGCTTTATTAGCTCTAAGTTCTGCCTTTTCGGCACATTATATTATTAAGGAAAATCTGCTATGAGATGTACTTTGATCTAAATTAGTCGTTTTTCCATACCTACTATTTGATAATATTTTCGATACCAGACTTCATCTAATTAATAAGTACAGTCAGAGTCAAAAATAGTCGATCTAGTAACGCTTCAGAAGAATCAGAAGTAATCACTAAACAAAAAACATAGAAAACAATATATTATTAGAAATACATAATTGACCACGAACTGTACAGAATTATCTACATACATTTAGAAAAAATATTCAGGATGTTATATAGTTTTTTTTGATCCATTGTTTCATTACCTACTATTGATGTTGACTGTACTGATGACGAATTTAACTGGAATAGAATCAATATGTGTAAAATATTTTGCCATAGTTAAAACTTATCTCATTTTGTCCCGTGTGTGTTGTTGATGAGTACAATCTTCTAATAATTATTTTGCAATCCCAAATATTCACTAAACAAAATTATTAAGTAGGTACCAATCTCTAACAACATTTTAAATAATCGTACATAGGGTAGTTTAGCCGGTCCAAACGACGCCGTCAAAAATTATTAATATATGTTTGTACCTAAGGATGATAATAATGTGATAAACTTTTAAAATATTCACCATACAAAATAAGTACCAATCCTAAAATGATCGTGCGCACTTAAATATATTCTAAATTAACTTCCTCCAGAGCGCCGACTCCTAACTTCAAATTCCTCACGCCCCAGTGATTTTGCCTACGCGGCTAAAACGTCAAAAATAATTAAAAGACCACTCACCGACATCGTCATGTTCGAGCTCCGATACGTCGTGAGCAACCTCGTCCTCCTCGGGAGCACTCTCGTACCGCTCCTTCAAAACCGTCCGGGGCACTGCAACCGAAAATACTCTCAACCAACCTTGTATAAGACTCACATTTTATTAAGGATAAGCTCAAGTGGACTCCTTGACACTTAAACGTTAATTTTAGACGGGGTTAGGGGCTGGTATCTTTATTTTTTTTTATGTTTAAAAGTGAGTTTTACGAGGACGCAGGATTGACATCTTGGAGAGACGTGTCGTTGTCATGCGCTACTGGTTTTATTATTATAAAGAAATCTCACGTTGAGTTATTTTGGGCATCTTGACACCTCAATGTTTAGATTGCGGGGCCAGTTATTTCCTATTTTGTATGAATATTTAAAACGTTCACAGAAACTCACTCACTATTTAATGCATTTTTAACTTCTAAATTGTTAGGGCCACTTGCACCAACGAAAATGGAGGGTTAACCCACCATTTTATAAGGAATTTGACAGATGACAGCCCACTAACCCTCAGTTAAGTGGTTGGTGCAAGTGGGCTTTAAACTAAAAAAGCTTGAGCATTTTTATGCTATTTTTAAAAGCACCGCCATGAGTCCTTTATCACAGATTTTTGTTTCCGGTTTATGTACCAAAATCTCAATCTGCATTAAAACTCGTCAGATTCTTTCGCTTTGGTGGTCCGAAAACAAATATAAACTGACGAAACCATTAGTTACTTTTTTATTACTCTTTAACTAACTGCTGCTAATAAAGCAGTTGAAACTAAAGAATTTTAATGCAATTTTCAACGCTTTATTTAAATAACGCTTAATTATGGTTTGAAAAGGGATAGACTTTATTCTTTTCACGGATACTATGAGTATGTAATTTGTTATAAATTCACTCGAATGCTGTTTTTATAATAATTTAGATATGTACTTATGTAAAATATCAAGTTCACTCTTCAGTTTGACAAAGTAGACTGTTTGAAATTACAAAATATGAGTTGTCATTAATCTCAGTTCTAATGATACCTCTTCAGTCGTCACTCAACGAGCATAACGGTTAAAAATGTAAGGATCGACATCCAAAGGACTAAATTGCACTTGAGAACATATCTAATGTATTACAAAGATCTGTGGAATATCCATGTTAAACTAGACGTAAACAAGTTGAATTCAAAAAGCATTGTCACGTGCATTTATCGTGAAAGATTTATCTACAGTTTTCTTCCGATCTGTATTTTTCAACTTGGCTAGACTTTAGTACTGCCGAAGCTCTGCAAGTGATGCCGCGAACCGTGATCAATGGTTCGCTTCGCAGCAAAAGAAAGCCTAGGCGAGTAGGCATTCAGTTATATAAATCTAAGGCGCTTATTGTGAATCTATCATCTTTGTAGACTGGGTTCTATTATAATCACAGAGCTATTGTAAGGATCTGCCAGAGTTCCAAGTTGGTATTATTCGCGAGACTATTCAAATTTGGTGAATGTCGATTTGGGAGATTCGTAGGTACATTATCTCTTTTTTTAACCCCCGACGCAAAACGACGGGGTGTTATAAGCTTGACATGTCTGTCTGTCTGTTTGTGTGTGTGTCTGTGGCATCGTAGTTCCCGAACGGATGAACCGATTTAGAGTTAGGTAGTTTTTTGTTTGAAAGCCGATTTTTGTGCAGACGTGTAAATGGTGTAAAACTACGTAAAACTAAAAAGCCGTTGCATACGATATTATATTCCTGCCAATCTTTCATCAATACTTCAATCAATATTTGTTCTCAGCAGGTCAGCAAATAACAGCAGGGCGTGATTTAAATGTACACTAGCTATATACTTCATAATATTGTCTTCGGTTACCGCGATAGTTACTTATGAAATAAAACTATGGAAACGGGTTTAATTATCGCGTATAATGAATTTACGATTCATCCCGACGTTTCGAACACTTTACAGCATTCGTGTTCAGTCACCCGTTGACCACAAATGATGTAAAGTGTTCGAAACGTCGGGATGAATTGTAAATTCATTATACGCGATATAATCCGTTTCCATAGTTTTATTTCATAATATACTTAATTTTTATTGATACCGCTTTTCATGGATTGTAATAACTGCAACAAAATAAGCAAAGGCTTAAATTGTTTAATAAAGCATCATATTAAAATAATAGGTCAAACCGTTCAATTATAATTTAGGCTTTGAAAACGTTCAAACAGCAGACTAATCTTGTTTGAAATAATTATTTAGTCTTGCTATAAATACGTGCGGTAGGTACAAGCTAAAAAGAGAATCAGAGAGAGAAATATATTTTTCAGTACAGACTGTGTTTTTTTACGCACTAGTGCGAGAAGTGGTTCATTATATGCCAAGTCGAAACTTCAGAGGGCCATCTGTACTGTAAAACGTCGTACGATACACGTGCAAAAAGGAAATTCGTAGCTCGTGTCGATTTTTTCGCACTTGTATCGTAATGTACTAATTATGCAACAGGCGTTTAAAGTAGGACTCAGTTAAACACCGTTGCATACAATACTTTTTCTACGACCCTGCACTTAGTTTTTAATAGTTTTCTTGAATAACTTTCGTGAAATTCACACTGTTTCCTGTATTCGACGTAAAGGTTTGCACTGTCAGTTCAGCTGCCCAAAGCCTTCCCGCGCACGCGCGCAGTATTGTTATAACAATGCGTTGCCATGGTTACAGAGCCAAACAATGCCTTTTCAGTTTTTTCGATACTGCGCGCATGCGCGGGAAGCCGGCGGACGCTGGCTTTGGGGAATAGACTTTTATGTAGGGTTTTAAAGATCTATGCACGACCCTGTAAATAGCCGCCTTTACACAGTCGCTCTATCGCGCATTCCCGGAGCGTACAGGATAGCGCGCGTTTAAGCCTGTGCGCGCAATCGCGCGCGATTGCGTGTTGTTGGTTTTTAAGTTTCACGTTCTTTGGCGCGTGATTGCGCGTCGAAGTTTTTGAGAACGAAAAGAGCGTGCGTGTAAAGGCTAATCGTGCGCGATATACTGGTTATTATTGTTTATTGTTATTAATAGTATCGATTTATAAAGAGCAAGTAATTCAACCACTAATTATTTAGTCCACGAGCGTGTGTCCGCCATCTTGCGCGCGCGAATGAACGTACGTGTAAAGACAACCTCAACCACGCGATTGCGAGTCCGCTCCAGCGCACGCAATCGCGCGTTCTTTCCTTCCCTTCCCGTCGTCTTTACACGCGCATTCTTTCATACGCGATTGCGCAATCACGCGCGATAGAGCGTCTGTGTAAAGGCGGCTAATGACGAATAACAGTTCGGGAGTAGAAAAAGTATATTTTATTCTTACCCATTTGCTTTTATTGTTATTAATGCTAGACTGACATATTACTAAATACTTATAATATTAAATCCTCGAGCGAGTAGGACCAGGGGCGGCTTACTCCGCGATTCTATCGCCGCGCTACAAGTACATGTCGGCGGCCGCCAGTTCGCGGCCCATTCAGTGCTGACGACCTTCGCGCGGCGCAATAAAATTCAATGTCGGCTGCTCGCGTGCGGTCCGTTTGTTAATGTAGGTAAGAATTTAGAACGGCAGCATTTTGTGAACATCAAAAGAGTGAGCCTTCTGTACTTGTACTATTATGTATTCTGTGATAGGACGTGAATTATAATAGTGAGGGTCGTCCGACGAAGAAAAACGATAAAGTATATGAATTGATATAAATTGTTTACTAAAGTTTTTTTATGCCAACATTTTCGTCATTCAAGTATATAGGTATTTTTGTAATTTTTTAAATATATTGAGTTGGTAAACTATTTAAGTAATACCAGTCATAACATTTGATATACGATTCATTTGGAAATAGCATTTTTTTGGCTATAAATGCACAGTTTATTTTTAAATCCACAAACTTAAATCCCTTAATAACGAGTAACTAAATTAAGCATCATTTTTTTTATTTTACGACAGCGATAGTTGAGTGTGTTTTACAACAGTGTTCAGTGAGCACAGGTCTAGATACGTGCTAAAACATCAGGTAAGTCTTACATTTACTGATAAAGTAGGTACACAAAAATAATGCCAACTATCAATCTCAATTCATTAAAAGTTCTCGTCACATCCTTCTAAACTTGTGTGTAAAGAAACAGACGAATAGACATTTTCAAATACATACTACCTCGATATATAAACATCACAAACTCACGTCACTGTATTCCCTAACGGGGTTGGCAAAAAACATGAAACTAAATTTTGAGTAGGTACAGATGGTGTTTTTTTTACGCACTAGTGCGAGAAGTGGTTCATCATATGCCAGGTCGAAACTTCGGAGGCTCATCTGTACTGAAAAACGTCGTACGATACACGTACGAAAAGGGTGTCCTGCCGTTTCGCCGAAAAACGTTTCGTCAAATTTCATTTCCCAATAATCAGATCGCAAAAGTTTCATTTCCCAAATTATTGTTTGGCAAAGGTATGTTTCGCAATGAATTTGTTTGGTCAAATTATCATTTGGCACAATTTTACTTAGTCAAATTTTATTTAGACAAAACTTTATTTCGCAAACGTTTTTAATGGCAAAACTTATATCCCAAAAACATGTTTGGTCAAAATATCACATCGCATATTTCGAAAATATTTAGGCATTTGCATTTTCATTTCTACGGGATCCATTTAATTTACCGAAGATTTTTTTGTCAAATTTTGCCAACTACCCATTTGACAAACTTAAATTCTGTCAAATGATAATTTCCCAAACTTTTTTACTGTTTCATTCCTAAGTGCTTCAGCTGGACAAGAAAAGTTTACTCAACTTTATTTTTGTCAAATTAATTACTGGACAAAATTATTTTGTCAACTATTTTTTTGTCAAAAAATGTTTCTTCAAATTATACCATGCAAAACCACGTTTGACAATAAATATTATAAGGCATAAATGTAATGTAATAATTTTATTAGTATTGTAACAGAAAACTCGTGTGTGACAGCGTCAGTTTAGGTGCGACGACGAGCGAAGCGAGGAGGAGCGTGTTAGGTTGACAGTGAGCAAACCGGAAATGACTTTTTAATGTAATTAAATATTAATAGAACATAATGGTCTTGAAAACATCAGGTTTCTTTTTAATAAAATGTATCCGGACATGTAAGTGAAAATGTCATCCTTGACATTTGCAGCAAGAGGAAAAAAAGTACGACATACACATTATTTCACACAAATCTTGGACACAAAGTATAAAATCAACAAACTAATTTCTAGTGCGCCATTTAACTACAATTTATTGGGAAATGGAAACTTTGCCTAACAATACATTTGACTAAATAATATTTGGTAAAATGAGATTTGACCAAGTAAATATTTTGGGAAACAAATACTTGCCAAAAAAAGTTTTGCTAAATGTCAATTTGCGATAAGTTGTTTTGCCAAACGTTTATTTGGGAAATGATAATTTGGGAATAATAGTTTGGGATGTGAAACTTTGGGAAACGTTTTTTGGCGAATCGTCAGTAAACCTGCGAAAAGGAAATTCGTAACTCGTGTCGCCACTCGCCGCAATGCCGCCGCAAATTTATCGCCACTCGTTTCGAACTTCCTTTTTTACGCACTTGTATCGTAATGTACTATTTCAGTGCCACTTAACATTTGACGTGTTGAAAGATAATAACCTACCACAAATTTTAAATTAAAAAAAAAAAACCCCGACATAGTGCACCGATTTTCATGAAACATGACTACTTAAGAACACTCCCGACTAATTCAGTTCCAAATAAAAAAAACGAAATCTTCATTTATCCGTTCGGATGCTACGATGCCACAGATACACACATATACACACACACATGGACAAACAGACAGACAGACACGCCAAACTTGTAACACCCCGACGTTTTTGCGTCGGGGGTTAAAAACGAAATCGAGTTATTGCAGTGACAAGTTGCCAGCCCATTGTCCAAACCATATCCTACAATATACAGGGGGTGGTGAAATTTCACCTACTTAATCTTTCTGGTTTAGCCCATTGGTTGACTGGTAGAGAATGCCTTGAGGCATTAAGTCCGCCATTTGTACCTTATTTTGTTGTGCAATAAAGATTAAATAAATAAATAAATAATAATTTTTTAACCCGTTAACATACGGGTAACAATTACCACACACTATTATTTAAAGAAAATCATCGAAAATGAAAACATGTCCATCGATATTTTGACTTATTTTAGCGTAATCTGCTCAAAATATTGTTTAATATTACCACATACGAGTACGCTGGTCGTTACCACATACATTTGCCTTTTAAACATTGGTGGAACTTTTATTTACTTAATGCATTTTCTAAACGGTATGTAACGGTCCAAAGTAAGGGGTTTTCTTAGTAAAGAAGGCATTCGATCCATATTATATCTAGTATTTGACGTCCGTAGGTACAGTCAACCAGTTGGAACCCTAGGCCACTCTACAACCATGTCAAAATGACAAGCAGTAAGAGATTTCCTACAGCCTGATTTAGGTATAACGTCACTGTGACGTGACATAGTTCTTAGGGTTCCAATTGGTTGACTGCACTTGAATTACCTAGCGGTCACTATATTTTCAGTTACAATTCACTTCACATTATTTAATAAAAACCGTGTTCATTTATAATTAACAAATAACCCAAGTATTATCAGCGTACGAAAAGCAATAATGAACCATTTTAAGACGATACGGTAGGGGTCAATTCTCCATACAAACGCTCTCGACTATTTCCTCCCTGGTTTTTGAAGATAGAGCAATGATTTTTTCAACACAGATTGTTATTATTTTTATCTGTGTCGGACCGTTTTGATTTTTTTGATATTCTGCTTTTTAAAGACTCTAGAGCCAATCAAAAATTTCCAAAAACGGCCTTTTTCATTGTGGCGCAAAAAAGGTGTGATGATACTCAAGATTGGTAACAATTAACCAAAAATGCTAAACGGTCCGACATAGATTATTTCATTGTTATTCAGATTCTCAAATTTTGTTCCGATTGATTAAGTTTTGAAGGAGGAAAGAGTCGAGAGCGGAACCTCGATTTTAAATATTTTTTTGATGGACATTTTTTTTTCGATAAATCTAGTTAATAGCACTTGTATATTTAACTAACATTCCCAAGTTGAAAGGGGGGGCTACTTTCCATTTTAGCATTTTCGCTACCGTATCCTCTTAATAATAGAATCACAAAAAGATAATCAACGATAGCCGTATAAAATGAATTGATTCTTTGTGAAGTATTTCTTTTATACGTAGAATAAATATTGTAAAGTATGTAAACAAACCAGCCAATGTAATATCCGTATTCTAGCACTCTTTGATTGTTTTAGGATAATCATGTGATGCACATTGATTAAATAACACAGTGTTTCGCCAGTATTTGACGAGTTAGAAAGGAAATTAAACACAGTTCGACTTACTACAGGTTTGTTTACATTGTTCGCAATTTCTATTGACGGCAACTTTAGTGTACACTTTCATGTACTTACTTTAATGTACATTGTACAATGTATATACACTGCACATAGATTAACCTACCAAATCTACTTAATTAAATTCAATCAATCATCATCCGGTGTCTAAACTCTAAACTAATTTCGAAGTAATATTCAATTAGAGGTGTTGTCATCCATTGTCCTCCACCTACGAAATGATTCGAACTTTGAAATAATATTAGTTAATATAATGTCAAAGTGCGTCATTCAACTCTCTATATTATGATATAACAGATCGGTTTGGAACGTCGCTTTTTGGTCATCAGGCCAAAACTAACTTACACTGATATCATTATCATCCTATATCATATAAGATGTCATCCGGATATCCGGGATGTTGCACGAGCAGCTTACCAGTGCGGGCAAACGTGGAAAAACGCAAGATGACTGAATTTCTTTTGGATATCGTTCTGATGTTAGTTATTAGTTTAACGTACGTTTGAATTGACCTATTTTATTTATCGATTCCAATCCCTTTAGACTGTAAAAAAAATACAGAAATTGAAAAAATAATTTATCCATTCCAACTTATCGGCTGTCAAAAAATACATATATTAAAAAAATGTAACACAAACATAAGTAGGAATAATATAGGTACACACGTTTCAACTGTGCAACTTTTTGATCAGTTAAAACCTTGATTTACTGCTGGAAATAACTTTCCCTCCACACACGAAATATATGAAAGTGCTAAATGTAAATATATGTGCTGAATATTTCAGTGCCGTTTCATATTGGAAGTTTCAAGTCCGGTTTAGTTTAAAATAACATTTAGGTATTTTTGTTATAACAGATGAGACGTATCACTAAACAGAAAAAATTGCATAGCACCAAAAGGCCCAACGAAAATAGAATCCCGACATAAAATGACGGGATATCGCCCTAACTATGTTAAACTTATAAAAGGTTTTCAATAGAAGGTTGGTTGCCCATTTATGCAGATCATTACATGAGTTTGCATTTTGGAGAATAACAAGTAGGGGAAAGGGACGGAACGTTTTATCTGGATATTTCCATTCAATAAATCCAAGATCTGAGAGCTGTTTGCAAAGTTTATGGCTTACACGTAACTTTCGAGGTTTTAAGATGTGAACGACCGTCAGACATCGCGACCGTTTGTAATAAAGGGTTTCGAGTGAAGCAAAGGGGAATGTGAATTATTTGGGACTGTCACTTTTTGCTTTTAACTTACGGTCGCGATATGGTAGTAGATGCCTTATGACAAGACTTCTGCCAGTAGTCAGAGACATGTCGTATGTATTTACTTATGCATATAAATATATAATAAAATTTGATCCATTTCCCTTTTATCAGAATATATATTTGTTAGGTTTAAGATATCGGGTAGATGGGATCTCCCCGCCAGCCGGCTGCGCCCGGCAACTGTCATCGTCAGTCGAAATATACCGATACGTGAACCGGCCGTGTCTCATTTCTCGGCACCCCTTTTCCCTCCAAAATAACAAGATTACAATAACTTAAAACACATATTTTACTACAAATGAAAAGACAATATCGTCCTTGAAAAGGCACTCTAAATGGAGGCCACAGATTAGGTATTTACGCAACTAGCCTTGAACTCTTATCATGTTTAACGAGAATCAACCTAAAGAAAACAAAATCATAAAAGATCGAGGAAACACGAGGCCTTTGTCGGAATTACGACAAAACTCTCAATGAGATGAAAATAAGGAAAAGGAAGAATGATAAACTAGTTTTCAAGTATCAGTCAGACCGATGGTTTCCGTTTCCGGTCTGATTATTTCGTGAATGTCGATAATTATGTGTCGTAACATATTATATAACATTGATTGATAATCAAAGTTTTGTTTGAAAATTGTTTACGTGGCAAGCGATGATTATTGTCACGCTAATAACGGAAGAGCGGAGCGATAGAGAGACACAAAGTGTTTCGGTGTCGTACTCACAAAATGTATAATCAATACTAATATTATAAATAGGAAAGTGTGTGTGTCTGTTTGTTTGTCGGTCTTTCACGGCAAAACGGAGTGACGAATTGTCGTGATTTCTTTTTAAGTGGAGATACTTAAAGGGACGGAGAGTGACATAGGCTACTGTTTTTGTCTCTTTCTATCGCGAGCGAACCCGCGGCTATTAAATAATATTCCTAAATTTCCTAGCGCAGGTGATAAATTTAATGTTACCATAGCAACCAACTTATGTATATGTATCCATACTAATATTATAAATGGGAAAGTGTGTGTGTCTATTTATTTGTCCGTGTTTCACGGCAAAACGTAATTTTTTAAATGGAGAAACTTACGAGTAAAAGGATGGAGATTGGAGCGTGACATAGGCTACTTTTAGTATCTATTTCTGACCCCCCACTTCCCAAAAATGGGGGGGGTGGAAGTTTGAACGGAGCATTCCGCAATTTTCGAGTTTAACACTAGTTACAAATTAAAGTATCTACGAGAGTAGAAAAAATAATTAATAAAGCGTTATAAAGTACAATAGCCACTATGGTTCACTTCACTTAAAAGGAAATGGCGCGGCGACCGGGGGCCGATTTTTGAGTCTCACGGCGTTCGAATTCAGAAAATTGTCACTGAAAATAATAGGCAATAATTCACCGTTTTCAACCAGTATTTTAGTGACAGTGAGACTCAAAAATCGGCCCCCTGGCCCCGGAATAGCCGAATGGCATTTCTGCGACGCGAAACGCTGTAGAAATGCAATCTGTCTCTATCGCTCTTGCGTATTGACGCCAGACTGCAAGTCTACGGCGTTTCACGGCTACGGGGCCAGGGGGGTTACCATGACGTACTAAAGACGTTCAGTTTAGGTTGAGAGAAAGGGACACAGCTATAGCTGTTACGTAGCTCCGTCCCTCTCTCTCAACCTAAACTGAACGGCTTTAGCACGTCATGGTAACCCCCCAGGACGCATTTTTCAGCAACTGGCCGGATCTTGCAGTTAATTGAAAAGGTTGGAATCGGAAGTCTAGGTAAGAGGTCTTTGCTCAAGAGTGGAACAATTTATAGGCTCAGACGAAGGATACTATAGACTTGACGCAAGCGTACACCCGTAAGGGACAGATATAGAATAATGGACCGAATTTAAGAATCACTTTAAAAATGGCTGACAGTTTACCATAAACAACCTACGTAATTTGGGCGGATAGTAAGCTTGACAAGTCACGTCCTTATTGTTTGCCACAAACTCGTTTGTGGCAACGGCGGAAAAGTGAAACTATGACAAAGACAAAAAATAACATTTTGCTCTCTGTCACTCTTATTATAATTTGTATGTGACCATCTCGTTCGGTAGTGGTATTATTATTTGGCTGTCTAGTCTATAGTATCCTTTGTTTAAGTTTATAGGATAATTTTATTTTAAAGTGTTATTTTTTAATCCCCCAATGCAGTGACGAATTATAAAGTTCACCACCCCCTTTTCTCCCGTGGATATCGTAGAAGTCGACTTTAGGATACGAGTTCAGTTGTTATTTGTTGTTTTAATTCAACCCTGCATTGCTAAACGTGCTACTGAAACTGAGCGGTTTTTAACCCCCGACGCAAAAAGGACGGGGTGTTATAAGTTTGACGTGTCTGTCTGTCTGTCTGTCTGTCTGTCTGTCAGTTTGTCTGTCTGTCTGTCTGTCAGTTTGTCTGTCTGTCTGTGTGTGTGTGTCTGTCTGTGGCATCGTAGCTCCCGAACGGAAAAACTTAGATAACTTTAGATTTCGTTTTTTTTTGTGAAAGCTTTTTTTTTTTTAATACGAGTGATTGGAATTTAGAGCGATATTGTATCTTACCCAAAAGAGGACGCCCTTCGGGACATCCCGGGGAATGTCTGAAAGCTGAGTTAATCGGGAGTGTTTTATGAAAATCGGTCTACAATGTCGCGGTCGGGGTTTTTTTTTATTTTAATTTTGGAGTAGGTTATGTTTTACAATTACTTATATGTGCTTAGCTTACCGTTTTTAGAAATGAGTATATGCGTGGATTTAAGTCTGTATGTATTAGTACAGTAGACTTAGTATTTATTGCTACAATACTTTATTTGTTTATTTAATACAATGGATGAAGGTAAGTACATCGGGCCAGTCAACCAATAGGCTAAACCAGAAAAATAAAATAGGGTACTTATCTTAACACTTTAAATATACTATACATAGGTTAAGTAGCTGCAGTATCTACTTACCGCAGGTATAAACGACCTTGAGGTAAGTCCGGCTGCCCATTCTGCAGGGCTTGCCGAACATGTTGCTATCGGCGGACAACACGCATCTCCTCTTCCCGTGGCACTCTCGCATCGCTGTTTCTGTCGCGTAGGGCTCTAAGCATGCTGGGAAAGAAAAGTAAAGTATGAACTTCATTGTACCGCCAAAAACAAACATTTGATATTGTGATGTGTCTGAATAAAGGGGGATGTGCTGGCAACACTCAGAGCAGGCATGTCGCTGATGGTTGACGGCGCAGCACACCGATATAATTAAATGTTCTGTTTATTGTAAAATAACTTCAAAGATTATGTCGCTGTAAATTGTAGTTATTTCATTACTACCAAGATTGTAAGTTATTTGTTAACCTACAATACTATAGTCTATCCAAACGGAAGTGTCAAGTTGTATATTATACAAAGTATAAACTAATATGGCGTCGAAATAAACCTAGTGTTCTGATTGGTCGGTTTCGGTCGTCGGCGCATCTATTAGTATATAATAAGATGGGCGAAGAAAATATGATGTCGTTGCCGATAGTTTGCAGTTAAGTAGATGGGTGCCCTCTATTTCGCCTATCATTAATTCGCATAATTTGAATTCTCATAACAGATTTGGCATAACATAATTGTTCATAACATTGAATAAGCATAATATTAAAAATGCATAATTCTTATTTCGCATAACAATGAATCTGCATAATTGAAATTTGCATACTATTATTACGTATAACTTTAATTATCCTAAAATGAATTGCCATACTTACTAACTGTATGTAGCAAGCGATTGGATCAATCAGGGGCTGATTTTCCAATTTCGAGCGCTCGATTTTGAGTGTTTAATTTTATACTGTCTCGCTTACTAAGCATGAAAAAAATAGGGGCAAGTAAGGTACAGTGGGGCAAATCTCGAGTGGGGGGCAGATGTAACTGGTCCATTTCTCCCATGTTTTACAATGTTTGCATTATTAAATAGAGTGTAAAGAGAGTGTGGTTCAAAAAGTGGAATCTTGAGCGTTGCGAGGGTTTCAAGGCACCTTAACCTTCGTACAGCACGTTAAACTTTGCCACCGAGTTTTAACTAAATCCGAAAACGAATCTACCTAACAATATAGAGAAGTGTCAAAATTCTTTTGAAATTGCCAATTTATTTGCTCAACACTTTAAAACCGATCCCTTACCCACGGCATGTGAATCTTGTGATGCGCACCACACTGTTGATCAACCCCATGGGAGTTTAGAATTAAAATTCATCCCGAAACAGATCCTTAAGACAGTGAGATCTATGAAACATGGGAAATCGCCGGGTTTTGATGGTCTCAGTGTGGAGCACATTCTCTATGCTGGGGATGAAATATTTAACGTACTTTGTGTATTTTTTAACATGTGCATTAAGTACTCCTACCTGCCTAACGATTTAATGCGTACTGTTGTGACGCCAGTGCCTAAAAACAAGACGGGTGATTTATCCAGCCTTAAAAACTACCGACCAATATCTCTTGGTACTGTTGTAGGTAAGATCCTTGAGAGATTGTTGCAACCCGAACTGATGAAGAATGTTAAAATAAGCGATGCACAGTTTGGTTTTCGGCCCCAACTCTCGACAGACTCCGCCATATTTGCGCTTAAGCACTGTGTAAATTATTACACCCAAAGAGGTACATCGGTGTACGCGTGCTTCCTAGACCTGAGCAGGGCTTTCGATCTGGTTAATTACAACCTTCTTTGGAAAAAACTGCTTGAGTCTGGGGTAGCATCAAATGTCGTGAGTCTGTTGAGATTTTGGTACGAGAACCAAACAAACAATGTAAGATGGGGAGACGTACTATCTAACGATTATAGGTTAGAATGTGGCGTGCGACAAGGAGGGCTAACCTCTCCGGACCTGTTCAACATCTATGTCAATGGCCTGATCGAGGAGCTGAGAGGCGCCAGAACAGGCTGTCACATAGGTAATGTTTGTTTTAATAACCTTAGCTATGCTGACGATATGGTGCTTCTGAGTCCCTCGATTCATGGTATCAGTGACCTACTAGCGATTTGTGAGCGATATGCCGCCAATCATGGATTGCTGTATAACGTAAACAAATCTGAATTACTGGTTTTTAGATGTGGAAGGGGTCCGGACAGGATTCCCACAGTGTTTTTGGATGGACAACCAGTTCGGGTTGCAACATCGGTCAAATATCTAGGTCATATTCTGACAGGGACCTTAAACGATGACGACGATATAGAGAGAGAAAGAAGGGCTCTGTCCGTTCGTTGTAACATGCTGGCGCGTAAATTTGGTCGTTGCTCAGATGAGGTTAAAATATCGCTTTTTAAAGCATATTGCCAAAGTTTTTATACGTGTCAGCTGTGGACAAAGTACACGAGACGGGCATACAGTAGCATCAGGGTACAATATAATGATGCATATCGTATCCTGATGAGAAAGCCTAGATACTGCAGTGCATCAGACATGTTTGCGACGGCCAGAGTACCTGATTTTTTCGCGATCCTAAGAGCTAGAGTTGCCTCATTTTGGACAGCTATTAGGAACTCCAAAAACGAAATTTTAGAGACAATCTGCGAGAACCCAAATAGTCATATTTTTAGGCATTGGCTATCTGTTCACCAGAACGAGAATCGGAAATAATAATAGAATTATTATTTTGGAATACTAATATTAGCTAGTTTATAGATAGTTTTATAGATAGTTCTTAAGACATGTATGGGTTTTTTTTGCCTGCAATAAAACATTTATTATTATTATTATTTTTCTTTATTTCTTTCAAATCTTAGGCTAGGCTGTTTATAATATGAGTATAAAAGTAAAATACAAAACCACTTACAAAACAATATAAAACACATATAAACACATTATAAAAAACCTAACCTAGGGTGCCGCCAGCAGCGGGGCAGGGCCCAAGCTGCCGGTGGTTAGGGCTGCAGAGAGAGGAACCGTCGAACTATCCGCGCTGTGTCCAAGATCACCGCCTTCTGCATCTGGCCCTTGATCCAGCCACCTAGCGAGAGTCTCTTAAGATGTTGGTCGAGACTCTTCGCTATGAGACCGTTCGCTGAAACGACTATCGGAACAATGATCGTTGATTCAACATCCCACATGGCGGTTATCTCGTGAGCCAAGTCTAGGTACTTACTGGACTTGTCCTTCTCGGCTTTCACGAGATTCTCATCATGGGGGATGGTGATGTCAACGAGCACTGCCCGGCGTTGCAGTCGATCTATTATCACAATGTCAGGCTTATTGGCTACAATAGTCCTGTCAGTGATAATAGATCGATCCCAATAGAGCGTGGCACGACCATTTTCGAGAACTGGCGCAGGTAAGTACTTGTAGTACGGTACTTCGCGGTCCACAAGGCCGTATTGAAGAGCAAGTTGCTGGTGAATAATCCTGGCTACGAGATTATGTCTGTGCAAGTACTCGCCGTTAGCAAGATGAGAACAACCGGAAATAATATGCCTGAGTGACTCTCCGGGACGGCGGCATGCCCGACAAATGTCGACCGTACCGTCCTTCAGGATATATTTCCGGTAGTTGTTCGTCATCATAACTTCGTCCGCAATTGCACAGGCGAAACCCTCGGTTTCTCCGAAGAGGTCCCCGAATCGTAACCAGTTCACCGATGCGAGCAGATCTACATCGGGTCCCGTGAGGGCCTTGTAGAACCGCCCGTGTAGCTGCTTGCTCTCCCATACCGCCTTGCGGTCCGCAGTATTTAGTACCACAGGTTTGCGCCAGTTCTCTTTCGCCAAGGAGAGCGGCGTGAGGTTTCCGTCCACTGCCACCACATCACGATGCATCCCGCACTCGTTGTTAAGGAAGTAATTCCTGAGATTGTACACCTCACGGTTGTGGAGATCTTTGGCGTTTAGGAAGCCTCGACCTCCGCACTTCCGTGGGATGTACAATCTCATAACAGACGAGCGCGGGTGTAACATACGGTGTGTGGTAAGCAGTGAGCGGACCCTCCGATCCAGGGCGTCCAGCTCAGTCTGGGTCCACCGTAGTATGCCAAAGGAGTATGTGAGTAGAGGCATTACCCAGGCGTTAAAGGCGCGCACTTTGTTGCCTCCTGACAAAAGACTGTTAAGGACTTTTGTCAGCCGACTGAAAAAGCGCTCCTTCACCGACCGTCTAATGCCAACATCCTCAATACCCAACGACTGTGACATACCAAGGTACTTATAGGTTTCTGATTCAGAGATAGATCTGAACGACATCGTCTCAGAAAGTTGTAAATTTTCTGAATTTACAACCTCCCCCCGCTGTACATGCATGACCGCACACTTATCGACACCAAACTCCATTCTGATGGCGGTACTGAAAACTTCTGTGGTTTTCAATAGCACCATCAGGTCTTGGGTGTTCGGTGCAAATAGTTTGAGATCGTCCATGTACAGAAGGTGAGAGATGACTTCACCCTCTCTCCGAAGCCGGCAACCTAGCCCAGAATCCTTCAGCAGCGTGCTGAGGGGATTCAGAGCTAGGCAGAACCATAATGGACTCAAACTGTCACCCTGGAATATTCCTCGCTCAATCCTTATGAAGTCCTGCGGGCCAGGGGGGCCATCCCTGCCTCCTGGTTGACGAAGGACTGTGGTCCACTGCCTCATACATGCAGCCAGGAAGGATATTAAAGCTGCATCAAGTTTATACAGCTCCAATACCCTTCTCAGCCATGAATGAGGCACCGAATCATAGGCCTTCTTATAGTCAATCCAAGCGGCCGAAATGGCCCCCTTGTTCCGCCGAACTTGTTGGCAGATGGTCATGTCTATGAGGAGGAGCTCTTTAGTACCACGGGACCCAACCCTACATCCATTTTGAGCGGGAGCCAGAATGTTGTTAGCGACATATGCGCGTTAATTTTTGCTCTCAAAATGGATGTAAGGAGCTTGTAAAGTGTAGGCAAGCACGTGATGGGTCTGTAGTTTTTTGCTTCCGTGGTACTACCGGACTTATAGAGCAGGAAAGTAACACCAGTTGTTAGGGAAGGTGGGAGAGAACCAAGATCGAGGGCTTGTTGAAATTGCGTTGCTAAACGCGAGTGCGAGCATCGAAACCATTTTAGCCAGAAGTTGTGCAATCCGTCCGGTCCAGGACTTTTCCAGTTCTGGGCCGTACGGGTAGCACAACTTACGTCGTCGGGGCTGATGGTGATAGCCCCCATAGGCTCGATGCTCTCGCACTCGCGTTCGACAACGGTCATCCACTCACCCTCCGTGTGTTCGACGGGCACCGACCAGATGCTACGCCAGAAATCAGACATGGCAGTAGCATCCGGCAGCCGCACGTCAGACACACGAGGGTCGGTTTCCTCCCACCTTCGGTATACCTTCCTTTGGTCGCTTTGAAAAAGACGATTCTGCTGGAATCGGTCCACACGCTTTCTGTAGCGGCGAATACGGCTTGCCCATGCATAGACTTTCTGCTTCAGGAAGTCGATGCGCTCTGTGACATTGGCCAAATAGTCGCGGGGCCTGATGTCCGTCCCCGCGAACGCCTGGTTCACAAAGCGCATTACTCGGGGGCGATTATTACCCCCTCTGAAGCAGATCAGCTTTGCAATGAGAGTCCTAAACGAGTTGATACGACGTTCGATCCGTACTTGCCATGCAGGGACACCTTCGGCGGTCCTAGTTGCACGGTCAGCGTCCGGAAACTTGACTCGAGCAACACGGCACGCCGCGATGGCCCCGCAGTACATGATCGAGTGTGTATCATCTAGATCTTTACTAGTCCGCATATATGGATCTAGTAAAGCATTTAAGGCTCCTATTAGCGCTAGATTGCGTCTATTCATGGGCAGACGTGGTAATCGTGGCCTAGGATTGCTTGTGGAGCGATACTGCGTAATCGCCTCTTCCAAAGACCTCCTCAGTTGCTCATTGGCAGGCTCACTCACGCTCTGACTCGCGAAGTCCCCGCCGTCGTTTCCGGAATCAACCCGCGGCGCCTCCGGTGCCAGGTCGGGTTCGGGCACCGGGTCCGGCGACATGGCGGGCAAATCCCGCCCCGAGGCAGGGTCCGCGCGAGTAGCGAGAGCCTCCTGGCGGAGCCGATCAAGTGTGGCGTCATCCAACCGCTTTGACCGCTGAATGACGCGCACCTGATCCGATAGCCGCTGCTCCGATACGGTGGTGGATGGCTCGAGTGCCTGAAACAGAGGCAGCATTCTCGAACGGTACGCGGATAGCCGGGTTCCCCCCTCTGTGGCCCCGTAATAGGCGCGCATGACATTCTCGTTTATTTCTCGAGTCCATGTCATGCGACGCACTACACCACCGGCAGCGGGAGCCGTGGGCGGGGCAGGATGTCCCGCAGGCCCCAAGCGTGCCGGCAGCGGTGGCCGCCCTCGTCGCGCAGGTGGTCGTGGCGGCGGCGGCGGCGGCCCGCTCTCGTCGCTCGACTCGCTGGTGTCGGCCGCGGTGGCGAACTCGTCACTCGACGGCGGTTGCGAGGAGACGGACGAGGCGGGCGAGGATGGTGGGCGTGCGTTTACTCGTGGTGACGCTTGTAGAGCTCGTGTTTTACTTCTCGTAATCATTTTTGTTCTATGTACATGTTGAACTTATTTCTTTTGCAGCTTCAAGCCCAATTTAGTGATGGCATCATGTCATGTCCGGGGCAATATTTTCCACATAAATAAGATTAAAAAGCAACATGTAAACATAAAATGTAAAAAATTATAGAAGAGAATTTCGAAAACACGTCTGACGTTGACAGCGTCATTTTTTTTTTTTTATTATTATTATTAACCACAACATTTTTCACCACCCCAACACGAACAAAATACTGACTATAAAACATCAAACTAAATCAAATCCATCGATTTCTTCAATATTTATGATTCAAAATCATCATTTATAGGTAAAATTCTATCAAATAGTGTGGCTTAAAGCCAGGAGATGTTAAAAATGGACTGTATTGTGTGATAAAAAAGTAAGGCCGTACCTTGCATATGGAGCTAGTTGGCTTACCTGATGCGGCGACAGTTGGAGTTGGCAGAGGCCTCTGCTTCTGCTTCTTCTGGTTTATACGTATTCAAATTATGTTATTATTTATAATTTCTGCTCTCTCGCTTAAATATTTGTGACACTGACTTTTTGAAGTATTTGCATGACATGTGATTTTAATAACAGGCCAGTAGCCTCACTAAATAAATAAAATTTGTATGAAATTACTTTGCAATCTTGTGGATAAAATGCAAATTTGCTATCTGTTTTCGAACAGCAAAGTAAGTCTTTACCCGTTAGTGTGGTGAAAATATAATTTTCTTGTATGCCATTTAATAATTCTACGAAACAAAGTTATGCTTATTATACTTATACCAATTCATCGTTATACCAATTTACATTATGCGCATTAGCATTATACGTAATCTGTTATGCGAAATAATGATATGCGTATTTAACGTTATGCGTAATAAACGGTATGCCAATTCATATTAGGAGTATTCAGTTATGCGAATTAATATAGACCCTAAGTAGATGTTTGTGTTCAATCATTATCTGTCAATATGAATCTACGAAAACTAAACAAAGAATATTTGTTTATTGTATGATGGAGGGTTGACAGTTAAATATTGAAAAAAGAAATAAGTAAAGATATTTTATTTCATGGAATAGGTTCATCATAACAAGTCGATCAAGTGTTGACTGGTGTATTATTAATCTAAAATAGATGACCATTAATTTAAAAACAAAAAGCGACCAAGTCCACCTGGACAAGCTGAGAATCGTACCGAGAGTTCCCGAGGACGGGGACAATTGAAAAAAAAAATATCCATCACATACCCCATCCCATCCCATATCCCATCTTAAAGGCAATGCACCTCCAACACTTCTGGTGTTTCGGGGGGCAGTGATCGCTACAGGCGCTGCTCGTTTGCCTCCTATCCCATAAAAAAGTAGTCGCCTAAAAACAAATCCGCCTAAAATAAAATAATTTTATTTATTTCCTAGTTTGTGTTTTAAATGTTTTTCCTATCACGGAACCATAATTATATTGGGTAGGTATTCCGGACCATTGAGAGGCTAGCGCGGAACCGAAGCTATACAATACATAATTATAAATTATAAATAAACATGGTATTGTTATTTTATTATTTTTTGGTGAACATTACGTACACATATTTAAATATGTTGAACTGAACATAATATTGTATTTCTGCTAGTAATTTTTTCATGCGAGAATTTCATCATGATGTTTTCAATAAACTGATTTTCGTTTTGCAAACAACCTATACGCAAAAGAAGATAATGTAAATGTGCTGAGTTTCCAAACATTTGATTTGTTGCCAACTTTAACAATTGGTCGTAATAACTTCGAATATTCAATAAAATAAATAAAACGCCAATTGTGGGGAAAATGCCGAACGAACGGGCATAACAAATTACCCGAGGCCGAGGCAGGCCAAAAATGCGATGGCGAAACGGATTGCTATTGTACTTAGCTCTCTCTATCGCTCCAATAGGGAATTACATAAGGGCAAAAGAGTAAGCTAGTTACTCGCTTCGGAACCTAAGCGATGTTGACGATGGCAGGGTTCTTACCCTGGACTCATTTTGTAGCGATTGGCGGGAGCTTGCACAAAGCCAAACATCGGAAATTTCATAAATATCATTTTTTGACAATCCAATCGGAATTGTATCTAAAGTTCAATAGGCTACTAGACTCATATCTAATTTGGCACAAGAAATGATTGTCTTCTGTAATATTTGACATAAGAACCCAATATTTAATGATTTTGGGTATTAAATGTGTACGATGACTAAGTATTTTTAATTTAAAAATGCGAGTAGGTAATTTTTTTTTATTTTTGCCTCCAAAAACCCTGTCGGCCGTGTAGTGACGTCATAGAATTCATGTTAAATCAATCACTGACATAGTGACCTTTATGCCTCGTACTTAAAAGTGTCAGAAAGTGTTGTTTTCGCACTGAATGACTTCATTCACAGAAAATCTATAGATGACATGGCTGATGTTGTTTTTGCCTGATTACGTAAAAGTGTTCTTTAAAAATATTTTTTGCGGTTTTGGTCACAATAAAATATAGTGATATTTTTTTTCGGTTACTTGAACAGTAAGTAATAATATAAGAAAAACTTTAAAAAAGGGTCAAGTAGCCTATTCAGGCCGTCACTCCTCATAGTCGCTTGTCGCTAAATACCTACTACTAAGTATTTCATTCGTAACATGCTTAGTTGCTTATTATACATACGATGTATCGGCTACGGTTCTAGCACGTACCTAATACACTGGCACGGAAAGGGTCAAAAAATAAAATGTGAAAATAACTATTAAAAACAGTTCATGAAATAGGAATTAATAGGTATATTTCGTTTATCATAACAAACGAAGAAAAGTATTCAAAATATTTGTACCAAAGACATCAAATCTACGAAACTGCAAAATAATACTGTATCGCTGTTAAATCTCTTCAAATCAAGAGTGAACAGGCATCTTCTGGGCGAGCTCACTCCATCGTAGGCCACGTCTTTGCCTTTGGCTAGTCTGTGGTCAAGAGTAAGCCCATTTATAATAAAAAAATAAAAAAAAATTCATTATTTATGGTATTTGCCCAAAATTCAACGGAGTATTTTCAAGATTCAGACAATAACAGAATAGAATGTGAACAATGGGGGATGTCTGAAAATTTTAAAATCGCCTGATATTTTTTCTGGTGATAGGAATAAGCATTTCTATTTACAGAAAAAAGTTACAGATTTTTTGGAAGCACCATACATTTTATAAAAATAAAAACGTGTTGCTCGACTGCGCGTACGACCCACTTCGGCAGTTATGAGATTTGTCTTAGTCTTTAAAAAATTCCATTTTGAATCTGTGCTGGCCACAGACACTGACAGTTGATTGTCAGCTTGACATTTTTCTCGGAGAATTCATAACCATATCTGGTGAACTATTTATTACTGTTTTCGACTCATTTTCTCTCCCTGGCCTCTGATTTTGCCTCCTTCTACGACTACCTTCGCTCTCGAACCCCGGACCGTGATTTTACTGGCTTAAAACGACGACCTTTGATTTTAAACCCTGGACCTGATTCTACTTGCATTAACGAAGACGTGTGCTTGCCCTGCTTGCTGCCGACGGCCTTTGCGTTGAACCCCGGACCTGATTACAATTTTTAAGCCCATTGAATTGGGAAAACGTGGATAGGTACTAGCGATTTTGTAAGAGCTAGTTCATCTAATTTGCCAAAATGTGGAACAGCGACAAACACAATGCCTGTGAAGAAGAAATTGATGAAAGATGCAGAGATATTTTGGACAGAGAATGTGTATCCCATTAATTTTGAAAAGTGCAACTACATGTTATTAGAGTGTAATAAACATAAATTTGTCTTGATCTATATTAACATTATTACTCATTTTAGCACCCATAAGTACGTTTTCACATTATTCGATCTAATACCAGATGTTGGACCGATATCCCATACATTACAGGCGTCGTCTTGGATTTTTTCCATTGAAATCCTTCCGACATCCGATATTGGATTGGGTAATGTGAAAACAGGCTAACTCCTAGTAGTGATTCATAAGCGCACCTGCCTACAGATGAGAACTAGAGAAGGACCTGTGCCCTAAACAAATAACTTTAGATTGTTGGTTTATTGTCTGCTTTAAGTAGTTAGTGCTCAAAAAGGAAATGAGTTTGCGGTGTGACGCCTACTGCTTTTCACATCACCCATTCAGAAAGGGTACTTTTCGGCCCTGTTAGGAGGGAATTAAGTGACACTTTTCTGTTCAATAACTCTGTCTGGCCTGTATAAAATATTAACGCCACGGAAAGTGTTTGCACATAAGTAATAATCAGTAATCAGTAATTCTTTATTGCTATCATAGGTACATAAGTTGGTACATTTCAGTAGGTATAGCACAGCTATGAACCCTGTAAGGGCACTGCAAATATAGTTCTTAATAACTAAAAATCTTAATACTTACAATCTTATAAATCTTAATACCTATATAATATTGCTATGAGAACATTTTTATGTTGTAACATATTTTAATATTATGTATAAAAAAATTGTGTAGATTAAGTGCATAATATTTTTACAACAGACCTGATTCATATTTTAGTATTTTGCTTATATGATATGAAAAAAAAAGTGTCAAATGGTAGCAATAGTAGATTGTGCAACAAGGGAGAAAAATGAGATATATATCTTGAGTGTAGCAAGGTATTCTTAAATTTAATCCTGAGCGTAGTGAGGGATTCAAGTGTTAAGACACAAGGTGGAATTAAATTTGCTACACATATTAACATCAACTTTTAGGAAATTTATATATAATGATATGTTATATGAACATAAAAAATGGTATGTTATGTAACCATGTAAAAAATGTGTCCTTGAAGGGAAAAGTATCACTTTGGTCCCTAATAGCAAAGAGGAAAAGTGCCTCTTTGCACCCTCCTCGCAGTGCAGGGAAGAAAATAACCCTTTCTTTTCGAATCCCAGTCACTACACTCAGTATTCAATTACATATAGAATACTTCACTTTGTTCACAATTCAATTTATATCCTCGCTATAAATATGCAATTTTGCTCCCTCGTAACACAATCTACTATAGTGCTGTTAATCATGCTTTAACAGTATGGAGGGCCATAGAAGAATATGGAAAGCCATAGCCGACTGAATTTGATAGTAACTTGACAGTAACTCGACACACATGACACACACAAGTAAAATAAAACAACACAATAAAATAAATCAATTATATTTTATTATAGGACATTGCAAATTATAAAAAATGTATTTTACCATATTTTTCCTATTGGTCTATCCAAAAAATACACATTTTATAAAATGCCACCGTGTCAGATATTTAAGGCTTTCTTTTTTATGATATTATTGCCAGCGTGTAACTGCATTTTAAGGTTGGTAAACAAGACACGGTATCTTACACTCAGGTGGTCTTCACAGCAAAATCGCACTCTGGTTGGGCAGTTCCTGCCAACCTATTGACACCAACTTTCCTTCAGCTCCTTTCTTAATATGAACAATTTTAAATCTGGGTTTTTCTGGTTGGTTTTAGAACAAGTTGGTATAAAGCATGTTTTGGGATCCTTATATCGTGTTTATGTACTTGCATTCATTATAACAAATAGTGTCCGGAACTTAAAAGCGATGATCGTCCTTATATCAAGCAAAATCAGAAGTCAGGGAGGCAAAACGGATCGTAAACAGTTCAGCAGGATCAGGTCCAGTGTTTAAAAGCAAACGTCTTCGTTAATGCAAGCAGAATCAGGTCCAGAGGTTAATATCAAAGGTCGTCGTTTTAAGCCAGTAAAATCAACGTCCGGGGTTCGAGAGCGAAGGTAGTCGTAGAAGGAGGCAAAATCAGAGGCCAGGGAGAGAAAATGAGTCGAAAACAGTAATAAATAGTTCACCAGATATGGTTATAAATTCTCCGAGAAAAATGTCAAGCTGACAAACTGTCAGTGTCTATGGCCAGCACAGATTCAAAATGGAATTTTTTTAAAGACTAAGACAAATCTCATAACTGCCGAAGTGTGTCGTACGCGCAGTCGAGCAACACGTTTTTATTTTTATAAAATGTATGGTGCTTCCAAAAAATCTGTAACTCTTTTCTGTAAATAGAAATGCTTATTCCTATCACCAGAAAAAATATCAGGCGATTTTAAAATTTTCAGACATCCCCCATGGCGACTATAATTAGATTTACTTGAGTAGGAAGTTTATCTTAGCACAAATATAAATAAAGTCATATAAATAATTATTATACACACCTACTACGCACCTACTTTACCAAATCTATAAAAACTTTCTTAGATTTTAGTCCGAGTTTGAGATTATTCATTATTAGTTATTCCGTCCAAAACCGTGCGCGAAGCTGAAGCCACGTATAAAAATCTCTTTGAAACTTAAATAAATTTAACGTTACAATGGGCCCATAAGTAAATACGATAGCAAATATTATGCACTACATTCGCCTAATCATTGAAAGCAAAGCCAAAGCGTATAAGAAAATCAAAAGAAAAATAAAAATCACCCGAAATAAACCCCTTTCAAAATCAAATCGTAAGCGTGAAAAGGGAGCTTAGGGGGAAAGCCGGGGGATGTCACCCCTAAAATGGGGAGAGATGGAAACACAATTTCTTTAGTAAATATCGGACTTACCTATTTAGTATCATTTCGCATAAATTAAGAACGAGGAAATCATTTACGATATTTTTTACTTGGTTTAATATGAAATAGGAAAATTGAATTTTTTTGGGTCACGGCAGGACTTCTTGCATCCTCGTCTTAGGAATTCGTTCCATTCATGTTATTTACTAGAAAAAATTTAATTTCGTTGGCAGATGTTTATATTTGTTAAAATATTTTTAGAGGACAAACAAGTCTGTTTTATTGCTCCTGCACTCAAACTCAAACCTGCACTTTTTTATTTTTTTATTTAATTAAACTTTATTGCACAACTAAGGAAACATGTACAAATGGCGGACTTAATGCCAAAAGGCATTCTCTACCAGTCAACCATTTATGTGTCTATGTCTTACTATAAATGGCCATAATGTACTGTAAAGTATCGGGTTATATAAATAATATTTTAACTATATTATTTTCCTTCTTTTACAATATATATGTAGTATCTGACCCTCTAGCACAACTTGCCTTCTCGCGCGCGAGTCCATACTTGAAGTCGCGCTTGATGTATGGACTCGCGCGCGACAAGACCAGTTGTGCTAAAGAGTCTGCCTCTCTAGCACAACTTGCCTTGTCGCGCGCGAGTCCATACTTGAAGTCGCGCTTGATGATGTATGGACTCGCGCGCGACAAGTCAAGTTGTGCTAAATGGTCTGATCTGTATAATAGTCATGGTAATTGAATAGATTTCAGTTTTTTTAATTTGTTAACGCCGAGTGTCTTATAAACACCATTGTCATACAGGTTAAATCGAGAGTTTGTCAAAAATTACGTTTTTAATTTTTTAATTTTTTTATGGCAACATAAAACCAGAAACTATATAAAATATAGGAATACAGAATTCTTACTTAGTTTCGTAGTTATGTCGCAGGGAAATGGCCAAAACAGAGATTTGATCAAATCTCTGAGGGATTTGATCAAATCACGCAGGATGTCAAAATGGCGAATCCATTTCATCATTTCTCTAGAAAATTTCAGTCATTTGACTAAATCCCTGACTCCATTTAGTGAGATCACAAAATCGGCCAATAGACACGCAACGTTTAGTCATTTCACTATATGTGTTTAGGGATTTGATAAAATCCCTGAACCACGACAGTGAATTGACGAAACGAACTCAAAAAGTCAACTAGTTTTAACATTTCCCTAAACAAATTTAGGGAAATGATAAAGTCTCAACTGGTGATTTGATCAAATGTCTGAACCGGTTTTGTGAAATGACAAAGCCAAGAATCTAATATATTCAATTAGATTTATTAGACCCTTGCCTTTGTCACTTGATTTGATTGAATCCTTAACTAGATTAGTGAAATGGTAAAATTGAATCCGTTTTTAAGAGTTTTTGGTTTTCTATAAATAAGAAAAAAAAATAGAATAAGTGTAGAAACAAAGCTAAAAATGTTTCATTTTAAATTATTTTCATATTTATTAAAACATTTTGTCTTTTCACTGAACTTGATTAGCGAAATGATAAAACTGGTTGTCTTAATAAGCTCGTTTCGTCAACTTACTAACGTGGTTCAGGGATTTTACCAAATCCCTAAACAAATCTAGTGAAATGACGAAACGTGGCGTGTCTATTGGTCGATTTTGTGATTTCACTAAACAGAGTAAGGGATTTAGTCCAATGACTGAATTTTTTTAGAGAAATGATAAAATGGATTCGCCATTTTGACATCCTGCGTGATTTGATCATATCGCTTAGTGATTTGATGAAATCTCTGTTTTGGCCATTTCCCTGCGACAGTTATAAAGTAACTCTCAACTATTCTAGTGTACAACAACAGTAACATCAATACATTTCTCTGACAGTTAGTTTATGTACTTTGTGATAATATCAATGTAATCAACAATCAACAATTCATAAGTAATATAAGTACACGTTGAGTTTTGAGTTTGAGTTTGTAACATCGAACAAACAGCCACTTTGTATAGCTTAGGTAGGCATTTACATTGTTTGTCACCAAGTTTAACTTCTATGTCCAATACATTTTGATAATTTTCTACTTCTCCATATTCTAATGAGTTACTAGTGGGACATTTGTATTTTTAGAGAATCAGAAAGTGTGAGGCGCGTCTAGCTGATGACAATCTTGGAAATATGCATGGTGTCAGCTGATCATATCTTACACTACGATTCTTATTACTATCAACTACTATAAAACTCCCGTGAGACTCGACTATACAGCGGTTTACTCACGTATATATAATTAAGTCAAAAAACGCTCGCATGTATTCACCCTATATCGACGTTCTTTTTCAAAAAGTACACAGCGCGCACCCGCCGAGTGAGCCCCGCTAACGGTCGTTACTCTCTGAAAATGGATCGGAACATATCGAGCTTTTTGCAACTTAAATAAACGTGAAGGTGAGTAAGCCGCTTATTTTTTTTTAACTCTGGGCTAAAACAAATGAAGTCAGTAAAGACTTACTTTCCTCCTTCATTCCTCTTGGCTGCGGACACTGTATGGAGTCATACTCGGTGCGCCCGTACTGAGCGGAGTAAATCGCTACTCTTGAGTGCGGATTGCAACTGAGATGCAAAACGTCATTCTCGCAACCAACTTTACTGCGAAACTCGTCTGGAACAAACATTATTTTTATTCAGATAAATAAAGCAAATGGAAATTAATCGAGTTTATTTATTTATGTATTCGCACAGAAATGTATTAGATGGTATTGAATATGAAATAAAATATGAATTTATTATTACACTACATTTATTGCGGTTCTGAAAATGGATTTTGTTAGTTCGCCAAATTAATAAAGAGGTAATAATAGTCTGTATTTATTCAATATAAATCACAATTTTTTTTTTACGAATTCGAAAGATTTTTGGTTAATTCTAAGTAACACAAGTCAAATTATAATGTACCTAATGAAAATATTTCATCTTCTGCTATCTTAAAGTAGTCACACCACTATATATATAAATTAAAACCGAAATAAATTACACATATGAAAGAAAAAGTGACCAAGGTCTCTAGTGCCTGAGGGAATCGAACCAGCGTACTCTGCAATCGCGGCAGATGACATGATGAGAGAGACATGGGGGGCAAGAACCATACCGTTCTACCCTAGGGATGGTCAGAGGGCGCTACGACTCGTAGCCTACGAGTCCTCATATGAGAGATAATTTCGACCTCAGCAACTGTGACCTGGGTGGCCGAGCGGATAAATAGGCATCTGCCGCGATTGCAGAGTACGCTGGTTCGATTCCAGCCTTAGGCACTAGAGGCCTTGGTCACTTTTTCTTTCATATGTGTAATTTATTTCAGTTTTGATTTTTGGTTTAATTTTTTTAATTTTGTAAATGGGGTATATTTTTTGGAGAATAGATGACTTTCAGTGATACAAATCATCATCATCATCATTTCCACCTTGAATCGTCCACTGCTGAGCATATGCCTCCCTTCGTGTTCGCCACTTATCCCGCAGTTTTCCGAATGTCGTCCACCCAACGTTCCAACGGATGCCAGCTTAGTACATCCGAAAGCGACCACAATTCTGTTAGCATATTGATCCACCTGCCATCACTCTGCCTGGCAACGTGTCCCGCCGAATTCCATTTACACTTGGTAATGATGACATCTCAGATTAAATAAGCGTTACTCGCATAATAGTCTGTTTTTTCATTATGTTCGTTTTGTTCTCTCGTCTATACAATATATTCCATTGCTGTTTTTATGTAACAAATTTATTGATGGTTACATAAAAAAAAACCTAAATAATTTGCTTTGATATAAATAAAATGGATCTCTACATTTTAAACATATACTTACAAGATGTTATATTTTTTACATGATCCAAGAGATATGCACGCGATTTTACTAATTTCTATAATTAACTTTTAATATTGTGTGTGACGCTAATTGTCACACATGACACGTCATCTTACGTCCAAAATTATGGCGCAAATTCATTAGTCGGCAGGGCCCGCATGCGGGGTACGAGAGATTTCTGGATCACATGCCACAGGGCCCGCATTCGGGAAATGAAATAGTAATAGTAACTTTCATTGGTTGTTATCTCGCCTGCGGGGAGTCCCCGTATGCTGCATAACGACCAATCAATTTGCACCACTTTCATTGGTTGTTATATTGCCTGCGGGGACTCCCCGTATGCTGTATACCGAACGAGTTATCGACTAATAAAATTGCGCCATTAATGCTAGCGGAGGTCGTTGGAACTAATATGATATCATACAATTTAACATATATAAGAAAAGTCCATAAAATGAGGGCACTACCAGTCATTCACGAAGTGCAATAGAAATAACTCCATAATCGAATTAAAGAAAATTCTGTATTTTCTTACATCGAACTTTACTGAATGACGGCAAAAAAATTGCTGACCCTTATGTTTATCATAGTATGTTACAGTCGCTTACATATATCTTGTATCATGTAAAATATAACATTATGTACAATCTAATTAAATTTAATATGACTTACAAGGACGGCATTTGTAGGCCACTTCGACGAACCTCCTCCCCGGGCACGGGTCCACTCCGAAGGCTTTCGGACTGGTATGGAACTTGCACTGCCGCTTCTTCTGACACGCTTCCACGACCGTCTGCAACAATGAATACTGCACATCTCGGTTAGTTTGTCTGTAAAGGCCAGGCCCCGGAGCCGAATGGCATTTCTACGACGCGAAACGAAAACGAAACGCCGCGAAAGGTAGTCTGGCTCTGTCGCGCCAATACGCAAGAGCAATAGAGATTGATATCTACGAGCGTTTCGTTTCGTGAGCGTTTCATGAGCGTTTGTGCCATTCGGCTACGTACCCTGCTTTTAATCTGACGACTCGGCCACGACTTTGTACGATCGGCAGCGGTGACAGCGACAACCATAGGTTGGAGCGAGTCACAGTGATCGGACCTTTCGCTTCCACATATAGCTCGCGCAATGTCGTGGCTGAGGCGTGAGTTACGTTCTGGAGAGAAATGTACAAGCACAACTTCAAGCATGAATTTGTACGGGAGATTGCAAATTGCAACTCAGGCTAGCTGCTGGCCTCGGCATTTCTGCGACGCGATACGCCACCGAAACGCCGCAGAAATGTAGCCTGGCTCTGTCGCGCCAATACGCAAGAGCGATAGAGACAGATAGCTATGAAAGAGATATTATCGTGAGCTTTTCGTGAGCGTTTGTGCATTCGGCTACGCATACTGGTATGTATATATTATGTACTAAATAACACTAAAAATATCACCGAAATCGACTGGGAAATAATGGTGCCTTTAGTAAAGGATAACATATTTATAGTAAACCCTTAAATTATTTCAGGTGATCTAAATAAACATCTATATAAAAATTAGGTATATCAAATACAGGTAAAATAAAGCAACGAAGAGTTTAGTTACGTTTATTTAAACTAAAACTGTATTTTTATCACACTGATTCAATAACAGAATAGAATGCACATTTTATGCACGCTAATAAACGTGTGTATCAACTTTTATTCAAAATGTTTGTTTCTGTATGTTTATTCAGTACAATTGTATCAGATTTATTCTATAGGATATTTAGTATGCGGTGCGAGTTCCCGACCGGGGCTGGCCATGTTTCACTACGTTAGTTTTCCTTCCTTTTTGCCACGGCTTTGTGAGCTTTGACAGCTTCATTCTTCGGGAAACTTTGACAAAATACAGGTACGGGAAAAGGGTAATGTGTCATAAAACCATAAGGCGCAGATTGAATATTGTTTGTTGTGGCTAGTTTTAAATACAATGTAAAATAAAAATACCTATTAATAAATTGTTGTTTTGGTGGTGGCATTTTAGTACACTGTTGTAGAACTATTGATAAATACTAGCAAATAATGGAATCGATTAGCATAAAACAAAGTAAGTACATACATGGAAAAAATAAAAGAAAAAAGTTCATAACTTATGACCTTGTTCTCGCTATATGTTTAATCCAAAATTTCTAAATGCGAATCTTCATTCATTTAAAATCGAAGGACCTTCTAAGATCATTTGGACATAGCAGGATTAGCAGGTGAGCATGGGTTTGGGAAGCTGCCCTCACTGACTCACTATCAAAATACACCCTGTACGTAATGTAAATAACTACTTCTTCAAATTATTTCCCTCCCAAGTAAGTAGTAACATTAATAGAATCTGCAGCAAAATTAAATTGTACAAAACGAGAAAGCATTCCTTGAATTCTCGATCCGTTGATTTGTTGCATATTTGCGTTTCAAGCTCAGCTTCGGTCATAAATCAGTAGCGGAAACACTACAAATGTTAGTGTTGAAGAAGAATTTCACTCTTGTTGGTCTCTATTTTTAAATAGTACTTCAAGTATGGAAATATCTACTGCATGGCTAATATGGCTCATCATAGAAAAATATCAGTAAACATATTTAGAAATGACTAAAATGGACAAAAATAACGCAAAATAGAGTTGCTGGGTGGGACATGTTGCCAGGTGGAGTGAGGGCAGGAGGACTAAAATGTTAACAGATTGGTGGCCGCCTCCACAGGCGTATCCATATGAACGCTTTGGCATCCGTTGGCTCACTGCGTGGACGACATTTTGAAAAACGTAAGTAATCTATGGAGGAGCCAAGTTTAATACGATCAGGCATCTACTCCGAAAAAATAATAATATAAACTTAATAAAAGAACTTCGATCACAAAATTCTACCACAAAGTTTTTGTAATTAAATTCTTTGGATTAAAATTAAATAATATAAGCTATTTAATACCACTTGCTACTATATCTACTTCTTTTTCTTCCTGGCATTATTCCGGTATTTTGCCAGGGTTAATTTACCCTGCGGTCCTCCTTACTAACTAATCCCGAGAATTGGCGTAAGCACATGATTTTAAGAAACGAACTTAGAATAGAATAGAGAATTTATTTGCATACCACATACAATACATATGTATTACATACATGGAACCTGATAAGGGTGTAGCAAAGTACAGATGTGCCACTTAGGTACTAACTAATACTAATAATTATAGGTACAGTTTGCTTATTTATAATATTTATGATTGTACTATAAAATTACATTGTATCATCATCTAAAAAATCTGCTATTTTGTAGTAACATTTATCCACCAGTATAGATTTAAGTCGGCTTATAAAGACTGAGTCTAGTTTTTCAGTTTTTAAGTGTGTGGGGATTTTATTATAGATATTGATGGCTCTGTAAAATGGTCCGTTTTTAAATATTTCTAATTTAATAGGTTCTGGTAGTTCTAGATACTGATGGCGGCGAGGATTTTGACAAAATTTAAATAAATGTAGATTTTTTCTAACAAATGATGCAACTTCCAGAATATACAGGGAAGGGAGGGTCAACAGGTTTAAGTTTTTGAAATGGGGTCTGCTTGATGTATATTTGCTAGGATTCTAATACATTTTTTGCATAATAAAAACGTTTTGTATATCAGTGCTATCCATTATCTAACTGTTCTAGTAGATCTCTATTCTATTATTATGAACTTTTTGTGAAAGTAAACTTGCACTTTACCTTTCCATTAAATATGGGGTTCTCAAAATCAAATTAAATAATTTGTAGTTGCGCACGCAAAGGGGTGTCAAGTTGGAACTACTCCAATAATTTCTCGAAACAATGATGAGGTAAACGGAGCAGAGCTCGCTAAAAGCAAATAGAATATTCTACCACATTTTATTAGATATTACCACTAAATATCCGCAATACAAACAACAATAACCAAAATAGAAATTCAATAAACTTTACTCATGTGTGGTCTGTTTGGGAAACACTAGGATTCTTATTGCGGCAAGTACCTATAAAAGCGATAAACCATAGCTGTAAATGGATTCATGGGCGATCAAACTCGAGTCGTGGTGAATAACGATAGGCTACCTAACGTTTTATGGGCCATATGCCTGATGCAATGAATACTGCAAAATACGTTCAAGATTACTCTCCTAACTGATGCCACGCCATGCACAATGCCGTGGATTGTACTGTGCGACCTAAAACGTGTTTTGCAAGTCTACGCAATCCCTAGTATAGTTTAAAGAAGAAAAGCAGGTGTCTAGAAAACTTAAAGGAGCTTTCAATCCAGTCACGGGAGCAATATCTAGGCTGTGACCACAAAATCTAACTTCATATAGCCACAAAGTGACCCCAGGTATGAAGGTTGGTAGTGATTCGAATCGTACGGGTTGGTTATGAAATGAATTATGATTCATATAACGATTATGATTTGTATAACGTCATGGTTGCTTCCTATGTATTAAAGAGCCTATTTAATTTTGTTTATACAGTGCGTAATATTGTACATGTACTTGTACTTATCGTTTTCTGAGTAGGTTTTTACTTACATCGCAATTCTTTGTCTTATTGTGGGTCTTAACCGATTGTGTACAGGTGCATTCCGATCTTGAAATAAGTTAGTTTGAATTTTCGGTTTGAGTTCACCATATTTGCAGGTACACTAACGTAACATTTGCATCCATTCCATGGATTTCCATTTGCCATTCATTTGGACCAACTTGACCCGAATACACAACGCAGTAGGTAAGTATCAACCATTTCACTCGGCATACATTCAGACTTTTTTACTTATAGCGCGTTGCACTTTAGCATTTTACGCTGTTAAAAAGATTGCTCGCACTTCAGCAATTCTTTATTGTCATTCAATGTAAAAATAATGTATTTAATATCAGACGCTATAATTTAGATGCGACTTTCTGCCCAATAATAAGATCAAATTGGAATCAGATCTAAATAATACTGGGGTAATCAGAACCCTAAAGACTACCCTAATGGGTTCTGATTACCCCAGCACTGTTTAGATCTGATCCTACTAAGGTCCGTTGTCCGTTTAACTGTTCATCTATCCGTCCGAGGAGTCCATTCCTCCGTGATTGTTAGAGCTAGATAGCAACATAGTGTCCGTAACATAAAACCGAAGGACTCTGAATTGCACGAAGGACTTCTAGTTAGATTCATGCAATAGAAACATAATATAGTACCTAAATTGAGAGAAATTCTTTGAATAGGTAGCGCGTTTTGTTCGGTTATTTGCTTCTTATTCGGTCGAACCGAGCGGCGCACCCGAACACTCTGACACAGCGAGGCCGGCCGAACGTCATAAACAGCTGTTATCTCACGTAAACAACTCGAATATTGCAGTGAAATCGAATGCGGAGATATGTTCAATTATCAATATAAATAAAACTCAGCAAGCGACAAGTGAGCAGGAAAATGACGAGAATGAGGGATAACAATTGGCGGGTAAACGTCGTAAACCATTGAAATATCGTTTTCAGGGCAAATATGGTGTGGCTCGAGACCCGCTATGTAATTTTAAAGCAGCGGAAAGAAAAATTCCTGTTCTGATTACGAATGTGCATAAGGGTACCACGCAGCAAGACATAATTCAATACATTTGCAGGCAAACGAAAGAAAAAGTATCCTTGCGAGAAATATACATTAAAAAACAATGCGATTACAAAGCATATAAGTTGTACGTGTCGGAAAATAAACTGAAAATGTATTTGGACGAAAAGCTTTGGCCTGAAAATATAATTTTCAGACGTTTTATAAACGATAAGTACGAATATTCGAACAGAGGTACCTCTGACGTAAAAGATCAAATAAATATTTAATGAAAAATAACCGACTTTGTAAATTCGCAAGTTTTAATTGTAAGTCGGTAAAACGCTCCATAGATGGTGTCAGGGAATTATGCCGAAAATGTGACTTAGTTGCCTTGCAAGAATTGTGGCTGCTTCCGGAAGACCTCCCGTTTCTCGGTACCATAAACGACTCTTTTGGATATACGGGGAAGTCAGCAGTGGACACGGCAACCGGAATCTTAACAGGAAGACCTTACGGTGGTGTTGGTCTCCTATGGAGAAATGAGGTGTTCCCGGACGTACCTGTAATCGAGTGTAAAAGCAATAGAGTGTGTGCGATTAAAGTGGCGGTTAACGGTCATCCTATAATAATTATTGTTATGAGTATATACATGCCTACTAACTCGTCTGTGAATCTGCCGGAATTCACGGACTGCCTGGGTACGGTAAGTGCTATTATAGATGACTATGGAATAGAATCTGTATATATATTAGGCGATTTTAATGCTACCCCCGGAGAGTTATTTTTTAATGAATTAATAAATTTTTGTCAGGAACAACAGTGGTCGTGTGTCGATGTAGATATATTAGGCTTAAATTCTAAAACTTATAACTTTGTTAGTGACGCGCACGGCACGACTAGTTGGCTCGATCACGGTATCCTTACCCAGGCAGCGGTGTATTCTGTGCGCAATGTATATGTGCAATATGATTGTTATTGGTCTGATCATTTCCCACTTGTCATGGAGTGCGATTTGCAACTTATAATACCTAAACAATCTAGTAGAATATTTTCAAGCAATAAGGTGGTTTGGGGTGAAAGGTCAGAGGAGCAAATAGCTCTTTATGGCAAGGAGGTTCATATTAGGTTAAGAGACATTGATTTTGATAGCAACTTTTCTAAATGTGCTGATAGCTATTGTAATAATCTGGCTCATAGGCGTATTCTTGATGATGTGTATGATTGTATTGTGACAGCTTTGTCTGAGGCAGCGGTATGTGAAAGAAAGGGCGGGGGTCGGGGTGGCAAGGGGCGGCGAGTGGTAGGATGGAATGCACACGTCGCGGATGCTCACCGGGAGGCCAGGTCAAAGTTCATAGACTGGGTGGCATGTGGAAAGCCGAGGATAGGTTTGGTGTTTGACGAAATGCGTGCAAGTCGCAAGCTATTCAAGTCACGTTTAAGGTGGTGCCAAACTCACGAAGAGCAATTGAAAATGGATGCTCTGGCGGAACAACATGCCAGTGGCAACTTTCGGGGATTTTGGCGTAGTACGAAAAAAGTAAACGTGCGACCTGGCATACCGGTGAGTATCGGGGGTGTGAGTGATCCGAAAGGCATAGCAAATATTTTTAAGAACCACTTTCTAAGTACAATCTCAGCTGGGTCCTAGTAGGCAGGTGATACTCGATGAGCAGACCGAGGATGAAACGTTAGGAACTTTATTTACGGCTAAGAATGTGGCGATCGCGATTAAATCCATCTCGAGAGGTAAATCCCCAGGCCATGACGGCCTGAGCATCGAGCACCTGCACCATGCCGGCCCACATATAAATAGAATACTGGCTATGTTTTATAATCTGTGCATGAGCCACTCATATATGCCTATGGACATGCTGAAGACGATAGTGGTGCCTGTAGTGAAGAACAAAACTGGCGATTTAGCTGATAAAAGTAACTACAGGCCCATTTCTCTTGCTACGATCATAGCAAAGGTATTTGACGCTATGCTTAATACACAGTTGGACAAATACCTACACTTGCACGACAACCAGTTTGGGTTTCGGCCTGGCCTGTCCACAGAAAGTGCTATACTGTGTCTTAAGCATACCGTCAGATATTATACAGATCGTGACACCCCGATTTTTGCTTGCTTCCTCGATCTGTCGAAGGCTTTTGATCTGGTGTCCTACGAAGTGCTGTGGGAAAAGCTTAAATCAATTAAATTACCCAGGGAATTGATTAGCATCCTGCAGTACTGGTATGGACATCAGATCAACAATGTTAGATGGGCGGGGGTATTGTCTGAAGAGTATGGTTTGGAGTGCGGGGTGAGGCAGGGGGGCTTAACCTCTCCCGCATTGTTCAACCTGTACATGAACGGGCTGATTGAGGCGCTCAGCAGGCAGCATGCCGGTTGTCAGGTGGACGGAGTGTGCGTAAATAATTTAAGCTACGCCGACGACATGGTCCTGCTGAGCACGTCAGTTTGCGGTCTCAGGCGGCTGTTACGAACATGTGAGGAGTACGCTTTCAGTCATAGGTTGAAATATAACGTGAATAAAAGTAAATTCATGGTATTTGAGACCGGAGATAACAAACTGTCCAATATACCACCTGTTCTGCTTGGCGGGACTCGTTTGGAGCGTGTATATAGTTTTAAGTATCTTGGGCACGTAGTTACGGCAGATCTCAAAGATGATGAAGACATGGAGCGGGAGCGGAGGGCGTTGTGTGTGAGGGCGAACATGTTGGCTCGCAGGTTCGCGCGGTGCTCTAGCGGCGTAAAGTTAACTTTATTCAAAGCATACTGCACGTCGCTGTACACTTGTAACCTGTGGGCTAACTACACGCAGAAAGCGTACAACGCACTCCGCGTCCAATATAACAACGCCTTCAGGGCGGTGATGGGGCTGCCTCGCTACTGCAGTGCGTCGGGCATGTTTGCGGAGGCTCGCACGCCATGCTTTCATGCCACCATGCGCGTGCGCGCAGCATCTATGGTACAGCGGGTGCGGAGCAGCTCCAACGCCGTCCTGGCGATGATCGCGGCCAGACTGGACTGTCCCTATATAAAGCACTGCTGCGACAGGCATGTAAAAACTGGAATAGGCTAGATTTGTAGATAAATAGTTGTTAGTTATGTTAGAAATAGGTTAATTATTATATTAGGAATTATTATTATTTTAAATCTGTACTCTATGAGCAATTGTGCTTGAAATAAATGCATTTTATTTTTTTTATTTTTTATTTTATTATTATTATTTTTTTTATTTTTTTTTTTTTTTTTTGTAAGAAGAAAATTTATAAAAATCTCAATTAAACTTTGCAACCTTGAGGAATGTGAAATTTGCAGAATCCATAACATAATTTGAATAAATTTTCAAAAGTCGAGTTTCTAAGTCTTCTATCCTTATCTTAATAGTCTCAAACATAGGTATTGTTTGTGGTACGAAATGAATACCTTTTTCGATCAAAATTATAACGTGAAACAAACTATATATATACCTTGAAACCTTCACGATTTTTACACATACAAAACCATGCAAACGGGACTTACATCGGGATGGTACGTGGTCTCGGAGAAGACCTTTCACGATGGGGGAAAAGGCCGACCTTGAAACGTTGGAGGTTAGTTTAAAAACATAGTAATACGCTATTAAGTCCCGTTTGCAATTGGAAGAAAAAAAATATATTTTTTATTTAAGACTAGACTTAGCTCGACTAATTTTTATATTATCGACTTGATTTACCTGCAGCGCCGCAGGCCATGAGCAACTGGTCTCCCCCACCACCTCCACAGCTACCGGCTGGTACTCCGCCAGTTCCGAGGCACAGGAACCCTGGGACGCTGATGCCCCGTACTGCGCTACTTGGATGCTGATGGTGGTGCCGCGGGGACATATGAGGGACACCATTTCCTCGTCGCAGGCGGCTTTTTGGTGGGTTCGAAGCGTGCCAAGAAGCAGTTCTGTGGACAATACGCAATACGAATATTATTGACATGATTCACAAAAACAGTTCAATATTCCCGGCATTAAAAACCTAGGCATATGAAAAGGATAAGTAAGAAATATTTGTTTTATGGTTCATTTTGACATTTAGTTTTATTTTTGAATAGCGATAAATAGTCCGGGATCAGTTAGAAATCAAAAAGACGCGGTACTTTTCGGCAATTGCGAGTTTAAAGTTAGAAGTGAACTATACAGGTTTATTTTCTTGTCACCCACAATAATTTAATAACTCACTCAACGAAGCCTACCTCATCGGAAAAAACTCGTGTATAAGCGAATTTTGGCACAGTTGTAGGGAACGGTGTTCCAATCCGGGATACCCCCATTTGCCAGAATTTCATTTGCCATAATTTTATTTGCATAACATCTTATGCCATAATCATTGTTTACTATATTAATCAAGTGCCAGAAACTTTGTTTCCCATGAAGTCAGTTTCCATAATGTCATTTGTCAGAATCATCGAAATCAGTAATTACCACATTCCATACCATCATTTGTCATCCAAATTAGCGACCAGAAAAGTCAATTTCCATAATGTGATTTGGCAGAATCATCGAAATGCGTAATTATCACAGAGACGACACTACTAGAAGTACTAAAGAATGAATCTGCTATCAGAAAGTAGGTTAGGTTAGGTTAGAACTGTGACCCCCCCCCCCCCCGAAAATAAAAATGCTATCAGAAAGTAGGTTAGGTTAGAACTGTGACCCCCTGGAAAATGAAACTGCTATCAGAAAGTAGGTTAGGTTAGGTTAGAACTGTGACCCCCTGGAAAATGAAACTGCTTGAAAAGTAGGTTAGGTTAGGTTAGAACTGCGACCCCCTGGAAAATAAAACTGCTATCAGAAAGTAGGTTAGGTTAGGTTAGAACTGTGACCCCCTGGAAAATGAAACTGCTTGAAAAGTAGGTTAGGTTAGGTTAGAACTGTGACCCCCTGGAAAATGAAACTGCTATCAGAAAGTAGGTTAGGTAATAATATGGGCAACAATTAATATGGCAATAAATTGCTTATGGCGTTTGAATATTATATTAAACCATATTATTGCACTTAATAATATGGCTAACAAATAGTATAACAACCAGGATGTCATACAATTTTTATGGTAAACAAATCATTCGGGCAAATGAAATTCAGGCAAGTTAGATTCGGGCATATGAATATTATGTTAGATGACTCTCGGGCAAACAATAGACAACCGTTCTAATCCACATACTAAAAGTACTGAGGGGTGGTGGGGGAGCTAACGGGTGGAGGGAAGTGCAAAGGTCCCTTTTTTAGTTTTTCGCAAATAGCTCTTAAACTGTGGCACATGTCCTGAGATACAAACAATTTTCATAAAATTTTCTACAAAAAAGGAATTCACACTTTTTATCTGGGATCTATAGTTCATGAAATATGTGCGTGCTACAAGAGGTGAAAATAGAAATCATAATAAGCAAAGTTTAGCATGGAACTATGTATACCAACCAACGCCGAAATAAAATAAAAAGTAGTCTGTTTCACATTTTGGTCATATTTTGTCTGTCTGACATTGTCAATTTATCTGAGAGAATTTTGTTCCTGACTTCGGAATCGCTCGTGTAGTAGGTAAACGTGCTCAGTATGAGCAATATATTCACTCCGTAATTAACGTAGGGACCTAATTTAATCATACCTAGGTAAGTCACTGGCCCTGACTAACGAAGTAGCCATCCCGTTGAATCAGTTTAAAATAACCTACTGACTAAGATTGTGTAGGCGTAAGAAAACAAAAGTCTGACAGCCAACATACACTCTCTTAATACATTTCACTTGTCTGTTTAACTTTTCGCATTACAAATAAGAGCAAAGGGAACAGGAAGTCAGATTGACAAAGCAAATCTGTAGTTCAAGATTTCCATATGTAAGATTGTAGTACAATTACCCCTAATGGCAGCAGCCGACTGAGTGTCACTTTGATATAGTATACAAAGACGGAATGTTCCGCGTGGAAGCGTTGAACATACGGATATGTGTGGCGGCGGACAGAATAGCAACCAAGATAATCAAGTTGATAGATAAGACGTTTATTTCGATTGCAGAAAATATCCATACTAATATTATAAATCGGAAAGTGTGTGTGTCTGTTTGTTTGTCCGTCTTTCACGGCAAAACGAAGCGACGAATTAACGTGATTTTTTAGGTGGAGATAACTATACAGACAACTCTCCATCCCTTCAACTGAGTGACACAGTCTACCTTTTGTCTCTTTCTAACGCGAGCGAAGCCGCGGGCAAAAGCTAGTAGGTACATTTTTTTTTCAAGATCATTGATGATCTTTTTCAACCTAGCGTTTGCCCGGCCTAGCGCCAGGGATCATTGATGATACTTAGTAAAAAGACATTGCACACAATTATTACAAAGTATAACGAAGAATTGAATTATCAAATTAGATACTTGTGGTAATCACACTGTGAGAGACTGTATTTACTTTGAAGCAAAGAGGATCGAGTATTATAGAGAGTTACTGTCGAAGTAAAATGTGTAATCACAGTGCATAGACTGCCATCTCTCGACACAGGCTTAAAACTTTTGAACCTCAGTTTTGACAATTAGGCCCATATTGTTAGCTTGATATGTGTTAAAATGTCAAATATTAATATTAGCGCCATCTAGCCGAGCGTTCCCCAAAGGTGTTACGCCATCCAAGCCACCGTACCTTTTTCTCTAGGGCTTTGAGGTACGTTTTTTTCTTAGACTTTATCCGTCTATACGGAGTTACATATGTCTTTGCTTTGAAGTAAAACCAAAAAGATGCCGATTTTAATAATATTGAATAGTATATATATACTCTTCAAGAACAAAGCACTGTCGGCCTAGCCAAAATTAGAATCACTTACGCTTTGTAAAGAATCATATATTATACTAGTAAAATCATCCCTGGCCCGTGGCCGCATGTTAGGGACCTATGTGAAATGCATTCCCCCTCTTAAAAATGTTTTTCTCAAAAACGTTGTTTTTGCCACAAGCTTTTATCGCTGTCTGTACTTTTATTTCAACAGTCATCTACTGTTCTCCGAGACGTTTCTAAAAAACCCTTACTTTATGGGGTTACGACAGAGTTCCTATGGCCACCTTTCGGCTCCATCATCAGATCAGCTCCATGATACCATAACATTGCATTGTATAATAATTTACATAAGTATGTGTGTAAAACCTCAGGTACAATTACAATCGTTAAAAGATATCTATCTGCTTCAAAATTGAGTATAATACTTACATTGCAAGTTGTATAAAAGCTTGTAAAAAGCTGACTGAACTTGCAGAACGTGACAGCACCCCGTATGTTCTGCGTCATAATTACACTCAAATGCGTACGCTTTAAGCAAGTCTTGTACAAAAGCATTTCGAAATTGGCAGTTTCTGCCACGTTGCTAGCAACTATCTACATCTACTGGCTTTATTTAATTTCAGTTCAGTTCAGTTTTTAAAATTAAATGGCTTCAGTCCATTAGGACTATTTCGCCAGTGTCAAGGTGATATGAGCTAATTATTAATAATTTTTGTACGGTAAGTACGACAGTATACGGTGAATTATCACTTGTAAATTGATAGCTAGATTTTACAAGAGCACGTGGACTACCGGCCGTTGACGACAAAAAAATGGCTACACGCGTTTCGAGATTAATTCTTCATCAGCTTCTCACTAGAACATTAGTTTACTGTTTAATAAGCTATCGATATTACACTTTAAACAACATTAATGAGCAAAAGAAAAAGAAATTATTCATGACACGATACCGCTAAGATGGCATTCGAACCGGAAGTCCTTTATTTAATTTATTAGGTAGGAGAATATTTAGTAGTTTTCTTATATACCTACATTAAAACAAGGCTAAAAATTCCGAATATTATTTGTACATTTCGTACAGTCTGACCAAAAAAAGTAGAAGTCAAAAAGTGGCAACATTGTAGTGCCATCCCTTTCAAATCAATGGGTGTGAGAAAACGGGACGACACTACGATGTTGTTACTTTTTAATTTCTACACTTTTTGGTCAGACTGTAAGTTGTTTGTAAAAACAATATCTTCTGAAGTATGCCACATATTTAGGTACAATTGGACGTAACTATTAAGCGTCGTTGCATACTTACTTAAGTACTTAAATTTAATAAGTAGGTAAATAATGAAAATACTAAAAATTATATCTGTCACCATCACACAAATAATAGTACATTATTCTTCAGTACACGTAGACGCAATGATACCTTTAAACAGCAAATGTGATGAAAATGTTATTACCTACTGGTTTGTTTATGCGACACCATATTTTATTATGAGCTAATAGTGGAACTAAAGGTGACTATTAAATGAGTGAGTGAACAATGAACGTTAAATTAGTGTATTAATCATTATTCAAATTTAATTATCTACGATATAATCAAAGCAGTATTTGATTAAACTAATAGTTTATTCAACAGGTCTCTTTCACAACGACAAAATGTTCAGTGTGTAAACGTATATTAGATTTGATGTTAAGTCAAACTCTATTTGTAACCTTATAACGAGTTTGGAAGAGACTGTTTGCTAGCGTGTGCCTAACTCATTTTCTATGCATTTCTTTCGTACTAGCATAATATCACGTACCTATATATAAAAATACATATACACATGTACTTCTTTGAGATCTGAAGATAAACTTGAAAACACGAAACTTCTTCAAAGAGGTCGGTTTTATTCAAATTCCTTTGTATAACACCGTTGGTTTACAAAAAAGAGACAAGTCAAAATAACAATATTTTGTTCGTACTACCAAAGAGGATCGAGTATTATAGAGAGTTACTGTCGAAGTAAAATGTACGTGGAATCACAGTGCATAGACTGCCATCTCTTGACACAGGCTTAAAACTTTTGAACCTCAGTTTTGACAACTTGGTCCATATTCTTAGCTTGATATGTTTTAAAATGTCAAATATTAATATTAGCGCCATCTAGCTGAGCGTACCTTATCTTTTTCTGTAAGGTAGGTACCGAGGTACGTTTTTTTCTTAGACTTTATCTGTCTATACAGAGTTATATATGTCTTTGGTACTACTAATACTTTGGAGTTTCTCTCCGGTCAATCTTTTAGATATACATAGGTAGATAGTATTTGCCAGTCTAGGCGATATGCGATATGTGACCTAATATTTGTTTGCCTTGCTGTTGCTTATCTTTACTGACCTTTGTAAAAATACGTATACATTGTTTTTAAAATACATAGCTTAACTAAATAAAATATTCACCTTGGTCATGGCACAGCATGTTAAGAACTAATTTCTTTGTGAGGCCCTGGGTCATTACTTTTTTTTTTTCAATTATACTTTGTTCATTTCCAGCCTGATTTTTTAGAATTTTATTACCGGAGACGCTGTGAAACCTATTTACCCAACGGATATAGTTAGTGCGCATTCTGTATCTTACTAACTATATTAGGCTAGTTTCCTACTAGTCAAATTAGCTTTTTTTTAAGAACTGTCAAAACGATTTGCTAATATGGAATTACTATGAAATACTGAGAAGTGACGTCACGGCCAATTCTATTTTGTATATTTATCTGTGACATTAAATAGAAATTATGTTTAAACAAAACCAATGTCCATATTTTTCTACTAATTATGTGGTGCTTTATTTTGTGCACTGCATAAAATATTTTATTTTAAGTATAGGAAACTAGCCTATTGTTATATATTCAGTACATATAGCATATAAGTATAGTTGCGCGTTAATGATAAAGCATCAGGCCGTCCCTATCGCACTATTTGTAAGTGCGATACGGACGGCCAGATGTTTTATCATTTATCGCGCGACCATACTTGCTTGTCTGTAGGTAAGAAGGATATTGGGCACGCCGGGCGATTTGTATTGAATAATGTCTGTTGTAAGTTCTTGAACTTACACAAAGCACATACAGTTGAAGATGGACGCTCCTAATGCCGAATTCACGCGCACGACTAAGGACCTGGCCACATGGGCGCGTTGCGGCGACGCACCGCAAAAAATCTGCGGCGCGGCACCGCGACGCAATAACTTGCGTCACGTTGCGGCACCGCAAAAATCTCGCGGCGCGGCAACGCACCGCAAAAACCTGCGGTGTGGCACCCAGGGACCGGAACCGCTTACCATAACCGGGGTTTTTCATAGGCTTATTTTAGAAGTTGTTTTAAAAACCCCAACCATAATGGTAACCTTTTGTAAGGGTGACTGTTTGATAGGGTAAGCCTATCTGATACAGTTAACTTAAATAACCTCTAACGAAAACCAAAACCCGTCTTAAAGGTTACCCTATCATTTTAATTATTAAACCGTTTAAGCAACTTTAATCTCTGCGCACATTGAAATTCAACTTATTATTGAATAACCATAGCGAGTACAAGCTCACGTATCGTCTCTAAACAAGTTTATGTCGATTCAAATAACGTAGTTTTATGTCGATTCAAACAATATTGGACTTTAAAACCTTACACTAAAATTTAAAACATAACTGACCTGAATTATCATAGTGTGTTTTGACATTGAATGCATTCGTAGCGCGCGCCGGGTCGTTCTATTGTTTATCTATCTTACCTGTGCGTTTCCGAACAATTCTAGTTTTAGCTTTTTAAAGATCAACCTTTTGTTTGGCCGTCGGACCATCTCAGCAAAGACGCTCATACTCGAGAGCAAATTTTAGTAAAGAACTAACTAAAAAAAATATTGTGAAAGAACAAAGCAAATAATTATATCGATGTCTTACGATTAGATAATTGAAAACATCTTCTCAATTGGGCTTTGTTAAAAATGTCAAAATAGCTATTTATGCAACAAGTGCGGAAAGTAGGTGATTTCTGATGAGTGTCATATAAGCCGATACGAGTCGGAATTTCGGAAATCATCTTTGCGCACATGTTTCAAAGTTTTCAAACAATGCTTTACTTTGCATTGTGCGAGTAAATAAAAAAACAATAAGACAAAATACTTTAGTAATTATTAAAATTAAAAGTTATGTTAGTACAATTTTCGAATTTGAAAGACATTGGTTTTATGGGACTTATAATAGTAAAGTTCAAAATAAAATAAAAAAATTGAAAATTAAAAAGCACTAGTGCGGAAAAGTATTACTTTCCACACGATTTTTATGGGACTGATAGTAAAGTTAAACTTAACTTTAACTTCACTATCAGTCCCAGTCATTAGTAAAGTTAAAGTTAAAAGCAAAATAAAAAAAAATGTTAAAAGCACCAGTGAATATTGTGGAAAAGTACCTACTTCTTTCCGCACAATTTTGCTTCATAGAAAACGCACTTTTCGAGCACATACATTCTAATAGCTATTTTTATGGGACTAATAGTGAAGTTCAAAATTTAAAGAAAAATGAAAAGTAAAAAGCACTAGTGCGGAAAAGTACTTTCCGCACGATTTTGCTTCATAGAAAACGCACTTTTCGAGGACATACAGTGCTATTTTTATGGGACTGATAGAGAAGTAACAAATTAAAAAAAAAGTAAAAAGCACTAGTACGGAAAAGTACTACTTTCCGCACGATTTTTCTGGGATAGACAGTGAAGTTCAAAATTTAAAAAAAAATTAAAAGTAAAAAGCACTAGTGACTAGTGCGGAAAAGTAGGTACTACTATCCGCACAATTTTGCTTCATAGAATACGCACTTTTCGAGCACATACATTGTAATAGCTATTTTTATGGGACTGATAGTGAAGTCCTAAATAAAATAAAAAATTAAAACTAAAAAGTACCAGTGCCGAAAAGTACTCTACTTTCCGCACGATCTTACTTTATAGAAAACGCACTTTTGTAATAGCTATTTTTATGGGACTGATAGTTAAGTTCAAAATTAAAAGTAAAAAACACTAGTGCGGAAAAGTACTACTTTCCGCACGATTTTCCGGGGACGGATAGTGAAGTTCAAAATGTAAAAAAAAATAAAAATAAAAAGCACTAGTGTGGAAAAGTATTACTTTCCGCACGATTTTGTTTCATAGGAAACGCACTTCTCGAGCACACATACATTATAATAGCTATTTTTATGAGTCTCATAGCGAAGTTCATAATAAAAAAAAAATTAAAGTAAAAAGCACTAGTTTGAAAAAGTACTACTTTCCACACGATTTTTCTGGGACGTATAGTGAAGTTCAAAATTTAAAAACATTTGAAAAGTAAAAAGCGCTAGTGCGGAAAAGTACTACTTTCCGCACAATGTTGCTACATATAAATCGCACTTTCCGAGCACATACATTATAATAGCTATTTTTACGGGACTGATAGCGAAGTTCATAATTAAAAAAAAAAAGTAAAAAACCCTAGTGCGAAAATGTACAACTTTCCGAACGATTTTTCTGGGACGGATGGTGGCCTTCAAAATTTAAATAAAATTGGAATGTAAAAAACACTAGTGCCGAAAAGTACCTACTACTTTCCGCATGATTTTGTTTTATAGAAAACGCACTTTTCGAGCACATACATTGTTATAGCTATTTTTATGGGAGTGATAGTGAAGTTCAAAATTTAAAGTAAAAAGAACTAGTATGGAAAAGTACTACTTTAAAAGTACCTACTACTTGCTGCACGATTTTGCTTCGTAAAAAACGTACTTTTCGATCACATGCATTGTAAACGCACTTTTTGAGCACATGCATTGTTATAGTTATTTTTATGAGACTGATAGTGAAGTTCAAAATAAATAAAAATTAAAAGTAAAAAACCGGCCAAGAGCGTGTCGGGCCACGCTCAGTGTAGGGTTCCGTAGTTTTCCGTATTTTTCTCAAAAACTACTGAACCTATCAACTTCAAAACAATTTTCCTAGAAAGTTTTTATAAAGTTCTACATTTGTGATTTTTTTTCATATTTTTTAAACATATGGTTCAAAAGTTAGAGGGGGGCGGGAAGCATTTTTTTTCCTTTAGGAGCGATTATTTCCAAAAATATTAATATAATCAAAAAACGATCTTAGTAAACCCTTATTCATTTTTAAATACCTATCTAAAAATATATCATACGTTGGGGTTGGAATAAAAAAAAAATTCAGCCCCCACTTTACATGTAGGGGTACCCCAATAAAACATTTTTTTTCCATTTTTTATTTTTGAACTTTGTTGGCGTGATTAATATACATATTGGTACCAAATTTCAGCTGTCTAGTGCTAACGGTTACTGAGATTATCCGCGGACGGACGGACGGACGGACGGACGGACGGACGGACAGACAGACATGGCGAAACTATAAGGGTTCCTAGTTGACTACGGAACCCTAAAAGTAGGTACAAAACCTTGCTTGCTGTAAAAACCTACTTCATTTTATTCCCTTATAATATACTGATGAGTACGAGTAGGTCAATAATTGTACTATCAAATACATAAACTAAATGACGTACATGTCAAATGGTAATAACACTAATAACTACGCAAATTCGAGTGCATGCGTCTGAGACAAGCTCTATCTATAGCAAACCAGTTTCAATGTAGAAAGACAACAAGGAACGGATAAAGCTTACCATAACTCAATGAAAACAGGTTTTAAAAACCCTATCGCGATAGGGTTTCGGAGTTAACTTAGTTAGTAGTTATGGTAACCTCAAAGTAACAGATTCAATAAGCTTACCGTTTTAAAAGGTTACCTTTAAAAAAGCTTACCGTTTTATTTAGTAAGAAAATTGATTGGGTAAGCAAATTGATGAAGTTAAGCCTAAAAAGGGGTTTTCCGGTCCCTGGTGGCACCGCGCCGCAAGGACCCGCGGCGCCGCAAAAATTCAACAAATACACGGTGCCGTATTATGACTCTGTTTCCGTTCGTTCGAATTAACCTTGTTTTCATTTATATTTGATTTATTACATGTATTGAGTGCCCTCGCTAAGCGAGTCGTGTCATCACCTACGCACACAACTATAGCTGTATGCTCAATGAGCTAACACCTACAACACGTCCGGCGGTGGGGTTGTCAGAACCTTATCCCTATTGATGTTCCATATAAATTTCACCCCGTATTATAACCAATTAAATTTTGTGGTAAGTAGTTTAAACTTTGCGTTCAATCAAAGTGGTTTTCAAACTATCAGGGTTCTAAGAACAGTTTAATGGATTAGACTATGAGATGAAGATTTCATTGTTTATTATTATGGGATATTTACAACCATACACAAGTTAGAAAGAATCTCTTGTTTACATTATCTCGTTTATTATAAACACCGTTAATCCAGATAAACGAAGGGAGATTGTAATTCTCAACGCTTTTATAAATATTTATTCAAAAGTACCTACTATATTAGGATGATTCGTATTAAATGCGTTTCCATTTTTTTTGCTATTTATAAACATAAAACGTAAGTTTCAAGTGCGCTGTTTGACTATTTTATGGTTGTCATTCTCACATATGCTTCAATAAACTAGGTTTAAAATAAAAAAATACTTACACAATTTTAAAACAAAAATGTTGATTTGTACAACGGCGTGGTAAATTCAATTAAAAACACATCGAGACACAACAAACCTCAATAACAAATGATTTTTAAAAATGAAAATGTCAGTATCAGATATGTATTCGTAAATCGTAACCTAAAAAAATAAATATTCTTTTTTTTTTTAATTTGTTCTCGTTTTAACCTAGCTGTATTTTATTGATATTACATGGAGAAGAATAAGAGAACCTACGTAGTACAAATTGGTTTGATATTTCCCTGTTTATAAAAATAGAAGTGTCACTGACTATATAAAGTACGGATCTCATAATTGTATTTTGTTTATGAAATAGACAGCAAACGAGCCGCCTGATGGGAAGCAGTCATCGCCGCCCATGGACATAAGCAACATCAGGGGAGTCGCTTATGCGTTGCCGACCTTTGAGAACCCTATATACCTGCTTCTTGAAGAACCCCGTATCATAGCGCGAGGGAAACACATCAGAAGGTAGCTCATTCCACAACTTGGGGATTGATTAAGTTTTGAAGGAGGAAACAGTCGAGAGCGGAACCTCGATTTTTTCGCAATATCTTTTAACTGAGTTGTTCTTAATGGACAATTTTTTTTCGATAAATCTAGTTAATAACACTAGTATATTTAACTAAAATTCCCAATTCGAAAGGAGCCCCCCTTTCCATTTTAGCATTTTCGCCCCTGTATCGTCTTAAGCACGTATATTATAAGTGGATTGACTTACTAAAGCGGAGCTGCCAGCATTATATCGAGATAAAAACATTTACAAGCGCAACTGTTCACTTGTTCAGAGCTTAGGGCACAAGAGCCGCTTAAACAACGGGTCATTAAGGGGAAGTGATCTATTTATAGCGTGTGCTCGTATTTCATAGCCGACGAGAGGCGTAATAGGGCGCACGTGGTGCGGACGATTTTGTGCGCGACGCAAGACATGGACTGTAGCGGTTTTCTTATTATACATGACGCGCGGAACAATGGTCCGTATGAAAGTTTATTTTCATAGGTACTTCAAAATTGTGTCGCTTAACTTAAAACTCGGGTTAATCTATTCTGCTTTAAGGTTTATTATTTTATTTACCTAAAGCAGAATGAATTGAAGTTAAGCGACACAATTGGCAATATGAAATGTTTTTGGATTGTGTATGGTTACTATAACACATTTTTCTATCTTAAAATTTTACAATTTAGTAAAAGAACCTGTTAAAACCTATTTCAATTATTAGAACAAAAATACCTAAAAAAAAAATTGGGGAAACTGTCATATAGATTATCAATCTTCGCATGATGTCCGATTGTCCGCCATAAAGAAAACCACTGACTAGCAGTTTGAAGGACGATTTTGGTCTGTAGAATTAAAAAGGTACAGGCGGCAGCGCCTAATAACTGCCAGGCCCTTATTGCCCAGCGAACTGATAATCAGAGGTCGGCAGGGTTGAGCTATATTCCTACTAATTTGACATAATTTGTCATGTCTGACATCATATTAGTATGAAAATAGCTCACCCTGGCCGACTTCTGCTAATAATAAGTGGGCCGTTTCAGCCTCCATAGTAGGCATAAATACGTAGGTTACGAAGACATATGGAACTGCATTTTAAATAAGAACTTTCCATATTATTATTGGTGTTTGTGTTTATATTAGTACAGAATGCTACGTGATCATAAATAAATAAAGCGACATGTTGTAAGAGTCAATTCATCAGTTCAGTTGTAAACCAGATATTTTTTTTATTCCGTTTTATTATTTTAGAGCTAATTTTATCACTTCTAATAAAAAGATAAATAACGATAACATAACCCCGATTATAGGTAGATCTAACACGTATTATAATAACTTGTAATGATACCAATATCTTTTTATTTGTTTTAGAAAAAAGTTCCATTGCCCTCTCATAGATGGCGCTATACATCACGACACCTAATTTTCGGGACAAACAGGAGCTACTGGTCATATATATTATGGGTTAATAGGATTGATGTTCGATAGCAATAATATTTTTTTACTAAACCGATCAATTCACTCGAATAAAATTGGCAATTGAACCATACACAAACACAGTCATGCCTACTGTAAAATAGGTAGTTGAAGTACCAGCTCCAAAATAAGGATGAATTCGTAGAGATAGCAACAGAAGCCACTTGACTTTTATCGAGGTCTGAACTTTCAGTATTTTTTATGTGGCTTGGCATACACATGTATGTTTGGTTTTCGTCCCTCCAGTTTTTATCAATATCGCCGACGGCAGCGGGATATCGCTTAGGTTTAAAACAATATTTATTGAGTAAGTAGTACAAATACTTAGCGTGTCCTAAGTGATTCAGGTTTTGAACCTTTTAAAAATATCCTGAACCCATGTGACTTCGTAAAGTATAACGTTATCGACGTGGAATCATAAACAGCTTACAAAGAAATTAATATTCAAGTATGAAAAACTTTTACAAACAACCAACATCAATTTTGATTGGGCCACTCCTAAAACAAAAGAACGCAACTTTTTTAAGGCTGCTTTCAAAAAAAACGTCAAAAGAATGTAAAATTGATAGTTTTAGTCGGTGAAATACTACACTTTCCGTTATCCAATAGATTTATTTAATTCAAGTTCCAGTTAGATCATCTTATTATCTTGATTTTTATAAGACTGGATTTTTGAAAACTAACTCATTAAATTAATTATGAATTTTTCTCTAATGCACGTTTAGAAAAACGCACCTATAGAGCTGAATCAGTCGATCTTATTTGTAAAATTTGGACAATTTTGAATATTAAAACGGGTAAATTTATAATTCGTATATCCTGTACCACAATCATTTCAGACTAGATTTTTATTTTAAGTTTTTGAAATAGAGTAAACTAGCCTAAGGCGAATTCAATTTTTTTCAGAAATTACCTAAAATTAAGTGACAATTTCTTTGAAAATCTACATCACATCGAAGTAAGTTTTGTACTAAATTAATCTGCAACGTTTACTTAAATTGCTGTTATGCCTTAGTGATTATAAATTGCTATTATTGATTTTTGCCAATTTTTTGAAAACGAGCCTTCACCGGTACAATTATTACCACTTTTGAACATTTTCTCATATTTTGTTAGACCAAGTAGAAAAAGTCCTATAATGTGATATATATTTATAAACTACTCGCAAAGCCCTTTAATTTGATACCACACACGGTATGATCAAGCGCTCGGTTGCGATTTCACTATTTTTAACACGAAAGCCCTCTTAAACACTGAACGCTCAGAATCTTGTACCAAAACCGCGAGCATCTGTCTCGTGGTTAACATGCAGCCCTTAAGGGGAAGCTCCATAATGAGAGGTGAGCTTGATGAAGACACGGTTAGCGGGCCATTTGTCTTTGTCACATAAATATAGGATGACAGTTTTGTAGCGCCATTTCGGATCCAATAGGGAAACGCTTTTAAAACGCAGCGGCGGGCTTCGATGTGCTTAAAAGTGAATGATTGTTGAGTGAATTATGTTGATGTCTCCTATTATTTCTCTTTATTCGTCTTATATTTCCGATTAGGTATTTTATAAAATGTAAGTACATAAAAGTAAAATATAAGGTAAAATGTAGTTAAAAAAAACGATAAAAAATACATTTAAACACATTATAGAAACCTAACCTAGTGTGTTGCCAGCAACGGGGCACGGCCCAAACTACCGGTGGCCAGGGCTTGCAGATAGAGGAACCGCCGGACTTACCGCGCCGCGTCCAATATTGCTTCTGCATCTAACCACCTAACTACCTAGTAAGTCTGTCAAAATGTTAGTCAAGACTTTGCTATGATACCGGTCGGGCATTTTCGCGAGAACAATCACTAAAAATATTTTTTCTAAGGTAGGTAAATTTTATCGTATCAGGAACACCACGCTGCGTTCAAAAACCCGCATTGCCGACGACGGCGAGAGGACTGCCAGGCTCAAATGGGACTGGGCTGGTCACGTCTGCCGCATGCATCCTGACAGATGGGCTAGTGTAGCCACTAAGTGGATGCCACAAATAGAGCGCGGACGCGGCAGGCCCAGAAGAAGATGGAGGGATGACTTAGGACACTATCCTCACTAACTGGCCGGAAGAGGCACTAAACCGGGAGTCACGGAGGTTAAGGGGAGAGGCCTATGCAGTGGGACACCATTATAGGCTAAATAAAAGAAAAGGTAAATTTTATGTTTTTCTTACTCAGAATCACGAGCCTTTTCGGTCTAGAACAAAAAACAAGAGACAAAAAAAAATGGTCCCAAAATTTTCTATTATTTTGCATACTTTCCACTTTGTACCCGCTGTACAAATAATGTATTTGAAAAATAGTAACGAAGTGGGACGGACGGTATTTTACCTAGTAGGTTTGAAAGGGCTCGTGATTCTGAGTAGGAAAAACATTAAATTTACCTATTATAGGAAAAAGGTTTTGGATCTTTTTTCACGAAAATGCCCGTTCACTGAAACTACTTTTTTGTATAACATTGACGATAATCTGCAGCATATAGCTGTGACTCACTTAAACCATAGTGCGTTCCATTCGTGGAATAAACTCTCACGTTTAGCTTACTTCGTTAAAATAATTGGAGTGTTGGCATCATTGTTTTGCCGGTTTGTATCACAATGTTTTGTTATTAATATTGAATCACGGGGAAATGAGCCTGTGTCCCCACGGGGATGCTTCCCAGTTCTCGTTTGGACGGAAACTTTTTGGGGCTAGCCGCTGTTTGTTTAGGAACTGACGCATCATAATATGATTTTACGTACAATCACTATCGCTATCTCTATATCTATTGCTGTCACTACACTTTATAAAAATCTGTCTGCTTGTGTGGTGCATGTGGCACTCAAAAAATTACTGAACGGATATATATTTTTATACGTATATTTTGTAGGAAGATTTTTTTCGTAATATTCATTACATTATTTTAAGAACATAAAACAAAAACAATCGTACATCAAACAAACAGAAATCATATAAATATAGATACAGATGTTTTCTTGGATTACAGCGGACAAAGAGCTCCCCTCTTGTAAAGCACTCATCCCTGTAGAGTGGATAAAAATATCTGACACAACACAACTATATCGGTGGAGTGTTACGATACGAATGGATTCCTAGCCAACTTACGCTTCGTAAGCGTATCATAGCTGGCTCTCCTCATATCGCTCTTCTGATATAATGGTTTGCCAGAGCCTAACCACTTGTCGGTCGCCATGTAACGTCAACGATTATAACTTCAGCTAGACCGTCTGATGTTGAGCCATTCTATTCAATAAACGGTTTGTAAACTCACGAACCGCTCACGATAATAATCTCTTTCGTAGCTATCTATCTCTATCGCTCTTGCATGTAGGCGCGACAGAGCCAGACTACCTACCTTTCTGCGACGTTTCGGTTTCGTTTCGCATCGCAGAAATTCCGTTCGGCTACGGGGCCTGAGCGGTTAACGATTGATAAGGAGATCGTATATTATATGCCGAACATATGTCGAATTTCCCAAAAATAAAACATCGTACGTCTTATTTGCAATCAGAGTTAATTAATATTTTAACTGGATGACAGGTATCAATTATTCCAAAAATTATCGCGCTGTTTCAATATTATTTAATTTGTGAAATACTTGTGATATAATACCGACGAGGAAAATTTTAATAAATTTGAAGTATTGAAAAATATTTTCTGATACTTTACTTTATGAAAAGGTAGCTTTACGAGTAGGTGGATAAAAATGAATTAATTTCGAGTGTATTTCAATTCAACGGAGCAGGAAAAAGGGATCTTCGACAAAGAACAAAAAAAGCAAAAAAAAAATGACTTCCATAACTGTTTTCATCTAGCATGCACTTTGACTAACCAGGTCACACCGTCGCGGTTTTTCCTTTTAATATTTATACTGGCACCGTGTTCAGTGAGAGTCACACAGATTTCCCCTGGGTTATGCCTCGCCTGCGGCCCCTTAATTAGTTTTAGGTTTTACGTGATTTTCATACGCAGAAAGTTAAGCTGGTGGATATTGATATCAACTGTTTATCACAAGATGTTACTCGTTAACGCTCAGTGGCAAATGAGACGCAACTGCTTATATCGCACTAATACAGAAGAGCGATTGAGGGAGATAATAGCAATACGATATGTAGCGTAAACAGCGTTCTTGAACTATAAAACTCTCGTTCGAGTCTCACTCAAACATATTTAAAATATTTAATAACCCGCTTTAATAGTACATTAAGTACGATACAAGTGTGTAAAAAAGGAAGTTCGAAACGAGGCGATAAATTACGAATTTCCTTTTCGCACGTGTATCGTACGACGTTTTTCAGTACAGATGGCCCTCCGAAGTTTCGACCTGGCATATAATGAACCACTTCTCGCACTAGATCGTAAAAAAACACCACTAGTGCGAGAAGTGGTAAATTTCTTACATACATACATACAATCACGCCTGTTTCCCAGAGGGGTAGGCAGAGATCACGGATTTCCATTTACTACGATCCTGACAAACCACTTTCGCTTCACACACTTTCATAACATTTCTCATACACGCTCGTCGGTTTCGTCGGGTTAAATTTCTTGTCAGGTCGAAACTTCGGACGGCCGGCCATTTATACTGAAAAACGTCGTAGATACGATACACGTGCGAAAAGGAAATTCGTAACTCGTGTCGATTTAAAATACTCCCTTCGGCCGGGTTTTAATTTGTCGCCACTCGTTTCGAACTTTCTTTTATCCGCACTTGTGTCATAATTTACTATGAAAATATATGACTTGCATCTTTTCAAGACGCGCCTGAAAGAGAAGACCTTTCATCATAGGCCTAGGATATTTCATCATGACACGTCTTTGTCTAATTGTATTAATGACATAAGGACGGGTAGTCTATCTCGCGGCGATATACTCTCACGACAATCATGTTCTAGCCCTACTGGGGTAAAGGCTTGATTATTAAAGCTATCGGACATCGGACAGCACACCGAATTTAAGTCACTCATAATCGAGAGGAAGAAAGTTACATTCTGTGATATTTTTTACTCGCTCTCTCTCGATATTGCTTTGACCTTGGTGCGGTGCGGTAGTCTGTTAGCGCTTTTAGCAATTTCTTATGATTGATGATCTGTTCGTCACCTAATGTAGCAATGTCGTGCAATGAAGCATTAATTAAATGATTATATGCTTAAGGTAACGATCAGATTGACAGCATCGTTGCAGCGAGAAATTACTTTTTCACCTCACTAGCTCGGAAAGGACGTTTTTATTCTTCAAAAACAGATAGCAAAATCGCATTTTATCCACAAGAGTGCAAAGAATATTTGAAATCCGAACGTGTCATTAGTTACTTTTTTAAATATAATTTCTTGTAAAGGCATGTCCCAGACAGGACAATTTTCTCCCTGTGTAAATTGTCTTAACAAATCATGTGATGCAAACGTAAAAATAATTTCATATCTAGGTAATTGTATCCGACTAAAAACATAAAATTCAAACAATTTTATTGATAAGACACTTGAAATCGTACAAGAAATTGTATTTTTGACACTTCCATTGTACTTATTCAGAACGCACCTTAAGTAACATTGCAATCTCAAAATGCATGAAATGGAACGCACCCAAATAGATTTTTATTTTTGATTCTTAATTTGAAACTTGTGGGGTCGGTCGGTGCATCGTGGAAATTGTAGGTAATAAACGCAAATTGACTTATTTCTGTGCAATTATGTTCCAGTTGTTTTTTTTTTGCTTGTTTCCTCGCTTTAGTGAGGTGAAAAGTTATGTGTTACACACGGGATGCAAAGTTATTATACCGTGTGTGTTGCAACACTCTCTACGCTCAGGATTCTATTTTTGAACTACTCGCTTCGCTCAGGATTCTATTTTCGAACCACTCGCTTCGCTCGTGGTTCAACCATATAGAATCCATTCGCTAATTGCTCGTAGTTCAACCCTAGAATCCTACGCTAGTTCGTGTCGCAATTCCACACTCGGTTAAAATACAACTTTGCTCCCTTGTATAACAAATAACTATTAAAATTTTGGACACAGGTAAGTTTGAAAGTTCCAGCCGTTGAGTACCTAATTCAAATAGTCCGTGTTTCCTACAGTCCTATATTTTCTCCAAAGATTAACGCCACTGTTGAAAAGGAAATTCAATTCGCCACTGTAAGAATGTCCTGTAATATTTATTTATTATTTATTTATTACTGTTGAAACTCGCGATGAGATGAGATTGATGTCTAATCCAAATCGAGAAATTAATTTCTGAATACGGCACAAGCGGTTGGTTGCATATTTTAAAATTAATTTGGTGTGAGAGAATGTTCACCTTTTAGGTACGCTGTATTCAGATGGCTAGTAATAATTATAATGTAAAATATACTTCATTTGAAAGGATCCATTATAATTAAGCTTAACAAAAACACTAGAGACTTATCAAATTTTGCAGAGGTAAATAATGAGCGTCAGTTACGCGTTATAACATTATCATTATTTTCATATTATATTATACCTTAATGTAAGCTTAAAATATTTTGTAATAATAAGACTGATTAAAAAAAAACCTGACGATGCGAGAATGAGTTCATCTGGGTACGCTGACAAATGCACAAACGCTCATGATAATATCTGTTTCGTAGCTATCTGGGTATCTCTATCGCTCTTGCGTATTGGCGCGATAGAGCTAGACTGCATTTCTGTCGCCGCCTGATAGGAAGCAGTCATCGCCGCCCATGGACATAAGCAATACCAGGGGAGTCACTTATGCGTTGCCGACCTTTGAGAACCCTGTATACCTGCTTCTTGAAGAACCCCATGTCATAGCGCAAGGGGAACACCTGAGAAGGTAGCTCATTCCACAACTTGCATGTTCTGGGCAAAAACGAGCGAGAGGCCCGTTTGTTCTTGGTTTGCCACGTGCTCAGAAAGTGAGGATGAACTTTGTTTCTTTGGCGGGAGGTGCGGTAATAAAAGCGCGATGGTGGCACCAGGTCAAAAAGTACTTCAGAATATTCCCCGTTGTACAGAAGGGATAACAAGCACAGAGAGCCAACATCTCTCCGAAGGCTAAGAGGATCTAAACCGACTGTGAGTTCGGGATCTCCAACAATACGAACTGTCCAACGTTGGATAAAGCCAAAGTGGAAGAATATCCATCTATATCCATAATTATGTGGTCGAACCTGTGCTTTCTTCTTTTTATGTTCTTTGTTTAAATATCATGATATCATGTCAATACACATTTTGAAAAAAATAAATATGTAGGCATCATCAATGTAGTTATTAATGATGGTATTTAATAGGTGGCGCTAAAAAATGTAGGTACGATTCTTAGTATGAAGATTGTAAATCCATACTAATATAAACAATTATAAATGCGAAAGTGTGTGTGTATGTTTGTTTGTCCGTCTTTCACGGCAAAATGGAGCGAATGAATTGACGTGACTTTTAAGTGGAAATAGTTTAAGGGATGGAGAGTGGCAAAGGCTTCTTTTTGTCTCTTTCTAACGCGAGCGAAGCCGCGAGCAAAAGCTTTTCCTATATAAATTCTGTGGGCCTAGTGAAAAAGGGTATAACTCAAATTGACTCGGTGAAAAAGGGCACAAGTCCCATCTCGGACTTGTGACCTTTTTCACCGAGTCAATTTGAGTTATACCCTTTTTCACTAGGCCCACAGAATTATTCTTTGACACAGGTTTATGTTCTGTAGCGTATCGTAGTTATCTTGATATCTCTCGTTGTCGCGTTCTCAGGGACTATACTTACTAAAGAGCGGACAAGGCGCCGGTAGCCGTGTCGTAGTTGTTAGCTCCTTGAGCATTCAGTGGTCGTTGTGTGCGTGCTTGATGCCACGTCTTGCTGGTCGTTTGTGAAACACAATCATGAAAATGCGCGTGTTTTGTGCGATAGGAGCATTCATCTTCCCTTCTATTTATGAGATTTCAAATCGATAAAGAAATAAAACTACGATACGCTACGGAACTTGCACCATTGGTCGCTTGTCTACGCGCAGCTAGCTTAGTTTGAGTGACTGAATGTTCATCAACAACTATAATCAACAATTCCACTTACATAGGTACATATACATTTCACTCGTGTACCTATTCCCAAATGAGGTTGGCATCCGGCAAAAAACTGCTCAAATTTCAGTGCCACTTTGGAATCGGCAAAAACGAATTTTTGTGATATTACAGTTGAATAAACAATGCATTGCATTGGCCGTAGTCATGATAGCCTATAATTATGTTGCGAGTCTTTTATTTGCATTGTATACCGGTAAATGTTGACCACACTATTCGCATAGCTTTTCAAAAAAATTATATGATTTAATCAACAGATCCATCTAAGAATTTTATCAAAATAAATTTGATCGTGTCGAGTCCATCGCATTCTCAGCAGCTCAATATACGCGCGATATACAGCAATATACGCCGAGTTTATTTTACACACTATTAACTTCCATATTGCGAAGAAACTGTCAGCGGCAGAATCTGCCGTTTTCTGTACAAATTTCCAGGAAAAACGGAACGCCTGGAGTTAAAAGCATCGGTTTAAGTGAGGCACCTGTGATGTCCTTTAGGAATACGATGCTCGAGTTTCGAGCCCGAAACGAAATGTGTTCTGGGTTATTTCGACGCTGGTTCAAATTTCCTGGAGCACGATGCCCCGTAAGATTTTTATTTAGAAGTCTTTATGTAATACTATCTTTCGCCCGCGGTTTCGCTCGCGTTCAATTTGAAAATTGCGGAATGCTTCATACAAACTTCCACCCCCCATTTTAGGAAATTGGGGAGTTAGAAAGAGACAAAAAGTAGCCTATGTTACTCTCCATCCTTTCAACTATCCCCACTTAAAAAATCACGTCAATTCGTCGCTCTGTTTTGCCATAAAAGTCGGACAAACAGACACACACACTTTCCCATTTATAATATTGATATGGATTGTGTATGATATTGAGTTGCCTGTTAGTATAAAGTTAACCAATAAGGTATGATCATCTACATATTTAGTAGTCTGTTATTGGCAAAACTTCTTATCATAGGTACATTTATATTAACTTTATTGGAATAGGATAGAATAGAATTCATTTATTCGCAAACATACACGAAAAAGATAAATTATACTAGCATAAAAATAAAAGCAGAAGGTACCAAGAAATGGCCTAATAACAGCATATTCCTGGCGACTTTCAGCGCTGATCTTCCAATAAAATGGGGTAACCACATACAAATTATAAATAACATACAGAAGAAAATTAACATAATGTACTTACAAATCAGAAAGATATTTGGAACGGGCAAACCTATTAAGACTATTATTATACTAATATGTACTATTACGGAACTAATAATACAATTACATTTTGCAGTTCCACTATTTTTTTTAAATCCCAAACTTTTCTATTCACCGGAATGAAGTTTCGGAAAAAATCTTCGATGGGAATAGTGATTCCTCAATGTTTTCGCTTTCTTTCTGATCGAAATAAACTGATAGGTTAAATAGATGGATTGTGAGATGTGAACTTTAGCCGAAACATAGGAATATTATTAAATAATTTTACAAATAGATTAATGTTAGTCTATGGGTATTAACCCTATCTAAAACGCAAGTTAATATTTCGCAAAATTACTTTAATAAAAAGAAGTCAAAGGCATAGAAAGAAAATCGTTACAAATATTCCAACAAAGACTAAGCCATGGCTTGTTCGTACTTACAGTACAATGCATTCTTTGAAGTGAACCATACTGAACTAAATTATTTATATTCAAAGGAATCACTCAAAGAGATCGTTTTACGGCCGCCAGAGAGAAAAAAGCCTGACGGAGACACGAGGGATGGCTCGACATTAATGTCAGTGGAATGTATTGCCCGCACGTCCCGTCAAAACGTTTTTATTACTGACTCGGTGAAGTCAGAAGCGTAAGCGTGAAAGCATTCAGTGTGTCTTCGTTTAATTTGTTTAGAATTTTGAAGTGGAAACTTTCTTACAAGACAGCATAATATACAAGGTGCTTGCGAGGAACCCGCATAACTTGAACCAGGCGTTTCTGAAGCCACAAGAAAGAAAAAATGTTATATGAATTTTAAAATTTTTCGCGAAAAATCTTTTTTTTTTTTTTTTTTTTACTTTTTTGGACGTATTTTTACATAAAAAGTAATTTTTATCCATAAAGTTGGCAATTAAAATGAATTCCTTAATTTATTTTTCTAAAAACCAAATTTTTTGGAAGTTTTTCTTGTCACATTTTGACATCTATCAACGACTACTGTGAGACCATGCTCCACAATTGCGCATCAGCGCCGTTAAGAAGACTGTTTCTATTGAGTAACAATACGGAAATGTTTTTTTTTAATTGGCAATAACTCTGAAACTAGACGAAATCTAGAAAAGTTTATATGACATTTTAGTCTTAAAATGTGACCAAGAATATGCCGTTAAAGTTATATGGGTTCCTCGCGAGCACCTTGTATAGATACCTAATAACTATATTATAGGTACCTAACAACATCGCACTCAATATTTTTGCTGTTGAAAGTTAAGACGATTTTTTAAATATTAATTACCTAAAAACAAAATTAAAATTTTGAAATAACCCCCGACCTCGTGGACCGATTTTCATGAAACATAGCTAAGAACACTCCCGACTAACTCAGCTTTCAACATAAAAAACTAAATCTGAATCGGTTCGTTCGTCGGGAGCTACGATGCCACAGATAGACACACGCACAGACAGACAGACAAACAGACAGACAGGTCAAACGTATTACACCCCGTCGTTTTTGCGTCGGGGGTTAAAAATTAACTTGCAGTTCCTATACAAGTTCTAATCGGGTTGCACTGGTTGCAGTCCGCCTGTAGCGGTCTTTGGCGAATCATTGTGACCATTTGGTATGTACAGTCAACCAATTGGAACCCTAGGCCACTGTAGAACTATGTCATAGTGACGTTATAAATCAGATTGTAAGAAAGCTCTTACTGCTTGTCATTTTGACATGATTGTAGAGTGGCCTAGGGTTCCAATTGGATGACCGTACCTACGTAAGAAATAGTAACTTCGCCTAGCCAATAAAACTCTCGTTTCCTTAGCGGTATCGTCATATAGCGGTTGTTTCCATACTTCATACTACAAAGTACTAGTATTACTAAGTATGGAGACTAACGTATCACTGCTATCTAAGGAAACCAGCGAGCTTTAGCAAGCAAACTCTAAATTATCTTCAAATTCAAATGGCTAACTGAATTCACATGTTGACGATCGATAAATCGCTATATCCTATGAATTGCACCTAAAAATTCCCCTGCGTCTTACATGGTCAATACTAGAAAACGGCCCCGAGTGACTGATTTATTACCATTTCGTTGAAAAACATAAAAGACACAGCTGCAAACATATCTTCAATTAATTGCTTATTTTAGTGCGTAAACGGTTTCAACAATATAGCTTCGGTTGTTAAACAAACGTCGAAGAATCTTATGTGTAATGTAGTTTTTTTTTTCTCTCTCTCTCTCTCTGTCTATTGCTCTTCCGTATTGCTGCGACAGAGCGAGCTACGTTTCGTTTGCCACGGTGCGTCAACGATTGTACTCTTGGCAGCAGGACCGGGATACCTAGGTACGATGTCTGTCCTTTCTCTTTACGCAGAGATATATCTATGTATATGCATTTTTTAGCGTTCGTCGTAATATACTTGGCTTATTACAGTAATGTAATGAAATCCCTATCCAAATATGATCACATTAATGTAACTATCATAATATGAAATATGGTCCCGGGTTCGAATCCCGGTAAGGGCATTTATTTGTGTGATGAGCACAGATATTTGTTCCTGAGTCATGGATGTTTTCTATGTATATTATTTATATATTATATATATCGTTGTCTGAGTACCTGCAACACAAGCCTTCTTGAGTCAATCTGTGTAACAATGTCCTATAATATTTATTTATTTATTTATGAAACTAAAACGACGTTTCTTGCAGCAGAATTGCAATTATTAGTTGGAAAATTCTAATAAGACTTTGTGCAAGTTGTGCACAAATCGTAGGTACGAGTATATTTCTTTTATGTAATGTAAGCAAGCCAGTGGTTAAATAAATATGCACATACAGTTTGTTAAATGTATTTTCAATGTTTGTGATCGCCTGAAAAATACAAGTTTAATTGAAAACTTTAAAGATCTTACCAAGATTCTTAAAATAGCGTTTATGTAAACTTTGTCGAGTTTTTAAATAAATCTATCAAATGTAAATAATATAACATTAAATGGTGTGACCAAGCTAAGTTGACAGCAACTTTAACACCTTCGTCGGTGCAAGTATTATTTTAAATCTCAAACTTCTATGGAACGATGACATCAGGCAATGAATATGAACAATATCTACAAACATTGATACTGTAATGTACATACTCATTTTGTCATAGAAATCCTTGGTGAAGCAGTTATATCTATGAATGACGACTTAGGTTAGATAGCTAAGATTATGTATTAAAGCCAGTAAACACCGGTAAGTTTGTCTTAAAAGGGAAGAGTTTAAGTACTTTTAACTATAAAACTCCCGTGAGACTCATACATATTTAAAAATATTTTAAGCGGGTTACTCACGTATTAAGTCGATATAGCGTTCGACATGTTTCGGTTCAATTTCGAGAACCTTTCTCAAGAGTAGCGACACCCCGCCTTTACATGTCGAGAGCGCGACGCATACTGCGGGCGCGCGCACCGAGCAAGCGCCCGCAGTATGCGTCGCGCTCTCGACATGTAAAGGCGGGGTGTCGCTACTCTTGAGAAAGGTTCTCGAAATTGAACCGAAACATGTCGAACGCTATATCGACTTAATACGTGAGTAACCCGCTTAAAATATTTTTAAATAGTTTAAGTACTTTTTACACTTGGGAACAACAATGCACGAAGCTTTGTTACGTCCAACCTATAGACATAGACATTTTATTAATAATATTATAAATATTACACGTTCATCAATAAAATTATGTAACAGCAATTAAATTAAGATTATTACAATTTCAGTCTAGTTATAATTTCGAATATTTAATTGAAAGATGCATTCATTGATTATATTACATATGATATGCCATTTAGATTTGTTAATTTGATTTTATACATAATTATTATTTTATTCTAATATTATAAGTTATTTGGTAGGTCAAAGAAATCTTTTATGTCATAGAAGGACTACTCTAAGAGCCACCTTCTTAACTTTTTTAAAAATTGGTGGGTACTGCCTGCATTTTATATGCCTCAAGGCCCTGAAGTAACCAAGGCAAACTGCGGATTATAGTGCGGGAGCCCAACAGGGAACTTAACAAAAACTGTGCATAAAGTTCATAAAGTAATTTTTTCGTTATACGTTACGTTACGTTACGTTATTTCGAACTAATATTAACTAAAATTTTACATAATTAAGTGCCATTTCCTAGAACGTGATTAAAGTAAACCATGGGGTTATCAAGCCTATAAAATTGCTTTACAAATCCGCAAATGGATAATGCACTAATCAATCAGTGCAGAAGTTGTTTATTCATATATATGTTATGGTTCAAAGGTAGGAATGTAGAAATGTGGTAGCCACCGTGATGGACACCCTTTGCGTCAAGCACAATGCGAAATGGGTTAAATAAGTAGGTATAGTAGTAGTATTATGTATTAAACCTAGTATTAAATAGTTAAGTATTAAAGGTTATATGTGTAAACCTAAAATCTTATGTTCATGTAAATAAAATTATAGTAATAAAAAAAAATAAGTATAGTTTAGATATAATTTTTGTTATTTAAAGTTATTGTGAACGTTATACGAGTTTGGTTTATATACATTAGGGTGGAGCGAAAAAACACTTTTCTGGAATTAGCAAACCTAATAGTTATCAATCAATGACCCTTAGTCTATGAAACTTTTGTGCAAATTTTCAGCTTTTTAAATCAACATCTTCCGTCTCCGCATTAGGTTTGAAATTTTGAAAATCTCATACAAACCTGAAAATTAAACTTTCAGATAAAAAATGTTTTTCGGCAGTATATTGTTCAGTATACATTATTGATACATATCATTACAAGAAACTAGCAAGAGGCGAACTTTGGCGATTTTTGACGCTATATTTTCATGATTGATTTTTGTTCATTGATTGATAACTATTAGGTTTGCTAATTCCAGAAAAGTGTTTTAGCTCCACCCTAATATACATTGTATTTTTATTTTATTTTTATAGGTACTTGCATTGTTATTTTATAATGTACATACATACATACAACATACAATCACGCCTGTATCCCATGAAGGGGTAGGCAGAGCACATGAAACTACTCAAGTTTCAGTGCCACTCGTGGCAAATAAGGGATTGAAAGAAAACGAAACTGTGACATTGCAGTGACAGGTTGCCAGCCTCTCGCCTACGCCACAATTTAACCCATATCCCACAGTCGCCTTCTACGACACCCACGGGAAGAAAGGGGGTGGTGAAATTCTTAACCCGTCACCACACGGGCGGGTTTTATAATGTATACTTATGTATTTTGTTTTTCTGAATACCGTAGGTCTCCTCGTGCACCAGTTAATTTAAAATAATTGAATCGGCATAATTGAATTAGGGAAATGGCTGACTAATTCATATTAATGACCAGTAATTAATTGATGTAAATCAATTATTCTATGAAAGTGCTTTTGTGTAATCTAATCGTTTATTGTTATTGCGTGGATTTATTACATAAAATGTTAATTACATCAATATTGTGTACGACAAAGATTTAAACGAGAAATATACTGTCCTTTTAGTATAGGTTGTAGGGTGTATCTTGGTTGAAAAGAATTTTTTTTGCTCATGTTGTCAATTTTACCAATACCTAACTGAGATGGCATGAATGCGCGGCTTACTATTTTGTTTTTTTTTATCGAAAGGCAAGTTCACAATCTTACATGCAAATTGCAACTTAAATTTAGCATTCCGCGCAATACAACTGGCAACTATACTGTCCTAGCGATCTCGCGGTTCGAATCTTACTGTGTTTACTTAAACTATTTTGATGATAATGGGGAATTACCATGGTGACCTGCCTGCTCGTTTGCCTTCTATCACATAAATACATGACGTAGGGTACCTATTTTGTTTTTCACTGTGTTTCGTTTTACATTTACTATTTTGGTTTGGCCAGATTCCTCTCTAGTTTTTAAGCTTTATTATTTAGAGGTCTCCTCGAGGTTCTAAGGCAAATAAATAACTATCAAAGGTCTCCGAAGTAACTTACAAGAGTGTACAAGCAGCGTCAATCAGGAGCTAAAGGATAAGCGTACACTTTTATTCATCTGTGCCCGAAAACATAACATATTTTCATCCATAATCATGTCCGTTGCAATCCTCTTAAAAATAAACAATACACGTAAATTCGAACAAGCAAGCGGTGTCTTGAGAGTTGAAGGTATAGGCGACAGGTCGTGTGGAAAGATTGGTATATATTGAATGTTGTTCACGAGCCCCGGGGGCCGTATTCACACAGCTTTAATGTCGTGATGTGCCCGATTTGGTGACATCTATAATTATGTTATCAGCTTCCTATTCTATGATGTATGTGACAGTTTGTGCAGATAAAATGGTGATGTTTTGTTTAAGCTGGCGGTTGTTTTATGCGATGGACGTAGTTTTGAACGCATTGGACTTTACCGAATAGAGGGGAAAAAATAACCATTGACATTTAATTTATACAACCCAAGGACACAGTAGTTGAAATTATGAATATTTTACACACAATATTAATGACAATTTTTCAAAAAGAACATTTGGATCACGTCTTGGATATTGATAAAAATTGGTAAGCTGTCTACAATTCCCGGAGATCTTCCAGAGTTCCCAAAATGCCTTTTTTCTTACCACATTTCTATACATTTTCGTTAACAAAAAGAGAACGTCTTAGAATTTATAAAAATACATTTTATGTTGTTTTAATATGACTAATAAAGCGACCCTTTTGTAGCTTAATAATGTCAACATTTCTGAGTAACGTATTAGTAAGAAGTATGCATTAATATTAGAAATTCTTACTTATTTTCTTTTGTAATACCTACTCTGCGGTGATTTATAGTATGCAGGTCGCTTTCCCATTGCACAGGCGAGTCTAAAAATCAAGCCAACCACAATGCGCGACAATAGGAAGAAAAGTAATCCCGATATTCATCTCTAGAGTCTAGACCTTAACAGTTTTAACCCTTAAATGCATAGTGATGTATATGTCGCAGTAAGATAGATAAAGCCGTTATATAGTTATAACCCTAGGAATATAATTATACGTCGTAACATAGTTAAACGAAGGCGATTAATTGCTATCTTACTAGGAATATAACTATAATACGTTACTAGTTTAGTCTTATTATTATATGACTGGATTAAGTTTAGTGAAATGATTGTAGGCAGGAGTGTGGCGGTGCGGCGGAGGTATAGTTATAACCCTAGGGATATAATTATATGCCGTAACATAGCTAAACAAAAGCAATTCCTTACCATCTTACTAGTAATATAATTATAACACGTTACTAGTTTAGTTATATAATGATATCACTGGATTAAACTTAGTCTAGGGATATAATTATAATACATCTCTAGTTAAGTAATATACTTATATTACTGGATTAAGTTCAGTAGTATAATTGTAGCAGTGTAATAGTGCTGCAAATTGCACTATTTGTTCATGTTTATCTTGTCAGATTAAATTAAAACTGCCATCGCACAAATCCAAATGCAGATACAATTAAAAAAATGAGTAAATCGGATATTTTGAAAAGAACCAGGAGCACCGGCATATAATTATATCCCTAGAGTTATAACTATACCTCCGCCGCACCGCCGCACTCCTGCCTACAATCATTTCACTAAACTGAATCCAGTCATATAACTATATGACTAAACTAGTAAGGTTTTATACTTATATTCCTAGTAAGATAGCAATTAAACGCTTTCGTTAAACTATGTTACGACGTATAATTATATTCCTAGGGTAATGACTATATAACGGCTTTATCTATCTTACTGCGACATATATTTATGCATCATTGACAGAATGTCAAAATTCAAATCTGAATAAATCTTTGTCAAGGTCATGTATTTAAGGGTTAACACTATGCGAAATATTATTCCCTGTAATCCGGCCGAAGAGTGTCAAATTTTCAGGCCACTGTGCTAAACGAAGTTACCCCTTCCCGCATTAGTCGAACAGAAAAATACTATACATTGTAAAAACCTTCGTAGTAAATAAAAAAAGTGTCAGATGTGACCAGACCCCGTAGCCGAATGGCATTTCTACGACGCGAAACGAAAACGAAACGCCGCGAAAGGTAGTCTGGCGCCGATACACAAGAGCGATAGAGATAGACATCTACGAGCGTTTCGTTTCGTAAGCTTTTGGTGAGCGTTTGTGCATTCGGCTACTGTCGCAGACGATAGGTTGTATATCTGTATACTTTTTATACCTTTTATTTATGGTTTTTTACAATGACGTTTATGTATATATTTTGTTTTCTCGTTTGATGTTTTAGTTGTCATGTTTTCAATATATATTTTAGCTGGAAGCCGGTTGTTTGGTCTCGCTCTCCCTGTGCTATCCCTTTGTCCACATTCCTGGACAGCTACGCATACAGATGTAACATTGGGCTGTACTTATTTACTGGCCAAAGTGTGTACCTAATCTAGTATTACACAATTTGATGTATGAGCCATTTTAGCTACTTATGCCCCTACGTTTTACTATTCATCGTTTATGGATTGCTGAAGCAAAAACACATTTCATGTAAAGTTTCCTATCTTATTATAATTAAAAACAAATATAGCTAGGGGCTTTGTTTTCTATCTTCATATATAAAAAATTGTGTAATATTATCATTTTGTTAATACATATCTTGAAAACTGAGGATTGCTGAAGACTGGACTCGTCAGCAAATATAATATACAGCGGCCAAGTTAGTGGAGTTTACCAAGAAGTACTAAAGCCGTTCATTTTAGGTTGAGAGAAAGAGACAGATATATACCAGTTACATATATCTGTCCCTTTCTCTCAACCTAAAGTGAACGTTTCTATACGGCAGCCAGGTCAGAAGGGGTTTCTGATTGAGGAAGCAGATTTTCAACACGCAATAGTGACGTGCAATATTTTACAGAGTTACGTTGCAATATAATAAACCATTTAAATCGCTTTCATGCGGTTAGAAATGTTAATTGGTAACAATGTTTACTCATGTGTATTGTATTTGGTGGTTGGGTGTGGTTTTCGACAAATGTATGACATTTAAAAATATGTTTGTATGGGCTACTTGCCTCCTAGTCAAATCAGATTCTTTTTAAGAACTGTCAAAACGAATTTGACCGACTTGCTAAAACGGAATTAATATTTGAGTGACGTCGCAGTCAATTCAGTTACTTTATATATTTGTACCTGACTTATTAAATAAAAATTGGATTTTTAAAAAACTTCTGTCCATGATTTTTTTTATAATTATCTGATGCTTTATTTCGTGCATGGTATAAAATATTTTATTTTAAGAATGGTCAAGTTCCCTATTGAATTCATCAATCATCATTCTTTATATATATAAATACCTATAAACTAGCAGTGTTTTATGACGCTAACAATCCTGAACATATAATTTTAAGCTTATTAATATACAGCGGGTAAACGTAATAAGGGCGATAAATGAAACCAGGCGTATAATTCAATATGGTTATCATTAATTAAGAGGTGTTTTTGAGTTACTCTTAATTTTCACCCCATAATGAATTTTTGAAAAAAATCTCAGCAGCAATGTACTGTAAACGTGGTTGCGATGACAATCAATGACAACTGTCAACGAGCGTTTAACGCGAGTGTGTTTGCATTACGTTGCGGGCCGAATTAATTTGTATGGATAAAAAAAAATATTTCAATTATAAGTAAAAGTTATCTAACTACATTTTATACGTCCTATACTCACCACCGTTAAGAGGTTCGCCCGTATTAGGTTTACACCCTGTATAGTTACAAAATTATAAAATTTTGAAAGTGAGTAAGCTTAAGAATCGAGCCATCTTAGGTGCCAGTGCCAATTCGTATTTTTTTTGTGCACTTTGGTATGCCCTTATAAGAGACACAATGTGAAACTGAGACCTTGTCTTGTGATATAGAATTATCGAAGATTAGATTTGACAAATCTGTGAATCACTGTGGATTACACGAAATATACCTTAGCGGATATATTAGGTACACCTGCAGGGTTAGCACATGATTGCCGCGAGAGTATGTCGCCGCGAGATAGACTACCCATCCTTATGTCATTAATACAGTTAGAAGAAGACGTGTCATCTGTCTCGCGGCGACATACTCTCGCGGCCATCATGTGCTAGGCCTACAGGTGTCAATCTCATAAGACGATATTTGTTATTTTTTAAAAACATTTCAACTTGGATATCAACACAACTCATCGGATATGTTGTCAAGAAGTAAATTATTACACGGTATATGATATATAACAGTGATTTTTTTAATGCTTCGTCTGGTTCAAAAAACTTTTTTTTTTTATACTACGTCGGTGGCAAACAAGTCCCATACAACCATTTCAGTCGCAAAATCTTCAAATCAGTAACTAACTGTCAAATGTGACATAACGCGTGGTAACGTCGTGCAAACAATGCGACCGTATTGATACAATAACAAAATGTAGTCGTCGTGTGCACTCGTTACGGTAACAAAATGTGTACGAATTTGTGGCTGTCAATGTCACTGTCAGAATGACTTTTAACGACACTTTATTAGTCGACGTTTGCACACATAACGGTAACAACATGTGGACGAATTTGTGGCTGTCATTGTCACTGTCATAACGGTTTCTGACAGTGACATTGACAGAATTTGTACACACATGTGTAGGTCTGATTACCGAACTGCTCCTAAACCACTGTATCCGCAAATGACAATCTGAAATACGAAGGTTTCTCAAACTGTCTTGTGAAGTTGTGGACTGGTTGCTTTGAATCATTTAAATATGAGCGAATTAAATAATAATAAACGACGACGACCATTTAAGCACTCTTCGACATTTTATAGAAATGTGGGAAAGTTAAGAAAAGTGCAGAATGATATTAACAAATAGATAAGCACTTTATAGTTACTTAATGTATTAAATATATAATTTTTAATTCTTATTGATAAAAATGAAGTGTAGTGTTGCTTTACACAATAAAAGTAGGAATCAAATGAAATAGAGTATTTACTGTGATATTAATAGAATTTCTGTTGCGCAATGATAGTTTTTTTTCAGTACAGATGCTGCTTTTCTTAACGCAGTAGTGCGAGTAAATCAAGCAATGATTCATTTCTTGTCTGGTCGAAACTCTTAGCTTAGATTTAGGTACTGAAAATCGTCGTACGATACACGTGCGAAAAGGACATTCACAACTCGTGTCGATTTAAAACACTCCCTTCGTTCGTGTATTAATTTATCGCTACTCGTATCGATTTTCCTCTTTTCCGCACTCGTATCTACAAGTATTTTGTTTGGGTTACAAAAAAACACATTATTTACTCTACTACGTTTTATTTATGTCTCTTTAACATTACAAATTTGTAGACACTTATCTATACAAAAATCTTGTCAAAAGAAGTACAGATCGCTGAAATTAATGTTGATAGTAATATTAATGACGACTACTTCAACAAGTGTCAATTGTGAAATGCCGCAAAATACTAGTTGCTCTATAGAAGACCATAATAATATGATCCCCGATCCTTTACAACCCAGCAGCTCGGTACGCACGTTACAATTTTTTTTAAATCTTCTTTAGTGAGGGCAACTGAGTACGACGGCATATTTAATTGTTTATAAAGTTTTTAATACAAGAAGCCATTTTGAAAATATAATAAATATTCACTGCTTTCGGTCACGCGTGTACGCTGCGACCATTTTGCGACCGTTTGTCGACCGTTTGGTGACCGTTTGGCGACTGTTTTTTACATGGAATATTACCGTCTTAATCCATATTTTAACAACTTTATTGGTTTTCTAGGCATTATTTTTATTATTTCAGTATAGTATATGCACCGGAGCACTAAAACTTCACCAATCAATATACATAACACGCAAACACCGAGTAGTCAATAATATTATTACTGGTTAAACTGAGGTAAATTGATGGCGCGTTGATAAATTTAGACTTATTTTATGAAATCACTCGAGCAATTTAATTGGCCATGGTAATTAGCCCACTTTATATTACAAATGCAAACAATATTTATCTTTAACAAATTCTTACGCCATTACATTTTAATGTCAAATGATTTTATTTCTTTTTTAGTTTGACGTCTCTGACAGTCGCCATTTGAAAAGAATGAAATGAACGAATGATTTTGGGAAAGTAGTCGCCAAACGGTAACAATGTGTGCACGCGTAGTGCACACTTCTGTCACTTCTGTGACCATTTGTGCCTGTTACCAATCGTCCCCATTTGGGTCGCCGCGACTAAACGTCGACCGTACTGCGACTAAGCATTGAGACCCGAAGACCTGTGTGTACACAAAATAGGAGGATTTGCGTAGGAACGGCGACCGATTATGGTTATATGGGGTACTTAACTTATATTTCAAGTAGACATATGACCCATTTACACGGCATGCGAACTAGTTTTGCATGCGAATTCACATAAAATACGATTAAAGACAAATCCAACCGAACGATTAAATGCCGTATTGTAATGATAATAGCATACGAAGTCTCGTATCGTGTAAATCACGCTTCAAAGGAGATAAAAATACTTTTCCCAATAAAAAAAGTATCATTAAAACGTTGACAGCGGCAAGACAAAATACAATAAAATTGTCAATTTTTCTCGCCGAACCCCGTCTCACTGTCACTGGCAGGCCTTTCTTGCCGTTTTCGTTAAATCTGTCCACCACAGACCGTTCGGCGGCTCCTTGTTTACAAACGTGTTACTTAATATTGTTTTAGGTGGTATCTATAGCAGAGCTAAATCTATTTAAGAGTTTTGAATGACTCACGGTTAGTTTCATTAGAGTTAGATTGACCGAGACAAAGGCCGTGATTACCTTTTTTATTCCTCGATCTCCCGATATTTCGACGCAGTTATATGCATCATGATCTCATGATGAAATTAGTCATAAATAAATATCCACTATTACCAATCTCGTTATACAAAGTTGTAAGTTTTCACGGACTCTAACTAACACTTCACTCGTTAGAACGTAAACTCTCTTAACTTCCAACCTAAGTGTATCATAAAGCTTTGAACAGGGTGTGATTGAGCCAAAGTTCCCCACTAACCCGGTCGTACAAACAATACCTCTGGCCTCACTTTGAACAAACATCTGAAGTCACCCTAACGAACTTCGTTGTACTGTGTGGTATTTGAGTTGCTTGGTTGGCAATATTTTTGTTGTTAATCTGGCTATTTCTGTATACTGCTCAGTGCACAAGTTCTAGGTCCGCTTGCTTGATCCGTTAAAATAATTAATATTTGCAAATCAGCTTTTGAACCCAGAACCAACTTAAAGATGAACAACTCTTCTTATTCCCAATATGTGGGGTCGGTACTACTTGTTCCATTCTTCTTTATCTTTCGTTATCTCGGCACTTACTTCTTTTTTTTCTCCTATCCTTTTTCACACAATCCTTCTATCGCTGTTTGACCTCTCATTTTCCATCCATCAACATAAGTACACCAAAAAATGTACGTCTATTGAGATTTATCCCTCCTTTATTACATGTCCGTTCCACGCTAAACTGCTACCCCCACCCTGCTGGTGCCTCATCTTCCCCGTTATCGGCGTTATTAGGAACGAACACGATATTTTCAAACTCTTACATTTTGACGTTACTAATGAACATGCGCAAACTATGAGAAGAGAACACAGAATACATCACACTACTAACGCACAGAAGGGACACTACGAAAGGTTCAGGTGGTTCAGTGCCGATTGTGTTCCTTTCTAATGCATGGCACTATCTCTTTCAACTATCACGCAATATAGTGTCACGCAAAAGGAGTCCCAAAAAGTTGTACTAACCCTAATAATTGCTACGTAACCATTCCGAATGAAGCCCGAATCACTCATTCGGGACAGTGCCCGACTACTACTGAGATGAGGAGAACGAAAAGTGCCTGTTGTGACTTCTAAATGTTTTATGGTTTTAATTTGTTTCGACACGACCAAAACTATCCAAATTGATCAATCGGATTTAAACTAGATAAGCTTTTATGATTAGTCTTCCTAATATGTGTAAATCAGACCATGTAAATAAATAAAAAATGCTTTTAATGAAATAAAACTATGGAAACGGATTATATCGCGTATTTACAATTCATCCCGACATTTCGAACACTTTACAGCATTCGTGATGGTCAACGGGTGACTGAGGAAATATTACAATTTATTTTTATTATTTCACGAGTAACTATCGCGGTAACCGAAGACAATATTAAATGTTTTTAATATTATAACATTCGTAGAGAACCACTTTGTATAGTCCCATTTTGTCGTTGCATAACAATCAATTAAAGTGTGTAAAACAATGTCGTTTCAATGAAAACCAGAATATACTAGGTACAGTCAACCAATTGGAACCTTAGGCCACTCTACAACCATGTCAAAATGACAAGTAGTAAGATATTTCTTACAATCTAACCTATAACGTCACTATGACATAGTTATACATTGGCCTAGGGTTCCAATTGGTTGACTGTACACTCTCATATTAACACAACGCTAGCTAGAATAGATCGCATTAAATCCAATATACATGCAAACGGCAAATCATAAGGCAGATGGTTGCCACGACTTAGTCGACTAACAAGAGTTAGTGATTTGTATTCTGATGGTGTCAGCATGTTGGTCTGTTGCGTAACTTCAGGGGTTGCCATAGCAAACAGCCAGAGTGGTAGGTACGAGTAATTTAATTAAGGCAGGTACAGGGTGGCAATCATTTCAACATTTTTAACCGCCTTCCAAATCTCAAAGGAAGGGGTTATCAAGTCGTCTGTATGTTTTTTTTTTTTTTTTTTTTTTTATGTTTGTTCCTCGATATCTCCGTCGTTACTAGACCGATTTTGAAAATTTTTTTTTTTATTGAATGTATATGGATACAGATTGGTCCCATTTTTCTCAGAACCCAGTTCTGATGATGGGATCCTGGAGAAATCGAGGGAACTCCTCAAATCTGAAAGGCATACATATGGTGATTTTTGTGTTTTTAAAGGAACAGCATGCATTTAGGTACGGAACAGTGACATTTGGTGCAGTGGAACTGCTGATGATGGCCAGAACGGAACTCTTCAAATCTGAACGGCACGCTTATAGTGACTTTGGTATTTTTATACGAACAGCATGCACTTTCGTCCAGAACAGTGACATTTGGTGCAGTGGAATTTCTGATGATGGTCAGAACCGAACTCCTCAAATCTGAATGGCACGCTTATAGTGACTTTGGTATTTTTATACGAACAGCATGCACTTTCGTCCAGAACAGTGACATTTGGTGCAGTGGAATTTCTGATGATGGTCAGAACCGAACTCCTCAAATCTGAACGGCACGCTTATAGTGACTTTGGTATTTTTATAAGAACAGCATGCACTTACGTCCAGAACAGTGATATTTGGTGCAGTGGAATTGCTGATGATGGTCAGAACGGAACTCCTCAAATCTGAACGGCACACTTATAGTGACTTTGGTATTTTTATAAGAACAGCATGCACTTACGTCCAGAACAGTGACATTTGGTGCAGTGGAACTGCTGATGAAGAGTGAGCCGCCCCTGGTTAGAGTTCCGTTCTGATAATCATTCTCATCTGTAAGTACTTCAGAATCATCCAGATTTCAAAATTGGTTCAGAAATGACGGAGATATCGAATAACAAACATTAAAAAATATACAGACGAATTGATAACATAATCCAACATTTGAAAGTATAAGTATTTATCACCAGAACCCCAAAGGAAGGCGGTTTTTTTTTCTTAAAAATTATATACTACTTAATCGAAATATTTTCCATGTTTTTCATTATTAACTAGAGTGCCATAATTATGTATCCTCGTGCCATATTGGGACCTATCCTAGTTAATATATAATCAAAAATATGGCAAAAATCATTAGTAAAACGCTTCGCCAATAGAGATTGTCTCCCCGTAACTTAATGAAAATTTTAAATAAGTACGTATACCCATGCATTCTTTCTTAAGTAGAAATTAATGTATTTTTCATTTAACACTCGTATTATAAAATCCGGAAAAAATGTATTAAGTTATGAATTGTTTGTAAACGTGATAATTAAACGTTAAATTTTAATTTGCTCTATTATTTGTATTGTGCTCTGCCTACCCCTTCATGGGACACAGGCGTGATTGTATGTATGTAAATTTTAATTTAAAACTCTAAGTATCGTTTGCTGTGCGCAGACAGCCGTTTCTGTTTGATATTTGGTTAGCAACAACTTCAACATCATCATAACCATAAGTTAGTGTGTATCGAACGCTTATAGTACAAGTCTGTAACTTTTCTGCGATGTAGGTGGTAGTTTGGTGTACATACATTATTTAGCTATGTCATCAAATTATTCTGTACACACATAATTAATTCCCTGCTAAAACGTTGGACACTTGTAATTAGTTGCTCCTGCAGAAGCTTAAAAAAGGTTAAGTACGGCGTTGACTGAACAAAAGATTTCCTCTGGCAGAATTAATCTTCCTGATGTATTTAAGAAATGGAACCGCCAAGATTTTGAGTGTAGGTGAGGGATGGGGAGGATCAATTTCAAAATTAAGAAGAGAATATCAATTTCCTTGATAGATCTGTAAGCTGAGCACATGATTGACGCGAGAGTATGTCGCCGCGAAATAGATCACACGTCATCTTCATCGTCAGTATTAAATGACATAAGGACGAGTAGTCTATCTCGCGGCAATCACGTGCTAGGCCTACTGTGACATTTGTAGTTACTTGGCTCATGCCATACGGATTCCAAGGCACACAGGTTAAGCTAATTTTGGCATCGAGTGAGTGACACACAAATTGTTCATATCACATCAACAGGTGGTAAATATTGTCTGTAAAACATCAAAGTACATCATCATTTAAACTTCAATTTTACGAATTATCTTTGGGCATCAAGTTAAATATTCTTTAAAATTACTTTGCAGTGTTGTAAATAAAATGCAACCTTGTCATTCGTTTCTGAAATATACATAGGTCTGGTGAAAAAGCGATTTATGGTCCACTTGTACCAAGAAACCATCCAGAAGTTGAGGGATGCGTGCACGGACATTACTCCAGTTAGGTACTCTATTAATGACTACGTGCAGCGCCCCAGATCAAAACTCAGCAAAGGACATTTCAAAACACTAACTGGCTTTGTTTTGGGACATCCGCAGAGTTTTCCCGGTAACAGTTTGTTCTGTTATTTATAGATTTGTTTATGATGTGGCTCAATGAAAATCCTAGTTTGTGACCTCGAGCGGCGCATGCAATATGTACTGTATCTATACAATTTTTGACAAAGTTCGGCGCATAAACTGTTTGTAGACTTGTTTATGTTTATACACGTTCGTATAAATCAGGTGCCGAAGCCGAATGGCATTTCAACGACGCGAAACGAAACGCCGCGAAAGGTAGTCTGTCTCTGTCGCACCAATACGCAAGAGCGATAGAGATAGATATCTACGAGCGTTTTATTTCGTGAGCGTTTGTGCCATTTGGCTACGCACACTGAGCTACAGGGTTTAACGCAAACTGCCCGTGCCCCGTACTTGATGACGACAAGTTTACTGTGTTACATTTTGAGTGTTTTTATTTGGTAATGCCCATAGCCAGTGTATTAAGAATTATTAACATTTAAGTTACCTAATATAATACCTACTTTAAACCTTAAGCTAAGCACAGTAGAACTAAATGTTGAATCTTGCATTAGCACATAACCTTTTATCTCTGACCATGTGTTACGATAAGAAAACAAAACCCTGCCATGCTTCAAAGAGCATACTTTAGCGAAAGGCAGACCACTTAGTGATTTTAGTGATTTCTTTCCGTACACAGAATTAAAGCGGGCGTTGCCGAGCGAGAAAGAATCACCTATATTACAAATTTTGCCAAAACCCTCGACGCCTACAATATTTAGAACTCCCGATGTCAGCCCAAAATGGAAATGTATAAGAACGGACCGTATTACAGAGCCATACAAATCTATAATAAAGTCCCTCAATACTTAAAAACCGAACAAACAAATTTAAACTTCATAAATCGACTTAAATGTAAGCTGGTGGAAAAGTGTTACTAAGTACTCAATTGCTGAATTTATGGAGGATAATAATGTGTAATTTGTCCCCTAAATATTTAAATATAAATGATAATAATAAGTAGACAAACTATTGATGTTACTTTCACTAAAATAATATATTCGAACAATTTGTAAAATTTATCGTTATTTCTAGTAATGTAAGATGTTAAAAATAAAAACACGAAAAAATATTTCGGGAAAATATGATTTTGGCCACTTCCAGACTGCGAACAGCGCCATCTAGTTTTAAGCCTTAAAGGCCCATACATTTCAGGGGTACGCTTTTTGTATGGGCTTTGTCTGTCCCATATTATATGGTCAATGATGTAAACACATCAATCAAACAGGGACCGCAATCCGTCGCTTTCCTTTCTTGCACTTTAGGTGTGTATTATATATTATATACCCATACACTGAGGGAAATAAAGTTTAACCAACATATCTAGCACAAAAGGACTGTAAACTTAACCAGACAGTCTGTCGCTGTTTCCGAGTGCACTGTGCGGTCGCAGGAGGCAGGTCGTGACGCGGCGGTATATCACAGACTGCCGGTGTCGTATAAAAGATGAGTCCGGCTACACCGTAGCGAGCTCGCCAGGCCAAGGGGGAATATCACGGCAATATTCTGCTGCCAGATTGCAGCATATCACACATTGCATTCTGCATCTGCAGGAGCGAAAATGCTAAAATGGAAAGGAGCCCTTCAATTTATAGAAAAAAAATTGTCCGTTGAGTACAATTCAGTCAATGGATATTGCGAATAAATCCTTAAAATAGAGGTACCGCTCTCGAATGTTTCTTTTTCCAAATATTTACCAACCCGAACGAAATTTGAGAATCTGAATAGCAATGAGATAATCTGTATCGGACCGTTTAGTGTTTTGGCTAATTGTTATGAATTCTGAACAATCACACCTTTTTTGTGGCATAAACAATTTGGTTGTTTTTGGAAAATTTTGATGGGCTATTTTAGCGCCTTTAAAAATAAGAGTTGTGTTGAAAACATAATTGCTTTAGATTCAAAAACCAGGGAGGAAGTAGTCGAAAGCGTTTTTATGGAGAATTGACCGTTCTGGTTGCGTCTTAATCATGACATTGGTGTGACACGGCGGTCTGTTGATACATAACCACAGAGAACCTCCTATAGAGTAGCAATTTTGTATATTTTGTTCGCGATTCGAGTCACCAGTGTTTGGGGTGCGAGGAGCGGGCGGGGAATGTGTTAAGCGCGCTGTGATTGGCCGTTTCAAGGACGGCGGGCAGTCGCGCCAGATGAAAAGGGACAGAAGTATGACTGTCCCTCTACTGACGCGTAAGTGGCCAATGTAAGTTGACCTATGCCGGCTCTGAATAAATTATAAATATGACTTATTTGTGGAATGTAATGCCGTCTGTTTTTAAATTTGAGCTTCTTGTTACCTTTCCACACCATTTCACACTACAGGTGGACATCTTTAAGGCATCAAAATACCCTTTTCCAATTTTTTAGTGCGAAAAACACGCGCTGCTTTCGGGTCTGTTACTTGGTCGATACTGATCGGGCACGGCGAGCGCCCGCGCTTATATCAGTGCAAATACTAGGAAGGCTGGCGACCGCGAGTCGTCTTGTAATGGATGTCTATAGGGGTTGGTCTGTGTACATAACGATCAACTTTTGAATATTTACATTCTTTACACATATAGTTTTAATCAAATTAAATTAATAATATTTTATCGGTTTGTTATTTAAATTTAGTTAGGCATTGTTTTATGGCCATTCAGTTAGTTTAAACTTTAGTTTTGATTTCATAATTTTCAGTCTGTATATTTAGTATAAGTATTTTATGTCATTTGAATAAAAAATATACACTATTCAGGTTCACATTATTAAGAAAAGCTTATTTCCGTTAATAATCGTCCCTCCACGAACCGATCAAACGTTGGGGTTTATTTGGCATTACAAGCACGTTCAGGGTTATATTTATTAGATTATTAGAGACGATTGCGATATTTTTACAATTACGAATTGGTTGATTGCTCGAGCGAGAGTTCCGTAAGCTCGGCTGGGTATACACAATGTCTCCACTAACGATTGTACACGGGAAATACCCATTAGATGTCGTGATGGAGGATCAAACCAGTCTAGCCGAAGTGACAGTCATTGTCGCTACATAGCGATTGAAACGCAGTCTATGTCGAGTCACTACAGAAGAGCGAAAGGGAGAGCAAGCTACAATATGTTTACGAAGCGTAAGCGATTGTGACGTGAGCTAGGTACCGAGGATAGACAATGTGTCACCTAACACGAAGGGCTTTTATTGAAGAGAATTATATGAAACTGGCTCTGCCCGAGATTTCGTCATCGTAGAATGATGATAATAATTAATAAAAACTACCCTACGTCCTACAAAGAGTCTCGAAGCTACCTATTTGTTCAACTAAATCGGTGCAGCAGCATTAAACTTAAAGAGGCAACACAGACAGGCTTACTTTAATACTTATAAGCATCTGGGCAACCGAGCTTCACTCGGAGTTCGACAACTGGAAAATTCGCGTTTTTCGGGACCTAAAACTAAGCTAGATCAATTTTTCACCCCTGAAAACCCTCACATAACAAATATCAGCCACATCTATCAAGAATTGCTCGTTTAAAGGTATAAGTTACTAGTAAAATAAACTGATACCGTATTAGCCAGCTACCAACTTTATCCGCAAAAAATGATTCTAATTACTTGTAGCAGTTAATACTGGGGACAAAAAGCATTCATTTCATAAGGAAAGTAAAAAAAATTCTAATAAGCTCCCGAGTAAAATTTTCCTCTTTGTTACATGATACTTTCGACGTTATTTAATGAATGCTCCAAGAGTTTGTGCATTTTTTTTAGGTAAGTATTAGAATTGTTGAATGTTTCAAATAAATATTTAACAAAAGTACTAACTATAATATACAAACTGTTATCGCAGGTTATATTATCCATACTAATATTGTAAATGGGAAAGTATATGTGTCTGTTTGTTTGTCCGTCTTTCACGGCAAAACGGAATGACGAATTGACGTCATTTTTGTAGTGGAGATAGTTAAAGGGATGGAAAGTGACAAAGGCTACAGTTTGTCTCTTTCTAACGTGAGTGAAGCCGCGGGCAAAAACTATTAACTATTATAGTTTAAAGGACTGGCCCCGTAGCCGTATGGCATTTCTGCGATACGAAATGCCGCAGAAACTACGAAAGGTATATTGTGGCCATTTGTGCATTTGGCTACGCACACTGGCTGCGTTTCGATTGCCACGTAGCATCAACGATTGTTTGTCCGGCTAGCCCGACTGGGCAAAGCTTGGAGATTATCCGGTCTTACGTGAGAAGTTCAGAGTCCTCATTGGCTGGGGACTTACCCGAACCACGTTCAACGTATTGCCTCCCTGTCACACTGATGTACGGATTGACAAGTGCGACAGAGACCCAATTTGCCGAACATGGTTCGCAGTAGGACGTCCGCTGTCGCTGGCTTCTGTACTCCCAGGTGACCGTTTTAATTTTTAGATCCTTGATAATAGCCTAGATCACAAGTTTTAAGGGTACTAGTTGTTCACAACTGTCTTTTAGAGACTATTACTTCATGAGCAGAGCAATACAACTTCAGAAATGATAGTCAAAGTCTGTTATAAGGTACATACATTCGGTAGGTACTCACAAAACGCTCCCAAAATCACAGTCTTGAAGATTTTAAAAATAAAAAGGAAACTGTAATAAGAATTTAAATGCCATATTTTTGTCGAACTTAAAATTCTTTTTTGTGTCGATTAAGGAGAGATAACATTCTCATGTTCTATCGATTTCAGCTAGATTTAGCCTGCATGTTATAGGCATTTACGATCGCACATACTTAATATACTCGTATGTACGTTTACATACATACAATCACGCCTGTATATCATGAAGGGGTAGGCAGAGCACATGAAACTACTCAAGTTTCAGTGCCACTCTTGGCAAATAAAGGGTTGAAAGAAAATGAAACTGTGACATTGCAGTGACAGGTTGCCAGCCTCTCGCCTACGCCACAATTTAACCCATATCCCACAGTCGCCTTCTACGACACCCACGGGAAGAAAGGGGTGGTGAAATTCTTAACCCGTCACCACACGGGCACGTCACCACACGGGCATACGCACGTACGTATGTACGTTTAATATTAATATTATTGCCTGGGTTATGAAATTCTCCATCTCCTTGCTCCCGTGGGTATCGTAGCCGAAGGGATGACTATGTACGTCACTGAACTTCAGCGGTTTCATGTGTTCTGCTTACCCCTTATGGGAATATAGGCGTGAGTATATTATGTATGTATGTAATGTAATCATATCTCCTCCTTTAACTACTAATGGCTTACGTACTCACAAGCCTGTATCACTTACAAAAGTATGTTTAATAATTTAATCACTGCAAGAGGCTAGCACATGATTGGAGCGACAATATCTCGTATCGACGTAGATCACATATCTTTTTCTAATTGTATCTCGCGACGACATACTCTACAAAGCCAGTTCATGACCGCTAGAATCTCTCGAGACACATCATCATCACCTATATAAATAGTCTATAAACCGACGGAATATAGTATGTGACACGTACTCACGTGGACGTGGGATTGGGCAAAACCCGAGAACTCGATCAGCAACGGATTTTAGTTTCACGAAACGTAACATGATTTTTGTATTAGGCTTCCTCACCTCACGGAGCGTTTTCAGTTCGCTGGAGCGAATGCGAGGGCAAAGTCGTTCGTTACTCGCAGCACAGACATATTCAGTGCAGTCTAGAAATAGACTTATGGAACCTTTTTGCATTAGCGGACTGACTTTTACTGGACTTTAGAGTGACCTATACGTATAATAGTCAACAAAAACACACTACCTATTCATAAATATAAAGTAATAACCGGACAACCGGTCTGGCTCAGTCGATAGTGACCCTGCTTGCTGAGCCGCGGTCCTGGGTTCGAATCCCGGTAAGGGCATTTATTTATGTGATGATATTTGTTCCTGAGTCATGGATGTTTTCTATGTATATAAGTATGTATTTATCTATTTAAGTATGTATATCGTCGCTTAGCACCCATAGTTCAAGCTTTGCTTAGTTTGGGGCTAAGTTGATCTGTGTAAGGTGTCCCCAATATTTATTTATTATTATTTATTTATTATAATCATTAACTATAAGTTACATACATATACATATAATTACGCCTGTATCCCATAAATGGGTAGGCAAAAGCACATGAACTACTAAGTTTCAGTGCCACTCTTGGCAAAAAGGGGTTGAAAGAAATCCAAATTGTGACATTGCAGTGACAGGTTGCCAGCCTCTCGCCTAGTCGACTTCTGCGCACCCACGGGAAGAAAGGGGGTGGTGAAATTCTTAACCGGTCACAACACGGTGCAGCTATAATTTAACTGTTACTATAAAATTGAAAATTAGTAATCTATACATTAGTAGAAGAGTGTATTATCTTCTGCTAATGTTATTTTTACATTTACAAAGACAGTTATTTATACAAGAGTAATTAAATAAAAGCTTGTAATTATTTATAGTGATAATCACTTTCAATCAAGAAAGAATACCGTTCTACAAATCTCATATCACGAATTTTGAACTTTGCGGCTTCCCGAGTTTTAAATACCTACGTGTGTCAAAAGCGTAATCGTCACGGGAAATTACAATACATTCATTGTATAAAGTGAACAACTCAACACGCCGAACAAATCAAGAGTGAACAGGCATCTTCTGGGCGAGCTCACTGCATCGTAGGCCACGCCTTTGGCTAGTCTGTGGTCAAGAGTAAGCCCATTTATAATAATAAAAAAAAAAAACAATTACTTATACCAAGGATGATATAATACGGGACAGACAAAGCCCATACAAAAAAGCGTACCCCTGAAATGTATGGGCATTTTAGGCTTAAAACTAGATGGCGCTGTTTCGCACCCTGGAAGTGCCCAAAATCATATTTTCTCCCATGTCTGCGTGTTTTTTGTACTTTTATTTTTTTATAAAAACAAATGACACGCTTCTTTATTTTAATATCATGATATCACGACAATACACATTTTGACAATAATAAATTTTTAGGCATCATCAGTGTTATCGAGGTACGATTCTTAGTATGAAGATTGTAAATCCTATATATATACACCTACTAGACCGAAAACATGTCACAAATATGTGTCATAACAAATATGTGGGACTGAATAGATTGACCCATTTACATTATTCAGTTAGATACGTATTCCTTAGCCTAAGAAAGGTGTGAAGGAACTTATGTCGTTCGCTACATCTTATACTATATCTTTCTTACATTTTTAAAACTTTTTAAAACAGGTCCTAAGAAGTCCCTTTGATCTTTGGAGGGTAAAGCTTCGAAGTACGTTTAAATAACACAAGGACAGCAGCGAACCAGGAAAATTGTTACAAAAAAATGAGAATTTGAATGAAGAAATATATTTTAAAAAATGTTTTTTTTTTTTCTTTTGCAACGATATACATATAATATAAATACATATCGCACTGGGTTCAGTTGAGACGATGCCTGTCACGTTTTCATTTAATGACACATTTAATTTTCTGTGAGGACGTGTGTATTTTATCGTTTACAATTTACAAGAATATCGTGGAAAGTAATTTTGGCAATTACATGCTCGGAGGATTTGTAGGAAATTCGTCAATGTACCTGTATAATAATAAAGATCTAAGAAAATCTAAGGTAAAAGTCAACTTCATTTTACCTAAGGTACAGCGGGGAAAATCTCGACTGGGGGGCAATTGTAACTGATCCATTTTTTTGCATTATTACTATATGATGTTGAGTTCTACATGTATCCACTGAACACGTCTACCATATTATAATATATTATATGAGTGTCAGTGTTATATTATAACCGGTGGAAACTTTATTTAACAATGCAAACATTGTAAAACATGGAAAAAATGGACCAGTTACAATTGACCCCCAGTCGAGATTTGCGCCGCTGTACCTTATCATGATCATTTATTACGTTATTTTTGTATGTAGTGACAGTTATTTACAGTACCTACATTACACGCAATTTAATACACGAATCTTTTTAGAGTCACTTACGTTTGTTTAGACTTACAGTTGTCTGGAAGATATAGCCTTAGAAATAAGACCGCCTGTTGTATAAAGTTATGTGCTTATATTTTTTGTAATAATCTTTTAACAGAATCATACATTCCTTTCAAACGAAGAACAACTGTTTCTTTGTGTTATATGACTTGTAATCGGTTGATATCGAATACAAAAAAAAAAGAACTGAACTGTTGAAAACTTGACAAATACTCCGCTATCTTATTTTCCGTATCATCACCCAGAAAATATTTAACCTAAGTGAGGAAATAGATTGAACGTTAATCCGTTTACCACATGCGTGCATTAAACAGAGTAAAATAGGCTCTAATACTATCCATTTCAGTCGGGAATACGACGATGGGATAGAAGTTTCAATTTGAACAGACTCACCAAGATTATCCGCTCGGTACAATGGGAAAATTGCTATCCACAGTAGGACGAGGATGCCTGTTTTCCGCGCCATTGCTGCGCGCACGTCTGCGGTCACGTTACACTGGTCCGATCAGTTCACACATGTTTGACAGCTGTGTTTAAACCGCATGTTGACCATCACCGGTGCACAAAACTAGTATTCGAGGCCGAATACATGCTGATTGGCGATTTATCTGTAACAAAAATATACAGTGGTTATATGAAGCTTGGGCACTGGCAGCCTAGCGGTAAGTACGTGCGACTTTCGTTCCGGAGGTCGCGGGCTCCGGCTCGCACCAATGAGTTATTCGGAATTTATGTGCGATAGGTCATTTGATATTTGCCAGTCGCTTTTCGGTGAAGGAAAACATCGTGAGGAAACCGGACTAATTCCAATAAGGTCTAGTTTACCCTTCGGGTTGGAAGGTCAGCTGGCAGTCGCTTTCGTAAAAACTAGTGCCTATGCCAAATCTTGGGATTAGTTGTCAAAGCGGACCCCAGGCTCCCAGGAGCCGTGGCAAATGCCGGGAGAACGCAAGGAGGATGATGATATGAAGCTTGGGCACGTAGCTTGGTGGTGTAGATTTAAAACAGTTTAGATGATTTATGACTATAAGGGATACTTGCACCAACGAAAATGGAGGGTTAACCCACCATTTTATATGGAATTTGACAGATGACAGCCCACTAACCCTGAGTTGTGGTTGGTGCAAGTGGGCCTAAACCGCATTGTGATTTGGGCATCGCATTTTATAGAAGGTAGTGTACTCGTAAAATTAAAGTTGTTTACACAGTATGTAGGTATTGTCATTAAGCATATGATTTATATGATGTGGAAAAAAATAATATTATAATTTTATTTATTTATTCGTATGGCGCATTTACATAAACTTTCAAACAATATGTAGCTAGAAAATTATAAGTCCACATTCAGGGTCCCAAGTCACGAGATTGCGTCAGGTGTTAATTTAAACAGGTCTTCCGGAGGGCCTGGGAAAGCATGCAGAGGACAGCGCTGTATAATGTGCTCAATGGTTTGAGCCCACAGACCAACCCCTATAGACATCCATTACAAGACGACTCGCGGTCGCCAGCCTTCCTAGTATTTGCACTGATATAAGCGCGGGCGCTCGCCGTGCCCGATCAGTATCGACCAAGTAACAGACCCGAAAGCAGCGCGTGTTTTTCGCACTAAAAAATTGGAAAAGGGTATTTTGATGCCTTAAAGATGTCCACCTGTAGTGTGAAATGGTGTGGAAAGGTAACAAGAAGCTCAAATTTAAAAACAGACGGCATTACATTCCACAAATAAGTCATATTTATAATTTATTCAGAGCCGGCATAGGTCAACTTACATTGGCCACTTACGCGTCAGTAGAGGGACAGTCATACTTCTGTCCCTTTTCATCTGGCGCGACTGCCCGCCGTCCTTGAAACGGCCAATCACAGCGCGCTTAACACATTCCCCGCCCGCTCCTCGCACCCCAAACACTGGTGACTCGAATCGCGAACAAAATATACAAAATTGCTACTCTATAGGAGGTTCTCTGTCTTTGAGCCTCTTCACCACATTCGCAGAGCGCAGAGTCCCGTCAACCCCATTTGTGGCGAAAGTAATTACAGCGCCCGTGACCAGTCCTCAGTCTGTTCACTCGACACGCTTCGCTATGGGATCCATGGTTGGCAGTAGAGTTCCAGCAGTAGTTTTACTCCACTCGTATTTCCAACTCTGTTCGAGGTCAAAATCATTCAGTTTTTGGTCTGTAACGCATGCTGGGTGGCGAGACTTAAGATGTATATTATAATAACAAGAGAGTATCTTTATTGTCGTAGTTATGAGCCATATAAAATCAAATATAACATGAACTTAAATAAAATTGATTTGTTACAACTTTTTACAAATTAAACGTAACAAACGTAAATATTATAATTTATGTCAACAATAGCCATTGAAATACCTCTTTTATTTGATTTTGAAAGAGCTTCTGATTCTGATCAGAATAAATACGAAATTTGGGACAAAAATGTATTATGGATATTCCTTACGTTATCTACCAAATAATATGTCAAATCAGTTGTCTACAAGTACATTGATTGTTCAATGTTTTGAAACTTATTTTTATATTTATCTCTTGCGTCGATAAACCAAATGAACCCTAGCATATATTGTGGATTTACTTATCGTCATTTTATAGGTTTTTAATTCTGAATATTGAAAAAAAAATCAGTCGAATTGAGAACCTCCTCCTTTTTTCGAAGTCGGTTAATAACGATATAAAATTAATGTTATATCTAAATATATCGCTAGACATAAAAAATCTTATAAACAACTTAATAATAAAACCTAAATTTTAATCTACATATTATATACGTTTGACTATACCTAACTGATTATTTTGTACAAGAAATAAGTAAGTTACCTATTACATAATACACACGGGTAAATATTTTTAATATTTTTATGGCTCATCAATACACGTAAGTAAATTAGGTACTTTATTGAGAGGACGTAACGAGACAGTTTTTTAGGGTTCCGTAGTCAACTAGGAACCCTTATAGTTTCGCCATGTCTGTCTGTCCGTCCGTCCGTCCGTCCGTCCGTCCGTCCGTCCGTCCGTCCGTCCGTCCGTCCGTCCGTCCGTCCGTCCGTCCGCGGATAATCTCAGTAAGCACTAGAAAGCCGAAATTTGGTACCAATATGTACATCAATCACGCCAACAAAGTGCAAAAATAAAAAATGGAAAAAAATGTTTTATTAGGGTACCCCCCCTACATGTAAAGTGGGGGCTGATATTTTTTTTCATTCCAACCCCAACGTGTGATATATTGTTGGATAGGTATTTAAAAATGAATAAGGGTTTACTAAGATCGTTTTTTGATAATATTAATATTTTCGGAAATAATTGCTCCTAAAGGAAAAAAAGTGCGTCCCCCCCATCTAACTTTTGAACCAAATGTTTAAAAAATATGAAAAAATCACAAAAGTAGAACTTTATAAATACTTTCTAGGAAAATTGTTTTGAACTTGATAGGTTCAGTAGTTTTTGAGAAAAATACGGAAAATTACGGAACCCTACACTGAGCGTGGCCCGACACGCTCTTGGCCGGTTTTTTGTAAGATTCTTAGATTTGTAGACATCATAATGAATAGGTAGATATTGATAATTTCTTTTCTATTTTCTACAATCTACATCATACAAATGTTGTTAATAAACGCTTTATTTATAAACCTGAATTAGCAGATAAAAGTTTATCATTACCTGTCATATTGACTTACGTATTTGACACGGTATCGCTTAAATTCAAACTAGGGTAAATCCATTCTGCTATATGGTTGATTATCTTTCAGCTCAATATTATATTTTTTATATACCTATTCAACCTTAAATCATAACGTATTTACCCAAGTTTGAAGTTATGCACCACACATATCCGTCAAGTGAGAAAGAGATAAAACACATTTTAACTGAGACCGTATGTTTTTTTAAAGAATAAGTCACCAAACTTTAATTATTCTCCATAAACTGTAAGAACCTCTTTTGACATAATATTTTTGAAATTTAGTAACGAAGATATAATAAATGTACTTAACATGTCATTTCATAGATTATTTAAGAACACGAAACATTGTTTTTTCTATCCTCCGCTGCTCTAAACGAAGTTACTGCTTTCCGGCTCCGTCGAACACAAAAATAGTATACTTACGTACACACCTTAACCAGTAAAAAAGAAAGCCTCAGATTAGGTACTACGAGATTACTTTACTGGCTACTATTGAGTGCCCGGCAAAACTTAATACTTGTATTTGTACCTACTCTAAGAACAAATTATATTATTTTCATAGAAAATATTTTAACTTGTATTTATAAGTAGTCACACTACTATTATGTTATAAAAATTAAATATAAAAATTCTTTCAAAAATTCGGCCGAGTGGTTTAGGCATCCGTCCGCTGGTTCGATTCCAGCTCGGAACACTTGGAGGCCTTGGTCACTTTTTCTTTGTATATGACATTTATTTAATATTTGTATTTGTATCTTTTACTTCTTTAAATTTTAGACAATAGTAAGTAGATTACGATTACAGTCAAACTTATATCATAGTTTTGTGGAGCACTGTACTTATATTTATTCTATTGTTACCTTTGATTGTAATAAATAAATACCGAAGAGTCTCGACCAACATCTCGAGAGACTCTCGCTAGGTGGTTGGATGAAGGGTCAGATGCAGAAGGCGGTGATCTTGGACACGGCGCGGATAGTCCGACGGTTCCTCTCTCTGCAGCCCTAACCACCGGCAGCTTGGGCCCTGCCCTGCTGCTGGCGGCACCCTAGGTTAGGTTTTTTATAATATGTTTATATATTTTTTATTGTTTTGTAAGTGGTTTAGTATTTTACTTTTATATTCGTATTATAAATAGCCTAGCCTAAGACTTAAAAGAAATAAAGAGAAATATAAATAATAATAACACACCACTGAATAAAAATCAAACTTTGATAAAATGGTGGTGACTTTCACTTTACACGTGCAAAGTCTTTCCTTATCAAAATCGCTTTTAACTTATTCTGAATGGTAATTGAATTTAATGTTTTCAGTTAAGTAAAATTAATTTAAATGATTACTTCCTGTAGCTGTAAAACTTTTTTTTTAAATATTATTATGTCCCACCTGAAGATAAGCAGTCACCGTAGTGTATAAACAAAAATTGCAACAAGGACGCACTCATAAATATTATGCGACCATGATGATATTGTTGGATTATAATACATTATAATGAATACATAAATTACCTGCAAAACTATTAGTGCTCATAAAAAACGAAAAAGTGAAAAACGCTTAGTCCAAGCCACGATTACTCGTGCTATGGGAATATCCGCATTTTGGAAATAATTGAAAAAACTGAATCGAAAAAACATATACACGTTAATCTGTTGACGATTGCGACCGCAGGGGAAAATGTCCTCTCATCCCATTCAATCCCATTGTACAAAAAGCAAATCGAGTTAACCGTCGTAGATAAATAGCCTAGAGCTATCGCTCCGGTCAATAACGTTACATTTATTTTATGACCAAAAGACATTTTTATGTGAACTATTCGACATTTAATGATTACTAGATAATAGACATATCTATTGCCGTATTCAAACAACGCTTCTAAGATTTGATTAAAACGTCACTGCTGTATATATCGATCTGTCAGGGTATAAAGCGACGTTTAATTTCAAAATGTCATTTCTGACAATATATCCGTTCCGACCGATATGATTGACTAAAGCCCACTTGCACCAACCACTTAACCCAGGGTTAGTGGGCCTCCCTTCCTCGGGTTAACCCTTCAGTTTCGTTGGTGCAAGTGGCCCTTACAGATCAGTGGCCCGTTTCTCGAAAGGTATAAGCCTTGTATTACAAGTGTGTTTCCATGACAACCCATACGATTTGACAGTTCGCGCACTTGTAATACAAGGCTTGTACCTTTCGAGAAACGGGCCCCTGATAGATACATCAAATAATTATCATTTATTAATTTTCAAATTGGGCATTTAGCAAGGAGAAATATCCAGGTATTTATCATTTTATAAGAGTAGATACTTAAGTATGGACGGAAAATTTGAAGTGTTCCTCATAATGGGCCTATTATTAGCTGTTTAAGAACTGTTATGTTCCAAATCAAACACAGGGTTACCGAGCTTCGAATTTTGGTATTCTACGCCATAGATTAAAAGAAGATTACGAATGTGTAACGTCATTCTGGCACCACTTTTCCATTAGGTACGACAATATAAGGTGTTAACAAATTAGTCACGGATATTTTTACGGCTGATAGGTACTCCGCCCCTGGAGTATATTTATGTATGAAACATCATAGGTTTTGTTATGTTTTTTTGGAGGAAACTAGGAAACAAATGTGCAATGTTAAAACACCCTGTTAATAAAATAATTAAATGAGATCTCTCTAGACACTATTAACGTAACATGAGAGACAAGTGTTAAATAATATCCTGACAGGCAATTACATTATAGAGGATGGTTATTTAGAAAATAAATTAAAATATTTATTTTGTTAAGGAAATGAAAAAAAATCATATGATAATTTTGTATTAATTTCTAGTAAAAGTTAATTGTTTTGATGTTAATTAACGCTCCTTAAAATATCCGTCACTAATTTGATAACATATATAACATACCCAGTTGGTTAACAAACATTAATATAACATATTGAACATTAACATATTGAAAGAGCCCAGAGAGCCGTTCTAAAGGTAGCTACTTTCCGCCCATTCCTCTTCCCATGTAACCTTCTTTACAAGTCCTTTGGGGTCCTTACTGTTAGACAATTGTTTATTTTGAACATTGTATTAAAACAGCACGCCGCAACCCCGTACAACACTGAACATACTAACAAGAGGCGCAAAGATATTGTTTGTCAACAAAACATTCATAGGAAATATGCCTTTTCTATGAGATTTTTCATCGCTCTAGGTCCTTTTTTATATAACAAGCTTAATGCAATTTTAGATTTATACTCACTTAGCTACACGAAGTGTAAGGAAACTCTCCGAAAAGCCCTCCAAAATATGACGTACGAAGACACAGAGAATCTACTATTAGTTATAAAATGAATATATAGATAGGTAATAGGTAGGTCTAAACACACATTGAGATAAATAAGATTATTAATATATTATGTATAACAATGGTATTGATCTGCTAAAGCAAATAATAATGTAAATAGTTATATTATATAAATAACTTAAGTAGTGAAATGAATAAATGATAAATAAATACATTTTGTAAGTGAACATTAAAATTGAATTAAATTAAGTTTGAACCTTGTTTTGCCGTACCTCTCGCCTGAAACACAGGGTTTCCCTAGTTCAGGCAAATGTAAATCATCGATAATTTTAAGTATTTGTTGGATGTAATGTAAATATGCAATACTTGTTTTCAATAAAAATTATGTTTATGTTTATGTTTATGTTTTATGTTTATTCGTATAATTTTCCCACTCTGTTGCTTTTGGTAGCTCTAGTTACCAGCTGTCACCTTTATTTTACTTGATAATAGAATCCATTGGAAATTTTAGAGCAATTGAAAAATATAGTTAATTGAGTGTCAGGAGTGTGTATCCAAGTATGTTTGTGTACTGTGTGTAAGGTACACAGCCGAAACGAGCGGTTAGAGCCGAACGGAGCCAACACTATTAAAATAGTACATTACATCAGAGGCCGGGAAAATGAGGATTTCCGGCCAAGTGGGTATATACGGCCGAGCGAGCGTGCGAGCGAGGCCGGATAGGGATACGAGGCCGGGAATCCGTTTTCACGCCGAGGCATGTATAGTGCTTTTCTCAAACATACAATGAAATAAAATAAAAAATGCTCTAAAGGACAATATTTTATAAAAAAAGTTACTTTGCAGACCTAGGGCTGAAAAATAATATGAAATCCCTTTACAGTCCTCTCGAGTTGTTGCGCCCAAAAAGCGATACTTCCCAGCCCATTTTAAGGAACGTAAAGACAATATTTCATTGCATGTTTGAGAAAAAAAGTTTTTTAACACTAATACAATCCAGACCTACTTAATATTATTTTTGTAAAAAATGTGCGGGAGCAAGATGTAATTACATAGTGATGTTGATGTACCTATCTTGAAATATGATGCTGTTGTCAAGTCACATTTGAGAGACATAAAACACTTTACAGAGGAAAAATTAAATATAATGCGGACCCCAATTTCCTTCATTTATTCCGGAATTCCACTTAAGCAAGTTTGCCTTTACGCCTGGGGATAGAATGACGCTGGTGGGTGGAGGTTTTTAAATTGAAATAATTTATGGACAGATGTAAATCTTAGTCTTACGCCTTGGTAATTTTTATTTTTATCTTCTGTTGCTTTTTTATAGGGGGACTTTGAGCTGTAAAATAGAATTTAAGTGCTATGAGGGTTTTCTAAACCGTTTTTGTAGGCGGCGATATTGATGTGCCAGATCTTTCTGACAGTAAAATTTAAAATCTAAAAATGTCGATTTAATATGATTGGCAGATTTTTAAGTTTTCTATCAGAAAGCAGGCGCCAGCTGCTGGTTTTATAAAACAACACTCGTGTTTTAATGCCTCTTATTGTGTAAAAGTCACATGAATAACTGTTCTGTTGCCATACAAATTTTACCTTTAGGTGAAATCTAGTTTACCTCCATATATAAGCAAACGGGATACCCCCATTTGCCAGAATTTCATTTGCCATAATTTTATTTGCCATCCTATTCAACAATCATAATATTGTTTCTCATAACATCTTATGCCATAATCATTGTTTACTATATTAATCTAGTGCCAGAAACTTTGTTTCCCATAAAGTCAGTTTCCATAATTTCATTTGTCAGAATCATCGAAATCCGTAATTACCACATTCCATACCATCATTTGTCATACAAATTAGCGTCCAGAAAAGTCAATTTCCATAATGTGCTTTGGCAGAATCGAAAACTACTATATTAGGTACTAGAAGGACTAGAGAATGAAACTGCTATCAGAAAGTAGGTTAGGTTAGGTTAGAACTGTGACCCCCTGGAAAATGAAACTGCTATCAGAAAGTAGGTTAGAACTGTGAACCTCTGGAAAAGGAAACTGCTTGTAAAGTAGGTTAGGTTAGGTTAGAACTGTGACCCCCCAGAAAATGAAAATACTATCAGACAGTAGATTAGGTTAGGTTAGAACTGCGACCCCCTGGAAAATGAAACTGCTATCAGAAAGTAGGTTAGGTTAGAACTGTGACCCCTGGAGAATGAAACTGCTGGAAAAGTAGGTTAGGTTAGGTTAGAACTGTGACCCCTGGAAAATGAAACTGCTATCAGAAAGTAGGTTAGGTTAGGTAATAATATGGGCAACAATTAATATGGCAATAATTGCTTATGGCGTTTGAATATTCTATGAAACCATATTATTGCACTTAATAATATGGCTAACAAATAGTATGGCATTGTATGATTATGGAAGGTAATATTCGGATAAACAACGAGTATGACATATGATTTTTATGGTAAACAAATCATTCGGGCAAATGAAATTCAGGCAAGTTAGATTCGGGCAAATGAATATTATGTTAAATGACTGTCGGGCAAACAATAGACAACCATAAGCAAACATTCGACCTCGTTCTCACCTCAGTAGGCAGACAATGTGGGAGATAATGAATCGCTCTTATTCGCAATGAAACAATCATATTTTCAGTTAATGGAAAACATTTCATTCACAATTACATTTGCTAGCTGTCCTGAAAATGAATAAAGTTGAGAGTTTTATACGGGTTGAAATCATATCGAAAATAAAACGTGACAATCAAGTAAAAGGTTTTTGTTAAAATAGCAATAAAATATCATTAAAAATGTTTCTTTTCCTACCTATACAATTATGTACCAGCCGTAGTATATGGCATGTGTTACTTCCGTATCTTTACATGAAAAACATCGCTAAATAAAACCTTTATTTACACAATATTATCATACAGTTTCCACTCAAATTCACACTGCATGCCGCTCAGTATAAAACCCCAAGTGTCCCGAGACAACGCGGCACAGAAGCGTCAGTGTGTATGATAAATAAACCCTCCAGTGAACACCCGCAGTCCCAGATGACCTACTAACAAAATCACGAGTTTTGGCTAAAACATGAAATATAGGCATTCCTACGTCTTGTCTTTTTTTCTTGATTAGTAAGTCTGTTTTGCACGCTATGGCATTTCAGTACATAATACAATTAGTTTCGGCCAGTTCACCCTCGTTTTAAGCCTCCACGGTTCTTCCACTAGAGTCTGTAAACAAAAACAAAAAACAGAAATAAAATAACCAATAAAAATCCAACTATTTTGTTTCCGTACATATTAAAGCCGTCTATGTTTACCGTCCATTCCAAGAGGCTTATCCCTCGGCCAAAATATTCGGCCAAAGGTCATACTTATGTAGGTATGGAGTGACATTTATTTATCTGACATGTATAACTTAACGGTACTTACAAACAGCCATATATTTGTTAAACCTAAGTAATGTCTACTCGTCGAACAGTGTGAGCTATTTTCCACAATAACTTGACATGTCTGATGTCCTTTCCGAGCTATGGACAATTGGACATGACCCCTCTCCACAAAAGTTGGAAGACTTTTTTGTGAAAAATGACGTAAGTGGCGTCTCCCGTCCTGTCTGGATGCTCTAAGACCTCAATTTATTTATAGCAAATGAGTTTCCGGGAATCGAGGAACGAAATAATAACTTTAGAGTTTCAGCGATTGCTTTTCGGTAAAGGAAAACCTTGTAAATAGGACTTGGAAATTCCTACAACACTCGGTTATGTAAAAAGATGTTACTGAAATAGGAAAACACGATTTATGAAGAATTTCGTTATTGAAATAGTTTTAGTTACTTAGTCAGCTTAATTTAGCCATAAGATAGGGTACGCGAGCCACACCGAAGAGTGGAACAGCTACACTCGCTTTCTTGAAACTGTCTGTTCCAGAACACGCAGTCGCTGCATCATCATCATCACTTTGGTGCTTATAATAATAAAGCTAGGTAGGTACAAATTTTCTGCAACTGACCCATACATTTATTAACTAAACAAGACGTAAATTATGTGTAGGTATGTACGTCCTTATCTAACTGAAGGAACGCTAACGCTAGAATGCGACGATCCGCCAAGACACGTCATTTTCTATGGCGGTTGATCGGTGATCACGTCAACCACATGATCTAAAGCGAAGCTCGAAGTGCCGAAAGCTCCGGCTCCGACCCATCGGGCCCCGTCTAACATATTTCATTCTTGCAGGTTAATCATGAAGCAAACAACCACCCTTTGAAATTGTACCTAACTCGTTAACAAACATCAATTGGTTTATGAACGCAATCGAAATTTTCACAATAGGTTGCTGCTTCTCTAAAGTGTACAAGAGAAACGAATGGATACCTATTGGAAAAAAAACACCTTTGGAAGTTCATCCGTCAAGAGAGTTGGAAGGATGAAGTTTTTAACGGAGACTATTTGGAGTAGAAACTTAAATACCTATTTTAAATTGCAGCAACCATTAGGTTCACATTTATTATAGGTATTCAAATAGAAGTTTGAATATTATTTTTCAGTACAGATGGAGAAAAACGTCGTACGACACACTTGCGAAAAGGAAATTCGTAACTCGTGTCGATTTAAAACACTCCCTTCGGTCGATTTATCGCCACTCGTTTCGAACTTCCTTTTTTACGCACTTGTATCGTAATTAATGTACTATTTCAGTACAGATGGTGTTTTTTTACGCACTAGTGCGAAAAGTGGTTCATTATATGGCAGGTCGAAACTTCGGAGGGTCATCTGTACTGAAAAACGTCGTACGATACACGTGCGAAAAGGAAATTCGTAACTCGTGTTTTAATTTATCGCCACTCGTTTCGAACTTCCTTTTTTTACGCACTTGTATCGTAATGTACTAGTATTAAATGATGAATGATTATAATAAACTACATAAGTATAATTGTACAAAATTTGCTTCGTGCAAAAAGCATTCATACCATGCATGAGAAGTACTGAATATGAATTGAGTAAGTACAAAATCTACCATGTTTTATGAATACGTAGGTAATAATATTTACATTATCTAGATGGATTTTTTTATCCATTATTCGTATTTATATTCAATAAACAATAGTCGATGAATAGCAAAATATATACTTCAATGGGGAGCATGTTGAATATAAACACTTACTGGTGCAAATAAAATCCGTTTCATTCATCCAAGTTTCATGATTAAAATATAAACATCCAATGCGTCCTTTAATTAACACCTCCAAAATATAATCAGTCGCTTCACAATCAACACCAAGCAAACACTTGAATTTCGAACTGCTTTAATTTGTATTTGGAATTAAATTCAAAACTCACTTAACGGTTACTACAGTTAGCACTGGCACAAAATCACCGGCGTTCGTTTTCCATTTTTGAATTAGGTCCGTAAAGTTACTATGAATGGTGCACGCGCGAATGAATGAATGAACGAGTCGACACGCACGCGTCCCGATGCGGCGGCGGTTGGCGGACGACTGGCCCATTCAGATGACTGTATTTCAGAGCTTTCGCCAGATTCTCTGCGCAGAACGGTTATCATAGAGGTATAACGCGGACTGTCGCTGAAATATTGCCGAAGTGGTATTAACTGGTATTGGATTCGTGCACTGACATTTTAAAATGTTTAAATTGATAAAGGTAGTAGCTGCGTTGTATTTGCAGTTATATGACACAAGTAAGTTGGTAGCTATTTAGATTTATATATCTATATCAAATGGGACACGGACAGTCATTTTCTACTAGTGATAGACATAATATTAATACTAACCAATATGTATATTTATAAAAAGTAGTACAAATATAACAAAGAAAGAAGTAGTAGTAGTAGTAGTAGTAGTAGTAGGAAAGAAGTATTTCAAGCAGCATGGTAACTAGGTACATCAAAATAGGGTTAGTATGCTAGTTCCCGTGAGAGGTAGTAGTGAATTTTTAATTAAGAATATTATCCTTCTTTCCCACACTTATTGCAATCTTTACTGTCTAAACGATATACATATACATATTGTTATATTTCGCAAGCAGTATGATACATTTAGGGCCACTTGCACCAACGAAAAGGAGGGTTAACCCACCCTATGGAATTTGACAGATGACAGCCCACTAACCCTGAGTTAAGTGGTTGGTGCAAGTGGGCCTTAATAAATTCCCAATTCGGAATAATTTTAATTAGCTGTTCGAAAAACAAATCCAACTTTTTTTACATAGGTACAGTCAACCAATTGGAACCCTAGGCCACTCTACAACCATGTCAAAATGACAAGCAGTAAGAGATTGCTTACAAACTGATTTATAACGTCACTATGACATAGTTCTACAGTGGCAATATTTACTGATATCTAGAGAATGCCATGTAACATTAAGTGCGTTTGCACATTATCTGATCCGATATCGGATGTCGGAAGAATTTCAAAGGCAAAAATCAAAGATGGCGGCTTGAATGTATGGGATATCGGTCCTACATCCGATATCGGATCAGATAATGTGAAAACGCACTTAGTACGTCTTTTGTAATTGAATGTTTTTACAGTATAATAAAAAATCTATAAATAAATAATAATAAATATGTAAGTAATTCAAGCTACCAGGATTTTTGCCCGTGTCGAGACGGCTTAACAACAACCCCCTTACCTCTCGTGGGTGTCGTAGAAGTCGACTGCGAGATATTTTATGTCCAACTGTACCTAATGTAGGCGATGAGTTAACAAGCCATTTGTCACTGCAATATTACAATTTCGTTTTAATTCAATCCCTTAGGTTTCGCACTACTTCCTATCCGAATCCTTGAAAATTCGGAGTAGCCGTATTTTTTAGGGTTCCGTAGTCAACTAGGAAAGCAAAAGTGCAAAAATAAAAAGTGGAAAAAAATGTTTTATTAAATAGCTTGACCGTCACTGGAAGCTTTATGATTGAGAGAGCATATCCGTTTCCGTCTAATTTCTATAAATTTTCATACGAATTTGACTAGAATAACCGGCTCAGTGGCGACACCTGGCGGTAGCGCGCCCGAAGTTATTTAAACGATGTCGATGATTTTTTTTTCATTTCAACCCTAACGTATGATATATTGTTGGATAGGTATTTAAAAATGAATAGGGGTTTACTAGAACCATTTTTTGGTAATGCTCATATTTTCGGAAATAATCGCTCCTAAAGTAAAAAAAATGTGCCCCCCCCCCAATAACTTGTAAACCATAAGTTTAAAAAATATGAAAAAAATCACATAAGTAGATATTTATAAACACTTTCTAGGAAAATTATTTTGAACTTGATAGGTTGAACAGTTTTTGAAAAAAATACGGGAAACTACGGAACTCTACACTGAGCGTGGCCCGACACGCTCTTGGCCAGTTTTTTTTTTCGTATGGCGCATTTACATAAACATTTCAAGTAGTAGCCGTGGAACTCTTTAGTATAGTATTTTATTTACGCACTAGATCCGAAGAATAACGGAAAGAAATCGGATAGCGGAGATCTAAGGCTACTACAGATATTATATCGACACCCCTCTTGAGAATGCGGGCGTAAGTTTATGTATGTATGTCTTATTACTATTTTCATACTGTCAACTGTGCAGAATCTGCGGTCGATCGTGCCAGTTCTCGGCGCGCGCTTCCTTTGATTAATTTAAATGACTATAGAGGTACAGACCTGGGTGGCTAGCCGAATGGCACAATCGCTCACGAAACGCTCACGAAACGAAGCGCTAGTAGATATCTATCTCTATCGCGCTTGCGTATTGGCGCGACAGAGCCAGCGGCGTATCGCTTTCGTTTGGCGTCGGAGAAATGCCATTCGGCTACGGGGCCTGGCGTCACTTTGCATAATCCCCTAAACGTGTAAACGGTGTGTATTGTGTAAATAAAACAATAAGCCGCTAAACTTTATCGCGGCATTTCAGAACTTCATTTCGAAGTTCTTAATACCGATAGAGCAATTTACTCCAGTTAATACAATAAATAATTTAATTCTGGGAGAGGCTATAGAATAGATTAGATGAGATTCATTTATTTCATAATAAAAATTACAGTAAAAATTGCATTTCAATCTACAGAAATTCATATCACGATCGTAAAACAAGGGTAATATGGAGGTGATTAATGATAGTTATTTGTTATACAAGGGGGCAAAGTTGTATTTTAACGCCGAGTGTGGAATTGAAAAACGAGCAATTGAAAGAATTCTATAGTTGAACCACGAGCGTAGCGAATGGTTCGAGAATAGAATCCTGAACTTGCGAGTTTTTTAACACACGAGAAGTAAAATACATTTGCACCCGAGTGTAACACAAAACTTTTCCCCTCACTTGTAGGAAACTACAACGCAAAAAATGCGTTTATCACTGCTTCCAGTAGTTCCACAGGTGGTAAGTAAATCATCTTTATTACCAGATTCATCTTCTTTTATCAATTTTAAAGCAGTTAATTTGACTTAATTCAAGGTCAAATTACTTTACCCACAAGTGGATAAAATGCGTTTTTTAAGAACACGTGTTTCCGAGCTAGTAAGGGGAAAAAATATCCATCCATCATTGCGCTCAAATATTTTCAACTGACTCCCGTCCCGTGAGTAGTTGCCTACTACCTAGGTATGTCACGTTCCTGACATTATTGAACAATATTACGATTTCTCTTTCTTGCGAATTCTGATACAAGATCCACAAAAGGTACTCCAATTCCGAATGTCTTTTGTTTTGTCTATTGATTTTTGCACGATATCGAGTGTGGTTAGAAAGTTTGTAGTAACTACTATTGGAGCTTAGAAAGTATTAATATAATTAGAGTCTCTATTGGTTTCCATAAAGTCTTAAGTCATAATGTATTGTTTGTCCACATTTTCGTTAGTCATAATTTGGTTTTTCTCAGAAACGCGTAACTTTTCAGGATTGCCATAAAACAATTCTAACCTAACCCAACCTATCGATGACCTTAATGAAACCCATTTAATTACTATGTACTAACGTACTAGAAATGACCACCCAATGAAAGTCTGTGCTCCGGCCGGTACCGCGGGGCGCATGCGAGGGGAGGTAATGTATCATAGAGTACGACTTGACCAATGACCACCTAGACGCGACACTTTTGGTGTAGACCTTTGTTTTATGCCTTTTGTAAAATACTAAGAAGTTTACTTCACCACTGTCATACATTGTGTTTGTTATGTTTAAGTTCTACTGAGTCAAATAAAAATACATTATATATGTTTTTTCATAAACTTTAATTGCCCTTGAATAAAATCATAATTATTGTATGAAAATATCGATTAAAACTCGTATTAGAACTGTGTAATATTCATAACTATAACGTGAAATAAACATTTCTCTTTCATAAGTATATTGAAAACAGAATACGAGTATAATCACAATTATTTTACTTTATTACCTACATGTCATGTATGCGCGATTAATCTATGATTTCGTTCGACAAAATGGCGGCCATAGCTTCGCGTTTGAGGAGCGCGTCCCTATATTAAAATAATTACTTAAATTAAGCTAGATCAAAATGGCTTGTCTACTATTATCCGATGAAATGTGACACCGTCACTTTTATTCGATTTTCTCGTATGGCATAAACATTATCTTATTGCGCAGGAAGGCATTTTTTTTTTTCATTTTATTTGTGTGCAGGCAGAAACAACCTCCTCACGCCACGCGCAGAGACTGACTGAGGCAACATAATGTCCATGGACTTATGTTTGTGGCACAAATTTTTTGTTCGCAGCGTCCTACACCTCAATGATGAAACCCCTGAAAAGTTAACTGTTTCAGAGTTATGACTAATGATAATCTGGCAACCATTATGACTATGACTTTCGATCATTATGTCAAAGAAAGCAATCGGGATCCGTTATTCCGTTATAGTTATTATTCGTAAATAAAATAAATACGTACATACATGCAGATTAAAATTGTAATATTACTTTTTTATTTTATCTTCGATTTATTACTTCCTCGCAAAACGTATCAGCATTGCGATACAGCGAGGAAACGCCAGTATTTTTGGTGCAATGCCTCGAGGGCCTATTTTAGACATTAGCTAGCTTTTAAGTTTAGCCTTAGTTTCTTATATAATTATGTAAATAATTATGTTCATGTAAATATAGACTTCGAATTGAAAAAAATATATTATTACATGAATCTGATTTTATGATTTATTAGAATAAAACTTAAATCATGCATTTAAATTATGTTATTTTGTTTCAGTGTCTGCATTCTGTCTAATGTCCGTTTTATATACCTGATATTTATAGCTACATCCCCAGATTTCATTAATCTAGAGCGATGCTGTAAATCGAAGTGTCACTGAACGCTGCAGAGCACTCTAGAGGCGCATCCTAACCACTAGCTACTGCACAAGTTAATCGCAATTACCATTTACCATCCATCATCATCATCATCATCATCTGAGGCATTACAGCCGCGGGTGGGCCTTAGCCTGGTCAAGCAGGTCTCTCCAGTCCGATCTATTTGTGGCCTTCCTTCTCCAACTTTTCACTCCTAGGGTCCTGATGTCCTGGTATTCGCCGTCTAACCATCTGAGCTTGGGCTTGCCTCTACCTCTGCTGCCCTCCGGTCGGCCATCTAAAAGGCGTTTGGGTACTCTGGCCTCGTCCATTCTAATCACGTGTCCTGCCCATCGCAGGCGTCCGATTTTTATGGTCTTAATGACGTTAGGCTCATTGTACATTTGATATAGCTCATGATTATAACGCGTTCTCCATCTCTCATCCTCCATCACAGCTCCGAAAATGCGTCTTAGGATTTTGCGCTCAAATACCAACAAGGAATTTTCGTCTTTTTTGCTCAGCACCCAGCATTCAGAACCGTAGGTGAGTATGGGCCTTAGTAAGGTTTTGTACAAAAGAAGTTTTATGCTCCTTGAAAGAAGTTTCGAACGAAAGTATCTTAGCAGGCCGAAGTAGCACTTGTTAGCGGCCATTATTCTCCTGCTAATTTCTGAAGATGCCTCGTTGGTATCGGTTACTAAGGATCCCAGGTACACGAATTCGTTGACCCTAGCGAAGGTGTTATTGCCAATGTTAATTCCTTGTAGTAGTGCTAGTTGGTCTTTTGTCGCTTTTGACGCTTTCAGGTATTTCGTCTTGTTCATGTTAACTTGGAGACCGGCCCCTGCAGCTGATTTTTCAAGAGCAAGGTATGCACTCTCCATTGCAATTTGGGATCTTCCTATCACGTCGACATTTACCATCCAACATCCATATATATAGTCTGGCAAGATTCCGTCAGTAAAAAAAGCTACTAAAAATGTATTTCCGAAGGATTGTCCTTTCAAAGAAAATTATAGTTTCTAGGTTATTCTTACAAAATGGTGTACGGAACTACGGACAGTTTACGGGCAAAATGTACAGTAACTGAAGAAAATTATTTATTTATCGTTCTAATATTGGTTTTCGTTCGAATATAGGTTAGTTTTACGACCCATTATGTAATTAGGGCTTACAAAATCATCGCGGCATTCGCAATTCATCCGAATTCGCAATTCATTAAATGATTTCATGCGAAAACGAATATACATCTAATTCAGAGTTCCCGACTCCAGAAGCGAGGTACTCGTATTATTCCGTTCTCATCGCTTTCAGGACAACAAGGTGCTGGCAATCTGACATTATCCGTATTAATCCGTACTAATATTTATAAATGGGAAAGTGTGTGTGTCTGTTTGTTTGTCCGTCTTTCACTGAAAAACAGAGCAACGAATTGACGTGATTTTTTTAAGTGGAGATAGCTAGTTGAAGGGTTGGAGAGTGACATAGGCTACTTTCTGTCTCTTTCTGACGCGAGCGAAGTCGCAGGCAAAAGCTAGTATTTTATAAGACGACTGTACGACTTCGGCTATGCCGGCATCGACAGTTCGTTGAAGCACAAATGTTGTTTGTGAGCATTTTTGTTTGAATTCTCGTTCGCTCGCGTTGTATTAAAGAGTCTATCATTTCTTTTTAAATCTTTGAGGTCACACATAACTGGTTTGTGTAAAAACTGGGCTCGTACCTAGCATCAGCATTCAGCTTCGGCATTGTATAGCTACTAGTATAGCTCTGGTAGGCAGACCACTTGAACTCGAGTACCGCATGGGGAGGACCTAAAAATGATTTTACTCGGTAAAGCAACTAGGAAATTAGATGAAAGTGGTCCCGGTTAGTCTACTTTGTCGCTAGAAAGTTTATACAAGCAACAGTTTACTTTATCCTTGAAATTTAAACTCTTGCTAATACTAAGATAATAATTTTGCTCCTGGATTGTGAGCGAGTTTAATTAAGAGCAGTTTAGTACTAATTATCAATAATCGAACAAGCGAAGCGAAGTTCCTACATTCAACTTCACACATCCAGGCTGTTTCTCCGCGCCCTGGCCCGATATTTTGAACGTTATAACTGTTACTAGCTTTTACCCGCGGCTTCGCCCGCGTAATAAAAGTATTCATTAAGATTTTCATTTGGATCCGTAGGGACCGTAGGTTTCTCTGTAGGTATATTTATCTGCGACTATTTCGATTGCACATAATACTTTTGCTTGCAATGATTGTAGAAATATTACACATCGACCACAGCGTAGGTAATTCTATATACGCTGGGGAAACCTTTATAAACATCCCACATAGCCCGTATTTCGACACTATGATCGGTGGGTAAAAAGTACTTTTTTCTATTATCCCTTACAATTTTTTACATTTTGCTTATACTTATCGCAAACGTAATCTTCAAGCAAGCAAACAACGATCGTCTTAGAGCACATTGATTGTAAGAGACCGCCGACCGATTATCCGTATCCCGCTAACGATACCCATATTATCCGTATCCGTATCCGTATCGCTATCGCTATCGCTATCGATATCGCTATCGCTATCGCTATCGCTATCGCTATCGCTATTCCTATCCCTATCGCTATCCCTATCGCTATCCCTATCGCTATCCCTATCGCTATCCCTATCGCTATCCCTATCGCTTTCCCTATCGCTATCCCTATCGCTATCCCTATCCCTATCCCTATCCCTTATCAAGATGTTTAATGATATAACACTTTAAGTTCTCGCGCTTTGTACACATATTTAAAGTCACATACAGGTCGAACGCGATTAACATTATTTTTACCTTTTTTCCCAACGTTTCGGCCAGGTTGCACTGGCCGTGGTCGCGGAAGACTGACGTCCCAGCAAAATGTCACCGGAGATGTAAACAACACAAAACTACCCGATATTAATTTATATAAATGTTCGGGGTAGACAAATAAATATAATCTACCCGCTTTTAGTTAATGTTTATTTCCCACCATGTTTATTTTAAAGGTAAAAATAATGTTAATTAATCGCGTTCGACCTGTATGTGACTTTAAATATATGTTTAATGATTTCTTATCAAGTGCTAAAATATAAAGTTTCATGGTTTTATCATTTAAAATTAAGAAATCCCATACAAACTTTCAACCTCTTTTTCAACCCCAACATCCCTTTTTTTCGAAATAAAAAGTAGCCTATGTTCTGTCTCAGGGTCTAAAGATTGTCTGTTCCAAATTTCATCAAAATCGGTTGCGTGGTTTAAGCGGGAAAGCGTAACAGACAGACAGACAGACAGACAGACAGACAGACAGACAGACAGACAGACAGACAGAGTTACTTTCGCATTTATAATATTATTAGTAAAATTAGTAAATTAGTAAATTAGTAAATAAATTAGTAATTAGTAATATTAGTAATTAGTATATTAGTATATTAGTATATTAGTATATTAGTATAAGTATATTAGTATATTAGTATTAGTATGGATTAGGTGCAATAACATAAGTAAATGAAATATAACTATGGAACCGGAGTTTACCGCGTATATTACTGGTAAATTTAGAATACATCCCGACGTCTCAAACCGAGGAAAAATTATAATGATAAAACTACTAGGTACATTTAAAAAATATTCATCATCATCAATCATTTAAGAGTTAGACTCTTGTCGGTGGAGCAACTTCCATGAGTGCCGGTCTTTTGCCTTCCTTTTGACTTCCTGATACGACACGACGTTGATTTTTTCCTTTATTTGGGTCATATACGCTCTCCTTCGTCTCTCACTTTGCCTTCTTGCCTCAATTCTTCTTTCTAGTATGTTTTTAATGAATTCGTCGTGTCGTGTCAGGTGCCCAAGCATTTTCCCTCTTCTGTGATTTATAGTTCTCAGCTAACTTCTTTTTTCTCCTATTATATTTAAAACCTCTTCGTTAGTTTTCATTTGAGTCCAACTGATCCTTGCCATTCGACGCCAGCCCCACATCTTAAAAAATATTAATGAACCATAAATAATTATTGTACAATATTAAGTTCTAATTGTAATTTATTATGTAAAATTATGGGTAAGAAATGGTAAGGAATACCTACTTTCCTTATTACTTTACTCTTACTTATCTCATAGTGTTGCCTGGGCCCAACGAGGGCGTAAAGTCTTAAGGTCATCAATGCCCATGGAATACCTCCGTAGGTTACAAAGACTACTTACCGGGTGGCCTGTAAGCTTGTTTCCCACTGACGCAGCATAAAAAGAATGGGGTTAATTTAAGTACGTACAGAGCCTGTTTGTGCGGAAATTGGCTCAAAGAGTCCATTGTGAAATTAAAGAATCCCATTTATCGTGTTTGTACTTTTGTCCACGATGGATGTGTCGGATGTCACCGGATACATCCGCAAATGACGGTGACGTTATTAAACCGTTTTGCATGAAACATTTTCATCGACGCCACCGGAAATTAACGGCTCATCCAATCATGTAATGGTTTCATATTGTAAAGCACCAACTATCTGCTGTATATTTCATCAATAATTTCATAAAAATGTATGTAAAATTTGACATGAAATCATACATATTTTATTATTTGAAAGTTGCTGTCGTCGGTGGAAAATAAGCATATAATCCGTCTGATGACAATAAAGACTTGTATTCGTGTTTTACAGAACAAAAGTTAAGACCGTTTGGTTTTGGTTAATAAAATACATAAAGGTAAATAACCTAGCAGCAGCGGCTGGTCCATACAAGCCGATTCCCACCGGCTTGCCTAAAATTGATTACTAGTAAAGTACCTAATGTTAAAGTAGGTTTCTTTGTGCTCAGTGTTGCCTAGCAGAAATTTTCACCAGCCGCCACTGTAACCTAGTTAACATGTAATAAGGGATCAGGCTTACCACCGCTAGTTATAATTTTACAAGCCAGCTAATTAGTCGCCTGGCCGTTCATTGCCGGAATACAAATAGATGGCCTAGCCTAGGTGACGTTCTCTTGCGCTGCAATAAAATGTTACTCATAATGTTTATCTAGGGTCTCCATTAGTTTCCATGAAGTCTTAAGTCATAATGTATCGTTTGTCCACATTTTTGTTATTCATCATTTGGTTTTTCTCTGAAACACGTAATTTTTCAGTGTTGCCATAAAACAAACCTAACCTCACCTAACCTATCTACCTCTATAGATGCCCTTAATTAAAACCCTGAAAAGTGAACCGTTTCAGATATATGACTTGAAAACTATGAAAACAAGTTTTTTTTTGGGTGGTCTGATTTTTACAAAACGTGTGTCAGTTGAAAGAAATTATATAATTTATGTAACATAAAAAAAAACTTGGTTTTTTGTTGTTTTTCGTTGCAGACCTCGCTACGCTCGGATTCCTAAGGGATGAAATTTTTATATCCTCAGCGAAAATCATTTATTATGATGTCTTCTATCAATGCATAAGTTCTTAGCTGTAAGAAAAATATATTATTTCTGACTTTTTGGCTGAATAATTTAAAAGCGACCATATAAACAAACTAAGCCAACTTTGGCAACTTGTATCTTAAAAACTACTGATCCGATTTCGATTCGGTTTTCAGTTTATAATTATGAATTTATTTGTTTTTGATTTTAAAAACTCATATATCGACATTGTATATCTTATCTGTCGTTCTTAGCAGTTATTCAGCGTGATACGAAAATTTAAGGTTTTTTTAATTTTTTCTTACACGTTTTTAGCAATTTTTTTTTGAATTTTTTTTTCGATTACATTAAACAATACCTTTCAATTGACATATTTTTTGTCAAAATCGGACAAAGCACAAAAATAATAGAATTTTTTTTAACAGTTTTTAATAGTCCTCACTACGCTCGTCCTTCTAAGGGCTTAAATTATGACATCCTCGAGAAAAAAACTTTTATTTTGATGTGTACTGTCACTGTGTACTTTTATGTCTAAGAAAAATAGATTATTTCTGACTTTCTCGCAAAAGAATTGCAAAGTGATCATATAAACTAAACTTTTCCAACTTTGGCAACTTGTACCTTAAAAACTACTGATCCGATTTCGATGCGGTTTTTAGTTTTCAATTATGAATTTACCTGTCTTTGATATAAAAAAACTCGTATATCGATATTCTACATTTTGTCATTCATTCTTTGAAGTTGTTTAATGCGATACGTAAATTTACATTTTTCAATTTTTCTGTTACTTTTTCTGAACAATATTTTTTTTTAATTTTTTTTTTAGTTGCACTAATCAATATCTTTCATTTGAGATACGATTTGTCAAAATCGGACCATATGATAAAAAGATAGAATTTTATTCATTTTCATAAAACACCTCGCTGCGCTTGGCTTCCTAAGGGATGAAATTTCGATATCCTCGGAAAAAATTGTTTACTATGATGTTTACTATCACCATGCAAAGCGGCTTGCTTCCATCTAAAAGTGCAGCTTTTGGTCAAAAATTCTCCATAACAAGTATGACTATTATAAATATTATTATTTAATTTATGCTTATGGATAGAGTAATTGTAAAAAAAAATGATTGGGTAATTGTTAGGTAAAGGTAGGTAAATTGTTAAGATTTTGTGTAGGTTGGTTGTAATATGACGATATTTGCTAATCAAATCAGACAAAAACCCGCTAGTTTCCCAAACCGTTTGAGCTAAATTAAAACAATGTATGGCGAAATTGTGTCTCTCTTATGGGTCTACAAAAAAGTTAATTATGGTATATGTCTATCTTTTAAGGAAAACTTACTATACTCATTATTATGTATTACTCCCCGTGCGAATCCGGGGCACCCCCGCTAGTAGTCCAATATAACCCGATGCCGGATAATAGTGTACAATAATTATTATATGTATGCATAAGAATAAAGACCATTATCGAAATTAATCTGACGAACGAAAAGTAAATAAGCGTAAAATTAAATTACTTAGTCATAATTTAAACTGATTTGCACTAATTTAATCAGTGTCTTAATTTATAAAATTGGCTATTTTTGTTATTTTACTCAACAGTAGCCCGATACGAAATTGTGATTGTATGTTAAGTAATTTATTGTTGTGATTGTTGCCGACTCGCGGCAACACGATACATACGTATGTTTCCTATTCATGCACTAAAATCACATTCTTACGAAATAAACAACTTTTCATATATTTGTAGTGTTTACTTTCATAGATTTTTCTCAAGACACATGTCAGTCAAAAACGAATTACTTTAAAAACGTATATGTCAATATAAATAAAAGGCTAGGATGCAAGTTCGTTTTAGAAAGGAGTCCGCAACATACTCCCCGACAATGCGCGACTAAGCGCATTCAGCATCAGTCGGAAGGCGGACTATCTTCACAGCGGAGCGCCGCTGCGCTCCCCGGCAGTGCGGCCGTCAGCGACTCGTACGCATCCATCAGCTCCTGTGAACATTTTAATTATTGTGCCCTTCGGCCAGATGATGCTTAATCCGGGGTCAGCTGTCTCATCGTCTTTTTTAAGTTCGGTCGTCCGCGAACATGCGATCTGGGTAACAACGTTGGCAGGTATGCGTGAACCCAACGCTTTCGTATACATATCGGGCGAGTCCAATCGTTGAATGGTGGGTGATAGTGCGCAAATTTAGTTGGAGGTAAATCGCCAAGCGGAAGGAATAGTTGATAAGACTTGGCAGTGTTCATCCCTATAGGGCATCTCTTTCCATCTTCTACCCTCCTCGTTGTCTCTTGTAGAATTGCGATGGATCTTTCATTCCCTTTTTCGTCCCGATGCAGATCTTCGTCAGTAAATCCTACGAAGTGTACGGCGTTGATATACGAAGGAGAAAAGCCATACACTACCCACCCAAGTGGAGTCAAAGTGGCTAGAGGTTCGGTTCTCTTTCCTTTACGAACATCTTTTGTTATGGTCGCGTGCCAGTTATCTAGACCAATCAGTAGCTCTGGGACTCCGCGTTCATAGCATAGTCCAGTCTTAGGTAGGTCTTTCAGGTGCTCGTAGCTGTCGATGTCGGCTACAGTCTGGGACTAAATCGGCAATCTTCTACTGTTCGAACGTCATACAATTTCAATGGCACATTGGACGGTCCAGTAATTACGACGTCGAGACGATGAGATCCGTGATGATCGGCGGTGACATTCACGCCAGACAGGCTCATAGGTTCAGCGATACCCTTCAGGCCAATTTCATTCGCTAGATCTTGCTTTAGAAGGGTAAGTGTACTTCCTCCGTCCAGAAAAGCGTAAGTTAATTTGGATTTGATTGGTCCTTGGATTCGAACTGGAATAAACTTTAATAGAACTCGAGATTTGGTGGTTCTGCCACAAGCCGTTGTTTCTTGTGTTGGTTTCTCAGGTTCTATCTCCAGGGTCGGTTGAGGATTTGATATTGATGGGTGTACGCAAGCTGATAATTCGGATTGACGAGGCGTTGGAGAATGAAGTAGTCTGTTATGAGACATCCAGCATCCCTCCCTACCACATGGACGGGCTCGGCAGTTGTCTCTTTGGTGTCTAGACTTCTGGCACTTGAAACACACCTTAGCCTCTTTCGCCCATTTCCATCGGTTGTCAGTTGACATGAGAAACTGTTCGCAATTCTTGAGGAGATGAGTCTTAGAGTTGCAGTACAGGCATAACATTTCAAGGGGACCATAAGGCTGTTTCGAAGCATAGCAGGGTTCAGGTTCAGGATCAGAATCGCTATCTTCAGATACAGCGTAATGGGTCTTGTGCTGTTGTACCGGTTTTATTGCGGTGCGGGTAGTCTCGTGCATCCAGTACTTTGACGTAGCTTGGGCCTCCTTCTTTAAAAACTCTGACAGCTTGACAAGTTCAGGTTCTTCCTCGTGTTCATGTTCCAGGGCGTATGTCAGCCAGCGTGTCTTGAGGTGGGGCATCTTCTGTTTCAGGGTTCGTAAAAGCTCCATGTTGTGTAGGTGTTCAGGCTTTTTAAGGGCTCTGATAGTTGAGACGCAATTTCGAACCTTACAGGCAAACTTGCTGAGTTGTTCAGTATTGTCGACAAGCTTGGGTAAGTCTTTGAGCGCCTGTATTTCCTCTTGGAGTATCAGTTCCGGTAAGCCAAACCGTAGTTTTTTTTTTATTATTAAAGAACAAACAGTCATACAATATACATATGTAAACTTAGCTATATTGCCAAAATTTAATTAATTATAGACCTATAGTTCTCCAATTTACAAAAATCGAGTTACAATAAGAGTATTAAAGTATATTTATTACCTACTATATGATAGGCGGTGTAGTTAAATACATTAAAAAGTGTAAGAGAAATTAATTCAAAATGGAAGTACAGTCTGAATACTTATAATATAGGTACTAATTATTTTTTTGGGTTAAATTGTGGCGTAGGCGAGAGGCTGGCAACCTGTCACTGCAATGTCACAGTTTCGTTTTCTTTCAACCCCTTATTTGCCAAGAGTGGCACTGAAGCTTTAGTAGTTTCATGTGTTCTGCCTACCCCTTTATGGGATACAGGCGTGATTGTATGTATGTATGTATGTATGTATTTTTATTTTAATAGAGAATACACGGTACTTTTAAAGAGTCCTAGTGAACTGCCAAACAAATCTGCGTCCATACAAGTTTCGTTATACTGCTTACATGCGCGCCCTATACAGTCATATATGAATGCTGTGCATATTTTGTTCTACTGTTAGGAATGCTAAATAATGCCTTACTGCGACAAGTACGTTCATTTCGTCTGGGGACACGAAAACCTATTTTATGTAATAATGCGGATGCGGGGTTTATTTATCAATTTATATAAAAATACCATATATGTACAAGACCGTCTAAGTGAAAGCGGTTGGATGTTATGATGTTTAACCGAGGAAGAATAATTAACATAGGTACGACCGACTCGAAATTCCAGTGCTTTGATGAACTTTTTCTGCACTCTTTCAATGCGGGTCTTATGGACATTAAATAAAGGATTCCAAACCACAGAAGCAAATTCTAGTCTACTACGAACGTAACTATTATAAAGCAGTTTATACGTAAGTGGTCTTCGAAAAGGTTTTGCCACGCGAAGAACAAAGCCCAATTGTTTGTACGCCTTACTTAATATATGATCTATATGGGGATTAAACGTTAGTCTTGCATCCATTATTACCCCTAGGTCACGTATATTATACTGTCTTGTAAGAGTATTGCCACACAGACGGTAATTGAAAACGATGGGATCCCTTTTCCTGGTGAAACTAATAACTGAACATTTGTCACTATTTAAAAATAAATTATTATCCACACAATATGTTTCAAATCTAGTTAAATCATCCTGCAATAGAACACAATCGGCGTCAGTTTTAATGACTCTAAATATTTTAGTATCATCGGCGTATAAAAGTGCTTTAGAATTTCTCAGACAGTCTGTGATATCATTTATATATAAAATAAACAACAATGGGCCCAAATGGGACCCTTGGGGGACACCTGAAGTGGTTATTTTAAAAACTGATGATAAACCCTCGAGCACAACACTTTGGGACCTATTTTCTATATACGATTTTACCCATCTAAATAGGTCACCATGAATGCCAAGGTTCCAAAGTTTCAACAAAAGTGTACTGTAAGATATTTTGTCGAACGCTTTAGCGAAGTCTGTGTAAACTAGTTCCAGAGCCTCCATAATCTCGGCGACAGAGACATGCGTATCTAAGAGCGCAGCAACAGTGACGCGCGCTTCTCCCTTTAAGCAGCGGCGGAGTTTGGAAATGAGTTCGTTTTCGATCGACGAGGCTCTAGTATCTGCAACGGCGGCTTTAAACGAAAGCCATTCGTTTACATTTCTGTTGTAGTAGGGCAAATCTTTTGCATCAGTTGGATGACGCAGGTCGGCAATCTCTCGAGCTAGGAGTTGCATGTCCGAGAGCTTGGGGTTAGAACGGGTATGGATGAACTCCTCATTCGGCGGTTTACGTATCTGATCTCGTTCGACATGTTCACGTTTCAGATCGTTCGCTGATTCATAGCTACGGGCTGGATCTTCTTGTTCAGGGGCGTGTAGCTTCGTTGTCGACCATTCTTGAACGCGGCTTCGACTAGTTCGGCTTGATCGAGAGCGATGGCTTCCCTTGGCATCTAGGCGTGCTAACGTTATTTCTAGTTCTTTTTGTATAAGGGTTCTCTCTAAGTTCAGTTCAGCTAATCGTTTTGCGGCTGCTAGTTCAGCCTCCTTTTTTCGAACTAGTACGCTACTAACATTAGATCGAATGGTGTGATTTCGTTCAGATTGATTGTAGCTGATAATACTTTCTTTCGATCTTAGTTCATCAGATTTCTCTGTCATAGGGGTAGACGTGATCGGTTCTTTATTATCTGCAGACGTACCCGGTTCCGGTTCTGGTTCTAGTTCTCGCTGGTTCTTGGCGCGGCTCCTCGTGACTGGCCCCGACATGGTTCAGTTCGGTTCGGTTTGCAGGGGGAGTCAACGGCGGCGCGGCGCTGGATCGTGCGGCTCGATGGACCACTATGTTGCCGACTCGCGGCAACACGATACATACGTATGTTTCCTATTCATACACTAAAATCACATTCTTACGAAATAAACAACTTTCCATATATTTGTAGTGTTTACTTTCATAGATTTTTCTCAAGACACATGTCAGTCAAAAACGAATTACTTTAAAAAACATATATGTCAATATATGTTTTTTAAAGTAATTCGATATATTGACATATATGTTTTTTAAAGTAATTCGTTTTTGACTGACATGTGTCTTGAGAAAAATCTATGAAAGAAATAAAAGGCTAGGATGCAAGTTCGTTTTAGAAAGGAGTCCGCAACAGTGATCGTTAATATTCGCCAACGTATCCCGTTCCTAGCTATCCAATTAACATATAGCAAGTCTGTTATATGTACACTATTGTTAGCTTTACGTTCAAAGTACCTAGTCAACGTCAGAATTGCTCGTTCCGTAGCGAATATAGCGTGAGTATATTGATCTAAAATCATAATTTATGTCATAACTTTAAAATCACTCACCACCACCAGTCGCACCACAGCAAATGGACGGTTAACCTTAGGTTAACTCACCATTTTATATGGAATTTGACAGTTGACAGCCCACTAACCTTGAGTTAAGCGGGTGGTGCAAGTGGCCCTTAGTCTCATTGAAGACTACTGTATGGTAGTCTGTAATTCAAGAGTCAAGCAGTCGGGATTTCAGAGTGTTTCTGGAAGCTGATGTTACTAAAACTTAAAATTAATGATGGATGGATTCTATCAAGGATAATAAGATTAATTAGAATATTTTTTTGGAAAAGTACGCATTTTTTACAAATTAAACTGTTTTGTTTTGGGAATTATAAGAATTGACATGTACCTCAAATTTTTAGCCTTGCTAACGGTCACTTGCACCAATGAAAATGGAGGGTTAACCCACCATTTTATATGGAATTTGACAGTTGACAGCCCACTAACTCGGACCATCAGACAATCGGCAATGCGGCACCGCTTCACGGTTAGTATTCCAAAAATACGCACTAAGCGTTTCGCTTCAACATTTATTTTGCGAACCGCCAAGGAGTGGAACGCCCTGCCTGAGTCTGTGTTTCCACATGAGTACAATCCAGGTCTCTTTAAAGCAAGAGTAAATAGGTATCTCATAGGTAAGCGTGCTCCACCGTAGACCGCATCATCACTTACCATCAGGTGTGATCGTGGTCAAACTTCTACCTATTCATACTAAAAAAAAAAAAAGTTAAGTAGTTGGTGAAAGTGGGCCTTAAAAAACTAGATTTGTATATGTTTGTGTTTTTGCATGCCAGCTACTGCTGGTGAAATATGCATGTCCTAAATTATATTAAGTCCACCTTGTGTACCATATTTTATGCAAAATAAAGATATTTGATATTTGAGACATATTTTACATATCGAAAAGCACGATTATAATCATGTTTATTATATATCGCTATTGGCGAAACGTTTCGAGTCTGAAGTGACTCTTCATCAGACATGATAATATGAGTGCTCACGGCGGCTACACCGTGTATTCCGCGTACTGTGCTCCGTGTAGCCATATAATGAGTAGAACGGTACTTATTTTATTCAACCTATGATTTTTTTTTGCTATATTGATATAATTTAACCTCCGAAAAAAAAAAATAATTAAATTGTAAATTTTATTGTAAAAAACTTAATGTCAATAATGTAATTAGTGTATTTTTTTATTTAATGAAACAATTTAATGATTATTATGTAACAAATGTTATTTTATTAATATTTGATATAAATATGTGTATAGGTTAAGTTATTTACACGATGATTTTTATTCCGTGAACAGGAGTGGAAAAATATTAAAATTTAGCCCAAATTAAACTTATTCGGCGAGGTCTCGCGTTATTTCTTCACTGTTTAATTAATTAAAAGTGAAAACATAATTAAAACAAATAACCACTGAATAAGAGTTTTGAATGATTCACGGTTATTTTCATTAGACTTATATTGACCGGGATATAGACCGTGATTACCTTTTTGATTTTTGTCGAGCTCCCGATATTTCGACGCAGTTGCATGCATCATGATCACGGAAAACTGACGAAGGCGGGTGGATGTTAAAGTTGTATAGACAGCGCGCGATCTACCCTCCTTCGCGCGCGTCGGCTGCGTTCACTTTCAGCGTTACCACTGGTCTCGTTCACACTCGATGCAAATCATTGGATCGAGTTGCATAGTCCTAAGGTAATTTCGACGGAACGCCACTACATACCGAGATTGGTAAGAGAAGCCATTGAGATTCACAAATATAAAAATTTCAATCGTGAGGATGGCTTCAAACTATCTAATGTATGGAATCCAGTGATTTGTTTGTGTAAAAAACCGGTGACGTCAGAATTGAACAAACGTAGTGACATTGTGAGTGTAGTGTGTTTGGACAGACCATCGAGTGTGAACGAGACCAGTGGTAACGCTGAAAGTGAACGCAGCCGACGCGCGCGAAGGAGGGTAGATCGCGCGCTGTCTATACAACTTTAACATCCACCCGCCTTCGTCAGTTTTCCGTGATCATGATGCATGCAACTGCGTCGAAATATCGGGAGCTCGACAAAAATCAAAAAGGTAATCACGGTCTATATCCCGGTCAATATAAGTCTAACCACTGAATACATGGTCACCCTACAGTATAAATAAAGTTTAACTACGATACGTCAAGTGTCATCAGTATGGCGGGAAATTTGACGGATCTTATGTCAATAAATACTTCTATGTACTTGTAGTCTTATCACTCTTATTAGTGCTGCACTGATAACGACGAAAATAATTGATAGGTGATTAACATAAAGTGCATTACTTACCTAAACTTTTATTTGCAAGCTACTTCTTGTACAAGTTAAATGTTGAACAAGTAAAACGATAAACGATTCGTTTTTAAACCGTACAATTTAATTAATAAATAAAAAACAATAAAAGCAACTGCGTACCTGACCAACTAAAACATAAAAAAAAATATTTTAAACATAATTTAACAAGTGTTCAAAATGACCACCGTGTTGTTCTTGACACAGCTCCGCTCGACGCCTGTGATTATTTTTAATTCTGCGGAGAGAATTGCTAGCCCTTATTTCGTCAAATGCGTTGCATATTCTTTGGCGGAGTTCTTGATGGACAGTATTAGAATCTTGTTCGTAAACAATTCGTTTTACGTCACTCCAAAGGTAAAAATCCAATGGAGTGAGATCTGGACTGCGTGGAGGCCATGCGATGGGACCGCCGCGGCCGATCCACCGCCCAGGGAATTCCGCGTTCAGGTAGTCGCGAACCCTATATTCGAAATGTGCAGGGGCACCATCATGCTGGAAATGCAGGTTGTTCAAATTCCGCAGGGGCACTTCGTCCAACAGTTCTGTCACCATATGCCTTAGCAAATTTAGGTAGTTTCCTCCATTTAATCTCTCTTCTATGAATATGGGTCCAATTAATGTCTCATTAATTATCCCTGCCCACACATTTACCGAGAAACGCACTTGAAACGCGTTTCTTCGGGTGAGCCGTGGATTTTCGGCAGCCCAAAAGTGTTCATTATGGACACTAAATAGACCGACACGCGTGAAGGTCGATTCATCCGACCACAAGATATTGGTTTCGATGTTTCTCTCGAACCACTGACAGAAAGCAACCCTCCCTTCAAAATCTGTTGGTAGAATATCTTGCACAGGTCGAAAATGAAAGGGATGTAAATCGGACGAGTTAAGCAGCCGCCACACGAAGGATTGACTCACTCGAAATCTTCTTGCTGCTTGCCTAGTGGTCCTTCGTGGATCCCGAGCAAAGAATCTTAAGATTCGTCGATCCAGATCGTCAGGATGACGATGAGGTCGTCCGGGTGCTTGAGCATGTTGCGGCACTGTAAACTGTCCGAAGTCACGTCACGTAGGTTTTGGTGCATGCGGTTTATCAAATTGTGTCTGGGAATCGGGACGTTTGGATGAAGTTCGTGGAATAACTGTTGGGTTCGTCTTGTGCTGTTTGTTTGTATCGACAAACGTATAATATCGTAACGCTCGATATTTGAGTACGGATATGGTTGAGGCATGACTTTTAGAAAATAAATTATAATTTTCTCATTCAATATCCACGAATCTGACTTTGTTTACGCGTATGACAAAAGTAATTGACAATGTCAATGACAAGATTTACTCATAAATTGTCAATTACTAATAAGTTTGTAAAGGTTACAAACTCATTAAAACTGATAAGGTAGTAGAGTGACAAGGATTTTAGGATAAAATTTAACTCAAAATTAAAATTAGGATTTAAAAAAGAACAAGTTTGTTTCCACGTAATTACTATTTTAACGTAATCCCCATCAATTACTGAGTTAGAAAAAATGGATCCTGTTCACGGATTAAAAATCATCGTGTATAGGTACCTAAAGTACACACACAATGTATATTGTTATATTGAAATAAATAAATTGAAATTGAAATTGAATTTTCCATATGGAGTATGATGACAGTGCTCCGCCTGTCGCCGTACTGTCACTGAACGTATGTATGCACTGTTCATGTATATACAGGGTGTTTCAATGAACGTAATACAAAATATGTGATTCCGGCTCTATTATCGACGAAGAGCATATTGCACGTATCCAAGTCTTAACATTCTACGTAATTAAATTTTGCTAATTTTCTAACAAAATAAATAAATAAAATTCTCGAAATGTGGTCACTCATTGTGATGTCATGGCATCTTGCTATACGTCATTTGTAGGTGTCTTATCAAGGTGTTGATTATAACAAACCAAAATAACAGGATTTAGGAAAACAATGATTATTAACTTGTTTATTAACACGCGACCTAACATAGTGTGTCAGCAATAGGAAAACGAGTTTGAAAAACATGTTTACATCCTGTATACCTATGTCTTTTCTGCGGCAATAGTTAGGCTGTCCACGTACCGTCAGCAAATGAATATAGCAGATTTAATAGCATATTTTTCAAGTCGCGTATGTGGCTAAGAATTCGTTATAAACGGACTACCTTGGGGGTAAGACGCCATGGAAATTGCTGAATGAAAATTGTAATTTTTTATTTTCAGAGAAACTGGGTCTAATAATTATGCATCCGACACTCTTCTAGATATCCTCGTCTGTCTTAGATGTGATTAAGATTTCATATCAGCTCTTAATAATTGTGAAATTGTGGAAAAAACCTCTAGCTAAATTAAGAATCCAATAACCATCACTAAAAAAGTAGTTGAGCGCAGCTTTATTATATTATTCAGAACCATGATTTGCGGCACGAGCAAATAAATTTTATTTTACACTGAATGAATGAATTTACGGGAAGTTCCCGGCTCTCCGGCTTACCTGTATTCACTGCATTATTATAGCGAAATCTCGATGAATCGTGATAAACAGGTACTTTTATAGTTGAAGTTAGTCCAAATCTAAAGTACTTGTGAAGTGGAAATAATTATTATGGGTGTTACAATTACAGATATAGGAGAGAAGGAAACCGGATATGCCGGGCGATTTGTATTGAATACGCCTGTCGCAAGATATTGAACCCACACACTTGTGGGGACGCTCCGATTCACGTGTATCATTTCCATGTTTTTGTACATGCGAACGACCGGTGAGCTGTCAACACACACTTTCACAGCGACCTCCGCCGGCGGCAGTTTGTCCGCTCTCTAGTACCTACCTATTATGTTCGTAACACACGTAAAGGGATATCAAGTTGTATCAACCCTAATAATAGGGATGACGACTACATAAAATAACCTAACCACAAAATTAAAATTTTGAAAAAACCCCCTGCCACGACATAGTACACCGATTTTCATGAAACATGGCTAAGAACACTCCCGACTAACTCAGCTTTCAGACAAAAAAAAAACTAAATCTAAATCGGTTCATCCGTTCGGGAGCTACGATGCCACAGACAGACACACGCACTGACAGACAGACAAACAGACAGACAGACAGACAGACAGACAGACAAACAAACACACAGACAGACACGTCAAATTTATAACACCCCTTTTTGCGTCGGGGGTTAAAAATGGCATTCTGTTTAGTCCGTCAGTTAGATCGTCCAAAAATACTGAACACAATATATTTTTCGCTTTTTCTAATTAATGAAAAAATACAAAGATATTTAGCATCAAAGTTCCGGAGTGGGTGGGTGGGGTCTTGTGACGTCACTTCTAAGTAAAAAAACCGGCCAAGAGCGTTTTCTCAAAAACTACTAAGCCTATCAAGTTCAAAATAATTTTCCTAGAAAGTATTTATAAAGTTCTACTTTTGTGATTTTTTTCATATTTTTTAAACATATGGTTCAAAAGTTAGAGGGGGGGGGACGTACATTTTTTTCCTTTAGGAGCGATTATTTCCAAAAATGTTAATATTATCAGAAAACGATCTTAGTAAACCCTTATTCATTTTTAAATACCTATCCAAAAATATATCACATGTTGGGGTTGGAATGAAAAAAAAATATCAGCCCCACTTTACATGTAGGGGGGTACCCTAATAAAACACTTTTTTCCATTTTTTATTTTTGCACTTTGTTGGCGGGATTGATATTGGGACCAAATTTCAGCTTTCTAGTGTTACTGAGATTATCCGCGAACGGACGGACGGACGGACGGACAGACATGGCGAAACTATAAGGGTTCCTAGTTGACTACGGAACCCTAATAAGTAAAAATTGTACCTAGGCGTGAAGTCACGAGAAACTTCAACGCACTGTACTGTACCGTCATTTTTCGTTTACGAGAAAAAAAAAAGTATTTTTTCTGTGTCTAAAATTCTTTGATAATCTAACTGACGGACTAATTAGTTTTTTTTAGTCGTCTCGCCTATTGCCTACGCAGCAATACTAGTCGAACGGAGCCAAAATCGCCTGATTGGAACAGTGTCGTACCCGACTAATTTAAATATTAAGGATTCCGTTTTTACCCTTGTTGGCTACAGAACCCTAAAAGTACAATTATCGCACACTTGGATAATTACATCATTATTTGTTTAAACCATGCTAACAAGAAAAGATTTAACTAGATAAAGTTTCCGAGACTATGAAATCTTCTTTGCTAAGTGCATCTTCGTTAATAAAGTAATAATAGGATGAAACTATTCAATTTCTAGCAAAGTAATATCGATGAACATAAAAACAGGGGAAGAAACATCGATTTAATACAATAAATACCTGGTACTAAGTGTATTCTTTAACATCAACAATCATAATTTTGCTTAATTATCATTCATAGAGCTTGTAATATTTTATGCATCAATAAATTGATATTGCGATTAGCTTTTATTTTAAGAAATAGTAGTACTCGAAGTATACAAAGCAACAATTCAGAAAAAGGGTTAGTCAAATTCTTAACCGGTCACCAAACAGAGAAATAAAGGAAGTACTTAATAACCTAACCTAAACAACAAAATTAAAATTTTGAAAAATCCCCAACATAGTGGACCGATTTTCGTGAAACATGGCTAAGAACACTCCCGACTAACTCAGCTTTCAAACAAAAACAAAATAATCTGAATCGGTTCATCCATTCGGGAGCTACGATGCCACAGACAGACATACACACAGACAGACAGACAAACAGAGAGACAGACAGACAGATTGATAGTTATTTTACAGATACAGAGATTTGCTAATTGATGTAAATAATGTAAATAGTTGTAAATACTAAATACCTTGTACTTTATGCAAATAAACAACAGAACAATCTGAACAGACACGTCAAACTTATAACACCCCGTCGTCGTTTTTCGTCGAGAGTTAAAAAAAAAATAGGTAGGTATAAATATAACATGCCATTGCCGTCAGTTTTAGTAAAGAAAATAGTCACTTTATCTGCAGTAAGTATCTGTGTCGTTTAGCCCGGATTAAATAGCGAGATGGCGATATGCACTATCTCTTCCAGTTGGACAGACTCGACCCGTCTGTGTCGGCCACCACTGACTTACCAAACGACTGACGGGTTTCAGATACGTACTTTTGATGTTATTAGATTGCGAGCCAAACGGGAATACAAAAATATAAGTATTTATATTTTACATACTTTGACGGATGTAGACCGTGATTACACTGATTACGTTTTTGATCTTTGTCGAGTTCCCCAAAAGCCTCCTAAGGGTCACTTGCACCAACGAAAATGGAGGGTTAACCCACCATTTTATATAGAATTTGACAGTTGACAGCCCACTAACCCTGAGTTAAGTGGTTGGTGCAAGTGGGTCTAAATATATTAAATTTTTGTTCAGTCATACGTAATATTAATATCAGACGTATAGTAAGTTTGTACGTAAGATGCATTTAAAGTGTAGATATTAAATTTAAAAAAATGGAGCACGAAATAAAGCACCACAAGAAATAATTAGAAGAAAAATATGGACAGTAGTTATGTTTAAACATAATTTCTAAAGTCAAAGAAAAAGATATAAAGTAAATTAATTGACCGTGACGTCACTCCTCAGTATTTCATAGTAATTCCATATTAGCAAATCGTTTTGACAGTTCTTAAAAAGAAGCTGATTTGACTATAGTAGGAAACTAGCCTATTGTATATTAGGCTAGGTACCTTCATGACGATATGAAAGATATATAATAGATTTACTACAGTAAATATATGCTATGTTAAAGAAAACAAACAGTAAAGGGCATTGTACAAAATGGCACGTCGCGTCGCAGCCAGGCACTAACAATATAATCCACAATAAAATCATAAATAAATCAAAGACAAGTAGCCTGAATGGGATGTTTTTTGTCTATAAATATTATTATCAAGGACGTGCCCTTTTCAAATACAAATTACAAACGTTCAAAACTAGTTTTAAGTATACCAATGAAGATAGGTACTATAGGGATGACGACTACATAAAAAAATGGCATTCTGTTAAGTCCGTCAGTTAGATCGTCCAAAAATACTGAACACATATTTTTCGCTTTTTCTTATTAGAGCATCAAAATTCCGGAGTGGGGGCTTGTGACGTCACTTCCAACTCATAAAATTGTACCTAGGCGTGACGTCACACGAAACTTCAACGCACTGTACCGTCGTCATTTTTCGTTTACGAGAAAAAAGAAAAAATTACGTGTCTAAAATTCTTTGATAATCTAACTGACGGACTAATTAATTTTTTCCCCTCACTAGCTCGGAAACACGTGTTTTGTCCTTTAATACCAGCGGGTAAAAACGCATTTTATCCACTAGTGGGTAAAGTAATTTGACCTTGAATAAAGTCAAATTAACTGCTTTAAAATTGATAAAAGTAGGTGAATCTAGTAATAAAGATGATTTACCACATGTGGAACTACTGGAAGCAGTGTTAAACGCATTTTTTGCGTTGTAGTTTCCTCGCTATAGTGAGGGGAAAAGTTTTGTGTTACACTCGGGTGCAAATGTATTTTACTTCTCGTGTGTTAAAAAACTCGCAAGTTCAGGATTCTATTCTCGAACCACTCGCTTCGCTCGTGGTTCAACTATAGAATCCTTTCACTTGCTCGTTTTTCGATTCCACACTCGGCATTAAAATACAACTTTGCCCCCTTGTATAACAAATAACTATTTAGTCGTCTCGCCTATTATAATCACATATCGTTGCAAAGTGCAAAACGATGAATTGGAATGCGACAATGACGTTTCGCTAGTGAGATTTTCCTCCATACGTTTGCTTTGCCCAAAGCTGCTTTGCGCAACGTAACCAACAAAGTAATCTAGAAGGAAGTAGGGCATAGCGAATGATATTCCGCTTTGTGTGGTAGGGCACAGCACAGCGGATATCATCTCGCTCGAATCTAGAGCAGAGCCCAACTGGGGTAGTACCTCCGCCTTACAGAAGACCGCAGCCAAATAGCACTAGACCCTACTCATAGTGTTGTGTTCCTGACGGTGAGTAAGGCTGCCAGAGCTCAATGAGGGTGCGGTGTGCTGATGACGGGAGGACTTACGGAACTAACTTGTTCCGTCTATTGTCCTTTGAGTCGTCGGCAACCCGAACCCTCCTTAGAACTTGTACATTCCTTTTTGCTGTGTACTTAACACAGCAAAAGGGAGTGTACAAGTTTCTAATAGGGTGGCAACGCGCTTGTGACACTGTTTGAGTTGCAGGCGTCCATAGGTTACGGTGACCGTTTTACATCAGGCGGACCGTATGCTTGTTTGCCACCGACGTAGTATAAAAAAAAAAATCTTTGACGGTCCGTATCTCTCTCTATAGCTCCTTTGTATTGGCGTGGCAAAGCCAAATGCGTATCATTCGCCACGGAGCGTCAACGATTCTACGTTTAGCAAGAGCACAGTATAAGGACGACTCAGTAATTACTCTCCGGCAGCGGCGACGCGAAAGGTACCTACTGCGTTCGAAAGTACGTGGTTGAACAAAATGACTATTAAATGTTACTCGACATCGTCCAAAGAAAGATATTGATATTTAATACTATTAACTATAAGTATTAGTATAATAATACCACATTATATCTTGCTCGCTTGTGTGCGTTTTTTAGAAGAGTTATTACTGGTTTATACTGAGGCAAGAGGCTCTCATCTATGAAGTTCTGAGCGGCACGCACCGCTCTTCGTACGAAAGAGCACGCAAATATAATCGTCGATAAATTAATATAGACAAATAAACTGCCTGTAAATATTAGGTTAAAGGTCGAATTCTGACCTTTTAATTACCTACGTGGGATGTGTCTGAGTCTCCTTGAGCTTATCGTCAGTCAATCTGTGTAAGAATGTCCTTTAATATTCATTATTATTTATTAACTGAACTTTAACTTGGCACCCACGTAGATCTTATTTTTTTGTCAGCAGAGTTGTCAAAGACGCGTATTATTTATATCTCTAGACGCGTATTATTTATATCTTGCCTACTTATTTTGTGTTTGATGTGATAGTATATCATTAACTACTATAATCTATATCATTAACTAGAAAAAATTATGCAGATAAAAACTGTACAGTATGTTATTCATCATCCCTCGTGTAAAATGTTGAAAAGATAAAGCCATTTCTGTTTCCAGCTCAATCGCAGAAGTAACGACATCGTTGCTGAATATATATGTATGATTCTACAGCGTCAGAATGAAAATTGAGGCTAACAAACCTGAGACAGGGCGTCGACTTGGCACTAGCCAACAAATACGCACAAAAGGATTATCTGTACGAGACAGTGATAGAGTTTTGCGATTTAAAACTTTGACATTATAAGAACTTTATATTAAAGGGTTTGAGATGTCACTGCAGACTCTTTTAATAAATAGTGTTAGTTGAAAAACATCGCAGTTTTAACGCAAAAAGGTAACGATAGAGTTAAATAATAGAAGCAAAACAAAAGTAAAATAACACTAACAAAATGAAACGAAGTAGTTTGTAATCGAATACTTTCAGAATATGGCTTCGGGCACACAAAATGCTGACTTTGTAATTTTCTAAAAGCTACAATTTTAACCCGACATTTCGTACCCGATAATTTTCAAATAAGAATTACAAAGATAACAGGTTTTTAGACAATTTAGGTTTTATACAAGTATTTTTGTGAGACATATTTTTAATATATAAACGTGTGCGTGTGGATTGAGTGAGCACCTTCCGAAAATTAAAAAAATAATGCTGATCATTTAGTAAAAGTTCTAAAACAATTGTAAAACGAATCTTTGAATTTGTAAAAAGATAAATGAAAAGATACCTACACTTATTAACATGTGCTCACTCAGTTCTCACAAACTACCGACGAAAACAGTGAATGTATTCATTTAACATATAATATTTATATACTAACATTTAGTAAAAAATATGCCAACTTACCTCTATGCATTTTAGATCACCTAGTGACTTATTTAATTTTTTACAAATAGTTTCTTATGCTTACTCAATCCTCCCACTTTTGAAAACCCGAATTTTGATGAAAAACATAAGATTTAGACCGCTATTATATGTGTATAGTTTAGTAAAACTAATATGGGAATTTGTAAAATACAACACGAACCACTAACGTGTCAGGTTTTTTTATAATAAATTTTTGTAAGTGCTCACTCAGTCCACACGTTTTGAGAAAGTTAAAAATGTTTATCTTAAGATTATGTGATATCTTAAGATTTGTAGCACCACAGAAACCCTAAAGTACTTCAACATTCTCTAATATTTTATATTCGTTGTCTGGTTTTAAAGATATTCAGATATAACTTTTCTCATACAAATGTATCATGTAGGGTGGCCACACTATGTCGGCTCCTGATTTTCCCCGCCTTCCGATGTTGTTGTACTTTAGAGTTTCTGTGGTGCTTTATTATATTTTTTTTAATTTTCGGAAGGTGCTCACTCAATCCACACGCACACTATATAAACACACACACACACACACACACACACACACACACACACACACACACACACACACACACACACACACACACACACACACACACACACACACACACACACACACACACACACACACACACACACACAAGAGTTTGTAAAGAAGGAGCATGTACATTTAGAAGCTTGACTTTAATAGATATCTGATACATACTTATGTCAACGCAAGCGTTATAGCTTCATTTTGATTCTGGATTTTACATTGAAAATGGATTTGGTGATAAATCACATACTAATTAACCAAGGATAATCAAGGATAACCAAGGATACCGAGCCTCTAACGAGGTAAAATATTAAAACCGTATTAATTGTAATCGCAGCAGAGATTTATGGCGACCTGAGCCGTAAATCTATGTGATTACATAAAATGTAAAATGTAGTTAATCTCTTCCCCGTATTAGATTAAGTACCCGTGTTATTGTCTGTGTCGTTTCAGAAGAGGTATCAAAGTGAAACCTGATCGAGGACACTTTTTAATTCCTGGCTCTTCTTTGATAATGTTTTTAAAACATAATTAGAAAATTACAAGTAACTGGTCCCCTTTCAGTAACTGTCCACCTTGTGCTAAAAATAATAAATAATAATGGGTAACCAAGTTAATAAATGATAATGGGTGACCAGTTACTTGCAATTCCCCCTATAATATTAATAAAGATGCAGTCATGCAGTATTAATCCTATGGTAGCAAGATGATATCTAGCTTTGACGCATATAATATATCTTAAGGGGCTGACAACACCCAACTGCGCAAAATTGATGTTACTTGCGCAGTTTTTTAAGACAAACTATTAGTTTTAGTAAGGCAAGTAAATTATATGTTATTATTCATTATATTTCAACGAACATAGCCGTACTCGATACACGATTTAACGAAATCGGCTCGATAGAAAAAAATTGCAAAGACTGGTCTCGAGTTCGTCATTTAACGGTTCTATGTCGTTAAATTATTCACTTAGTTGTCTTTAATTAAAATTACAATAACAAAAATATACATATCTAAAACACTGACGAAACATATTCCACAAATAATGTATCTTTCTATTTTATTTTAATATTTTTCCGTACTTTTCGTACCAAGCCGCCCTGTTTTAGTGACATCGCGCTCTCACTTACTCCCATGCGAATAGACAATTAGACAGTGTACGCTAGCGTCAAGGTCATTGAGTGTTGTCAGCGTCTTAACAATTATCTTAAGGGGCTGACAACACCCAACTGCGCAAAATTGATGTTACTTGCGCAGTTTTTTAAGACAAACTATTAGTTTTAGTAAGGCAAGTAAATTATATGTTATTATTCATTATATTTCAAACATAGCCGTACTCGATACACGATTTAACGAAATCGGCTCGATAGAAAAAAATTGAGCATTACACATACAAGACAGTAAGGCACATGTAGGCACTATACATGGTGTGACAGGAGGAAACCGAATAATTTTAACAGTTGTAAATATAAATATTTATATTATTATTTCATATTAAAAAAATGTTTTTTTGATGGTGTTGGATGATACCATTATGTAGCATAATTTAATTATCTTTATTGATGTCAAAAGGTGACCAGTAACACATATCAAAAAATAGATTTTATGTTACCTTTAAAGTGAAAGTATATTTAAAAACTAAACAAGAGTTATTTTATATTTAAAAGTTAGTTTATTGTAATTATTTTACTTTTAAATATGTTATCTTTGTGGTGCAATAAAGTATATTAACTTTAATTTTGCCAAAATTTAACTCCTGTAACTATTTTTCTTACGTTTGGCCTCAGAAATGCGTGGTTAAAAATCTTTCGGGTTCCTCATCTTACACTGTGTATAATGTATTTTAATAGTTACATACTGAAACATATATACCTACCAAACTTTAAAAACTATTTTCAAAAGTAAAACAGTTTGAAGTTTTTACTACAGCTATGAAACTAAAACCATTTACGCGTAAATAAAATGACTACAAGTAATGTCGCATTCTTTATTTTATTTCTCCCGAATGCAATGTTTTACTACTAGGTTTATTTATTTAAGTTATGGATTTGGTAAGTTCTGTTTGAAATCTAAAGTTATACTTTATTAGAATGTGTATAATACTGAAGTATTTTATTTTTGAGGTATTACTCATGTTAAGGCAAGCGATTAACATTACAGCCATTCGATTAACATTAATAGTCAATAATTATTTTTGGTTATTCCATGGAATATGTTTAATAAAGTCAGCATTCATTTGCGTGCCAGTTTGTAGTTCTATGGTTTCACGGCCAGTGATTAAATCATATCTTTGTAATACATTCCAGAATGTAATAATATACAGTTTTATATGTAGGTACATTGTGTTTTTTTTCGTTAAATTTAAGGGCAGGTTGTGATAGGTCAAATGCATTTAATTTCCCAAATGAGTTACTACAGAGAGAAAATATAATGACTCATCAAGTGTATCACAACCACTACTCTTATTTTGACATGTGCCGTCAGGTATTTGACACAAACTTTTATGCTAGTCTTAAAGTTCTCTCACACTTATTAATTAAATTATTAACGAAAAAGAAATGTTTTTGTTCAAATTTCACACAAAGGGATTATAACATGGTAACTTTCGTGAGTGAGCTTAACGATGACGCGTCGAGTTTAACGGGAATCAAAAAAGCACTGTGTATAGTATATCAACCGGATTTGCTCCAGTGTTTCATAGAAAAACTATTCTATGATTTCGTGTAAATTTGAAATATTTATATCATACAAAAATTATTAAAATAGACCTGAAATAGGATACTGAAATGTTCTGAATCTTCAATAGTTATATGTATCTTCTGCAGAAAATTTTCACCGCGCTCTGTTTGTTAACGGCACCATGCACAGCAGTAAGGCTCCAAAGGCTCTTTGAACTAGTAGACGGCGGTTCAGCACTACGCTACGACTCAAACCTTGAAGGCTTTCTCCACATCGGCAACGATTACTCAATATTCCTCAGAACACCTGTCGACGACGACAAACATTTAATCTACGAGCTATACGAAACTAAGAATATACCTAACACTCCATCATCGCATGACTACAAGCCGTCAGTGATAGCTATATCGCAAATACCCATAGACTACATAAAGGAACAGCTGCTTACTTACAGAGACGAGTTACATAATGCCACTTACACGGACGACTCGATAGTGCCAGGAACTCAGGTGATGACTTTGAGAGAATGGCAAATTGCAAAGGCGTTGAGGCAACGAGAAGAAAATGGGACTAATACACCTTTGAGGAGCGAGCCACTGGTCTTAAGAATGCTTGATTGATGACACATTTTCATTTAAGAATATTTACATCAGTTTAATTATTTCTTTCCATTTTTTGGTTATTTATTTTATTTTTATTCTTGAAACATCTAACTTCTAGTAGTTACTATATATGAAAATATAATTGGTAATAAAATCGAATAGCCAAGACACGAGGGTCCTAGTCAACCCCAGATATTATCAATATTCTTTTACACACGTTTAATAATGATTGCTAATTGAACTGTCTAATCAAAAATAAACAAAACAAAACATACCGAAATAATAACTCAAACGTCATCAATTTTTTTTTATAATTCTACATTCATTTCTTTCCTTTAACCATTTGGATATCTTTATTTTATGAGTTATATGAAATGAAATAGTTAGACGGTTGCCTCTGGGAATTATGTACTTTGAGGTAAAAAGTACTATTGGCGCAATTCGGACTTTAAAATAATGTATAATTTAAACAGTAAACTATGTACGATATGGATCACATAGATACCTAAATCAACATAAAAATGTGACGTCTTTTGTTTGACATAACCTCGTTTTTAACTTTGACATCCGATCCAAATCGTATCTATTTGAAGTACCATAAGTGCGTTTTCACATTTTCCGACCAGATATCGGATATACCGATATCCCATACATTAAAGGCCCCATCTTTGATTTTTTTTGACATCCCTTCTACATCCGATATCGGATCGGGTAATGTGAAAACGCAATAATATTAAAATAAAGTTCAAAAGGCACGGTATCGGGCGGGTGCACTCCTTCACTTAATTGCATTTTGTAGGTCGTACTTTAATTGCATTTTATACTTCTCGTGCCTAATAAAGTTTTGATTTTTGCTGCAACTTCAATAATGCATCGAGGTCAGCTTCAGAAGTTATAACTTGTTCCGGTTTTGATATATCATGGTGACCTTGATATGTATAGCTCACTGTAATAAGAGTTTTCTTAACCGTTCAAACAAGCTTCAAAATCCACCAATCAAATAAATGTCGATTTAATATTATTGGTGCATTTTGAAACTTGCTGTCAGCCTCAGTATCTCCACCTCTGGAGAAAACCACCATTCAAAAAACCCTGCAAAACTTATTAAGTTATTAATGAAAGTTGTGCGCGAGAGCCATCTGATAACATGGCGATTGTATAGGTTGTCAAAACCATTTAAATTATTAAGTCTACAACATTGCAAAATTTTTGCGGCTTTAATCTCAATTTATCTCAGCAAAGACGTGGCCTACGGTGAAGTGAGCTCGTCCAGAAGATGCCTGTTCACTCTTGATTTGAAGGTTGCCGGGTTATATTATGAGCTCAGAAATATAGCCGCCGGCAAGGAATTTCACTCCTTGGCAGTGCGCGTAAGAAAAGAAGAAGCAAAACGCTTCATGCGAATTCGCGAAATATCTACCAAGTAAGGACGGAAACCGGCCGTACGTCTAAGAGTCTAATGGTAAAATGCGGATATTCTCTATGTCTACGTAATTTTCGCAATTCCCGTTATATGTATAATAATAGATCAATAAGGCCGGCTAAAGGTGCCATGTGAAAACTCTAAAAACACGCTTGAAATCCGTAGGTTGTGATTTTTCTATTATTTCTAGTTTGCTAAAAACGCCAAAAAACGTTTTTCCACACACTACAATAAGTAGTAAAAACTAAAAAGTTAGCGCAAAGGAAAATTCATTATGCCCAAATTCATTATTGGCATGAGTGTAGTTTCAGCAGCAAGGAAGCGTCAGATTTTGATTTTTATGCTTTTAAGATGTGCCGTGCCCCTCGCGAAAAATATACACCTCTAGTATAAATTTTGTAAGGTATTTATTCTGTAGGCCTCTTGTAAGTATATGGAATTTTGAATACCGCGAAAATGCACGTTTTACATTCACAGTTTGTATAAATAAATTCATTCGGAAAGGGAAACCTGATTTTGTTACGAAATACATGTAACAAACAGTTAAATACACGTGCGAGCTAAGAAAACATCAATTTACGATAATTGTTCGGCGTCCGGGTGTCTGGTAAGTATTGTATTATTAATTTATTCTTCAACACATTTGCTCATAACAGGGGATCGATTTTTGAACTTCGAACACACGAATTAGCCGTTCGAAAGTATTTGGAAAACGACGTAATTCTACTTTTGAAAAAGGACGGCTAGTAACTTTAAAACTAATGGTAATGACCACTCGTTTTCGATTCTGTTAGTATAATTTAAATCGCTAGTAGTGGAAATATTATTGAACGAATTTCACGAAATCGAATGGCCAACATTCAAAAATCGGCCCCCTGGCTCATATGATAATCATAAATCAAGACGTGTGTTTTTTCAGATTGGAACTAATCGCTTACAATACATATAAAGTACCTACATATTAAGGGACGACGCCTTCTGAAACTGGCCGACTACATTATACAACGTGAGTCGTAACGGCCGACGGGGGCGCTTCCGTCTCCGCGTTCGATTCATTTTAACCGAAATATAATGGTTTATAATGGTATATATAGTAATGGTAAAGTTATTGAATATTGTATAACTAGCTTTATTAATAGTGTGTGAACCTGCCTTAGAAATCTATATTATTTACATGTGGTCATGGTTCGTTAATATTTCTTGTATGTGGGTAGCTTTTGCACATTGTAATTTTCCTCAGTCACCCGTTGACCACGAACGCTATAAAGAGTTCGAAACGTCGGGATGAATTTTAAATTCATTATACGCGATTTAATCCGTTTCCATAGTTTTATTTTATTTGTATTAGTTAATTAAAGCATATTTGTCGTTTTGTGGCCAAGTGAAGGATCTGTTACGTTAGTAACTTATTAATAATCCGTGCATTAAAAGTTATCACTTACAGACAATATCTCTTCGTATGTATGACCAAAATATAGCACATTCACTATGAATTATTTACATAATCATTCCATACCATATTCCCACACATCAAAATGATAATTATGACACAGGGTTGACACCCACGATAGAAGTACTTCCTAATATCCAGAGTCCTCGGATAGGCGATCATCCATCATGGCGGCCATCGACATCGGATCACTGTTCCGTTAGCTACAGCAGTTCGTGACCCCTACTATTTATTTGAAGCCTAACCAGCACCGATAGCATGGTCGCGCGATAAACGATAAAACACCAGGCCGTCCCTATCGCACTTACAAATAGTACAAATAGTGCGAAAGGGACGGCCCGATGTTATATCACTATATCATTCATAATTATTTTACTGAACTGACACAGCATACGTCAGAATAGCAGCGCCTTCTTGACAATAAATAGTCATATACATATTTCTGGTCCGACTTTAAACGAAATATGTTCAGGTCAATCATTGGAGGATAGTTCCTACTTATATAATTATACGTGGCTTAGGACTTAGGTGACGTGTCTGTCTGTCTGTCCATCCGTCCATCCGTCCGTCCGTCCGTCCGTCCGTCCGTCCGTCCGTCCGTCCGTCCGTCCGTCCGTCCGTCCGTCCGTCCGTCCGTCCGTCCGTCCGTCCGTCCGTCCGTCCGTCCGTCCGTCCGTCCGTCCGTCCGTCCGTCCGTCTGTCCGTCTGTCTGTCTGTCTGTCTGTCTGTCTGTCTATCCGTCTGTCTGTCTGTCTGTCTGTCTGTCTGTCTGTCTGTCTGTCTGTCTGTCTGTCTGTCTGTCTGTCTGTCTGTCTGTTATCTGTTGTCTGTCTGTCTGTCTGTTTGTCTGTCTGTCTGTGTGTGTGTCTGTCTGTGGCATCGTAGCTCCCGAACGCATGAACCGATTTAGATTTACCTGCAGGCCTAGCACATGCAGGCCTAGCACATGATGGCCGCGAGAGTATGTCGCCGCGAGATAGACTACCTGTCCTTATTTCATTAATACAATTAGACAAAGACGTGTCATCTATCTCGCGGCGACATACTCCCGCGGCCATCATGTGCTAGGCCTAATGATGGCCGCGGGAGTATGTCGCCGCGAGATAGACTACCTGTCCTTATGTCATTAATACAATTAGACAAAGACGTGTCATCTATCTCGCGGCGACATACTCCCGCGGCCATCATGTGCTAGGCCTACTGAAAGCTGAGTTAGTCGGGAGTGTTCTTAGCCAAGTTTCATGAAAATCGGTCTACTATGTCGCGGTCGGGGTTTTTTTTTTAAATTTTAATTTTGTGGTTAGGTTATTGTTACTGCAATAAATTATTTCAAAATTGTGAAGTTTAGTGTTATTTAGGTCAAGTTTGAAGCGATTTCCACCAACAAATTAGTGCGCAATGCGGTTTTATTTATCAGTTTGAAATAGGATATTTACGAAAACTAATGATCATTTGCTATGTAATTATTGTAATGTAATATCAATTGATAACTATCTATTTATATTTTGTTGGCATTAACGAACAACATCGTGAAAATGAATTAACTACTTGATTTCATGAGTTAGTTAATTTCTGCTTGATAAAGCACCTAAGTATAGTTATGAATTCGTTTTAATACGCAGAATCGTCTACAATCGTTGGCTTCGGAAAATGATCGCATTCGGCAAGACTTTTAACTGATACATCAGCCATAATAGACAAAAAATAAGCCATCAGCCAAAAAATAAGCCAACCACCATGTCACGATAGTATTCTTTATTAAATATACTGTGACCATTTGTAAGCTGTCAGATATACACCGTGTTTTTTTTGGTTTCCGTTAAATTCGACACGTAGCTAGGTTGTATATCAGTTTTAGTTAAATTCGCAAAAAAACAGATTTCATCAGTTTCATACATAATAAATGAATTTATTAGTGTGAGAGATTCTTAAGAATAACATTCAAGTTAGTGTCAAGTGATTGACGGCACATGTCAAAACAAATAACATTAGAAATTGGTAAAGGCTGTCACACACGTGTTCAGTAATTATCTTTATTTTCTTAATAACTCGATAACCGTAAGAGTTAAGACGCTACTTTCTTAGAGAAATTAATTATATTTGATCTAAAGAACCTTTCCTTACAGTTGACGGAATTCAAAACAGGGTGTATACTAAACTTAACGCTTGCAAATAAAAAACACTAATTTGATTATTTTTCCAGTTGATTTGACCCGTAGTAGCGCCGCTGTCTTCATTACTTCGTAATTTATTGCCTTTGGCAAGGAAGGGTTCATCATCCAAAACATCTCGTAAAAAAACGCTTCTGAGCAGAATGGAGATTTGCTTACAAGTTACTTTTTATTTTTTTGGACGTATAACTTTGGATTTATTGGCAAGTCGTTATCTATAGTTTTATATTATTTCTTATCACTGATTTAGATGTTTTATTTGAAACCAAATCACATGTCATTATATTGTTATAAGTAATACCTACCTAGTATTATAATAGGCTACCTACTAGACTCATATCGAATTTGGCACAATAAATGATTGTCGTCTGTAGTATTTGACATAAAAAAACAATATTTATAGATTTTGGGTATTAAAAGTGTAATATGATGACTACCATATTTTCGATTAAAAATGTATGTAATTTTTTCTTTATTTTGGCCACCGAAAACGCTGTCAGCGATGTAGTGACGTCATCGAATTCGAACCTTGCTGCATGTCAAAACAGTCACTGACACATTGAACTTTATGCCTTCATACTTAGGCCGATAGTCCACTATCATATGTTTGTCATAGAAATATGATCATAGGCAACATGCCGTCCTTTTTCTTTACGTTGGAGGAAAAGGGGGGCATACAGACCTATGATCATATTTCTATGATAAACATATGATAGTGGACTATCGGCCTTAAAAAAACTTTTTAACAAAAAATAAAACCGCCTTCAAAAATAAGCGCGTTACAAAACACGGAGAAACTAAAAAGCCAAAAATAATAAACCTTTCAATTCAGATTTGTTATCGTATTGCAATAAGCTAAACATCCAAATTATAAACAAATCAATTATTTTTGTAGTCGGTACCAGACCTGTTCGTCGCCTTGCTATTGCCTGTTTGCCCCACCCAACCATACACAGGCTGGTACCGACTCCAAAAATAATTGATTTGTTTATAATTTGGATGTTTAGCTTATTGCAATACGATAACAAATCTGAATTGAAAGGTTTATTATTTTTGGCTTTTTAGTTTCTCCGTGTTTTGTAACGCGCTTATTTTTGAAGGCGGTTTTATTTTTTGTTAAAAAGTTTATTTATTTGTTGATTTTTAGTGGTTCCTAGTGATATTATATGTATCAGTCCGAATACATGTACAGTAGTGAAAGAATTATCCTTTAACTCCTAACCATTGAGGAGTTGACCTTCCATCATCAGCTCAGCCACATGAAATTATTACCATCAGACGTAAATACTGGTGTACCTTTGAAAAATAGACTAAAAACATTACATGTGCCTATAACATTTGAAGAGTTCCCTCGATTTCTCCAGGATCCCATCATCAGACCCTGACTTGGTGCCAATGGGACCATCTCGGGGTTATACCGGTTCGATCAAAAAAAAAATTTGAAAATCGGTCCACGATTCTCGGAGATATCGAATAACATACATACAAAAAAAAAAAAACATTCAGTCGAATTGAGAACCTCCTCCTTTTTTGAAGTCGGTTAAAAACAGAAAATGTTGTTTTCGAATAGAATGACCTGATGCGCAGATAATCTATAGATTAACATGACAGGGTGGCTAGCCGAATGGCACAATCGCTCACGAAACGCTCACGAAACGAAGCGCTAGTAGATATCTATCTCTGTCGCGCTTGCGTATTGGCGCGACAGAGCCAGCGGCGTATCGCTTTCGTTTGGCGTCGGAGAAATGCCATTCGGCTACGGGGCCTGTGTTGTTTCCGCCTGATTACGTATAGATATATATGAAAATATTTTTTGCTGTTTTCAAGTCATAATAAAATATAGTAATATTTTATTTCGGTTAATTGAACAGCACTTAATCATATAAGACCGACTTTAAAAAAGGGTCAAGTAGCCTATTGATGGATTGGTAAAAAACATAATTTAATGTAGTAAATCGTCGTAGGTAGCCATTATAATTGGCAAATACAAGGGCATAAGAAACTAAGACTTAACTTAAAAGCTAGCTAATGTCTAAAATAGGCCCTTGAGGCATTGTACCAAGGATACTGGCGACATTTCCTCGCTGTATCGCAATGCTGATACGTTGAGCGAGGAAGTCGCCAGCTCTTCGGTCACCAGTTACCTCAACCAGACGCTTCGCGATTTCTGTGAACAACTTGTTCGCGCTGGGGCCCCATGGACCTAGAGTTTCTACACCAAAGGGTACAAAAAGGTATTCTTTGGCAAGATTTTTGTATTTATTACGTTTCAAAATTTCGGCACTTTCTGCCGCTGCGCCCGCTTTTATCTTGGTCCGTTGGAGGTGAGACGGTGCCAATGTGTCTACGCAGGTAGCATCCCACACTAAACAGGGCATAATATATTTTTTGTATATTTAATGTATGTTATCTTGTTGTAGTTAGACAAGAAAGTTATCATTAGTAAATAAACATAAAATAACGAACACTGAGAATTTCATCGTCTTTTCAGCTAATCATTAAATATTTCAGTACATTTGGTTTGTATGTTTTATTTGTTTGTATCAAAAATATTATAATTACATACCTAAAGTGGATATAATATGTAATTAGCTTTTTTTAGGCCCAGCAAGGCTGCCAAAATAAAATAAGATAGCATTAGTTACGGCCTCTAGTCTAGTGGAAGCAAAATATAGTACCTAGTAAAAAATGGAGAATATTTCGATTAATTGAAATTGATTACACGCCAATTTATTAAAATGGACCCCTGTACAAATTATAAACTAATACATTTGTGTATAATTATTACAGCAACAATAAGCAGTCAAAACAGAGTTTACATGAAATCCTGATTCCTGTTATAAATCAGGACTTCATGTAAACGGTTACAAATTTTATAAGTACGTAGACATATAGACAGCCGACAGGGTTATACCTATTTATAGCTTAATTTTAAAATAAGAAAAAGGCACTCGACAAACACGATATTGTATACAAGTTGACCGTCATGAATCAACTAGTTTGGTTCCTACATGTACTACATGTACACAATATGATATTTACCTGAAATTTTTAACTACATAAATTCCCAAAAACTCGTCAAATTCGTGGCGAAACCGTTAACACGGTTATCAAACGATATGAGTGCCCTACCAAGTGCCATCTCAAATGAACTGAAAATTGGGCCAGTGAAAATGACTTCAGCATTTAAACGCCATAAAACTTAGCAAGTTTCGCCGGCCGAGGCTATCGCTTAGTAAATTAAGCATGCTGAGATAACACTCGACTACGAGGGCCGTCTACTTAATAAATTAAGTTGATTAAACCCACATTAATTACGGTAGAAACTTAGGAATATCTCTCTTGTTTGTTAGTCAGAAGAATTTCTAAGACTGTTTACGTCATGGCAAAACCACTTGGAAAGACGTTGATTAAATGATGTTATCAAAACTAATTTTTCACAAGCAAACACGTCTGGGAACGATGTTAGTAAAGTAAGAATTTTTAAATTGAATTGTATTTTTAACCTTAGATTAGACGTGATCCAGTAGCCTCTGGATCTTACATAAATATATCATCAAATCACTGATCAGATCAGATCTCAGAAGGTGTGAATTCAAGCGAAAGAGCAAATGCGAGGCACCATTTTTCTACTTTTCAATTTTCGAGTATGCTATCACTTATCAGCTAGCTAGACCGTATACCTACTTTTTTAGGCTACGTTTGTACGAAATCCTCGAAAAGTGCATTCGGCGTTTAACAAATGCTGCTCACATTTCTAAATTAAATGAAATAAAATAAATGGAGTTATTATCTTAAAGAGTGTGTCTACAACTTTTGACTATTCAGAATCTCTAATTATTAAAGGTATAATAAATAAACCCACGCAAAGTTGACCTAAAATGAGAAAAACGTATGTCGCCGTTTAGTAAACTTTGTTAAAAAAATTCAATACTTTAGTTATAACATTAAGTGATTCTAAAAGCCAGATAAATGGACTAGAAGTTTTGAGGTTTTTTATATTTTTCCTCTCAAAGGCAACAAAGAAATTTTACCTTAAATTTAAACTATCGTAAAATTTCCATACATTCGCCATTGCTGTCAGAATTCTCCTTTCGATTAGATGCCGTGAGCGGCTCGTCGGAGGCAGACGTGTCGCCGGTCGCTCCGCGTTGACAATTAAATTTGACAAATATTTTGACAGAAAATAGTGTACGTACACGAAAAACCATACCAGTGTAAAACTGTGCTCAAAATAAATAGGGTAAATCAAATATGTCAGGTGGAGATCCAATCTCATTTAAAATTTAAAGGTGCATGGCTTGTGCATAAAAAATAAATAAAAATATATCACATTATCAAAGAAAATAACGAACACAACCGAATGAGTATAAATGATTTCATTCTAGTTCGGTTAAATTGAAAAAAGTTTAATGTTTTGTTTTACTCATTGGAATACATTTTCATTACGCTGGTATTAACAATACGTCATTTTAAAAATATATATGACAGTACCTACGTCAAATTTTGTCAACCAAACTTCACAGGTTGTATGTAAACAATTACAATTTAATTTATTCATACATATTCAGATACGTATTAATCGATTCTTACTTAGAATAGAAAAAAGGGGAATGCGAGCGGGTATAGGTATAGTGCTTCTGGTTCAAATTTAATTGTGTATATAAAAAAATGACTCAATTTCATTAAAGATTTACTCTGTGCATACCGCGAACACGTAACCGTAAGTTGAAAACAATAATAATTATAAATCACCTAAATACATCGTTGTTTACAAAGCGCTTGTTTTGAATGGCACTTCTCCACTCAACTAAACCAAATATTCATGGAACACCAGCTGGTGACCAGCATAAATGACTATGAACAGCCGTGCAAAAATATCTGATTTTCTATAGTGGGCCATAACATAAGTATATGACGACATGTTCCCGGCAAAAATTTGTGATGCTCCGTGACCGGCAAAAACATCGTCTCTCTTTCTAGCGTCTCGCGAGCGTATAGCGTCGGGCCAACTGTATGGAAAAAGACGCCGCGTCAGCGCGGCTTAGCCATACAGTTGGCCCGACGCTACGATCGCAAGACGGTAGATGTGGGAGGGTCCTTATCCGCATACATATCTGATCGGGTCGCTTAAAAATATTTGATTCTTTATAAAAACCTAAATTACACTTTCACCCGCATAAATATCTATCCATTGTTAAAGCAAATATATATCTTACGGGCTAGAAATCATTAATATGTAATTAAAGTGCAATAATAAACTCTACCTGGTTGCCTTACAGCCGTAAATTGTATGAGGTGATTTGACAGTTCACGAAAACGAGCCTTTATACAAGCTTTTATTCAACTTGCCTTGTTAGTAGGTATGTTAGTTTGAGTCAAAACGTAGAAGCTAAATTTGACCCACTTTCCGGTTTCCAATTGAGCTGAAATTTTGCACACCTATGTAAATCAAGTGACAATGCAATATTATGGTATCATGGAGCTAATCTGATGATGGAGCAGAAAGGTGATCATAGGAACTCTGTTATGAAACGTCGTATACCCATTGAGTCAGGGGTTTTTAAAAATGTCTCGGAGAGCAATAAATATTTTTTTTGCAAAAAAAACTTATTATAAATTGGGAGGTGTAATTTTTTATTATCTCTTACATAGCATTAAGACGAAAAATCGACCAAGAGCGCGTCAATGTAGGGTTTCGTAGTTTCCGACATTTTACATAATGACAATTTTTAGGGTTCCGTAGTCAACTAGGAACCCTTATAGTTTCGCCATGTCTGTCTGTCCGTCCGTCCGTCCGTCCGTCCGTCCGTCCGTCCGTCCGTCTGTCCGTCTGTCCGTCCGTCCGTCCGTCCGTCCGTCCGTCCGTCCGTCCGCGGATAATCTCAGTAACCGTAAGCACTAGAAAGCTGAAATTTGGTACCAATATGTATATCAATCACGCCAACAAAGTGCAAAAATAAAAAATGAAAAAAAAATGTTTTATTAGGGTGGGGGCTGAGATTTTTTTTAATTCCAACCCCAACGTGTGATATATTGTTGGATAGGTATTTAAAAATGAAAAAGGGTTTACTAAGATCGTTTTTTGATAATATTAATAGTTTCGGAAATAATCGCTTGTAAAGGAAAAAAAAGTGCGTCCCCCCCCCCTCTAACTTTTGAACCCTACGTTCAAAAAATATGAAAAAAATCACAATAGTAGAACTTTATAAAAACTTTCTAGGAAAATTGTTTTGAACTTGATAGGTTCAGTAGTTTTTGAGAAAAATACGGAAAACTACGGAACCCTACACTGAGCGTGGCCCGACACGCTCTTGGCCGGTTTTTTTTTTTAATTATAAATGGGCTTACTCTTGACCACAGACTAGCCAAAGGCAAAGACGTGGCCTACGATGGAGTGAGCTCGCCCAGAAGATGCCTGTTCACTCTTGACAATTTAATAAATACCGTAATTTGGGGTGAAAAGGGTTCCGGGGTATATAATGTTATTATATTTCTTGACATATTCCTTCTATTTTCCGCAATCAAAGTAGGAAAATAATATATTATGTTTTTTTTTATTATTATTATTGGTATTTAGGACAACAGCCGTAAATATTCAACTTACATAGGTATTTTTACATAGTCTTAGGCCAATAACAGTTATCTGTTGAATGAAAAGTATTATACACAATATGTTACTAAAAAAAAATGTGTTACATATTTAAAATTACAGTGAAAATGTGCAAGCCACACATTTTTATTTACAGTTTCATGTCTGTCAAAGTTGACGTTCAAATTTATTGGATTTTTACTCATTTTAATCGTTCATTATCCTTTTGAATGTGTATACACTTCTAAAGTTTATGTATAACAGAAAATCATACGACATATTTTCATTTTTATAATGGTTTTCATGAAGAAAGCGATGCAACTGTGTTGGGGAATTTTTACGGGATGAATAAATATCCGCGGCCTGAGGGGTGAATGGGATCAGGAATGGGGGGAATCGGGTCGCAAAGGGGGTGAATAGGTTTACAAAGGGGCTGATTAGGGTCGGAAGAGGGGTGAATTGGGATGTGTGGTCAATGCTTGTCACATTGTATACAATAACTTACCTAAAGTGGTATTTTTATGAATGACCTCTCTGTATATGGACGCAATTTATACGTCAATGTATTGCTTCGTAGTTAGACTAGATACAAGAAATTAACACTTAGAAATGTTAATCACACTTCTGTCTACCTCCACGTTTCTACTTAAGTCCGCAAAAATCACCCATGGTTGCTATAATATAGACGGATTACTTTAAAATAAAAATCATAAGTATGAAACTATACAACTAGGGAAGAAATAAAATTATTTTATTGAATCATTTTTGATTTGTTCTTTTTCAAGTTTATATAAATAATACATTTTCAATTCGCTCAAAGGTTGGAAGAGATCCCTTATAGGGATAAGTTCGCCTTTGTACATCATAACTATACTGTATTTTTATGTCCTAACTTGTCTTATGTACAATAAAGTGTTCACATACATACATATATTGAAATAGATATCATACACGAAAGAAAAAACGACAAGGCCCACGGTGGCTGAGCCGGGAATCGAATCCGGGTCTTCAGCTTACGCAGCTAACGTTATTACCACTAGGCCACCAGGCCAGGTTAAAAAAACCGGCCAGATGAGAATTTATTTTCGCACAATTGTAAAACTAAATTATTTTTACTAGTTACCTCCAAAATACCAAATAAAATTGGGCTACATAGTACATCGTTTTCTGAAGATTTTGGGTTCATGGGGTCGGAACGGGTATAACTAACGTAATTTATGGTGAATTGGGCCAAAACCGACTTTTGAACGTCGATAGCCGTTTTTTTATATGTGCCATGCTAATTTTTTACACAAAAAAATCTTCCGGCAGTGTGAACTTCGGTTTGTCTTTGAGAATATGTCGTTTTATTTAGTAATTTTCGCTCACCCTAACGTTGGAGTGAATAGGGTCGGGAAGGGGGTGAATAGGGAAAAGGGTTGACTCTTTCGGATTGCGAACAAAATATGACCTGTCACGAGCGTATTATATTTATTTTACCAAAAAATAAGGATTAAATATGTTATGAGTGGTCGGTAATGAAATCTACACATATTATGATAACCCTTAACCAACCTTTATAGTTAGATGGTGCTCTGACGCGGTGAATAAGTAAGTATGGTCGTGGGCAGTGCGGATAACGTGTCAAAATATAAGCATAGTTTATTGCTATTTTTCATGTTTAAATAAACTTATAAACTAACGTAGTGGGTATTAAAGTAAAAGGTTCACAGTGAATATTAGGTTGCCAGAAATGTGTTTAGCTATACCATTGTATTGAATTTTGTATCATAAAGTCAAACTAGGTATTTACTACTAAGTAATGATTTACTCTGTGGGGTGTCTTTGATCACTTGCATGGGGTAACATTGACCATAATGACACATAGTTAATTATTGTCTGATTTTGTCACGGTACTTGTTGAGGCTGATAATTTGATCGCTTCTTGTGATAAATATTGAAATAATTGCAAAAAAAGTTGGTTTTTCGAAGATGTTAATTTTTATTCTTGATCAAAGTAACCCCAAAATAGCGTTAAAGAGTTGTAATATTTGACTGCGAACCATTTTTTTTTATCTTTTCTTGACATAAAATACTTTTGTAAGGGATTACATTCGATTATCATTAAAAAAAATATATAGTGTATCAAAGTAACCCCAATGTCAGTTTATGTTTGATCACATCGTTTTTTTCTGCGTACATTATTTTATTTATTTATTTATTCCTTATTGCACATAAAAAAATAAGTACAAATGGTGGACATAATGCCTTAAGGCATTCTCTACCAGTCAACCACTGGGTTAAAAAGAAACATTTCATACGTGCAGGCATTGTGACAGAAAACAATAATCCTGATATCACTTATTTTGTTAACTTGTTAGCTTTTTAGCAGGAAAAGACTGAAAAAACCGGCCAAGAGCGTGTCGGGCCACGCTCAGTGTAGGGTTCCGTAGTTTTTCGTATTTTTCTCAAAAACTACTGAACCTATCAAGTTCAAAACAATTTTCCTAGAAAGTTTTTATAATGTTCTACTTTTGTGATTTTTTTCATATTTTTTAAACATATGGTTCAAAAGTTAGAGGGGGGGGACGCACTTTTTTTTCCTTTAGGAGCGATTATTTCCGAAGATATTAATATTATCAAAAAACAATCTTAGTAAACCCTTCTTCATTTTTAAATACCTATCCAACAACATATCACACGTTGGGGTTGAAATGAAAAAAAAATCAGCCCCCACTTTACATGTAGGGGGGGTACCCTAATAAAACATTTTTTTCCATTTTTTATTTTTGCACTTTGTTGGCGTGATTGATATACATATTGGTACCAAATTTCAGCTTTCTAGTGCTTACGGTTACTGAGATTATCCGCGGACGGACGGACGGACGGACGGACGGACGGACGGACAGACAGACATGGCGAAACTATAAGGGTTCCTAGTTGGCTACGGAACCCTAAAAAGTTGATGGTCCCATTTTTTTTCTTCCTTAGTTACGTTACGTTTAAATTCCCAAATTGGTCAATGTAACCCCAGTTTACGGTAGACACCGTCAACCTATTCTAATAATTCTCTTTTTATTTGAAAGAAAATTCGTTACGATAATATGTAAGTATATAAAATATGCAATCTAAGATAAAAAATGCTTTTCATATAGTTACAAACTTAGTTCAGATTTTTTTTGTACAACTTTTAAAAATTGTTCTACCTATCAAGTTCAAAATAATTTTCCTAGAAAGTCTTTTTTCTACTCCCGAACTATTATTCGTCATTTACAGGGTCGTGCATAGATCTTTAAAACCCTACATAAAAGTCTATTCCCCAAAGCCAGTGTCCGCCGGCTTTCCGCGCATGCGCGCAGTATCGAAAAAACTGAAAACGCATTGTTTGGCCCTGTAACCATGGCAACGCCTTATAACGATACGGCGCGCGTGCGCGGGAAGGCTTTGGGCAGCTGAGCTGACAGTGCAAACCTTTGCGTCAAAATACAGGAAACAGTGTGAATTTCACGAAAGTTATTCGAGAAACCTATTAACAACTAAGTGCATGTGGATCATGGAACGCTCATTTTGAAATTAGAACACTATGGTTTGTCTATAAATGCCCTAAACTTTATGTCTTCTTACCTTAGCAATAGAACACAAACAGTAGTTGTTAACAAAACTCGCTCTAGCGGGACTGTAGTCCAATTAGGAGTGCCACAAGGCTCAATTTTAGGTCCATTCCTGTTTTTGGTTTATATAAATGATTTGCCATGTATAGTGAAAAACTTTTGTGAAATAGTACTTTTTGCTGATGATACATCACTGCTTTTTAATGTTGACCGAAAATCTACGGATTACAATGTAATTAATAGCACGTTAGCTGATGTACTGCAGTGGTTTACTGTCAACAATTTACTTCTTAATTCTAAGAAAACCAAATGTATTCGATTTTCTCTGCCGAATGTTAAACCAATCGATACAAAAATACTTTTGAATGATGAATGCTTAGAGATGGTAGATACAACACTGTTTCTTGGTTTAACATTGGACAAAAATCTACAATGGAGTCCTCATATAAAGAAACTAGCAAGCAAATTAAGTTCAGCCGCATACGCCGTTAGGAGAATCAGGCAACTGACTAATGTTGAGACAGCTCGCCTAGTGTATCATAGTTATTTTCACAGTGTAATGTCATACGGTATTCTGGTTTGGGGCAAAGCAGCTGACATACAGACTATCTTTGTATTACAAAAGAGAGCCATTCGTTCTATTTACAACTTAGGAACACGTGAATCAGTAAGAGAACTCTTCAAAGAAATTAATATCTTAACTGTAGCTTCCCAATACATTTATGATAGTATAATTTATGTTGTTAAGAATTTAGACTGTTTCACTAAGAATTCTGATATCCATAATTATAACACTAGAAACAAAAATAAGCTTGCCATAAAGAAGTTTCGTGTCCGTAAAGTACAGAAGTCATTTGTTGGGCAATGCATTCATTTTTATAATAAGTTACCTGACACTGCTTTGAGATTACCCCTCCCAGCTCTTAAGAACTACTTAAAAAAATCATTGATGTTAAAGGCTTATTACAGAGTCGAGGACTATTTGACAGACAAACATGCATGGCCCGAACCAGAAACTACAAAAAACGAATAGCAATTAAAATAATTGTATTATGTATAGAGGACACAGTTCAGATAAGAAAGCACATCAAATATTTTATATTTTATGTTGTGTAGGTAAATTACATATTTAATGATATTGAGATTCATATTATCTTTTTCTTCTATGACAATTTGATATGTTTTCTCTGAAGAAGAACGACGTATTATTAAGCAATAATATAATTTATTGAAATTGATTTCCATAGAGTACCTAGTCTGTTCATATTCTTTGATGAATACTTTTGCATGTTAAATTGTATGTTGTTATTTAATGCATGTTAATTATAAGATGTAATGTTTTGAAAAGAAGTTGCCCGCCGAGTTTCTTGCCGGTCCCATAGTGGATACCCCCCTCCCAACTGAGGGGGGACTGAAATCTTCTCGAGGCTGAGGCGTAGGGTTAGAGCCGGCGTAGCTTTATTTGACGTTCATATGCGCATTGTAATATGCCTACTTGAAAAATAAATATTTCATTTTTTTCATTTTCATGGTCGTAGAAAAAGTATTGTATGCAACGGTGTTTAACTGAGTCAAAAAATACTCGTGGCGTCTTAATAACAATTTTCGGCTTCGCCTCAAATTGTTACCCACGCCACTCGTCTTTTTTGATCTCCTTTAAACGCCTGTTGCATAAAATACTATTTAAAGTTCTGCTTTTGAGATTTTTTCATATTTGAGAAAACAGCCCTTATGGCCTGAAATACGGCATACGGCAGATATTGACATTGACATATGCTTTTTCGTATTTTGATGGTATTTTGACTGCACTGTATTTTTTGCCATGCTAATTTGAACCTTATCTCTAAGCGATGTTTTTTAATTTTCAGTTACATCACAGATGTGTATGACATGACATCTAGGTATTTTTCCATTTAAAAGAAACTACAAGGGGCTTTACAGACGTGGCGACTGCAACTGGTACAGGGCCTAAGCCATAATTTAAAATTATATTGTGCTTTTTATATGTATTTGTGGTTTATTTAATACTAAGTATGAATTTCAACATTTTCAACTCAAGGAACTGAAATTAAGAGAAGGGACTCGGAAATTGGGTAAGATCAAGAGTCTGATGCAGATGGCGATGGCAGTATTGGATAAGATAAGATATGCGTCGATATTCCCTGTCTTTCTTTGTGTCTCTGACATGACTGCTGCTAGCTGTACTCTATTCATTAGGTTTTTATTTTATACACATACTTTATTTTTGTATCAAAATAAATGATAAATTGATAAAAAACCTAACGACCAAAAAGAATAAAGTACCTATCTGTTAGTCTTTAATACACCCCGCATATACGTAATGCACAGCACAGGCCTCCGAAGACCGGCAGGGCAATCATGGTCGCGCGATAAATGGTATAACATCGGGCCGTCCCTATCGCACTTACAAATAGTGTGATAGGGCTGATGGTTTATCATTTATCACGCGACCATAATTGTTTGCCTGGAGGTATCGGCCTTTAGCCCTTCACAGACGTCTTTGAATAATGTTTGCGGGGATAGGCAGGCTGACGATTTTTAATCTAAGTATAGAAAAGTAACGCAAAATGAAGTGCAATGTAATTTGAAATACACCTAGATAAACAATCAATTGAATAAGGAACGTTATCTACATATTTAGGTAAATTTAAGTCACATGAGACATGAACAGAGAAGGAAAGCTAGATGATGCGTATTTTTTCTCTGTCTTCTTGTATGCTACCTTTTTTACAGTTTTAATTTCTCAAAGGAGGTCAGTAGTTGACTACAAACTCAAAATAACACTCTTGAAAAAAATTAAGGGTCACTGACCTTTCACAGTAAATTGAGGTAGTGTGAGTGAAGGGTGTTTGTGTGTGTAATGGGGTAATTTGACAGATTCTGAAAATTCTCCCTGCTCTACCCCCTCTTAAGCCTTTGCGAAATGTATTTGCCCTAGATGACGTGATTACTAAATTACACGTTGGTAGAAAACTTGTAGGTCTTTTCCTAGATTTGAGCTCTGCATTTGATACGGTCGATCATGTAATTCTTTTGGAAAAGCTTAAGTTTTATGGAATTAGGGGAAATGCATAAATCTCTTAGCCAGCTATCTTAAAAACAGGTACCAATATGTATAAATTAGTAATTTTGAAATAAGTGGTGGTTGTAGAGTTGATACTCCGGTTAAATGATGATATTTTTGGTACAAGATTTTGTAGCTGACTGTGAGTATATTCAGTAATACAGTTTTAAAACCTGGAACACCATCAGCTATATGATAATGACATAACTCCTTAAATATTGCCGGTTATAAAAATTACACTCTCTATTTAAAAAAACGATGTCAAACAACACAACACCGAAAACTAAACGTGCTAACGACATCGACGGCACGAAACTGCACTCACAGCCTCCGACATTTCCCTTCGCCGCCTCCACTTTTATTCAAGAGGAAGAAAAATGATTGTTACGCTTTTTATTCAATAGATCCCCTTTGCAGACATCCAAGCGTTTAGTAGACAAATACCGCGTCTTACATAATATTTTTCTCTCCCTTTGTTTTTGACGAGTTCTCTGCCATTTATTTTGGAGCGATTCCATTTAATATTGTTTTGGGATGGGTTTTTCGCGAATTAACCCCGAGTCTTTGCCTCATTAGTAATTTGTTATTTTGCGCATCGTTACTTTAGTATAGGGTTGGTAATTTACTTTACATTTTCAGTATTAATCAGGGGCCTTATTCAACAAGAATTTATAATTTAAAAACCAAATGTCGATAACTACTAGCGCATATTGATTATATGCGATGCGGATGGCAATGGACCGACAAGCGTGGAGGAATGGAGAGGAGGCCTATGTCCGAAGACGGGCGCTTTAGAGGCTGATATAGATAGATAGATAGATTGATTATATCAAGTCTTGATTTGATCAAATGCACAACCAGGACGTAGTACTTATTACGTAGTAAGAAAAAAAAATCAAGTTTATTACTTAATACTACTGCACGGTTTAATAATAGTTTGATAAGCTTGCATTGTCTAATTTTGAAAAGTGATTGTACCTTTTTTCCAACATGCGATTATATCTAAATCAACGGAGAATCACCACGAAACATCAGTGTTGGTAAGTCGTATAAAGCTTCAGCTCCCACGATACACATCCATAACACACGACACTTTCATGATGTTTAATTTCGCCAGCCATTGCTTCAACGTACTTATTCAGGTATACAGGGATACGTACGAACGTGGCATTCCATAATCAGTTTCGGTACAAAGGTACTGGGATTGATTGAAGTAGCATGATAAACACAAATATTTCCGAGAAAATACGATGGCACAGGATTATGCGCGACATGCGTATAACGTAACGAGTATGTTATGAAGGTACATATGGCGTCATTATGATGATGTCAAAGGATGGCCGCTGCTGTTTAGCCCATATAGGCATATATGTACCCATTGCAGAAACTCACAGCTGAAAACTCGCTCCTACTCTATTACTAGACTCATATCGAATTAGGCACAATAAATAATTGTCTTCTGTAGTATTTGACATTAAAAAAAAACAATATTTATAGATTTTGGGCATTAAAAGTGACTATGACTAGGGTATTTTCGATTAAGTAAAAATGCTTGTGATTTTTTATTTATTTTGGCCACCGAAAACGCTGTCAGCAATGTAGTGACGTCATCGAATTCGAACCTTACCTACTGCATGTCAAAACAATCACTGACATATTGAACTTTATGCCTTCATACCATATTTTATTATGACTTAAAAACAGCAAAAATGTTTTTAAGGTTTACTTTTACGTAATCAGGCGAAAACAACACTGTTGATAGATAGATATAGATTAATATGACCGTGTAGTCATGTTAATCTATAGATTATCTGTAAATCAGGATCAGGTCATTCCACTTGAAAACAACAATTTCTTTGAGTAAAAAGTCACACATGACTATACTACAGTCATATCAATTTATATCTATCTATCAACAGTGTTGTTTTCGCCTCATTACGTAAAAGTAAACCCTAAAAACATTTTTTGCTGTTTTTAAGTCATAATAAAATATGGTAATATTTTATTTCGGTTAATTGGACAGCACTTAATCATATAAGACAGAGTTTAAATAAGGGTCAAGTAGTCTATTGAGCCTAGCACCTCAAGGGTTAGAATTAAAAAAGCAAGTTAGTGGTAACAGATACAAAATTAATAATCACATAATACAAGTAAGTACTTTTTCCCCTCACTAGCTCGGAAACACGTGTTTTGTCCTTTAATACCAGCGGGTAAAAACGCATTTTATCCACTAGTGGGTAAAGTAATTTGACCTTGAATAAAGTCAAATTAACTGCTTCAAAATTGATAAAAGTAGGTGAATCTAGTAATAAGGATGATTTACCACCTGTGGAACTACTGGAAGCAGTGATAAACGCAATTTTTGCGTTGTAGTTTCCTCGCTATAGTGAGGGGAAAAGTTTTGTGCTACACAAATGTATTTTACTTCTCGTGTGTTAAGACGCTACGATACCCCTCATTTCTCCATACAAACGCTCTCGCCTGTTTCCTCTCTGGTTTTTGAAGCTAGATCAATGGTTTTTTCAACACAGACTTTTATTATCAATATCTGTGTCGGACCGTTTTGCTTTTTTTGATATTTTTGTTTTAAAAGGAATTAGAGCCTCTCAAAGTTGGCCAAAACGGCTTAATTGAATTTGCCAGAAAGAAAGGCGTGGTATTCAAAACTGAGATCAATTATCCAAAAAAACGAAACGGTCCGACACAGATAATTTCCTTGTCATTCTGATTTCCAAATTTCGTAACGATTGGTTAAGTTTTGGAGGAGGAAACAGTCGAGAGCGGAACCTCGATTTTTGCAGTTTTTACGCGGGATTTCGCGCCTGAGCTGCAGTTGTCCCTATCGCACCAAATTTAGGGGCGGGGCTAAGTTTTTATATACGTACACTGAAATAAAGTGATGGGAAATACTCGACATCTAATGTCGATAATCTAGTGATGTGAAAAGTTATCGATATACTACGTCGAAATATCGACATACCGTGTTTGACGAACTTTTTAGTTAGAAATACGTACTCGTACTATTATATGTTCATATTTAAAATTGGTGGTCCAAAAAAGACCAGTCTGCCCGAGACCACGGGGACAATGCCGTCCTTGAAACGTCGGAGGTTAGTGTTTAAAACATAGTAATACGCGATTAAGTCCCGTTTGCAATTTTAAATATGTGTAAAAATCGTGAAAGTTTGAATCTGTATTATATATTCTGTGGAAATACTAAGTCCATATTTTTATAAGTATAGGTACGTAACAATTGCATACAGGTATAGGTTTATTTTATACATGCATAACTTTTCTCGTCATTGGTTTACTAGTAACAATTATAAAGTAATGCTGTATTTTACGATAGATTCCACGAATATTAGGCAACTATTTGGTATTCGGTCTTTTCAGCCATTTTGCCGAAAATTTGGTATTCGGTCATCATTGTTTATTTATTACTATTCTGCCGAACACCAATTAGGTAAGTAGTTATATTAGTCATATTATATGTACTTATTTACACACAATAAAAACAGACATAATATTAATAATTTAAGTCATGTTTTAAAATATTTAAAAAACAATGAGCCTTATTTAGTAATACATAGTTTGTTCCGGTTAGTAACAGTACCTGCCCTTAATAAGGCCCAGTGCTTATATTTCTTCTAAGTTTTATCAATCATGCCGTTTTGTATATTTTCTTCGCAGACATAGAATCAAAAAATGCCCTAAATAGTTACTTCTCTAAATAAGGCCCATCGCTCGCTTCTTAAGTTTTATAACTTTGTGTAAACATTGTGTTCATGAATTCAATCATCAATTTTTGTGATAAGTATTTATACTACGGTCTGTCGTCTAAAACACATTTATTCAGGACTATGCATTTAGGATATGGTACTCTAAATTAGAGGGGTTCAAGTCTTAACAAACAGTGCGTCAAGGTCAATGTGGTCAAGATAGGCAGACTTTATTTCATATTAAGTTTAAAGGGACAAAATTAGGTACTTAATTAAAGTAGTGTGGGGTAGCCTGCTGTCCTACGGGGCAATAAATATTATAATGTATTGTGTTTATGTGTATTGTGTATCATAAGTACTGGGCGTTTGCGGGGTCGCCTTCCACTCTGAGGCCACCACTCATATACTGGCGCTGTTGATAGCTCATCTTTGAAGATTATATCCGATCCATCTCTATTTCCGCAGCGCTACTTCTTGGGTATCGAAGGTTGTGAACATGTGGACACATGGGCGGCATGGGCCTTATTTCATACCTGCATCAAATAAGACCCATAGTTTTTCTGTTTAATAATACTTACTTTTTACTTTTTTACTTACTGCACGAAATTTTTGAACCATTTACACTTATCAAGTTATAAAATGTACATAACATTTCGAAACTTAATAGCCGGGCCTTGTTTGCATTGACATTACATATGCCCTTAGTAGGTAGATGAAATGAGTATTACCAACGTTTTAATTCTGCGGTAACAAAAATGCTTTGCCGAAAAGTATAAATAAGATCTAAATAATAAAAGTATATAAAGTATTAGTAGTACGTTTAAATAGCCTAGGTTTAAATTTAGCTGGCAAATTAGTTAAGCATTTTTATGGTTGGTATGCATGTTGGTAACCACGAAAAAATGCACATTTTATTACATTATGGTAAGTAATTAAATAATTAATTAAATATTGGGGACACCTTACACAGATCAACTTAGCCCCAAACTAAGCAAAGCTTGTACTATGGGTGCTAGGCGACGATATAGCGCAGGACACCATCGCAAGCGCAGATTTCTGGCCGAAAGGTGTGGTTTTTCGGCGATTCCGGGGCAACTTGCCGAATCCTACACCGGGGCAAACGACGCAACGGAGCCACGCTGTTACGTCATCGCCCAAATAAATTGTTTAGTTTTAAACTTTATTGTTTGTTTTTTTTTTCATGTTCTTACTTACTGTTTTTTTTTTTTTTTGTTATCTAAGTTTCGTGACGCATTGGTTTTACTGTAATGTCATGTAAACATGTTTTTACTAATAAATAAATAAATAATACATACTTAAATAGATAACATACATACATACAATCACGCCTGTATCCCATAAAGGGGTAGGCAGAACACATGAAACTACTAAAGCTTCAGTGCCACTCTTGGCAAATAAGGGGTTGAAAGAAAACGAAACTGTGACATTGCAGTGACAGGTTGCCAGCCTCTCGCCTATGCCACAATTTAACCCATATCCCATAGATAAATACAAAACCATACTTAAATAGATAAATACATACTTATATACATAGAAAACATCCATGACTCAGGAACAAATATTTGTGCTTATCACACAAATAAATACCCTTACCGGGATTCGACGAACGACGACCGACGACGGGAACCGAAGACAACATTAAAATTAGGTAGTTAATTAAAGTACTTTGAAGTAACCTGCTGTCCTACGGGATAAATATTATAATATATATAGGTATCCATATATTTTTATTCTTTTCCTTCCGGCGACCGTCCTTTGTCACCCATGTTTCACAACTAAAGAGTAAGACGAAATTGACGAGTGAAGATGCTCTGATTGAAACAATTACTTTTCATATTATTAATGTTTACCATTACACACAGAGCACAATCTCATCGGTAAATATTGTCAATTTTACTTTATTTCGACGTGCGTTTATCATAGCGCTCTTGAACACAGATGTCATATATACCATAGATCAAGCAAACGTATCTACTTAGCGTGTCAAATGAACTCAGTGAAATCCACTGAGTTGCCCGTCTTTACTCGCAGCTTGCAGCTTTCGGGCGTCAATTTTTGTAAGTTGAAGTCAACCAAAACATAAAAAATGCCTCGTTACGTGATATTCAATTGCAACAACACAAAAATTATGAACAATGAAGAGCCTGAGACATATTTAAAATTACAGGGTGGCTAGCCGAATGGCACAATCGCTCACGAAACGCTCACGAAACGAAGCGCTAGTAGATATCTATCTCTATCGCGCTTGCGTATTGGCGCGACAGAGCCAGCGGCGTATCGCTTTCGTTTGGCGTCGGAGAAATGCCATTCGGCTACGGGGCCAGGCAAGAATCAACTTCAGTACAAAATTTGACACGCTCGGCCCCTACACAAATATATGAATTTGTTTCTTCTATCTAAATTAAGTTCTGTGCTCTTGAATAAGACGATTTTGTAAAGAAAATATCTCCTAGATACATACTATCAATTGTGTCGCTTAGTTTCAAACTTGGCTACTTAAATCCATTCTGCTTTAAGATTGAATATATAAAAAATATATATTTACCTTGTAGCAGAATGGATTTATCCAGGTTTGAAGTTAAGCGACACAATTACGCTTAATTCGGTATGTAAGAAATACCTTATTTTCTGTTAAGTTACTGATGGGCCTTATTTCATACATACAGCAATTTGGGAAAAGTGCACCTACTTAATGCACAATTGCACATGGACTCAATTTTTTGACCCATTTACACATTTACATTTACAATTATAAAATGTACATAACATTTCGAGACTTTTAACCGGGCCTTATTTGTATGTAGATTACAGGATGCCCTTAGTTGGTAGATGAAATGAGTGTTATATACGTTTTAATTCTACGGTAACAGAAATGCTGATATGTAAGTATAAATAAGTTTTAAATAATAAAAATATCAAAAGTATCTATACGTTTAAGTACCGATACCTAGGTTTAAATTTAGCTGGCAAATTAGTTAAGCATTTTTATGGTTGGTCTTGTTCTGTGCTAAGCATTGTATTTCTAATGCTAGGTAGGTAATATGTATACACAACCCTAGAAAATTAGAAATATAAGATGCATATGTAGCTTTCCATAAAGGTCCTTATGCTTCATATGCAATAAGATTTTGTTTGGCAGATTTTTTGTTAGAATTCTGCTAAAAAGTTCTAATTACCTTGAAACATAATCCGGTGTCTGGTAAGTATAATAGGTACCAAATTGTTACCTAGTTAAATTTTCCTACGCTGTCACTTCTGTCAAACATGTGCAAAAAAAAAGAATAAGATTCACATACATTTTTGGTAGGTAGATACTGTCAACCAATTGTGTAGAATCCTAGGCAACTCTAGAACCCTGTCGTATTGACACCGTCCTTTATTTGCTACAGAAGTCAGTTTTACTTTTACTGTGAAAGGGTCTAGATTGGCCTATGACCTAGGATTCAGATTAATTGGTTGATTGTACGTACCTACTCCTATACTTAATATGGCTTCTCTTTGAAATCGAAAAGGTTTTAGCTTTTTACATACCGAATAACTTTATTTCGCTAACAATGTGACTATCTTAAAAGAAATCATCTTTTAAGATAATCACATTATGTATAAGATAAGGAATTGTTTCTACCATTCCTTAAAACATTACAAATTTGCATTTCAGTCAAATCAGTACACTTAATATCTTCACGGAGTCCAAAACATTATGCATCAAGTCCGAAACTAGACAAATATAGAGAGCGCTTGAGCGCGAGTAAGTAGTGTAAGTACTTGCGCCGACGGCGGACGTGGGTGTGTGCGTGCGCCGCGCGCACGCACACAGGGCCTCTCTGTGGGTGCCGCCCCCGTCAGCGCGACGGCGATAAAGACCTAAAAATCTCAAATTTGAATTCGTGCTTCGGTATAGTATCGTCTTAAAAAACTCGCAAGTTTCAATTCCACACTCGGCGTTAAAATACAACGTTGCCCCCTTGTATAACAAATAACTATTTTTTATTTAATGATACCTAGCTATAATGATAGCTATGTAGAAAAATATTATAAAATCTAGTAGTTCGCCCGCAATATTGAAAGCTGCAAACCGTCAACGCATTGACGTTTGTGAAGTGCTGGAGAAGAATGTTCCGTATCCTTATCTCATCAACAGCGTTTCAAACCAACGCCTTCATATTACGAGAATATTTGAAAAGTCTATTAGTTACAACGAGTTTTTCATGTACTAACCACAATTGACCAGACAACATATGCCCACGCTTCCTCTTTTCAAAGAAGTTGGGCATTACAGCAACATGTATGAGTTCTCTTTTCCCTAAGAATTTTGTTCTGTGTTTATTTTAGTTCTAACTTTTAATTATTAATTTTCCGGGTTCCGTGAAAAAATCAGTACAGCGTCTATTAGACGCGGTGTACGCTGAGTGGAATTTAATTTCAATTATAACTCATTTACACAGTTATCGCGTTTCAAGAATTTCTCTCAGAGTTCAGTGTGCGTAGCCGAATGCACAAACGCTCACGATATTATCTCTTTCGTGGCTATCTATCTCTATTGCTCTTGCGTATTGGCGCGTCAGAGCTAGACTGCATTTCTGTCGGCGTCTGGCGTCGCAGAAATGCTATTTGACTAGCAGGCCAGGTTAAAATCATCGAAATACCGTGATGTGCCCCTAGTCAGCCGTGTAAAGTTGAATGTAAGAAGTTCGGTTCGCTCGTTAGATAAAATTCTTCAAAATGTTCTGAAAGTATAAATTAGAAAAGACAAGTTGCTAATGCTTATATCAAGGGTTTACTGGTGAAACCCGATAAGTTGAGCGAACTGGTATTAGGTAGGTACTTACTTAATATAATTTGAATAATATTATTCAGTCACCTGTTGACCACGAATGCTGTTAAGTGTTCGAAACGTCGGGATGAATTGTAAATTCATTATACGCGATTTAATCCGTTTCCATAGTTTTAGCTCACGAGTAACTATCGCGGTAACCGAAGACAATATAATATATTATTATTAGATTTTTTTTAATTTTTTTTTATTATATCGACGGTGGAAAGGAAGAACCACTTAAGCGACATTTTGGTCGAAAATGAGTTATAAATATCATTGGAATCAGCGTTTTTTTCTGCGTCGTTTGAATTGGGTTTCACGGCGATCTGATGAGTTATATGTCGCTTAAAGTAATTCACGAATGAGGTCTGAATTTGAAAAACCACCCCTTATGCGACACACAATTTGAATAAAATATTATCTGTGTCACTTAAAACCTACTCCAATATTACCACAGTCGTATAAACTATTTTTAAAAAGAGTTCGTTTCCGATGTAATGTCCCTTAATTGATTATTACGGGCACATATATCTTGAATTCTGTAATTAAGTGGTTCTTCAAAACTGCTTAATAAAACGATTGTCGGTTAAATGAATGTTACGAAAAATTACGTTGTTATTTAATTGCTTTAAGCGACACTTCTTACCGCGGACGAACCTGTCGCTTAAAGTATACTTTATAAATGCGATACGTCGGTTAAGTGGAGATTGAAAATGGTATGACAACGGTTAAAGTGTTGCTCTAATCTATTTGATGTCGGTACAGTGAACAATTTTTGGCGCGAATTTCACGCGAATGGAATGGAACATAATACTCGTATACACATATACACATGGAGTTGGATTGGGCACACACTCCGAAGGGGTCTAAACCATATACCGAGGCAAGCCTTAGACTGGAACCTCCAAGGAAAAAGAAAAAGTTGCCGTCCAAAGCAAACTTGGCGACGGACTATTATTGCAGAGGCTAAGGCTATTGGAAAGACTTGGAGCGAATTGAAGCACGAAGCTCAAGACCGATCGAGGTGGCGGCGCACTGTGGACGCCCTCTGCCCCACCTAGGGGATATAGGACATTAAGTCAAGTAAGTCAAGACACATATACACATACAAACAACAACAATAGAATGACCAAAACATAAAAAAAACAGTGTCGAGAACATTCGTAGTCTCGTCTGAAATTAGCAGTTAACAGAATTAGTGAAAACACGCTGCCATCTTTTTCTTTTATCTTTAGCTGCTATTCACACCGATATGAATATTTCCTTCCTTTATTTCGACTATTCGTAAACGAAAATATACATAATTTCCAATTCGGAATTATAAATTCATTATACGAGATTTAATCCGTTTCCATAGTTTTATTTCATGAGTAATTATCGCGGTAACCGAAGACAATACTATGTGTATTTGTAAATTAAACCATTAACAATTTGACATTGTTCTACTGTGGTATAGATTTTACACTACTTTGTAAATTAATTACCATGAATATCTGAATGAGGATAATTTATGTCATCTAAAATATACGATCATAAAAAACTTGAAACTTTTGATAATATGATTTATGATTACTTTTACGTACAGTCACCGGCATAAATATGTGATGATTTTTATACCTTGTCACATTAACGTCTTGTTTGAAATGTCATACGAAATTTTCAAACGATTAAAAGCGACAAGATACAGAAATCATCACTTATTTATGTACTACGAACATCTTCTTACTGGCTGATGACAAATTTTTCCCGCATTTTGCTTTTTCGGAAAAAAAATGTCGATAAGGTAAGGCGACTGTTAAGCCTGATTTAGACGGCGTGTGAACTCGCATGCGCTTTTAGTTACATTGCGGGCTGTTGAGTTTACATACAATTTTGCACAGCCATCAAATACCGCAATGTAATAAAACTCGTATGCGAGTTCTCGTACCGTCTAAATGGGCCCTTAAGCGTATACCTAACATATATTATTTTCATACTGGACAAGCCTTAACCCCGAATTGTACCATCTAGTTGCTCCGAAGCCCACTCGGTGACTATTTTGGAAACTTTGCTCACCGTTTAGGGTAGGTAGGTACTTGCGGCATAACATTGCAGTCCCACTTAAGCGGTCTTGAAACTTTCATCTACAACTCGAGTTCTAGAATGCAGTTCTGATTTCCTGATTCGATCATTTTTGCGAACGACCAGTAGGTATACTGCTCTCCATCAATCCTGCAAACCTTAACTGAAACTTTTTAGTCGAAATTATTATAATTAATTTTTGAGCGCCATAACTTAAGATAGGCAGGATGCAGATGTTGAGAAAACTTAAAAAGGTCATTTTCAATTAACAATTTATCCTTTATGGAATGGATTTGAAATATCAGAATGTAAATTGTACATAGATTAAATTCATTACATATCTTCCTTATCGTACATTAATAGAAGAAAATTTACCGGATAATCAAAATGTCTAGTAAAGAAATGTATCGTTTTCTGTAAGTAGGTACACAGAAGTGTAGGTAATACTTATGGTTGTTCTAAGATTAGAACAACAATCACACCTGCAGAACAGAGCACGACAAATGAACAATATCTGGAAAACTTCGGTGTTCACAGCGGCCATCTAGTTTTCCACGACACGTTACTCTGCCGTTTTTCACTGGGGAACCATTAAAGGTCTGACGCCGTGTATACGCCGGCTCCATTAACAACTCTGTTTCCACTAATAAGCAAGATGGAATGACGTGCAAAAGGTTTTTGTCCGCGGGATGTGCCAGCAATTAACATGCCAAATTACGCTTGACTGAGTAATGGTGCCATGCGGATTCATTTCAAACTTGCTACTGTACCTTTAAAAGTCTCCGGCATTTCACCTTCCCATACACAAAGGTTCGTTCTCATTTACCTTAAATAAAAAAATTAAAAAATTAAACCAAAATACATACTCGTATCACTAGAAAAAGCGACAAAGTAGGTACACCGATGGCAGGCAACGACGGTAGGCGGTCGGGTGGTTCAGATCTTAGCAGCTTAAGCCACGTTGAAGAACCGGGTTCAATTCCTACCTCGGCCCCCGGTAGACTTGGTAGCTTCTCGGTTTATAGTTAAAATATCAAAATGTAATCTACAACGTATTACGATAAAGACGAGATTTTTATTTCTTCTGATGGTGTCAGAAACACAAATCTTTTAGCGAGTACACGAGTTACACGAGTCTTAGCTAGTTACAAACTGAATGGCTTGCGCAAATATTGTGAAAGAGTTTACGGAATGTTTTTTGCACAGCGTTAGCAGCCATGAAATACACTCCATTATAACCTAACCACAAATTAAACTTTTGAAAAAAACCCCGACATAGTGGACCGATTTTCATAAAACATGTCTAAGAACACTCCCGACTAATTCAGCTTTCAAACAAAAAAAAAATCTAAATCGGTTCATCCGTTCGGGAGCTACGATGCCACAGACAGACGGTTGTCTATTGTTTGCCCGACAGTCATTTAACATAATATTCATTTGCCCGAATCTAACTTGCCTGAATTTCATTTGCCCGAATGATTTGTTTACCATAAAAATCATATGACATACTCGTTGTTTATCCGAATATTACCTTCCATAATCATACAATGCCATACTATTTGTTAGCCATATTATTAAGTGCAATAATATGGTTTCATAGAATATTCAAACGCCATAAGCAATTATTGCCATATTAATTGTTGCCCATATTATTACCTAACCTAACCTACTTTCTGATAGCAGTTTCATTTTCCAGGGGTCACAGTTCTAACCTAACCTAACCTACTTTTCCAGCAGTTTCATTTTCCAGGGGGTCGCAGTTCTAACCTAACCTAACCTACTGTCTGATAGTATTTTCATTTTCCGGGGGTCACAGTTCTAACCTAACCTAACCTACTTTTCAAGCAGTTTCCTTTTCCAGAGGTTCACAGTTCTAACCTAACCTAACCTACTTTCTGATAGCAGTTTCATTTTCCAGGGGGTCACAGTTCTAACCTAACCTACTTTCTGATAGCAGTTTCATTCTCTAGTCCTTCTAGTACCTATTATAGTAGTTTTCGATTCTGCCAAAGCACATTATGGAAATTGACTTTTCTGGACGCTAATTTGTATGACAAATGATGGTATGGAATGTGGTAATTACGGATTTCGATGATTCTGACAAATGACATTATGGAAACTGACTTTATGGGAAACAAAGTTTCTGGCACTAGATTAATATAGTAAACAATGATTATGGCATAAGATGTTATGAGAAACAATATTATGATTGTTGAATAGGATGGCAAATAAAATTATGGCAAATGAAATTCTGGCAAATGGGGGTATCCCCAGACAGACACACACAGATAAACCAACAGACAGACACGTCAAACTTAAACACCCCGTCGTTTTTGCGTCGGGGGTTAAAAATACAGTTTTACAGTAGTTTTGTTTTTTAAAGACGGTATATCGCAGGAATGGTTTTTGAATGTTAAATATCTTTCAGAATGTAGCTAATGCTGTCACTGCAATGTACAATTTCGGCTACTTTTCACTCGTCAATTGAGAAAGATTGGCACTGAATCTTCAATTGTTCATGTAGGCAGAACATAGCTCTTTTGGACATAAAGACGTGAATTTACGTAGGTACAAAAAATAAGTCTACTAATCGAATAATATACATTCAAGGTAAAGAGTATACAAATACAGATTGTAAACATAAAATCCTCTTTCATTTTTATAACAGTCCCGTAAACTGACAAATATGTGCAAAACGAATTTCTGGCATCAAACTGATCGTTTCTTACCATGTATGTCGATGCACATACTTAAACTGACGTCCGTATGTAAGTATGTAGATCTGCTTTGCAATCACAATCGAAACCAGATGTCTAGCAGAAACATCTAAAAATAAATTCCATATTGTACCATATTGTCGAGATATCTTTCAACATTCATAAAAGTGCAGCTTTCTCTTTCAATAAGAAATAATGAAAACAGGGAAAGGCAAACAATCGGAAAATATACAAAGCTTTACGACAGGAATACAGAGTAGCAAAAGTCACCATGACTTACGCTTCGTAAGCGTAATTGTAGCTAGTTCTCCCGATCGCTCTTCAGTCTTCAGTGACAAATCCAGACTGTGTTTCGCACACCACGTACCGTTACCGATTGTCACTTCGGCTAATCTAACAGACCTGTGTGTGTAGCCAAATGTACAAACGCTCACGAAACGCTCACGATAATATCTCTTTCGTAGCTATATATTTTTATTGTTCTTGCGTATTGGCGAGACAGAGCCAGACTACCTTTCGCGGCGTTTCGTTTTCGTTTCGCGTCGCAAAAATGCCATTCGGCTACGGGGCCTGTTATCGAAAATGGATGAATGCGGAAATATTTTGCCATTTGGTTCCATTGATCACGAAAGCATGTTGCCAGCCTGTATAAACATCGGTGTGGGATTTTGTTAATTCGTGAGCTTCTGAATAAATGCGGTACTCGGGTCCCTGAGGTGTGATGCGTCTCGTGTTTTATGTGCTGACTTTGTACTCTCATTAAGACGAATCTGTAATGGATTGCGCAATTCCTTTCCCGTCATATTTAAATAAATTTATTTAAATTGTGGGATAATTTTGTGTGGGATAGAAAGTGAAGATACAACACAAAGCATCTGTTTACTTTGTTGTCTCAGACCGATCTCTATTCAGCTGTGTAATTTTTTTCATCAGATTTCAACAACAAAATGTTAGAATAAGTATATTATTTTATTATGTATCTATTGTGTACAACATGGTACGAATACAATCATATGACATCCATAATCCATAATTATTATTATAAATGGGAAAGTGTGTGTGTCTGTTTGTTTGTCCGTCTTTCACGGCCAAACGGAGCGACGAATTAACGTGATTTTTTAAGTGGAGATAGTTGAAGGGATGGAGAGTGACATAGGACTTTTTGTCTCTTTCTAACGCGTGCGAAGCCGCGGGCAAAAGCTAGTTTGCTATAAAATCGTTTGTCACTTATAAATCATACAATATGTCATTCGTCATAAGCGGCTTATTAACTTTAGTAAACGTACTGTAAGGGGGTACGTAAATATATATTCGTTTGGTAGGCATTAATTATTATTTTGGGTCTTGTCTGTGGACTCGCTTGAAACATCTTCTGCAGGCATCGTCAGCTTCGACGCGAGTTATACGTATTTGCTTTCTCTTAAACCTTAATATGCTTCAGTCATAAATAATGAATATTGCAACACCGTAGAACCTCCACTATATTTAGATTAACTCGTTTGAGTGCAAAAACAGCCAGGTAACAAGTATCTATTCGTGCCCTAATCACCGAAAGCGAACTCACGATTTATTGGCGCCGTGAGAATTTAGTGGTGTTGAGCATGAAACGTGGCCATTTGTCTTTCAGTTAATATCCAGTGCTCCACCGTCCCGACCCAATTCAATTAGAGCAATCGTTTGAAAAATTTACAGGGCTATGATAATAGGTTGGTATATTGGTTATAAAATATCTTTGGGAGTTAAAACTCACTTGCTTTTTGCTTGAAAATTTGCAGATTTTTTAAATAAAAATACGTGGTGGATAGGGACAATACATAACGTACATGATGTACATAACAGTTTCTTAAAATGTAATCTACAGAAATTGTATCACTCGATTGAAAATAGTTGTAGAATTTGTATGATACCAAAGTGTATCATACCATTTCTACTCATATTTTATAGAACTAGTAAAATATACGTAAATATTTAGAAATGGTCAAACAATGTACCTACATTTTTACTTTTATACAAAATTATATTTTCTCTTGAATACTAAGAAAAGAAGAAAAATAGAAGCCTAATAGTTCTCAGAATAATTCAAGTGTTTTTGACCTGACAACCCTTACAATTCTGCAATCCTAGAGTTCAGAAATAATTTAGAAAAGTTGAACAATAAAATTGGTGTGTGTTTTATATTACCTCTAGAGTAAATTTGTTTTCTTTTTGAGGCTTTGCCTTTTTAAATTAGAAAACAATGCAGTTTATTATGTAAAACAAAGCTCAAAGGCTTCATTAATATTTTGTGCCATATTGAACTACGTAGGTATGTCAACTTACTAACAACAATTATTTGGTTAAAAGAAAACTGGTTCTGAAGTCCTTCCATTTAAATTTCCTGGTCAGTCCTATCGCATGTTTTTACGCATTAGGTCCATCTCTCACGAGGCTACTCTCAAGCGACTTATGTTTCGTACGCATATCCTACGCGTCGCTAGTATCAGTCATATTTTATTCGTTTCACGACGCCTTTGATATCACTCACATGATACTGCCTTATTTAGTCGCTCGCTACTCGTGTCGTGTACGAGTTGCATCTAAGTATCATTTGAATATATATTATGTAGTCTTGACTCTCGCCACACCTCGGACACTGGCGTTCAAATATATGAAAGAGGCGCGTTCCTAGCACACTGTCTAAGCTCGTGTAGGTGAACACGTACTACGCTTGTATGAGTGAAATATGACAGGTCGACTGTTCGCATTTTCGCGTCAGCACTTTCAGCGGGGAGCGGGAGTGGCCATACTACTTTTTAGGGTTCCGTAGTCAACTAGGAACCCTTATAGTTTCGCCATGTCTGTCTGTCCGTCCGTCCGTCCGTCCGTCCGTCCGTCCGTCCGTCCGTCCGTCCGTCCGCGGATAATCTCAGTAACCGTAAGCACTAGAAAGCTGAAATTTGGTACCAATATGTATATCAATCACGCCAACAAAGTGCAAAAATAAAAAATGGAAAAAAATGTTTTATTAGGGTACCCCCCCTACATGTAAAGTGGGGGCTGATATTTTTTTTCATTCCAACCCCTACGTGTGATATATTGTTGGATAGGTATTTAAAAATGAATAAGGGTTTACTAAGATCGTTTTTTAATAATATTAATATTTTCGGAAATAATCGCTCCTAAAGGAAAAAAAGTGCGTCCCCCCCCCTCTAACTTTTGAACCATATGTTTAAAAAATATGAAAAAAATCACAAAAGTAGAACTTTATAAAGACTTTCTAGGAAAATTGTTTTGAACTTGATAGGTTCAGTAGTTTTTGAGAAAAATACGATAAACTACGGAACCCTACACTGAGCGTGGCCCGACACGCTCTTGGCCGGTTTTATTATACTGTGTTCTCGCGAAGGAAGGGCCTTACGTTAAAAGTTACCAAGCCCCGTAGCCGAATGGCATTTTTAAAACGCGAAACGCCACCGAAACGCCGCAAAAATGTAGTCTGGCTCTGTCGCGCCAACACACAAGAGCGATAGAGATAGATAGTTACGAAAGAGATATTATCGTGAGCGTTTATGCATTCGGCTACGCACACAGTCTGTTTTATTCTACAGCGGCACATGATGTTTATTAATTAGTCGGTATCTCATGTAGGCTGTATGTACAAGGGTGAGATTAGAACAACGTGCGGTTACCCCTTTTTGGCCCAATCACGGGAGGATTGCGTTAGGAATTAAACCGAAATTAATTTCAACCACGCACGACACAATATGCGCAGTCAAATATATTTTCCCACTAATCGATGACTAAGCCATTTTGTTGTTGGAGGAGGCAAAATTTCGTTGATATGATAATTAATTTGATCAAAAACTGAAACAAGAAGTCATAGATAGATTAGAATAAATATTTAAGAAAAAACGAAGGATGCATCCAGTTTCGAAGAACGGATTCGAACCGGTGTCTAGTCTTCGAATCTGGGCTAATGTCAAGAACCCTTAGGCCATTCCGTCACGGCGAAACTCATCATTTCTGCTTCTATATGATTATGTGCACATGTATGCACAGTTTTTTTTTGTTTATATCTTAGAATGTCTAGTCGTCTTTATCCAACTCCAGGATTAAGCTGTCAGTACATCCCGCTTACACCTCTATGTACGAAACCTTTACAGGATTAGGTACGATATAGCAAGAGAGATTACATTAAACATAAAATACTGTTGTTTACGTAAATAAGTTATTTATAACCCACAACTCATTTTAAGGAATTTGATGGGGGCGTATTTTGCGAAGTGGCGGGTAAACAATGAATATTTATAACATACTATTAGGCCTGTTGAAATTTAAATTAGGATTCAAAATAAAACAACAAATAATATTTTTAGTAAAAATAAAATAAATAGCGATGCAAAAGGCGGAGATCTTGGATAAGGCGATAGTCCGACGGTTCCTCTCTGCAGCCCTAACCACCGGCAGGTTGGGCCCTGCCCCGCTGCTGGCAGCACCCTAGGTTAGGTTTTTCATAATGTATTTATATGTACGTATTTGTATTGTTTTATTGGTAGACAGTTTCAGTGTGCACTTGAGTTCTTAAATAATTAATATTCATTTTTAACACGCTTTTATTAGGTCGTCGTGTATGTAACTAACTATGTAATGGAATCTGCGGAGGCTAATTTAACCATCTTCCAAGGATCGTAGCGTAATGAAAATTGGCAGCTGTATGTAGTTCTGATGACAATACAATAATATGATACTGTTGAACTGATCTGATGATGGAGCCGGAAGATATGAACTGGAACTACATGATGGAACATCGTATCATAGCTGTTTTTGGGTTTCTTAGAAAAGTCTTGTAATGAACTTTGACTACGATTAGGTTTCAAAGTCTGATGATGGAGCCGGAAGATATGAACTGGAACTACATGATGGAACATCGTATCATAGCTGTTTTTGGGTTTCTTAGAAAAGTCTTGTAATAAACTTTGACTACGATTAGGTTTCAAGGTCTGATGATGGAGCCGGAAGATATGAACTGGAACTACATGATGGAACATCGTATCATAGCAGTTTTTGGGTTTCTTAGAAAAGTCTTGTAATGAACTTTGACTACGAATAGGTTTCAAGGTCTGATGATGGAGCCGGAAGATATGAACTGGAACTACATGATGGAACTTCGTATCATAGCTGTTTTCTGGTTTCTTAGAAAAGTCTTATAATGAATTTTGACCACGACTAGGTTTCAAGGTCTGATAATGAAGCCCGAAGATTGGCACTGGCATTCCATGATGGCATGGCATGGCATCGCAAAAACAAGGATCAACAAAGTATGTAAAATAAGTTGGGTTAGGGTTTTTTTGTGATCCTTAAGAGCAAAACTAAAGGGGGTTCGGGGGGCGAAGACCCCCGCATAAAAGAAAGATCAACGTAGTATTTAAAATAAGTTGGGTTAGGGTTTTCTTGTGACCCATAAGAGGAAAGAAAGGGGGCCTCGGGGGGCGAAGCCCCGGCATAAAAGGAAGATCAATGTAATTTTTAAAATAAGTTGGGCTAGGGTTTTCTTGTGACCCTTAAGAGCAAAAGTAAGGGGGGCTCGGGAGGCGAAGCCCCCCGCATAAAAGAAAGATCAACGTAATATTTAAAATAAGTTGGGTTAGGGTTTTCTTGTGACCCTTACGAGCAAATAAAGGGGGGCTCGGGGGGCGAAGCCCCCCGCAAAAAAAAAAGTATCAACGTAGTATGTAAAATAAGTTGGGTTAGGGTTTTCTTGTGACTCTAAAGAACAAAACTAAGGGGGGTACGGGGGGCGAAGCCCCCCGCAAAAAAAATCAACGTAGTATTCAAAAAAAGTTGGTTTCGGGTTTTCTTGTGACCTTCAAGAGTAAATAAACAAAAGGGGGCTCGGGGGGCGAAGCCCCCCGCATAAAAGAAAAATCAACGTAGTATTTAAAATAAGTTGGGTTAGGGTTTTCTTGTGACCCTGAAGAACAAAACTAAGGGGGGTTCGGGGGGCGATACCCCCCGCAATAAAAAATATCAACGTAGTATTCAAAATAAGTTGGTTTCGGGTTTTCTTGTGACCTTCAAGAGTAAATAAACAAAAGGGGGGCTCGGGGGGCGAAGCCCCCGCATAAAAGAAAGATCAACGTAGTATTTAAAATAAGTTGGGTTAGGGTTTTCATGTGACCCTTAAGAGCAAAAGTAAGGGGGGCTCGGGGGGCGAAGCCCCCCGCAAAAAAAAAGTATCAACGTAGTATGTAAAATAAGTTGGGTTAGGGTTTTCTTGTTACCCTGAAGAACAAAACTAATGGGGGTTCGGGGGGGGGCGAAGCCCCCCACAAAAAAAATATCAACGTAGTATTCAAAATAAGTTGGTTTCGGGTTTTCTTGTGACCTTCAAGAGTAAATAAACAAAAGGGGGGCTCGGGGGCGAAGCCCCCGCATAAAAGAAAGATCAACGTAGTATTTAAAATAAGTTGGGTTAGGGTTTTCTTGTGACCCTTAAGAGCAAAAGTAAGGGGGGCTCGGGGGGCGAAGCCCCCCGCAAAAAAAAGGATCAACGTAGTACGTAAAATAAGTTGGGTTACGAGCAAATAAAGGGGGGCTCGGGGGGCGAAGCCCCCCGCAAAAAAAGTATCAACGTAGTATGTAAAATAAGTTGGGTTAGGGTTTTCTTGTGACCCTGAAGAACAAAACTAAGGGGGGTTCAAAAAAAATATCAACGTAGTATTCAAAATAAGTTGGTTTCGGGTTTTCTTTTGACCTTCAAGAGTAAATAAACAAAAGGGGGGCTCGGGGGGCGAAGCCCCCCGCATAAAAGAAAGATCAACGTAGTATTTAAAATAAGTTGGGTTAGGGTTTTCTTGTGACCCTTAAGAGCAAAAGTAATGGGGGCTCGGGGGGCGAAGCCCCTCGCAAAAAAAAGGATCAACGTAGTATGTAAAATAAGTTGGGTAAGGGTTTTCTTGTCACCTTGAAGAACAAAACTAAGGGGGGTTCGGGGGGCGAAGCCCCCCGCATAAAAAAATATCAACGTAGTATTCAAAATAAGTTGGTTTAGGGTTTTCTTGTGACCCTCAAGAGTAAATAAACAAAAGGGGGGCTCGGGGTGGCGAAGCCCCCCGCATAAAAGAAAGATCAACGTAGTATTTAAAATAAGTTGGGTTAGGGTTTTCTTGTGACCCTTAAGAGCAAAAGTAAGGGCTTTATCAACGAAAAATTTCACGCCACGCCACTGCTAAAGCACGTTGCGAAGGTCTACAGATCCCAGAGCCACTATCAGTCTTTTAGTTGCTTAGCAAACTGTCGCGTCCACGTTCCATATCCAGGTTCAACCCCACGCAAATATACTAGAGAGCGACTGAGAAAATTCAACCTTTTGTCTTTTTCCTACTCTGTAAGATGAAATCCTTAAGTTCTGTATTGCATTAATCTTCAAATTAGCGCAGCACTATGATTTTTTTTTTAAATGAATGACTTTATTGCGATAAACTTGGTACCTATACATCAGGTGGTATTAATTCTTATTAAGTAGCAATACGTGTTAAGCCACAAATGGCTTTTCGAAATTCGCCTACTTGAAATAATATTTTTGTTTAAATTTTAAATATATTTCATTATTAACGACTAAAAAGTATAAAATAAATTTATAGTTTAAAAAACTCTAGAAAAACACGCTTTTATAAATGCACGTAAAAGCCAAAAATGAATTATGGATCGTTCAAGTTGTCTCTATTGCTGGGATGAAGAGTAAACTATGTGCTTTTAATTATAATATTTGATTGTAAAAGCGTGGGGCGCTGTAACAGGAAAAACTTTTTGTATAACTTGCTGAGAAATCAAGTTAAGCTATATTACGAGAAGCAGTTTACACAGATTGGCGCGCTAACTGGACTTGCAGCACGACTGCAGCGCCCCACGCTTTTACAATCAAATATTATAATTAAAAGCACATAGTTTACTCTTCATCCCAGCAATAGAGACAACTTGAACGATCCATAATTCATTTTTGGCTTTTACGTGCATTTATAAAAGCGTGTTTTTCTAGAGTTTTTTAAACTATAAATTTATTTAGTTTAAAGTCGTTATCAAGTCTGATTTTTAAAAACTGTTCACTGAAGGAATACTTATCACTTTTTTAACCGTCGCCTCATATCTCAAGAAGGACGGTTATCAAGTCGTCTGTATGTTTTTTTTTTTTTTTTTTAATGTTTGTTCCTCGATATCTCCGTCGTTACTGGACCGATTTTGAAATTTTTTTTTTAATTGAATGTATATGCATACAGATTGGTCCCATTTTTCTCAGAACCCAGTTCTGATGATGGGATCCTGGAGAAATCGAGGGAACTCCTCGAATCTGAAAGGCATACATATAGTGATTTTTGTGTTTTTAAAGGAACAGCATGCATTTAGGTACGGAACAGTGACATTTGGTGCAGTGGAACTACTGATGATGGCCAGAATAGAACTCTTCAAATCTGAACGGCACGCTTATAGTGACTTTGGTATTTTTATAAGAACAGCATGCCCTTTCATCCAGAACAGTGACATTTGGTGCAGCGGAATTGCTTATGATGGTCAGAACCGAACTCCTCAAATCTGAACGGCACGCTTATAGTGACTTTGCCATTTTTATAAGAACAGCATGCGCTTACGTCTAGAACAGTGACATTTGGTACAGTGGAACTGCTGATGGTCAGAACCGAACTCCTCAAATCTGAACGGCACGCTTATAGTGACTTTGGTATTTTTATAAGAACAGCATGCACTTGCGTCCAGAACAGTGACATTTGGTGCAGTGGAACTGCTGATGATAGTCAGAACCGTACTCCTCAAATCTGAACGGCACACTCATAAGTGACTTTGGTATTTTTGCAAGAAAAGCATGCATTTAAGTTCAGAACAGTGACATTTATTTATTTAGTTATGTTTGTTAAGCATATTGAGTTTTCAAGTCAAAGTTTGTCAAGCTTCGATTTCTTATAATATAATATCGGATTCATGAGGAATTGAGGAAACTCCTCAAACCTTAACGTTATACGTATATTCATTTATGTTGCCATCTAATAATTAAAGCATTAAAAGCAGTTTTAAAAAATACCTACACATTTCTACATAATCCAACATTCGCAAGTAACTTTCACCAGAACCCGAAAGGCGACGGTTTTTTTTTCTTAAAAATTATCTGATAACTTATTCTACTCGTGAACAATGTAGCTTGATAGAAAGTGCTTCCTAGAATTGTTTGTCCTAGGAACGTGAGTAATCTGAAAAACGAAGACGAGCAAGAATCTTGTATAACAAACAGGTCCTTAGAAACTCAGGTACTGGTAAAAATCATGGTATGTTTTTTTTATGGGACATGTTTTAAACAGAAACTTGTGTTGTGGATACTCAGATACATACAACGATATAAATACGAATACTTCATTTAAATATCTGTGCTCGTATCGTAAGACATATAAATGCCCATATAATTTACTGCACAACATGTAATTTTGTTACTGTGACTAGGATATACAGACGGACAGACAATATAGGTTCCGTTTTTGCCATTTTGTCTACCAAACACTAAAAAGTTAAAATGATGAACCCAAACTTTCTCTTTAATAATCAGATACGCCGGCGGTATCTACTCACGTTGATTAAAAATAAAATTGCTGGATAATTTAATGAAGCCCTAATAAAACTCGACGAGACTTATTGCCCGGCCACACCTCGCGAATTCCCGATATTGCTAAAAGAACGAGCCGTCATTACTTCCCTTTGTTTTATAACAACGGATATTATTTCCGGTCATGCTATGCCTGGAATTATTATTTTATCGCGGTGATCAAGGTAATTGAAGACTTCGCTCAACATTAAATACAAGGTTTTGTGAAGTAGGGCTATTTAATTGAACATTTTGTTGCAAACAATTTTGGTAGGCTGACTCCCTATATTTAAATTGTATGCATTTATATTTACCGAGTTATACCGATGTAAAATGTGTGCTATCTATAGGTATGTGATGACTTTTAGTAACTTAAGAAAATTTGTTATACGACATATCAAGTCTACACCTTAGAGCGATTTCAGCGATACCTTTAGGTATATTAAAAGCGCCATTTTTGACATCTTACATCCTACATCCGATATCGGATCGGAAAGTGCGAAAACGAACTTACACTACCTATCTGAAAAAATTATAAAATGTACGAAATATGAACTTTAGTATTACTTTTATTTTATTTTATTTAAACTCTTGTGGGCCTACAGGTGATCCCAAAACGCTTACAAGATAGTGCTTAAGTATTCTAAAAATTCAAGAAAAAACATAACCAAATTTACTATGTAGTTATATATAAATATCCATGAAATCCAACCCTTTTGCAGCAGGGCGTAAGTAATTTATAATTATACTCAAGATAATTGTTACGTAACTAGGTACTAAAAAAATATTTTGTAACCCAATTATATACGTAACGCAGAGCAACTTTTACTTTCGTTGGTTACTATAAATAGAAGTAACCCAGAGGTCACGGAACAGAAATGGTCTCAATCATTAAGTTTTATTGTTATTATAAATGTTATAATTGTTTCTTTATTTTTTGTAACTACGATGCACGATGTAGTTAATAGTTATAATAATATTATAAATTAATGTTTACCACTATTAAGTGCTTTGGTGTAACACTGTAAACTTTTGTGTTGATGTTTTAAATAAACGATTAAATGATTAAATTAAATGATTAATCATTCATTTTGGCAGATCAAAGTCGGTCCCTACTTGTTTTCCTAAAGTATTCCTTTAAATTAAACAGAAATTAGATTATACCTCGTCTATACCTTTTAAAGGATCACAATACATGATAAGAGGGTTCTGGCCTTTGACAGGGAAACGTTTCTATTTATAGGTACCCTAGGCACGTGCTGGGCAGCAACACGTTTCCGATACGTCCGGAATGAAGTGCCACATGTGGGAATACCTTTTTGGTGTCGGCAGTTCGTTTGCTACGTTTGAATTTAGATTTACACTTGTTATTTGTGCTTCGGCGGGTATCATTTTTTTAAGGGCTAGTTGCATCAACCACATTTGACGGACTCATCATCGTCACGCAGCAGACGTCTTTGGAATTTCCCATACAATAAAATTTAACGAACGCTTTAACAGTGGCAGACGGTTTGATGCAACCGGCCCTAAGTGTATAAAGGTGCTGTTACACGGGCAACACAATTGCCAGCAATTCATATACTATTGCCGCGTTTGCTCCATAGTTAGTTGGTGCGTATGAACAAACGCGGCAATGGTATGTGAATTGCTGGCAATTGTGTTGCCCGTGTAACAGCGCCGTAAGAATGTAAAAGTAGTAAGATGGTGGCCAATAAAAACGTGTGCGTAGAGTAAGTAGGCGAATATATGTACATATAGTAATATTGATTGATTTCAATTGTATACGAAAAACATGGAGCAACTATAATTGTGGACAACCATTATACAAGCCATGACTGCCGACCCAGCCAAGATACATTCACATGGGCTTATGAAAAAATAATCTTCTTTTTTCATAAGCCCATGTGAATGTATTTCAGGTTTTTTGTTTTTATAAGTATCTACTTATTATTTCTGTTTGGGTTCGTTAGAATTACCCTAAAGAATTAGTTAACTGTTAAAAGAAGAGTAAGTACAATCAGCGAAAAGAACTAGCATCGATTTAAAAAAAAATAAAGATAATTGATACACATTCAGAACGAACAAAATCAAAATCAGGATCAGAAAGATATTTGAATAATGTCTTGGGGCCACTTGGACCACCTGCTTAACTCAAGGTTAGTGGACTGTCAACTGTCAAATTCCATATGAAATGGTGGGTTAACCTCGGGTTAACCCTCCATTTTCGGTGGTGCAACTGACCCTTAGGACCCCCCACATCTAGCGTCTCGCGAGCGTAGCGTCGGGCCAACTGCATGAAAAAAGACGCCGCGTCGACGTCGCGCCAACTCGGCGTCAGTCTTATAGTTATTGTGTAGATTTTTGTAATTTTACGTACCTAAAATACCTAAAATAGACTTATTCAAATGTCATTTTGACATTAAATGAACATAATATTTCCCGTGATAGATTTATTTAGAAAAATATCTTCTATCATGAGCTGAAGCTCATGAAAAAGAAGGTGAACCTTCCTCATCGCCTATTACAGTTTATTATCAGTTTCAAAAAATACCTATATTTTCAAATAACCCGGCACCACGACATTGCTCATAATAATTCATAAGAACCAATAACAGCAGGGGAACATCTATCGGCCCGTTATTGGGTGACCAGGTGTTAGTAACTGCAGGGTACCTAACCAAACGTCACAATCGCTTGCGCTTCGTGAGCGTTTTGTAGCTATATTCTGTCAAACAAGTCTGTCAGTAAATAAGAACTAAGAAAACTATAGGTATCCTTTTCTCTAGCACCCTAAAGAAAAGGATGCATATAGTTTTCTTTGTTCTTATTTAATGACAGACTTGGTTGACAGAGTATAGCTCTCACTATCGCTCTCCTATAGTGGCGTGACAGAGCCAGACTGCATTTCGATGGCCACACTAGCGGTAACGATTGTCTCTTTGGCTAGGCGACAGGAATTGCAATAAAAGAAAAAGTCACCTCGGTTCTGCGAGTTTAACACGACCTGCTGCGAGCTAACTACTTTTATACGACGGTTAATTACTTGAATAATGTGTTATTACCTTTTTTGTTATTGCAGAATAAAGATGAATGATGTTTAATGTTGATTTGATATAGTTACTGTTGGTTAGATACCTACCTACATTGAGTAGAATATTACATAAGGTATGGAGTATAGAGTGATTTAAGTGACATAATCATCATTGTTATTTAAATGGTATACATTCAAAGAAAAAATACCGGCCCAGTGCGAGTCGGGCTCGCCCACATAGGGTTCCGTATCCGTACAAACTTTCAATACTGAATATATATATTTATCATATAAATAATAAATGAATCAAAATGAAAGCTAAAATCTGAAAAGTTTTTTATAAAAAAAAAGTTTTGAAATTGCAGACACGATTTTATTTTTCCTGTAGTATTCAGTATTAAACCTATGTTTCTTAAAAATTTTTACAAAAAAAAAAATATAGAAAATAGTTTTGATATGTATAATTTGAACACATTCTAACGATACCCCACTTGACCTAGTAACTTGACATTTACAGTTTTTCCCCCTTCCATTTTGGCCATATTCTATAATTAATAATTATTAATATATTTAAAAAAAATAATAGTTTCATCTTGTAGAGGTTATAAATGTTCATAACTGTTTCAAATTTCAATTCGATAGCATAAGTAGTTCTCGAGATATTTAGAAATGTGACAGACAGACAGACGGACAGAGCGTCGCCATAAGGGTTCCTTTTGTAACTTTTTGGTACGGAACCCTAAAAACTGTAAACAACTACCTATGTATGTTAATACCTCAATATTTTTTTAAAAGTGCAGTAGTATTATTTAATATTATATTGTATATAAACAGACAACATACGATCGATGATCATATTAACTGAATGTTATGTGTGTTCCGAAAACGAAATAACTAAATTGTAAACGTACAACGTAGTCCAGTAACGAAGAACATAATTAATTGCATACTTAGGTACATTTAATACTTATTATCCGAATTAATGAAAACTGGCTAGCATGCACATTTATGTCGAATTTACTGAAAACAAAACCATTTAACGCAAATTGAGAATACTCGTAATATTTATTATCCAGATCCAGACATCAAAATACTCCTACGATAAAGAGAAAAATAAATCGTAAACAAAATCATTTCTATCTTAAAACTAAATCCGAACGCTACTTGAAAAAGGTGTTAATTATACACCGAGAGGCAAAAGCAAAAAGTTGAGGGTGAACTAAATATATCACAAAATCTGATGCTTGATTTTTTCTGAACAAAATGGAAGAAATAATTAAGAGGGGAGACGAAGCGCCTCAGACTGTAATAAAACACCGAGCGTTGACTGACGAGACTCGGTACGACTGCCATATATAATTTGGACCATTTGGAATTTTTAAGTTGCTCTTTAACGATCTAAAGCACCTGTGACATGGATTTTTATAACCGACCTGTCTTAATTTTGACGTAAAACAGCCCGCTGTTTGAGACATGTCGCGATGAGGCGATGAAATTGAATTATGTCTTAAATTCTGTTTCTCTTTTTTGAACGATATGAAATGAGATTTATGACGATTTTGAAATTTAGTGTCGTCGTCGTGACGTCTATGAGTTTGGGGATTATTTTGTATTGTGCGTGGGAGTGGGAGGTACAATAGAATAATAAGTATTGTACATTTACACGAGCCTTTGCACGTGTATATTTGACAGGGATTAAATTAAATATTAACACTCGAATAGTCGCGCCCCGGTTTCAAACACATTTGGTCGCTACTGGGTCCGCTGGACCCAGTACTTAAAGTAATCGTAAAATGGAAACGAACGATATTATGTAACGTGACTGCAATTTATATTTGAACCGCACACCTACTGCACGGCGGTTGCGTAGATTTCATACAAATTGCATTAATTTCGTAGTTTGTCTCGATCTTACAATGTCCGCTACTGGGGGTCTAACAGACCCGTTGACGTTCATCGCTCGTAATTATGACTCCCTGACGGATTAAATGACGAATGGCGGCGAGGAACGGCACTTGAAGGTACTGAAAACGACTTGATCATCTAATACCAGATGAGCAAGTTAGCGTTGAATATGAAAGTCCTGGGTCTAACAGACCCATAAACGACTGTTCTAGTGTTAGAATGTATAGGTATTTTAATATTACTACGACCATTTAATGATTTCGAAAATCGTTCGAGATATAACAATTGAAAGTATGCTGAAATTGTTTTTTATACGTTAGGGCCAGTTGCATCAACCACATTTGACAGACACATCATCGTGAAGCAGCAGTCGTCTATAGAACTTCCCATACAATAAAATTTAACGAACGCTTTAACGGTGACATACAGTTTTGTGCAACCGATCCTTACGGCCTAGCCACGACAATGGTCTAAGGCGCCGAGCGGGGCGGCTGGGCTGCGCGGGAAACGCGCGCGGGCGCTAGCCATGCCACGTACTTTTAGAAGCGGCGGCAGGGCCTAAGAGCGGCCAAAACGTTTTCATATTTAAAAACATGTTTTTTACCGTCGAATATGACTCTAAAGTGCATAGAATACTTTAATTAGTCAATTACGTCTTGTACAAGAGAATATGTGTGATGACTAAGTACATGGAATTTATTTTATGGCTAGTTAAATGATACTTAATATAAATAAACACTTAGAAAAAAATTAAGAGTAAATACGAATAAATACTATACAAAAATATGTTTGAAAACATTATTACATACTACATACGCGAAAGTACAATTCAATTTTCATTAAATAAAGGTTTCGGGTTCAAGACGCTCATAATAAAAACAAAATGTTTTGTTTCGCGCGAAATCGCTAGCCCCATCTAGCCGCCTAGGCCGGTCGCGCCGCTGTAATGTCGTGGCGGTGGCGGTGCCCGCGCGGCGCGCTACAGTTGTTTGAGTCGCGTCGCGCGCCGCCCCGCGCGCCGCTTCCGCGGGTAGGCCCGTAAAAACCCGCGCGCGATTTCGAACAGCGGCAAGGTCGTGGCATGCCTCGCGCACGCTGCGTTTTTGTTTTTGTGACTTATCGCTTGCCGCTGCTAGACCATTGTCGTGGCTAGGCCGTTAATCTCCTGTGCGAAGCCTTCAAGATTCATTAAAATAAATAAATAAAAATAAAAAAGCCTTATATTTCTTACAACTTATAAAACGATAAAATACCATTTAAACTTATTTCTACATAATCTAATCTAATACATTTTACATACTAATACTTTTAACTATTGCGGTTTGTAAGAACCCCTCGCTACTCGAAGGTGAAGGCCTCCTCTAGTGATCTCCAAGCGTCTCTATTGTTTGCTTTATGCATCCATTGATCACCAGCAAGTCTTACTATGTCGTCAGTCCATCGGGCTTTGGGTTTGCCTTGCTTTCTCGTACCTGATGGTCCCTTCCATATCCTTCCTTAATCTCCTGTGCGAAGCCTTCAAGATTCATTAGTAAATATTAATTTTCACCACACAACTGGTAAAGTCTCTCTTGACTCTTCAAAAACGGATGAGATACTTCAAAATCATCATTTAAACGTCAATTCTAGCAGCAACTAACAGCAAATGTAACTTTTTCATTCGTTTCTCAAGTGTCATATAGTGTGAAAATATTATTACCAATCTGCTGGGTTTTAATAATAGCCCCGTAAAAGAACCCAAGGGCTCAAATTAAGCCCCAGTTTCCGTCATCCGGAGTTTAACGGTGAACTTAAATGACTGTTAATGGACACACTTTGCAGCAATATTCACGCCTCCAGCACTTAGCCTAAAACACTTAGGTGCGGCGAATATTAAGTTTTAACTCGAGCCATATATTATCTTGGCTTAGACAAAAATGAAACAGTTTGTGGGACTTGAAAAAATGAAAATGAAAATGAAATATTTATTATTCAAGTAGGCATATTACAATGCGCATATGAACGTCAAATAAAGCTACGCCGGCTCTAACCAGCTTGCCGCTTTCGGCTTGTTTCAGACTTTTTATGTAAGCTGAGTTTAGACGTGCAAGTTATTGCTGCAAGTTTTGAGCCAGAAGTATATGCAAGAAAGATATGCAGATATCTGCCACTCACTCTTACCTATAGTTGCGTCTCAAAACTTGCCGGTCTAAAATCAGCTTAAGAATTTAAAATTACCTAATTGTATGGTTAGATTAGATTGCTCAATTTAAGTTTCCAGTGACGGCAATGAGGGACGGTCAATTTATTTATCAAATAGTTTTTTTTTATGTTTGTCTTTGTCACTCTTTAAAGTTTTTAAGTTACAAAAAATACTTATAATGAAACTAAATTTTACTCACACTAATTTAGTATGAATAACTAACCACAAAATGAAAATTTTGAAAAAACCTTGACATAGTGGACCGATTTTCATGAAACATGACTAACAAAGCTCCCGACTAGTTCAGCTTTCAAACAAAAATAAAAGCAAATCTAAATCGGTTCGAGAGCTACGACACACACACACACACACACACACACACACACACACACACACACACACACACACACACACACACACACACACACACACACACACACACACACACACACACACACACACACACAGACAGACAGACACTTCAAACTTATAACACCCCACCTTTTTTGCGTCGGGGGTTAAAAATTACTTAGAAATCATAAAATTGTACACTTTCAAAGGTTACTAAACAAACGTATAGGTAAGTATTCGTTTGAGGAATACAATACAATATTATGTTGTTATTATTCGCTCGTGTTACAGTAACACCCGGTAGTCAGGCAAAATTAATCTCAACACTAGAACAACCATCTTGACCTCAATCAGTTGCATGGGGCAATTGATTAATCACTCACACATTAATCATTCCAGTATTATAGTCACCGCTAACACTTTCACCCCTAATGCTCTATTCAGTTCAATTAATATAAAACTTTATATACAAGAAGGAGAGAATGCTTTTGCGTAAACTTTGCATGGTGTTGTGTAATTTCGCTGTGGTTAGACGGTTACGACTCATGAATTGGCATGAGAGGATGATTCATTTCTTTTTTAGGGTTCCGTAGTCAACTAGGAACCCTTATAGTTTCGCCATGTCTGTCTGTCCGTCCGTCCGTCCGTCCGTCCGTCCGTCCGTCCGTCCGTCCGTCCGTCCGTCCGTCCGCGGATAATCTCAGTAACCGTTAGCACTAGAAAGCTGAAATTTGGTACCAATATGTATATCAATCACGCCAACAAAGTGCAAAAATAAAAAATGGAAAAAAATGTTTTATTAGGGTACCCCCCCTACATGTAAACTGGGGGCTGATATTTTTTTTCATTCCAACCCCAACGTGTGATATATTTTTGGATAGGTATTGAAAAATTAATAAGGGTTTGCTAAGATTGTTTTTTGATAATAATAATATTTTCGGAAATAATCGCTCCTAAAGGAAAAAAAGTGCGTCCCCCTCTAACTTTTGAACCATATGTTTAAAAAATATGAAAAAAATCACAAAAGTAGAACTTCATAAATACTTTCTAGGAAAATTGTTATGAACTTGATAGGTTCAGTAGTTTTTGAGAAAAATACGGAAAACTACGGAACCCTACACTGAGCGTGGCCCGACACGCTCTTGGCCGGTTTTTGTTACTAGCTTTGGTTTTCCATTTGGCACATGCCTCTTTAATAATCACCCCCTCCGCCTTCCTTTAAATATTGACCCCTTATGTATTCACAAAAAACTTACTAAACTGATACCAACACAGCCGAAACCGCTGGTCCTAGAGATCCCAAATGTGGCACGTAGGTTTTTTATAAGGTGTAGCACTAAGAAAGGATTTTTCAAAATTCACCTCCTAAGGAGGTAAAATGGGAGTCCAAAGTTTGTATGGGAAAACAAGACATACGCTGGCGAAGCCGCGGGAAAAAGATAGTTGTTTATAAAGTGTTTCGTCCCTTTCTCACAAATACATAAATCAACATGACAAACGATTATTTACTAATTCAGATTAATTACGCGTTTATGAATAACGCCTATAAAGGCTTTAAGTAGGGACCAAATTTTATGGTAGTAGGAGTGATTTATGCGTAAATTAGTAGTAGTTGTACAAAAACTGCACTTTATTGTACAAAAAAAAACATATCAAACAGAAAAAAATAACACACACATCATTAGTACAAAGGCGAACTTATCCCATTTAGGGATTTGTTCCAGTTAACCTTAGAGCAATTAAGGAAAATTAACTGGTCAATGGGAAAGAACGTACAACACCCAAAAACGAGGATGTCACTGACGGACGACGGAGTTTTGACTTCGGGACGGGATAGGCTTGTGCCGTTTCGTTCGTTGATCGGAGCGCTCCGATCTCGTTCAATCGCTCCCACGAACTAGTTCGCTCTTTTAGGTCTTTGCTCATTTAGTTCAGTCAGACCAGCGACCACTACGGTCGGAAAGATCAGAACGAATGGGACCGACTAGTGTCAAAATGATACGAACATTCCACAGACAATAACAATTCCGGGCCGAAAGGTTGTAAGTAACCGAAGCTTAATATGAAAACTTGACGTTTTTGTGTCGCTTTGCTAAATACCTCGCTCCCGGTCGGCGCCGTCACACACTCTTTCTTGATCCAAACCGCTCGCGTTCGCCGATCCTATACTGAACTAAATGAGCAAAGACCGATTCACAGAGCACGGAAAGATTCAGTTCATTTCGGTCATTGATGGGATTTTATTCCTAACAGTTCATAGTTCGTGAACGACACAAGCTTACTTCGGGAAGAGAAGAAACAATAATTTTGTTTTTCTGCGTCTTTATACCGCTGCGCTGTGTTGTCATACTGGCCAGCCTATCCGAAGTTACAATGGTTGCCGCTATGGGGCGATTGAAACTTAGTCTGACTCTGTCCCGCCACGAAGGGCGATAGGGAGAGCTATAGGTACTATAATAATATTATAGTGAGCGATTGTGACGTTACCTAGGCATCCGGGAGCCGTAATGTTGTTTTTGATTTTATTCTACCTTGATATTGTTAACGGCATAACAAAGGTTTCATTATCTGTATCTTGTTTCTTTTGTTGATGGTTAGATGAGTAAAGTAAACAGGCTTCGTCCATAGTAGATATTAAGTAACCGTTTTTTGTTTGCAAACGAAATGAAATACTACGATTATTATTAGAGATGGGCCGAATATTCGGTAAATATTCGGTATTCGGCATATTCGGCAAGTTTTTCAATGTTCGTATTCGGCCAAATAGTTCGGATGCATTGCCGAATATTTACCGAATAAACAAAGTAAATAACTAATGAAGATCTTATGTATTCCATTGGATAATAAGCTCCTATTTTAGTGGCTTTCTAAGGAACTACTAAAAATGCGTCAAAATATAAACACAATTGTTTTGTAAAAAAGTTTAAAAACCGTAGTTTAAGAGTTGAGAAGAGTTCAGAGTTGTTTTACTAAGTTTTAGTTATCCACTAAATCATAAGAACATAGATGTAGTATGTATGAACATTATCAATAATTTCATAGTTTTTATCTTAACATTCGCTTTAAAAATATGGTGTAACCAAATATTCGGCCGAATGTTCGGTTCGGTAAGAGCTGAACCGAATGTTCGGCCAAATATTCGTATTCGGCAAAGTCCATTTTCGGCCCATCTCTAATTATTATCATAATAACTGTCTAAAAATAGGCACAACTTCAAGATTACGATTTTGGCAATCATAAACTTGTTTTGAGTTATCAAAGAACTTTAGAGTCATTTGATACCGATTATATTAACATTTGGTTATCACTTTACATTAAAATAAAGTGATAATTTACTATTTTAGGTAACCATTGATAATTGTGTCGTAATTATCTTTATAGGATAGAAAACGTTATTTGACGTAAGTATGGTTTTTTTTGTTATTATTTAATATTTTTTTATAATTTAATTTTAATTACTATTTTTGTCGTACATTGAAATGGTTTTACGCATTATTTTTAGTTAAATAATCTGGTGATCAGTAAAACTTAGTCTGTTCTTACCAATTCGGTCTGTCTCTATAGCACATTACGCGTTACAACTATAACAGTTATATGAATAAGTATATAACTGTAACTAAAATAAATACATATAGCACCGGTAATTAATTAGTCGCGTATTACGATTGTTTTCCGTCTTAGTTACAAATGTCAACATAGTTATAAATCTTCGTTGTTAAATCCACAATAATAAGCAAGCTTCGGTGACTCCGAGATCCATTTAAGTACGCCTCAGGGGACATTACTTCCTCAACTTAATGGTGTAAATATTTCTGGTAAACAAAAAGGTAAGTAGATAATCTCGGAGAAAGCCGCCATGATTGTAGCTCGTATACAGTGTGTAAATCTAATACGGGCGAATCTCTTAACGGTGGGGTTAGTATAGGAGCATAATAAATAACTTTTTCTTAATAATTATAAATAAAAAATAAATATTGGGGACACCTTACACACCTTACACTTTCAATACGGAGAATAAATAATAATAAAATTTAAATGTTATCTATATAAAATAATTCGACCAGCATTGTAATATAGCATCATTATAATGAATAATGAAACACATTTGCGTTAAACGCTCGTTGACAGTTCCTTCTAAAAGCTCATACATACGGCGTCATGTAATATCATGTATGCAGTAGGTACATTGCTAAGGAGAAAAATTTCAAAAAATAATAAGGGGTGAAAATTAAGAGTAACTTAAAAACATCTCTAAATAATAACACTAAAGAATTCTATATTATAATTATAATCGCCCGAATAAGGTTTACACACTGTATGAATAAGAAGAATGTTTAAAAGCTTTTGAAATAATATGACGCTGGCAGCTATCGGAAGTAAATAAATATTAATCGCTTTATTTTGATTCCGGATAAGTATTTAAAATTTTATAGACTGTTTTTATTTGATAAAGCTCGCTTAGTGATAAGAATGTGCGGCTTTCAATCCAGAGCCCGACGTTTCGTTCAAATTAGTAAACTCTTGTTCAGCTGACCCTATTAAGTCTGTTCCATTTACCTACAATATGAGCGAACTCTCGTGCAATTTTACTTATCGCGAACACCTTATGCCCTTGGATTCGTGAACATCAAAGCATGAGCCTTTGATACTTTTACTTACATATTTCAATCCTGTCGACTTTTGGAACTCGATATCCGACGAGATGTGAAGGGCCACCCACCTGCGGCTATTACGTATGATGGAATGTCATGCCCGTCGTGTACACGAGTGTTTGCAAATCAAATGACCACATGTGAGCACGTGGCCGTACGGAGTTGGAAACAGTCACCATGGTTAGATTAGGCCGGAAGAGTGAGAGATAATAATTATATTCTGTGATCAAGTCACTTGGCCGAACAAATGACGCATTACGTTGAACCTTGCATATAAGATCTCGTGCCTTGTTAATCATCCCTTAATTCTAGTTTCTATACGAAACATACGTACTGTTATCGAAATGCGGTGTCGGTTATCTTGAGTCACTTTCTGTGTCAGTATTCTGTAAAATAATTTTACAAACTAATCTTGTAGTAATGCCAAGCTGGTAAACTTTTTCCATAAATTAAGTACAAAATTGGACTTTCCAACTTCCGTTCCCGAAGTGATTTGAACTTTTATAAGGAAATTAAATATCTCATACAATAATATTCTTTTGACGTTTAAATTGTTGTAAACGGAACTTGAAATTGCTTTGTCAGTTCCAAAATAGTTATAGGGTTCTTTTTTGTGGCTCGTTATCCGTATGAGACTTACCTGCTTATACAGGGTGATTCATGAGTCGTGAGCAGGAGTGAACAACCCTGTTCACTCCTGCTCACGACTCATGGGGAGGGTCACACTGAGCAACTTTCATAATGGGGCAACACTAAATTGTGATATATTTTTTTTCTTAACTATGACTTAATTGATAGTTAATCATCAATTAAGTCATAATTAGAACGTAATTGATAATTAGCTATCAATTAAGTACTTATCAATTAAGTCATAGTTAAGAAAAATAATCACAATTCAGTGTTGCCCCATTATGAAAGTTGCTCAGCGTGACCCTCCCCAGTACCCTGTTCACTCCTGCTCACGACTCATGAATCACCCTGTATACATAATATATAGTACACAAATGCTCTTTATCTCACTACTTAGCAAAGTAATAGTGCTTTATGGGCATAATTATGTCGAAACTTCAAAAAGCATATCGCATAATAACAGAAGAATACGACCGGCCTGGCTCAGTCGGTAGTGACCCCGCCTGCTAAGCTGCGGTCCCGGGTTCGAATCCCGGTAAGGGCATTTATTTGCGTGATGAGCACAGATATTTGTTCTTGAGGCATGGATGTTTTCTATGAATATAAGTATATATTTATCTATTTAAGTATGTATAGCTTCGCTTAGCACCCATAGTATAAGCTTTGCTTAGTTTGGAGCTAAGTTGATTTGTGTAAGGACTGTAAGGTGTCCCCAATAATTATTTATTTATATGTAAAACGTCGTATGAAACACGTGTAGGTATCTATATATTATTTAATTTATTTGTGGTCAAGAGTAAGCCCATTTATAATAATAAAATATATATATATATATATATATATATATATATATATATATATATAACTTTAGGCGCTCAAACCTATTTTTAAAAGTCCTAGAATGTTTAAAATACTAATTAATACTATAGTTTGTTAATGTAAAAAGTATTCAATGTAATATTTTCAGGAGTAATAGCAAGCTATAATTAAAATAGGTTATAATTATAATAGGTACCTTAGTCGGGAATTGAGATCAACTTTCGTTATCCTTTCTTATAAAATGTATGCTAAAAGTTTCCTAATACCGGAGGGTTTAAATTCCAGGTGGGGACGAAAATCTCAATCAAACTTTGAAGCTTTTGAAAAGTATTTTTAACTCGCAGCTTGGAACTTTGGGAACGTGACAAGTAGTTGAAATATTAACGTCGGCAATATTTTCCCGGGGGCGTGTCTTAGACTTTTCGCTCGATACGAACTGTAAGAAACGACACGTATTAGAATTAGATCTAAACATGGGTCGAATATATGTGCAAAAGACTCAAAAGAGAGATGTGTTGTTCTTGAAAACGTTATTCATGACACTATAGAAACCTACTTTTCTTTTAAGGTACATGCGTTATATAAACTTAACTGTTAATCGTAAAAAAATAAAAATATTTTTTGAGTAACCTTAAGTCCCTTCTGCCAATGTCCATTAAAAATTTTAGAAAACCTGACGGAATTTGTTTTTTATCTTGCAGAAACGTCTGCGAGCGATACTACATATCTTCAAATTTATGGAAAAATGGAAAACTTTATACCTCCGGCAGAATTCGAACTTGTGACCTATGGCGTTGCCGGAGCCATCGCTCTCACCAACCGAGCTAGGGAGGCCTGCCTTGATTCCCTCAATTCTTGAACGCTTTAGATTAGGTAGGTAGGTGGAAGGATATGTGAATTTTTCATTTTTCCTTTAATTTAAAAATAAAACCGGTCAGACTTAAAATCTGGTCACAAAATTTTCATTTCACGATGATCAGTTGAGCATCTGAACGTGCATTTCACCCGAGTTAAAAAACGAAGACGAAGAAACTAACAGAACACGCCGGCCGACTACTTTTCATAAATTCCTTTTCATTGGTATATTACCGACTAGTAGCAACTTACAATAAAAAAAATGCTACAACGTTCCAACGAAAATCGATACAAGTTCACATTTCCGAAATGAAAATATTCATTTCACCATGGTACCTACCTACCCCACTGCATGCATAAAATAATCATAACGGGATACCGTTTAGAAAAAGCTCTATTTATTCTTTATTCTAACATCATTGAAAATATTTTAATACAATTAGAGATATATAGACCACAGATATACATTATATACCCCTTCGTTATTTTTATATTTAATTAATCTATATTAATGGTCCTTACACCTATGTGTAAGGACCATATTTTAAAACTTAAAAAAATAAAATGGACTGTTTTACATTACACTTCGTTAACTATTTTATTAAGTGAAGGTGTTTTAAATGATTCTCGGTTAGTTTTATTAGACATTGACCGGGATATAGACCGTGATGATTACCTTATAGATATTTTTTTAGGTCCAGATATTTAAAAAATCAAAAATGTTATCACGGTCTATATCCCGGTCAATATGTCTAAGTAAAGGTGTATTTATTGTCTCTAATAAAATTCTTACAGTAGTTTTTTTTTATAACTCATAGACTAACTTAAAGTCTTCAAATAATTATGTAAATATGTTCAAAGAAAATATAATAATATTCTTCGTATAATAACCAATAATAACCCGAAGAATATTATGCAAATTTAAAAACATTAAATATGCATACATACTCCGGTAAAAATGTAAAATAATCCAGCTTAAACATACGGAATGTAAAATAAGGAGTGCATAAAAGATGTGCACTTACAAATATGAGAATTTTGCATCAGCGCAGTGGTGTGTTTTGGGCTTCCAAATGCAGTTGGCGAAGAACACTGAGAGTCATTAATTACACAAGTAAATTGTTTTGGCTGGAATAGTTTGTTCTATGGATTGTTATCGTGTCACTTCCATGCGATTCATTTTGGATACAAACTGCTTTGTGCACTAATATGTAGATGTTTTAATCATGATAGCTCAGACCATCTAAAGTCAGTTCAGCCTTACTTGTCCAATATAGTAAACAAACGAAACGTCAAATATGGTCAAAGACAATTACTAGGGATTGGAAGTGTCGATAAAATGATGTGTTAACGATAATTTCGCTGCTGATGTCATCAGAGGATTTTCAATTTTACGTCACACAATATCTATGTTAAAACCAAAATTTAATTCTCTTTCGTCACATTTGCAATAAGCCTGTGAAAAAGGCTTGTCTCACTTTCGCTTTCTTCAGAAACATGATTAAAATCGGATCATGGCTCTTGGAGTCATCGGTGAACATAAGTACATAAAACATAAATACGAAACTGAATACAGAACCTCCTCCTTCTACGTAAAGAAGTCGGTTAAAAATCTGATAAATTATTGTAGTTAATATCAATGCATTCTTTCCAAGCTATACAAACTCTAACGTTAATATCGATCGCTCATAGACAATCTAGACTTCGTAATGTCAGGAGTTTTTTATGTCATCCGTTCGTAATTAAAATTATTGACGAAAATCGTTCTAGAAATGATATTATTCACTGGTTTTTTGATTGATTTCAATACTTTGTGAGTTTATTTAAGTGTACTTATAATAACATTTTAAGTGATGGTTAATGTGTAATTCCAGAGAAAATTGAGTTAATGATTTCCAGCAGTCTTTGTTTAAATGATCGGACAAGTAAGCCTGAACTGAGTGTCCGTGAGTTTTTGACTATTTAACATCCACGTTATAACAAAAAGACATGTCACATCTGACAAATATAATTATGTGAACCATAGACACGTTTTTCGTTAATAGTCTAGCTAGTATGAGAACTTTGTGCCAAGATCCAGTAAAAAGTAAGTACTTCTAGAAGAATATTCTTGATACCTATTTAATAAATAATATAAGTGCAAGGTCGTGAAAAATCTCGTGTGCAACGTCGTTTGCCTGAATCAAAACAAACTCGTGGCGGCTTCGCTACGAATTGTCACATAAGCCGCTCGCCTTTTCTGACCTCTCAATACCGGCTGCGTAAAATATTCGTCTAAGAAGACTATCAATAGAATATATTTTTCACTACACATGGTGTTTTTTAGTGCGAGAAGTGGTTCATTATATGCCTGGTCAAAACTTCGGAGGCCCATTAGTACTGAAAAACGTCGTATGATACACGTGCGAAAAGGAAATTCTTAATTCGTGTCTTCGGGAGTGTTTTAATTTATCTCCACTGGTTTCGAACTTCCTCTTTTTCGCACTTGTATCGAAATGTACTATGATATTATTGTACAAATTTTAACTTGTTTATTCTTCTAATAAATCATTTCACCCTAGTTCCAAATATCCATGCGTTTCACGTTTAGAAAATGATTTTAAATATGAAACTTAAATTTGTATTTACATTTATAATTATTTATATCTTTTTTATGGGATAGGAGGCAAACGAGCAGACAGGTCGCCTGATGGTAAGCGATCACTGCCGCCCATGGACACCCGAAACACCAGAAAAACTTATTTTAAAACACTACACCTAACTACTAATATACTATACCTGTTTACCTTCCAGTTTCTGTTATATCCGTCACAACTCTCCCTAACAAACAGCTCCCCAACGCAGTAAAATAGATGAATAATTTCCCAAATTTGTGTGCAAAAGGATACCCGACCACAATTAATTTGGAGGTACCAGTTCCATTTGTAGTGGTCATCTTAACTTGGGAGAAATTGAGCAATACATTACTGGGATCTTGACAGAAGTAGTTGGCATGGATTGATATACCGCATGGCCTGAATTGAAATATCGGTGGACGAGTGAATTTATGGGCTGGCTAAACAAACCTGGTAACGATATTCTCTCTATGGGAAAAGTTATTGAAGATTTGACGGTTTACTTTAACCCTTTGGAACATTTTGATGTATTAAAATTCTGCGAGGGAAATTGCAATGGCACTATAGGTTTTTTAAACTAGAGACAATATTTAATCTTAAGCACAAAGACATATAATTAAGTAATATACAAAAATATCACATCGCACTAACCGGTAAAGGCTCTCTGGATTTTTAACGAAAACGGATTCGTTGCATTTTATCCATAAGAGTGCAAAGTAATTACGTCCGTCAAACGTCGTCCGTAAAGACGTCCTAAACTGGCCTGTAAATTGACAAATGATGATTTTGAATCATAAATGTTTAATTAGGTATTTATTATCCATACTATACTATTATTATAAATGGGAAAGTGTATGTGTCTGTTTATTTGTCCGTCTTTCACGGCAAAACGGAGCGACGAATTGATCCCGTGTGGTGACGGGTTAAGAATTTCACCACCCCCTTTCTTCCCGTGGGTGTCGTAGAAGTCGACTGTGGGATATGGGTTAAATTGTTGCGAATAGGCGAGAGGCTGGCAACCTGTCACTGCAATGTCACAATTTGTTTTTCTTTCAACCCCTTTTTAGGGTTCCGTAGTCAACTAGGAACCCTTATAGTTTCGCCATGTCTGTCTGTCCGTCCGTCCGTCCGTCCGTCCGTCCGTCCGTCCGTCCGTCCGTCCGTCCGTCCGTCCGTCCGTCCGTCCGTCCGTCCGTCCGTCCGTCCGTCCGCGGATAATCTCAGTAACCGTTAGCACTAGAAAGCTGAAATTTGGTACCAATATGTATTTAAATCACGCCGACAAAGTGCAAAAATAAAAAATGGAAAAAAATGTTTTATTAGGGTACCCCCTACATGTAAAGTGGGGGCTGATATTTTTTCATTCTAAACCCAACGTGTGATATATTGTTGGATAGGTATTTAAAAATGAAGAAGGGTTTACTAAGATCGTTTTTTGATAATATTAATATTTTCGGAAATAATCGCTCCTAAAGAAAAAAAAAGTGCGTCCCCCCCCTCTAACTTTTGAACCATATGTTTAAAAAATATGAAAAAAATCACAAAAGTAGAACTTTATAAAGACTTTCTAGGAAAATTGTTTTGAACTTGATAGGTTCAGTAGTTTTTGAGAAAAATACGGAAAACTACGGAACCCTACACTGAGCGTGGCCCGACACGCTCTTGGCCGGTTTTTGTCAAGAGTGGCACTGAACCTTAGTAGTTCATGTGCTCTGCCTACCCCTTTATGGGATATAGGCGTGATTATATGTATGTAATTGACGTGATTTTTTAAGTGGAGATAGTTGAAGAGATGGAGAGTGACATAGGCTACTTATTGTCTCTTTCTAACGCGCGAGAAGCCGCGGGCAAAAGCTAGTTCAATATAATTTTGAGTTTGATGCTTTATGCCACACCATACCAACAAAATATAAGGAAAAGTAACACAGGAGTGCCACGAAATGGACATGACAAAAGTTAAGGAAATGTTGAGACAGTTGTGATCTAAATGTTTCTTACATGTGAATCATGTGATACGTATCTACATAATATAGTCATTAACTTTTAAAATGTTGTCCACAGAAGTGACGTTTTAGTAAGCTCCTTCTTATTTCCCCCCTATTTTATTTTCTTTTCCTCGCTGCTCCTAATATATTTTTTTGTCTTGTTTTAATAGTGCATAATTATACATTTTTCTATTGACTTTTTATTATGGTTAAGTGTGTATTGTATCTCTATAAATATTATCTTACTGTACTGCACCCACACTTATTGTGTTGCACTATCGTCCGACCCTGGGCTCCACGGAAGACCAGCGCTGTGGTACCATCTGTGCCAGAGCATATGCTGAATGGTGTCCTTTTGCGACCACTATACCAAACTTTATGTATTTTCATGTTGTGTTTATGTACTTTAGTATGTAAGTACCTTCTTGGTCGTAATAAATGTATTTTCTTTCATTTCTTTCTTTCAAATATAATTGATATCATAGGCTAATGAGAATAATACGTGCAGACCTCGTCCTTTAATAAAAGCTTTATTTTAAAATACATATGCATATACGTATCCTGTAATAAATGTCTCATAAGAGGATTATATTAATGATAAAAAGCACAGGAATAACATGTCAAAACATCGATTCTCTTTTATTAAACGCATTATTCTGGTTTCAAGGAAATCGTAAATCCCTAATGGATTTTCCTTGTTTCGCCTGAACATGTGTTGAGAGAAAAAATATGTCCCTACCAATACGTAGATATTTCGTACTCAAAATGTCAATACGGAATAGAATGGGTGCAATAAAAATCTGAATGGGTACATATACTACATATTATGGGTGACTTGGTGGTGAGATTGGTTGCTTTTAGGAGATGAAAAGGCGTAACTGATCAACGTTCTAAGATTAATTTACCTAATCAAATTGTATTGATAAAGGCGTATAAAAATTGCTGGCATACCTACCAAAATAATGTGCATTCTTTCCTCACTCACTACCATTATTGCGACTACTTTACCTACACTACACACGTCGCTTCAGACAAAGATAGGGTATCTAATTGTCAAAGAAGTACCTAATGTAGCTAATTTTTCAGTATTAGTTTATTTACCATTACCTCGTCCTCGTTGTTATCCACTCAAGCAAACGACTCTGCCTAAAATCGCTACCTTATTTAACAACACTGTCATGTAAATTTGAATAATGACAAAGGTTGCGTAAAGATGTACAATTTCAGATGACGTTAAAAAAAAGGAGAGGCTTAATGCGACCGTGTCCAATAAAGGGAGGAACTTTTGTAGGATTATCCCTCTTTACCTAACGTCACGCATAATTTAATGTGCCACTTTACTGTCTACCCTCATCTGCAGCCTTTAAAAGAAAAGAGTAGATTATCGTCGAGTGTATGATTTTGCATCCGTGTACGTACGGGCTTTAGGTAGTTCACTATTTAAGCATCACATTTTTGCTGTGTTTTTAACCCCCGACGCAAAAACGACGGGGTGTTATAAGTTTGACGTGTCTGTGTGTGTGTGTGTGTGTGTGTGTGTGTGTTCGTGTGTGTGTGTGTGTGTGTGTGTGTGTGTTTTAGATTTAGTTTTTTTTTGTCTGAAAGCTGAGTTATTCGGGACTGTTCTTAGCCATGTTTCATGAAAATCGGTATACTATGTCGCGGTTGGGGTTTTTTTTCAAAATTTTAATTTTGTGGTTATTAGTATTATTATTGCGAGTGAACCTGACGCAAGGCTATGAGTGGAAACAACTAAAATTTTACCTCACATAAACCAAGGATAATTTATATAGGATTTACAATCTTCAGCATTATGATACCGGCCTACATTTTTTTTTTCAAAATGTGTATTGACGTGATATCATGATATTAAAATAAAGAAGCAAGTCATTTGTTCTCATAAAAAATAAAAACATGTAAAAATATTTGGGGAAAATATGATTTTGGCCACTTCGAGGCTGCAAAACAGCACCATCCAGTTTTTAGCCTAAAAGGCTCATACATTTCAGGGGTACGATTTTTTGTATGGGCTTTGTCTGTCCTGTATTATATCGTCCTTGCATATACCTAGTTCAAAATACAACTTTCTCGTCAGTTTTGAACGTTCAAGAGAGCATTTCGTCACTACTTTAAAAAAAACTTGTATCTTCGTCTGTCAATGAAATGAAAATTGTAGTAAGTATGTATGGAATGCATATAGACTTACAGCGTTTTAACTTTGAGGAGCAGCGTGAGATACGAGATTTTTTCAAAGTAGTGACGATTTACCAGTTGTGGTGAAGAAAACAGCCCATATGTGTAGACCGTAGGTGTTCAGTGAAAGAAACGTGAATTGTCTGACCAAGATGGCACGAGATAAGATCGTGTCTACATTGCAGTACTAATCGCCTGTCTTTTGTGCTTCACATAACTAACGGGAAGACAAATTGCTCGGACTTGGACAAATGGTAGGTGGATAATGAAAGTCTTATCTGCAGGACAAGCACATGATGGGCGCGAGATATACTACCCATCCCACTCTAATTAATACATCAAGAAGAGGACGGGTGTCTCCGAGATTCACAAACCGGACAAATAGGTCTGCTGTCTGATTGCCAAAATCCACCACTTTTGTGGTAAAAGAATTTGTATTCATCTTAAAAGAAATTTACACTTTAATGAGATACATGCATCACTAAATTCTGTTTTTTTTTGCGTCATAAACGGGCTTGTAGACAAAATCCTAAGGGAATTAAGTGTCTCGGTACTTATTAAATACCTACTCGTAATTCAAGGGTAAAATTGGTAAATAAATATAACAATCGACTATAATAATAAATATATTGTAACGCTTTCATCGAAATTCTGAGGGTAAATTTGAACAATTAATTCTTGTAGTAGCATAGAGGAATAAGTATGGGGAGATTTGTAACTCCATACATCAGTAAATGCGGGTTCTTTATAGTGACATATAGCGACAATCACGCGTCAATGACGCATCAAATAGCGTAAATTATCAGTACTGCTACTTGTCAATAGATGTCGCGACGAACGAAGAGTCTAATTTTCACCAATTTTTATCTAATATTACAATAGTATTAATCAGTATTCTGTTTTCAATTCCTTCTGCTTGTAATATAAGTTGTAAACATGTAGTACATTTACTTTACCATGTGTTATTAAATAAATCATGATATAGTTGTAAACTGTCCTAATATTATTTTTTTGGCAGACGAGACATTGTTGACACCTAGTATCGAGTAGTGGTACTAATAATTTACGATATTTGACTCGTGATTGACGCGTTATTCTCGCTTTATGTCACTACAAATAACCCGCATTTACTGATCTCTCCCCTTACTTGTTCTTCTATGGTAGTAGTGAGTATTAATGACTATAATACTGTTTACTTTTCCATCCAACCAACATTACGCAAATAATATAATTCTATATTTAAATAACTGCAATTTGTGTTTGTTTAGTTTTCATTTATTATTGATGTAAATAGTGGTTTCTATTAATGATTGGTAACTATTTCTGCTTGTTAATATTATATGCATATATAATCTGTTTTTATTTATTTCCGTTAACTTTGAGGATAATTGTTCCAATAGGTATAGGGTGACCTATATAACTTCCTAGTATTATTTATGACAATAACTGTAATGTTATTTTTAATGGTATCTCACATCAAATAATTAATTTATGTGAGAATAACTATAAATGCCAATAAATGCCGTTGTAGAGTCTGTTCCGAAAGAGAAGAGTCGTGAAATGTCTTCTTCTTTTTCTTCCTCGGTTCCTCATGGCTAAGGATCGCGACCACATGAGGTCGTTATTTTTCGCACCAAAGCTCTCCACTCCCCACGGTCTTCTGCAGTCGTAATAATAGGCGCCTGTGTTATTCCCTGGAAAGCCTTCTCAAAATCTTCGTGAAATGTGTGGGGTCCAATACATTCCACGACACTACTCTTTCCAAACAGACTCTAAGTAGTAGGTTGATTCTTCAAATCTGACTGCGCCATTTCATACTTAATAACCTTAGTTACTAGGTCGCGGGTTCGAACCCCGGCTCGCACCAATGAGTTTTTCGGAATTTGTGTGCGAAATGTCATTTGATATTTGCCAGTCGCTTTTCGGTGAAGGAAAACATCGTGCGGAAACCGGACTAATTGCGATGTCTAGTTTACCCTTCGGGTTGGAAGGTCAGATGTCAGTCGCTTTCGTAAAAACAAGTGCCTACGCCAAATCTTAAGATTAGTTGTCAAAGCGGACCCCAGGCTCCCATCAGCCGTGGCAAATGCCGGGATAACGCAAGGAGGATGATGATGAACCTTAGTTACTAGTAGTCAAATATAAAAACAACGTAGCAGAGGTTTCCCTGTAACACCACTCTGTTTGTGTTTATGAATGCCCTAATAATTAGAAGTAGGACGCGACATGTTCAGCCTAATTTTGGATCGTATAACAGTAATCCATTTGTCCTTAAGATAGGCATCTATTAAGTAACTCCCAAATCCGCTCAACTTAAGGCAGCATTAAAGGGATCCCTTTATTCACACAGAGTCACGTCTCAGAATTTGTTAGAGAAAACAGATTTTACTCGAAACGCATCGCGGAGTGTAACGCGTGACCACTTTAAGCTGAACTTTGGAGGTACATAACATTTCCCCTTTGTAGTCTGATCTCAATGGTACAAGAAAGGACAGACGGGTCATTGAACGCTGGTCTACAAACACTCAAGTATACTAATCCTTAGTAAATTGAAATGTAACGCCGAAGATTGACGTCGCAAAGTCTGCCATTTTACGTTAAATAATTTTGTACGCTCTTAACACTTTCGCTACCAAGAACCCGACTGTCGGGCACACCGCTCGTAGAAGCGTAGCCGATTACATGGGTTTCCCCGTATGTAGCGAAAATGTCGTAGCGCCGCGTAGAGCCCGGTTTCGAAAGTGTTAAAGGACTCGTTAATTATGAGTGAGGTTGCGTTTACATCTAGCGCCTATATTATTAAAATAAATTCACGCAAGTATATTTTTTATTCTTCCAACTAATACCTCCTTTGGAAGTTGTAATAAAAAAAGTATAATACCGTACAGGAAAACCTTTAACAGTAAAGATATAATGAATATTTACAAGATACATAGGTATGAGTAAAATGTAAATTATTTCTACGAAACATGAATATTATGACTTATGAAGAGAAGAGTAAAAGGTAGGCACCTACCTAACGTAATAAGACTAATAAGAACGAAAGGTACCTTGGAAAGCAAGAAAAATAAATTAAGTTTCTTTGAGAATACGTTCCTCCCATAAAGTTGAAAATGTGTATAACCAAAATATAAGCTCGGGTATACAAGAAAACGTTGAAAGTGACGTTTTTAATTGAAAACGATTGTCATATCGGGAGCTAAAATTTAGCGTATTGTGAAGTTTGAATTCAAGTACCTACTTATAATTATATATCGAGTTGTTTGAGCCTTCTTCATAACATTAATTATGTAAATTCGAAAATAGAACTCTCTATTATGCTTGAAAGGAATTGTAAAATTGTTTTTATCTCGAAATAAAATGTTAAGTAAATGTTTACAATATAACCTACCAACAAAATTAAAATTTTGATAAAATCCCCGACCGCGACATAGTGGACCGATTTTCATGAGACATAGCTAAGAACACTTCCTACTAATTCAGCTTTCAAACAAAAAAAAACTAAGTCTAAATCGGTTCATCCGTTCGGGAACTACGATGCCACAGACAGACGCATACACAAACAGACATACAGACAAACAGAAAAACAGACAAACAAACAAACAGACAAGAAAGACAGACACGTCAAACTTATAACACCCCGTAGATTTCGCGGCGGGGGTTAAAAATAGGTGTTTAAATAGATTTCGAATAAAAGGGGTCAGCAAAGGGCAAATTACTACGAAGAAAAGATTAATTGCATTTTATATTTATTTCCGTCTGCTATTCCAGACAGGACCAAAGCCGTTCAACTAAATTAGAATCACAATTTTCTTTTGCAATTTGTAGCAATCTTTTGGGTGAAATGAAGGACTTTTTGATTTATTGATGCTTATATTGCTTATATTATAATTCTACAAAAACTGTGTAAAAGCTTTTATATAACTTGCAATGTAACTAAGTGGGTTAGTTTAAATATTTATAATATACAAAAGGAATTAAACTAATACAAATAAAACTACACTATAAACTAATAAATTAGTAGGTTAGTATGACTGTATGTACTGGCGAAATGTCGCGACACAATTTTGAAGCAGATATTTATTTATTTATTTATATTATGGAGAACCAACAGCTATTAAACTAACAGTGTGCAACAAGATATGATATCTATCTGTATGATATTATATATATATATATATGTTATATATATATATATATATATATATATATATATATATATATATATATATATATATATATATATATATATATATATATATATATATATATATGTCGCAGGGAAATGACCAAAACAGAGATTTGATCAAATCTCTAAGGGATATGATCAAATCACGCAGGATGTCAAAATGAAAAGAAAATTTAAGTCATTTGACTAAATCCCTGACTCTGTTTAGTGAAATCACAAAATCGGCCAACAGACACGCCACGTTTTGTCATTTCACTAGATTTGTTTAGGGATTTGATAAAATCCCTGAACCACGACAGTTAGTTGACGAAACGTACTCAAAAAGTCGACTAGTTTTAACATTTCGCTAAACAAATTCAGGGAAATGATAAAGTCTCAACTGGTATATGGTGATTTGATCAAGTCTCTGAACTGGTTTCGTGAATTGACGAAGGCAAGAATCTAATATTATCCAATTTGATTTATTAAATTCTTGCCTTTGTCACTTGATTTGTCAAATGTCAAATAGGTATTAAACTTCTTTTTAAAACCAGCAATTTTAATCAAATACTAGCTGGTTGTAAACTGAAATATAATTATTTGTATGTCTATCAAAGAATATAATACATGTCTATCCCATCATGGAAACCATAGGGTATTCTGGACCTTTGGGAGGCGTGCGCGGAACTGAAGCCAATATGTAGAGGCCCTTTTGGCACTTTAATGAAATGTAAGGTGTACAACGAGCAGATGCTGCCCTTGTCCGTGTCATGGGACGAACGCAGAGGCAGCACCCGCCAGGGTGTAAAGGACTATTTGAGAGTTAATAGAATCTAAATCTAACAGAACTCACCAGGAGCACATGGGTACGTGAGGTCGCTGTTCCCCAACAGCTCGCCACAAGCTGCCCCGCATTGACTAATTGCACTGGTAAAATTAGTGGGCGATTTCTTTACAGCACTCATTTTACCCTGTTATCTGATCCATATAGACATTTTAACCCTTAAATCGACAAGGAAAAAAAATCTCGAAAAAATGGGGTTGCATCTGTTTTTTGAAGTTATTATGTGATAATTAATTGTAGAAAAATCATAAAAAAAATATATTTATAATAGTTTTGAAAAAAACCTATGTCAAGTATGTTGGACACTGCCAGGTTTGCTGTAATGATGGCGTCAGGATGGAGTTAGGAGAAGACGTGCAGTATTTTGGACAATGCCGAGTATACGGTATTTTATCCGCATACGGTTTTTTCTATCAAATTATTTTGTTTTGCTAATTATAAAACACTTGTGTTTTTTCCATAAGAACATCCTGTAATAAAAAATATATTGATATAATAAACATGTGTCATCCAATTTTTTTGGGAGATAATTTCATAGCTTTTATGGTGGTCATATTTTTCCAGTTATTGACACATATATTTAACATAAAATTAAACGAGCCGAATGTCATAAGAAACAGTAACGTAGAAGCTATTGTTTGTATTATAAGCATGTGCATTTATCAAAAATTTCATAAGAAATTTCTATATTGAAATTGGCTCTTCCTTGTAACGGACTAATAGGGAAAGTACTCAGTAAAAAATATTTTTTTTTTTATCCATTTGGCTCAATAACCTGTAGTATACCAAATAACGAACTTGTTGAGGTTTTGAAATATCTAAAAATCATATATTATTGTTATTTACAGTAAAAAAATCATAAAAAAAGAATTGTTTTTAATCTTCGTTTACTTGGCAACGTCCAACATACTGGACGTAGCAAAAGTATCGTGAACTTGACAACGGGTAAAATACTGCACACTGCACTTTTCAAGTGTCTAATACCCATAAAAACAACACCTTTTCGTGTTATTTAGACTGTGACTTATTAAATAATTATTAACATATTATATATTTTAACGCTGCATAATACTGTCATACAAAAAAATAAAAACAGCTAGCAACGATATCAGTCAGTCGGATGCTTCCTAGTAAGGTCTGTGTTCTGTAGGACTTTGACACAAATATTAGGTCTCCACTGGTTTCTAATATTTTTTTATTTACTTAAAAATAACTAAGGATTCACTTACGCTGCATCAAAAGTATTGATATGCTTTAATATTCGGTGTAGAATTTTTTACTTGGGATGTCTTGTATAGTGGACGTTGTCGATTTAAGGGTTAAGTAAATTAATCAATTTTTTTTTCTATAAATTTGAAAAAAATTAAAATAAGTGAAGAAACAAAGCTAAAAATGTTTCATTTTTAATTATTTTCTTTTTTATTAAAACATTTTGACTTTTCACTGAACTTGTTTAGCGAAATGATAAAACTAGTTGACTTTATAAGCTCGTTTCGTCAACTTACTGTCGTGGTTCAGGGATTTTATCAAATCCCTAAACAAATCTAGTAAAATGACAAGACGTGGCGTGTCTGTTGGCCGATTTTGTGATTTCACTAAACAGAGTCAGGGATTTAGTCAAATGACTGAAATTTTCTAGAGAAATGATAAAATGGATTCGCCATTTTGACATCCTGCGTGATTTGATCATATCCCTTAGAGATTTGATCAAATCTCTGTTTTGGCCATTTCCCTGCGACATATATATATATATATATATATATATATATATATATATATAACCGATTGAGCTGAAATGTTGTACCCTTTTTATTATACTGTGCCATTATAAACCACTAGACCACTACCAATCTCTCAATCTTTAATGAAATGAGAACGAATCTTCACACGATACAAACTTGGCCTATCTGCACAGCATTTTATTCAATCTGGGTTAGCGATGTGCCGTTCTCGCAATTTTCCCGGGAACAGAGAAATTTATCCGATTTTTTATTTATTATTAGCTTCTTTCAGTGCCCCACTGCTGGGCAAAGGCCTCCGCTCGTTCTTTCCACTCAACCCTGTGATCAGCGTTTTCCCACCATTTTGGGTAGAATTCGTCCAGGTCGTCCCGCCATCTCCTTTTTGTTTTGTCCGAACCCCAGCCGCATCGGCTGTGATGTTCCGCGGGTCCCAGTCTGTTACCATTTTGGCCCACCTGTCCGGGAGAATACGGCAAACATGTCCTGCTCAGTCCGAATTTAACTTAACGGTCTTTACGCCCACATCTACAACTCCCGTTCTGGAGCATAATTCCCTGTTTCTGATGCGATCAGTTCTACGAACGGAAATGGTCTCTAGGCACCTAGCCAACGTCACAACCGATTACGTTTCGTATACGTGTCATAGCTAATAGCTCTCTATATAGCTCTTCTGTAGTGGCGCGGCAGACACGATTGTCACCTCGGCTAGGCCGGCTGTGACTTAAACCCTTTTCATCGTAAACTTGAATTAGTTAGTTTATTCGCTTAGTAAAGGAGATAATACAAATACTACAGAAGCAGTGAAAGCAAACACTTTGTAATTTTCATGGTTATATAAAAATACAGTAATTGATAAAATACAGTAATTCACAAAACCAAAGTTATTTGAATCAAATGATGTAAACTAAATTACTTAAATAAAATATGTCGTTGGAAATTTCTCTGAAAGGAATTCTCAGTAACGAAGAGGTTCTCATCGTCACATCACTAATCCTGGTCTGGTCGTATAGGACCCTAATCACTTTACTTCTCCAACTCGGAGCATTCGCATAAAACGTGCACCAATTTCCATTACTTCATTTTTATTAGACCCCGCTGCAATATTGAGTACCTACGGAGAAAGGTGATTTAATAAACGTTGTATCCAGCAAATTTTCTGTAAACACAAACAATGGTTTGTATTAGGGAGCCGTTTCTTTATAAATCATGTTTTCCTTTCAGCGTTTGTCGTAATTTAATAAAAAGTGCCGGCTGTTCAAATTAATAAACGTCAAAGTGACGGGAAATGGAGACGATGTTTATTGTTTATGCAACGTCTGAGACGCGGCTAATTTGTACTCGTATTGTCACGTTCTTAGTGCTCATTACGCTTTTTAAAAGTTTACTTGAAATCTACAGGACGAGGAAGATAATAGGGATGACGGCTACATTAAAAAAAATGGCATTCTGTTTAGTCCGTCAGTTAGATCGTCTAAAAATACTGAATACGAGTGCATATTTTTCGCTTTATCTAATGAATGAAAAAATACAAAGATACAGGGCATCAAAGTTCCGGAGTCCCCACTCCGGAACTTTGACGTCCGAAGCTTGTAACGTCACTGTTAGGTAAAAATTGTACCTAGGCGTGACGTCACGCAAAACTTCAACGCACCGTACCGTCGTCATTTTTCCTTTACGAGAAAAAAGAAAAAATATGTGCCCAAAATTTTTTGATGGTCTAACAGACGGACTAAACATTTTTTTAGTCGTCTCGCCTATTCAATTGCTGAGATCATTAAGGCCTTTTTATAAAATTGCAGAAATGAATTACTCCACTTGATGTAAAATTAGACTTTATATCATTAATTGCGATATAGCGCACATTTCTGGTGTCTTGAAGGTCCATGGACGGCGTAATCGCTTTTCATCTGGCGACCTGTCGGCTTGTTTGCTTCCTATCGGTTTTAAGTCGACTGAAAAATCCTAGGTAAAAATAGATTTTACTCAGATTTTCAGAAACCTAGCTGTAACATATTTAAATTCATTCATCACAGTTAAATTTGCTAAAAGAATTACATTTGAATGTTTATTATACCTACAGTTAAATTGGCTGTCGTTGAATGCAAGCGCTGCGCTGTGCCCCACTCTGCCCAAAGTGTTTAATGTACTTCTGAAACGGTTACCTAACATTAAAGTGGGTTCCTCGGTTAAATCGTATTCAACAAAGGCTTTAGCGGTTTACGTGTTACTAATTAGAGACGAGCTGAATTCATCCCTTTTATGTTTTTAACCCCCGACGCAAAAACGACGGGGTGTTATAAGTTTGACGTGTCTGTCTGTGGTATCGTAGCTCCCGAAGGGATAAACCGATTTAGATTTAGTTTTTTTTGTCTGAAATCTGAGTTAATCGGGAGTGTTCCTAAGAACACTCCCGATTGCTAACCATGTTTCATGAAAATCGGTCTACTATGTCGCGGTCGGGGGTTTTTCAAAATGTTAATTTTGTGGTTAAGTTAGGTTATGTTATATGTAAGCATATCGATAAATTTGACTGTACCTTACGACGTATCACTTGATTGATTAACCCGCTAACCCTATATTTTTAACCCCTGACCCAAAAACGACGGGGTGTTATAAGTTTGACGTGTCTGTCTGTCTGTCTGTATGTATGTGTGTGTCTCTCTGTGGCATCGTAGCTCCCGAACGGATGAACCGATTTCGATTTAGTTTTTTTTGTTTAAGAGCTGAGTTAATCGGGAATGTTCTTAGCCACGTTTCATGACAATCGGTCCACTATGTCGCGGTCGGGGTTTTTTTCAAAATTTTAATTTTGTGGTTAGGTTATTTATAGCATTGATTAGATATAAGAATACCTAAGTGAATCGGCGTCGGCAAAAGCTGGCGTGACATCGCTCTGGACCGAGCAAGGTGGTGTGCTCTTGTGTTGGAAGGTAATGCACATTATTGGTCATCGCACGAACGAAGTAAGTGCATAAGAACCGAACATGTTAACCAACCTACAAAAATCGGCATGGTGCCGTACCTAGATGCTAGCGCCGTCAATTTCAATACTAATGCGCTGTGCGGCAAAATCGTCAGTCCTGCGGTCTCCAGCCGCATCTACTAGCCTCTTTGACAAGTCCTGAAAATGTCTGAGCGCCGGGAGCCCACAGGCCGAGTTTCTAAATCTGCATAAATGTAGTGCAGTGTCCTGACAAAAACAACGGGGTGTAATAAGTTTGACGTGTCTGTCTGTGTGTATGTCTGTCTGTGTCTGTCTGTCTGTCTGTCTGTCTGTGTGTGTGTCTATCTGTGGCATCGTAGCTCCTGAACGGATGAACCGATTTAGATTTAGTTTTTTGTCTGAAAGCTGAGTTAGTCGGGAGTGTACTTAGCCATGTTTCATGAAAATGGGTCCACTATGTCGCGGTCGGGGGTTTTTTCAAAATTTTAATTTTGTGGTTAGGTTATTAATTAGATTACTTATAATGCCTAAAGTCGTCAGAAATTTACATGATAGGGACAAACTAGTAACTAAGTACCCTAACAGTCCGTACGTTTAGATTGGCAACTGAAGAGAGAATTATTTCAAAGTATTTAAAATAGCGACCAAAATCTAAACAGCAAACAAGATTGAAAAGCAGCAAAAATATTGAACTATGATTTACATACAGCAACTTCAGCAAATCTTCACAAAAACATTTTTAATTAAGTTACGAACAAAGTATTTACAAAAATACGTAGCTCCGAAAACAAATCAGCTGGCCGAATGGCAATCGTCGACGCCTGACGCCGACAGAAATGCAGTCTAGCTCTGTCGCGCCAATACGCAAGAGCGATAGAGATACACAGCTACAAAACAAATTTATCGTGAGCGTTTGTTCATTTGGCTACGTACCCTGGCCCGACGACGCTAACTCGGCTCTAATTAGATTACCCAAAATTACGAAAAAACGGTCCAATTTATTCAATTTAATTTCAAACCTTTCGCTGAAGAGTCCACCAGACCTGCTGAGTGGCGATTAGAATGAAGAAACAACGGTCCTTATTTGATTTGCGAAAACAGACGTTTCATTTCGGCTTAAATTTTAGACATATTTTACATCAGTGTGAAAAATTACGTTTCTCCAATATTTTTTTATATAAAGATCGTTTCATAATTTGTTCGATTTCGGTTATTTATTTTCACACTAGAACTTAATACAATATTTCTTTAGTTAAAATAGTATCATATAATCACATATAATCACACCTATATCCCATAAAGGGGTAGGCAGAGCACATGAACTACTCAGGTTTCAGTGCCACTCTTGGCAAAAAGGGGTTGAAAGAATTCAAAATTAAGACATTGCAGTTTGCCAGCCTCGTGCCTACGCCACAATTTAACCCATATCCCACAGTCGACTTCTACGACACCCACGGGAAGAAAGAATAGTATCAACATGATAATTGCGATAAAATCTTCTCAATCTTTGACAGGGTACGCATGTCGGATTATTTCCAAGATATATTCCAATTGATTGCATGGCGAGAGCGAGACGGATTAACGAGATTTCGAGACACGTACACGATCATTAAGCGTCACAGATAGATATATTCAGATGAAGACTTAAGGGCGTTCCCTGCGCCAATGACCTTCGATTTGAATCTGTTGATATTATGATAGTTTCTAAAACCTATCATATTCACAACATTGTCATTAAACAAAATAGTATCTCATAATTCCTTCACAGCTCATCGTTTCTGTCATATTGTTATTGCATCAAAGTTAAACAATTTTAGGGTCACAAACTGGGTTTTTGGAAATAACTTTTGTTTTAATTACTTTAAAATGAAAATCTCTCTTGCATTTTTAGAAAAGTCAAAGGTAAATACAAACGTGTCGATTTCATGTATGTAACCACCCTTCACTAAAATCAAATTTCGATAAAAGTGTGCTTTTTTAGACCATGTTTAAAAAATACATAAAAGAATAAGTAGTGTGCAATTTTTTTTTCTAAATACGGCTCTTACGAATAGAGATTAAAGATATTGGGCGTGCACCGGGTCGAGCGTTCGGCGTGCATGTTTTTTATACCACGTCGGTGGCAAACAGGTATACGGTCCGCCTGATGGAAAGCGGTCATCGTAACCTATGGACGCCTGCATCTCAAGGGGTGTCACATGCGCGTTTCCGACCCATTAGAAACTTGTAGGTACACTCCTTTTCTGAAGAACCCCATACTGTAGTTCACCCCATCATGTCAAACAAATGAATTTCACACAAGTGTTCTGAGTTGATGCGGAATCCGTTTCGAGCGTCCTCAGGCTTTACCCTTACACTAACTGTACTATGCTCGATGAACAGTTGGTACCTATGAATCTCCTAGAATTCACAAATATTTACGAAGTGAGTCACTATCCTAGCGTGGTCTGCAATAAGTCTTCGTTGTGTTTAGGTCTCGAGATAATGTTATACTAGACACTAGACACCACTTGTGAGACGAAACATCTTGTGCAATAGAGATGCAGGCACCGAAGCAGAGCTTGTTATGTATCCACTCAAATTTGCAATTCTACTATGGAAATATCCTTATTTTCATAAAATGCGAAGATGCTGGAGTTTTCTCACTTGCACGTCATCCATTTTCAACAAATTTTGAATAAGGTAAAGCTAGGAAACTTAGATGCAATATTATAGTTATGTTTATCAGGTACATTTTAAATAAATTTAATTATCTTTATTCATCCAATAACAACATTAAATTTCAGAAAAATCTGTAACTACTTAATTTAATTTTCGTTAAATATAGGTACTTAAAAATGTAGGTAGGGACCTATGACCCATTTTATTCTATGCTCCAAATGTTTAAATTAATCTTGTGCTGAGAAATAGTTTACAAAAAAAATTCTATGAATGAGCCTTTTCATTGTAATTTTCATTCGTTTTCGAGCCTTTTCAATATCGGAGTTACAATTTTAATGAAATTGATTTACCAACGAAAAATATACATCCAAAAACTCTACCTACGTTATTGTGGGTATTAATTACAATATTTGCAATTATTTAGGTAAGCACAGTATAATAAAGAGTACTATCGTTCGTATTCGTATCGTAATGACTAGGGAGCGGATTTCATGTAGCGATTTAAATATTAATATGGATATGACTCGCATAATTTATTACTTTTTCTACACACAACAAAAAAGGTATCGGACATAAAAATAAAGCCCTTTTTAAATTGTAAAATATTGGGCAAAGATTGTTATGATAGTAAATAAAAAATATGTTTGTTATTTTTATTAACATTAAATTTATTAAGTTCCTCTTTTTTAATATTTCGTTTGCGCATTGCACAGTAAAAACTTCTATTACGACTCAAACAATAGAAAAATAAAAATACTTCGCTTCCTGTATACAAACTCCTTTATTTAGAATAAAATAATTTCCTTTAAATGTAGATTGTTCCAAAAATTAAATTAATGTTATTTTTCAGCGAAGTTTGCGGTGTGCGATGTAATAATAATAGATAACAAAAATATATTGTAAGACCTTCTTATAAACCACATGACATGTATTTGAATTGCACTAGTCATATCCATGTTGAAAATCGCTACCTGAGATCCGCTCTCTAGTAATGACGTAAGTACATAAGTTAACACTCCTGTTTAAAATGTAAAACCATATGAAGCATTTTTTCTACTATTTTGGCGTTGAATTGAAAGAAAAAAATGTGTGGGATAATACATTTTCAAATCTGAGGTTAAGAAGTTTTAATTCTGTGAGCGAAAGATGGCAGTCTATGCACTGTGTGTGTCTGTTTTTTAGTCCGCCTTTAACGGCAAAACGGAGCGACGAGTTGACGTGAATTTTTAAGTGGAGATAGTTGAAGGGATGGACAGTGACAATGGCTTTTTGTCGCTTTCTAACCCCCCATTTAACTGGTAAAAAGGGGGGTGAAAGTTTGTATGAAGCATTTCGTAATTTTCGAATTTAATGCTAGTGAAGCCGCGGGCAAAAGCTACTTCTTTAAAATATACTCGATCCTCTTTGCTTGTATTACGATACCAGTGTAAGTTAGAATTAGTATGTAAGAGTTTCGCACTCGCAGACGCGAAGTTCCACGACGGCAATCCATGGCCAATGATGGATGTTCTCTCGTTTAATTAATCTTGCTCAGCTGCGGCAGTATTTGTCACGATAGTGCGGAGTTATTCGGGTTAACATGAGAATATGCCCTTCACCTCGCTGTTTTAGCTTTAAAAAAAGAATACGTGGGCCATTTTTTTTCAAAGTTGTCCACCCCACTTTTTTTGGATTTGGAAATTTTTACGCGGTTTCCACTCAGAATCGCGAGCTCTTTCAATTCTAATAGGAGGAAAAAAAGTGTCCCAAGGTTTTTTTCCCATTCCGTTACCATTTTTTCATACATTTGTATGGCGATAACGGGATGGAAGGTTCGAAAAAATGTATGGAAATCTTGGGACATTTTTTCCTCCTATTAAGATCGAAAGACCTCGCGATTTGAGTATTAATCGCGTAAAAAATACCCATGTTACAAAAAAGTGGGGTGGACCACTTTGAATAAAAAATGGCCCACGTACACGATGTTGAGTTTGTGTCTTCACACGGATATCACATACATACCAAATGTCCGTATGTAAATATCTTGAAAGCCATGACATTTTAAATAACGTCCAATTCCCATAATAAGTTAGCTAATGAGATTCTCTGTCACCCCTTTTCATTTTGGCGTTGGTTTTAGGGACAACCTGTATAACACAGTTTTCCTTATAATAATAAATAAAATAAATAAATAAATATTGGGGACACCTTACACAAATCAACTTAGCCCCAAACTAAGCAAAACTTGTACTATGGGTGCTAAGCGACGATATACATACTTAGATAAATACATACTTATATACATACAAAACGTCCATGACTCAGGAACAAATATCTGTGCTCGTCACACAGATAAATGCCCTTACCGGGATTCGAACCCGGGACGGCGGCTCAGCAGGCAGGGTCACTACCGACTGAGCCAGACCGGTCGTCTATATAATAATATATATAAAAGAAGAAACTGACTGACAGACATATCAACGCACAGCCGAAACCGCTGGTCCTAGAGATTGCAAATTTGGCATGTAGGTTCCTTATAAGGTGTAAAGGAGTACTAAGAAAGGATTTTACAAAATTCACATTCTAAGGGGGTGAAAAGGGGGTCCAAAGTTAAACGTTTGAATACGATTACTTTTAGTACGCGGGCGAAGCCGCGAGGAAAATCTAGTAATTATATAAAACAAATAATGCTAAGTTACTTATTTTACTTATGAAACTACACACAAAGCGCAATCCCATTTTATCAAAAGAGGTAGGTAACTACGAATTTTGCACCGATAATTAATGCAAACATGTATCCCAGTTACATACCGTGTTGAAACATGTTTACTCACTGTACGTGCAAGCTAGCCGAAATAAATTTACTACAACTATAACTATTACACAGATTAGGAAATAATAGAGATTGTTCATCGTTGTAAAGGGTGTCAACGATGACTCGTGCATTTTCTTTTGTCATCATGTGGCATAGCTGATGTGATGTGGCAATCGTTCACGCTCCGTGGCTAGCCTCTGGCGCGCCAATACGGAAGAGCGATAGAGGTACTACGATACTATTGTGAACGATTGCTACTACCCCGTTAAGAATTTCACCACCCCCTTTCTTCCCGCGGGTGTCGTAGAAGTCGACTGTGGGATATAGCTTAAATTGTGGCGTAGGCGAGCGGCTGGTAATCTGTCACTGCAATGTCACAATTTGGATTTCTTTCAACCCCTTTTTGCCAAAAGTGGCACTGAAACTTAGTATTCATTGGCTCTGCCTACTCATTTATGGGATAAAGGCGTGATTTATATGTATGTATGTACGATTGCTACCGATGAAGCCAGTTCTTCTTCCTCGGTTCTTCATGACTGGAAATCGCGATTAAAATGAAGTGCGGTAAAAGTATCGGTACTTGACAGTGTCCCAGAAGATGCCACATTCAAATTTTAAGACATTATAAATTAATATGACAGAATGGTTTCATCTATTTGGCATAAGCTTGTCAAGGACAAAGCACAAGCTATTTACCAAACGTTACAACCGCTACACTACGAGTTAGCAAACGTTACGCTACGATAACGATAAGCAATGGTATCCTGTGTGCGTAGCCAAATGCACAAACGCTCACGAAACGAAACGCTCGTGACAGAGCCAGACTACCTTTCGCAGCGTTTCGTTTTAGTTTCGCGTCGTAGTCATATGCCATTCAGCAGTCAGTCGTATTCCATTCAACTACGGGGCCTGATACTTCTATGCAAGTTATGCAGTTATTTTGTGCACTCCTAATCGTGCACGATTTTCCACCTTCATAAATCATAATACCTAATTGACTCCTGATTAAGTAAAATATTAAACAGACTTTATTATAAACTCGCCTCTGGCTATATCGAGTACAGCAGCTTGTTTTGTCAACAGAATAAATTTAGAGGCAAAGGTCAACATCCTGAACTGTTTGGGAGAAATTGGCCATACACCGCGATATTGGGATCGTCCCAGAATACATTACTTGGGATTCGGAATGATATTTAAAGCAATTCGCCCAGCAGTGACAAAGCGAGTAGTGATCAACTTTTTTGCGCATGAAATTGTACGCAAATATCACGGTTTTTTATAAGTAAATAAAATGGCAGTAGGTAAGTACACCGTACGCAAGTACGTACCTAATGTATATTTTGATTTTGATATACCTAGCATTAAGTCCATCATTTGTACAATTCCGACAGATAAATGAATGGCATATGGCTCTAAGCCCTCTGTCATTTTCTTCATGTGTAAAATTATATACCTATATTATGCTGTAGGTCACATAATGTTTACTTTACTATTCAGTTACTTTCCAAACATTATTTTCGTAAACTGAAATGTATCAATGTATGTCTCGGTGAGAACTGATGTGGAGGTAAATGCATGTTTACCATGTACTTAGTTAGTTTTTATACAAAATTGTGTACATTTAACTCTGTTTGTTCTTCTGATAAATAAAAAAAAAGTATTAGGTACGAACATAAAACTTACTGCATATTTTTTCTTATTGGACTTACTACAGTTTAAATTCCATTACATCTTATCATCTTACATTTCATTTATTTAAATAATTATATTGATTGTAGACGGACAAATTATACGAGCGTGACGAAGCAATCATTATGCAGATAATATTATGTCCTGCCTGTCAGACTAATAACCGCTGCAAAATAAAACTTTTCAAGTTTTTGAACTAGGTGGTGAGGTATACGTATCTTATTAAAAACATAAAAAGGTAACTTTCTTTGTTAATTTCTGTATAAAACTTCTAATTTTCATTCAGAAAAATAATGTAAAAGATTATATTTTAGAGATGCTGGTTTTTAATGCGTTTCTCGACAGTGTAAACGTTTCGGAAATTGTATGTAATTTTTGGTTCTATTAATAGTGTATAAGACGCGCGCCAAAAATAGTAACATAGGAAAACTTTGCTACATAAACCTAAATAAACACAGTTTGCAAGAGTTTTGTATCCCAGCCGACGCGTCGCGACGGATATGTAAACTACACAGCCTAAATGAGATAGAGGCAAAGCCCGTAGTCGTTTGGAAAATATAAGAGGTCGACGGTAACATCCGTAAGTGTTTTCTGACCGTCGTTCTCTTTTTCAATCCTGCAGAATTGTCCCCAGAGGTCGGAAACCACCTGCGTCTCGGCCAAAAGTTGTATGTAGATGGCCAGTGAAATGACATGTCCCTTATTATCTGAAAGTTTGCCTTGGTTTAGTTATTGACCTGTTTTTAGAATCAAAGCGGTCTTCCATTCCACAGCTCATAACTCATAAGTATTATCAATGTGTGAAATGAATAGAATAGGATTATGATTTTTCAGTACAGATGGTGTTTTTTTTACGCACTAGTGCGAGAAGTGGTTCATTATATGCCAGGTCGAAACTTCGGAGGGCCATCTGTACTGAAAAACGTCGTACGATACACGTGCGAAAAGGAAATTCGTAACTCGTTTCGAACTTTTTTTTACGCACTTTTATCGTAATGTACTATTTCAGTACAGATGGTGCTTTTTTTACGCACTAGTGCGAGAAGTGGTTCATTAAATGCCAGGTCGAAACTTCGGAGGCTCATCTGTACTAAAAAACATCGTACGATACACGTGCGAAAAGGAAATTCGTAACTCTTTTCGATTTAATTTATCGCCACTCGTTTCGAACTTACTTTTTTTCGCACTACATAGTATAAAACAAAGTCGCTTTCTCTGTCCCTATGTCCCTATGTATGCTTAAATTTTTAAAACTACGCAACGGATTTTGATGCGGTTTTTTTTAATAGATAGAGTGATTCTAGAGCAAGGTTTACATGTAGGTATAGTACCCGTGCGAAGCCGGAACGGGTCGCTAGTGTACTATATTCGTAAGCACACAGACAATAAACAATTTTAAGACAGACATCAAAATCCACTACAGATGCTATAAATCACGTTGTTGATCTAATATCTCGTAAACTAGACTCTAATACTAAATGCTTGGGAGTCTTCTTAGACTTAGCCAAAGCATTTGATACTGTTCATATCCCAACACTTCTAAACAAAATGGAACATCTTGGTGTCAGAGGAATTCCTTTACGATTAATTAATAGTTACCTCAGCGGAAGAACACAGACTGTCAGGGTGGGTGAATATATGAGTGATGTGCAACCTCTAACCTTTGGAGTGCCGCAAGGAAGCGTGCTAGGTCCTACCCTCTTTCTTATCTTTATCGACGGGTTGTGCCAACTACAATTACACAAAGCGGACATTATCACTTTTGCGGATGACACTGTTTTAATCTTTCATGGATTATCATGGGACGAGGTTAAAATCAATACAGAATTAGGCTTAGCTAAAGTCATGGAGTGGCTCAAATTCAATACCCTATAGTATCTCTGAACCTTGATAAAACTAAATATATTACTTTTAGTATAAGGAATTCCACTCAACCAGATAATACTTTCGGTATCAAGGCGCACTCGTGTGCTTACCCTTTCATATCGCTTTGTGGTTGCTATAGATTAGAGTCAGCAAGTGAAACAAAGTACCTAGGACTTCTTATTGATCAAAACCTAAATTGGATATCTCAGATCAACTTACTCTCAACACGAGTAATAAAACTAATATATATTTTTAAAAATATTAAGCACCTAGGAGAACCGTTGGTAAAAAGTGTTTATTTCGCTTTGTGTCAATCCATACTAACATATGGCATTGAAGCGTGGGGTGCAGCCAAGAAATCTCATCTGATAAAAGTTGAGCGCGCCCAGCGTGCGATTATCAAGGTCTCCACTTCCAAAAAAAGAAGTTATCCTACAGCTCTTATTTATAAGGAATTTAATGCACTTACTGTCAGACAGCTATTCATTGCGGCGCTGGTTTGTAGACAGCACAGGGATATTTCTGGTGTAAGAACTATCCAAAGACGACGAGATCGAGTTTTTAGTATTCCACCTTGTAAAACGAAGTTCGCACACAACTTTCAATTCTTCTTGGGGCCCTTCTTGTATAACCGCTTAGCTAAACATATTGACCTGCAGAAGTACACCAGCAGAGGTTGCAAAAATGCTGTAACTACGTATCTCAAACAACTGAATTATGATGATACTGAATTATTACTATTTTATCATGACTTCATGACTGGCAACGCTTAATTGAACAAAAAACTGACTGTTATTTAACTGGTGAAGTTTGTTCCTGTTGTGCACTGTTTTATACTGTTAACTGTTGTGTTTTTTTCTTACTGTTTATTATCTGTCGGGATTTCCCTGTGCTTTTATACATATACACTTTTCGAGTTTGGTTAACAACCTTGGCTTATTTGACTACATACATATATTCACTTTCAGACACATCCACACATACACACACGCACGCACTCACTGACTCTCTCTCTCTCTCTCTCTTTCTCTCACACACACACATACACACACACACCACGCACACACACGCACGCACGCGCGCCCGCACACACACACACACACACACACGCAGCTAGCCTGATTTCATTCCTTATAAGGGTTTTGGTACTGTATAAAATCAATTTCTTACACGAAGTCACTAAAACTGACATAATGGACCGCGGGCAGAAAGGGAGGAGGTACTGTAAGAGAGTCGGCCTATCAGTGGAGAGCATCCAAACATTTAAACAACGCTTTGAATCAATATTTTTTTATATTTTATGAGCTAAGTAACAACCGTTCACTCTCAATCGCTGCTTCTATATGAATGCCCCATTGAAGTGTCTGTTTTCCTTGACGTTTTTATACTGTTCCAATTTTAAATCAGGGACTGCCAGTCAGCGACCATGACTGCTGTAAAAGGTTTCATTCTGAATGCGAAACCTCTTACATATCCCTCCCCCTTATGTTAGAAGCAGCCATTGTTCACAATACTACACCCTATCCTATCCTATTCTACCCTAACTACCGGTTGGCCCTACCTAAGCCAGGCCCCCCTACACACAAAAAAAAATCTCCTAACACCCAATAGTGACAGCCTCATTCAAGGTAGCCAACATCTAACGCTCTTTGCGTGGTTGCCTAGTCCACGGTTGAGACCGCCATAATTTGGATAGTTGGACTATAGCCAAGGTCCTCGCAAATTAGTCAGATATGGACTATGGTTAGGAAAACCAATGGCAAAAACCTAACCCCTGCCCATCGACTAAACCCTTTTTTTTTTAACTTTCTGACAGCTAATTGTCTGTGGCCATGACTAGATGACATTGACATGACAGCTGTTAGCAAATTCTCCTAACTTCAAGTAAAAAAACAAGGCAAAACGTTTATTTCACATGAAAAAACATAATAAATTTTGAAGATGCCGATTCTTGTTGGCGGTGGCGTTGAAGTGGGGGCTTCTCATGGCCGCCAATCTTCCCGCCGCGCCGGTTGCGAAGTGAAGTGGAGCCCGAACGGCTCATGAAGATTGCTGCAGCTGCAGTGCGCTGCACGTTGGTGATGACGACGAAGTGGGGGTTGCATATGACCGCCAGCCATCTCGCCACACCGTGAACAGCTGGATCAACTGGTCATCTAGTCGGCCTTGTCTTGATACATGTAAAAGAAATGTGTATGAACATTGTTCTTTGTAGTCAGGAAATTATAAGGGTGTTGTGACGTATTACTCTATAACTTTAAACAATTATATCTATTTATTAAATATTTACAGTTTGGGGTGTGTTTTATTCCACAGTTTACATGTTTTTATATAACTTAACCTTATTGGTAGCTATAGGAAAACATTATGGAATAAATAAGCCTATCAAATAGTTTTTATTCTAATATAAACCTTGCATAAATAATATGTATAGTATTCTACATGTTATATATTGCGCCAAAATAATTAGTTCTATGTGGTTATTTACAAATAATTATCCTTTTTAACATTAGGGATAGGCAAATGACATTTTCTGTCACAAGTCGTTTTTCCTTTGAAATAATGTACATTTTAGTTCACTAATCACAATTATTCCGTAAGTTCTACAATATAATGTATAATTAAAAGATTGAAACTAAATTTACATTGCCTATCTAATGTAACCTACATATCTAGGAAGATTTACTGCATATGTGTATGATTAAGTATATAGGTATGATGGAGCTGATGTTCACGCAATTTGCGTCGACGCCCATGGTCACCGAAGAGGAGTCGTAGCGTTTCTTGAATAACACAATCTTGAGCGCCCGTTGCTCTGTTGAATGTCTCGCATTCCATTTTTACGTCAATTCTGCACAGCTATATTTTAACTACGGAATGGGTGATAATGAGTATTAAATAATAAGAAGTATATCACCCGGAATAGCTCTTCGTATTGGCGACGATGGTCACTTTGTTTTCCTTCTTCTTAAAGCGCGTTTGGCTTATCGCTTGGCATGCGCTTCCTCGCGCTATGAGGTCGGGGTTCGTTGTCTGAAAACTCTGAAACCGAAACTAAGGGAAACTTTCAGACGTTAGCGCCTCCACCATGTAAGAGAGTCGGCCTATCAGTGGAGAGCATCCAAACATTTAAACAACGCTTTGAATCAATATTTTTTTATATTTTATGAGCTAAGTAACAACCGTTCACTCTCAATCGCTGCTTCTATATGAATGCCCCATTGAAGTGTCTGTTTTCCTTGACGTTTTTATACTGTTCCAATTTTAAATCAGGGACTGCCAGTCAGCGACCATGACTGCTGTAAAAGGTTTCATTCTGAATGCGAAACCTCTTACAGTACCTTGCCGTAATACAGTATTATACTAGTACGGAGGGTAGCTTGCTTTCGCTATACTTTCTACGTCCATTCATAGAAATAAGTAGTTATATCTATATGAATAGCGTTGTAATATACCAATTTTCATGTCATACGTTATACTTTTATGTAAAAGTAAGCAATAAAGATATTGATTGATTGATTGATTGATCAAAATAAATAATAAAGTGCCACGAAATGATACTTACGAAGTACACGCAGTATATTGAATTAGAGAATTTCGGAAAAAAGTATTTTGCATTAAATTAAAATAAATATGATTAGCTGATAGCGATTGATAATGGATCATATTATTATCGGGTTCAATAAAATCCCGCATGGTGGTAACACACTGTAAACTTAAACTTTATTTATTATTGACAGCTACTATTTTTACAAGCTTTTATTCTACTTGCCTTGTTAACTTAGTATGTTAGTTTGGGTCAAAACGTAGAAGCTAAATTTGACCCACTTCCCGTTTTCCTATTGAGCTGAAATTTTGCACAAATATGTAAATCAAGTGACAATGCAATATTATGGGTATCATGGAGCTGATCTGATGATGGAGCAGAACGGTGGTCATAGGAACCTTGTTATGAAACGTCATATCCCCATCGAGTAACGGGTTTTTAAAAACGTCTCGAAGAGCAGTAGATGATTGTTGAAAGAAAGGTACAGTCGGCGATAAAAGCTTGTCCCAAAAATGAAATTTTTGGAAAAACACTTATTTCTGCTTGCCTTAAGTGTGACTAGTAGAGAATATGACATCAAGTAACTAAATAAAACGCTATGCACACATCTTTATGCTTGCATGAGCAGCAGCGTGTCAGAAACATGCTGTGATCGTCAGATTGAGAATCGTGAGACGTTAGATACACAGATCCGAATTATCTGGATGTGATTTTATTTATATTTCCAGTGTGCGTAGCCGAATGGCACAAACGCTCACGAAACGAAAGGCTCGTAGATATCTATCTCTATCGCTCTTGCGTATTAGCGCGACAGAGCCAGACTACCTTTCGCGGCGTTTCGTTTTCGTTTCGCGTCGCAGAAATGCCATTCGGCTATGGGGCCAGTTACCCATAATAAAGTAAATGTCAACATAACGAGATTAATTCAAAGCAGGTAAAAATACACTTACTAATTTGAATTAGTGTATGGTGTTCGTTTTAATAAATAAAAATATGTGAGTGTGTTTAGTAAAACGTCCCACTTTGTCGGTTACCATTAAGGCGAGATTTACTTGTCTCTTTATATTAATAAACTGACAAAGCGTTTTTTTTTATAGCAATCGACAATATGGGACGTTTTCCCGTGCACACTCACATATCTGAATTAAGTAGAATATTCTCATAGGCATCAAAAGCTCCGGTTTTATAATTATCGAGTCATATAAAAATTTTAGATAATTTTAACTTTTAAAACAGAACTTGATCGCGAATATTATGGAGGCCTTGGAATTTTTACATTTTCTTATATATTCACTAAAATGCCAATTCACATTTTCTTTTCTTTTATTTGGGTCCCGTCTCTGATGGTTTACGGACCTGGCAGGCAATTATGGTCGCGCGATAAATGATAAAACATCTGGCCGTCCCTATCGCACATATTAATAGTGCGATAGGGACGGCCTGATATTTTATCGTCTATCGCGCGACCATGCTACCCGTGCAGGAAACTATCTGTTTCGTAGCTATCTATCTCTATCGCTCTTGCGTTCTGGCGCAACAAAGCCAGGGTACGTAGCCGAATGTAACAAACGCTCACGAAACGAAACGCTCGTAGATATCTATCTCTATCGCTCTTGCGTATTGACGCGACAGAGCCAGACTTTTCGCGGCGTTTCGTTTTCGTTTCGCGTCGCAGAAATGCCATTCGGCTACGGCACCAGGGTGCATTTCTGTCAACGATTGCCATTCGGCTACGCCGGCAGGCTCCATACAAAGATTCAGATTCAGATTCAGATTTATTTATTTCTCAAAATCCATACATATTTTTAATTAAAAACTAACAAAAACATGCACACATAAAGAGATCGTCAAGGCAGGTACACTAGGTACGCATTAAAAGCTAACAATCTTACAAGTAGGTATATAACCATTATTTTTTTTTAGTTAGGTTCACATTTACTAAGAATTATAACTTACTAATATAGACATTTAATATACATATATAATTTACTAATAATTAATTGGAAGTCACAAACATGGCTAGGCACATTAATAGGTATTATTTAGGTATTCTTTTATGCTATAAAGTGTCTTTATTTTTTATTATTATTTATTTATTATCAGAAAAAGGTACATTTATGCAGTAACACGTGTCCCACAAAACGGTTTACACAGTTTGACTGTGGGATCAGAGTTTCTTCGCTAATAACTAAGAATAAAATAACACTTACAAAGTATCAATTAGGAACTTAAATAGTCTTCTTTTGAATATATTTCTATTGGCCTCCGATCTGATATCTGCAGGCAGACTGTTTAAGATGTAGGGTAGACGTTTAGTCAGACACCTATCACCATAATGATTAGACACTCTTGGCACATTGTACTTGCCTGCAGTTACTGATCTGGTGCCGTATGTATTATTTACAAGTGATAAACTATGATCATGACTTCCATGGTGACTAAGTGCTAATGTAAATTTATGCTTAAGGCTTACTGGTAGAATCTTACATATCTTAAATAACTGACTATAATCTGACTTACATTTATTTTTAGTCTTTCTGTTGACTAGAAGTTTTAAAATGGTCATTTCTCAGCCACAGTCGTATCCAGTGGCAGTAGGCCGTGCCCAGTTTGATAGATGGCTCATGTCGTGGCTGAGGCGGGATCATCGCGGTCGTGATTGATTACAGCCGACCAACGCTTCTTGACGGTGTACCCGGGCCACCGGCTGTAATGAAGATCCTTGGCATATTAGGGGTTTATACCTACACCGTGTTTTTTTTTTTTTTTTAATACTACGTCGGTGGCAAACAAGTATACGGCCCGCCTGATGTAAAGCGGTCACCGTAACCTATGGACGCCTGCAACTCAAACAGTGTCACATGCGCGTTGCCACCCCATTAGAAACTTGTACATTCCCTTTTGCTGTGTTAAGTACACAGCAAAAAGGAGTGTACAAGTTCCAAGGAGGGTTCGGGTTGCCGACGACTCAAAGGACAATAAACGGAACAAGTTAGTTCCGTAAGTAAGTTTAGGTAGTTTTTTTTTATACTACGTCTGTGGCAAACAAGCATACGGTCCGCTTGATGGAAAGCGGTCACCGTAATCTATGGACGCCTGCTGAAATTGCGTGCTCATTATAAGAGCACCATATTATGTATTATTAAATTATGCGATACGTTCTTTTTAACGTGCATTTTTGCAAAATTACTATTATTTACGTCTGGTATGGCGTATACTACGGCGTTAGAGTTTTTTCTTACTTAAAAAAATTCCATGTCAAATGTCGTGGAAATTAAAACATTTCTTTTTAAATAAGAAAATTTTATTGTTTATACAGCGGGTAAGATATCGTGAGACTCTTAAAAGCCACTTAATTTAAAGAAAAGACGAGTTCATATTACACAGGTTGAGTCAAATATAATGGAACTGGGTAAACAAACAGGTCAAAAACGTTCGGAGAATTAGCATTCTGCCTGAAGACATAGGTATATAAGTAATGATGACGATGAGGATGTAGACATAATAAAAATCAAATATTTTTCGTGTATCTATATTGTAGGCGACGGAACTACCAACCTTCTGGGCGCTGCGGATGCCGCTTCCAGCGCGTGTCTTTTGTTTTTTGTACATATGTTTTCTCGGTCAGTGCTGTTCTGTCATGCCAATGGGCTACGAATGTTTTATTTTACACATCTTTTGTAAATAATATGTGTATACAGGGTGATTCATGAGTCGTGAGCAGGAGTGAACAAGGTACTGGGGAGGGTCACACTGAGCAACTTTCATAATGGGGCAACACTAAATTGTGATATTTTTTTTTCTTAACTATGACTTAATTGATAGTTAATCATCAATTAAGTCATAATTAGAACGTAATTGATAATTAGCTATCAATTAAGTACTTATCAATTAAGTCATAGTTAAAAAAAATAATCACAATTCAGTGTTGCCCCATTATGAAAGTTGCTCAGCGTGACCCTCCCCAGTACCCTGTTCACTCCTGCTCACGACTCATGAATCACCCTGTATAGTTGGGTGGAGCGAATTTAAAATTTTTGGAAATATGCAATTGAATACCACTCAAAGAATGCCTAATTTTATGTAGATTATGAGAAAAATAATTAAAAAAATCTAGTTATATACTTTTGGCCCTCTACCATTAATGTAATAAAAAAATATTAATATTTTTTTGCAAAATATATTTTTTTAATTTTACATATTTTTTTTACATCTATATATTAAACACCACCTTTGGTATCAGAAATGATTTTAATTTCAGTTTTTTTTACGTTAACACTTTCGAAACCGGGCTCTACGCGGCGCTACGACATTTTCGCTACATACGGGGAAATCCATGTAATCGGCTACGCTTCTACGAGCGGTGTGCCCGACAGTCGGGTTCTTGGTAGCGAAAGTGTTAAAACATTTTTTTTCTGAGACCTAAATTTACTGTAAACTTGGAATTTTCCAAAAAATCCTATTTATATATAACTCGTGCTTAAAAAAATATTCTAAGCATGTGACAGAAAAGCTATCAATCGAAATAAACTCATAGCACATTGAACAACATATCAGTCCAACCAAAATTTTTGGTTATAACGCTTCAAAGTATGCTTAAATTGCCCAATTAACGCCTAAAATGTCACTCTTGGTCATTATGTAAAAGTAGGAAAAATCAAGAAAAACGCAAAAACCCAAAGCATTTTATTTATATCTAAAGATGTCCTTTCATATAAAAGACAACCCAAAAAATATATTGTACTTGTTACTTCGTTTATCGTATTTCGCATGATAACGTGATTATTGAGTTAAAAATGAAATATTGAAGTATCATTATTTACTATTATTTAATAAATTTAAACATTATTATGGTTAAATTCACTTAATAACAGGTTATTTTATATCATAAATTAATAATAAAAAATAAAAATTGACATCAGACATATTTAATTTATTTGTTAATTTTACCTTATTATTTTTGCTTTTACGGCTGGTAGAGGGCTAAAAGTAGTACCTAATTTTAAATTTGATACCAGAAATATAATCTACAATTTTTTCCACAACTTTCGATACCTATTCCGTTATGAATTTCTAATTTTTAATTTTCTCCATACAAGCACGCTCCACCCTACTGTATAGTGTTGTTTTGTATATGTTCCTGTGCTTTTTCCTTGTATGTAAAGTGGTGTATATAAACTGTACATACTTATAAAGTTTTTAATGTTTTATTTACCGTCGGCGGCCCGATCACCTACAGGCGTTTTTGTCGTCTCGACTTTACCGCTCTTAATACAGCGTTACAAAACTCATCGTACATCGATGCATTAATGACCTATTTTAATAGTTCTGGTCATCTATTCTCGGTGTTATTTTATTTTTGTAATACATTTTTTGCAGTTGTCATGTGACATTTCATAGTATTAAGTTTATTAAAAAGTATATTTACATATATGAAACTATAGGTATATTTTAAAGAAATTCTAGCTTTTAGCATATTTACATACATGTTTTATACTGTTTGTTTCTCAATAAATTAAAAAAAAATAGTTCTCACGAAGCACATAAAAGATAAGGACAGTTTCGGTTACAAATTACAATTTAGTCACTGTCGAATATGACATGTTGAAAAGGGACTTCCGTGAAACGGGCACCAGTCCACGCGTACATAGAAAGTATTGGATATTGTGACACATTTTTTACTTCAAGATATTATATAGGTGATTTTATGAATATTTATCGAATAAATACAGGGATCTGAGAAGACCCAAAGCAATAGTGCGCTCTCCATAAATGTCAAATATCATACCTTAACGAAAATAAACAACTATTCGGGCAGGAACCAAAAGCTACCGGGGGGCTACTCAATACCCGAGATCGAACGGTAGTAATACAGTTTGCGATACACTGCGGGCATCTTCACGCTTATTTGAGCATTTCTTTTTTTTGCCAATAATTTTTTTTTATTGTTTTAGGGAATTTTAGGTCAATTGTACTCAGAATCACGAGTACTTTCAATCTCACTGGGAGACAAAAAGTGTCCCAGAATTTCCATACATTTTTTTTACTTTCCTCTTTTGTTACCCCATACAACATGTACGGAAAATGGTAACAAAATAAGAAAAAATTGTATGGGACAATTTTTTTAACTACTAGGATTGAAAAGGCTAGTAATTCTGAGTAGAAATAGCATTTTTTTTAAATATCACACTTCATAAAAGTGGCAAAAAAAAAGAAATGCTCATTTCGGAGAAACTTAGGTACTGAAGTAATGCTCTTTAGAAGTGTTACTTGCAGAAACCCTAGTATTAGTTTAATCCAGAAAATATAAACTTTGTTTCGTTTCCGAGTAAAGTTTAAGCTGTGTTTTCAAAACGTGACGCTTGGCACGTTGTTCAAAATTCCATACAAAATGGAACTTACCGAAACTTTAACATTAAACAAAGTTTACATTATAGTAAATTACGATACAAGTGCGTAAAGAATCGTGTCGATTTAAAACACTCCCTTTGGTCGTGTTTTAATTTATCGCCACTCGTTTCGAACTTCCTTTTCGCACGTGTATCTTACGACGTTTTTCAGTACGGGTGACCCCATCTGTACTGAAATAGTACATTACGATACAAGTGCGTAAAAAAGGATATTCGTAACTCGTGTCGATTTAAAACACTCCCTTCGGTGGTGTTTTAATTTATCGCCACTTGTTTCGAACTTCCTTTTTGACGCACTTGTATCGTAATGTACTATTACAGGCTTACAGGACTTGTATATCTGAATGACATCCAACTGCTGCCTGATATTCACTTTCCTCATGCCTTCGCTCGTTTGTAAATTCATTCCTTCCCCTGTGCAGTGACGGGTTAATAATTCACCACATTTCCTCCCTTGGATGTCATAGAAGTCGACTGCGGGATATGGGTTAAATTGTAGTGTGGTCGATGGGCTGGCAACCTGTCACTGCAATATCACATCTTCTTTGAACCCCTTAATTGATAAGAGTAGGTAGCACTGAAATTTGAGCAAGTTTGCTTTTCGGAATACAGGCGTGAGTTTATGTAATATTGTGTGTGCACTTAATGTTATCTCTACTTGTGACTTTAATTTTGAGTAAGATTAGATTACATTGAGGCACTTTGTTCGGTCCTTGTTTGTTTATTTTCTTTCTGACTCTTGGAGACCATATACATATCTAAGAAAAAAAAATAGATTAAGTATATTTATTATGAAATAAAACTATGGAAACGGATTAAATCGCGTATAATGAATTTAAAATTCATCACTCACTTTCATCATTCACTTTCTTAGACCATTTAAATTCTATCCATAGTAAAATACAATTTACTATGGAGTTGGAAAAAGACTGTTCTCTTCCCTTCTTGGATGTTCTCATTTTGAGGAATCCTGATAATAGCTTAGGTCGCACTGTCTATAGAAAACCTACTCATACTGATAGGTACTTAAATGGCAAATCTCACCACCATCCCAGTCAACTAGCTACTGTAGGCAAATCTTTGTTTCAGAGAGCCCAAAGGATATGTGACGACCAGCATTTGGCCGCTGAGCTTCGACATGCCAGGCAGGCGCTGTTGGCGAACGAGCTCAAGATACCGCGTGTCAAGCAGAAGGCCCGCTTGAAGATCCCTACAGTCGAGCGCCAGCCTGCTATTCTGCCTTTTGTTAGAGGGGTCACGGATAGGATCAGCCACATCTTGAAACGGGCTTCTATTAAAACTTATTTCAAGCCTATGCAGAAGATGTCCCAATTCCTGAGGTCTGTAAAATGTCAAACAAACTCCTCTACAAAATGCGGGAGTGTACAGGCTAGACTGTGAGTGCGGCCTGTCATATGTGGGACAGATGAAACGCAGTATTTCCACACGGGTTAAGGAGCACATAGCGGATGTCAAGCACCGTCGGCAAAGGTCTGCAGTCTCTGAACATGTCATGGATAAAGTCAATCATGCTATTAAGTTTGACAAGCCTCTGGTTCTTGCTAAGGAGAAGCGATATATACCCAGAATGTTGCGCGAGGCCATTGAGATCAAGAAATATCCAAACTTTAATAGAGAAGATGGCTTTACCACCGGCTTGGGATCCAGTAGTACATCTGATAATGGAACAAGCACGACGAAGGCTGTGAGGCATTTGTGTTGTATGGTGTTGGACATTTGCAGTTTGTTTTTGTCATTTTTGTGTAGATTAATTGGTTAATTATTTTTTAACATAGTAATGGTAAAATTTTTGAATATTTTTTTTGAATATTGTATACCTAACTAGCTTTATTAATAGTGTGTGAACCTGCCTTAAAAATCTATATTATTTGTGGTCATGGTTCGTTAATATTTCTTGTATGTGGGTAGCTTTTGCACATTGTAATTTTTCCTCAGTCACCCGTTGACCACGAACGCTGTAAAGAGTTCGAAGCGTCGGGATGAATTTTAAATTCATTATACGCGATTTAATCCGTTTCCATAGTTTTATTTCATGAGTAACTATCGCGGTAACCGAAGACAATATTATATATTTATTATCTTTAGTTGTGATATCTAGAGTCTTTTACAACTCTAAAGTTATTTTAGTTGTTCTTATTTTTTGTATCAGTTTTTTTTTTTAAGGAAAAAATATTTTTTCTCAAACATGGTATGAAATATTGATGTTATGTGCCTTATAATTGGCAGCGAAGTATGACGTTGCAGGTGTGGCTAGGACGATTGATAGATAATGGAATTTCATACAAACCTTGCAGGCCAAGGCCGGCAAAGTCCTCTTTTTTAATTTCCAAACACAGTATCAGTTTGTATTTTTTTTTCGCCATGTTTAAATTTGTTGAATCCCTATTATTTATTGTAATGTTGACATGTAAAAGTTCCCCTGTGGCCTACTTACTGAATAAATGTTTTTGATTTTATCCGCACACAACCGTTTTGGTGCGGCCGAGAAGAACGGTAACTAAGTACCTAATATAATTAATATGACTTAAATAAATGTCACACAAAAATGTTAACATGTTTCAGCAATAGCGATATCTTATACTATTAAACGAGCAATTATTGTATATTTATTTATTTATTTATTTATTTATATATACCGACGATCTCGGAAACCGCTCTAACGATTTCGCTGAAATTTATTATGTGGGGGTTTTCGGGGGTGAAAAATCGATCTAGCGTAGCCTTAGATCCCGGAAAACGCGAATTTTCGAGTTTTCATGAGTTTTACTTTCGCGTTTGTAAACGTAAAATATGGTCCTTAATTTCGCCGATTCCGCTTAGCTCAGTCGTACGAGGTCGGTCTAATGTACGCAGATAGATCGTAGGTGTCAGTGTTTCGAATCCCGGCCAGAAATTAATTTTTTGTTTTTTGTCTTTTTTTTGTATTTATAAGAGTTTTTTTTTTTATCTAAAGACGTGATATATTAAAATAGAGCCGAGCGAAGCTCGGTCGCCCAGATATTAAGTAATAACGTAAGAGCAACCGTAGATTCATTAGTTATTTGAATATGTCTCACGAAAGTTTAACGTGTATGACTTAAATGTAGTTATAATGAAAGTGTACCTCCGAATTGCCCTGTTAGACAGTTTCACACATTTAAATATTTATTATAACAAACTCAGGAATACTTAGGTACCTCACCCGTTAAATATGTAAGCTTAACGAACTTGCATAAGGATACCTTCTTCTTGCGTCGTCGTCGCATAAATTATGTTAACTATTGTGCCGTATTTATATTCGCGACAGTTTATACTGAAACACTTTGTAAAAAATGTAAAAAAAAATTGAGTATCAAACTATTACTCCAAGGCTCACTAATATTAACTAGGAAAACGCTCGTTAGGCCAAGCCTCGAAGCATGAAATATCCGATTACGGTTAGTTTAGTTACAGTTACCGGTAGTCTATTAGGAGTTCTAGGTAAGTACATTTTGATATTTTTCTTTAAGGTCATTTTAGACAGCCCAAACTATTATTGCTAGCTAATGAAACGACTATACTTTCCGACCGTAGTGCAAGGTGATTTTTTCGAAAAGCAGAGATAAAAAATATAAATGTAAAACTATTCGATGAAAACAAAACGAAAAACTTTCCACGGGCCCGACAAATAGGTCCACCAAATATCACCAATACTAACCATCGAATGGAAACAATAACAATAAATAATGATACGGGAAGGAACACGCCGGATGGACACGACCGTTTACAGTGAAACGAACTGAGCCAACCGATTGTGTAGTATAAATGGGGGCGCTTTATCAAAAGCCGATCGTACGCGTATCGGCGGCCCTTTTACTGATGGCTAAAATACTTTAAGGCAGTTCCGTCGGCATAATGTATAGAGCTAACCCTTTGACCGATTGGATTAACGCTTGCTGAGCGCCGGTGACCACTCAATCGAACTAGTATAGGTACGCTACGCTATTTGATCGGGATCCCGCAAAGTTCTCACGAATCCTGATTAAGCTACTCGAAAATTAAAACCCTTATGTTGTCCCTTTCAAATGTAAGAAAAGGAAACGACACCAGGGGAGGCTCACTCCGCGATTCTATCGCCGCGCTACAAGTACATGCTGGCGGCCGCGAGTTCGCGGCCTACTCAGGGGTGGCGCGCGTTCTCACGGAACACACGTTCGCACTTTATATTGTTACTTTATGTTGCAACTTTTTTTTAAGGATCGTATGCGATGTCCGCGTGTGGAATGTCTAATAATGCTGAGAGACATCATGAATAAAATAAATACCATAGGACATTCTTACACAGATCTACTACTGATTAAGTCCCACGGAAAAGTTGAATAATGCTTGTGATGTTGGAACTTAAACAAAGTGGGGCCTGTAACCAAGGTGAAGAATTGAACTGTAGGCTATTCTCCTTATACTGATCAACATTTGTTAAGTGACTTTTAAAAATAACTTGTATTTTGATTTTTATTACCCTTGAAAGTTTTTTCTAGAAAGTACCCAAGATGACATTTTATTTAGTATTAATTCTTTTTAACCCGCGCACGGGCGGCTCGTTTCATTCTAAGAATTATGTAGGCATTTAAAAAGGCGGCATTTCGTGAGAAGTGGGCCTTCTGTACTTGTACTACTATATATTATGTGACGACACTACGATTTTGAATGACGACATTCAATTTCTACTCTGTTTTGCCAGGCTGTACGTTTTTTTCCCATACTTTATTCATCTTGTATAAAGTTCTTCATAATACTAATGTATAGTCAACCATCAATTTGAATCATAGGCCACTGTAGAACCTTGGAACAGTAAACGTCAATGTGACTTTTTATGGTAAACAGAACACGGTTTCAATGAAATTTTAGAGTGGCCTAGGATTCAAACTGTATATCGCCACTACTTTTAAAAAATCTCGTATCTCACGCTGTTCCTCAAAGTTAAAACGCAGTAAGTCTATATGCATTCCATACATACTTACTACAATTTTCTTTTCATTGACAGACGAAGATACAAGTTTTTTAAAAGTAGTGACGATATCTCGCATGAAGGAAATAAAAAACTATCATCACTAAGTGTCAAGTCTTGATCTATTACACATTTTAGTAGCTTCCTTTATGTATACACGTTGACGTAATTCATTATGTACATAGTAATAGCCCTTTTGCAAACATACACACGTAAATTAGATTGTTTGCGAATTAAATTTGTAAACAAACAAAATTCAATTTGACCCAATGTAATCAAGAAACTTACACTGCGAATTTTAACGGACCTTTTCGCAGCTTACTCGGCTAAATCAAATATAAACTTTCGTCTCGTTTTCAAAGTGTAATGAACTAGGATGAGCCCCACTTATCCGGGGATGGATACGTATGCGGATTAAGTATGTGAGGCTGCGATGCCATTAAAAAGGTGTATTTATATAACAAAATACAAAATACAAAATCATTTATTCAGCAAATAGGCCACGGGGGCACTTTTACACGTCAACATTACAGAGTATTCATTAAAGTTAAACAAATGAAATTAATAGAAATATTAACTAAAAATATTAATCATAAGCAAAGTAGCTATACACTGATATAGAATTAGAGATGTATAAAGTCTCTAAATGTCATATTATTACTAACTATAATCAATACATAAAGAAAGTGCAAACAGATACAAAGATAAAAGAAATCTATAATACTTCAATAGTTGTAAAAGACTGAATATTACAAGTAAAAATATTATACTTAATCAAATAATCCATGGAGATGTATAGCGTCTCCAAGAGTCAAATTTTATAAAATTAAAATATTTAAAAGTAAAAACCTTTGTCAAATAATACAAAAAAAAATAAAAAATACAGAAAATGAACAGCTAAATTACACATTTCAAGAGATGTACAAGTCTCTAGTTGTCAATCATTAAAGAACAAATCAAGTTTACAAATAAGGGCCAATCAAGGTTACAAATTAAGTTTAAAAATATAATCAAAATCTCAGAGATGTATAAGGTCTCTAAGTGTCCAAAAAACTAACATTAACTTAATCAAACGACAACAAGGTCATTAACGTAAGGAGTCTATTTTAAAATAAAATATAATCAAAATCTCAGAGATGTATAAAGTCTCTAAGTGTCCAAAAGCTAAAATTAACTAAATTAAACGACAACGTGATGGTCTCTAGTGTCATCCTTAAGACATTACTTACTTAAGTTTAATTCTTACAAGAACCGAATGTAGTGTCTCGCAATCCGCTCAAAAGTAAAGTTAAATAATCTAACAAAACATGTGGCCCAGGTAAGCTTAAACAGACCAGTCTCCACAAACAGCACCCGTTCACGAGTATGACGCGTATCTCAGCCATCGCCTCCCTCAACCTCCATTCGGGAAGGTGGCGACCCGATCAACACGCCACCGTAAGCAAAGACTTTTAAGCGAGCATGACATGTTCAAGCTAACAGCAAATTGACAAAAGAAAAATCGACACAGTGAAACACGACATTAAGCTTGTAGGTGACATTAAAGAGGGCAACAATGCCTAGTATAGCTATACATAACTAATTACATGCTCAACGTGACTTAGAGATGTAAAGGTCTCTAAGGGTCAGTGTACTATCATACTTTAAATAAATTTTATATAACTACGCTATATAATGAAAACAAAAATCTTAGAGGTGTATAAGGTCTCTAAGCGTCCTACTAACATAACTAATGATACAATACAATCACATGAGAAAAATTACGCTGTGTCATTTTTACTGGATACTAGTACGGTTGTATTACAAACTTCTGCTACCATAATCAAGCTACTGGCTTAAAGGCATTTTTATCATTTATAAAATCATTTACCGTATAGTAAGCTTTACCTAGCAAACAGCGCTTAACATGTGACTTAAATTTGCCGAGTGGCAAGTTCACTACATCAATGGGGATTTTGTTATAAAAACGTGTACAGTTCCCAACGAAAGACGTACTAACCTTACGGAGACGGTGGAAGGGCACGGCAAGTTTATGTTTGTTTCTAGTGTTATAGTTATGGATATCACTGTTAAGCTTGTATTCATGGATGTTTTTCCTAGCATACATAATATTCTCAAGTATGTACTGAGAGGCAACGGTAAGAATGTTCACCTCTTTGAATTTCTCTCTTAGGGAAGCTCGAGCGCCCAGTCCATATATGGAACGTACAGCTCGCTTTTGCAGCACAAATATCGTCTGAATATCTTTACCCCATAACAGAATTCCATACGACATAACACTATGGAAGTAACCAAAGTATACCAGCCTGGCCGTCTCTACGTTTGTTAGCTGTCTGATTCTCCTTACTGCGTAGGCAGCTGAACTAAGTTTGTTAGCTAAAGTAGCAATATGTGCGTGCCATTGCAGTTTTGAGTCTAAAGTGACTCCCAGGAAAACAGTTTGGTCTTCAAACTCCAGCGTATCACCTTTTATTTGGATTTTGCTGTTATTTATCTGCTTGACGTTAGGTAACGCAAACTTGATGCATTTGGTTTTCTTGGCGTTCAAAAGTAGACTGTTTGCCGTAAACCAGTTAACTATAGTTGATAGGGCATCATTAATACTGTCGAAGCTATTTTCCTTCCTGTCCACTTTGAATATAAGAGAAGTGTCATCCGCAAATAACACTATATCATGTCTGCCTTTAACAAGAGTGGGTAGGTCATTAATATATACTAAAAAGAGGAAGGGACCAAGAATTGAACCTTGAGGCACTCCGAGGGCTACCGGGGACCCCGCCGAATGAGTTCCATTAATAACTACTCTCTGAGTCCTATCCGACAGATATGATGAGACTAAGTCGAGGGCACCGGCTTTTATCCCGTAGTGGCTTAATTTTCGTTTTAAATTTTCGTGATCTACGCAATCAAATGCCTTGGACAGATCACAGAAAATTCCAACAGCATCTTGAGCTTTTTCCCAAGCGTCAAAGATGTGCTTTAGGAGTACCGCACCAGCGTCAGTGGTTGATCGACCTTTGGTAAAACCAAATTGATTGCTATCAAGCAGTTTATTTCTGTTGAAATGCGACAGCAGTTGATTTAAAATAAGTTTCTCAAACACTTTGCTTAATGCAGGTAGTATTGAAATCGGCCTAAAGTTCGTAGGATCTGTCTTCGTTCCTGATTTAAACAACGGGATAATTTTGCTATGTTTCATAATATCTGGAAAAGTGCCAACATCAATGCATCTGTTGAAAATCTCAGCTAAATATGGTGCAATAGATTCAATAATGGAATGCAAAACTTTGACTGACAGGCCCCATAGATTTTCAGTTTTCTTTAAATTCAGTGATCTAAAAGTCTTAAGAACTATGTTCGGAGTGATATACGAAAATTTGAAGAATTCTGTACATTCCGCTACATTTCTCTTCAAAATTTCTTCAGCGACATCTGGCGACGAATTAAGAGACTTTGTTGTTTCTACCGGTATATTCGAGAAAAACTGCTCAAAATGATCTGCCACTTCACGGTCGGAACTTACTAAAGCGTCACCAATTCGTAGCTTGTAGTGCGGATCCTTCATTTTACGTTTCCCAGTTTCATTGCCGATCACCTGCCAGGCAGTTTTAACCTTATCACTAGAATTTAGGATCTTTTTAGACAAGTGATTAGCTTTCGCGGCGACACACATCATCTTAAAAGATTTTGAAAAATTCCGAACATGCTCCAGAAATTCCGGCCTTTTATCAGTGGCTTTTAAATCGTATAAGTCGTAGAGTTGGCGTCTTGTCTTATGAATATCCGGCGTAGCCCAGTCGCTAAATTTAGTCTTGGTCCTGCTTTTTACTTTCTTTTTAGTGAAACAGACATCAAATTCATTTTTAATGCAGTTAAATAAATCAGAACTCAAACAATTGGGGTTTTCTTGCGTACATGAAAGACAACATAATCGTTTGGTAACATTACGATTAAATAAATCTAGGAGCCTTTGAGAGATTGGCCTACATAAAGTATCTTGCGGAATTTCTTCTGTTTTCTCATTGAAAGAAGCTTTTAGACCACAGTGATCAGAACTTAGGTTGTTAATAACAGATTTACTAATATATAACAGATAACTTCACCACACCAACAGGTAAAGGCTCTCTTTGCTATTCGAAAACAGATAGCAATTGCATTTTATCCACAAGAGTGCAAAGTAATTTCATACAAATTTTAACTTGATGTCTTAAGCTGGCTGGTAGAATTTACCTATAAATGATGATTTTGAATCATAAATATTGAATAAATTGATGGATTTGATTTAGTTTGACGTTTTATAGTCAGTATTTTGTTGGCGTGGTGAAAAATTTTGTATTTCACTCGGTGGCAAATTTAACCTTCGTGCCTTGAAACACTCGCAACGCTCAAGATTCCACTCTTTGAATCACTCGCTACGCTCGCGATTCAATATTGGAATCTTTCGCTTGCTCGGGCATCAATATTGGCACGTGCGGTTAAACAACAACTTTGCCCCCTTGTAAAACAAATAACTATTGTATAAGGAAAACTTAGTTTAAAAAAAAACGGACTTGGATTACACCAAGATCACACGTTAGAGGGAAACTAAACTACCCTAGTTACTAGGACTACGCGCTCAAAAAGTATTTTTATTTGAAATCTAATATGTATCTGCCGCTTCGCAGCATTCGCTTGCAGCGTTCGTTGAAATTGAAAATTATGGTAGTTTCCATATGGACCTATCCTGAAGCACATAAAGTTTTACGGAATTTAATATCAACAATACTCGGCGGCTTTAGCTACATTATAATTACACATGCTGAAAATGATTTGGCATGGTCTTATTTAAAAAACCGGCCAAGAGCGTGTCGGGCCACGCTCAGTGTAGGGTTCCGTAGTTTTCCGTATTTTTCTCAAAAACTACTGAACTTATCAAGTTCAAAACAATTTTTCTAGAAAGTCTTTATAAAGTTCTACTTTTGTGATTTTTTTCATATTTTTTAAACATACGGTTCAAAAGTTAGAGGGGGGGACGCACTTTTTTTACCTTTAGGAGCGATTATTTCCGAAAATACTAATATTATCAAAAAACCATCTTAGTAAACCCTTATTCATTTTTAAATACCTATCCAACAATATATCACACGTTGGGGTTGGAATGAAAAAAAATATCAGCCCCCACTTTACATGTAGGGGGGGTACCCTAATAAAACATTATTTTCCAGTTTTTATTTTTGCACTTTGTCGGCGTGATTGATATACATATTGGTACCAAATTTCAGCTTTCTAGTGCTAACGGTTTCTGAGATTATCCGCGGACGGACGGACGGACGGACGGACAGACAGACATGGCGAAACTATAAGGGTTCCTAGTTGACTACGGAACCCTAAAAAGCGATGTAGGTAATATTTTTGACTAGCAATAAATTTAACCATTACGATGTTCGTATTCACTAAAATGTTTATTCAAATATTCATATTCTAACAAAAAGTGAAACTTATTAAAATTTACAATCTATAAGGGTTGTCAAAATGTGTCCCAACAAACAATCTAGAATAGTCATAAAACCGGTTTTCATACAAAACTTAGCCCATATTTTTCTGCCTAGATATTGGACGTTTTTTACACCGGTTTTTACTTTTGCTACATACGTTTAATAACTGGAATGAAATTAATGAAAAAATTAACTTTATATTTACCAATTTTCCAAATTCTCAAAATCACAAATGAAAAAAATGTGTAAAAATTTGTTTATTTGTTTATTTAAAACGAAGAACAGACCGTTCCTTTCCTCGTAAACACGATGAACTCTGCCGAAAATTAGTAAACCTGCAGTATTTTTTACAAAGGTTAAGGTTCATGTCCGAAGAACAGTTTACACGCGTTTGACGTACGAAATACATAAATTCAACATGTCGAGATCGGCCGACAAGGAGAATAGGGGTCGTGAGCTCGTCTCCTTTTACGCTAAATTCATATAAAAAACGTGACAAGCATACAGATACAAGTCCTTGTAAAAAAAATTAAATGAAGTTATTTCGGCTGACGGTGGAGATAAATAAAACGGTCTTTTTACGTAAAGCAACACTGTTTAATTTTTACCTCCATGTCATACCGTTTTCATGGAAGTCTTTCCACTTGAGGCGAAAAATTAACATTTTTTAAGGCAAAAATGTTGAACATATCAATGTTCAACATTTTTTAGATTGTTTTTCTTTTACTACGTTACTATGAACTTACCTACCTACTTACCTTATAATATAAATATAACATACTTTTTTCTTTAGTATTTTATGGATAAAAAATATTTCATAGATGAAGTTGAAAAGCTCAATTTTACTTTCAAGGAATTTTAAAACGCTTTTAAAATTCCTTGAAAGTAGAATTGAGCAATGATGTGCCACATTGAGGTTATGTTTAGTATCCTGTAATTCTCTTCCAAGCTATGTGTTTTTGTTTTCTTTCTTTATTTCTCCTTTAGTGTGCAGTGTATAACTTTTAATCACGAAAACCTGACATAATCACTCCACTTAAGCTTTCTCCTTTGTATAGGAAAAGATATTACTATTAAGTCTCCATGTTACGTTGTGTTGTACCAATATTTATCTTTGCTATTTTTATCCACTTTATTATGATATTTTTACCACCAATGTTTATTTAGTTATAGTAGAACTTTTATGCCATATCAGCGTAATTAAATTACTTTGCTGTGCGGCATGGCTCCATTGATATTAATGTGAAATGTCACCATTGTCAAGTCAAAAATGGCGCAATGATACCCTGCCATAGATAGTAGACAAGATGGCGTTGATCGCTTCAATAAGGATGCGTTCGAATTACGATAGGGCTGTGTCGTGCGGCTGCGTTCGTGATCTCGTCGGAAGATCAGCGCTGACCTCCGGCTGAGACGGGACCATTTTGTGATAAACTTATCAATCCCTTGTACGTTTGTAGTTTTAGTAATACTGTTTTTTTTTTGCATATTGTGTAGTTTTAAGTTTATTACGAATAAATATTTTGATTGATTGATTGATTGATTTTTTCAGCGTTTTACGTAAAAGTGTTCTACGAAATGAAAATCACATAGTTAATATCCGAGTTCAGAAATCTCTTGTATATTTAACCTGCCCGTCCGTACGGTTTATATAACGGGTTCATAAATTGAATACATAATTATATACTCGTATATACATAAAGCCTGACCAGAAATATATGGCTATTGTCAAGAGGGCGCTGTTATTCTGATGTATGCGGTGACAGTTCAGTATAGTATGAGTAAAATTACACAACATGGTGTGTCAGGGTTTATAAGCTACTAGCCTTTGCCCGCGGCTTTGCTTGCGTTAGAAAGAGACAATAAGTAGCCTATGACACTCTCCATCCCTTCAACTATCTCCACTTAAAAACTCACGTCGATTCGTCGCTCCGTTTTGCCGTGAAAGACGGACAAACAAACAGGCACACACACTTTTATTAGTATGGATGTATTATCCAGCTCGTGGTAAAGGCAAAGTACGTGAATGCGTGCAATCGCCGAATGTTGTCAATTTATAGCTTTACCTCCTTATTCATAAAAAAACTTACGACGATAATTAATTAAAGTGTATTTTATCGCTTCCTCATAAATATAAGGCGAGACCATGGTCGTGATTCAAACCTAATCAATAAATCTCGATGGGTAAATAAATGTGATCAAAGATATAAAGTTAATATTTAAATAATTATTTATTCAACCGTTTGTATATCCCGGTTAATAAACTAAATTATAGCTTACAGTTTACTTATGTTAAAACCTATTTCATAAAAACCTGATTAGATGAATAGCATTGGTCAACTGTCAGGTCAAATGACAAAGCCAAAACATCAACTAAATAAATTAATTTACCTAAAATAAGAAAATAATTGCGTTAAAATACTATTTCTAGCTATTCTTAAGTGACTTTAATCAGAAAAATATCCGTGGCGTATTCGTTTTCTAATAATATGGAACTGGAGCGTTTTATTATCAAACATATCTTGAGACCACTGCTCGCGATTTGTTTCACCAACGCTAGGCAGATTTGCCTATCCCAAACCAAAAATGTATTATCGATTATGAACAGTTTTCTATGCCGACAACGATACGTGGGACAATCGCCGCAGTGACGTCAAATCGGCAGTTTCTGGATTTTTTCTTTGTGGTGAAATAAGATGGGTCTACTACGAAGAACAGTCAAACACTGTTCAAGAACTCGTATGTAAGGTAAGTCCATCATTTAACAAAAAAAAAAAAAAAAAAAAAAAAAAAAAAAAAAAAAAAACTTAATTTGTAAGTAGGTAGCCTAAGTTTTTGATATTTGCGTAGGGAGACGAAGACCTTCATTAGGAATCATGTCGTGTTTTTTCTTTTCTACGTGCAAAAACAACTGATTTACGCACTCTAATCTACAGTGTTATATCAATATATTTGTAAATTTAAGATTTGTAGATTTAGTAGTAGTAGTAGTAGTAGTAGTAGTAAAACACTTTATTGTACCAGAAAATAATACAACACACAGGAAAAAGAGCTTATTACAAGTACAAAGGCGAACTTATCCCTTTAAGGGATCTCTTCCAATTAAAAAGATTTAAGATTTTTTTTTAATTTATTTATAATTCAAGTGTTGTTTTATTGTGGCGCTACACGTCCCCGATTTCACCTTGTATAAAAGTCAACAGGACAGATAAAGACAAAGTACTAACGAATAGTACTTAATAAAATGCTGTGACAAAACTTTGAACTATGAAAAACCAATATCATTAATATCCTACAAATTTCTTCTAAGCGATTTTTTGTGGGTAAGAGCAAAACAATAGTCAAAGGGGCTTTTCATCAAATTGTTTCCCTATTGGCCCTACGTCACAGTCTGGACGTTCACGGCAGATGCATCTAACAATAGTCCAACAGTAATTCATCTGGGCCCCATTTAACCCATCTGGATAATTAATGACAACCGCAATAACACCTTAAGGAACCAACATTGATAATAAACCGAGACTCCTATGGAATAAGGCGAAATTCAGAATAATGGGGGAGTTAAGTAGCCAGTTTCTTCAACGTGGCAGTATACGATAACAGACTTTTCTCTATTCCAGGTGATTAATCAAGTTCATCAGGTGAGTACCTAATAAAATGAATAGTCTAAATGAGCTTAATATTGTTGGGGTAGGTATTTATTTAGTAGACGAGACAATGATAAAGATTGATAGAAAAATCAGAATACACGTACATATAGTATAAATTTAACGCCTTCAGTCCGAAAAGGAATAGGGAAGCAAAGGACAGAAAACGAATACTTCAGTTCTTCACTTTTAGCAATGAACAGGTCCAAAAAAATTAGTTGCTAACCCATCGAACGCACCACAATTGAATCCAAAATAATCCAAATCCCGCAGTTGACTTCTACGACATCCACTGAGGAAAAGGGGGTGGTGATATTCTTAGTCCGTCACTACACAGGAACTGATACCCTAATGTTATAAATTGATAGTTGACATTATAAATTGAGCCAATAATAAAAAAAAATTAGACCATGATATACTTCAGCAATTCCCGTCAACTTTGTACAATGCCACGTCAGCAAATTTTAATTGATCCTATTTTGTTACCAACATTTAGTAATATAATTCGACTTCCGTAAGATATATACAGGATAATTGTTATAATTAAGAAAATATAGATACTAGAGAACCTTAATGACGAAATAAAACTTAATAAAATCTCAATTAATCAACAAAATCTTGGTAACAAAATAGGAATTAATAAAAACAAATTTAACTTTTCCCTTAATTTTTGTACAAAGTTGACGGGAATTGCTGACTTAATGTTGCCATATTGATAGCAACGACCTCTTTATGTCAGGACGCCGACAAATCCAACGTCGCCATTGGGAATACGGCAAGTTATTCAGGGTCGAGCTTCGAACCCAAAGTCACTGCACTATCTCCGTACCTACTTTCAGTACCCTACCCACTAATAGTCTAGTTCATAATTGAAGCTTTATAGTCTGCAGCAAACTCGGTTCTCCATAAAAAAATAGATAGGTACATTTTTTTTGGATTGTAATTTGTAATGAACATGTACGGTAAATATTCGTTTACGTGACTTCAGATAGATACAGTTAACAAAATTCGAATTTTAATTTTTCAATGATACGCGGTTACAGCGCCATACAGCCCCACGAAAACGACTGAGCGAGTTTCATGAGAGCTCCACCCTAACTAAGCACACAGTTCTCTTAATAAGCCCTACTAGAAACTATACTAAGCCAAGACATAAACTTACCGTTTCTCTGCCTTAGAAGAAAAAAGGCTACAATAATCAGAAAAGCCAGGCAGTTACGTGATTCTGTCACAGCGGTTTAACTCCGCTGTAAAACACGGAGTGACTCGCGATAGTTCTGGGAGATTAGCCATGAATCTCGCTAACTGCAGCTGAGAACTTGATAACTCATAGTTCATGGATGGTCTTAGAGTACACACGAAGATAGATGCGTCATAAACATTAATAAATGCTTTAATCTCATCCTGGCAGGCAAGTATGGTCGCGCGATAAATGATAAAACATCTGGTTGTCCCTATCGCACTATTTGTAAGTGCGATAGGGATGGCCGGGTGTTTTATCACTTATCGCGCGACCATACTTGCCTGCCTGGTATTTCATTCAGTCTTTAATAAACCCACATTAGTTAAGTAACGAACGACGATAGGCTGGGCTAGTACATACATTGGTGCGGCAGTATTTCGTCACGACATAGGTCCCATTTCTTTACTAGTAATCGTATAAATGACATGAATGGGTAGTATATCTCGCGGTGACATAATCTCAATGCCAATCATGTGCTAGCCCTGTAGCCCGCCGAACGCTTAGGTGCGAACGAAAGGACCAATCGCTTTGCCTCGCTCCCACCTATGGCGCTACTCCCTACAGTTGCCTTAGACCAATGACCGGCCCGTAACTGCCTTTCAGTTCTTCAGCGCTGTCAATTTTCACATCTGACTGACGAGGGACTATACCAGTTCGCCGGACTGTAAGGAGCCTGGCAGTCACCAATAACCTAGTCCTAGATTTTTAGTGAACAAATAATCGCTTACAATTATTTCATGTTTATATCTTTACATTTTTTTTTTATTATTATTTTATATTTTGTTAACACCAATGCCACCGTTGGACCAGCTATTATGTAGTGATTTTTTTAAATTATTTATTATAAATAGGATTACTCTTGGCTACTACTTACAGACTAGCCAAAGGCAAAGACGTGATTGATATTTCGTTTTCTTTATGTTGTTTATAGGGCGCATTTGTAGGTATACTCTCTTTTTGCGCGATTTTGTGTGCTTTTTAGTTACAAATCGTATACCTAATCTATTTTTCACCAGGTATTCTATCTACATCCAAGTAAATGTTCATCGTAATTCAGGGTTCACGTCACGTGACAAATGTCGCAGCGTGAAACGTCTTAACTCTAAACGAGGGGGCTAAAGCATGATAATAAAACTGTACCTACTTGTCACACCTGACTTTATGGCGACATAACCGAAGGGGTTTTACCCATTAACGGGTCGTAAAAGTTACTTAGAAACACGTAAAATGTACCTTACATTTACTAACATGGCATAATTTCTTAAGAGTGCTTGGGCATGTTTTAACGTGCGCGTAGTGAATCAAATGGGTTATAAGAAGTTAACGTATAAGATTATATGTTCTCACAAGGTTCAATGACGATAGTAAGTACCTATAAAAGCAGTGGTGACCAAGTGGATATAATATGATGTTGACGCCCGCCCGTCTTTCAATCCGGAGGTCGCGGGTTCAAATCCTAACTCATAATAATAAGTTTTTTGGATAGCTGGGCGTACATAAGCTCAAAAAAGGTCAACAACGGGGTTGAATAAAGAAAATATTTCCTTTGGTATGCCAAAATGCTTATTAACTATAAAATTTGCGTTATTATAAACTTAAAAAATAAATCTACCCAGGTTTTAACGCAGCTGCGCAGTTGAGGAATAGGGGGTATTTTATGGCCAACGATGTTTTTGGGATAAGAACTTTGTTTTTCCCCACTAACTACTAACAATAGGTTAATTTGCTCATGTAAAAATTAACTGTGTAAAAATGACGCAGTTAGATAGATAATTAGTACTTTATTAATAGTTATTAATAGCCTACATGGTGTCCCACTGCTGGGCAAAGGCCTCCCCCATGGATCTCCATCCGTCACGGTCTTGAGCAATCTCCGGCCAGTCGCTAAGATATGCGTCCAGGGTGGCTAGCCGAATGGCACAATCGCTCACGAAACGCTCACGAAACGAAGCGCTAGTAGATATCTATCTCTATCGCGCTTGCGTATTGGCGCGACAGAGCCAGCGGCGTATCGCTTTCGTTTGGCGTCGGAGAAATGCCATTCGGCTACGGGGCCAGGTCATCCCGCCATCTCCGCCTAGGTCTGCCAGATCCTCGCCCGTCTTGCGGCACCCAGACCGTGGCAATTTTTGCCGACCTCTGTGGGTGCTAAACATAAAAAAATATTACGTAATTCGATAAGTACCTACATTGATACAAATCCAATATGCATATTTATAACTTCGATAAATTTATTCCAAATTCGTGATACATTTAGAACCGCAATCAGTAGTAGCTTAATTTTAATAGGTGTAATTAACCGATTGTATTGTTTTGTAAATTATCAAATACGTATAGTTACAAATCCAGCACGTTCCTACCGCGCTACGTACCTAGTTATTACAGACCAAGCTAATTTTAAGTTTAGACTTACGTACGGCTACCACCAGTTTGACATTGACATTTTTTTTGCATATACGTAACTTACTTTTTCATCACATTTGCTGTTTAAAGTTCTCATTGCGTCTACGTGTACTGAAGAATAATGTACTATTTTATTCCCAAGGAAATAATGGATTTAGTCTTAAAAATTAATACAATCCGTACAATACTTCAGGCAAAGGATGTTTCAATCAGCCAAGGATTTTTTTTGAACAACTAAAATTTGACTATTAAGTTATAAAAAAATATTATACGGTATGAAAAATGCATTTTATTTATGTCTTATTGTACAATTATTTCCGTGTGTTTTACATTTATTTTGTAAATTTCACGTAGATAAATCGTTATAATTTGCAATCTGGCAGGTTAGGCAATTGTGACGGCCATCTCGATTTGCGCTTGACCGCGTTGCCATAGCAACGGGCAGTACAAAACCGCCATTCATTGAAGGTTTTGCCTTATGATTTTTTTTTCTGTGTTTTCCTCTCAAATGTGATCAAAAATATTGTGTGTAACTCGGGAGGTAAGGATTTTGTTAAATCGTGTCTATAACTCTCTCCAGCCTGCGGCTGTCGCGAGTTATTGACACTTGTTGACAAAATCTCCCTTACCTCCCTTGTTGCACAATATAGGTACTATTATATAGATGTCGCTCGTACAGTCGAGCGACATCCTTATAAATGTAAGTTAAGTTATTAAATACTAAATATCGATTGCCTTTTATCCAACCTCGACCCTAATTCAAAACTGATTAAAAGTCTCACAATAATAACCAAAAATGGCACATTAAGAGTACCTAATTATCAGCAATAATGCAAAATCCAAGAATAGCCGAATTGTAACAGCGACCCTAATTATCCGAGTGACCGATTCCGACTTGGCCTAATGTGCCTACTCAAAATGGAAAGTTAAATTGCTTTTGTTCGATCCTCGATCCCGATTACTGTGAATGTAAAGCCAGGCTTACATTTGGAATTTGGAGGCTTATTTGTAATATAAGAATTAGAATACCGTGGGGGCCCAGCGCGAACAAGTTGTTCACAGAAATCGCGAAGCGTCTGGTTGAGGTAACTGGTGACCGAAGAGCTGGTGACTTCCTCGCACAACGAATCAGCATTGCGATACAGCGAGGAAATGTCGCCCTTGGGCCTACTTTAGACTTTAGCTAGCTTTTAAGTTTAGTCTTAGTTTCTTATAATTATAATTAATATAATTATGTACTTAAATATGTTCACATAAATAAAGATTTTTATACCAATGTAAGAGGTGCAAAAAAGAAGTAAGGTGTATTAGGGCAATTTCGAAAGTCTCATAAAAATCACCATTATTTCCATCAAATCAAGATTCCCCTTTCGAAATTACCCGAGCATTTCTGTTATTCGAAATTACCCTAATGCACCTTATAAAAAAACGTAATATAGGCATAGGATTTAATTTTAACTTCGCAACATCTGTAGTGAAGCGTAAAATAAAATTGCGCTAGTGAATGGTGATAATGTAGATCAGATAGGATGGTTAACACTCAAGTTTCCGTTTTTTTTTAATTTTTTAATAGGCTTACTCTTGGCTACAGACTATAGCCAAAGGCAAAGACGTGGCCTACGATGGAATGAGCTCGCCCAGGAGATGCCTGTTCACCCTAGATTTGAAGGTTGCTGGGTTATATGAGCTCGGAAAAGCCGTTGGCAAGGAATTCCACTCCTTGGCAGTGCGCATAAGAAAAGAAAAAGCAATGCGCTTCGTGCGAATTCGCGGAATATCTACGAAGTAATATAGTGAATTTCGATTCCTAGCTTACAGGCTAAGAAAATATCGATATTTTATAAAGGTAAAATGTAATGATAGATTTATATCATTGCTGTAAATAAAATAAAAATGTTTTAAACGAACCGTTTTCAAATACAGATCCTCTCCATTATCCATTATACCTTCCCAAATAAAATTGAGTAATGCAGAAGTCACAAAGCATTTAATTTTCTATGCAAACGATTATATCAATTAATTTTCGACGTAGCAGTATGAAATACACGTATGTCATGTTAATACATTATTGCATAAAAATGTTACTCTAAAACCACGCATTTTCATAATCAATTGTTTTTTTAAGTGGAACATAAAATTATTATTGTGCCATTAAAAAGCTGGATGTAAACGCGGCTTAACGGACGATTTATAGGCCGCGTAATTTCGGTTAAGTTTCAATTTCAACTTTTTAATGAATTGCGTGTATGGAATTTTACATTCTGGGCTTGCTGGTCTAGCCGAAGTGACAATCGTTTAGGCTTCGTGGCTATCGAAACGCAGTCTGGCTCTGTCGCGCCATTACAAAAGAGCGATATGGTGAGCTGTCAACAATATGCCAGGAGCATAGCAGCATAGCCTGGAGAGAATAATTATGACGGGCACAGTTGAAGGCACGAGACCTCAGGCACCTCCCCCTACTAGATGGTGTGCTCAAATTACTGCACCCATGCGATTAAAACTGCACGAGGCCATGCGCTTGGCGAGGAACAGACGCCTATGGAGAGACCTAGTCTTCAACAGAATGACAATACATGATGTGATGTCACGATCCTCAGCATTGAGGGAACGACTAAAGAAGAAGAATGGTGAGCTAGCTACGTTACGCTTACGAAGCGTAAACAATTGTGATATTGGCTAGTCTGGAATTTACACGATCGAAACTTCCGCGTTGATAATACAATTTATCTATGTCATGTGTTAATTACCTTTGAAGTAAAATGGCGTGTGGCTTCAGAGAAAATTCCCGTAGACTGCGTCTCGTTGAGGCTGTCCCTTGAGATGAGGAAAAGGAGTTCTCTGATAAAAGTACCGACACAAAAGCCAGCTATTTTAGTTTGCTGGAACCACATATTTACCTTTAAGTGATCTTATGTATTGTTTAATTGTATATAATACAATTTTATCTTTAAATAACTAATGAAACTATGGACATGGTCGTTATGGTTGCACGTACAAACAAATGCACAACTGAACCTATAAAGGTTCTTTTTGGGCTACGGTATCCTAAAAACAGAATTTCATTCTAAAATAAATATTTACAATTTATTTTAAAATAAATTGTATATATTTTATTGAAATAATCCGGACATCGTACCATTCGACAACACTGTTAGTTGTACATTTGTAATTATAAGGGCAGCATAAAGTTTACCGATGGTTAGGTAAGAGTGTTGCTGTTAGCCTGTTTTTAAATTAATCACACATTTAGACATTTTATCTTATTGATTGAAACGACAGATAAATACATGCATTATGGCTGTTATTAAATCACTAATGATGCATTAATCTGCTTAACAAGCTACCGATACCATAGGATAAACATTGTTATATTATAATCCATTTATTTAAATGATCAAAGGAGAACCTACAATTAAGAGCTTTCAAACGATATAATAATTACAGTTACGAAGAGTATACTGAGTCAATTTTTGTCCCTAGATAGAATGTAAATATTTTGATAACAATCAAGTTTACAAAAAAAAAATGCTAATCGCAAAATATTACTCCTTGAGTGCCGCTGGAAAACTGCTTTTAGTCCGAGTTCTTAACCAGATGTACAGTCCGGTCTGGCAGAAAGCATGAAACTTGGCATGTATATAGCTTATAGGTTTGCATGATAAGGTGCAACGATTTTGTCAGAAATGATTAACTCGTCCTTATATTACACGAAAATGATATACGATTTGCCCTAGTCACTAAGAGCAAAAAGAAGTAATGCATAGTTTTCACCGAGGAAACCGGCCCTTTCCCCTTGTCTTTGTGGGAGGTAGTGACGTGCGACTTCATGACTATTGAGCTAAATCGGATAAGTTTGACCCAAGGAACAATTTTGTGAAGCAACATCGCCACAGGTAAAAGAGCAAAGTCGCTAATCTTACTTATCGTTCAAGTCACCAAAGAGAAATATCGTTAGGGGAAAATGAGCATAGTTTGAAAATTATAAGTTCGAGCTGTATACTTACAAAGACAATAGTGTAGAGAATTTTATGAAGAACATATTTTTCCTAGACATCGTGATGGTAGCTTTCACGGTTTTCATGGAAATATTAAAAAACTGAAATCAGGGATACAAAAGTGGGGGGAAAGAGGGGAAACATTGACACCTCGGCGTGTTTCTACTTCCATATTTTCTTATAAACCTATAAGCTATATACATGCCAAGTTTTATGCTTTCTGCCAGCAGGGACTGTACTCTCATACTAATTAGCCGTTTCCGCCCCGCACTATTTACTGCAAAGCCATATATAACTCCGTATAAACAGATAAAGTCTAAGAAAAAAACGTACCTCAGTACTACATAGAAAAAGGTACGGTGACCTAGCTGGCATTACACCTTCGGGGTACGCTCAGCTAGATGGCGCTAATATTAATATTTGACATTTTAACACATATCGAGCTAAGAATATGGGCCAAATTGTCAAAACTGAGGTTCAAAAGTTTTAAGCCTGTGTCAAGAGATGGCAGCCTATGCACTGTGATTACACATTTTACTTCGACAGAAACTCTCTATAATACTCGATCCTCTTTGTTTACTGCCATATTATAGTTTTCATAGTTTCATACCGAAAACTGTAAGTCACCAAACTTATTTTTCCCTCTTTCTTTCTTCTAGGCGTTTTCAATTCAGTACCTTGTGATTTATAGTGAGTAATATTGTCCACGCCATTTCTCGTAAAATATCAATCATTTAAATCAGGCTTATTTTGTAGTTACTTAAGATTAATTATGTGTCTGTGTACATATCTGGTACCGAGACGAACATACATAAACTCACACCTGTCATTCCTGTATTCTCTAAAGCTTACCGCTTTTGCACAGCACATGTAGCATCTCAAGTTTCAGTGCCAAGAAAACAAAATTGTGATAGTCTGCTAACCCTTCGCTGACACCACAACTGAACCCATGTCAAACAGCCGACTTCTACGACACCCACGGAAGGAAAGGGGGTGGTGACATTCTTAACCCGTCACTACACATGTGTAGTGCCTGCAGGCACTACAAGATAAAAATATTAAAACGTAAAATTGTCCGAAAAAAAAAAAAATTAGTTCCACATAGTGTTTAAAACATCCCATTTGTATTTTTCAAGGCAACAAAACGTACTCTGTCCCTTAAATGGATGACAAAAAGGTAAATTCCAAGCACGAAAGAGCCATTAGAGAGGTTTTTTCTACAAAACTGGAATTGACTTCAAACTTAAGTGATATTTTCTACGTAAAAACTAAATTTATATTTTTCCCGTGTCAAGAATACTGTCTGGCTTGTCCTAGGGTCGTCTTATTTATTAGATACTCTTTGTAGTATAATTAGCTTAATTTGAACTTTATAAATGCTACAAAGTAATTTAAGTAATTCTAAAAGCTTACTATATAGTAGCTACTTAGTGTCTACGGCAAAGTGAAACTTTTTGAAAGTAGCTTACCTACTAAGTGACAATTAGTGATTTCTAAGCCTTGAAATTGAATGAACTAACTGAATTCATTATCTCTGTAGTTTGCAATATACTTATTTGAGTATAAAATGCTATTAAACTATCTATTTAATAAAAAATTTACGGATAATATTTATTTACAAAAAGATAGTTACAAATATTACAAATACGTATCAAAGCATCAACAAAACAGGGAAATTAATGAAGTGGAGGAAGGATTGGGTAGGGCTGCGCCATCATTTAAGCCAAAGAAGTTTTTGAACGTGTTAAATTTGTATCGCGTACCCCGGATACACATGCTTTGCACCCAGATGTTTTACAAAGGCAGACATTTGAGGTGCGAAGATACCATCAACGGATGTTACGAGGGGGGTAAATGTTGCAATTGACTGTTTTGAACCACCAATGTAAATATGAATAGCCAATGTGACAATAAATAATAATTGTGTACCTACTACCTACTCTCATTTAAGAGCGCTATGACAAAAAAAGGCGATATATTGTAAAATGCACAATATTTATCGACAAAATTGTACACTTTACTCATACTAAAAGACAGTGAAAGTACTTGTTTCAGTTAGAACATCTTATTAACTGTCGGTTAAATAAAAAACATATGAAAAAAAAAGCTTTTTCAATTAGTAATGATTGTTTTTCTGATGCTCGTTTAGGAAAAACCGCGTGAAGCACAGAATTCGGAGCTCTTATTATGTACAATTTGATAAGACCACTCTCATAAATGAGGTAAATTTAAGTTCCAAATATCTTGTACTTAAGGCCCATTAAACAATATTTATCATTTAATCCTTTGAAATTGAGAAATTGAAAGTAAAACGAACTCAATTTTGTCTTGAAAATACATCGAAACAAGTGATCATTTCTCCGAAAATCTACATGTTATCGAAGTTATTTTAGTATATAAATAATCTGCACAATGTGCTTAAACTGCTGTTATCCATTTGTCGTTATAATATTTTATCATGATTTTTTGCCAATTTTTTGAAAACTAGCCTTCCTGTCGCTATTTTACCGGCGACGGACGCCTGCGATTTCAGTGCCGCGCCGGAGCTCGAGCAGGTAAGACGTATGTCGCTTTGGTCTCCGAGTTTTCATCGCAAACGTCGAGAATATTTATTGTTGTGTGGGTCGGACGCCTTGTTTCTACACGGGCTATCCTCGCATTGTGTGTGTGTAAACAGCGACCAACGAATTTGATCCTAGATCCGTAAATATTTGCTTTTGTAATACTTTGTTATGTTTGAATGTTAAAGTATTACAACGTTGTGATGATAAAAATGTGAAAATTACAATACGGTCAAGATGATAAGACACATCAAGATGGTACTCGGGATCTGATGATTGAGCCAGAAGGTGGTCACCAGTACCAGTGAACCATGTAAGTAAACGACTTCGTGTTTAGGCTCGTTGGGTTCGTCTCAACAAGATCTTTGACAAGAGGTGGTACTCAGGGTCTGATGATGGAGCCAGATGGTGGTCACCAGTACCAATGAACCATATAACTAAACCCAGAGATGGGGAAATCGTAATCGATTCCGGATTACACGATTACTTGATTGTACTTTGTAATCTGACACTACTGGGTGTCAGATTACTTGTAATGTAATCAAGTGAAACGGTAAATTACCATTACATGTAAAGGAATCACTAATCATCTATACAATCATTACTATTACCAATAACTCGGAATCATAGTCGATTCAAAATAACTGAAATTATTGACTTGATTACTTTCAGATTACGAATATGTAGTACCTCAGATTGCCGACTGTCACTTTGACACAAAAGTCATCATGGGTGTCGTAAAATAGGTTTTAGGGGTGCTGATTCCAAAATTAATGACCAATGTGGAATCTGACATTGCTGACTGTCACTTTGACACAAAAGTCGTCATGGGTGTCGTAAAATAGGTTTTAGGGGTGCTGATTCCAAAATTAATGACCAATGTTCAATCTGACATTGCTGACTGTCACTCTGACACAAAAGTCGTCATGGGTGTCGTAAAATAGGTTTTAGGGGGTGCTGATTACAAAATGAATGACCAATTTGGAATCTGACAGTGCTGACTGTCACTTTGACACAAAAGTCGTCATGGGTGTCGTAAAATAGGTTTTAGGGGGTGCTGATTCCAAAATTAATGACCAATGTGGAATCTGACATTGCTGACTGTCACTTTGACACAAAAGTCGTCATGGGTGTCGTAAAATAGGTTTTAGGAGGTGCTGATTCCAAAATTAATGACCAATGATCTGACATTGCTGACTGTCACTCTGACACAAAAGTCGTCATGGGTGTCGTAAAATAGGTTTTAGGGGGTGCTGATTCCAAAATTAATGACCAATTTGGAATCTGACATTGCTGACTGTCACTTTGACACAAAAGTCGTCATGGGTGTCGTAAAATAGGTTTTAGGGGGTGCTGATTCCAAAATTAATGACCAATGTGGAATCTGACATTGCTGACTGTCACTTTGACACAAAAGGCGTCATGGGTGTCGTAAAATAGGTTTTAGGGGATGCTGATTCCAAAATTAATGACCAATGTTCAATCTGACATTTCTGACTGTCACTTTGACACAAAAGTCGTCATGGGTGTCGTAAAATAGGTTTTAGGGGGTGCTGATTCCAAAATTAGTGACCAATTTGGAATCTGACATTGCTGACTGTCACTTTGACACAAAAGTCGTCATGGGTGTCGTCAAATAGGTATCCGGAGGTGTTTGAAAACTAATGACCAATTTGGAATCTGACACTGTTGACTGTCACTTTGACACAAAAGTGATCATGGGTGTCTTCAAATAGGTTTTCATGGGTACTGATCTCAATATTAATGATCAATTTGGAATCTGACATTGCTGACTGTCACTTTGAAATAAAAGTCGTTATGGGTGTCGTCAAATAGGTTTCCAGGGGTACTGTGCAATGTCAGGTTCCAAATCGGTCATAACTTTTTAAATCATTTCATTAATTTTGGAATCAGTACCCCCTTAAAACTATTTGACTACACCCATGATTCCTTTTGTGTCAAAATGACAATTAGCACTGTGAGATTCCAAAATAGTCGTTAATTTTGGAATCAGCACCCCTGGAAACCTTTTTGACGACACCCATGACGACTTTTGTGTCAAAGTGACAGTCAGCAATGTCAAGATTCCAAATCGGTCATTAATTTTCAAATCAGCACCTCCGGAAACCTATTTGACGACACCCATGATGACTTTTGTGTCAAAGTGACAGTCAGCAATGTTAGATTCCACATTAGTCATTATTTTTGGAATCAGCACCCCCTAAAACCTATTTTACGACACCCATGATGACTTTTGTGTCAAAGTGGCAGTCAGCAATGTTAGATTCCACATTGGTCATTATTTTTGGAATCAGCACCCCCTAAAACCAATTTTACGACACCCATGACGACTTTTGTGTCAAAGTGACAGTCAGCAATGTCAGATTCCACATTGTTCATTAATTTTGGAATCAGCACCCCCTAAAACCTATTTTACGACACCCATGACGACTTTATATTAAACGCCAGATCAGATTTAAGTATTATAAAGACAAAAACGAAAATGATAGGACTTTGTATACTAAGTACTCTAAGTTATTAAAACGTTGTATAACCAAATCTAAGAAAATTGCAAATATTAATTTTATAAATAAAAGCTCCAATAAATGTAGAGCATCGTGGTCGGTAATAAAAAATCAAATATCTAGCACAAAACCACCAGAACCATTAGAATCTATAATACATAAAAACAAGGTCATAACCGATCCAGTAGATATCGCCACTGCCTTCAACGACCATTATGTAGACTCTATACACAGATTACCAAATTCCCAATCCAACATAAAAACGAACAAAATGAACTCTATTTCAAACTCTATTTTCTTATTGCCAATGTCGGTTAATGAAGTCAAAAATGAAGTCTTATCATTGAACAACACAAAATCGGAAGGTTACGATGGAATCAATACAAACGTAATAAAAAATTGCTTAAACGAAACCGTATCCATTATAACACACCTAGTAAATCTTTCTTTTTCTTGTGGAACTTTCCCGGAAACTCTTAAAATATCTGTGGTAAAGCCTTTATTTAAAAAAGGGGACAAACATGACATGAATAATTACCGCCCGATAACACTAATACCCATCCTCTCTAAGATCTTCGAAAAATGTATGTATAAGAGATTAATTGATTTCTGTGAAAAATACAGTATCATTAAAAAAGAGCAATTCGGCTTTCAAAAAAATAAGTCGACCTCTCTAGCCATATTTTCGTTGCTAAAAGAAATTCTGCCAAGTCTTAGCAGTAACTACTTGACTACGGGATTGTTTTTCGATATGTCTAAAGCCTTCGATTTTGTTTCCCACGACTTGTTACTATCGAAAATAGAGACACTCGGAATCCGGGGGCCTGCTCTACAGTGGATCTCATCATACTTAGAAAACAGACAACAATGCGTTAAAATTAGTAAAATAAATGACAATAACGAAATGACTAGCTTTTCATCTAGATTCAGGCACAATAAATTTGGAGTTCCACAGGGCAGCGTTCTAGGCCCCATTTTGTTTTTACTCTACATCAATGACATTACTGATATAACCAACCAAAGATGTATATTGTTCGCCGACGACATTTCAATCATTATATCATCTAATAGGAACATTTATACTGTTACAGATCATGAGCAAGTTATAAATAATACGATTAATACAGTACAAAACTGGCTCCATGCTAATAATTTAATAATCAACCTAGATAAATCCAAATATATCCAATTTAATAAATCAGTAAACCCTAATTTGAACATTAATCTGAATATCCCAAGTATACAACGAGTCACGCAAACCAAATTCCTAGGTATACTGATGGATGAGAATCTTGACTGGAAACCACAATTAGATAATGTCACAAAGCGGATTAATAAATATGTATATGCTCTGAAAGAACTCCGTAAAGTCACTGATATAAAAACTGCCATTTCCTGCTATCATGCGTATGTGGAATCAGTACTACGCTACGGTTTAATAATATGGGGTAATAGTACTGACCGAAATAGAGCATTTATTGCACAAAAAAAGTGCATTCGAGCTATGCACGGAATGCGGTCGGATGAAACTTGCGAACCTCTATTTAAAAAGCTGGGCTTATTACCTCTTCCCTGTTTATATATTTATGAGGTGTGTATGTTTGTTCACAAACATAAGTCTATGTTTAAGAAAGCCTGTGACAGACATGAACGCGCTTGCCGAAACCCAGATAGATTGCTACCGGATGCACATCCAAGACTGGCAAAGCATAAAAAAAGCTGCTTGATTATGACCATAGACATTTACAATAAATTACCTGCTGACATGAAAAATATGAATATTCAAATGTTTAAAGTGAAATTGCATCAATGGCTTAACAGTAAAAATTTTTATAGCATAAACGAATACCTTGACTTGAAATATGTGTAAGAAGTCACTTAATTATAAATAATAATAGTCAATTACCTGTAATTTACTGACACTGTACATAGTTTACTTTTAATTATAGCTTTAAGTTTATGTGTATATTTGCATACCAGCAATTGGTTAAACATGGAAACCTACCGTTTTTTGTTTTTCTAACACCTATGTAATAATGCATGCATGTTATATAATCATGGTAATGTTTAAAGCAAATAAAAATATTCTTATTCTTATTCTTATTCTTTTGTGTCAAAGTGACAGTCAGCAATGTCAGATTCCACATTGTTCATTAATTTTGGAATCAGCACCCCCGCAAACCTATTTGACGGCACCCATGACGACTTTTGTGTCAAAGTGACAGTCAGCAATGTCAGATTCCACATTGGTCATTAATTTTGGAATCAGCACCCCCTAAAACTAATTTTACGACACCCATGACGACTTTTGTGTCAAAGTGACAGTCAGCAATGTCAGATTCCACATTGTTCATTAATTTTGGAATCAGCACCCCCGCAAACCTATTTGACGACACCCATGACGACTTTTGTGTCAAAGTGACAGTCAGCAATGTCAGATTCCACATTGGTCATTAATTTTGGAATCAGCACCCCCTAAAACCTATTTTACGACACCCATGATGACTTTTGTGTCAAAGTGACAGTCAGCAATGTCAGATTCCAAATCGGTCATTAATTTTTAAATCAGCACACCCGAAAACCTATACTCGTGGTATATGCACTTGAAATGTGAAAGTGAAAATGCTAGAATGACATGTAAACCACGAAGTTGTATAGTCATATTGTTCATTGGTGACCACCATCTGGCTCCATCATCAGACCCTGAGCACCACCTTGAAGTAATTAGAATTGTATTTGTCTTATTTTATCATCATATTAATATATACTTTACTCTAATACTTATCATATAACAAAAGCAAATATTTGGGATGGGATCTACTTTTATAATTATTACTTTAATTTTTTAAATAAATTTTAACATAATTGATATTATTTCGCGCTATATTCTCGTATTTTCGTACAAAATAATGTTTATTAGAAACCAAAAGTTTATATCGAGATAGTAGATTGTGGTTGTTATCAAAATTCCATAGAAAGGATCAAGATTGTTTTGTCCATTATTGTAGTGCGAGCGAGTGATAAGACGTGCTAGAAAGGGTCGGCATATTGGGCTCGCGCGGCGGGTAAAATACCTAATTTCGTCCGACGCCGAAATGTTATAACGCTCTTAAGGACGAAACTCAAATTTGCCGTCGCTCAAATAAATAATAGTGACAGAGAGAGCTAACTACGATTAACAATTAGTAGGTTGGCCAAGTACACTGCTCTCTGATAGTTATCTCCATAAAATTTGATTGTCAAAGTTATAAAAACGTCCAAAATATATTTAAGTAGGTCAGGTGTACCTAAACAAACAACATCAGTGTCAGAGAGGTGTTTCAAATCGGTACATAACAACAACCCATCAATACAGTTGTCATTTCAAGCATAATATCGTTTTTTACGTCATCATAGGCGTATAGAGTTCTAAGTCAAACTAGTTTAAAGTAGCCCAGAGGTCTTTAACAACCGTGCATAGCGAGAGACCATACTTATACCGGGCAGTCAGTATTATGGTGAGACTTCGCGCCCGGGGCAACGTTCACTTCGGACTATTTTGTTTTTTTTTGTTTTGTCTATTTTGTTTCAATATCGAATCCCTGAATACATTATGCTAAGTGGGAACCTCAGTTTGCTTATAATTTTACCGAGAATAACAATATTTTATTTGAAAATACATTTTGGACATAAGGTTATTTTTTATTACGTTGGCTATGACATGACAGATTGGCACACATAAAGAAGCTGGTGAGATGAAATGGCCTTGAATTTATTTTGTTTAATCTGTTTAGGTTTTGTGTAAATTGAACGAAATGTCTTGTTAAGAGAATCAAATAAAAGGGTCATACTATAACATTTCATAAATCATAACGTACGTGGGTATACTCTTGAGCTCATCTTAAATTTTGAAGTAAATTGTAATTATGTAAGCTGCTAAGATTGCAAAACTCGGTGAAATCTTCAGAATATGAGATTAGGTATCTTATGTTTATAAATTACTTTATTATGTAGCTGGAATACCTTTAAACCTTATTTATATTAAAATATTGTTTATGAGTTTTATCACAAAAATAAGTAGGTATTTATTTTTAAATAATTATGACAGAATCTTATCTAGTTTTTCTCATACAAATCTTTTTTTTTTCGAAGTAGATGATAGAGACACATTCATATATATACAAGATTTGTTCAAAAATTTATTATGTTTCTTTACAAAGAATCTCACAAATTAGGTAAAGTACAATCCAACTGATCCATTTTTGACATGTTTTACAATGTTTAAATTATTAATTAGAGTGTCCACTGGTTATATATGGTACCCTTGTTCAGTGGAAACAGATTGGATTGGATTGGAGCTCAAATTAATAGTGTAACAATGGAAAAATTGGATTAGTTACATTAGCCCAGTACATTAGCGCTGTACCTTAAATCTTTGTACAACTGTTTAATGTGCAATTTCACTACCCCGTTTCCTCTCTTGGGTGTCGTAAAAGTCGATTATAGGATATGGGTGCAATAGTGGTGTGGGCGATGGGCTGGCAACCTGTTACTGCAATATCGCAATTTTTTTTCCTTCAACCCCTTCATTGCTATGAGTGGCACTGATACTTGAGCAGTTTCATATGCTCTGCCTGTTCTTTTTGGCATTACAGGTGTGAGTTCGTGTATGTATGAGAAAAATAATATTATTTGAATTTTAAAAAATATATATTTTAATGAAAAAGTTAGGTGTAAAAATTGTCTTGCTAACTTATTGTTGTATTCAGGCGCCGTTCTGTCTGCGACAACTCGTTATAATAAGCATTACTTTTCAAGAAAGGCGTATCTCAAAGAGTAGCTTGATTAAGTTAAGTTCTTTTTCAAACAGTGAATAACTTGTGCCACAGACATATAATTTAATGCGGAGTTGACAGACCATTTTCGTGTCCGTAGAATTTGCTAGTAAAATGCCGACTAGCAAATCATAATTCAATAATTCCTCTATTCGTCGTAAGGCCGAAGGGCCTTGAACGTTAAACTCAATATTTTTTGTTTGAAAAACCCATCATAATCTTTTTTATAAATGTGCCAAATAATGTCTGTCTTTCACAGATTCCAGATCGCAGATTCCAATGTTTATCGCCTAAACATGTCAAGTGGACATGACATATGCACCCTAATAAATAAATATTTTTGTTTTGACTCTTTTCTTTACGTGCTGTTCATCATCATCATCATTTCAGTCGTTAACATGCCACTGCTGAGTGCTGAGCATAGGCCGTGTACGCCACTTATCCCGGTCCTAAGCTAGTTTCATCCAGCACATTTTCGAATGTCATTCATGCTGGTTTCATGTCTTCCGAACTAGATTTTCTTCTTCTTTTTGTTTGTTACTCTCCTTAAGAGTAGTCGAGGTCATCATGTAACTCTCTGAGCGACAGGTCCATCGATCGTTATCAAATATTCACAGTGAAGTTATAACGTGTATTCTAAACCATTGAATGTCTGTGTCAACGGTCAACTTCAAAAAAGTCGTTGTCTTTTCTTTCGTTTTGTGAAAGTTGTCCACGTCGCTCGAGTTGTCGGCAACTTGACGACGAGGCTTATGACTTGCGGGACGTGACACGAATAGGGGTGCGGCGACATTCATTAATACATCATGTAATAAGTTTGGTTCTATTAATGATGGTATAAGTGTGGGAGGGATTAGATTAGATTTCTCGCGTTGTACAAGTTGAAAGGATGCTGGTGCACTGTATTTCAGCCGTGGGTCAAAAAGATTTAGTAAAAACGTCACTTCTGTGGACAATATTATAAAAGTTAACGACTCTGGTACATTCGTATCCCGTTTTTCGTATTTGAGTGTCAAGAACTAAAAAAATGTTTCCCGTCATTAGAATGTCGTCTAAAAATTAGCACTATAGATTTTCTTAACTTTTGTAATGTCCACAGGAGAGATATAACCCATACATTAAAATCTGTTTGACCCCCGTATGGTATTGAAGCACGAGCCAGCGAATGCATTCCAGGTGCCGTAGCTGAATGGCATTTCAACGACGCGAAACGAAATCGAAACGTCGTGGAAGATAGTCTGGCTCTGTCGCGCCAATACGCAAGAGCGATAGAGGTAGATATCTACGAGCGTTTCGTTTTGTGAGCGTTTCGTGAGCGTTTGTGCATTCGGCTACGCACGCAGGGTTATCTTTGTGTATTGAATCAATGCCAGGGGGGCTCACTTCGTGATTCTATCGTCGCGCTACAAGTAAATGCTGGCGGCAATGAGTTCGCGGCCCATTGAGTGGTGACGACCTTCGTGCGGCATAATAGAATTCAATGTCGGCTGCTCGCGTGCGGGTCGTTTGTTACTGTAGGTAAAAATTTAGAATGGCGGCATTTTGTGCACATCAAAGGAGTGAGCCTTCTGTACTTGTACTATTATAAATATTCTGTGTGCCAATGTTTTCGTAGCGCTACACGCGTAGCTAATGGTAGCATTTTCCCGCTTCTACGAACAACGCCTGAGCGTGTTCACGTTGTATGTGTTCATGTTAAAAAAATCTTGCGTTTTAACTATAATTAATATGAAATCACTTTTACAATTTTATTGTAGCTTGTTTCAGCCGTCACATTTGACGGACCTTTTAAATGTAACGCTCTTGAAAACTTGGGCATTAAGCCCTGATTAACATTAACATTTGGTTAAGTCCAAGTTTTCAATATTTTTTTCTTCAGGTTTTTAAGTTTACCAAAGTTATTGGGCTCGTAATACTGAGGTATTCAGTCGTTTGAATTTAAATTTCCCGTTTTTGCCGTGATACTGTACTACTACGGTCATTTAATTAGCAATTATTTTTCTTAAATACATTCTCGTACCTAGTAAGCGTTTTAATTTTCAATATTTATATATTCCCGACATTCGAATGTTACGCATTACATTTCCTGTTTGTGATAATATCAGTTCGTAATCTTTTATACGAAAATACAGCAATATCGCTAAGGACGAAGAAAGCCCAAATGGAGCCTATAACAATAAATTATGATCACTATAACATGTAGAATGCTCAAATGGGCTAGCTTCGAAGCCTCTGTTTAGGTAATTGATGGCTATTGGCTATCTTTATTTCAGTTCGATTTTCGTGTCCGTTAGGTACTTTCATACTTTGATACGAGATAAAATCCGTAAGATACGGGATCACCCAACACACACAATATTATTATCAAATAATAATATTGTGTCCTCGCTTGGCCGTTGTATGTGAAAACGATATGCGTAGATTTTAAATAACTTGTTAGAATAAAATTTTAAAAAGCCATAACCATTTATTTATTTATTTATTATTCAAATAAGTTACACAGCATAACAGTAAAAACTAAGGCACTGTGAAACTAAAAATGAAAAAAAGAACAATATATATAACATATTACAATATTCTATTTAGGCGACGACGTAACAACGTGGCTCCGTTGCGTCGTCTGACTCGGCGTAGGGTTCGGCAGGTTGCCCCGGAACCGCCGAAACACCACGCCCTTCGGCCAGAAGTCTGCGCTAGCGATGGTGTCCTGCAGCGGCCGCGGTACGCGTACTACAAACGAGCTGAAGTGCACGTAGTGACGCGACTGTAGCTGGAACACCCTCAGCGAGTAGCCAGTTTTCTGGCGAACGTAGTCCACCACCTCATCGGCCCCGGCGGAGTAGTGCAGGCGCGACACGTAGAGCGCCTTACTCGGTGTAGCAATCCGTAGTCCTGAATTCACTGGTTCCCACAGAACTTAATTTAGATAGAAGAAACAAATTCATATATTTGTATAGGGGCCGAGCGTGTCAAATTTTGTACTGAAGTTGATTCTTGCCTGTAATTTTAAATATGTCTCAGGCTCTTGATTGTTCATAATTTTTGTGTTGTTGCAATTGAATATCACGTAACGAGGCATTTTTTATGTTTTGGTTGACTTCAACTTACAAAAATTGACGCCCGAAAGCTGCAAGCTGCGAGTAAAGACGGACAACTCAGTGGATTTCACTGAGTTCATTTGACACGCTAAGTAGATACGTTTGCTTGATCTATGGTATATATGACATCTGTGCTGGTTCCGCAGTGCCACACAGAGTCTTGCGAGGCGCCCTGCGCGCCTTGCTCTTCTTTTTCACCAATGTGAATCCCTCCTCATCCACATTGGTGCGGGAAGACTTTTCTACAAGAGGTACCCGTGATATCTTTGCAGATGTGTTGACCCGATTAGCTGCGACGTCAGCATATGCTCGCTGACGTAAGTTCTATGACTTCGATGAGACGGGAGGCGGCCGCACGCACGGGGGGCGCGCGGGCAGCGGGGCGGCGCGTGCGACACATTTTACTGCGTCGGCAACAGGCAAACGAATCGACTCGACACGTGTGTCACGTTGATTATCAGACATGAAATTTGAAGCTGCAGACTGAGGGGCATTCCGCAAACATTGTATTTCGTTGCGTAACTCAGAAATGGTAATAAGGCTTGCTTCAAACTTCTTGTTCATATCGGCTATACTTGTCCTCAGGGCCACGATTTCCTTAAACAAGCAGCTAACATCGACGTTGCCAGAGTCGTATGACGGAATGTCAGAGATATCCGTCGCCACAAACTCCGGAATCCGGTCGTTGTGCTCCTTGAAGATCTTCATAATGTCCTCAAGGCTCTTCTTCCCAGTGTCGTCTCCTCTCCGGTGAGGAACATAGGTGCCGGCAATCCCAAGGGTCTCGCACAACACTTTCTTCGCTTCACAGATGTCTTCAACGGTGAACTTCGACGCACGTGAAGACATCTGTACAGCAGTCGCCGCATCCATCGCTCCTTCCCGCAGCAGCTTATTTTTCTCTTGCAGAAAGGCGAGGAACTCGTTAACGATGGCTTGACCCTGTTTAGAATCTGCCATCGCGTCGATTTGTCGGCAGCGGACGAGCCGCTCTGATTTCACAATTTATAATTAAATTAAGTCATCAATGCGTCTACGTAGCTGCGCGCATTGGAGCGAACTGGTATATAGGTACCTAAAGTTATTTATTTTATAACTATTTTTTCATAGGAAGTTAAATACAGTAACTTGGCGCACTAGTGCGGACAATTCTACGCACATGTATTGTACGACGTTTTTCAGTAGATACATAACTATGGCCCTTTGAAGTTTCGATATAGGAACATAAAGTACCAATTCCCGCTCTAATGTGATAAAGTAGCATAATTCTGTGAATTTTATTGTAAGCTACGAGACTCAACTGCAGAATGTCAGACAGACAACTTAATTTTGCACCGCCGTGTAAATTCGGGCTTTTTGAGAAACCGAATACAGAATAAATTGAGCCGAACCGAAATTATACGAGTCCCAACTCACAAAATGAGGCTCCCATGGATTTGCTCTTTAGGGCTATTTTGCCTTTATGTTTAATATTGCTGCCCCATTCGAACTTTTATTATAGTGTAAAAATAGGTCTAGAAAAGTACAATGTGGTCTGTGTGTCCATATCGTATCTAGAATTTTTGACGTATACCAAAGTGCGAATTAGGTTGTAAGGTTGTTTACTTTTTACCACCAGTCGGTATCAGTATCAGCTATCAGTATGCAAATGGCTGCTCACAAAAGTTATCGAAATTCACAGTGTGATCGCAAATGGCATAGCACCTTTATACCTTTACAAGAGGATACTGGTTTCGTCTTCAAAGTACTTACGTACAGGAATTCACTTTGAACATATAGAGCTACGGAGCTGTGTGTGAATTCAAGCGAACTAACTCAAGTGATAAGAATATAAGAAATGTGAAAGAGACACCATTAAGTTTCGGAAGAATTGAGCGTCGTTTCTCGCGTGGAAATCGAAGTGAGATAGTAGTTTTACGTAGTGCTGAACGAATCATTTTCAAGGTGTCCTTAGCGAAGGTAGTATTTATTTATAAGTATACCTTTTACTGATCATCCGTATGAAGCAGGGAGTACCAGGTACCGGGTTCCACAGCCAGTTAGACCTTTAGAGCGTGCGCAGACAGAGAGCGGTCTGGAGTTCTGCGTTCCGCGTTCAGAGTTCTGCGTTCTTTAGACTGTACCGAGTCTGTAGCAGCAACGCACACAGCGGGCAGTCTGCCCGCGGCGGTCAAAGCGGAATGCCGCGTTCTAGCGTTTTTTTCCCGCCGAGACAGAGAACGCCGGAACGCGGGGATGTCTGAGGTTGCAAACACAGAAAAAATAATGAATTTGTTAGGAAAAGGAAGGATTTCTGAGGTCGGGTCATTATCTACGGATAGTACACGACGAAATGCTGTTATGTTTATTTTATCCTTAATAAATAATTACAATGTCCTAAAAATACAGCCAGCCTTTATTTTTCGCAATTAATGAACCATATTCATCGACATGCGAATAAAAATATCGAATCGCTGTTCATCTGTAAGGAGAATTTAATAGGTGGAATTTTTAGCAATAATTCTTCATTCTTAGGAAAACTATCTTTTCAGTGACATGTTGCATGTACAAAGACACAAAACGAAACTAGAACGCGAGAATTTGAACGCCGCCTGTGTGCGTTGGAGCTCTTGAGTGGTCAACGGACACCAGAACGCGGAACTCTGACAGAACGCAGACCGTTCTCTGTCTGCGCACGCTCTTAACAGCGTGTTTATAAAAAAATCTAAAAAATTATAAACACAAGCCTTCTTGAGCTTAGGCACTGGTCCCACCGCGAGCTAGTAAGCTATGAGCTATCGGCTATAAAAACGAACAAAAGATAATCACTTCCGTGCAAATAAAAGAGACACGGCGATATTTATAGTTACTCGCCCAGCGGTGAGCTATCAAAATAGCCGTGTCTCTTTTATTTGCACGGCTCATAGCTTACTAGCTCGCGGTGGGACCAGTGCCTTACCGTGGGACTCGGTCAATCTGTGTAAGAATGTCCTATAAAATTATTTATTTATTTATTTAATTTTATTGGTTGGAACATTTCTAAATTCCGACAAGAAATTGAATTATTTTTATATGTGATATAAAAATACAACTATGGTATAAACACAAATAAATAAAGTATTCTGAGATAGTGACCAATGTATCAACTTGTCCTAGGCTAGAACCGCATCAGCGGCTAATTTTTCTCATTCATTTTTGTTCATAACAAATATTTAATGACATACACCGATATCTAATAAGTATCTACAACATAGTATATAGATTTTAACTATAAAACTCCCGTGAGACTCATACATATTTAAAAATATTTTAAGCGGGTTACTCACGTATAAATTGAAATAGATATCATACACGAAAGAAAAAACGGCAAGGCCCACTGGTGGCCGAGCCGGGAATCGAACCCGGGTCTTCAGCTTACGCGGCTAACGTCTTTACCACTAGACCACACGCCCGCCGTGGTACCCGACGAAATTTCTCTAGTGTATGTTATCTCTGATAAGGCTAGGCGCCTTTTGACCAACTCTAAGGGCGAACAATTAGTGCTCGCACCTCCTATATAAATCCTTTGCAGGATTACGATATAGCGAGAGAGATGGTGCTGCCATCTATACAACTAGGGAACAAATCAAATTATTTTATTGAATATTTTTTGATTTTTCTTTCGTGTATGATATCTATTTCAATTTATAATTTATATATAGTAGTGTGACTACTTGGAAAAATAACAAATCAAAAAATATTCAATAAAATAATTTGATTTGTTCCCTAGTTGTATAGATGGCAGCACCATCTCTCTCGCTATATCGTAATCCTGCAAAGGATTTATATAGGAGGTGCGAGCACTAATTGTTCGCCCTTAGAGTTGGTCAAAAGGCGCCTAGCCTTATCAGAGATAACATACACTAGAGAAATTTCGTCGGGTACCACGGCGGGCGTGTGGTCTAGTGGTAAAGACGTTAGCCGCGTAAGCTGAAGACCCGGGTTCGATTCCCGGCTCGGCCACCAGTGGGCCTTGCCGTTTTTTCTTTCGTGTATGATATCTATTTCAATTTATAATTTATATATAGTAGTGTGACTACTTGGAAAAATAACAAATCAAAAAATATTCAATAAAATAATTTGATTTGTTCCCTAGTTGGGTTACTCACGTATTAAGTCAATATAGCGTTCGACATGTTTCGGTTCAATTTCGAGAACCTTTCTCAAGAGTAGCGACACCCCGCCTTTACATGTCGAGAGCGCGACGCATACTGCGGGCGCTTGCTCGGTGCGCGCGGCTGCTGAGGACAGGCGCAGGGGGGGTCGGCGGCGCGGGCGACGTCACCGTGGCGAGATCGGAGCTACCCACTATGTTACTTTTGTCAAAAGCAGGATTGCACACAACACTTATTACGTCACTTGTTAAGGGTGCGTTTACACTGGGGACCGACGTAGTGCCTAGAACTGTTTTCCAACTAGGTGACACCGACCAACCACTGTCACGATTGAAATTAGGATGACGACTAATTTCTATAGCTTCCCGTATTTTCCGCTGAACGAAGAACTTTTCTCGCGCCAGTACGGTTACCCTATCAAATCTTACATAGTGCGTCGTGTCCGAATCCAATACGTGTTCTGTCACCGCAGAGCTGTGGGTGTCCGACCACGACCATCGGCGGTGGAAAGGCTGCCCTTATACTTGCCGTACATCAAGGGAGTGACGGATAAGATCGGACACTTGTTACGCCGAAGATATAGCATCAAGACGATTTTCCGTCCTCACACGCAGCTCAGGAAATGGATGCGTTCGCCAAAAGACAAGGAGCCCTTAAATGTTCCCGGGGTGTACAGGATCCCGTGTTCCTGTGGGAAGTCATACATTGGAGAGACCGGCCGGAATATCTCGACAAGGCTTTCTGAACACATACGTAGTATGAAGGGCCGGGACACCCACAGCTCTGCGGTGACAGAACACGTATTGGATTCGGACACGACGCACTATGTAAGATTTGATAGGGTAACCGTACTGGCGCGAGAAAAGTTCTTCGTTCAGCGGAAAATACGGGAAGCTATAGAAATTAGTCGTCATCCTAATTTCAATCGTGACAGTGGTTGGTCGGTGTCACCTAGTTGGAAAACAGTTCTAGGCACTACGTCGGTCCCCAGTGTAAACGCACCCTTAACAAGTGACGTAATAAGTGTTGTGTGCAATCCTGCTTTTGACAAAAGTAACATAGTGGGTAGCTCCGATCTCGTCACGGTGACGTCGCCCGCGCCGCCGACCCCCCCTGCGCCTGTCCTCAGCAGCCGCGCGCACCGAGCAAGCGCCCGCAGTATGCGTCGCGCTCTCGACATGTAAAGGCGGGGTGTCGCTACTCTTGAGAAAGGTTCTCGAAATTGAACCGAAACATGTCGAACGCTATATCGCCTTAATACGTGAGTAACCCGCTTAAAATATTTTTAAATAGTATATAGATGTATCGCATATCGATACTAATATTATAAATGGGAAAGTATGTTTGTTTGGCAAAAGCTAGTCCTTTACAAAGGCTCCTATTTATTTATAACTAGCTTTTGCCCGCAGCTTCGCTCGCGTTAGAAAGAGACAAAAAGTAGCCTATAGCACTTTCCATCCCTTCAACTATGTCCACTTAAAAAATCACGTCAATTCATCGTTCCGTTTTGCCGTGAAAGACGGACAAACAAACAGACACACACACTTTCCCATTTATAATATTAGTACCTACTACGTAGGCATTTGAACTTTACAAATTTTATTAATAACGTTCGCGTCAGTTATTTATAAGTAAGCTCAAGAAAATGATGCTAAATTATACTTCAATGAGTAAAGTTCTCGCTCTTAATTAGGTAACATTAATTGGATCAATCCGATCAAAATTATGGCCGAACGACGTGATCGAGTCGATTTTGCTCTTTTAAGTTCTAATGAGAAAAATCTCTCACAAATTCTTAAATTTGAATGGCACCTCGATATGGAAAAGTCAAATGGCAACACGGTATAAAAATTCAGCTGACAGATTCTATAGTACAACCAGCTTTTTCCTGCGGTTTCGCGTACTAAAAGTAATATATATAGGAGGTGAATTTTGAAAAACCTTTCTTAGTGCTCCTATAGTGCCTCCATAAGGAACCTACGTACCAGGAATCTCTAGAATCAGCGGTTTGGCCGTGCGTTGATATGTCAGTCAGTCAGTTTTTCTTTTAAGTAAGTACCTATATTGAAATTAGCAATTAGGATGTATTGGTTACGAATCGGTATCCGTTGCACAGGGACGCCGTAACGGTTGAGTTATTAGGGATATCCATACTTACATTACTTAACCATTAAGTAAAAATAGAAAAATATGACACTATTGTCGTTGGCGATGTCGCTTGGTACGATTGCTCACATACTGTTTACATGCTTACCCCGCCCTAGTACCACGTTCGAATCTGCGCTTTTATTTTTCCAGTGCCTTTAAACCCACGCAACGCTCAAAATTCCACTTTTCAAACTCGCTACGCTCTCGGTCCAATATTGGACTCTTTCGCTTGGTCTGATTTCGATTTCAACACGAGACGTGCGGTTAAACGATAATTTTGCCCTCTTGTAAAACAAGTAACTATTCTGGTGTGTAAACTGTAAAACAACCTAAATAATTATTTGCTACAACATATTGAAAACAAGCAAAAAACTTTTACACGAGGAAAAATAAACAATGACTGTTTGAGATATAAAATACTTCTAATGTGAAAATTGGTAAATGGTCCGATAAAGAGAACAAAACTTACCCTATCGATTACCTACCTACCATTAACTTGTAATCAAAGGGATTACAGTTGTGAAATTATGACAATTTGGCCCCACCAGTGACCCTTAGGCTGTACAACTTATCTATCACGTGTTTCAAACCTTATGCCAGTAACGTTTAGGTCTACAGTTGCAAGATTGATGAATATATTAGTTAGTATGTATTAATATCGTTGTCATTTAACGGATAAACATTGTTAAAGTGTTAAATTAATGGAATATCACCTACTATTATAACTAAGGTGCATAAGTATAATTTTGTTACGTACCTACCTACGGTTTATTAAGTTGGAAGAATGCTCGAAATCTAAAAAAAGAAACTTGAAATCGATCATATTATATTTCCTGCCCGCTCTAAAACATACTAAATAAATAAAATCACAGAAAAAGCTCAACTAGGCTTGTGGTGTACGTATTCAGACAGGTATACTTATATAATTATTAGTATAGACTTTATCATTGGTAACAGCTGGCAAATATGTTTAAACTTCGAATGATTGTTTTGTCTCATCAATTACATACAATTAGGTATTTACCTCGGCTAGGACTTCTACAATTCCGAATTTTTTTCTTACCTTCTATCTATCAACTGGGAGCCCAAAATATTTTTCAACACCTTAGGTCACATTAAATTACTTGACCGTCACTGGAAGCTTTATAATTGAGATAGCATATCTGTTTCCGTCGAATTATCACCAGTCAAGTGCCTTATTTGACTTCGGTTTCCGGCGACAGTGGCGACACCTGGTGGACCGCGCCATTTTTACACCAGGTAAAAGACGTCCGGTGATCGGTTTGTCATTGGCGTTCAGTTTCCCGTCGAAGCAACAAGTGCGCAGCAAGTCAGGCTCACTGACCCTGCGGTCGTTACAATATTTGAAATTTAAATAAATTTAATATTTTTACGGTTGATTACTTTAAAATAAAGTGCTCTAAGTATAAAAAGTGATCACGTAAGTACCCGATTGTTAATATTTTGCACAAGAGGTATGTGGTCATATATTTTAACAGTTTTTCTGTTCGGACCACTACCCACTTTTTTAAAATGTTTGTGCTAAATATATAACCAGTCTAAAAAAGTGTTTTATTTGCAGTTTATTCTATCCGTTTGTATTTTTGATGAAATTATACAAGCGGGTAATGTTTATGAGCAAGAATTAATATCATTGCTATTTCAGATATGGATGGTAATCAGAAAGTTGCGGCAGAGCCGCAACCGGGTCCAAGTCGGACGTCACGAAAACGAGCTAGAAGGAGTTCATCCAGCAGCAGTTCCAGCAGCAGCTCGTCATCCTCGAGCTCGAGCGGTCAAAAGCGGTCGCGCCGCCACCGCCATAAGAAAAGCAAGCGATATCGGCGATCTGCGCGCTTAATGGATCAACTGTTCAAGGAAATGGGTGAGCTTCGCAAACATATTGCAGGCAATGATACTATTTGCCACGATAATAATTGTGCTAAAAATAACGGTTACCTAGAAAATTCAAATGTTTCTTTCCCTGATAACGAGTCAGTTCTGTCAGAGGTTAGTGGTGAATTATATGAAGTTAATGATGTGACTGAGGCTCCGGGCCCACACGCTGAGGGTCAAGAAGCAATTTGCCGTTCACATTTGATATTGAAACAAAATTAAAGGAACCTTCGGTCCCTAAGACTCCAGATATTTTTCTGAAAATGCTTCTTGACGTTCAGCGCTTGGGAAGCGCAGCATGGTCTGAGGTCAGATACTCTGATACCCAAAAGCTTTACAATCATACCCCAGGTTTCGTAGACCTGGAAACAAACGAAGAGGTAAAAATGTATGATAATTTACGCCATCTAGCGTATGCAGATAAGTCATATGCAGCTATTACTTACTGTATTTTGAAACAAAAACAAGCGATTCAAGATAGTATTCGTAACTTTTTATCGTGGGCTAAAAGTGAAACATTTTCATTGGATGAATTAAATGTTAAAGTTGATGAGCTTTTTCAAAAAGGTGATTTACAAAAGATTTCATCTGATCTATTACAATTAGTGTGTGGTCACCGCGCCGAAGCGATAGAAATGCGCAGAGAGGCCATAAACAAGTCAAATTAAAGAACCACTTGTTAAGGCATTAGTAAATAAAATCCCGCCTTCCACAACTAATATTTTTCATGCTGATTCCTTTACATCAGCTCTTGAAAAGGCAGGAGGAGTTCGAAAAACATTTTGGCCTCTCAAACAAAATGCTCCTAGCAAGACAAATCAGCATAACAGCCGCCCCTCGCGGGGGCAAGGCATTTTAAAACCGACAATTCCATCGCGTGGAATTCAGTGCAATATGAGCGCAGGATACTTTCCTCCGCAAAATACCCACAATCAAACATGTAACAATGCACCCTCGCGGGGTGTATGTTCTTGTCAAAACTGTCAACAACCGAATTGCCCTTGGGTAACTCAACCTTCGAATAATCATCCCGCTTACCACACAAGTGGAAGAGGGTCATTTCGTGGCTCGCGGCCCAATCGTGGAGGTACCAGAGGACGAGGAAATAATTCCGGTCGAGGTTACAAAGGTAACCAGAAACGACAAAAACCGTCATGACTCGGAACCGTTCCAGGCCGGCCGGTTAGCTCACTTCCACTCACATTGGAAGAATATGGGAGCACCAGAAATAGCATTAAAACTAATCACAGGGTATCGCATACCGTTTATTGCAAAACCTCCTCTGGTGTATCCCAATCTAAAATCCGGCCCCTTTCACACTCCTGTGTCAAAGGAAATGTCTTTGATTGTAGAAAAAATGAAAGCTCAAGGAGTTCTGAGTGTAACACAACCGTCACCAAGCTTCATTTCTCCTCTTTTCCTAGTACCAAAACCAGACGGTTCAGCTCGACCAATTTTCAACTTGAAAGCACTAAACGATTACATACAGGCCGAACCGTTTCACCTCATAAACATGTATCGAATTCCCGACTTCCTCCAGCCAAACGATTGGATGTGCAAGGTCGATTTAAGCCAAGCATACTTTTATGTGAAAGTAGCCGAGGCACACCGACGCTTCCTGCGCCTGGTGTACAACGGAGAATTGTTAGAAATGACATGTCTACCGTTCGGGTTAAGTACGTCTCCAAAAACGTTCTCAATACTGACAAATTGGGTAGCTCAAACCTTACGGCAACAATGGAACGTCAGAATTGTCGTTTACCTAGACGATTTTCTGATTGTCCATCAAAACGCTGCCATCCTAAGAAGTCATGTCGAAATCACTATCCGCACTCTAATCAATCTCGGATGGAAAGTGAATTTCGAAAAGTCGATTCTGTATCCACAAAAAAGTATTGTTTACTTAGGGATACTCTGGCGACCTTGGGACAACTTAAAATCCTTGCCAGAAGAAAAAGCAAGTTCATTGCGCCAAAAACTGGAAGAGGTCCTGATTCAGGGAAAGCTGACCTTTAAAAACGCCCAGAGAATAGTAGGATCCCTGAATTTCGCCAGTTTTGTTGTTCCAAGGGGTCGGCTCAATCATCGATGACTCCTGATGTATCTAAACACCCTTCCAGACCCTTCGATAACCTCATTTCCGATACCACAAAGTGTGTCGAGCGAGTTGAATTGGTGGGTACAAAATTGCCAGGCGTCAACAACTCTACATCACCCTCCTCCCACCAATTTTCTAGCAACCGATGCATCCGACCAAGCTTGGGGGGCGCAGTTGAACGACCTTGCTCTTTCGGGAGCTTGGTCACGAGAAGAACAGAACCTTCATTCCAATCAGAAGGAAATGTTAGCCATCCTTCATGTTCTTCAAGGTCACGCTCACCTGTTGCGTCACAGTTCACTGCTGATACAATGCGACAACAGGACAACTGTAGCCCATCTGAGGAAAGAAGGGGGATCGAAATCGATAGCCCTGATAAATATGACCCATCATATTTTAAATCTGTTAGATCAAAATCAGATACACTGCAGCGTAGTGTACGCTGCAGTGTATCTACCGGGCAAGTACAATTGCCAAGCCGACCACTTATCGCGGCATCGCCTGCCGCCGGAGTGGCACTTACCTAGTACCGGCTTGTGTGGAGATAGTGTTCGCGAAGTGGGGAATACCGGTGGTAGATCTATTCGCCTCAGTAACAGCCCACGTGGTACACAATTATGTATCCCGAGATCTGAAAGATCGTCAAGCGATGTACCACGATGCATTCAGTACCCCGTGGAACTATCCACTAGCGTGGGTTTTTCCACCACCATTTCTGATGCCCAAAGTCCTCTCTCACCTGAACCACTCGACCGGAATATTTCTGATAGTGGTACCTCGCTGGGAGAAAGTATTCTGGCGGGCAGATCTCAAAGTCCGAGCTCTAGCAGCGCCACTTACTTTGAGGAACCTGCGGAAGAACCTCGTCGACACGTCGACAGGGTTACCTCCTGCTCAAGTCGACAAAATGACTCTAGAGGTTTGGAAGTGTGGGGGTGGTCTGAGACGCTAGAATCATGGAACTCAGACCAACTATCTTTACTTAAAAATTCGTGGAGAAAATCGATTTTAAGAACATACAAAACAGCTTGGCAACGTTGGATTTCTTGGGCAGGTACAAAAAATGTAAACCCAAAAAATCCAACAGGAGCTCAACTAGCACAGTTTTTATCGGATTTACATTTAATCAATAAATTATCTTACAACACCATACTTTTACATAAGTCTGTTGTTTCCACATTGTGTAATACAGAAACATCAAGCTGTTTAAGTTCACATGTTCTGGTGAAACACATACTTAAGTCGATTTCCTTAGCATTCCCTAAAACGCCTAAACCCCCAGTCTGGGATGTTGATCATCTGGTTAAATTCTTAACTAATTATACAGTAGATCAGAACAATGCTTTTCAAACATCACGTCATACTGCCGCTTTATTACTTCTTTGCTCTGGTAGGCGCATACACGACTTAACCTTGCTTACCATTGACCATGACAATTGTATAAGATCAGATGAATGTGTTATTTTTTGGCCCCAATTTGGTTCAAAAACAGATTCTGCTAATCACAGGCAGTCTGGTTGGAAACTTTTAGCAAATGCCAGTAATATAAAACTAAATCCCCTTTTTTGGATAGAACAAACAATATCACTTTTAAATGAGAGACGTCATACTGCGAAATCATTTAATTTGTTCATGACACTTAAGGGTCGGCCGCAACCAGCCTCACGCACGGTCATTGCTAATTGGATAAAAACTTTGTTTAAAGAAGCAAAAATAACAGCTGCTCCGGGTAGTATTAGATCAGCTGTAGCGTCAAAAAGTTGGTGGGAAAATCATTCCCTTGATGATATGATGGCGCGTGGAAACTGGCAATCTGCTAACACTTTCCAACGATTTTACAGAAGAGAACTAGCTACTTCTCTTCCACAAAGTGATTCTTCCACAAATGTTACACAATTGTTTAATCCTGTATAGGTATTACGATTGCCTACTGATTTTATATTTTAAATTGTGAATTTGATTTGATTCCTCAGATATTGTGTTTATTTAGAATGTACATTTACATTCATTCTATAATGTACTTAACTGATATTCTGATAATCGTTCGTATAGCATTAGCGAATTTACTATAAATATATTAATAAATTAATATAGTCATTATTAAAGATTAATAATTACATTTGGTGTAAACTTCTGTTCTAAGAATAAAATAATTGAAATCGACATTTTAGTATTTGTATTCATCACTAATACCTACATAAACTCCTTAATCACATTGGCGCTGAATTTCATTAAATTCCAATAAGGGGCGACACCAGGCGATAACAAACAGGTCTCAATTATAAAGCTTCCAGTGACGGTCAAGTAATTTAATAGACGCGTTTTACCTGAAATAAAACGCATATTAAAATACTTACCTCACTGGAAGCTTTCATTTCATTTCTGCCTGGTGAAATTGAGCCAATGACAAACCGATCACCGGACATCTCTTACCTGGTGTAAAAATGGCGCGGTCCACCAGGTGTCGCCACTGTCGCCGGAAACCGAAGTCAAATAAGGCACTTGACTGGTGATAATTCGACGGAAACAGATATGCTATCTCAATTATAAAGCTTCCAGTGAGGTAAGTATTTTAATATGCGTTTTATTTCAGGTAAAACGCGTCTATTACTAGAAGATTTGTAACTATGCTCCTATCTTGTCTCCAAGCCTTACACCTATATTTCAATGTGTGGTGGATCACATTTTCATAGATCCGTCGTGGTCGATTAAAACACAGGGAATCACACATCAGGAACTACATGTTTTACATTTACCTCTTATTTTAAGTCTTCGTTTTATAAATATGAACAAAATGTTATGTTTCGCTTGTCAGGCTACTAAGCAGCTAGTCCAACAATAAGTTGTTCCGCAAAATAACAGCAACAGCCATTCAGAACCTAATTACAAGTTCACATAAGCGGCAAATTGGGTATATTCTATTCACAGTCGTTGAAATCGTGTAATAAGCATATTGTGTAATTTTGACATGCTTATTCAAAATGATTTATGAATGAAAGTACTTTATTCTTACAGCTCCGGATGATTTGAACGTAATAAATTGCATAATTTTACAACCGTGACCAACAACCCTCTTTAGCTTTTTGAATGATCCACCCCATAATTCCCCTGAATAATGATGCTTGGCCACGCGACCATTACTGATAAAAAAATCTCGTCATCGCGGGTAACGACTCCCAACATTTAAACCTGGCGACGCGCTTGAAAACGAATGACGGCGAATAGGTTTACATTTTTTTGTTTATTTTCTCTCTTACTTCCTTTCCTGGGAAAACTATCCGTTACCTATCCAGTAGTACAAAACATTTTAAAATTGATTTATTCTGTTTTCAAGTCAAGTAGGTATTTTTTAAACTTCAGCAACAATATTTAATTAATCTCTTATGTAGGTAACATACTGACTTAAAATATATAACTTACCTCAAAAATCCCAACAGCACAAAGAGGAATAAATAAAACACAAATTTCATACCTTTTTAATAAAAAAGTAATACAAAATGTACACTTTAACATAGATATGTAACAAGTATTTTCAATTAAGAAAAAGCAAATGACCATCAGTTGTTGATTGGAACTTGACATGAATATATAGCTATAGCCTGACAAGTTTTTATTTGACCCTCGCCACGTTGCGGATTTTCAGCTGAACTAATTTATTTTACTGGCAAGGATTAATATTTGACACCCGTCGTCAAAAGTCATTGAATGTCAGTGATGTAAACGAGAAGTAAATATTTTCAATTTTCTAACGGTTTCATCACAAATTTGCCCAAAATAATATTTAAAAAAGTAAAAATAATTATACTTAAGGTGATAATTAACTAACAACAAAAAAGGATGAAGGATTTCACAGTATTTCGATAACAAAGTTCCGAAATCGTTTGTTGACATGTCCGGTACTGACAATTTATAGTGCGGTTGTCCTGTACTGATTATTTGGTTTCGATTTAGCTTAATTTATTTTTTGTTCTTATTTAAGGTGTCTGTAGCTCTGCCGTGAAAAATATTTATAAAAATAAGAAGGCCGTTACATCATTGACACCAGTATAAAACAAGGTCCCACGCAAAAAGAAAATAAACATCGACGACTTCGATAAAGGCACAAGATTCATGGATTTTAGGCTGTGCGGAAAAAGTAGCGAGTATTTAAACCTTGCTTATTAAACTTTGATTCTCTAAAACCCTGTTTTCATTTTCTACAAATATTAAAGCGAAACCAGTACACGCTGTCCCCATTATATATGACGTCCGCACATTATTGCCATATGAAAGCGGTTTGTAGCGACACTCTTTCAGGGTCAAATAAAATCTTGTCAGGCTTTACAATAAGTATTACGAACAAGCCTAAAATATGTTATGTGTATAAATTAATTATTTATGATACAAGTGCGAAAAGAAGAATGTTTGCTACGAGTGACGATAAATAAAAAGGGAGTGATTGTAAGTTCCAGAACATTATGGCCCTCTTTTAAGACTTAGGCACGGAAAGTTCGCAACTCTCATTACCGCACTAGAGAGAAAACGTAGCTCCACATGTACCTTAAAATATTGTCAAACAAGAATTATGGAAATACTAGATTTTGCCCGCGGCTTCGCTCTAGCTAGAAAGAGACAAAAAGTAGCCTATGTCATTCTCCATCCCTTCAAATATCTCCACTTATAAAACCTCGTCAATTCGTCGCTCCGTTTATAATATTAGTATGGATTTATTTAAGCTTTAAATAAATTCATCAATACTTACATTCAAAATATTCAGTTTATCCTCCCGTGTCTGTAAATATCCCTTTTAACACCAATACAATATTTCAACATCACCAGTATAAAAGTATTTACAATGGAAAAACATTGAATGGAGACATCCGAAAATGCAAAAACAATTCATTGAACCCTTTTGTTTTATTTGGAAACCCCGATAAGCTATTAAATGAGGATGTCAGCGAAACAGTTATAAATTAAAATTCGATGTTATTTTCAACACAGTTGCTTTAACTTCGTTAATGAATATGCCGTTGAGGTGGCTAAGCGTTCTTTTGTCACATTTTATCAGCACACTCGCTCAATAAGTGTGCAATTGCACGCAGGCGTAGCGATACTTATCTTTTTATATATCAGGTGCCGTAGCCGAATGGCATTCAATGAATGAATGGCGAATGGCATGGAATGGAATTGGCGTTTCGTTTTCGTTTCGCGTCGCAGAAGCGACGCGAAACGAAAACGAAACGCCGCGATAGGTAGTCAGGCTCTGTCACGCCAATACGCAAGAGCGATAGAGATAGTTATCTATACGAGCGTTTCGTTTCGTGAGCGTTTCGTGAGCGTTTGTGCCATTCGGCTACGTACCCTGAGCGTAAGAATACAAACACGAATCTTTAACTCGCTTGCGGGGGCAAGCGAGTCGTTTGTCATATTCAATTTACGCCCCATGTTGCACAGTGTATGATTGTGTTTGTGTTATTTAAGAAATAAGGCAAGGCCATAATGTAAATTGGTACATATCGTCACTACTTTTAAAAAAACTTGTATCTTCGTCAGTCAATGAAAAGAAAATTGTAGTAAGTAAGTATGTATTTAACTTTGAGGAACAGCGTGAGATACGAGATTTTTTAAAAGTAGTGACGATATGTAGAATAGGGAGCTTGTAAATATAGGTACCCGGAATTGTGGGTGTTTAGGACGCATCTGAAATATTAGTATTGCATATGTATTATATTTACAAAAGTGTTAGGATATTAGGTTGTTCAATAGTTTTAGTAGCGGTGACATTAGAGCTTAAGCTAATTGAAATAGTTTTGAGACAATAATATTAATCTACATTTATACAGTACATATACATGTAAGAAAATAATTATCAGAGTGATGTATGTGGTCACATATGTATGCATCAGAAATGGGTGAATGAGTTAATTTAAATATTACAAAAATGAAGAGGAGAGGAACTTTTCTGTTATGGTCGTATAAGTCGTTTGCTCGTTTGTTTAGAGATGTCCTCATTTCTTTAAACTAGATAGGTATTAGGTTTTACCTAACAAGTTAGTTGACATTCCTACATTAATAACAAATTCAAACAAAATAATGACAATGGGCGATAATTATTCTAGCTTAAATTCTTTATTCCTTTTAAAGAGCGAATAAAAGTGTATTTTTTTTAATATCTGTACATGAGATCATTGCTAAAATTACAATAATATATTTACAAATAAAACTCTCATATAATTATTTGACAATACATTTACAGTGCCCCTAAAAACAGTAAGTCCTAGTCTCATCATCATCCGGCCTGTCACACCGGCGTCAGCCGTAATAATATTGAGAATTTGAAAACCTATTCAAACTTTTAGGGCTAACTACTACCTCCTGATCGACTTCATCTTCTTTTTCCCTACTCGCTTCTCTACTGAGCCTGCCAGCCGCAACTTCTCTGTACTGCGGCGGGACGTAATCTAAATTACCGTACATGCTGGCGCCGGCACAAGGGTATATGGTTGATAAGGGTCTCATAGCGCGTAAGGTCCCTTTACTGCCAGGCACATCCCTATATAATATCATGTCCGGATGTACAGGGTCGTAGAAAGTGCCTGACATGTGCGTCACGTCAATATCGTTGTCGATGTCTGAGACAGCATCGTTGAACACGTTGGGTGCTTCGGCGATGAACATATCGCCGTTTTTGGAGTTTCTCGTATTTTTTCTTATGATATAGCAGCGGACTGTGATGAGTAGTGCGACAAAGATTATGAAGAGTAGAACGCTGATGCCGACATAAATTGCGATATTCCGAGTCGACGACGGCGACCCTGTAAAGATAACTTTGTTAAGTTATTGAGCGTTTGTTTGGCTTTATGTCAATCTTGATGGTCACCTCTCTCAAAATCGTTATGTAGGTACATTATTTTACTGAAACTCATGAAAATAATTATTAGCTTCCTGTTACCGATAATGCCTAGCTTTACTACACTTATATTGACCGGTTTATAGACCGTGATTACACAATACAAAAAGGAAATCACACCCAGACAATAGGTATACTCGTAAGTCATTATTATAAACCAAAAAGTTTTCTTAATGAAAACCAACATAAAAAAGTTGTTTAATTTAGAATTAATATTTACATGTCGTGCCATAGATACATTCTACAAAAAAAGTCATCTGCATTATTCAAACTTCCATTATTTTAGAAAAATAATTAGCGTGGTAACACGTTTCTCACGAGAAACCTTTTCTATTTCTGAGAGTTTTTCAACAAATCACCAATACAACAAAATGAGTTTGCGCTCTCCAAGTCCAACCAGGTAATCCTCACAGAAAAATATATAAGTAGGTCAAAGAAACTCCTGTATGCACTTAGCTATATAATTCACCTAAACCATGGGCGGAAATCGATTTCAAACTCAGTTTATTACTGCATCGTTGGCCACGTATATTTGTTGAAATTTAAAATACGCCAGATGGGAAAAAAGGTAGGTTTACCTACTTACTATTAAAAATAACTATAAGGCATTTCTAACTCAATTTTAATAAGTATTGATTATTATTTTATCTAATGAAGGGTAACCTTCCTCTGTGACTCAAGCGCAAACTCATTGACATGTGTATCCTGCCTATCTTAACCTATGGCACTCAACAACATCAATCATCATATTCATCATTAACAGAAGGTCTAAAGTCCAAACTCAAGGTTTGTCAGCGAGCGATGGAGCGCAGTATACTGGGTGTTCACAGAACTGATCGAATCAGAAACACGGAACTGCGCTCCAGAACTCGTGTTTCAGATATAGGTGTCAAGACCGCAATACTTAAGTGGAACTGGGCTGGACATGTCTGCCGCATGCACCCTGAACGGTGGGCCAAAATGGTCACCGAATGGGGCCCACAGAACACCGTGGAGGGTGCAGGCCGGGGTTCAGACAGACCGAAAAAGAGATGGCGGGATGACTTGGAGTCATTCTACCCGGGATGGCAGGGCTACACAGACAACAGGGTTGAGTGGAAGAAGCGAGGGGAGGCCTTTGCCCAGCAGTGGGACACTAAACAAGGCTAGCAAAAAAAAATCTCTCAAGCCCAGTGACTGCAATTAGGAATAAGTAGTAAATTCTGGCGTTTTATGTACCATGTTCGACCAGAAAGTGACTTTAAATATGTGTTAAAGTCACTTTCTGGTCGGACATGGTACATTATTTTTATCTACTTCCCATGTACCTGTATTAACAATCGCAGTTTCCTCTTGCTTGGTAGCAACTGGATCGGCAGTGGTCGTGGCCGGCGTGCTGATGGCCCACGGCGGCTGCACGGCCGGGTTCACCATGGGCGTCGCGTTTACCTCGTTCCATTTCTCCGAGTTCACTAAGTCAAACATAAAAATTTTGCGATCTGGACTTCCTTTCTTTAAAATCACTTTTTTAGCTTATACATATAACGAAAGCAGGAAATTTACATTGGGTAATATAAAATAGTGATTTAAAAAAAGTGAAAAAAATGATCAGAACATAATAACTATACTTTAGAATAACATGTTTAATTGAACGTCTTCACAAAGGAGTTTTGAAAACCTAATTCACACTAATATGTGATGTTTTATGGCTACTATTGTAGCTACTCAGAAATTATCTATTCCATCATTAAAAACAATAAAACAGATGTCCAAAAATTGTCGTTCCACTACGTCACATTTTAGTGAAAAAAATTCATTTCACGTTACTTTTTATATTTAAGGACATTTTTTATGATTACATAGAGGACATTGAGGTTGAATGCGCTGATAATTCCGAGCTCAACGGAAACCAAAATGTTAGAATTGTATAATTTTTTTTAGCTTACCAGTATTGTCGTACAACTCCGAAGCGGCTGAGTTCAGAACCCCATTCATGGCCTCGTCCGCCTCTTGAGTGGCCTCAAACTGCTCTGTGAGAACGCCCAGCGGCACTGCAACAATAAGAAGGAAGAAATTTTAGTCACAACTAAAATACCTTCGAGGAAAAACGGCGGTGAAATACTTAACCCGTCACCAGTCACCACACGGACCAACCAAGCGTATGGTTTTTATTTCAATACTAGATTTTGCCCGCGGCTTCGCTCGCGTTAGAAAGAGACAAAAAGTAGCCTATGTCACTCTCCATCCCTTCAACAATCTCCATTTAAAAAATCACTACAATTCGTCGCTCCGTTTTGCTGTGAAGGACGGACAAACAAACAGACACACACACTTTCCCATTTATAATATTAGTGTGGATGTATGTAGCTGATTAAATATAATATGTATAAGTAGGTACGCTAGATTTTATTTTATTTTAAACATACCTGGTTAATTTAAAATAATTCCTAATAATTCCAATTTTTAAATCAATAAGTGGCTTTATTTAATCAAAGCCCATTGTTACATTTCGGTAACTAATTAACATGTTAATGCATGAAATGTGATGTAGGTACTTGACCGTCGATTATTTTGTAAATACCTCATTATTGTGTAAAATTTAAATACAACGGTTTCGTAGAATTGAGCGGATATAATTATATCGATGCAACAGCATGGACATGGACAACCCATATATATATATATATATTAGTACACTAACAAACAACGGAATAACATCTCAGTTTTTTTAAAACCTGTCCAAAAAATATTTTGCGTTTGTTTTAAGAGGTGTTCCGCAAATCCGCATCTCACACCGCATAATACTTGTTTTATCTCCCAAAATATTTCTCAACCCGCATAAAATTTTAAGTATTTTAAAAACGGAAAAGAAAAGCAAAACTTGCGCTCGTAAAACATCCAACCATTGTGTACCAAGACCTCGAGAGATGCAAACAAAATGTGTTACTTACCGAGTTACTTTCAAACAAGTTGGACTAGAGGTAGATAGGTACTTGAAAACAACCACGCCACACACTTTTCGTAGGTACTAACAATCTAGAAATAAACACAGAGAGGTACAGGAGCTTTATACGACTAGGTCGACTAGCCAAAACTAACGTTTCGTGTTGATTCAAGGGCTTGTGGTCATATCCGTGTTTCGTGCCCCTGTAGCCGGATCTCCTTTGTTGTGTTACACGTGTCATCCGGCTCATTTGACACGTGCGATTCGGCCACTTGTAATTAAGATACCGAAGGTGAAGTAACAAGAACTCCTAAGTACAGGTCGATTACAAAGATATGTATAACTTTTTCACCTTATTACAATGCAATAAGGTGAAAAAGTGGATACATATCTCTGTAGTCGACTGTACTTAGGAGTTCTTGTTACTTCGCCGTCGATACGTAACCAAACTATTAAAACCGGCCAAGAGCGTGTCGGGCCACGCTCAGTGTAGGGTTCCGTAGTTTTCCGTATTTTTCTCAAAAACTACTGAACCTATCAAGTTCAAAATAATTTTCCTAGAAAGTCTTTATAAAGTTCTACTTTTGTGATTTTTTTCATATTTTTTAAACATATGGTTCAAAAGTTAGAGGGGGGGGACGCACTTTTTTTTCCTTTAGGAGTGATTATTTCCGAAAATATTAATATTATCAAAAAACGATCTTAGTAAACCCTTATTCATTTTTAAATACCTATCCAACAATATATCACACGTTGGGGTTGGAATGAAAAAAAATATCAGCCCCCACTTTGCATGTAGGGGGGGTACCCTAATAAAACATTTTTTTCCATTTTTTATTTTTGCACTTTGTTGGCGTGATTGATATACATATTGGTACCAAATTTCAGCTTTCTAGTGCTTACGGTTACTGAGATTATCCGCGGACGGACGGACGGACGGACGGACGGACGGACAGACAGACATGGCGAAACTATAAGGGTTTTTAGTTGACTACGGAACCCTAAAAATGGTAAAAACAAAGTTTTATTTTCGTAACTTTTTTTTTCTATTAACTCATAATGCGATAATGTTCATAAGGTACAGCGGGACAAATGTCGACTGGGGGGCAAATGTAACTGGTCCATTTTTTCCATGTTTTACAATGTTTGCTTCATTAAATAGAGTGTCCACCGGTTATATATAGTAGGCGTGTTCAGTGGATACATGTAGAACTGAAAATCATAGTGTGATAATGGAAAAAATGGATTAGTTACAATTGCCCCCAGTCGAAATTTGCCCCGCTGTACCTTATATATAACTTTGACAGTTAATAGGAGTCGAATATGTCCCAGGTCAGCTTGGAAACAATTACGTATCTAAAACAAAGAATATAATAGGCACTCACTCTAGGATGTAAACTTGTAAAGGCTCTTTAATCTACCTATATTGAGTACTTAGTGGTAACTGGTACGTATTGAGTACGTATTAAGCTCAGGACAGTCAGGACCGGGACATGTGGCGTACTAGAAGAGAGGCCTATGCTCAGCAGTGGGCGATAAAGGGCTGATATGATGATGATGATTGAGTACGTGGGTAAAGTAATTCGACCTTGAATATAGTCAAATTAACTGCTCTAAAATTTATAACATTAGGTGAATCTCTGCCGTCCTATCACTAAAACCCATCTAACCCACAAATGATAGTTTTGAGATAAGTATGGGCAAAAAACATAAAAACCCATATCTCTAGGAAATGTGTCGATTTAGTCCAGATTTCTTTTATTCTTAAATTAAAACTAAATTCACGCTAACATTATTTAAAATCAATTTAATTAAATATTGTTTAATTTATTAGAAATTCGCCATTTTGTGTTTAAGTTATGCAAATAATTCCTAAAATATGTATGATTTTACTGTTAAAACACGGTTAAGTATACTTTAGCCGTTTTTTAGGATTGAATAATACATAAAACATGGCTTAATAACGGCAAAGTAAATTTACGTGTTTATAGTAATCGTAACTGAGCATTGCATAATAATCTAAAAACATAGCTTAATAACCGCAAAGACACTAAACAATTTTATACTATCGTATATGCTCTAAAAAAATGCTGTAGGTAACCGTTTTTAAGCTATGCAATGACTACTAACATCGAAATAATTTGTATGCATTCCTAATCTAAAAGCCCGCTATATGACAAACCAGCGACGATTACTAGGTTTTAGCATTGTCATTCTTTTTAAAAGGAGTTTATCATTTTAGCAATGTCCCGTTTACCCGCAGTACCTGCACTAAGTTTCAAGAGCAATTCAATTTGTTAAATGAATAAAAGACAACTGTATGATATTGTAACCATTTATTTGCATGCATAAAAAACCTCGTTATAAGTTATGTTACAAATTAACATATTTAAACTTAATATAATATTCTAACATTAGTGAAAACTAACATAACATTAATATGAAACAATAAAATTCGCTTTTTACATTGCAACAAATCAATTTGCTATACCGACACGGCGAAAGGGTGTCGCTCTTGGATATCCAAAGTTATTCGTATTATTACTATAATACACTATTAAAATAATGTTTTTATTACCGAGTTATATAAGGTTAAAAACGGTTGACATTGGCAGTTCTTACAAAAAGAAACACGGATTTCATTTATTATTCGCCAAGCAAGTGAAAATAGCAATCTTTATTTATTTTATACTTCAAAAATTCAAAATACATCTAGGATTGTTTGACATAATAATTTTCTCTCTTTCCGCTTGATTCCGTTCTTCTTAAAATTTATTTTTCTTTTTTTGTGCGTTTGGTTTTCGACAGTTGTATTATTAATATTAATATTACGAGTGTAGTGCTCTATATCGACGGTGGTTCTACATCGATAAATGGTTATATGTACTTATTTGTAGGTCAGTCCTCCTTTTCTGTATGTAAAACTTCTGGATTTGAAGGGTCTGAATAAATTGGTACAGCAGAATACTTGTATATCATACCTATTTTTTTTTTCTTAAAACTAGAATCAATATAGAGATCTTTGTTAACAATTTCTGGTAAAATCAGGTGCATCATTGCTTAAAATTGTATTAACTAGGTTAAATTTAAGTCTGTTTCTCTGTTGTTTGTATGAATTGGAGCGGATAAATCAAGATAAAGCTTTATTTTGGATGATACATATGTTATCATTTTACAATTTTTACATGCTAGGTATAGAGTTCTTCTTCTTTCGAGTCATCACTTGTAATTTCAATGCGTCTGCGACGGAATAGTCAAAAACCTTCTTTCCTTATATCAAGATGAGAAGCATTTTACGAATGATTAAAGAAGTAAACGTTGTTCGATTTTGTTACAACGAAGGATAAACCCAAATTCGATGATCGTCAGCAACGGTTTTAGCTTGGACCAGTAAAAGAGAGTTTTAAAATTGATGTATTTTCGTCAGCATTGAAAATTAAAGCAGAAACGTTCGACGTGGCTAAGTTAGGCAAAGAATTCTGAGGTGTCAATCTCAAAAATTCTTGAAACAATACACAACGATAGAATGTTCCTTGGTTAAAGATCGAGTTGAGCAATCCCCTTCTGTTCTACATTTATTAAACTTACTGCTGGTGTGATGACTTGTGGTCGGTTTTTCGGTATTCATTTTATTCGCAGATCTCTGTTATCGTTTGTATCCTGAAGTTCGTAACAAGCCTAAAAGAAATAACATTAATTAATTTGATTTTTGACTGCATTATTAAATCAGCTTGACGGTAATATAATGTTGCGCAAGTAATCCATACCTACATAGGTACTAAAACATTGTAAGGTAAATAAATGCTTACAAAATGTATGTGGCTATGGCAATGCCTACATAGCAATAGGATCGTATAATGTAATTTCTTGACTTTTTTGTTTACGCTTTATTTGTACACAATAGTTTTAACTGGGCTCTTGATCGAATAACTTATGAGTTAGGTATTTACTTGTCGCGGAAAACGTGTGATAATACGTTAGCAAAACGCAAGTTGTGCTTGAAAAAACCTTAAAAAAAAGATATTTAACACTTACCTGGTCTTCGGTTTCTTAACATTTTAAGGAGAAAATGTTCATTCACCGGTCACTACAGCCTTCGCACAACCTTCTGCGCGCGAGCCGCTCGGCTGACTGTCGGACTGGCGCAATAACTTTGGAAAGTATACTTTTACAACTAGCGAGGTTTTAGTGTAGCTTTGCTGGTTTGTCCTGTTTCAGTGTGGCATTATGAATATTTTTTAGTAATAAATTCACCGTAATGCGCAGTAACTAGGTTTTAGTGATGTATTTGTAACCGAAATTATAATGAAAGTCTTTAAATACACGGTTAAAGGACTTTAGCCGTGTTTAAGCGTAGTATTTTATTTAAAAAAGTGAATGTTATAAAATGTAATAACGCAATTAAACGGCTTTAATGGGAATTTATGAAGCTTATGTCAAGTAACGTTGTTATAGTTATGTATCGTGTGATAAAACTATGAAGATAAACAACTGCTAAGCGCTTTAATATAAGTTATAGAAGACAAATGTGGGTTTGCGGTTTTATACTATTGAAAAGGGTTATAAAATAGTGCACTTAGCGAGGTATGTCGACTCTGTATCTCGGTAACTAAAAATGATAAAAATATGATTCCAAGACCAGTCGATGGGGAATTCTTTCCTATTTAAGAATATTTATCCAAATGAAAACTGGTAATATGCAGCTTAGAGGGGTTCTAGTGATAGGAAGGCAGATCTAGTAATGAAGATGATTTACCACCTGTGGAACTACCGGAAGCAGTGATAAACGCATTTTTAGTGTTGTAGTTTCCTCGCTGCGGTGAGGGGAAAAGTTTTGTGTTACACACGGGTGCAAATGTATTTTACTTCTCGTGTATTGAAAAACTCGCCAAGTTCAGGATTCTATTCTCGAACCACTGGCTTCGCTCGTGGTTCAACTATAGAATCCTTTCACTTGCTCGTTTTTCAATTCCACACTCGACGTTAAAATACAACTGCCCCCTTGTATAACAAATAACTATTGTGTCAAGTAGGTATTAGGTATTTACTATTATGTATTGTATGAGAAAGACACATCTGTTTCAGTTATGGTTATGTTGTTGTTGAATGTCCTAAAACACCCCATAGGTGCACACTTGCACAGGGCCTCCACCAGAACATAATTCTCGGCCAAAACATAATTTTCGACTAAATTCATCAGATTTCTTGAATATTTTTTTGACATTCGTTTTTTTCGTGACGTGTTCAAAGGTCTATGAGAATATTTTGTCCGTGTGTCTGTCTGTAGCCGATTTGGATTTCACTTTTTATTTGAAAGTTGAATTAGTCGGGAGTGTTCTTTTCTTAGCCATGTTTGAGGAAAGTCAGTCCATTAAATATGTCGGGGATTTTTAAAAATTTTATTAACAATGTATCAGAATATAATTAATTTTTGTACTGTTTTTCTATCCCTCACAAAGTGCCGACTAATCGGCCCTTTTTGCCGACTAGTCGCCCACTATTCGCCGACTACGAATGTGGCCGGATAATCGGCTTTCCCGACTAGTCGATACATCCCTAGTTGAAAGTTTGAAACGTTTTACCGTAACTGCGTCCATTAGTCTCGATGCGACGCATGATTTGACTAATATCGTCACTACTCTGAAAAAACTTATATCTTCTTCTGTCAATGAAAAGAATAAAAATGTTATAAGTATGTATGCAATGCATATAGACTTACTGCGTTTTAACTTTGAGGAGCAGTGTGAGATACGAGATTTTTTCAAAGTAGTGACGATATGGAGTAATGAATAATTAACCGACTTCAAAAAAGGAGGAGGTTCTCAATTCGACTGAATGTTTTTTTTTTATTTTTTTTTTGTATGTATGTTACTCGATATCTCCGAGGATCGTGGACCGATTTTCAAAATTTTTTTTTTGATCGAACGGGTATAACCCCGAGATGGTCCCATTGGCACCAAGTCGGGGTCTGATGATGGGATCTTGGAGAAATCGAGGGAACTCTTCAAATGTTATAGGCACATGTAATGTTCTTAGTGTATTTTTCAAAGGTACACCAGTATTTACGCCTGATGGTAATAATTTTATGTGGCTGAGCTGATGATGGAAGGTCAACTCCTCAACGGTTAGGAGTTAAAGGATAATTCTTTCACTACTGTACATATATTCGGACTGATACATATAATATCACTAGGAACCACTAAAAATCAACAAATAAATTAACTTTTTAACAAAAAATAAAACCGCCTTCAAAAAAAGCGTGTTACAAAACACAGAGAAACTAAAAAGCCAAAAATAATAAACCTTCGAATTCAGATTTCTTATCGGATTGCAATAATCTAAACATCCAAATTATAAACAAATCAATTATTTTTGGAGTCGGGGCCAGCCTGCGTATGGTTGGGTGGGGCAAACAGGAAATAGCAAGGCGACTAACAGGTCTGGTACCGACTACAAAAATAATTGATTTGTTTATAATTTGGATGTTTAGATTATTGCAATCCGATAAGAAATCTGAATTCGAAGGTTTATTATTTTTGGCTTTTTAGTTTCTCTGTGTTTTGTAACACGCTTTTTTTGAAGGCGGTTTTATTTTTTGTTATTATTACTTTACTCTTAACAATGTGTCGTCTAATCATGAATAATGCGCTTTACCGATCGACTGTACTACATTGAAAGGTCGTCCACCTTTAATGATTTCCGCGCATACGTGGTCTCTTGACTCAATGCGTTGATATGCGCGCTGATCCTTAGAAAGAGAAGTAGTAGGTAGAAAATCCGCTTTTGCTTGTGAATGACGTAATTCATGCATATAAAATGACCAGCAGGTCAAGTAGATGACGGGTATATATGTATTTAACCGTGCCTGGTCATTAATGGAAAGTCTTCTATCCACTACAAAATTAGGTATTCAAGTAATAAATAAGTCAGGTAATCAAGTAAAAGTTGTGTGGTGAGATAATCGAACTTTTGTTTGTTTTTTAATATTTAAAATTGCAAACGGGACTTAATCGCGCATTTACTATGTTTTCAGCAGCTCTCGGAGCAGTCTGCTCCGAGACCACGGGGACAATGCCGTCCTTGAAACCTCGGAGGTTAGTGTTTAAAACATAGTAAATACGCGATTAAGTCCCGTTTGCAATTTTAAATATGTGTAAAAATCGTGAAAGTTTGAATCAGTGTTTTTTAATAGTCAAGAACTTGCTTCGAATAAAAAGGTGTAACTACTGAATTGCCATTTTTAAATCAATAATAAGGTATTGCATATGGTGGGCAACGCGCATGTATCTACTCCCTCCCATTGCTATTTCTAGATTTGTTTATATGTAGGTATTCTTATTAGTTATAAATCGCTTCAAATTACATTTCTTTTTAAGAACAAATTGCTCGGCCTCATTGCAGCTAATCACATTATCAGAAGTAATTAATTTCTGCGCTAACGCAAAATTAAATGCACCGGAGAAATAAATTTGGGCCTCTGAATTCCATAGAGAATGTCGACCATTTTTAAAATATTAAAGATTAAGGATTTCAAAGGTATTTTCCCCTTTGGATCTGTACAAATCGTAAAGATTTTCAGTCCATTTTTGTAATATTTACCCAGAATAAATATTACTTAATCTAAAAGATGCTACGATAAACTGAACATCGAGCTCAGAAGAAACATTTTCAGAGGCATCTATGAGCACCCCTGTTTTGTTATAAGTTGTACAAAAAAAACCGTCACATTTTCTTAGTACCTAAGTGTGGAATTGCACGCAAGCATAGCGGGAGTTATAGAAAAAGCCTTTTCCGTAGAGAGTTATGAAATGCCTTAGCACCTTATTTTTATCACGCAGAAACCTCTTTAAAAAAAATGCAGAAACCTCTGCGAGCAATGATATATATATACACATAAATAGGTATCTATTTACACGGGTGCAACATTGTTACTGGCAAATACTCAATGTAAATTGAGACTCTAGTGTTAATTAAGCACTCCCACAAATAAATGTACCTACTATTCCACTCTAACGCCGTGGTTTACGTGGGCATACGAAATCAAACCTTATCGATATGGAAGTAGACGATGCGATGAAACGCGACGGCGACGGTCGCGCGACCGTCGCCCACGCAAGACACGGCGTTAGTGTAAGACAAGTCCTCAGTGGAAGCTGGGTGCAGAGCGTTCGGCGGGGCGGACGAGCAACGCAGCGTCGACTCAGGACACTTGTATGAGCTCAGGCCTTACACTAAGGCGTGTAAGAATTGAGGGATATCATGGCAAAAATCGCACATAGGTAATCAGTAGGCCTCGATCAGACTGGCAATCCAGCAGGTCGCAGGTCGAATCCTGTCGGAGGTGTGATTTTTTCATTTTAATTTAAAAATACCTACTTAATATTACTCGCAGACGTTTCTGCATGAAAAAAATGAAGTTTTATTAATATTTTTAGAAATTATATTAATTTTTCACAATTATTTTATTGCACGTGTGTTGAAAATTATGTCTTATTCGAGCGTAAGAATATCATAGATTGACGCGTTGTAACTATACCTAACAACAATTGGCAATATTCAACTTTCACATGCTACATGAAATGTAACTTTATTTTACTCACAACCCGTAATTTTTTTAAAACCAGTCAGATGACGCCGTTTCCAATCACAAAATAGGTTTTTGTTTATTTTCCATAAACCGCTAGCTATCCATTTAGATCGAATTTAAATGTTATCGCATTTTACAAGGTATAAAATATTTATACTTTTTAAAAAATAAAATATTCGAAATACGTAAATAACGTTCGTGTAGGTAGGCAATTTAAGCAAATTTTATCAATTTTATTGTATATATTTTTGACAAAATTAGGAGGACCATGGGGACCAAAACCACGGTTTGGATAAGAAAATATAAATAATTATCAGTTTGAAATCAACCTGTATTGCTTAATAACATTAAGCACTAAAGTTTACGTATTTTTATGTAATTTGAACAAGAAAATAACGTACGCCTGGAACCAATTTATAAACTGTCACTCTTTTTCCGTGCAAGAGAAAAATTCAATGTTTACAGAACCGCATTGAATTTTCCTTTCGATCCCGATGGTTGTCGATATGACACGTGAACACATAGCGGCTTTGCACCGCTATATTTACGAAGAGTTTGAAACGGTTTAAATAATTGTAAAGAACACTTACAATTCTTTCAATTCTACATATGTATGGACTGGCTAAATCGTTGTCGGGTCAGATGTCATTCGGTGAATAGCTAAAAATTAAGAAGAATCCGGAAGCAATAAGGCGTAAGATTAATTATTTATAAATATTATGCAATATCAGAAGTCGTAAAGAGTGTTTTCATTATGTATACGCAAGTATGCAGATGAAAGCATCACGCTACCCTAAAACAAGAAAGATTTTTCTGGATTTTATAGCAAAAGAAACTCTTAATAACATGAATAAAAAGCAAACGTCATGAAAATATTGAAAATCCTTAATCTTTTATGTCGTAATGTAGTTACTATCGGTCTGGAGTTTGTATAGGTAAATATAAAATTAAATTTTTAGGGCCCCCGATTCATAAAAAGAGATTTAAGAATTTGATATGGTTGCCTGAATTTTCAAATTTAATGTAAAATATGTATGTTGAAAATGTGTGACGTGTTTATGTATATTTTTTTTATTTATTAATTTGTGCACCATTTGTAAAGTAGTGATTTTTTGGTATGTACTTGAAATACTCACACTTGTCACCTTTTGTCTTGCAAATGTCTTATTTTTACAACTCGCAATTTTATCCACATAAACTTAAAAGCAACACAAAACATCAGTTTTGACAAATGAAATGCAACATGCACATAAGATAACTTTACCCTGAAGACGAAAATGGACGGACCGCATAAAGACATCCATAAGTATAACCCATAACTACAAATTTTCTTACCACAAGCAAACACAACTTTGAGGTACATCCTGTTGGTGCGGTTGCAAGGGTTCCCGAAGATTGTTCTGGAAGCCAGCACCTCACACCTTCTCTTCCCGTGACAACTTTGCATCACTTTGCTGCCTGCCATTAGCGCCTTGCAATCTGCGTAAGAAAAAGGTGATTACGTTTTAAAGTACGCTCAACAATAGGTAGGTTGTTTACTATGGGATATGGGACGTTAAATTTAACACAAATTAATTAAAGGTAATATAGGAATTCGGAAATATTTTCAAAGAAAAAATAAATTAAAGTCAATTTCAAACATACTCTGTTTGATCTTGCTTACGTCTTCTTAATGACCCTGTATGACGTGCAGGTAGCTACATAAATGGAAGTACACATTAAAGGTACATGAATGAGGGCAGGAACAAGTGGGCCAGCCATCAATCAGGTGGCGAGAGTCGCGTCGCGAACACCTGACGCGAAACTAATAGCGCTGCTAAATTAAAAACCGGAGTAGGACGAAAATACGGAGGTTTACCCACCTGGGGTGTAAGGTTTAGGAAGTGTTTACTTTACTACAAGGTCGCGAGGATTGGATACAATTTTATCTGCCAGTGCGAGTGATATGCTAAAAAAGTAAGAGACTGACATGGTATCGAATAGATAATAATTATGTCACATCAATTCCAAGTTCGTGGCAAAGGTACTGAACAACGCAAAGCAGACTTTCAAAAGAACTGCAGTCTCATTGGAATATTTTGCAGACATAATAAGCCGCTTTGTTACTTTTTTAGCGACTCGGGACGAAAGAAACTAATGAATAGGTATTATAGTTTGATTTTTTTAACCTTCTTAAGTTCCGTGACTGGAATCGATAATTGATAAACCCTGAGGTCCGACCTATAATTTGACCACGGTTCCCCCTCCCTCTCACCCAGAATACAAAACTGAATCCGCCCTTGAATATCACACTACTAAAATGCAAATGAAACTTACATCCCTAGGGATTCAGTACGTACCATTGAGTCTGAATCGAATACCTTACTGGAGTTCACAGCAAAATACAAAGCAAATCCTGAAAATGTTGAATACATACTATATGGAAAGACAAAGTTTACTCTCAACAGAACTTAAACGGGTAATATATGGGACGAATTAATATGTCTCGTAGCAGTGAAATGCAGTTTTGGAACTAAAATACGGTAGGTACGAGATATAACAGAATGGGACATTTAAAGGAGTGTTCAGATCCGAGCGAAGCGTGTCTAGACACAATCAAGATTTACTTAGGGTTGTCATTTTTTTTTTTTTTAATTCTTCAATCGTACATCGGGGATTACCTATATCTGATTCAGTTGATTCAGTTGTTGGGAATGCTTATAAATAAGTGGGTAGAATAGGTTACAATATAAATTATAAAACTTTGCAGCTCAAGAATACAAAGAAATTGAGGTTATTATAAGCGGCTAAACAGCGATATCATACTAAATTGGTTTCAGTATCGGGTTCTGTGTAGCTGCTTGTCCGTCACAAAAGTCCGTCCGTCAACATACAGCAAGGCTTTTTCAACAACAAAAAAGACAAAAATTAAAAATTTATCTTTTGTTGTTTATCCTCTATTTAATAGAGGTACGTATACAAAAATAAAACCATTTTTTTTACCACGTGTGGCAAACAGGTATACGGTCCGCCTGATGGAAAGCGGTCACCGTAACCTATGGACGCCTGCAACTCAAGGGGTGTCACATGCGCGTTGCCGACCCATTAGAAACTTGTACACTCCTTTTTTGAAGAACCCCACACTGTAGTTCATCGGGAATACCTCGGCATCCCAGCCCATTCCACAGCCGGAGCGTCCGCGGAAGGATATTCCTCTAAAACCGCACGGTGCACGACCATTTAGGTTGCAAGGTGTGCGGATAAGCGCCCTGTCAATGGCGAGCGGTGCGATGATGAAAAGTGGCCGTTGGCATCATGTCAAACAGTTGCTCAGAACACAACCCATTGTAAGTACAGACAGGGGCGGCTCACTCCGCGATCCTTTCGCCGCGCTACAAGTACATGCCGGCGGCCGCGAGTTCGCGGCCCATTCAGTGGCGACGACCTTGGCGCGGTGCAATAGAATTCAATGTCGTCTGCACGCGTGCGGTCCGTTTGTTAATGTAGGTAAGAATTTAGAATGGAGGCGTTTTGTGAACATCAAAGGAGTGAGCCTTCTGTACTTGTACTATTATATATTCTGTGGTACAGGCGATAGAACACACATAAGGAGGCGAAGTTTCTCCTTAGATTTAAGGGTTCAATACCGCCTGTAAGTTTGGGATTATAAAAATTGGTCAGTGCTTACCTGTTAGAAAACCGGACAAATAGAGAGACTTTCGCCAAAGTTCCTATCAACGACTCACGATAAAAATAGGGAACTATTAACTATGTATTTATTCTTCAATAGTATTTTATGCAACAGGCGTTTAAAGGAGGTCAAAAAATACGAGTGGTGAATTTGAGGCGAAGCCGAAAATTGTTACCTACGCCACTTATTAAGACGACATGAGTATTTTTTGACTCAGTTAAACACCGTTGCATATAATAGTTTTTCTACGACCACGCACTTAGTTTTTAATAGTTTTCTTGAATAACTTTCGTGAAATTCACACTGTTTCCTGTATTTTGACGCAAAGGTTTGCACTGTCAGCTCAGCTGCCCAAAGCCTTCCCGCGCACGCGCGCAGTATCGTTATAACAATGCATTGCCATGGTTACAGAGCCATACAATGCGTTTTCAGTTTTTTCGATACTGCGCGCATGCGCGGAAAGCCGGCCGACGCTTGTTTTGGGGAATAGACTTTTATGTAGGGTTTTAAAGAACTATGCACGACCCCGTAAATGACGAGTAACAACTCGGGAGTAGAAAAAATATTTAAAAAGTCAAAGGCGCCATCCCTGTTCAAGAATACGTGCGACATTTTTATTTAACACACTTGCACTTTCAGTTGTTTCTTGATTTCAGAAATAAAGATTTATATACCGTTTGTCCGGTAACTATTTAAATAACTTTAAATAATAAAATTCAATAGGTAAGTACTAAAACTAAGCAACGCGATTTATATTTAAATTAAAAGTGGTATATCTACTCAAATGTTATAGAAAAATAGTTCTCACTAAAAAACCCAAGCGTTAGTTACAATACCTCATACATTGCATTATCCGATTACCAGTTACATACAATCTATAGACCAACCACACCTGGAATTTATTCCAACAGTTTATAGAATATCAGATTCCATAGACTGTAAGATCCTTTATTTAAATTCTCAGACCGAAACCCTAGTAAAGGATCGGAAGGAAGGAGGAGGAAGGAGGATTATGTGGCTTTCCTGATAAAACCAACAATTATGGAAGTGAGGTCATTAGATAGGTAACTCGTATTCACTTCTGCATACTACATTTCGTTCTATGTACACCAAAATGAATTCACCCTAGAACTGAAATTGAGTCTTTGTAAGAAAATTAGTTGATGCAATGTATATTTTCACGCACCGCTGAGCAAGTGCGGCGAATATACTACATATACGGATTACGGTTATGTTTACAGCGGTATTACTGTGGGCTAGGTACTATCGTTATTCATTATCATTGGCCATAACGTCTATTGCGTCGACTGACAGTCTACCGCAGTCTGACAAGAAAAGTTTGCGGAAATCGACGCTGAGACAACTTGGCATCACTTCTAACTTTTATCAGCGAGTGCAGCAGCAACCATGACTCGTCAAAAATTGAAGGGCTAGGTAATAAGAGTGTCATTTTTTTACTGAAATATCGCAGATCTGCAACGGATTAAGCTCGATAGAGCGACAGAGTTCATAGAAATACCTATTAAAAGGCCTTATTATATTAACTATATTGGTTTTTGGACCAATTTTCCGAGTAGTACAATAAGTTTTACAATAAACCTGACAACCGGGCTGGCCTAGCGCGTAGTAACCCTGCCTGCCTCACCACTTACCGACGACACAAGCCTTCTTGAGCTTACCGTGGGACTCAATCAATCTGTGTTAGACTGTCCTATAATATTTATTAATTTAAATCTTACTCTCGTCAGCCATTCCTTTCTGCGAGCACTCCGTGGAGAACAGGGTGCGTCCAAATTCAGCATCGTACACGGCAATCCTCGAGTACGGGTTGCAGCCGATGGTCAGGGTCTGGTTTTCACAGGCCACGATGCTCCGGAACTCATCTGTAAGTAACGGGAGTTCATCACTAAATAATCACATATAATGATAGTATTATTGTCAACACACCTCGGACAATGATGATGAAATATATGAAAAACCGGCCAAGAGCGTGTCGGGCCACGCTTGGTGTAGGGTTCCGTAGTTTACCGTATTTTTCTCAAAAACTACTGAACCTATCAAGTTCAAAATTATTTTCCTAGAAAGTCTTTATAAAGTTCTACTTTTGTGATTTTTTTCATATTTTTTAAACATATGGTTCAAAAGTTAGAGGGGGGGGGACGCACTTTTTTTTCCTTTAGGAGCGATTATTTCCGAAAATATTAATATTATCAAAAAACGATCTTAGTAAACCCTTATTCATTTTTAAATACCTATCCTACAATATATCACACGTTGGGGTTGGAATGAAAAAAAATATCAGCCCCCACTTTACATGTTGGGGGGGTACCCTAATAAAACATTTTTTTCTATTTTTTATTTTTGCACTTTGTTGGCGTGATTGATATACATATTGGTACCAAATTTCAGCTTTCTAGTGCTAACGGTTACTGAGATTATCCGCGGACGGACGGACGGACGGACGGACGGACGGACAGACAGTCATGGCGAAACTATAAGGGTTCCTAGTTGACTACGGAACCCTAAAAAGGCGCGTTCCTACACGCACAGTCTAAGCTCGTGTAGGTGAACGCGTACCATGTTTGTATGAGTAAGACATGACAAGATGATTGGTCGCGTTTGACAGGCGGTAAAGAACTGTGAGGAGAGCGGGTGGGTGGCACTTTCAGCGGGGAGCGGGAGTTAAGTAGCCATATAGACCCAGAGCCCAGGCCCGCCAGACCTTCCTCAAATTCTCAAGGATGAAACTTTGGGACAATGTAGAGTTCATATCGGCGGTTAATGTGTGCATATTTTCTAGTTCGGCCCATCGGCCAAGTTTTTGCTATCAAGTGATGAAGGTGAAAAAAAAAGTGCTTACTTTCCTTAAATTCTCAAGGCTGATTTTTATATATGTGTTAGAGCACGTTGTTAGAAATTGGTTATCATCAATGCCAGACCGTTTCCGCCGGCCATAACTTTTACCAGACGCGACAAAGTTGGCAAAAAACGACTCTAACTTACCTCATTTTCTCAAGCCTGATTTTGATATATGATACGCAGGGACCTGTAACTAGACCGTTTGTAAGCAGCCAGACCAATCGGATGGACCCAACCATCCGCCAGACCGACTTAAAGTTTCGATATGAGCATTAGTAGAATTGAAATATTCCGGGTCTATAAAAGCTAAAAACTTGAATTTTCTACATTAAGCTACGTGTATATTGTATACTTGACGTAATAAGCGACTTTCAAAAATTTTACTTCTAAGGAAATAAAAAAATGAAAGTTTATATGTGGTGCAAGATTAATTTTAAGCTATGAATTTTATTTACACTGCGTAAGTACATGTGTATTTTATTATAAATATAACTTTTACCAGACGCGACAAAGTTGGCAAAAAACGACTCTAACTTACCTCATTTTCTCAAGCCTGATTTTGATATATGATACGCAGGGACCTGTAACTAGACCATTTGTAAGCAGCCAGACTAATCGGATGGGCCCAACCATCCGCCAGACCGACTTAAAGTTTCGATATGAGCATTAGTAGAATGGAAATATTCTGGGTCTATAAAAGCTAAAAACTTGAATTTTCTACATTAAGCTACGTGTATATTGTATACTTGACGTAATAAGCGACTTTCAAAAATTTTACTTCTAAGGAAATAAAAAAATGAAAGTTTATAATATGTGGTGCAAGATTAATTTTAAGCTATGAATTTTATTTACACTGCGTAAGTACATGTGTATTTTATTATAAATATAACTTTTACCAGACGCGACAAAGTTGGCAAAAAACGACTCTAACTTACCTCATTTTACCTCATTACCTCATGAGTCGGTCTGGCGGATGGTTGGCTCCATCCGATTGGTCTGGCTGCTTACAAATGGTCTAGTTACAGGTCCCTGCGTATCATATATCAAAATCAGTCTTGAGAAAATGAGGTAAGTTAGAGTCGTTTTTTGCCAACTTTGTCGCGTCTGGTAAAAGTTATATTTATAATAAAATACACATGTACTTACGCAGTGTAAATAAAATTCATAGCTTAAAATTAATCTTGCACCACATATAAACTTTCATTTTTTTATTTCCTTAGAAGTAAAATTTTTGAAAGTCGCTTATTACATCAAGTATACAATATACACGTAGCTTAATGTTGAAAATTCAAGTTTTTTAGCTTTTATAGACCCGGAATATTCCAATTCTACTAATGCTCATATCGAAACTTTAAGTCGGTCTGGCGGATGGTTGGGTCCATCCGATTGGTCTGGCTGCTTACAAACGGTCTAGTTACAGGTCCCTGCGTATCATATATCAAAATCAGGCTTGAGAAAATGAGGTAAGTTAGAGTCGTTTTTTGTCAACTTTGTCGCGTCTGGTAAAAGTTATGGCCGGCGGAAACGGTCTGGCATTGATGATAACCAATTTCTAACAACGTGCTCTAACACATATATAAAAATCAGCCTTGAGAATTTAAGGAAAGTAAGCACTTTTCTTTTTCACCTTCATCACTTGATAGCAAAAAATTGGCCGATGGGCCGAACTAGAAAATATGCACACATTAAACGCCGATGTGAACTCTACATTTTCCCAAAGTTTCATCCTTGAGAATTTGAGGAAGGTCTGGCGGGCCTGGGCTCTTGATCCTTTATTGTACTGTGATAATAGAGTGGTCATCATAATATATGACGGGGTCCTCAAAAGTCTCTGAACAAGCCCGTTATTATTATTTTATTGTAAATTATAATGGAATTTAAAATCCAACTCAGAATTATAATTAAAATTCATGAGCCCAAAGGGAACCATTATTTCACTTGTAATTAACATTACTTCTAAAATCAGTTTTTATGTAAATTATTATTTATTCAGTTATTAATTTCTGATACAGAATATGTGGAAAGCTCGGTTTCTGGAAAGTACGTAATTACCTATGTTATCTTAGTATCATAGGATGAGGTAGCACCGATAGTAGAAAAAGTAAGACCGAATCGACTAGCATGGTATGGACATGTAATGCGGAAAGATGAAAGGCATGTGACGAGAAAGATATTACGAATGAATGTGGAAGGTGGTGGAAGTAACGGGAGAGGAAAACCGAAGAAGAGGTGGATGGACTGTGTGAGACATGATATGGAACTAAAACAAGTTAATGATGAGATGACGAGTGATAGAGATGTATGGATGAGAAAGACATGCTGCGCTGACCCCAAGTGACTGGGATAAGGGCAAGAGAATGATGATGATGATGATCATAGGGTGAGGTCCTTAAAGCTTGCTTATCACATAAAAAAACCACGTCACTGTGTTCCGTTTTTAGGGTTCCGTACCATTAAGGTACAAAAGTAACCCTTATGGTGCCGCTCTGTCCGTCTGTCTGTATGTCTGTCTGTCACATTACTAAATATCTCGAGAACTACTTATGCTATCGATTTGAAAGGAACAATTATGAACATTGGTAACCTCTACAAATTGAAGGTATATTTTATTAGATATTAAAGTGGGCAAACTGTAAATTTAATGTCAAATTACTAGGTTTTAAACTATTTTTTATTTATTTTTTTGTTTTGGAAAAAAAAATTTGAAGGAAATTGTAAAAAATAAATATTACAACTAAAAATATCTATTTAAATTTGTAAATAAATATTAGTTAACGAATTCACCGAGAGATGGCGCTATACCTATACTTCCAGTCAAGTCCTTAAAGTTGTTACGTTAATTTATTTTTATTGTTTTCCGTCACGCATGACAGTTTTCGTAGATATAATTGTAAAGGCTTACTGCTACAATAGCTAGATTGTTTTTCCTCGAATCAAAAACACTTTTAATTTATTAATTTTCATCAGACCTGCTCGTAAAAGGTGTTGTACCACTTGTACCCTACCTACGTTAGCATACTGAGGCGTAGGTAATGAAATGAGTTTTTTTTTTCCCACGGGCGTGGTAGATATTTTTAAGAGCGTGTCAGATTTTGGACTTTTAAATATACTATGTGTATTAAGGGCGGAAAGTGAAATTCAGCCGCCCGTGATATACACAACGTTCTTCATCACACTCACGAAGTAATAAACAAATTTTAAACAAAATGTATTGAAATACCTATGCTGACATTTCGAACATTCGTCCGCCATTTTGTAATTTTTGACAGGTCGTGGAAGGCCCATCCAGGTATTCACTTTACCGCCCTAGGGCGGTAAAATAGTTCATTACGTATCAGTATACAGGCATGTAGTAACACCGTTTACGAGCGAGCGTGATGAAAAATCTCATTCATACTTTTCGTTTCTTTCCTCGCAAGTGTGTTGAAAACGTGTTCATTGCTTGATATTATACACGTCGGCTCTGTGTACTGACCAACAAAGCACTCCTGTTTCAAAATATACTAAGGTCAGTGTCGGGATGTCCGTCTACCCAGAAAGATCGTCTACTGAATACAACTTTTGTACTTATATATCTATCACTTCTTACACCTCCGAAGGTATGTACCAGTTTTTCATCCTTAATCCATTGGTCTTCAATGATATCCCTAGGACGAACACTAGTTAACAAAAACTTGATTCGTGTTTCGAACTCGACCATCGAGTTCAACAAGGTTACGCAAAAAATTAAAATGAAATAGAAGCAGTTGGAATATTTGTGCATTATGTATGTAACGTGTAAATTTAATAATCGGTCTTCCTGTCTAATACAATTAATGCTCTTAAAACGCGTTCAATTTATTGTTTTATGTCCTGAAATATGTAACTTCGAAATTGTGCCTAGTCGGAAAGACCGGCATATAAGAGTAAGGCACCTTTTTTAGGCTTTACGGGAAATAAGTCGAGTATAAACAGGCGTTGTAGGTTAATTTTAATTATAAGTTTCCTTGCTTTTGTCTGGACCTGAAAAAAGAAGGTCATCAACCTCATTTACGGGACATAAGACGGTCTTGCCTTATAAATAGAAAAATGCTGATATGTTGAAAATAGCGACGTTATTTGTTTTAATGTCTATCACATTACTCCCTGTTATTACAGAATATAACAATGAACATGATTTCGATACTTATTTCCATACGAAATTACGCGACAGCGAGAACTAGACGGTCTTTCCGTACTCAGCGCGTGGGGACGGTCAACCCGCCGAGCCTTAATAAAAAGTGATTTTTATAACAAAAGTTTACTTTAATTCACCAAAGTATTATAAAAGCTATGTAGAATATAAAATTTGATAGCCCATAGGACCATGCGGATCACTCCAGACTACTTTAATAGTCTAGTTTTATCCACTCAAACTTTATTTCAAATAAAGTATGCCGGTCTTGCCCGCACTGATCTTATTATTATTTATTATAAATACGAGTATGCTTGAAACAATAGTACATTACTACAGAGGCCGGGACAAAGGGGGTTGCCGGCCGAAGACATATAGACTGGATGTTATGTCACAATTATCTGTGTTTGGAAATTAAAAAAGAGGACTTTGCCGGCCTTGGCCTGCAAGGTTTGTATGAAATTCCATTATCTATCAATCGTCCTAGCCGCACCTGCAACGTTATACTTCGCTGCCAATTATAAGGCACATAACATCAATATTTCATACCATGTTTGAGAAAACTATTTATTCAACCATTCTTTTATTTGAATTGACATAAAATACCGCAATACAAACTTCTAGGTATTGGGTAAAATTCCCTAGTAACCAAAGAACCCTTACCCTTAGACGGTTATAACATTGTTTTACGTAGGCCGGATTCAACCCTTCCCATTAGCACGGTAATCTGACACCTCCAATACGGTAAAAGCTTTCGTTTGAGTGTTCATTTATTAATTAGTGGAGTCCGAGTGTTTTGTAACGGAAGTGCGAGGCTAAACGGTCGAGAACGTTCCTTTTTCCCTTATTGGTGTGAGGAGAGTATTACCGGTAAGGGCATTTGTTTGTGTGATACTATTTTCCGACCTTACGGTTCTAATTATACGCCATTGTATAAATAAGTGTGGTGAGCGAAGATATTTATTCAAGAGTCCGTATGTGTTTTCTATCATAAGTTTATGTTTTATGCTTAGTGTTACTTACTTTCTTATTATTATTAATTACATAACCTAACCACAAAATTAAAATTTTGATAAAACCCCCGACATAGTGGACCGATTTTCATGAAACATGGCTAAGAACACTCCCGACTAAAAAAAACGAAATCTAAATCGGTTGACGGTTCATCCGTTCAGGAGCTACGATGCCACAGACAGACACACACACACACACAGACAGACAGACAGGCAGGCAGACACGTCAAACATAACACAAGGGGTTTACCCCCTTCGTTTTTGCGTCGGGGGTTAAAATTATATAAATGATGTTCAAGTACCTAAATACATACATACATACATACAATCACGCCTGTATCCCATGAAGGGGTAGGCAGAGCACATGAAACTACTCAAGTTTCAGTGCCACTCTTGGCAAATAAGGGGTAAGTACCTAAATAAATGGTTTTATTGTAAGTAGATAACATACAGAGAAAGAAGTCTAGTTATAAAAAGTTTTCACTCAAACAAGTAGGTAGGTAGTGTAGGTACCACCAGCTACTACTATGATTTTTGAGTACGGTGAACCGGGGTGGCTTTAAAATTTGAAAATTTAGCTTTAAAGTCATACTGCAAGTACTTAAATTCGCGATTTTCTATGGTAGATTTACAAGAATATTTATTGATCTAAATAGTTACATGAACAGAGTTACAGTAAATAATTAATGAATAATGTTAATCTTAAAAACCGTTGGTATCCGCAAAAATAAATACGCAAACTTATACACAACTTGACACGTGTTTCGCCTCTCTACGAAGCATCCTCAGGAGCTGATGTTGACGGTCCGAAGTTCCGCAACTGACTGATCACTTTTATTTACTAGAATATTCCATACCTACCTACATTTTCCGTGAAATTTTCTATATCGAGTAAATTATTGCCTATTATATGTAATAGTTGCCATTCTGTTTCTGACAGGTAAATTTAAGCAACCACAATATTTATAAAAATTAAAAATACCAAGAATTTGCAACAAACAAGGTAAACCTAAAAGTAATTATTAGAGTAAGATTACGCTTATTGAAGAAAAATATTATCTCCGTTTAAGGAAGTCAAACAAAGAATTTACTTTTTAACATTCAAATTTAATTATAATAATGAAGATCGCATTCCACAAGAATAAATTAATAGTTTAAAAACACTATAAAACACGCTTTTATAAATGCACGTAAAAGCCAAAAATAAATTATGGATCGTTCAAGTTGTCTCTATTTGTGAGCTGAAGTTTAAAAACTATGTGCTTTTAATTATAATATTTGATTGTAAAAGCGTGGGGCGCTGGAACAGGAAAGACTTTTTGTATAACTTGCTGATAAATTAAATTATGCTATGTTACGGGAAGGAGGTTACACAGATTGACGCGCTAACTGGAGTTGCAGCATGACTAGTAGGTTCTACATTAAACAGTAAATCAATAAAAAGTCAGTGTTCAAAGTAGGTACCAGTTTGTCGAACTCAGACAAAATATGCGCTAGTAGCGAGGAGAGTCGACAGTCACCGACACTTAGAACGCCGCTTTTTTCCGGTAATCAAAGTACAAAAGGGGAAAGTGTCTACAGTGACAGGATGCAGAGTTCTTGTTCGTGGACGAGATATCTTTGGTTCTCTTTGGTAACCCTTAGGCGGCATATGTAAACGTTATGTTCTTATGCAACTTCATACGCCAGGAAGTTCGGATTAGTATTTGTTTACAAGAAAGTCTTTCCTGTTCCAGCGCCCCACGCTTTTACAATCAAATATTATAATTAAAAGCACATAGTTTTTAAACTTCAGCTCACAAATAGAGACAACTTGAACGATCCATAATTTATTTTTGGCTTTTACGTGCATTTATAAAAGCGTGTTTTATAGTGTTTTTTAAACTATTAATTTATTTTATACTTTTTAGTCATTAATAATAAAATACTTTTAACATTTATACATAAATTTATTTCAAGTAGGCGGATTTTACATGCCATTTGTGGCTTAACGTGTACTTATTGCTAATTGCTACTTAATAATAACTAGCGGCTACCTTCGTATTACGGTATTATCATAAAAATGTTTATACCTAGTAAGTTATCCGTAAAAGATAGACAATATAGACATGTGCCATCGCGGACTTTTTGAAGACATTAGAGAGACATACTTTCGCCCAGAGATGGGCATCAATCGATTGATTTTTTAGTTAACTAATCAATCGACTAAAAATATCAATCGTCATTATTCAATCGCGATTGATTTAGTTGCGATTAAATTAGTTGTGGGAATGTTCGACTAACAACTAAATTAGTTTTAGTTTCAATCGACTAAATTCCACGAATAAATATCATTAAAACTACACAGTCGGCCGTTTTTGCATTTATATCTTATTTGTAATGTAACTACAAGTAGGTATGTATATAACATTGGAGGTACTCGTATGTTGTAACTATGTTGGTTTGGGTGGAATTTTGTGGATTATTTTGAAGTAGATATATTCGACCGATTGAGCTAAAATTACGTATACACGTTTAATTTGTAATTCTTGAATGACAATGCAATATTATAACGATATATCTGTAACGAAAAATAGCGAAAAACTGCAGTGTTCACAAGTAGCAAACAAAACAATTAAGTATGTTATTGCAATGTTAATACTTTGAATTATACGATACTGAGTAAATCTTAGACATAGAAATTACCAGTATTTTGCTGTCTCTGTCGATAGTAAAACTTTTTTAGTGGCACGTGGTGACAAAACATAATAAGACGTTCTATTGAATCAAACATCTGCATATTGTTTATCTATTATCTACGCGCACTATTTTGTTGTCATTAAAATATTTAAACCTCTTTGTAGTATAAAGAACTCTCAGCGTTAATTATTGTTCATCTTCTTTGCGGCATTCTACATTCAAATTTATATAATTGCAACAACGAATTTCACGATATTTTGTATATATTATACACCATGTTTTTATTGAATTCCGTTAATTTTAAGGGAAGGTTTCTTAGGTCAAATACAATGAATTGCTCTAAAAAACTAGCGACTTAACTCTTACGGTTGTAAACTTATTCAAAAAATAAATCAAACAATTTTTTTTTGGAAATGTATTTAAACCAGTCAACCGGGTACTTTTATTGTGTTTCTTTAATGTTATTTTACTAATGCACAAACAAAGTACCCATTTTTAATTTACCCTTAGATAAGAGAAATTTAATCCAATTTCAAAGTGACTGTAGTAGCAAAATAATAGTTAGAACACCGATCTAACTCCTTAGAAATGGTTAAAATATCTTAAGTAGGTAATACATGATGATATGTTTAAACATTCGTTAAGATGTCCTAATCAGTCTGTCAACATTAGTTGCGAGAAATAAGTCTAACTAATTAGTCGATTACAAAATTTAGTTGTCCGAAATCAATCGGCAACTAATTTAGTTGCAACTAAATTAGTCGCGCTCTATACAACTAAGATTGATCATTCGTGGTTTTCAATCGTCAGTCGCAATTAAATCTTGTAATTTTAATCGTTAATCGTTAGTCGATTACATTTTGCCCATCTCTGCTTTCGCCATACATTGTTTTGAAGCTCTCAGCTAGTGGGATTTTGTTTGACTCGATTAGAAAATATTGTCACATTGCCAAGGAGTGGTATTCCTTGCCGGCGGCTATATTTCCGAGCTCATATAACCCGGCAACCTTCAAATCAAGAGTGAACAGGCATCTTCTGGGCGAGCTCACTCCATCGTAGGCCACGTCTTTGCCTTTGGCTAGTCTGTGGTCAAGAGTAAGCCCATTTATAATAAAATAAAAAAAAACATTTCAACTAATTCAAACAAAATTTAAGTATTTCTTTTTTGCCGAGCCCCCCTTTATTTGCTGTTAAGGGTCACAGGAAAACCATTACCCAACGTTGATCTTTCTTTTATGCGGGGGGCTTCCTCCCCCGAGCCCCCCCTTTGTTTGCTTTTAAAGGTCACAAGAAAACGCTAACCCAACTTATCTTAAATACTACGTTGATCTTTCTTTCATGCGGGGGGCTTTGCCCCCTGAGCCCCCCTTTGTTTGCTCTTAAAGGTCACAAGAAAACGCTAACCCAACTTATTCTAAATACTACGTTGATCTTTCTTTCATGCGGGGGGCTTCGCCCCCGAGCCCCCCTTTTCTTTACTCTTACGGGTCACAAGAAAACCTTAACCCAACTTATTTTAAATACAACGTTGATCTTTCTTTTATGCGGGGGCTTCGCCCCCGAGCCCCCTTTGTTTGCTCTGAAAGGTAACAAGAAAACGCTAACCCAACTTATTTTAAATACTACGTTAATCTTTCTTTTATGCGGGGGCTTCGCCCCCGAGCCCCCTTTTCGTTACTCTTAAGGGTAGCAAGAAAACGCTAACCCAACTTATTTTAAATACTACGTTGATCTTTCTTTCATGCTTCCCCCTCGAGCCCCCCCCTTTTTTCTGTTCTTATCTTCCGGCACCATCATCAGGCCTTGAAACCTAATCGTAGTCATAGTTCATTACAAGACTTTTCTAAGAAGCCCAAAAACAGCTATGATACGATGTTCCATCATGTAGTTCCAGTTCATATCTTCCGGCTCCATCATCAGACCTTGAAACCTAATCGTAGTCAAAGTTCATTACAAGACTTTTCTAAGAAGCCCAAAAACAGCTATGATACGATGTTCCATCATGTAGTTCCAGTTCATATCTTCCGGCTCCATCATCAGACCTTGAAACCTAATCGTAGTCAAAGTTCATTACAAGACTTTTCTAAGAAGCCCAAAAACAGCTATGATACGATGTTCCATCATGTCCAGCTCATATCTTCCGGCTCCATCATCAGACCTTGAAACCTAATTGTAGTCAAAGTTCATTACAAGACTTTCCTAAGAAGCCCAAAAACAGCTATGATACGATGTTCCATCATGTAGTTCCAGTTCATATCTTCCGGGTGCGTATCGATCGATATAACTTTTTTTGATATATTTTTAGTCATTATAACGATCATTTGATATAATTATTGAATCATATAACAACAAATAATATACTAACAAATTGTATAATTATTATTTAATATAATGATCATTTTTTCGAATAACATTTATTATAACACTTTGCGTATAATGCTTATTTCCGATAATAAATAAATTGTATAACACAAATTAATTCTAAAGCACAGTTAAAAAAAATACAATTGTACAATAAATTAGATCCATCATTTACTCTGGTAAGTAAATTACGTTAGAACTGTGACCCCTACACACAACGCGCTGCTACCAGAAAAATAGGTTAGGTTAGGTTAGAACTGTGACCCTTAAACATAATTATGTAAACAAAAAGAATAAAATTAAGTCATGAAATGTTTTATACTGTTTGCTAGTTATGTTATACTAGTCGTATATCAATAGATAGTTATACCATATAACGGTTATGATAAATAAGTGTTATACGAAATAATGATTATACAAAATAAAAGTAGATATTTTGTGGTTATACCAAATGTTAATTATGTCAAATGAGTGATTATATCCTTTAAATATATACGAGATGTTGTTATACCAAATGTTATTATAACAAAAAAAGTTATACCAATCATTACACACCCATATCTTCCGGCTCCATTATCAGACCTTGAAACCTAATCGTAGTCAAAGTTCATTACAAGACTTTTCTAAGAAACCCAAAAACAGCTATGATACGATGTTCCATCATGTAGTTCCAGTTCATATCTTTCGGCTTCATCATCAGACCTTGAAACCTAATTGTAGTCAAAGTTCATTACAAGACTTTTCTAAGAAACCCAAAAACGGCTATGATACGATGTTCCATCATGTAGTTCCAGTTCATATCTTCCGACTCCATCATCAGATCAGCTCAACAGTACCATATTATTGTATTGTCATCGGAACTACATATAGCTGCCAATTTTCATTACGCTACGACTCCTGGAAGATGGTTAAATTAGCTTCCTTAGATTCCATTACATACATAGTTACATACACGACGACCTAATAAAAGCGTGTTAAAAAGCGGTGTTAATTAAGTAAAATGTTGTACCTATTTCTTGAAAAATATGCAAAATTCGCAGATTAACGTTTATCCATAAAATTTATTTTTGTAGAAAAATCTTTGAAAAATATTCCGATACTGAAAATGTAAATGCCATTCTCGTTTTCACCTTAACATTTTATACTACTTATCTAAATTACAGTCACTGCTGCTACTACCCTATATCCCACTTAATTCTTCTTCATTTTCTCATATAAGGAACAATGTAGTAAAAATAAGACTAAGCTTATGTCTGTGAGAAGTCAGGGATTGATTACATAAAGGTTCGCCCACACTACACTTGTAGCTTTTATCCGTTTTTTATTTAAATACACTTAAGTGAAACTCTTACAACAACTTCGCCAAATAAAAAATCACCCATCATTATATATCCACCCCTTATCGTCTCACCCCCTTATTCATAAACGTATGAATGAATGAATTATTTATTCATAATTATTTTTAAAAACCGGGACTTAATCGCGTATAACTACATATTAAACTGACCTCCAACGTTTCAAGGACGGCGTTGTCCCCGTGGTCTCGGAGAAGACTGGCTTGAAATGACATCAACACCTTCTGACAGCCGCGCGAGTTTTTCGAACTACCCGCACTTGGTTTTGATTATCAACTTGAACTGTTTGCGCACTAGGGATGTTACTCTGTCGACATACAACACTGACGATATTCGATTTAACGACTGTCGATATTATTTTCGGCTTACACTTATTAATGACAGGATTCCATGTGGATGAGATCCTAAAACCTTCGTCCCGATTGAAATTGCGATGTTTTTTGATTTCAATGGCTTCACGCACTTTTCTACTGTAGAAATGGCGTTCCGTGGAAAGGACTTTAGGGTCATGTAGTTCGATCCAGTGGTTTGGCCCTGACTCTAACAAATGTTCAGCCACGGCAGACTTGTTGACCTGACGATTTTTCACAGCCGCGATGTGCTCCTTTACCCTTTCTTCTATGGTGCGCTTAGTTTCTCCAATGTAGGAGCTACCACAACTGCAATCAATTTTATAAACGCCAGATGATTGAAACGGTATAACGTCCTTAGGTGATCTTAGGCTTCCTGCAACTTTGGATAATGGCGTGTACACCGTCTTTATAGAGTACTTTCCAAGTACTGTACCAACCTTATCCGTCACACCTTTAACATACGGCAGAAATGACGGTTGTCTGGACACCTCAGGACGTTTCCCCCTTGCCTTCCGTCTAGGTTGCCACTTTTTATTCTTGTACCCGTTCCTTCTAAGCACCTCCTGAATATGTGACAACTCATCCTTCAAATATTCAGGGTCACACAGATCATACGCTCTATTCACCAGCGATGAGACAACTGACTGCAGGTGGCGCGGGTGGTGGTGAGAAAGGGCATTCAAATACCTGTCAGTGTGCGTAGGCTTTCTGTAAACAGTGTGAGTTAGGGTTCCGTCCATTCGACCAATCACTTTCACGTCTAAGAATGGCAAACTGCGCTGTGATTCTAATTCGTACGTAAACTTAGTCCTTGGCTGAATAGAATTAAGATATTGGAGAAGTTGCTCCACCTCCTGCTTACCACCCTTCATAATACAGAAAACATCATCCACATATCGCTTCCACAACTTCAATGCCCAAGGCTGCAGATCTACACTGGCCTCGATATGCTCCATCCAGATGTTTGCCAGAACCGGTGCCACAGGACTACCCATAGCAACCCCATCAATCTGGAGGTAATGTTTTCCGCGATACAAAAAGTAGCTCCCTTCCAAGCAGTTCCTCAGCAGCACCATTATTGTCTCCGACATGCCACTATCGCTCAGTTTCCTTCTGACAACTTCTAGACATTCTTTAACGGGAACATTGGTGAAAAGTGACTCCACATCAAAACTCACCATTATCTCATCTGGTTCCAGCGTTACTTCTTTGAGGATGTCTATAAAGTGACGAGAGTCCTTCACGAAAGACGACGTACCACCCACAAGCGGCTGCAACACCGATCCAACATGCTTTGCAAGATCGTAAGTGGGAGAAGAAATCTGACTCACGATAGGCCGCAACGGCACGTTTGTCTTATGTACTTTTGGCAAACCATACAACTTGGCAAACAGAGACTGCAGAGAGATTTTCGAGGAAGACGTTTTCAATCGTTTGTACAAACCGAAGATTGTGCTACCGCCTAAGTTGTATGGTTTGCCAAAAGTACATAAGACAAACGTGCCGTTGCGGCCTATCGTGAGTCAGATTTCTTCTCCCACTTACGATCTTGCAAAGCATGTTGGATCGGTGTTGCAGCCGCTTGTGGGTGGTACGTCGTCTTTCGTGAAGGACTCTCGTCACTTTATAGACATCCTCAAAGAAGTAACGCTGGAACCAGTTGAGATAATGGTGAGTTTTGATGTGGAGTCACTTTTCACCAATGTTCCCGTTAAAGAATGTCTAGAAGTTGTCAGAAGGAAACTGAGCGATAGTGGCATGTCGGAGACAATAATGGTGCTGCTGAGGAACTGCTTGGAAGGGAGCTACTTTTTGTATCGCGGAAAACATTACCTCCAGATTGATGGGGTTGCCATGGGTAGTCCTGTGGCACCGGTTCTGGCAAACATCTGGATGGAGCATATCGAGGCCAGTGTAGATCTGCAGCCTTGGGCAGTGAAGTTGTGGAAGCGATATGTGGATGATGTTTTCTGTATTATGAAGGGTGGTAAGCAGGAGGTGGAGCAACTTCTCCAATATCTTAATTCTATTCATCCAAGGACTAAGTTTACGTACGAATTAGAATCACAGCGCAGTTTGCCATTCTTAGACGTGAAAGTGATTGGTCGAATGGACGGAACCCTAACTCACACTGTTTACAGAAAGCCTACGCACACTGACAGGTATTTGAATGCCCTTTCTCACCACCACCCGCGCCACCTGCAGTCAGTTGTCTCATCGCTGGTGAATAGAGCGTATGATCTGTGTGACCCTGAATATTTGAAGGATGAGTTGTCACATATTCAGGAGGTGCTTAGAAGGAACGGGTACAAGAATAAAAAGTGGCAACCTAGACGGAAGGCAAGGGGAAACGTCCTGAGGTGTCCAGACAACCGGCATTTCTGCCGTATGTTAAAGGTGTGACGGATAAGGTTGGTACAGTACTTGGAAAGTACTCTATAAAGACGGTGTACACGCCATTATCCAAAGTTGCAGGAAGCCTAAGATCACCTAAGGACGTCATACCGTTTCAATCATCTGGCGTTTATAAAATTGATTGCAGTTGTGGTAGCTCCTACATTGGAGAAACTAAGCGCACCATAGAAGAAAGGGTAAAGGAGCACATCGCGGCTGTGAAAAATCGTCAGGTCAACAAGTCTGCCGTGGCTGAACATTTGTTAGAGTCAGGGCCAAACCACTGGATCGAACTACATGACCCTAAAGTCCTTTCCACGGAACGCCATTTCTACAGTAGAAAAGTGCGTGAAGCCATTGAAATCAAAAAACATCGCAATTTCAATCGGGACGAAGGTTTTAGGATCTCATCCACATGGAATCCTGTCATTAATAAGTGTAAGCCGAAAATAATATCGACAGTCGTTAAATCGAATATCGTCAGTGTTGTATGTCGACAGAGTAACATCCCTAGTGCGCAAACAGTTCAAGTTGATAATCAAAACCAAGTGCGGGTAGTTCGAAAAACTCGCGCGGCTGTCAGAAGGTGTTGATGTCATTTTCGTCGAGTCGTGTTCAATGCGCGCAGCGACGTAGACGCGTTGACGAGTAATTAAAATAAATTGCGAATTAGCGCGGCTTGTAGCCGCGCTAACGATTTGACGCGATGGATCACTCCAAGTCGAGTCAACCCATCGTGAATGAATTCCTCGCCTTTCTACAACTGAAGAACAAGCTGTTGCTGGAAGGAAAGATGGATGCGGCTGCTGCTATGCAGATAAGTTCTCGTGCGTCGAGTTTTACCATCGAGGACATCTGCCAAGCGAAGCAAGTGCTGTGCCAGTCCCTGGGGATCGTCGGCACATATGTACCTCACCGGAGAGGTGATGAAACCGGGGAGAAGACCCTTCAAGACATTAAGAAGATCCTGAAGGAGTATGAAGACCGGATTCCGGAGTTTGTAGCGACGGATACCATCCTGCCGTCATGTGAATCATGTGATCCGGATCGTGTTGATATTCGCTGCTTGGTTAAGGAAATCGTGGCCCTTAAATCAAGTCTAGCGGAAGTTAAAGTTAAGTTTGAAGCCAGCCTAATCACAATAGCCGAATTACGCAATGAAGTCTCTACTTTGCGTAATGCTCCAATTCGGTCGGCGGTTTCAAATATTATTAATAATGATATTCGGACTGACACTAGTGCTAAGTCGGTCAGTATGCGCGATGCTGACACGCTGAAAAGTTCAGCACGTGCCGCCGCTCCGCGCGCGCCCCCCCTGCGCGCGCGGCTGCCCCCTGTGACCTCGAAACCACGTCAGCGTGATTATGCTGGCGTTGCAGCCGGTCAGCTCGTCGCAGCCAGCCGGGTCAATGCACCTAATAAGGGGTGTGAAGAACCACTGGAAGAAATTTCCTCCCGCGCTAAAGTAGATAAGGAGGGATTCACACTGGTGGAACGGAAGAAGAAGACGCGCGGGGCACCTCGTAAAACTCTGTGTGGCACCGCAGAGCCGGTTAATTCTGGTCTACGAGTTGCAACTCCGAGTAAGGCGCTCTACGTGTCCCGTCTTCATTACTCCGCCGTGGCTGACGAGGTGGTGGAGTACGTTCGCCGGAAGACTGGCTACACGCTGAGGGTGCACCAGCTACAGTCGCGTCACTATGTGCACTTCAGCTCGTTCGTAGTGCGCGTGCCGCGGCCGCTGCAGGACACCATCGCGAGCGCAGACTTCTGGCCGAAAGGTGTAGTTTTTCGGCGGTTCCGGGGCAACCTGCCGAATCCTACACCGGGGCTAACGACGCAACGGAGCCACGCTGTTCCGTCATCGCCCAAATCAATTGTTTAGTCATAATACTTTTTTCTTTGTAATGTTTTTTTTTTTTTACTGTTCTTATTTACTGTTTTTTTTTAATTTAATTTCATGACGCATTGGATTATCTGTAATGTCATTGAAATATGTTTTCAAATAAATAAATAAATAAATAAATTTCAAGCCAGTCTTCTCCGAGACCACGGGGACAACGCCGTCCTTGAAACGTTGGAGGTCAGTTTAATATGTAGTTATACGCGATTAAGTCCCGGTTTTTAAAAATAATTATGTGTAATAATCGTGAAAGTTTAAATCAGTGAATTATTTATTTGCATTTGAATATTGGGTTTACATTAATAGGTGTTAGGTACAATATATTCGAATCTCCAAGATTCTACCTAGGTGTACATGCACTGTTTATTGGCTTGCCTCGCTACTAATAGTAATAGAGTTTCGCCATTTACAGAAAACTTACATATAAAGAGACTTATTATAAAATACTAGCGACCCGCCCCGGCTTCGCACGGGTACTATACCTACACGTAAACCTTCCTCTAGAATCACTCTATCTATTAAAAAAAAACGCATCAAAATCCTTTGCGTAATTTTAAAGATTTAAGCATACATAGGGACATAGGGACATAGGGACAGAGAAAGCGACTTTGTTTTATACTATGTAGTGATAGTGATTACAAAACTTTCTATAAGTATTATAAAATTTTCTATCACAACCAAAATGAATGCCGCTAAGCATTATACCAATGAATAAGATATGCCAGGGCGCTAGTTTTTTTAGGGCTCCCGCGGTATTTTTAATCAAAAAATATTTTTAGTGGTATAACAGTAGTAGTATACTAATATGTATGCTCACAGTAGCACACCAATACAAAAAATATCAGAAATTCATGACAAAAAAATTAAGCACATAATTTTAACAGAACTATGGTAGACAACTGGCTGCTTAGTCAAAGTCGCTTAAGCTTCATAAAGCTAGCTTTCCCTATCGTTATTCTATAGAGGCGCGACAGAGGCAGACTGCGTTTCGATCGCCACGCAGCGTCAACGGTTGTCACTTCGGCTAGGCTGGCAGGCAATCGTATCGTATCGCATGCACAAGAGAGCGACCTCCGCAGCGCGCCGCGTGCGCGCCAGCAGCAACGCCCTGCTGGCAGTCATCGCTGACAGGATTGACGGTCCATTTATGGGACACTGGTTGTCAGTGGTACATGCACCAGTCTCCCATATATGGGCCAAATAGCATAAATGTAAATATCCAGTAGACATTGTAATTTAGTTTTCATTTATTTTGTTTTAATTTTAATTTTACCAATAATTTAATTTAATTTTACATTATAATTTAATTTGTGTTAATTGTTGTATTTTAATATGGACTCAAGGTCTGTAATTCTATTTAAATGATTTTTTTTTAATAAAAAGTATATATCTTGCAAGATATGTATTTCTACAAGACGTTACTTGCCGTAATGCGTACAAATAACAAAATAAATATAAATAAATAAATATCAATTTTGGTACATAAGTATTTATCCATACCAAGTATTTATAAATGGGGAAGTGTGTGTGTCTGTTTGTTTGACCGTCTTTCACGGCAAAACGGAGAGACGAATTTACGTGTTTCTTTTTAAGTGGAGATAGTTGAAGGGATAGAGAGTGACATAGGCTACTTTTTGTTTCTTTCTAACGCGAGCGACGCCGCTGGCAAAAGCTAGTGACTATATGTATTTAACATGACACGATCCAAAATTGAAATACCCCATAAATCTACTCGTGGCTTAAGAAACTTAATGATACCTTGATGTTTTGATACCTTTGATACGCAATTGCATCAATATCCAATTAAATTGGATACGCAGAAAGAAAAAATACATTCATTAGCGACGTACGCAGGTTTCTTTAGCTTCCGTGAACATTTCAAATTGAGGAAACAACTTACTGATGTCATTGATATTGGCATTATTTCTAATGATAAACAATTATTGAAACATGCTTTTATAATTAAGAATTCTGGAATATTTTATCAAAGGTCTACGGTTCGTGTTCTAGAAAATCGGATATTTACAGTCTTGTTCTACATAATATACACACAGTATTCTTTTTCATTGAGCTGTAAAATAATGTTGGTGCTGACTGTACCTTTCTCCTCGCCTTGTTAAGCACACTCGATTTGATAGATTAGGGTACTATAAAAAAAAAAAAAAAATAAAAAAATAAAAATCATTTATTTCAGAAGACAGGTTCCATAATATGGTTAGTAGCTCTAAAACTTAATAACTATGTTAGACTAATTTAGTACAAATAAAATAAAATATTAACACAACACAAACAATAAACAATAAACAATACTTTCACGGATCCCTCACGTGCAGATCCACGAACCGGCCAAGGACGGGCGAGTCCAGCCTGTCTGCTATCATCCGCAGGATGCTGTTGCCGCTCTCTCGCACACGTCTTATTACGGACGCCGACTTTTTGCGCATTATCGCATAAAAATCATCGACAGCGGCGTCCGCAAACATGCCCGACGCGCTACAATGGCGAGGGAGCCTCAACAATGCCCTGAATGCATTATTATACTGCACTCTAAGTGCACTGTACGCCCGCTGCGTAAAACCGACCCATAGACCACACGAGTAGAAGCTTTGGCAATAGGCTCTAAAAAGAGTAAGCTTTACAGGAACACTACAACGAGTAAATCTATGGGCCAGCATATTGCCACGAACGGACAGTGACCTTCGCTCACGTTCTATATCCCTGTCATCTTTAAGGTCCTCGGTTAGTACATGGCCCAGATATTTAAATTCTGATACCCTCTTTAGAGGCATATTGTTTAGAAGAAGTGGTGGAATGTACAGGGGCAACTTGTTTTTACCTTTGAAAATCATGAACTCACTTTTTTTGACATTATACCTTAAGCCATGTGTAACCGCATACCTTTCACATATTTTTATTAGTTGTTGCAATCCATAGAACGACGGACTCAGCAGCACCATATCGTCCGCATAGCTTATATTATTAACACTTATATTATCTAGCCGGCAACCGATATATGTGCTACTCAGCTCGCCAATCAGCTATACACCCTAATTCAAATAAAAATAATAAGATAGAATAAAGGAATATTTTCATTTCGTTAATGCTCATTATACAAATTAATTATTAAATATTAAAACTAAATATTAAGGTTAAGATAATGGCATGATTGTCATTAGCCAAAAATAGGTAGATGAAACCTGTTAAAACAGACGCTATTATAATATTTCAAGCATTTTGGGGCCGTTACTAAGTCAAATATTATTGAGTCATAGTTACTATAAACCAAGTAATATATATACTACAAAACCTTATCGCATCCAAACCCCGATGTATGCTCATAAGTTGTAATTAGTATTACAACTTTGCGAAAATAATCAAGCATAGTGTGGACGCCTCGCAATGTTCAACCCGACAGTTGCCCTAATGAGTAGTCGCCGCACCTTATCAGCCGCGCCCGGGGCGGCGACCTCGTCCAGGAATTTATTAACAGGGCATAAATCACATCAGTACACTTCCAGCAGTGCTCATAAAAACGCCCCTCACGCGATTAGAATGAACCCCCTTTGTTTTCTACCGCTGAATTATTGTTGGCCATTATCTGCGGTGCATCGGGATTTTGAAAAATCGAACGTTCTCAGATTTTCATTTGTTTTTCTTTTGATAAATTTATTGTTTAATAACCCAAAAATTATTATTCGTCGGCAAAAATGGGCCCGTTAGTTAGAAGCAAAACGTCACATCAGTACAGTTGCAGCAGAGCTCATAAAAACGCCCGCTTACGCGATTAAAATGAACCCCCTTTGTTTTCTTTCTGTGGTGCTTCGGGACTTTGAAAAATCGAACGTTCTCAGAATTTCATTTGTTTTTCTTTTAATAAATATATTGTTTAGTAGCCCAAAGATTTTTAATTCGTCGCTCGAGATGGGCATGTCAGTAAGAATCAAGAGGTCACATCAGTAGTATATCAGTACACTTCCAGGAGTGCTCATAAAAATGCCCCTGACGCGATTTGAATGAACCCCCTTTTGTTTTCTACCTGAATTATTGTTGGCCATTATCTGCGCTGCGGTGCATCGGGATTTTGAACAATGTTTATAACTATTCAAAATTTCGAATCAATAGCATGAGTAGTTGTTGAGATATTTAGTAATCTGACAGACGGACAGAGCGGCACCATAAGGGTTCCTTTTGTACCTTTTTGGTAAGGAATCCTAAAAATCGAACGTTTTCAGATTTTCATTTATTTTTCTTAATTAGTCACTCGAAATGTGTATGTCAGTTAGAAACAAAATATCACATCAGTACACTTTCCAGGAGTGCTCATAAAAACGCCCTCTCTCGAGATTAGAATGAACCCCCATGGTTTTCTACCTCTGAATTATTGTTGGCCACCATTATCTGTGGTGCATCGGGATTTTTAAAAATTAGACGTTTCCGATGTCGTCTTTTTTCAAATATTTATTTCTGAATTTAATATTATTGAAATCAGATTATTAAGCCTACTTAATAATCTGCTGCTGAGGATGTTGGCAGCCCTTCTGTATGACTTAGTTTCTCAGTCTGTGGTAAATTTACAAAACAATAACAACATATATAAAAGTTACCATAAAAACACAGAGCGTCTGTGGAAAAGGTCGTAAAATAGGCATCTATTATTTATACGAAACGGCCATATTGCCAGCTCAAAATGGAACTACAGCACTGAATGGCTGGTCAGATTTCCCATTATTTTCATAAAGACTAACAGGTCAATACAAATCTACATCGACATCAGAACGATATCCGAAAGACGTAACTTGGTTATTGTGCGTCTCGCCTGCGCCAAACAACTACGAGCAAGCACGAGCGTAAAACATGATATCCAAATGACATTCTTCACATGTCATGACAATATCAGTGCAAGTTAGAATTGACTTGTATAAGTTACTGTGGCCATTATCAGTCCGATATTGAATCCTCTCTTTGTTCTACGTCCGAAGATTGTCCAGATCCGCATGGCTAGCTTTTATTGATTTACGTGCAATATATTCACGGCTTTTGTAAATATAAAACTCTAGTTGATACAGGCCCCATAGCTGAATGGCATTTCTGCGACGCGATTGCCACCGAAACGCTGCAGAAATGTAGTCTGGCTTTGTCGCGCCAATACGCAAGAGCGATAGAGATAGATCGCTACGAAAGAGATATTCTGATAAATAATATTATCGTGAGCGTTTCGTTAGCGTTTGTGCATTTGTAATCTATTTTTTTAAGAATCGAACAATAACTAGTCAGGTATGTATTAAGCAATTAATAATTAATTAAAAGCAGACTAATAAATATGCTCATTCAGGAATTTTATCTAAACGGACGTTAAATAAACTATTCACAACAATCAAATACTTACGTCTTGATTAAAAGTATATTTACGGTAAAATCTAATTAAGTGGGCTTTAGTTTCAGGAAAATAGATAAATGATAATCAATTAAATATTCCACATTTTTATTCCATAATTTAAAGGATTACCCATCATGCATAAGATAACAAACACATAAATATACAATTGAATTCACAATATTAATAGCCATAAAAAGGTACTTAACTTACGATTTCGGTGGTACTTTACACTTCAACAACTTCTCAGTGAATGCCCCTTGTTAGGCCTTGACTTAGCTATTTATGCACAACGATCACGCCATTAGTGCCATTCCCCTCGACCAATCAGAAACGAGGGAAATGCATTTCAAGGCGAGTAGTCAAACATGATACTTTCTATACAAGTATTTACAAAATTACATTAAACGGGCCACCAAAATATGTAAATTGTAATATAATATTGATAAAATATTATTTTTTACCATGTTTTACAATTATTTATCAGTATTTAAATAATACAGTTAATAATTAACTAACTAACCAGTTGGTTGGTTGTTGTTGATCAAATAAACAGGTAGTGACACGAATTGTCAATTGAGTTACTTTCATACAAATCATCATTAGTTTATAACGACTACCTTCGTTTTATTTAATAAACAACAACCTCAAACATTATTATTAACTAAATATAATCATATTCTATCACGGCCATACTGACCGTACTTCGTCCTCGAAGTACAATTAGATAGTCAATTTAATTTTACAATTAGATAGTAAATGTATAGTTAAATCAACCAAATTGAGTTTTACACACATCGTATATTTGTATAATTAATATATTATGATCTGCTATAATTGCCAAAACATACATAGACATACCGATCGCATTCACACGCTGCCAGTGAGACTTAATCGGTACCAAGTATGTGGCCGACCAGCGGTTTTGATTATAAATGCCAAATCATACATATAGATATACCGATCGCATTCACACGCTGCCAGTGAGACTTAATCGGTACCAAGTATGTGGCCGACCAGCGGTTTTGATTATAAATGCCAAATCATACATAGATATACCGATCGCATTCACACGCTGCCAGTGAGACTTAATCGGTACCAAGTATGTGGCCGACCAGCGGTTTTGATTATAAATGCCAAATCATACATAGATATACCGATCGCATTCACACGCTGCCAGTGAGACTTAATCGGTACCAAGTATGTGGCCGACCAGCGGTTTTGATTATAAATGCCAAATCATACATAGATATACCGATCGCATTCACACGCTGCCAGTGAGACTTAATCGGTACCAAGTATGTGTCCGACCAGCGGTTTTGATTATAAATGCCAAATCATACATAGATATACCGATCGCATTCACACGCTGCCAGTGAGACTTAATCGGTACCAAGTATGTGGCCGACCAGCGGTTTTCTTTTTTTATACATCTAATGACAATAATATAATTAAACATTGTAAAAAAAAATATATCATTTCATACAAATATATATTTGACATACTTAATTATAATAACTTCATTGATTAATGGCATTTTCCACAGCAATGTTTTCCTCTACCCACTCTCCTGGCCAAAAACGTAATTTTTCTTTAGCAATTATTATGTTTCTCAAATTACCTATGCCCTTCAGAGCGAAGCGGTCATTCGCAAGTACACGGCTAATTTCGTAAGGTCCTTTAAACTTTTGTCCTAGTTTATCATTACGCCTATGGTCTTGATTGACATAAACTAAGTCTCCTACATTATAATTTTGTGTATTTCGTCGCACTGAATCAAACCGTTGTTTAAATTGTTCAGATATTTTAATTAAACGTTGTCTGGCAAGTTCACGGTCGGCTTGCACGTTAATAGCAGGCTCGTCATCTTGATTAAGAACTTCATTTAGGCGGACTTGGACACAAGGAATATTAGCTTCTACACCTATAAGTAATCTTAAGGGTGTAAATCCGGTTGATTTTTGGACAGTTGTATTTATTGACTGTTGAACCTTCCAAAGATCGTTCGGCCAATCTGACGATTCATTGCGTAATGTGTTTAACATATTAGTTACAGTGGCCACGTATCTCTCTACTTGACCATTGCTTCGCGGGGTGCCAGTAGCTATCATGTGGTGTTCGATATTCAATTCTCTAAACAAGTTTTGGGTCAGACTAGAGCTGAAGTTAGTGCCACGGTCAGTGACTACTAATGAAGGTGTACCAAATAGTGTGATGGTTTCTCTTAAAATCGGTATTAATTCATGAGCATTTAATGTTTTAAGTGGTTTAAGTAAACAAAATTTAGTGAAACCATCAACTATCAACAATACGTGTTTGTAACCTTCATTAGATGTAGTGAACGGGCCAGTACAATCTAGATGCACTGTGTGAAATGGGATAGCAGTCTTGTCGATAGGGTGTAAATAACCCTGTTTTGGTCCAGAATGCCCTTTTCTTTCTATGCAAATTAAACAATGGGAAATATATTTTACTTGCAGTTTAAACTGCAAGTAATAGTACATTTCGTTATAAGTGCGAGAAGTATGTCATTACTTCACGAGTCCCGAGACATTTTGCCACGAGCGGCACGCGAGTGGCAAATCTCGGGACGAGTGAAGAATGACATTCTCGCACGTGTGACGAACGACGTTTTTTAATACAGTTGCGAAAAAACACTACTACTACTTACTTACAACGAAATAAAATAATCCGAACTATCAATTTTCCCATGGACATTGACGGATTATTTGACAATCCAAAGGCGTATTTTTGAAGCTTTTAAACTTGCGTGCATATTTTCGAGTTTGCTATTCATCTAACATAATTTATTTCATTGGGTGCCATAAAAACATAAACATTTACGATTTGGGACGATTGTTTAATGTACAACTACATTTTAATTTAATCGATCCATTTCTGCCCCGACATATTGCAAATAACGTAAAATAATTATGACTAATCGCGTAACATATTGAGGTTTTTTGAACGTGCATTAAGTTAAAACATGGTAGACGCCTCTACTTTGACAGTAGAAGACGCGTTTCGTTCCAATCATGTTCTGTTTACACGACTCATTATGACCGATTTTTCAAAGTATAAACCATTTTATAAATTATGTTTAGTATGACTAAAAGTAAACAATTACATATGAAATATTAACGTTTTAAATATTAATCACTTAATAGTATGTTTATAGTTTTATTCTGTCTTAGTAAACTAGACTAATATGAAAACAGCTCGGTAAGTAGTCGTAAAATGGAACGTATATACTTTTTACGCACTAGTTCGTAAAATACAACTTCTCGCACGCTAAACAGCCAAAAAACGGGCACTTTTTGAGCAACTGTATTAAAAAATATATTTTTTAATTTTTCCTTAAACTAAGTTTCAGAGAAAAAGATCATTTCGACGCTTTTGGAAGTTTTAAAAGTCTCGTTCCTCAAGTAGATTGATGGGCATTGTTTATTTAGAAAGTACGATTTATTTTACTTAATCTACATGTTATAATTTCAGGTTTTTGTAGTTAGGTATTACAACGCATGTTTGCCATCATATGTGTGGTACGATGCCAAATGAGGCGGCGTCGCCATACTTCAAGTACGAAAGAAAATTTATAACTTTGTCTTATTTTTTACGATACCTTGTATCGTCGTAACTATTTAATTCAATAAATAAATGTGCTACAGTTTTTCATCCCCTTGAATAAATATGTAGCTATTGTAGCTTCAAACAGCGCTTGCGAAAGTAAAGTACATAAGTATGTAAGTATACATAATTACATACTCATATGAAATATGCCCTAAAATTATGTACCTACACTGAGAAAGATAGCGGGAAGCTATTTTTGTTTTTTAACCCCCGACGCAAAAACGATAGGGTCTTATAAGTTTTACGTGTCTGTCTGTCTGTCTGTCTGTCTGTCTGTGTGTGTGTCTACCTGTGGCATCGTAGCTTCCGAACGGATAAACCGATTTAGATTTAGTTTTTTTATGTTTGAAAGCTGAGTTACTCGGGAGTGTTCTTAGCCTTGTTTCATGAAAATCGGGGGTTTTTTTCAAAATTTTAATTTTAATACTATGGAGTGACTAGTCCAAAAAGGCAGTAGGAGGTACTCACATGGTCGACACTTGTACGCCACTCGTACGAACTTCCTAGCCTTAGGGCACGGATCGGGGGCACCCGCCATCAGTGCTGTGCTGAATTGGCAGTTTTTCTTCTTCTGACATGCCTCCACTACTGTTTGTAGTAAGGAGTACTGAAACAATGGAAAATAAAATTTTAAAGGTAATGAACATAAAATCACATTATACATATTTAAGTATTGTATATACTTTCGTGGAAGAAAAAAAAAACATTAAATTTTTTAAACATCCATACTAATATTATAAATGGAAAGTGTGTGTGTCTGTTTGTTTGCCCGTCTTTAACGGCAAAACGGAGCGACGAATTGACGTGATTTTTTAAGTGGAGATGAAGGGATAGAGAGTGACATAGGCTACTTTTTGTCTCTTTCTAACGCGAGCGAAGTCGCGGACAAAAACTATGAAGCACAATATTAAAGAAATGAAAGACATTGGAGAACTACCTATATTGACTAAATTATATGTATGCATTGATTTTATTGATGGCAGTAATAATGTTTTCAGTACAAGCCCGGTAGCCGAATGGCATTTCTGCGACGCGAAACGAAATCGAAATGCTGCAGAAAGGTAGTCTGGCTCTGTCGCGCCAATACGCAAGAGCGATAGAGATAGATAGCTACGAAAGAGATATTATCGTGAGCGTTTCGTGAGCGTTTGTGCATTCGGCTACGCACACAGATGGTGTTTTCTGCCCGCTCTAGTGTGCAAAGTGATTCATTTTGTTCGGGCTACGGGCGAGTAGCGCAAATGGTCCGGCGTTTAGGTTGCACGGAAATAATAAAGCTCCACGTAAATAAATATATTATTTAGTGAGCGTCAGGACCACTGGACCACTACAGATATTTGATGTTTAGTACATACTAAAATTTAGTACCTATTGGTACCTGAGTACATATATTTGGTACCTCCACTGATATCGAAAAATCGAGCGAATAAAGTGGCCAGACATTCTGACGTCAGGATGTCTGGACCATTTTTGGTTTACATAGTTCTAGACAACACTACTAATTGATATCTTAGTCAATATTTACTACCTATTTGGTACCTGTCAATATATTTTTTTTCAAATTTTTTTGGCGTACCAGAAAAAAGTTATGATGGAATTTAAAATTGTGAGCCCAGCCGTGGCGTAGAAGTATGTAGCGCCAGTCAAAAGAATAGAGGCAAATCCGCCTGCCCTCCTGCGCGTCAACTTAAATAGGAATTTATTTTTAGGCACTCGCACATCATCTCTACTGACTAGTGGCATTAATATAGTCGAAATATAAAAGTAATTACACTAGTTTTCCATTTTCCTCCTGAGAGAACCTCCTACAGTCTCAATAACGTCTAATGTCATGTCATGTCCCAGAGAGACATCTCCTGGCGGAGAAATTTGTAAATCAGTTTAACCCTGACAGCCGGTCATTTTTGCGACTGTTCAGCAGCTGTAGAGCTGTATGGCAGATTTGGCGGCATTGTGACTACTGATAGTAGATGATTGATTTGATGTTTGTATTTATTCATAATTGACACTAATCGATGCAAAAAACAAATGTTACCGAAAGCAGTGGTTTATTTATATGATAAACCCCTATAACGGAGCTCTTGGACCATAGACTGGTCCGCATCATCAAAATACATCCTATATACCAATATTACCAATGACGCTGTTAATTATAATAGTTTATGCTATTTCCCCCCTAGAATTTGCCCAACTGTTGCCACGTGTTTAGGTCTCTCAGGATGAAAATGGAAAACTAGTGTAATTACACTAATTACTTTTATATTTCGACTATATTAATGCCACTAGTCAGTAGTAGAGATGATGTGCGAGTGCCTAAAACTAAATTCCTATTTAAGTTGACGCGCGCAGGAGGGCAGGCGGATTTTAGAATAGAATAAGAATTTATTTATTGCCTCAAAAAACTTACAAGTAACCTTACATGCTAAGTACAGTACATATTATCTTACATACTAAATGTTACTTAACTAGACAAGTGATATATACAGTATATTGGCAATTGGTTCCAATCTCAGCATGTGCCAAGCTGAGGGCCTAGCGCTGGTTTTCAGACTGGACCTTCAGGATCGATCGGTCGCAGGTTAACAAATTACCGTGCTGATAGGCTTTTACATTACATAGGTAATTGATATTATAAATTAAAGATTAAAATATAAAAGGTATGTTAAAAACAATCTTAAGAAAAACAAAACAGATATACATGCTGGCTTGTACTCTATACCTAGACGTGTGTGTGTGTGTGTGTGTGTGTGTGTGCGCGTGTGTGTGTGTGTGTGTGTGTGTGTGTGTGCGTGTGTGTGCGTGTATGTGTGTGTGTGTGTGTGTGTTTGCGTGTCTGTGAGTGGGTACCGCTGGCTTGCTTATCTTTAGGAGGGAGATAAAAATTTGCGCTGCATCTCAAGAAGATGTGATTTAACCAACTGCTTGTATTGAATAGATCCCATTCTTTTGACAGGCGCTACATACTTCTATTCTACGCCACGGCTGGGCTCACAACTTTAAATTCCGTCATAACTTTTTTCTGGTACGCCAAAAAAATTTAAAAAAAATATATTGACAGGTACCAAATAGGTAGTAAATATTGACTAAGATATCAATTAGTAGTGTTGTCTAGAACTATGTAAACCAAAAATGGTCCAGACATCCTGACGTCAGAATGTCTGGCCACTTTATTCGCTCGATTTTTCGATATCAGTGGAGGTACCAAATATATGTACTCAGGTACCAAATAGTATCAAATAGGTACTAAATTTTAGTATGTACTAAACATCAAATATCTGTAGTGGTCCAGGGGTCCTGACGCTCACATTATTTATAATATTAAAGAAAATTTGTTTACATGAGTCGAATGAAAAATATTAAGTAGGAAAATAGAACACGTCAATGTCATAGCATAGACTACTGTAAGTAAGGCAGCCAGCAAGAAACCTTGCTTTTGGTATAAACCTCAATACATTTCCTGTCAGGTCGAAATTTCAGAGGACCATATATAATTGTACATGTACAACCTATACTGAAAAACATCGTATGATACATACATACATACAATCACGCCTGTATCCCATAAAGGGGTAGGCAGAACACATGAAACTACTAAAGCTTCAGTGCCACTCTTGGCAAATAAGGGGTTGAATTGAAAGAAAACGAAACTGTGACATTGCAGTGACAGGTTGCCAGCCTCTCGCCTACGCCACAATTTAACCCATATCCCATAGTCGCCTTCTACGACACCCACGGGAAGAAAGTCGTATGATACTAATGCGAAAAGGAAATTCATACCTCGTGTCGATTTAAAATACCGGTTTCGGTGTTTTAATTTATCGAAATTCCTTTTTTCGTTAAGTCTTAATAAAAATTTCACGTGTTTATGCTACAAATAATATTTTATTAAGTTAATTTTGATGGATTATGACATTCTTATTTCTCTGCGAGTGAGCAACATTGTGTGCATAATGCTCATGATAATAAAATGAAAACTCAGAGCCAGAAAAACGAAATGACCCTCGTTTGCATTGTTGGTTGCACTCTTATTAGTAGAGAGATGTTATGCTGGATAAATGAAAATGATATTACAGTGATAAAATTAATGTTGGCTAAATTCCAAAATAGAATAGGATTGCGATTATAACCTACTTCAATATTTCGCATTGCCTCGCTTCTAGGTAGATAATCAATATTAAACATGCATTCACATGACCACCGGTCTGGCTCAGTCGGTAGTGACCCTGCCTGCTATACCACGATCCTGGGTTCGAATCCCGGTAATTAATATACGACCGGAGGGAGAGTTTTAAATCGTCACGAGTTACGAATTTCCTGTTCGCACGTGTATTGAACGACATTTTTCAGTACATATAGCCCTTTGAAGTTTCGACGTGACAACAAATGTGAAGAGGAAATTAAAACTCATGTCGATTGAAAACACTGGCTTCGGTCGTGTAATCGTTTGAATTAATTGGTTGTGAATTGATTAATACTAATAATTTAATAATTACGATGCAAGAGCAACAAGTTGTAGAAAACACTCCTTGGGTTTTTGATCGAGACGTGTTACAAATTACCTATTCAATTTCGTACGTGGATTGTACATTGCTACTTACAACTAAAATAAGTAGTCTCCAAATTATTTTAAACAAATCAATTTGTTTTTTGGCTCTTCTCAAAAGTAAGCGGTTTTTTCTTAAAATTTTACGTACATTATATTATTAAATTATAATTTCATGCTTCATATAGTTAAATCAACATTCTGGATAGTGTAGGTATGTCATATAAGAGTATTAGATACATATATGTATTATATATGTGAAATTTTATCAGTGTTTAACAGGATGAAGTGGCCGTTCCCACGAAAATAATGAATAAAGCGGAAATTTATAATCAGTATTATGCACTTGCCTGTAGGCAATATTTAGATACGTAGAACAGTGTGCGTAGCTATCTATCTCTATCGCTCTTGCGGATTAGCGCGACAGAGCCAGACTACCTTTTTGCGGCGTATCGTTTTCGTTTCGCGTCGCAGAACTGCCATTCGGCTACGGGACCAGAAAAGCATAATGAAATAAATAAGGACAACCGGGGCATTTGTTACTGTTGGATTGAATGAGTTTCTTGAAGATACCTAATTATAATCTAAAAGCATTTTGTTGCAGGCCTCTAAGTTCGAAGTATGGACACCCAACTTTAAATTTATATGGCTATGACAGTTCTAATATATTCCGTTTAGAAAATATTTATCAGGTTCTTGGCAATTAATTCCTAACTATAACTAGGAAGGCGTGAACATCCATGAGTGTGACACCCCTTGAGTTGCAGACGTCCATAGATTACGGTGACCGCTTTCCACCAGGCGGATCGTATGCTGGTTTGCCACCGACGTAGTGTAAAAAGAATTTTGTCAGTCTTATCCTCGAGTCTAATCAAAACAAGGCTATTACTAATTGCTACTTTAGCTAACAAACTTAGTTCAGCTGCCTACGCAGTAAGGAGAATCAGACAGCTAACAAACGTAGAGACGGCCAGGCTGGTATACTTTGGTTACTTCCATAGTGTTATGTCGTATGGAATTCTGTTATGGGGTAAAGCCGCAGATATTCAGACGATATTTGTGCTGCAAAAGCGAGCTGTACGTTCCATATATGGACTGGGCGCTCGAGCTTCCCTAAGAGAGAAATTCAAAGAGGTGAACATTCTTACCGTTGCCTCTCAGTACATACTTGAGAATATTATGTATGCTAGGAAAAACATCCATGAATACAAGCTTAACAGTGATATCCATAACTATAACACTAGAAACAAACATAAACTTGCCGTGCCCTTCCACCGTCTCCGTAAGGTTAGTACGTCTTTCGTTGGGAACTGTACACGTTTTTATAACAAAATCCCCATTGATGTAGTGAACTTGCCACTCGGCAAATTTAAGTCACATGTTAAGCGCTGTTTGCTAGGTAAAGCTTACTATACGGTAAATGATTTTATAGATGATAAAAATGCCTTTAAGCCAGTAGCTTGATTATGGTAGCAGAAGTTTGTAATACAACCGTACTAGTATCCAGTAAAAATGACACAGCGTAATTTTTCTCATGTGATTGTATTGTATCATTAGTTATGTTAGTAGGACGCTTAGAGACCTTATACACCTCTAAGATTTTTGTTTTCATTATATAGCGTAGTAATATAAAATTTATTTAAAGTATGATAGTACACTGACCCTTAGAGACCTTTACATCTCTAAGTCACGTTGAGCATGTAATTAGTTATGTATAGCTATACTAGGCATTGTTGCCCTCTTTAATGTCACCTACAAGCTTAATGTCGTGTTTCACTGTGTCGATTTTTCTTTTGTCAATTTGCTGTTAGCTTGAACATGTCATGCTCGCTTAAAAGTCTTTGCTTACGGTGGCGTGTTGATCGGGTCGCCACCTTCCCGAATGGAGGTTGAGGGAGGCGATGGCTGAGATACGCGTCATACTCGTGAACGGGTGCTGTTTGTGGAGACTGGTCTGTTCAAGCTTACCTGGGCCACATGTTTTGTTAGATTATTTAACTTTACTTTTGAGCGGATTGCGAGACACTACATTCGGTTCTTGTAAGAATTAAACTTAAGTAAGTAATGTCTTAAGGATGACACTAGAGACCATCACGTTGTCGTTTAATTTAGTTAATTTTAGCTTTTGGACACTTAGAGACTTTATACATCTCTGAGATTTTGATTATATTTTATTTTAAAATAGATTCCTTACTTTAATGACCTTGTTGTCGTTTGATTAAGTTAATGTTAGTTTTTTGGACACTTAGAGACCTTATACATCTCTGAGATTTTGATTATATTTTTAAACTTAATTTGTAACCTTGATTGGCCCTTATTTGTAAACTTGATTTGTTCTTTAATGATTGACAACTAGAGACTTGTACATCTCTTGAAATGTGTAATTTAGCTGTTCATTTTCTGTATTTTTTTTTGTATTATTTGACAAAGGTTTTTACTTTTAAATATTTTAATTTTATAAAATTTGACTCTTGGAGACGCTATACATCTCCATGGATTATTTGATTAAGTATAATATTTTTACTTGTAATATTCAGTCTTTTACAACTATTGAAGTATTATAGATTTCTTTTATCTTTGTATTTGTTTGCACTTTCTTTATGTATTGATTATAGTTAGTAATAATATGACATTTAGAGACTTTATACATCTCTAATTCTATATCAGTGTATAGCTACTTTGCTTATGATTAATATTTTTAGTTAATATTTCTATTAATTTCATTTGTTTAACTTTAATGAATACTCTGTAATGTTGACATGTAAAAGTGCCCCCGTGGCCTATTTGCTGAATAAATGATTTTGTATTTTTTGTATTTTGTATTATCTCAACTAACTATTAATTCAGAACAGGCCTGTTTTTTTTCTTCATGCATATTGGTCATTGTTCCCAAACCATTTTCAATCAATATCAATTTACCTATACAAGCGGCTGCTTATTAATAACCACAGCGGAGGGTCTTTCAAGGGTAAAAAGAAGGGGAACGCTAATGCTTTTTAAAATATCACATCACAACCACTCCCCCGAAGCAATTCCACACTTTTGGATAAAATACAAAAAAGAAGCTCTAGTTTGGACGTAAATTTGTATAAAATTTTAAATTATTAGTCGTCCTACAATAAAATTTACATTAATATTAATCAAAGACATATATAACTCCGTATAGACAGATATAGTCTAAGAAAAAAACGTACCTCAGTACCATACAGAAAAAGGTACGGTGGTCTAGATGGCATTACACCTTTGGGGTACGCTCAGTTAGATGGCGCTAATATTAATATTTGACATTTTCACACATATCGAGCTAAGAATATGGACCAAATTGTCAAGAGATGGCAGTCTATGCACTGTGATTACAGATTTTACTTCGACAGTAACTCTCTATAATACTCGATCCTCTTTGATATTATGTTACTTTTGTGTATAGCATTAAAAAAATTTTTTTTATTATTTGGTGTGATAGTAAAAATATATCTTTTTATGTTTAAATTCTGGTTCATGACATATGTAGGTTAGGGTATATCCAGTAAAAGCGAAGGCTTTGTAATAAGGGTTCGATATAACATTTTGATAACTAACCTTACAACTTACAAGCTTACATAAAAACTTATGCCTTTATTCCCAACAGGGGTAGGCAGATCTCTTGTTTAAGTTTAAATACTAGTCTTAGCAATAAAGGGATTAAAAGAAATCGTGACAGGTTGCTAGCCCATCGCAATTTATGAAATTAGAAAAAAAAGGGATGTCAACTGTCACTTAGCAGTCATTTGTGTTTTTTTTATAATTTCTTACAGTTCAGCACACGCAAAGGCATTGTCACCTCATCTGCTATTAAATTTCACAAACATCATTTCGTTCACTTAAAAAAGATAATAAATAAATTATACGAAATTTACCTACCCCATTGAACCCACATCTCACAGTCGACTCTTACCCATGGGATGAAAAGGGGTATTAAAATTCTGATTCTAATATTAAAACTCTGTTACATCGTAGTCAAACAATTCACTCGCAAAGTAGTTAACACTCCTTCATTAAAATAACATACCCGCGGTATTAAAGTCCGGCTGAAGTCCCGAAGGAAATCTACAAATAGACAACAATAAGTACATCCGATTCGTTATCTCGCTCTTTTGTTGGATATTAGCAAGAGACAGTCCACTCGTCCAGTAAATGGATAGAGTGGCTCCTAAAGCTGTAAAAGAAAAAGCCATTATGGTTGAAATTACCCAAGTTTGAGGTGAATTTATTTAAATGTCAACCTTATTATTTTAACAAACATACTATGCAGTACTGTCTAGTAGATATTCATGTAATTTAAATATACGTGATAGAAATTTGATAAGACTTCAGACGAAAATTCTCAATCTAGTTATCTAGTTTTTGAGACTAAAGACATTTACGTGTAAAAGGTCCGCAGTAAGCTCAGTTCTCCATACAAATGTACCTATAAGTAGTTAGGCTCTCATTTTAAAGCTACTGGCTATCCTAAATGGTATTTAATTATCTAGTTCAAATTTATATAATGTAAAACTAATTATATACACAGCAAAGTTAAAATTATCGTAGAAAACTTGTTATTAGCTCTATTCCATTTAACTCCGAAGCTGATGCAATAATATACGAGTAAACTCATTTCAGCTCATCATAATGTGCTTGTGTAGTTGAATTTTTAGTCGATACTACGTGCTCTTTTAGTCATTAACTAGCTTATTCCCGCGGCTTCGCCCGCGTACTAAAATGAATGTTAGTCAAATGTTGAAATTGGACTCCCATTTCACCCTTTTAGGACGTGAAATGTAAAAAAATCCTTTCTTAGTGTTCCTCTGACTACACCTTATAAGGAACCTACGTGCCAAATTTGGAATCCTTAGGACCTGCGGTTTCGGCTGTGCGTTGATATGTCAGTCAGTCAGTTTCTTCTTTTATATATTTAGATGATAGTTTTAAGCGTGGCACTGAAACTTGAACAATTTAATCTGTTAGTCAGTAATAGAGTCAATGTAAACAAAACCTAAAGATACACCTCCAATGTAAACAACCCACCAAAATTTAGTCCCATAAGTCACTTCTTGGTTGTCAATAATAAATATCGGTCACACAAACCTGCATAGAATTAGGGCACAAGCAGCCATTGCTAGTCTTTACAAACATGAAATAAATGTCATATACAAAGAAAAAGTGACCGAGCGGTTTAGGTATCTGTCTCGTAAACGGAGGACGATGGTTCGATTCCAGCTCGGGACACTTGGAGGCCTTGGTCACTTTTTCTTTGTATATGACATTTATTTCATGTTTGTGAAGTATAATAGTAGTGTGAATACTTAAAATTCAAATATTTTCTATCAAATTAATTTAATTTGTTCTTAGAGTCATCGCTAGTTTGTTGTCCCGCGGCTTCACGCTCTCGCACGTGCGAGTCCCGTTGCCCTAAGTTGCCGCTTGCACATTGACGACTATGCCCGAGGAGCATTCTAGCGATATAATTGCATTGGTATTTCTCGGCCAGAGATAATCTTGGTCGCACAAACCTGCATAGAATTAGGCCACAAGCAGCCATCGCTCGTCTGTTGTCCCGGCTTGACGCTCTCGCACGTGCGTGTCCCGTTGCCGTAAGTTGCCGCTTGCACATTGGCAACTATACCCGTGGAGCATGTTAGCGACATATATTCGCATATTATTCTGGATTATCAACAACGCCAGTCACACAAACCTGCATAGAATTAGGCCACAAGCAGCCATCGCTCGTCTGCTGTCCCGGCTTGACGCTCTCGCACGTGCGTGTCCCGTTGCCGTAAGTTGCCGCTTGCACATTGGCGACTGTACCCGTGGAGCATGTTAGCGACATATTCGCATATATTATTATTCTGGCTTATCAACAATGCCAGTCACACAAACCTGCATAGAATTAGGCCACAAGCAGCCATCGCTCGTCTGCTGTCCCGGCTTGACGCTCTCGCACGTGCGTGTCCCGTTGCCGTAAGTTGCCGCTTGCACATTGGCGACTGTACCCGTGGAGCATGTTAGCGACATATTCGCATATATTATTATTCTGGCTTATCAACAATGCCAGTCACACAAACCTGCATAGAATTAGGCCACAAGCATCCATCGCTCGTCTGTTGTCCCGGCTTGACGCTCTCGCACGTGCGTGTCCCGTTACCGTACGTTGCCGCTTGCACATTGACGACTGTGCCCGTGGGGCATGCTAGCGACACCAGCTCGTCGTCGCACGCGGTCCGGTGCATATCTTTGAGCGTGCTAGCCAGGGAACCTGTAAAGAAAAATACAAATATTATCTGTGCTGAAATAAATACCACTAGATCATATTTTATTTAGCGACCTATGACGTCCGTCTTTCAACCCCGTCTTTGCAAAAAATAACACTGAAACTTGAGCAGTTTCATGTGATCTGCTTACCCCTTTTGGTAAACAAGCATTTAGTGTATGTATGTATGTACAATTGTAGATTATCAACCTACCTAAATACTTCAACAATTAACCATTGAAGTGCACGGAAACCAGAAATGTATAGCGATAAAATTCTTTCTAGGGTAATTTATCTACATTGTAATCAGAAAAGAAACTCCAGAAGCAGTCAGCCAGCTACATAAGGATAATGGCAATATAATCTATCCCCAGAGTAATCTAAGGATTAAGTGTGGTACAGTTCGAAACAAGCCAAGAATACAATAAGACGATCTGGCGTTTCACGATATTACGTGGAGGGATTTTTATAAATAAACAAGATACAGCTTCTTAATTTACTAGAGGCTATTTTTCTTATACGTTGACATTATGGTACAAACGTGTACCGTTTTGTATGAGGAAATTTCGATCCAATTTTTTTCTGAAAGGTCATTTTGTTACACCTATTTTGGTGCTCACACTGGCTGTTATAAATGTTATTTAACATTGTGTGACAGAGACAGCGCGATGGCATTGACAGTACGCTGTCCTTGTTACACAGTATTACCTCTATATGTAAAACATTTATCAGCCAATGTGGGAGCACCATAATTGACCAGAGGCCAAATAGGGTGAGCTATTTTTAACCCCCGACGCAAAAACGACGGGATGTTATAAGTTTGACGTGTCTGTCTGTCTGTCTGTCCGTCTATCAGTCCGTCCGTCCGTCCGTCCGTCCAAAATTTTTTCAAAATTTTTTCCGGGTTTTTTCAAAATTTTAATTTTGTGGTTAGGTTATTCTTAGGCCCACTTGCACCAACCACTTCTCAGTAGTGGGCTGTCATCTGTCAAATTCCATATAAAATGGTGGGTTAACCCTGCACAATACTTAAAAATGTCTGACAGCACATTGTACAGATTTATATTTATATATTTAAAAAAGCTATTCAGGTCGTCCGACACTTTTGGTAGGTTGTTTAATTCGTCCTCTATTATTTATGCCGACTGTAATTACGTACAAATGAAATGAGGGAAATACAAACAATTAAATTACACCTAATTTTTGTTCTGTAAGTACTTATCATGGAAACACAATTCAGAAACAAATTAAACTTAGTACCCACCTATTACATCAACGATGCTTCACTCATTACATTGAATTATTATATATTATACAGGACGTGTTTTTCAATCGATTCTATTCCTATACAGGATCAAAATATCTAGGAAAGAGGGGGGACAGTGGATCACGGGGAACAGTGAATAACCCCGACATAAATTGTTAGTGTAACCGGGGCTCGGGCGTAGGGCGAGTAGTAAAACTAACCGGATAGCAAGTTCGTATCTTTATTTAAATTAACGGTACAACTAGATACACCGGGTACTAAGTGAAGGTTCGGGAACCGTACGCAACACTCAGTAGTGAGATCTAAACTAGAGAGCCGGGAAACCGTCTACACTAGAAATCAGCTGAAGATCGAATGACGAACAAAATCGCCGTCCCTACTTATAGTTTCTGTGTTGCACAGTCGTTAGCGGCATCTATCTAGTCGTCAGCGCCATCTCTCGGTGTCTTTATATTCGCAATGTGCGTTCTAAGGTGAAGTTCCGCTACTCAGCACAAGATGGCGCTAGTGGTATCATGTTAGTGGAGTGTTACATTATTAGTATAAATACAGTTTTCATTGTATTTAAAAAAGTTGTCTTTACTTTGTAGTTTTTAACCCCCGACACAAAAACAACGGGGTGTTATAAGTTTGACGTGTCTGTCTGTTTGTCTGTCTGTCTGTCTGTTTGTCTGTCTGTCTGTGTGTGTGTCTGTCTGTGGCATCGTAGCTCCCGAACGGATGAAACGATTTTGATTTAGTTTTTTTTGTTTGAAAGCTGAGTTATTCGGGAGTGTTCTTAGCCATGTTTCATGAAAATCGGTCCACTATGTAGCGGTCGGGGTTTTTTTAAAAATTTTAATTTTGTGGTTAGGTTACTTAGGTTATTAAGTAAGTACTTTAGCGTAAGTTGATCCTTAAGATACTGGTTAAAAATGAAATCAATTGGCATTAAAAGTAAGCATGTGACAAACAAGTTTTCATTAATATTACAAATTGTATAGAAAAGTTTTTCCCGATTTGAGGCTTTGCTATTCGGAATTTTTTATCGTACCCATAGAGCTTGTATATGTACCTATAGAGGTAAAAGTTTTTTAGCCTAGACAGGAACGGTTACACCGTTTAGAGTTTTTTTTTTAAACTCTGTATGTTTTCCTAAAATCTATAAACGCCAATTTTTATTCATTATGAATCTCGGAAAAGTCTTCTAAGAGGATTTGAACGTGGCGCAGCAAAGCACGGGATCTGGTAGCTGCCCTGAACCAAAATCCACCGTGTATTAGACTCCAATAACGCTCTAGTAGTACCTCAACAAAATTTCCAACCAAGTTAATACTTACGTAATTGTTTATAACAACGCTTACCTACACCGAATATATTTCAGTTAAAAACAATACTCAGAATTAATTACCACGAAAACTTGTTCAAAGAGCTCTCATTCTTAATGCTTTTCTTATTAAATGTTACGAGCTCAATCCAGTAAAATAAAGATTATATTCAACAAACAGTTGCTGGTTAGCTTTACTTGGCAACTTAATGGCGCCTATAAGGGTTTAGACAGTTTTTAGGGTTCCGTAGTCAACTAGGAACCCTTATAGTTTCGCCATGTCTGCCTGTCCGTCCGTCCGTCCGTCCGTCCGCGGATAATCTCAATAACCGTTAGCACTAGAAAGCTGAAATTTGGTACCAATATGTATATCAATCACGCCAACAAAGTAAAAAAATAAAAAATTAAAAAAAAATGTTTTATTAGGGTACCCCCCCTACATGTAAAGTGGGGGCTGATATTTTTTTTTTCATTTCAACCCCAACGTGTGATATAATGTTGGATAGGTATTTAAAAATGAATAAGGGTTTACTAAGATCGTTTTTTGATAATATTAATATTTTTGGAAATAATCGCTCCTAAAGGAAAAAAAGTGCATCCCCCCCCTCTAACTTTTTAACCATATGTTTAAAAAATATGAAAATAATCACAAAACTAGAACATTATAAAAAATGTATAGGAAAATTGTTTTGAACTTGCTAGGTTCAGTAGTTTTTGAGAAAAATACGGAAAACTACGGAACTCTACACTGAGCGTGGCCCGACACGCTCTTGGCCGGTTTTATTTTAAAACCTCAATTTATTTGTATTAATTTTACGGAGGTTCATTGTATTTTTTTACCACCGCTTAAGGTTAACGCCTGTAAATAATATGCAAGTAAATACGGCGTTGCTTGCCTGACAGATGGCACCAAACATTCAAATAGAGTGAAAAAATCTTGAACTCCTAGGACGGAGCAAACCCAGATTACCTACACTAATTTAGTACCAAATGGTGTATTAAGATGTTTTCCAGTGTACTGAGATTGAGATATAATATAATTCAATTTTTTCAATAAATTATTCTTATTCTTATTCTATAATTATTTTCTTTTTATCAATCTGTGTGGCCTACCTATGAGTTATTCGCAAGTCTTTTAGCATCTGACTAATCCCGATAAGTTATCATAGGTCTAGGCTTCCATGATATTATACTGATTAAAACGGGACCGCACTAAAGAATACGATGAGAAAAGTCTTTGACGTTTTATATTTTTATTTTTAAGAGGCACACCCAGCCACCTAATTCTAATTAAAGTAAATAATTCGAAGGACGAATTGCTTGAAGGTTAAAAACCGGCCAAGAGCGTGTCGGACCACGCTCAGTGTAGGGTTCCGTAGTTTTCCGTATTTTTCTCAAAAACTACTGAACCTATCAAGTTCAAAATAATTTTCCTAAAAAGTACTTATAAAGTTCTACTTTTGTGATTTTTTTCATATTTTTTAAACATATGGTTCAAAAGTTAGAGGGGGGGGGACGCACTTTTTTTTCATTTAAGAGCGATTATTTCCGAAAATGTTAATATTATCAAAAAACGATCTTAGTAAACCCTTACTCATTTTTAAATACCTATCCAACAATATATCACACGTTGGGGTTGGAACGAAAAAAAATATCAGCCCCCACTTTACATGTAGGGGGGGTACCCTAATAAAACATATTTTTCCATTTTTTATTTTTGCACTTTGTTGGCGTGATTGATATACATATTGGTACCAAATTTCAGCTTTCTAGTGCTAACGGTTACTGAGATTATCCGCGGACGGACGGACGGATGGACGGACGGACGGACGGACGGACGGACGGACGGACGGACGGACGGACGGACGGACGGACGGACAGACAGACATGGCGAAACTATAAGGGTTCCTAGTTGACTACGGAACCCTAAAAAGTATGTATTTTATTTCACATTTAATTGACGATTAATTGACTGTAATTTCTTCAGAAATAATGTCATAAAGTTATTCTCCAAATACAATTTTCGCTTCGGCACGATCAAGTAGCTGCCCTCAATTGCCCATTCAAATATAGTCCTTATTTAGAGATGAAACTCTAATATGCCTACTGTAATCCAAGTTTACACGATAATCTCCACATTAATTAGTTTAAACTTAAGGGGCGTGCCTAATACGCTCGAAACTTATCTTTATTAGTTTGAGTACAAAACCCACGGCTCCTGGATGTAAGGTGCAAATTCTGGCGAAATTCAAACATTTCCTTCAAAATGAAGATTTTGTTTATTTTACCCAAATTTCTGAGAACGTTCTGGTTTCCTCACCTTCTAGCCCATGAAAGTTTCCAAACGGAATTGGCCGGGGTTAATGACGCGACGTTATACTTTGCCGGAGAATTTCGCTGTTTCAAAACATGCTGTCTTTATTGAGGCATAAGAATAATATATAAGTGAAAATTTGCATAAGACGCGAGTTGGTGCAGTGGCTTAATAGCCACTGGGCAGAAAGCGGTGTACACCTCTCGACACCCTTGAGTTCTCACACCGGTGTTGCCCTTGAGCCATCTTGGATGTCGCTTTTTGTGGGGGCCCATCTTGTGGGGACGAGTCACCGTCTGCCGGAAATAAAATTGGATACCGTTTTATTAGGCAGGCGTCCGGTTTTTTATCCATAGCCCAGTATTTAGTCCATCACTTTCATCAAAATAGACCAGTTCATTTTAGATTCCATTAACTCTCAAATAGTCCTTACACCCTGGCGGGTGTTGCCTCTGCGTGTGTCCCATGATACGGGCAAGGGCAACATCCGCTCGGTGTACCCCTTACATTTCATTAAAGTGTCGAAAGGGCCTCTACGTGTTGGCTTCGGCCCCGCGCACGCCTCCCAAAGGTCCGGAATACCATTGTTCCGTGATGGGAAAGACATATTCTTCTTAAGGTTTATTAATTTTTAACTCACTGGCCTTTAGTCGTACCCCAGTGAAACGAAATGACTTTTATGAAAAAGAATAAATAGCCTTGCATTTTAATACTCAATGCAACTAGGATTTAGGTTTTGGAAACTACTAAGCATATGTAAATGTAAGTATAGGGCAGTTTTTGTTACAATGTGAACTTGGCCATAAATCAATAAATCATTTTAAAAATTTCGTATATGTACGCCGTGTGAGCTTGAGTATCTTGTTTAGAATCATAAGAATATGAATAATTAGTATATACCAAACATCAAATTATTCTTACCTCACATTATTCTCAGACCTTAACAGTCTATGATTACTTATCCTGGAATTAAACGAGAATACCTCAGCATGTTTACGTTTTCCGACAATTCTATTACAATGATAAATAAACGGGAGGCAATTTGGATAAAAGCGGAAATGCTTTTCGTGCAATTTGGAAATTGTATTCCGTATGGAATCGTAAGTAACTGGTACCTTTCAGGCATATGCTTAACGTAGGTACCTTAAGCTCTCTTAAAACATTTCAGCGAAATAATTTTAAGTCAAAAAAATTGAAGTCAAAATTTACCTACAACAAATCAAATTACATATTTTATGAAATATTTTTCCCGTGTGGTTAAGAATTTCACCACCCCCTTTCTTCCCGTGGGTGTCATAGAAGTCGACTGTGGGACATGGGTTAAATTGTGGCGGAGGCGAGAGGCTGGCAACCTGTCACTGCAATGTCACAATTTGGATTTCTTTCAACCCCTTTTTTCCAAGAGTGGCACTGAAACTTAGTAGTTCATGTGCTCTGCCTACCCCTTTATAGGACACAGGCGTGATTATATGTATTTGTTTTTTCGTTAAATTTGACACGTCATTAGGTTCATTATCAGGAACCAACTGATATATCACTTATTAAATTTGAAAAAAAAAAAAATATAATAAATTAATGAATAAGTGTGAGAGACCCTTAAGATTAACATTAACCTTTCGAAACCCACACGTCAAATATGAACACTCAATTTTGAATTATGACAAAATGAATTAAGGTGTCATGATTTAAACTTTTAAACTGTGGGAGCCGGCGGGTTTTGAAAAACCTTTCAAGACCCGCCAGGCTTTCAGGTTAAAGTCAGTGTCAAGTATCTAACGGCACATGTCATAATAAATATCTGTAATAGTTACTAGGAGTTATAAAGGTTGCCGCACTACACTAATCGAACCATTAATAGTAATATATTGTGCAACAAGGGAGGTAAGGGGGATTTTGTCAACGTGTTTTCATCACATTTGAGAGGAAAACATAGAGGAAAAAAATCATAAGGCAAAACCTTCAATGAATGGTGGCGCCGCTGCGACCAGTAGTCTATTTTCACTATTTTCACCTATATCGGATTCTTCATATAAATCCATTGTTCTCGATTACAAACGCTTTTTGAATACAAAGAAACACTAAAATACTGCATATAAATTAAATGCAATGTTCAAAGAAGCATGCAACTGAACTCATTTTACGTGTCCGTTATTTATTTATTATTTATGTTGTACTGCCGGGCAACGCGGTCAAGCGCAAATCGAGATGGCCGTCACAATTTCCTGCCAAATTGCAAATTATAACGATTTATTGGATTTATCTACGTGAAATTTACAAAATAAATGTATAACACACTCAAATAATTGTAAAACATAATATATAAAATGCATTTTTCATACCGTATTATATTTTTTTTAGCTAGCTAATAGTCAAATTTTAGTTGTGCAAAAATATTCTTGGCTGATTGAAACATCCTTTGCCTGAAGTATTGTACGGATTGTATTAATTTTTAAAACTAAATCCATTACTCCCTTGGTAATAAAATAGTACATTATTCTTCAGTACACGTAGACGCAATGAGACCTTTAAACAGCAAATGTGATGAAAATGTATTTTTTCAACATCTGTTGGGTTCGATCCCCGACTAATTTAAATTCTGAATAAATGATTTGAATACTTCCAAAGAATCGTGGAGTTGGGGCATTACCTATTTATCATCGATCATTCCCAATTATCTTGCGCTTTATAATATAATAGGCAACATACGAGTATTAGCATACTTACTGCATTCTAACTTGCTCGAGATATCTGGATGCAATTATCAAGTTTAAATGAGTACTTGGCAGCCATTCTCATGCATGTTTCGTACGTGAGACCAGCTGGAAGAGATTGCTACAACATAGACTGAGTTATACAGGATGGTTCAGGAGACTTGGGCAGGATAAAGCCTGCGCATCCAGTAAGATATAATAAGCAACTGTTTCGTACTAGTAATTGAGAGATTAAAATTTATGTCTTAGTTATTTTTATTGCGATTTTTATGGTTATAGCTACCTATTAAAAACAAAGATCAAAGTACCTACTGTCATAATGTATAATAATCTAACCTACTTTGAAAGCTGCTTGCTTCTGTGTGGGGACGAAGTTCTAACCTAACCTACACCTATTTTAAAAACCATTCATTTGGGTGCGTGGACGCAGATCTTATTTAACTTAAACCTACTTTAAAAATTTCTGTGCGGAGTTGCGGTTCTAATCTAAAGCTACTTTCAAAGCCATTTGTTTCTGTGCACGGTCGTAGTTCTAACCTAACCTACTTTCAAAGACATTAATTTCTGTAGGGGTTACAGTTCTAACCTAACCTAAAATGGACTTACTCTTGGCCACAGACTACTTTCAAAAACATTCGTTTCTCTATCATATCGTTCTGCTAATTATAGTAGGTACTTTTATATAATTCAGCGATTAAGTAATATTTTTTCAAACATGGTATGTAATATTGATATTATGTGCCTTATAATTAACCGCGATGTATGACGTTTCAGGTGCGGCTAGGACAAGAGGTCGATAATGGAATTTCATACAAACATTGCAGGCCTAGGCCGGCAAAGTCCTCTTTTTTTTAATTTCCAGTCACTGGTATTTGTGACATAACAATAGGTATTTGGCCATTTAAAAAAGACTATAAGGGGCTTTACAGACGTGCCGACTGCAACTGGTACAAGGCCTCGGCAATATTTGATTTGATGATGATTTTTTTTTCCTTTTTTATTTTTTTTTTATCTTTTTCTGTTTTTTATTGTTCTGTGCGGGGTAACTAAAAGGGGAACGAAAATTTAATTCTTTTTGGGCAACGAAGCACCGTTTAGGAGATACAGCCATTCAACGTTTTTTTAATTTCAGTATTTATTTCATACCATGTTTGAGAAAAGCACTATACATACCTCGGCGGGAAATGGGGTTGCCCGCCTCAGACCTATCCTCTATATTATGTCTTCGGCCGGCAACCCCTTTTGTCCCGGCCTCTGTATAAGAAGTAATAAAAATTAAAATCAATAGTATCGAATTGAAACAAATTTAACGCCAAAAAATTTTATCAGAACTGAATCTTTTATGTAATTGTTGCCGATGAAAAGTTTGTTAGCAACACCACAGAATTCCTATTAAGATACATTGCATAGGTATTATTTGTACTTCTACTTTGGTGAAGAAATTTGATAAATACCTGCCCATCAAATATACATTCTTAATTACTAAAAATAAAATTGGTAATCATAAAGTGTTACCTAGGAAGTATCCCAAGGGGTTCCCTAACTTTTGCAGTTACTAAAAGGCTTATTAGAAGTATTAAATTAGATAGATGCTTATACAAATAGAATATCATATTATCATAGTTTCTCTGAAGATGTCTACAAACTTGCCGTAGACAGATACCTATTAATAGATGTTATTTACTTAGGCACCAAAGTTCAGAGCAAAGTGAGCCAATTAGAGGAAATACTTCATATAACCGATATATAAAAGAAAATAGTATACATCAATAATTCTCAAAGATTTTGTACATTTGGCTCACGTCTTCGATTTTTAACCGTCGCCTCATATCTCAAGAAGGACGGTTATCAAGTCGTCTGTATGTTTTTTTTTTTTTTTTTTTTTTTTTAATGTTTGTTCCTCGATATCTCCGTCGTTACTGGACCGATTTTGAAATTTTTTTTTAATTGAATGTATATGCATACAGATTGGTCCCATTTTTCTCAGAACCCAGTTCTGATGATGGGATCCTGGAGAAATCGAGGGAACTCCTCGAATCTGAAAGGCATACATATAGTGATTTTTGTGTTTTTAAAGGAACAGCATGCATTTAGGTACGGAACAGTGATATTTGGTGCAGTGGAACTGCTGATGATGGCCAGAATAGAACTCTTCAAATCTGAACGGCACGCTTATAGTGACTTTGGTATTTTTATAAGAACAGCATGCACTTTCATCCAGAACAGTGACATTTGGTGCAGCGGAATTGCTGATGATGGTCAGAACCGAACTCCTCAAATCTGAACGGCACGCTTATAGTGACTTTGCCATTTTTATAAGAACAGCATGCGCTTACGTCTAGAACAGTGACATTTGGTACAGTGGAACTGCTGATGGTCAGAACCGAACTCCTCAAATCTGAACGGCACGCTTATAGTGACTTTGGTATTTTTATAAGAACAGCATGCACTTGCGTCCAGAACAGTGACATTTGGTGCAGTGGAACTGCTGATGATAGTCAGAACCGTACTCCTCAAATCTGAACGGCACACTCATAAGTGACTTTGGTATTTTTGCAAGAAAAGCATGCATTTAAGTTCAGAACAGTGACATTTATTTATTTAGTTATGTTTGTTAAGCATATTGAGTTTTCAAGTCAAAGTTTGTCAAGCTTCGATTTCTTATAATATAATATCGGATTCATGAGGAATTGAGGAAACTCCTCAAACCTTAACGTTATACGTATATTCATTTATGTTGCCATCTAATAATTAAAGCATTAAAAGCAGTTTTAAAAAATACCTACACATTTCTACATAATCCAACATTCGCAAGTAACTTTCACCAGAACCCGAAAGGCGACGGTTTTTTTTTCTTAAAAATTATTATAAATACTTTCGAGAAGTCCCAGAAAGTTTGTATGAAACTTTTTTGCTATCCTATACAATTTCGGTAAGAAAAACAGAAAGAAATTTCCTGAGCCTTTTTCTATAGACTATAAATCGTTTATTCGTGACTGACTAACATTCAAACAAATTTAAACAAAATACTGAAGATTTTTCGAGTTTTTATTTTTTATTTTGAGTTTTTTGGCTTGACTAGCAAATATCAAATGACATTTCGCACATTTCGAAAACTCATTGTGTACGGTTCAAACCCGCGGCCTCTGGATTGAAAGTCGCATGCTCTTACCGCTAAGAGGCACCCAGCGTTTTTTTATTTATTTTAAATACTTGCTCTTGAATAAATTGCATTAAGAGTACAGTTTCATGACTACACGGCCATGGAATATTAACACAACTACGAAACTCCTACCTTAATTCTAAATGCAATGCAAATAGTAAACCTTGAATATTTTACAGCTCAGCATGCAGACTTTGCTCAAATTATTACGAGTACCTACAACTCGAGCACCTGTCTTACACAACGAAGCAAATCAGAGTATGTCCGATGAATTCCCATGTTTTCCACACATCGCTGCTTCCCGGAACGATTACAAAGGCTGATTCGAAAAGACCAAGTTCCCCGCACTGTTTCAATTCTAGATTGTAGAAAACCCTGTGGAAACGCCGGTGTGACAACATCATGGCACTACTTTTACACTAAGAGATATGTCTGATAACCATCACTTCATCAAAACGACCGATCTGTCCTAGCGCGTAGTGACCCTGCCTGCTACGCCGCGGTCCCGGGTTTGAATCCCGGTAAGGGCATTTATTTGTGTGATGAGCACAGATATATGTTCCTGAGTCATGGATGTTTTCTATGTATATAAGTATTTGTATATTACATATATCGTTGGCTGAGTACCTGCAACACAAGCCTTCTTGAGCTTACCGTGGGACTCAGTCAATCTGTGTAAGAATGTCCTATAATATTTATTTATCAAAAATTCATACAGTTTGCATAAAGTTGATTAGTAGCGCTAGCGTAGTCACCGTACCTACAGATTTTTATCAAAATTGAAGACGTGTTTAAATGGACAAACTTTTTTGAGTATTGCGACTCCGCTTCGTGGGGGCTTTTGGCAAACGTTTAAGTGCCATAGGCATAGGTTTCACAGTCCGTTTGACTGGATTATATGGAATATACTGGAATTTTCTGAATCGTGTTTTTCGCCAGGCGATTATATAATGTGCAATGCATGCTTTGTAGCAGTTTACTCGGATATTTAATGTACCTACCAACCTTACACAACAACCTTACCTATACTCTACACCAACCCGACTGCGGCGTAGTAGTGACCAACCAGAAGAAAGATTTTCAGCGGTTGGCAACACATTATGATGACTATTATGAAAGAACCATCATTTGACAAATAACATCCTCTGTACCGATAAATACCTCGTCTCAACCGATAAGTATTATTGCATATTTCGACAGTATTTTGAAATATGCTTCAACTCTCTTGGTATCTCCAGAAACCAGTGTATAAACCCCGAGATATTACTTGACGTAGCGTATGACAACATATTGTTGAGAATATTTTCGTGATATCTGAATCGAATTTAGGCCACCGCACAGACTGCAAATATCATGAGTATTATAGAGAGAGAATATATCTCAGAGTGCATACTTTGAAGGTTTTGCATATAACTCTGAATCTCCAGAGAGGGATGTGTTTACGACCTGAGTAAAAAGATTGTTATCATGTCATAGATAACCTTATTTCCTTTTCTAATCTCCTTTAGGGCTACCTGAACGACCCGTTTAACTCAAGGATAGTGGGCGGTCAACTGTCGAATTCCATATAAAATGGTGAGTTAGCCTCGGGTTAACCCTCCGTTTTCGGTAGTGCAAGTGACCCTTACGGCCCAGCCACGACATTGGTCTAAGCGCGACAGCGGTGAGCGGCAGCCATAAGTACGTGCGAATGAAAAGTCCCATCGCTTTGTCTCGCTCCAATGTATGGCCGCCGCTCACCGCTGTCGCGCTTAGATCAATGTCGTGGCTGAGCCGTTAGTGTCCCACTACTGTGCAAAAGTCCCAACTCTTTGCTTCTCCTAACCCTGTCATTTATTATTTTCCGTGCTAGCTACGATACGCTTACGAAACGTAAGCGATTGTGCTGTGGGCTACCTTCCCACTTACACCTAAACTTACATTAATAACATATTTACACTTATAATAAAATAAAATCATTAATATATACACATATTTATTTATATACATTTTATACACATATATACACTGACTTACATCACTAAACAAACAAACACAATATTATATTACATTTACATATTTATAATATACACGTTAAGTTTATGTATCGTCCGTCAATAATTTGCCGTACCAACAGGTCGTTGTGTGCTATGCAAACGCGCACCGCGATAGCAGTTCTTTGTTCGCTGCGCCCGGTTTCGATGCGTCCAGTACCGGCCGGCAAGCGCCGCGCCCCACCTCAGTCGATGCACGATACTGACGCGAAACGCATGTCGCTTATGACCGCTCGACGCATTACGATCGCTATCGCTTTGCGTTTATTTACGCTGTATTTTATATTTCTAAATTTCTTCCGTACTGTTACCTTCTGTGTTTCTATCTTCTGAACTTTGGACATTCCTTCTGTGTTGTAAATATATTTATAGACATTATAATATTTATTGGAGAAAGTGGATGTTTGCATTTTGTGGCTGACCTACGTCACGTACCCTGCCTGCAACCCCATACTGGTGACCCCTGAAGAACACAGGACCGAAGGATATTTACCAGAAAACCGTACGTAGAAGTGTCCAGAAAAATAGATAACAAAAGTACCGTTATGCCGCCCGTCACAGAAGTACCGGCTGGAGTGCCTGTTTCCACTGCACCATCCGTCACTACTGCTCCGCTCGGTTCCACAACATCGACGACGGACTCATCCGATGTTTGTAAGGTCGGAATGCGACTCCCACCTTTTTGGCCAGAGGACCCGGAGATTTGGTTCTCACAGGTTGAGAGTTCGTTTGACGTGGCCGGCATCAACACGGATCTGACCAAGTACAATTATATCGTCAGTCAGTTAGATCGGCAATATGCGAAGGAGGTCAGGGATGTTATCACCAACCCACCGGCAACTGATAGGTACAAAAAGCTGAAAAGTGAACTCATCAGTAGGCTGAGCAACACGACCGAGAAACAAATCCAGCAACTTCTGCACCATGAAGAGCTGGGTGAGCGTAAGCCTTCGCAGTTTCTGCGTCACCTGCAGGCCTTGGCAGCGAATCGTATATCGGACGACGTTTTACGCTTGATGTGGACCAACAGATTACCTGTGACTGTGCAAACTGTCCTCGCAGGTCACCCAGATGCTTCTATGGACATTATCGCTGACCTTGCTGACAGAGTCTACGATATCGGCCCACGCTGCGCTTGTTCATCGCACGTCGCTTCCGCCAGCTCCGAGCAACCAGGCTCCAGTAATGACGCCTTGGCGAGGGAGATAGCTGCACTCAGGAGAGAGGTTCGCGACTTGAAGATGGACCATGGTGGGGGAAGATCCCGCCCAAGGGATCGTAGCCGCTCCAGGAGGCAGAGCCGTTCCAGCACCAGATCCCAGTCCAGCTACAGAAAATTTCCCGTCTGCTGGTACCATTCCAGACATGGGGAGAACGCTAGCAAGTGCTTGCAACCCTGCGACTACAACAAGTCGGGAAATGCCACGGGCAGTCGGTAATGGCGACTCCTGACCGCCCTGTCACTTCGCGTCGCCTGTTTGTCACCGACAGAAGGTCGAAGCTGCAGTTCTTGGTCGACACCGGTAGCGACCTCTGCGTCTTCCCCAAGTCGTTACTACGCGAGCGTCGAGCGCCCACGGGGTACAACCTCTCCGCAGCCAATGGGACGCCGATCGAAACCTTCGGTTACGCGCATCTCAACCTGGACCTAGGACTCCGGCGCGACTTTCCATGGCGTTTTGTGGTAGCTACGGTTACAAAACCGATTATAGGTGCAGACTTTTTAGCGCACTATAGTATAATTGTAGATTGTGGTGGTAAAAGGTTAGGTCGTATTATAGATAACACTACTAGCTTATTTTCCAATGCTATTGTAGCTACTAATAGTGCTGACATATTTTCCGTCAAGGTCATGAACGGCAGCGATTCTTGCTACCATCAAATTTTATCACAGGAATATCCTGAAATCACACGACCTGCTGGTATTCAACGCACTATACCTCACAACACACAACACCACATTCGCACCACTCCAGGTCCCCCAGTATCCTGCGCTCCGAGACGTCTTGCCCCTGACAAGCTGAAGTTGGCGAGACAGGAGTTTGAAGGTATGTTGGCTAGCGGCACAGCACGACCATCGGAGAGCCCTTGGTCTTCACCACTGCATCTGGCGCCTAAAAAAGATAATGGGTGGCGCCCCTGTGGTGATTACCGTCAGCTCAACGCTCGGACGATCCCCGACAAGTACCCAATCAGGCATTTGCATGATTTTACACACAGCATATCTGGTTTTAAGGTCTTTAGTACGATTGATTTAGTAAAGGCTTACAACCAGATACCTGTATGTCCGGAGGACATACCGAAGACGGCCATCACGACGCCCTTCGGTATGTTCGAATTTCCATTTATGACCTTTGGACTCCGGAATGCAGGTCAGACCTTTCAAAGGTTTGTGGACGAGCTGACACGCGGGCTGGACTTCGTCTACTGCTACCTGGACGACTTTCTAGTTTTTTCTAGGGACCAAGAGCAGCACAAACAGCACCTGCGTGAAGTTTTTACCAGACTCCGGGACTACGGCATGGTGATCAACGTGTCTAAGTGCGTCTTTGGGGCTCCCCAGGTAACTTTTTTAGGTTACCTGATTTCGGAGAGCGGCACCAAACCCTTAGACACCAAAGTCCAAGCCATACGTGACTTTCCACCACCCAAGGACGTCAAGCAGCTGAGGAAATTTTTGGGTATGGCCAATTTTTACAGGCGATTCCTGCCGCATGCCGCCCAAATCCAAGCACCTCTCAACGCTCTCCTGGGTGGAGCAGTCAAAGGTTCCAAACCCATCAACCTGACCGGCGATGCTCTGAAGGCTTTCAACGAGACCAAGGAAAGCCTATCCAACGCAGCGTTACTTGCTCATCCCGATTGTCGGGCTAAGCTGGCGTTGGTTACAGATGCATCAGACGTAGCACTGGGTGCAGTACTGCAGCAGCAGCTGCAGGACCAGGTATGGCAGCCATTGGCTTTCTTTTCCCGGAAACTCAGTCCGTCCCAGACCAAATACTCACCGTATGATCGTGAACTGCTCGCGATCTACGAAGGTATCAAATACTTCCGACACATGCTAGAGGCGAGGCACTTCACGATCTATACTGATCATGTGGAAATTCCCACAGGAGGTCCTTGGAACAATAGGAAGGCACTTTGGATTATCCGAACGTTATTTATTTATAATTTATTAATATATATTTACACAAACATGTTTACATCATGAGTCCTGTCAAAAGAGTGTCGTTTGAAAACTCAAAAGTCTGCACATAGACAACTGAGGTTCCAAACTTAAATTTGGTCAAGCATGAGTCGATTGCATATTCAACCTTCACAATAACACACCCCCTCAATCGACTCTGCTTGAAGCGTTAGTACATACTTTACAACTTTTATCTAATACTTTACAACTTTTATTTAAAAGGCCACAATCTCATTTCCAGAACAATATTTCAAAAACTTTCATCACATTAGTTTACCAAAAAACAAAAGGTTTCAAAAAACATTATCATCAAATATTAATTAGTACATATCTACATGTACTCTCATATAATATAAACTTCCACTAATCGACACATCACTACTAATATATAAATAAGTAGTTAATTATTCAGCTTCTCGCCTCATATTATTCTTTATTCTCCCACTCGATACATCGCTACAAATATATAAATAAACAGTTAATTATTCTACTTCTCGCTTCATATTTATCTTTTATTCTCCCACTCGATACATCACTACTAATATATAAATTAACTACATCTATCTCCCTTATTCATTCCACCTCTCGACTCATACTTATCTTTATTCTCCACCGCTCGATACATCATTACTAATTGCCAAATATACATCGATTATAAAATTTACGTATCCTTCCCTTCTCTAAACAAATACTAAAATACTAAAAATTATAATAATATATGGAATAAATAAAATTTAGAAAAAATACTTAAGGATAACTTCAGAACACTGTGTAAATAATGACTAAATGAATGTGTGGTTTTACTCTTTTTTCAAGTTCGTTTGTTGGTTGCTTTTATATTGATTCACTTACCATTAGTACACTAATACACTTACACCCCCTTAAGTGAATCATTATTAAGCACCCCTTAATTCTAACTTTATTTCATGTTTCCAGAATCCTCAAGTTTTCTTTCAATACACATTCCTGTATTATTTTTACACACCCTATAAAAACTTACATACTACGATAATTATAAACAAACCCCGACATGAGCCGAAAAAATAATTAACGTTCACTTTAGCCCGCACTTATACTACACTCAATGACTCATTTTAGCCACAATATCACTAAAACACTAATCTTCGTTGACATTTTTCAAACTTTACAGCCGGTAAACTTTTAGTTAGTATATCAGCCAGCTGTGATCCCGTCGGACAGTATTTAACTGTAATCTGATTTTCGTCAATTTTCTCTTTTAGGTAATAGTATTTTACGTCTATGTGTTTGCTTCTTCTCCCCATGATTCCTTTTTTCATAAGCCAAATTGCAGATTGATTATCTACTCTCATCTCAACTTCTAGTTTTTCCTTGGTTATCTCAAAAATCAGATCCCTTATGAATAGTAGTTCTTTACAACATTCTGCTGCTGCTATGAATTCTGCTTCTGTGCTGCTCAGTGCGACTACTGATTGTTTTCTTGAGCTCCATGCCACTGGTCCACCATTCAGCCAAATCACAAAACCAGAAGTGCTGCGCCTAGTGTCTGGATCTCCCGCGAAATCCGAATCACAATAACCCCTGAGTACTTTATCATCTTTATTAAAGTGAATCCCTTTTTCTGTTGAGCCTTTCAGGAATCGCAAAATTGTCTTAGCATTATTCAAATCATTTAAATTTGGAGAATTTTGATGCCTCGAACAATAACCCACTTGAAAACTAATGTCTGGTCGCGTTTTATTCGAAAGATATAACAATGACCCTATCATCTCTCGGTAAAGCTCATGAGACTTAGTATCAACCTTTACTGACGGATGCTGTTCTATCAGAATTGTTGGACATTTACATTCTTTGGCATTGTTTAGGTTAAATTTCTTAATGATTTTCTCACTGTATGTTTTCTGAAAAATTTTAATCCCATTTTCATCTTGCTTAATGTCCAAACCAATGTAATTGGTGACTTCATCTAAGACTCTTAGTTCAAAAGCCTTTCTAATTCTTTCTATTATGTACACTAGATCTTCTTCTTTCTCTCCAAGAACTAATCCATCATCGACATATACCGCAAGAATAATCTTTCTTTCACCCTCCATAACAAAAATGCATTGATCAAGTTTCATCTGCTTGAACCCCATCTTTATTAAGAACTCTGTAAACTTAATATTCCACATTAGTGGAGCTTGTTTCAGACCGTATAAGCTCTTGTTTAGTTTGCATACTTTGCCTTCTTTGTTGCTATAGCCTTTGGGTACCTTCATGTATATACATTCTTTCAAGTCTCCATGTAAAAAGGCTGTCTTCACATCAAACTGTTTTATTTTTAACCCTTTTGCCGCTGCAATAGATAGTAAGATTCTTAAAGACGTACTATTAACTACCGGACTGTACGTCTCGTCATAATCTATTTTGTACTTTTGTTGAAAGCCTCTTGCAACTAGTCTGGCTTTATATCTGCCATCAGACTTTACTGTAAAAATCCACTTGCTAGTAACTAATTTTCTTCCTTTTGCTTCCTGTTCATCCACAAATGACCACGTCTTATTTTCTTCAAGTGATTTAATTTCTTCTTTTATTGCCTTTTTCCATTTATCCTTTTCTTTTGATTCTATTGCCTCCTCGTAGGTTAACATTGAAGCTTCAGTATCATAATTCATTAAATAATCTTTATATCTATCAGGTAATCTGCGGTCTCTTGTAGGTTGAACTCTTCTATTTTGATTAACGTCACTATCAATATTTTGATTTTCAATACTTCCAACTCGATTTTCAACTTCTTCGTTATCAAAAAATTCTTCATTCCCATCATAAAATACTTCATTATTTTCTTCTTCTTCAATTGTTTCTATTTCATTTGTTTCATTATTGTCTTTTGTTTTATCTTCATTTGTTTCGCCTTCATTTATTTCACCTTCATTTGTTTCGCCATCATTTATTTCGCCTTCATTTGTTTCGCTTTCATTTGTTTCATCTTTTTTTGTTTCACCTTCTTTTGTTTCATCTTCTTTTGTTTCATCTTCTTTTGTTTCATCTACTTTTGTTTCATCTTCTTTTGTTTCATCTTCTTTTGTTTCATCTTCACTTGTTTCGCTTCCTAATCTTCTTAAATGAATAACACCTTCTCGAACATTCTCTGCATTTCTACTTCTTACTTTTCTTTTTAACATATCACCTTCTCGACTCTTCTCTATATTACTACTTCCTCCAACTCTTCTTGATGTAACTCCTTCTCGACCCTCCTCTCCATTGCTACTTGTTTCAATTCTTCTTAATGTATCTCCTTCTCGACCTTCATTACTGTTGACTCTTCTGACCTGATTTTCTTCCTGCCTGTTTATTTGATCTTCATTTTGTGTTGTGCCTTCCCTAACTGTCTCTTCAGTTTCTTCGTTGATTGTCCAAAGACCTCTAATACTTTCATCATTTTCTTCATTTGTATATATACCTTGCTCATCTTCATTTATTCTTACATCCCTCGCTCTTACAATTGTTTTTGTTTCATCCACCCATATTTTGTAACCATTCCTGATATAGCCAATCAGGATTCCCTTTTTGCATCTGACATCTAGCTTTCGTACACCAGAGTTTATTTTATAAAAAGTTGTTGAACCAAAACGTCTTACATGTGATACATCAGGTTTGATGCCAAACCACATCTCTGCTGGAGTTTTGTCTTTGCCTTCGGTAGGACTTCTATTGATTAAGAAACTTGCAGTTATAAGAGCTTCACCCCATAGATAATTTGGAACTCGACCATCGAATATTAATGCTCTCGTTCGTTCTAACAAGGTTCTATTTAATCGCTCTGCTTTTCCATTTAATTGAGGAGTGTAGGGTATTGTTAGATCCATAATTATGCCCTTAGAGCTGCACCAAGACATTAGGTTATTGTTCGAGTATTCTTTTCCGTTGTCGCATCTGATTTTCTTAACTTTTGTATTGAAATGGTTCTCCGCTAAAGTCACAAACTGTTTTATTTTATCAAAGGCTTCACTTTTAAAAGTAATTAAGTAGACAACACAAAAATGTGTAAAGTCATCCAAAAAAGTAATAAAATATTTTTTATTATCCCAAGTGGGAATTTCTATCGGACCGCAAATGTCCGTATGGATAATTTCTAAAGGAAATTTTGCTTTAATTCTATTATTTTTGAAAGGTTTTCTAGTCATTTTTGCTTTAATGCATATTTCACAAAAGTTTTCTTTATGTTCCCCCCAATTTTGATACCGTTCACCAGTTTAGCTAGACGCGGCACATCCGATACGTGACCTAGCCGACGATGCCAAATATCGGCGTTCTCAGAAAGCAAAACCTCGCGAACAGTGTTAGCAGAAAATTCTGTTTCATAAAGACCGTTTCTAGTTTTATATCCCGTAAGAATAATGCGATTATATTTCTTTACAGTTACCTTGTTTCCAACGAAGAGTACAGAAGCTGCATGATCAGTGATTGAACTTACAGATATCAGGTTTCTAGAAATTGCAGGAACATGTAGTACATCTTCCAGTTCAAAACCATTTGTTTTTACTGTACCTATGGCTTGTGCGACGAGGTTCTCTGCATTAGCACATCTTATTTCTACATTTACATTTTCTGTGGAGTTAATGACATCATTATTATAGAACATGTGAGAGGATGCACCCGAATCAATAATGGCTCTAATACTAGTTGTATGCTTCAGTTGTTCACTCACCAGACTAAAAGTGCGACAAAATTTTTCAATGTGTCCCTTCCTGTTACATTTCCTACATACCTTTGTAGAAAAACATTCACTGGAAGTGTGGCCACTTTTATTGCATATTGTGCATTTTTTATTATTACAGAATCTCGCAATATGCCCTCGTTGGTTGCAATTAAAACAAATTCTTTCATTGCTTTTCATTGCTTCCTCTGTTTGGTGATTTATATCTGAATTGACTACTATTGAATAATTATTATCAACAAGCTTAAGTTCTTTTTGAATTCGTTCGATCAAAGTATGTATGGTTTGGTCAGACTTCGGAGTTACCTCCCATACAGTCCTGAAGTAATTTAATGTTGAAGGTAAAATGGTCAAAATCTTTTGTATAAGCATGTCATCATTTATTTTATTTGCGGTAGATTCTAGTTCAAAACACATATTTTGCAATTTGCTAATATCTTGAAGTATATCTCCAGTAAATTTGTAGTTATAAAATTCTATAACTCTGAGGTGACTGTCTTTTTCCACTTTGTAATTGAAGACAATATCTAATTTTTCAAAAATATCCTTTGTGGTTGAGCAATTAATCACATAATGTAAAATATTTTCATCTATTGAATTTAAAATACAGTATTTAGCTTTAGCGTCTTTACCTTTATCATCGGCTCCAATTCCTTTTGCATCCAGAAATAATTTAGCTAGTTTTCTCCAATTAGAATAATTCGTATTTAATTTCAAAGTCTTTATGTTGTCCTTACTGTCCATGATGTAATTTACTTACGGTTTTCCTTTAACTATAATGTTACTCTCGTTGCTAAGGTTATGTTGTCAACAACTGTGGTTGCTAACGTTATTCTCGCCGTACGAAAGCTGACTAAATAATGCTGAAAAAATACAAACACTTCCTAGCTTTAAATACAATGTTCCTTAACGTCGCGTATGGGCCATAACCTGTGGAAATTCCCACAGGAGGTCCTTGGAACAATAGGAAGGCACTTTGGATTATCCGAACGTTATTTATTTATAATTTATTAATATATATTTACACAAACATGTTTACATCATGAGTCCTGTCAAAAGAGTGTCGTTTGAAAACTCAAAAGTCTGCACATAGACAACTGAGGTTCCAAACTTAAATTTGGTCAAGCATGAGTCGATTGCATATTCAACCTTCACAATAACAGATCATAAGCCGATCAGTTTTGCTTTCCACGAGAGGAAGCATAACTGTTCGCCTAGGCAGTTTAGGCACCTAGATTATATATCCCAGTTCACGACCGATATAAGGCATATATCCGGCAAAGATAATGTTGTGGCCGACACCTTATCTCGGATCGAGGAACTGGCGATACCTTTCGATCTGGCCGATCTGGCTAGAGCTCAAGTGTCCGATCCAGAGCTCGCCGAGTACTTGACCTCGTCCTCCCTGCGCTTGGTAAGGATGCCATTTCCGGGTAGTCCAGAGCCTTTGTACTGCGACGTCAGTACGCCGACTCCCCGACCGTTCGTTACCAAGCAGCATCGAAAAGCCGTTTTTGAGAGTCTCCACTCCTTAAGTCACCCTGGACCCAACCTAAGCGCCAAACTGGTAGCACAGCGATTTGTATGGCCCAGCGTGAGGAAGGACTGCAGAGACTGGGCACGAGCTTGCGTGCCATGTCAACGGTCGAAGGTGAGCCGTCATGTGTCTGCACCCCTGGGCACATTTGAATTACCTCGGGCTCGCTTTCAACAGGTACACATTGACCTAATCGGTCCTCTCCCCGTTTCTCAAGGCTTCCGCTATTGCTTGACGGCTATAGATCGCTTTACGCGATGGCCAGAAGTCGTACCAATAGCGGATATCACGGCAGAGACGGTGGCTAAGGCTTTGTTGACTGGCTGGATATCCAGGTTTGGCTGTCCCGTAGATATTGTCACAGATCGTGGTCGACAATTCGAGTCCGCACTGTTTCAATATCTATCCAAGGCCATTGGATTCCAGCATAGGCGCACCACAGCGTACCATCCAGCATGTAATGGGATCGTGGAACGCTTCCACAGGCATCTCAAGGCCGCCATTACATGCCACGCTGATGCCAACTGGTCCGAGATATTGCCACAAGTGCTACTTGGCATACGCAGTGCCTTTAAAGAGGACTTACAAGCGTCCTCAGCCGAGCTGCTATATGGCGAGCCACTGCGACTTCCAGGCGAATTTTTTGATCCTAGCTTGCCTGGTTCCACGGATATAACCGAATTTACCGCGCGACTACGATCATTCGCCTCGAAGTTAAAGCCTACGCCAGCTTCTCGCCATAGCAAAGACAGAATCTTTGTGTTCAAAGAGTTAGCGACAGCTGATTACGTCTTCCTTCGTGAAGATGCAGCACGCGCTCCTCTGACACCTGTATACTCAGGTCCACACAAAGTTCTGGAGAGAAGTGACAAAGTTTTTAAACTCCTCATTAAGGGCAAACCAGTTACTGTGACCATTGACCGGTTAAAACCTGCACATTACCTGGCCGAGGACTTGACACAGCCGGAACCACCGATTGCACCTGTCGCACCTGGAAATGTACCGCGCGAGAGGCAGCATCCTGACCCTGGGCCTAGCATACCTACTGCACCTAGAACTACACGTTCGGGGAGGCAAGTACGTTTCCCAGATTATTATCGCCCTTAACCAGGTCTCTGGGGGGGAGTGATGTGGGCTACCTTCCCACTTACACCTAAACTTACATTAATAACATATTTACACTTATAATAAAATAAAATCATTAATATATACACATATTTATTTATATACATTTTATACACATATATACACTGACTTACATCACTAAACAAACAAACACAATATTATATTACATTTACATATTTATAATATACACGTTAAGTTTATGTATCGTCCGTCAATAATTTGCCGTACCAACAGGTCGTTGTGTGCTATGCAAACGCGCACCGCGATAGCAGTTCTTTGTTCGCTGCGCCCGGTTTCGATGCGTCCAGTACCGGCCGGCAAGCGCCGCGCCCCACCTCAGTCGATGCACGATACTGACGCGAAACGCATGTCGCTTATGACCGCTCGACGCATTACGATCGCTATCGCTTTGCCTTTATTTACGCTGTATTTTATATTTCTAAATTTCTTCCGTACTGTTACCTTCTGTGTTTCTATCTTCTGAACTTTGGACATTCCTTCTGTGTTGTAAATATATTTATAGACATTATAATATTTATTGGAGAAAGTGGATGTTTGCATTTTGTGGCTGACCTACGTCACGTACCCTGCCTGCAACCCCATAGTGCCGTTGGCAAGATACTCTGAAATAACTACCTATTTCAAACTGTTTTTTTGGTAGTTCGTTACGCCGAAAAGCTTTGTAGTCAGGTTTTTAGAATGAGCCACAGTCCTGTGGTTAGCAGTGAAATTGGTTCAAAGGACAAAATACGTTTCAAATAAAAAAATTGTAAGAATACACAAAGGTTTGAATGCGTACGCAGTAATAACGGTTTTGATATTTGTTTCACATTTTTATATACATACTTATGTACAAAATTGGTGCTTAAAAAATGGTGTCTTAATATGAAAGCGAGTTTTTAACATATAAATTAGTTATATGGGAAACAGGCGTTATTGTATGTATGTATGTAAATTAGTTTTACCCATAAAATATTTTTACCTAATGCTTGATGAAGAATCACCCACTTTATTTTAAAACATGTCGCTAATACTTAACTATTATAAACGTCAATGGAACCGGATTTTTTTTTAACCCAGTGATATTTTTGTTACACCACATATCGCTCAATTCAATTAAACATCAATAATAACAGTCTATACCTAAATTAATTTTTATTAAGCAGAAACGTCTGCTAACGATTCTAAACATTTTTATATTAAATTAATTTAGTATGGGTTAGCACATTGTTACTGGTGAATTCTCAATATAACTTGAGACTCCAGTGCCGTTACAAGATGTAATAGTCTGTCGGTAGATGGCGCTAGACGTCACCCCAAGACGTGTGTACAAAAAGGAAAGGCATGGAAAGATTTGCGAAGTCCGGCGTGGCTTCCGTAGCTCAATTGGTAAGAGCATTGCACGGATTGCAAAAATGGTGCGGGTTCAAGTCCCGCCGGAAGCGTAAATTTTTCCATTTTTTCCTTTAATATAAAAAAGTCTATACCTACTTTTCATGTAAAAAACTGGGTCAAATATAATTTCGCGTTTTAAAACTCAGTTAAATAGGGTTGCCCTAACGCGATTCGGTCACGACGCGAAATCGTGTTGTCACGTTTTTAATTAATATACGAGGGCAGGGCGCGGGCACATGCGTGACCTATCCTGGCGTTTATTCTCAACCCTTACCTTTTATGAAACCAGTATAAGTAGACCCTAACACTAGTTACAATTATACGTGGCCGTAGACTCCGCTTACACTGGTAAAGTTGAGACGTATACTTTGCGAGTATTTGCAGTATGAGCTCCGTGACATTATATGATATTCATCAATTAGCAATACGGCTAGCTAGCCCAACCCCGGGGTAACAAAATGTACGTTTGACATCAAAGGTTACTTATGAAACAACAATTGAACTTTAGCAAGGCTTGTTTTCGATGGTCCTTTGTTTAATTAAGTCTGTACCTAATAGGGTACTTGGCTGCCAATCAAAGGGCTCCTTTTTACGAAGTTTTCGAACTATCGAAATGATCTGTTACTATGAACATAAAACAATAATGTCACGGTAAGAACTGTCGAGCTAACTACTCTTTATATTTTTGCACGATTTATATTTTTCTCCTATCAATTTACTGTTGTTTTTTTTTTGTGAAATCTTCTTTTGAAAAATGATAAGTATTTCTAAGTATAAGTATCTTCCCCTTCTCTCTTACCGCTAAGTGCGTTTTCACATTATCCGATCCGATATCAGATGTCGGGCCAATATCCCGGCCATACATTACAGGCGCCATCTTGGATTTTTTCATTGAAATCCTTCCGACATCCGATATCGGATCGGATAATGTGAAAACGGCCTAAGACTATTTTTTTTTTGTTCTCATCAGCGAAAGTGCAAACTTTTGATAATTTAATCAAATTTTACTATCAATTATTGATGTAACTATTGTCACTGTCAAATGTCATACCTCACAAGTCAATTCTAACTTACACTAATATCAGTAATATCATTATACCTTATACTTTTAGGCCCACTTGCACCAACCACTTAACTCAGGGTTAGTGGGCTGTCATCTGTCAAATCCCATATAAAATGGTGGGTTAACCCTCCATTTTCGTTGGTGCAAGTGGCCCTTAGATATATAAAAAAAACCGGTCAAGTGCGAGTTGGACTCGCCCACCGAGGGTTCCGTACAAACTTTCAAACTCCCCAGTTAAAATAATCTCATGTTTTCACATAACTCTAACGACTTGACTAGAAGACAAAAGTATAGGTACTAATGAGCATTATTGTGTATAGCGCCATCTCTCGGTGAATTCGCTAACTAATTTGCGCGACCATAGTATGTTGGTTTTTCAGGGATTATTCTTTATAATGTTAACCGCTTTAAACAATTTTTACTTTATTGGAAATAAGATGATTTACGTAACATCTCGTATTAATTTGAAGTACTATATACATCCGCAAAGGTGGGTAAATTAAAAGTAAAAATGTGAAAAGTTTTTTGTGAATTAAAAAAAAAGTTTTCAAGATACAAACACGATTATATTTTTCCTGTAATATTTAGCATAAAAACAATGTTTCCTAAAATTTTCATAATTTTTCGTTGGTAAACTTCGGAGATAAGGGGGGGGGAACGGTATTTTTCTTACATTTTCCTTCAAAATTCTTTTTTTTTCCACAACAAAAAAATTATAAAAAATAGTTTATTTACGTTCAATTTAAGCTCTTTCTAACGATACCCCACTTGACCTAGTAACTTGAAATTTACAGTTGGCCCCCCTTTCATTTTGGCCATTTTCTACAATTAAAATTAATAAATTTAAAAAAATTATACTTTCTATTTGTAGAGGTTCACAATGTTCACAACTATTCCAAATTTCAAGTTGATAGCATTAGTAGTTCTCGAGATATTTAGGAATGAGACAGACGGACAGAGTCGCACCATAAGGGTTCCTGTTGTACCTTTTTGGTACGGAACCCTAAAAATGTAAACAAACTGGAGCCGTCAACTTGACAGATCCAGGGGCCAGAGTGAAAAAGTAAATTTTAGGTGGCTACTTATTATTATTTCTGGTGAGCCAATTCTAATATTTATAAATGAAATATCTGGGCGACCGAGCTTCGCTCGGTTCTATTTTAATATATCACGTCTTTAGATTAAAAAAAAAACTCTTATAAATACAAAAACAAAAAAAAAGACAAAAAACAAAAACTTAATTTCTGGCCGGGATTCGAAACCCTGACACCTACGATCTATCTGCGTACATTAGACCGACCTCGTACGACTGAGCTAAGCGGAATCGATGCGCGCGCGGCGAGATTAAGGACCATATTTTACGTTTACAAACGCGAAAGAAAAACTCATGAAAACTCGAAAATTCGCGTTTTCCGGGATCTAAGGCTACGCTAGATCGATTTATCACCCCCGAAAACTCCCACACAACAAATTTCAGCGAAATCGTTAGAGCGGTTTCCGAGATCGTCGGTATATAATAATAAATAAAATAGCTTTTTATTTCCACATTACATTACAATAAGTATTGGCTACGTGCACGACAATTACGCCCACTACCATGTGAACCTGAAGTGGAAAATGTCAGAAAATGACATGTAAACAAACATTATATTTTAACGATTTTTCGTTAATTTTAAATAAATCGAATAACAAGAGCTACTATTTCAAGTGTAATTTAGGTAGATAGATTATAAAGACATGGATATAATACCAAAAATCAGTTTCCAAAGCATTACTCACGGTATAAACTTCCAACCCCAGACTACAGAAAGAGTCAATAAATTGGTGCTGGCAGGGCATATAAGGAATCTTGAAGAACATAGGAGCAGAGATGGGCATCAATCGATTGATTTTTTAGTTAACTAATCAATCGACTAAAAATATCAATCGTCATTATTCAATCGCGATTGATTTAGTTGCGATTAAATTAGTTGTGGGAATGTTCGACTAACAACTAAATTAGTTTTAGTTTCAATCGACTAAATTCCACGAATAAATATCATTAAAACTACACAGTCGGCCGTTTTTGCATTTATATCTTATTTGTAATGTAACTACAAGTAGGTATGTATATAACATTGGAGGTACTCGTATGTTGTAACTATGTTGGTTTGGGTGGAATTTTGTGGATTATTTTGAAGTAGATATATTCGACCGATTGAGCTAAAATTACGTATACACGTTTAATTTGTAATTCTTGAATGACAATGCAATATTATAACGATATATCTGTAACGAAAAATAGCGAAAAACTGCAGTGTTCACAAGTAGCAAACAAAACAATTAAGTATGTTATTGCAATGTTAATACTTTGAATTATACGATACTGAGTAAATCTTAGACATAGAAATTACCAGTATTTTGCTGTCTCTGTCGATAGTAAAACTTTTTTAGTGGCACGTGGTGACAAAACATAATAAGACGTTCTATTGAATCAAACATCTGCATATTGTTTATCTATTATCTACGCGCACTATTTTGTTGTCATTAAAATATTTAAACCTCTTTGTAGTATAAAGAACTCTCAGCGTTAATTATTGTTCATCTTCTTTGCGGCATTCTACATTCAAATTTATATAATTGCAACAACGAATTTCACGATATTTTGTATATATTATACACCATGTTTTTATTGAATTCCGTTAATTTTAAGGGAAGGTTTCTTAGGTCAAATACAATGAATTGCTCTAAAAAACTAGCGACTTAACTCTTACGGTTGTAAACTTATTCAAAAAATAAATCAAACAATTTTTTTTTTGGAAATGTATTTAAACCAGTCAACCGGGTACTTTTATTGTGTTTCTTTAATGTTATTTTACTAATGCACAAACAAAGTACCCATTTTTAATTTACCCTTAGATAAGAGAAATTTAATCCAATTTCAAAGTGACTGTAGTAGCAAAATAATAGTTAGAACACCGATCTAACTCCTTAGAAATGGTTAAAATATCTTAAGTAGGTAATACATGATGATATGTTTAAACATTCGTTAAGATGTCCTAATCAGTCTGTCAACATTAGTTGCGAGAAATAAGTCTAACTAATTAGTCGATTACAAAATTTAGTTGTCCGAAATCAATCGGCAACTAATTTAGTTGCAACTAAATTAGTCGCGCTCTATACAACTAAGATTGATCATTCGTGGTTTTCAATCGTCAGTCGCAATTAAATCTTGTAATTTTAATCGTTAATCGTTAGTCGATTACATTTTGCCCATCTCTGCATAGGAGTAATGGTACAAGTTCTTCGAGCTAGTGATATGGTATTCGCTAAACCTCCGTCCCGTTAATGCCATATAAAACAAATCTAAACGTAAGTACCTAGTCATGTCCGCGGCGGCAGAAATATCAGACACGGGGATATTCCCAGGCTAGGCCTGAATCTTTAAGCATAATCTTTTACGGTAGGACAAATACTAACAGACTATTGAACAATATTAGGTAAACAAAGCTTAAATATAATTTATTATAATGTTTTGTTTTGACATGTCACTTACGATTTCTCTTCACCGTAGCTATCCATTTAGTTCTTTGATCCTATTTCCAGTGTGCTCTAAGAAACGCATAGAACGTGCAACGACTATTTATGCCATTATTTGTACAATTAACAACGAAACAACATTGATACCCCATATCAAACATTACACATTGTATTATATTGTATGAGTTTTGATAGATGACAACCACAATCAGTGTCGATTTTGACCACCGCAAGCACTGCGATCGCTTTGCTTACCCCCTCCATGCACTTCGCACGAAGCCAATACTTCTGTTATGTTTCTTTAACTTAATGTGGACCCCTTTTGGGTAAAAGCCTCCTCACACTTTCTCCATTGGTCTTTATTTTGGGCTGTCTTTAGCCAGTCTATGCCTGCTACTGGAATGATGTCCTCGGTCCATCTCTTTCTTGGTTTTCCCCTATTTCTTTTTCCAGCTGGTCCCTTCCATTTTGTAGTTTCCAGTGTCCATCTTCCGTCTTTATACCTAGCTATGTGCCCTGCCCATTTCCATTTCAAGCGTACGCTCTGCTGTAGGGCATCTGTAAGCTTGGTTTTCTTCCTTATATTTTCGCTCCTGATTTTATGAACTTTCCGTATTTCACGCTGCACGCTGCACTCCATTCCATTGCACGCTGACAGGTTGTAATAGCATTTTTGACTTTGTTTGTAAACACCCATGTTTGGCTGCCATATGTTAGGCTAGGAAGGATGCTGGTATCCATTACAGTTTTCTTTAGTGATAGTGCATAATTACCTTTTAAGTATTTCTTTTTGTGACCAAAACTTTTCCATGCACAATTAAGGCCATGCATCGATAAATATTAGGATTTTAGATTCACTGGTGTGCTTAGCCCCGGAAACCTAGAGATCTAATTTTTGGATATGTATATCTTGACTATATGATTGAAATTTTTGTACAAGTCGAAACACGAAAGCTTACAATTTTCTCGATAGAAATCTAACCCAAAGAGAGGTCTTAATTTTTCGTTTAACTAACATTGTGAGAAAAATATGCAACTTTAATCAGCCTAACCTACTTTAAAGTGAAGGTTTCCAAATTATCTAGTCTCTCGTAGAAGGAAATATTTTTTATTATCGTATATACAAAGATTTATCATCATTTACGATATCATGAATTCAACAGAAAACGGCCATTTTATGCAGTTTCGTTTCTCTTTCTTTCATACGTCAATAGTATACTCGCGTCCCTTTTGTCAAAAATGTCAGACGGCCGGCGGGCCCTGAGGAGGCAAGACCTATGTCAAATCGCGCAGCGTTTTTGACAATTTATTATTACGAAAATTTGGACGTAGTTTAGATAAAAGGATCCATTCTCAAAAAAATGTCATTGAAATTAACGACTTTTCCTATTGACAGAAAGTTTAAATTCTATTGTCAATTTTTGTGTGTTCGGTCCTTTGACCTTAAACTACGTCCATTTCGTGTATTTATTATGTATACGCATGTGTGCGTATTGCCAACGCTACGTCAAACTCTATACTCTTTGAGTTACAAGATGCTATGAAATTTCGACACCAACGATAATGTGTCCGTGGCCCTGTGGTACCAGCCATCAGCTAAATTTGCTAACTTCTAGGTGCCTTTTTTCCATTTTATTTCGAAATTTCTACTTTTTGTTTTTTTTTTCTTTCTTATTATACCAAATAAATTATAAAATAAAGAATTTAATATTGATTCATCTTCAAAAGAAGAAAACCTTTTCTGAGGGAGCCTAACCTAATTGTCTACAATGTTGTTTTATATGTAGGTATATTGTACATAATTTACACAATTATAAGTGAAATAAAATAAAACAAAAATAAAAAATACATTCATTGAAAAATAAGAATAGATATTGCAATAAAAAAAAAATTACAATGTTTAAGTTGGTTGGCCACGCAACGGGATTTGAACCCACAACTCTGGAGTGAAATCCTTACGTGTACATATTGGACTGGACTGGTCCTGCCGGCCTGCTAAAGCTGATGTCCCTTGTTCGAATCCCGCCAAGGGTATTTATTAGTGTGACGAGTACTTACAGATATTTATTTGGCTCATTTTCTCATTTCATCATCTCCAAGGGCATTTACATAAACGACTCATGGTTTTATAGGTACTGATAAGTTGGATGTGTTTCAGTACAATTTTAAAATGTTAAATCTGCCGTTTCGGCTTGGCTATTAAAACATAAGTAGTTATGTCGTTCCCTGCTATAATTCTTTGATATTTTATACTTAGTACTTAGTACTTCGCTGTCAAACAACCTGTATGGTCTGTGCAGTGATTTTTCTGTTCTGCGGTTGTCTGTGATTAAAATTCGTTGACGTTAGTATGTCAAAATATTTTATGTAGCGTATGCTAAAAATACAAAAGATAAAAAAACAACGGTATAATAAAGGAAAAAGACAGACTCCAGGTACATGGTTATTTTTTAAATACATCCAGCAGCAGGGCAGGCAGGGTCCAAGGTGGCCGACCTACGCGCCGTGTACAGAAGTACCGCCTTCTGCATCTGACCTCTAGCGAGTCGCTCATTTTTGCTTGTGAGATCGTTCGCCGAAACGACGGTCAGGACAATGATCGTCGAATCAACCAAGTATCTCGACCATTTTCGACAACTGGCAGGTAAGTACCTACTTTTAGCACGGTACTTCGCGCTTCGCGGTCTACAAGACTGTATGGAAAAGACAAGCTGCTGGTGAATTATCCTGGCTACGATGTCATGTCTGTGCAAGTACTCCCCGTTAGCAGGAATACGACAACCGAAAATGATGTGCCCGAGTCATCGAGATAGTGGCATGTACGACAAACGTTATTATTATTATGTATATAGCTAAGCTCAAGCTTAATCCAGAACAGTAAAATAAACCTAAGCACTGGCTTTCTCCTTTTTAGGGTTTCATACCAAAAATATAGGCACAAAAGAATAGGGTGTGTTTTCACATCATCCGATCCGATATTTACCAAAAACGAATTTAGAAAAGTGTAAATTAATAAAATTTTGATATTCAATAAAATTCCTAATACAATCAAATTAGAACCTGGAAATGAATTATTTAAAAGCAAATATAAGAAATTACTAATTCATAAATAATGATAATAATTATTATAGTTTGGATAGGATACAATAATCTTATAGAATATTAAATTAATTGTACTTATTCAATGTACAACTAGGGAACAAATAAAATTATTTTATTGAATATTTTTCGATTTGTTCTTACGACGGCGGGCACCCTGGTCTAGTGGTGAAGACGTTAGCCGCGTAATCTGAAGACCCGGGTTCGATTCCCGGCTCGGCCACCAGTGGGCCTTGTCGTTTTTTCTTTCGTGTATGATATCTATTTTAAATTTATAATTTATTCAATGTAGTCAAATGAAATCATTAAATTAATTGTTATTATATAATAATACCTAAAGTTTAGTTTTTAGTCTTGTTTTAAGTTTATGTTGCATGCCCTTCCAGGGTGTCATTGGCCTTACTTGTTAACCGCCGCCTCAAATCTCTCAAGGAAGGACGGTTCTCAATTCGTCTGTATGTTTTTTAACCTCCGACGCAAAAACGACGGGGTGTTATAAGTTTGACGTGTCTGTCTGTCTATCTGTCTGTTTGTCTGTCTGTGTGTGTGTCTGTCTGTGGCATCGTAGCTCCCGAAAAGATGAACCGATTTCAATTTAGTTTTTTTTTATTTGAAAGCTGTGTTAGTCAGGAGTGTTCTTAGCCATGTTTCATGAAAATCGGTCCACTAGGTCGCGGTCGGGGGTTTTTCAAAATTTTAATTTTGTGGTTAGGTTAGTTTTATATTTTTTTTTATGTTTGTTCCACGACATCTCCGTCGTTACTGGACCGACATTGAATTTTTTTTTGTTTGAATATATATGCATACACATTGGTCCCATGTTTCTCAGGACCCAGTTCTGATGATGAAATCCTGGAGATTTCGAATGAACTCCTCAAATCTGAAAGGCACGCATATGGTGATTTTTGTGTTTTTTAAGGAACCGCATGTATTTACATACGGAACAGTGCCATTTGGTGCAGTGGAACTGCTGATGATGGTGAGAACGGAACTCCTCAAATCTGAACGGCACGCTTATAGTGATTTTGGTATTTTTATAAGAACAGCATGCCCTTACGTCCAGAACAGTGACATTTAGTGCAGTGGAACTCCTGATGATGGTCAGAACGGAACTCCTCAAATCTGAACGGCACGCTTATAGTTACTGGTATTTTTATAAGAACAGCATGCACTTACGTCCAGAATAGTGACATTTGGTGCAGTGGAACTGCTGATGATGGTCAGAACCGAACTCCTCAAATCTGAACGGCACACTTATAGTGACTTTGGTATTTTTATTAGAACAGCATGCATTTAAGTTCAGAACAGTAACATTTATTTAGTTATGTTTGTTAAGCATATTGAGTTTTCAAGTCAAATTTTGTCAAGCTTCGATTTCTTATAATCGGATTCATGAGGAATTGAGGAAAGTCCTCAAACCTTAACGGTATACGTATATTGTTTTTTGTTGCCATCGAATAATTAAAGCATTAAAATCAGTTACAAAAAAATACCTACACATTTCTACATAATCCAACATTCGCAAGTAGCTTTCATCAGAACTTTTTTCTTAAAAATTATACCTTATTATGTAACATCTTAATTTTACTGTACATGACTACAACAAATAAATGAAAATATCTGGGCAACCGAGCTTCGCTCGGTTCTGTTTCGTATCCTTGACATGTGTCGCCATCTAGTTCAAAAATGAATAGTACCTACATCGAGCGAAAGAATTCTCAGCCTTAACAACACAACTACTCCACACGAGATGGCGCGCATTTCGCCACAAAAACTCAAATAGTGTATTTTCTATTCGTTTTAGCCTTGACCTGTGTCGCCATCTAGTGTTTGCAATAAATAGTACTTACATCGACCGAAAGAATTCTGTCTTAACAGTACAACTACTGCACACGAGATGGCGCGCGAAGAAAAACGCATGAAAACTCGAAAATTCGCGTTTTCCGGGACCTAAGTTAGACCGATTTTTCACCCCCAAAAACCCCCACATAACAAATTTCTGCGAAATCGTTAGAGCGGTTTCCGAGATCGTCAGTGTAAATAAATATATATATAAATAAATAAATAAATAAATAAATAAATAAATAAATATACAAGAATTGCTCGTTTAAAAGTATAAGATAAATGAAATGAAACTTTTCAACGACGAATTTAACGAGTTAAGTTATTAAACTTAGCTTATTAAAGCACTTTGAGGTTTCAAGTCAGATTTTGATCATGCTGGATTTTTAATGATGGTATCCATGAGAGATCAAGGGAACTCCTCAAATTTGAACGACACACTTGTAGTGACTTTTGTATTATGACTAAAATCTTTAATGTTTTGGATTATGACTCAAGGACTTACATTTGACGAAGTGAAACTGCTGATGATGTTCAGAAAGGATTTCCTCAAAAACGCATTGCTCATGTTAAGAGATTAATGAAAGAACTGCTGATGATGATCCGATCAGGAACCCTTCAGTCACACATAGCTCATGTTAAGGGATTTGCTCATTTATGCCTGGCTCGCTTTTGTGTAGTGTTATATAAATCCGGATGTATGGCTTGGTCCGTGTTATCAAGGTACGGGTACCCAAGTTACCCGTATGTCTGGATTCACGGATTCAAAATATAGTCCAGTTTGCTTTACTATTAAACTGTACGTAGAGTTTAATGGATGTGTTTTTAATTATATAACAGTAAGGAATGTAAATCAATCTGTAAAGGACGGCTTCGGTACCTCGGCAGCTTAGTAGAACGGGTACCTTTGGTGACTTTTGACAGAGAAGGTCTTGGTAATCACAACTATCTAGGAGGAAAATGTTAATTCGTTTTCATACTTTGATTTGATAATCAGGTAAATTTTTTTTAATGGTTCAGGTATTCCGAAATAGAATATTCATTTAGTCTTTTAATATACACATAGTTATAAGCTTTATGAGTTTATAGTTTTAAGCACACAACAGCAGCACAAGCATGGAGTAGAAGAAGCTCATGTGTTAAGGAATGGTACTTACGTGGTAGCTTTTACATGTGATTAGAAGACTGTAATCAGGTCCAACTAAATAGGTCCGTCCTTGCCACTAAAAAGCGCCGTGATATCATCGGATAGTGACGGATGAGAGAGTGTTTTGAAAAATGCAATAGAAAACGTAGGGACTTGAATATCGACCTGTGGTATACTGATGTATGTGATATCTGTGTATTCCTGAACCATTACCACTTTTTTTTAAATTGTTTAGGTGCATAAACGACCAATTATGTACCTATTCCAATTTTTTCTATTTTCTTCTATATAGGAATAGGAATCGAAGATGGTATGATGGGAATGGAAATGGGATGCGTCTGTTTCTACATGATGACGTGTAACCATCATCATAAATATAATATTTCTTAGCATGAGGAGTATACGATAAGGCATAATATCGCTTCTGGTATTTGATAGGTACTACTTAAGAGGATTGATCATCACTAAAGGAGACTGGTATAGTGAAGGTAGAGAGTTACTTCAGCTAATATACCTATAAAGGAGGTCCTCTTCGACAGTACTAGGAAACCCTAGGCTTGGTTCATTCCTTGGCCAAAGAATTTAGCGAGTAATATTGATGTAATAGGCGTACTCGACTACTCGTACTTCCAGCGGGAATTCATTTTGGTGTATTTTTTGTTTATTTTTAAGTTAGTCTTTATTTATTGTGTAAGTTTTTATTTCAGATGCCGAATTTTATACAAATAATGTATAATATTTAGTTCATTATATCTAGTGCTTGACATGCTAAACAGTCATATAGGTACAAACTAAGCGTAGGTATGTAAGTCTGTATTATGATTATTTCATTTATTAATTTCCACTAATTTTAAGCCACTATTAATAAAACTGAACAGAGTAGTCCCCCTAGGTTAAGCTAGATTTAGTTAGGTTTTAATTGTTTAATTTTTTATTTCTATCCATCATATTGAAAAAGATTTTACCTCTGTAAATTAAAAAACCTATACAAAAATTGTATATTTGGTTATCAATTTAACCAAATAATAGCAATATTTTTAATCTTTAGTATTAAAAATAACTCTGCTAAAAAATCTTAGTTTACTCGTATTACATAAAAAATAGTTTTGTTTTATATTAAATCAGTTTCGTTTTATCACCTGTTTTTATAGCTTCAGGTTTTTTTTATCGATGACATAAAACTTGTCAATAAGTAAATAAGTTAGTCTGAAATTTTAATGAATTGGGCAATAAAGTTTACATAAAATAATATTTAAAAACATACATACCACCAGCCTGTATCCCATAAAGGGGTAGGCAAATCACCTGCAAAAATACTACAACTACTCTTGTTTCTATGACAGTCTTGGCAAATAAGGGGTTGAAAGGAAACGAAACTCTGACAAACTGTAGAATAAAATAATCACGTTGATTTACCTTGTACGTTAGTTTGAGCTAGCCAGTGCGTTTAGGTTTAATTTACAGTTCTAAATTAATGTTGACTAACTTGAGCTTGGCATAAAATAATAAATAAAATTAATACCATTCTGATGGACTTAGGGGATTCTAATGTCATCAGAGCATCCTAGCTGTCAAAAGTGATGAAGATAATTATGTTAGTAACTAAATTTGTCTACAGCTTCAACAACGGACATTTTTTCAATAAGATGGTACCTAATACCTAGGTTTTTTGTACTATGTTTATGGGACAACATACGTATGATCTGAAATAAGTTCTGTTAACAATAAGCAGTCATAATTATTAATTCAGTATTAATTTGTGCCTCAATCCTGTGTTCTAGAAATTATCGTCCTGTCGTGTCGAATCCCTCGACGATTTCAAGCGCTATTTTTGTTGTTACCGTTATTTTGACTTTTAAATGAGCAAAAAATTGGGACAAAGCCTCTCTCTTTCAGTTCGAACAAAGAGATTTTTTATGTTCACCGGTTTACCTGATTTGACATCTTTGTTTTAAAAACGTAATTTTACTACCTACTAAAAAATTTTAAACTTTCAGTTACATGTCAACAATCAGGAAAAGGTTTCGCTTTCACCGTGGCTGCAGAAAGAGGAGCCGCCGGACTACCCGAGTCGTGTTGAAGATCACCACCTTCTGAGTGAAAATAACTGAGAGAGATAGAGATTCTCTCAAGACATATGAATATTATACACGATGTTTTCCTAATTTCGTTAATTTTAAGGATACATTCCTATTACTCCTAAGCTTATAAAATAATTTACTTGGCACCCGAGCTTGCATACGATTTTAATTAGATTGCAGACCATTGAGGTCAATTCGACTCCTGCAATTTAAAAACATCAAAAAAATAAATTTGCATATAGCATAACCTGTATTCTTCATCTCCTTAAATACATACCTACAAAATAAAACAACATAACTACCAATTTGTTTATTTCACTCAATCACATCCTTATTTGGTTGTTTGAAATAGTTTGTATAGCACATGATAACCGCGGAAGTATGTAGTATATTTTTTTCATTCCAACCCCAACGTGTGATATGTTGTTGGATAGGTATTTAAAAATGAATAAGAGTTTACAAAGATCGTTTTTTTGATAATATTAACATTTTCGGAAATAATCGCTCCTAAATGAAAAAAAAGTTCGTCCCCCCCCCCTCTAACTTATGGACCATATGTTCAAAAAAAAAAACCGGCCAAGAGCGTGTCGGGCCACGCTCAGTGTAGGGTTCCGTAGTTTTCCGTATTTTTCTCAAAAACTACTGGACCTATCAAGTTCAAAACAATTTTCCTAGAAAGTCTTTATAAAGTTCTACTTTTATGATTTTTTTCATATTTTTTAAACATATGGTTCAAAAGTTAGAGGGGGGGGACGCACTTTTTTTCCTTTAGGAGCGATTATTTCCGAAAATATTAATATTATCAAAAAACGATCTTAGTAAACCCTTATTCATTTTTAAATACCTATCCAACAATATATCACACGTTGGGGTCGGAATGAAAAAATATCAGCCCCACTTTACATGTAGGGGGGGTACCCTAATAAAACATTTTTTTCCATTTTTTATTTTTGCACTTTGTTGGCGTGATTTATATACATATTGGTACCAAACTTCAGCTTTCTAGTACTAACGGTTACTGAGATTATCCGCGGACGGACGGACGGACGGACGGACGGACGGACGGACGGACGGACGGACGGACGGACGGACGGACGGACGGACGGACGGACGGACAGACATGGCGAAACTATAAGGGTTCCTAGTTGACTACGGAACCCTAAAAATGTGAAAAAATTGACAAAAGTAGAACTTTATAAAGACTTTCTAGGAAAATTGTTTTGAACTTGATAGGTTCAGTACTTTTTGAGAAAAATACGAAAAACCCTACACTGAGCGTGGCCCGACACGCTCCTGGCCGGTTTTTTTTTTAATATCACAGCAATCTGTTGTTGTAATTAACAATATCCAATTCCAAATAAAATTCCATGAATTCGAACATAGGATGTAACACGGGTACACGGACGTTCATTACATGGACCCTAATTACATGGATTGGGTTGGGGAAAAAATAATTTCGGTTGTTTCTAATAGATGGTGTTACTAGTCCTATGTCTCTAGTAATGATTATTCGGTTATGTCATACTATAGCATGTTTAGAAGTTACGAGTCTATGGAACATTCTAGAGTGCGAATTAGCGTCATTTGTTTACTCATTACAAAAATATTGCGAATTGATCATGGAGACTCCAGAAGGCCACTTTCGTCACATTTTGCTTTTTTATTTCCGGAAAGGAAAAACTGCAGCCCAGGCTCATCGGAAATTGTGCAGTGTTTATGGTGATGACTGCTTAAGTGAACGACAGTGTCAGAATTGGTTTTCTCGATTTCGTTCCGGAAACTTCGATCTTAAAGATGAACCTCGCCCTGGTCGGCCAACCGTTGAAAAAGTCGATCAAATTCTTAATGAAATCGAGGTAGACAGACATATTTCATCTCGTGACATTGCTGTTAAACTAAACGTCGACCATAAAACAGTCTTGAACCATTTACACAAGCTTGGATACCAAAAGAAACTCGATACTTGGGTTCCGCATGAATTAACATTGAAAAATTTAATGGACCGAGTTTCCATTTGTGAATCCCTGTTGAAACGAAACAAAATCGAGCCATTTATACGGGCGATGAAAAGTGGATCATGTATGACAACAATGTGCGAAAGAGATCGTGGTTAAAGCCCGGAGAAACTTCACAAACAGTAGCGAAGCCCATCTTGACGCGAAGGAAGGTGATGTTGAGTGTTTGGTGGGATTGGAAGGGTATTGTTTATCATGAGCTGCTCGAATCTGGCCAAACCATTAATTCGACTATCTATTGTCAACAGTTAATGCGATTGAAGCAGGCGATGGAAAAAAATCGGCCAGAATTGATCAACCGAAAAGGCGTTATCTTCCATCATGACAATGCTAGACCGCACATATCTTTAGTGACTCGTCAAAAGCTGAAAGAGTTTGGCTGGGAAGTTCTGATGCATCCACCATATAGCCCTGACCTTGCCCCATCGGACTATCATTTGTTCCGGTCTCTGCAAAATTCTCTTAATGGTGTAAATCTGGTTTCAAAAAGAGGCTTGTGAAAATCACTTGGATCAGTTTTTCGCCCAAAAACCTCAGAAATTCTACAGTGACGGAATTATGGTTTTACCAGAAAAGTGGCAAAAGGTCATTGATCAAAACGGCGCATATATCATTGATTAATGTTGAAAATTTATATTAATAAAATTAACTTGGACTAACATAATGAAACCGAAATTATTTTTTCCCCAATACAATATATATATATATATATATATATATATATATATATATATATATATATATATATATATATACAATATATATATATATATATATATATATTGTATTGGGGAAAAAATAATTTCGGTTTCATTATGTTAGTCCAAGTTAATTTTATTAATATAAATTTTCAACATTAATCAATGATATATGCGCCGTTTTGATCAATGACCTTTTGCCACTTTTCTGGTAAAACCATAATTCCGTCACTGTAGAATTTCTGAGGTTTTTGGGCGAAAAACTGATCCAAGTGATTTTCACAAGCCTCTTTTGAAACCAGATTTACACCATTAAGAGAATTTTGCAGAGACCGGAACAAATGATAGTCCGATGGGGCAAGGTCAGGGCTATATGGTGGATGCATCAGAACTTCCCAGCCAAACTCTTTCAGCTTTTGACGAGTCACTAAAGATATGTGCGGTCTAGCATTGTCATATATATATATGCATATATATATATACACCGTGTTTCACTTAACACTAAAAACCTGAAAACAGTTTGTTCAGAATCGAGAGTAGAATCGATTGAGCTATATCTTGATGGGGGTAATATTTTTATTTACTTAAATTTGTATTATTAGTTATTTTTTACGTGCCTATTATATTGTACTCGTAAGACAACATTGTGTATATCGCAGGTTGTTTACCTTTTTCAGTATTTAGGGGTATTAATACTGGCTGGTTACTTGGACGATTATTTTTTCCGCTACGAGTTTGACGTTGTTTGTCAGTTTAATCTTAATGTTTATCATAAGTCATAACAAATTGAACTCGTATGTCGTTAAACCTTATGTCGTTGCAGTAACGTACACAAATAAATAGTTTTATGGTTTATGGTGGAAGTTAGCAATTATTTTATTGAGTGTAGAGCTAAAAGTCAAGTAGAGGTGTACAGAAAATTAAAAATTCAATTAAAAAAAAAGTAACCATCAGATTAAAAGATGAATACTCTAGATGAGTTTAAAAAATAAAAATCAGTTGGGGTGTCTGAGGTTTTGAGTGTTACCGGAAACACGTTGTATATACACACATATATATATATATATATATATATATATATATATAGCGTATTTATATAATTTACTTGTCAATATCATTATATCCTGACGTTTTCCGACGACGACATTAAAAGCTAGTTTTATTTCACGAGTAATAAAATAACTATCGCCCTAACCGAAGACAATATATTTATAATGTAATGTAAGTCTATGTTGATCGGTGTTTGCGTTGTACCTTAATAGGTGCCTGTGAGTTAGGTGGCGTCCAGTAGGCCTAGCACATGATTGCCGCGAGAGTATGTCGCCGCGAGATAGATGACACGTCTTCTTCTAACTGTATGGATGACATAAGGACAGGTAGTCTATCTCGCGGCGACATACTCTCGTGGCAATCATGTGCTAACCCTGCAGGAAGTTCAATTCCTGAAATGTTGAAATCCCAAGCGTTGACTTTCCCGGAATGTTTAATTTTTTACTTTAGCAAAATGTCGAATTCTTATTTTGTTGAAATATTATACTTTCTCTGCATACAAAGTTTTAGTTAGTTATTTAGAACTGACGTCCTGAACAAAATAAATTAAATTGGAATTTAGGTATCAATATGTTATCATTAGGTCTAGGACTTTTTATCTCATACCGTGGTTCTAAAATCCGTGGTCGCCATTTATGAAAAATTTTCGAAGTCAAAGTCAAAGTTCAAATATATATAATTATATATTTATACATACTGTCACATCGTTACTGAGTTAATATTAATCGAACGTAGTTAATTTTATCCTAACATTTTTTTTATTATATTAAAGGAATTACATAATAAATAACATTACATTATTAGTTAAAATTAACTTCAGTATTGTTCGGTATCACTTCGCCACTCCTTTCGAACGTCTATTTTTTTGCACTTGTAATGTATTATTTCAGCACTCTACAGACGGTGCTTTTATATTACACTAGTGAGAGAAGTGGGCCATTTTTGTCATGTCAGATCGAAATTTCAGAGAGCCACATGTACTGAAAAATGTAGTCCTTTTTTCCGCATTTGTATCGTAATGAGGCATTTTAGTGAATAAAGATTCAAACATTTTTTTTTTTTCGAAAATAGGTATACTTGGCCATTTTTTTTCAAACTTGTCCACCCCACTTTTTTTTTTTGATTTAGAAATTTTTACGTGGATTCCACTCAGAATCGCGAGCTCTATCATTCTAATAGGAGAAAAAATGTGTCCTAAGGTTTTTTCCCATTCCGTTACCATATTTTCATACATATTGTATGGTGATAACGGAATGGAAGGTTCGAAAAAATGTATGGAAATCTTGGGACATTTTTTCCTCCTATTAGGATCGAAAAACCTCGCGATTCTGAGTATTAACCGCGTAAAAAATGTTACAAAAAAAAGAGACCCTGGACAACTTTGAAAAAAAAAATGGCCCACTTAATGTTTTCCAAAAAAAAAGCGTCTCAAATTTAATTTTTCCAATTCGTTACCATTTTTTAAACACTTGGTGTTTTTTTAAGCACATCAAGTTTGCATACTAGGATATTTCTTTTCATGTCGAAATTTCAAAGGAGTGTACGAGTTTCCGGACTTATATAGGTAGTAATGTAGGTCCTATATCATACAGAAATAAAGCACCGGATAACTGTTAGAACATTATTAGTTATTAATTAATTAAAATTGTATTAAGTCTGATAAATATATGATAAAAGTAAATAAATGAGTTGGCCGTGGCGTCAGTGGCTACTTATAGTTGCTTTTGGCAACTCTAGTTCCTAGCTGTCACCTCAGTGAGACTCAATTTCATATTAATTCCGTATCAGAAAAAAGTTCAGAAATTCGTTTTGACAGTTATTAAAATGAAGTATTTTGCACCCACAAGTTTTTTTTTCAAAATCTGTAAACGCCAATTTTCATTAATTTCAAATCTAGAGGTTTTCTAAGTTTCTGTATAGCAGCATTAGCAGCACCTGCATTTCGCATAGTGGCATAGCAAGATCTGGTAGCTGCTGCGGCGCGACGGGTGTGAAAAATGGAACTAAAAAATGCTGTAGAGGCGGCTAATGACTCGCTGTTGGTACGTAGTGCGTTTTCTCATTATCCGATCCGACATCGGATGTAGGAAGAATTTTCAAGGAAAAATCAAAGATGGCGGCGTAAATATATGGGATCAGATAATGTGAAAACGCACTTACCTACATCACGGCTTGCAGTGTTGCAGAAGTTATGGTATATTCTAAAGGGTAAGTAAATTAGATGTTTATCGTAGCAAAACAAAACAATTACAACGTATATTAATGATACCTAGGTAGCAAGGAAATTTTATCGTAAGAGGGGAATTACCTACTTAGACCTATACCCAAGAATAATTCGTTATTATAGCTGTCTCCATAAAACTCCTAAGGCGCATAATATGGAGTGTAGAAAAAACTCCATAAGCCATAATAACGTATAATAGCTTTGATAGGAACATTAAGAACCTTTTGTTAATTTGACATTGGGCTTACGAATTTAAGAATACAATACTAGTTACAACGCCATCTGTGAAGCGTGAAATTGTCTTATGTCAGTTTGCCTAAATATTTTTCTTTGGCGGACTACCGATAGTTGTAGTTTACATTCATAAAGCTAGATGGAGCTCTATTGATCAGCGGATCGCATTTCGGCGCTTCTATGTGTGCGTGCTTGCGGGGGCTGAGGTAATTGACAAGCGTGGCCTATGAGCTGTCAGTCGCTCCTTTAGTAGCCCCTTAATACGTCTGTTTACCTCTTCTTCATTGCTGTCTGGGCTGAAGGATATCTGTTTCCTGAGATATATGTATTCTTGGACATATTCGATTTCGGTGCCTGCTAGATATATTGTTAACAATATATCGTCGGTAAATATAAATAAATAAATATACAAGAATTGCTCGTTTAATAGTATAAGATAAATGGTATGTAAGGTAAAAGTAACCATTCTAGTCTAGACAGTGACCCAGTAGGTGTTACAGTGACTTAAGATACTTTTAATCTTAAGTCATTATGTCAATAAATGTGCCTGAAGGGTGAAATGAATAATAAATGTTGACATCCCACTAGTAAAGGCACCTTACGGCGGTTAGCATTTACTCATTACCTGTGAGATATAGACCTGTTTACTACTACTACTTACACCTATAAAGTTATTTTTAACCCCCGACGCAAATCTGTCTGTTTGCGTGTGTGTCTGTCTGTGGCATCGTAGCTTCCGACCGGATGAACCGATTTAGATTTAGTTTTTTTTTTTGTTTGGAAACTGAATTAATCGGGCATGTTCTTAGCCATGTTCAATGAAAAATGAAAATTGGTCCATTATGTCGAGGGTTTTTTCAAAATTTTAATTTAGTTGTTTTCGCTATGCGACGTAAACGTCGACATCCATAAGATATATTTTCCCGTGGAACTTCACAATTGTATTTTACTTTAATCTAGTAAATCTACGACGAGCACGACGTAGTCTTGATTAAAAACCGCAAAATATTGGTATTTACAACGTTTCGCAAAACCTTGTTTACAGTCTACTCATATACATTACCTACTATACAGTAATCGTTATTTGTTTCACAAAGGGGCAAAGTTGTTGTTTAATCGCACGTGGCAATATTGATACCCGAGCAAGCGAAAGATTCAAATACATACATACATACATACATACAATCACGCCTGTTTCCCAGAGGGGTAGGCAGAGATCACGGATTTCCATTTACTACGATCCTGACAAACCACTTTCGCTTCACACACTTTCATAACATTTCTCATACACGCTCGTCGGTTTCGAGTACTTCTGACCTGGCCTCTTTGCAATATTTCCCCGATTTGATCAAGAAAAGTTCGCCTAGGTCTTCCACTACCAACTGACCCTTCCACTCCTTTTTCATATACTTTCTTCGTTAATCTCCTCTCATCCATCCTCTCTACATGCCCAAACCACCTTAACATACCCACCCATCTCAATCTTTGTCACCACATCTACATCCACTCCACACTTCTCTCTTATCACGCTATTTCTGATCATGTTAATCTATAGATTCAAATACTCTTTGAAAAATGGATTCTTGAGCGATGCGAGGGTTTCAAGGCACGCAGTTTAAACAAATTTTGCGGCCGAGTGAAACACAAAATATTCACCACACCAACACTAACAAAATACTTATTGTAAAATATCAAATTAATCAATATTTATGGCTCAAAGTTATCATTTTATAGGTAAATTCTAACAACCAGCTCAAGATATCAACTTAAAATTTGTATGACATTACTTCGCACTCTTGCGTATAAAATGAAAATTTGCTATCTGATTTCGAATAGCAAAGTAATTAAACCTTTACCAGTTGGTGTGGTGAAAAAAGTATAACATGTTTCACTAAACCAAATAAAAGAAGTCTTTATTTTATAGGTAATTAATTATTGGTTATGGGTAAGTACCTAGGTACAGTAGATACATAATATTATCTTAAAATAAAATTAAACTAAATAAATCTAAATTTATTCTAAACAAATAAATATCATATCAAATAAGATATTCAGCTATGTATCTGTTATTTATAGGTATAAATATACTATTATATTTTTGCATTTCATTTCGTGTGTTTTTTTTAAATACAGCCTGCCGGCGTAGCCGAATGGTAATCGTCGACGCCAGACGCCGACAGAAATGCAGTCTGGCTCTGTCGCGCCAATACGCAAGAGCGATAGAGATAGATAGCTACGAAACAGATATTATCGTGAGCGTTTGTGCATCCGGCTACGCCGGCAGATTCTAATTAGTCTTACTACTTTTTTAATGCTCGGTTACGCCGTGTCTTGCGTGGGCGACGGTCTCGTACTTCCATATCGATAAGGTTTGATTTCGTATGCGTCGCATCGCCGTCGCGCGACCATCGCGCGACCGTCGCCCACGCAAGCCATGGCGTTAGATGGCGCTAATATTTTTTTCACAATAACATTTTCAATTTGTCAAAGCTGAGTTTAACATGATTTATTATTTAATCCTGTGTCTATACAAGATCGCAGTCACTGGGACTACGCATTAACATTACAGGCTACTTGGCCCTTTTTTAAAGTCTGTCTTATATGATTAAGTACTCTGTCCAATCAACCGAAATAAAATATTATCATATTTTATTATGACTTAAAAAACAGCAAAAAATCAGGGGGAAACACCACAGTCATGTTAATCTATAGATTAGCTAGCTTTTAAGTTTAGTCTTAGTTTCTTATATAATTATGTAAATATGTTCATGTAAATAAAGTATTTATTTCAGATTATCTGTGCATCAGGTCATATTCTAAAACAACATTTTCTGACTTTTTAAGTATAAGGCATTATGTCAGTGATTGTTTTGACATGAAATAAGTTTGAATTCGATGACGTCACTACATCGCTGACAGCGTTTTCGGTGGCCAAAATAAATAAAACATTTTTAATCGAAAATACGTAGTCATCATACACTTTTAATACCCAAAATCTATAAATATTGTTTTTTTTGTGTCAAGACAATCATTTATTGTGCCAAATTCGATATGAGTCTAGTAGCCTATTGTTAAAGTATTGACAATAATCTCTCTTTGGTGTTGGTCTGCACCAGGTCTGCGCTCTCTACGCCGTTTGGAGCTGTTGCTACGAAACTTAGCCAAGGCTACAGTATTGCTACGTCGTAGTAAACGGTAAACGTCTGGAAGCGTAGCGCGATGAGGCTTACGCTTTGGTCTCCATACTTCGTACTACAAAGTAAGGTGACGGCACCGCTTTCCTAGGAAACCACAGCTTTATTTTGCTTCCAAGGTGTAAGTCCTTTATTGAATAAAAATACCTACAATGTAAACGAGCGACAACGGCGGCAGATAAACCATTAGCGGTTTTCGCTCGCTGTTCAAATGTAAAACAATAGTATATAAGTGTTTTTAGATATATATAAAAAAAGTAATAGTACCTAAACAGTAGTAGCGTTTTATGTTTGTTAATGATGGAATCTTTATATATTGTTATTAATATCTTTTTCATATTTGGATAAAAGGATAAAAGTATAAAATTTGTATTACAATACATTTTTTATCTTTTTGAATAGTTTTTATTGTAAGTGTAAATAAACAACATTGCGTATAACTCGGGGCGTAAGAATATTTCAAACTGCCAAGCCTATAGGCACTTTCGTTTGCAACATTCAACTTGCCCCATGTATGTACTTACAGTTTGACAAAAAAGAGTAGAAATTAAAAAGTGGCAACATTGTAGTGACGTCCCGTTTACTCACACATATTGATTTGAAAGGGATGACACTATTGTAGTGCTACTATTTAAATTCTACTCTTTTTGATCAGACTGTACTATAAAAACCTATTCTTAATGTACTATATTTTATTTATTTAAACTTTATTGCACAAAAGAACAACTTAATGTACAAAAGACGAACTTAATGCCATGAGGCATTCTCTACCAGTCAACCTTTAACCTTTTTTTATCAATGTAAGTATACATAACAAGCCAATTGTACAGAGTTATCATTGTTCTTGATTATTCTTGCAAATCCCGCTGACATTTCTTACAAGTAGATCCCAATAAAGCACTTTCAGACCAGGATAAAAGTATCTTTTCTTGATGGGAGTTATAAACTTTTGTAGTGCAATAAACAACTGTTTTTTTTAGGGTTCCGTAGTCAACTAGGAACCCTTATAGTTTCGCCATGTCTGTCTGTCTGTCCGTCCGTCCATCCGCGGATAATCTCAGTAACCGTTAGCACTAGAAAGCTAAAATTTGGTACTAATATGTATATCAATCACGCCGACAAAGTGGTAAAATAAAAAGTGGAAAAAAATGTTTTGTTAGGATACCCCCCCTACATGTAAAGTGGGGACTGATTTTTTTTTCATTCCAACCTCAACGTGTGATATATTGTTGGATAGGTATCTAAAAATGAATAAGGATTTACTAAAATCGTTTTTTGATAATATTAATATTTTCGGAAATAATCGCTCCTAAAGGAAAAAAAAGTGTGTGTCCCCCCCCTCTAACTTTTGAACTGTACGTTTCAAAAATATGAAAAAAAATCACAAAAGTAGAACTTTATGAATACTTTCTAGGAAAATTATTTTGAACTTGATAGGTTCAGTACTTTTTGAGAAAAATACGGAAAACTACGGAACCCTACACTGAGCGTGGCCCGACACGCTCATGGCCGGTTTTTTTCTTTTATTGCAAGTGTATTGAACAGAATTGCGTATACCTCGGAGCGTAAGAATATTGCAACCTGGCAAGTCTAGAGGTACTCTAGTTTGCTATATTTAACTTACGCCATGATACACAATGAAGATACATACTATAAAAACCTATCATGTATATAACAGAACATGGACAACAGAGGTTGGACATTATGCATAATGCCCGGGCAAAATTCAGCTATTCGCTGTGTTATTATTGGGTGCGCCAAAGTTCATATAAAATTGGTATATAGATTATTGGTAGTCCGAAAATGTTTCTCATACAATTTTACATTATAACGATCATTATTTATAACAATTTTATGTTCATAACTATCGTAACTTCGAATGGCTTATGTTCATAATGTCATTCATCATAAATATATTTTATACTAATGTTAATGTTTATATACTTATTGATCATAACGATTGCGAGTAATATAATTTATCGTTATGTGATTGTTAACAGAACAGAAATCACATGTGACATTCCAGTTAGGTGCGACGACGAGCGTAGCGAGGAGGAGCGTGTTAGGTTGATCGTGAGCAAACCAGAAACGACTTTTTAATGTAAATTGTATATGTCACTGTAAAAGCTCCAGGCGCGTTTCTATAAATGGCACAAGTTTTTCATAGAACTTCCCCAAACCTTTTAAAATAATTTTATGATAAATAATTTTCTTAAACACAAAATTATGAATGTTATTAAATATTTGTATAGAATTTATGATTAAAAATTTTTGGCTAAATGATTATTATGAACAGTGATAGTAGTACTATTGATAATAATGAAATAAAATTATGATAAGTAAAATTATGAGAAATGATCATTCGGAGCACAAATCGGTATAAACAATAATTTTATAAGAAATAATTTTATATGAGCCAATATGGACCCGTTATTATTACTTTGCCCAACAGAGGATGAGCATTATGTATAATGCCCGGGCAATTAAATTATTTCAATAGTTATTATCAAACTGTCACTCACAATGAGCATTATTCATAATGCCCGGGTATTATGTATAGTGCCCGATTTATCACTTGGTCCATAACATATCGTCACTACTTTGAAAAAATCTCGTATCTCACGCTGCTCCTCAAAGTTAAAACGCAGTAAGTCTATATGCATTCCATACATACTTACTACAATTTTCTTTTCATTGTCAGACGAAGATACAAGTTTTATTTAAAGTAGTGACGATATACCTACGTATTTTATCAATGAAACAACGAATAACAAGCCAATTGTACAGAGTTATCATTGTTCTTGATTATTCTCGCAAATCCCGCTGACATTTCTTACAAGTAGATCCCAATAAAGCTCTTTCAGACCAGGATAAAAGTATCTACAAATAAGTCAATATGAAAGCGCTAAGCGAGATTGCTTTTACAGTGTCAAACGGGCTAATATATCTCTTAAGCTTTAGGCTGAAAGCTCATTTTCGCTTAAAGTGCAGTAAATGGTCGATCAATCTGCGTTTGATCGTAATAAGAATATGTTGATCTTCCATCTGTTATGATCTACGTATCTTTAATATCTATTGCTATTGTTTTTAAACTGAATTTGTCGTATAGTAATTACTACGACTAAATAGGTACATCCTATAAAACAAAGCTTCCCCCGCCGTGTTTTTAATGAGGTTTTGACTTACGAATAGAGTGATTTTTAAAGAAGGTTTTGCTACCTATATAATTTGTTAAGAATTTGTGGGAATTGGTAGAAAAATGACGATATTTGCTAATCAGGTCGGAAAAAATCACGCTGGGCTGCTCAAGCCCTTTGAGCAACTTTTAAAATTATTTTATCTCTCATTCATCGGTCAGCTTAAACATTTGAAAACCAACTACCCGTACCTACCTTTATTTTTACTCGCCGAGCGAATTCGGGACGAGTCGCTAGTGTAGGTAGTAAAAGAAATAGTGAATGGTCTGCTAGCGAAGTGTTTCGACCGGCACCAAAATATCATACTCTCGATAAGTAGTTGCTAGTTCTCTAAGGGCCACTTGCACCAACGAAAATGGAGGGCTAACCCGAGGGTTAACTCACCATCTTATATGGAATTTGACAGATGACAGCCCACTAAACTGAGTTAAGTGATTGGTGCAAGTGGGCCTAAGTAGTTGGACTTGTCAGATGCAGAAGCCGGTACACTGAGAGAAATTACAACCAGTTTTCATGTTCGTTCAACAAGTTTTTTGGTTAAAATAGCGCCTACGTGCTCTTTGGTTCAAACAACAAGCTACTTGTCATTTGAATCGGCAATATATTTGAATCAACAAGTCGATTTTATAAAAACAACCTGACACATATTGTTTTAAACATACGTTTGGCTGATTCAAACGGATAAACCGCAACAAGTCGAACTTGTTAAATTCACAATGCAAATTTCTCTCAGTGTAGTCTTGGTTGGACTCAGCGCGGATAATCCGGCGGTTCGCTGCTTTCGGCCCTGATCATCGGCAGCTCAGGCCTTGGTTCATGGGAAGCACTCTAAGATTGTTTGTTTTATTTATTTATAATGTGTATCATTATCGTCCCTATTTTATTTTTATTAACAGATTGTAAACAAATTAATTTCAGTTTAAACATGAACAAAGGACCAAAATAATAAATTAAATATCGCGGTTATATCCTAGTAGCTAACACAATATTCAAAACCAGTGTAACAGAAGATCAATATTCACTACCAAACCCACTTTGTTACAAGAAAAAGGCGATACAATTTTAAATTGCTTCACCCCATGGAGTGTTCACAGCCGAAAGTCAATCTTACGCTAACAAATTATTTCTTGATACTCAAACCAGTTCGATATTGACATAAAGGAAGGGTACATGTGTAGCAATAGGAAATACGCAAGCACCGAAATTCAGTTTGGTTAAACGCCAGAAATTGGTTTCGATTTTACGAATTAAAATAATAATGGTAAAGAAAATTGAATATTTATCTCACAGAAAACTTACCACATTACTCATAAATGTTCACTAAAGTTATCAAGATAAAGTTCGTTTGTCCCTTTCTATAAGTATCACACTAATATGTCGGAAGGGACAAACGAACTTTATCAGTTTGATAACTTTAGTGTACGTTTATGAATGAGGGGGTTAATATGTAATGATTTACCAAGACCAACTGTAGCGAGTAACTTAAAAAAAAAACCGGCCAAGAGCGTGTCGGGCCACGCTCATTGTAGGGTTCCGTAGTTTTCCGTATTTTTCTCAAAAACTACTGAACTTATCAAGTTGAAAACAATTTTCCTAGAAAGTCTTTATAAAGTTCTACTTTTGTGATTTTTTTCATATTTTTTAAACATATGGTTCAAAAGTTAGAGGGGGGGGACGCACTTTTTTTTCCTTTAGGAGCGATTATTTCCGAAAATATTAATATTATCAAAAAACAATCTTAGTAAACCCTTATTCATTTTGAAATGCCTATCCAACAATATATCACACGTCGGGGTTGGAATGGAAAAAAAAATCAGCCCCCACTTTACATGTAGGGGGAGTACCCTAATTAAACATTTTTTTCCATTTTTTATTTTTGCACTTTGTTGGCGTAATTGATATACATATTGGTACCAAATTTCAGCTTTCTAATGCTAACGGTTACTGAGATTATCCGCGGACGGACGGACGGACGGACGGACGGACGGACGGACGGACGAACGGACGGACGGACGGACGGACAGACAGACATGGCGAAACTATAAGGGTTCATAGTTGACTACGGAACCCTAAAAACGAACTGCTGCTAAGATAAAGATCGGTAGTTGCATACAATCATCAATGCAGGAAAACATTTCCTCTGCAACTGCAGGGTTAGCACATGATTGGCGCGAGCTAGGCAAGAGTGTGTCGCCGCGAGATAGTTTCACACGTCTTCTTCTGATTGTATTAATGACATAAGGACGGGTAGCTTATTTAGCGGCGACATACTCTCGCGCCAATCATGTGCTAACCCTGACGACTGCGGCAACGCCAAAGGAGGATCGTGAACGGTATTTTACTTTAGAAGTCCGAACTTTTTAAGGTCCAAAATGAAGTCAGTATCTTGGGCATACAAGCCAGCTTGGCTTTTTTGGTGTTGTTACAAGCTGCGAAATTATAAATTCTTCATGCACTTTTGCAACTCACTGTACTGTGTGTGTATTCACTGTGAATGTTTGGTACAAATTATTACAAAGTACGTACGCACGAAATTTGTAAAAAAAATTGAAAAAACCCTAGACAGCGACATAGTAGACTGTTTTTCATGAAACATGGCTAAGAACTTTCAGACAAAAAAAACTAAATTTAAATCGGTTCATCCGTTCGGGAGCTACGATGCCACAGACAGACACATACACACACAGACAGACAAACAGACAGACAGACAGACAGACAGATAGACAGACAGACCGACAGACAGACAGACACGTCAAACTTTCAACACCCCGTCGTTTTTGCGTCGGGGGTTAAAAACAGTGTCACTTTGTGACATTCCATTTCTCATGTACCTAATCTAATACAAAGGATATGTTTACTAAAATAATCGACGTCGCTACATAGTATAAAAACACAAGCATTAACTTAAAAAACCGGCCAAGTGCGAGTCGGACTCGCCCACCGAGGGTTCCGTACAAACTTTCTTTCAAACTACCTAGTAAAAATAATCTCATATTTTCATATAACTCTAATGACTTGACTAGAAGACAAAAGTATAGGCACTAATGAGTATTATAGTGTATAGCGCCATCTCTCGATCAATTTGCTAACTAATTTGCGCGACCTGGTTTTTCAGGGATAATTCTTTATAATGTTAACCGATTTAAACAGTTTTTACTTTATTGGACAGAAGATGGTTTACGTAACATCTCGTATTAATTTTAAGTACGATATACATCCGCAAGGGTGGGTAAATTGAAAGTAAAAATCTGAAAAGTTTTTTGTGAATTAAAAAAAAAGTATTCAAAATACAAACACTATTATATTTTTCCTGTAATATATAGCATATAACCAATGTTTACTAAAATTTTCATAATTTTTCGTTGGTAAACTTCGGAGATAACGGGGGGAACGGTATTTTTTTTTACATTTTCCTTCAAAATTCTTTTTTTTTCCACAACAAAAAAATTATAAAAAATAGTTTATTTACGTTCAATTTGAGCTCTTTCCAACGATACCCCACTTGACCTAGTAACTTGAAATTTACAGTTTGCCCCCCTTTCATTTTGGCCATTTTCTACAATTAAAATTAATATATTTAAAAAAATTATACTTTCTATTTGTAGAGGTTTACAATGTTCACAACTATTCCAAATTTCAAGTTGATAGCATTAGTAGTTCTCGAGATACTTAGGAATGTGACAGACGGACAGACAGACGGACAGAGTCGCACCATAAGGGTTCCTGTTGTACCTTTTTGGTACGGAACCCTAAAAAGGTTTTGTAAACATCAAAAACATGCTGTCTTGGTCATGTTGTTGCAGCGCCATCTAATTTTATATAGAAGTAACAGAACAATGTGGATTTGAGCTAAGTAATAATAATGAGATTGTTTCTAATTCAAACATGAATGTAAGCGTAAATAAATAGGTACAGAGGCTAGTTTATGCTGAAGTGCCGGCAACATTTACTTACGTAATTTAGTTACTTAGTCCAAGTAAATCCATCAATATCTTAACAACTTCGGAAACTTACCTAAGTTGTTAAGATTTTCATGATAGATAAGCAAACAATACGGATAAAACATATTTAGGTAAACTTAATACCATGTTGTGGCCTTTGAGGTATTGATGTAACCTCTATTGATTAAGGAACAACTGAAACATTGAAAATTGGTACTCATTATTTTACTATATTTTTTGACGTTACTACGACAACTAGTTTTATTTCAATACATATAATGTACATTATAAACATAACTAAAGGTAACGTTTGGATATCAACAGCGAATACAACGATACCTAGCCAACGTCACAATCGCTTACGACAATATCGATATCAAAGCTATTGTCACTCTTTACCGCTCTTCCGTTTCGGTGCGAGAGACGCAACTGGACGATAATTATATTAGCGCAAGCGATTGACATTGGCTAAGCATTCAAATGCACTGTTAAAAGAGTGACGTGAAATACACTTGATAAAATGAGTGACTTTCGCCGCCGATTGCTCCCCCAGTAAACGTCATTCATCTTTGTCAGAGAAACTGACAGATACAGCGAAGGAAACAGTGATTTGGTGGGAATTGAGTGACATCTGAACATCACCTGTAGAACCAAATTCTAGTTATTTGGTTATTACTCAGCCGATAGAGGTTATGAAAATACTTTCAAAAGTCACAACGTAAGTAAGTATAGTATCGTAGTATAGTGTCAGTTATACCTAGGGTTGCAAAAAAACGGTTTTTTTTCTGGCTTGAGAAAAAACATGAAAAAAAACCGTGAAAAAAAACAGTTTTTTTTCTGGAGTATGTTTTTTTCTAAAGTACGAAATCTCAAAATTTTCAAAGTACTTAATACTTTTATACGGTTTTTTAGACTTAATGTTAACTATTAAACGAATTTAATCAAATAACTTTAATTTCTGGTCTTATAAAAGTAACATTTACGAAATCTGTAGTTGGTAATTATCACTATTTACTGTTGGCAACACCACCGCCTCTCCACGCTACACGCAGCATCGGGGTTTCCCCAATAAACGTTTGTATGCTGAATGTTAATTGAATTAAAATGTACGTTATTGTTATTGAAACACGTTACTACTCACGAAAAACCGTTATTGTCGTATTATTTGTTCATCTGAAAAAAAAAACCATATTTAGAAAAAAAACCATGGTGCTCGGTTTTTTTTCATGTTTTTTTTTACAATTCTGAAAAAAAAATTGTTTTTTTTTTTCTATTTACAACCCTAGTTATACCACAGTATAATAAAGAGTACTATCGTAAAGTATATTATGGTTATACTAAAGATTAAGTAAACGTCAGCGTTAAAATTGGTTGATGTGAAAGATGCTTAGCATAACTGCCCACGTTGTCATTTTTAACGATCATTCAGTTTCATACACTTCAAACAAACACGCGTAGTGTCTCTCGTATTAAATGCAGTCTGCACAATCGATGCCTGTAATGTCTATTTTTAATTGTGACCTGCGCTTTTGAGCAAGGGTTTTGAATAGTTATTAACCTTATTTGAGTCTAATATGTATATGTAAGTATAAATCTATAATGCTGCTAAAATCCCGCATCGCGAATTTTACGAAACTGATATTCACCTAGTTTTTTTACCGCCTGGTTTGAAATATATTATGTTTCCATCCTCAAATTTACGCGCCGCGTGCTTAACAGTTTCCAAATGTGTGCGATCAACAAAATGTAAAAAAAAAATCAGTTTAAATAAGATAACCTTTAGTAGGTATGTATTTTACGCGGTGAATGCAGCAAGCGCATTGTCTGTTTTCATAATTTATGCCATAGGATATGAAATTTTAAAATCAAACAAATGTCAATTTAAAACACTATGCGTCGCGCTTGGCTGCGCAAACAAGTTCAAGCAACGAATACATTTTCAGTATCATTTGGATACGTCAAATGAGCATTAGAAAATAAGCCGACTAACCGCACGCCGGCTTAATTAATTATAACAACGATAAATCTCACCGACCTAAATTATCCGAGTAGATACTGGATGGCCCCGGCAATATCAGGAACGCGGCGATAATCGCAAACGCGTACATCCTCGAAAAGTTCACTAAAGTTCCCGAAACACCGTTAAAGTTGACGAAAACCGTACCACCGTTCAGTGTTCAAGCTAAAGAGCTCGCGGCGACGATTGAGAAGTAAACACGCGCAGGGATCAAAACATGTTGGCACATGGCTAGCCACGTGGGCTGTCAGGCGCGGGGAACCCGTTTAGTGTGGGAGAACGTGTGGCCACTACGCCGCCGGCCGAGCGACTGACTCTGACGGCTCACCCCTTCGCCTATATTGGTCACGGCTCGCGAGCCCATCAATTTTCTCTGACGTTTCAATGAAACCTTCCCTGGAGATTATTAGTAGACATAATTATCCACGTGGAAAGTATTTTTTGAGTCTCATTAACGCAGAAGATATTTCAGCTGTAGTTTTATTTATACTTATATCTATAATTTAGTTGGGTGAGTTTAATGAACTTTCTAGGTGTATTTTTAAGTCGTACCTAAATAGTGTATTTCTTCTGAGAAATTAAAGCAATCTCGTATATATGTTTTTTTTTATTATTATTTCAAAGTATATTTGAATTATTCAGTCACCAAAAGTTTTACTGCAAAGAAAAACTTAGTATCTGCATTAATATTAAATCATTTAAATAGTCTCATATCAAAGAGAGATATTATTTCTATACTCGTATATATACAATATATCCATTTTAATTTTAATAAGTAGTTACTTAACTACTCAAGTAATATTAGCGGAGTGCCGCGCGACGAGTTTCACGACATGAAATTCAACGTACGGTCGAGTTAATAAATATGTGTACATTTTTTCACCCTATTACAACTAGCTAAGGTAAAGAAATGTACACATATTTATGAACTCGACTATACCCTACCTCACGGGAGTTTTAATATTCATATTCGCTAGGTACACTAGACCTTATTAAAATGTATATCTTAATTCTTAATTGAAGTTAAATAAAATTATAAAAGTTTTGTTTTATAATGTATATGATAATATATCTCTCTGGTTAGGTAAAATCGACGTACATTCCATTCGAATCAAATCAATATTTTCATTATATTGGAATCACATAATTTAAATACTAATGAGCAGGTCCCGAATAATTTATACATTGCCACGTCAACAAATTTTAATTGATCCTATTTTGTTACCAACATTTAGTAATATAAGTCGACTTTCGTAAGATATATACAGGATAATTGTTATAATTAAGAAAATATAGATACTAGAGAACCTTAATGACGAAATAAATTATTATTCTTATTATTATGAGCCTATTGTGTCCCACTGCTGGGCAAAGACCTCCCCCTTCTTTCTCCATTCTTCTCGATCTTGAGCTACTGTTAAGTTATCCCGCCATCGCCGGCGAGGTCTGCCGGATCCTCTGTTCGACTCATGGGGCTCCCATTCCGTGGCTATCTTGGCCCACAAGTCATTCAATGACGAAATAAAACTTACTAAAATCTAAATTCCTCAAAAAAATCTTGGTAACATACCTACTTGGTAACTTTTTCCTTAATTTTTGTACAAACTTTTCGAGAACTGCTGTAATATGTAGTAGTTTACACGTTGCACGTACATTATCGGCGATTTGATATCTGCACTTTTGTTTGTAATAAATTACCGTATGTACTGTATTTACTGTAAAGATATTAATTGGTAGGTACATATTATTATGATTTTAGATGCAGACCTCAAAGCAGATCACGGGACAATATTGACGTCATTCGCAAAGTTTAGCTGAGAATTGCTTGTAGGTATTCCGAGGCGCGTGGAAGACAGAGAGGGAGGCTTTTGTAGCAGTGAGGCACAACAGGCTAATAAAATAATAGTTATCTTATACTATTAAACGAGCAATTCTTGTATATGTATTTATTTATTTATATATATATACCGACGATCTCGGAAACCGCTCTAACGATTTCGCTGAAATTTGTTACGTGGGGGTTTTCGGGGGTGAAAAATCGATCTAGCGTAGCCTTAGATCCCGGAAAACGCGAATTTTCGAGTTTTCATGAGTTTTTCTTTCGCGTTTGTAAACGTAAAATATGGTCCTTAATTTCGCCGCGCGCGCATCGATTCCGCTTAGCTCAGTCGTACGAGGTCGGTCTAATGTACGTAGATAGATCGTAGGTCAGGGTTTCGAATCCCGGCCAGAAATTAAGTTTTTGTTTTTTGTTTTTGTAATTATAAGAGTTTTTTTTTTTTATCTAAAGACGTGATATATTAAAATAGAGCCGAGCGAAGCTCGGTCGCCCAGATATTTTATTTTACAAGGGGGCATAGTTGTTGTTTAACCGCACGTGCCAGTATTGATATCCGAGCAAGCAAAAAAATCCAATATTGAACCCCGACGAAAAAATGACGGGGTGTTATAGGTTTGACGTGTCTGTCTGTCTTTTTATCTGTCTATCTGTGTGTGTGTCTATGATGCCACACATCGTAGCTCCCAAACGGATGAACCGATTTAGATTATTTTTTTGTTTGAAAGCTGAGTTAGTCGGAAGTGTTCTTAGCCATGTTTCATAAAAATCGGTCCACTATGTCGGGGTTTTTTTTTTAATTTTTATTTTTGTGGTTAGGCTAGATTATTTCTAGTTCCAGATATAAAAACATCTTAGCACTAGAAACTAAGAAGCGTGAGTTTTTTTACTTAATTTCTTGGCGCGACGACCCAAAGTGAGTCTTGGCCTCCAACACAAGAGCACGCCACTTTACGCGGTCCAGAGCGACCTCTCGCCAGCCCTCGCCTCGTTGACGTCGAGTTTACGGAGATCTGCCTCCACTCTATCTGCCCAACGATATTTAAGATGGCCAGCAGGACGGCGTCCAGTTGGACAGCCCAGATAGGCCCACTCGGCCCACTTGACTGCCCGATCCTCACCCATCCTTATCAGATGGCCAAGCCTTCGGGGACGATGTACTGTACCTATTACTGTTCGGCTATTAGATGTTTAATTTTGGCATCCTTTCGAATTCTCCAACTGCCATCGTCTATTTTCACGGGCCCCAGAATCTTCCTGAACACCTTACGTTCTGTTACTAGGAGGCTGTTTTCCTCCTTGAGTGTTAGTTTTTTAAGCACCTGAAGTAATCATTAGGTGAAATGTTAACTAAATTATTGCCTCTCACCAACGATCCGTAATTCACACTCAATTTTTTAAGTGTTTTTTTTTTCAGTTACATCCGTGCACGGGGGCGTGGATAACTAGATAAGTATATAATTATTATAATTACCTGAGAGTATAAACACATAAATAATGCTCTTGGTTTAAACAAGTTCGTACTTATTTAAATCGTATTTATTATATTTACCTACATAAGAAAACATAGGCACATAAACTATGAAGCACAAAGAGAAGTTACGAATACATTCTCATTTCAAAAAAAATTGAATGCAAAAATAAATTACACCAGCGTTTAAAACAAGCAATCACGAATACATATTTATTTAAAACCTATTTTACTCGTAGCAGAAAAGTTAATATTTTACACTGGTAGATATTTAATCCGGTTATAAGAACAATGTAATATATAAGTAATCCCAAACACGCTCCAACTCAAACTTTTGATGTTGTGTACTTCCAGGGAAACACCTAGGCCAGCGTGGGTTCATCATTCGGAAGTACCGTAAAACGGGGTTACTGAGAATAAATCGGGTCGGGTCGGGGTGAATAGGATAAAACGGGGTGAAAAAAAATCTCCTTTAAATTACTAAGTATAGTAGATTTTTTTTTAATCAAGATTTCCACCTGAGAACGTATCTGCGATGAATAGCATTGTTCTCTTTTGTTAACCCTAAATCGCTAATTACCTGTGTGAAATAAATAACATAAACAACAAAAGATTGACGACCGGTCTGGCGCAGTCGGTAGTGACCCAGCCTGCTGCGCCGCGGTCCCGGGTTCGAATCCCGGTAAGGGCATTTATTTGTGTGATGAGCACAGATATTTGTTCCTGAGTCATGGATGTTTTCTATGTATATAAGTATTTATATATTATATATATCGTTGTCTGAGTACCCACAACACAAGCCTTCTTGAGCTTACCGTGGGCCTCAGTCAATCTGTGTAAGAATGTCCTATAATATTTATTTATTTAAAAAAAAAATTAAAAAAAGATGTTTTATAAAAGACAACAGTATTCATTTAGTAATAAGGTTCAAATTGCCATAGCATATACTCAACGTACAACCTTTTGAAATTAAAACCGTGGTCACCCAGGTGTCCGTATATTTAAGTTAAAAGGATGGATGGATTAGTTAAAAGGATATACAAGGTGCTCGCGAGGAACCCATATAACTTTAACGGCATATTCTTGGTCACATTTTAAGACTAAAATGTCATATAAACTTTTCTAGGTTTCGTCTAGTTTCAGAGTTATTGCCAATTTAAAAAAAACATTTCCGTATTGTTACTCAGTAGAAAAGGTTCCTTAACGGCGCTGATGCGCAATTGTGGAGCATAGTCTCACAGTAGTCATTGATAGATGTCAAAATGTGACAAGAAAAACTTCCAAATAATTTGGTTTTTAGAAAAATAAATGAAAAAACTCATTTTAATTGCCAACTTTATGGATAAAAAAATTTTTTTATGGGAAAATACGTCCAAAAAAATTTTTTTTGGCGAAAAGTTTTAAAATTCATATAACATTTTTTCTTTCTTTTTGCCTCAGAAACGCGTGGTTCAAGTTATGCGGGTTCCTCGCGAGCACCTTGTATACAACGTAACAATGTAACTAACTCTTTATTTTTTAAATTTTCTAAGAAAAAGTATAACAAACAAACAACAAATTTGATTTCATCCCTGAAGGTAAGGCTTAGCCGCAGTAAGATATTATTAAGCTTTTTGTTTCTATCCACCCCGTTTTGAGGATGTGCGACAGGAAAACAGGTAACTGTTTACCATTGCTATTATCCGAATAAGGAGAGTACCTCTAAAAATAGATGTCAGAACTTTTACCTGTTATTATTTGAATTATTGATAAAAAAAAGTCCTAGAACTTGAACTAAAAAAAAATCGTATCTATTAGCCTCATTTTATAGAATTTTAAGTAGACGTTAAACACCGTAAAAGTTACTCTCTCAGTTTCAAAACTTAACATGAAATTATGAAGGATTTCAATCAGACATTTCTTGGAATTTTTAATTAAGGCGGATAAAATGTTAACAGAATCCAATTTTATTTAACAACGGATGCGAGTCTGTTATTGAAGCAATTGTACTATTTTTGGATAAAATTGATTAAAAATTAAAGAAAATATTTAAGTTTTTTTTTATACTACGTCGGTGGCAAACAAGCATACGGTCCGCCTGATGGAAAGCGGTCACCGTAACCTATGAACGCATGCAACGCAAACAGTGTCACATGCGCGTTGCCACCCCATTAGAAACTTGTACATTCCCTTTTTCTGTGTTAAGTACACAGCAAAAAGGAGTGTACAAGTTCCAAGGAGGGTTCGGGTTGCCGACGACTCTAAAGGACAATATACGGAACAAGTTAGTTCCGTAAGTCCTCCCGTCATCAGGAGGTTATTCATTTTGGTCTATCACATCTTGTCAGATGATTTAAACAGCGTCTTTAGTACGTGAGGAATAATGTCTCATGACTGTACAAATGTACATTAACCCTTTACGGGATCGGCATTTGTGACAAGCTATGCATCAGGAGCCGTGTCAGTAGCTTCCTCTCTAGGCTTGGGCCTTTTGTCGCGTTTGCGGGGTACATCTTTGAACCATGCGTTGTCGTCGGTCGGGCGATTTTCTGTGAAAAATTTAAGTTATTATATTACCTACTGCACAGTTAATTGTTTTAAGTCAACCATTTATGAAATAAAAGTAAGGAAACGGATTAAATCGCGTATAATGAATTTACAATTACCTGTTGACCTCGGGTAATACACGATTTAATCCGTTTCCATTTTTATTTCATGAGTAACTATCGCGGTAACCGAAGTCAACCATTTATTTTCATTATGTATTTACAAAAACACTCAAAGTAAAAACTATTTAGTAATAAAACATAGGTTCCAATACCAATTGTTATAATTGATATGTTATTTACATTTGTGTACAATGTAAGGTACACATTGTACCTTAGCAAAAAAACAGAATATCCAGCTCAGTGCGTGTAGGTCTATGGAGGGTAACGTTTTGCTGGTACCTAAGACGTAAATCTAGTTTGTGCAAAGCAGTAAACTCGTATAATACCTATCAATTTATACATTTTATCATGATACATTTAAAGATCTCACTAAATCAGTTGCAACGGCGACTCAATGAAATAATACAGTAAGTATTATAAAGTTTACACTAACAGATCTTTTGGTGGCAGAACATTTATTGCTACAAATACATTCTTGCAAATGGTAAATTACGCCTTTACATTTAGATGGCGAGAACTGCGATTTATTGACAGACAGATCAGGCCCCGTAGCCGAATGGCATTTCTCCGACGCCAAACGAAAGCGATACGCCGCTGGCTCTGTCGCGCCAATACGCAAGCGCGATAGAGATAGATATCTAGTAGCGCTTCGTTTCGTGAGCGTTTCGTGAGCGATTGTGCCATTCGGCTAGCCACCCACAGGTTCTCTCAAAGCCGGCCTTGGAGATAAAACAAGAATTGGCTTTATCTTTTTCGACATCCGATAAGGTATTTGACGAAGCCCTTTTGGCAATTTCCGCCGTCTTTAGTGAGAGCGATCCCGAAATCATAGAAGCGTGTATTGTATATGTAACAAAGCGGGAAACATTCCTTGTTTTTTGTCTCATTTGTGTATAAAATATTTGAGTATTGCTGTTATACTACTTAATTGCAATGCGCGCACGAGTTTGGTCCCCCCCCCCTCCTCGGTCTAACTAAACTTATGACAAAGTCAATATAAGCATAGTATTATTATTGTTGGGCAAAAGACTCTCCCCACTTTTTCCAGTCTTCCCGATCCGGAATAATCATCTTAAGCGACTTAGCTTATGTTTCAATATATATTTTATTTTAGTTACTAAGCTGGATTTAGTTCGGTTTAATAATCCAATAATATCTGGTCTCCAGTAAAGATTCCACTTTAAAAAAAAAAACACCATTATAATTTTTAACGGCTTATTATAACGGCTTATTATGTATAATAAGATTTATAGTTCCTACTTGTTTACGTTTGAACTACTAAACGGATTTTCCTTATCGATATGTCAATATGACATAAATAATAGTTACATTATTCAGCTATGACTTAATTTAACTATCAGAAAAATACGGTAGTCCAGTAAAAGGCATTTATTTTTATTCCTATAACGTTTTTATCGCCAAGCTAAGGCAAAGGAATAGTGCACAATATAAAGTCGTATGTGAACAACTTTTGACCTCATTAGTTACCAGTAGGTACTTATTTAACAATGTGTCACGAAGTTTTCTTCGAAGTTAGTTTCGAACCGTATGATTAGACACTGTCAAGGAGCTTTTATCGCGACCAAACTTTACAATGTAACCAAACGTTTGCTTTTTACGACCGTACACGGCAACTTTCCAATTTCCTAACATAAAAATACATTTTATACTCGTACCTCGACGAGGGTGTAAGACCAAATTATTTGGTATCGTGCCGGCGTCCCCTATTGCATGTCGGTACGCTCCAGGTATACCATAGTTTATGATCATTAATGGGGACGGACTGACATTAATGTCATGTTAAATTATATTAAATAATGGAGTTTTTACCGTGACACACAAGGCGTGCCCATTATGTGTACCGACGATAACTGCAGGTAGTAGAAGCGTAAAATGTAAATAGCCGCCTTTACACAGTCGCTCTATGGCGCGTTCCCGGAGCGTACAGGATAGCGCGCGGTTAAGCCTGTGCGCGCAATCGCGCGCGATTGTGTGTTGTTGGTTTTTAAGGTTCACGTTCTTTCGCGCGTGATTGCGCGTCGAAGTTTTTGAGAATGAAAAGAGCGTGCGTGTAAAGGCTAATCGTGCGCGATATACTGGTTATTATTGTTTATTGTTATTAATAGTATCGATTTATAAAGAGCAAGTAATTCAACCTCTAATTATTTAGTCCACGAGCGTGTGTCCGCCATCTTGCGCGCGCGAATGAACGTACGTGTAAGACAACCTCAACCACGCGATTGCGCGTCCGCTCCAGCGCACGCAATCGCGCGTTCTTTCCCTTCCCCTCCCGTCGGCTTTACACGCGCATTCTTTCATACGCGATTGCGCAATCACGCGCGATAGAGCGTCTGTGTAAAGGTGGCTATTGTTCAGCTGTTTGGGCGCGCTTATTAAAAAGTTAGAAACTTTAAACCTCCGTATTCTACGTACGTGTACCTAGTTATGTATCGCTCCTTAGTAGGCCGAACTAGACCAATTTTTCCACTGTCATTTTTTCACTCTGGATCTTTATTTAGTTACATCAAAGTAGCCATTTACTTCCGGCCTCTATCTTTTGAACCCTAAGTTCAAAAAGGTTTTAAAAAATCATGAAAGTATAGCTTAATAAATACTTTTTTAACAAAACTATAGCAAATATGCTCGGTGCAGTCATTTTTCACTTATACACGTTAAACATCAGACAACAAATGTTGATAAGTCACGTCTTTATTATAATATCTACTGATTAAAAGAAATTTCAAAAAGCCTCTTTAAAGAAATTTTACTTTGACTGATTAGAAAATGTTACAGATGTTGATTTCGTACATCACCGTTTGTGATTTTATGATTAAAACCGAAAACCTCTTTATAATACAAGTTAAGGCTATAAAAACAGTCTTATCTAGTAAAAGACATTTAATTTGGCGTTGGTTGACATCTAAATTACTTATTCCTAAAGTTACCTCAATGCTGTGAACTGAAACAAGATGTGGATCTAATATGCTTAAATATACATATTATATATCCTTTTCCTCTGTTTCGAGGTTGTAGCACTTGTAGCCATAGTTTCATACTTACTCATATATCAGTCAGCCGAGTTGGTCCTTTTATAGCAGTTTCATGTTAATTTAATACCATAACATACTCGTAGTTACTGTTATTTATGCGCATTGATTAAAGGAACTCTGCGTCCTATTGTTCCCTAATTTAAGCGGCGAGTTCGAGTAAGTAGGTAATACTTCGTTATTCTTGAGTCAACATTGATGATCAACATAGGATACGAGACAGAGGGATTTAAAGTTTCCATGTATCACCATTCCCATTGGATGTACTTATGTTGTTCGTTAGCGAGCCCAAACGGGACAAGCTTATGATGAGCGCAACAGAATCTCGTCCGCGAGATAGACTAGCCACTTTATTCTAATTAATACAGTAAGAAAAGGACGGGTAGTCTATATACATATATATATGTAGCAGCGGTATCATGGACGCACGGGAGCTTTCCCAAGCAATGTCCGCCGGCTAAATCCAAGAAGGATGTTGTTGTTTCTTGTCATGTATTACGTCACTTTTGCACTTTTACACGGTTTAGAATGCGACAGAATATTGCTAAATACTTAGTGCCCACGATTCTAAATAAAGTACCAGATCAGTTAAGATCGTGCAAAAACATGTCAAAGGTGGTGTATAAAAAAACATTAAAAAAGTTTTATTTACTCCAAACCCAACATTAAAGTTGTTGTCGTTGATTATTTTTTACTTTTATAAGATTAGTGCTTGGATACCTTGGGTAGGACATACTTGCATGTTTAAATTACATACTTTTTTATCATTGTATGAAATACAAAATAAGTGGTTCAACATAAATGGTGGAGGGTAGAATAATTTTTCTGCCAACAAACTGCTGTGCAGTTTGGCAGATAAGTACAAAACTTGTTGTAATTTTTTTTTCTTTGTTTATAACGAAAAAAAAAAAAATGAATTTAATCTGGTTCAGCTCGTTGCTTTGAAACCTATACAAATTGGTATGAATGGTTAATTGGTTATAATGCTGTCAATTCACTTTTCTATCAGAATTTGGACAAATATTCGTATGCCATTGTTTTGCTAAGCGAATTACGCAACCGCACTACACAATACCAAACCACATCATACATATATCCTTCATTCCATTTTTAACCCCCGACGCAAAAACGAAGGGGTGTTATAAGTTTGACGTGTCTGTCTGTGTGTATGTCTGTCTGTCTGTCTGTCTGTCTGTCTGTCTGTCTGTTTGTCTGTCTGTCTGTGTGTGTGTCTGTCTGTGGCATCGTAGCTCTCGAACGGATGAACCGATTTTGATTTAGTTTTTTTGTCTGAAAGCTGAGTTAGTCGGGAGTGTTCTTAGCTATGTTTCATGAAAATCGGTCCACTAGGTCGCGGTCGGGGGTTTTTTCAAAATTTTAATTTTGTGGTTAGGTTATATAGATTTATAATTAATATTTTTGGTGTTCATATTAATTTAATTACATCATAAGTTTGGTCTGGGGCTCATTTCTCGATGCTACAAGTTACAATTTACAAGCGGTAGTCAATGTCTATCTAATATGACAAGTTGAAAAGAGACTTCCGCTTGTAACTTGTGGCTTTCAGTTTTGAGAAATGGGCCGCTGGTGTTTTTTTTACTCTTCCCTATACCTATTTCACATTTTTTTCCCTATAAGCATTACACAATTTTTCACGTAGATCATCTCTACAGGATACGTAGCCAAACGTCACAAACGCTCACGAAACGAAACGCTCGTAGATATCTATCTCTATCGCTCTTGCGTATTGGCGAGATAGAGCCGCCTGCCTTTCTGTCGGATTTTCGTGTCGACGATTGCCATGGTAGGTACGCTCATCGCTATAGTACCTAGCTAGTTCTCTTTATCGCTCTACCCTATTGGCGCGACAGAGCCATCAAATATGTTATTCTTCAAAGGCCGCAATAATATCTGAAACTTAATTATTTTAGTCATAAAAAACCTGTTGTACCCACACCCGACGTGGACTAATACTAAACTTAAGTTTTCAAAAGAAACGTTTTACACCTGGAAGAGTCGATTACACGTGGCCTAAACACATAATTATTACTGTTTCGAACAAAGTCGGCAACTTGATGGAAGACGTCAAAAGTTGTTAGGGACCTCGAGCCCGGCACTGGATTTCATGACCAATCGTCTCCCGGCCGAAATCTTGTAAAGTGGTTAAGAACAATGTGTAATAGATCCTCGTGGGCATCAGCTGCCGCTTTCTTGGTGGGTTTAGATTTAAGGTTTAGATTTAAAAAAATGACAATTCTGTCATTACAGTTATAGTCAGTTCAAGATACCTAAGTTGGCAACGATTTTGGCAGCCTCGCCGGTGCAATTTTTATTTTAAACGTCAAACTTTGATGAAATTATGACGTTATCAAGGTTACGTGCCAACATATCTTGGCTCGTCTTTACATGCATGCAAAAAAAAGGCAGTCGGTTGTATCGCGATGGATACTGTGGCGATGGGCTGGTAACGTGTCTTGTGATAACAATATTTCTTTTTTTTAACATGTTAATTTCTACAAGCGTTTTCAGTTTTATGTGCCTACCGTTTTTGGGAATACCGGCGTGAGTTTATGTATGTATTTACGAAAGAAGCAATTTTTATCTCCGTAATTTTCGAAATGTAGGTTAATACAATTAGGATTCTCTAAGTTATAGTTATAGCGCTTCTGAAATAATGGACGCTTTATTTTATATATTTATTTATTTTATGTATCTGCAGTAAGTACTTTAAACAACAACTGTGAAGAAAACAAAATCCTTTAAAAATTAATATACTACCTTAGCAAAGAAAATCCAGAACTTTGTTGGCCCGGTTTAATAATTCAAATTGCTTTTAAGGGCTCTTGTTCTTAAAATGCAAGCTTTCGTTAAAGTAAATAACAAATTAATACAGAATGGGGCCCGATACTTATAGGATGGAAAGCTCACTTTTTATAAATAGATATTTAATATAATAATGAAACAAATATATTATCTACTTAAGTAAATGTACATTTGACAGATTTAAGACAAAACAAACTAAGAAGTCATACGTATTTGAAGGTTTCTCCCGATGTATATAGGTCGTAAGATTCAGTCTCAGAAAAATATCTTCGCTTTAATTTATTCTAAGCTCTCAAACATCATTGTTTTCGGACGTCTCTGTTCTGTTTTTGGCTCCAGCTCATTCAAACACCCCACACGGAATTTGACCGAAATAAACAGACTTGACAGCTTCGCAGATGATTTCAATGCCCATTCAAGGATAACGTATCACATTTTCAGTTGACCTGATCCAGGAAACTTCCCCGAATTACCTGACGACGGAAAAAACTTGATGTTTCCCCCGCCATGGCATCAATCATGGAGGGCGGGATACGGGACAAATGATGTGAATTTTTCCAAACCTACCCCTGCCATTTTTTTCTTTATTCGTCGTGAATGAAAACTATATTAAGGTAATGGTGAAATAATAAATAAATAAGGTACTCATCTTACATTCAATAAGCTTCTTTTATACTCGTGTTATTGCAGCTAGGTAGCTACTTTGTAGCGCCGCATTTTATATCAAACGAGGCACTATAAAATCCCCAGTCCCTAATGCGAAGTATGTTCCGTTGAGGAAGGACAGAATACAGTTTGTACAAAAGAATAGTTACTTATGCTCATTTACATGTGAGAACTAGCATTTGAGTTTCATTACATTGTGGTATTTGGTTGGTGTACCGAATTGTAAGTAGCCTCAACAGTCCGCAATATAACATAATCTCATAATAAATAGAATAAGCTTTTAATTCGCGATAACCTACCTAATGTGTGTACACAGTATGTGTATTGCGAGTGCTGGAAGCAGGCTTATGACTAAGTATATGAAAATTCACGACTGGTTCATATACTATGATTGGTAAAATACTTATTTGATATGAAAAAAAACAACGTAAATTTAAAAGTGGAAAATGTCTGCCTTGGATGAGACTTGAATTCACGGCCTCTGGATCGATACTCATCGATTGCAGACGTTTCTGCTAATCAGATGTTAATAAAAAAATCGGCTGTGACAGACGGACAGACAGACTCACGAGTGAACCTATAAGGGTTCCGTTTTTCCTTTTTGAGGTACGGAACCCTAAAAACAACGTAATTGATATGAAAACAACAAAATTGGTTAGTTTTCATATACTTTGAGTACTATGACTTGTAACGTACCTATTTTTAACGTACCCCACCGTATATGAAAACAAACATTTAAATTTTGAAAAAACCCTGACCGTAACAATGTGGGCCGATTTTCACGAAACATGGCTAAGAACACTACCGACTAATTCAGATTTCAAACAAAAAAAACTTAATCTAAATCGTTTCATCCGTTCGGGAGCTACGATGCTACAGACAGACACAGGCAGACAAACAGACAGACAGACACACACACAGACAGACACGTCAAACTTATAACACCCCGTCGTTTTTGCGGCGGGGGTTAAAAAGACGTAGTCTAAAATCTTCATATTTTCTAAAAGTCATTTAGAAAAGGAAAATAAGAGATGGTATTGGAAAATAGAGAACACAAAAAATGTGCGCCATAATCTGAGTATTTTTAGCCTAGTTCATTCAACATTATACTCGTAGCGTACATAGGTTACGTATGTAACTACTAGCTCATTTAGTATAACATTGTTAACGTACATAGATACTTTCATACAACCGACCTCCATGTATGGTGTTAAAATTTACCAAAACAACGCATCCGGGCGATGTAAAACTAATGATATATTGCTTCCACGTCCCAGGCGTTATTTATAAGCCCTATCTCATTTATGTTGCTGAACTAGAGGCTATTTGTTACGTAATTAAATAATGTATGATAATTGCGTAGTTCTGTATAAATTTGTTTGTACGCCAGTTTGCACCATGAGGAAACTTCGGTGGTATAAATTTGCTAGCCACAATTTTCGAGTAGGTATGAGAAAAAATATGTTTGTATAATTATATAGTAATTAGGTAACGTAACTTTCATGTTTTGTGAAAAAGAGCAGAATGTATAGGGCACCGTGCATTCCACGAGTTTTCTCCTTCCGACCCCATACCTCTCTTTTTAGGGTTCCGTACCTCAAAAAGGAAAAACGGAACCCTTATTTATAGGATCACTCGTGTGTCTGTCTGTCCGTTGCGCAGCCAATTTTCGCCGAAACTACCGAACCGATTAACTTGAAATTTGGCACACATATGTAAACCTGTGACCCAAAGACGGACATTTAATTTAAATTAAGAAAATTCTATTATAGGGGCTACTTTTGGGGGGTAAAAGTGAAAATTTAAAATCAAAATTTCTAGAACTATATTGTGTTACATTTCAAATGAAAGAGCTTTTTATAAGTATTTCAAAAATATTTTTTTTTAATAATTTTTAGTAAAGTAATTTAGAAGTAATTTAAGAAAATAGGCAAAAAATTACCATTCCCCCCCCCCCCCCCTTATCTCCGAAACTACTAAGCGTAAAATTTTCACAAAAATACATGAGATAGGTTTCAATCTATAGATTACAGGAAAACCTATTAGAAATCTACAGTAAAGCGTAAGTCGGACTTAAAAGAAAAAAACACAAATTACGAATTTCACTGCCACTGCAAGGAGTTACCAATTCTTTAGAAATTGTGTGAGATCGTTTGAATATTACATACCTCTATAAACTCATTTCTGTTTCGTTTTGTTCAAGACATCGATTATTCGCAAAAATGACTTAAGTTCCTGCTAAAAAGGAGGCGCTCAAGCCCTTCTTGTAGTGTACGGAACCCTTGCAACGCAAGTACAACTCGCACTTGGCCAGTTTTTTGTTATTTTAGGCTTAAAATAGTTTTTTATTATAGATTTTTAGGTAATATGTGCAAAAGTAATATATCTATTTGATATAAATTAGTACATTCGATCTAAAAAACAAACATACGTCGATTACTCAAAGTCGCATAAAAACTATAATATAAATAAAAGTGATGTCATTAACCAGTACTGTGCATGAAATGTTAAATCAGGAAGTTCATAGAAACACCGAACATAAATATGCTTACATGAATTTCGAAATTCACATCACAAATTATTTGATTCCCCAAGGGAGTATGCCAGTTTACCAAACATCCGACTACTAACAACGGAAAACCCTCCACAAATTGTAAGTACCTAATCCTATATCAATAAAAGCATCTCCAAACGCGATCCAGAATATATAACTTTGAAAAGTGTAGCAATGATTGAAATAAATCGTGTATAACGCGGTTGATCACATGCATAGGCTTAAGGGCTTCTTTGATCCGTCCGTAATCGCGGGAACGATCTTCGCCAGGCCTTTGCTGGGGAATCATTGAATGAAACAAACGGAGCTCAGTAGCAAACCACGTTAAATACAGGATGTGATATTTATAACTAACAATATTTGGCAAAGAATACCTTTTTGTACCCTTTGGTGTAGAAACTCTAGGTCCATGGGGCCCCAGCGCGAACAAGTTGTTCACAGAAATCGCGAAGCGTCTGGTTGAGGTAACTGGTGACCGAAGAGCTGGCGACTTCCTCGCACAACGTATCAGCATTGCGATACAGCGAGGAAATGTCGCCAGTATCCTTGGTACAATGCCTCAAGGGCCTATTTTAGACATTAGCTAGCTTTTAAGTTTAGCCTGTGTGGTGACGGGTTAAGAATTTCACCACCCCCTTTCTTTCCGTGGGTGTCGTAGAAGGCGACTATGGGATATGGGTTAAATTGTGGCGTAGGCGAGAGGCTGGCAACCTGTCACTGCAATGTCACAGTTTCGTTTTCTTTCAACCCCTTATTTGCCAAGAGTGGCACTGAAGCTTTAGTAGTTTCATGTGTTCTGCCTACCCCTTTATGGGATACAGGCGTGATTGTATGTTGTTTGTTGTTGTTAAGTTTAGTCTTAGTTTCTTATATAATTATGTAAATATGTTCATGTAAATAAAGGAGTTGAAACAATATTTTCTTGATAATGTTGGGCTGGCTATTTAATAAAAAATAATAAATAATTTGTTGTACATTATATGTTTGTAATATTACCTAAACTACCCCTTTCATTCTGTCTCAAACAGTCTAACGCGTGCGCACAGAGTTGATCGAGTGATGTGAGCGATTTTTTGTTCTATTGAACCACTGCGCGTTTGGTGTCTATAATTTATGTATTGGGTTGGCACAAAAATAATGAGACACTTGGTTTACGTTTTATATTTTTTATTATTATTACAATACAAAAAGCTTAGTCGATGGTGTAATCACCATTAGCATCTATGACTTCTTGCCAACGATCCGGCAAAGTTTGGATGCCTTTCGCCCAGAACTCTGATGGCTGTGCCTCGAAAAAGTTGTTCAACTCCACCTGTACATCATGGAAATCATTGAATTGTTTACCCCGCAAATGTCGTTTCAGGGCTCTAAACAAATGAAAGTCTGATGGTGCGAGGTCTGGAGAATAAGGTGGGTCGGGTATCGTCTCCCAGCCCAAGTTCTGCAGCTGTTGGCGAACGGTAGATGCGACATGAGGTCGAGCGTTATCATGTAGTAAAATTACAGTGGCTCGTCTTCGTCGTTTTTTCTTGATAGCAGAAGATAGTTCGGTGAGCTGTGTTGAATATTTGTTAGCGTTTACAGTTTCATTGTGTAATAAATAGTTCATGAAACAGCATGCCTTGCGAGTAGAGATGGGTCGTGGGTAAATACCCAATCTACCCACCCAGGTATTTACCCGGTAAATACCTATCTACCCGGTATTTACCCGTATCTACCCAAATTGACGGGTAGATTCATTTCATGTTGGACATGCTGATTTGTGTTAAAATGGAGATAAATACTAAGTTAGTGGTTGTAATTTTTATACACAATTTAAAACAAAACTGTTCAGTCAAATAGACAATTAAGTTTACAGAAATTTTAATGTATATTTTTAAAAATAATTAAAAAAATATGTTTTATGTGTGCTTTTTAGATTGTATTTTAATTAGTCGTATTTATACGATAAAGATAAACTTCCTAGTACTGGTTGGAGGGGGTTATGGTGGGGTTAGGGGGGGGTAAAATGTATTTTTTTCATATTTCATGGAAACTATCATTAATATCGAAAAGTATTGTATGTACGAACTAAAGTAGACACAATTTCCTACAAAAAAGTTTCTACGCATTTTTGTCATAGAACATACTATGTATGAGTTATGAGCTTGAAAAAGATTTTTTTTAAATATTTTTATTCACATATTTTTATTTACAGTTTTAATTTATCAAACTTATAATTTATACTAAAAGCATTTTAAATTATTTCCGTATGTCAGAGAATGATATTACACGATTTTTATAGTTGGAGTGATACACTAAAATCACATTTTATCTCATAGCAACCTATTCGTTCCCAATTTGAATAAACATTATGTGTACAATTACAAAGACTGACTTAAATTAATCAATTTTAGCCCAAACACCATTTAAAAACGTCAAATTTGGAAGAAAAATGAAAATACCCGCGTATTTACCCGCGGGTAGGTAAATATCGGGTATTTACCCGGTAAATACCCACCGTCGGGTATTTACCTGGGTAGTTACCCATCTCTACTTGCGAGTCCCAGAAACAACAAAGCAAAACTTTTAAGCGGTTCTTTTGACTCAGCTTCGGTTGAGTTGGTGGCGTTTCTTCTCGAGGCAGCCAAAAAGCACGACGTGTATCGTTCTCATAATAAATCCATGATTCATCTCCCGTAACCAGATCAGTCAAAAACTCTTTACGTCGGGGTCGCAGCAAAAGTGATTGACAGATGGCGACACGGACTGCACGACTGGCGTCGGTAAGGATGTGTGGTACCCATCGAGCCAAAACTTTTCGATACCCAAGCTCATGCAGATGGCATTCCACAGAGTGGTGACTGCAGTTAAGTGCTTCCGCTAATTCACGAGTAGTATAGCATCAGGATTCGACTGTAGTTCGCGGCGTAAATCGTCATCATTGAATGCAGGTGGTCGCCCTGAGCGTGACTGACTTTCAAGGCTCCTGTCTCCTGATTTAAAACGGTCAAACCATCTGGACACCGTGGCATGGCTTGTACTTCCAGCGCCCAATGCAGTGTTGATATTGTCAGCCGCAGCCCGCGCACTGTGGCCTAACAAGTACTCGTATAAGTAAAGTGTTCGAACTTGTCGCTTGTCCATTTTATTTCAATCTAACTAAACCAATCACGAGGGCGGCTTTATATACCCTCACATTAGAAGTACCTAGAATGTTCTACAACATACTAGAATATTATCGAAAACAATTAACTTAAGAAAGGAAATGTATAGAGTTTTGTAGAGTGTGTCATTACTTTTGTGGCAACCCAATAAATTTAATTGTTGTGAGATCTGTATCAGCTACATGATCACTTTCTAAAATTTTCGTTTCCAAAATTTCTAAATATTTCCGGCTATAAAATTTACATCCTTTATACATATACCCGGATGATCTGAGACTGATCAACACAGACCGATAAGACCGTCATCATTCGTATCATCGGCAACCATCACGTTTCTGAAGGGGCTCAGCCAAGTTGATAGAAAACGCCAATCAAATTTTAGAACTGGGGGCCGATTTTTGAGTCTCACGGTCACTAAAATACTGGTTGAAAACGGTGAATTGCCTATTATTTTCAGTGACAGTTTTCTGAATTCGAACGCCGTGAGACTGAAAAATCGGCCCCCTGGGCACGAAAATGGTCACGTCAATTTTCGTAAATCTTATTGATCTAAACTGAGATAAGTAAATAGGATTGTATCGTATCTGACTCCCAGGAGCAACAGCCCCATCAACCCCATTTTCATTGTAGTCCAGACTCCAGATGTAGTGCGAAAAGATTTTCCTTCGTATTTTTCCGGAAACGTTCGTACTGTCATGCTAGTTCAAGCAGTGTCAGTACCGTAAATACATCTTGTACTGAGACTCACTGAAATAGAACGACACGTTCGCACGGTTCCGTAAGAATAGGTACGAAAGAAAATCTTTTCACACTGTAGTACACTGTATTACACATTTTATATGGAATTTGACAGATGACAGCCCACTAACCCTGAGTTAAGTGGTTGGTGCGAGTGTGCCTAAGTGTGTACAAGATACATCTTGTATCTATTTTTCCGATACTTTGGCATCTGTCAATGATGATGGAGTCATGACTTGCACTAGACGTAGAGACAGTAAATAGTATAGTACCATCGGTAACACTGTTAGGCCCACTTGCACCAACCACTTAACTCAGGGTTAGTGGGCTGTCATCTGTCAAATTCCATATAAAATGGTGGGTTAACCCTCCATTTTCGTTGGTGCAAGTGGCCCTTAGCTGTACATTTGTAATCCTTATTACAAGGGCATAAAGTCTGCAGATAGTTTGTTGAGTGTTGCTGAACGAAGCCACGCTGTTACGTCGTCGCCCAAATCGAATATTTAATTTATGTGTCTTTTTTATATACACCCTGTTTTTATTGATGATTCAAATACAGTCAATTTCTCTAAGAAACTAGCCTCTTAAATCTTACGGTTATCGAATTATTAAAAAAAAAAATACTGAACACGCGTGTGGCATCCCTTACCGCTTCCTAATGTTATTTGTTTTGACATGTGCCGTCAAACACTTGACAATGACTTTAATGTTATGAATAAGGTTCTCTCACACTAATTAATCCATTTATTATGTATGGAAACGAAAAAAAAAATTTTTTTTCGAATTTAACAAAAAGCGTTATATAGGGTTCCTGATGATGAACCTAACTGCGTGTCCAATTTAACGGAAAACAAAAAAACACGGTGTATATATTTTTTGTATTTATGTTCTGTCCGTGTCTTGTTTTTTTTTATTCTGTAGTTTCACAATGCCTTACTAATAGTGTGCCCTAAAAAGCTGTGACGTGGCTAAGATTGACGCTTTTGAGATGTGGTGCTGGCGAAGACTGCTACGTATACTTTGGACAGCTAGAAGAACTAACATCTCTATTTTGGAAGAACTTAATATCACCACACGCCTCTCCAAAATATGCCAGGAGAGAACCCTTAGATTTTTCGGTCACATCATGAGATCACCAATGCATAATATGGAGAGGTGTATCATCTTGGGGCGAATGAATGGTAAACGCGCTTGGGGTGGGGCTCGTAAGAGATGGTCTGACTGTGTGAAGAAGTCGACTGGCGGCAGCCTATACCGTGCAGTCCACATGGCTTATGACCGCGTTCAATGGAGACACGCTACTTGTGGTCGCGATCCTCAGCATTGAGGGAACGAGGAAGAAGAAGAAGACTAATAGTGTAAACTGTAATGCTGTGTTACTTTTTGATTAAATAAATAAATCATAGTTACGATCACGCACTCCAACGAATTTCTCAGAAATCTAAGCAGTTATACTAATCGCATTTCCTCTACGTCTTCCTCCATAACATTTCCCGGTGAATTATTCCCGGGAATCCCTGCAAGTCACGTCGAGGTACATACATAATATACCTACAGCCTTAGAAAGAGGGGCCATTGTGCATTCTGTATTTGCCGGCTAGGGGTCTAGCCAGCCTAACTCCGCCCAGAAGCGCAGTATCCTCCTGGTGTCTCCGCAGGTTTCTCGGAGTGGCCTTGCCGTTTTGAGGATTGTTGTCTTCATTCTTTTAGTAGAAGGGAGGAGCAAAACCGAAGAGGTGTTTCCAAAATTGCGAATGTTTTCATGGAAAGTTCTCGGTATTGTTCTTCGAATATTTGTTGCCAAGGTTAGAAATAAAGATATACTTACACATAAAATACAACATAACGCAAGGAGGATGATGTAAGTCATCATTGCCCATACATTAAGGCTATGTATAATATTTTTTGCAGTGGTTTGCCTGTCTTCATATCTTTGTTTCTGATGCTAACTGGTACCTTCACTGTCAATGATAACCGTCATACTGATGAAATAAGCGCCAACCGTTACTAACAGTTTCATGTGAACAGTGTAAACAAAAAGCATTGAGCCCCATTTGAGCCCGTCATCTTATGTTATTTCCTTCGCTATTGAATTTCCCTTTTCTTTCATACTCGTCAATTTCTGCTTCATTTATTTAGAATTACATCAATCATGCGTAAACTGAAAACAAATACATTTTACGAAAGAAAACTCTTAAGTATTACCTACTAAAAGAACTTTACGTTGTTTTCCTTGAGAAGACTTGGGTCTTTCCTTGAGAAAAAAGGTACCGGGATCATTTACCAACATAATTTATCATTAATCGTATCACAGAGTTGTGTTAACTTGTATTAGACCTTATGTCGTTTGATGTCTGGTCGTGTTTGTATTACATGACCCTAAAGAGTTCCGAATTTGTTGTGTTAATATTTAGGCTCACCGTTACAGCCTCTGTAAAGAACGTCGCTGTAATTTCATTATTGTTTGATTATTCACACCTTGGACAGGATAATAGGCTTGGCTTAGGGAAAGGTAGGTATGCCAAATTTAGAACAAACATTGAAATGTACAGTTAGTTATAATGTGTATAGTAATCGTATTTTATGCAACCTGTTTAAGAGAGGTCTAAAAAGGCGAATTGTTATACAGGCTGTAACAATTTGAGGCAAAGCTTTAAACTAAACTGACTTTTACGATGGTATATGGGTTCGAATTTCGATAAGGGCATTTTGATGAGCACAGATATTTCTGCATCGGGAATATTTTCTATGAATCTGGATCTGATTCTTCTTGATTTTATAGTGGAACTCAGTCAATCTATGTAAGAATGTCGATGTATTATTTATTTATTATTTGACGACCGGTATGGCTCAGTCGGTAGTGATCCTGCCTGCTAAGCCGCGGTCCTGGGTTCGAATCCCGGTAAGGGCATTTATTTGTGTGATGAGCACAGATATTTGTTCCTGAGTCATGGATGTTTTCTATGTATATAAGTATGTATTTATATATTTAAGTATGTATATCGTAGCTTAGCACCCATAGTACAAGCTTTGCTTAGTTTGGGGCTAAGTTGATCTGTGTAAGGTGTCCCCAATATATTTATTTATATTTTTTATATTTATTTATATATTTTTTTTTTTTTAAGGTATGTATATCAAAACTTTCGTGGTGTGGGTGGGTCTTATGTTTTATTTAAGTAGGTACCTACACAGGCGTATTCCACATTGCATAATCTGATTATTTTATCAATACAACACTGAATAAATAGACACGGAAACAATATAAAAATAAATTTACTTTTCGATATTACACATTATGAATATTAGAATATCAATGTTGCCCTGACAATTAAAAACCCGAACGAATATTGTTTGAAACCTACAAAAATAACGGAAGTGGCTCTTTCATCCCCGGGTTTTTCATAGGACCTTCCCATTACGTTTCCTAATAGGAACATAATGCGCTGTAGGTCATGTTTGCAAATGAGCATTCACCAAAATGGTCTGACGCAGAAACTACTCGTCCTAAATAAACCAGCTGTGGTTGGCGCGTCAATATTTTAACAATACATGTGTGTAGAGGACCACTAGGTATTAAGGATGACGCCATGTCTGCCTGACAAATGCAGGTAAGGAAAATCGTAATATGGAACTCGTGTATATCTTTTCAGATAAATTGGCAACCGTTGGCGCTACGTGGCGATTGAAATGCAGTCTGTATCTGTCGCGTCGCGTCACTACATTATAGAAGAGTGATACTGCGTGCGTAGCCGAATGGCATTTCTCCGACGCCAAACGAAAACGAAACGCCGCGCCAGTTTGTCCGGCTCTGTCGCGCCAATACGCACGAGCGATAGAGATAGATATCTACTAGCGTTTCGTTTCGTGAGCGTTTCGTGAGCGTTAGTGCCATTCGGCTACGCACCCTGAGAGGTAAAGCTGCCTACGATACGCTTACGAAGCGTCAGCGATTGGGACGTTAGCTAGCTAGCCCAAAAAGAAATCCGTAATGTAAAATTTTAAAAGCTTAAAAATATCGCGTAAATTATTGTAATGTTGCCCAAAACAAAAAATATTTAGTCTTTATAGAAGTTAAACTTTCGTGATACAAATATTTGATGAAACCACGTTATTATATCGCTACTGCTGCGACATGTTTCGGGCCAATTTTGGAGGCCCCTCTTCAGGCATATAGGAGTTCACACGGCGCCCGCGGCGCTAAGCTCCGTGCACTGAACGCGCCCCTCGCAGTAGCAGCGATATAATAACGTGAGTACAACCGTGGTTTCATTAAACATTTAGTCTTTGCTTATACATCGAAAATTAAAGTAGAATCTGACATATTTGCATAGGTTAAAAACATATTGTTTAGTACTATATACCTTCATAGCCCAAATATTGCTTAATACCTCGAAATATAAACAAACACTTTTTATAGCCCTGAATAATATGAAGTTTCATCTTCAACAGCCGAAGAGTTCCATAACCGAAATTTAAATATTTATTATGGTAATAAAATACGAACACATTGTGTCGAGTTATTCCCGCCGTAGCGTGGGTTAACTGCGTCTTAAAAGGGTTAACGATGCGTTTAAAAGTTCCTTAAGCTTTACAACCCTCTCTTAATTTTTAACACCCGTCCATTAGTTCACGACTTTGGTCGTTGCCCTGTTTATGAAACTGACAATATCTAAAGCGCACACTGTCTATTCGCTAATGAAAATGAAAATGAAAATGAAATATTTATTTTTCAAGTAGGCATATTACAATGCGCATATGAACGTCAAATAAAGCTACGCCGGCTCTAACCCTACGCCTCAGCCTCGAGAAGATTTCAGTCCCCCCTCAGTTGGGAGGGGGGTATCCACTATGGGACCGGCAAGAAACTCGGCGGGCAACTTCTTTTCAAAACATTACATCTTATAATTAACATGCATTAAATAACAACATACAATTTAACATGCAAAAGTATTCATCAAAGAATATGAACAGACTAGGTACTCTATGGAAATCAATTTCAATAAATTATATTATTGCTTAATAATACGTCGTTCTTCTTCAGAGAAAACATATCAAATTGTCATAGAAGAAAAAGATAATATGAATCTCAATATCATTAAATATGTAATTTACCTACACAACATAAAATATAAAATATTTGATGTGCTTTCTTATCTGAACTGTGTCCTCTATACATAATACAATTATTTTAATTGCTATTCGTTTTTTGTAGTTTCTGGTTCGGGCCATGCATGTTTGTCTGTCAAATAGTCCTCGACTCTGTAATAAGCCTTTAACATCAATGATTTTTTTAAGTAGTTCTTAAGAGCTGGGAGGGGTAATCTCAAAGCAGTGTCAGGTAACTTATTATAAAAATGAATGCATTGCCCAACAAATGACTTCTGTACTTTACGGACACGAAACTTCTTTATGGCAAGCTTATTTTTGTTTCTAGTGTTATAATTATGGATATCAGAATTCTTAGTGAAACAGTCTAAATTCTTAACAACATAAATTATACTATCATAAATGTATTGGGAAGCTACAGTTAAGATATTAATTTCTTTGAAGAGTTCTCTTACTGATTCACGTGTTCCTAAGTTGTAAATAGAACGAATGGCTCTCTTTTGTAATACAAAGATAGTCTGTATGTCAGCTGCTTTGCCCCAAACCAGAATACCGTATGACATTACACTGTGAAAATAACTATGATACACTAGGCGAGCTGTCTCAACATTAGTCAGTTGCCTGATTCTCCTAACGGCGTATGCGGCTGAACTTAATTTGCTTGCTAGTTTCTTTATATGAGGACTCCATTGTAGATTTTTGTCCAATGTTAAACCAAGAAACAGTGTTGTATCTACCATCTCTAAGCATTCATCATTCAAAAGTATTTTTGTATCGATTGGTTTAACATTCGGCAGAGAAAATCGAATACATTTGGTTTTCTTAGAATTAAGAAGTAAATTGTTGACAGTAAACCACTGCAGTACATCAGCTAACGTGCTATTAATTACATTGTAATCCGTAGATTTTCGGTCAACATTAAAAAGCAGTGATGTATCATCAGCAAAAAGTACTATTTCACAAAAGTTTTTCACTATACATGGCAAATCATTTATATAAACCAAAAACAGGAATGGACCTAAAATTGAGCCTTGTGGCACTCCTAATTGGACTACAGTCCCGCTAGAGCGAGTTTTGTTAACAACTACTGTTTGTGTTCTATTGCTAAGGTAAGAAGACATAAAGTTTAGGGCATTTATAGACAAACCATAGTGTTCTAATTTCAAAATGAGCGTTCCATGATCCACACAATCAAAGGCTTTTGAAAGATCACAAAATATGCCAATTGCATCACAAGAATTTTCCCAAAAATTATATATATGTTTAATGAGTACCGAAGCAGCATCGGTCGTGGAACGGCCCCTTGTGAAACCGAACTGTTTGCTTGTAAGTAATCTATGTCTGTTGAAGTGTCCCAGTAGATCATTTAACATTAGCTTCTCAAAGACTTTACTTAGTACAGGAAGTATTGATATGGGACGGAAATTGGTTATATCACTCGAATCACCCGATTTAAAAAGCGGTATGACTTTGCTACATTTCATAAGATCTGGAAAGGTGCCTTGTGAAATTGAAATATTATATATTACGGCCAAGTAAGGTGCTATTATATCTATGACATGACTAATTACTTTAACTGATGTTCCCCATAAGTCTTCCGTTTTCTTTAAATTGAGTGACTTGAATGTTTTAACAATATTTACAGAGTCTACTTGACTAAATTCAAATGAATTATTACATTTCTTAACATTAGCACAAAGTAATGAATGGGCTTGAGCCGCAGAAGAATGTAAACATTTTGTGGTGTTAACGGCTATATTTGAGAAATAATCTTCGAATGCCGAGGCAACATCGCTGTTCGACACTATTTGTTGATTATCTGATACAATGTTGACTTGACAATCGCGTGATTTACATTTACCAGCAGCTAGGAGCAAGACCCGTGCTGCTTTCATTTCGTAGGCTTTTTCAATGTTAAATCGTATGTCTTATGTACGTATGTAGTGTGTCTTACGGGTTCTTATGGCCGCCGCTAGCATGTCAAACATGACATAGCAGATGACTTTATTCATGCCCAAGGAATAAAAGGTACAATAACCGTCTGATGGTGACTTTATGATCAATAAATCATATTCTGTCGAACCGATTTCATACAAACATACTTATACTCATTACCTCATTAGGTAGAGTATGAAGGTTCGGCAGTGACAGTTTTTGAAATAATATTATTCTTCAGTAAAAGTTTTACTTAAACATATACTGCTTGAATAACATCAACTTCAGGACAGAATCCGTAATAGACCCCCAAAAGAAATATATTATAAACACTGCCTCTTTTCAACCACAGGTTTATGAGTATAATAAAACACGCAATTTCAATACTAAGACGTTTTTGAACTTATTATAGTGCTCCGTAGCTGAAAAAAATTAACGACTTATTATAGAAATATAAATAATTTCATAGTGAACATACATGGAACATTAAAAAAAAAACTAGACATACCTACATAACACAAATTACTTACACATAACATCAACAAGGTAGATAGATAAGGTACACACGTAAGGTATTTACCACGCAAAGGTCCTTAGCATAGTACTAGCCTGGGAGGGCCAAAACTGATCTTCCGTCGGGGCCATAACGAGTAAAATACGATCATTTTGCTGTCCGTTCGTCCGTCTGTCTATCTGTCAAGTTAAGACCCTTTATCTTGAGAACGTGTGCAATCAAGTTTAAATTAAAGACTATACAATTATGCAGTTCTACAGTCCCCTGAATCGAGAAGTGCATACTTGAAAAATTATTCTTATTACATAGGTACCTCATTAAGTTTAATCAATTCCATAAAAAAAAACAATAAATAATCGATCAATTAATAAAAACATTTATTCGTACGGAACCCTCGGTGGGTGAGTCCGTAGCAATTGGCCAGTTTATTTATCGGCAAAATCTAAATTACAAAATTATACAAACTTCACACACTCTTGAAATCTCGAGCGCGCCGACCTTTGTCCTTACAATAACATGTCACTGAAATATTGCCTATTTACCAACCTATTATTTAGAGCTACACCGTTAGCGGTTTTCGCTCGCTGTTCAAATGTAATAAAATAGTATATAAGTGTTTTTAGATAAATAAATTAAAAAAAAAAAAAAAAATCTCCTTATATTTTTGTGTCCTCTTACATCAACGTTGCCAAATAAATTTGTATTATAGACGACTTATATAGCTCAGCGTCAAGAAATCAAGTTTTTGCTGGATAACAAAAACGTAAAAGTCTCAAACAAAGTCGTAAAATAAATACGAATGGAGAGAAGATCGTTGTTTCTATCGCGTTTGCAATTTATTGGATGTAGACGAGGATAATCAACATGAATGGTTATTATAAAGACGTGAGAGATTTATTTTCTGATTTTACAAGAATTGTGCAACCTGGGGCTGTGTTAGTATTTAAGTTAGTTAAATAATATTGAACAAATGTATCTTGATATATGCTCTAATTATTTATAAATAAATACATACTTGACCTGGGGCATAAGTTAAATGTTGCAAACGAGAGTTACGAGAGTAAAGTTACATCGCGGCGGTTTGTCGGAGCGATTTATAGACTCGATTGTGCAATATTTTTACACCTTAAGTTTTTGATAAAGTACAGCGGGGCAAATCCCGCTTTGAAGACAATTATAACTGATCCATTTTTGCCATCATTATTAAGTTGAGTTCCACATGTCTTCACTGAACACGCGTGCCATCATTCTATTTAATAATGCAAAAATTGTAAAACATGCATTAGTTGCATTTGTCCCCCAGTCGAAATTGTCCCGCTGGACCTTACAAGAAATTTCATAACTCACTAGAAAAAATCGTTTTTCTGCAACTCCCACTACGCCTTCATGCAATTGCACACTTACTGTAATAAGTATTTGGCTTTCCTTATAGGTACAATAGGTACCGGTAGATTGGGATTACTTTGATTCGTGGGGTAACCTTCATCATCGATTTTTGAAGAATAGGGATATGAGTTTTGGACGCGAATTTACCAGATGATGATGTATGATGTGTGTACAAAATTCAACGATCAATTTTACCCCACGTTTCAAAGTAACCCCAGTTAACAGTACTTAGTTCATCCGCGTTGAGGACGGATTTCTGTTGTCCTTAGGTAATTTCATGTGAAAACGTTTTTATTGCAGTGAGTAATGAAAAGCGACATATTGGGTGTCATTTTTATAACCGATAGCGTCAAAATGAAAATGAAAATGAAAATGAAATATTTATTTTTTAAGTAGGCATATTACAATGCGCATATGAACGTCAAATAAAGCTACGCCGGCTCTAACCCTACGCCTCAGCCTCGATCTTCGACTCAGGACAGTTGTACGAGCTTCAGTTTTATTGTTTGACATGCACTACGCCCCCCCCCCCCCCCCGTGCAATATGAGCGTGCACCTAAGTGCACGCAATCCTAGTGTAAGGCCTAAGCCTTACACTAGGATTGCGTGCTTCAAGTTTTTAAACCACTCCTAACACCTAACAGTCTAGACTTTACTTACTTCGTCGTGGGACGGGTTAAAGCTTTGCCAATTAGTCCAAGAGCCTTTTGAACTTTTGAATATCAATTTTAAACTAATTTTCTTAAATATAAGTGCAAAATGTAATTCGCTAAGTGTACTTTTAAAATTTAATTTGCAGTCTTTCTGTCAATATAATATTTATAATAAAATTAAATTTATTATAAATGTTTAGTAGTTGATAGCTAGCGGGCTTGTGGACTGTAATGACTGACGTATAATGATGAAAACACGTAATAAAAGCACTAATTTTAATTATTGATATTGGTAAACAAACATAAGCTTATTTATACTTTCGTGACAGAAGGCAGACTGAAGACTAATGAATCATATTTCAAAACATGAGAACAGTTTTCGAAAGTGACATTATTTTAAACTAATACTTACTATAAAGAGGTCGCGCACCAGCCAGTCGCCAACAGTAGTACTCAAGTCAAAACTACCTAGTACCTACTTGCTACAGAGATATTGTGGAAATAGAATCATTCATCCATCTGACTTGACAGGGTATTTTCAACCATTTAATTAGATGTCAGCAGCTACTACTACAGTTTACATGGTTTAACAAATAGTCAGACCAAGCCAAGTTAGCAACGATTTTGATAGCCTCATTTGTACAAAATTAATTTGTTGAGGCAATTAAAATCGCCTAAAAGTTAAGTCAAATTAGACTTGGCCAATCTGCCTATTTTCAGTGCTTTATTATGAATATGTATAGCTTTATTATGAAAATGTTTATAAAAAGTTATATTTTATTTTATTTAAATAAAAATGTATTTTACTTAAATACCTAAACCATTATTGACTCATACATACTAATATATCTATGTATGATAAGATTGATAAGCCTGCTAAGCCGCGGTCCCGGGGTTCGAATCCCGGTAAGGGCATTTATTTGTGTGATGAGCACATATAATTTGTTCATGAGTCATGGATGTTTTCTATGTATATAAGTATGTATTTGTCTATATAAGTAAGTATATCATCTCCTAGGACCTATATTACAAGCTTTGCTTTTTTGGGGCTAGGTTGATCTGTGTAGGGTGTCCCCAATATATTATATTATTTTTATACTTACATCAAATAAAAAGCGACCAAGGCCACAACAGTAGGCAAAACCAATCAGAAATATAATCATAAAATATTTTTATTTGTCTTTGTTTTTTGCTTTTCTCGGTACTAAACACCCTCGGCTCTGGCACTACGTGGGTGTGACCGCCATTTGGCCGTGGCGAAGTCTTCCTCGGAACCATTAGCTAATGAACTCCAATCCAATCGCCACTACGCTTCATAAAATATTACATTTTACACTGAATCTCTATGCGTCCATGTCACATTTTAGGGCACAGAACTATATTTAGATAGGGGAAATAAGTTCATCTACCGTGTTTTTTTTTGTTTTCCGTTAAATTCGACACGTAGCTAGGTTCGTTATCATGTTCATGATATATCAGGAACCACCCTGTATAGTGTATAGGTATCACTTTTAGTTAAAATCGGAAAAAAAAAATTTCATCATTTTCATATGTACATAATAAATAAATTTATTAGTGTGAGAGACCTTTAAGAATAACATTCAAGTGATTGACGGCACATGTCAAAACAAATAACATTAGGGATTGGCAAAGGCTGTAACACACGTGTTCAGTAATTATCTTTATTTTTTTAATAACTCGATAACCGTAAGAGTTAAGACGCTAGTTTCTTAGAGAAATTAATTGTATTTGATCTAAAGAACCTTCCCTTAAAGTTAACGGAATTCAATAAAAACAGTGTATATTTTGATTATTTATGTACTTCTTAGTTAAGTACGTTATTATGTTAAATTACCATGGTGTCCTAACCACCTACCCGAGGTTTAGGCACCCTTCTATATATCTTCACCCAGATACAGATATCGATATTCAAGTTTGAAAAGACATCGCTTCCAAAATACGCGCATCACATGTTTAAGTTTTGAAAAGCAAGATAAACTGTTTCCAAAGCTTCAGCTGTAGGTAACTGTAAAGAAACAAATGAAGGTACACGTGAACCAATAACTTCCACGAAGTCATATCTTCTCGGTTTGAATCGTGTTTAAAGCAAGCTAGAGAGGTAGAAAATAAAGCTCACTTTTAAACTAAAGCGGAATAAAGCGGTGACCATGACAGGATAAATGAAAAATAAAGTTTTAAGTCATGGAGGAAGTTCTGTAGACTGCAACGAACTCTGGCTAATAACAGAAGGACGTAACTCTCCAAACAGCAACATATCAGTTATGCCGTTTTAGTCGGCGTATTTTCCTTTGTAGGAAAATGGAGTAGGTATCGGTTTGGTGCTTAATAAAAATGCCAGCAAAAGTATTTCGTTATTTCACTTTTAATTATATTGAAGTTCCGACTGATATTCCTGGCAAAAATGCAATAAGCTGAAGTTATGGCATTCTGTTTATTAACGGATTAATTATACCTCTAATATACGATGTTTTGATTGCCGACATACCTTGATAGATGAATCTACTTATATAATTAATATAAATTTAATATTGAAACATACATACATACTCTATACATGATAATAAAAATTGAAATACTTTCCGAAGTAAACTATTACAGCCTATCGCTAGTAATTCTACTACTATGTACTTACCTCCGTCATACAGTTAGGAACTTTAATTTTCCCTCTCGCTACACAGGTATAGGTACACAAGCGCACAATATAACGGCTAGTCTGTGGCCAAGAGTAAGCCCATTTTTATAATAAATAAAAAAAACCACATCGGTTTTCGTCTTCGTAGAGCGTTGTCTCTTTCTTGCTTTTGTGACGTTAATTGTCTCTTTCCAAAGACCGATGTGCATTAGGTATTTATATATCACCGTTTACTGTAGTTACCTACTACGCATCCAATGGGCGTAGTAGTAGTACCTAATGTATACATAATTATTTTGGTTTAGAAATAGAATATGAATTTGTATATTTGTATGTAGGTGTATTTATTTAGCTGTTTTAATAATAAAACTATCGTGAGACACTGACATATTAAACATGTAAAATCGGGTAACTCACGTAAAATTGCCGAAGGTCGCTCGACATGTTTCGCTCCGTAACGAGGAGCATTTTCATTGAGCACGCGCGATGCCATGATGGAGCGAAACATGTCGAGCGACCTTCGACAATTTTACGTGAGTTACCCGATTTTACATGTTTAATATTTAGCTGTTGTTTAAATTTTACTTTTATCTTACAGTGAAAGGTTAAAATATAGTACCTACATGTATAAACGTCCGTACTGTACGCATAGGTGTACCTACTACGTCTTCAGTTTATCTTCAAAATCGTAAAACCCCCATAAAAAAGTAAGGTAAAGGCAACTTACTATTCATCCTGTATCCACCGTAATACAGATCGTTTCCAGAATGTTGTTATGAGAGAAAGCTAACTATAAAACTACGACACGCAATACGTACAATATTGTCTTCGGTTAGCGCGATAGTTCCTCAGTTCCTCACGCAATATGTAATTTTGAACTTAAGCGAATAGGGTTCATTGCGACTTGTGAATTTACAATTTTAATGATTGGTACAGCTTGATATTTTTTCATCACACTCGCTCGTAAACGGTGTTATTACATGCCTGCATAGTGCATACTGATATGTAATGAGCTATTTTACCGCCCTATTAGGGTGGTAAAGTGAATACCTGGGTGGGGCCTTCCACGACCTGTCAAAAATTACAAGATGGCGGAGAAATGTTCGAAATGTCAGCGTAGGTATTTCTATACATTTTCTTTAAAATTTGGTTATTACTTCGCGAGTGTGATGAAAAACATTGTGTATGTATATCAAGGGCGGCTGAAGGTTTACGAAGGAGAGGCTGTTTGAAGCCCGATGAAGGCGGAGGGCTTTAATAACTCGAGTTTAATAACTTCTGTTCCGCCCGTACTACACAATGTTCATTTTGTGATTAAAACCTTATTACTTAATTTATTGCAGATAATCCCGAGAGGTAGCTATCAATCGTACTCGTAAAATTTAGTATTTCTTCAACTATCTTAATCAATAAGAATTCAATGGGCAAACTATAAGCATTACATGCTGACTCTGTGTAAATTAGAAAATGCTTCACATTTTTATTTCTCAACAATAAGAAAAGAATGAATCTTAAATTCGTAGGTGTTTGAAAAGCACTCAATAATCTTGAATAATATTAAAGTTTGCCACACAACTTTAGATTGGATTTTAATTTTATTGAAGTGGTTTCAATTTATCACTACAGTTAAAACTGTACTGCTAAAACTTGTTAGCCAATTTAGTCTGTTTTGCTGAGTATTGTTAACATATTGATTTAATTTGGGCCCCAAAGTTAATAGGGGAAGGTTGCGATCAATGAACCAGCGCCTTGATTGGACCACTTAAATATTTCAAAATCTAATAGAGCTAGACGGAATCCAGTAAGATACAAGGTGACCCTAGGCCTCACCTTGGGCCACCTCGTAACCTCAGTCGCGCCTCGCTTCCTGGAAAAGAGTGACGCATCCAAGTGTGTTTCGAGCGCTGCTGAAGTGAAATTACGCGAAGGAATAAAATCACGAAAGTATTAAATACATTTGCAATTGAATTTGTGTGTTGACGTATAATTCTTGAACATTTATTAATGAGTAAATTTAAAACAACAGTTTCCAGCCATTTGTTTTGTCTATTTTAATTCAAGACATTAAGCTTAATTAAAGCTTAATTCAAGACATTCGGTATTGTGACGTCATAGAATTCATGTCAACTCAATCACTGACATATTGACCTTTATGCCTCGTACTTAAAATGTCACAACCTCGTACTTAAAGTGTTGTTTTCGCACTGAATGTCTTCATTCACAGAAAATCTATAGATGACATGGCCGATGTTGTTTTTGCCTGATTACGTAAAAGTATTCTTTAAAAATATTTTTTGTCATAATAAAATATAGTGATATTTTTTTCGGTTAATTGGACAGTAAGTAATAATATAAGACAAACTTTAAAAAGGTCCAAGTAGCCTATTGGTTGACTGTACGTACGGAAGTAAACCATATTATGTTAGTAAGGATTAGGTACATCAGACAGACCGTATGATTATTTGCCACTGATGTAGATAGTGTAAAAAAACTGGTTAGGATAATGTTTTATTACTTTTCCTACGAATACTTATTTTGTTTGTGATATTAAGTTTTATGAAGTGATAACCGCGAAGATTCTCCGAAGCAGGAGCTACGTACTTTATATTATTTTTCACGGGCTAAGCTGTGTGAGTCAGCGCGCGTTATGAAGCCCTTATATTTCTTTTTAAATCCCGGTACTAAATCAGTTTTGTAAAAGTAATACACTTTATAATGAAATAAGCTTCTTAAGTTGATTCAGGAAAGGGTGAGCTGCCGTTTAAGTATGATCACTTGTTGACAGTAGGGGCTTATTTACCATAGGGTGCCATAGGGCCAACCGGGCATTGGCTTTTTTTCTTAAATTGAGTAATTTGTCGTCATTTAATAGGGCGCTTCAAAGCTTTAAGAATTACCTTTACACATCGTGTCATTTGCGAGTACACCTGCCTTAATTAGTTCGTGGTGACAAACCATTAAAGCCAAGATTTAACAAAACCATGAACCATGTAAAGTCGACATACGCCATCCTCCACACTCGTCAATTCCTTTCCGACTAAAGAGCGAAGGTTGAAAACGATGCACATATTTGAGTCATGAATATGCAACAAGCTATGCTACGTCGCATGCTGTAGTGATCCGAGCCGTGATTCCCCTCCAAGCTATACGAACAACGATAATCTCCTCATGTGCGGTTGAATAGGAAACTTTGCAAGGTTTTCGTGTATACTCAAGGGCATTCACACTTTTACAAAGTAACATTTTGATTAATACAAGATGTATTGAGGATTGAATCATTATACACACCAAGATTTAATTGTTTTGAAGTTCAAATAGCACTCCTAACCTACTAGCCTAAATTGGGTTCTCAACCATGACGTTATGCTTAGCTGAAGTAGGCATACTAGAGTCAAACCAAACAGAGTTGACAGTGATTTTAACAGTATGAAATTATGACATTTACTTGACCCTTTCTCAGACGAGGTTACCAAATATGCCAAATTGTCTTGATCTGATTCTTACTGGTCTAGAACGATGTATTTGACAGTGCACAATTGCACTAGATACTCATCCAAAATGTATGCATGAAAATGGGAATTGAATTCTGTTGCAACTTAAATTAATAAAGAATTGGCAACTCTTCAACGTCTGAATTTATGCAGCCGCTTTCGTGTTTCGTAACTGTTTTAAACAATATTTTGCGGCCCATTTCATTCTCCCGTGATGCCACTGAATATTTAACCTAGATTTTATTGAATGTGTGTAGGTAGGTTTGTGAAAGCCGTCCCTTAGTTAGTACCTACAGTACGAGTACCTACACAAATTATTTATTACAATGCGGTGTCGGTGCGCAAGAGTAGACAACAAATAGTTTGTTATCGTTAAAATCGGCCATCAATCATGATACTTATACTCAATCAATTAACGAAGTGCGATCCAAATTTAAATGATACTAAATGCATATTACTTAGTTTAAATAAATGACTCTTTCTTCCCACCATTAAAAACGTATTTCATCACGAGGTCACACTCTGGAAAATAAAAAGCCCGCAATGGCCTTAAGCTCCTCCAAACATGAAACAATATTTAAATCCTGTTCCGTTTTCCAATACAAGTATAAAAAATGCTTCTCAAATTGCAAAAATCACGTCGCCCCGCATAAAACCTAAAAACATACATAAATCTGAGCGCCGCAGCCTTCTTTGAATGGGGCTATAATTTGTCAAAACAAATTATTCAGACAGCGCATTGTGTTGAAAAAGATGTCTTTCTTAGCCTTTCTTTTTTTATAAAATAATTTGGTAGGTAAATAGGCTCTACAGATGTGAGATGAGTATATTATATTTTAATAACTTTAGGAACAGCCTTTTAAACCCAATTTATACATTTAATGTTTCAGTAATTTGTAAAAAAAATAATAATGTCTGCTATTTGGTGCTTCTGAATGTTGCGTAGTTTAATCTTGCTTTTAGTCTAGTTTTAGGTTGATATTTTTACAGAATTCGAAATTCGTCACTTTCATAGGAGATGAAAAAATAAGTATTTCAGATTTCAGAGTTGTAACAGAGAGAAAAATCTTTTTGCAGGGTTCTCCAAATCTCCATCCTTTCAAAAGTCTAGATAAAACTAAAACGCGAGGGGCAAATTTTTAAAGGAAGTGAAGAAAGGTTTTCTAAAGTAGTCTATGTGATTAATCGATACATTAAATTGTTGCCAACAATCAAAATGATAAATATAAAAAAATTGGGTTAGCACCTAATGTAAAGTCTTAAAAAACTATAGCGCGATTGGCGCGCCAAGTTCTTTAGGCGCTCTTTGGTTTTTTGCCCATCTTGCAAATTTGGAACCATAATAATATACCCGACTTTGTTTATTTAATTTTTCATCGGGCTTACCCGTTTGTTTGGTTGCTGCCGGAGCGAAACCCATTTATTACAACCCGGAACTTTAATATTCACTCTCATCGATTCTCGTGATGCGGAAGCGGGTATTACGATTACGCGTTGCTGAAAATACGCGCCGATTTAAGATAAAACGGTTTGAAGGGGGAACTATTAAACTCACTTTAGCGGCCGCAGAGGTCTTGGGGAGCTTATTTTTTCTCAACAAAATTCCCTCTATCCCCCTGGGTTTCGGCGGTGCCTAGATTGAGGTCCGGTTTACGCACTGCGACAGTTTCGGTTTTAAATTAATAACTATACTTAGTTATGCATTGTCTTTGGGCTAATGGGAATTGAGGGACTTCATTTTGGTTATTACTTTCGTCATTATTTTTGCATCGGCTCAAGCTCGTTATGAAAGACATTCATTAAACTAAATTCCCACTGGCTTACGAGTTTAAAGATACCAATTAAGCGTCTAATCTAAAGGTACACTTTATCAGCCCGGAGCGTGTTAATTAATATTACATTCCGCAGACTCAAATTAATTGTTTTAACATAAATTAACTTCGTGATGTTTCCTGGAGAAGTTTTCTTTTTGCGGGAAATATCAAAATAATTTCTAGGTATCAAATAAAAATCATTGTTCAGACGACAGCTCAATACAAATAACGCATACCTATCGCAAATTCAAGGAATTAAACAAAACTGAAATATAGAAATTTAATGTGAAGTCAAAATGGTCTCCATTCACCGATGCAGCTGACGCATCTGACGTGGCCTTCAGTTTTTTGCAATTGATCCTCTCCCTAGAAAAATATCACGAACTTTTTAAGGATGCAACCAAAAACGCGCTAACCACAGGACTAACGCGTATTTCAGTTTCAGGTATAACATTCCCGCCAACCCGTTGCGTTTTTTCTGCCCTGTGTGTTCCGTTGCCGGATTTTAGCCCCGTCGTTACTCGTCGGCTTATATTTTTATAGACGTCTAGGTACTGTCACTCGGAGTTTGATGAGGGACAGATTCGTACATATGAAAATATTTGTGTTAAGTTATACCTGTATGTAGATGAATATGCTGTTCTACATAGTTATTAGGGGATATTCTATTATTATTGACAAATATATTAATTCTAAGTACTTCATAAGGGCAATAAAATGGTGCCAGTATCGCAGTACAGTGGCGTTATTGACTATGTTGTGATCGAATGCGAATCAAGCATGCATTCTGAGGGGCCAACAGCGCGCGCAATGCGTTCTCATCAACCAATCGCATTATTCCACCAAGGCGCATCAAACCAGAATCCCTCCAGAAATCCTTTGATATCTTCGATTATAGATACATGGTTTCTCGTTCATTAATACAATTAATATTAGCCTATCCATGTAAGCTTTCCACTGGCTGATGCTATTTTGCACCTACGCGTTTGACTCACTTTGATTTGGATGATGGTTTGTATCTTGCATCTTTTTAATATGGAATAAATTAATTTAAATACAAAAGGTAAAAATAAAATGAAGATGTGCCTAAAACTAATCCATAGACACATAATTATTGCAACAAACATCGTAGCACCTACTGTGGTAGGATCATTTTTGTTTTATTTTCCAAACGCTTATAGGTATGTAGTTTCGAACTTGCTAAAGGGTGTTATTGTGTTGTTAGTAAGGGGCCTTTAAGAGCCGTGATAAAAGTGTTCGAGCACCGAGTCCTAAGGGATCGCGGATCATCCTACAAACTCCCGGCCTCCGTGATAAACTCATAACTAAGTCGATCGTAAATATTTGGGGATTGGATACAATAAGGCAGCTATAAACTGATAGTGCCTGTCTTTCAAAAATCAGATTCCAGATAGGCCCGTCTACGTGTAAGTGCGTTTTCACATTATCCAATCCGATATCGGATATAGGAAGGATTTGGAAGAAAAAAATCAAAGATGGCGGCGTAAATATACGGGATATGTGAAAACGCACTAGTCTTCAGTTTAGAGCTTCCAATATTTTAGAATTTCATAAAATTTACTTTATTTTTCAAGTAAAGAAAATTACGTGTTTTTTAAGTGACAAGCCTTTTAACCGTCGCCCACGCAAGCCACGGCGTTACATATATTCATCTTGTTTTTATTCGTAAAATAAATTTACATGTCAATAAAAGGTACCTCATGGTGATTGGGGTTTTCTTGAAGAGATCCCTGTATTCAATCTATTCTCTCAGTTATATCTAGTGGGTTTTTTTTGGTACGAGTAAAGGGCCTATTTTGAACGTAAGCTAGCTATGGAGTTGTATGCTTAGCCACGGTTATTAAAAAAAAGTACAACAGTCTAAAAATTCATAACTATACAAATTCCAGCAGCAGGTAGGTATGATACAGCTACGTTACATGACACTATCGAACTGACCGCTTGTCGCTTTATATTACCTATACAACAAAGGTTTTCCAGTTGATTTATTTGTTGTTCGCACAATTTTATAAACGATGCAACACCATTCCTTCCGCACACAATTTATAGGATTAATAAATGAAACGGGACGGCATGTGACAGTTGAATATTGTGGTCAGCTGTATTGGGGATAAGTTTTCAGAGGTTCATAAATAAACAGTGCAGTGCCAAGCCAATAATACATTTGTGATTTTATTGCATGAGCGCGTATGGCGTAAGCGACGTAAGGTACGTAGCACAATGTCGAAAATCAAATGTCCGAAGTACGAAATTCCGAAAGATATGATATCGAAAATCAAAATTACTAATGTACGAAATTCCTACAGATGCATGTTCGTGGTTATTTGGCATATTTTTAGAATGCCGAAAGGGCAATACTGCTAATGTACGAAAATACTATCGACATTTTTCCTACGTTTAGTTGACCTAAGTTTAAAATTTATTAATTACGAAATTTCGAAAGATGTTTGTCGTATGTCCAAGAAGTATGTTGAAATTGAAACATATTAAAAAAACACATCTATAAAGATTTTCAAGTTTTATTCTAAGCTAAGAGAATTACCATATCTACTTCATGTTCAGTGTAGGAACTTGTAGGGTTCAGTAATAGTTTCCCATAAGACATAACATCTTATGGGAAACTATTACTGAACCCTACAAGTTCAGTGTAGGAACTTGTAGGGTTCAGTAATAGTTTCCCATAAGACATAACATCTTATGGGAAACTATTACTGAACCCTACAAGTTCCTACACTGAACATGAAGTAGATATGGTAATTTTCTTCGAAAAATAATCATTAGGACTTTTGAAAGCAGCAATTTTAAGAACTAGATACATCGACTTTCGAAGTAAGTAAGGCATTTTGAACAAAGGAATATTGAATTTCGAAAATGAGATCGGTCGATTAAAAGTGTAGTAGGTCATATCTTTAGGAATTTCGTGCATTAGCAATTTTTAGTTTCGATATCATGTCTTTCGGAATTTCATACTCCGGACATTTGATTTTCGACATTGTGCTAGGTAGCCGCGACGTATTTATATTCGTTTATAGAATTCATAGTTTACTAGTAGGTAGTTACTCTGGTACACATTCTTCATGATTGTAATTAAATATAGTAGATGTGCTATTGCTACCATTGATGTTTGACGTTGCATAGGTTCAGTTTTTTTTTTAATTAATGTCGAGGTAATATGAGCTAATATTCATTGGTATTTATAGTACGGCAAGTACGACAGTGTACGGTGAATTAGCACTTGTAAATTGATAGCCAGACTTTACAAGAGTACGTGGAATACCGGCCGTTGACAACAAAAAAGTGGCTAAACGCGTTTCGAGATTAATTCTTCATCAGATTCTCACTACCACATTAGTTTACTGCATAATAAGCTATCGATATTACACTTTAAACAATAATTATGAGAATAATTTTTAAGAAAAAAAACCCGCCGCTTTTGGGGTTCTGGTGAAAGGTACTTGCGAATGTTGGGTTATGTAGAAATGTGTAGGTAATTTTTAAACCTGCTTTTAATATAAATTTTTGATTATTTGATGGAAACACAAATTTCATGAATAAGTATACGTATACCGTTAAGGTTTGAGGAGTTTCCTCAATTCCTCATGAATCCGATATACGATTGCATATAAGAAATCGAGCTTGACAGAATTTGACTTGAAAATTCAATATGTAAGCAAAACAAAGAGAACAAATCTCACCATATGTATGCCTTTCAGATTTGAGGAATTCCCTCGATTTCTCCAGGATTCCATCATCAGAACTGGGTTCTGATAAAAATGGGACCATTCTGATCCAATAAACATTCGATCAAAAAAAAATTCAAAATCGGTCCAGTAACGACGGAGATATCGTGGAACAAACATAAAAAAAATACAGATGAATTGAGAACCACCTTCCTTGAGATTTGGGTGCGGCGGTTAAAAAGAAAAAGGAATTATTGACGAGGCGAGACCACTAAGATGGCGCTCGAACCAGAAGTCCCAGACGTTTCACAAGATCACGAGTACTTGTGACAGTCCGCGCAACTTCTCCTTCCACCCACTTCAACTTAAAAACGTTGATGAGTTCGATCCACTATTCGCTCGTATTTGCGAAATATGTGACGACAAAATGATCAACGGAGAGAGGGCTTACCGCGAACTACGTTCGGTGTGTTGCCTTCCTGTCGTATCAGGTCAATTCACAAGAGTTGGCACGAATGGAATGAATGAGTGAATGAAAATATCCACGTGTGTAACAGATTGTTCAATAAAATGGAAGCTCTTGACAGTTACGACTGTATACCGATAAAAATGTCACTCATACAAACAAAGTTTCGCGGTCTTCCGGCGCCATCCGGGCACATCAAGCGCCATCTTAGCGGTCTCGTGTCGTGAATAATTTCTTCTTGCTCATTAATATGGTTTAAAGTGTAATATCGATGGCTTATGCAGTAAACTAATATCATGCAGTAAACTAATGTTGTAGAAGCTGATCAAGAATTAATCTCGAAACGCGTTTAGCCACTTCTTTGTCGTCAACGGCCGGTAGTCCACGTGCTCTTGTAAAATCTAGCTATCAATTTACAAGTGCTAATTCACCGTAGTCGTAGTCATACTTACCGTACCAAAATTAATAATAATTGGCTTATATCACCTTGATACATGCGAAATAGTCCCAATGGACTGAATCCATTTAATTTTAGAAACTGAACTGAACTGAGCAAAGTTTCGTTTATTCCATTAGTACCAGCTTTCGAGAATTGACCTAAATATGTATAAATATATGTACTTACGTGTATGAATTGACAAGTGCTAAAAAGCAGCAACACGTCGCCAGCAGTTCGCGGTAGGCCCTCGGGTACGGGCGGCTAACGAGCGACATCTACATACGAAATGGTCAATGGAAATTTGGAAAACGATTGACTAGGTAGGTATGCGGGTTGGTGAGTTAAATTTAGATGCAAAAGAAAATGTTTTACTTTTTATGGTATGGAGTGTATCATTTTTCGAAGCAAAAACTGCGAAACGTGCGGGTTTACTAAAATGTTCACTTGTAACCCGGGTTTATGAAACCACGAATAGAGAAATACATTTGGCGTCATATCAAATACGTGTATGGATTTCCAGTGTTACTCTGGTATAGTCTGTCCGACGGTTTAAGAGCTAAAAGCCATAAAACTTGTTACAATGGCATACAATGGTTAACAATAGATGAATAATTAGCTTATCTTTATGGCTTTTGGCTCTTACACCGCCGGACGAACTATAATTAATCTATGACCTATGACATCCATTGTATGGAAGACTTGAACAGCGCCCTTAAAAGAGACTTGCTAGAACGAAAATTATTTGCGTACATTTTTCAGTGAAGTTTTTAAGTAACGTATTCTAAAACACTAAAACTAGAGGCTCGCCAATTCAATTGGCTTGTATTAGTTAAACGCAAACGTGAAACGTAGTAGAAAATTGTAATCTTAGGCGTTGCGGGAGTTTCAGGGGCACAAAGGTTCAAGAAAATTTACTACTGAGTGAAACAGAAAAAAAATCACGTCACCAAATTTTTATGAATCAGTTGAATATTTAAATGTTTTTCCATCCAGTTTTCACAGAAAGTATTTTAGCCGGGCTCAGTAATGTCGTTGACTGAAGCAGCATGACACAAAGAGCATTTCCGAGAAAATACGATAGGTATAAAACTATTGTGCGCTGCATCTTCTGTACACAGGGGATCGATTTTTGAATTTCGAACGCACGAGTTCGCCGTTCGAAAGTCTGTGGAAAACGACGTAATGCTATTTTTGAAAAAGGACCGCTAGTATAATTTTAAAACTAGTGGTAATGACCACTCTTTTTCGATTCTGTTAGTAGAATTTAAATCGCTAGTAGTTGTCCCGGGGGGGCGATTTTTGAATCTCGGCCATTCGATTTCGTGAAGTTCGTTCAATAATATCTCCACTAAGTGTTAAAACGAGTGGTCAGCACTAGTTTTAAAATTACTAGCCGTCTTTTTTCAAATATAGCATTACGTTGTTTTCCACAGTAAACAAAATATATTTTAATGCTTTTGCCGTCGTACGATTTATCAACCACATACGCGTTAACAGCATTTAAACTTTAGCAATCTGATATTTTGAAACACATTGCATTTCGAGGAACTCGGCTTGTTTTCAAATGAATCATCAAAGCTGGAATTGAAATATATAGGGGTAGAGATTTAATTTTTTCGGGAAATCTGAATACAAGTGCTCCTTAAAAAGGTTTAAGAGTATGTATGATTTCACCCTTTTCTTGGCAACACACCTACAATACATAATTTTCATATCCTTTTTTATTCGTTTCGTAAAACATTTGCTCTGTCTTTTTAACCGACTTCAAAAAAAGGAGGAGGTTCTCAATTCGACTGAATTTTTTTTTTTTTGTTACTGGACTATTTCAATTTCACGAAAAAAGATTCAAAACCTTTTTTTTTTTTTCAAAATAGGTAAATGTTTTTCCTACTCAGATTCACGAGCCCTTTCGATCCTACTAGGTGAAAAATAGCGTCCCTAATTTATTTTTTCCACTTCGTTACCAATATTCAAACACTTTGTACAACGGTTACAACTTTCCGTATGCAAAATAATGGGAAATTTTGGGACTATTTTTTTGTCTCTCGCTTTAACCCTCGCTGCCGTCCTAAGGTAAAAGGCAGCTATTCGACAAAAGCTAGTTTTGAGATAATCGCAAAAAACCTTCTTTTTTGAATTTCTACAAAACGGATTAACTTTTTTCATTATTTCTTTTTGTATATAGTAGGTATAAGTGTTTACTTATTTTAGACATTATTTGTGTGTTTGTACAGTGACTGGTTTTTTTTTAATTCGATAAAAGCCTTTTTGCATAGTATTAAGCTTCAAAAATGGTAGATATTACTAGTCAAGAAAGCGGTAAAACATGCTTTATACGGTGTTCTAATCTAGGATTTTCTCTTAAACTAGGCTATAACGCCGTATATAATCACATACTATCTTATTGCTTAGCAACAATGCCCATCTAGCACTCGAGATTCTAAGTTAAAGGCAGTATCGTAGTTATTCGGCCTTTTTAATTAGTATCCTAGTGAGTTTTCCAGATTTTCGACTGTACTGCTAGTCTAAAAGAACGCATACTATCAAAAAATTGTATATACGGCTTTACAGATTAGTATATTTGGAAGAAATTGGAACAAAATGCAAATACGTCGTTTAAAAACGTATGTATTAAAGAAACAAGAAAACGCCATTCTGTCCCTATTTACTTAAAAAAAACTAGATCTATCGATTCTTTTTGGATAGTGATAAATATAATATAATAAACTTTTACAGTACACAATAATACCTGCTCTTTTAAATTAGTCAGTAAGTAGTCAATTATTAGTATCTAATCGTCATTTTTCCTCAAAGCCTAGATGATAAGAGTGCCGTCTGTATACTAAACATACGTGTACTAATTCGGAGTTTTGTGGAAACTTTCTTACGTTACTAATGGAAACAAGTTAGTAAGTAATGATAAAAACCGGCCCAGAGCGTGTCGGGCCACACTCAGTGTAGGGTTCCGTAGTTTTCCGTATTTTTCTCAAAAACTACTGAACCTATCAAGTTCAAAACAATTTTCCTAGAAAGTCTTTATAAAGTTCTACTTTTGTGATTTTTTTCATATTTTTTAAACATATGGTTCAAAAGTTAGAGGGGGGACGCACTTTTTTTTCCTTTAGGAGCGATTATTTCCGAGAATATTAATATTATCAAAAAACGATCTTAGCAAACCCTTATTAATTTTTAAATACCTATCCAACAATATATCACACATTAGGGTTGGAATGAAAAAAAATTTCAGCCCCCACTTTACATGTAGGGGGGGTACCCTAATAAAACATTTTTTTCCATTTTTTATTTTTGCACTTTGTCGGCGTGATTCATATACATATTGGTACCAAATTTCAGCTTTCTAGTGCTAACGGTTACTGAGATTATCCGCGGACGGACGGACGGACGGACGGACGGACGGACGGACGGACGGACGGACGGACGGACAGACAGACATGGCGAAACTATAAGGGTTCCTAGTTGACTACGGAACCCTAAAAAGGTCAATTTGTTATTTTTCTTTGAAAAAAAGGTTATTTTTATATCATATGTCATAATTATGTCAATCTATAGCGTCACTTCTGAGAATTGGAGGCAAAATCCATACTAATATTATAAATGCGAAAGTAACTCTGTCTGTCTGTCTGTCTGTCTGTCTGTCTGTCTGTCTGTCTGTCTGTCTGTTACGCTTTCCCGCTTAAACCACGCAGCCGATTTTGATGAAATTTGGAACAGACAATCTTTAGACCCTGAGACAAAACATAGGCTACTTTTTATTTCGAAAAAAAGGGATGAAGGGGTTGAAAAAGAGGTTGAAAGTTTGTATGGGATTTCTTAATTTTAAAAGATAAAACCATGAAACTTTATATTTTAGCACTTGATAAGAAATAATTAAACATATATTTAAAGTCACATACAGGTCGAACGCGATTAATTAACATTATTTTTACCTTTAAAATAAACATGGTGGGAAATAAACATTAACTAAAAGCGGGTAGATTATATTTATTTGTCTACCCCGAACATTTATATAAATTAATATCGGGTAGTTTTGTGTTGTTTACATCTCCGGTGACATTTTGCTGGGACGTCAGTCTTCCGCGACCACGGCCAGTGCAACCTGGCCGAAACGTTGGGAAAAAAGGTAAAAATAATGTTAATTAATCGCGTTCGACCTGTATGTGACTTTAAATATGTGTACAAAGCGCGAGAACTTAAAGTGTTATATCATTAAACATCTTGATAAGGGATAGGGATAGGGATAGCGATAGGGATAGCGATAGGGATAGCGATAGGGATAGCGATAGGGATAGCGATAGCGATAGCGATAGCGATAGGGATAGGGATACGGATACGGATAATATGGGTATCGTTAGAGGGATACGGATAATCGGTCGGCGGTCTCTTACAATCAATGTGCTCTAAGACGATCGTTGTTTGCTTGCTTGAAGATTACGTTTGCGATAAGTATAAGCAAAATGTAAAAAATTGTAAGGGATAATAGAAAAAAGTACTTTTTACCCACCGATCATGAAAATGAAAAATGAAAAAATGAAAAATATCTTTATTTAAATAATAACATATGCTTATACAATTTGCTGGGACTTCTCTTTAGGCTTACAGCGCCTGTGTTGAGACGACCCGCTCATCCAACGCCTGATTACGAAAGTAGTACAGCATGTATTTAATATATATCTAAGGTACACGTATATATTTAGAACCCTTACCTACAGAGGAGAATACAGAAGATGTCAGATTTCAGATTACAGTTAAAGGTGTAATCTATATACAAGTGTGCGTATCTTCGTACGCGGTGTGTGTGTGTGTGTGTGTGTGTGTGTGTGTGTGTGTGTGTGTGTGTGTGTGTGTGTGTGTGTGTGTGTGTGTGTGTGTGTGTGTGTGTGTGTGTGTGTGTGTGCGAGAAGATCATAGTGTCGAAATACGGGCTATGTGGGATGTTTATAAAGGTTTCCCCAGCGTATATAGAATTACCTACGCTGTGGTCGATGTGTAATATTTCTACAATCATTGCAAGCAAAAGTATTATGTGCAATCGAAATAATCGCAGATAAATATACCTACAGAGAAACCTAAAGATCCAAATGAAAATCTTAATGAATACTTTTATTACGCGGGCGAAGCCGCGGGTAAAAGCTAGTAAATTATAATTATGTAATTTTAATGCCAAGATGAGAGGTAGAACAACAACGGGTTTCAATTGTGACCAATCTATCTGCAAAGGATTTGGATGACTATGAAATTGGCCGCATAAGATGTGAGTTAGAAAGCAGTTTACACTACCTACTACCAAATGGTTTCGCATGAATTATACATACAGTTTAGAAGAATTTCAAGGTCGCTCCAAAAAACCTGGCTCTTTTCTAAAAAAAAATTTAGAGAAAAAGATAATATAATTATTATGTGACGAACAGTTTGCAAACAAAAAACAATTTTACCAATTTCTATTAGAGATTGTGCGAATATGTAGCAATAGTTCAGTAAGCTAAAGAGCGTCATTCACTGCGGCTGGTTATATACATGAAACAAATACATCCAAAACGCATCCAAACTCAGGAATCTCCCGTCAAAACTCGAGCTCGGAAGTTAAACGACCAAGAGGTACCTCAACCTCTGATAGGTTTCAAATACTTACGATAAAATGATCTTTTGCGAAAAATTTGGGCAAAAAGTAGTTTGGCAAGCAATTTCTCCATTCGTTTTTTGTTTAAGGAAACTTACATTCCTAGATTTACAAGAAGGAATGCCTTCATAAGCAGGTTCTGCTTAAGTATATGAAAGTACAGGGATCAAATATTCTTCTGGTCCGATTAAGCTGCTTTTCACTACGCTCGCCAAGTACCGGTCTGGTATCAAGAGAATGATGTCGAGTTTGTTGCGAAAACATTAAATCCGTCGAACTACCCTGAAATGAATTAAGCTAAGAAACAGATAACATCGAGCAATTCAGAAATGACTGGATTAGTAACCATAAAAATCTTCAACAATGTTACAATACAAAAATTGCGATCCAAAAGTTTATAGAGAGTATCAAAATCAAAGTCAATCAAAATAATTAGTTATAAATTGAATTCGACTACAACAAAATAGTCATTTAATGGATTTTCTGGAACTGGACGTAAGTTTATTATATAGGCCTAACTTTCACACGAACATGCCTATGCTTTTTGATACTGGTTATCAAAAATATGGTTATTTTCATATTCAATTTCCTATTATATTCATATTAATATTCCATGTTTGTAAAATAAAACATAGTTGAAAATGTAGACTACTGCCAATACTTCTCCTTCTTATTCCTCATACCCTTATCTCATTTTATGTGGGGTAGGTAGAACAGGTCTTCCTCTTTCATTCTCCTCTTTCGTCATCTCAACACTCATATCTTTCTCTCTAATATCCTATTTCATATAATCCATTCATCGTTGTTTGGATTTACCCCTCCCTCTCTATATCAACATTCATCTCTAACGTTCTCATTCATTAATTGCAAATTATTTACTTGTTTTACTGTAAATTAAACCAAAAAGGATAACGTTAAATACTTAAACCGTGGAATATTAATATACCTCATAATTATAGTGTTTGCTGCAAAAAAAAAACTACATACGAACAACTTTCCCACCGCAAACTACGCTAAAAAGACGTATTTGCTTTCGAGCAATAATATCTGAAAATCGAGTTAAATGTTTGTATCTCGAATAAAAATGACAATAGAAATGATGTAGGAAATGTAAACAATAGTTATTATTGTTAAAACGTATCAAAAATGCAATCATTCAGTATTTTTCCTAACTTCGTTTGGTTTCGATCAATATTTCGCGCGAAAAAAGCCAGCTGCGCTCTCGTACTGTCAGCCACAAGCTGCGCCGGTGCTCGCAGCTTGTCACTGATGGCTTTTCCATAGCATAAAGTATCTTTCGGCTGGCGGGTGGATTGACAAAGGTTGGAGAATATACTGTTTTATAGGCTAGTTTGCAGCACTTTCACCCATTTTAAAAGTTTTTTTACGTTTAATATGACACCCATACAAAATAAGAACAACGTATAACACTTATTCGTTTTTATAGACTAATATTGTGTTGTAAAACAATCGAGCGATACTAGGCTTAAATGACGTATTTGACATTTTTTACAGAAAAAATGTATATACGCTTTTTTAGACTAGTATCAGTTTAAAAAATTGATCAAAATCCTACGCTAAAACTACGTATAACGTCTTGTACGTATTTTTAGCCTAGTTTTTCACTTTTACGTACTTTTAGGCTAGTAATACTGGATAACATGTCAACCTAACCAGAGCGTAAAAAAACGTATATCTGCATATACGTTGATTTAGCTTAGTTTTGTTAAATAGCTGATTTTTTGGCTAGGAAATCTTGGAAAATTAGTGCAAATACTGCCTTTTTAGAGAAATTTTTTTGGAAACTAGGCAACATATCGAAAAACGGAAAAAAGTGGTCGATGCAGCTTAACCTGTACATTACGAATATTACAATAAGTCAATTTCGGCAAAATGTCGAATAGCTGCCTTTTACCTTAGGACGGCAGCTCGGGTTAACCCTCCATTTTCATTGGTGCAAGTGGCCCTTAGAAAAAATATTTTTTGGTGACTGTTCTCGCGAAAATGCCCAAGTGAGACTTGTACTACTAGTTTCATTACCTCGGGCGTTATTTAAGCTTTACAACAAGCCGACATTCGATTTCACTCAAATAATTATCTTATATATTTACTTGGTAAGCAATTAGGCAGTCAAGCAGTAAACTTATCGCACGCACCCTCTAGCCATAGATTAAATACAAGAATATTATACCATCCCATACATTAAAATGCGACCGCCTAAGAACGTGCAAAAAGTAGATGGCGCCACGAAAATGCCTTGTTGCCATCGATTAGGTACTTATAAGTGATAGGTTGGCGTTAATTGTCACTTTCGAGCCATAAATCTATGTCGAAAGTGACACTTAACGCCATCTACAAGTATAATCGATGGCAACAAGGCATTTTTTTAGTGGCGCCATCTACTTTTTACACGTTCTTAGTTATAATCTTCTTATATTTACATTATACTCTAGGTCGACTGTTGATAACGGCTGTCACTACTTACATTAATGAATTCGGAGCTGCGGCATCTACAACATCCGGCTCAAATTAATATCACTGGATAATTTGGAAGTGAAATCCGGACATCTCTTGATTGAAACCCGTTTGCTATATTTCACGCAGGATAACCTAGTAAATATTATCATTTATTCATATGAACGTTTTTCTGTTTAATGAGTAGGTTCCTTAACCAATAGCTCTATTCGCGGGGCACTTATGTGATAGCCTTGCAGTTCCTTTGGTTTACTATTTTAGGTATCTACCTAATATTTAAAAAAATACACAACGGCAAAAAAAAATCATAACCATTTTGTTTCACAGGAATTCAGTTTCTTATTTTTTGTAAAGCACTGACATGTCCCGATTAAACCCCCGTCATATGTCTTGTGCTTAAATAAATAAATGTTAACTCCTATTTCTTCTCCTACTCCTTCTTCTTAATATTAGTCCTTACACAGATTGACATACAATGAATTATCGTATCAAACGAAATTATCCAATCAATTATTAAAAAATTATTTAGTCAATCTGTGTAAGAATGTCCTATAATATTTATTTATATATTTATTTATTTATTTATTTATCCTTTTTCCGTCAATTAATATCTAGGAAATCAAGGTTTAGTATGTAAGTAGCTTCTCCGCGAAAAACTCAAATTAAGACTAGCTTTTCTCAAATATGTTCTCGTAAAACAACAGACTGATAATAATACACTCCTACCACTTAAATACAAACACTCTGTTTCGCTTTTGTTTAAAACCTGTTTCTGCCAACCCGTTTCAATTAAATTTCCGCTCCAAAAATCTAGACTTACATTTTTCCTGAAAAACTTCGTTTGAGCTACAAGATAAACTCTACCGCTCAAATGAATCCAAAACCGTTTTCAATCTAGGTCGCTGTTTCCCCATGCAGATTTTATTATATGAATCTAATAAAAATAGTCGTGGATATTTCCACGAGAGTGAAACCATGTTAACAAGATCTCCATAAATCGAACACATGTTCAATCGCTCACTGATCAAATGATCACGTTGCCTAACACAGGCCATTTTATGTTCTAACTATCTAGGAGATTCAGTTTAGTGGTTTTACCTTGTTCTCAATACATTAAATAAATTCAGTAAGTAACAAAAATACAAATGTGCACATACGAGTACATATACGAGTATAAACCCTGGATGCTTATTTTCTATACTAAATAACTTTATTATAAGTGAAATTCAGGACAGTTGTTTTAAATAAATATTCTTGTGTGTATTTTTGACATCAATTTTCACTATTTTCTTTTAATTAAAAACGCATCAAGAGCGTTTTAAGAAGTACGCACCTACTTCGTGACCTGAACTGACCTCGTATTGCTTATATTTGTTTAAAAAAAATGTCTAAAAGATTTTCCGACCCTAATTCTCGCAAACAAAGTGCAGCAGGCACGTGTCACGAGCCATCACAAAGCGACTCGAGCAAGGCTGGTATGCACTGAACTTTAGTAACAGCATTCAAGGGCACCTGTGCACCTTCAGTCGTAATTCCATCGTGTTTGGCTTACTGCACTTGAGCTTAACCTGATAAATGTGATAAGACAGCGGTCGTGCAAGGACTTCAAACGACTTTACAACCTGTACAACTTACACAACCTGATTCATGATTTCCGTTAACTTCAAGAGAAGGTTCTAAAAGTCAAATATGTACAATAAATTTATCTATTACCTATTTACCTTATCGATTTAAAAAAAAATAGTGACTCAAGTATATTTTTTTATGATTTTTGTAAAGTTCTTTCCCACTTATTAATTATCAGACCATCGGATATTTAGTATCTTGCGTAGGCACGTAACATATAGTAGTGGCAGCGACATAGGGGATATTTGTCATACAGCCATACATGCTCACGCCTGTATTCTCAAAGAGATAGGTAGACTCCAGATTCAGCGCCATTTAGCAACTAACGGGTTAAAAGAAACTGAAATTGTGATGGTTGGGTTGAATCGGATGGTTGCTAGCAGCTCATCACCCACTTCACAATTGAACTCATATCGAACAGTCGACTTCTACGACACAACACCCATGGAAAGAAAGGGGTTGGTGAAATTATATTTATTTAGAAACTACATAGCGCAAAGAAGGTTGAAATTAATTTGTATGATTACATTTTTTGTACTGTATCCCTATATGTAAGTAATTTATTACTTAAATACAATAGTATATTTAGCACATTATTACGTCTCTTTATCAGTGCTTATGTCAACCTAAGTTACTTCTAAAAATTCTGAACAAAAGAGGAAATCTGTTTCATTTGAAACCACACCATTAATTGAGCAAGTCTCCGTCGGCCGGGATTGTAAAATGTAAAACAGGAACAATTAGACAATATTACAGGGCTGGATAATTGTGCGAGTACACGAATAAATTACACACTCTGTAGGATAAATGACGTCTTTCTTGTAACAGACTCCCGGGTCTCAGACATGCCAAAGAATAAGAAAATTATTATTCTTGCCCAAGTTTCAACATTTATTCGCGTACGATAACACGGAGTTTCTAGTCACAAACCTTTTTTTTTTGTAAGGATTAAATAGAGAAATAAGGGCTTATGAAAAGACACTCTTCCTTTATGTCTAAGAAACAGTGCATGTGAGGAATAGTGCAATGTTAGAAGCAGTGCGGTATAAAATTGCTGATATTAAATCATACGGTTATACCTATGCATTTTACATTAAAAACATAATATATCGGTAACGTAGAAAATTGCACCGTCTTACTCTTCCTATTTATGTAAGTCTTTATGTCGCACTAAGTATAATGGCAAAAGTACCTTCCTTACCTACGATGCAAGTGCAGAAAAAGAGGTACTTACTATTTACCATTATTATTATTAAGAGCCCATATTGTCCCACTGTTGGGCAAAGGCCTCCCTCAAATTCCTCCACGCATCCTTATCCCCTGAAGTGTCCCACCAGTCCTCGTCAAAGGCGTCAAGCTCGTCACGCCATCTCTGGCGAGGTCTACCGCGACGCCTTACAATTTGTGGTACCCAACGTGTGGCTATCTTGGCCCACAGGGCATCCGGCATCCGGCATCCGGCAGACGTCAGAGTCCCATTTAAGCTTGGCGGTAGTTGCAGCCATGTCCGTTATTCCCGTTCTGGAGCGCAGTATCGCAGTACTATTTACCATGCTCTCGTTGATACTCTGCGCTCTTGAACATTATTATCATAATACCCTCAAAAGAGTTAACCCTCTCTCTCTTCATATTCTTAAGCCACGTTTTCCGTATTCAATGCGTAGTGAAATAAAGCGGAAGCCGTCACGCGACGGAAATAATTTATTATTTATCGTCAAACAGCTTTCGTATTCCTTTCTCTGGAATACTGATCGAAAACTCGAAGGTGTATGTGTTTTGGTCATGATTGCGATATTCCGGAAACATGAATTGCAGGAATATTTGATTAGATTGTTGTGCAGCTATGTTGATATGTGATATTACTAGGCACGCTTGATTACTAATGAATTCATTATAATTAATAGTAGCTTAGCCTTCATGCAAAGACATATGTAACTCCGTATAGACGGATAAAGTCTAGGAAAAAAACGTACCTCAAAACCATAATGAAAAAGGTACGATGGCCAAGATGGCGTTACACCTTTGGGGAACGCTCGGCTAGATGGCGCTAACAAAAATATTTGGCATTTTAACACATATCAAGCTAAGAATATAGACCAAATTGTCAAAACTGAGGTTCAAAAGTTTTAAGCCTGTGTCGAGAGATGGCAGTCTATGCACTGTGATTACACATTTTACTTTGACAGTAACTCTCTATAAGACTTGATCCTCTTTGCCTTCGTGATATATATACAGTACTAGCTTTTACCCGCGGCTTCGCCCGCGTAATAAAAGTATTCTTATTGAAACGTTTACAAAAAATAAGATTTTCATTTGGATCCGTAGGTTTCTTTGTAGGTACATCTGTCCGCGATTATTTCGATTAAGGTAAAGCGGGGCAATTCTCGACTGGGGGGCCATTGTAACTGATCTATTTGCTGCACGGTCAGCCAAGAACCTTACACTGCTTTTTGGCTGACTGTACCTTACACATACTACTATTGTTTTAAAAGAAATTCTTGCAATGATTGTAGAATTGTTACACAGCGACCACAGCGTAGGTAGTAGGTACGAATATGTATGAATTTACCTATATAAATATTTATACTGGGGAAACTTCATACAACCCACATAGCCAGTATCTCGACGCTATGGTCGGTAGGGTAAAAAGTTCTTCCTTGCATTATCGCTTACAATTTTTTCCATTTTGCTTATACTTATTGCAAACGTAAACATATAAAAGGCAAGCAAACAACGATCTTCTTACAGCACATTGAATATAATAGTTATCACGGATGCAGGATACTCGCCGATGCCTACTTACTAATCCCTTCCCACTGAGCCACCTGCATTTTACACTGCCTAGATATCGATTACCGATCGATTATTCCGACCCCAATCCCTATTCTTATCCCCGTCCCTATCTCTATCCTTGTCCTCGTCCCCGTCCCCGTCCCGTCCCTGTCCACGTCCCTCCCCTATCCCTATCACCGTCCCCGTCCCCTATTCCTATCCCTATTTCTATCCCTATCCCTATCTATCCCTATCCCTATCCCTATCCCTATCCCTATCCCTATCCCCCTATCCCTATCCCTATCCCTATCCCTATCCCTATCCCTATCCCTATCCCTATCCCTATCCCTATCCCTATCCCTATCCCTATCCCTATCCCTATCCCTATCCCTATCCCTATCCCTATCCCTATCCCTATCCCTATCCCTATCCCTATCCCTATCCTATCCCTATCCCTATCCCTATCCCTATCCCTATCCCTATCCCTATCCCTATCCCTATCCCTATCCCTATCCCTATCCCTATCCCTATCCCTATCCCTATCCCTATCCCTATCCTTATCCCTATCCCTATCCCTATCCTATCCCTATCCCTATCCCTATCCCTATCCCTATCCCTATCCCTATCCCTATCCCTATCCCTATCCCTATCCCTATCCCTATCCCTATCCCTATCCCTATCCCTATCCCTATCCCTATCCCTATCCCTATCCCTATCCCTATCCCTATCCCTATCCCTATCCCTATCCCTATCCCTATCCCTATCCCTATCCCTATCCCTATCCCTATCCCTATCCCTATCCCTATCCCTATCCCTATCCCTATCCCTATCCCTATCCCTATCCCTATCCCTATCCCTATCCCTATCCCTATCCCTATCCCTATCCCTATCCCTATCCCTATCCCTATCCCTATCCCTATCCCTATCCCTATCCCTATCCCTATCCCTATCCCTATCCCTATCCCTATCCCTATCCCTATCCCTATCCCTATCCCTATCCCTATCCCTATCCCTATCCCTATCCCTATCCCTATCCCTATCCCTATCCCTATCCCTATCCCTATCCCTATCCCTATCCCTATCCCTATCCCTATCCCTATCCCTATCCCTATCCCGTTCCTGTCCCTGTCCCTGTCCCTGTCCCTGTCCCTGTCCCTATCCTTGCCCCTGTCAAATTATCATGCTAGGAGGTGTACTTTGAAAAATCCTTTCTTAGTGCTCCTCTTATGGCTATTTTGGATATTTTAACCCTATTGCACTACAACAGGGGAGAAAATTTATTTTCCACATCATTAGATTTTAAAATCGTTGTATTTATCGTGATCAGCGACCCGATAAACCATAAAAACGATACCCATATTGTGTTTTTGATTTTACCCCCTTTGCACCCCTTTAGGGGTCAAATTTTCAAAAAACCTGAAACATGTATTTAGTCATATGTCTTTAGGAATCCTCCTGTGAAGTTTCGTATAAAATAGTCAAACTAATCTTGTTTCCCCATACAAACTTTGAACCCCCATTTGAGCCCCTTAGGAGGCGAATTTTGAAAAATCCTTTCTTAGTGCTCCTCTACACTATATAAGGAACCTACGTGCCAAATTTGACATCTCTAGGACCAGCGGTTTCGGCTGTGCGTTGATATGTCAGTCAGTCAGTCAATATCTTCTTTTATATATTTTTTTGATATTTAAACCCCATTGCACCACAACAGGGGAGAAGGTATTTCACTTCCGCCTCGTTAGATTTTAAAAACGTTGTATTTATCGTGATCAGCGACCCGATAAACCATAAAAACGATACCCATATTGATTTTTTGACTTTATTACCCCCTTTGCACCCCTTTAGGGATCAAATTTTCAAAAAACCTGAAACATGTATAGTCATATGTCTTTAGGAATCCTCCTGTGAAGTTTCGTATAAAATAGTCAAACTAATCTTGTTTCCCCATACAAACTTTGAACCCCCATTTGAGCCCCTTAGGAGGCGAATTTTGAAAAATCCTTTCTTAGTGCTCCTCTACACTATATAAGGAACCTACGTGCCAAATTTGACATCTCTAGGACCAGCGGTTTCGGCTGTGCGTTGATATGTCAGTCAGTCAGTCAATATCTTCTTTTATATTTTTGATATTTAAACCCCATTGCACCACAACAGGGGAGAAGGTATTTCACTTCCGCCTCGTTAGATTTTAAAAACGTTGTATTTATCGTGATCAGCGACCCGATAAACCATAAAAACGATACCCATATTGATTTTTTGACTTTATCACCCCCTTTTCACCCTTTTAGGGGTTAAATTTTCAAAAAACCTGAAACACGTATTCAGTCATATGTCTTAAGGAATCTTCCTGTGAAGTTTCGAATAAAATAGTCAAACTAATCTTGTTTCCCCATACAAACTTTGAACCCCCATTTGACCCCCTTAGGAGGTGAATTTTGGAAAATCCTTTCTTAGTGCTCCTCTACACTACATAAGGAACCTACGTGCCAAATTTTAAATCTCTAGGACCAGCGGTTTCGGCTGTGCGTTGATATGTCAGTCAGTCAGTCAGTCAGTCAGTCAGTCAGTCAGTCAGTCAGTCAGTCAGTCAGTCAGTCAGTCAGCTTCTTCTTTTATATATTTAGATGTAAGCCTTATACTAGCAGTATGTATGTAAGTATGTACAAATCAAAGAACACTTTGCTGAGATATCAAACCCGCTCGTAAAGTAAAACGAACGAACGAAAAAACGACATACACTTACGTTGAAAATGTGACATATCAAAGATGTGAAAGTCCTCAAAGCAGACATGTAGAAGCTATTCCTGTAATATTTACTTAAATACAGTCGTTTTCTAGATTCCTTGGAGACGGCTGGGCAGCTAAAAGACGTATGGCCGCCCATCGGGATTTGCCGCCGGCAACCGCACTCCAGAATTCTACGGAGGAAAAATGTTTGCAAGAAGGTAATGCTTCTACAGGATGTCAGGTTTTACTGTGCTATTTTGTAGCTTCCTTTTCTATGAACTAATTAGAAGCATGGGTTGTGGTCCCTGGTGCAAAAGAGATCTTTCTATTTTATATTAAGCAGTGATAATACTCGTTCTTGTTTGTTATCCATACTAAGTAATATTATAAATGGGAAAGTGTGTGTGTCTGTTTGTTTGTCCGTCTTTCACGACAAAACGGAGATGGTTGAATGGATGGAGAGTGACATAGGCTACTTTTAGTATCTTTCTAACCCCCCACTTCTCTAGAATGGGGGGGTGGAAGTTTGTATGGAGCATTCCGCAATTTTCGAATTTAATGCCAGCGAAGCCGCGGGCAAAAGCTAGTAATATATTATAATCAATTACTGGACAATTGGCCATATATTGTTTGACGTTTTTTGAATACTGAAGTGAAACAGAAACAGGCCTTTCCATCTATGTCAGATGATGTCAGGAGCATCTAAACAACACTTCCGTTCAGTAAAATCTTCATCTTCATAATCTTGGTTTATACGAGTAATTCGAAAGAAAAGGTTAGATATGAAACATTACATACAGGTAGTCAAGCCTGACCAGAAATATTATATGTCTAAGCGCCATGTTGCGGAATTTCATTATAAAACTATTTTCTTTTTAAGAAACTGAACTGTCATCCCATACATCATATCACAGAATATATAATAGTACAAGTACAGAAGGCCCACTGCTTTGATGTTCACGACATGCCGCCTTTTTAAATGCCTACAAAATTCTAACAAAGAAACGAGCCGCACGTGCGCGACGCCCGGCGATAGGGTTGCCTACGGATTAAAACGATTTAATACTCAGATAAAATGTTATACTATTATATTCAAGTCTTGGGTACTTTCTAGGTATAAATATATAGTATTTATAAATTTTTGTTTAAGTTCCTATATCACAAGCCTTATTGAATCTTTTCGGGGCCTTAATCAATAGTAGATCTGTGTAAACATGTCCTATGGTATTTATTTTATTCATGATATCTATTTAACTAAGCATTATTAGCCATTCCACACGCATGAACTTTAAAAAAAACTCGTGACGTAAAGTAACATTAGAAAGTGCTAACGTGCGTTCCGTGAGAACACGCGCCACCCCTGATTAGGCCGCGAACTCGCGGCCGCCAGCATGTACTTGTAGCGCGGCGATAGAATCGCGGAGTGAGCCGCCCCTGATCATATATTACTGGTTAGGCTTTAATTTCACAGGTGCCACCATATTCATGATTGTCAACAACGCAAATAAAGAACATAAAGCGTTTTCACTTAGTGTTCTGAACAGTTCTGAGCGAGCATTCGTTCGTTTGTACACCGATAAAGGTATGGAAGTCAAGTGTTTTCATCTGAGCACGAACGAACGAATGCTCGCTCAAAACTAGGTATTCAAAACACTAATTGAAAACGCAGCTACAAACAATGTTCGCAGGGTCGGCAAAGCTTGGCAGTTAGGTAAGTAGTTGTAGAGGGTTAAGTAGTAAGTAATTGAAACTACTGTTTTCTTCGACTTAAGCCCTGTCTTCATAAAGTTCGAACTTGAGCTCCCAAACAGGCCCCGGGCATAATTAAGGAATGATGAAAAGAGAAAACTTTCTGACGTAAACCTCCTAAATTGATTGACCGAGTATTTAAATTTCCTCATTGGAGCCATTGTTGACTTTGCGATGAGTTACTTAAGCGATAAAATATCATTGACGTGGTATAATTATGTCGTTATTAATGGCATCATTCTTGGAGACAAATACAAATTCTGTTGTTCTTTTTATACATTTTCTATGGCGGTAACGGAATGGAAAGTTTGAAAATTTTATGGAAATCTTGGGACTTTTTTTTCTCCTATCAGGATCGAAAGACCTCGCGATTCGCGATTATAAAAAAGAAGGGAGGACAACTTTGAAAAAAATGGCCCATGTTAATTATGTGTTATGAATAAGTGGCATATTCAATATGGTGTTAATTACATAAAAATCGTATAATAAAAATGTTTTAAGTAGGTACGTTATGTTATCCATTTCAAATATTTTTCATTACTTTATTATTCTCTTTATTTATTTTAATTTTAATTATGAAGTAGTTTATTACTTTAATTATCAGGGAATAATTAAAGACATTTGAACTTCGTTACTGTATCACCCGGTCTAACACGTACGTTAATTAATACATACTAAACCACGGAATTACGGATGACTTTCAGTGCCACCTTATAATCACATAGCGAACATCCGAGGAAGCGGTTGACAGAGAACTTAATTAATAAAATCCCAGCTGGTCGCCCTTATATGAAGACATATCTACAATAAGAACAGGCTTATTACGAACGAACAAGCGACCGCAAATTTCATTAATGAGAGAAACAACATTTGCATTGTGATTCATAAATTAAGGAATATTGTGCGAGATATATAACGTTCGGGGGCAAGTTGTCTATTTAGATTTTACCGAGGGACGGTACAAAGGAGGAGAGAATAATGAGGGACGAAAATTAATAAATGAGATTACAAAAGATCTTATTACGGCCATTACCCACAGCACCGCCTCCGACGGAGCAATAATTAGCAAAAGAAATGGACGGGGAGATCCGGCATCGCCGGGAATTTATCTGGCATCGCCGAACGGGCTAGCACTTTAGATATCTATTCTATTCCAATTTTGCCTTATTCAGTTGGGGAAATTTAATAATTAAGTATGCTTTGTGATTTATTTATTGCTTAAGAATCGTTGATTCGTAAGATCATTCATTAAAACCGATTCCATTACAAGGTATTATATGGTTGCATTATAGATGGTTGTCATATTATGATAATTCTCTTCACTTGTACTGAAAGTTAGTAAACGGTACTTTTATTGTCTCGGTTTTTGCTGCAGGAAATCTTGAATCGACGTCACACATACCTACATAAATAATAAGGTACAATAAGTCCATTTCCTGTATTCCCAAAATATTTGTTGAATTGATATAGCAATACAACTAGGGAACAAATCTTTATTTTTATTGAATATTTTGATTTGTTATTTTTCAAGTAGTCACACTACTATATATAAATTATAAATAGCAATACTTGAAATTTACCTACACTTCTGCACTAGACTTTTAAATACATTACATACAATATTTTGTTACTTAATATTACGTTATTAAGTTCACTTTGTATACTTAATATTCTTCCATTTTGAAACCCTTTGCTACTTTCAAGTTGCCCTTGCGTAAATCTACACAATATGTTCTATCATTGCATAAATAAATTGTTGAGACAAATAATATTACCTACCCACCAGTAGTTATGTTTGTGGGACAATGCCTAAGGTTACCGATTCTCCCGACGGGTCCCGATGTGAGTGAACTTGGACATAATTCGTTTGTGCCGCGACTTTTATGACCAGCCCCGGCGGTAAACCATCCCTAACAAATTTATGGCAATGAGAAATTTTACATGCGTGAGCACGCTGTTTTAGGTCTGGTTTAGGTGTTCGGCAAAATTAGGGTTTATGTTTCCACGAATTAATTTGCTAGAACACTAATTGGTTGTATATTATACATACCGAATGTTTATCATTATTTAGGGATTTAGGCACATACAATAATTTATGGGTTAAATCTATCGGTTTTAATGAGTACCTTTGCTTTTACTATCGGACCCGGAAATTTGCTGTTTCATTTGAATACTTTTTGGCTGTCTAACCTTATTTATAATTTATTGTCAAATTATAAATAATTATTTGTATGTCTTTTCCATCACGGAACAATGGTGTTCCGGACCTTTGGGAGGCGTGCGCGGAGCCGAAGCCAACGCGTAGAGGCCCTTTTGACACTTTAATGAAATGTAAGGGGTACACCGAGCGGATGTTACCCTTGCCCGTATCATGGGACACACGCAGAGGTAACACCCGCCAGGGTGTAAGGACTATTTGAGAGTTAATGGAATTTAAAATGAACTGGACTATTGGATAAAAGTGATGGACTAAATACTGGGCTATGGGATAAAAAACCGGACGCTTGCCTAATAAAACGGTATGCAATTTTATTTCCGGCAGAAGGTGACTCGTCCCCACTAGATGGGCCCCCACAAAAAGCGACATCCAAGATGACTCAAGGGCAACACCACCGGTGTGAGAACTCAAGGGTGTCGAGAGGTGTACACCGCTTTCTGCCCAGTGGCCGTTAAGCCATTGTACCAACTCGCGTCTTATGCAAATTTTTACTTCCACCTCTGGAGCATGTAGCCCTAACGACTCCACTCTGGACGGCCAACCAAGGCAAGCCAGAGGTAACAATATTAATTAATAACAATAATTATTATATTTTTATATGAAAGATTTTTCTATTCACGATTTTGTGATGGGTCCTTATTTATACTGGTTCTGTGTAACCTACATATACAGATGTAGGTATATTTATTTATTTAAACTTTATTGCACACATTCATAAACAATATACACAAAAAAAATTTACAAGTGGCGGACTTAATGCCAAAAGGTATTTTCTACCATTATAAGGCCAAACTGATATATTCAACTCTTAAATAATTTTGATTGTCATAAAGTGTAACTTTACACTGTATGCAATCATTAAGACGATACGGTAGGGGTCAATTCTCCATACAAACGCTCTCGACTATTTCCTGCCTGGTTTTTGAAGATAGAGCAATGATTTTTTCAACACAGATTGTTATTATTTTTATCTGTGTCGGAACGTTTTGATTTTTTTGATATTCTGCTTTTTAAAGACTCTAGAGCCAATCAAAAATTTCCAAAAACTGCCTTTTTCATCGTGGCGCAAAAAAAGGTGTGATACTCAAGATTGGTAACAATTAACCAAAAAAGCTAAACGGTCCGACATATATTATTTCATTGTTATTCAGATTCTCAAATTTCGTTCCGATTGATTAAGTTTTGAAAGAGGAAAGAGTCGAGAGCGGGGCCTCGATTTTAAAGATTTTTTTGAAATATCTTTTGACTGAGTTGTTCTTAATGGACAATTTTTTTTCGATAAATCTAGTTAATAACACTTGTATATTTAACTAAAATTCCCAAGTTGAAAGGGGGCCTCCTTTCCATTTTAGCATTTTCGCTACCGTATCCTCTTAAAAATAACATAATGAAACTTTGTTTACAAGTCACCGGACCTTGTTCCTCGGAAGTATTTACATTACGAGTACAAATTCAGACGTCTTTTCATAATTAAGAACAATGGCCTAGGTGTTTTTCACTCCGCAAATAGTAGCAAGACAAACTCTTTTGTGGGGCATTTTGGTTATAAATTATTCTGTCGCATCCGGGCCTGGTTAGGGAGGTTTTGTAACGTTATTTTTCTCTAGCACATAATGGCGGTAGTTAACTATAGCTCGGCCTAAAATGAGGATAATAATGGGTTGGAGGATCCATGACGACACGACGGCGTCGGCCGCAGCTGACGCGTGATAGGCCGAGATTAGACCCTTTTACAAGCAAATATTAAAACTGTCGAGCTCGGCGACAATGTTCAATAATGGTTTACCGGGAAGTGTAGTTTGTATTCTCGGCGTTTTTAGATTTGCGAACAAGTTGCGGTAATGTAGTTACCCCTTTACTCACTTTTATTGTCTATTAATACCTAGATTCTGAGTAAAAATGACGTGTTTGTTACTAAAGTGTGTTTTACTTATATTTTAGGAGACGCAATTTCGAAATTCCCTTAGAAATTGTCCTTGGAGAATCTCCGCGACTGGACTTTGTATGACTTTTTGCTGTATTTTTATTTCGTGCCCTAATTCAAGCTGATAAAACTTTCATACTTGTACAAGCGCGTTGATTGACTTGTATGACAATTATGAATATTTTAGTTCACCGGCCAATCTAGTCCAGCCACAATGGTCAGAGACAAGCACGGAAAAAATACTTTCAAAACCATGACACAGTAACATTTTTATCGTCGAGGAAAATTTAAATTTAAGATTAATTTCTATTTAGGTTTCAGTATGGGTTTCTTTTATCTTATAGTTCATACATACATTGGTATACAAAATAACAATGGTTTTCGCACAAGTTAACTAGCCAGTATTGATGCTAACTACAGGTCTATTTTAACGTTGGTAAACCTATGTTCTGCACATGAGTCTAATTTGAGGTATCTCGAGCTCAAAAAATACTACAATTCTTTGAATTCGTAGGACTTGACCGAGACCTGGCGAATTGGCGATCACAACAGATCAGGAACGGTCGTATAGATATATAGGCGGTAGGAAGCCTTACATAGCCCTAATAAAGAAGAAGAAGATATGAGTCTAAAACGCATTTAGTTTTCAGTTAACACGTGAAAAAGGTACCTAATCAATTTACATAGATATTATTTTTGTTGATATTCCGTTGCATTACATATTTAGGTGAAGGTAAAAGTATTACATGTAGAGGTAAATTATGGGACAGATACCTGGCTAATCGATGTCATCTTCAACAAATAAAGTGGAACAAACATACGGATACTCTCTCCTATTGACATAACATATTTATTAGTAACCTGTCTCTGGTTTAGTCAACAATAGCCCGTTAGATGAACAATGCAATATAATTGTATAACATAGTATCTATTTTTAGGGTTCCGTAGTCAACTAGGAACCCTTATAGTTTCGCCATGTCTGTCTGTCCGTCCGTCCGTCCGTCCGTCCGTCCGTCCGCGGATAATCTCAGTAACCGTAAGCACTAGAAAGCTGAAATTTGGTATCAATATGTATATCAATCACGCCAACAAAGTGCAAATATAAAAAATGGAAAAAAATGTTTTATTAGGGTACCCCCCCTACATGTAAAGTGGGGGCTGATATTTTTTTTCATTCCAACCCCAACGTGTGATATATTGTTGGATAGGTATTTTAAAATTAATAAGAGTTTACTAAGATCGTTTTTTGATAATATTAATATTTTCGGAAATAATCGCTTCTAAAGGAAAAAAAAAGAGCGTCCCCCCCCTCTAACTTTTGAACCATATGTTTAAAAAATATGAAAAAAATTACTAAAGTAGAACTTTATAAAGACTTTCTAGGAAAATTGTTTTGAACTTGATAGATTCAGTAGTTTTTGAGAAAAATACGGAAAACTACGGAACCCTACACTGAGCGTGGCCCGACACGCTCTTGGCCGGTTTTTACCGTCATGGAATATGTGACCTTATTTTATAGACCACAAAGTTATCAATATAAAAATTATGAGATGATAAAATTCGCTTACAAAATGTTTCACAACTGTACAAATATTTAATATTTATTTTAGCTAAAAATACGAAACATATTTTACGGGACGCGTGTTGTGTTGAAGCTGTCGCAGTAGTTAAGCCTCCAGAGTTGATCTGTATAAAATAATGGACTTATAAGTACTGCTTTTGAAGAATAAATAAGGCAGTAAAAGGTCCTGAAATATCACCAGAGACAGCTGACAGTTTGTATATAACAGATCAATAAGAATCAAAAATCAAAAAGAGCTTCGATCGATACTCGACGACCGGTCTGGCGCAGTCAGTATTGTCCCAGATTTGTAAGTTCACATTTTTGACACATTTGTTTTGAAGTATGTTGCGATGTGGCTAAGACGTATCGTTTGCCAAATCTAACGATTAATTTCGAATTGGTTGAATCGATTAGGCCCTATGTACAAGGAGGTGCTTAAACAAATATACGATTTCTATCAACTTAGTGAAATGTCATTTGAATCGAAATGACAGACTCTGCCACAGCACTAGTTTAAAAATAAAAATGAATGATAAATGACATAATAAGTAAATCCTGGGTGATAAATTAATATCGTAAAATACTCAATAACGAAGATCCGCAAAAATGTAACATGTGTTAGATTATGTTTAAAGTAAGCGAAATATTGTTTTAAGTACTTGATTTTTTTAAATATTATTACAGGATTTTATAGTTTCATTAGGTTGCACGAGTTTACGTTTTGTGGTCGCTGTCATGTGTCAAAAAGAGGTTCTTGATTACAAATCTGGGACAATAGTGACCCTGCCTGCTGCGCCGCGGTCCCGGGATCGAATCCCGGTAAGGGCATTTATTTGTGTGATGAACACAGATATTTGTTCCTGAGTCATGGATGTTTTCTATGTATATAAGTATTTATATATTATATATATCGTTGTCTGAGTACCCACAACACAAGCCTTCTTGAGCTTACCGTGGGCCTCAGTCAATCTGTGTAAGAATGTCCTATAATTTTAACTATAAAACTCCCGTGAGACTCATACATATTTAAAAATATTTTAAGCGGGTTACTCACGTATTAAGTCGATAAAGCGTTCGACATGTTTCGGTTCAATTTCGAGAACCTTTCTCAAGAGTAGCGACACCCCGCCTTTACATGTCGAGAGCGCGACGCATACTAGATTATATATGTAAAGGCGGGGTGTCGCTACTCTTGAGAAAGGTTCTCGAAATTGAAACGAATCATGTCGAACGCTATATCGACTTAATACGTGAGTAACCCGCTTAAAATATTTTTAAATATGTCCTATAATGTTTATTATTTATTTATTCATTTAGTAGTTTTGTTTATGGTTACTACCATACTACTATCGTAGATACATTATAATCTGACCAAAAGAGTTGAAATTAAAAAGTGGCAACATCGTGGTGTGGTGTCATCCCTTTCAAATCAATACGTGTGAGAAAATGGGACGACACTACGATGCTGCCACTTTAATTTCTACTCTTTTTGGTCATTTTTAGGGTTCCGTAGTCAACTAGGAACCCTTATAGTTTCGCCATGTCTGTCTGTCCGTCTGTCCGTCTGTCCGTCCGTCCGTCCGTCCGTCCGTCCGCGGATAATCTCAGTAACTGTTAGCACTAGAAATCTGAAATTTGGTACCAATATGTATATCAATCATGCCAACAAAGTGCAAAAATAAAAAATGGAAAAAATGTTTAATTAGGGTGCCCCCCTACATGTAAAGTGGGGGCTGATATTTTTTTTTCATTTCAACCCCAACGTGTGATATATTTTTAGATAGGTATTTAAAAATGAATAAGGGTTTACTCAGATTGTTTTTTGATAATATTAATATTTTCGGAAATAATCGCTCCTAAAGGAAAAAAAAGTGCGTCCCCCCCCCTCTAACTTTTGAACCATATGTTTAAAAAATATGAAAAAAATCACAAAAGTAAAACTTTATAAAGAATTTCTAGGAAAATTATTTTGAACTTGATAGGTTTAGTAGTTTTTGAGAAAAATATGGAAAACTACGGAACCCTACACTGAGCGTGGCCCGACACGCTCTTGGCCGGTTTTTATTTCATTTTGGTATGAAATTTAGAAAGTGGGAAAGCTTAAGAAACAGACCATTTGAAGCACCAGTACCTTAGGTATCGGATTTGGTAGCCTGGGTGGCTAGCCGAATGGCACAATCGCTCACGAAACGCTCACGAAACGAAGCGCTAGTAGATATCTATCTCTATCGCGCTTGCGTATTGGCGCGACAGAGCCAGCGGCGTATCGCTTTCGTTTGGCGTCGGAGAAATGCCATTCGGCTACGGGGCCTGGGTGGCTAGCCGAATGGCACAATCGCTCACGAAACGCTCACGAAACGAAGCGCTAGTAGATATCTATCTCTATCGCGCTTGCGTATTGGCGCGACAGAGCCAGCGGCGTATCGCTTTCGTTTGGCGTCGGAGAAATGCCATTCGGCTACGGGGCCTGCTATGTAACAAAATGTTATAGTACTCATTTTCTTGACGAATACTATACCGGAAACCGTTTCTCACATTCCATCAGCGTCCCTCCGTCCGCACCCCGCTTGTCAAGTAAACATGTTGGTTTAGTTAAAAATAGGTCTGAAAATGTTTTCGCGTTGCATACAAATATTGAGTGCTATTTAGACTAAAAATAACTGGTATTTACTATTTACCGATACCTAGTTATATTCCGAACGAATTCGAAAGCATTGCATAAAAAGTGATTAAACGATATTAACGTGAATGTTACACCCCTATCTCCAAGTGTGCGTGGGGTACGGTTGCTTGCTTACTATCAAGCGAGCTGTATGCTGGTTTACCACCTACGTGGTATGGGAAATATTGAAATTATTTGTACAGTGTAAGTTATAAATTGAAATAGATATCGAAAGAAAAACGACAAGGCCCACTGGTGGCCGATCCGGGAATCGAACCTGGGTCTTGAGCTTACGCGGCTAACGTCATTACCACTAGACCACAGGCCCGCCGTGATACACGACGAAAATTTCTCTAGTGTATGTTATCTCTGACAAGGCTAGGCGCGTTTTGACCAACTCTAAGGGCGAGCAATTTGTGCTTGCAAAAAATATTCAATAAAATAATTAGATTTGTTCCTAGTTGTATTTGTAAAGTGCACTGAATGACGATCCTCCGATCCGATATAAAATAATTGAAATGGTACTGTATGTAACTAGTCTGCCAATTTCTCTTTCACATTGCATAAACTCACTTCTGAATTCCGAAAAGGGGTAGGAAGAGCACATAAAACTGTTATAGTGTCCAGTCTTTGCAATTAAGGGGTTGAAAAAATAATTTCTCTGGACCAACGTAATAATCAATAGATACCCTCAATTTCAATAAACTTCTATCCCTGTGAGTGTTAGTATAAAGTATTAAACGCAGAAAACACTTAGAAGTATATTAAAATATAAAAGCGATTTACATTCTATTAGCATAAAACACTTCGGTGGGATTTTATAATTTATTGGGTAAGGCAAGTGTAAGTGATCCTTCGGAAGACCGTTTGAATAATAAAGGGGAGGATGAAAGATGGTAGGATTAATATTTTAAAGCTTTCTTATACTATTCTACGTGCTCCTAACGCTGAGTCATCGTCAAACGACACCAAAGCCTATGCCCCCCCCCCCCCCATCCACGTCGCGGCGACGCAGCGTCAGGCTTTGCCATAAAGTTGGTCCGACGCTACTCTCGCGAGACGTTAGATGTGGGGGATGGGGGGGGGCTATATTATCCCGGGAAAATATCAAAACAACATGTCCACAGGACAGTAAAGGCTCATTTAGACAGCGCATGAACTCGCATGCAATTTCTACACTTCAGCCTGATGAGGTACATACAATTCAGCGCACAAATCAAATGCACGAGCGCAATGAAAAAAACTCGCTAGCGAGTTCTTGCACCGTGTAAATGGGCCTTACCTTAGAGTCATTCGAAAACGTAAGGTATCGTAAATAAAAGTAAGCTCATCTAAGTACATAAATAAATAAACATGCAATAAACTGTTATGTGGAATTTCCCTTTGTTGATATTTCAAATGGGCAGCATCATTTAATAACACTTAAAATACTGTTAAAACGTCCGGGCGCTAAGAGAACGACTGTCATTTATTGTCGAGCCCTTGGAGAATCGATTACAAAGCTGTTTAACGTAGTTACGCTGACTTTAAAATTGCTGTCAGATACTGGAAGTTAATGTTATACCTAATGTTTGTCATTGAATGAAAGTTATTAAGTAAACGAGAGGTAATACCATTGGCAGTCAGTTATAATATGTAGATATTATAACTGCCTACCGTTTTATAGATTTACCTAAATATTAAAATATACTAGCTAATAGCCCGTGTGGTGACGGGTTAAGAATTTCACCACCCCCTTTCTTCCCGTGGGTGTCGTAGAAGGCGACTGTGGGATATGGGTTAAATTGTGGCGTAGGCGAGAGGCTGGCAACCTGTCACTGCAATGTCACAGTTTCGTTTTCTTTCAACCCCTTATATGCCAAGAGTGGCACTGAAACTTGAGTAGTTTCATGTGCTCTGCCTACCCCTTCATGGGATACAGGCGTGATTGTATGTATGTATGTATTAAAATATACGAATGTACCTACTCACGTTAATTTATGTGACTCGAAGCATGTCACTAAAGTAAAATTCATAGTAATCCTACGGACTAAATTGACAAATGACTGACAGGTAAAATGATACCAGGAACAGCAAAATTAAAATAGGGAAGGGTATATGTCGATAACAATATATCGACAAGTTGTAAAGTACATACAACAGACAAGTTTAAACCAAGAATAAGTATATTAGTTTCAAATAAGAGGTACACATTTTGGTTTGTTCTATGTATCTTCGAGGTACAATACAATACAATACAATACAATACTCTTTATTGCACACCTTGATAAAATACAACAATACAAAACAAGGTAGTGGATGGATGCCACGCATTTTTACCCACTAGTTTTAAAACATAAAAAGGTTTCCGAGCCTGTAGGTAAAAAATAAAATACTATGTCCGACGATAATCAATTATCTGTCACGCTATGGCAAGTATGTCATAAATATCTATATAATTTTCGAATAATATTATTGCTGCTTCGAAATAAAAAAAATATCTCTAATTAGCGGTCTACAGACCTTTTGATCTGTCGAAATCACAGAAAAAGTTGGTATATTGATTAGACGATCAAATTGCCAATTTCATTGTCCCGTCTGGGTGCACCTTAAATCTACGATGTAATCATAATTTTAATATCGATAAGAACGACACTGGCCAAACTGTGGCAACATTCGTTCACACTTACTTGTCAATTTGGTCCGTAGGTTTATGGATTTTACTTTAATATGTTAACGAAAGTTTAACGTCTTTAACAATTTAAATTTAATTATTACTTAAGACTTTTTTTACATTTATACTAGAAATAAGTTCCTTTATAGGTAGTCTACTGTAATGTCTTAGCATCAGGCAATTCGTTTGCTCGTTGGCATCCACGTTATTAGAAAGTATATATAACGGTATGTCAAGAGTAATATATAAATTTTATTCAACGTGAATAAACGAGAATGACGAAGACAGATTTCGTATATCTAAAAATTATACAGCTGTAATAAACTTGAACGGTCCACAGCAAACACGGCTAGAAACGACAATATTGACAGTGCCGGCACAATATTTACCATTATTTTTTTACTGTAGGGAAAACAATCGACAAATACTGGAAAAACTCCGGACATGTTCTTGTTCAGTAAAAACTTTGACTCCGGGAAAACAACAAAAATATTGTATTCCAACACAAACAGGCTCCCTGTTGAAATGTTTTTTAAATTCGAATATTTTTTGAGCTTTGCCAGTACAGAAAAATTTGAAGACACCTACTGATTTAATCAAAAAAGATGACAATTATAAAATTTACAATTTAATTACAAATTATTAACCATAGAATGTCGTTCGCTAGTTTGCAGATGGTACAGCGACATCTAGCGAAAAATTTGGATATCAAAAAATACTTATACATTTTACGACAAGTCGTTAGCCACTTTGCGGGGATAACAGTGACATCTAGCGAACAACTTGCACTACGGCATATAAATTGTTTTTCACGCCCTCTATCGTTGAGTTTCCTAAACATATCCTAAGTATATCCTTTGACTGAAATCACCGTAGGAGTACCTGTAAATAGATTCTCTACAATGTTATCCAACTATCAATCCTATTTGTATTTAAATATTACCTGATTTTATTAGGTGATGTACTCAATTAACCGTTGATTTATGCATTTCATTGGCCAGTTAATTTAGCACATGTTTAATCTCACATACCTTAATTTAAAATTTTAATATTCGTCCCACGGGTGTGTGGCGTCCCATCGTAGCTATTTACATTTTCCGAATGAAATTTATGTGTGTAGGCAAATATCCCGTATGGAGAAGGGTCGGTTATGCGAACAATGTGTTTATTCTGTGGTCAGTGATGAGCTGGGAAAACATTCCCGTTCCCGAGACTACATTAAACTTAATTAAATGTATTGTAGAACACACAAATTTTAACGAAATTCGCAAACGAGGCATCTGATGGTAAGCAATTTCTGTATACTATGAACGCCTGCAAATCTATGTGTTATTTGCACGTTACCGTCCCTCACACGGCACGTTCGTCAAGCTGTCTGGCAATCTTACTTACCGGCAGGAACACAACTCTATGATAGGGTCATTAGGGTCTAATGTTATTTGGCAGCGGTTTTCTAGAAGTCTGAGGTACGTCCTCTGTAGGGCTAAGTTCTAGATCTAGAACGATTTTCGCTATACCTACTATGGTTTTAAATAAAATACAAGATGATATATTAAATTATTCACTGTATATGCATATGTTATCCGGGTTCAGACGTAGTATGAATTGTGTAAACTATACTAGTGAAAAATCACACACTGTCTGCTTTTACATTTTTTTTTTTTGTTAATTACAATGTACTATACTTTCTGTTGGTAGCTAATCATGTAAGTATCTCATCAGTAAAGTTGAATTGCACAATAACCAATACCCAACCACCTTATAGAGTGCATTTATTAACCTGAAGTCTGCTAGATTTCGTAGACAAGCTTAGATGGCTAACCAACCACCCTCTAGCAGTGTTTTCATACTCTTCTTGGACTATGTTTGTCGATGTATTTGGTAACCAATTTACAAAGGTAACAAGTAAAAAAAAAATTACATCACTTACTTGGTGGTCGCCTAGCAAAAATTCCCAACAGCAACAATACTGAAATTCGAAATTGTCCCGGTAATAAGGAATGCCTGTCAATGGAATTAACAGAGGTTCACTCACCACAGAATAAAGGTCAAAGTCACAGAAATGTATAACAAAGAATACCTAATATTTAAATAAGGTTAAAGGAGAATGAGCACTTTGTTCCATGGATGTATATTGATGAGACATATCTCGTTTGAAAGGGATTTATCATAGCATTAATTTATTGTATGACACCAACTTTTGACTACTTACAGGCACTGACTTATTAAAAAAAATGTGCCGCAAATAATATATTACTTATTTTACAAAATACAAGTTATTCTAGCCGGCTAATATGTGATTCACGTGGAAGCATACGAAATTTGTGCTACATTTCTGTATATCACTACGTACTTTTATTTTAAGTACGCACAGATTGCCAGAAAACCGTTACTGTATGCATACAGCAAATAACGCAGTGTGATTACACCTTAAGGCCTTCAAACCTTTTAAATAAAAAAAAACACTTAACCGGCAGCCTGCCGTAAATTTCCAAGTTACGTGCAGGATAAAGTATCTTTCGTTTCAATGTAACTGAAAAGTTAGTACTCGTATTACGGAGTTGTACAATTTACGGCGGAGCACCAAGATTGTTCTCGGTTGCAACAACAGATTAGTTGGCACAACTTGTATCTAACTCGGCGCAACCGAATTTGTGCTTTGAGCTTCTGATAACAAAATGAAATTACGACTAACGTCAACACTTTGTATAATGAACGCAAATTTAATATAGATAAAGAAAATTTCTTGATTTGTTTTTGATTTTAAGTATAAAGAATAGCATCATAAAATAAAATGAGCAATGCTTTCATTTCTGTTTTATTTTACATAATAAAGCCTGAGCTGACCTAAGCCACGAATCAGAGTTAGTAACTTGTAAAAAGTGCTGAACCTCACCAAGTCTAGCAAACTTCTCCCGTCTAAGAACTTGTAGACGTGGCGACAGTTTGGCGACAAATCTCTAAAAGTTTTGTGTAGTAGTCATAGCTTACATCAAATTTTATAGCAGTGAAATTATATTGATTGATAATTTATATTGCAATACGGTTTATACCTACTTTTCAAGGGTGGTTTATAAAAGAAACTAATACTAAGAAATAAGGTTAGAGACATCGGATGAAACATTCAAACGTCGATTAAGAAACTTTTTACTGGATAACCCACTGTATTCAATAAGTGATTTTTTTGACATAACTGTATAATTTATTATTCTCACTATCCTATTGTTATTCTGACATTGTTGTGTTTATTTTTATTCATATTACTTGACGATCCTTTTTTGGTGATCATTTCATATTCTGCAAATTTAACTTATTTTAATTATATTGATACCATTTTCTTTTACTTTTTTGACGATCACAATATAGATTCTTATAAATTGACATAAATGTAATTTGTACTGTAATCATGTTGTGAAATAAATATATCTAATCTAATCTAATCTACTGATCATTCTGGTTTATTCACTTTCTCATTTAGAAAAACTTAAAATAATTCACTAGCATTTATTTTTGATTAAATACAGGTAAGTAGGTATATTCCTAAATTTCAAAAAACAAGAACAGTATATTCTGCTCCCTACCGAGTAAAAACTCTTAACTTGAATTCTTAAGTCTCTCGTTTGCTTTGCAGCTCAAAGATGTTCACGTTAAAAAAGAAGTTCACGTTACAAATGAAAACTAACGGCGATAGCTCGGAGAGATTTAAAGGATTTTGAATGGAAGAAAACGCTGAAACACTATGAAAAAGAGAACTTTCGTATACTTTCGGTACTTTAGATGATATATCACGTTAATATGTATTTGAAATGATATGACTTCGCTCATAAATATGGCTAAAATGGCATTGTAACATTACATCACTCTTGCAAAGTAATATGTTAAGTTGAGTATAAGTACGCCTCTCAGTATTATAATGGTCATTTTTATCATCAGTTCCTTTAAAGACTGCCACATAATTTCGTACTAATTATCCTTAGAAATGTATTTACTCTTTAAATATTTTTATAACCTTTTATGCAGTAGGTAAATTACAAAGATATTGCTACTTATTAAAATACCAACTGTGTATATTTTATACTTATTATTTTTGATTTTATAACGAGAGAAGAGTGGCCGTCTTTGACCACAGAGTTGGCCCAGGTTGGGTAGGTATACCTATACCAGGGAAGGTTGGGTAGGTTGGGTAGGTTGGGTGGGGTAGGTGGGTGAGGTAGGCCTCAAATTGTAAAACGTCGCGGTAGACCTTGCCAGAGATGGGGAAATGAGCTTGACATGACGCTTTCGACATAAACTTGTGGGAAACTTCGGGGGATTCGTGGAGTGGGAGGCCTTTGCCCAGCATTGAAACAACAGCTTTCCATCAGGCGGGCCGTATACCTGTTTGCCACCGACGTGGTATAAAAAAAAAAAACATAAAGTGCGGAAATCTCTTCCCACGTGGATCGTACGACGTTTTTCATTTCATACTTATAGCCCTTTGAAGTTTCAACCTGACAAGAAATGTACTACTATGCGCAGTGGGGTGCATTATGTGCTGAAAAATTATTTTGTAACGTCAAAAGATGTATAAAACATATTCAGCAAAAGTCGATTGTTTGCATAAGTTCTTCTAAACAAAATGTTGCTCCGTATGTGTGAACAGAGTGAGCACAAACAAATCTGATTCTCATCCCATCTTTGCCAAGTAAACTATTTAACACAACCCCAATATTGGCAGGGCATTGTGCAAAATTTCTTATGGCGGGGTTGAAAAAACCGTCGTAAAGTAGGGAAGGCGGTTCTCCGATTGATATTTTTAGGGTTCCGTGTAGTTGATCGAGGATAACAGGAGTTTAATGTTTCTGAAATAAACATGAATGTGAATTACTTACCAAAATCATTTTTATTTTTAAAAACTTACTGTAACTTTTTTTATACTTTGGCAGTGTAATTTTCCAGGTCATGGTTTCTCCTTATTATACTTATCCACTTAGGTACTTCTATATTTCATTGTCAGCAGACAGCACTAATAAAGGTACCTGTAGTAGGGTAATAGGGACATATTATATGAGCAATTTTTAAGCAGGTAGACCGTAGCATACCTACTGTCGGGTTAAGCTTAGCTCAATTCCCAATTTTAAAATAGGTAGTTAATAATGGTATACATAATGAATGTCAAAATACCATACATATCTTCAGAACCTTTGCTCAAAAGCATAGGTATCTTAGTGTTTGAAGTGCTATAAGTTTCAAAGATAATCCTTGATTCCTCCCATAGATACCTTCAGAAAGCACGAGCAACAACAATCATGATATTTTAAAAGGTGATTGCAATTTCAATACTAAGCAGATTAAATATGTAAAATTTGCACTCTTAAAATGAATCGCACTTGGCAGATTTTTTGTCACACCAACCCGATCCGTAGGGTCCTATAGACATGCAAGTTTATCTTGTACGTGTGCAAAATATAGAAAACGATTTGTCTACGTCGTTGCTCCAACTTTTTGTCGGGGCGGCGAACGCTGGCACCTTATTTGAGTTGCCTGCTTTGAAAATGTTTATTTTAGGGGAAAACTTCGGGATTCATGGCTGCAAGGCAATAATTAAAAATTGATCGAGTTTTATAACTAAACAAGGCAGCATGTCGAATTTTGGAATTGGGCTATCGAGTTTATGGATATAGTAGAACCCTATCTGAGTCAGCAGACAAAATAATTATATTGCAAATGTACCTAAGTCCAAAGTACAGTAAAACCAAAGACATATATAACTCCATCTAGACAGATAAAGTCTAAGAAAAAAACGTACCTCAGTACCATACAGAAAAAGTTACGGTGACCTAGATGGCGTTACACCTTTGGAGTACGCTTAGCTAGATGGCGCTAATATTAATATTTGACATTTTAACACATATCAAACCAGGAATATGGGCCAAATTGTCAAAACTGAGGTTCAAAAGTTTTAAGCCTGTGTCAAGAGATGGCAGTCTATGCACGGTGATTACACATTTTATTTCGACAGTAACTCTCTATAATACTCTATCCTCTTTGGTAAAACCTAGGATTTTCGAACCAACGTCGGTAAAAGCCCAAACATAACAATTATTATGTAATATTTTGGGCTTGAAACCGACCGGCACGGCATAGGTAAAACCTGGGTTTTACCGATAAATCTTAGGTTTTACTTTACTTCGGGTTTTTGCAGTAACGGACTAGTATACCTAGTGAAAGATAATGAGTTTTCCACTTTTATATACTTTTATTAAGGGTATGAATTAAATAAAATTTAAAAAGTATAACCATGATATTGAAAGACACAAACATATTCATCAAGTCAGCATCCCAAATTAAAAAAAAAGCTTTTGTTATTTAAATAAGAGAAGGAATCTTATGGAAAGTATTTTCCTGTTACAAATTTTAATAAAATCTTTCCCGTATTGTTATTACATACGAACGAATGGGGGGAAACTTTTTCCTTTTTAATCTCTACACTCATAAGGAGGAGATGACGTTCAATTCGACTGTAAGTTTTTTTTTTCATCACACTTGGATGTAAACGATTTTTTCGGTAGAGGTACGCATTAGCGCGAGAAGTGGTTCATTATATGCCAGGTCGAAACTTCGGGGGCTCATCTGTACTGAAAAACGTCGTACGATACAGGTGCGAAAAGGAAATTCCTTTTTTACGCGATTGTATCGTAATGTACTAATTGTATGTTTTATCCACGTAGATAAGTGATAAAATTGGAAGCATAATAGCCCGGAAGGTTTCAATTTCAATTTTTTTAAACAAACTTACCATATTATAATACAAGTATACTTGTACGCAACTTGAGCCTCCATTTACTACCGACCATTAATTTATTTCTCAGAACCGGCTTACTCGTAATATATTGGCAACTTCAATTGGAAGCTCCAGGTATTGGAAATTTTAATCTTAAAGCCGGTAGGTACATAAAGAACTTTCGACTTCATTTACCGTAAATCGTAACATCTCAAAACAAAACTGTGAATATTATTTGAACTTTAACACGGTAAGCTCAAGGTGGCTTGTGCTGTGAGACAACGATAGGGAAGAAAACTCCACTTTCCGAATGGGTGATGTAAAAAAGTGATTATACTGGGTGAAATCAAATTGGTAACACAAAATAATATTTTCTGGATCTACTCATGACTACAGCTTAGGTATCTGTACTAGTATTATTTGATCTGTGCTACAGCCAACTTTCTTCGAAAACATCACTTCAAAATCTACATCTCCATACAAATTATGAAACCAATTTTTGCTTCTCCATACTGATTCCTTGCAAAATTGCATACATATTAATGAACTCGATAACAGAATTTACATATTTTTCTGCCGAATTCGGTATGTCCCATAGTAAAAGTTGATCGTAATCATGAATAGATCCAGAATATATTTTTCAGTACAGATGGTCGTTTTTTTACGCACTAGTTCGAGAAGTGGTTCATTATATGCCAGGTCGAAACTTCGGAGGCTCATCTATACTGAAAAACGTCGTACGATACACGTGCGAAAAAGGAAATTCGTAACTCGTGTCGATTTAAAACACTCCCTTTGCCACTCGTTTCGAACTTCCTTTTTTACGCACTTGTACCGTAATGTACTATTGTATTACTATTTTGATTTCACCCTGTATTGAGACTGAATTTATCAGGTCCGTGCCGATAATTGATTATAAACTAATGCAATAATGTTCCGTTAATAGCACCACGTTAGCTATCGGCACACAAAAATTACACGCAAATGAGCATTTCTTTTTTTTTTCGCCACTTTTGTGAAATGTGATATTTTTGAAAAAAATATGCTATTTCTACTCAGAATCACTAGCTTTTTCAATCCTAGTAGTTAAAAAAATTGTCCCATACGATTTTTTCTTATTTTGTTACCATTTTCCGTACATGTTGTGTAACAAAAGAGGAAAGTACTCGTGATTCTGAGTACAATTGACCTAAAATTCCCTAAAAAAAAATCAAAATAAAAAAAATGCCAAAAAAAGAAATGCTCAAATATTGCTAGAAAAAGTTAAACGATAAAGTGTTTACAAAAAGTTAAAGAGATAACAAAACAAACACCCGATAAATTAAATTCTTGGTTTATTAATTCTATAAAATGTTATTATCCAGTAAAATAGATACGAAAGACGCATTTGCGTATTATGATGATAAAAACAATAGAATAAAAATATTAGTCGCATGCAACTCTAGAGCCTAACGATGCCGAAAATTGCTGAAATCTACGACTGCGGACAAATTCCCTTTGTACTCTTATTGCAGTCATAATTTTTATGAGTTTTTCTCTACGGTCAGCTAAGATTTTGTAACTTTTTGCCTGAAAGAATATCTAAGTACGCACATACATATTTTTTAAGTAGTTATTCTACGTTCAGGGTAGGTATTGAATTGAATTGTGTACTATTTAATTAAGCACGGTGTACAAAAGTCGCCATCAGGCAGGCAATTATGGTCGCGCGATAAATGATAAAACATCTGGCCGTCCCTATCGCACTTACTAATAGTGCGATAGGGACGGCCTGATATTTTATCGTCTATCGCGCGACCATGCTACCCGTGCAGGGGGGTTACCATGACGTGCTAAAGCCGTTCAGTTTAGGTTGAGAGAGAGGGACGGAGCTATGTAACTGCTATAGCTGTGTCCCTTTCTCTCAACCTAAACTGAACGTCTTTAGTACGTCATGGTAACCCCCCTGGTCTTCCTAAATTGTTGTCAGTGTCAAGGAATTTCCATAATGCCTTTCGTATACAATAAATAGTATTCTATACTATATTAAATTATTAGTAAATTGTTACAATAAGTCAGTGTTTTTTTCTCGCAGCTATACCTCTTATTAGAAGCTTGGTGCGGTCATTTCTTTATTATTTTCCTTGCGCCTATCTTTAAATAGAAAAGCCGTAAAAGTTTTAATATGATGCAAACAAGATTATAACTTCTCCAGCGTTCTTTATTGTACCTGAAGTCGGGCATTTAAAATGCTGGTAAAAACTACTTGTCTTTTATTCGTATCATGACAAAGTTTAGACTCATAATATAAATAAATCTTGAGGCTAGTTCCTGTTTAGTTGATTTTTAAATTTATCATATCATAATATTCATAATATAATACTTATTATATTGATATTTTGAATTCAGATTATGATTCAAACTGTGTGAACTGCCCTGCGAATGGGGTCAGTTCAGCCTGACCCGAAACATACAAATGATAATTGTTACCCGTTCAGAGCAAGCCAATGGACGTATGTTTTTTTATACATGCATATAGTCTACTTACGCCTAAATCCAGTGAAGTAGACGTTCAATGCAACCCGAACTTTTAAAATGTTAAGATCAAAAATATTAGATCCCAATACGATTTGGGTAACAATAATTTACCTCTTCTTCGTTTATTCTATTTTTAATGTATGACGTTGTATGGCAACGAACACCTTCACTAGGCCCAAGTTGTATGCCTGCCTTGTTATATGTCGAAGTTTTATGTAAGTACTTAATATGCTTTTAGGGTTACACTACACATAGGTACAAATGGAACCCTTATTGTGTTTTAATAGCTCGTAACTTCGAATTGAGGCATAGGGGCGACTTTATTTGCGTATTTGTATGACTTAAAAACAGTTACAAATTAGCAAACAACAAAACTGTTTTGTTTATTGCACTCACTCAGAATTTACTTAAAACAACATTCTACTTATCCCTCAGTGACTGACTCGTGTAAATGACAACGATAATAATTTCAGGTTGGTTTTCGTTTCACGTTAATCAAATTATCCAGGGTATTGCCTAAGCTAAGATAGCGGTAGTTAAGTAAAGTTATAAACCTTCGGGCGGCTTGATAAACTTCTGACAGAGGAGTTGCCCACGCACTCTTCACAAACTGGGAGTAAACAGGACGGGTGTGTTTTCCCAATGGGTTACAAAGCCGTCGCTTACGCATAAAATCTCTTCGTAATAACTTAGTTTAAGAAATGTAACTCTTTTACCCAAACTTTCAAAAAACAAGTTCCTGATTATTTCAATCGTGTTTTACCCTTTCTCACAAATACATATACACCGTGTTTCCGGTATCACTCAAAACCTCAGACACCCCAACTGATTTTTATTTTTTTAAACGTATCTACAATGTTCATTTTTTAATCTGATGATTATTATTTTTTTAAATTTCTGTGCAGCTCTACTCGGCTTTTAACTCTACACTCAATAAAATAATTGCTAGCTACCATCATAAACCTTCAAACTGTTTAATTGTGTATGTTACTGCAACGACATAAGGTTTACCAATAGACAGCTATGTCACCGTAAAGCACTTTAACCTGTGTAAACTTCAAATTGGACAGGTGACGCAGTAAGCAAATTTAAACCTAACATTCAAAATGACAAGGTTGTAATTAGGTACGAGTTCAATTTGTTATGACTTATGATAAACTTTAAAATTAAACTGACGTACAACGTCTATCTCGTAGCGGAAAAAATAATCGTCCAAGTAACCAGCCAGTATTAATACCCTTAAATACTGAAAAAGGTATACAACCTCTAACAATATGATATGCACAATGTTGTATTACGAATTTGTAGAATGGGCACGTAAACAATAACTAATAATACAAATTAAAACAAAAAATATTACCCCCATCAAGATATAGCTCAATCGATTCTACTCTCGATTCTGAACAAACAGTTTTCAGGTTTTTAGTGTTAAGTGAAACACGGTGTATATCAATGTGACAGATAAAGATAATGTGGTATGTCCTATCGTAAACTGCCAAACAGAGGGTTAATACATTCATAATTTATGATTAATTCTAAAACATACTTCCCAAGTTCAGTACGATCTAAAATAGAGAAACAAACTACCCTTCGTCGACATTTGAACCCCGATCACTTTCACTGGGATCTGAAAGGTAAAATAATAAATTATTTATGTACGTGAGTACTCTATACAAAATAAATAATCTCGGGACAACACAACCGAAGGACATCAAACAACCTTATTACTGTAAGATAAGGCCTACATTGGTTACTTAAGCACGTTTCGTTCATTCAAACGAGGGCGGATTTGGTCAGCAACTTCGTCATCTAATTTACGTCCAAACCGCGCTTCTGAATTTGAGGTATTAAGTGAATTTCCAGCTAACCTCTCCGCTAAATAAATAGCTTAGCCGGTGATTTTGCGAATTATTTGGATGGTTCGGAACGAATGCTTATTTACATTTCGAATTATCTAGTTCGTAGTGTTGGCAGCAGCTAAGGCTATACTGTTAACTGTGGGTTTATCAAAAGGCAACTCTTTTACACTTTAGTTTGTTCGATCTTCAAGCTTTCCTCCCTCAATCCCTGTCACCTATCTATTCTAAAACCTCGGTCATTCTGACCTGTCTGAAAATGTTTGGGAATGGTCGTTTTCAACGGCTGCGCTCGGCGGGCATACGCGGAACGACCACTCTCGAACAACAGCGAACAATCACTGACACCGCCGCGGATGACGTGCCACTGGATATTGTCCGCAATGGACCAGAACTACCGAGCCCTAAGCATCGAAAAAACATATAAGATCAACCAATAAAATGTTTTCGAGTGAGTAAATAATGAAAGTGATTTGATGCAGCACGAAAACCAAAACCCATTTTTGGTCACTTCAAATAGGCCGAACTCGAATATCTAAAAACCGTTTTGAACAACCCTTCTCCTCGCGTCCGTCCGTCCATCAGCTGAAGTGGTCGGGCCGAGGGCCCTCGGTGTGTTTGCGCCCGGGCCCTCTCGTCAACACGAGCCGACACGAGCGCTTTAACAGCCGATCGATCCCGGTAAGCACGTAATTGGCCCCGATAAATTGGTAATCGTATTTGTACAGATATTTTCGATTAGAATTGAATAATCTAATCGTAAATCTAACTTTTAAAAGCCATTTCAATATGTATTGTTATTCGAGATATTTGTGAAATTATTGGATTAGAGGTGAGAGGTGAACGCGAAGCTGTCAAATCGTACGAGCCCCAATGCAAATGATATCGTCTAGTCACACTTCAACGTGCGATATTTATTTCCGAAACTGGTATTTAAACCCAGATTGACTTTGATGATAAATGGAATACACGACACACTAAGCCATTAAAACTAGTTTAATCTTGCGCCGTACAAAATGCCCTAATGTTATATGTTTTAATATAATCATATCATAAAAATAACATATCTAAAGCAAAAAAATACGCCTAGTTCATATTTGAGGCATAATAGGTCGTCTATTTTAAATAAAAATAGTTTAGTAAGATTAATATTATACAATAAAATTTTAAATTGAATTAATAATATTATAAGTCGTCTGATATGATATACGGCTACATAAAAAGGTAAATTCTGTAAAAAATATAATTATTCTACAACATTTTTATACCAAAATAGCAAGAGGTAAGTCGGTGCCTGAATCAGTGAGGAAAATTATAATTTCCAGTAACAATAGCGGCAAATCTACGTTCCAAAATATCCAAAGACCTTTTTTTGCCAAGATCTACGGCGCATACAATCATCCAGCATCAACTAAAACACGGAACCGTCTCCTGTTTAAATAAATCTGGCCGTCGAAGAATAACTGCCAAAGAGAAAACAGGATTTTGAGGAGCATCATCAGGAAAAATCGTCATGCAAGAGCAGGAGAACTTACCTAACTATGGCATGACGCGATCAAAATAAACATTTCAGTCGATACCTGAAAGACAGTAATGAAAATAATGGGCTTCTGTTTTCACACCGCTAAACAGAAACCATTACTTACTCAAAAGCAGAAAACTAACAGGTTGAAATTTGCACAAAAGTACAGAAACTGGACTGCCGATCAGTGGCGAAAAATAATATGGAGCGACAAATCCAAATTTGAGGTCATAGTTGGCGATGAACGAAGTAAAGTCATTCAAGATAAAGGAGATACATTTCACAAAGACTGTCTTGAACGCAAGGTGTAGTTTCCAGCATCTTTAAATGATTTGGGGCTGTATGTCGGCACAGGGTGTGGGATGTCTGCAATTTATAGATGGAACCGTCAATGCAGAGAAATACAAAAGCATCTTGGAATAGAGTTCACTACCGTCTATAAGAAAGTTCAAGTATATAAATGGATTTACTTTTCAACGAGATGGTGCCTTATGTCATACTGGCAAGACAACGATGGAGTGGCTGAAACAAAAACAAATTCCTACCATATCATGGCCATCCAGCAGTCCAGACTTGTCTCCCATAAAAACTTTGTAGTGGTAAATGAAAAAAAGTTGCGAAAAGATCCTTCTAAATCCAAAGCTGATTTTAAGGAGAAACTTGTGGGTGTCTGGAATGGAATAACCCCTGAGGAGTATAGACAGTTGGTAGATACAATGCCGCTCAGAATTAAGGCCGTTTTAGATGCAAAAGGTGACGCCACCAAGTGGTAGTTGTTCTTTTCTGCATCGGCTACGCTGAAGACGAACATTTTTGCGAGTGTTACATTTGGTGAAATTATGTTTTTTTGTTTACTAGTGAGGAAAATTGTTAATTTATGTTTTGAATAAATAAAATATGCATTATAAGCTCTCTTGTTTTTATGTTACATGTTCTACTAATCATCTAATTCATCCTGAATTTTGAGGTCGAAGTTAGGACATAATATTTTTTTCATACTAGACGATATCATTTGCATTGGGGCTCGTATTTGTATTGTGCCGTATTTTTGCATTTATTCCAAAATTTATCTGAGTTGTAAATCATGTAAATATTTATGAAATAAATTTATACATTTATATGTACACAGTACAAGTATTTTTTGGTAGTGTAGTCCAGCCACAAGTATTGCACTAAGGTTGTAAATAAGTTCGAATGGCAACTGCTAGACCTGCTGTAGGTACCAGTGGCGGGGCGTGAACATTTTCGTTGGTAAAGCCGGAGGGGTTTTTGGAATCTGTTTTTAACCCCCGACGCAAAAACGAAGGGGTGTTATAAGTTTGACGTGTCTGTCTGTATGTACTGTATGTATGTCTGTCTGTGTGTCTGTCTGTCTGTTTGTCTGTCTGTCTGTCTGTGTGTGTGTCTGTCTGTGGCATCGTAGCTCTCGAACGGATGAACCGATTTTGATTTAGTTTTTTTTGTCTGAAAGCTGAGTTAGTCGGGAGTGTTCTTAGCCATGTTTCATGAAAATCGGTCCACTAGGTCGCGGTCGGGGGTTTTTTCAAAATTTTAATTTTGTGGTTAGGTTAGGTTAGGTTATGTATAGACAATTACAGATACAAGAGAATTTCAGGGAACCCGTTGGGAATCGAGTTGTATCGACGCTCCACCACTGGTAGGTAGAACTGCCTTTCTTCTTAATGTCACTATAGTAGATCGCAAGATGGAAGAAAAATATCTTAACATCTTAAGATGTATTAGGTAAATTAAATAGGTAAGTTCCTAGTAGAATAAAATAGCAAAAAATATGTTGACTAAATAAAAATGGTTATGCACTTTGGTTTTAGCTATTATCTCTGCGTATAGTAAAGCTGTAAAACATCCAGAAGCAGTCATTACCGTTCCTCAACTAAGTCGTCACGATAACAATTATCGCAGGTCTGAACGATCCAAGGCGAGCAGTTATGAGAGCTAAAATGCTCAGTCTTGTCTTCCGCACATTTTAGCTCGTTAGCTGAAACTCCGCATAGCCGCGTTGGAGTTGAGTAGGGTTACCACTAGGTGGATCAAAAAACACTTTTTTGGAATTAGCAAACCTAATAGTTATCAATCAATGAACCTTAGTCTATGAAGCCTTTGTGCAAAATTTCAGCTTTTTTAATCAACATCTTCAGCCCCCGCATTAGGTTTGAAATTTTGAAAATCTCATACAAACCTGAAAATTCAACTTTCAGATTTAAAAAAAATTTCGGCTGTATTAAGTTAAGAATATGTTATTGATACATATCAATATAAGAAACAACCAAAAGTTGCGAAAATAGCATCAAAAATCGCTAAAGTTCGCCTAGTTTTAGTACATTTGCCGAAAATAGCCGCTAAAATATCGAAAATTTGCGATTTTTAACGCTATTTTCGCAACTTTTGGTAGTTTCTTGTAATAATATGACTGTATCAATAATGTATACTGAACATAAAACTGCCGAAAGTTTTTTTTTATTTGAAAGAAATTTTCAAAATTTCAAACCTAATGCGGGGGCTGAAGATGTTGATTAAAAAAGCTGAAATTTTGCACAAAGGCTTCATAGAAGGGTCATTGATTGATAACTATTAGGTTTGCTAATTCCAAAAAAGTGTTTTTTTGATCCACCCTAGTTACCACCTGATCGCGGTTTTGAAAGTTGATCTACCTTTGTAAATATTAAAGTGGATTTTAGTTCCTCGATCAAACAAAACAGTGATTGGGAAGAGAAAAGTTATATTCGTTTTTCCCGTCTTTTTTTGTACTTTTTACAGAACCTACTAGCCTGTGTGAAATATTAACCTACCACAAAGCTACTTCACACCATCGTAAGTAGGGCTACCATTGTCTTCGTGTGGTCTTCATTAAATAATAAAGTGGATTTTAGTTTGTACAAATGAAACGGTAGTACCTACAACAAAGCTACTTTTTACAATCTAAAACTACAAGTTAGCTATAAGCATAGAGGAAGATCAGTCGTAATGCATGATACATAATAAACTGTAGGTTTCTCGTTGTTAAATTTCAGCGATGGCACTTGACATAAGTTATGTTAAATGTTACAATCACTTCCCAAATTACATCAAGTCAGAACAAACAGATGCGGCGTACTCAAAAAAGTTGAAATCATTCCTTACAGAAAAGTCATACTACTCAGTTACAGAATTCTTTGAAGATAATTTTAAGTAACCATAACTTTGTTATAAGATAATTATTACACTTATTTTTCAATTATATATAGCATGTAAGTAAATTTGATTATCCTTAGCGTAAGTCTGGGAACTTGTTTGCAACACCCTACTGGGGTCCATGAGATGCTTTATAATTTTTTGTGTCAACTTTTTACCATGGTGCAATAAACGATATTATGATTATAATTAAGTGGGAATCTCCTTTACGCGGATGACATCGTCCTAATATCAAACACGGCCAAGGACGTGGAAACCGCACTGCACGTATGGGTCGATACTTTAGAAAAGCAGGGCTTAAAGTCAGTAGATCAAAAACCGAGCACTTAGAATGCAGATTTAACGAAAAAAGTCTACCGACCGCCGTTTACTACCCTGACCAAAGTCCAGTCCCTAAAGTGTCACAATTTAAATATCTTGGCTCTATCGTCACAGAAAACGGATCAGTTGAACCGGATATAGCCCATAGAGTTAATGTCGGCTGGCAAAAGTGGCGCTGCCTGACGGGAGTGCTCTGCGACCCACGTATGCCAATCCGTACTAAGGGGAAGGTATACAAAACTGCCGTCAGGCCGGCACTGCTGTATGGATCTGAGTGTTGGCCAGTAAGGGAGGTGGATGTACAAAAGCTACACACAGAAATGAAAATGCTTCGATGGTCGGGAGGGGTGACTAGGCTTGATAAGGTCTGAAATGAACACATACGTGGAACCTTCAAAGTATCCCTATCCTAGAAAAGCATAAAGAATGTCGCCTGCGGTGGTTTGGACATGTCATGCGCAGAGATGAAGAGTATGTGGCAAAGAAGGCACTAAACCTGCCGGAGAAGAAGAGGGGTAGAGGCCGGCCACCAACGACGTGGTGGACCAGCATGAATAGCCTTTGAAATAATGAAAACCTTCCTGACCCAACAACCCTCGATAGGTTATCTTGGAGAAAAGTAATTAGGAGAGCCGACCCCACCTGATGTGGGAATGAGCAAAGAAGAAGAGGAGATTATGATTAAGTGGGTAGCCTACTTTCTTATAATAGACATAGGGTGTCCTGCATCCAGTCCTCATCCAGTTTAACGATATCATTAACTGCACATAGATAATTTGTTAAGATGGTGATTTTACCACCTCCTTTGCCTTTGGTTTTGTAGAAATTAGACTGTGGATTAAACAATGATTCAATAGGAAAAGTATGGATTCAATTGTACCTATGTAAGCTTTGCTATCGACCTGTCACTGCTGTATCACAATTTTGTTTTAAATCGAAGTGCTGTATGATTTGAAAGGGACAAAACTACGATCTTGACAAATGTTAACTAAATTCTGAGTAATTCCCGTTTAGTTTGTACATTTGGATCACGTCTCCGATTTTGATAAAAATTGGTAGGCTGATAGAGTCCATGATGCTGAGCAAGATCCACTAGGTTTCCCAATATGTCCTATGTAGTTTGTATGAAACCTTCCTTTTTTGTTACCAGATTTCTATACATTTTCGGTAATAAAAAAGGAAAGTTTCATACAATCAACCTAGGACATTTTGGGAAACCTAGTGGATCTTGCTCAGCATCATGGACTCTATCAGCCTACCAATTTTTATCCAAATCGGAGACGTGATCCAAATGTACAAACTAAACGGGAATTGCTGTTCTACTCTTTTTTGCCAAGCTTAGCATAATTTCTAAGAGTGGCACTGACTTGAGCAGTTTCATATGCTTGGCCTGCCCATTTGGGAAAACAGGCGAGAGTTTATGTATATATGTTTGTATGTATTATACCGTATATAAAACCGTTTTCGTAGCCATAGCCACCCTGCAAGCGAGTTGCAATTAGGTCCGTTACAAACGTTCTCAAAGGTTTGCGACAAACCCAGTTGCGGAGTTTTCGTGTCGCTGATATTGCCAACTTTGTAACTACATTCAAGGATTCAAGGATACTCTTTTGTTACTACTGTTCCATGGAAACTGATTTCTGAATTGAGTTTGGAACTTAATTTACACATTTAGTGATATTCTAGTCTAAAATGTATAGCATGTATACATGTATTTAATATAAGTACTTACTTATGTATATGTATCCTAGCCTAAACCAAAAATAGTACTAGAACCAAAAAAATCATACACTATTAAGTAACGTATTAGTAACGAAAAACGTCAGGAACTTATGGTAATATATAGCCAGACGACCGGTCTGGCTCAGTCGGTAGTGACCCTGTCTGCTAAGCCGCGGTCCTGGGTTCGAATCCCGGTAAGGGCATTTATTTGTGTGATGAGCACAGATATTTGTTCCTGAGTCATGGATGTTTTCTATGTATGTAAGTATGTAGTTATCTATTTAAGTATGTATATCGTCGCTTAGCACCCATAGTACAAGCTTTGCTTAGTTTGGGGCTAAGTTGATCTGTGTAAGGTGTCCCCAATTTATTTATTTATTTATTTTATATATTGTGAAGGTTTAACTGGCAGCCGTATGGCAAAGTTCTCCTGTCTGAAATGTATAACTTGTTTACATAAGCTTACGGCAAAACATAGTACATATATAATAAGTATATAGGTACATAATATGTACTGTACACCCTTTGATATCCTATATACCTACTATACTAAGAAAGTTTATAAGTACTTGGATTCATTCAGGTGTTATTAAGTTTAAGAATTTCACCACCCCCTTTTTCCCGTGGGTGTCGTAGAAGTCTACTGTGGGATATGGGTAGGGTTTCTGCTCGAGAGTCTCGAACTCGAGACTTCTCGAGAATTTCGGCTTCATTCGAGACGAGAAAAAAATTACAGGTACTCGAGACGTCTCGAGGCCCGAATGTAAAGTACGACCTGAAGTGAAATGCAACTTTTTACCTTCTGCCCGGTCTCATCGCGAGGCGGTGGGGACGGTGTCGAACGGCGGCCATAAATTATAACGAGATAAAGCGATCTAACCTCTCATTCCAACGTAAGCTAGCAGCGACTTTGGCTAGTTTTGACAGCCTCGTGTTATTTAAAAGCAATTCGTAATTATGAAAAAGTCAGCGCGTTTGTATCTTGGGTCATTGATAACCTGCGAAGAGTGCTATGGCTAACTTCGACAAGATAATTGTAGTTTTCTTGTTAAAATTTGATTTATGTTTATTTCAAAGAAGATTTTTATTGCTCTTACGCATTTTTTATAATAGTGTGGTGCAATAAAAACTACTAATCATATTGTTGTTTATTATTTTATCAAAATTTTACGATTTATAAAAAAAGACTCGAGACTCGAGAAGACTCGAGACTTTGGGCTCGAGATTTCTCGAAACTCGAGACTTCTAATAGGTCGAGAAATCAGAAACCCTAGATATGGGTTAAATTGTGGCGTAGGCGAGAGGCTGGCAACCTGTCACTGCAGTCACAATTTGGATATTAAGAATCTTTTTGGCACTGAAACTTGTAGTTCATGTGCTCTGCCTACCCCTTTATGGGATACAGGCGTGATTGTATGTATGTATGTATGTTATTAAGTTCTAGATTTTTTAGCCTAACAAATACATCAACCGCCTATAAGTATCACGACAAGACGCAATACCATCACATTCTAAATGTAACAGTCTCAAATGCTCAAAACCTTCTAACCTTAGTAAATCCGAACATTTCGGAACAAAATCCCCACAAATTAGTCCGCAATTAAGACATCACCGTTCGGGAGCAGGGTAAATCTCGTTTGTATAATTTGCAAAGCCATTTGAATCGATAGGTATTTAAACCCGACGATATATGAGCGTTTGTTTACTGAGCACACCTGCGGCAGTTGTTCCTGGTTTGTTTGGATAAAATCCGCATTATATATGACGTTAAATCAACAAGAACCTAAATAACAACAGGTAATTCTAAGCACTTGATTGGGCTAGAACATGATTGGCGCGACACTTGGTATCTCGCCGCGACACAGATCACGCAGAGATACGCAGGGATAGGTCTGAGGCGGGCAACCCCATTTCCCGCCGAGGTATGTATAGTGCTTTTCTCAAACATGGTATGAAATAAATAAAGTCTACTGAAAATAGTAACTTTGGATGGCTGTATCTCCTAAACGGTGCGTCGTAGCGCAAAAATAATCGAATTTTCGTTCCCCTTTAATACCCCGTATACGCCTATAAAAAAACAAAAAATTAAAAAAAAAATTTTTTGTATGAAAACGCACCCAAAATCAAATATTGTCTAGGGCCCGTACCAGTTGCAGTCGGCACGTCTATAAAGCCCCTTATAGTTTTTTTTTTTAATTAGCTAAATACCTGGATGTCACAATTATCTGTGTTTGGAAATTAAAAGGCCTGCAAGGTTTGTATGAAATTCCATTATCTATCAATCGTCCTAGCCGCACCTGCAACGTCATACTTCGCTGCCAATTATAAGGCACATAACACCAATATTTCATACCATGTTTGAGAAAAAGAATTTTAATGCAGTAACAACAACCCTTTGTTTACAATATAGCTAAAAAGTAAGTAGACACTTATTTATGATTTGATGAGAGTGCAATAAAAAAGAACGGTCAAAAAGCTCGTAAAAACGATATTCGAAACAAAAACCTATTTTGAAACCTTGTTCGTCTGTAAAACAACTATGTAGCTTCATCGGGTAAACGACACGGTCTATCCATACTAATATTATAAATGGGAAAGTGTGTGTGTCTGTTTGTTTGTCCGTTTCTCACGGCAAAACGGAGTGACGAATTGACGTGATTTTTAGGGTTCCGTACTCAACTAGGAACCCTTATAGTTTCGCCATGTCTGCCCGTCCGTCCGTCCGTCCGCGGATAATCTCAGTGACCGTTAGCATCAGAAAGCTGAAATTTGGTACCAATATGTATATCAATCACGCCGACAAAGTGCAAAAATAAAAAGTGGAAAAAATGTTTTGTTAGGGTACCCCCCCCCCCCCCCCCCTACATGTAAAGTGGGGACTATTTTTTTTTATTCCAGTTCCAACGTGTGATATATTGTTGGATAGGTATTTAAAAATGAATAGGGGTTTACTAAATCGTTTTTTGATAATATTAATATTTTCGGAAATAATCGCTCCTAAAGGAAAAAAAGTGTGTCCCCCCCCTCTAACTTTTGAACCATATGCATGCTTAAAAAATGTGAAAAAAATCACAGAACTTTATAAAAACTTTCTAGGAAAATTGTTTTGAACTTGATAGGTTCAGTAGTTTTTGAGAAAAATACGGGAAACTACGGAACCCTACACTGAGCGTGGCCCGACACGCTCTTGGCCGGTTTTAAAGTTTAGATAGTTGAAGGGATGGAGAGTGACATAGGCTACTTTTTGTCTCTTTCTAACGCGAGCGAAGACGCGGGCAAAAGCTGGTAAAGTATAAACCAAGCTGCACGTTCGTTGCGGTTTGTCCACGACCGCCATCAAATATTAAAACTACGAGTTCACTAATTACTCTTACAACCTCGTATCTTGGAACAACCATTTGATTCAAATGTAAGCTGTAGCTAACTTAACATATGGCAGTTTCTCGGTCAAATCCATTTGCTTCAGATGTAGACTTGGTACTGATAAAAGTGTATACATACCTATCGTTCGCTGGTTTACGATGGTGCATATAAAAAGGAAATAAGCACAAGTTAAAACCCCCCGTAAGTAATGTAAGCACCTACTACGAGGAGCTCTGAAAGATTAAACAGCTTGATAGTCTTTTCATTGAGTTTTTGCGATAGGTAAACAACAACGACTCATTCCAATACCTAAACAATATTAGCACGCCTATTTATTATATGTCGTGTTGTTTTCAAAATGATTTTGTTTCAAGAGTTAGGCATTGACACGTCAAAATGTTTATATTAAATACAATTTTACGAACACTAACTACTATGAACTATGAATTCCTATGGTGATAATATTATACCTGACCATATACCGATATTGAAGGATTTTAAAATGGACACGTTGTATATTTAAAGTTGTAGCACAGCCTTAACTCCCTACCCAGACATGTAGACACACCCTCATACACACGTCTGTGAACGCCTTAACATTCATATACTCACCATTCATCACATTCACTCAACCAATCATTCACACACTCGCGTGCGCCATATTATTCAGTCCGAATCCGTTTGCCTTTGAATCAAGATGTAAGGTCGCGACCTTACAACTATATGTAAGTGTCCTTTCTCCATTCATAGTTGTTTTGCGTAAATCACGGGACCCCTTGACCATCCCCGGTTATAAAGTTTAATTCATCTTCGCAAATATACAAAAATAACAACACTTAAAGATTAAACAGAGCGCTTCTGTAAGCTTTTCCAGATTTTGATTATTGAATTTGTAGAGTAAAAGCCAACAAGCGAACATCCGCGCCCCTTGAAAATTTCATAATAAATTGACGTTTATCTATAATATTATATACTTTGTTTTTCTGTCCCTACTGGTCACATACTCGTACGTCCGACTATTGACACTGTACTTAAGCCTAGATGGAAAATCAGAGAGGTCGTAAGTTCGTGGGACGAAGTTTGCTGTTCCGTTCCTAGATTAGTCCATAAGTTTATGACGTTATGATTAAATCCTTGTCCAAGTTGCCAGATCGGACATCAGTTCTTCCGTATACACATTAGTGCTTCGTCTTCATTTATATATGTCTAATAATAATCATAGTAACTATAACTAAAATAAATAAAAAACTTTTTTTAAATATATGTTGGTACGTAAGTAGGTCAGTAATGACAGTAATCATACTAACCAACAAACTGGCTGAAGACTATATTGTTAGTAAATGTAATTAGTATAACTGATATGTATCCTCTATCTGATTGTTTATGGTTGTGACTTGTTGTTGTCAATGTCTTTCTGATAGAAAATATATTATTTTGTCCTGTCTTAGAATCTCTAGTTTTATTCATGTTTTGTTAGATTATTTCCATACATTTCACATGGCGACGATGACTATCGGCACATTAAGTGCATTTGAACCCAAAACGCAACAATGGGAGATATTTTGTAACAAGGTAAGTTCATTTTGTTAAATGGAATAGATTCCAAGGACAAGAAACGTGCTGTCTTATTGACTCATCTATCCGACGAAGCCTATCTTTTACTCCGTAATTTACTTCATCCTAACGTGGTTGAGAGTTCAACATTTGACAAGTTAATAGAAGTGTTGAACAAGCATCTGACCCCGAAACGTGCAACATTTGCGGACCTTAGTAAGTTCTGTAACGCAATGCAAGCGGATGCAGAAAGCGCAGTAGAAAGTATTGGGCAGCTCGATTGAGAGGCTTGGCTGTTCACTGCGATTTTGAATCTTCTCTCGATAAAGTGTACCGCGACCGCTTCGTTCTCGGACTGAGATCAGGAGCAGTAAGAGATCGCGTTTGTCATGAGCAAAACCTCGCAAGGCGGTTAATTATAAGGTTTAGTTTTGATTATTTACTTTCATTTTATTATTTACCACATAACTTAGTTGTAATCGATAGATTTATTTGTGTACGTTAATTATGGAGTTTAAGTTTTTCAGCTAAGGGTGGAGGAGCTGATATGTATCCTCTATCTGATTGTTTATGGTTGTGACTTGTTGTTGTCAATGTCTTTCTGATAGAAAATATATTCTTTTGTCCTGTCTTAGAAGCTCTCGTTTTATTCATGTTTTATTAGATTATTTCCATACATTTCAATAACCTAATTTCTAGTTTAGTTAGTACAAACTGGTGTTTTGGCCAGTAAATTAGAGTTAGTTATAACAAATGCACTTATGTATTAGTAATAAAATGGTTATGTAACCTAAAGGAAGAGCGGCGCCTCCCAACACAGGCATTTTGCTTACCGGGCAGTAATTTATGAAATAAATAATTTTAATTTTTTAATTTTTAATTTAAATTTTTTTTAATCAATTTAACTGCTATTATATGGAAAGTAGTAGCTACCTACTGTCACTCCTCCTTCTCCTTGCGTAATCCCGGCATTTGCCACGGTTCATGGGAGCCTGGGGTCCGCTTTGACAACTAATCCCAAGATTTGGCGTTGGCACTAGTTTTTACGAAAGCGACTGCCATCTAACCTTCCAACCCGAAGGGTAACTAGGCCTTATTGGATTTAGTCCGGTTTCCTCACGATGTTTTCCTTCACCGAAAAGCGACTGGCAAATATCAAATGACACTACCTACTACTCTCACTATTAAAAAAAACAGAAGTCAAAATATTTCATTGAAATAATTTGTATGTTCCCAAATTTGTACCTATATAAATTCTAGTCCAAGCATAACTGTGTAAATTACATCACTAAAATAAAATATGACTAAAATGCCAGCAAGAACTTTTCTGTCTGTCTTTTTCTTTTTGAGTCTTAAACTGAAGAGATATTTCTAGCGAGGCTTACGAATGACTAATGAATGAGAAAGAAATGGCGGGATCAGGGGCGAGCGGGAAACTCATTGAAACGAGAATGCACTTTTTATTGTTATAAATCTATGAGCTTGTGTTTTCCAACTTTGAAGCGTTTTCACTTATTGCTTATTGCGTATACTTATATTTTAACCAGAAATTACAATAGGCAAAGTTGTTGTTTAACCGCACGTGCTAATATTGATATCCGAGCATTATTCCAATATTGAACCAGCGTAGCGAGTGGTTAAAAAAATGGAATCTTCCCATATAAGTAATTTCGTGTTATCATGTTACCGTAATATTTCGTCAGAAAATGATTAGCCATCGCTACATGCGCCAACGTCGAAAACGCCAAATTATATTTTACAGGCGAGAAGATCGTACCTACCTAAATAATTTAACTAGCGCGCTGCAATTAAATTACGCCATCAATTCAATGGGTGTATCTTAAAGCTAACTAGGTAAATAAATGTGCCTAAAATTAATGGGTAAAAAACCAAAAGGATTTTTGTAATCAAATTGTTGATTACACCGTATCATCTTCATTTGAATGCCGCTTTATTTACCTATGTAACATAAATGTTGGTCAGTTTGAGGATTGCAGCCTTCAGTTTCAGTTTTTGCTTGTGTTGCAGGCCACACACAAGGTGATCACTGATAAGTCTAATGAAACTAACCGACTCATTCAAAACTCTTAAATTTCGGCCACACATGCGCGTTTTGAGAGCGCAGGCGGAGCGCAATGATAGCGGTGCGCCAGACGGACGCTGGCGTTACGCCCAGCGGACGCCGTCGGGAACTAACGAGCGCGGATTGCGAGCGGAATCCACGCATTCCGCTCCGCTAACCCTACGCTCTCAAAATGCTTTATGTATGGCGGAGGCTTTAGAGCCAGACAGCAGCGTTTCGATCGCCACACGTAGCGTCAACGATTGTCTTTTCGGCTAGGCCGGCAAGCCACATTTCGTAGTCAGGTAGGTCGTATTCGTACGTTTGACAGTCTATTTCCATTGAGTTTCCCTAACACGGATATGCTTACTTATGTTTGAATATGCTGTTTGAAGTTAACCGATGTTCTGTACCGTTACCATGGGCTGCCCAAGTGAGAGCCGTATTACTTTACTCAGAAAGTAAGTGAGTTTACGTTTGTTTACAATATATTGTGCCTAACTTCACGCCAAAGAAGCTGCTTCTATCCCTTTCTAAGTTTATCAATAAACGGAGAAAGAACTATAGGCGAAGCTACGCCTCTGGTGTTTACGCGATGGAACTAAAATCATAAGTAAATGTAATTTACCTATCGAAATCTGTCAATATAGGGTCTACTGCAAATTTCGAAACATACGCACTGAGGGATTCTTCCTCTTTCACTTTATACTGATAAGAGTAAAAGAGACTCATGTCCACATGTCGATAACTTCGGTATTCGGTAGTAGGCCTCAAACCATAGGCAAAGTCATTCTGACGTGACATTTCTGTCAAGTTATACAAAAATCACACGGAATTTTCACAATTATATTTGCAGTTTTAAATAAAATTATGACTAACATATTGCATTAATTTATAATATTACGTGAAATTCAAGATTAGCTAAAATTTAATAAAAAGATAAACCAGTGAACAAATCAAATAAGGTAATGAGTTATTTTTGGCCATCATATTGTACTATTTACAATTGAGATGATTATAATGCTCAAAGCTGTTTTTGGTTTCAGAAAGATGACGGAAGCTATGATTGAAATCAATATTTCCGAACAAACCCGTATGGTATTCAGTCAACATGGAAGATGGTTCAATTGATATTAATACTGTGGCACTCTGGCAGTTACGCTACTCAAAACCTTAGGGCAGCTGCAGAGGGGAGCAGTACCAATTTATAGGTGTTTTTGTTCCGCGATGCACTTAATGGTATTATTGGCCATGATCATCACAGGTATATGTATAGTAGTGCTCCAATAAAGGAAAAACCTCAACTCCAAAAAATAATCCTGTTACTAAAATAAAGTATTTCATTAATTGACTTTGTTTATTTGTGATGTTCTTGAGTAGTAAAGAAATAGAAATATTTTTTACAGAAAAAGGGTACATAGCATCTTATATAGAATTAGCTTTTGCCCGCGGTTTCGCTCGCGTACTAAAAGAATTCTTATTCAAACATATATAAATAATAAAATTTTCATTTGGATCCGTAGGTTTCTATGCAGACGTTTGTCTGCGTTTTATTCTCATATTACTATTGTTTTTAAAAAAGAAATGCTTACAGTGGTTGTACAAATGTTACACAGCAACCATAGCGTAGGTAGTAGGTACGAGTAGGTATGTATTCTATATACACTGAGGAAATTACATATTGTACAACAGAACTCACATAGCTCCGTATCTGGGCACTATTGTCGGTGGGTAAAAAGTACTTTCTCGCATTATCGCTTACAATTACAGATTGCCGACCGATTACCCCTATCCCTATCCCTAACCCTACCCCTATCCCTATTAGGGTTTGTTGAGATTTTCCGCCAAGCAAAGAACCGGGAAATGAACTTGAAGGCTCTAGGCATAAACCCTATAATTTATGAATTTATTATGCACACCACACTATTGGCGCTTTGTAAATAATTTGTAATTGTTCAAAAATACTTCTTTTCATTCATAAAACATTGTATTGTGTAGTTACTAAATAGTCATAAGTTTAGCATTTCAATATGTGCAATATTACTTTTATGATTAACAAAGTAATTGTTATTCCTGTAATTGTTTTTTCTGCTGTATGTTGTATTAAATATTGTATGTTTGTGCTGATTGCCAAGTTGCCAATGCTCCCAATAAATTAAAAAAAAAATTAGCTTTGTCAACTTTGACACTAGGACTTAGCTGAAATGTCAATCGTTGACGCTGAACCATGGACTTTAAATCTATGCGCTAAACGCCGATCGAAATTCAGTCTAGCTCTGTCATGTCAATACGGAAAAGTGATAGAGATAGCTAAGCTACGATAACGATGTTAATCATAATCGTTTGTGCATTTGGCTACGTGCCCTGCCAAAAAATTAGATACTTACAATTTTTATTTGTTTCAAAATGCTTTTTCTACTCACTTTTGTATCAAATTATAATCTTCATATACACCCCATAATGGCTTATCGCCTTCAAAAGTTCTATACCTTACCTTAGACTTTGTCGTTACCTATGTCGATGTCGTTGTAATTGATGTTTGATATGTACGAAAACGCTGAATTTTAGGTTTTTAGTTTTCGTTTCACATCAATTTATTAAATACTTAGCCTGTTACTCAAGAATATTACAAAATAAACAAAGTCACAGAATGAGATACTTTATTTCAGTAATAGGGTAATTTTTTTGAAGTTTTTTCCTTTGGTTCACTTCTAATATATACCCACGAGATATGGTGTTATGGTGACTACAGGTACAAGTATTGTGCATTGAGGAACTAACATGCCCATGAATTGGTACTGCCTGCTGCTGTAGGTAATCAGTTGATTCTTAACTGCCTCAATCATTATCAATTTTAACAATCTTCTACGTTGGGTTTGCTGAATACCATACGGCTGGCATGGAAATATTGTTTTCAATAATATCTTCTTTTTCTGAAAGCAACCAATATAATCATCTCAACTGTAGCTAACCAGTACAAAATGATGAATAAATATAACTCATTACCTTTGTAAAAGTATCAAACACTCGTTTCATCACTGGTTTATCTTTTTATCGAACTACTGACTAACTGCTACATTTAAGCTGTTCTTGAATTTCACGTAATATTATAAATTAATACATATTAGTCATAATTGTATTTAAAATTGCAAATATAATCGAGAAAATGTTGTGGGATTGTTATATAATTTGACAGTAATGACACATCACAGTGAATTGGTGGTTTAATTTTACGCTAGTGACTGTCAATGATTACTCACGTAAAGTATTGAGTTTTCACTAGAGACTGTCAAATAGTTCTGGTTCTATTGACTTCATACAATCAGAAAGAGAGCGCCTTAGCTGTAAAGTTAGGAACGTATTGAAAACTCGGAGTAAACACGTTAATAACTTATGGTACCGATGAAAATTTTAGTACGTGAGCGTTTCCGCTTGGAGCGCTGTTCAGTTTTTCCATACATTTTCCGTAACTCTCACTGAAAACGTAACGTATTTTTTAACTCAAAAAAGTCATGGTAATGCTACTGTTGTTTATTCATGAAGCGAGTCATAATTAGCTCCCAGCACGTCTGCGAGACGTTAGTATTTCTGGCATGATACTCATTAAAATGAGTGTAGTACTTACGCTTGACTCGATGCGCGTGGTAGTTAGCTGTGACAGTCAGAAATGTCAGAATATATTGCGACCTTTTTTTATATCAAATACAAGTGTAGGCATATGCATTTGTGTAGGTATAAAATGGTATAATGCGAAAAACATGTAGGTACTTAAATAATTAGTCGTGATGTTGTATTTCAATTGAGTATCACACCTGCAAGTAAATACATATGGACTGGATGATTTGATTGTTTGATAATTTCATGGAAGTTTTCAGTCGATTACTAACATAAATTGGGCTTCGATGCTATATATGTAGGTATGTACAATAAATAGTTAAATACGCTTTTCGTGACACAATGTATCTAAAAGTGCTGCTATTAGGCATTGTCGAGTACCGGTACTCTGAGGCATCGCTTCAATATTTTGACGTATACAATATTTTGTCAGATTAGAAATCTATAAAACAGGTGCACGGGGCGCTCCTCTAACATTCAGCAGCACAAAACGCTATAAATGCTCAAGCGGATGTTGATCTACCTGTCAGAACAAGCATTTAAAATTCAGCCTGAACGAGAATTACCAGCCTTTGCCGACGATTGGCCGAACAGCGTTACTGCCGGGAACATTCCACTTGTTTCAAAGAGAATTTTGGGCGTTCAGTTTTTTCAGTAGGCACGAAAATTCGTGGCATTTTTGAACGGTAAATTACATTTGGTTGGGGATTTACGTTTGGTCCACGGACCTCGGTTACCTGGGCGGGTTGTATAATGTATACTGTATATCTAGTAGACGGGATAAACGGATATATGGTACGTTCGAAAATTACTCTTGGAATTATTTTCCAATCGTCAGGTAATCTTTCCTTCACTTTATGCAGATTGGTCGTGGCTCTCATTGGATGATGTGGTTACAATACGCCGCCATTATTCGACAGAAACTGTGGTACCCTTAAACTATTAGCTATTCAATGCTTAATGCATGCAACAGCAAAACAGAACACCACACTGACAGATTTTTATTTCTACAGCAAGATATGTAATTTTTATTCAGACTTAAAAATATCAACTGCGCAATTCCCATTGGAAATGTTCAGGTGGACGATTCGCAAATGTCTATCAATCTTCAAGAAGTCAGTTCGGTGACTCGAAGTCTCGAAACTACTTTACCTTCGATGTTGCGACTGTAATATTTTACTGCATTCCCGGAAAAATCCTGCTCAATTCCAAGAACTCCCTGCACATTTCGAATACCTATCTCCGAAATCAAATTTAAGTCATCCTATACCGAGTGCCGACCCATGTTGGCTGGTATACGAATATTTCATGACTGAAATTCTATTTTAAAAGTAGGTAGCCTTTTATTACCAATATGCAGTCAACACTCTGAAGAATCTAAACATAATTACGTATACATATATTAAAAACTGACGACCCATCAAGGCTAGAGTGGCAGTCTTCTGCTGTATTGATTACCATAATCCAGTGAGGGATCGATCGTTCTAATCACAACAGTAGACCAAAGGAACATCACTACACTAAAAAGGAACCTACCCTTTTTAGGGTTCCGTACCAAAAAGGTACAAAAGGAACCCTTATGGCGACGCTCTGTCCGTCTGTCTGTCTGTCACATTTCTAAATATCTCGAGAACTAGTTATTCCATCGACTTCAAATTTGGAATATCTATGAAAATCGTGACCTCTACAATCTGAAAGTTTTTTTTTTTTTATTAATATTAACTATAGAAAATGGCCAAAATGAAAGGGGGGCAAACTATAAATGTCAAGTTACTAGGTCAAGTGGGGTATCGTTAGAAAGAGCTCAAACTGTACATATCAAAACTATTTTTTATTTTTTTTTTCTGGAAAAAAAATATTTTTTTGAAGGAAAATGTAAAAAAATACAGTTTCTAACACCCATGCGTAATACAGCTGCTTACCACTTGTCTTGACATTAACAATCTGCTAATAAGCACAGCTAAGAAAGTATGAATTTTTGCCTTATACATAATATAACATCAGATATATCCAATTATAAAAGAAAATAGCTCACCCTGCCCGACCTCTGCTAATAAGACCCTAATCACTTACACTAATGATACATACTAAGCTTGTGTAAACCTAGCTTAATGCCTTCTAGTGATGGAATGTAAACCTAGAAAGTATGTGGCCAGTAATAACGGTGTAATTTTGGCGCGGGCGAAATGACCACTCTTGAGAAAACGGGTAAGAATGCTCAAGTACGCGACGATGTTGTTATTGTTGACATTTATTTACTCGTTACCTCCGCCGAATGCGTTCGTGCAACCAATAAAATGCATGCCATGACAATGCATACCACTCGACAGGGTTAGCGTCAGCACAGCAATCACCAATTTTTATATAGACAAAATAAAGAAAAAACTTGGTACATGGAAATGGTCAATAGAGATTGCCATTTCCCAAAACAAGCAAAAACAGCATTGTATAGCCTCTGAATAGAAATGTGCAAGTTGTAAAAAAAAATTAAACTGCACAGTTTCTTGGAATAATGTCATAGTCATAGTCATAGTACTTTATTCATGAACAATATAGCATTGTGTCTGAACATACAAAATAGTACATGAAAAGAAAGAGGAACAAATACTTAAAACTATAGGTAGTTTCAACTCAGTTGAGGCCACGCACACTATAACACTGTCATGTAAAGACAAGGAGATTTTGAAATTAGTGTTCTTACCGTGTACCGACTGCAGATTCAACAGTGAATTGCAAGAAAGACCAAAAAGTTTCTATTAACTATTTTGTTAAGAATTACGTCTATAGAACAATTTTCAAACAAACCAGAAAATAAAATATCTCTTATGTGATTAATTAATTGTCAGATTATGATTGTAATATTAATCGTAGAAATCGAAGATATTTTAAAAGATTGCCTTATTTTATCATCGTAGCTGTTAAAATGGTGTTTACCTATTTTTTTATTACTTATTAGCCAATGTTATTAGCAGACATAGAAGTCGCGGTAGCAATAACGTCAATAACATAGGGACATCCTTCCGATATAAAATATGTATATCGATAGCTGAATACTTATTTGGAAGTGAAATTTCATATGAGCTATAAAGTTCACCGAATAATACCATTACTGCTTTTAATACCATTAATGATAAGTATATCAATAAATAATAATGTTTTTCAAAAATATATTGATCGTTTTTTTACATTCACTCACTCATTTCATTCATTCATTTTTTTGCAATCAGTACTAATCTTCATTTAGCTGTGTGTGTTATCATTCACTTCAACCTCCGTGGAATTACCTATACACAAAAACAGACAAATCAACACTTAAGACATATTAAAATCAAATATTTCCTCTATGGAATAAAAACACCCTCTCAATAAAAACTGTTTCAATTTGTATTTGAATGCATTGTACTTAGTAATAGTTTTCAAATCTGGAGGTAATTTATTAAATATAGTAACGGCCTGGTGTCTTGTGCAATGCTCCTCTATTTTTGACAATGGACGGAAATTAACTTTTAAATTTTTGGTACGCGACAATTGACGCACCTCTTGTTCTACGTCAGTTTCATATCTTGTGATATGCTTTACAAGATCTGTTAGTAGAACTAGCACATACAAACTGGGTACCGTAAGGATACCTAGTTTTTCGAAGTATGGCCTGCAAGATGTTCGGTACGGAATGCGGAACATTATTCTGATAGCTCTTTTTTGAGCGATAAGAGCTCTATTTATATTATATTGGAAGCTGTTTCCCCATAGCATAATACTGTATCTCAGCTTGGACTCTATTAAGGCATAATAAACTATTTTGAGATGTTCTATGTCAATTTCATCTCTGAGCGTTCTCAGGGCGTAACACGCTGAGCTAACCGCGTTCTCAATAACATCTAACTCTTGTGTCCAGTTTAACTTAGAATCAAGACGTATACCTAGGAATTTTACACTATCCACTGTGTTTATGGATGCTCCATTCATAACGATTTCAAGCTTGTCATTTTTCTTAGAGTTTTGTTTAAAAAGAGTTATTTGAGTTTTATCACTATTTAGGCATAAATTGTTAATTGTGAACCATTTATAAAAGGAGGATAATGCAGTGGGAGGACACATATATTATATAGAGCGGCCAGAGGGTCTTACATGAGGAGTGTCTTTTCAAAAGGGCTTATTTCCATTTTTTCTTTTTTTAAACTATGATGCAGTTTTTCTTAGTATAGAAAATTACGCGTTGTTTTGAGATAAAAGTTCAAAAAGTCTCGCCTTGATCTTTAAAAAAAAGATTAACATCAAATTTGAAAAATGCGTAATGATTATTTATGTGGATAAACCAAGTATTACAACAACATTCATATCAACTAACGATAATACAAAATCCAAAAATAAAATAAAACTATTTTAAAATAATAACATTTACGCTACAAGGCCACAACAAAAGGGCTTAATTCCCAAAAGTTCGCATCAAAAGTGCTTAATTCTCAAAAACATATGGTAATTAAATATTTATTTAGGTACACATGTTACGTTTGATGTAATCATAGCATTAACGTCAACTTACAATATTACAATTTTGCAAATTAAATATTAATTTCAAAATCAATACCGTGGAATTATGTTTTTCTCGATTTCCCAAAAAAAGTTCAAAGTGGAAATAAGCCCTTTTGAAAAGACACTCCTCACATAGTTTACTGTTCTTAGTAGTTCGGCATCAGCGGTTCGTTGCGTTGCCCTCGGATAATGAGCCTAGCGAGAAAATCTAGCACTTTTCTAAATGAAATATCATAACTGAGTACGGCCCACCTGAGAGTAAGCACCGTAAGCAGTTACCGTAGCCTATAGACGCCTTATAGTTCAAAGGCCTGCCAACCTGCACGTTGCCGATCCTACTACCTTCTGTAGTTAGATACTTGTATTAGAGCGACAGTACCAATTGCGTTCGACACAAAGCGTAAACGATATCATGTTGGCTACGCGACCAGGTAACTCAAATGTTAAATGATGGTCGTTGCGGTAATCGGTTTTATCAAGCAATAGTCAACATTTAAAAATTGGATCTGCTGGCGTAGTTAATGTGCCCGCCAGTCGACGTCTTAATCCAGGGTCGCCGGCAGGCTCGGTAAATACTAATCTTTACCAAAGCTATTTGCCCAAAGAATAAAAAAAAAACAGACGGCTGAAAAAAATATTTTTCTACGTGAAATTCGCTGTAGGCAAATGTAGGTTTAGGTTGATTGCGATTGAAAAAACATTATATTCAACGGCGTTGAAAAAATATTTTAATTACATAAAAGAAGCAAAAGGGAATGAGAGATTTTAAACAGTTTTTTTTATTTTATTCAAGCAATCAAATTTAGTAGTAAGTAAGTAATTACATTGGTAATTATTCTTTCTTACACGATGTGCAAAGCACTTAATTCTGATAATGTGTTTTCATTAATTTTTTAAGTTTTTGCAACCTAAAACAACATGCTTTTAACTTTGCCTTTCGTCGTGTCTCGAGTGCCACTAGGTAAGCCTTTAAAATCACACCTGAATTGCTAGATAGAATCTTGCGCCAGTTTGGAGAAGTCGTCCTTGATAGTCGTTATGGGCGACTAGGTACAAATAGGTACTGATTTACTGCTGCTGGTATACATAGGTAAGTATTTTTTCACCACACCAACAACTGGTAAAGGCTTTCTTTGCTATTCGAAAACAGATAGCAAAATTGCATTTTATCCAAAAGGGAGCAAAGTAATTTCATACGAATTTTAACTCGGTGTCTTAATCTGGCTGCTAGATTTTACCTATAAATGATGATTTTGAATCATAAATATTGAATAAATTGATGGATTTCATTTATTTTGATGTTTTATAGTCAGTATTTTGTTCGTGTTAGTGTGGTGAAAAATTTTGTGTTTCACTCGGTGGCAAAGTTTGTTTAACCTTCGAGCCTTGATACCCTCGCAACGCTCAAGATTCCACTTTTTGAACCGTAACGTAACCGTGTCGAAACATAAAAATAATTAAGCTCGTATTAGGGGTGTGTTCTTTCAGAATATATCTAAATTCTACTTATTTGCTACTGACAAATTTCCCACTGAATTTTCCAGAGAATATTGATATGATATAAAAATAAAAATTATTTAATATTATAAATGGGAAAGTGTGTGCGTCTGTTTGTTTGTCCACTTCACGTTTCACTGAAAAACGGAGGGACGGATTGACGTAATTTTTTAAGTAGAGATAGTTCAAGGGATGGCCTCTTTCTAACCCGTCCCCTAAAATAGGGGGTGGAAGTTTGTATGGAGCATTCCGCAATATTCGTATTTAATGAGATCGAAGCCGCGGGCAAAAGCTAGTATGATATAAAAATAATACATACGTCATTGTAAAAAATTATGTCTGTTTTAAACAATCTATCAAACAATAATAGGTACGTCATTGAAGAAAACAATCATATTACAGAGTCTCCTGTCTAGGTTACCTACTCTCGGCGCGTAAGAAACGGGGACTCCATGCAGACTTATTTCCGTGGCCACTCGTTTGGAATAAATAAACAACCGGAGGCTTCAATATAGACGGAGCTTGATTTTTCCTTATTGGGCTCGCCACGTTAACCGATATTTCGATTGCGAATATCTCCTTGTTTCAATATTAGTTCTAGCTGATTATTGCTTGCTCATAGTGACAGCTGTCAATGGAAAAATATTGTTGCGGTTATACCATAGGTTGTAGAATCCCTTATAGATGTTTTTCCCTTGTAGTTATAGATGTCCCTTGTACGATATACAGGTGGGGCCTGTAACAAAAACAATAGTACATTGTGCAACAAGGGGAGGAACTTGAATATTATCAATCAATCAATCAATCAATCAATTATTTATTCGTGATAACTACAAAATACACAAGTAAGAAAACAGAAACAGCAAATAAAAGAAATTAAACATATAAGTTACCACGAAATGGTCCCGACTCAGCATAAAATGCTAACCCGAGGGTCAGCGCTGGTCTTCCGTCGGGACCACTTTGTTGGTCACGAACGCAGCTGTATTACTAACAAGAGTAAGTAAGAAAGACTCGAGTTTGTAATATTCATACTCCCCGAGTTACACACAATGTTTTTCATCACACTTGCAATATAAAAATTTGTAAAAAGATTAATAAAAGTTAGTTAAATACGGTACTAGAGATTTCATAACTCTCTTGGGAGAACGATTTTTCTATAACTCCCGCTCCGCCTGCGTGCAAAATAACATTTAGTGTGCGATTGTGATGAAAAAAATTAAACTGTGGGCTATACTCCTTAAACTGACCAACATTTGTTCAGCGACTTTTAATATTGTATTTATATAGATAAATTTAATTAACTGAGGCTTCATATAGGCAACATCCTGATGACTTACTGCCTCCGCTCAGGAAATCAATAGTCGCTTGAGGCGTTTCCTGGAAAACAGGAGTGGGCACATGATTTACAGGCATAAACAAACGAACAGTATCATTTCTCCAATGATATACAGGGTGTTTGGTCCATCGTTGGCCAAATTAAAATGGCGGATAGGTGGGGTTGTTCCCTATCTCACCACGCTTTCCAAAAAATTTTTTGACCGACGTGCATTTATTTTTTATTTTTTAGTTGTTTTGAAAAGAAAATCAGGACCAACTCGTTTCAAATTTTGCATCCAAATTTATTTAAACCAGTTTTCAGTGTTCATTTATATGTCAATACATATTAGAAAAAAACACAAAACAAAGACTTAAATATACCTAACTTAAACTAAACAATTTAATATAATTCTTATACACAACTTAAAACTACACAAATTAATATATATTTACAAATAGAAAATGCTCCCCAGATCCTCCTCGGAGGTGATGGTGCCCAGTAGGCTGGCAGCGTTGCCTTTTTGAATGGCCAAACTAATTCGCTGGCCAAAGTAGCTGCCAGCCCTCTGGTCACCGGATACGTCAACCAGGCGTTGCGATATTTCTTTCATTATGTTTTTAGCGCTTGGCCCCCACGGCCCAAAAGTTTCTACACCAAAAGGCGCAAATATATATCCGTCACTAAGGTATTTGCGCCTTTTGATTGCTTCTGCAGTTGTCGCCGCAGCTCCAGCATTAGACGAGGTCGCATGGAGGTGGGATGGCGCCAGCGTATCAACGCATGTCGCGTCCCATATCAGCGACCTCCCCAGCCTCCAGGGAATGAGCGTCATACCGTCAGGTCGCTTGCCGTCGTCACGTGCGATACCGTTCGGCTCTAGGATGGCCGGCACGCTGACGGAAGCAAGCGCCCTACGTATGACGTCATTCAGGGAGGCGTGGCGGGAGATGCGGCCAGCGCTCCTTTGACAGGAGAGGCCGTGGTGACCCAGCATATCAACGCTGGCACCGCAAAAACACTGGTGACATTCATTTGTCTTTATTCCCAGTCGCAGACAGGTGGCAAGTGTGAGAGTTGTTTTAGTCAGAAGGGTGCCAATGTTAGGGGATGGTAGTGCATGGAGCCAGAGCCCCGACTCTGGCTCCGATACTGCAAGGAGACGAGCTCGCTCTGACGGATTTTCGGCATTATCAATTAACGATATTAAAGTTGATCTACAGAGCGGCTCGTCCCACTGTTTTTGGGATTTCATTTCGAATGGAAATGAGGTATTAACGCAGGCTTGCGCCCAGGCATTTTTGGCTTCGTTCAGTGTCGTGGTACAGTCATTTCCTGCAGAAGGGCAAAAAATTTTATTCGCTAGGTCTTGAGTGCTGTGGAACGAAGACAAAAATGCCGGTAGGGCAACACTGATCACTTGCCTGATGCCCAGTCCCCCATGACGGATTGGCAAGGAGGCCTGGGTCCAGGCGCGGTTGTCTATGTTGATATTCAGAATTGATGAAAGGGTAGACTTTAGGGCGGAGTCTAAGGGTTCGATGACATGAGGAAATTTCCAAACGGGGCTACATCTAAGAATATAAGTGAATTTGGGTACGAATAAGCAAAATTTTATGATCACTAATGCCATATGAGCGTTGATTTTGAGGAGACGGTCCGAATAGGCTCGGTGAGTTTCTAAATGTTCACTAATGTTGGGTTCTATGGATTCAGGGAATATTGGAGCACCAAGGAGTCTCAGGGAAGTTTTGTCTATAATTTTGATGTTAGGAGCCAAAGTGTTAAAATTTAAAATAATGTTTTGCAGTTCGGTTTTCGGAAGAGGTTTATTTATAAAAAGTTCGCATTTAGAAAAGTTTAACTCTAGACCGATAGCGCTAAAAGAGTCAGTAAGAATTTTCAAATCATCTAAGACAGACTTCCAATCGCCACCTAATGCTCCGTCGTTTTGAATTTAGCTTGGAAATAATTAAATTTTGAATTTAGCTTGGAAATAATGGGGTGGATGGCAAGGCCGAAAACAGCTGGTCCAAGCGGGTCACCCTGCTGACAGCCCACAGCTGATGCCAATCGATGGGTTTTGAAGAGGAGGTGTGTGGGTTCGTTGTAACACTGCCATAGGTATTTGTAGATGAGAGGGGTGGTGTCTTGGACTTGTGTCAGCAGGGCGCCTCTATAAGTGCTAGAGAGATATGCAATTGTTATTGCATCGTGATGTGCATAGTTGCACTGCTTTATTAAAGTGAAAATTTCGGACATCTAACGCTTAGTTTATTTTTTATTGGCCCTCGAAGGTTTTACAGCATGTAAAAATTTTGCCAAAAGTCAACTTTGATTTGCAATGAAAAAAAAAATATAAAAGATTACGTTCTTAAAATTCTTTTACTAAATTGTGTGTTTTATCCTCTTTCTAATGATGTAAAATAATCCCGGAAAATCTTTCATAAACTTGATTTATCCGCGGTTATTGTAACGGACGCGACAGGCAAATCATCATTGCCCAAACTTGACGCCTCTTTTTAGGGTTCCGTACCAAAAAGGTACTAACAGGAACCCTTATGGTGCGACTCTGTCCGTCTGTCTGTCCGCCTGTCACATTCCTAAATATCTCGAGGACTACTAATGCTATCAACTTGAAATTTGGAATAGTTGTGAACATTGTAAACCTCTACAAATAGAAAGTATAATTTTTTTAAATATATTAATTTTAATTGTAGAAAATGGCCAAAATGAAAGGGGGCAAACTGTAAATTTCAAGTTACTAGGTCAAGTGGGGTATCGTTGGAAAGAGCTCAAATTGAACGTAAATAAGCTATTTTTTATAATTTTTTTGTTGTGGAAAAAAAAGAATTTTGAAGGAAAATGTAAAAAAAAATACCGTTCCCCCCCTTATCTCCGAAGTTTACCAACGAAAAATTATGAAAATTTTAGTAAACATTGTTTTTATGCTATATATTACAGGAAAAATATAATCGTGTTTGTATTTTGAATACTTTTTTTTTAATTCACAAAAAACTTTTCAGATTTTTACTTTCAATTTACCCACCCTTGCGGATGTATATCGTACTTCAAATTAATACGAGGTGTTACGTAAACCATCTTCTGTCCAATAAAGTAAAAACTGTTTAAATCGGTTAACATTATAAAGAATTATCCCTGAAAAACCAGGTCGCGCAAATTAGTTACCAAATTGACCGGGAGATGGCGCTATACACTCAGTCATTAGAGTTATATGAAAATATAAGATTATTTTTACTAGGTAGTTTGAAAGAAAGTTTGTACGGAACCCTCGGTGGGCGAGTCCGACTCGCACTTGGCTGGTTTTTTTTTTAAATCCCGTAAGTGACAAGCGGGTTTGTTTTCTCGATGACCGATGAAGTTTGCAGGTTATTAAGATTTAAAACTTATCTTACGTTAATTTGACCTTGGAGTTGAAGGTCAACTTTCACATTTCAGCGTGATAAGATAAGGAAGTGTTTCTGAAAACAACACGTGCAAAGCCGGTAAAGACTGTTATCTCCCTCTTACACAGCACAATAAGTGCAGTTGTCTCTCTCTTTCATGGGTTAGACGTCAAACTGCTCTACCAAAGGCCAGCAGTAGGGCTAGATAAGACTAGACTCTACTTAGGTAGTTGCCAACTTTTCATCATCGCACCGCTCGCCATCAACAGGGCGCTCATCCACACACCTTGCAACCTAAATGGTCGCGCACCGTGCGGTTTCAGAGGAATTATCTCCCACGAACGCTACGGCTGTGGAATGAGCTCCCTGTCGAGGTATGTATGGGGTTCTTCAAAAAAGAAGTGTACAAGTTTCTAATGAGTCAGATGCGACACCCCTTGAGTTGCAGGCGTCTATAGGTTACGGCGACCGCTTTCCATCAGGCGGGCCGTATACCTGTTCGCCACCGACGTGGTATTAATTTTTTTTTGTATTTACAAGAGTTTTTTTATCTAAAGACGTGATATCATATAACCTAACCACAAAATTAAAATTTTGAAAAAACCCCCGACTGCCACATAGTAGACGGTTCATCCGTTCGGGAGCTACGATGCCACAGACAGACAAACACACAGACAGACAGACAAACAGACAGACAGACAGACAGACAGACAGACAGACGGACAGACGGACAGACGGACAGACGGACAGACGGACAGACGGACAGACGGACAGACGGACAGACGGACAGACAGACAGACAGACGAAAAATATTTAACACTGATATTACATACATTTTTCGAAACGTCTTTCAGCGATAAGTTTCTGCGAGTCAGTGGGGTTATATGAGCAAATTATTATAAATTCATGTTGATTCTCCACGGCAGTGTATCTCAAAGGGTGCCATCTGTCTTTATTATTTCATGCCAGATTAATATCTTGGGACATGCTGTGTTGGGAGATTTGTGTATTCCTTCTCACAACGTGTGCAATAAATTGATATTTCTCGCTTGACGAACTTTTACATTATCAATTGGGAAACCGATTTGCCATATTCGTATTCGATTTGTTGGAAATGCGCAGTCGTAGATGTCAGTTTGCAAGACATGAATGATAGTCGTATGTCATACTTACGATTATTCGTGGAGTGTAGGTATTATGCTGAATACAAGCGCAAATTATTCCAGCAACCAAAACAAATTAAGTAATTTGGGCATAAAAAATAAGGTAAGGTATATTTCTACAAGATATCTTTTACAAATACAAAATAAACTCCGACATAGTGGACTGATTTTCATGAAACATGGCTAAGAACACTCCCGACTAACTCAGCTTTCAAACAAAGAAAACTAAATCTAAATCGGTTCATTCGTTCGGGAGCTACGATGCCACATACCACACCCACACAGACGGACAAACAGACATACAGACAGACACGTCAAACTTATAACACCCCGTCGTTTTTGCGTCGGGGGTTAAAAATAACCATAATTATCAGTACAGATGGTGTTCTCTTTTTGCACTAGTGCGAGAAGTGGTTCATTATATGTCAGGTCGAAACTTCGGAGGGCCATCTGTACTGAAAAACGTCATACGATACATGTGCCAAAAAGAAACTCGTAACTCGTGTCGATTTAAAATACTCATATAACCCGGCAACCTTCAACAAATGAAGAGTGAACAGGCATCTTCTGGGCGAGCTCACTTCTCTTCGTCTTTGCCTTTGGCTAGTCTGTGGCCAAGACTAAGCCCATTTATAATTAAAAAAAAACCCTTCGGTCGTATTTTAATTTGTAGCCACTCGTTTCGAATTTCCTTTTTTTCGCACTTGTATGGTAATGTACTACCTATTTATTATTCAACAACTATTTGTTAGCGGGATCATTTTGTGGTAAACTTGATAATTTTATTCTATATTGTGTAGGTATTCTTAGAGATATTAATCTTTCAATACATTTTAGTTTTAAGTTTATCATGAACAAATATTTGAACATGATTCTGATTTGATTCCGATTCTGATTCAGCAAAAAAGGATTAAATATTAAAGTAATGGTAAAAATACAAATTAAGCAGATTATTTAAAGCACGACAGATTGTTGGATAAAAAGTTCGTCCGCTTTTTGCCGAAATTATCCCAATGAAAAGCAAAAATTACGAGTCTTTGGGTTTCGGCCTAATCGAAGTTAATCAAAGGCAACTTTGACCCGACGCGCGGGTTGAAAAAAGGTTTCAGGTCGCACACAGGAGAATGACATTCAAATTCTATTCGTAAAATATTTGAATAATAAAATGGAATAGATATAGTTTACACAAAATGTACCTGATATCCGGAATACGAGGTCTCTGTATCAGTTATGTGCGTAGTTGTTTCGTGCGATAATAACTTTGTAATACATTACGAAACTAATACGTAAAATGGAACATTCAACACAAATGACGATAAATTAAAATACGAACGAAGAGAGTGTTTTAAATCAACAACATTTTCAGTAGAGATGGCCCTCCGAAGTTTCCACCTGGCATATAATGAACCACTTATCGCACTAGTGCGTAAAAAAAACTCCATCTGTACTGACTGAAATAAGTAGTACATTACGATACAAGTGCGTATAAAAGGAAGTTCGAAACGAGTGGCGATAAATTAAAACACGACCGAAGGCAGTGTTTTAAATCGACACGAGTTACGAATTTCCTTTTCGCACGTGTATCGTACGACGTTTTTCAGTACAGATGAGCCTCCGAAGTTTCGACCTGGCATATAATGAACCACTTCTCGCACTAGCGCGTAAAAAAAACACCATCTGTACTGAAAAAACAGTTTTACATGATTTTCCTAAAAATTGACGAAGGTATGTTCATTGCCATTGCTCGTTTGAATGCTGCATTTATTTCACTTTACGTATGAACTCCTCGATTCGAAATCTCGCTGTAATATACATATATGCAACTTTCAAAAGTTGAAACCGGAATAATATAGTTACTTCCGAGACTAAGAAAACAAGACTGGCGGTGTCCAGAAACTTACTCGTCGAATAAAGTGTTTTTAAACGTACTTGCGGAGTGCAAACAGGTCGGAGCGCCAGTTTTCATTCCTTTCAAAGTGCGGAAATTGTACTCACTTCATAAAATCTCGAAACTGTATTTGTAAAAGAAAAATGATCATTCGGAAGCACGAGCGCCTTCATTGTAGAGACGTCTCTATCCTAGTTTAAGCTCAATATTTTACTTGGTCACATTTATTAGCTTTTAGAGAGGGTTTATAAATAGGTAATTCTTTTGAGGATTTTATTCAGTGACATAATATGAGATTATTTTCCTATGACATATGAGTATATGTTTAATTATAATATAATAGTTTTAAATATGTGATGTGAAATTCGACAATACAAATCCACTTTATTGCACAACCTCAGAAATGTACATAGGAACACACACATTGCAATAAATTTTATTATTTACAATTATGTTTTTTGAAAGAAGTATTAGGTACCTACCTATTAGTGTACACTTGAATGTCGAGTCTTTCTGGTCCAGCAAAAGCAATAAATCGAGGTTTTTTATGTACCTAATTAATTGTGCCTAATAAAATGTCTTCTATTAGCGCGATAATGACTTAGATATGAAACAAAAATATATGGAAACGGATTATATTGCGTATAAATTTACAATAGATCCCAACGTTTCGAACCCATTACAGCGTTCGCTGTCTACGGGTCAATCACTCAATAATTAGTCTTATTTCATAAAATAGTGCCTGCTCTAATATTTGAGTCCGTGTTTGATGGAATTTAAGGAAAATGTTTGTTTGAAGTTACTTATTTATGGATGTTCCATTATAAATTTTATGAGAAAAAAAAATCTTTTAACCTAGTTTTCTACTTGTAAGAAGGCACTCAGTATCAAAATATGAATGCACAATTTTGTTCGCGCTCCCGATGCGACTTCCACTTGACACGGTGCAGAATTTAATGTAGCATTACGCTTTCTTTATAGTTTCCTGCGCCGTGCTTCTTGGCAAGTGGTACTTTTTCTATGATGCGCTGTTATTTTTCCCAGAAAATGCTCTGAATAGATTCGTACAAGATGTGCCTGATTACGCACGAGAGCTGTTGACTTTAATCAAAAGGGGTAACGGATTGTGCAGGAAAAATAAGGATGATGAATGGGCGTGTTTTAATAAACCTAGCTTACGGCTCCCCGAATTCGCCAAGGTTCATATTTCAGCAGTTTATTATGTACAGACGTTGTGTATCGGTACCGCCTGCGGGGTGTTGATTAATGTCACTGTGGATGTCAACCAAATTACGGGGACGTCTCTGGAGACATTTGTTGGAAATTATTGTGTGAAACACCTGAATTTAGAGTGTTCATATAGTTTGATAGTTGTAGTAACAACGACCTCTAACTTGATTTATTACTCTCCTGTTTTTCTGGGAACCTTTGAGCGTTTTCGAATTACCTGAATAAAAGCCAATTATCGCCACAGTGTAGGTTCCGCAGAAGTATTGTCACTACAATCTATACATCCAATGCACCTAGTTAACAGCAGCGGCCGGTCCATACAAGCCGATTCCCACAGGCTTGCCTAAAATTGATTTCTAGTAAAGTACCTAATGTTAAGATAGGTTTCATTCTGCTCAGTGTTGCCTAGCAGAAATTTTCACCAGCCGCCACTGCTAGTTAATTAATGAATTATCTGCTCATTTTAAACCAATGTCATGTACCGCCGGAAAGTAACTAAAATTGCGAAGTTTGCTGATTGGAAAATGTCGGCAATTTATCGGAAATAATTTTTTCGACTAAAAAATTAAATGGCCTAAATTTTCCATAATTTCATTCTGAAATGTTCGTCAACCTTTTCGGAACATACCGCAACTTGAACAATTATATTAAAAACCGGCCAAGTGCGAGTCGGACACGCCCACCGAGGGTTCCGTACAAACTTTCAATGGTTAAAATAATCATACTACTCATACTCATTATTCATTTATTTGTAACGCCATTTTACACGTCAAGATTTGATTTAAAAAAATAATATTCATTATTAATACAACAATGATGACACAACTGATGTCATGTAAACATGTTACATATGTACATACATGATACAACTGATGTCATGTAAACATGTTTTTACTAATAAATAATAATAAATAATAAACAATAATACTTAGAGAATAAATATACAAAAGATTGAAATTACAAAAAGTTAGGCAACATTCACATAAAAAATGCACAAAAATATTTTTCTAATTAGGTAATAAAAAAATTATCATAAGTGTAGAACGGGTGCTCGACCAGTCAATTTTTTAAGCGATACTTAAAGTTCGACACACTAGGCGCTTCAACCACATATTGCGGCAATTTATTATAGACGGCAGGGTCCATCACATGTGTTAATTTGTTGGATTTCGCCAATTTACGGTCGATACCTACTAACTTTCCGGCATTTCGAATGTTGTACTTGGAACACATGTTAGTTTTGTCACAGAATATATAATAGTACAAGTACAGAAGGCTCACTCCTTTGATGTTCACAAAATGCCGCCATTCTAAATTCTTACCTACTTACATTAACAAACGGACCACATGCGAGCAGCTAACATTGAATTTTTCCCCTCACTAGCTCGGAAACACGTGTTTTGTCCTTTAATACCAGCGGGTAAAAATGCATTTTACCCGCTAGTGGGTAAAGTAATTTGACCTTGAATAAATTCAAATGAACTGCTTTAAAATTGATAAAAGTAGGTGAATCTAGTAATAAAGATCATTTACTACCTGTGGAACTACTGGAAGCAGTGATAAACGCATTTTTTGCGTTGTAGTTTCCTCGCTACAAGTGAGGGGAAAAGTTTTGTGTTACACTCGGGTGCAAATGTATTTTACTTCTCGTGTGTTAAAAAACTCGCAAGTTCAGGATTCTATAAATTTCTATTATACAAATAACTATTATTGCGCCGCGCGAAGGTCGCCAATGAATGGGCCGCGAACTCGCGGCCGCTGACATGTACTTGTAGCGCGGTGATAGAATCGTGGAGTGAGCCGCCCCTGGTTTTGTATGCTGCCAAGTTCTCTCTTACATAAATGGCTACCTGCATGATAACTATTGCAGGCAGTGTAAGGATTCTTATTTTTTAAAGAGTTCTTTGGCCGGAATGTCTACAGGTACCTGAGCAACGATCCTGACAGCTCGTTTCTGAAAGCAAAAGACCCTCTCCCATTCAGCACAACGTCCCCAGAGCTCCACACCGTACTGTATTAATGAATGGACAGTGGCGAAATAGCATGTCCGGGCTACTTCTGGAGCCACAGACTTTGCGACTCGACCTAAGGCAAAGCACGCACTGCCCAGACTACCACACAATTTATCTACTTGCTGATCCCATTTTAAGCCCTGATCAATCTTTAAACCTAGGAAAGTAGTCGTGGATGCCTGTTCAAGTATTTTCCCATTAACATAAACTATCAACGGCGTGGTCATGCGGCCCGCAAGATTAAAATGCACAAAGTGAGTCTTTTTTGAGATTTAAAGCTAAGCCATTCCATGCGAACCATTGAGACAGCTGAGTTGTCGTTTCATTCAAGGCTCGCTGAAGACTTTCAGACGTTGGTGCAGTAACTATGGCAGCAACATCATCGGCGTACATTAAAATATTGGCAGCCTGTATCGCAACCGGTAGGTCGTTGAGGAGAAGTGAAAAAAGTATGTTAGATACTGACGATTCTTGCGTTGCCTCTGAGGGATCTGATCTTATTTTTTCACTATCCCCTACCACAATTGGTACTCATATAAGACTTGTCTAGAAGCACAGTATAATAAAGAGTACTATCGTACAGTGTGGCCACCCCCGTTCCCCGCTGAAAGTGCCGCCAAACCCCTCTCGGTTACCTCACAGTTACCGCCTGTCAATAACACGAACAGTCGACCTGTCATATTTCACTCATACAAGCATAGTACGTTCACCTACACGATCTAAGACTGTGTGCTAGGAATGCGCCTCTTTCAATATATTTTGATCGCCAGTGTCCGAGGTGTGCTAAGAAGCAAAGAAGATCGAGTATTATAGAGTAAAATGTGTAATCACAGTGCATAGACTGCCATCTCTCGACGTAGGCTTAAGACTTTTGAACCTCAGTTTTGACAATTTGGCCCATATTCTTAGCTTGATATGTTTTAAAATTTAAAATATTAATATTAGCGCCATCTAGCTGAGCCCTTCTTCTGTGTGGTAGAGTACGGAGGTAAGTACGTTTGTTTCTTAGACTTTATCTGTCTATACGGAGTTATATATGTCTTTGGCTAGAAGTATAGGTACTCTAATGAGTATTATTGTATTTAGCGCCGTCTCTCGGCAAAATTTACTAAGTGATTTACGCGACTTGAGACTTGTGCGAACCTTTAGGCATGGAAAGTCACATGAAAAGTTGTCGAAACTAATAATAGATGGCGCTGCATTTGAATTTCTTGACTGATAACTCTAATACTAAATTGAATATACTCTAAGGTAGAGCAGAGTCTAACTGGGGAAGTACCTCCGCTTTACAAAAGACCGCACTCAAGTAGCACTAGACTTTACTCATTGTTGTGTTTCTGCCGGTGAGTAAGGCAGCCAGAGCTCAATGAAGGTGCGGTATGCTGACGACGGGAAGACCTACGGAAGTAATTAATATAATACAATAGATTGTCCTTTGAGTCGTCGGCACCCAGGCCCCTTCTAAGTACAGGTTTGTACAAGTTTCTAATGAGTCGAGTCGGCAACGCACATGTGCCACTCCTTGAGTGGCAGGCGTCCATAGGTTACAGTGACCGCTTTCCATCAGGCGGACCGTATGCCTGTTTGCCATCTACGTGGTACAAAAAAAACTCTCGACGAATTCACCTTAAACATTAAAAACTAAATCAAAATCGATTGATTCGTTCGGGAGCTATGATGCCAGACAGACATGTCAAGCGTCAAACCTATTATTATTGTAATTATAACACTCCGTCGTTTTTGCGTTGGTGGTTAAAATTAAGAAACCTCCTTCAAAACTATAATAAAACACAACTTTCTATGAAAACTGGTCAAGTGCGAGTCGGATTTCGATATTTTCATACAAAAAGGTCATGAGCCGCCTGACGACATGTGATGGCAACGTACACTAAATTTCGTATTCAAGATTTTGCGTATATTTTGGAAACTATAAGAGATAGAGCAAATAGACTTCAGATTTTGGTTGTCGGTGGCACAATTTTTTTGTTTTCGTATATATACACCATTTTTTGGATCTATGTGGGCAATATTATGGTCAGTGCAGTTCTAAACAGTCTTAAGCGCCTCCTCTTTAGTAGGAACTTAAGTCATTTTGGCAAATGATTAAAATTTTTAACAATTTCTAAACAGAAATTAATTTCTTTCTACCTGTCCATGGCGCTCACAAAATTTCAAAACATTTAGTAAGTACAGCAGCGGCAGTGAGTGAAAATCTCAATTTTAGTTTTTTTCTCTTAAGTCCGACTTACGCTTGACTGTAGATTTCTAATAGGTTTTCCTGTAATCTACAGGTTGTAACGACCCGATGTCCTCGCCTCTTACAAATCTATGTATATAATTATATGAATAATCTGACTTTGTTTCTCTTAGACAATTGTCTATGTTAATTTTGTGTTGTATGATTTCTTAATAAGTAATATTCTAATCAAATAGTTACACTATTTGAATGCAGTATTTGTAAAATTAAATATGCTTAGAAACAAAATTCCAGGAAATTAAAAATATCACTGTTGCTACCCGCAGCACAAGGCCACGCTGGGGAGATCACACGATAGAAAAATAATAATTATTCCCGGAATTCAAACGTACATAATTTACAAAGATCAACATTTCTAAAACTGTTGCCAAAAGCGTTATTATCGAGGAAAGCAGTAAATCGGGATAAAAATATGAAAGTTAGCGTAATTTACAAAATCAAACATTCCTTACACTATTGCCGTAAGCGTTGTTATGGAGGAAAGCGGAACTTTGGACGAAAAACTTCAACCAATGAGACGCTAGAGAATCGCGTCCCGGGCGTTTGGGGAGCGTCACCAAGAACAGCGCATGCGTCATATTCGGGGGAATAAAACTCTGAGCGCAGCGTCAGATGGGGTCATTAGGTTCGGGAACGTTGAAGACAAAACATTATAATAATAGGTAATTCGATTCGAGGAGCTTGAAGAAGTACTTTGTGACTACGGAGGAGGCTGGAGCTAAGGTGCGCATAGTTCAGAAAAAGGAGTTTTGGTGAGTAGGCCAATAATTATGAAGAATGGAGGAGCTTGGAGCTAGTCATCGAAGGCGACATAAAGAAGACCTTCCGACATTAAGAAAACAGGTACTAATTATTCTTTAATAATTTTAGTGCGCAAGTGAACTACATAATTAATTACGTGACGGTTTTTTATTGGCATTTGTATGTGTGTTATTTAAATAATACTATAGAGTTCGTGTGTCATAAACTTAAGGAACCCGCTTTAAGTATGTAATTGCAATAAAACTATTTCAGCTAGATAAATACCTTTGTACGTTTACATTCCGTCGGGACACTAGCTTGCTTTTATAGAGAAAATATTTCACTAAACAATTCACTAAGACACAATCACAGCTTATAAACAATACTTATAGCTTTCCATTATCTTTCACTTACACAAAAAGTTAATAAAGTGTTGATAATTTAAAGGTTTAACTATACATCCCGGCTCTGTGTTGTGCCTACAAAATAAACAAGTAAGTCCGTAAGATCAGATCTTCGCGAATACAATCTTAGTTCAATTATTACACTGATAGAATACAAATATACTTTCACCACGTAGTTAGCGTTTGCGTTGTATTTGCCTATCATTATGTATCAATTACAAACAATTTAGATTAATAAGACATCGCGTTAAACCGAGCGAAAAACGACATGCGATTTATTCCTGTGACGTAATAGAACTAAACCGCTCGTGCATTTGATACCAGCCAGCGCGGGTCTTGACCTTCGAATTTCAAAAATGGCGGATGATTTTGATCGCGTATCGCGAGAGGGCGCGAATTCTGTACTTTCGATATTCTATTTAGCGTACTAATATATATTCTGTGATTTAATCCAATATCGTGTTTCAATGTGATCTAGTAGTTGTTTTAATATTTACTGTGTATATGAATAGTGATTTCTTAGTGTATTCCTAAAAGTCGATAATAATTTGGATTGCACGTTCGACGCGAAGCGAGGCGGACGGCCATTTTAAACTACACTGTGTGTCCAGGACTAGATAACTTAGCGCGTCGGGGTCAACTTATACTGGGCATGTTGTTACTGTGTTTATTTGAATTTAAAAGTTATTTTATATGATATGTACATTAAATAAGTAGGTAAGTGTCATTCAATTATACGTATTTTCTATACTACGTCGGTGGCAAACAAGCATACGGCCCGCCTGATGTAAAGCGGTTGTTAAAAGAGAACGCTTATATTCCAACGCTAATAGGTAAATTATTTGATTTGATTTGATTTACAATTAAGCAGTTTTACTTTTGATTATGAATTATAGCAAGACTGAGCAATCTTGATACTGTAGTATAAATTTAAAGATGATAAATAAATAAATAAATAAATATTATTGGACATTCTTACACAAATTGACTGAGTGTAAAGTATAGAAGAGAGTGATATTTTTTTGTTTAGTGTTCTGAATTACGGTTTGATAAAAGAAGTGACTTTACGATGTTTTCCTAAGGAAATAACTATATCATAATAACATGTGATTAGATGATTATTTTGCTTATTATGTATTTTGATTACTATTTGAGTATAAATAATATATTTAATGTGTACAAATGTTACTCGTCAATATAAACAACAAATACGATGAGTTAACACAGACTTATTGCATTACTGAAATATAATGAATATGGGGAATTATGTCACAAATATTATATATAACATGTACAAATGTTACTCATCAATATAAACAGCAAATATGATGAGTTAACACAGACTTATTGCATTACTCAAATACAATGAATATGGGGAATTATGTCCCAAATGATATATTTAATGTGTACAAATGTTACTCGTCAATATAAACAACAAATACGATGAGTTAACACAGACTTATTGCATTACTGAAATATAATGAATATGGGGAATTATGTCACAAATATTATATATAACATGTACAAATGTTACTCATCAATATAAACAGCAAATATGATGAGTTAACACAGACTTATTGCATTACTCAAATACACTGAATATGGGGAATTATGTCCCAAATGATATATTTAATGTGTACAAATGTTACTCGTCAATATAAACAACAAATACAATGAGTTAACACAGACTTATTGCATTACTCAAATACAATGAATATGGGGAATTATGTCCCAAATGATATATTTAATGTGTACAAATGTTACTCGTCAATATTAACAAATTAGATGAGTTAACATAGACTTATTGCATTACTGAAATATGATGAATACACTATGCAACATATTACTAAAAGTTCTTTATGGGGAATTATGTCCCAAATAATATATTTAATGTGAACAAATGTTACTCGTCAATATAAACAACAAATACGATGAGTTAACATAGAATTATTGCATTACTGAAATATAATGAATACATTATGCACCATATTCCTAAAAAGTCCATATGTGGACGATCCTCTCTCACGTATGTTGAATAACATCATTGTTATAATTTTACCATCTATATTATTTTCTTTTCTATATTATTATTAGCTGTTTCTACTTAAAAGATTTTGAATATTTGATTGAAATTAATTTTAATAATGTTTTTTAACATTTATGAAATATCAGTTCATTTTGATGGCACGAAGTAAGATCTTTATTATTTCTTCACTGCTGTTTGATATGAAATATCAGTTCATTTTGATGGCACGAAGTAAGATCTATGTTATTTCTTCGCTGCTGTTTGACATAATGTTCAGGTGGACATTTTATGGTTTAAATGCACTAACCGAGCGGAACGCAGAGTTAGGAGTCGTACTGTATAATAGAAACAGTCGATTCGCGCAACTTATACCTAATGAATTGTATTCCTGCCTAAGGTCATATTAAGGCTAAGGCCTATTACAATTATTACCTAAGGGTAAAAATGATCTACGGATCTGCCATCAAAGCTTACAGTCTGACTAAGGTCATATTAAGGCTAAGGCCTATTACAATTATTACCTAAGGGTAAAAATGATCTACGGATCTGCCATCAAGGCTTACAGTTTGACTAAGGTCATGTTAAGGCTAAGGCCTATTGCATTTATTACCTAAGGGTATAAATTGATCTACGGATCTGCCATCAAAGCTTACAGCTTTTGGGAATGGGTTATGGGATTAGCTTAGAGTGAAATGAAGTAGGTAGGGGTTTCTGGTGAATACTTGACGTTTCAATCATCGGAATACCATTAGGAATTGTGAAACGTTTTCTAGCCATTCGCTGAGTCTTATACTCCTAGGAATAGGGAGGTAGGGATTAGGAAGCCCAATCAAGGGACTTTCCCACAGTGATTGGTTTAGGGAGACTCCATACCCCACCTAGTATAGGAAGCGTTAGTTTTAGCATTCAGATTTTATTAGATTAAATTCCATAACTTTAGAGTCACTTCGGCTTATCCGACGCTTCTCGTGCGACAGGAGTCACAAGTAGGAGTTGGGGATTTTTACCAAAAACCTTTTTTATGTTTATGTATTTATTATTTACATCGTTACACCTGGAAGGACTACAAGGACCACTGTTTCTACTCCAGTTGAGCTACTGCTATTGTCAACCAACTCCAACGATTGACGAGAGTTCCAGTATCCAGATTCTGCAGTATAGTACAATTACATGAATGAGTACTTAACTAAATTATTATTGTGTTTGTTATATTACATTGATTAAAACATGTTCTTTGTTACTTTGCTTTTGTTATTTATCTACTTCTCATAATAATCTAACTTTAATATAATCTAACTTTCTAAGATCTAAAACTTTATAGTAAATTACCTTTAATTAATTATCTAGTTTCATTAAATTCCAGTTTTGTAAGGTATGCCACTCTCCTCCTTGTTAAAGAACCAGGGGTTACTACGCACAACTACGGGGTCCTACCATTTACTAGACGATCACATCACTTTTATGGCCAAACGTTTAAATGCAAGACAGAGACAGATAGTTAAAGTAGATTTGCTTTTAGGGTTCCTTGAGATTTAGATTAGTTATTGGGTCAGTGGGTCTTTGGGTTTAAGGTAACGTTTAGGTGGGGCGAGGGGGCTTTTACAATTTGGTGGCGCCATGACCAGGATTATTATTTACTGAACTTAAAATTATTACCATTAGTAGGATGTATTTAAATGTGTTTCGATTTGTTTGTGTCTTTGTTTTGCTAGTGGCACGCGAGTGTCACAATTTGTTGCCGTGTTACGGATGCAAAGAGTTGAGAGTTGCATATTTATTATTACCTTTCTAACATTGTTTTATATTTTTAGGTCTACATTACTAACCATGTTCTTGTGAAAAGGTGGGTCAAGAGTTTACTAAAAGTGGGGGCAGGTTAACTGCAGCAAGATTGAATTAAAGCTATATACTGTGATGTTATTCCATTATTTTCTTCTTCATACATAGTATAGGAAAGTTAAAAGTCTCAAAATGAAGAAAATATCAGGCAAAAGATATAAAAAGTAACAAAAATTGGTAAGACGATAATAACCATTCACACAGCAGTTTATATTATATCGAGGTAAGTGAGCATGTTTGAAATATGTCTTATTCGTGTTTACTTAAACGTAACTTTATATATTTATCTTATCGGATTTATATTGTATTCGATTGCAATTGGAATTTTCTTGTGGATTATGCTACTGCATAGTTGTCGTTTTGATATTTCTACTTTTATTTTAGAAGATTACTTGTGCTAGTTTGTCGTAGCTATTCTTGGAAACTAGAGACATAAAACAATTCAGCTTTTCAATTAACAATTATATGAAAATTATGATCTTTACATACAAGAGTACATTTATAGATAATATTTAGAGGCAAGTAATTTTGCAAATTTTTCTATTTTTAAATATATTAGTCTCTTAAACTTAAGTAATTACTTGTCAGATCATATTAGTTTATTATTTTGATCAAGTATACGTAATATTGCACTTCAAGAAAATTAATTTTTACATTCAAGAGATTGTATGTCTTATATATTCGAAATTTACATAACCACTTATCAATTCTAAGCGGTTGTTGTCTATTCAGTTACGCAATAATTTCACTTCTATGTTTGATTATTATCATACTGTGTTCGATTATTTCATATTCTTATGTTTTGATAAAATATAAAAAGAGATTTGTAGAGATCGGAGGATCTAGTGGTGTCAAAGCTTAATTCATTGTACCTGTCAGTAAGACACAGATAATCAAGTCAGGTAAATCTTAATAGTGTCATTATTGTCATTTTACACCAATTTCATAAACTTAAATAAACTTTCATTAAAAGGCTAAAGAGTAGGAAAAATAAATCAATATTAGACTTAAAAGGGTTTAATTTTCAGAGCTGGTTGTTTGTATGTACGTATGTAATGGGTATGTTTGGGATCATTTAGAATTTATTTACCATCTATTCAATTTTATCAAAATCTATGACGTGAATAATTACTTAGATTTGAATACCAACTTAGCAATAACCTCCGTTTAGAAATTTACAATGATTCCAATTTTCAATTTCAAATTTACAACTTAGCAATAACCACTGTTAAGCATTTCCTATTTTTATGGTTACTAAATTTCATCACTTTCTATATTTATAGTTCATTAATTTCATCATAATCTTAAGATAACTTTAATCACTATTGAAGGAAGAAAGTAGTGCAATAATTTCAGTTTAATCGGCATCTAATTTAAGAATTTAGAATTAGTTTTTCGACGTATATGATTATTAAATCTGTCAAGATGACAAAATTTAATTAACAAGGGGGTAAGTAGGTCAAAGTATAAAGAAAATCAGTTGTATGGAAAATGTAAGTGTATGTGTATGTATGTTATTTTCGTTTTCGTTTGCCTCAACGGGTAAACTAAATTCAATTCGCAGGGGGGCATATATGCCGGAAATTATAATTGTAATTAAATAGTTTGCGTATGCAACGGATACAGTACATTGTAAATGTATGTGTATGTTATTCTTGTTTCCGATTAACTTAGTTAATAACTGTGATATCAGTATCATCATCTTCATAAATATAATAAATATATAGGATTTATATCATAAAAATATTTTAAAAACAAGTTCTAGTAGTTTTATAATTTTGAATTATCATTTTATAAGAGTTAGTTAATAGTGTAAAACTTGCGATGTCATGGGGGCAAGTTTTATTACGAAGTAACTTTTATTAACATATCTTTTGAAATATTTATTAGAGAAACGTTTATCTGTCAATAATTGAGAGTAGACTTTAAAGTATAAAATTAATATGTTTCACAATTTTAATTTAAGTCGAACTTATACTGAAAATGTTACGCTGAAACAAAAGAATCCCGAATTAATCATAGCTACTGTTACAATGATTTGGGTACAGGAAAAAACTAAAGGAGAGCGATTCGTAAATTAAAGAAAAATATAATAGGTACCTATACTTATGACATATGTATATATTTTTAATGTGACATTTAATTGAAAATTGAGATAGCTACAATAAAGAAAAGAGAGCTATTCAATTATGATATCATACATTTTTGTACTGTCATTATCTAAGTGGGCTTGCAGGTATGACAGAAACAGTAAAAATGAGCGTATGAGGAAGGATGGAATCTGAATGAGTAGTATAAATGAGAGAAGAGAGGTTTAGCTAGATGAATAGATGGAGTTCGGTTGAAGATATGAAGGGTTTCCTCATGTTTGCAAGTCTGAGAATAGTGACGGCAGTTATTGGAATTTTAAAATGGGGAAAGGGTTACACAAACTTGTTACCACGAGAGTTAGGTGTTAGGATAAATAATTTATACCTTTTACAGGTACATTCTTTTGGTAACAACATACTCTACACGCTGCTAATAAACAAACCAAACACACCCTGTGTCTTTATGGGATGAATCAGATAATCTTGTTTGGCATGAAATGTGACTTAACATAAAATCATATTTGTAAAATTGTCAATATGATTGGAGTGTTGATTGTCTGATTACTCTTATAATTATACATAGGACATATGCCGAGAAAGGAGGAAAATTATTGACTAGTATTGAGTTGTGGACTGGTTTTTCGAACTATGGGGAGAACAATTGTCGGTGGTTACCTGAGAAATTGAAAGGCTTTTTCATTCTAGTAAAGAGATTTTTGTAGGTTCATAATATCTGGGCAATGTAGATAGCGGGTTACCTAATCGTGCAATGTGATTTAACTACCCATATGAGGATGCAAAAATTTTACCATTAGGGTACATTTGATTCACAACCAAATGCTTTATTGGAATGGGAATTCTGGCTGGTGGCAATTTGACTCATGTGTCTGGATAACCATTAAGTTCATAATTCGTGCTGGATCAGTGAGGTTCCTTTGAATATTGGTCACTTTTACTCACCACAACTACGAAAAGGGGAAATTGAAAATTTCAATAACTGAATTTACTTTGTTGGTTATTTTCGATTAACATTAATCAAATTATTTACTATATTTCTCTTTATCTGTACAATACATAGTTTCTTTGATTTAAGAATAATTTAATAGGAACCAAGTATTTCCAATATTTATATACTGCTAATTGTTACTGTATGTAAGAAATATTTACATGAAATATGTTATATATTTAAATTTTACGTACATACATCTCCCATTAGCGAGAATCACTCTAGGCAATAAGAAAGTTTCCCTAACTATTATTATTTCAGTCATCAGTGAAAACAGGACAAATAATCTAATTAACTGTTCCATAAAGTGTCCATTTTATTTGAGTTAATTGGAAACTTGTATAAATTAATGCTAATGCTAAATAGCTGTTCTAATATAAATTGGGACGCATAGAACATTCCTGCCTGTATCTAGGACAATTTAATCAAAATAAGATTTGTTCACAAAAGTTGAATTATAATTAACACTGGCCTCGAGATTGGCAGACTTTGGAATCATCATTCCATACTCATAATATCACTAACATTAAAGTTATCCTGGAAGTCAAACAATTCTAGCACTGACTAGTGGAACACGATGTCAAGTGGAAAATCTACGATACTCGGAAAGTAGATTGACACATGCATATAGAATTTATAGTTTGGAATCTCGGACAACTATCGATGGCCATGGCCAACCCATTCAACACATTTCACATGGCATTTGAGTCTAAGGGCTTGTCATTCAAAAGGCTAGTCCAACAAGAATTTGTCTTAGTATTTAAAGATAACCAAAAATGGATATCCAAATAGATATTCAGTTTCCTAGATAATTCAGGAATTAGTTGGAGCGGCTCTCATATAGAGGTTTAATTTATCGAAGTACTCATCCCAGAAACATATCATATTTTACCGGAATTAAAGGGTTAAGACAACGATATCTCATTTTGAATAAAAACATTTGTGCTCCGAGTCAGGTTTGAGAAACCATTCTCTATGCACAAATGTGGGGGCAATTGTAACGACCCGATGTCCTCGCCTCTTACAAATCTATGTATATAATTATATGAATAATCTGACTTTGTTTCTCTTAGACAATTGTCTATGTTAATTTTGTGTTGTATGATTTCTTAATAAGTAATATTCTAATCAAATAGTTACACTATTTGAATGCAGTATTTGTAAAATTAAATATGCTTAGAAACAAAATTCCAGGAAATTAAAAATATCACTGTTGCTACCCGCAGCACAAGGCCACGCTGGGGAGATCACACGATAGAAAAATAATAATTATTCCCGGAATTCAAACGTACATAATTTACAAAGATCAACATTTCTAAAACTGTTGCCAAAAGCGTTATTATCGAGGAAAGCAGTAAATCGGGATAAAAATATGAAAGTTAGCGTAATTTACAAAATCAAACATTCCTTACACTATTGCCGTAAGCGTTGTTATGGAGGAAAGCGGAACTTTGGACGAAAAACTTCAACCAATGAGACGCTAGAGAATCGCGTCCCGGGCGTTTGGGGAGCGTCACCAAGAACAGCGCATGCGTCATATTCGGGGGAATAAAACTCTGAGCGCAGCGTCAGATGGGGTCATTAGGTTCGGGAACGTTGAAGACAAAACATTATAATAATAGGTAATTCGATTCGAGGAGCTTGAAGAAGTACTTTGTGACTACGGAGGAGGCTGGAGCTAAGGTGCGCATAGTTCAGAAAAAGGAGTTTTGGTGAGTAGGCCAATAATTATGAAGAATGGAGGAGCTTGGAGCTAGTCATCGAAGGCGACATAAAGAAGACCTTCCGACATTAAGAAAACAGGTACTAATTATTCTTTAATAATTTTAGTGCGCAAGTGAACTACATAATTAATTACGTGACGGTTTTTTATTGGCATTTGTATGTGTGTTATTTAAATAATACTATAGAGTTCGTGTGTCATAAACTTAAGGAACCCGCTTTAAGTATGTAATTGCAATAAAACTATTTCAGCTAGATAAATACCTTTGTACGTTTACATTCCGTCGGGACACTAGCTTGCTTTTATAGAGAAAATATTTCACTAAACAATTCACTAAGACACAATCACAGCTTATAAACAATACTTATAGCTTTCCATTATCTTTCACTTACACAAAAAGTTAATAAAGTGTTGATAATTTAAAGGTTTAACTATACATCCCGGCTCTGTGTTGTGCCTACAAAATAAACAAGTAAGTCCGTAAGATCAGATCTTCGCGAATACAATCTTAGTTCAATTATTACACTGATAGAATACAAATATACTTTCACCACGTAGTTAGCGTTTGCGTTGTATTTGCCTATCATTATGTATCAATTACAAACAATTTAGATTAATAAGACATCGCGTTAAACCGAGCGAAAAACGACATGCGATTTATTCCTGTGACGTAATAGAACTAAACCGCTCGTGCATTTGATACCAGCCAGCGCGGGTCTTGACCTTCGAATTTCAAAAATGGCGGATGATTTTGATCGCGTATCGCGAGAGGGCGCGAATTCTGTACTTTCGATATTCTATTTAGCGTACTAATATATATTCTGTGATTTAATCCAATATCGTGTTTCAATGTGATCTAGTAGTTGTTTTAATATTTACTGTGTATATGAATAGTGATTTCTTAGTGTATTCCTAAAAGTCGATAATAATTTGGATTGCACGTTCGACGCGAAGCGAGGCGGACGGCCATTTTAAACTACACTGTGTGTCCAGGACTAGATAACTTAGCGCGTCGGGGTCAACTTATACTGGGCATGTTGTTACTGTGTTTATTTGAATTTAAAAGTTATTTTATATGATATGTACATTAAATAAGTAGGTAAGTGTCATTCAATTATACGTATTTTCTATACTACGTCGGTGGCAAACAAGCATACGGCCCGCCTGATGTAAAGCGGTTGTTAAAAGAGAACGCTTATATTCCAACGCTAATAGGTAAATTATTTGATTTGATTTGATTTACAATTAAGCAGTTTTACTTTTGATTATGAATTATAGCAAGACTGAGCAATCTTGATACTGTAGTATAAATTTAAAGATGATAAATAAATAAATAAATAAATATTATTGGACATTCTTACACAAATTGACTGAGTGTAAAGTATAGAAGAGAGTGATATTTTTTTGTTTAGTGTTCTGAATTACGGTTTGATAAAAGAAGTGACTTTACGATGTTTTCCTAAGGAAATAACTATATCATAATAACATGTGATTAGATGATTATTTTGCTTATTATGTATTTTGATTACTATTTGAGTATAAATAATATATTTAATGTGTACAAATGTTACTCGTCAATATAAACAACAAATACGATGAGTTAACACAGACTTATTGCATTACTGAAATATAATGAATATGGGGAATTATGTCACAAATATTATATATAACATGTACAAATGTTACTCATCAATATAAACAGCAAATATGATGAGTTAACACAGACTTATTGCATTACTCAAATACAATGAATATGGGGAATTATGTCCCAAATGATATATTTAATGTGTACAAATGTTACTCGTCAATATAAACAACAAATACGATGAGTTAACACAGACTTATTGCATTACTGAAATATAATGAATATGGGGAATTATGTCACAAATATTATATATAACATGTACAAATGTTACTCATCAATATAAACAGCAAATATGATGAGTTAACACAGACTTATTGCATTACTCAAATACACTGAATATGGGGAATTATGTCCCAAATGATATATTTAATGTGTACAAATGTTACTCGTCAATATAAACAACAAATACAATGAGTTAACACAGACTTATTGCATTACTCAAATACAATGAATATGGGGAATTATGTCCCAAATGATATATTTAATGTGTACAAATGTTACTCGTCAATATTAACAAATTAGATGAGTTAACATAGACTTATTGCATTACTGAAATATGATGAATACACTATGCAACATATTACTAAAAGTTCTTTATGGGGAATTATGTCCCAAATAATATATTTAATGTGAACAAATGTTACTCGTCAATATAAACAACAAATACGATGAGTTAACATAGAATTATTGCATTACTGAAATATAATGAATACATTATGCACCATATTCCTAAAAAGTCCATATGTGGACGATCCTCTCTCACGTATGTTGAATAACATCATTGTTATAATTTTACCATCTATATTATTTTCTTTTCTATATTATTATTAGCTGTTTCTACTTAAAAGATTTTGAATATTTGATTGAAATTAATTTTAATAATGTTTTTTAACATTTATGAAATATCAGTTCATTTTGATGGCACGAAGTAAGATCTTTATTATTTCTTCACTGCTGTTTGATATGAAATATCAGTTCATTTTGATGGCACGAAGTAAGATCTATGTTATTTCTTCGCTGCTGTTTGACATAATGTTCAGGTGGACATTTTATGGTTTAAATGCACTAACCGAGCGGAACGCAGAGTTAGGAGTCGTACTGTATAATAGAAACAGTCGATTCGCGCAACTTATACCTAATGAATTGTATTCCTGCCTAAGGTCATATTAAGGCTAAGGCCTATTACAATTATTACCTAAGGGTAAAAATGATCTACGGATCTGCCATCAAAGCTTACAGTCTGACTAAGGTCATATTAAGGCTAAGGCCTATTACAATTATTACCTAAGGGTAAAAATGATCTACGGATCTGCCATCAAGGCTTACAGTTTGACTAAGGTCATGTTAAGGCTAAGGCCTATTGCATTTATTACCTAAGGGTATAAATTGATCTACGGATCTGCCATCAAAGCTTACAGCTTTTGGGAATGGGTTATGGGATTAGCTTAGAGTGAAATGAAGTAGGTAGGGGTTTCTGGTGAATACTTGACGTTTCAATCATCGGAATACCATTAGGAATTGTGAAACGTTTTCTAGCCATTCGCTGAGTCTTATACTCCTAGGAATAGGGAGGTAGGGATTAGGAAGCCCAATCAAGGGACTTTCCCACAGTGATTGGTTTAGGGAGACTCCATACCCCACCTAGTATAGGAAGCGTTAGTTTTAGCATTCAGATTTTATTAGATTAAATTCCATAACTTTAGAGTCACTTCGGCTTATCCGACGCTTCTCGTGCGACAGGAGTCACAAGTAGGAGTTGGGGATTTTTACCAAAAACCTTTTTTATGTTTATGTATTTATTATTTACATCGTTACACCTGGAAGGACTACAAGGACCACTGTTTCTACTCCAGTTGAGCTACTGCTATTGTCAACCAACTCCAACGATTGACGAGAGTTCCAGTATCCAGATTCTGCAGTATAGTACAATTACATGAATGAGTACTTAACTAAATTATTATTGTGTTTGTTATATTACATTGATTAAAACATGTTCTTTGTTACTTTGCTTTTGTTATTTATCTACTTCTCATAATAACCTAACTTTAATATAATCTAACTTTCTAAGATCTAAAACTTTATAGTAAATTACCTTTAATTAATTATCTAGTTTCATTAAATTCCAGTTTTGTAAGGTATGCCACTCTCCTCCTTGTTAAAGAACCAGGGGTTACTACGCACAACTACGGGGTCCTACCATTTACTAGACGATCACATCACTTTTATGGCCAAACGTTTAAATGCAAGACAGAGACAGATAGTTAAAGTAGATTTGCTTTTAGGGTTCCTTGAGATTTAGATTAGTTATTGGGTCAGTGGGTCTTTGGGTTTAAGGTAACGTTTAGGTGGGGCGAGGGGGCTTTTACAAGGTAGAGGGCTATCTCGTGTATTTTTTTGAAAATTTTACGCTAAGTAGTTTCGGAGATAAGGGGGGGGGAATGGTAATTTTTTGCTTATTTTCTTAAATAACTTTTAAATAACCAAAATAAAAACTATAAAAAAAATATATTTGAGATGCTTATAAAATGCTCTTTCATTTGATATGTAACACAATATATTTCTAATAACTTTGATTTTTAATTTTTAATTTTACCCCCCAAAAGTGCCCCCTATCATTAAATTTCATTTAATTTCATTTAATTATATTACACGTCAGTCTTCGGGCCACAGGTTTACATACGTGTGCTAAATTTCAAGTAAATCGGTCCAGTAGTTTCGGAGAAATTGGCTGTGACAGAGGGACAGACAGACACGCGAGTGATCCTATAAGGGTTCCCTAAACCCGGGAACCCTAAAAATCAACTAAAATCTATTAGCTGAATTTACGATTTGATAATGTTTATTGTTTGTTGCTCGTCACTTAGATTTGATTAGGTACGCTGTCCTTAACTTGGGTATAGGTACATATATGTACACAAGAAAATCTTACATGTTAAGTACTCTTCTATCCTTAATGAAACAATTCTTTTACTTTAAATTCTTGAAAACAGAGCACACATCAAATGGAACCAAAACCTCACACAAATGAGTTTCGTCAAAATGTCCGCAAGACAAATCACTTAAGGCTCAATTAATATTCCATAATTAGCGAGTGTGCCGGACGCGGCCTAATTGGCTGTCATAAGTTGACAAATCTATCTTCTCGCTTTCTTGGCCAGTTTACAGGCTCCAACATAGACAGAAATAGTAGATTGTGTAACAAGGCAGCAAAATTAGATATTTACGGCGAAAGCATTGAATCCTAAGGGCATTTTCAAAAATTGGGACCCAAAATTAGTGAAAGTTGTTAACAAAAGTTAACTCGATGTCAGTTTTGTGACGACAATTAAGCATGCAATAAAAATATTTCTTTTGTGTTAATTATATATTTAAACTATAAGCATAGATTGCTTATTTTAGAACATGAAATAAGTTGGCTTTTAGACAAATTTTATTCTTAGTTGTCGTCACAAAACTGACATCGAGTTAATTTTTGTTAACAACTGTCACTAATTTTGGGTCCCAATTTCTGATAATGCCCCTAAACGAAGCAAACCATTATTTAATTGAATCCGGTTTGAAGTACAGTTTTGTGGGAAGTGTCTTTTCTGTACTATACTATTATTTATTTTGTAATATGACTACATAGCTTTATTGGCGTGTAATAACTGACCCAAAGTAACATTAACAAATCTCTCTGATCGTATTGCTTAATCCGCTATAGCAATCTTAAGCTCTAATATCACCTCACTCCCCGAACATAAAAATTCCTTCCTTAAGAATTTTTCTCAACGTTCCCCTAAGATCTTTAGCAATTACGGCCTTATCTCCAATGCGAATTTTCTGAGCGACTTTAAATAGCTATCATTTTCCTCGGTAGCTTTGGAAACCGCGAAATGCTTTGGCTTAATCCCCCAAACGACACAGTTGTAAAAAGCATTATGTTTATAGACCTATTATGGTGAAAGTTGAATGTTATACGCAGATTAGCGGTTAACATTTTACTTGCAATCGGAGAAATATTTTTGGGATAAATAGGTATTAATAGTCTTTGTATTTTATTAAAATTTAGTTGCAATTAAAACAATAAATCTAGTGGTCGGATCAAGGGTCAGATGCAGAAGGCGGTGATCACAGCGCGGATAGTCCGGTGGTTCCTTTCTCTGCAGCCCTAACCACCGGCAGCTTGGGCCTTGCCCGCTGTGGCGGCACCCTAGGTTAGGTTTTTTATAATGTGTATTTATGTTTTGTATGTGTTCTTTGTATTTTACTTTTATATTCATATTATAAACCACCTAACTTAAGACAAAAGATGAATAAAGGCAACAATAAAATTTATAAAATGGTATTGATATTCTGCCTTATTTATGCATTTTTCCTCCACGGGGTAGGTCGGCGTTGTTTTCACCATCAAAAACCGGGAAGTGGGTCAAATTTTACTTGAAATATTTTACCCGTACAACAGTTACACGGACAATACATACTTAGATTGTTACGCACATTACTTAAGCTATGTATTTAGATGATGATACATGATTTATTTGCCATTATTATAGATCGCGCTACGGGACGGGAGACCCTTCGTGTGCGAGTCCGACTCGCACTTGGCCGGTTTTATTTTATTTTATGTGTATTCTGTTATAAACATACATACAATAAGTAAAGACAATGTCAACTACACAATGTCCTTTAATAAGGAATATTTATTAAATAAAGCTCGTCGCTTAAATATGTAAATTCTCATTAAAGCTGACAAATGAGATATTAATATAGTATGTTCGTGGATTCCCTTTGCTGTAGTAAAATCTCTGAGTTTAAACAGTGTCGCGAAAGATTCATCAAAGGCTTTGATATAACTATAACGAATACATGTTCTAATGTTATATTTTATTCGGTTAGCGCGGTGAAATTTCGAAGCCAATAAAAATCTGAAAACGCATAAACCTTTTTTTATAATACCAAACCGTTTTGAAAACGTAGAGGACCCGGAAATTATTTTCCTATGTGCAATGTAGTTTGCTTTAAACGGTTGTAGCAGCTGCAGTTTAAAGCCCGTGCACACTGAATACGTAGGTATGCAGCACGTCGTAGCCCATACAACCATTTCAGTCGCAAAATCTTCAAATCAATAACTAACTGTCAAATGTGACATAACGCGTGGTAACGTCGTGCAAACAATGCGACCGTATTGATACAATAACAAAATGTAGTCGTCTCCTGCTCCTAAACCACTGTATCCGCAAATGACAATCTGAAATACGAAGGTTTCTCAAACTGTCTTGTGAAGTTGTGGACTGGTTGCTTTGAATCATTTAAATATGAGCGAATTAAATAATAATAAACGACGACGACCATTTAAGCACTCTTCGACATTTTATAGAAATGTGGGAAAGTTAAGAAAAGTGCAGAATGATAATACAAATAGATAAGTTTTTTTAACACTTTATAGTTACTTAATGTATTAAATATATAATTTTTAATTCTTATTGATAAAAATGAAGTGTAGTGTTGCTTTACACAATAAAAGTAGGAATCAAATGAAATAGAGTATTTACTGTGATATTAATAGAATTTCTGTTGCGCAATGATAGTTTTTTTTCAGTACAGATGCTGCTTTTTTTAACGCAGTAGTGCGAGCAAAATTTGCTCAGCAAATCAAGCAATGATTCATTTCTTGTCTGGTCGAAACTCTTAGCTTAGATTTAGGTACTGAAAATCGTCGTACGATACACGTGCGAAAAGGACATTCACAACTCGTGTCGATTTAAAACACTCCCTTCGTTCGTGTATTAATTTATTGCTACTCGTATCGATTTTCCTCTTTTCCGCACTCGTATCTACAAGTATTTTGTTTGGGTTACAAAAAAACACATTATTTACTCTACTACGTTTTATTTATGTCTCTTTAACATTACAAATTTGTAGACACTTATCTATACAAAAATCTTGACAAAAGAAATACAGATCGCTGAAATTAATGTTGATAGTAATATTAATGACGACTACTTCAACAAGTGTCAATTGTGAAATGCCGCAAAATACTAGTTGCTCTATAGAAGACCATAATAATATCCCCGATCCTTTACAACCCAGCAGCTCGGTACGCACGTTACAATTTTTTTTTAATCTTCTTTAGTGAGGGCAACTGAGTACGACGGCATATTTAATTGTTTATAAAGTTTGAGGATACCTGGAAAAAAATAATACAAGAAGCCATTTTGAAAATATAATAAATATTCACTGCTTTCGGTCACGCGTGTACGCTGCGACCATTTTGCGACCGTTTGTCGACCGTTTGGTGACCGTTTGGCGACTGTTTTTTACATGGAATATTACCGTCTTAATCCATATTTTAACAACTTTATTGGTTTTCTAGGCATTATTTTTATTATTTCAGTATAGTATATGCACCGGAGCACTAAAACTTCACCAATCAATATACATAACACGCAAACACCGAGTAGTCAATAATATTATTACTGGTTAAACTGAGGTAAATTGATGGCGCGTTGATAAATTTAGACTTATTTTATGAAATCACTCGAGCAATTTAATTGGCCATGGTAATTAGCCCACATTATATTACAAATGCAAACAATATTTTATCTTTAACAAATTCTTACGCCATTACATTTTAATGTCAAATGATTTTATTTCTTTTTTACTTTGACGTCTCTGACAGTCGCCATTTGAAAAGAATGAAATGAACGAATATTTTGGGAAAGTAGTCGCCAAACGGTAACAATGTGTGCACGCGTAGTGCACACTTCTGTCACTTCTGTGACCATTTGTGCCTGTTACCAATCGTCCCCATTTGGGTTGCCGCGACTAAACGTCGACCGTACTGCGACTAAGCATTGAGACCCGAAGACCTGTGTGTACACAAAATAGGAGGATTTGCGTAGGAACGGCGACCGATTATGGTTATATGGGATATTTTCCACTTTATCTAATTAGTGAAAAAATACAAAGATATAGAGCATCAAATTGCCGAAGTTGGGGCGTGTGACGTCACTTTTAAGAAAAAATTGTACCTAAGCGTGACGTCACGCGAAACTTCAACGTACTGTACAGTCGTCATTTTTTATTTACGAGAAAAAAGAAAATTTATAGGTGTCCCAAATTTTTTGATAATCTATCTGACGGACTAAATAGTGTTTTTTAGTCGTCTCGCCTATTATAATAATGCACGACACTCACGGAAGAAATGAGCGTTGTGACTGGTGACCCATCTTCTGACTGGTTCTTAACCCATCACAACACAGGGTCCTGACTCCCAGGCCTCGCCACTTGTATAAATTGCAGGAGACAAGCTATATATGCATACCTACAATGCGGTCAGGTATTAAGGCGTCTTGCATTTTAACAACTCAACTTGAAAGTATAATATCCCGTAAAGTTAGCATTGAAAGCACCGTATTTAACAATGCTTCAAAAGTACCATTCTGTCAAAGTATAATAAAGAGTATGGCCACTATCGTACAGTATGGCCACTCCAGCTCCCCGCTGAAAGTGCCTCCCACCCCCTCTCGGTTACCTCGCAGTTACCACCTGTCAAAAACGAGAACAGTCGACCTGTCATATGTCACTTATACAAGCATGGTACGCGTTCACCTACACGAGCTTAGAATGTGTGCTAGGAACGCGCCTCTTTCATATATTTGATCGCCAGTGTCCGAGATGTGATTCTGTAGACTGTTGACCCTATTGGAAATTTAATACTGACGTATAATCAATTTTAACCCTAGAATACGAATTTATCAGATAAGTTGTGTCAAACATGATGTTTTTGTTTACGTCACTTTTGATTTTGACCTACGGTCTGACAGGAAGAGAACTTTTTTGCCAAGCTGTATACGATCCAGGGGATATTTATTTATTTATTTAAATTTTATTGCACAAATTATCAATAAAAAGTACAAATGGCGGACTTAACGCCTTAAGGCATTCTCCATTGTGCAAAACAGAGATAGTTAATTTGGTGCACAAGATTATAAAGCCAGTATGAGATACATATCGCATGTAGAGATAACTTATGACGTACTTAGGGGCATTTTCAGAATGTTGACCCCCCAATTAGCGTAAGTTGAGTTAACAAAAATTAACTCACTGTCAGTTTTGTGACGATAATTAAGCATGAAATTTCTATAAAAATATTGTTTTTGTGTTAATTACATAAACTTTAAGCGATAATCTACATTCAGAATGTGAAATTTTTAGACAGATTTGATTAAACTGACAGCGAGTTAATTTTTGTTAATAACTTACGCTAATGGGGGGTCCCAAATTCTGAAAATGCCCTTTGGTAAGATGACGTATTTAAAGTTCGAACCAGGCAGAGTAACAGCAAAACAAAATTTGATATAGGTTTAAATAGAACAATAACACTGTGAAAGATAATAACTCAATTCGAACTGTAAGATTTATTTAGAAAACTTATACAGCGGGCCGATTTTTGAGTCTCACGCGTTCGAATTCAGAAAATTGTCACTGAAAATAATAAGCAATTCACCGTTTTCAACCGGTATTTTAGTGACAAAATCCCGTATGCGAGATTCAAAAATCGCCCTCCAGGTTGGTTGATAGGTACTTATTGCGCGCAGTTTCCACTACTATTTTATGTTGCCTGTATCTAATGTTCAAACTTTTTATACGCTATTATAAGCTTCTGTCGTGATTTTGGCGTCAACAGGGAACTTACATTACTTAGTAGATATATACCTTCATCACGAAACTACAAACAGTAGTTAAACTAGACGGAAAGTTGGAAATTTTGACCCTTCACGTAATGTTGCTCTTTAGTGCTACCATTATGTTACTATATTTTAATAAAATGTTATACAGTTTTATCAAGGATCATTTACATAGTTATCATATCTCCATTTTTAGCGCCATCTATCAAATACTATCTTAACTACACTAATGATGTCTACAAACTTTTTTTTTAATATGTGTTGACGTGATATCATGATATTAAAATAAAGAAATATGTCATATTTTGTTCTTATAAAACATAAATACACGCATAAATATTTGGGGAAAATATGATTTTGACCACTTCCAGGCTCGAAACAGCGCCATCTATTTCAGGGGTACGCTTTTTTGTATGCGCTATGTTAGTCCCGTACATATTGAAATTGAAATTTCTTTATTGCCACAGAAACGAATTAACAAATTAGCAAGTAGGTACAAAAAAACATAACTAATACTAAATTAAATCCAAGTACTAAATTTAGACTAACGTTTAGTCTTAGTGTCTTATATAATTATGTAAATATGTTAAAAACTAAATTAAATGTAGCTATTATTCTATCTTATATTAAACAAAAATGTAGCAAATGGTTTTGGCGTCAGCATGATGCTGAGAATGCCAGCCCACATGGGTAACACTATATATAAATATTATATCGAGCTTGGTTTTATCATTCTGAAAACATTAAGCACTTTATTATTTTACAACTAAGATTAGTACCTAAGCGAGTCGCGGTAATCGCTCATGTTCAATAACAGATTTTCGTTGCACTAAAAGTGAGTATATTCTATGACTAGTGCAAATATGTTTATTGAAGACTATAGTTTCCCATTGACAAGTAATATTTATAAAACAGTATTACCAACAAAGTGTGGAAGATATTATGTAGACAAAAGCAAAAAAAAATGTTAAACTAGAGAATTAGAGATAATCCTGAGGACATGATGGATCAAGTCATCCGACTCTCTTTTGCCTCATTTCATTAAAAGTCTTCGGCTTCAGCAATTTATCGGACGTGGACATCGACGGTTTTAATGAGAGGGAAGTTTTAAGTTCGTCGACGATTGGGGCCTTATTCGACATACATAATTGCCAAACATCAATTTTATGGAACACTAGCTTTTACCCGCGGCTTCGCCCGCGTAATAAAAGTATTCTTATTGAAACGTTTACAAAAAATAAGATTTTCATTTGGATCCGTAGGTTTCTTTGTAGGTACAGATGTCCGCGATTATTTCGATTAAGGTAAAGCGGGGCAATTCTCGACTGGAGGGCCATTGTAACTGATCTATTTGCTGTACGGTCCGGTTTTGGCTGACTGTACCTTACACATATTACTATTGCTTTAAAATAAATTCTTGCAATGATTGTAGAATTGTTACAAAGCGACCACAGCGTAGGTAGCAGGTACGAATATGTATGTATTTTACCTATTTAAATATTTATACTGGGGAAACTTCATACAACCCACATAGCCAGTATCTCGACGCTATGGTCGGTATGGTAGAAAGTACTTCCTTGCATTATCGCTTACAATTTTTTCCATTTTGCTTATACTTATTGCAAACGTAAACATATAAAAGGCAAGCAAACAACGATCTTCTTACAGCACATTGAATGTAATAGTTATTACGGATGCAGGATACTCGCCGATGCCTACTTACTAATACCTTCCCACTGAGCCACCTGCATTTTATCCCCGTCCCCGTCCCCTATTTCTATCCCTATCCCTAACCCTATCCCGTTCCGTCCCTGTCCCTGTCCCTGTCCCTGTCCCTGTCCCTGTCCCTGTCCCTGTCCCTGTCCCTGTCCCTGTCCCTGTCCCTGTCCCTGTCCCTGTCCCTGTCCTTGCCCCTGTCAAATTATCATGCTAGGAGGTGAACTATAAAAAATCCTTTCTTAGTGCTCCTCTAAGGAACTTCCGTGTTAATTTGAAATCTCTTGAACCAGAAGTAAAGATAAAAACTAAAGCTATACTTATGGCTATTTTGGATATTTTAACCTCATTGCACAACAACAGGGGAGAATATTTCTTTTCCACCTCATTAAATTTTAAAATCGTTGTATTTATCGTGATCAGCGACCCGATAAACCATAAAAACGATACCCATATTGTGCTTTTGACTTTACCCCCTTTGCACCCCTTTAGGGGTCAAATTTCTTTAGAAATCCTCCTATGAAGTTTCGAATAAAATAGTCAAACTAATCTTGTTTCCCCATACAAACTTTGAACCCCCATTTCACCCTTTTAAGAGGAGAATTTTGAAAAATCCTTTCTTAGTGCTCCTCTACGCCATATAAGGAACCTTTGTGCCAAATTTGAAATCTCTAGGACCAACAGTTTCGGCTGTGTGTTGATATGTCAATCAGTCAGTCAATATCTTCTTTTATATATTTAAACCCCATTGCACCACAACAGGGGAGAAGGTATTTCACTTCCGCCTCGTTAGATTTTAAAAACGTTGTGTTTATCGTGATCAGCGACCCGATAAACCATAAAAACGATACCCATATTGATTTTTTGACTTTATCACCCCCTTTTCACCCTTTTAGGGGTTAAATTTTCAAAAAACCTGAAACACGTAGTCAGCCATATGTCTTAAGGAATCTTCCTGTGAAGTTTCGAATAAAATAGTCAAACTAATCTTGTTTCCCCATACAAACTTTGAACCCCCATTTGACCCCCTTAGGAAGTGAATTTTGGAAAATTCTTTCTTAGTGCTCCTCTACACTATATAAGGAACCTACTTGACAAATTTGACGTCTCTAGGACCAGCGGTTTCGGCTGTGCGTTGATATGTCGGTCAGTCAGTCAATATCCTCTTTTATATATTTTTTTGATATTTAAACCCCATTGCACCACTACAGGGGAGAAGGTATTTCACTTCCGCCTCGTTAGATTTTAAAAACGTTGTATTTATCGTGATCAGCGACCCGATAAACCATAAAAACGATACCCATATTGATTTTTTGACTTTATCACCCCCTTTTCACCCTTTTAGGGGTTAAATTTTCAAAAAACCTGAAACACGTATTCAGTCATATGTCTTAAGGAATCTTCCTGTGAAGTTTCGAATAAATTAGTCAAACTAATCTTGTTTCCCCATACAAACGTTCGCGTAAACTTCATTCTCTAGCTTCCTCCCTAAACCTCGAAGTTCTGCCCCTCGGCCCTACTCACTTCCCACATAATGGCCCTCCCTCTCTCTTAGATTTAATTTTAACGTCCTCCTCTGATATCGTGGCTTGTCATGGGCAATTCAATGCAGCAGCGTTCTCAAATCACGATCTCATTTTTGCATCGTTTAAAATTCGGGCCCCTAAAAGACGCCATAAAATATTACTGCGCCGAAACCTTCACGATGTTGACCTAGAGGCTCTCAAAAATGAGCTGCGAAATGCTGACTGGTCAGCGCTAGAGTTGGCCGATGACGTTGAAGTGAAGTTGGGGACCTTTAATGACGTTCTGCTCGCGACTTTTGATAAGCACGCTCCTTTGAAGCCTACTCGAGTTAAGCACTACCCTGCACCATGGCTTACAGATGAGATTAAAGCACTTATGTCTAAACGAAATCGTGCCCGTGTCAGACTTCGTAAAGACCCATCTGATAGCAACCTGCGTACGTATACTTCTTTACGGGCCCAGTGTAACAAAGCATGTAGAAGCGCAAGACGCAAGTACATACATCAGACCATTGACGATTGCCCCCCGGCGAAGCTTTGGAAATTTCTGAAGTCTCTCGGAGTGGGCAAAGGTCAGCAAAACCAATCAGATGTGATTGATTTAGAAGCCATAAATCGGCACTTTAGTTCATCTCCGGTTAGGCTTGACCCTTCTGTAAAGCAACAGACATTATCACTTCTTGCCAATACTCCCCGGCCCGATACGTCCCAGTTCTCCTTTCGGCCGATTACTGCGCAGGAGGTATTAGCAATTCTCAAGGTCATTAAAACTAAAGCCGTTGGCGAAGATGGTCTAAGCTTGGGCATGGTCGTGCTCGTGGCGGATATTGTCTCTCCCATTCTGGCCCAAATCATTAATTTCTCCTTTGCATCTGGCTCCTTTCCCTTATCCTGGAAACTAGCTCATGTAATTCCTTTCCCAAAAGTCTCTTGCCCTACATCCTTCTCCCAGTTCCGTCCTATTTCTATACTTCCACTCCTCTCCAAAGTAATTGAGCATTTTGTCAACAAGCTTCTCTCGTCCTTCCTTAATAAACATAACCTTTTGAACCCCCTACAGTCTGGTTTTCGCCCCGGGCATAGCACTGTTTCGGCGTTGATCAAGGTTACTGATGATATTCGGTCTAACATGGAGGAAAAAAAGTTAACGGCTCTGGTTCTTCTAGATTTTAGCAGTGCATTCAATACCGTGGACTTTGATGTTCTTCTAGCCATCCTCCGTAATTATAATCTGTCCCCTTTAACTCTGTCCTGGTTCCGGGATTATCTATTCGGCAGGCAACAACGAGTCATGGTCGACGATTCAGTTTCCTCATGGTGTGAACTATCGACGGGGTCCCTCAAGGTGGCATATTATCTCCTCTCCTTTTTTCCTTATTTATCAACGGGATCACAAATTCGCTTGAATCTTCGTATCACCTTTATGCAGATGATTTGCAAATATACGCAGCAGCTAGTATAGATGACTTAGAGTCCTTGATAAGTCAAATTAATAGGGACCTGGAAGCTATCCGCGTCTGGGCATCTTCTTTTGGGCTGATGGTTAACGCGAAAAAATCGCAGGCGATCCTCGTCGGAAGCCCCTACTTTATCTCCAAGTTGTCTGAAGTGACAATGCCTAAAATTCTTTTTGATGGAACACACATTCCTTTCTCACCCACGGTAAGAAATCTAGGCATTGTCATGGATCAAACCTTATCTTGGGTACCCCATGTGACGGAAACTAGCAGGAGGCTCTTTGCATCATTGCACTCGCTTCGCCGTCTCCAGAGCTTCCTTCCTGTCCACACGAAAGTCATGTTAGCCCACTCTCTGTTGATTCCCATCCTCGATTATGCGGATATTGCAACTCTGGACCTCACTGAGGAGCTATTGGACAAACTTGAGCGTTTGCAAAATGTTTGCATTAGGTACATATTTGGCCTTCGCAAATTTGACCACATCTCTTCTTTTCGCTCACAACTCAAATGGCTGCCGATTCGACGTCGCAGAGACATACATGTTCTTTCCCTTCTGTTTAATGTTCTTTTCTCTCCTTCCTCTCCCCTTATCTCTCTGAGAGATTTAAATTTTTAGCAGACGGCAGCGGGCACCGCCTTCGTTCCAGTGCAGATCTCACCCTGTCTATCCCACCTCACAAACATAGATCCTATGACAAGTCCTTTACTGTTTACTCTGTCAAATTATGGAATTCATTGCCACCTCCCCTTCGACAGTGTCAATCGGTCGCATCGCTAAAATCGAATTTAAAAAAGTTATGGCTTTCGGACGCATCTTAATCTAAAAGATGTTTGCGGTTAGGTAGATTGTGTATGTATGTAGGGTAGTCATAAAACTGTATTATAATTATGTATAACGTATTTATTTATATGATATAACGTCTATATTGCTGTAGTTTGTAGGTTAGGTATAGGTTTAGCTTAGGAACGTCTACCATCTCCAATTCTCCTTTAACTGCTCTAAGGTTAACTGGAAGAAATCCCTTAATGGGATAAGTTCGCCTTTGTACAAATGATGTGTGTGTTCTTTTTTTCTTTACTGTGTGTGTTCTTATCTTTGTACAATAAAGTGTATTCAGTAGCGGCTTGCCCTAAAGTGCGCTTGTGCGGTGCACTCCCAAAAATAATCACAATTAAACTATAGTAATACATCTATTATGTTACCTCAAATTAATGTATTATACTATATAAAAACTATCGCAAGTCCAATCAAACAATTACTTATATTTCTTAAAAGTTCATTATACAGTCTATATTAATCCGCCAATTCCCTTCCTATACAATTTCATACGCACCGCGCTCAACGGAGCGCTTTGAATTGCGCTCCTATGGAGAAATATTCAGTACATTCTCTAATACGAAATTCAGTAAGAGCGAAAGAGAAGTTTAGTCATAGCTCCGCGCGTGAGACAGAAGATTATGTATGAAATATTAGGTAAATCTGGAGCGCCGCTCCTAGGGACGTTTGACCACAGAGCTATATCAAGATAGAAAGAAAAAGTATCATATTTAGTACCGCGAACGGCAGTCTGCTCGACGATTGGATGTCAAAATTAGTTTTCCATTGCGGTTTTAATTTGACGAGCTCGATTTGGCGTGCGTTCAAAACAAACGACCTATAAACATGAAATAAATGCTAGAATAATGTGTATGTAATGATTGTAATGAAAATAAATTGATTTGTTCTTAGAGTACGAGCGATGTAAAAATAAGCCATGAATTCAAACTGTCGAGTCAATTCACATTTTGTGGTATCAAGTATTTATCTATTTATTCAACAGATTAAAAAGTATGCAACACAAATTAAATTACAAATACATTCATGCAAAAATCTTAAACTAACTTATATTATAAATATTCTAAACTACATTAATAATTAACTAGGATAATCCAATCATAATAAGAACACCAATAAATGCGAAATGTTACACGATCGGTCTCCCTGTCAACCGCCAAGCTTTTTCCTTCTATCTCGATATAGGTCTGTGGGTTTGTCCTTGATTACCGTCTCGGTTGCATCGCGCAGGCCCGAAATGCGTCGCGGTCATCCGCGAGCCGCGTATTTCGCGCGCTATTTTGTTAATTGTTAGTAAACAATAGATAAACAAGTTTTATTTTAAGGCACGCGCGGGAATACAATTTTGCCTTATTTAGAAACCGTTTAAATTGTTTTTATTGCAAGTGTGTGAGAATGGATGGATACAATGTGACATTTATAAAAGAGTGTGAAAAAACTTTTGCAACGCGATTAGAATTAAAAGCTAAAGGACCACCGCGGCCCGACCTTAAACTTACGCAAATATGTTTTTCAAAAACCAAAATTTTACACGTGTTTTTAAAACGGAACAGTATGAAAAAACACCGTGGTTATGTGGCTGTGAAAAAAGTGACAAACTGTTTTGCTTTCCATGTCTTTTTTTTGGAGCGGGCGCGGACGGCGGAGGTGGTGAGTCTGCATGGACCGATAGTGACCGTCAGTGACTTATCACATCTTTCAATGAAAATAAAAAAAAACATTCACAATCCTGCATTCATTTACTGAATGAACTGCAGTTTTCGTCTATTCATTTTTATGTTTTACTGTTATTAACCCTGAAGCTGGGCAGCTACCAAGCAGCTACTTATATAAACTAAATAAAGAATATTTTTCACTGAAATTTAAACTTATAGTTCAGGCATTTGTTGGAAAATTGAAGGAAAGAAAAAAATGCATCTCTGAGCTAATTTAATATGATTTAAATTTAATCACATTGAATAAGTACAAACAGGAACACTAGACTTTATGCCGTTGTAATAGGAATTACAAATACACAGTTAATAGTGTTGATTATGTTATGTAGGCTACATACATACATGTAGGACCTTGGGCCTTACGATGATTATTTGGGTGAACACCCACAAATTACAGCCGCGAGCCGCCTCTGAGTGTATTACTACTACTACTACTACTACAAACTTTGAACCCCCATTTGACCTCCTTAGGAGGTGAATTTTGGAAAATCCTTTCTTAGTGCTCCTCTACACTATATAGGGAACCTACGTGCCAAATTTGAAATCTCTAGGACCAGCGGTTTCGGCTGTGCGTTGATATGTCAGTCAGTCAGTCAGTCAGTCAGTCAGTCAGTCAGTCAGTCAGTCAGTCAGTCAGTCAGTCAGTCAGTCAGCTTCTTCTTTTATATATTTAGATATAAATATTGGTTCTAATAATGAAATAACAATATTGATACGGATTACTCACCCGATTACCACGAAAGCTGTACAGAGTTTTAAACTCAAAACGTTGGGATGAGTATAATAGTACATTGTGCAACAAGGGGAGGAAGTTGAATATTACTAACGAGAGTAAGTTAAATCGCGACGGCTTGCCGGAGCGATTTAAAGACTCGAGTTAGTAATATTCATACTCCCCGAGTTACACACAATGTTTTTCATCACATTTGAGAGAAAAATACAGAGGAAATAGTCATAAGGCAAAACCTTCAACCGGCGGCGTTGCGACCAGTAGTGTATCTTGATCTACATCAGATTATTCATATTAAATCCATTGTTTTTGACAACAAACACTTTTTGAACGAAAACAAACACGAAAATACTGCATATAAATTAAATGCAACGTCCAAAAAAGCATATAAATCATATAATTGAACTTATTTCTCATTTATTTAAATATTTCGATTTGTTGTACTCTCCGTTGCTAGGCAACGGTGGGTGCCTCGCGTACGCACGCGGTCAAGCGCGAGTAGAGAGCATATTGTCAGATTGTAAATTATAACAATTTATCTGAGTTAAATTTTACGAAATAAATGCAAAACACACTGAAATAATTGTAAAACATAAATAAAATGCATTAATCATACCGTATAATATATTTTATAGCTTAGTAGTAAAATTTTGGTTGTGCAATAAAAATCCTTGGCAGATTGAAACATCCTTTGCCTGAAGTATTGTACGGATTGTATTAATTTTTAAAACTAAATCCATTATTCCCTTGGGAATAAAATAGTACATTATGCTTCAGTACACGTAGACGCAATGATACCTTTAAACAGCAAATGTGATGAAATAATATATTATAATTTCATTACACGTGATACAATCAGTTAGGTATATAAGAAACTAAGGGCCAGTTGCATCAACCACATTTGACAGACATATCGTAAATTTTATTGTATGCGAAGTTACCATAAAATTTAACGGTGACGTCGGTGACAGACGGATTGATGCAACCTAAACTTAAAAGCTAGCTAATGTCTAAAATAGGCCCTTGAGGCATTGTACTAAGGATACTGGCGACATTTCCTCGCTGTATCGCAATGCTGATACGTTGTGCGAGGAAGTCGCCAGGTCTTCGGTCACGAGTTACCTCTACCAGACGCTTCATTATTAGAATAAGATAATATTATCAATTCTGATACAAACTTGGTAAACATGGTTTGATTTAATGAAACGGCTGATTGAAACTGTAAAACCAAAAGGTATTCATTGAAAAACTAAGCAAGAAAATTGAACTTTGATTTTGTGTTACTACACATATGTTTTATAACATTTAATTTGGTTTGGTTTTCACAGTTGTAAGTTTTGACTGCTGATTGTTAATGCCTGATTTTGGCAAGTAATTGTAGCAATTAAACAAGTCATGATTTCTCCCATCTACGAAAAGATCAGCAGTCAGTTGTCGCATATCGAATAAGGGCCCAGGTACCAACTTCGCCAGCCTTTGCAAGTTCAGGGCTATTATTGTAATGACTTGCCAAGTACTTGCCTCGAGCCTTGTCGAAACTAAAGCAGGGTGGGACTAATTGAACGATCGTCCTGGCTTTTGATTAGAAGATGCTCGAAACGTCTCCAGGGTTTTCTCCATAGCAAATTGCAAAAAGTTAGTACCAAAACGAGGTAAATATTTCTGTTCTCGATACAAGACACAGGTGTCTTGTCTGCTTATTTGTCATCTCTTTACAATTGACTGTACCAACAAATCTTGATCAATAAAACTTCTACAGAGACATAATAATAATAATACTTCCCCCGAAGCACATGACACAGTTTCTATCCCCGTAAAGATTGCGAAAATCGAAGTGAATATTTTTTTGTATTTTGTAACCCTCTTTTAATTTTGTTAACCCTCTACCGCTGACGTGCCGTCTATCCACAGACCAACCCCTATAGACATCCATTACAAGACTACTCGCGGTCGCCAGCCTTCCTAGTATTTGCACTGATATAAGCGCGGGCGCTCGCCGTGCCCGATCAGTCAGTAGCGACCAAGTAACAGACCCGAAAGCAGCGCGTGTTTTTCGCAGTAAAAAAATTGAAAAAGGGTATTTTGATGTCTTAAAGATGTCCACCTGTAGTGTGAAATGGTGTGGAAAGGTAACAAGAAGCTCAAATTTAAAATCAGACGTCATTACATTCCACATAAAAGTCATATTTATAATTTATTCAGAGCCGGCATAGGTCAACTTACATTGGCCACTTACGCGTCAGTAGAGGGACAGTCCCTTTCATCTGGCGCGACTGCCCGCCGTCCTTGAAACGGCCAATCACAGCGCGCTTAACACATTCCCCGCCTGCTCCTCGCACCCCTGGCACTGGTGACTCGTATCGCGAACAAAATATACAAGAATGCTACTCTATAGGAGGTTCTCTGTGCGTCTATCAGACACCTTTGCTATGGAAAGTCGCCATTACGGTGGTGAATAGTATGATAATATTGATGATAATATGATTTAACAATTTACAGGTCTGTCATTTCAGTGACAGAGGGCGCCTACTGACTATCAGTCCGCCAGATGACAACGGACTGAATGTCCGGATGACTGACAGTCAATGGCCGCTTTTAGAGTTAACGAAGTCGCGGTGAAAGCTACTTTGTTATCATTTATACAGTGTAGTCAAGATTAATAATCAAAGTATATAAACTCATTATCTAATTTATTTATGTTATTCTTCATTTCATTTTGAACGTTATGCATGATTTAGGCTAAGTTTATTTAACTGTATACAATTTTGCATAATACTTGTATCTTATTAAAACTAAATGAATAATCAAAATGCAACATGACAAAGTTGTATTTATACGGCTTTTAATATACCGTTTGAGATTTGCTAAAAGCTCACTGGCAGCGGCAGCAGACGTCTAGGCACATTTGAATATAATCTCACACAGGATGCTCTTTTCCAGTACGTACGTTAAATTAGCATTTAAAATAGGCGTCCTGAGATAGAACAGTGTCCAGCTCACTAATGCAGGGTATAATCCAAATTGGTAGCGACGGAAATCAGAATCTCTAAATGTCTAACTATGTTGTTGAGAACAATCGCTTAGATAAAATGATGGTGTGATAAAAACTGCCAAATAGTAAGTTTTCCTTAAAAGGTAATTAGGTACCTATGACAATTATGACATCGCGGACTTTTTGGTAGGCCTGTATGAAAGTGAGACTGAATATTTTCACCTTACCCTGGGTAATTATTTCTCAAACGGCTTGGGCAACATTTTCAATTAACACTAGCGTTATTTTTTCCGGTTTCATTAGCGAGTATATCTAGTGATATTTCTACTAATGAACACACAAAATCTTTACAAATTATGTACCTAAACCTTCCTCTAGAAGCACCATTAAATCACATGAAAAGTGATTTAATAGAGTCCGTTTAGTAGTTTTTTGAGTTTATTGCAGACATACAAACAAGCAATCATACACACATACAGCCCCGAGTTAAAGACAGCTATCGAAATGAGATAGAAATATGCGTTTTTACATATTTTTAGTTTTTACATATTTTTAGTTAAATTCTGTTTTCTGATATATCAGACGTATATTGATGATAAGTTGATAACTAATTTCATTCTACGGGGTCAGTCAGCGTTAAAAATGGCAGGTTAAAACATAGTATATGTTATAGTTGTGTAACTTATTTCGATACGATGGGAACGTATCGGGATTGTAGTAGGGACTCACATGTCAAATGTTTGGGTATCAACCCTTATATTGCCAACCCACCCTACTTTATATGTACAATGTACATATACGAGTCCTAATATCGAATCAAACTCTCATAAACACAGCTATGAAAACAAGCCCGACGGAGGGGGCATTTTTACGACTTCCTAAATCCTGTTGCAAAGGACCATCATCCAAACACGTCCATATAAATGCTAAAAATTCGATATCTATCTCGTTTATGTTGTAAACGCAGACTGTTTCGCTTTATAAAGGTTTTGTTTTCGCACTGGTTGCGTGAATGCAGACAAAACGAGTTTTAAAGGAACTAGCGTAAGTAGAACTGGAGGTTTGCCAACAATTCGTCTATACACCGTGTTTTTTTGTTTTCCGTTAAATTCGACACGTAGCTAGGTTCATTATCAGGAACCACCCAGTATTTTTTGGTTAAATTCGCAAAAAAATATTTTTTATAATTTTCATACATAATAAATGAATTTATTAGTGTGACCCTTGACCCTTAAGAATAACATTCAAGTTAGTGTCAAGTGATTGACGGCACATGTCAAAACAAATAACATTAAGAATTGGTAAAGGCTGTCACACACATGTTCAGTAATTATCTTTATTTTTTTAATAACTCGATTACCGTAAGAGTTAAGACGCTAGTTACTTACAGAAATTAATTTTATTTGATCTAAAGAACCTTGCCTTAAAGTTAACGGAATTCAATAAAAACAGAGTGTAGAAGCAGCACTTAAATATTCCGATTTGCTTTCGTTTTGAACAGGTAGGTGATTGCTTCTGCCCAAGACCTTACTACAACCGAGATGTAATGCAATGCCAACAGGTTATTCGGAATACAAAAACAATCAAACTAAAACTGGATTCCCACGTTCCTACTGCCCTCCGTCATTCCTCGCCTTTTAAAACCAGTCATACTTTGGAAACAGACCGAATTTAAAAATACAATCTACATTCTGTTGTTGTTATTCTTGACTACAGAAAATTATGTTTATTTATTGCCATTATATTAACGCTCTGCGGCTGAAATTGTCGTCGAACCGAACTCGTAAAATTTATGCTCCAATCAAAATCGCTTTTGAAACTCAACGATGCCTACACAATCACCAAACTACAGCCCCTAAACAGGAACTGCCAGAGGACAAAATAGCAAATACGAGTACGTGCTGGCATCCACAGAGTGGCAGTTTACAATAGAAAAGTAAGTTGACCGGTCAATGTGGATCGAACGTGATTTTAATGCTTACGGGTCGATTAATATAACATAGAACCTATCTTCTGGATATGGTAATGGATATTCTTATGGCACTTTCAGTAGGAGTACCAAAGAAAGCTACTATTGTTCACCTTTTCTTTCTGCCTAATAAGTCGTGAGTGACGTACACGTAATACCTAAACCCAATATGGTCTCATCGGAAGATCAGCGCTGGAAGTCACCAGCCACGCTGAGATGAGGCCATTTCGTGGCACTTCATTCCTTTCTGTCTTGTTGTTATTATGTGTATTTTGTCTTGCCTGTGTTCATATTAGGCTTTTGTAGGACATGTACTAATAGTACATAAGTACTCGAATAAAGACATTCGATACAAAATGACATAATTTTTAAGAAAAAAAAACCGTCGCCTTTCGGGTTCTGGTGAAAGTTACTTGCGAATGTTGGATTATGTAGAAATGTGTAGGTATTTTTTAAAACTGCTTTTAATGCTTTAATTATTAGATGGCAACATAAATGAATATACGTATAACGTTAAGGTTTGAGGAGTTTCCTCAATTCCTCATGAATCCGATATTATATTATAAGAAATCGAAGCTTGACAAACTTTGACTTGAAAACTCAATATGCTTAACAAACATAACTAAATAAATAAATGTCACTGTTCTGAACTTAAATGCATGCTTTTCTTGCAAAAATACCAAAGTCACTTATGAGTGTGCCGTTCAGATTTGAGGAGTACGGTTCTGACTATCATCAGCAGTTCCACTGCACCAAATGTCACTGTTCTGGACGCAAGTGCATGCTGTTCTTATAAAAATACCAAAGTCACTATAAGCGTGCCGTTTAGATTTGAGGAGTTCGGTTCTGACCATCAGCAGTTCCACTGTACCAAATGTCACTGTTCTAGACGTAAGCGCATGCTGTTCTTATAAAAATGGCAAAGTCACTATAAGCGTGCCGTTCAGATTTGAGGAGTTCGGTTCTGACCATCATCAGCAATTCCGCTGCACCAAATGTCACTGTTCTGGATGAAAGTGCATGCTGTTCTTATAAAAATACCAAAGTCACTATAAGCGTGCCGTTCAGATTTGAAGAGTTCTATTCTGGCCATCATCAGCAGTTCCACTGCACCAAATGTCACTGTTCCGTACCTAAATGCATGCTGTTCCTTTAAAAACACAAAAATCACTATATGTATGCCTTTCAGATTCGAGGAGTTCCCTCGATTTCTCCAGGATCCCATCATCAGAACTGGGTTCTGAGAAAAATGGGACCAATCTGTATGCATATACATTCAATTAAAAAAAAATTCAAAATCGGTCCAGTAACGACGGAGATATCGAGGAACAAACATTAAAAAAAAAAAAAAAAAAAAAAAACATACAGACGACTTGATAACCGTCCTTCTTGAGATATGAGGCGACGGTTAAAAAGACACGATTCCCTGCACTGTACTAGACCGAACTACTCCCAAATGATACTGCTTTCTATTAGTACATTTAGTACACTCACACACGCGCAACAGAATGGGAGCGAAAGGAGCAAAGAGCCGAGGAGTGACAATGACAGAAAAGCGATCCGTGTGATCCTACCGAAACCGACCGAGAGCGGCTCAGCTCTCGGCTAGTACGAGCGAGCGTTACTGTACGCCATATGCACAATATATCTAGAATAGAATAGAATAGAAAAACGTTTATTGCAGAAACCATCATACAGCATCACATACATTAAAAAATAAAGAAAAAAGAGGTCTTAGGAACTAAATACTTAAAACTATATTGCTTATTATTAAATACAACAAAAGGTGCTGATGCTGCAGATAGAGGCCACAAAAGGACTCCACTCAGCATATGCTCCAGCATATAATGCTACAGCGCTGGTCTTCCGTGAAGCCCATAATATCTCTCGCTTTCTCGGTGTACTACTGTCCTAAATGTCCTAAAAGAACGAACTAGTACACTTCGGAGATCGTACTAGTTGGGAGCGATCTTTTCAGTGAACGAGCAGGCACAACTCTAGTTCATATGGTCTTAAGGAACTTTCGAAAGTTCCAGATAAAATGCAATTATTCTTAGTCGTTATCTCACTTTTCATTTCTGCTTGCTTCTCTGTCGACGTATACTTGTTTTCATCACATTTGCTGTTTAAAGGTATCATTACGTCTACGTGTACTGAAGCATAATGTACTATTTTATTCCCAAGGGAATAATGGATTTAGTTTTAAAAATTAATACAATCCGTACAATAATACTTCAGGCAAAGGATGTTTCAATCTGCCAAGGATTATAATTGCACAACAAAAATTTTACTATTATGCTATAAAATATGTTATACGGTATGAAAAATGCATTTAATTTATGTTTTACAATTATTTCAGTGTGTTTTGCATTTATTTCGTAAAATTTAACTCAGATAAATTGTTATAATTTACAATCTGACAATTAGGTACTCTCTACTCGCGCTTGACCGCGGGCGTACGCGAGGCACACACCGTTGCCTAGCAACGGAGAGTACAACATAAAAATAAGTACAATTTTAGTTCAATTATTATGATTTATATGCTTTTTGAACGTTGCATTTAAGTTATATGCAGTATTTTCGTGTTTGTTTTCGTTCAAAAAGTGTTTGTTATCAAAAACAATGGATTTAATATGAATAATCTGATGTTGATCAAGATACACTACTAATCGCAACGCCGCCGGTTGAAGGTTTTGCCTTATGACTGTTTCCTCTGTATTTTTCTCTCAAATGTGATGAAAAACATTGTGTGTAACTCGGGGAGTATGAATATTACTAACTCGAGTCTTTAAATCGCTCCGGCAAGCCGTCGCGATTTAACATACTCTCGTTAGTAATATTCAACTTCCTCCCCTTGTTGCACAATGTACTATTATTTGTTCATCCTGTCCGTGGTGGAATACAATGAACCCAACCAAATTATGCAAGTTGCGTTTGGCATGTTATTAGGAATCTCAGAACGCGTTTCTAAATTCGTCGCATTCCGTGTGTTTTGTCCCTCAAGTACTAACCCGTCTATAGAAAATACTATATCTATGTTACGCGCCGATGTTGAAGCTTCGGTAAATGTTTACGGACCGTTGCAGGTGTGCCGCAAAACAGCTCGCACGTACGTGTCTATAAATATATCTGCGACGTGACTCCTCGCTTCTCAGCTACATTTAAAGATTTAAGCTGAAGATAAATCCTTGTTTGTTTCGGATAGAGTTTTCAATGTAATTGTTGGTTTGCGTTGCGTGGATTTATTTTGTTTTTAAGTATATTAAGAGGAATAAGTTTAGCTTACCATAATATAAACGAGATCACAAATTGGTCCACTGTAGGGCTAACACAGTAGATCCCACGAGGTAAACCCTGTTTTTTTTCTCTTTATTATTGAAAGAATTTTTCCTATGGGCGATGGGATAGCAAGTAAACTGTCACTGCAATATCACAATCTCTCCTCTTCTCATCTGAAATTGGAGTTCAAACATTTACTTAAGCTAAAAACTAATTATTGTTTGTGTCGCAAATTTTTTTAATGCAATTGCTTGTTTTTGCATTTTTATTGTTTTATTTTTTTAATAGCGGATAATGAATGACAACGTTTGTGTGGAACGTTTTGGCATTATGGAAAATATTTCAACATAAAATGTACCTATTCTTTATTAAGCATACCTCATACCTATAATTTATTGATCATTTTTTTATAGTTTTTTTTTATGATGAGTTAAGAGCGACAACCGCGTCTAACAAAAGTTGTAGATGTAGGTACATTTTTCTTATCTCTACTATATCTTGCTTTATAGTTTCAGGTTTACATAGCATCAGTGCGACTCAGCGCTCAGCGTCCGTGGTTTGCATAAAACATACCACAATAACTCACGGATTAAAGCAGATACAAATATTGCACAAGTAAGGATATGTCTATTCATACAATTTCGGCTGAAAATTCTCCTTTGATGCGCCTTCGCGCACTGAGAGAAATTTGCATTGTGAATTTAACAAGTTTATCCGTGCGGGTTTATCCGTTTGAAACAAAAGTATTTTAGTAAGCGGAATAAATCACAATGTTGATGATACAAGTCGAATTTGTTCGAACAACAAGGTCAAACTTGTTAAAAGATATTAGATCGAATCAGCCAAACATATGTTTAAAACAATATGAGTCATGTTGCTTTTATAAAATCGACTTGTTGATTCAAATAAAATGAAACTTGTAGAATATACTAGTTACACTTAACAAAATCTAACTTGTTGTTTGAACCAAAGAGCACGTAGGCGCTATTTTAACCAAAAAACTTGTCGAACGAACATGAAAATTGGTTGTTTTTTTCTCTTAGTGCGGAAGTGGTGGAACGGTACAATTAGCAATGCACGGTCGAGAAGTTTCCAAAGTTACAGGACATTCCTCATGATAATTTTCGGTAACTTCTGAGAATGTTCTCGAGAACGAGAATTTATCAGAATACTTAGTAACTTCGTAGTTTATACCATAATTTCGTCGAACTCAGCAAGTCAAGACGTATAGTCCCGTGGTAGTGCGCTGGCTTCGTATGCCGATGTTCTCAGGTTCGATCCTGACAGCGATCTTTTTGTTTTTATTTTGTTTGTTTTTTTTGTATATACATATATTGGCATGACCAAAAACAGGCATCAAGAAATAATAGTTCGGTACCTAATTTAAAAAAGTCAGGATTAAAACTGTGAACTCTGAAAGTCGAAATGTTCCCTGAAGTATAGTGAGAATTTAAGCAACTTATAGTGAGAATTTAGGTAACTTATCACTTATCAACAAAATAGCTAACTGTAATAGACAATATTATACCTATAATAACATATAGTTTTATATTATGCCCATTTAAACATTATTTCAAGTATATTCTCTTGTTTAAATAATAAATTGCATGTTGCGGGAATGTTCTGCGAACATTCTCAAGAATATTTTCGCTTTTTGCGAATGTTCTGCAATTTCTACATTATAGTAAGGCGGCGGAATTGAAAAAAGTCGTCTAGTTTTGAAGTTGACGTGACTGGAGAGTATACTACTGACAAGTGGTATCGTTGTGATCGGTGGACTTTACTGAGTACGAAATAATGACTTGTCGCATTCTCAGACTGTGGGGGGGTTAACTATGACGTCACAAAAACCGCGGTCCCGGGTTTCAATTTTTTGCCAATTTGCCTAGAACCCCTTATTCAATTTTGAAAAATGAGGTGTCGATTGAAAGCGTATGACATGCTCATTAAGATTTCTTATATGTGAAAAGGATATTTTTGTTAGTTATTTTTTTATTAACAATAATGCAAAAAAATACTTTTTTTTGACTCTCTTTTTTGACTTTTGTGACTCAAAAAGGCAATGAAAACGGCCACTTAGCTAAAAAATATGTTATATAAATCATTTATGTTATATAAATTATTAAGCTATCAGTTACTTGTTAAATTTCTTCAATCGGATAATAAATAATCAAACTACAAGCATATTAAGCGCATTCGAGGCACACCGTTTGACACGCGTTCCCATACATTCGGCGTCAAACAAATACACCTCGAGCAAATATTCGTTTCAAGCAAATACAGGTCTAATCATATTCATCGTAGCCTATCAATATTGGTATCATTTCAAAGTACAATTAAAGTCCTTTAAGAAACAATATCTACCATTTTCTTAAAATCAACAATCGCCAGACTACAGTGGTTACAAAGAAAAAAAGCGGCGATGCGATTTGAGTGGTTCCCTAGGTTTGATACCCTAGACGAGTTTAAAAGGGGAGGTAAAGGTGACATATGGGTTGTTCTCTGGCCTGAAAGCTACACAAAGGGCCAGGGGAGGAAAAACTAGGGTTTAAGTTTAGTTTTAAGTTATTATTTCTTTTATTTGTTGATTTTATCTTGTTTAATTTTTTCTGTAATTTTATCAAGAATAGACGTTGGTTTCTTTCGCTGAAAATTCCCTTTTTTATGAGAAATGTGATGAATTTCATGGCATTTTCCGATAAATATTATAGGTAACTTCATTTTAGTAATTTAATGTGTATAACGACGGAAGTCCAATCGTTTTGATTTTACGATTACTTTTTAATACTGGGTCAAAAAACCGCACCTCTTAGTCGTTTGAGTTCAAGCGGTATTACCCTTAATATTATATGAGTAAAAGTATGACTATATGGCCTTATTTGAAAGTTAATTTTAGTTTCTATCAGAAAATGCCATAAAATTTATCACATTTTTCATAAAAAAGGGAATTTTCAGCAAAAGAAACCCACGTGTATTCTGGGTAAAATTACAAAATAATTAAAAACAATAAAATCAACAAATAAAGGAAAAAATAACATAAAACTAAACTAAAACCCTAGTTTTTCCTCCTCTGACCCTCCGTGTAGCTTTCAGATGAGAGAACGAGCCATATGTCACCTTTGCCTCCCCTTTTAAACTCGTCTAGGGTTGAAACACTTAAGGAAGAACTCAAATCGCATCCCCACTTTTTTCTTTGTAACTACCGTAGATTGGCCATTATTGATTTTAAGCAAATGGTAGACATTGTTTCTTAAAGTACTTTAATTGTACTTTTCAATGATACTAATATTGATAGGTCACGATGAATAAGATTAGAGGTATATCTGCTTGAAACGAATTCTGCGCTAGGTGTAATTTGTTTGACGCCGAATGTATGGGAACGCGTGTCAAGCGGTACTTGCCGCCTACGGGTATTGTGCTTGTCGTTTGCTTGTTTATTATCCGATCGAAGAAATTTAAAAATAGGCTTGTGCCGTTTCGTTCGTTGATCGGAGCGCTCCGATCTCGTTCAATCGCTCCCACGAACTAGTTCGCTCTTTTAGGTCTTTTGCTCATTTAGTTCAGCCAGACCAGCGACCACTGCGGTCAGAAAGATCAGAACGAATGGAACCGAATAGTGTCAAAATGATACGAATAGTCTACAGATAGTAGGGCCGAAAGGTTGTATTGTAAGTAACCGAAGTTTAATATGAAAACTTGACTTTTTTTGTTGCTCTGCTAAGTAGCTCTCGCTCTCGGTCGGCGCAGTCACACATTCGTTCTCGATCCAAACCGCTCGCGCTCGCCGATCCCATACTGAACTAAATGAGCAAAGACCGATTCACAGACCACGGAAAGATTCAGTTCATTTCGGTCATTGATGGGATTTTATTCCTAACAGTTCATAGTTCGTGAACGACACAAGCCTATTTAAAAAGTAACAGATAGCTTAATAATGTGGCTAAATGATTTATATAACATATTTTTTATCTAAGAGTCCTTTTTAGGGTTCCGTAGTCAACTAGGAACCCTTATAGTTTCGCCATGTCTGTCTGTCCGTCCGTCCGTCCGTCCGTCCGCGGATAATCTCAGCAACCGTTAGCACTAGAAAGCTGAAATTTGGTACGAATATGTATATCAATCACGCAAACAAAGTGCTAAAATAAAAAATGAGAAAAAATGTTTTATTAGGGTACCCCCCCTACATGTAAAGTGGGGGCTGATATTTTTTTTTATTCCAACCCCAACGTGTGATATATTGTTGGATAGGTATTTAAAAATGAATAAGGGTTTACTAAGATCGTTTCTTGATAATATTAACAGTTTCGGAAATAATCGCTCCTAAAGGAAAAAAAAGTGCGTCCCCCCCCCTCTAACTTTTGAACCATATGTTTAAAAAATATAAAAAAAATCACAAAAGTAGAACTTTATAAAGACTTTCTAGGAAAATTGTTTTGAACTTGATAGGTTTAGTAGTTTTAGAGAAAAATATGGAAAACTACGGAACCCTACACTGAGCGTGGCCCGACACGCTCTTGGCCGGTTTTTTATTGCCTTTTTTGTGTGACAAATGTAAAAAAAGACGGCCAAAAAAAATATTTTTGAATTATGATTAATAAAAAATTAACTACAAAACTATACTTTTAACGTGATACCAAATCTTAAAGGGCACTGTATAAGCTTTCAAATGACACCTCATTTGACAAAATCGGATAAGGGGTTCTTAGTCAAATTTAAACCCGGGACCGCGATCTTTGTGACGTCATAGTTAACCCCCCCACAGTCTGAGAATGCGAGAAGTCATTTTTTCGTACTCAGTAAAGTCTACCGATCACAACGATACCACTTGTCAGCAGTATACTCTCCAGTCACATCAACTTTTTCCGAGACCCTCTGGCCGCTCTACTATTACTAGGTACAATGCCTTGGGATGATAACTTCGAATCACGCGCAATATTCTACCTATAAGTCACAGATGCTTTAAGGCACACCTTTATTTAACACACAGATGTCACGCAATACAACTTTTAGACTCAGTACATACATGTTACATAAACTCACGTCTTTATTCCGAAACAGGGTAGTTAGTTAGTGCTATTAGTAAGTGCGATAGGGTCGGCCAGATGTTTTATCATTTATCGCGCGACCATAATTGCCTGCCTGAATACATGAATGTAACAACTTTTTCTTTATTTAAATGAACATATTTACATAATTATATAAGAAACTAAGACTAAACTTTAAAAGCTAACTAAATGTCTAAAATAGGCCCTTGAGACATTGTACCAAGGATACTGGCGACATTTCCTGTTAGAATAGTAATAAGTAATCAAAAATATTATTTGTGATAATAAAACGAAAATATTCCTCCTGATCCTGATTTCCTTTCCGATTGTCAGTATTACTTTGAATCTAAATTGTTATCAAATTTCCATTAGTACAAATTATTTGCAACGTTGAATTTCTCCCTTACACAGTTCCAATTTTAGCGGCGAACAATGCACTACTATCAGGTATTTCCCTCATATTGCATATATTTAATATATCATATTGTTAACGTACTATTCATGTTCATATACGTATATATTATGTACCGCCGCTATTTACGAGCTGCAGGCCTATCATGCTTTCAATTTGATCACTTATCTCTATGGATAAAGCATCCGTCACGCTCTGGCAGGCAATTATGGTCGTGCGATAAATGATAAAACATCAGGCCGTCCCTATCGCACTATTTGTAAGTGCGATAGGGACGGCCTGCTATTTTATCGTCTATCGCGCGACCATGCTTCCCGTGCAGCCGGCGTTGCATGCTTCGAATTTTATCACTTATCCACGTGGATAAGACAACTGTCACTCTCACACTGACATACTTGCCAAAGCGTGACGGATACTTTATCCACATAGATAAGTGATAAAATTAGAAGCATAATACGCCGGCAGTATGTAAGTGTGAGAGTGACAGATGTCTTATCCACGTCGATAAGACAACTGTCACTCTACTCTGTTAAAATTGCAAGCATTAAGGTGGTTTTCCACCGGCAGGGCGTGAATGGGCAGAGCGGGGAGGGAATTGAAATCGCCCGGACCCTTTTCCACTAAAAATTGCCATTAATAGCCATCGCGGGCCTGCGCGAGCCCGCGCGTGCCTGCGCGTGCCTGCCGCAGGTTGTAGGTTTTATACGATACTCTATGTCGAAGGCAATACGGTACATTTCTACACTAATAAATATCTCAATTCAAGTCTCGCACATCCTCTTCAATCCGCGCCTCGCCATGTCTCGTCGCGCTCTGCCGGTAGAATACCACCTTCGAGTTAATTTATACTCTAAATAGAAAGCAATACGGTTAATTTTTACACTCACTAATATTTCAATTCACTTCCCGCACATCCACGTCAATCCACTCCTCTCCACGCTAAGCCACTTTTCGTCTCGCTCTGCCGGTGGGAAACTAACATCAGAGTTAATTTATACTTTAAGACGGAAGCAATACAGTTCATTTTTACACTAACAAATATCTCAATTAAAGTCCCGCACATTCAAGTCAATCTTTACTATTTCCACCGAAGATGCGCTGGGCGAGAATTTAAAATTCGCCATACAAATTTCAATTCCCTCTCCGCTCTGCCCATTCACGCTCTCCCGGTGGAAAACCACCTTTAGGCCTTATTTAGACGGCGTGCGAACTCGCATGCGATTTTAGTTACATTGCGGGCTGTTGAGGTTACATAAGTTTGTACATCCATCAAATACCGCAACGTAATAAAACTCGTATGCGAGTTCTAGTACCGTCTAAATAGGCCCTAATATTAGGCGAGCTGATTTAAAAAGAACATTCTAAAATTAAGGTAACGTGGAGTAAGATTGAAGAGTTGTCCTTTAAGGGCAAGATCAAAATGTTCCGTATAACGAAGCACTATGGGCGGCTTTCTATCTTGCCCTGAATAAAAACCTTTCAATCTTATCCCATCTTACCTTACATGAAACTTGAGAATAAGTACCTATACAACCTGTTTTTATTGAATTCCGTTAACTTTAAGGGAAGGTTCTTTAAATCAAATACAAGTAATTTCTCTAAGAAACTAGCGTCTTAACTCTTACGGTTATCGAGTTATTAAAAAATAAAGATAATTACTGAACACGTGTGTGACAACCTTTACCAATTCCTAATGTTATTTGTTTTGACATGTGCCGTCAATCACTTGACACTAACTTGAACGTTATTCTTAAGGGTCTCTCACACTAATAAATTCATTTATTATGTATGAAAATGACGAAATTTTTTTTTTGCGAATTTAAATAAAAGTGATATACACGGTGGTTCCTGATAATGAACCCTAGCTACGTGTCGAATTTAACGGAAAACAAAAACAACACGGTGTAATATATGTATATTGATGAATACTTGATATCTTTAGCTTTAGTTTAAGAAAACTTACTAAATGTACGTTGTTATTGTTGGTCCTTGTAATAATTAACCGTTTAGGGGCGCTACTCACTTTCTCCATGTAATGAATGCCATTTTACATAACGATTAGGTACTCTATCGTATGTATAACGTGTTTAACTAAAGCGTCAAAATGAAATGAAATGCATTTATTTGCTTAATATTATGTACATAAGGTAGTAATTATCAGGTCGGAGGCCAATAGAAATATATTCAAAAGAAGACTATTTAAGTTTCTAATTGATACTTTGTAAGTGTTATTTTATTCTTAGTTATTAGCGAAGAGACTCTGATCCCACAGTCAAACTGTGTAAACCCTTTTGTGGGACACGTGGTACTGTATAAATGTACCTTTTTCTGATAATAAATAAATAAAATAAATTAGCGCTATATCCAGGATACGTAGCCAAATGCACAAACGCTAACGATAATATCTGTTTCGTAGCTACCTATCTATCTCTAATATCGCTCTTGCGTATTGGTGCGACAGAGCCAGACTGCATTTCTGTCGGCGTCTGGCGTCGACGATTGCCATTCGGCTACGCCGGCTGGAAGGTAAATTAGTAGGCGTACAATTTTTATTATTCAAAATGCATGTAGAGGCTCACTTTTGTGTACATGTGACATTTACAGGGCTTGGCACCTAGAGTGTTTACATTATCAAAATAGTAATTAGGGACCCGTCGATCACTCCGAGGGCTGTCAACCCTTCGCCGCCGCGTCATCAATTCTCTTTGTGGGCTTTCATCTAGTCCAAGATACGCATTAATCGAATCTGCCTATTAACCATTGCAATCCATCGGGCCTCCAATCAACGGGTTAAACTTGGATATTGGTCGTATGATGTTAGGTGAACTGTACGACCTACGAAGTCACTTCGTAGTTTCTTCGTACGACCGGTCTAAATTAGCCTTGCCTGATGCTAAGCCAATACACGATGGTCCTGTGTGATGAGCCCGTCTATAAAACGAGTGTTTACCGAAGTTTTAGTCCAAATCCTCTCTCTTTAGCCATTGCTTCGCTTCAAAGACTGCGCCAAGAGGGACATGGCAGCCTTTAAAATCGACTATCAAAGACTGCGCCAAGACGGACATGGCAGCCTTTAAAATCGACTATCAAAACTGGAAGAAGCTTGCGGAGAAAATAAACAAAAAAAAATAAAGTAAAATTCATAATCCTACGGACTAAATTGACAAATGACTGACAGTTAAAATGATACCAGGAACAGCAAAATTAAAATAGGGAAGGGTATATGTCGATAACAATATATCGACAAGTTGTAAAGTACATACAACAGACAAGTTTAAATCAAGAATAAGTATATGAGTTTCAAATAAGAGGTACACATTTTGGTTTGTTCTATGTATCTTCGAGGTAGTGGATGGATACCATGCATTTTTACCCACTAGTTTTAAAACATAAAAAGGTTTCCGAGCCTGTAGGTAAAAAATAAAATACCATGTCCGACGATAATAAATTATCTGTCACGCTATGGCAAGTATATCATAAATATCTATATAATTTTCGAATAATATTATTGCTGCTTCGAAATAAAAAAAATATCTCTAATTAGCGGTCTACAGACCTTTTGATCTGTCGAAATCACAGAAAAAGTTGGTATATTAATTAGCCGATCAAATTGCCAATTTCATTGTCCCGTCTGGGTGCACCTTAAATCTACGATGTAATAATAATTTTAATATCGATAAGAACGACACTGGCCAAACTGTGGCAACATTCGTTCACACTTACTTGTCAATTTGGTCCGTAGGATTATGGATTTTACTTTAAGTTGTATCGGTATAACAGTTGCTACACTTGCTACGAAAATTCATATAGGTATACATTTCCATGCATTGTATCTAAGACTTTCTATCAGAATTTCTATCAACTATAATCATTATCTTAGACCATTTCTATACATCACTTACTAGATTATTATGAAATATCCAGGACCAGGCAATTGGATTGGTTGCAACTGAAACCTGTTTCTGAATGTCTCTATATTCGCTATAATTATATTGTCTCTAGGCTCTACTATACCAACATTGTATTTAACTTTCAATACTTACCTATGGTTTAATTCTAAAACGTAGTCTAAATCTTATAGTGACTGAAGCACTGAATTATTAAAATACGTAGATTATAGTTTTAAAATTTCATGTACAATACCATATTTAAATGGGATAAATGATTTATTATCGTCTTTTGTCCCATAAATACCCAAGGCTAAGATTGCTAAGGCAACAGCGAGCAGAAAATAACTAAGCGATTTTCTAAATCACCTGCATACAACTACACTGCACCTACACCGATTTGCACTACATTATCGACCTTATAAGGCCATGCACCTATGCAGATTATATCAAAACCCGTTCTCTACCGAATTCATCACTCCGCTTAATGCATAACACCACACGAATCTATGTCAGTGTGTAAAGTAAAATTCATAATCCTACGGACTAAATTGACAAATGACTGACAGGTAAAATGATACCAGGAACAGCAAAATTAAAATAGGGAAGAGTATATGTCGATAACAATATATCGACAAATTGTAAAGTACATACAACAGACAAGTTTAAATCAAGAATAAATATATTAGTTTCAAATAAGAGGTACACATTTTGGTTTCTTCTATGTATCTTCGAGGTAGTGGATGGATACCATGCATTTTTACCCACTAGTTTTAAAACATAAAAAGGTTTCCGAGCCTGTAGGTAAAAAATAAAATACCATATCCGACAATAATAAATTATCTGTCACGCTATGGCAAGTATATCATAAATATCTATATAATTTTCGAATAATATTATTGCTGCTTCGAAATAAAAAAAATATCTCTAATTAGCGGTCTACAGACCTTTTGATCTGTCGAAATCACAGAAAAAAATGGTATATTGATTAGCCGATCAAATTGCCAATTTCATTGTCCCGTCTGGGTGCACCTTAAATCTACGATGTAATAATAATTTTAATATCGATAAGAACGACACTGGCCAAACTGTGGCAACATTCGTTCACACTTACTTGTCAATTTGGTCCGTAGGATTATGGATTTTACTTTAGCTTTTGCCCGCGGCTTCGCTCGCGTCGAAGCAAACAACTTGTGTCGTAGGTACATGATCTCAAACAAGCATACGGTGCGCCTGATGGAAAGCGGTCACCGTAACCTATGGACGCCTGCAACTCAAGTAGTGCCACATGCGCGTTGCCAACCCATTAGAAACTTGTACTCTAAATTTAAATAATATATTTATTTTGTAAATTATTGCAAAAGCATCTTTAACAAGGATTCAAATTCAATCGTCAAAGAACATGTACTTATACCAATGTATCTTTGTTTTATGTAAGGTCTAAAATAAATTATATAGAGATTATAGAGTGTACTTACACGCTTGCCTTTTATTTATGATAATACGAGTATTTATAGCAAAATTTACATGTAGCCGAAATGAAGATGCTGAGGTGGGCGGCTGGAGTAACTAGACTCGATAGAGTGAGGAATCCCCCATCACAGACAAAATCACCGAAAGTAGGCCTCGCTGGTATGGGCACGTGATGAGACGTCCTGAAGACCATGTAGTGCGGCAAACCTTGGCATTACCGAACAGGGAAGCGAGCAGACAAGGAAGACCTAAAGCCACATGGTGGTCTACAGTGACCCGCGACTTGGAACGAACCCAACTTACTCCGAAAACAACTCAGGACAGACGGTCCTGGCGCTTAAGAACGAGGAGGGCCGACCCCAAATAATAGGATTAAGGCAAAGAGAAAGAAGAAGTTATGTTTTTTATTTCCGCTACCCAAAGGTTGTCTGGTAGAGATCGCTCTTTAGCGATAAGACCGCCTGTTGTCTGCCTCTATTTATAATCATTTGTTTTGTCTCCACTGTATCTTTTGCTGAGATGTGCCAATAAAGAGTATTCTATCTACATATCTATCTAAATATCTAAGATGAGGGTGGTCCAAACCTCACATCGTGGGCTATCAGAATATACCCCATGTATGTTAGCCGATTATTTATAGTTTTCGAGTTACGAATATTTGATTTTTTTTTCTTTAACAAAAATTATTAAAAAAAACAGCGTCCTCACTTTGATGCAAGTCGGAAAAAAATACCAATTTCAAAGTTTTACGTTCAAAATTTTATCATATTTTTTGCAAGTTGTAAAATTACCGAAAATCATTCGGATAGGTGGTATTATCTTATTTAAGTACAAAATGTAAGTAATTTAAGTAAAACTTTGAAGTTGGTATTTTTTTATCCAACGTGTATCAAAGTGAGGACGTTGATTTTTTTTAGTTAATGCGCCGTTTGTAGTGATGATTTTACAAAAAGAAACTAGTAAAAAAACTCCACAGTTCTGTTTTTTTTACATTTAAGTAAATTAATTTCTTCCTCAAGAATTTCTCAAGAAAGAAAATTTCAAAAATTCGTAAATCGAAAACTACAAAAAATCGGCCAATATACATGCTGATAGGCCAGGATGTGAGAAAATTTAAAAAAAATATTGACGTCAAGGCTTGGACCATCCTGTATAATATAACAGTCATAGACAGAGCTGGTTTAATATATAGGGAAGGAAGGGGGGATGGGCTTAAGAAAATCTCTGAGTTAAAGTATCTAAGATGAAAGGGTAAGCATTGTTTGTGTCGCTGATTTAGTAGCACAAAGACATCCGGCCGGACCCATCGCTGCACTCTGACCACTTTGATGACTTTGAATATAAATAATGATTTCAAGTTGGATAACAAACAAATTTCTTTGCTTACACTCAAAGGGTTTTCAGGCTTGTTGACTTAAAAGAACGTAAGCCCTTTGAAATAGCATAAATAAGCAGAATCTCAATTCAATGCCAGTTCCAGCCAATTAGTTCATGCCGTCAGTCGCTGTCCATTGAAAAAATGGTCATCAAAACAAACTACGTTCGTAATTCAACTATCTTTTTTAACTGTGCTTCTCACTGATTTACTTTACCCTGATTTTACTCATTATTATTCACTACACGACTTTATCGCATAAAATTAAGTTTTAAATTTACTTCCGAACTTTCAAGCGTTGTCCCCGTGGTCTCGTTTCATTGTAGGTTGTCTTGTAGTCGGGTGGTTGAAATACAGTCTTCGAAACATCGGAGGCATATTTTACTCAATTAATTCCCGAAGTATTCAATAAATTTTTACGACAATTCTCTTTCCAAACAGACTGTATTAGTTGTGGCAAAAACACAGGTAGGAAGGCTGCCTAGAAACAAATATCCAATCCATCAGCACCGAAGGAAATAACAAAGATACTCGGCCATTTTACGAAAAGGTTCCTTTATCAGTGCTCCGCAGAAAACGAATTTATCGCCGTCTTTACGACGGGATTACGGTGTAATTACGCCGCCGATACCTATTCATATGAGTCATATAAGAACAGGGGACCTAGTCAACGTCAATAATGCTTACGCTTCGTATCTAAGCTCTAGCTGCCTATCGATTGTTCTTCTGTAGTGGGGCGATAGAATGAGACTGCGTTTCGATCGCTACGTAGTAGCGTCAAGAATTGTCACTTTGGCTAGGCCAAAAGATACCTACATAACCAGCCCATCATTGCCATGAAAAATATAGCCGGTCTTAAAGTAACTGTATTTTAAACTAGTCTAATAAAGTAAAACTTCAGACTAGCATACTCTTCAATCTTGATAATATCACACCGGCCTTACGTACATCGTTTAGTCTGAAGAGTGGCTTATTTCCCCAGTGTTTGAGAATTGCACACGGTTCTGAAACGCTACACGATCTTTGTACTTACGGAACAAATGGTCGCTATTTATCACTCAACGGGTGCTAGAAAATTGCAGTCCGATAAGAATATCTCTCAAGGATGACATTTCTTACAGTAGGTGTCTGAAAATCCCTATACATTTGCGAGATATCATAGCATCATAGATACATTTGCGAGCAATCCAAATGACATTTAATTCTAAACATTCTAAACTATTTTTAATAATAATCAAATAAAGTCTCTCCTTCCCATGGCAGAACAATAGTGTTCTGGACCTTTGGAAGCAATTTGGAAGTGTGCGCGGAGCCAAATCTAATACGTAGAGACCTTTTGACAAGTCAACGTAATGAAATGTAAGGTACTGTGGATTTGTACTCGTCCGTGGTATAATTAGGACCCAGGCAGAGGCAGCAGGTTGTAAAGTAATATTTGAGTAATATCAAAAAAAAATATGTAGATAAATATTCGTACTGGCGCAGTCGGTAGTGACCCTGCCTGCTGCGCCGCGGTCCCGGGTTCGAATCCCGGTAAGGGCATTTATTTGTGTGATGAACACAGATATTTGTTCCTGAGTCATGGATGATTTCTATGTATATAAGTATTTATATATTATATGTATCGTTGTCTGAGTACCCACAACACAAGCCTTCTTGAGCTTACCGTGGGCCTCAGTCAATCTGTGTAAGAATGTCCTATAATATTTATTTATTTATTTATTTAATATATCAAATTAGTACATTACATCAGAGGCCGGGAAAATGAGGATTTCCGGCCAAGTGGGTATATACGGCCGAGCGAGCGTGCGAGCGAGGCCGGATAGGGATACGAGGCCGGGAATCCGTTTTCACGCAGAGGCATGTATAGTGCTTTTCTCAAACATACAATGAAATAAAAAAAAATGCTCTAAAGGACAGTATTTTATAAAAAAAAGTTACTTTGCAGGCCTAGGCCTAAAAAATAATATGAAATCCCTTTACAGTCCTCTCGAGTTGTTGCGCCCAAAAAGCTAAACTTCCCAGCCCATTTTAAGGAACGTAAAGACAATATTTCATTGCATGTTTGAGAAAAATATGTTTACACTGATAAGTGTAAGTAATAGGGTTAAAGTGTAACTCCGTTAACGCGCCAATTTCCGGCCAACTTTTGATCAACTTAATAAACCGATAAAGGCTGTCAAAAGCTCACAAAAACTTTGCGAATAAATGATGGCCTCGCCCCAGTTATCCGTTATTGAACAAAGAGATAAGAGCCACATCAGTATCAAACTTATTATCTTTCGAAATTTAATTATTATCACAGAATATATAATAGTACAAGTACAGAAGGTTGGGTGACATTGTAGCGATAGGTATCTAGGGCAGTTCTGAGAAAGAAGTCTAGGCTACAAAGTGTTAAATCTATTTATTAGGACTATTTAGGGACGTGGGTCGTAGGCCTACGGTGGTGATGGCAAATGGATCGCAGCGTAGCTGAGCGTTACTGTCCTGGCGTCCTGGCGTCGGTAGTGGCGTGTGACGCGGCGTTCGACGCGAGTGGGCAGAGGCGTCCAGGCAGGGTGAAGGTTTGCGGGCGTGATAGTAGTGAGCCCGTCGAGTAGTCCCTGGAATTTTATTCCACTGTGTTAGGCTCCGAAGTCTTAATGTACCCGTGGATCGTCCCGCCACATTTACAAAGGCATTCTAGTACCTAGTTATTAAAACTAATTCAGTTTGTCTGTGGCGGTCGATAAATGATGATTCAGAACGGAGATGATTATGATTTAAAGGCATAAGCGTAAGGCTGCTATTGGCAAGGCGCGATAGTATGGAGGCTAGAAGGTTATGACTATACATAATAGGTATTAGGTATGCAATAAAGTTATGCCCATTAAAACTAAAAGGCTAAAGGTAAAATGTACATATATAGTGCAATAGCATTCACAATGTATGGCTAGGTCACCAGCTTCGAAGCAGTGGAAACTTAAAACTAAGATAGGTATGTGTTCAAACTGTGGTTCAAACTTACCCAAAGTGGGGGAATATATGCACTTGATTTGTAATGAAGTGTCGTAACAAACGAGATGCACCTTTTATAAATTAACTATGTGTTTTATGGTTTCATATAACTATTAGAAATTCACACATGACGATTCAAGGGCGCGGCCCATATCTGTGCACGAGCGACGTGCGCGCCGCGCTGCAGTTTGATCTCTTCTCCGGGCCGAGGCACCGTTATAACATGGCGCCGGCGATATCGCGTAAACAAGTACGCGGGATTGGAAAAGTCGATAGTATCGACAGTATCGACGTCGATACTTATCATTTCCTATTTATTTGTCATAACGACAAGATTAAATGTTGTAAATATATGAGAATATATTTATTTTAATTCTTATAATTTACTAAGAAATAATTAACGCTACAGTTACCCCGCTCCCTAGGGAAGGATTTTTGCTCACCTTAATTAAAAAATCCGATAGGTACACTAAACACTAAACTAAGCTCTATTTATATATGTATTTGTACTAAATTCATTTATTATCTTGAGCGTCTTACTAGTTTGAGGTCCTTAATATGCCAAGTGCCCAAATCTTTGCCGGACGTATCTTGCAAGTCGTAGACTAGAGGAGACCTTTTACGTACTATTTTACATTCTAAAAACTTCGGTGCCAACTTCTTGCTAAAATAATGGTCTTTATCACTTTGGTAATAGGTTTTTCTCCAAACTATGTCATTGACGTTGAATTCGGTTGGTAGGCGTCTTAAGTTGTAGCGAGAGGTGTTTTTTGCGTGAGCCTGCCAAAGACGAGTTTGGACTTCATCAAATATATTTGCCATGGGACCAACATTTTCGGCATAAATACTGCGAGGTAGAAAAATTACTTCATTGGAAAGGTCGTTATCTACGTAGTGCGAACCGCACGTTACTAACTCTCGCGCGTAAACAAGAAAGGAAGGCGTGAAATTAGTAACTTCGCTTCGTGAGTTATTGATAGCAAAGGTTATTTTTGGCAAGTTAACGTCCCAAGCTCTGTGGTCGTTTTCTATGAAAGTAGAAATACATGTAATTAAGGTACGGTTATGACGTTCCACCGTGTTTACCTGGGGAGTATAACGGGGGTAAAGAAAACGTTGGGCACTTTATATTTTTTAAAAAACGAATCTAAGTTTTTACTTATAAACTGACTCCCGTTATCCAAGAACACTGTCTGAGGTACTCCATGAACAAGAAAGACCGAGTCTTCTAGATGTTTGATTACTGCTTCCGCGTTCGCTCGTCGTAGTGGGAATGCGAGGCAATATTTCGAAAAACAACACACTATTACGAGTAGAAATGTGTTCTGTTTTCTACTTGTAGGAAGAGGACCAATAAAGTCGATTGATATCATTTGGAAGGGTCGTGAGCATTGTTTAGGTCTGCCCATGACCCCTAACGTAGTATGGTTCGGTTGCTTGTGTGCTAGACAAACAGAGCAACTCGAAACAACCTTAACTACGTCGGAATGCATACCCGGCCAGAAATATCGCAGGGCCAAACGGTGATAAGTTTTATGTATGCCCAAGTGGCCGGCAGTTGGGGTTGCATGATTATCATTGATTATTTGATCACGCAACTCACGTGGAACCACTTCTTTCCAGGCAAACTCCGACGTTAGTGAGCACTTATTTTTTGAGAGTCTGTAAAGCACATTGTTATTAATAGTGAAGTTTGGAAGACTGGAGGGAGACGTGCGACAAGTGCTATATTTATTTATGTACCACGGATCAGTTGTACGCGAAAAGGGATTGGTCATTGTAATAGCAGCTACAGGCAAAGCGCGAGAAAGGGCGTCTGGTATGACATTATCCACGCCCCGACGATGTTTTATAATGAAGTTAAAGGTGGATAATCGAATACCCCAACGGGCCAGCCTCCCGGTTGGGTTATTGAGTGAAAGGAACCATTTTAAAGCTGCATGATCCGTATACACCGTAAAAGTCTGACCGTTATCAAGATAACAGCGCCAGTGCTCCAAAGCGACCAAGACGGCCAAGGTTTCCCTTTCCGTAATGCTATAATTACGCTCTGCGCCAGTCAAGGACTTACTCATATATGCTATGGGGTGTTCCTGACCATTAATCGTTTGACAGAGCATAGCGCCGATGCCGTAATTACTTGCATCTGTGTGTACCTCGAACGGAAGGTCATAATGAGGGCAAGCCAATACGGGGCAAGAGGTAAGTTTATTTTTAAGCTCTTCAAAAGCAGCATTAGCTTCTTCAGTCCAGGCAAAGGGAGACCCACCTTTTTTACCCGAGGTCAAGCTATTTAAGGGTCCAGCGATGGTGCTAAAATTCGGAACAAATCGGCGATACCATGAAGCGCTTCCTAAAAAGCTTTTTACGTCCTTCTTTGTAGTGGGTGTAGGGTAATTTCTAATTGCCTCCACTTTCTCGGGGTCAGTGCGTAGTCCTTCAGAGTCGACTACGTAACCAAGGTATTTTAAGCTGTCCCTAAAGAACTGTGTTTTTTCAAAATTTATTGTCAAGTTAGCTTGTTGAAGTTTGTTTAACACACGCGACAATAAGGCAACATGGCTTTCAAAACTATTACTTACGCAAATAATGTCGTCTAAATAACAGAATACCCTGAGCTCAAATTCGGGTCCAAATAGGGCATCGACCAGCCGCTGCTGGGTGGCAGGGGCATTAGTGAGGCCAAAAGCCATTGTTTTAAAGGAAAATGTCCCCCTATTTGGTACAAAAAAAGCAGTTTTGCAGCGATCTTCTGCAGCTATAGGTATTTGCCAGAAACTTTTGGACAAATCGATGCTCGTTAAATATTTCGCGTCTCTAAGATTGTCAAGGATCTCGGACATATACGGAAGACTGTAAGCGTCTTTAATTGTAACGGAATTAAGTTTCCGGCTATCAAGGCAAAACCTTGGCTTACCATTCTTTTTGTTGACTACTAGTACCGGGGATGACCAGGCACTTTCACAGGGTTCAATCACGTCCAGTTGTAGCATTTCGTCTACCTGTTCATTAATAATTTTAGTCTTTTCCGGAGACATACGGTAGTAACGTTGTCTTATAGGGGACGCATTACCTGTATGTATATGATGTTCTATCATCGCGGTTCGACCTAAACCTTTCTGCTCGTAAGATATAGCTTTAAATTTCTTTATTAAATCGTCAACAACTGAGCGCTGATTAGGATGTAAATGTTGATAGGATGTGATATGCTTAACTTCCTGGGGAATAGTGGGCTCAGAAACAGAATTAGAAGTTTCACTTATATTTAGAGAGGCAATATATTTCGGACATAAGTTAAACTTCCGCCAAAAATCTATACCTAATATAAAGTGCGTTTTGACAATGGGCATGACATATGCCTTAAGGATGTGATTCTGTCCCTCAAAATGAACGGGTAGATTTATATAACCAATACTTTCTAATTTGTGCCCACCAGCTGACTCCAAGTTAGTATCGTCAGGATTGAGTATTGTAAATTGCGAGAATATTGGATCATTGTGAAAACCATTACCGATAATCGTTACAGCGGCACCAGAATCCAATAGTCCCGAGATTTTTTTATTCTGTATTTTAACATCGATAAAAGCCCTGTTATCGTTATTTAGTGTTTGTGATTGCAGAATTGAAGTTACTTTATAGACACGAAAAAAATTCTTTATAAATTTCAACCAGTCGGTCCAGTCGTTAACTTCGGAGTAACTACAATTCTGCTTCATGCGTTTTTTTGTTCCTGTGTAGAGGAAGATAATTGTTTCTGACAGTCAGGGCAGTCGTGAAACTTAACTCCTGGGTGACCACAACGAAAACATACAATAACACGTTCTGCGGTGCAGTTCCTCAACGAGTGAGTGTCGACGCGACAGCGAGGGCAAAATTTCGGCCTAGCATTGATTGCATAAACTGGTGTAGCGGCAGCAACTGCGTCGACAGGTGTAATATTCGTAATAGTATTAGGCTTATTTGCGTAGTTAGAGAATCGAGACTTATAGTCGTAATTTTTTGCAAAAGGCTGTCTCTGTAAAAATGGTTTATTTGACGCGTTAGTAGAAGTAGAGGCGTGAGAGTAAGCAAAGTCCGGGGCTAGGGTCTCAGACGTGGCTTTGGGGGGCTCTCGATATTGAGCCATACGAGACTGAACATTTTCGTAGTTCTTACACACGGACTGCAATTGTTGTACATCTTTTATTTCTGAGCAAGAAGTGAGCACGTTGGCGTAGCAAGGACGAATATTGTGAAGCAATATCTGTAACTTTTCTTCTTCCGGCAGAGGTTTATCAAGCTGTGAAAACATGCCCGACATTATTGAAAGGTAGATTGTAATATTTTCCCGCGGGCCCTGTGTACGTGCCTTGATTTCGTCCTTGAAGCGATAATCATAGTTCGGAGTACTGAAGGCCTCCTTGAGCCTAACACAGACATCTTCCCATGAATCAACTTGATCTCTTATACTTCTAAACCAATGTAGGGCATCATCGGTGAATATCTCGGTTGCGAAAGATAAAACTTTGCTTGAGGATAGCGACCTGGCCTTGATAAAATCAGATGCACTGCGGATGAAGGACCTTACGCACGTTTTTCCATTAAATTTTAGTTTTGACAACTCCGAGGACAAACCACGCTCACAATTTACCGTAATGAGGCTGAGTATCTTCAGAAGTGGAACCCGCAGCAATAGTATCAAAGTTGTTTAAGGCTGATTTGCAAGTTTGGAATAGTTTAAAGCATTCGTTGCACGCGGTTAATGAATCTGGCTGAGATGAGCAATCGATCCGGTTCAAGCGATGGAAAATGTGATTCATTGTATTTTTAGTTCGAGCTAAAAGGTTTTTGTCAAAGTTTTCATTTAAACACTTTATGTTTTTAGCTATTTTTGACAAGCTTTCCTCCACTGCCGCTGCATCTACTGCAGGATCAAATGGTGACAATAAAATATCATCAGAAGGATAAAGCCGCACGAGTTTCGTAATTTGTTTACGTAAATCCATCACATTATCAGCGGGGGATTCCCCTCTAATCTCTACTTCATACGCAAGCTCCGCCTTTTGGAGTGACATGAATTTTATTTCCGATGTCATGATGTAGAATGTATTTTACAACGTTTGGGTAAGTTTGCACACGTATAATTATTAGGGTTATTCTAAACTACTCCGTTCTGTTACAGAGAGAGCGAAAGTGAAAGTAGTGACTTGTTTTTATTAATATAAAATAAGATAGAAGGAAGTAGGAGAAAAAGAAAATAAATCGTATAGCACCGAAAGATAAGATAAGAAAATGGATGGTGATAGAGAGAAAAAACAAATTACAGAAAGGCAAAATAAAATGCAACTAGTGTCTAAAGTATTGTTACAAAATATCGGTTTTATCGATATCGATAACTGCCGTGTCCAATCTCTAGACCCAAGTTGTTAAGCACAATTTAAAATAAAAAACAAGACTTCACAAAACAACACGCACACAAAACAAACTACTCAACGATCCAAAATACCACAGAAACCACCTTGATACCAAGTTGAAGGCGCCACTTGTAGCGATAGGTATCTAGGGCAGTTCTGAGAAAGAAGTCTAGGCTACAAAGTGTTAAATCTATTTATTAGGACTATTTAGGGACGTGGGTCGTAGGCCTACGGTGGTGATGGCAAATGGATCGCAGCGTAGCTGAGCGTTACTGTCCTGGCGTCCTGGCGTCGGTAGTGGCGTGTGACGCGGCGTTCGACGCGAGTGGGCAGAGGCGTCCAGGCAGGGTGAAGGTTTGCGGGCGTGATAGTAGTGAGCCCGTCGAGTAGTCCCTGGAATTTTATTCCACTGTGTTAGGCTCCGAAGTCTTAATGTACCCGTGGATCGTCCCGCCACATTTACAAAGGCATTCTAGTACCTAGTTATTAAAACTAATTCAGTTTGTCTGTGGCGGTCGATAAATGATGATTCAGAACGGAGATGATTATGATTTAAAGGCATAAGCGTAAGGCTGCTATTGGCAAGGCGCGATAGTATGGAGGCTAGAAGGTTATGACTATACATAATAGGTATTAGGTATGCAATAAAGTTATGCCCATTAAAACTAAAAGGCTAAAGGTAAAATGTACATATATAGTGCAATAGCATTCACAATGTATGGCTAGGTCACCAGCTTCGAAGCAGTGGAAACTTAAAACTAAGATAGGTATGTGTTCAAACTTACCCAAAGTGGGGGAATATATGCACTTGATTTGTAATGAAGTGTCGTAACAAACGAGATGCACCTTTTATAAATTAACTATGTGTTTTATGGTTTCATATAACTATTAGAAATTCACACATGACGATTCAAGGGCGCGGCCCATATCTGTGCACGAGCGACGTGCGCGCCGCGCTGCAGTTTGATCTCTTCTCCGGGCCGAGGCACCGTTATAACATGGCGCCGGCGATATCGCGTAAACAAGTACGCGGGATTGGAAAAGTCGATAGTATCGACAGTATCGACGTCGATACTTATCATTTCCTATTTATTTGTCATAACGACAAGATTAAATGTTGTAAATATATGAGAATATATTTATTTTAATTCTTATAATTTACTAAGAAATAATTAACGCTACAACCGGATTAAGACAAAACAAAAAAGAGAGGTAATAAACACGTAACGATAATAATATGACGCTAACATCAATAACACAAACGTGCAGAATTGCAGATGGTGCGTAACAATAAACTTTACGACTAGAAAATTAGGTAAAAAATATGTGGTTTTTACCTCAAAAATAAACTAAAAAAAGACTAAGTTTGGGAAAGTGTGTAGCGACAAGATTCGATAAATTTGCATTCAATTCGTCCCCAACACTGTTTTCGGGCGAGCGTGGGGAGCGATGCGACGCACGGGCGCGGGGTACACCCTCCCTTTACCTCAGCCCCCGAATGCACGGAACTCGTGCGCGGACTAGTATATATTCAAGTCTTGGGTACTTTCTAGGTATATATACAGTATTTATATATTTTTGTTTAAGCCTTCAGCATCACAAGCCTTATTGAACTTTTCCGTGGGACTTAATCAATAAGATCTGTGTAATCAATAAGATTGTCCTATTTTATTCATGATGTCTATTTAACTGAGCATTAGTAGCCATTCCACACGTGGACATCGCATATGAACTAAAAAAAAACTCGCGATGTAAAGTAACAATAGAAAGTGCGAACGTGCGTTCAGTGAGAACGCGCGCCACCCTGATTAGGCCGCGAACTCGCGGCCGCCAGCATGTACTTGTAGCGCGGCGATAGAATCGCGGAGTGAGCCGCCCCTGTTATTATTCTCAAAGGAAGCTGCAGACTAACATGCTTGGTGCTCAAAATTCGTAAGATTGCCTTTTTTATAAGATTAAAAAAGTCGTCCTGCCTTAAATATATTAAAAAGACGTTCTCTTTTGCTGCTTTCCGGCTCCCTCGAATTATGTCGAATAGAAAATAGTGCGAATAGTAGGAATAGGAATATCGTAACAATATGAGTTATAGTAAGCTTACCGCGTGTTGTGCAACAGTTTTACTGTATATGGAGGGGTCGTTTTTCGCCGTGGTTTAAAATAATTCACAAAGGGGAAAATAACGAAGTTTGTACATATGTACATATTATAAACATGAAATAGTTCTTAGGGTTTGTATGTATTACCTGCCTCACTAAGCCTACCTCGCGGCGTTTGTATTACATATCGTCACTACTTTTAATAAAAAAACTTGTATCTTCGTCTGTCAATGAAAAGAAAATTGTACCTATGTATAGAATGCATATAGAATTACTGCGTTTTAACTTTGAGGAGCAGCGTGAGATACGAGATTTTTTTCTAGTGACGATATGTTACTTGCTTACTTTCAGTTTCCAAATAAATCGACCAAGAAATTGAAGATTTAAATCCTGCATTTGAGCCACTTTAATTTAGCAACACCAATGTCGTCAAGCCAATATTTATTTATTTATTTAAACTTTATTGCACAAATAAAACAAAAATGTACAAATGGCGAACTTAATGCCTAATGGCATTCTCTACCAGTCAACCATAGGGCCAAACAGAGACATGTAAAAATGGTGCAAGGAGAAAGAAAAATGACAATGACAATTATCGAAAACAACTGATTAACTTCATAAAATACTTATATAATACATAAATATAAATATCATATTAATGGATGAATATCATATTAATTTCATATTAATGGATGCCAGAACTCTAGTGGTCTTTACCGCATTACACATAATTAACATAATTTACTCTAATTAAAGGATAGACGCGTTACCCGAGTAATTATTTACATTAACATGTAATCCTATAAACCTCCTCGTTACACACAATTACACGGACGGATTATTGCAGTTAATTTTGATATTTTCCGGTGCTAACATATTATATGGAACACCCTAACTTTGTACAGTCGGTATCAATAGCAGATGAAACATCGCACCAAAAGTATCTGATTTTTTAACCGACTTCAAAAAAAGGAGGAGGTTCTCAATTCGACTGAATGTTTTTTTTTTGTATGTATACCTCATATCTCCGAGAATCGTGAACCGATTTTCAAAATTTTTTTTTAATCGAACGGGTATAACCCCGAGATGGTCCCATTGGCACCAAGTCGGGGTCTGATGATGGGATCCTGGAGAAATCGAGGGAACTCTTCAAATATTATAGGCACTTGTAATGCTTTCAGTGTATTTTTCAAAGATACACCAGTATTTACGCCTGATGGTAATAATTTTATGTAGCTGAGCTGATGATGGAAGGTCAACTCCTCAATGGTTAGGAGTTAAAGCATAATTTTTTCACTACTGTACGCATATTCGGACTGATACTTATAATATCAATAGGAACCACTAAAAATCAACAAATAAATAAACTTTTTAACAAAAAATAAAACCGCCTTCAAAAATAAGCGCGTTACAAAACACGGAGAAACTAAAAAGCAAAAAATAATGAACCTTTGAATTCAGATTTCTTGATCTAAACATCCAAATTATAAACAAATCAATTATTTTTGGAGTCGGGGCCAGCCTGCGTATGGTTGGGTGGGGCAACAGGCAATAGCAAGACGAGGAACAGGGCTGGTACCGACTACAAAAATAATTGATTTGTTTATAATTTGGATGTTTAGATTATTGCAATCCGATAAGAAATCTGAATTCAAAGGTTCATTTGTTTGCTTTTTAGTTTCTCCGTGTTTTTCTAAATTAAATACACCGTGTATAATGAGGAAACCGAATAATTTTAACAGCTAATTCCTGATTATATTGTAAGACTAAAATGTCATAAAAACTTTGGTATTACATATTAGATATTAGTACAAGGTTATAGACTAATTAGATTAGACAATTTTGAAGCGTTGTTTGTTCCGCTACTTTTGGTGCTGACTGTGCAGCGGAGTCCTGTCCGAGTTAGGAGTTTGTACAGATTATTTGTTGAAGTTTGGACCGACATATGTATTTAACATAGGGTTAATTTACTTTTTCTAATATCTATTTCTTAAAACGAGTATGAAAGTATTCCCGATTATCTATCAATTATATTTGGCTAAGACGGATTATTCATGAAAATCATATATTTCATTTCATAGGTAGGTACCTATTATAAACATCATACATTTCATATCCTAGCTAAACGGTAAGTGCGTGCGAGTTATAGCATCGTGTAAATGGGCCCTTAGTATGAACTTGAGCCGTTACGTTTTATGTAATTGATGATTTAGTTTTAGTTCGGGACGTCATACGTGTGGCAGAACTGGCAGAGTATAAAAAGTAATTTGGAGTAATACGTGGACTTATATGTATGTATGAAGGCACTTGAAATAACTGCGTTATGACGGTCGGTATCGAGTCAGTCATTAGCTTCAAAGACAGACAGACGGACAGAATCGCACCATAACGTTCATTTTGTACCTTTTAGGTGCGGAACCCTAAAAAAGTGTACAAACTAACCTAACCACAAAATTAAAAATTTGAAAAAACCCCTGACCGCGACATAGTATACCGATTTTCATGAAACATGGCCAAGAACACTCCCGACTTACTCAGCTTTCAGACAAAAAAAACTAAATCCAAATCGGTTCATCCGTTCGGGAGCTACGATGCCACAGACAGACACACACACAGACAGACAGACAAACAGACAGACAGACACACACAGACAGACACATCAAACTTATAACACCCCGTAGTTTTTGCGTCGGGGGTTAAGAAGAAATTTCTCGATCGCCAACAGCCATTTTCCTAACAATGCTAACGACACAATTGTCTAGATTAATAAACTGACCGCAATCACTAGACAATAATAAGAAAAGCTTCCATTTCTAGTTTCTAAACAACGTAACTTTGTCGCTCAACAACTTTGGTCCTTCTTTATTAAGGTGAACTCCTGACCTTTGGGATTTGGACGGCCTGTTGAGAATTTCCTGTTGGCATTGATTTTGGTTAAGTATCTGATCAACGCCCATCACAATTAACCACGGACCTTCCTTACATTAATACGTGAGAGAAAGAAGCGTAGGTATTCAACAATACAATAGCAAAGATATATGTAACTCCGTATAGACGGATAAAGTCTAAGAAAAAAACGTACCTCAAAGCCCTAGAGAAAAAGGTACCTTTGGGGAACGCTCGGCTAAATACATACTTACATTTTAACACATATCAAGCTAACAATATGGGCCAAATTGTCAAAACTGAGGTTCAAAAGTTTCAAGCCTGTGTCGAGAGATGGCAGTCTATGCACTGTTATTACACATTTTACTTTGACACAAAGACGGTTGTCTATTGTTTGCCCGACAGTCATTTAACATAATATTCATATGCCCGAATCTAACTTGCCTGAATTTCATTTGCCCGAATGATTTGTTTACCATAAAAATTGTATGACATACTGGTTGTTTATCCGAACATTACCTTCCATAATCATACAATGCCATACTATTTGTTAGCCATATTATTAAGTGCAATAATATGGTTTAATATAATATTCAAACGCCATAAGCAATTATTGCCATATTAATTGTTGCCCGTATTATTACCTAACCTACTTTCTGATAGCAGTTTCATTTTCCTGGGGGTCACAGTTCTAACCTAACCTAATCTACTTTTCAAGCAGTTTCATTTTCCATGGGGCCACAGTTCTAACCTAACCTAACCTACTTTCTGATAGCAGTTTCATTTTCCAGGGGGTCACAGTTCTAACCTAACCTAACCTACTTTCTGATAGCAGTTTCATTTTCCAGGGGGTCACAGTTCTAACCTAACCTAACCTACTTTCTGATAGCAGTTTTATTTTCCAGGGGGGTCACAGTTCTAACCTAACCTAACCTACTTTCTGATAGCAGATTCATTCTTTAGTACTTCTAGTAGTGTCGTCTCTGTGATAATTACGCATTTCGATGATTCTGCCAAATCACATTATGGAAATTGACTTTTCTGGTCGCTAATTTGGATGACAAATGATGATATGGAATGTGGTAATTACTGATTTCGATGATTCTGACAAATGACATTATGGAAACTGACTTCATGGGAAACAAAGTTTCTGGCACTTGATTAATATAGTAAACAATGATTATGGCATAAGATGTTATGAGAAACAATATTATGATTGTTGAATAGGGTGGCAAATAAAATTATGGCAAATGAAATTCTGGCAAATGGGGGTATCCTTGTGAGTACACATTTTACTTCGACAGTAACTCTCTATAATATTCGATCCTCTTTGCTCATAGTAAAACAAATAGATAACAATTTCCATTTTTAGGGTTCCGCATCAAAACATACAAAAGGAACCCTTATGGTGCCACTCTGTCTGTCTGTCTGTCTGTCACATTACTAAATATCTCGAGAACTACTTATGCTCTCGCTTTGAAGCTTGGAACACTTATGAACATCGTTAACCTCTACAGATTGAATTGATGTCGAATTGTCTTGATTTTCTTTGGACGTTGCGTAATAATTAAATTGTAATTATATCGTCACTACTTTGAAAAAATCTCGTATCTCACGCTGCTCCTCAAAGTAAAAACGCAGTAAGTCTATATGCATTTCATACATACTTACTACAATTTTCTTTTCATTGACAGACGAAGATACAAGTTTTTTTTAAAGTAGTGACGATATTACATATTACTTGTTATGTGGAAAATTGGGTTTTGAAGGATTTAGTTAAGTCTGTAGAGTTTCAATAACATTTGATGATTCAACTAGTACGGAACCCTCGGTGGGCGAGTCCGACTGGCACTTGGCCGGTTTTTATTCATTAAAAATCTGTAAACACTAGTTATATTGCTGCATTTTATAACATGCCCGTGCAAAAGCCTTCGGGCAATTTCGCCAATACACACAGTTTTCTGCGATACAGGAAATTTTGTTTCTGTATCGGTGATGCATTTTACATTGGGTTACCAATTGGATCTTATTATACGTTTTACAGGCACCCTGTTACACTGAAGTGTGTCTGTTAACAGGCGAAATATTGTCATGTATCCCGTGGTGGATTAAATCGGGCGTAGTACTATAGTTTATTATTCAAACTCAGTTTCCGAATAATCAAGAGAGCCTTTACCAGGTATTGTGGTGAAACTGAAAAGGTAAATTCGACCAGTCAGCAGGACATCGTGGATAAAATCCGTCCGTTTTTTTGAAAAACAAAGGAAGCCTTTATACCCGCTGGAGTATTGTCCTATAGGCAGGTATTGACAAAAGTGAATAACCAAGAACACAACGATGACGGTGTGCACTACAGCCTCTTTTTCCCCGTAACCTTTTGTACAAACAGCGAACCTCCTGTTCCAAAGAATACATATACACAAAGAGGATCGAGTATTATAGAGAGTTACTGTCAAAGTAAAATGTGTAATCACAGTGCATAGACTGCCATCTCTCGACACAAGCTTAAAACTTTTGAATCTCAGTTTTGACAATTTGGCCCATATTGTTAGCTTGATATGTGTTAAAATGTCAAATATTAATATTAGCGCCATCTAGCCGAGCGTTCCCCAAAGGTGTAACGCCATCTAGGCCATCGTAGTTTTTGTCTCTAGGGCTTTGAGGTACGTTTTTTTCTTAGACTTTATCCGTCTATACGGAGTTACATATGTCTTTGATATAAATAAAAGATTGGATCACTGCCGCACCCGCGTCGAGGCACTTCGTATTAAGGAATGCTCTATAAAATCGACGTTTCGCCGTAAACTTTCGTTTACGGCCACTTCGGGTGTTAAAAATAAAGATTACACCAGTTTAATCCCGTTATACAAGGATCATATAGAATATAATAGAATAGAATAGAAAACATTTACTCAAGACGCTAAGGGAGCGAAAATGCTAAAATGGAGAGAAGCCCCTCTTTCAATTTGGGAATTCCAGTTAAATATACTAGTGTTATTAACTAGATTTATCGAAAAAAAATGTCCATTAAGAACAACTCAGTTTTAAAAGATATTGCGAAAAAATCTTTAAAATCGAGGTTCCGCTCTCGACTGTTTCCTCCTGCAAAACTTATTTAAACGGTACGAAATTTGAGAATCTGAATAACAATGAAATAATCTGTGTCTGACCGTTTAGATTTTTTGGCTAATTGTTACCGATCTTGAGTATCACACATTTTTTTAAGCCATACTGAAAAAGGCCGTTTTTAGAAATTTTTGATTGGCTCTAGCGTCTTTTAAAATAAAAATAGCAAAAAAATCAAAACGGTCCGACACAGATAAAAATAATAATAATCTGTGTTGAAATAGTTATTTGTATTACAAGGGGGCAAAGTAATTGTTAAACCATCATCATCATATATCATACGTGCCAATATTGATACCCGAGCAAGCGAAAGATTCCAATATTGAACCGGGAGCGTAGCGAGTGGTTCAAAAAGTGGAATCTTGAGCGTTGCGAGGGTTTCAAGGCACGATGGTTAAACAAACTTTGCCACCGAGTGAAACACAACATTTTTCACCACACCAACACGAACAAAATACTGACTATAAAACATCAAATTAAATCAAATCTATCAATTTATTCAATATTTATGATTCAAAATCATCATTCATAGGTAAATTCTACCAGCCAGCTTAAGACATCAAGTTTAAAGTATGAAATTAGTTTGCACTCTTGTGGATGAAATGCAATTTTGCTATCTGTTTTCGAATAGCAAAGTAAGCCTTTAACAGTTGGTGTGGTGAAAAAATCATTGCTCTATCTTCAAAAACCAGGGAGGAAATAGTCGAGAGCGTTTGTATGGAGAATTGACCTGTATCGTATTAACACCACATCAAAGCACAAATAAAACAGAACACATGCAAACAAACAGCATTAGACGCTCAAATAGGACCCCTCACTCAGCGTAACGCCGACCATCCGCGGCGCTTGTTTTCTGATGATATACCAAAAGGTGCTATCGCTTTTGAAGAAAATATTTCAAGTTGATTTTATATTCCAATATTGAACCGCGGTCGTAGCCAGTGGAATCTTAAGAACGGGAGTTTTAAGACACAAATGTTTAAAAAAAATTGCCACTAAGTAAAACACCAAATTTTTCACCGCAACAACACAAGGAAAATATTACAATATAAATAAATAAATATTATAGGACATTCTTACACAGATTGACTGAGGCCCACGGTAAGCTCAAGAAGGCTTGTGTTGTGGGTACTCAGAAAACAATATATATAATATATAAATACATACTTATATCTCTCATAGACTCAGGAACAAATATCTGTGCTCATCACACAAATAAATGCCCTTACCGGGATTCGAACCCGGGACCGCGGCGTAGCAGGCAGGCTCACTACCGACTGCGCCAGACCGGTCGTCTTTATGAAAATATTTGCACTCTTGTGGATAAAATGCAATGCAAAGTTAATCGTAACTTTGAAGTATGAAGAGAGCCTTTACCAGTTGGTGTGGTGTGTGCTGAAAAATATGTTGTGCGATGTACGTTAGAGCTAGGCGGACGTAAGCCACTATAATTTTATACAACTTTGCTAAACAGAAGTTTGAACTCCAGCGGCCAGTGTGTTACTGCGTCTACCGAGGCTAAATATGTGGTTACGAACTTCAACTTTGAAACTTGGCTGAAATCTAAAATCAAGGAGTTTTACTTGCGGAGCTGAATGCCTGTGGGAGCTTCGTCGTGTTTATATTTTATTTTATGTTCTTTATTGTTTCTTATTAAATCATTTTATAGGTACATAAGGTACATTAGAACCCACAGTAATGAGAGAATATAAGTACATTATAATTTACTGCGACCAAAATCTTAGCACAAAAATCTTAATATTTCCTGTACCTAAGATTGAAATGCTTGTTTTTCGTTTCAATATATCCTCCTCCTTGCGTTATCCCGGCATTCGCCACTGCTCGTGAGAGCCTGGGGTCCGCTTTGACAACTAAGCCCAATTTTTCGTTTCAATAACATTTTTTTAATGATACATGTATTTACCTACAATAAAGACGAATCACGGCGGATGTAGGTAACATTGTCTAATGTGTAATATAATACTTAATAAGTTTTTAATTTTCATACGCTTTCATCACTACCTATTCATGTCAGCTTGTTCTGGCAATAAGGACGTATAGAGGTTCACTGGTGCGGAGAACAGATATTAATAAACCTTTACAAGCTCGTAATTTATATTAGCCTGGCTAATAAGCTGGCGACAACATGTTACCTACCTTTCTCAAAGACCACCAGACAGGAAAAACATAATATGTACCTAATTACTAAGTAATTTTGTATCATGGAGTTACAGAGACTTATCCGAGCGTCGGATCAGCAACTTTTCGCTTGTTATTTTCCGGGAAATTTTCATTTCTCATGGAGTCGGGAGCTCATGCAAAAAATTGAAAGAATTCCGTCAAATCCACCCTAATACACTTTGCAAGTCAGCCAAACCTTCATTCAAATGCCAAATACATATGTACTTTTCGCATCAAAAATTTCTGAACAATTCTAAAAGCTTCGCATTCAATTGAATTTTATTTTCTATTTGATGTGTCGTTGTCTCTACGACAGCGCGTATATAATGTAACCTCAGACAAGTACATGGCTACATGTTTCATTAACTGAATATTAAATCTTCGTCTGCCTTCTTTGTACTTAGATCTCAAACGTTTTATTTGAAAGGAGACCGTGTCATAGTTTAATGTCAATAAAACCTCTATTGAGTAGGTACTTGCGTTATGTACTCGTATGGTTACGAATTTAATGACATCGTATATTTACTTACCAGTCATATATTTGTTATTTTGTTCATACAAGGGAAAGTAGTGCCACACCTCGGACACTGGCGATCAAATATATGAAAGAGGCTCGTTCCTAGCACACAGTCTAAGCTCGTGTAGGTGAACGCGTACTATGCTTGTATGAGTGACATATGACAGGTCGACTGTTCGCGTTTTTGACAGGCGGTAACTGTCAGGTAACCGAGAGGGGGTGGGCGGCGATTTCAGCGGGGAGCAGGAGTGGCCATACTGTACGATAGTACTCTTTATTATACTGTGGTAGTGCTATGCAGTTCATCGAAAGTATTGTTTGTAAGTACATATATTAACGACACCTACATGGAAAAAAACACACCAAAAATTTAAATAAATTAAGAAAGAATGAGACAGTATAGTTATTAACCTCTTACCCCTGACCCTGACACTATTAACTCCGCTTTCCCCACTTTAAAAAAAAATTAAAATGAAACAATTATTGACATTGTCATTATAACAATTTATTAGCGTCTTCGTATAAAACAAGTAGAAACATTGATTAAGTACAGCGTTTAGAATTTTTAAGTATCACAATGTTATGATATAAAAAATATATATACAGATTCCAAAAGTACCTAATACGGTCAAGAAAATTGATTCTTCAGCAGTTGACGGCTGATTTTTCATTGGACATGGCAATTGTGGAATCACTCGTTCACATAATTGGGGTCTCGACGTAAGACCGTTTTCACATTATCCGATCCGATATCGGATGTCGGAAGGGTTTAAATAGAAAAAATCCTAGTTGGCGCCTGTAATGTATGGGATATCGGTCCGACATCGGATAATGTGAAAACGCACTAAGCATATGTGATGACCTTTTTGATTGTATTTGTGACCCCAATACTTCAATGCATGCAGTTTAGTTCAATATAGGCATATTTTACAAAAACATGCACACGGCCCTATAATTTGGCCATATTCCCCAAACGACTTATACGTTTGGTAGATACTTTTGCACAGATACGTATATACTTAAGTATATGGTAAGTAATTGTTTTACATAATACACATCTTGTAGTGTGCTGCGCCACCGCACTGTGTGCCACCGATGAAGATTTTGTAGCACATATCAAAATTATCAAGCGATAGTGAGATCAAACCTATCACAGATCAGAGATATATTTTTGTGATGTTTAATAAATTGAATTGAACATTTATTTCAGGCATTGTCACCCATATTTGTATAAATTCTCGATTATACTTAACATTAACAAACATTTTTTAGTTTTTTTTTATATTACACTTAAGGGTCCAACGGAATATCAGTTTCCTAGACGATAACGGCCTCTCACTTATTCGGCGCTGTATTTTTGTTCCTGTTGGCAGTCCAATATCGTAGGTATAATCAATTAACACTTAACATCCTTCGGATGTATCTCTTGCATCTCATCTCCACAATCATCTTTTACAGTATTTGTAACTTCATTCAACCTTTCACAACCTTCATCATAGTACAAGTCTCCCTGCAGGAGGACCTGTATATCCTTTAGACTTTTCCCTTTTGTCTCAGGTACATATAACATGGTAAATATTGTTCCAGAAAAAGCTACGACTGCGAACACCCAGAACACGGCACAGAACCCCGCCAGGTTCTGTATCACTTGGAAACCCTTGGCCAAAGTGAACCCACATACACCTCCAAATGTGCTAAGTGAAGACAAAGCTACTGCTTTAACATTTAAAGGAAAAATTTCGGCTGGTATTACAAAAATAATAGAATTATAACCAACATTCGAAAGGATTGTGGAGCTGATTATGCCAGCAAATGGAATAAAAGAGTAAGAGCTGAGAGATTCATGGCTTAGTTTGAGGATATCTTTTAGAAAGAAATACGTGCTGACCGCGCCTAGGGATACACCTGTGCCCAAGAGAGAGTATATTAAGAGCGGACGACGGCCAACTCTGTCCACAAGTATGGAGCTCATTATACCTGAAAAGAAAGGAAAAAGTTACTTTTTGGAAAGTTGGATTAGAATGTATTCAAAGCCAACAGCGGAAAGGTTCAGCGGCATCGTCACGGTTGCGTGATATAAGTCTTAGATCGCGTCGGTACTGACAGTCTGACACTACTGACGGTCGGTCACTGACGCGAAAGGGACACTATACTCGCCGCAAAACTAACTGGTGACTGAAGTCGTATTGCTATCTCTTTCTTGCTAATGAAGAGCCCGTGAGATAGAAAGGGATAGTACTATAACATCAGTCGCCACTTGGTTATGTGTGCTAGGCCCACAGTGATGATGTATACTATCGACTATCACTATCTGGTTCATGGTTGTGATTGTTAAGAAAGTGTTTGTCAGTAACATTGGCAGAGTACCGCAGACTGTTCTTTACTTACCAACAACGAACCGAACGGCACCAAACACAATCACGGCAGTAGACACCTGCATGTGAATGTTGCTCTCTTCAAGAATTGTGCTTAAGTACTGTTGGACGGCGAGAGAACCAGTCATTATTTGAGTCACTTTCAAACCTGAAATAAAGTTTTTTTTAAACAGGCCTCAGGGCTTATAATTATAGCACTAGCTTATAGCACTTTTTAATCTCGTCGCTTTTTTACATGTCTTTAATAAGATTATCAGTGGCTTGAAATTACATACAATTTTAAAACCAAAAAAACTTGATAGACTGAGTAGGTACCTAATGTATAAACTAATAAAAACCCAAACCTATTTAGTTAATCTAAATATGTCATTTAAGTAACGTACCTAACTATTTTTACCAGTCGAAATTGCCCCGCTGTACCTTAAACATAAAGAGCCCTCTTGCTTAAACTCTGTAAACTAACTGCCCAAAGAGTGAGCCGTGCGTCGCCGTCGTTGAACGGCGCTCGTGAATAAGAAAGCTGTTGCTTTATATAGGCACAAGATGGCGCTTTCCGACACGAGAGTGAACTCTGGTGAACTAAGTGGATCGGAATCTTTAGTAAGTGACTACAGACGAAGGTTCCAAGAATATGTCTAAGTCTGTCATGCCAAGGTAACTGTACTACAATTATTAGTTTAAAACGTAATAATACTAATAATATTTTGCAAAAAGTTCATTTTTGGCACAAAATTTTATCGCCGACTGTACCTTTCTTTCAAAAGTCATCTACTGCTCTCCGAGACGTTTCTAAAAACCCCTTACTCGATGGGGATACGACGTTTCATAACAGGGTTCCTATGACCACCGTTCTGCTCCTTGATACCATAATATTGCATTGTCACGTGATTTCCATGTGTGCAAAATTTGAGCTCAATCGGAAACCGGGAAGTGGGTTAAATTTAGCTTCTACGCTTTGACGCACACTAACATACTAACAAGGCAAGTTGAATAAAAGCTTGTAATAATTTAATAGAAGTTTGATGTTAAAAACACTTTCTCACTGCGTGCTATCAAAATAGCTGCAAAGTTAACTTGGCATAACTAACTTTTCTGAGCGAATGTGATGAAAACTTCCTTTGCGTATGTATACCTGCACCGATGATCACAGCTTTCCGATACTGCCGGCCACACAGCAGCTCCTTCAGCGAGCCGGAGCGACGAGTCTCGTTGCGGACGTCGGCCTGCAGCCGCGCCACCTCGTCTTCCAACTCCTGCCGATTTCAATATCAAATTTAATCATAATAAATTGACGTTTTTTTTAATTAAAAACTATTTGCATAAAATATGTTACTTAGAATCAGTCAGTGATTTCCCTATACACTACAGGGTGGGCCAAACGCTATGCTTGAAATAAATAAAAAATAGTACATTTTAACAAATTTCACATTAAAATAATTAGGTAAATCATTAAGATTTTGTCTGTAGTGCTTACGCCAACTTGAACGCCAAAGCCAAAGTGAAGATTACAATTAAGTACAGATTTTATGGAAATGATACAATAGCTTTGGAATCTACAATATACGTACGTACGTGTACGTAATGTACAATGCATAGGAATATGATGCCCAGGGTGGCTAGCCGAATGGCACAATCGCTCACGAAACGCTCACGAAACGAAGCGCTAGTAGATATCTATCTCTATCGCGCTTGCGTATTGGCGCGACAGAGCCAGCGGCGTATCGCTTTCGTTTGGCGTCGGAGAAATGCCATTCGGCTACGGGGCCAGGACTTCTAGAAGAATTTATTCGTTAATTAACAATAACTGCGTGTAAAAAAATGTACAGTGATAAATTTTGTATGTTATGTTCTTTATTGCCGAAATTAAATGTATTGTTTTTAATTCAATGTTTCAGGTTATTACATTCATTGATAACGTTAAATATTATTCACTATTCAGTATTTATGTTTTATGCAAAATAATTACATGTCATACAATTAATCATTACTTTGTATTGTGTCTCATTTAAAAAAAATGATAGCAATAAAGCACACAGTCGACTTGTACCTACTTTGTTGCTTCATAATATTTGGCCCACGTGATACCTTACTTGGTGCAAATAGTTTTATGATTCACAAATAAATTAACAACCTTCTCATCCTTCTGCTGTCTTAGCCTCATCAGCGCATTTTTTGCCTCTCCCACCCGTCCTCTCTTCAACAGATAATAAGGAGACTCCGGGATCCAGAGGCACGCTACGAAGTACGCCCCAGGCAACACCAGGAGCATATAATTAAGGCATTCATACGACACGAACATGCCGATACTCATCACCAGGAGACAGCCCAGGTTGAACATGACCCGCGTGAAGAGTGACAGGGTAGCTCTTACTTCGGAGTCTGATATTTCCCCTATATACATTGGCACCAACTGAAAATCAACACATTATTTATTATGCAACATGGTATTTTACGATGGTGTCGTACTAGACGTTATTGCAGTGATATTATTTTGTGTTAAAGTGCAGTTTTTAAAGTAGATATCTTACTAGGCAAATTCAAAATCTCAAGCTAATAAAGTAATTAAATACGAAACCATGAAAACTAGAGGCACAAAGATTCTGTCTATGACTAGGTATAAAAAATAACCCAGCATTCTTACCACACTGCTCTGAAAAATTTTAAAAGATAAACCTGTTCATGCTACCAATTATGAATTTATGAAAGTTACAAATGAAGATAATTTCTTGAATACAAATATTAGAAATAAATGCCATATTTTTAACTTTTAGATAAATATAGGTTTAAATTACTTACGGTGCTACCCATCCCGGTTCCTACTCCCCACAGAAATCTGGTTAAGTAGAGTAACCAAGCCTTAGTAGCGAACGCAACCACCAACTGAAAAATAAATGAGTGTCCTTTTTACTAGCAATTAAACAACGAACATATTAACTTCGTTTATACATTTCATAAGATGCTCTTATTCTATAATTTAGGACAACAGCTTTAAATGCATCTCAATTAAGGAAAAACAGGTAATTACGTACTTACGAGCTAGTTGAATTGAACCACATATGCATTAGCAAGAATATTAATTAATACCCGAGCAAGCGAATGATTTCAAAATTAAAGCACGATTGACACGATTGTATCTAGTGACCGGTAAGAACTTGGCTGTTTATGTACTAAAATAAATTTACCGTGCCGACGGCGGTGGGGCAGGCACTGATGAGAACTGATGCCCGCCGGCCGAACCTGTCGGCCAAGTACCGCGTAACTAAGCTACCCACTATGAACCCTGGAGAAGACATCGCCACCACCCAGCCTATTTCTGCCTGAAACGTGGAAATGGAAAATTTGTTATTGTCAAACAAACATTTGCGCGACCTTTTCAAAGTTTTAAAAAAATCACAAAAGTAGAACTTTATAAAGACTTTCTAGAAAAATTATTTTGAACTTGATAGGTTCAGTAGAGTTTGAGAAAAATACGGAAAACTACGGAACCCTACACTGAGCGTGGCCCGACACGTTCTTGGCCGGTTTTTGTAATATGCTTATTCAAATAAATAGCCTGCCCTACACTTACGTCGGTGATTTCAAAACTTCCTTTCTTTAGTTTGGGCAGCACAGGAGTGGGCCAAGCGGATGAAATGCCCAGCGTCATAGAAGCCAGGGACACTGAAATGAAATAGATTGCCTAAATTATTACTAAATATTCTTAATAAGTATATGATATTTATCTGATGACAAACAAAATTTTGAAATTGAAGTTAGAGTGTTAATTAAGGTCATAGCATTTGTATGTAGGTACCAAGTAGGTACATAAAAACCATCAATCGCCTGATTCAACTATGTCACTTTCCTTTAACCTATTTAGGTAAGCTGCCATAAAATTAAACCACTTTTACCCATCACTACTTTCTTTGTGTTTCTTTACTATTTACCTACGTCTACTCACCTGAAAAAGCTGCAAGGTACTGGATTCTTCGATTTTTATGGGTCATTTTGACCATTTTCCGTTTTTTTTTTCTTAATATTTTTCGTGCATCAGCTTAACATAGTATTTGTTTTAAATACCCATAGTTCCGTCTATCCTGAAAGAGCAATAAAATACTGTAATATTATAACAGTTACTTCGTTTACATATGTACGTTGTGATTTATCGTACATTAGTTGATAACTGGTTGATACCTACGGGAAAACTAAACAAACAGTGCCTTATATAACATATCGTCACTACTTTGAAAAAATCTCGTATCTCACACTGCTCCTCAAAGTTAAAACGAAGTAAGTCTATATTCATTCCATACATACTTATTACGTTTTTCTTTTCATTGACAGAAGAAGATACAAGTTTTTTTCAAAGTAGTGACGATATAAAACATAAATTTTCTATAATCTCTATATACTTAGTACACATTTAGAAAAAGATAATTATCAATTCTCTAATAATTCAGTGAAAAGTTACAGCAAGATTAAGTACACAAATAATATTACGCGTTGTCGCATAAGCAATACTTTTCACAGCTTAAAAGCGTTTTCACATTACCCGATCCGATATATATCCATACTAATATTATAAATGGAAAAGTGTGTGTGTCTGTTTGTTTGTCCGTCTTTTACGGCAAAACGGAACGACGTATTGACGTGATTTTTTAAGTGGAGATAGTTGAAGAGATGGAGAGTGACTTAAAATACTTTTTGTCTCTTTCTAACGCGAGCGAAGCCGCGGGCAAAAGCTAGTCCATACTAATATTATAAATGGGAAAGTGTGTGTGTCTGTTTGTTTGTCCGTCCTTCACGGCAAAACAGAGCGACGAATTGACGTATTTTTTTAAGTGGAGATAGTTGAAGGGATGGAAAGTGACATAGGCTACTTTTTGTCTCTTTCTAACGCGAGCGAAGTCGCGGGCAAACGCTAGTATTCCGTATATCAAAGGCACCATCTTTTACGTCTGCTTTTTCAATGTTTCTACATCTGATATCGGATCGGATAATGTGAAAACGCTCTAATTCAAGATTAAATTTTCACTTTAGTACTACACAACTAAATGTAGGTAATTGCTGTGTAGACCTATGCTACGGCAAACGTCGACACAATAGCAATAAGTAGTTATTATGGCTACTGAACATTCAGCCGCCAATGCAACAGTGTAAAAAATTACCTTTTCAGTACAGATGGTGTTTTTTTACGCACTAGTTCGAGAAGTGGTTCATTATATGCCAGGTCGAAACTTCGGAGGCTCATCTGTACTGAAAAACGTCGTACGATACACGTGCGAAAAGGAAATTCGTAACTCGTGTCGATTTAAAACACTCCCTTCGGTCGTGTTTTAATTTATCGCCACTCGTTTCGAACTTCCTTTTTTACGCACTTGTATCGTAATGTACTATTTCAGTACAGATGGTGCTTTTTTTTTTTACGCACTAGTGCGAGAAGTGGTTCATTATATGCAAGGTCGATACTTCGGATGGCCATCTGTACTGAAAAACGTAACGTACCGTAATGTACTATTATCACTCAGTTAATAGGGTTCAATAATAATGACAAAAGCTTAATTGGCCTGAATGCCGGTATTGGATAGCAATATTAGCAACTGAATTTTTACAGTAAACCCAAAGTATGGCGTCGCACAATCATATTCATTCGTGTTTGATAATCAAAACTTAACATATAAACAGAAATAGTACCGAGTAGATAGGTCTACTAGCTACTACCAGGGGACCGATTTTTGAATCTCACGGCGTTCGGATTCAGAAAATTGTCACTGAAAATACTAGGCAATTCACCGTTTTCAACCGGTATTTTAGTGACAGTGAGACTCAAAAATCGGCCCCCAGTTACCACACCTCGAACACTGGCGATCAAATATATGAAAGAGGCTCGTTCCTAGCACACAGTCTAAGCTCGTGTAGGTGAACGCGTACTATGCTTGTATGAGTGACATATGACAGGTCGACTGTTCGCGTTTTTGACAGGCGGTAACTGTCAGGTAACCGAGAGGGGGTGGGCGGCACTTTCAGTGGGGAGCGGAAGTGGCCATACTGTATGATAATACTCTTTTTTATACTGTGCTACTACCTACATACAGGTTAGACTGATAACTCCTATAGTGATACCTAATACCTATACCTACTTAAAAATACGCTTTACAAACTTTAACAGACACCTATTTTATAAACATAAATATTTACCTAATAGTATGTATGATATGTATCTAGTAAGTATTCATAATAATACTACTTACAAAAATATTACGAATATAAGAAAATACATAATTTAAGACGCTCATGAATAATAAACTCTTTCAGTAAAGTAAGGTAACAAATTGATCAATAAATTTAAAACATTATGTACAATTATGTAGTTCATTTTGTTTTAATTACTCTCCGTCAATACAATACTGATGTAGAGTCATCATGGTGAGTAGAGTCGTCTGAATTATTATCATTATCTCTGCTGTTATTTCCTCGTTTACTTAAGTTACGCTGATTGATAATGAACAAAAACATTTTCAAAGTATTATTAATTTTACATTTTTTACATTTACACGGGTGATTTTGAAAAAACAAAAACAATAGGCAATGAACTTTACGTACTTTTCAAATCATAATCGACTTACTCTTCATCTTGCATTGCGTGGGACACCCTGTATAAATAATTATTGCCAATTTTTTATAATCATGTAGGTATGAAATAATAGGTAAATATAGATCTTAGAATAAAATACCTAATAACAATAGTACATTACGATACAAGTGCGTAAAAAAGGAAGTTCGAAACTAGGGGCGATAAATTAAAACACGACCGAAGGGAGTGTTTTAAATCGACACGAGTTACGAATTTCCTTTTCGCACGTGTATCGTACGGCGTTTTTCAGTACAGATGAGCCTCAGAAGTTTCGACCTGGCATATAATGAACCACTTCTCGCACTAGTGCGTAAAAAAAACACCATCTGTACTGAAATAGTACATTACGATACAAGTGCGTAAAAAAGGAAGTTCGAAACGAGTGGCGATAAATTAAAACACGACCGAAGGGAGTGTTTTAAATCGACACGAGTTACGAATTTCCTTTTCGCACGAGTATCGTACGACGTTTTTCAGTACAGATGGACCTCCGAAGTTTCGACCTGACATATAATGAACCACTTCTCGCACTAGTGCGTAAAAAAACACCATCTATACTGAAAAATACGTTATACCTTTAACATTCCAAAATCCGATGTCAAACGTCAAATCTGCAAAAACATTGGGCCTTTACGATAGGCGCTTAACACAACCGCATGTAAACAATCTCACGCACAGCTCAATACATTATAAAAATAGAATTTAAAACGGAAATCTCAAAGTATTGTTTACAAAACAATTTTAATCATTTTATTAAATTAGAATAAAGTATAAATTCGTTAATAAAATTGAAAATGAGCAGGTTATAAGTTATAATATAACCGGTCTTTAAATACTGCCGGACCGAGAACGACATGCTCCTTTTAACGCGCTATCGGTACTGAATGAGTGAAGTGAATGTAAATAGCATCTGTACACCGGTCAAATCTTACATGAAAATCGGCTAAAAAAACAAAGTGTGATGTAAAGCTGGATTTTTGGTATGTTATTTGGAGTCCTTGGGGGAATGTAAGACTATATTTTGCAAGCAATAAAAAAGTGTGCTAACTTCGTAATTTAAAAAAAAAAGTAAAAAAATCGGACTTTTTTTACTTTTTATTTTTTTATTAAAAAACTATGCGTTTTTGGTCAAAAGTTGCTTCGTAATGTTGAAAGCGCATTAAATTTCAAACAGCTTGACATTTTTTTTTATAAATGTCCGTCAAATAGTTTTCGAGATATGAAGCGTCAAAAAAGGTTAATTTTTGACGCATTTATAAAATGTAGCGTTTTGCCAATATTTTTAGACAAATATCTGCAAAATACTTCATGATATGATATATATTGCAATATAACATTGTATAAAATTTATTTTGCTTTAGTTGTAGTGCAAATAAAGGTCAGTAAGACGAATAGTTACTTTGGTAAACAAAAAAAAATCTATAAATAGAGAAGCCAAGAGTCTGGTAGTTCTGTGGTCTGGTAGATTGGTTAAGGTAAAATAGTTTACGCTAAAAGTTTTAGGTTGAAAGTGCTATCTATTCAATCTTACTTTCTTTGATATCCGTTTATCTGAAAAAATTGTCTAAGCTAACTTTGCATCGATTTGACTATTACTAATGAAGAAATAAAATACAGTAAAATTTTGAAGTTTAGTAAATTAGAAAAATAAAACAGAATTTGTTACATTTTACTTTTTCCTTTTTGAGGATCCTGGTTCTGCATCTTGATGGCACAACTCCTGTAGTGATAGAAAGTCCACTTGAGTTGTATTTGACCACCAATTGCTGTGGAATAAACTACGGGAAGGGAAAGCGCCCACGCCAATTATTAAGATACTGGAGAAGTGGTATTCCCAGCAGAAGAACGTAGTAAGATGGAAGTCAACTCTGTCCACAGCCAGCGGGCTAAACTGTGGCGTGAGACAAGGAGGCAGTATGTCTCCGGCTCTCTTCAGCGTGTACATGGATGGGCTGTCGCAGGCTTTGACCAGTACCGAAGTTGGCTGCTCCATCAATGGACAAATGATAAATCACATCGCATTCGCAGACGATATGGTCCTACTAGCACCATCTGTGGGAGCTATGCGTAAGTTACTTGCAGAATGCGAGAGATGCGCCAGCCAGCATAACATGAGATACAATCCGGACAAGTCTGAATTTATGCTCATGGAGGCAGCACATATGCCCACACATGTACCACCTCTTTTGCTTGATGGAGTTCAATTGCGGAGAGTACACGAAGTCGAATATCTTGGCCACATCTTGTTGTCCAGTTTAAAAGACCAGGAGGACATTGAAAGGCAGAGGCGAGCCACCGCAGTAAGGGCAAACATGTTGGCTAGAAGATTCGCCAAATGTAGTGACAGCGTAAAAAGACAGCTGTTCCTCAGTTTTTGTACAAGCGTGTAAACTGTCGAGTTATGGTCCGACTACATCTGCGCGGCGGTGAGAGACCTGCGCGTGCAATACAACACATACTATGTACTGATATTTCGTTAAACGGAGAATACTATGATTCTGGCACGTCCACGACAACGCTCGTGAGATTGCATCGATGTTATTTGACCCTCAGTGATATGTAAAGATCGTTATCAGCGTGCTGTATTGGTGGCAGAGTATGGTTGACAAAAAAACGAATACAGAAGTATTTAAAACACTACATATACTTAAAAATTATGAAATATATACATATTTATAATTACTTAGCCAAATTACATTGAATAAATAACTAAAATTTGTTCAACATATTTGGCTGTCACTCGTTCACGTCGATTACAAAAAATCCATTTTAAATAACTAAATGACCTTTCTACGTTGACAGAAGTTACAAGAAGGTTGTTATAAAATCTAGGTATTGTGTCATATCCATGCTGTGAATGAAGATACTGGGATTATTCGTGCACTTTATTACACTCCTCCGTGCTCGTCTTACTTCGTGCACTACTTTTGACTTGAACTACTTGAATAACAATTCTAGATAATTAGTCGTATCTAGAGTGCATTTGATTATTTGGATTGAAATAATATAATTACACTTCGCGTAATGTATTTTTATGGCATACATAATTAATGTCATTTGACGTATATTGTTTCAAAAATATAGGTGTAATCCTAAGAAGGGAAGTATTTGTTTTGTAGTTAAGAACAAAGTGAATATTTAAATGTATGTATTTATTTTTTTTGCCAACCGTACCACTTGCCACGAAAAGTGCACCTTGATAACGATCTTTAGTGATATGCTTCAAAAACCAGTCCGTACAAGAACAATTTCGAAACAATCTGATTCAATTAATGAGGGTTTTCTACTCGTAAATATTTTTTTCCGCCAAGCGGCGATCCTGAGGTCTTTCTGACCGTAAACTTAAAACTTACTAAATAAATGTTGATTTGATGTACGCAAATATGTGTCTGAGTAAAATGAAACCAGGGACCGGACAACCCCTTCCGCGCTACAAGCCTTTCATTGGGAATCCCTAACGTAAGGACGACCCAATCGAGAGACTCTCCCTTTCGAACTGCAAGCCCATTCATTTGACTAGCCCTTACAAAAAACTTAGCAAAACAATAAAGCTAGCCCTGTGCATTGGCTTACCGCTATCCGATACGGCTTGCAAGCCTTTAATAAGGGTTACCCTTATTTTAAGCGCTATTTATAAGGCTTTCCCTTTTGTTGAAGCGTAGTCGAGCCTTGCGTGAAAGAGACAGGATTATGAATCTAAGCTAGTGTAAGAGGCGGAAGGAAAATGCGCTGTTGCCACTCCGCACTATGCGCCCCATTTTTAATTTTGCAACGAAACATGTTTTCGTTGGATAGAAGTAGAACACGGCTAGAAATTATTTTTAATGAACTGGGAGACAAGGGACTGATGGATCGCCTGATGGTAAATGATCATCGTCGCCCATAGATCAGTATGTATGTTCGTACGTATGAATGTATGTAGGTATGTATGAATGTATGTAGGTAAGTATGAATGTATGTAGGTATGTATGTATGAATATAAATATATAAATATTTAAATATGTATGTATGCATGTAAATATACATGTATATTTCCCGGTAAGGGCATTTATTTGTGCGATGAGCACAGATATTTGTTCCTGAGTCATGGATGTTTTCTATGTATATAAGTATTTACATATTATATATATCGTTGTCTGAGTACCCACAACACAAGCCTTCTTGAGCTTACCGTGGGCCTCATTCAATCTGTGTAAGAATGTCCTTTAATATTTATTTATTTATTTATTTATTTATACAGTGTTGGCCGAAAATCAATACAATTAACCATTATCATTACACATTGAAAACGTTAATTGCCAACATAAAAATAAGCCGTTTTCGTCATCCAACTCGCCTTGATGAGTTAATTGGGTGAGCAGTTCCTAAGATAGAGCTGATGCTGAACCCTGGCTTTTCCCAGGGGAACGCGGGTTTGGTTTAACATAGGCAAGCGCTGTTTTCGTCATCGGACTTGTTTTGATGAGTACTTGAGTGAGCAGTAACCAAGGTAGAGCTGATGCTGAACCCTGGCTATTTCTAGGGGAACTCGGGTTTCGTGCAACATAGGCAAACGCTGTTTTCGTCATCGGACTTGTATTGATGAGTACTTGAGTGAGCAGTAACCAAGGTAGAGCTGATGCTGAACCCTGGCTTTTCCCAGGGGAACGCGGGTTTGGAGTAACATAGGCAAGCGCTGTTTTCGTCATCGGACTTGTCTTGATGAGTACTTGTGTGAGCAGTAACCAAGGTAGAGCTGATGCTGAACCCTGGCTATTCCTAAGGGAACTCGGGTTTCGTGCAACATAGGCAAACGCTGTTTTCGTCATCGGACTTGTATTGATGAGTACTTGAGTGAGCAGTAACCAAGGTAGAGCTGATGCTGAACCCTGGCTTTTCCCAGGGGAACGCGGGTTTGGAGTAACATAGGCAAGCGCTGTTTTCGTCATCGGACTTGTCTTGATGAGTACTTGTGTGAGCAGTAACCAAGGTAGAGCTGATCGTGAACCCTGGCTATTCCTAGGGGAACGCGGGTTTGGAGTAACATAGGCAAGCGCTGTTTTCGTCATCGGACTTGTTTTGGTGAGTACTTGAGTGAGGAGTAACCAGGGCAGAGCTGATGCTGAACCCTGGCTATTCCTAGGAGAACTCGGGTTTCGTGCAACATAGGCAAACGCTGTTTTCGTCATCGGATTTGTATTGATGAGTACTTGAGTGAGCAGTAACCAAGGTAGAGCTGATGCTGAACCCTGGCTATTCCTAAGGGAACTCGGGTTTCGTGCAACATAGGCAAACGCTGTTTTCGTCATCGGACTTGTCTTGATGAGTACTTGAGTGAGCAGTAACCAAGGTAGAGCTGATGCTGAACCCTGGCTTTTCCCAGGGGAACGCGGGTTTGGAGTAACATAGGCAAGCGCTGTTTTCGTCATCGGACTTGTCTTGATGAGTACTTGAGTGAGCAGTAACCAAAGTAGAGAGCTGATGCTGAACCCTGGCTTTTCCCAGGGGAACGCGGGTTTGGAGTAACATAGGCAAGCGCTGTTTTCGTCATCGGACTTGTCTTGATGAGTACTTGTGTGAGCAGTAACCAAGGTAGAGCTGATGCTGAACCCTGGCTATTCCTAAGGGAACGCGGGTTTGGTGTAACATAGGCAAACGCTGTTTTCGTCATCGTGAAATATCTGAGACTCGTCTTTATGACTGGTACTTGGTTGAGTTGAGTAGTACCATAGAATCTGTCAAACTATTTCTGTTGATTGTTGTGAATTCTATGAAGATCGTTTGAAACAGAAATACTTTTCTGGTGGAAATCAAGCATACAGCGCGTCTGATAGTAAGTAGTTACCGTAGTCTATGGACGCTTGGAACTCCAGTATTCTCTTTATTCCCTGTGTTACTATTAGTGAAATCGACTGTACTTAATTTTGATATTCAAATGGATATACATACGTATTTTTTTAGACACAAATAAAGTGTTTCATGTATGGCAAATTAATAAATGTGTTCTAACTACTTGATGTTAATATTCACTTCTGGTAAGATTTTTGTTCAATTAATATTATGTTTTTATGCCTAACTTGAGATTGCATGAAATATTTCTATATTATAATGTACCGAAACCAGAGTTGCCCTAGATACCGCCAGGGCTCAGCTACAGCGCTGTCTTGCGCTACTGCGCACCCAAGTCCTCGTCAAGACATGTCCGATGACGCAAACAGCGTTTGCCTATGTTACACCAAACCCGAGTTCCCCTAGGTACAGCTAGGTTTCAGCATCAGCTCTATCTTGGGTACAGCTCACCCAAATACTCATTAAGACAAGTCCGATGACGAAAACAGCGTTTGCCTGTGTTACACTAAACCCGAGTTCCCCTAGGTGCAAACAGAGTTCAGCATCAGCTGGACTTTGGGTACTGGGTACTGCTCACTCGAGTACTCAAGACAAGTCCGATGACGAAAACAGCGTTTGCCTGTGTTGTGTTACACTAAACCCGAGTTCAACTAGGTGCAGCCAGAGTTCAGCATCAGCTGGACTTTGGGTACTTTGCTCACTCGAGTACTGCTCAAAACAGCGTTTGCCTGTGTTGTGTTACACTAAACCCGAGTTCAACTAGGTGCAGCCAGAGTTCAGCATCAGCTGGACTTTGGGTACTGCTCACTCGAGTACTCATCAAGACAAGTCCGATGACGAAAACAGCGTTTGCCTGTGTTACACTAAACCCGAGTTCCTCTAGATGCAGCCAGGGTTCAGCATCAGCTGGACTTCGGGTACTGCTCACTTGAGTACTCATCAAGACAAGTCCGATAACGAAAACAGCGTTTGCCTGTGTTACACTAAACCCGAGTTCCCTTAGGTGCAGCCAGAGTTCAGCATCAGCTGGACTTTGGGTACTGCTTGCTCGAGTACTCATCAAGACAAGTCCGATGACGAAAACAGCGTTTGCCTGGGTTACACTAAACCCGAGTTCCCCTAGCTGCAGCCAGGGTTTAGCATCAGCTGGATTTCGGGTACTGCTCACTCGAGTACTCATCAAGACAAGTCCGATGACGAAAACAGCGTTTGCCTGTGTAACACTAAACCCGAGTTCCCCTAGGTGCAGCCAGGGTTCAGCATCAGCTGGACTTCGGGTACTGCTCACTCGAGTACTCATCAAGACAAGTCCGATGACGAAAACAGCGTTTGCCTGTGTTACACTAAACCCGAGTTCTCCTAGATGCAGCCAGGGTTCAGCATCAGCTGGACTTCGGGTACTGCTCACTCGAGTACTCATCAAGACAAGTCCGATGACGAAAACAGCGTTTGCCTGTGTTACACTAAACCCGAGTTCCCATAGGTGCAGCCAGAGTTCAGCATCAGCTGGATTTCGGGTACTGCTCACTCGAGTACTCATCAAGACAAGTCCGATGACGAAAACAGCGTTTGCCTGTGTAACACTAAACCCGAGTTCCCCTAGGTGCAGCCAGGGTTCAGCATCAGCTGGACTTCGGGTACTGCTCACTCGAGTACTCATCAAGACAAGTCCGATGACGAAAACAGCGTTTGCCTGTGTTACACTAAACCCGAGTTCTCCTAGATGCAGCCAGGGTTCAGCATCAGCTGGACTTCGGGTACTGCTCACTCGAGTACTCATCAAGACAAGTCCGATGACGAAAACAGCGTTTGCCTGTGTTACACTAAACCCGAGTTCCCATAGGTGCAGCCAGAGTTCAGCATCAGCTGGACTTTGGGTACTGCTCGCTCGAGTACTCATCAAGACAAGTCCGATGACGAAAACAGCGTTTGCCTGGGTTACACTAAACCCGAGTTCCCCTAGCTGCAGCCAGGGTTTAGCATCAGCTGGATTTCGGGTACTGCTCACTCGAGTACTCATCAAGACAAGTCCGATGACGAAAACAGCGTTTGCCTGTGTAACACTAAACCCGAGTTCCCCTAGGTGCAGCCAGGGTTCAGCATCAACTGCACTTCGGGTACTGCTCACTCGAGTACTCATCAAGACAAGTCCGATGACGAAAACAGCTTTTGCCTGTGTTACACTAAACCCGAGTTCCCATAGGTGCAGCCAGGGTTCTGCATCAGCTGGACTTTGGGTACTGCTCACTCGAGTACTCATCAAGACAAGTCCGATGACGAAAACAGCGTTTGCCTGTGTTACACTAAACCCGAGTTCTCCTAGATGCAGCCAGGGTTCAGCATCAGCTGGACTTCGGGTACTGCTTACTCGAGTACTCATCAAGACAAGTCCGATGACGAAAACAGCGTTTGCCTGTGTTACACTAAACCCGAGTTCCCATAGGTGCAGCCAGAGTTCAGCATCAGCTGGACTTTGGGTACTGCTCGCTCGAGTACTCATCAAGACAAGTCCGATGACGAAAACAGCGTTTGCCTGGGTTACACTAAACCCGAGTTCCCCTAGGTGCAGCCAGGGTTCAGCATCAGCTGGACTTCGGGTACTGCTCACTCGAGTACTCATCAAGACAAGTCCGATGACGAAAACAGCGTTTGCCTGTGTAACACTAAACCCGAGTTCCCCTAGGTGCAGCCAGGGTTCAGCATCAACTGCACTTCGGGTACTGCTCACTCGAGTACTCATCAAGACAAGTCCGATGACGAAAACAGCGTTTGCCTGTGTTACACTAAACCCGAGTTCTCCTAGGTGCAGCCAGGGTTCAGCATCAGCTAGACTTCGGGTACTCATCAAGACAAGTCCGATAAAAAAAACCGGCCAAGAGCGTGTCGGGCTACGGTCAGAACCTATCAAGTTCAAAACAATTTTCCTAGAAAGTCGTTATAAAGTTCTAGTTTTGTGATTTTTTTCATATTTTTTAAACTTATGGTTCAAAAGTTAGAGGGGGGGGACGCACTTTTTTTCCTTTAGGAGCGATTATTTCCGAAAATATCAATATTATCAAAAAACAATCTTAGTAAACCCTTATTCATTTTTAAATACCTATCCAACAATATATCACACGTTGTGGTTGGAATGAAAAAAAAATCAGCCCCCACTTTACATGGGGGGGGGTACCCTAATAAAACATTTTTGCCATTTTTTATTTTTGAACTTTGTTGGCGTGATTGATTTGATATACATATTGGGACCAAATTTCAGCTTTCTAGTGCTAACGGTTACTGAGATTATCCGCTGACGGACGGACGGACAGACAGACATGGCGAAACTATAAGGGTTCCTAGTTGACTACGGAACCCTAAAAAGCAGCGTTTGCCTGTGTTACACCCGAGCAAAGCAGGAGCCTATCATAACTATAAGTATTTGGTATTGAAAATTGAACCTTATTTTATCTACAGCCGTTTCCATTAAACAGAAACGCGCAAATATCACACACAGTGCCGCCATAGGTAACGATCGTATGTTATTTCGTTCGGAGTAATGTGTGCTTTATGAGCGAGGTACAGGATTTAAACTCGCACGATATGATCTATAAGGGAAAGCAAATAAAACCCAATATAAGGCTCACCCTTATGGCGTTAGGCTGAGCCGATGATAAGGGTTTTGAAAGGGTATTGGGCTATTTTAGGTAAGCGCTTTCGTTAGGGCTTTAAAAGCAAAATGAAAGGGTATCGCGTCAAAAGGGTAGGGTAAGTTAAGCCTAACGAAATACCCATACAAAACCCCGTATAAGGGATAGCGGGCCGGTCCCTGTGTTGTATCTACCATCTCTAAGCATTCATCATTCAAAAGTATTTTTGTATCGATTGGTTTAACATTCGGCAGAGAAAATCGAATACATTTGGTTTTCTTAGAATTAAGAAGTAAATTGTTGACAGTAAACCACTGCAGTACATCAGCTAACGTGCTATTAATTACATTGTAATCCGTAGATTTTCGGTCAACATTAAAAAGCAGTGATGTATCATCAGCAAAAAGTACTATTTCACAAAAGTTTTTCACTATACATGGCAAATCATTTATATAAACCAAAAACAGGAATGGACCTAAAATTGAGCCTTGTGGCACTCCTAATTGGACTACAGTCCCGCTAGAGCGAGTTTTGTTAACAACTACTGTTTGTGTTCTATTGCTAAGGTAAGAAGACATAAAGTTTAGGGCATTTATAGACAAACCATAGTGTTCTAATTTCAAAATGAGCGTTCCATGATCCACACAATCAAAGGCTTTTGAAAGATCACAAAATATGCCAATTGCATCACAAGAATTTTCCCAAAAATTATATATATGTTTAATGAGTACCGAAGCAGCATCGGTCGTGGAACGGCCCCTTGTGAAACCGAACTGTTTGCTTGTAAGTAATCTATGTCTGTTGAAGTGTCCCAGTAGATCATTTAACATTAGCTTCTCAAAGACTTTACTTAGTACAGGAAGTATTGATATGGGACGGAAATTGGTTATATCACTCGAATCACCCGATTTAAAAAGCGGTATGACTTTGCTACATTTCATAAGATCTGGAAAGGTGCCTTGTGAAATTGAAATATTATATATTACGGCCAAGTAAGGTGCTATTATATCTATGACATGACTAATTACTTTAACTGATGTTCCCCATAAGTCTTCCGTTTTCTTTAAATTGAGTGACTTGAATGTTTTAACAATATTTACAGAGTCTACTTGACTAAATTCAAATGAATTATTACATTTCTTAACATTAGCACAAAGTAATGAATGGGCTTGAGCCGCAGAAGAATGTAAACATTTTGTGGTGTTAACGGCTATATTTGAGAAATAATCTTCGAATGCCGAGGCAACATCGCTGTTCGACACTATTTGTTGATTATCTGATACAATGTTGACTTGACAATCGCGTGATTTACATTTACCAGCTTCTTTATTTATAATACTCCAAGTTGTTTTCACTTTGTTGTCCGACACTTTCAATTTAGAACTAATAAAGTTTTTCTTGGCAGTTAAACACACTTTCTTGAAGATTCTTGAGTAGTTTCTTACATAGTCCAGGAATTCTGAATTCTTGTTCAGCTCTCTCTCACCATAAAGTTCATAAAGTCTTTTTCTACTTTTGTGAATACCTACAGTAGCCCATTCACTAAACTTTGTTTTAACTTTTGACCCACTAATAGATTTCACTTTGAAATTGTTATTAAATTGATTAAGAATTACATTGAAAACATCTTGATACAAATGATTACAGTCATAATGCGAAAATGGTATTATAGACAAACTATGTAGAATTTCATTTTTGAATGATTCCAAGCGAGATCCAGTAATGGGTCTATATGTTATTGTTTGTGGAGTATCATGAATAACGTTTAAGAAAGCTGCCCTTTGGCCGCTGTGATCGGAATGAAAACAGTTAAATAATTTCTTATCTATACATTCACAGTTACAAAAAATATTATCTAGGCATGTTGCACTAGTCACACCTACCCGGGTAGGTTCAAGAAATAAATTAAATAAATTAAATGATTTAAACAAACAGAACATTTTAACAGTATTACTAGATGACTCGAGCAAGTTAACATTAAAATCTCCACATACAATAACATGTTTTTGGCCCTTGCATACTAAATTCAGAACATTTTCCATTGTAGATTCAAATATGCTGAAGTCAGCTGATGGTGGTCTATAAACACATACAATAATATATCTGTCTAATTCAACACATGAAATTTCTATAGTTCTTTCTATGGAATATTTTACAACATCTTTGCGCTCTTTACACTTCATACAATTTTTAACAATAATAAGGGAGCCACCATGAGCAGCAGATTTTCTGGCAAAAAAAAAAAAAAAAAAAAAAAAAAAAAAAAAAAAAAAAAAATAATATTATAAACAAGTAATACTTGAATAGCCCCCAAATAATAATAATTCGTTTTCCGCTACGCCTCCTGTAAATATATGTAAAGTATCCCATTTGGCCATTACCATCCACCGATTATTTCTGATCCAGTTATACTAGACTTATGATATAATCCTATTTTTTTTTAAATAACTGGCACTCTTTTGGTCTTAAATGAAAGCTAGTGAAATTTTCTACATTTTTTTTTACAATTCATATATTAGCCTGAGTTGTTTTGCTGATATCTGTCTCAAAATATTAGCAAAACGAATATTTTCATAGAAAAGGGAAAAATGCTCTTTTTTTGACGCTTCATATCTCAAAAAATATTTGACGGACATTGATAAAACAGATGTCAAACTGTTTGGAATTTAATGCGCTTTCAACATTACACAGCAACTTTTGACCAAAAATGCATAGTTTTTTAATAAAGCGGCAAAAACCAAAAAAAGTCTGATTTTTTTACTTTTTTTTTTTAAATTACGAAGTTAGCACACCATTTTTTTGCTTGCAAATTATAGTCCTACATTCCCCCAAGGACCTCAAATAACATACCAAAAATGCAGCTTTACATCACACTCTGTTTTTTTATTTCTCTTTTTGACCAGTGTACTGGCCAGTAACACCATATTTATTAAGAATCATAGATTTAGAATTATTAAACTAGATTGTTTAGTTAGGTCAAAAAGTGTGTCCACATGAGAGGTAATTGTTTGGGCTGGTGTCCCTCTCGCACTTGCTGACAATGTCAACATTATTCAGTGACGTCATCACTGTCATAAATTGGGGATACCAGTCAATTTTCAAAGTTACTACTAAATCTACTAACACCCAATTGAAAGTATTTTTTAATTATACAAATCTTTGATTTACTGGCATCAAAATAATTACATTATAATTATTTTCAAATTTTTTGAAATATATCGAAACCCTAGTTTGAATATAACATTAAAATAAAATAAGAAGTTATAAAGTCAGGTAATATACAGATAAAAATACTACTAATATGGGAACCTCATTAACACTGGCAACACGTGCGAGAGGGACACCAGCCCAAACAATGCCCTCTCATGTGGACCGTTTTCGCTAGTCTGATACGATCGAGTTTCTGTTTCAGTAATAAGGTTTAATTTCGTATGGCAATAAATGTGATTGAGCTGTCCCCTGTAAAGGTCTTTGTTAAGAATAAACTGTACGTGAACTCCGATTATATTGCGTGGCCGCTGATCTCAAAGTCACGGTATAACGGTTGGTAAGCCATGTGCTCTCTAAGTGGTCGATATAATCTGTCTGGTCTGAAGTTAGATACCTATAGCATGGGGTCTCATCCGGAACAGTGCAAAATTATTTCCAAATAGAAGTCATAGATGGCGCTAAGTGTCACGATTGACGATTATTATTTTTTTATCAACTAGATTTAAAGGTATTTGAAGCGTCATAAATTAAGTACATTATAAATTAAATACAAACATCGATGACAACACAAATTTAATGCATTATTTTAGAAATTTTCAAAGAAATAATATCACGTAATATATTGCTACTGACTATGACGCAACAACGTGAACAACCTGCGCGCGACAGTATCGAGCTACCTAAATTTTATTGCATATTGTCACTAGATGGAGCTGCCACTATCTACAGTATACTGCCAACGAAACGGTGCGATTGTGTGCGTTCCGTTCATTGAGTTATATGTACTACGTACTATAGGCGACGTTGCCAGACGGAAACTCTGCACAAGCTGACAGATGCTCGGAGTGCGCGAAGCGGTAATTTACGCGTAGAGTAGTAAGTCCACCATCAGATGTGACACATTATTATATTCCGCCTGTCAAAATTATTTATTTATTTATTTACAACTTAAAAAATACAAAGTAAGCGATCACTGCCGCCCATGGACACCCGAAACACCAGGGGTGTTGGAGGTGCGTTGCCGGCCTTTAAGATGGGTGTACGCTCTTTTCTTGAAGATTTATCTTCTTCTTTAAAATACAAATATATACTTATATATATATAATAATATATATATAGTGCGGTCAGTTTTTTTGGACAAAGCGTATCCATTGTTCTCTTTTTTCATGACCAGGCCAAAGAAAACAGCAAAAAGTGAGCGTGCTAAAAATACAATTTTACTCAATAACTATTAACAATCAATAAACAAATTAACTTTTTTTATATTATAGTAACATAATTCATAAAGTAGTAAGTAGTTACCTAATAATTTTCCAAATTGAAATAAATATATTTCGCAAATCTATTAGAGGTGAAACACATTAGTAGGAACAATGAAAATGGCACATCTGCGTGGTTAACTTTTTAGTCTATGATTGCATCACCAAAATCGCGGAAGCCTCGCTCCCGCTCGCGTGTTCGTAGAATATTCAGCTGTCGTGTCGGCCGATAATATTTGTTTGTGTGCGTTAATAATGTAGGTATACGTTTGTAGTAGTGTGCGTGACAAAAATGTCGTCTATTAAACAGCTGCCAATGATCGAAATTCAAATTAGTTGAACAATTTCCATTGAAAAAAAAGTTTGTAATGCATCGGTCCGAATTGCGGATACTAGTTTTATCATCTTTTAGTAGATATAATTGAATGTAAAATTATTTATTTTGCCTGACACTCTTGAGTATTTTTTTATGCCGTTATTTTAATTTTACAATATAATATTTGGAATATAGTGCTTTATAATTATTAAATATAAAACATTTTTTAATACTTTTTGATACAAAATCATACTTCATTGATTTGGAACAACGCTTTTTATCGGACCTACATCCGACACTATCGGAAGCGTTTATCGGATGTAGGATGTCGATCTGACATTCGATATCGGATCGGATAATGTGAAAACGGCCTAAGCATTCACCGTTAGTGCGTTTTCACATTATCCGATCCGATATCGGATGTAGGACCGATATCCCATACACTGAAGTCGCCATCTTTGATTTTTGCCTTTGAAATCCTTCCGACATTTGCCACATGCACGACCGATGCGATGCATGCGAAATCAAACCTTATCGATATGGAAGTATGAGACGCGACGATTGCCGACTGGCTAGGATTTCCGAACGCACACGAATGCGCGCTCGGTCGCCGATCTGCGGCGGAGTGGGCCAAGACCTCGACGCGACGCCGTCAGCAACTAAGTACTACCTAGGTACTTATAAATAGTCAAGAGCGTTTGTATGGAGAATTAACTCCTCCTGTATCGTCTTAAGGATGAAATGTAATAATATTCATTTCTATATTTCTAAGTAACTACGCGCCTGCTTTCGAGTGCTTTAAATTTTAACAAATCAATGCATCCTTTGGTCGGGGGCTGGGGCCTCTCAACTCAAGGTCGCCGGCGCGCGGCGCCGTGGTCGCGGGGCGCGGGGCGTGGGGTGCGGGGTGGGGCGCCGCGGATCTCGTTCATTCAATTCCGCTTGCATGTGTTGCGGACAGAGCGAGTATATTATACGTACGCGGCGAGCACACATACAAGCCGCACGGCAACGCCATCTAGTAATGTTCGACTTTAAACGTCCATGTGACGTTATAGGTTTAGTGCGTGATAGCTAAAACAGATGTCGCAAGATGTTGCAGTTTGATGACTATTTCGACGTAGGATACTGATAAGAGTTTTGTTGGCCACGCGTGGCTACTAGCGCCATCTAGCTCTTTGAATGTGGATTAAATTTAGCCTACAGGTCTAGAATACTTAGGACGGCGCCCATTTTTAGTATGGGATTAGGTATCTGTACTAGTATTATTTGATCTGTGCCTATAGACTGAACTACTGCTACTGCCAATTTGCAAGCGAAACGATGTACGAGTAAGTATCATACATTTAAATGATGCTTAAGTTTCTTTTGAACTACTGTGGTTCCTACATATCTGTTGTTTCATACCATTACGCGAATTCTCTGTAAGAGTGAAAAAGATAGAATGAGATTAATATTCGCAACATACATTAGCTTATAGGCAGTCAAAGTTTATCAATTGAGTAGACTAAGTAAATGAACACCTCATTCGACCCGGCAGATTTTTAGTTGTGACATAGCCACTTTTTGCTATTAGGTAAACTATTAGCCTGATACTTATACCTACTTAATTATTATAGGTATCTACTGGCGGCAAATGTATGTGTTTTTATTGTTATACGTACATAATTATTATGGGGCGGATAAGCTGAAGACCCGGGTTCGATTCCCGGCTCGGCCACCAGTGGGCCTTGTCGTTTTTTCTTTCGTGTATGATTTTTTTTTTTTCAGTTTATAATTTATATATAGTAGTGTAAGTACTTGAAAAACAACAAATCAAAAAATATTTAATGAAATAATTTGAATTGTTACCTAGCCATAATATTATGTTATGTATACATACGTACTTAGATATATTTAATTAAGTACTTAAGTACGTACAAGTACATTGAACTGCCTTTATTTGTAATCATTTTGTATATCTATTTACGATATAAAGGCATCCATTAATTATCCCTCGACCTAAATTAAATGATTTAGTGAAAAGTGGCGTTGTTCATGACGATAATTCTAAACAGTATTAATATTTCATTGCAGACAATGAGTCTATTGATTTAAAATTAAGTTCAAGCTGGTCCCTTGTCAACATTCGGGGGATCCCAATTTCATTTATTAATGGCGTAACTGAATACTAAATAGTTTACTTGACATCCCAATTAATATAAGATACAGTGGGGCAAATCTCGACTGGGGGGCAATTGTAACTAATCCATTTTTCCCATTATTACACTATGATCTTGATTTCTACATGTATCCGCTTAACACTCCTACCATATATAACCGGTGGACACTCTATTTAATAATGCAAACATTGTAAAACATGAAAAAATGGACCAGTTACATTTGCCTCCCAGTCGAGATTTGGCCCGCTGTACCTTAGGTCGAATTTCGAATACCTACCTATTGGCACGTACAAAATAATTGAGCATATCATTGTGCTAGGGATTCTTAGGAAATATCATATTTCAGGTAAATTTAGATGGATGGTAGTCATGCAGAGTCTCTTCCCTTTGCTTTCCCTAAAACTAGTGTCTTTGTCAATTCTAGGATTAGGTTGCCTTGCAGCCCCTTTTGCTCCCGGGTTGCCAAATGCCGGAAAACGATGATTATAGAAAAGTATGACCTGCAGTACGTAAGTAAGATAGTTAAAATATGAGCCTACAATATTACCTACAACAGTTTATACCTACATGATTAATGACGGTTATTATGTAAATTTGTTAATGTTCATAATTGATCATTAGGTGCTATTTTCCTATTTGGAATTTGGACCATCAAAATTGCTGCAGAGAGTACAGAGTTAGTCTTGCCGAACCCTAGCAGTTGATTAAATAATATAAATGATCGACATTGGCACGGATAACTAAATCTATTATTTAATATACCTAATTGTTAAACGTTGAAGTGTAAGATTTAGGGTCAACGTCATATGTTGGCCGTGTACGCAAACACTACTAGTTATAGGTAAGTACCTTCACTCCAAACCAAAAACATTCTAAAATTTCAATCAAACAATGGCTAACTTATATACCTACATCATTTCTCGGAAGGAATACGGTAGAGCTATAGAACAATGGCTCTATTAATTTAATGAGGGCAAGTAGGGCTGCCACGATAACGTGCACTTATCGCCGAAATAAATTATTGCCCTACGCTTATGAGGCTGAGTGCTATTGAAAATCCATACTTATATAATAATAATTATTATAAATGGGAAAATGTGTGTGTCTGTTTGTTTGTCCGTCGTTCGCGGCAAAACGGAGCGACGAATGGACGTGATTTTTAAAGTGGAGATAGTTGAAGGGCTAGAGAGTGACGTACGCTACTTTCTGTCTCTTTTCTCTCTCTCTCTCTCACTTCTCTAAAATGGGGGGTGAACTTTTGTATGGAGCATTCCGCAATTTTCTAATTTAACGCGAGCGAAGCCGCGGGCAAAAGTTAAACGTTAAAAATCTGTCGTCAAGTGACCAAGATAAGATCATTTATTATTCTAGTGGCTTAAAAAACAAGAAGCCAAGGCATAATTTAAAAAAATGCATATCTGTCAAAAGTCTTTGTTGTCTATGGTCCTTTCTCCTTGGCATTTCGTTGCAAGAAGTGTCGTGCGTGGCATTCATGCTGATTTATAGTGATAAAAGTATTATAAATCGCAGATTAGGAGTGAAATAATAATGTCAGAACACGTGCTGCCGGCCGAGGAGCCGATTCGGTTCATATCCCCAGTCATTCAGGATAATCCGACAGGATGGGGACCGTGCGAAATGCCGGACCAGTTTCGCGACATGCCTTACCAGCCGTTCAGCAAAGGCGATCGGCTAGGCAAAATAAGTGATTGGACCATGGTGCAGGACAAGAAATACCAAAGTAAGTAGAATATATATCATTTATATTGGTTAGAGGGGTTCTACTAGGTCTAAGATTGAGGTTATGTTGAACTGCATAAGTTGACAGTGACACAATCAGTAGGGCGCGTATGACAAGCTATGACGATGACGTATTAATTGCTCCAAGTGCAACATGCAGTTTAAAACATTCTCTTGCAAGACACGAAACATGTTTATTGTATAGCTCTTTTGATGCTTGAAAATAATATGGGCCATTATTGGCATTTCACAATCATTCCTTGATCTAAGACAGTTGTTTATTGAGTTAAAAATAAGCCCAAATCTATATTTGTATACATAGCTGGGCATTAACTCGTTAATCCGTTAATCGTTAATTAACGAAGTTAACATTTTGGTTAACGGATTAATTTTTAAGTTAACTTTGAAAAATGTTAACGGATTCGTTAACTTCCGTTAAATTTCTTCGAGTCCGTTAATCGTTAATCCAGTTCCGCACGCGCCGAGTAAATTTTGCTTTGACCGCTACTGGAGTACGGTGAAACCTAGGATTTTCCCGTAAATTCAGTCTACAGACCAATGGGTGCCTTTGGATCACTTGTTCGAGACCTGCTAAAGTACATATATTAGTCCTACTGCACCCATCATAATTCGCACAAGAGTTTGTCGGGCCGCGCTATCTACCAAGTTACCGTGGATCACAACTTCGATTAGAGGTGTCTCAATACGAGGAACCTACGCACCATGACTACCACCGCATGAATGACCCATTCTCTACGGGTCACTAAGGTAAAACCTAGGATTTACCGAGCCAACGTCGGTATAAGTCCAAAGATAACAATATTTATTAATATTTCGCTTTTACCAATTGGCAGCTGGGATCTTTTAAGAGATTTTGGCTAAGTTCGGGCTTTTACAGTAACATATAAACTTACGCAAATACTAAATAGTTGATAACTGATGCAACTAGCTACAGTAAAATTATTATTTTTATTACGATTAACGGATTATCGATTAACTTTAACTTCCGTTAATTTTGTTGAAATGTATCGCTTTAACGATTAACGAAGTTAACTTTTATAGTAACGGATTAGCGATTATCGAAGTTAACTATTTGATTAACGGTGCCCAGCTATGTTTGTATATGGCCTGACTATTCAGGCCATATACAATCAGACAATTAAGCATTATTTTAATTATTTGTATGTAATTTTCAGAATAATACAATTGCATTGCTACCCTTTTCTTTATGATTGGTGTGACATAACATTGTATAAACCTAAGATGTGAACATATTAACTTCATTTTACATTTTTACATCTCTAAAATATTGTAAAAAATATTATTTTTTCAGACAAGTATGCATCCCAGTTTGGCGCAGGATCGTCATATGCATACTTTCACGATGAGGATGAATCAACATTCCACCTGGTCGATACAACTAGAGATGTAAGTAACAATGGAGTAATAATCATATAACATTCAAAATGAATTTCAACATAATAATATCATTTTTGGACTTAATTTATTCAGTGTGATTTTTAACAGTGTTAATCATCATCATTTTGCAAAAGTTCTATGTTTTTTATTTATTTTTTTATTTTAGAGTTAATTTATTCATAGTGATTTTTAACAACTTTTAACATCATCAAAAAGTTGTATGTTTTAGTATTACCCTTATATTATTTCCATATTTTATTACAAATCAGACTTATAGGAATCATAGATCTCATCAATAAAGGTGTCTGGAGAATGTTTTTATTTAAATACCTTGGGTATGCCTTTTGGTATTAGGTTCGCCTTTTGTACATTTTAACAAATTGTAAACTTTAGCATTCATTTTTTGTGTCAACTTGCCTTCTTTTTTGATGAACTGCTATGGGTGTTAACCCTTTTGGTGCAAGGTATGTCAATTACAGTGTTAGTTAATGCTTAATTTAGCATTGTCTCTAGTTCTTGCCTGAAAGGGTGAAACAAACATTTCTTTCATTATTCACAAATCATTAATTTGGTGTATTATTTGATAAGTATTTCAAGTGAATTAATTTATTTAACTCTATGAAAACAAATTACAGAAGTTTTACCAGGTAAAATATTAACATACACAACAACATAATAATGAAGCTGCTTATAATTTTGCTATTTTGCTAGTAGAAATAATTTGGGCGATTTGATTAATCTAACTTATGAAATAGGCGATTACATGGACTTAAAGCACAGCCCGATAGACATAGAATAGTACATTACCAGTGATCGGTTTTTTGGATTTGACATGGGGTGAACAACCTCAATCATTATGTTAGTATGGATATGCCCCGGGAATCCGGGCTTAACCCAGATATACCTAAAACTATTTTTTTGCTGACTCTGTATTGAGCTGTAGATATGTATTTATATAGTTCAAATTTGAAAAAGGAACAGGCGGTGTTATAACACCTGGTCGGACCAAGTGGGTTAATGTTGTTAGAAAAGGCAAAGAAATATGTACAATGTCCACAATGCCAAATGGTTTTATTGCTCAACCAAAAATATAAAGCAACAACATTAACATTATAACCTTAAACTAAAAATAGTACATAACATAATAGGCCTTACTAACATGCGATTTCATAACCACTATAAATCTCTCCAACAATTTAAAAATGTGGACTCTTTAGCTTTGATATTCTTACAATAAAATTTAGAAAAACAATTTAAATTTAATGTTCGGTTTGTATAAATATCATGATAGATGTAAGGTAATACTTTGTGGAGGTTCTAATATATTTTGCTTAATAGAGTGTAGAGATTAGGAAAAGAATAGAAGTTTTTGTCTCAACTGGTTGCCATGTAAGAGTAAAAAGTTCCTTAGAGATAATTTCGTCGTATCAATATTAACTTTTCTACTTGATATCCCGCGAGGGTGAATCCAAAAAACCGATCACTGTACATTTCGATACAAGTGCGTAAAAAAGGAGGTTCGAAACGAGTGGCGATAAATTAAAACTCGACCAAAGGGAGTGTTTTAAATCGACACGAGTTATGAATTTCCTTATCGCACGATCGCACGTGTATCGTACGACGTTTTTCAGTACAGATGAGTCTCCGAAGTTTCGACCTGACATATATATATAATGAACCACTTCTCGCACTAGTGCGTAATAAAAACACCATCTGTACTGAAAAATATTATAAACCCTTTTGATGACATTTGGTCTGATCTTAGATAGACTTGAAATTTTTGTCAAAGATGTTTTAATGAAATATCAACAATTTTTTATCTTATGACTTGTTGTTGACAAATGGCATCACCTCTAAGTGGTAAGAATTAAGTTAATAATTTGTTTTTTTTTTTTTTTTTTTTTCAGCAAAAGCCGCCATACCAACGTGGACGTGCCCGCGGCCGCGGCCAGCGTGGTGCGCGCGGCGCTCGCACGCCTGGCGGCATGACTACGCTGAATAAGGTAATTCGTATACAATAGTACATCCTTTCTCTCTCGGATGCCTTGTCACCATGTACACATGTTCACACTATAGAACTTCTATACTGACTCAAATAATGTAAGTGACAGCTTATTTCGATTTAAAGTATAGGTGTGATAAATACAAAGGTTAATTGGAAGCAAAGACATATGTAACTCCGTATAGACAGCTACAGTCTAAGAAAAAAACGTACTCAGAGCCATATAGAAAAAGGTATGATGGCCAAATGGCGTTACACCTTTGGGGGACGCTCTATTAGATGGCGCTAATATTAATATTTGACATATTAACACATATCAAGCTAAGAATATAGGCCAAACTGTCAAAATTGAAGCTTAAAAGTTTTAAGCTTGTGATGAGAGATGGCAGTCTATGCACTGTGATTATATATTTTACTTTGACAGTAACTCTCTATAATACTTGATCCTCTTTGATTGGAAGTGATCCCTCAAAAAGATATGTTTGTTTCGTTTGTTATATTTATATATTATGTAATATAATTAAAAAATGATGGATTTACTGTGTGAGTGAGAGAAAGGTAAATAAATTATACATAATACTAACAACTGGCAGCAGGTTCTTTTTACATTTTGCTACAAATCGCTAAAACGCAATATTGACTTCAAGTGTAGCATTAGTGGCAAATGTGCTGTTTAACTTATCAAGACTTGATCGTTTTGATCTGCCAGTCTAATGACCGAGGACTCAAACCAATGTTATTTTGTCCAGCAACGTGACCGCAAGATGGGCAAGCGCTGGGGCCAGCGCGGCGCCCCGATGAAGATCCGGGACGCGTCCGTCACCGTGCGCCCCACCTGGGTCACCATCGAGGACATGGACTTCCCCAGGCTCGCCAAGCTGTCTCTGCCTGGCATCAAGGAGGGTGAGTAGACAACCACATCAGTTAATATTATTTATTTGTGAGTATAGGCGGTTAACCAATCAATGTATCATACCTTATCCAACCTGATTTGTGTGTTGTAAGAAGTGGCCCAACATTATTGCTAGCTGCTGCCATTGGAACTAATTTAAAATCTTCCATCAGATTTAACATAGAACCCACCTGTGTTTATTTACCGTCCACAGAAAGTCCTTGTCCTTCTGGTGTTTCTGGTGTCCATGGGTGGCGGTAATCGCTTACCAGCAGGCTATCGGTCTGCTTGTTTGCCTCATAAAAAAACTCTAGACTAAACTATTTAAAGTCACATACAGGTCGAACGCGATTAACTAACATTATTTTTACCATTTTTCCCAACGTTTCGGCCAGGTTGCACTGGCCATGGTCACGGAAGACTGACGTCCCAGCAAAGTGTCACCGGAGATGTAAACAACACAAAACTACCCGATATTAATTTATATAAATGTTCTAGACTAAACTAGTATATAAATATCTGCAGGTGAGGACATCGCGTGCTGCGGCGTGCTGGAGTACTACGACAAGGCGTACGACCGCGTCAACGTCAAGCACGAGAAGTCTCTGCAGCGCATCGACCGCATCTTCCATACGGTACGTACAAGCTGACCAGGTCCACACAGAGCGAGCAGAGAGAGAGTTTCCTTTAAGAGCCCGTCACGATGGGTAAAAATTCAGTATCTGTCAAATTACCCCATTTACACACACTAACGCACGTCACACTCACCAACATACTTTTCGCACACTACCGCAATTTACTGGAAGAGGTCAGTGACCTAAGTGAGAGGAACTTAAGACAGGTCTATAGTTTCACTGAAGATCAGTTGTAACGTTAAAATCCCATCAAAACCAAAAAAGGGAAATATGAGCCAAGTTCAATATTATATATGCCTTGGTTGTTGGCGTCAACGACAAAAGCAGTGAGATCTAAACGGGTGCCAAGTTCAATGGCAGTCCTCAAAATGTTTTATGACAATTGATGACATAAAATATCATTTCTTATAACTTTTATAATAGAATAGAATAGAATATAATTAATTTATTCGTTAACACACACACAAAATAAACGTTACAAATAATAAGACATAAACAAGAAGGAGATCCAACGAAATGGTCTAATCTTCCGATCAGACCATCCGGTGAAACAATCACGACAGGCACATAATATGTATGTCACAAATATCAATATAAGAGCCAAATTTAAGACGTTTATGTGAAATAGTTTTTGTTGTGAGGACGCCCATAGAGGCTCCAAATAGTTCGTGTAATATTACACACGATGTTGTCTGCCAGTTCGGTTACTTGAACTTGGCTTGACACGCTGCCGCGTGTTTAGATTGCGGACAGTGTCAATTTAGTGTTACCATCTCACACGAATTGACTCCGATTATTTTTCAAAATAAATTTGTGCAAACACCATATAAAATCAAAACAACTCTGGTGTAAAAAACAGTGCTTCGTTTATTCTAATTATAAATGGTTAAACCCTTTTCCGAATGAATTAAAATAATTCACTGTTCCTGATCGGTTTAGCCATTATAACATCCGTTATAAATGCACTGAGACAAAGGTTGAGGTTATGTATGAACAGAGGTTGACAGTCAGTTTACATGTAAAATTGTTGCCATATATAGAATTCTTCATTAAAATAATAATTTTCAAAATTTAGTTAAAGTTGTCTGAATCTAAGGTTACGTGCCCCGTGTGCAAACACCATTTAAAAATTATATTGAACGTAAGAAGGTAAGTCATACAGAACAATTTTGTGATAAGATAATATATTATTACAATTAATAATTTCGCCATTTACGTAAATAATCGTTTATAGAATATAATTATAATGATTAGTTCTGTTAGTTTTTTCATACGCCACACTGAATGTCTCTTCGCGATAGAGAATGTTACACACACTGACACACTAAATAATGTGACCAGTATAATGAAAATAAAGTCCAACGAGTTAAAATTAATTTTAAAACTCTTTCATTTTAATAAAGTTTAGAAGACAAAAAATACCTATATTTCTTATCATTGTATTAAAGTTACATATATTTTTTTATTTCTCAACAATAATAAGTAGTAAACAACACAAAAAAAACGATTTTAAACTGAGACTCTTTTAGACGTGACGATATTTATTTACCTTATTACTTTTGAATACATTCATAGCACTGGCAATCTTTTTGTATCCGTATATGATTTCCAGTGTCAAAAACAAATGTCATTGGAGCAAATTTGGCGACACGTCCGCTCCGAACGAGCCCGATCGGGCGTCTGACTCAATAGAATCTGTTCGCAGTTTTGACGTTTGTATGGAAAATTTACGAAAGTTTATATTCAACATTGATTTTATTCGTTCTCTTTGTAAGGAAAAATATGAAAAGGTAATAATTCTGTAGTCCAGTTATCTAGCTTATAAAATAACATTATTTTAAAACTAAAACACGGTCGTACATATTCAAATTTATGAAGATGCCGACAGGGGCCGACCGCATTTTAGTTACAACTTTAAGTAAGTATGTATCTAAAATTGGAAGTGTTTCCTGATTTGTATTACACACTATTTTGCATACACATACTTAAAGTTTATAATTATCAAGAAAGCCTTTTGTTTGCCTAAAAGGTTTTCGAAGTAATTGCCATTTGATTCGAAGTATTTTTAGACAAATATTGATGTCGTTTAACTTCCATTTACTGTATTTTAGTAGCATGATAACACACATGTAAACTACTGAATTTTTAGTTTAGGATATAAGTAATGCGACAACATCAATTTTAGCAGCCTAAAGTATACAAAATTGAGCTCAGCTCACTCAGACGTGAGCACTATTTGCGGGTTTTCTTAAACTAGCGTCAGGAAAAAAATCATAATTAATTCAGGGAGTAACTTTTCCTTGATGTTAACTACTGATTTTGTAGATAAGAATACGCGCTGTTTAAAACAAGTGCTTTTCTTATCAATAAGTATATACTGAAACTAAAACCGGACGTAGAAAACTACCAATTTTACGATTTTCTACTTTTTGATATTGACGGCCTCTTACACCGACGCCATCTTGGCCACCATCATGTGCTGCACGCGCTCCAACTACTCCTGGGACATCGTCATCGAGAAGATCGGTAAGATCTAGGGTCTAAAAGACAGTACGGTAAGGTTGTAGCATGTTTAGAACCACCCAGGGGTCGTTTGTAGCTGTAATTCCTTCGGGCGTAGCACAACTGACCCCCAAAGACTATAACAGATGACCGTCGACCCGGTAATCCCTCGTCTGTTTAAGATAATCAAATAATCAGTCTTTGCGAATGTGAATATAAATAATATTGGCTTTTTATTTCGAATTCTTAGCTCTCTTACTTTTTTTAAGCTTAGCTAATAAAAAAAATGCAGAATCGTGCCGATTAGTACGATAGAGAACGAGTAGTACGATATTTTGTTGTACTACTCGAAAGGCTATCTTGAACATTTTGTTCTACTACTAGAGCCACAATTATAATTCTGTTGCTATTTCAGGCGATAAACTGTTCCTGGACAAGCGCGACAACACGGAGTTCGACCTGCTGACCGTGAACGAGACGTCCGTGGAGCCCCCGGCCGACGACGCCAACTCCATCAACTCGCCGCGCAACCTCGCGCTCGAGGCCACCTTCATCAACCACAACTTCAGCCAGCAGGTACACGTTGTATACAGGACTGTAGTGACAGCCTGGAGACTAGCTCACGGTCGGAGCGTCTGTGGAGCCCCCTGACGCGCCAACTCCATCAACTCGCCGCGCAACCTCGCGCTCGAGGCCACCTTCATCAACCACAACTTCAGCCAGCAGGTACACGCTGTATACAGGCCTGTAGTGACAGCCTGGAGACTAGCTCACGGTCGGAGCGTCTGTGGAGCCCCCTGACACGCCAACTCCATCAACTCGCCGCGCAATCTCACGCTCGAGGCCACCTTCATCAACCACAACTTCAGCCAGCAGGTACATGCTGTAGTGACAGCCTGGAGACTAGCTCACGGTCGGAGCGTCTGTGGAGCCCCCTGACACACCAACTTCATCAACTCGCCGCGCAACCTCGCGCTCGAGGCCACCTTCAGTAACCACAACTTTAGTCAACAGATAGTCAGGCACTAGTTTATTTTTAGAAAAAATACACAGCGTCTTGTTCATTGTTATTAAAATATTAGTACGCTCCAGTGTCTTAAATGGGCTTACAAAAAAATCAATTACTGTTTTTTTTTCTTCAGTTCTTAGTCCTAAAAATCCGGAATATGCTAATGATGTTTTATCCTGCAGGTGCTGAAATCGGGTCCGACGGAGCCGAAATACAAGTTCCCGGAGCCCAACCCCTTCGTGTCCGAGGAGGAGGAGGGTGAGGTGGCGTCCGTGGGCTACCGCTACCGCAAGTGGAACCTCAACAACGGCGTCGTGAGTCATGCAACTTTTTTTCCTTTCATCATCCTCCTTGCGTTATCCCGGCATCTGCCACGGCTCATGGAAGCCTGGGGTCCGCATTGACAACTAATCCCAAGATGTGGCAGGCACTAGTTTTACCGTATATGTTTTTGGAATGGAACGGACTAAAGTAGTGAGCTTAATTATTTTAAAATACAAAAAATTTAACAGGAACTAAACATTACCTTATAAACAACCCCTTTGACGGTTTGTTCACAGTTTTTTAAATACCTAAAAAATACAATGTTGCATTGTTACTTTCACCTTACTTGCCATTTATGCGTTTATAATCATTAAAATTGGCTCACCATAAGTAAAAAGAACCAAGTAAGTGGCCACCTATAATTTTGTTCTTCAATCTGGCCTTAAAAGGTTCACTACCCCTGGATCTGTCAAATTTGACAGCTCCGGTTTGTTTACACTTTTTTCAACAGCCAAATGTACTAACTATAGTTTGGAGCTAGGTTGAATTGTTTAAGGTGTTCCCAATATTTATTTATTTATTTATGCTTCGTGCGCATAAGGAACCTTGCTATCAGAGAAAGGTCCTATTCCATGAAGAACATTTCTATCGGCCAAAGGCCCACAAAGGTCAGCACATGGAGTTTTTTTCTGATGGAGAAGCAAATTTATCTGAATTATTAATTACTCTTATCGTCGCGCGCTGATAATATTTTGCCGACTGGCATAAATACTATTTATTGTGTCCTAGGTCCTGGTAGCTCGCTGTGAACACGACGCCGTAATGCAGGGGCCTCAGAACGAGACCCAGTTCCTCACCATCAAGGCCCTGAACGAGTGGGACAGCAAGGTCGCCAACGGCGTCGAGTGGCGGCAGAAGCTGGACACGCAGCGCGGCGCCGTGCTGGCCAACGAGCTGAGGAACAACTCCTGCAAGCTGGCCAAGTGGACCGTGCAGGTACTGTAGTGTAGCCACTCATACAGAGAACGAGTGGGACAGCAAGCTCGCCAACGGCGTCGAGTGGCGGCAGAAGCTGGACACGCAGCGCGGCGCCGTGCTGGCCAACGAGCTGAGGAACAACTCCTGCAAGCTGGCCAAGTGGACCGTGCAGGTACTGTAGTGTAGCCACTCATACAGAGAACGAGTGGGACAGCAAGCTCGCCAACGGCGTCGAGTGGCGGCAGAAGCTGGACACGCAGCGCGGCGCCGTGCTGGCCAACGAGCTGAGGAACAACTCCTGCAAGCTGGCCAAGTGGACCGTGCAGGTACTGTAGTGTAGCCACTCATACAGAGAACGAGTAGGACAGCAAGGTCGCCAACGGCGTCGAGTGGCGGCAGAAGCTGGACACGCAGCGCGGCGCCGTGCTGGCCAACGAGCTGAGGAACAACTCCTGCAAGCTGGCCAAGTGGACCGTGCAGGTACTGTAGTGTAGCCACTCATTCAGAGAACGAGTGGGACAGCAAGCTCGCCAACGGCGTGGAGTGGCGGTAGAAGCTGGACACGCAGCGCGGCGCCGTGCTGGCCAAGTGGACCGTGTAGGTACTGTAGTGTAGCCACTCATACAGAGAACGAGTGGGACAGCAAGCTCGCCAACGGCGTGGCGTACTGTAACTAGTTCTACAGGAAGAACCCAGCTCCTCGCTGTAGCGTAGATAGGCGTTCGTTATTCCAGACATATCGTATCACTTGCCGTATTTATTTCGCATACACTACACTCGCTGTCAAGCCCCTGAACAAGGCAGAACAGAAACTATCGAAAAGCAACAAAAAACCTTAGATGTTGTAATAATGGACAGCCAATATTTAAATTCTATTTTGTTTTAATTTCTAGTGACACGATTTTTATGAAACAATTCCCGTAAGTGTAAATGTATGACCCGTTTCCGTCCTCCAGGCGCTGCTGGCCGGCTCGGACCAGATCAAGTTCGGCTACGTGTCCCGCACGCAGGTGCGCGACAACGCGCGCCACGTCATCCTCGGCACGCAGCAGTTCAAGCCGCACGAGTTCGCCGCGCAGATCAACCTCTCTATGGACAACGCCTGGGGCATCCTACGCTGCATCATCGACATCTGCATGAAGCAGAAGGACGGTCAGTACTCGCCACGGTGTCACGTGACCTTTGCCAGCATGACGTTTAGTACTCTTCACTATTTCTCGTGAGCCGCAGGTCTACCTGGCCATGGACAACGCCTAGGGCATCCTGCTGCATGAAGCAGACCGACGGTCAGTACTCTTCACCTTGTCACGTGACTTTCGGCGGGGGCCCGAGGACAACCAGGCCATGGATAAAGCTTCGGGCATCCTGCGCTCCACCCCGAGACTGCAATTGCCAGTGTTTTCCAACAAGTAACTAGTAGTATTTTTCCCGTATTTATTTCAGTGTCGGCAATTGATCTTTCATTTTTCCCCGCAGGTAAATACCTAATCATGAAGGACCCCAACAAGCCCCTGATCCGCTTGTACGACATCCCGGACAACACGTTCGAGTCGGACGCCTCCGAGGAGAGCGGCGACGAGCCCGCCGACACCCCCTTCGCCCCTCTCTACTCCTACGGAAACAACAAGAGGATTTAGACGCATACTCTTATGATGCCAATACATGTGACGCTAAAGCTCCGATTTCGTATAGCCTGGCGACAGTGGCGAGCGGTGGCCATAGGTGCGAACGGAACGTCCCATCACTGTATCTCGCTCCAACCTGTAGCCGCCGCTCGCCACTGTCGCCTTATACCAATGTCGTGGCCGTTAGGATAGCTGTGCCGTCATATAGCGGCCGACTCCATAGTTCGTTCTAAGAACCAGAGCTTAAGCAAAAACTATATAATTTGATAGAACCCCACACGCCTAAGGTAAATATACCTTTCATAAGCCACAAATCAGCTATTATCTAGAGGAAACAGGTTTCTAGTGTATTTATCACAGTTTAATAAGTATTCAATATGTATTTCATATTTTTATTCAACAGAATACAATTGTATGGTCACATTTGGTGTTTTATTAAGTAAACGGGTGTGTCGAACAAAGTTAGCCGAATTCGAATATTAGAAATATTGTTAGATACATTTTATCGGTCCATTTCTTAGGGTCAGTTGCATCAACCACATTTGACAGAAAATCATCGTCACGCAGCAGGCTTCTATGGAACTTCCCATACAATAAAATTTAACGAACGCTTTAACGGTGACGGACGGTTTGATGCAACCGGCCCTAATACAAGATTTTTTCACTCATTCATAAATATGTCAAATTAGTACATACAAATATATAATATATTATTATGGTATAAAAAGAAAACTCTAGTTATGAACACATTATGCACTATCTTATCACAGGTAATGCTTGTTTACGTCTAGTTCCATTTAAACATTATTTGATACGCTCGAGTAAATATCAATATTAGCCTTATATTTAGTTACTATGTTTTATGAATGTTTAAGCACACACCTTTTAAAGGAACCAAATAATATTTCATTCAATATACTTAGGTATTAGTTTCTTGTCACTGATTAGGTTTGTTGTACTTTTATTTACAAGTCTTGTAATCTTAGAGATGACAATCTGCCTCATTTGAAGAGTCGAAAGCACAATATTTATTCAACAAGGAGTTTGTCCGGCAACCTTCAAATCAAGGGCGAACCTGAACAGGCATCTTCTGGGCGAGCTCACTCCATCGTAGGCCACGTCTTTGCCTTTAGCTAGTCTGTGGCCAAGAGTAAGCCCATTTATAATAAATAATAATCTTGATATGCTCTACAGGTCCACCTCAGGTAAATGCGTCTCAAAGACAAACTAACAAACATTTTAGAACTATCACAACTTTCTTGATCAAATTATGATCATCAAATTTATATATTTACCGAAGTTATACTTACATACTGCGTTTAAAACATACCTTGAAAAGTTGCATTTGCCTCAGGTGACTTATTCGACAATTTTATTTTGGATATTACTTCAACTTAATGGCGGTGTATCAATCTGTTCAATGTACTCTAATATAGGTAGATCAATGAATATCCTCCACATGTTTAAGTGCTGTAGCCTCTTGATTCCTCTCCTGCATATTATCCTGCACCTCTTCCAACGTTTTATCCTTAGTTTCAGGCACGAAAAAGTATATAAAAAATAAGCCTACATAACCTACTATAGCGAAGGCCCAGAACACAGCGGAGTGTCCCAAGCCTGCTCTGATTCCATGGTAACATTTGGTTGTGGCAAAGCTCATGATACAGGCCATCACAGTCGCTGAACTGGATGCGGCAGTCTTAACATTCATAGGAAACAGTTCTGCTTGCATAACGTAAGGTAACATGCCTATACCTACGGAATAAAATATGTTGAACCCGAACAACCCTATTAGAGGTAAGAAGGAAATTGTAGATAAAGTCTCTGGGCTGAGTTGGACGGAATCTTGGAGGTAGAAGTACAAGCCTAGGGCACTCATGGAGAGCGCTACTCCTAAGTCTGAGACGAACATGAGGATCCGTCGACCGAAGTAGCCGGCTAGCAGTGCTCCGCCCACTCCTGTAAGCAGAAAGGTGATATAAGGGCATCTGCAAAGATTTTTAAAGTATAGGCAGGGGCGGCTCACTCCGCGATTCTATCGCAGCGCTACAAGTACATGCCGGCGGCCGCGAGTTCGCGGCCTAATCAGGGGTGGCGCGCGTTCTCACGGAACGCACGTTCGCACTTTCTATTGTTACTTTACGTCGCGAGTTTTTTTAGGTTCATATGTGATGTCTTCGTGTGAACGGCAAATAATATTTAGTTAAATAGACATTATGAATAGAATCGAACAATCTTACACAGATCTAATATTGATTAAGTCCCACGGAAAAGTTCAACTAGGCTTGTGATGTTGGGACTTAAACAAAAATATATAAATACTGCGTGGATATATATATGTATACCTATAAAGTACCTAAGACTTGAATATAATAGTATAACATTTTATATGAGTATTAATTCGTTTTAATCCATAGACAACCATATCGTCCGACGCTGCGCACGTGCGGCTCGTTTCTTTGTTAGAATTTTGTAGGTATTTAAAAGGCGGCATTTTGTGAACATCAAAGCAGTGGGCCTTCTGTACTTGTACTATTATATATTCTGTGGTATAGGTAACATAATTCATATAATTTAGTCTGAACGTTTTCCTTTGATGCTCGTTAGCAAGCAAAGCATCATGCACGCGATTGGTTGCATAGGTTGCTCTCATTTTGATGAGCCATATTACATGAGCTGATGAAAATGCCATAATGATATGGGTTTAGTATGTTAATTGTTAGTTGTAATAGTTTCTTATTAATAATAAAATATTCTTATTATTTATGAACCTGACTAATACCAAATAATACCGTGTGTGTGTGGACCAGGGATGTAACGGAGTTCTGCTTCTGCTTCCGTTACTGCGGAACTTCCGTTTTGTTTTACACATCCGCTTCTGTTCCGGTTCTGTTATTTTTCAAACGGAAGTTATAACGGATGTCGGAACCTAGCGCGACGGTGGGACAAGAGCGGCGTACATCAAAGACCAACAGGTCTATACCTATCATTCGCTCATCTCTCCGCTTGCCACGTGCTGCGATACTAAACATTAATCGCTTCATTCCATTGCGCGCCAATATTTGTCCTGTCCACCTAGTTAGTAGCGAGTGAACAACTATATTCAGTGGTGCAGGGCTTATCTACGATCCCCTTAGAAGCTCCCCTTAGATTTGTTTATTAAATACAGTTTACTTCTTTTACAATCACTCCATTTAATTTAAAAATTTAATTGTGTGCTAACAATTACACATATAATTTTTACTGGTTAGTTTTGGATTGTATTATACTACCTACGAGTAAGTTTTCTTTTCGTTTCTAAAACCTTTTACGGCATAATAAAGGTTTAAAAGGATTCTTATGTGATTTTTAGTGATTACCTAAACAACAAACAATCTTAAAGTTCAAGGTGATTTAAATTTTTGAATTGTAATGAATGATATACTTAAGATAAAATATCAGGTAACTTTTCTTTTCGTTTTTAAAACCTAAGTGGGCCTAAAGGCTGATTACAGACTGAACAGTAAACACCTAAAAGTTCTAGGTAATTTAATTAGTTTTGGTTTATGTTATACCTATGTGGTATTTTTTCATTTCGTTTTTAACATCTATAACTTCCGCTTCTGGTTCCGGTTCCGCTTCTGCTTCCGTTAAACTAAATTCAAAACTTCCGCTTCCGCTTCCGGTTCCGTTAAAACCACATCCGTTACATCCCTGGTGTGGACTGAGTGAGCACCTTCCGAAAATAAAAAAAAATATGCTGATCATTTAGTAAAAGTTCTAAAACAATTGTAAAACGAATCTCTGAATTTGTAAAAAGATAAATCAAAAGATACAGCCATTAACATGTGCTCACTCAGTTCTCACAAAATACCAACGAAAACAGTGAATATATTCATTTAACATATAATATTTATATACTAACATTTAGTAAAAAATAGGCCAACCTACCTCTATAAATATTAGATCACCTAGTGACGTATTAAATTTTTTACAAATAGTTTCTTATGCTCACTCAATCCACACACTTTTGAAAAGCCGAATTTTGATGAAAAACATAAGATTTAGACCGCTATTATATGTGTATAGTTTAGAAAGTGAAATGGGAATTTGTAAAATACAAAACGAACCACTAACGTGTCAGGTTTTTTTATAATAAATTTTTGTAAGTGCTCACTCAGTCCACACGTTTTGAGAAAGTTAAAAATGTAAATATCTTACGATTTGTAGCACCTAAGACACTCGAAAGTACTTCAACATTTAGTAAAAATTTTTACTAAATATCCACCATCTAATATTTTATATTCGTTGTCTGGTTTTAAAGATATTCAGACATAACTTTTCTCATACAAATGTATCAAGTAGGGTGACCATACTATGTCGGCTCCTGATTTTCCCCACCTTCCCATTGTCATATTGAGATTGGGGAGTTTCGTTCAATTTTGATAATAGTTTACCGGATTTTGTAAGTGGGAGCGAGAAAAGAATAACTATTTCTCGCTCCCACTTACAAATCCGGTACGCTCATCTGTTAGCGCGATTAGATTACCAGGTTCTGGTTTCTTACTAGTGAAGTATTATATTCTTTGTTTCTTACCAATTATCATTCATGTCCTTTTTAATGCATGCATGTCGATATGGTTATTATCCTGACGTCGATAAAAATTACACAATACACATCATCACTAGGCCAAGATAATAACCTAAAAATAGTTTGCAGATGGATAATTAATATGGTATTAGTTTAATATTATCAAAATTGAACGAACGAAACTCCCCAATCTCAATATGACAATGGGAAGGTGGGGAAAATCAGGAGCCGACATAGTGTAGTCACCCTACTTGATACATTTGTATGAGAAAAGTTATGTCTGAATATCTTTAAAACCAGACAACGAATATAAAATATTAGATGGTGGATATTTAGTAAAAATTTTTACTAAATGTTGAAATACTTTCGAGTGTCTTAGATGCTACAAATCGTAAGATATTTACATTTTTAACTTTCTCAAAACGTGTGAACTGAGTGAGCACTTACAAAAATTTATTATAAAAAAACCTGACACGTTAGTGGTTCGTTTTGTATTTTACAAATTCCCATTTCACTTTTACTAAACTATACACATATAATAGCGGTCTAAATCTTATGTTTTTCATCAAAATTCGGCTTTTCAAAAGTGTGTGGATTGAGTGAGCATAAGAAACTATTTGTAAAAAATTTAATACGTCACTAGGTGATCTAATATTTATAGAGGTAGGTTGGCCTATTTTTTACTAAATGTTAGTATATAAATATTATATGTTAAATGAATATATTCACTGTTTTCGTTGGTAGTTTGTGAGAACTGAGTGAGCACATGTTAATGGCTGTATCTTTTGATTTATCTTTTTACAAATTCAGAGATTCGTTTTACAATTGTTTTAGAACTTTTACTAAATGATCAGCATATTTTTTTTTATTTTCGGAAGGTGCTCACTCAATCCACACACACACAATAATACCTAGTGATTCGATCCGTTCACGAAAGCTGAAACGGATGAAGATTGCTAGCAACGAAGTAATTTTGCCAGATGATGTAATGCTACTTGACCCTTTTTAAAGTCTGTCTTATATGATTAAGTACTGTCCAATTAACCGAAATAAAATATTACCATATTTTATTATGACCTAAAAACAGCAAAAAAATATTTTCAAAGTATACTTTTACGTAATCAGGCGAAAACAACACAGTCATATTCATCTATAGATTATCTGTGCATCAGGTCATTATATTAGAAAACAACCTTTTTGACTTTTAAGTATGAGGCATAAAGTTCATTATGTCAGTGATTGTTTTGACATGCAATAAGTTCGAATTTGATGACATCACTACATCACTGACAGCGTTTTCGGCGACCAAAATATTAAAAAAAATTAACACATTTTTAATCGAAAATATGTAGTCATCAGTAAGTAGCCTATTGTATTAATTTACAACTTAATTCTTACCTGTGACAACTTGTACGAAACCATAGACTATACTGACGAGTGGCCCAGATATGGAACTGCTTTGTCTGAAAATGACTTCGAGGTATGCTTGGATGGCCATCCCGCCGGTCATGTATTGTAACATCTTCAGGCCTGTAAACAGGATTAAATCGCCATTTTAATGATAAATGATACCAGCAGGGCCGGATCTAGGGTAGATAGAGTTAGTGGAGCGGCCGCTGTAGGCGCCAAACCATAGGAGGGGCGCCAAAAGGGCAAATGATAAAAAAGTAACCTCGTTTGCGATTTTAGTAAAAAAAGTTAACCTAAGGCGCCTTCTCCAATTGGCTCTACCCTGATTGCTCGGGCCGGTGCTGAATAGCAGGGTCCACGTGCAGCTTATCTGCTTATCTAAGATAGTTCCTAACTCGATATTTAGATTAATTATAATTATATCCAGGAACTGCTCTGTACGCCGGGATCACGGTAGGTCAGGGTGGCTAGCCGAATGGCACAAACGCTCACGAAACGCTCACGAAACGAAGCGCTAGTAGATATCTATCTCTATCGCGCTTGCGTATTGGCGCGACAGAGCCAGCGGCGTATCGCTTTCGTTTGGCGTCGGAGAAATGCCATTCGGCTACGGGGCCAGGTTATCTAAACTTGATACTACTTCCTAATAATGGCGTCCTATAAATGCTAACAATAAAATATACCTACGGCATAAGATTTTATACCTATTGCCGAAGTCTTTCTTATACACTGAAATATGCGTGTATACTAATTTTCTACTTGACGCAGCCGAAAATCGGCACCTTCGTTTAGCGCAGTGTAGCGAAAGTTGATGCTTTGCGACCGGACGGCGGGAAATTGAATCTATATAAAACTAGCTTTTGCCCGCGCCTTCGCTCGCGTTAGAAAGAGACAAAAAGTAGGCTATGTCACTCTCCATCCCTTTAACTATCTCCACTTAAAAAATCACGTCAATTCGTCGCTCCGTTTTGCCGTGAAAGACGAACAAACAAACAGACACACACACTTTCCCATTTATAATGTTAGTATGGATTATATTTACCTGTTACAATATATAAAGCTCTTCTATACTTCATGTTTGAAACCAGCTCCCAGAGGGTAGTTTTATTCTCCATGCTTTCCCGCATATGTACCCGTATGACTCCTAACTGCTCGTCCACCCACTGAAATAATAATAAAATATGCAAGTTAATATTACCTACATTCCTTGAGCAAAGAAGCAAAACATTTCCAAGATCATATTATGTATTTGCTGAACAAGGTGAAGCTTAGGTCGACAAACATGTATTCTGAGGCCTGTTTACTTAGGTACTGACAGAGTACCTATACAGGGTGGCCCATTCAAATCGGTCAGTATGGGAAAGTCTGAAACTGTAAGACATACGAAGATTTGTTCTTAGGAACCATGTCACCGATTTTGATAAAAAGAAAAACTGCATTCATACAATTAAAAAAAAAAGTGTACCCAGCTGGGGAATCGAACCCGGTTGTTTTGAAAAAATAAACTTACACTATTTCTATTCAGATATCGTTTGTGTAGGTCTTAAGCAGTAAATATCTCTAAGAAACATAATGTCTAAAATGAATAAAATGCATTTTTTTCACATACTTTAATTTATCATAGTAGGTGTTCAAAGCACCCTGTATATCTGAAATATAAACTAAATAGTTTTTGTAAATCAGCCATTTAATTTAGCGCAGCAGGTAGTATAGTAAGTTGACGCTTTCATGCCAGTGGTAGAAAAGGGTATAAAATGACTAGTTATCAAACAAGTGAACGAAGCGAAGCGTACATCCAGTCCTAACATCGCTGGTATTCTTAATTTTGTCCTCATTAGGAACTAGACTAGAAGTTGGCATTATGTAGAAATTGATCAATTTACCTTTTCATCATTAGTTCCCTTTAATTTCATAAACTCTTTCCTAGCGGCCTCGATTCTGCCATCTTTCACATGGTAATACGGCGACTCAGGCAACCATAGACAACTCAGCAAATTGACGATAGGAATGGCGAGGACCAGAGCGTTGAGCGCGTAGTATGTGACGAACGGACCGACGCAGTAGACGAGTAGACTGCCAAGGTTGTTCGTCACTTGGACAGACATGCCTAACGCGCCTCTGATCTCTTTATCAGCTATTTCTGTTATGTAGATCATTACTACCTAAAAAAATAGACAGATAATTAGCTATAAAAAAATGTATATGTAAAACATTTTAGTAAAAATTGTATAGGTAGAGGTACTAAACCAACTTACCACGGCTGTCATTCCTAATGAAACCCCACACAGTATTCTTGGGAAGTACAACATCTCAGCTGACTTCGAGACCAGTATGATTCCCTGTAATCAACATCAAAATGATATCATAATCCGGTTCGAAGGACCAAGTCTTGGTACATTCACCGGCAAGAACATCGCACAAAAAGGAGGCCGCAACAATATCTGACACAATTTTAATTCTAGAGCCAGAAGAGTGTGTCAGATTACCTGAGATGGCAGAGAGCAAAAATAAATTATTAAGAAGTCTTAAATCCAAGTCTCAACTAAAACAAATTATGCGTTCTTTTAAATGTTACATAGACGGATAGCTTGAACGCACTTCACGGAAAAAATAATGTAGGTACCTAATTTTTGGTTCTAGTGCCAATTTAACCATTTGGGGGTGTTGTTCACTTTCTTTCTACTAGGTATAGTAGGTATGAATGTCATTACCCGTGATGTTCTCGACATCGAGTAACGGATTAAAAGTCATGATAGAGACAAAGTTAATGTAACGTTTCTACTTTGAGAAATTAATTGTATTTGACCAAAACAAATACTACTTTTAAAATTATTTTCATAAAGGTAATACACCTACCGCACCTATGATTCCAGGCAGCGTCGCACAGAGGAGCGCCTTGCGACGGCCCACGCGGTCCAACAGCGGGTGTCCGATGAAACACCCCAGGATCGCACCGAGGGCGAATAGGGACGCTATCCATGATATTTGTGCCTGTAATGAGAATACAATTTTCATTAGGGAAGAAGAAGAAAGTCATTTGTTTTACAAGGGAGGGAGGGAGCGAGGGTGTGCAGTGTGGAGTGTTAGGGCAACAACTGTTTGAAGCGGTTGCCCCTGCCATAAGTCCGAGCTGCCGGAGAGCGCCGTGGTGAAATTACCTTGATAGCAGTGCGTCATCAATAAAGGCAAAGGTAAACGCCTTAGTAAGTAGGGCCAAGTTTTCGCCCTCTTGCTAAGAATGCGAAGCAAAGCTAAACACATCATAACTGCATTCCTACTCCGTCACAAAAAAGGGGTAACACCTCTGAAGTTACAGGCGCCCATAGCCTGTGGGCGGTGATTGCTTACTATCAAGGCGGCCGTGTGCTTGTTCGCTAACAACATACGTGGTACATGCGCACCCTGATTGACCTTGAGCACTTTACAAATTATTAACGAAATTAAATACCTATAGGTTAATAAGTAGAGCTTTAAATGATTCGCGGTAAGTTTCACTAGGACTTATAATGACCGAGATAAAATTATACCGAATATCGGGAGCTCGACAAAAAACACAAAGGTAACCTAATCATAATCACCAGTGGGTAAGTTAAGTGAAATTAAGTAGGTATGAACTTTATAGAGTATAACAAGATAGAGTCAGTCAGCCGAGGTAAGTTGATAGCCCGTCTGCAAAGGTTAACGTCATGCTTTTTGCGCATTTTTTTGGAAAATACGCATTCAAGTATAACGGCATTAGCATTGATTGACTACCACTTTGTCTATTCGCGGTTTTTAAGCAAAGTAAGTTTCTAGATTTTCATTATCAAGGATTTCCGCAAGGTAACGCCTGATTCTATCGATTATTTTCTGTTTGATGTTTAAAATAACATTAGCACCGGCAAGACAGCTACATTCGTTACCAACTTATCTTGTAGGTATTCATCATCATTTCAGCCATTCATCGCCTACTGTTGAGCATAGGCCTCCCTTCGTGTACGCCACTTATCCCGGTCCTGGGCTAATCTCATCCAGAAATGCCCCGCAGTTTTTCGAATGTCGTCCACCCAACGAGCCAACGGATGCCAGGCGCTTCATGAATCCGACAGCGGTCACCATTCGGTCAACATTTTGGTCCACCTGCCATCACTCTGCCTGGCAACATGCCCCGCCCTTGTAGGTATTATATGCACGCAACTCGGGTTAACCTTGTATTGAAATGAGCTATACTCGCGATGACCCACGCAACTCACCTCGGTAATTTCCACTTCCGCCTCTCCGCTTTGGAACTTAGGAATGGCAGGTGATGACCACGATATCACCGCGCCGGTGAACATGAAGTTTGAAGCCGCTGTGTAAAAAATAGTACGTGCAACACGGGGCGGAAACTGAATATTGCTAACGAGAGTAAGTTAAATCGCAACGGCTTGCCGGAGTGATTTAAAGGCAAGTTTGCAATATTCTTACGCCCGCGCCCGATAGTTACACACAATCTTATTCATCACACCCGCAATATCAACAATATGTAAAAAATATCAAACAAAAGTTAAATACAGTAGGAACTAGTTTCTATGTCATAACTCCCTAGGGAGAACGATTTTTCTATAACTCACGCTCCGCCTGTGTGCAATACAATGTTTACTGTGCAAATGTGATGAAAAAGAAATAAGGGTAAGAATGGACTACGTGATTCAATATTACAAGTGCGTGGTATAATGAAATGACCGACACCGCTACCAAAAATTCAGTGTGATCTAAAGCTAAAAATTTAATAAGTATTTTAAGGTTTTTTTTTTCGGTCTGCAGCTACAAACACAATTTGATTTATTAATTATTCCATTTATAAAGCAGATTTAATACCAAATAACGAAAACGTACTTAGATTTTGTAATAACGAATTCATGAACAAAAACAATGGCAGCTCTTCAATAGGTCAATGAACTAAAACAAAAGACAAGACACTCTTTCATATTTTTGTACTTTATCAAACGTGTTTACGACTTGTTTTATTGGCGTGCAAAAGAATATATAAATAAATGTATCTCGTACAAATACAAATGTATTGCGTTACAAATTTCGCGCCAACTCACCGCATAATCCCGCCGAATATTGTATCTTTCTCTTCGTCTGATGACTCATGATGACAGCTGATACCGAAATAAGTTTATTTTAATTATAGATTACGCGTTTATGAGTTTATTCGCCACATATTAGCAACGCTCGCTCTCGACGTCTGGAGATATACTGATACGGTTGCAAACTAAACACACGACCAAAGATTTCAAAAGTAAAGACTAAGTAATTCATACTCGTATAATTTCGACTGAACGTTTTCTATTGATGCGCCTAGATGGAACGCTATAGAACGCGATTGGTTGATACGTGTCTATCGCGCGTACTACTGGCGCCATTTTTGATGCCCGTGTGCCACGTCCCTACGAATTAATATATACTTCAATGCACTCGAGGCGACAATAGAGCCATATATGTTAAGCTATTTATGTCTGTTATCAGAGATACGAACATGACGCGACCATAATGACTATGATATATACCGATGTAACACTAATAACTCCACTAAATTACATAACAATACATCATATAACATTCGTCAAACTTCAAAAATACTGAATAGCAAATAAAATTAGTTAAATATGGACATTATAGTTTCAAACAGGGTATTTTCACGGCGATTCCTAATAGTTTATAATAGCAATGCGATAGAGGAACAGTTGTTTGACATTGATTTAGTTAAGGCTACTATTAGTTAGCCACATAATTCCTAATTATTTTGCAAATTATAAATAAAAATAAAGAACCTGATTTATACAAGAACTTATTTTAGTTTAGATATTTACGAGATGAGCACAAGATTTCTTATAACAAATAATTCCATGCACGGTGAGGTATTGAAGAAGTGTGTTATGTTTACATCAAAGATGGAAAATGTTGTTAGCAATATTATTTTATCCTAATAAATAGTATACAAAAATTTGGCCTATATCATAAAAGAGTTACTTTGATCCCTAGCAGGGAAGAGGCCCTTGATTTGGTGATACATTTAACAAAGTATGTTTACAATGTTGAACAGTGTGGATATGTTATCACACACAAATCAAGATATGAAATGCATATTTGTTTTAGAAATGTGTCAAGGTATCAAATTCATTTGTTTATTCATTTACACACACACCCACACAAGCATACATAATTCATTATGATTAATTAACTTAACAACAACAACCACTGAAAAGCAGTCACTGCAGCCTATGAAGGCATGTAACTCTAGAGGTCTTGCATTTGTATTAAACTATAACTACAGTATAGTGGACCACTTAGGATTTAAAAACTTGACATTATAAAGAATCCAGTCCCATGCTGTAAAACAATAAAGACTGAAACATGCCTATGTAGGACCAAAATTAACATTTTAAGTTACAACTGCACTCCGGACTGAAAAAAATTAGGACCTATCCTATAGTACTTCAAAATATCAAACTATACAAATATTTATACCAATATCTTCAAACTATTACATTTTAAGCTTGAAAGTTAGGAGGCATAGATTCCACAAGTTTCCTAATCTGCATAAAAACCACTGGATTTTCAGCACAAATATCTTTTGCACTGTATGGCGGGAGCACACTAACATTTCCTATAGTCAAATTATCTCCCGTTTCTGTTATAGATAACAGATTCTTTTTAAACCAGGCTATTAGCTGAGCTTTTCTCTGAGGCGTGTCAGATTCTGTTGGAACTGTTACAGATTTCCTAGTAGGTAGCTTGATATTGTCACTTGGTGTTTCCTCTTGCATATCTTCTATGGCATGCCCAGGTATAACAGTGGTTCGGTAACTTCCTTCATGTGGTACTAACAGAATGACACTGAAAGAAATATAACCTTTATTCAGATTACAACTTTTTAGAGCATAAACGACGGTAGCACTGACCACTAATATTTCTTAAATTTAATCCGAAATTTCAATTACACAAGCAATAATACTTATATAAATTTCATATTTATACCTGCTATATAATTACCTGAGACTAATAGGGTCAATAGAATGTAGAAAGCCCATAAAACACCTGTTCTTTATAACCTGGACTTTGACAAACTTATCGACGTATGAAAGTAACTTTTCTGGAACGTCTTTTATTGAATCGAAGTTTGGTACTGAATTCTGCTGATCTTCATTCATTTTTATTGACCAACTATTACATCAAGAGGTATTTTAATCTATTTAAATTGAAATTTTAGCAAAACAAATCGTTAGCCGGCGAAATTAACAATGTTTTGACTTGTCACTGTCATACAATTTTTTTTTTAAGGACCAAGCATACCATAATAACTCTAACACATTACCGACCCGGACCAAGGTCAACCCATAAATGAAAAAGATATTCTTTTTCGCTAGTGTGTTAGGGACTTACCGAAAAAAGAAACGAGTAAAAATTTGTCAACATTGTGGTGTCGTCTCGTTTCCTTTATCCCTTAAATACATAGTGATGTATATATGCATCATGCATTTTTGACTCTATTGACAGGTCAAAATTCAAATTCGAATAAATCTTTGTCAAGGTAATGCATTTAAGGGTTATAGCGCTAACCAAGGGTGCTAGCACATGACCCTACGAGCACCGTACCGCACCAAGATCATCCAATTATTATCCTCCTGTAAGTGGGAGCCAGATTAGCGAGAGTTATTTTTTTCTCACTCCCACCAAGTGGCCGTGTCAGCTACTTTACTACAAAGAATATAATTTAGTGTTTTTACACTAGAAAGATGATGTAAATGAAAAATCAAACAACATAACTTTTTTAGGCGTTTATTATCTTATAAGCTAAATGTTCATTTCTTGGCCTTGGCTTCCCTCGTGGCCTTCTTCTCGGCCGCCCTCGCGATCTGCTTGGCGGGCTTCAGGTTGCCCTTCAGGCAGAACCTCTGGTTCCTCAGGAATTTGGTGTCCATCTGGAATAAGAAATTTTGTAGGTCAGCATATAGTTTATTCAAAGACAAACTACATTAGTTTTTTTTACCTAAACTTTGGTTTGAATTAAATTATTTTGTATTATCAAATTTAATCCCACCCCACAAGATCTCAGTATTTGTTTATTCAATAAGTTTAGTGTAAAATAAAACTTGCACCAAAACAAGCTTAAGGTCTTGCGATTGAATCCTAGTGTGGTAACAGTATTTATTTGCGTGATGATCAGTGATCTTAGCATCAGTTCTAACAACATAAGGCTGAAAATACACTATCATATATAATTATGATCATAAGTCTGTATGCGTCCCTTTTTCTCCAATGTGAAGAAAAAGGATGGCATGTTGCCAATGATCATTTTTCCATGATAATGGAATATCAGCCTAAGGTGCATTATTCTGAAAACGTTACACAAATGACGCCCAACTGTCAGATATCTGGTGATGATTGAAGATGTTCCTTCCTAAGTGTTTTTATGTGTATAAATATATATATAATATTATATTCTTTATATAATTCAGGCAGGCAGTTGAAAAAACAACTGATATGGCCTGTATCCTGGTATCTTTTTCTAGGTTTATCTCATATTATTATATTTGTCTAATTTTTTCTTAAAACTGTTGATGTTGGGTGCTGAGACTACTTACATATTTGTATAATATACATTTGTGTAATAATGTTCTCTGATATTTACTTAATTACTAATAACAATAGATTTACAAGATATTTTATAAGTTATTTTATATTTCCTGTTTGTGGTTGTTGTTCTGTTAAAGCCAACCACAAAATTATAGTAACTAAATAAACAGAATTACCAATATGAGTAAGCTTCAATAAATAAGGAAAATAATTCTATTGTGTTTATAGTATGCAATTGGCCATTATACACAAATAAAGGAAAATTTAAATGCTTATTTGGTGTGTAATAAAACCATAAATAAATATGTAAACACACCATTAACTAGATAATTACATCATTAAATTTACAACCAGTGATCGGAACTATGGGAGCAAAATTTTAACAAAACTTGCTAAGTGGACATTTTAGAGTACTTACAGCCATGAAAATATTAATATCCTTGTAGTAATGTATTATAAATCTTGGATAGAGGTATAGAATCAAATTTAACACTGATCTGAAAATAATAATCTTGGTTTTTATTTTAAATTCATATCAGCTCTAAGGTATTGTTAAAGTTTTGCTCCTATAGTTCCAATCGTGTGTGTGTGGATTGAGTGAGCACCTTCCGAAAATAAAAAAAAATATACTGATCATTTAGTAAAAGTTCTAAAACAATTGTAAAACGAATCTCTGAATTTGTAAAAAGATAAATCAAAAGATACAGCCATTAACATGTGCTCACTCAGTTCTCACAAACTACCAACGAAAACAGTGAATATATTCATTTAACATATAATATTTATATACTAACATTTAGTAAAAAATAGGCCAACCTACCTCTATAAATATTAGATCACCTAGTGACGTATTAAATTTTTTACAAATAGTTTCTTATGCTCACTCAATCCACACACTTTTGAAAAGCCGAATTTTGATGAAAAACATAAGATTTAGACTGCTATTATATGTGTATAGTTTAGTAAAAGTGAAATGGGAATTTGTAAAATACAAAACGAACCACTAACGTGTCAGGTTTTTTTATAATAAACTTTTGTAAGTGCTCACTCAGTCCTCACGTTTTGAGAAAGTTAAAAATGTAAATATCTTACGATTTGTAGCACCTAAGACACTCGAAAGTACTTCAACATTTAGTAATAGTTATTTGTTATACAAGGGGGCAAAGTTGTATTATAACGCCGAGTGTGGAATTGAAAAACGAGCAAGTGAAGGGATTCTATAGTTGAACCACGAGCGAAGCGAGTGGTTCGAGAATAGAATCCTGAACTTGCGAGTTTTTTAACACACGAGAAGTAAAATACATTTGCACCCGAGTGTAACACAAAACTTTTCCCCTCACTGTAGCGAGGAAACTATAACGCAAAAAATGCGTTTATCACTGCTTCCAGTAGTTCCACAGGTGGTAAATCATCTTTATTACTAGTTTCACCTACTTATAGTAATTTTAAAGCAGTAAATTTGACTTTATTCAAGGTCAAATTACTTTACCCACTAGTGGATAAAATGCGTTTTTCCCCGCTGATATTGAAGGACAAAACACGTGTTTCCGAGCTAGTGAGGGGAAAAAATTTTTACTAAATATCCACCATCTAATATTTTATATTCGTTGTCTGGTTTTAAAGATATTCAGACATAACTTTTCTCATACAAATGTATCAAGTAGGGTGACCACACTATGTCGGCTCCTGATTTTCCCCACCTTCCCATTGTCATATTGAGATTGGGGAGTTTCGTTCAATTATGATAATAGTTTACCGGATTTGTAAGTGGGAGTGAGAAAAGAATAACTATTTCTCGCTCCCACTTACAAATCCGGTACGCTCATCTGTTAGCGCGATTAGATTTCCAGGTTCTGGTTTCTTACTAGTGAAGTATTATATTCTTTGTTTCTTACCAATTATCATTCATGTCCTTTTTAATGCATGCATGTCGATATGGTTATATTATCCTGACGTCGATAAAAATTACACAATACACATCATCACTAGGCCAAGAACATAACCTAAAAACAGTTTGCAGATGGAGAATTAATATGGTATTAGTTTAATATAAACTATAATCAAAATTGAACGAACGAAACTCCCCAATCTCAATATGACAATGGGAAGGTGGGGAAAATCAGGAGCCGACATAGTGTGGTCACCCTACTTGATACATTTGTATGAGAAAAGTTATGTCTGAATATCTTTAAAACCAGGCAACGAATATAAAATATTAGATGGTGGATATTTAGTAAAAATTTTTACTAAATGTTGAAGTACTTTCGAGTGTCTTAGGTGCTACAAATCGTAAGATATTTACATTTTTAACTTTCTCAAAACGTGTGGACTGAGTGAGCACTTACAAAAATTTATTATAAAAAAACCTGACACGTTAGTGGTTCGTTTTGTATTTTACAAATTCCCATTTCACTTTTACTAAACTATACACATATAATAGCGGTCTAAATCTTATGTTTTTCATCAAAATTCGGCTTTTCAAAAGTGTGTGGATTGAGTGAGCATAAGAAACTATTTGTAAAAAATTTAATACGTCACTAGGTGATCTAATATTTATAGAGGTAGGTTGGCCTATTTTTTACTAAATGTTAGTATATAAATATTATATGTTAAATGAATATATTCACTGTTTTCGTTGGTAGTTTGTGAGAACTGAGTGAGCACATGTTAATGGCTGTATCTTTTTACAAATTCAGAGATTCGTTTTACAATTGTTTTAGAACTTTTACTAAATGATCAGCATATTTTTTTTTATTTTCGGAAGGTGCTCACTCAATCCACACACACACGTTCCAATCACTGTTTATAACATAACCATGCATCAATATTGAATCAATTGTAGTCTTAGAAATTACATAATTTAAGGGCCGATACAGATGGTCTCAAACCAACTCCAATGTCGTCATACAGTTCTCATATAAGTTGAAGGCCTAAGTAAAGATTCATACATGGCATAGTATCTTTTAATGATCTAATGTAAAATGGAAACAGTAAAATTTAAGAATTTCATTACTTACACCAAGGGTAGATTCGTGCCTGAACTTCTTAGGCTTCTTGATCCCATTCCTGTGGGCCTTGCGGTCTGAAAGGAGGCAAAACAAACGTTAAATGATGTTTTAAATTAATATGAATGAAAACCATAGGATCTGTAATACAATGGCCAGATCCTTCTAAATACAAACAATTAAAACGAAACCCATCAATATATTTTAGCTATTTTATACATATAATCGTGTTGTTTACTTACTTTGGTTATGATTTGTGTGGTTCTTTGACTTCGCCATTTTTCAGTATTCACGGAACTGTAACAATAAATTCTTGGATAAACACAATAGCACTGGATGCCTATACAATATTTAAAGTGCAAACACTAAATACACTTCACGATTTATTAGATATTCTTGGAATTAACACGAATACAGACCTACAGCCCGAGAAGTATGTATTGAAAGAAAATGTCAAAGTTCTGTCAATGTCAAGGTAGCTAGAGGAAGAGACAAAACGTGTTTTGTTTTATTTTGTGAATGCAAGGATTTTTGCCGATTTGATTTAATAAACGCACTGTGATTATATCTGTTCGACATTAATGGCTAAATATACTAAAACATACCCAATTAAAAAAGAAAGGTAAGGAAGGCAGGTTTGTCCTACTGACGCGATCACTGTGTAAAAGTATAAGTATAGTATTGATTTTCCTTGTGTTTTTTTCCCAAAATTCAAAACCTGAACAGAGAGAATTTTACATATATATTATACTACTCTTTGGAATCTTACGTCGAAATGTAAATAGTGAGTATTGTTTTATCGAGTATTGCCATACTATACAAACTGTAATCATCAGCATCGCAGTGCGTAGTACATTTAGTGTTACCATATGAAAAAAGATTTACACTGACTATTTGCTTGACAGTTAAAATTCAAAATATCAAACTGAAGATCGGGCGGACGTTACGATTTCATTGTTTCTCATTTTTTAATAATTTCTATTGCTGTTTAGATATAATTCGTAGTGATTAAAATGTATAGTTCTTACTATAGTAGTGGAATATAAGTTATTAGGATTGTAAACCTACGTTGACAACATGTATTTTGAAGTAAGAGTTAAAATATTTGTTTGTGGCACAGAGGTCTGCTTTTTAAATGATGTTTTCTGTGAATTAACGTAATTTATGTATGTTATTTTAGATCGATAACACGCCAGAACATATTAGGAGGGCGCGGCGTACGGAAAATGTTCGTAAAGAGACTCCTGAAGAAGAATGCCCTAGGTTGATCTTGGCTCCGTTTTCTAGGCCTCCTCAAGTGGTTTTTGATAATGTTCTCATCGGGACATCATGTGAGCGAAATTTGGAAGTATTGAACCCTATGAAACATCCCCAACAGGTATATTTTAGTCACAATTTTATTTTTACCTATTTAAAAGTTTTTGCATGTATATTAATAATGCAATTAGATTAAGAAAGAAAAACAAAAATTATGGTTAAGTATTGTTTAATATTTAAATAATACAAATTTATATAATACAATATTTTAATACCAAGTTGCTGGAAATAAACTACTTACTCAATTCCTAGGGATAGCTGTGGTATTTTATTATATGAAATTACACATTATGTTGATATGTATTCTAATTTCTTTTGTTGAATTAACTTGCCCAGTGCCACTGTGCATATCTGAACGTCTGAACAAGTTTTACTTGACAATGCCAAAAGTAAACTTAGTGTCCTCATTTGTTCATTCATGAACTATTAATTAAAACTAATATTTACTTTAGATGAGAGTAAAACAAATATTATTATATTATATCAACACCATAAAAATAGAATGGGATAGAGGAGGGAAGGTTATTTTATGTGAGATGCAGCATTCAATGCATGCAGTTACAGAATTAATAATATGCATTTACAAAGTTATGTTATTTTCCCTACATTCTGATGCAGTATTGAATTCATATTCAGCACATGTAATGCTGCATATAACAGTAAAAAAATATTTGAAATGAACATATTTACTTCATAACTAATGTAATGGCACATGTTTCATGTGTCACCTATATCATAATAGGCTAGTTTCCCATACTTAAAATAAAATATTTTATGCAGTGCACGAAATAAAGCACCACATAATTAGAAGAAAAATATGGACAGTAGTTATATTTAAACAAAATTTATATTTAATAAGTCAAAGAGAAAGATATAAAGTAAATGAATTGACCGTGACGTCACTCCTCAGTATTTCATAGGAATTCCATATTAGAAAACCGTTTTGACAGTTCTTAAAAAGAAGCTGGTTTGACTAGTAGGAAACTAGCCTATTCTCGTGCTTTGATATTACTTTATGTCAGGGGTTTCCAAGGTTGTCCAGGTAGACCCCCGAGAGACTCAATGGGGGTCTTCATTGGCGTGACAAAACATGGGGGTTCACAATTCATAAGGGAATATGGTAGAAATAACTTTTGAAAGTGGTCTATGAGAAAAAAGATTGGGAACCCCTGCTTTATGTAGTACAGTCAAGTGTAAAAATATGGGTGCATACAACTTATCAAAAATATGTCCCATAGCACTTTATGTCGGCGGAATAAGGTCTCGGTACATATTTTTGAGCGGATAAAATCGATACGTATTTTTGCACTTGACTGTACTAGCTTTTGCCTGCGGCTTCGCTGGCGTTAGAAAGAGACAAAAAGTAGCCTATGTCACTCTATGTCCCTTCAACTACCTCCACTTAAAAAATCACGTCAATTTGTCGCTCCGTTTTGCCTTGTAAGACGGACAAACAAACAGACACACACACTTTCCCATTTATAATATTAGTATGGATTAATGAATATAATAAAAGCAACGGGATTTTTCTCATGCATTTATGTTTTGTTGACCAACTGACCTTAACTCTAAGAACTCATTACTTTAATGAAAATCACATGCAAATTCATTTGCAATTGAACATTACAAAAACAATCTCATTAGAACCTTTTGTAAACAATTAAGTAAGTAATAAAGCATATTTTAAATCTTACTCACTGGCAGGACACAACACTATGTACCTACTATGTCCTTTTTTAACCCCCGACGCAAAAACGATGGGGTGTTATAAGTTTGACGTGTCTGTCTGTCTGTGCGTGTGTCTGTCTGTGGCATCGTAGCTCCCGAACGGATGAACCGATTTATATTTTGTTTTTTTTTTTCGTTTGAAAGTTGAGTTATTATATTAATAATTGTTTAGTTGAATATTCATATCAAATATTATTTTTCTAACAAGCAGAAATGTCAGCAATGTTAAGATTATAATAAATTTGAAAGTAAAAAAATATTATTCAGAATTAACTCACTGCGTTTAATAATAGGGGCACTTTTTATATTATAATTACAAAAATAGGGTCACTTACCTCTTCTCACTAATGAAAAAATGGAATATAAGGCAGAGCACAATAATCCTGTGCTTTATACTCAATGCAGTTACGTCTTTTTATAACTAATACTGTATGATTCAGTTTGTTCTATATATGTGACTACTTGTTCAATACTAATAATGTATGTGGCATGTTTTTTCATGGAAAAGTTAACTTTGTTGTCCTTAACATGTGAGTGAATTTTGCGTGAGATAGCAGTCACAAGTTTGACAAAGTAATTTTACGTTACCACACCAACTGGTAAAGGCTTATTTTGCTATCCGTAAACAGCAAAATTGCATTTTATCCACAAGAGTGCAAAGTAATTTCATACAAATTTTAATTTGATATCTTGAGCTGGCTTGTATAAATTACCTAGACTTAAATGATGATTTTGAATCAAGAATATTGGATGAATTGATAGATTTGATTTAGTTTGATGTTCTATAGTCAGTATTTTGTTCGTATTGGTGTGATGAAAAATTATGTGTTTCACTCGGCGGCAAAGTTTGTTTAACCTTCGTGCCTTGAAACCCTCTCAACGCTCAAGATTCAACTTTTTGAACCACTCGCTACGCTCGCGGTTCAATATTGAAATCTTTCGCTTGCTCGGGTTTCGATATCGGCACGTGACGTGCGGTTAAACAACAACTTTGCCCCCTTGTAAAACAAATAACTATAATCACCATATATTACCTAATTAGGTCTTAGGTACCTAATAAATATGATACATAAACAAAACTTTCAGGAAACTAACAATAGGCTGATAGGGAATACCCATAATAAATAAAGCAATAATATTATATGTATTTTATTTTCAATGTATTATCCTTCTAGATTAAATGGAATAAATAATGAACATAAATATGTAGTTTTTCCAAACAAAAGCGTCTTTACTTGCCATTTGCAATAAAGCCCATTTTTTATTGAATTTCTGTTGGATATTCAGGGAAAAGGACCATATTGCACATGAAGCATTGTCTTGCAAGTAGGTATCATAGCATGCAGGCCCTTACTTCCTATTAAGTATTATAGATATCTGACCTCAATTATGTTTCTTAGAGTAATCTTTTTACACACAAAGACTGCAAACTTCACAATTATGTTATGACAATTTTTTTACGTAGAAACAAAGTAAACAATTCATAATTTTTACATTTTTTACCCGACTTCGTAACTCACGGGAGGGGATTGTTTATCAATCTACTGGGTGAATCCACGTACAAGTAACGTGAGTCACGACTTGAGTGTTTATTTACAACTACAGCTGCAAATGAAAGGATCTATGCATAATATATCGGGAAAGTAACACTTATTTAGAGATAGATTATCTCTTGAACATGCATTGTGAATAAATGAACATGCATAAAATCGTGACTCATGTTTCTCTTGCCGCGGATTGACCCTAACCTCGTCAGGAAAGCGGACTTATTCCAATAAGGCTTATCCATTCCCTTTAGGTTGGAAGTTTAGATGGCAGTCGCTTTCGTAAAACTAGTGCCTACGCCAAATCTTGGGATTAGTTGTCACAGCGGACCCCAGGCTCCCATGTGCCGTGGCAAATGCCGGGATAACGTAAGGAGGATGATGTCCTTTGTGGTACATAACGACCGAACGTAGGGCACGATTGAATTTACCTTAAATAACCGCGATCTCATTTCATACATAATGGCATATTCCTTCAAACTTCACTGGTATTCAAAGGGTTACACATTCACCAGTGAGCTATGGTCGTGTCGGTCGTAGCCGATAACATGGACTTCCATACTTCCATGTAAGTATGTAGCGAAAATGCGTCATAAAGACAGAATAACAACGTGTCGTGATTCGTGATTAGCACTGAATGGGTTAAGAAGAAAAACTACTTGTAATTCTTTATTGATTTTTTGAGTGTAACACAAATTCCTATATTTTGTTCCTAGGTAACCCTCGCCCGCAGCCTGCCGCAAGGGCTACAGATCCACCTGCCTGGCGACTGGCTGGAACTGGAGCCCGAGACATGCTACTGCCTCACCATGTCATGGAGCCCCACGCAGCCTACCGCGCTCCGAGAGACCATACAGTTCACCAATGAGAAGAGAGGCCGATATGAAGTTATTGTGGTTTTGAAGTCTGCTATGGTAAGTATTTAGGACAAATCCATACCTACTAATATTATAAATGAGAAAGTGTGTGTGTCTGTTTGTTTGTCCGTCTTTCACAGCAAAAAGGAGCGACGAATTGACGTCATTTTTTAAGTGGAGATAGTTGAAGGGATGGAAAGTGACATAGGCTACATTTTGCCTCTTTAAACGCGAGCGAAGCCGCGGGCAAAAGCTAGTTAGATTAGGTATATTACTATTTTACTAGAAACTGGCTTGAGCTGGAATATTGCTTTGCCATGTCTTGGGAGCCCTAAGCGGCCTATCGCACTAGGCGATTGCTGTCATTACTTTTTGTAGATACAATATCTGGGCAACGAGCGAATCTGTTTCGTATCCTTGACATGTGTCGCCATCTAGTTCAAAAATGAATAGTACCTACATCGAGCGAAAGAATTCTCAGCCTTAACAACACAACTACTCCACACGAGATGGCGCGCATTTCGCCACAAAAACTCAAATAGTGTATGTTCTATTCGTTTTAGCCTTGACCTGTGTCGCCATCTAGTGTTTGCAATAAATAGTACTTACATCGACCGAAAGAATTCTGTCTTAATAGTACAACTACTGCACACGAGATGGCGCGCGAAGAAAAACGCATGAAAACTCGAAAATTCGCGTTTTCCGGGACCTAAGGATAAGTAAGACCGATTTTTCACCCCCAAAAACCCCCACATAACAAATTTCTGCGAAATCGTTAGAGCGGTTTCCGAGATCGTCAGTGTAAATAAATATATATATAAATAAATAAATAAATAAATATACAAGAATTGCTCGTTTAAAAGTATAAGATTATTAGTATTCAATCTGAAGCGTTCATAAGGTTGAGTTACCTACTATTTTATACTTTATCGTAACATACTTACATTTTGCTAAATTCTACGTACGTGGGTTGGTGTAATCCAAAGCATTGATATACCTAGATATTAAAATAAATCACATGATTACCTAAATAAATCACTTAAATACCTTCATCTACTTGCGTAACTTGCGTTATCCCTGCCTTTCCCAAGATTCGCTTGCCTACTCCTAAGTGTTCTCCACTGTGCGCTACATACAATACCTATATCGTAATATTATTTCGTTTCAGAATATCAAAGGCAAAAACAAGCCCAAGAGTTTCAGAGTTTCTCCTGGGAAAAAAGAGAAAAAACCATTAAAGAAATCTCCAGTAACAATTCATAAAAGGAAGCCTGAGGCCATCGTCCACGCTGTGAAACGAGCAGCACAAGTGGTCCAGCCGAGTCAATACAAAAAACTTAAAACCTACAACAAAGAAAACATATCAGGAATTCATGATTACACTGCGGACTCGCAACTCGGACGATGCCCATTCGATTCTTTCAACAGTGTCGATATCCATTTCAATACGTCTGAAATATTTTCAAACATGAAAAAGGAAATGATGCAGCAAACCTATGACGCTTCCGGTTATATGAACGTCACGAAAGAAGCGCCGGTGCCGAGCAATGTACTGAAACCTGTCAACAGACAGTTGAGCCCCGGTGGCGATATTTTCGACAAACTTTCCTTCACACCTCTAAAAACCCTCAAAAAGAGTGAGAGGTTAGAGCAAGGGCCTAAAATTATAATCAGCATGAACTCTGATTGCGAGGAAGACAGCTTGGACAACAAAGAGAACGATGAAAACGCTGGCCCTCACTCTATAATGTTCGTAACGTCGTCTCAACCGGCCAATAAATGGCTGTCTGCAAACCAGCATCAGCGCCCGAACCATTATCTAGAAACCGCCACTGCCACAGATAAAAAAATCCCAAACACTTCATCTCCAAAAGAACTGCACAGCCCAAACTTTTCTATAAACACGGAGTTTTCTAGAATCAGCGATCTCTCTTTCTGTCCTCAAAGATTTTCCACTGAGAGGAAGTTTATCCCTAAAATGAATAATGATACCCACGACATCGAGGACTTTGATAAACTGAGCTCCGATACGTACACTAAAGAATCTCCCAACGCGGCGGTAGATTACCCTGTGTTCTATATGAAGGATCAAAACCCCTCGAAATGCAGACAATCGTTATTCAGGGAGTATAACCAACGAAAGCAATGGGAGAAACCACCGTCTTATCCACAAAAGATAGAAAGTAACGTGTGGAGAAATGAGCCTAGGAAGTTCGAAACTAACGTATGGAGAAGTGAACCTTATACAAAACCACAGTCACCGCCGCGCTCGATCACCCCGCCTCTTCAATCAATTCCTGAAGAGAGTCAAAATCATTATTCAGACACCCAAATTCTTGACAAAACTGATAAACAAATGACCACTTTTACGGTGGACAGAACATTCAACGCCACACGCGATAGAAGCTCGATATCTTCAGTCAGACAAAGTTCTTGGTCCAAGAAAGATGTGAGAGCTGACCCGACGCTTTGGAAAGTGCCAGTTTCGCAACCAGAAAGACGAACTAAAACTGGTCGGCCGTCTATCTCACGCTCCTCTATAAGCAAGCCCGCGAACACAACCTTTGACAAAAGTATTAATCAAAACATATCACTAAACGTCGTCGGGAATGTATATTCCCAGTCTCTTACAGTGGACCCCTTCTTATCGTCAACTTACTTCTACGACGAGGAAGCGGTGGCCAAGTTCGAAAAAGAGTTTAAAAGATGGCTGAATTATATATTGACTCCGCCCGCCGATCTCGACTGCAACGTGGAGCAGAAGATCGATGTAGGTAAAGCGTGGATCGAGAACAGGAACAAGGAAGTGCCGCTCGCACCAACCAAAGAGCAAGTCTCGAGCGCTTACCACAATAGCCATAGACTGGATAGTCTTAGAAGGGCCGCAAAAGCTTTACTGCTGAGTCCTGAAATATGTCAAGTTTTCCAAAAACTTACTGCTCAAATAGAGAAAAAGCTTATAGTGATCAGGACCGACCGCAATCTTCACCTGGATGTGGGTTTACAGAAAGCTATAATGGAACTTCTACTGTGCTACAATCCTCTGTGGCTACGTATCGGTCTCGAAGCTCTCTACTGCCTAGTCTTGCCTCTGAAATCCAACAGTGACATTGATGGTCTGACAACCTTCATCATTCAAAGGATGTTCAAGAACCCATTCCTCAAAAATAAGCATTCTAAAGCTTCGGCGCCGAACATGCTGCTGCCAGCTTATATGGAAGCCATCAAGAAGTTTACTCTGAAGAAGTTTTTCATGTTGGTTTACTTCTTGGATCAAGCCAAGCAGAGGAAGCTGATATCCCACGATCCTTGCCTGTTCCGCCGCAACGCTATATGCAAAGAGAGCAGAGAAATCGTGATAAGATTTACGCGCGAATTGATCGCCGGCATCGGCGACATCACCAAGCACCTGCGGCCGCTCGGCTACGTGGTGTGCCACAAGCAAACGTACCTGGACGAATACTTATACGCCGTCCACAACATAGCGGTCGACATCAGAGATGGCGTGCGCTTGACCAAGGTCATGGAAATAATCCTGATGAAGAATGGCCTATTGAACCAACTGAGAACGCCCGCTATTTCCAGACTGCAGAAAATACACAACGTCCAAGTGGCGCTAACAGCGCTTAAAGACGCGAATTTTGTGATCGTCGGTGAGATCACCGCAACCGACATCGCCGGCGGGCACAGGGAGAAAACTATGTCGCTCCTGTGGCAGCTGATACACGTGTTCCGCGCCCCGCTGTTCGAGACCGCCGCCAACGTGATCCAAACCTGGTGGAAGAAGAAGTACAAGGTGATCGTGGAGAAGAGGATGGCGGAGGAACGCGAGCGGCAGCGGCTGGACACCGCGGCGCGCGCCATCCAGTGCTGGTGGCAGCGGATCCAGTACAACCGCCTCGTGGAGAAACAAATGCAGCTGTACACGTACTCCACCGTCATCATCCAGAAATACTGCCGGCGCTGGCTCTGCCGCACTCGCCTGCTCAAACTCAAGACCAGCGTGTTGAGAATCGAAGAATGGTACAGAGGTATCAAGATGATCAACGAAGCTAAAGATATCCTCCAGAAATTAAGATCGGAAAGGGAGGAGTTGCGAACGAAATCTGCCATTGAAATCCAGCGCAACTTTAGACGCTGGTCGTGCGTCACAAAGTATCAGAAAACTTTAAAGAATATCATCATCACACAGAGCTTGGTGCGTCGCCATCTTGCCCGAAAACAATATTTGCAAATGAGAAAGACTGTAATACTCATCCAACAAAGATATAAGAGCAAATTACTGATGAAAGAGGAAATGAAGAAACTGGCGCTGCAAAGGCATTGTGCCATTGTTATACAAAAACAGTATAGAATGATAAGACAGTACAGGGTCTACCAGAAGCTGAAGTTTGCAGTTCATACTATCGAGAGATACTATAAAGCGATGACTCAAATGAGGCAAGAGCGTGAGCAATATTTGCGACTGAAGAACGCCGTAATAAAAGCACAAGCCATGTACAGGGGCCGACAGGTCCGCCGAGAGTTTACGAGGCAGGTGTCTTTGATGGTTACTTTACAAAGAAGAATCAGGGCACACCAGATAATGAAAAAAGAAAGGTCTCAATTCAAAAATATCAAAAAGGCTGCATGTACTTTACAGCAACGCTTCAGGTCGTATCTCATTATGAAGGAAACTAGGCATGTTTACATATCTCAGCGTCAGTCAGCAATTACGATACAGAGGCATTTCCGAGCATATGTACTTGGAAAGGCCGAAAGAAACGCTTATTTGAAGACGAAGTCTGCCGCTATAGTATTACAAAGACATTATAGGAGTCTACTCTTGATGAGAGAGGAGAGGACTACCTTCTTGAGACTAAAGACTTCTGCGATATGCATACAAAGGTACTACCGAGCCTTGCTGGAGATGAGAAAATGCAAAACATGCTATCAAAAACTGTACGCCGCAACCACTTTGATTCAGCGAAAATACAGAGCAAGGTTGCAGATGAAAATAGAAAAGTCGGAATTCTTAAAACTGAAAGCAGCCAGTATAATAATACAGAATCGGTACCGAGCTCTAGTTGTTGGGAGGCAACAGAGAAACCAATTCCAGAAAGAGAAGATGGCAGCGATTACATTGCAAAATTGGTTTAGAAATTGCAGAAAAGGCAAAGAGATACAACAACAGTATCAGCAGTCGAAACAGGCCTGCGTTACAATTCAGAGAATTTATAGAGCCTTTATCTTAAGCAAAAAACAGAGAATAGAATATCTTAGAATAAAAACTGCAACTATTTGCATTCAGAATTACTATAGATCTTACGTAGAAATGAAAACTGTAAGGGAACAGTTCATCAGGCTTAAGGCGTCAACTGTAACCATCCAAAGATTTTACAGGGGACACTTGGAAACTAAAAAGCTAAGAGAAGACTATCTTCGTACGAAACAAGCAGCTACTGTGATTCAAGAGTTCTACAGAAGATACAAACAGACTGTTATAACGAGACAACAATACTGTACTTTGAAAAAGAATGTTATCTGCTTGCAGAGACGGTACAGAAGTCTTCTGGCTAAGAGGAAGGTACAAAGTGCTTATGAAAATCTTAGAAAATCAGTCATTCTGGTGCAACAGAAATACAGAGCTTTAATTGCCATGAGAAATCAGCGAACAGCATATTTGACATTAAAATCCGCTGCACAAGTTTTACAAACAAGGTATAGAGCACAAGTAGCAATGAAGTATGAGAAACAAAGATATGTGTCGATATTGAAAGCTACCATTTGTATTCAAAGATTCTACAGGGCGCGTTTAGAAGGAAGAGGACAAAGAAATCAGTATTTACGATTAAGACAAGCAGTTATTTTAATACAGCAGAAATATAGGGCACTACTTGCCATGAGGACATGCAGGGCCTGCTATTTAGAGACTAAATCCGCTGCTATATGCGTACAGAGGAGATACAGATCCCGTTGCCTGATGTTGCGAGAGAAAGCCGAATTCAAAAGGACCCTGTCCGCGTGTGTTACCATTCAGAGGTACTTCAAAGCTTACATTGCAGGCAGAAAACAAAGATTGGCATACGAAACACAAAAGGCTGCTGCCATTCTGTTACAAAGACATTACAGAAGCGTTAGAGAAACTAGGGAAGTCCGATCTCAGTATTTGCATTTGAAACAAGTTGTTATTACAGTGCAAAGAAGATTCAGAGCCAATTTAGCGGCCCGAAGCGTTAGACAAGAGTTTATGAGAATCAGACAAAGTGCCACAAAAATACAATCTACATTCCGAATGTACTCTGCCCGCAAGAAATGGTTGGTATTAAAGAACTCCGCTGTGATAATCCAGAGGTTTTACAAATCCTACAGACACGCGAGAAACACGAGGGAGCAATATCTTCGTATCAGGTCGATTATCATCAAGTTACAGGCTCTCGCTAAACGCGTTATTGTACGAAAGCGCTACTTAGACCATTTGCAACGTCTTCTCAAGCAACGTAGAGAAGCGGCAGCCATATGCATTCAAAGCAATTTTAGACGATATTTGGTACAGTCTCGTTATCTAAACTATAGAAAACATGTAACTTACATTCAAAAACTGTGGCGAGGAAAGCTTCTGACAAGACAGATGCGTTCTGAGTTTGTCCAGAAGAGGATCTTTATCACCAAGTTGCAAGCAGTAATCAGGGGATACTTAGTTAGGAAAGAAGTGGCCTTCAAGAGAGAAAACTTGCTCAGAATTCGAGAGGAACAGAGGCAACACTGGGCAGCATGTAAAATACAGGTGAGCCTTTAATATGTATATTGCATAAATACTTTATTAACCTTTCGTATTCTTAGGAACAATAAGAGCAGATCTGCACAATATTTTGACAAGCGCATACGACGGGTTAAGAGCTGCTTTTTGCAAATTCTTTATTATAATTTCAAATATTATTTTCCCTTCTTTGACTCACTCTTGCTTAATATATTATTTAATTTAACCGCACTATTGTGCAAATCAGTAGGTACTTTGCATGAAACTTTAAACGGTCATATTCGATGACTGTGTGACTTTACCTTACTAACTTTTAATGTACATAAGTTGAGTCTTACTAAATCTGTGATACGAGGTTGACTGAAGCGACGATACGATTGCTAAACTTAGGAGTTTGAATCACACAGCCCTCGTGTGTACTGTAAATAGTTGATACATGCTAATTCCTACTGTATGTTTCCCCAGGCGGTATTCCGAGGCCACCAGGTGCGCTCGCGCTCCGCGCTGCACAACCCGCGCGCGGCGGCGCTGCGCCGGCGCTGGCGCGAGGGCGCGCTGCGCTCCACGCAGGACACGCTTGAAGAACGCTACGATCAGGCCATGGAGGTGCTCAACAACTTCTCCGACATGGAGTCCGTCATCATCGCCTTCCGCTCTCTAGGTCAGTTGGTTTTACCAATGAAGATAAATTTAATAGACAGTGCTAACGCAGTGGGAGCTTCAAATCTTGAGTTTTGAGTTCGCTAGACTAGTCGCCGTGTGTGTGCGAGAGGCACGTTAACGCCCGCGTCTCACACAACTGCACTGTACGTTTTCTTTTGATGAATGACGAGCTGCCCACTATATTTAACAACTTAAACTAACTCCACTTTAGCTTAAAATTCACGTTTGCACGGGACAACGGTAGAATAATGTCTACCGTTGTCCCGTGCAAACGTGGATTTCCTAAACAGGAGTTTTTTTTTCTGTTACAATGAATGTGAAAAACGCTCAGGATACGAGTAATAATCATCAATATTTTTTTTACAAGACGGAGGCTGTTCAGCTCATTTGATAGCATTTTTTGTCATCCATACTAATATTATAATAAGTGGGAAAGCAAAACGGAGTGACGAATTGGCGTAATGTTTTAAGTGGAGATAGTTGAAAGGTTGGAGAGTGACATAAGCTATTTTTGTCTCTTTCTAACGCGAGCGAAGCCGCGGGCAAAAGCTAGTGACTTATAAACCTGTTCCATTCCACAGAACTTCTAACGGAGGTGTTCCCGATGATGTACAACGAGACGGCCCCGAAGGTGGTCAGCTGCGTGTACAACTACATGTCTGTCATGAACCGCTCCATCTCCAGTGTGGAGGTGCTCAAATCGGCAGCCTCCGTACTGGCCAACCTTACGCGGTATCGCGTTACTGGACCCAAGATCTACGCGGTAATACTTTATTCTCTTTATTATTTTCATGTACAGTCAAGTGCAAAAATACGTATACATTTTATCCGCTCAAAAATATGTACCGAGACCTTATTCCGCCGACATAAAGTGCTATGGGACATATTTTTGATAAGTTGTACGCACCCATATTTTTACACTTGACTGTACCTACAATTACATTTTGGTTATGAATCGCTCCCTCTCCAGTGTCGAGGTGCTCAAATCGGCAGCCTCCGTACTGGTACTGGCCAATCTCACGCGGTATGACCCAAGATATACGCGGTAACCGATAACAATAGGCTAATTTCCTACTAGTCAAATCAGCTTCTTTTTAAGAACTGTCAAAACGATTTGCTAAATATAGAATTACTATGAAATACCGAGTCACGGTCAATTCATTTACTTTATATCTTTCTCTTTACTTATTAAATAGAAGTTATGTTTAGACATAACTACTGTCCATATTCTTCTTCCAATTATGTGGTGCTTTATTTCGTGTCAGTGCACTACCACAGAATATATAATAGTACAAGTACAGAAGGCCCACTGCTTTGATGTTCACGAAATGCCGCCTTTTTAAATACCTACAAAATTCTTTCAAAGAAACGAGCCGCACGTGCGCGGCGTCCGGCGATAGGGTTACCTATGGATTAAAACGAATAAATACTCACATAAAATGTTATACTATTATATTTAAGTCTTGGGTACTTTCTAGGTATATATACTGGATTTATATATTTTTGTTCAAGTTCCAACATTACAAGCCTTATTGAACTTTTCCGTGGGACTTAATCAGTAGTAGATCCGTGTTCTAAGAATGTCCTATGGTATTTATTTTATTCATGATGTCTATTTAACTAAGTATTATTAGCCATTCGACACGCGGACATCGCGCATGAACCTTGAAAAAACTCGCGACGTAAAGTAACAATAGAAAGTGCGAACGTGCATTCCGTGAAAACGCGCGCCACCCCTGAGTAGGCCGCGAACTCGCGGCCGCCAGGATGTACTTATAGCGCGGCGATAGAATCGTGGAGTAAGCCGCCCCTGGCACTACTTAGATTTCTATGACTGTTTATTTGGACTTGTACGTTAACAGTTTTAAACAAAAGTCCCATAATCCAGTCTCCTTATTATATTCTCATCATTTGCTCTGACTTTCTCACAAGCAAAGTAATTCACATGGTTTTTTGATAACTCTCCTCTCCAGTCCATGTGTGATCTGCAATTGACTCTGTCTTTCAGCATTAGATTTCATTTTATAGGATTATAAGACGTTCAGTAAGGAATAATTTAATTTCAGCGTGAACACATACCTCCTCTCCTGAAGTACATGTGGCGCTTCAGCACCAGCGAGGTGCAGCTGTTCCTCATCCTGTCCACTTATCTGTGGCTCTTCTCCAAATACGACGGCGTAAGAGAGGTAAGATTACACTTTAGTAAACCTTGTTATGTTAAACATAAATTGTTTTTTTTTCTGTGGTGTGTAACGCAATGGTAAATTTATGAGTACAACCACAGAATATATAATAGTACAAGTACAGAAGGCCCACTGCTTTGATGTTCACGAAATGCCGCCTTTTTAAATACCTACAAAATTCTTTCAAAGAAACGAGCCGCACGTGCGCGGCGTCCGGCGATAGGGTTACCTATGGATTAAAACGAATTAATACTCACATAAAATGTTATACTATTATATTTAAGTCTTGGGTACTTTCTAGGTATATATACTGGATTTATATATTTTTGTTCAAGTTCCAACATTACAAGCCTTATTGAACTTTTCCGTGGGACTTAATCAGTAGTAGATCCGTGTAAGAATGTCCTATGGTATTTATTTTATTCATGATGTCTATTTAACTAAGTATTATTAGCCATTCGACACGCGGACATCGCGCATGAACCTTAAAAAACTCGCGACGTAAAGTAACAATAGAAAGTGCGAACGTGCATTCCGTGAAAACGCGAGCCACCCCTGAGTAGGCCGCGAACTCGCGGCCGCCAGGATGTACTTATAGCGCGGCGATAGAATCGTGGAGTAAGCCGCCCCTGGTACAACGATAAAAGTGCGGAAAAGAGGAAGTTCAAAATGAATGGCGACAAATTAAAGTTTTAAGTGTTTACACGACTTACAAATTTCCTCTTCGCACGTACATTGCACTACGTTTTTCAGTACTAACAACAACACTGTTAACTAACCATCGGTAGACTTTATGCCCTTGTAATAAGGATTTCAAATGTACAGCTAACAGTGTGGCCGATGGTACATATATGGCCCTTTGAAATTTCGACATGACATCAATCTCTTACTGCTTGTCATTTTGACATGGGTGAAGAGAGGCCTAGGATTCCAATTGGTTGACTATACCTACTTAAAAAGTCTGTACAATAAGGGTGGAAAAAACATCAACGCGTTGGCAATTTGAGCCGAGCCCGACGACATCTTTTCACTCTTATTGCATAGACGTAAAGCTTACTTCTGCTTTTATTATATGTTTTGAACTTAAATGTAACATTTTCATTCCCAGGATCTCACAGAGTACCTGCACACACCAGAGAATCACAAAATGATGGAGTCAATCAAACGCAACGTGGAACGGGTTAGGCGCATGGCCAGCAACGCCATCAAGCACAAGCCCATCACACCGGCCAAGTTTAACCCTTCCGCGAGTTTCTCCCACAACACCACCCTCCTGCCGGCGCTCGAGCCTGACTATGGCATCGCAAGGGTTGACCACCATCGGTACTTCGTCGACACCCAACAAGCCATACATTGCCTCTTCCGTACATATAAGCTTTAATTTTTAATAGTTATTTGTTTTACAAGGGGGCAAAGTGGTTGTTTAACCGCACGTGCCAATGTTGATATCCGAGCAAGCGAAAGATTCCAATATTGAACCGCGAGCGTAGCGAGTGGTTCAAAAAGTGGAATCTTGAGCTTTGCGAGGGTTTCAAGGCACGAAGGTTAAACAAACTTTGCCACCGAGTGAAACACAAAATTTTTCACCACACCAACACGAACAAAATACTGACTACAAAACATCAAACTAAATGAAATCCATCGATTTATTCAATATTTATAATTAAAAATCATCATTTATAAGTAAATTCTATCAGCTAGCTCAAGACATCAAGTTAAAATTTGTATGAAAATACTTTGCACTCTTGTGGATAAAATGCAATTTTGCTATCTGTTTTCGAATAGCAAAGTAAGCCTTTACCCGTTGGTGTGGTGAAAACAATATTATGACATTTTTACGATGCTGACTGTTTTATTAATTAATTATGTTTGATGATGATGAATAATATTGTTTTCCCCTCACTAGTTCGGAAACACGTGTTTTGTCCTTTAATATCAGCGGGTAAAAACGCATTTTATCCACTAGTGGGTAAAGTAATTTGACCTTGAATAAAGTCAAATTAACTGCTTTTAAATTGATAAAAGTAGGTGAATCTAGTAATAAAGATGATTTACCACCTGTGGAACTACTGGAAGCAGTGATAAACGCATTTTTTGTGTTGTAGTTTCCTCGCTATAGTGAGGGGAAAAGTTTTGTGTTACACTCGGGTGCAAATGTATTTTACTTCTCGTGTGTTAAAAAACTCGCAAGTTCAGGATTCTATTCTCGAACCACTCGCTTCGCTCGTGGTTCAACTATAGAATCCTTTCGCTTGCTCGTTTTTCAATTCCACACTCGGCGTTAAAATACAACTTTGCCCCCTTGTATAACAAATAACTATTGTGCTTGGGTTTATTGCTTTAATAATTGGTGTTAATGATTAACTATTAATATATAATTGTAACATTAATTTTGTATTAAAATGTGAAAATAAATTGTGCCTAATTATTTTTTCGTTTCAATAAATTTTCCTTCCTAGCGTTATCTTGGCATTTTGGCGTAGACCAAGCGTAGACACTACGAAAGTAAAAACTTCATGAAATCATGATACAATATTCTTTGCGAAAGTGATTACCACCTGATCTTGCAACACGGGAAACTAGGTCCTATTGGGACTTATCCCTCCTCGTTTTCCTCGTCACCAGCGCATCTTACTCTTCCTTCCATAGCTTCCTTCGCTTGTGTTTAAAGTCTGCACTCTCTCTCATATATATTATACTACTCTTTGCTCGCTTCCCTATTCTTCATTGTTCGCTTCACAACTCACTTGTCCAACATTTTCCTTGCAATATATGCCAATGTGTTCAAGCACCAATAAACTTGCTGAACGCATTTATATCGAAAAATTTCAGAACGTACCCTACTGTCAATTGACGTTTACCTTTTGACGTATGACGTTGCGTGTGCGAATGGAGTGATACGAGTACGAACACTGAAAAATTATCACAAATAAAAAGTGGAAGTGAAGTTCTGTAGACAAACTTAATCACTTTATTTTTATATACAATTATGGTAGTGTTAGAAGGAGAAGCTGGAGATGCGAAGGCCCTAGGTACTGAAGAAACTGAGAAGGAAGAAGCAAAACCCCCAACTCTTCTTACTTTAGAAAGTATCCTTTTTACGATAAAACAAGCAGTTTATAGTAATGCGGATTCAATGATGGTACAATATGTTTTATTTATGAATGTAAACTTAATGTTGACATGGTTTCATTTACGGAAACGCAGGTTTTGTTATATTGTTTCATACTTAACCAATGTACCTCACAGGTGGGAGACAGTTCGAATTTCTTCAAGATAATAAGATAAGGATCGATTTGATCTCTTTGACCATTTGTTATTTAAGAAAGCCGTCAGTATCTGGATTCTATAAATCCATAAGAAATATTTACCCATTGAGTTTGAATACTTAATTATTCATTACATTACAATTTTAATTACTCTAGTAATATGTTGAACAGACTAATTTGTTATGCAAAAAACAGAACCAACTATTTAGCACATAAAACTATGCAAAAAAGTTTCTTTTACTTTTAGCTAGGCAATATGTTTAATATTAAATTCATAAAATTGTGGCTGATATTGCATTACTTTGCTTCCGATTTATATTTACTGAGCTTGCAGTTTGTTCTACATGTTGATTTATACTTCTGTTAGTTGCAATTAAATTAATAAGCTTCCCAAGGGCTGTTAGTTAGACTGGGCATTCTACGAAAGTTGATAAGTAATATATCCATGTTGATCATATTTTTGTATCCCTTCAACATGGATGTATTTAGCATATCTATGATGGGCAAAGTAGGGACCACAAAAGGATTATATCCAGCCCTTCATTAGTCTTTCAAAATAATTATGACTGTGTATGGTCATTGGTCAGCAATAAAAAAAAACTTTTGTAAGTCATGCCCTCTGAAATACCTTCCACCTTTGATAATTATTTCCCATCACTGGGTTAAATGATTTCCGTAACCAGCACAGTCTTCCGGCTGACGAAGGACGCACAGCAGCAGCATGGGTTGCGTCACGGGGATTTCCAGCGCTACCGCGGGTACTGCTCGCGCCGCATACGCCGCCTTAGGAAAGTGCTCAAAATACCGCAGGTAAACTAAAACTATTATCGAAGATTGAAAATTAGGGACTGATTCATCTCTATCTCTCGATAAATAGATTGTGCTAGGTATTAGTTTGCAATGATGCTGCTGCTCCTTTTTGTGGGCCTTATATTTTTAACCCATGACGCAAAAGGGGGTGATAAGTTTGACGTGTCTGTCTGTTTTTCAAAATTTTAATTTTGTGGTTAAGTTATTAGAAAAATAGTAAAACAAAATAGTAAAACCTGTGCATGAATTTTCTAACAAGCACCTAGCAAACAAAGAATCATATGACTAATGCAATGCGATATTTCTTGTGAACAGTACTATGGTCCATGGTATTCTGGTTGACAGATAGGTAAGATCAAATTATTATCTACATATGGAAATAATAGCCCACTTAATTTCGTTATCTATTTTTGTTGCATTTAATAGGGCATACTGTTTGAGGACATCAATGATATTTGATATCATAGACATGAAACTAAAGTTCAACTAATTTAACATTTTATAAACGTTATTGCTTGCTTGTTTATCAAGGAAAACTTTATTTGTAGGGTGATCGTCGCCACTACCGGCGTCGGGACGTGACGACAGTGCACGTGTCGGGCCCGAAGGCCGAGCCGCGTCTCCTCTGCGTACCCTTGCTGCAGGCTGAGCGTGCCTGGGCCCACGCGATGCAACTACGCCAGGAAGCTAACACCGAACCGAGGAAGAAGTTCCACCTCGTTTCCAGGCTGAAAAAGGCTTATGCACACTCGCAGACGCTGCTGGAACTGTGCGAGGTATGTAACTCAGGCCGCACACGCCTCGGCCTATGCCATGCAACTCGGATAAATACTGAGTCAAGGAAGATGTTCCGTCTACTTTCGAGGCTGAAGAAGCCTTATGCATAATTGCATACTCGCAGACGTAATAATTCCATTAATTCCCATATATTCATAATATGTTACAGCTCGGCAAAAAAAGAGTAGAAATGGAACCAATTTTTAGGGTTCCATACTAAAAAGGTACAAAAGGAACCCTTATGTTTAAAATAATAATAACTTTAACAGACCCGACATTACATTATTTGACAAAGGTAATAAAACGATATACATTATTTACATAGCCATCCCAAATACACATAATCTTCAATCAACAGCTAATGACAAATTAACAAAATATCAAGACCTGACCATAAAACTCAGACTACAATGGCATGCGAATACGGTACATATAGTACCCATAATAATTTCTACAACAGGGGTAGTCCCCAAAATCTTAAACAATAGCCTAAACATTCTTCATATGCCCACTCACGTTATAGGAACCCTGCAAAAAGCAACCATTTTAAATACATGCCGCATAACCAGGAAATTTTTGACCTCTTCTACTATATCTGACACACAATAATACCTACGAATGTTTTATTATACTTGGCCATGGCCCGTATAATAAACAACCGTCCCCCTTGAAAAAGGAGAAATGAAAAACAAAAATAATAATAAAATCATTTATTGTAAAAACCTACATACAGCGCCTTAAAATCATAGCAACACTTACATTTCTAATACAGAACTATCACAATAGTTGCCACATGCATAACGGTTTACATAGACGGTGGCGCCCCTTTTATTTTCTACTCTTTTCTTTTTTGCCAGGCTGTATGTCGTTAATTCGCCCGTTTATAGTGAACGGTCACTTACTAACTTTTACGACCTATGTAGTTGTAGGCTTAGCAAAGCAGTTGAACAATAAAATATTATGCATAAGTTTTTTTTCCTTACCAATGGATTTTTTAACACGTCGTTCTTTGACTTTAATTTGACAGAGCGGCGTATGCGACGCCCGCACGCAGCTGGAGGCCGGCGCGTACGCGGCCTGGCTGAGCGGCGTGCTGCTGGTCGAGCTGCAGCAGTGGCGCGGCGCAGCCGAGAGCCTGCAGCGCGCGCAGCTCGTGCTGGAGAAGCTGTGCGCCGCGCTCAACGAGGAGGAGCGCGCCGTCTACAAGCAGAAGGTAAGACGGAGACCCCACTCAATTGCGATTAGTAGGAAAATCAGAATAGATCCTTTCCACTGGGAATTTCGTATATTGACAAACTTGTTGCTCGCACAGTGATATTTACTGCAAACGCTTACTTGCATGCGGGTTGCAATTGAGAGGTAAAAGTGTAAAACTTCACTTTCATTACCATTGAGAGACAGAAATATGAACCAAATCGTCTTTTGCATTCCTTTCATCAATATTCTGATTTAAACTTTCATGATTTTTACACATTGGTACTTAAAGTTGCGTGGTCTTCTCCGAGACCTCGCCACGCCGTCCTTGTAAAGGATAGTCAATATTCCCGTTTGCAATTTTAAGTTTAATCAATAGTGTATTTATGTGCCCGCAGGTGGAAGAGCTGAAGCCTAGCCTGCGGTACTGCGCGTACAACATCGGCGACCAGTCAGCGGCCGGCGACCTCGTGGCGATGAGGGGACAGGGCCTCATCGAGAACTTGGATACGTTGATGGCTCAAGCCAAGTTAGTATGAATCTGAACCCTTATAGGTTGAAAATTGATATATCTTTATTCACATCACTGTCGACAGCGGGCTATGAAACCACAGGGACTCATCGGTAATTTGGACATGAAAGAGGCTTTAAGCACACCTCGGACACTGGCGATCAAATATATGAAAGAGGCGCGTACCTAGCACACATTCTAAGCTCGTGTAGGTGAACGCGTACCATGCTTGTATGAGTGAGATATGACAGGTCGACAGTTCGCGTTTTTGACAGGCGGTAACTGTGAGGTAACCAAGAGGGGGTAGGCGGCACTTTCAGCGGGGAGCAGGAGTGGCCATACTGTACGATAGTACTCTTTATTATACTGTGATTTAAGCCAAATGAGTCTTAACCACATAGCGAATGCTTGTACAATATTTGAGGCTTGGGTGAGCTTGTGTTGTAGCCATATAAGCCTGTGTCTGACTGACTGTGTAGGCACTATAGGCAGACGTATATCTCAGGCCAATGTATCATATATTCATAATGTATCGTTGTTGGGCAGGGAGTCTCGGTCGGGCGTGATGCACTCGGTGGAGTGGCGCGGGCGGCGCGTGACGGTGCGGCCGGAGAAAGCGCGCATGTTCCTCATCACGCTGCAGGACCTCGACAAGTCCGCCGCCGCCGCGCCCACCACCGAGGCCAAGATCGACGTGCTCGACAACATCCTCATCGACGTCAAGGACGCCATCTCCGCCGTCAAGGACGAGATCAAGAACGACCCCAAACTCAAGACCTCCGAGGGCACCCAAGCCGGCATCTACCACCTGCTCTCCTATCTCATGTATCTCCGTCTCATGCGCACCATCGAGAGGAACAACCTCCTGGTCCAACAGGCCGAGACCGCGCGCAAGAACAACACTCCCATAGACGGCAAGAAAGTCCGCCCTCAAGACTTGACCAGGCTGTACGAGATCATTCTCCAAAACTTCAATGAGCTCCAACAGCTCCCCGGTTTCGAAACCGACGCGGCGTACCAGCAGGAAATCGAAATGCAGATGAAGGCGTACAAGGCCTTCCGATGCTACTACATCGCCCAGGTGCTAACCGGGCTCCGGCGCTTCAGGGAAGCGCTGGCGATGCTCGAACGCTGCAGCACCTACACCGTCGAGTCCATCGCTAGCAAACTTGATGACAAACACCTGCGAGAGAAGTTGGAAACGTTGAAGAAAGACATCGAAAGCTGCAAATTCGAAGTGCACGCCGATTCCGTGCTCGAAGACGACGACGAGGACGAAGAAAAATACACCTCTAGCGGTAAACCTTACAAAGATAAGAAGCCTCTAGTGGAGCGCCTGGACGAGTACCGCGAGGACACTCAGGTGCTGACCAAGAACCCGAACATCTTCAAGCTGCCGCCGCCGATGGAGGCGATCCCGTGCAAGCCGCTGTTCTTCGACCTGGCGTGCAACTTCATCGAGTTCCCGAGCCTGGACGACAAGACGGGCGCGGCCGACAGCAAGAAGCAGGGCGCCGGCATCACGGGCCTGGTCAAGGGGTTCTTGGGCTGGGGGAAAAGCGACAAGTAGGGGTTTTTATACGCATTTTATTTGGTTGTTTGTAGGCGGCAAAATATATGTATCTATATGAATTAACTTTTCGTTTTAATTACTTTCACATAGTTGTACGTTTCATTCCCTGAGATTCTAAGATGTGGACACTCACTAGTGGGAAACCCACTACGTTTGATTAAAACTTCAAAATATGTAGAGACCAATGTTTATTTTAATCTCGGTTCCGTCTTGCTCATTACCTATACATTTTATATTGTCCGTACATTAGTACAATTTGAAAGCTTAATAAAACCAATAAAATTATTTAACAAAAATATTTTACACATAATGTGTTTTACCTTGGTTTTACCCCAACAGTACAAAAATATTACAGTTTTTAAACAATTTCATGTTGAACGTCCTCTTGAATGCTTTATTTTTACACATTTTTAGTTTATAAAGTGATACGATGAATTCTGCCTTACCAAGAAAAAAGGAGCGTAAATACAAAAAGTAAGCAGGTTAACTGGACTGGCAAGTGGGCTCATTTTGATTGATCATGATCAATTTATTACCAGTGTTTAAACTCAGTAAAGTTATGAATTGTACTACTACATTTAACTCTTTGTTTCAATGTACATAAAGGCCAATTAACAGAATTGAAACCATCGCACGTAAGAAAGACACTTTAAAGCGTTCACTGTCCCAACATATGTGAGTGTGCACGGAAAACGTCCCATTTTTGTCGATTGCTATAAAGCCGCTTTGTCGGTTTATTCATATAAAGATACAAGTAAATCTCGCCTTATTGGTAACCGACAAAGTGGAACGTTTTACTAAACACACTCGCATATGGCTTTGTAATAAATAAGGCTATGCTGTGCTATACAGGAAAATTTTACCTTAAAGAATATTTATTAACATAGTCTATTCTGTGAAAGCGTTAGTACAAGTTTTATGTTAGTATAAAGGTAGAATTTCACACTTAATTTTAATAGCACACTTTTAGAACTGTCAAAGCAGCAACATAACATGTGGATCCACACTGTGCCCAAACAAACACATGGCCATGAGGTCATGTATTTCACGGCTATTCTACGAAATTTAGGAATAAGTAAATAATTTTGACTCTTATTTCACAGAAATAAGTTTCAAAATTGCAGGTATTAAGAAAAGCGATAGAATTATTGATTTCCGAATTTCTCGGCAACAAGTAGTCTAACAAATTCATTTTGCTGTTACTACTTATATTGTGTATTTTCTTAGATATTGAAAATATGTGACACGATAAGTAGAAGAATTATATCAGTGTAGGTTGTATTCTACGTAATTAATAGTCTGTAGCGCAGAATAATGGTGGAATACGTGCCAAAGTGTGAATATGGGTCCACACAGCGAGGTATGCCCGGATCCAGCCAGCAGGGGGCCTGGGCCTTTACCACGTGACCCCCCCCTAGTATATGTGACATTATCTGGGTAAAGGGATCTTATTGTCGATGCCGCTTACGGCGTTATGAGCGATGTTCGTGTACAAATACGACTCCGCGGGACGTAAGCGCCATCCACAATAAAGTCCCTTTATCCAGATAATGTCACATATTGCAAAATTGCAAGGCCAGAAAAAATCTATGTGATTGGACACTATCAACAGGCGGTTATAGTGGCGCTGCCTGGCGTGATATAATATTAGTTTGCTTCCTCATTATCGAAACAAAAAAAAATTAACGCAGCTTAGAGCCGCTGTTGATAAAGTTTATGATTTTGTACCTTAACTCAAACAAAATGAATACTACGTCGTCATAACCACGCAGCCTAGTATGATTCTAGCAATAGGTTTTCTAAGAAGGTACAAAATCAAAATCAGTAAATAACAAACCACATTTAATTTACAAAGTTATATCAAACTATATTTGCATAATTATAATTTATATTAGGCCCAAATTACACACGGATTAGTGTAAAGTGTCACTTAACACTGATAGATGTGTGAACCGGGCCTTGATATCTGTACAAAGAAACATATTTTTGAGACCATAAATAATTCGTCAAATATTTATAACTTAGCATTAGAGCACCCTAAATTACAATTTAGATGCAAATGATGCAATATAAAAACAGATTGAGCCAATTTCAGACCAACTAGGGCCACTCTATAATTTGTAGCTTTCATTTGAACGTAACAAACTACAATGTTTCAACATAAATTTACGATATTACGTCAATTGTGTGACTTAAACCTACACATCCTATTTTATGCATATATGAACAGCACACGAAATGGGCTCGGTACACAATCACAATATTTGTGATTCTAAAAACCTAATAAATGTCTGTGTTTTCTTGATCAATTTCGAATGATTTCTATAGAATTATAGTAACAAAGAATTTGCTGTAAATGTAGAACAGACACCGTACAAATACGGTCTTTATCGAGTGAATTTGATATCTGGAAACTACTATGTACATAAGCTCGCGTATTAACAGCAACAGTACCCGCGTACAACTACAGTATTTATGTCGAAGATATCACATTTATTACACGTTTACCTTAACAGTAACACTACAGTGTCGGTAGCTAGCTATTTTACAGAGTCACACTCGGTGAAAATATATTATATCTTATTATCATTCGTCTCGACACAGCTAAAAATTACAAAAAGGTCTACTTGAGACATTAGCGCATTTGCTAAATTATTAATTAGATCTCGAAGTTTAGGATACATTTTTGTAAACATTTTTCATGACACCAAGATAGACTTATTATAAACCGACCACTTGTCAGAGTTCTAACTTTAGTTCCAACACATTCTAAGGAGACGTCTCGACTGTTAGGGCATTCCAATATTTCCAATTTCCATGCTCTGTAGTCCCGTACAAAATAATTTTATTTAGCTTATTATGTACAATTTTCCAATGCAATGATTAGCTTACTGAACACTTTTCACATTATGGCAAAAAAAATTGGGTAGTCAATTCCGTGGAATGCTCCTAATCACGTACAGCAAAATCTCCCTAACCATAACCGTAGCCACGGTGGAAACCCTCGACGGATTTAAACGGGTCCAAAGTCCTAGTTTATCGATTAGGTCACACTCGGTGTCACTCGGTCCCGACCAGCTAGCGGCCGAGCGGCGGCCAGTGCTTGGCGTCGTGCGCGGCGCGGTCGGCGGGCGCCAGCAGCTGGCCGCACGCCGCGCACGTGTGCAGCGCCACGGCGCGCCCCACCGCCAGCTCCTGCTGCTTGCCGATGTCCGGTAACAGCGCCACCAGTTCCGCGAACAGCGCCTCCGTTTGTCCCCCCAGCGCGGATTCGCAGTGCGCATAAAACTCGTCCGCTCCGATCTGGCTGTCCCGGAAGGCGCGCGACGCCACCTTAAACTCCTCCATCGCCTCGGCGCCGCCGAGCGCGGCCGCGAACTTGTTCACGAGCGCGCGGTTCCTGTTCTCGAAGTTCAGCGGCGGGATGTACGCGTGCACGGGCGCGTTGAACGTCTGCCCGGACGAATTCGTGAACGTCATCCCGTCGCATGCCGGCCGCGCTTTGAAGCCCGGCGGTACCCCGTTCGGCACCTTCTTTTAGTCTGTTGCAGCACGGCTTTCATGGGCACCGCGAAGTTGTTAACGGGCACCACGTTGTTCGATTTCGAGAGCGACGGGAACTCCTTGGCCGCTAAAGAGAAATCTCCGTTGCCGCCGTTGCGCTCCTTGTCATTGACGGTGACCGAGTCTACGGTCTTGATGTTCCGGTGTTGAGTGGGAGTGTTGGCCGAGGCCGCCAGCGCGTTCGGGTCGACATACTTCAGATCCTCAATTCCGTTGACGAGGGTCAAGTCTATATCGTAGACGTTCTCCTTTCTCGCGCCGTTCTGCTTCTTCTTCTCCTTCTTGGAGAGTTTGGCGTCCGAGTTGGCGGCGGGGGTGTGGACGGGCTGCGGTTGCGGCTGCGGGCGGACGGGCTGCGCGGGTGGAGCCTTCTTGGGCTTGTGTTTGGTGTTGGCGGGGAGGCCGGGGAAGTCGGCGACGGGGTGGAAGGCGGGCTCGCGGGGCGGCTCGGCGCGGGGCCGGGGCTTGTCCTTCTGCTTGGAGACGGTGATCCACTGCGGCGGCGCGGCCGGCGCGCCCCCGCCCGACAGCGCGGGGAAGGCCTCGCCGCTGAGCGGAGCTTTCTTTGGTTGAGAGTTGGAAGTGTTTTTCTTCAGAGCTTCCATCTCTTGGCTGTTGATCATGGCGACCTGCGCGACATTAATTTGATTTAATACGTTACTCGATAAGCTCCCGTCTCTTACTATTATTTGGGATATTTGTCATCTATAATGTCGTCGTCGCGGTACTAGAAAGTTACACCTTGCAGTTGTTACCTTAGGCGGCTGATGGCTCGCAGCGCCGACGCTAGGATGGTCGTCTCGCGCGCTAAGCGAGGGGAAGTCATCGTCGGACAGCGGCCGTCTCGCCGGTATGGAGACACGGTTGCCGGAGGCTTGGGTTAAACGGAAGTTGCTAGCGGACGTCGGCTGACTGTGCAACTGGATTGACATGCTGGGTTTGGCTGAAAAATTCCCACATATTAATACATACAAAAGAGGAATAAAAAAATCACTTGATAAGGAATATGTACCTAGTATAAATTTGATAACAAATAATGTAAAAAAATAGGCTCTGTGAGGAAACAGAAGAGTTATAGAATGTTTTGAATGATTCCGCCCTTAAATCTTACCACACGTGTAGCTGTTCAATTAAAATTTTCTATAAGACGACTTCAGGTACATTTTTAAATTTTGCTGGTTTTTTCGCTCTACGGCTTATTATTACAAACTTACAGTTGCGCAGTATAGTTGCGGCGACCGGCGGCGCTCGCTGAGAAGAGGTCGGTGCGGGCGCGGGCGCCGGGCCGCTGTCGTTACCCAGCGCGGGGAAGTTGCGGTCGTTGCGGGCTAGTCCGTCGCCTCCTGTGGTACAGAACAATCTGTTGGTACATATTTTATGTACAATCAAGCCTGTTTTTCGGCCTAACGTTAATGTATAGAGCGTATGACTTAGTAAACAAAGCAGTTATGACCTTTTTCTTATGTGCGCGATTTAATAGCTGTCTGATGTCGAATGTTGTAATTATGTCGGCATTGAGTCGACAAGTATCACATCACCTCTGTAGGCCTTATGTCCGGCGCCGAGTACTAGGTTGGGCGTCTGCGGCGCCGCGGATAGGCGCGGGAACTGCTCGTCGCTGCGGGTGTCGATGCGTGGCGCATGTTGCACGGGCGGCGGAGGGCTTATAGAGCGTTCCATTTCACGCTCGCGGTCTCTGTTATGTAAACAAACCTATTATTAACGAAGCGGAGGCCAATCCATGTCAGAATACAGATGATATGATACACTATCCATTTCTTGAAGCATAACTTCATCTTATCAAACTATACACACACTGACGGACACTTTTTTCGGTTCTCATTTGTTTCTTTTCTTTTAGTTAATATTTTGATTACCTATACGATTTTGACTCTTGGAGATCCTATACATCTCTAAGGATAATTAGATTAAGTATACATGTTACCTTTAGTTAGAGTCATTTGCATCTCTAAAGTAATTTTAGACTTCTTTTTTTTGTATTTGTACTTTTCTATATTATTATGTGTAGTTTTTAGTTGAATATCGACATTTAGGGACCTTATACATCTCTAATCATTGTAGTAGCGTAATACTTTAGTTAGAACTTAGAATTAGTATTATCAATTGTAATTTCAGTTCAACTTGTATATTGAGGTGTAAAAGTGCCCCTGTGGCCTATTTGCTAAATAAATGATTTGTAATTTGTAATTATATTCCTAGAAGTGAAATTTTACTAACTTTGCCAGCGTAACATGCAAGAAACTTGGGATAAATCATGGAAGGAATAGTTGAATGTCACATAGATAGGATTCTTCGTAATCGGCAAAGGTTGGCACAAATATTGGGCTGACGGTCAATGAATATGACGGTCAGTGTAACATGCAAGAAACTTGGGTGAAATCATGTAAGGAATAGTTGAACGTCACATAGATCGGATTCTTCGTAATCGGCAAAGGTTGGCACAAATATTGGGCTGACGGTCAATGAATTAAAATATAAAAGCTTTTAAAAAGTTGCGCTACCCAGACCATATTATTTTGACACTAGTCATTATCGAACGCTCTAATGAAAGCTTCCCGTAGCGGTTCAAGAGTATAAATAGCGGAATTCTGTTCAGTGTGCGCGAAAAGAGAAGTAGGTATGCAATAATTTCCCTTATATTCCACGACTCTTGAATCCTTGATACCAACCTAGGAGCCCCCCGTTGGGCCTGAGGATGCGGCGTGATGTTGAACTGCAGCTCAAGCGTCCGCGCTTGCCGCGCCGCCCCGCGCGGCATGTTGCGCCCATGAACCGTCGCCTTGTGAGCTGTTAACGATCAAAGAGTCAATTATTTATTGCCTGCATATGACGAAAATTATGAATTCATGTGTTACCTTACCTAGTGCCTAAGTGCAAGACTCGTGCTGCCCTGATTTTGTGGGAACGGAAAACCATGTTAAATATTATAGTGTCAAATTAGCTCCAACGGTCGCCGCAAGCATTAATGTTGAACATATCCATAACATAAAGACATGTATTTGTGACAGTCAGGGCCACTTTGTCTCGTTCGAGTCGTCGCCTTGTAGAGGCAGTGCGTGCGTTTCGCTCGGCGGAGCAACCTGCCTCGAGTCCTCGACCAAGGCACGTCCACATTTGACGTTTGCCGCGCGACCACATTGCCTCGCGACGTGTCTCGCTCTGTGTGGACCCGGCTAATAAAAGACAAATCCGATATCTGAGTGTAAACTAAACACGTGATAAAACTAAACCACAATAGGTAAGTGCGCTGAAGTGTTTGATAACAAACTTCCCACTTGAATTCAGCTGTACAATACGTTGCCGCTAATATCATGATGCCCATTGAATTTTTTTCTAGGATATTACTGGCACGAACCTTTCCTGTAGAACACAGGCTGAGCTATTTTTTTAACCCTTAAATGCATGACCTTGACGAAGATTTATTCAAATTTGAATTTTGACGTGCTGTCATTAGTCAAAATTAAATGATGCATATATACATCACTATGCATTTAAGGGTTAAATGTTTTACAGTTCCATAGACAAAAGGGAAATCCCCCAATACGGGGAAGTACCGCGTTGTACTCTTCATTATGTACGTCTTTCTATGCATGGGTAGGCTTTATTATATGTACACAAAAAATAATCACAAGAGACATAAGTTATAGAGTCAATAACAGAACGACAGAACAAAGGCGATTGTACCTTAATGGGATCTTTTTTGGAATATTTATTTTAGATAGACTTTTAAGATCAAACTTACTAAGATCAGTTTCGCTAGGATATCATTATTGTTTGACAGAATAGTACATTACGATACAAGTGCGTAAAAAAGGAAGTTCGAAACGAATTTCCTTTTCGCACGAGTATCGTACAACGTTTTTCAGTGCAGATGAGCCTCCGAAGTTTCGACCTGGCATATAATGAACCACTTCTCGCACTAGTGCGTAAAAAAAACGCCATCTGTACTGAAAAATACTTATCTCTGTGCTTTATTTCGTATTTCGGTTTCGATAATTTATTATAAGATAATTACTCTGACAACGAGAAACATAATATAACTACTCAATAGATAGAACAAATATCACACAAATGACTTCATCCAGAATCGAACCTAATGGATATAGCCGATATAGGTACCTTTGAGATCAATCTCGCTCCGAAACGCAGCCGTAAGGTGCTGTCCAGCGCACTCGCCCTCCTCACAAAGGTAATGGTCCGTCCAGAAATGGTGCGCCAACGCCACATGAGAGGCGTAGTACAGGTTCTTGCCGTTTGCGCCCATGAAACCTCGCAGAACTCAGGTAAAGATCGTCATTGGCTGGTTACTAAACCTATCCGTAATTATAAATACCTTTAAGATCAATCTCGCTTCGAAACACAGCCGTAAGGTGCTGTCCAGCGCACTCGCCCTCCTCACAAAGGTAATGGTCCGTCCGGAAATGGTGCGCCAACGCCACATGAGAGGCGTAGTACAGGTTCTTGCCGTTTGCGCCCATGAAACCTCGCAGAACTCAGGTAAAGATCGTCATTGGCTGGTTACTAAACCTATCCGTAATTATAAATACCTTTAAGATCAATCTCGCTTCGAAACACAGCCGTAAGGTGCTGTCCAGCGCCCTCGCCCTCCTTACAAAGGTAATGGTCCGTCCGGAAATGGTGCGCCAACGCCACATGAGAGGCGTAGTACAGGTTCTTGCCGTTTGCGCCCATGAAACCTCGCAGAACTCAGGTAAAGATCGTCATTGGCTGGTTACTAAACCTATCCGTAATTATAAATACCTTTAAGATCAATCTCGCTTCGAAACACAGCCGTAAGGTGCTGTCCAGCGCACTCGCCCTCCTCACAAAGGTAATGGTCCGTCCGGAAATGGTGCGCCAACGCCACATGAGAGGCGTAGTACAGGTTCTTGCCGTTTGCGCCCATGAAACCTCGCAGAACTCAGGTAAAGATCGTCATTGGCTGGTTACTAAACCTATCCGTAATTATAAATACCTTTAAGATCAATCTCGCTTCGAAACACAGCCGTAAGGTGCTGTCCAGCGCACTCGCCCTCCTCACAAAGGTAATGGTCCGTCCGGAAATGGTGCGCCAACGCCACATGAGAGGCGTAGTACAGGTTCTTGCCGTTTGCGCCCATGAAACCTCGCAGAACTCAGGTAAAGATCGTCATTGGCTGGTTACTAAACCTATCCGTAATTATAAATACCTTTAAGATCAATCTCGCTTCGAAACACAGCCGTAAGGTGCTGTCCAGCGCACTCGCCCTCCTTACAAAGGTAATGGTCCGTCCGGAAATGGTGCGCCAACGCCACATGAGAGGCGTAGTACAGGTTCTTGCCGTTTGCGCCCATGAAACCTCGCAGAACTCAGGTAAAGATCGTCATTGGCTGGTTACTAAACCTATCCGTAATTATAAATACCTTTAAGATCAATCTCGCTTCGAAACACAGCCGTAAGGTGCTGTCCAGCGCACTCGCCCTCCTCACAAAGGTAATGGTCCGTCAGGAAATGGTGCGCCAACGCCACATGAGAGGCGTAGTACAGGTTCTTGCCGTTTGCGCCCATGAAACCTCGCAGAACTCAGGTAAAGATCGTCATTGGCTGGTTACTAAACCTATCCGTAATTATAAATACCTTTAAGATCAATCTCGCTTCGAAACACAGCCGTAAGGTGCTGTCCAGCGCACTCGCCCTCCTCACAAAGGTAATGGTCCGTCCGGAAATGGTGCGCCAACGCCACATGAGAGGCGTAGTACAGGTTCTTGCCGTTTGCGCCCATGAAACCTCGCAGAACTCAGGTAAAGATCGTCATTGGCTGGTTACTAAACCTATCCGTAATTATAAATACCTTTAAGATCAATCTCGCTTCGAAACACAGCTATAAGGTGCTGTCCAGCACATTCGCCCTCCTCACAAAGATAATGGTCCGTCCGGAAATGGTGCGCCAACGCCACATGAGAGGCGTAGTACAGGTTCTTGCCGTCGGCGTCGCAAAGGTGGCAGAATAAATGCTCCTTCCGGAGGTGCCGGTATAACTCGTCTGCGTCCATGAAACGCTCCTCGCAGAACTCGCAGAGAGGGTGGCCTCTGTACAATATATTTTGATTTCTTTAATTCAATGCAAGCTAGCAAGATTTGAGGCTTGGGTAGAGATCAGAGATCTATCCACATAACTATTACCTAGCTATCAGCTGTTTAAAGTAATAGATATAAACTACTTTTGGAGATCAATAAGTCAGTTGATATTGTCCCCCGGTTACATAGCTGGGCACCGTTAATAAAATAGTTAACTTCGATAATCGCTAATCCGTTTCTAAAAAAGTTAACTTCGTTAATCGTTAAACCAATACATTTAGACAAATTTAACGTAAGTTAAAGTTAATCGATAATCCGTTAACACGTGAAAAAAAATTCATTTTACTGTAGTTATTTAGTTGCATCAGTAATCCACTATAATGTATTATAATACTGTATAAGCCCGAAGTACAGCAAGCCTATTGAACTCTAGGCTGCATGTGGAAGGCAGTGATCGCCTGAGCTACTGCCGAGAGCTGTGTCAGTGACCGGCCACACCAGAGCGTCGCGTGTCTCGGGGCGCGCAACGGGCGTCCGCGCCACGCCGCTTCAGTGTAATTCAAAAAACGCCTCCTCAGTACATTTTGTATAGGAAAGACGTAAGACGAGCCCCAGGTGGCGTGGCGGCGGCGGGGCGCGCGCCGCGCCGTTTGGCGGCGCGCCTTACGTCCTTCCTATACAAAATGTACTGAGGAGACGCTTTTTGAATTACACTCAGGTGGCGTGGCGCGGACGCCCTTTGCGCGCCCCGAGACACGCGACGCATAAGTGGGAACGCTGCCTCAGGAGAGCTGCGAGATCACAGCAGGCGGACGCGTGATGCTGCTGGTGTTGGGACTGTTGGGGCACTTGGAGCGGTAGTCTAGTGAAGTGAATGTGGTCGTAAATTGGGCTTGAATTTGTTGCCCTGTCACTAAAACAGTCGCCATCGTAAAACCTAGGATTCACCAAATCAACGTTGCTAAAACCGAACCCACGTGAACAATACTTAGGTAATATTTCGGGCTTTTAGCGATCGACATCGGTAAATCCTAGGATTTTCCGTACTTCGGGCTTTTATAGAACGTGTTTTGTGCAGCCCAGATGGCGCCTACCCTACTGGATTCACTATTAACAGACTCGGAGCAATTTAACAGAAGTGAGACCTTTAACATTTTTTTAAGTTAACTTAAAAGTTAATCCGTTAATCTAAATGTTAACTTAGTTAAATAACGGATTAACAAGCTAATTCATATTATTATTTACCTGTGAGAGGTGTCATCAAGGTCTCCTTTTCGTCTGTGGTGAGCTAATTCCTGCCGCGTGTAGCATTTCCGCTCATTTGTAAATATCTAAAAAAGGGATTTATTATCTTTATTATTGTTTATACACATGAGGAGTATAGAACTAATAGTATGAGCAATATTTCCGGTGTCTATGTAATTTTCAATGGTACTAGTAGTAGTAGTAGTAGTAATACACTAGGTAGGTAGTAGGAAAAAAAAATTGTTATGATCCATTACCATACATCGGGGTTTTGGGAGCGGGAATGAATTCGTGTATTTGTAACTTTGTTTATAGTAATTTGAATTACTGAAATATGTATTTAACTATGTAACTGGCTCTGAATGTACCTAGAAATGTTAAAGTAATGTTTATCTTTTATCGTTTTCACCATTTTTGGGCTAGTGTAAATCATTTCGCTCCCAAAACCCCGATGTATGTCCATTACACATTAGACAAGGAAACTTCTGTCTTCTTATTACAATGGTGCAATAATAAACATGTTTCACTCATAGTAAGTTGGAATCTTGGTATGAAAAATATTACCAAATTAGTTAACCTTTTTTAAAAATAGTATTTAGTCACTTTTACTTAAGGTACAATTACCCTGACCAGTTATACAGTTTTTTATGTCTAGAAACATAAATAGAGTAACCTTTGACTGTGTTATGAATTTTAGATGATGTATATTCAGTACATCTAACATAAGTAATAATAAGAACATTTATATTGAGGCTAGTAGAGATAAGAGGAACTTTCTGTTTCATAATTGCTTAAATATACATTGTTACTAACACCTATTAAGGAAATGATAAAGCATATCATGAATATCAAACATTTACCAACTCAACAAATTCATAAATATCAATAAACACTGGATGGTGGTTTGACCACTGTTTTAATCAAGTTGTGCAATACATTTAATTGTGATCTAATTAGAACTATGATTTATAATGAAACCTTTTTAATCATAATTGTACTTCATGTATATTAACAATACTGAATTGTAATTGTTTACATGAAGCGAAAATAGTAAATGAATAAATAAATAATAACATTTCCAATCATGTATCTGTGTATAGATAGATGAAAAAATAGGAAGAACAAAACTATACCAACCTTCAAGTGTTTAACACAAAGATCACAGAAATATCTCTCATGGACCTTCCGCATGTGGTCACTAAGCATTGTAAAGGTTCGGAAAGGCGCCAGCTTGCTGCAGAGCCGGCAGCGGTTCTCCAAGAGTTCCTCATAAGCATTCTTTATCTCCTGACTGCAGAATGCTATCTTAAACTGCCTCTCAAACAACCGGTCCGTAAAAACACGATTGCGCAATTCTTTGTAAGGCAGGACGGAGTCCGTAAACACGACCTGTAGATAAAATAAACCAAGTAAGTCATAAGTTTATGGTTACGGTTTGTATACCAACGAAACAACGTGCTCACCCTCGCTAAGTCTTGTCGACAGATGGGACATTCGTTCTGCAAGCACAGCACTCGCATACGAGTGGAACACTCGAAACATACGGGGTGGTCGCACTCGCCAATCGAGTAGTAGGAGACATTCTTGAAACACACTACGCAAGTGTTATTGTCGGCCTGGGAGTCTGCCATGGTCGTTGACTGTTACAAATGGGGCTCTGTAAAAGTCACACTGAATTGTTATATCGTCAAAACTTATATTGTTATAGCGTTAATTGTAAATCTTGGAATAACTCAAATATGTACCCACGTACGTAAATGAAGGACAAAAATTTCTGTGCTATCTGAATTTGACAGACAGTGTAGTTTTGGAACTTTAAAAACCGTAACCGGAAATGAATTTACCGGTTATTAGAGAAACGTTGCTTCTATTTCCGTTAACGATTATTGTAAGCCGCAAAAACGAGCGTTTATAAACATGTATGGAACAGACTGCATTTGACAATTGTAAGGTGTACGTTCTGAAATAGTTAAACAGCAGCGTCACCCACAGTTTCGGCTAACAAGTATCGAAAACGACATTATAAAAATACTATAATTTATCAAGCTAGTTACTAAGTAGCAATTTTGCATCAGTATTTAATCATCATAAACAATAGTTTTTTATTTTCAACACCGCTATTTCACTGCTGTATTTGTTACAGAACGTTCACAGCAAAGTTCACAGGTTCACAGTAAACCGTCAGCTGACTGTCACTGTCAAGTCAAACATTGAAGTTCGAGCGTTGAGCGAAGTATTTTGTCTAGTATCTATCTTTATTTTTACACACATTTAATAGTGTTCAACTAGTAAAAATAACTCATTGAATTACAAATTGCTGACAACCGTCACTATGGATGAATATGTTAACTACATATTATTGCTTTTGGTTATATTGCCAGTCATCCTATTTATTAATTTGTGGGCAGGAATTGGATGGGAGCTGTTTGTTAATAACTGAAGAAATAACCCATGATCAGAACTTTTATATTGCTTTATGATTACGGAGTTCATGCGCGATATCGATGATTTAATATGAAGCAGAAGTGACCACTACTTGTTTACTAAATTGTAATGACCTGCCAACATGTTGCAAAGGAAAATAAAATCTATAAAAGAATATAAACATTTTTATTCATAAGACTTGATAAACCTTTCTTATAAATTATTATCACATTGACATACATATGTAATGCCGAGATATAAACATAAACAATATTATTTATTACATCAAATATAATTTAGTGAATACTCATGGAAATACTCCAATTCAATTATTTTAGAACCTAGCACAGCATTCTTCCAATGGTTATAATTCTATAAAAGTGTGATTTATAATGATAATATTGCAAATTCTTGCCAAGCCAATGATGGAAATATAATTTGGCGGATATCCAAATATTTATTCCATAAACCATAAAGTATACCAACCTGCTTAAGTTGGCTAGTTACACTTAAATGCTATAGTCATCTTGAAATATTTACTTTGTTGAATTTCAAATATACCATCCAAATGGCAGAGATGAGACAGATCATAATAGTATTTTTTAAATGCTTTATACCTATATTGTTGCTCTTATTATAATTAGTATTCAAAAACAAACAAATATTTTCAAGGGAAATCTAACATCTACATGAACTTATAATTTTACATACAATTTCTCAATAAATTAAAAATATGCAATAACATTTTTAGTAAGTAATATTACATTGAATCTCAAAATTTCTTATAGGTACCGTTTAGATAGATATATTTTTCGAAATAGTTGTTACCCTGTCTTGATGGTCACTGGGTATAGCAATGTGACATTTAATTGATCAAGTTGTTAATGGCACAAGAAATGCTCATATACCATTTAAGTTAACAATTAATTAATTCAATTAATGAATGAGAATGCCTACTTTTAGTAATATCAAAATTGGATACCTATTAGTAAGGCATCACACAAATTCAACATTCATACAACATCTCTTAAGGTAGTACAATAATGTACAATTTCATTTATCTTCTAAATAGGTCTATATCTTCTATGAAGTGTGCGTAGCCGAATGTCTAAACGATTCACGATTCATGAGTGTTTCGTGAAGCGTTTGTGCATTCGGCTATGCACACTGGTTAGTGTATGTCCTTTTAATTTATAGGATTAGACATTTGTATTAATTATCTGTTATCTTCAACACAATATTGGACTAAACAATTAAATTTCACTAGAGAGTACTAATTCCTCCATGCCCATGTTGAAATGATGCCTCCAGACGCGGTACCTGGCAATGTCTTTGCGAGTCACCATCCCCACCACCTGATAACAAATTTACAAAAATACACATTGAGATGATTATTTTGATAATTTCTTCATTTGATCGATTCATTTGTTTTGTTGACCAAATAGAAAAAGAAAAGATACAAATCAAATACAAATAATTTATTAATAAAAACTTAATTGTACAGTGATTGTTCTTAAAGGCTAAGAAAAGAAAAAAGAGATGGACCTTTGTCAAAGACTAAAGAGTAGGATAATTCCGATCATTATTTTTTGGTAGCTAGCTATAAAAAATATTTTCGAATCTATATAACCCCTAAACTTCCAAAAACAATAATTTTTAAGAAAAAAAAACGGCCTTCCTTTTGGGGTCTGGTGATAAATACTTTGTTGTTGGATTATGTTATCAATTCGTCTGTATATTTTTTAATGTTTGTTATTCGATATCTCCGTCATTTCTCAACCAATTTTGAAATTGGGATGATTCTGAAGTACTTACAGATGAGAATGATTATCAGAACGGAACTCTAACCAGGGGCGGCTCACTCTTCATCAGCAGTTTCACTGCACCAAATGTCACTGTTCTGGACGTAAGTGCATGCTGTTCTTATAAAAATACCAAAGTCACTATAAGTGTGCCGTTCAGATTTGAGGAGTTGCATTCTGACCATCATCAGGAGTTCCACTGCACCAAATGTCACTGTTCCGTACGTAAATACATGCTGTTCCTTTATAAACACAAAAATCACCATATGTATGCCTTTCAAATTTGAGGAGTTCCCTCGATTTCTCCAGGATTCCATCATCCGAACTGGGTTCTGAGAAAAATGGGACCAATCTGTATGTATATACATTCAATCAAAAAAAAAATTTTCAAAATCGGTCCAGTAACGACGGAGATATCGAGGAACAAACATAAAAAAAAAAACAGACGAATTGAGAACCCCTTCCCTTGAGATTTGGAAGGCGGTTAAAAATAGGGTGACTACACTATTTGGAACTGTGGGAAATAAGAAAAATAAAATGTTGACTTCTCGTTAAGATCCATATCTCACATTATTAGCCGACTCCACACTGGCCGCACGCCGAACTATTTTGAACAGCTGACCAAGGGCCACCATCTTGCCGAACAAATTTGCTCGGGCGAGGCAAATGTGCGTGAATGACCACGGACGTTTTCTTCGCGAGGCGTGCGGCCATTGTGGAACCGGCTATTGACTATGCGCAGGTGGCTCAGGGTTCGGAACAACTGGAAGAGGCGCGGTAGCGACGCACGAGTAGGCAGCGTGTAGAGGAACGGGTTTAAAAAAGTCGTAGGTTTGACATCATTTGTTATGGGCAGATAGCGCAAGCCCAGGGTTCGAAATAAACGAAGAGAAGTGGCAGCGTATAAGGAGACAGCGTATAGGGTTCATGAAGGGTCGCATGTCTATCGTGCAGATTGTATAAGTGATGCAAGTCTCACCTCGTTGACATCATTGACTATGGGCACGTGGCGAAGGCCCAATGCTCGGAACAGTCGGAAGAGACGTGGAAGTGACGCTCGGGTCGGCAGCGTGTAGGGAGACGGGTTCATGAAGGGTCGCAGGTCTATTGTGCAGGTTTTTTCCCAGTCCGATATCTCCAGCTGCGTAAAAAAAGTACTTGATGAGAAATTTTGGCTCATCAAATTTCACGATCGACCTAGTTGTCATTAGTCGGTACCACTGATTGTCAGATTAGAAGTTAAAATTTGCCAATTCAGGTACAACAAAACATGTGACTCCTTATAGCGCCATCTACATTACTATTGAACCCTAGTTCTCCCTAGAGTACAATATTTCTTAATGTTTCTTTGCAATTATTAATACAAACGGTTTGAATCATATTCGTGCTGTATGGCATGTATGGCGTATAAATCGGCGTCTAGCGTCAGCGATTGTCATTTCGGCTAAGCCGGCTGGTACCAACAGCTGGTAACTTTTGACAAATTGTTTAGTTCACAACTAAAAATGATTAAACATAAGGTAACTCACATCGTTGATGGACGGGTACCGCGGTTTTCTCGTTGTAGATCTTGTTCTGAAGAAGCACTATGAGCTGCGAGCGCAGTATGCCTCAGAGACAAACTCATTCATTCATCATTCATATCAGCCCTTTATCGCCCACTGCTGCGCATAGGCCTCTCCTCTAGTACGCCACTTCTCCTGGTCGTGGGCTAATCTCATCCAGTTGTGACCCGCAGTTTTTCGGATGTCGTCGACCCAACGAGCCAACGGATGCCAGGCACTTCTTACATTTGTTAGCGGCCACCATTCCGTTAACATTTTAGTCCACCTACAGACAAACTAAAAATGATTAAACATAAGGTAACTCACATCGTTGATGGACGGGTACCGCGGGTACTCCTTCCGGAACATGTCCATGTCCACATTGAAGCTGGACCAGGTGGTGTTGGCGCTCTCGTGCTCGTTCTCATTGTAGATCTTGTTCTGAAGAAGTACTATTAGTTGTGAGCGCAGTATTAGGCCGCGCAGACGCTTGTATGTGTGCACTTCTTGCTGCAAACAAAATTAAATGTAACCAAAATTCTATAGCAATTTCAAGAGGGCATTTGAGAGTGAAACTGACAGATTTTTCAGACACGTTGATAACTTTGATAGACTCCATTAGCATGCATGCAAGAAACTAGCCCACTTCACAAAGCTAAAAGTTACAAGTTACAAGCGTGTCACTTTCAAATTGTCACATTAGTGAGTGACTCTGACTGCCACTCGTAAGTTGTAACTTTGAGAAATGGGCCTTAGTCAACCTTACAACGTGACCGATGTATCGAAGAAGTGAACACGGGGTGTGAAGTGCAATCACTGGTGCAATAAGTGAACTAAAGCCCTGTTTCACAGACTTACTTCATGAGCTAGAGGGGGATCAACAACTGGTAAACCGTTATACGACACCAGCTTCAAGAACAACGGGCCGACGTTTTATCTCTCCACTCCACCACATAACAACTCGATTGTGAAATGTTAACCTACAGTGTGTATCAAAGACACTTACGTCATTTCATCAGCTAAGGGCGAGTCGACGACTGGGAAGCCATTATAAAACACCAGTAGGCCTAGCACATGATGGCCGCGAGAGTATGTCGCCGCGAGATAGATGACACGTCTTCTTCTAACTGTATTAATGACATAAGGACGGGTAGTCTATCTCGCGGTGACATACTCTACCGGCAATCATGTGACCCTGCAGTTTCAATAATTCCACCACGGGACCAACATTCTCGATGGTGCGAAGCGTAATAAATACGGGGTGGGACATCACTTCGGACACGGACCTAACCTATACTAGTTAAGAATGGTACGGAACGTGTCATCATACGACGAGCATCGTGTTATTTCTGTTATAGATATACTTACATCGTCAGCTAGAGGAGGATCGACGACTGGGAAGCCATTATAAGACACCAGCTTCAACAACTCCACCACATGACCGACATTCTCGATGGTGCGAAGCGTGAAGACAGGGTGGGACATGACTTCGGACACGGACCTAACATATACTAGTTAAGAATGGTCATAGCTGGGCACCGTTAATCAAATAGTTAACTTCGTTAATCATTAATCCGTTACTTAAAAAGTTAACTTCGTTAATCGTTAAAGCGATACATGTCGGTAGATTTAACGGAAGTTAAAGTTAATCGATAATTCGTTAACACGTCATAAAAATAGGACTTCACTGTAGGTATTATGTATTTGTATTTACTTAGTATCCACCAAAAACCATTAAAACCTGTGATGCCAATCGGTAAAAAACCGAAATGTAATAATTACGGTCTCTTCGGGCTTTTACCGCCATTGGTTGGCTAAATCCTAGGTTTTACTTCGGATTGGTAATTATTGGGTCATTCATGCGATCGCGATCGTGGTGCGTCGGTTCTTCAGATTGAGGTTTGAGACGACAATTCGATGCTGTGGGCCACGATAACTTGGTAGAGTAATCTAAGGCCCGCCGGACTCGATGCGTCGGTTGCGCGATTTGTCTGTCATGCCTGATGATTGCACTCTATTCCCAGGTTGGTGATCGATCTAGCACGTCTAATAAGATTTAGAAGATCTCGAATAAGTGATCCAAAGTCGCCAATTGGTCTTTAGACTGTTTATAACCGACGGATCTGCTTTTACCGATAAATACTAGGTTTTGCCGTACGAGTACTACGGGCTTTTACAGTAGCAGTCAGGACGTGGTATTCGCGACGCAGCGAGCCGCTTGGGGTGCTGGATTAACGATTAACGGACTCGATGAAATTTAACGGAAGTTAACGAATCCGTTAACATTTTTTAAAGTTAACTTAAAAGTTAATCCGTTAACCGAAATGTTAACTTCGTTAATTAACGATTAACGGATTAACGAGTTAATGCCCAGCTATGAGAATGGTACGGAACGTGTCATCATACGACGAGCATCGTGTTATTTCTGTTATAGATATACTTACATCGTCAGCTAGAGGAGGATCGACGACTGGGAAGCCATTATAAGACACCAGCTTCAACAACTCCACCACATGACCGACATTCTCGATGGTGCGAAGCGTGAAAACAGGGTGGGACATGACTTCGGACGCGTAGACATTGTGGGCGAGCGGCGGAGGCTCCCATGGGAGAAATGGGACGCCCGCTAGCTGGATGTGAATGTCGTATATTCCCTGTGGATGTGAGAAATATATGGTAGTTTAAAAGAGTCTTATTGCTGATTTATTTTGCACAGTTGGTCGTGGGGATATAGGTATGTAATGTATTTTGTTCAATGTATGCTTAAAAGGAGTAAGACTGTCACCGGTGCAAGAGGAATATAGAGATTATCAAAAATTTCTGGAAACATAAAAGTAACTGTTACATTTGATGCTTGAGCCAGATTCCTTAAATAGTAAGATTCATCTCATCATCTCATGAATGTGTTGAATAACTTGAATAAATCAATTCTGTGGTCTTTATACTTACGAACTTCAGTGATACTTTCGTTGAAAAGGTCTCCGACTGTCTTAGGGCCGGTTGCATTAAACCGACTGTCACCGTTAAAGCGTTCGTCAAATTTTATTGTATGGGAAGTTCTATAGACGTCTGCTGCGTGACGTTGATGTACGTGTCTGTCAAATGTAGTTGACGCAACTGGCCCTTAGTATTTATACGTACCGGTGTAATAACCAAGTGATATAGTATGGTGACTAGTTCCTCTATAACACTCACCTCGTTAAAGAAGTCTCCAACCCACTTAGCGACCACCAACGTAATAATAATTGGCAGCGCATTAGATATCTGTCCCGTAGTCTCGATGATGATAACCGTCAGTGATATTGTCATTCGCACCACCCCGCCGAGTTGAGCCGCCGCACCGACTAAGGCATACTTCGCCGGGTTTATCGTCTGTGAATATTGAATAAATTTTATCGTCTTTGAATAACAGATTTGTATTTTTATTGATATAGGTACGGCACGTTTCTAGTACCTTATCTATTTACAACATAAGAGCAGTTATATAAGAGAACCTCGTCAACAAATCTTGGGATTTAGATTTATGAGCCGTGGCGAATGCCGGGATAACGCTAGAAGGATGATGATGAATTGTCAACAATATCAAGCTAGCCAGCAGGCGTTACAACAGGAAGTATATAAAAAAAAGCGATAGTAAGAAGACAAGTATCACGTCAGAAACACAGAAGGGTACTAACATTCTCAGGCGCCATGAGCTGTATCAGTATAGCCGGTAGTATAATTCGGTATAATCAGTCCGCTCGACACCGCCAGACCGAAAGTCCAGGCCGACAGTAAGAAGTAGCATGACACGAAAACTATTTGTTTATTTTTTATTTATTTATTTACAACAACGATACAACTACCATCAGGGCCGGATTAAGGGTAGAGCGAGTGGAGCGGCCGCTCTAGGCGCCACATGGTAAGGGGGCGCCAAAATCGAGAATGTGGAAAAATCCATACAAAAAAATTATACGTTGCGTGGGCGCGCACATATCACAAAATGGCGAGAGGAGTCGGGAATGAATCCACTATTGAAAATCTAGATTTGTAATTCAGATTAAGTGGAAAGTTGCACCTTTCCAACATAAGGGCGTTCATAAGGGCGCTGTTTCTAGGGCGCCATAACAGGAGGATTCTAGCCCTTGATGAACCACATTGTTGTGCGGCGAATGACAAAGTTACGTCGCTATCCAAATGCAAAAATATGAGTCTACCCGATAGTCCAAAGCGGAGTTCCTCATAAAGCCAAAGGCGCAAAACGTTTCAGAGAGGCGCAATTTTGTGAGTCACAGTAGATGGTGAGCGAACTTCAAAGCACTAAGATCACTTAGTGGCAAAATAACGAAATGGGCATCTTGACGGTGACGATCGAGTCCGCAGTTAATCTCTTAATTAACTCTTAGTATTATAAAAATAATAGTGATGGCGAAATATAAGGCCTAAAAGTCGGGAACATAGGCGCCCTGTGAAGTCAAAATACCCCAAAATATGTCAAAGACCGCAGCTCTGCAGAACATAAAAGCTTGAAAGTTCGCGGATTCCCCGCTGGCGGGTTGAGTCACTTGAGTCTTAATAAATCGAGTAAAAAAAAATCACGCTCGCTTCGCTCGCGTATGTTCTCTTTTAGTTACTTAGGAAAAAATCCGAATCTACGAGTACTTTCCTGACTTAGCCATTATAGTGCTCTATTTTGTTTGTTATTTTATGTATTTACATATGACATCCACGTTCAGCCACTGCACGTAACTATACTAGGGTGCGACTACGTACTTTCGTACTCTGTATCTGTATGATGAAATCCATAAATTCTGTATTGCGTTAATCTTCAAATTACGGCATTACTATGAAAAAAAATTCGCGCTCGATACGCTCGCGATTTATTTTCCTACGTGTAGTCAAAACCTTACCAAGGGGCGCCGAAACTCAAACTCGCTCTACCCTGATCGAGTGCACGGGCCGGCGCTGACTACCATTACAGTTACCTAATACGATAGGCGGTTTTATTTTTTGTTAAAAAGTTAATTTATTTGTTGATTTTTAGTGGTTCCTAGTGATATTATATGTATCAGTCCGAATATATGTACAGTAGTGAAAGAATTATCCTTTAACTCCTAACCATTGAGGAGTTCACCTTCCATCATCAGCTCAGCCACATAAAATTACTACCGTCAGGCGTAAATACTGGTGTACCTTTTAAAAATACACTAAAAACCTTACATGTGCCTATAACATTTGAAGAGTTCCCTCGATTTCTCCAAGATCCCATCATCAGACCCTGACTTGGTGCCAATGGGACCATCTCGGGGTTATACCCGTTCGATCAATTTTGAAAATCGGTCCACGATTCTCGAAGATATCGAGTAACATACATACAAAAAAAAAAAAACATTCAGTCGAATTGAGAACCTCCTCCTTTTTTGAAGTCGGTTAATTATCCTAATTAACATAACACAATACAAACAACTAGGATAGACCACGGGTTGTATGAGCCGATAGGGTTGTGTAGGACCGAGCGCACGGAGGCTTCGGGCGTTCGGAACCAGATCGGCCGACTGCATACCGCTAGCACGCACATTACACATACAGTGTACAAGAGTTACCTATAGTCAGATGGTACTTACGTTCTCAGGCGCCATTAACTGTATCAGGATGGCCAGCAGGCGACCCCACGCGGCTCCACAGAGCAAGTTCGGTATAAACAGTCCGCTCGACACCGCCAGACCGAAAGTCCAGGCCGACAGTAAGAAGTAGCATGAGACGAAGACTAGAATAGACCACGGGTTGTATGAGCCGATAGGGTTGTGTAGGAACGAGCGCACGGAGGCTTCGGGTGTTTGGAACCAGACTGCAGCAAGCGCGTTGTATTCGCCGTCGGCGCAGTATAGCTGGAACAAAATGGTTGCTTTAAATTCTAGAATGATTTAAATGTAAGTGCTGAAAGGTATTGTAGGTACAGTCAGTATAATATTTAAATGCAATTTACACGTATACCACAGTATAATAAAGAATGCTATCGTACAGTATGGCTACTCCCGCTCTCCGCTGAAAGTGCCGCCCACCCCCTCTCGGTTACCTCACAGTTACCGCCTGTCAAACACGCGAACAGTCGACCTGTCATATTTCACTCATACAAGCATGGTACGCGTTCACCTACACGAGCTTAGACTGCGTGCTAGGAACGCGCCTCTTTCATATATTTGATCGCCAGTGTCCGAGGTGTGCTTATACGAACATCGTGATCGTAGGGTTTACGACCTCATGTAATTCGAAATATGGCGTATAGCACATCGGATCCGATTCGTACGGCGTTCCGAAGTTTGAAAGATAGAACGCTATGCGCGTATTGTAGCTTGTCGCCGCCACTAGGCACACTTCCCCTTATAGTCACGCCATTGACGCCTGACGGGTCGGCTGTCGTTGAGCCGGATTAGGAAGCCAACGGTTGTCTTTGCCGCCGCTACTAAACACACTTTCACTTACGGCTCAGTAGGCCTAGCACATGATGGCCGCGAGAGTATGTCGCCGCGAGATAGATGATACGTCTTCTTCTAACTGAATTAATGACATAAGGACGGATAGTCTATCTTGCGGCGACATACTCTCGCGGCAATCATGTGCTAACCCTGCAGCCACGACATTGGTCTAAGCGCGACAGCGGCGGCCATACATTGGAGCGAGACACAGCGATGGGACTTTTCATTCGCAGGTATGGCTGCCGCTCACCGCTGTCGCGCTTAGACCAATGTCGCGGCTGGGCCGTTAAAGCCACGCCGCGCGCCGTTTTGTACCATTATACTACTCGAAATAGCTATAGTTACCTGTAAGGGCACTTTAGTAGGGTCCTCTCCTAGAGGACGGCAGTCGTTAAGCGCGTACATCATGAGGAAGCCGACGGTAGCACTCGCGGCCGCGACTAGACACGCCTCTACTACTCGAAGCCACGGCGCGGTTATGTACCTTGAGACATTCAATTATAAACGTTACTAAAGTGCAAGTAAGGGAAGTAGTAAACAGGGATTTTAATAACAGTAGGTAAACTTGCTCTGGGACATGCCATAAACTATGAAGGTATGCATTTTCTTAGGAATGGTATTTTCAAAACATTAAGTCCGTCAATGCAATATAGTCATTAAGAGTGTTTAGTACGTTTCACCTTCACCTAAAATTGAACTACGTTCCGAGACCGACGAAAGAGATGGAATTCTGTACCTGTAACTTTCAGTCACACTTTTTTTTCGTCGAGTTTCGTCTGGTTATACGACACGTGGTTATACACCAAAATTCATATTGGAAATAGAATTCGGCTCGGGAAGTGACCCTTCAATTGCATTACTTTCAGTTTCAAGGGTATTTGTTCTTCGGTTTTCAATCTTTGTTAGTATTTGAACGTAATATACCGCGGTGTGTATCCAAAATTCGAATTAAGTACTGGCAAAGAGGATCGAGTATTATAGAGAGTTACTGTCAAAGTAAAATCTGTAATCACAGTGCATAGACAGCCATCTCTCGACACAAGCTTAAAACTTTTGAAACTCAGTTTTGACAATTTGGCCCATATTCTTAGCTTGATATGTGTTAAAATGACAAATATTAATATTAGCACCATCTAGCCGAGCGTCCCCCAAAGGTCACCGTACCTTTTTCTGTATGGTTTTGAGGTACGGTTTTTTCTTAGACTTTATCTGTCCATACGGAGTTACATATGTCTTTGGTACTGGTAATAATTCTAATAGCCACATACCTAATCCGAAAGACGGAGAGTTTGTAGTTGATGTGGTTCCACAGAGCTCCGAGACATCCCCCCACGGCGCCGAAGAACATGAACACGGGCAGCTCGTAGAACTGGAACGGGAACGGATCCATCTTGCCCAGATTTAGGAGACCTGTGACAAAAGATTATTATATTCAACAGGGCTTTTCATTCCACAGAAGGATTCTTAACCCCTTATCCATAAACGCTCACTAAAGTTATCAAGCCGAAGATCGTTTGTCCCTTACCGACGTATTGGTGTGATAGAAAAGGACAAACGAACTTTATCGGCTTGATAACTTTAGTGAACGTTTATGGATAAGGGTGTTAGAATATAGATAGTTAGATACATACAGCGACGCAAAAAACAGAGTCCCACCATAAGGGTAATTCTATACCTTTTTGTTACGGAATCCTAAATAGCCGTTCAGAGAGAGAAATACAAGTCATTTCATTTGGATCGGCTCGGTTCGGTCAATGTTTCCCGACCCGAAGACGACTTGTTTTTTGTTATTGAGCAGGCTTTTCATTAATGCTTTAACGGTATAATAATTTAAAATGGTTACTTGCTCTCAAAATAAACTAGTTGCACCAATTTTGCTGTATACGAAAGTAATTTTCTAGATCTAACGGGCGCATTCGCTAGCTAGTAGGTAACTACAAAACTGGAGTCGGCCTTAAATTCCTGTTTACGCCAAGAGTACAAAGTACAAAGAGTAAATAATACAAAGATAAGACATATGTATGTATTCTTCATAGATACCTGGATAACTGAGTTCCCCCGCGCGCCCGTGGTACGCAGAAAGCGCGCAATTCAGCGTGAAAGTGGAGACCACAGTGCCGAAGAAAGTCCGCCATGTCAGCGCCTGGTTCCAGAAACTCGTGCCCTCTTCTAGAGAAAACAGGACTCCACCTACAAATCAATAAGGAAAGTTATCGAGGGTTTCAAAATTTGCCAGTTTTATTAGTTAAGCGAAAAAATAATTGGGACTCATGTAAAATTAATATTTATGTGTAGGGCAAGGGTCGTTAGTTAGGAGGAAAAGCCATAAAAAGTAGGTCATAATTTTTGGCAATGTTGTCTGTTACCCTCATAGGTTTTTGGTTTCTTCTCTCTCTTAGTAATTGAAAAGTGACCTGTATCTCTACAAAAGTCGGGCAAGTGACTAAAACTGCCAATGATTACCGCGCCGCTGCCACTAATAACCTAAGCGGCGGTCCAATGTTAGCAACTGAGATTTTTTTTATGCATGACTTTCTTTGTGTACACGTCTGTGGTGTTACTGGTGTTCAATAAATGTTTTTTTTACTCTTAGCAATAGAAAAAAACTTACCAATTGGCGCTCCGAAAGCAGCCGAAACGCCGGCGGCAGCGCCACCCGAGACAAAGTCACGCTTTTCGTGGTCTTCTCTAAAATAGTGGAAGATCTTGAAGTCCTTGTTGAAGGTAGTGCTTTTGCCTTGCGATATACCAGCCGCTACCACCGCGCCACTGTGGATCATCGGACCTTCCTGTGGCATAAGAAGATGGACTTATATTACAAATCAAATTAACTATGAAATGCCACGAGTCAGGCCGAATTCCCGAAAACGGTATGTCCCAAGCGTTGAAAAGAGAGCTTTGTCTACAACAGAATAAGGTATATTTTACCTTGCCTCCGGCGAGTCCTCCGACCACAGCAGTGATCACACCGATGGTTTTCACGAACAGCGTTTTTATCCGGACTACTCTCGGTACCTTTACCCCGTTTAAGTAGCATTTTACTTGCGGGATACCGCTGCCGGCTGCTACAGGCTAGAAGAATAACATTCAATATTAGAACTAGGTATATTTAGTGACTTATTTCATTTTAGAAATACAAGTATTACAGTTTGGCAAAAAAGTGGCAACATCAATATGTGTAAGAAAGAAAACTTTTTAAATTCTACTTTTTGTTGCCAGGCTGTAAGAATGTATTACATAGTTGCATCTCATGTTTTAAGCTCTAAATTATACCTACTAGCACGACAAAATCACAGGAGAAATGTTATTAAAAATAGTAAAAAACAGAGAGATACTTACCTCAACGTATGCAACGAGCACAGAACCTATGAAAACTATGCAAATGTTGGATAACACCCATAGCAAGTATGGGACATACATTCGATGTGGCAAGTGGGTATCCACAGCTGAAGTACAAAAGTTAAGGAATACATATAGTCTTGTGTAAGTATGTTATCGGACAATATCTAAGAAATTATATTATGATTATTGTAGTGGTGAGACCACTTTCGCACTTTGCAGGCCTCATGATGACCGTATTACGCTTAAACAATAGGAGAGGTAAAATTCTGACAGCAAAGCATTGGTGATTCCCCGAAGTGATGTAATACGGACCTTTATGCCTGAAGTTTATAAACTTTAAATTCGTTCCCATTCAATACTCCTAGATGCAATATTAACAAGCATTTTTCTTATTTCAGGGTAGCAATAAATTAAGGTTACCCAGGTTACCTAGGTGTTGTTACCTAGTTTTAATCGTTTTATTAATGTAATCTCCTTTTAATAAGTGGTGCACAATAAAGTATATATTATTATTTGTATGTCTTTCCCATCACGGAACAATGGTATTCCGGACCTTTGGGAGGCGTGCGCGGGGCCGAAGCCAACACGTAGAGGCCCTTTCGACACTTTAATGAAATGTAAGGGGTACACCGAGCGGATGTTGCCCTTGCCCATATCATGCCACCACACGCAGAGGCAACACCCGCCAGGGTGTAAGGACTATTTGAGAGTTATTATTATTATTATTTACCCTGCTTTGTCAGGTAATATTATTTTACCCTCTATAATCTGCTCACTACTTCCAGCAGGGTTAGCACATGATTGCCGCGGGAGTATGTCGCCGCGAGATAAGACTACCCGTCCTTATGTCATTTATACAGTTAGAAGAAGACGTGTGATCTATCTCGCGGCCATCATATACTAGGCCTACTGGCCCATTATAAAAGGATACATTTCTTAAGCTCCCTATATTTAATCTCCGAGAACTCCTCTATACAAACGTCAATGATAAACGCTATTAAAGCCGTGATGATGCCTATGAGTAAAAAGATGAACCAGCGTGTGATGTCCTTCCATATGACGAAGGCGTAGCCACGCTTCCGCTCCTCGTCGAGGAGTGGGTGGTTCTCGCAGGTATCGTAGTCCAAACTCTGAAAGGTTAAGGTTGGTTTAGTTTAGACGAGGACTAAGGCGTTAGCCGCACACAAGCGACGAAAGTCGTAAGACGTAGTCTCCTTGAGTTGCAGGCGTCCATAGGTTACGGTGACCGCTTTCCATCAGGCGGACCGTACGCTTGTTTGCCACCGACGTAGTATTATAAAAAAAAACGTGGGACGGACGCGTGCGCCGCGTCGCTTGAGTGTAACTTAGACAAACGGACAGAGCGGCACCATAAGGGTTAGTTTTATATTTATACCTTTTTGGTACAGAACCCTAAAAACGTCTCCTCAGTACATTTCGTATAGGAAAGATGTAGGTATAACACAAGACATAAGAGGCGTCTTACGTCTTATAAGTCGTAAGACGTGTCTTCACGGTCACGCCTTAAAGAATAAAGAAAAGTATAAGGTCTCTAAGGTCCCTTTCGGTGCCATTTTTTCGCGGCATATAAGTGCTGGCACAGAGATTTCTTTTTGGAAAGTGACCTCCAGACCTCCACCCACATCTCCTTTATCCATCATCCCGTGGCTAATAGTTTGCCGGTACTGAAAAGCCACCATGTAAACGACTAGGTGTTGCTTTGCTGTCACTGAATACCTAATACTAAAGAATTACCAATTTTGTATATCAATATCGTGAGTGTTGTGTGTCGACAAGGTGACATCCCTAGTGCACAAACTGTTCAAGTGGGTAGTCAGGACCAGGTGCGGGTAGTTCGAAAAACTCGTACAGCTAGAAGATGTTGATGTCAACTTCAGCCAGTCTGCTCCGAGACCACGGGGACAATGCCGTCCTTGAAACGTCGGAGGTTAGTGTTTAAAACATAGTGTTTAAAACATAGTAAATACGCGATTAAGTCCCGTTTGCAATTTTAAATATGTGTAAAAATCGTGAAAGTTTGAATCAGTGTTACCAATTTTGATTTGACTTGTTGCCAATAGTGATAGTCGAGAAGAACTGTGTTGTTAAATTATATTATTAGTAGACTCTGGACACAACTTTGCTTATGTGTGACAAATGATAAAAAATGCTAATTTCTACAGCAAACGAGTACAGCTGTATAAAGTACCAGCTGTTTTAATAGTACCTATGATGCAGGCTGTTTCAAATACCTAAATATTGCTTACATTCTGGAACATAGTTGCTATTGCTAACCACAAGTCATATAAACCATTTAAGTAAGCAATTTTCGACCTGATATAATTACAACTAGGTTTACAATTTATCATTTCAGATATTGACAGAATTTGCAATAAATATAGCAACAAATTAAGTTTACACATGTGTAACATTATCTACAGTTTAATAAACACTAGAACATGAACTATAAGACTGGGTCAGTAGATAAACATTTATCACAAAACATGAATTCATGAGTATCGAAATATCAGTAGTCTAGTAGTCATGTTTCCGTTACTTTTTCATTATTAGGTATTTCATAATCACAGTATTTTTACTTATTACCAATAAATTATCCTCGTAAGTGCATTTTGATATCAGGATGTGGGACTGATATCCCATACATTACAGGCGCCATCTTGGATTCTTCCATTAAAATCCGATATAAAATCGGATAATGTGAAACCAGACTAAGACCCACTGCCATAAAAATTAAAAAAGAATACCTACTTGACGCTGGACTTTTAGCTTATAATGCAGATTTTGCATCTTTTGAAAAAGGAGTGAAACCAAGCAAATGCAACTCTGTTCCAATTTCATATGATTTGAATTTTCCATACCAGTCCATATCACTGAATTCTTATAGCAGCCAAAGTACTTACCTAATGATATGATTTTTAATATTTATATGATATGACTCATTGAACAGGTAAATCACAAAAACCAATTTCCTGCTTCATTATTATGTGACATACTTTCACCATTTGATTATCAAAATGGCAAAAGTATGCACCATTATAAATCAACTATATCAATGAAATCAGAAACAAAGGATTTCATGAATAATAATAATATGAAAATTCAAACCACTCAAAAATTACATATGCAATTGAGTATATTTTTTACAGATACAGATTGTTTAATTTTGCCAAATCAGGCAGGGAAGCATGCACTTACAAATAGTGTGATAGGGACGGCCTGATGTTTTATCATTTATCATGCAACCATACTTGCCTGCCAGATCAATGATTAGCATTATATCCACCCCTTTTACAACCTCCAACAATAAAAGCAGAATGAACAATACTTACTTCAAATTTGGCAGAAAGTACATTTGTTGACCCGGGCTCAATCTTCTGCACAGTGTTTCTCCGTCTGACTCCATGGCTGCCTTCAAATTCACCTTCTAAAGGATCCTAAAATTATTAAATTTAGATAAATACTAAAAAAGTTTAGATCAAACTCTTGTCATCTGGCATTTTGATTAAACATAAGTATATCAAATAAACAAAAGAAAAACAAAGAGTTGAAGACAGTGTAATATTACAAGTTTAGTGTTACACTATCCTGCACTTCACAAGATCAATGAATTAATTTAAAAAACTTACTTGATAATTCACTGATCTATTTAATTGAGTATAATTGGAAGTTGAAGCTAGATCATCGTGGCTGACTAATTGTGCAGTCTCAGATGTTGTTTCACTTCTAACATCGTCAGGTCCTTGCGAGGACGTACTCATTTTAATATTTATCAACAAAGTTCACAAGCACTTCGTCTTCTGAATATCCACGGCACGTTAACCATGACATTAAAATCCTATGAAACGACTGTGTGATTTTAATTTTATGCCCAGTTTGTCAACACGGTTTTTTTAGTAAATAATTGTATTATTAAATTACTACATACGTGTAATAATTATTAGTGCACGATATGAACAGAAAATAAATATTAGAATTTTATCACTATTAATCAACAAAATTAAAAATAATAATAGAAACTGTTGTTGTCTTTTTCTAGTAAATGATTTTCCTATTTCTAGCTCTTTCATAACTGGTGTTGGTGAATGCGTTTTATTTTATACGTATAATATAGGTTATTTAAAGTGCCATTCTTGTTAAAAATTGGCTTGGAATTTCTTTGAAACAATAAAGACAAAATTTTAGCCACTTTATCCACAAATTATTTTCTATTACGTAAAATGTATATTCTGTCTATATTTTGTCATAAATTAGTTTGTTTTTTAAGTTTATTTTTCTCAAACTTCATAAATCAAAACCTTTAAAGTCAACAAAAATAATTTGCTCCATAAAGTACCTTTATATAGTTTGACGTTTCAGTTTCTGTCATTTGAAATGCTGCCAGTCTAAAAAACATTGTCAAATAATAAATTATAGTTAAAATGAACAAAGAAAACTAACTAACTACATGAAATTTTCTAATAATCATTTAAAATTAGAGTTTTATTTAGTCCATTCTCTAAATTTATGCCTAAAATATTTAAGCAACTAAGTTTCCTTTTTAATTATTTAGTATCTGCTGATACTAGGCTTGATGTATAGCTGAGATTCCCTTTACTGATAACGTCTACTAAAGCACTCGTATTTTGCCTATTTTAATTTCATTTAAAGGCTATTGGACAAATCCTTAACTAAAACAGAAACGTTTAAAATGTCTGAGCTCTTTTTGAAAGTAATACGTACAATCTAAATCAAGAATATCACTCAGATAGGAAATTGATAATGTTATCATTTTATCAGTAAAACAAGTAGAACAAACTCATCCGCATACACGCTCAGTAATCAGCGTCACTGTAAACAATGGGATTTTCATATGTGTGTGTGGCTTGCTCGTTTGGTTGACAATCGCGATGTGTATTCTACATCGTCGCATGCTGAGTTATATTTTCAACAAAATCTTTTAATTTTTGTATTAGTTAGTTGATTAATTTCTAAATGTTTTCTTTCATTGTGTCTGCCTTTCTGTGTTTTGGTTTCTAAATATGTGTAATTTGCCGCCGAAGTTCCATTCAGTGTGTCGCCTTTGTTTATCATTCTGTGGCGATAATTGCAGTGATGTTAAACTTCCAATATTCGACCGTGATAAGGATAAATCTCGACTTTCGGATATGATAATGACATATTTGTCCATAATGGTAATCATGTTTATATTATTTTACGTCCCGACCACCAGGAAGGGACCGTTTTCTCGTGTGAAAGTTTAGCTAGCAGAAGCGTACGAGATTGTGGAAGCTGATAAGCGCCATTAACTTTCTCGCGGGTGTTGGGTATTTTCGCATTGTGATATCATGTTACGGCCCACGCGTTTAGTGGCGGAGCGTATGACTAATGTGGTTCGTGGAAGTGATAGGCGAGGCGGGTGGCAGCCGCCGTGAGCCGCCACGGCCGCGGCTGATAACAAAGGAGCGCGGTGATCTCGCCGCGCCTCCAGCGGAGCGCGATCTCGCGAGCGGGGCGCCGCTCCTGCCGCGGCCCCCACGACCCTCCTCTGATGCATGCCTCCTGCCTCCCCCTATTTCATTATACACCAAGCTATTTTAAGATTCCAATATTGTCTAAATATAGAAGTGTATTTAAAGGGAATCAATCTGCAGGGGGACTGCATTCTATCTTGTTTGTTATCTTGCATTGATCATTAACAAGTTTGAGAATTTTTGTTGTCATTTACTATCAGATTACTAACTAATGGGTATGAGTCATCAGCTTTGATTATGTTATGCTTGGGAAAGGTCACTGGCCACATCACCTGTAGTGATTTTGTGAAGCAACTGATTGATATTAATGTTGTTTTTAGGTATCTCCGGCGGACTTGCTCCCCCAGGTGGTGTGTGGGAGTTGTGCACATAAGCTTGATGAGTTCCACACCTTCAGAGAGTTGTCACACAAGTCAGAAAGGCTACTAGAGCAGTTCCTTCAGTATGCCAATTCACTTTCAGGCCCAAAAGAGGTGAGTTGATAAACAAATTTGAATTTAGCACCTTTATTTGAATTATAAACAAAACAACTATGTACAGTATTATGGACTAATAATAATTTATCTTTCTAAAATCTCTTTACAATAATAATTTGAATGAAAATACAATTTTATGCAAAGCTGGTATCAGAATTGATGTTGATGTATTTGATAGGCTGACTTTTGACCTTAGTTTTGTAAAATGTTTTCAATGTGTTGACTAGTAAACCAAGAAGCATTCCAAATACTGCTACCATGGCTACTCCAAAAATGCTCCACAGTAGATGTTTAGGTCTTAAGTTGCCAAAACTGAACTTCTTATTTTTAGTTGTCTCAGGAGTTGAGTCTAATGTAGGACAGAATCCTGTTATGTTAGTTATGTACTCTCCGGCTAATCTCATTGGGGCTGCACAACTGAAATCAAACAAGTGAAAATAATTACAAACATGTAAATATCATTGTCTATTCTATCCTTACAATAATTATGAATTTATTAACATATAATACTTATAGCATAAGAAAATACCTATTTAAGTATCACAGTGAGCCTAGGAAATAGACAGACATACAGAGAAGTAATCTGTAATTTGCTTTGTGCAATAAAGTTAGTATATTGCCTACAAAGAATTATATTCAAGGTAAGGTCTGCTCTTAACAAAATAGGTCATAGGATATAATCTACTTGGATGAGTAATAAATGGTGATGGCTTGATAAGACTCAGATTTATTACTGGGTCTAGTCATAAAGTCTTTTAACTAGCCTTTTAACCACTAGTTTTATAGCTATCAATAAAATAAGATCTTATTATGTGTTTGCTGCTCAAATTTTTACAGATCACACACTGTCTATTGATTTTAATTAATGAACATATAAAAATGTTTGCATACAGGTAGGTTAGATAAAGAGAACCAAAATTCAGTCTTTTAAAGAACTACACAAAGATAGGATCTTCTTATTAAGAGAAACATAATGTAGTACATCCAATTCTAGATGGATAAAATGTATGGTTTAATATCCATTTTAGTGTATTTTTTTCTTTCTTTTGATTTAATCTAGATTTTTTCCCTTATACTTACTAAGGTATTTCTCCAGGCTTAAACTTAGTACCAGCTTCCTGTAGAGTCACAATGTTTGCCAAATCACAGTTGCATAACCAGTCATTATTTGTCATCCCCAAAACTTCTAGTTTACTCCATGGCATCAGGTCTGTAGAAAGCTCGCTCAGATTGTTGTCATCAAGGTATACCTGTATTAAAAAGTAATATTTCATTAAATAAAAAATAAAAAAAACCAGCTCATTATAATGTTCATTTAAACACCATTTTGCATAATATGTTAATTATAACAGACATTTTAAAATTCTGCTTATAAATAAGAACTTGGGGATGTTTAATAAATAGAATACCTACCAGTTATTGTTATACTTTTAGTATATTAAAAACAAACATGAATGTTTATCAGTTAATAAATATTGTGTAGGTAATTGTTTAAGTCTGCCTACAATCTTTTCTGTTTTGCCCAAAGGTTGACTGGTAGAGAATGCATAAGTTCGCCTTTTGTACAATAAAGTTTAAATTAATAAATAAGTCCATATATAAGTTCAATAAAGCATTAAGGCGTGTTATGTCAACATAAGCAATAAACACTATACAATAAAAAAATTGAAAACCATGAAACAACAATTATCGAAAGGTAAAGTAGGTACATTGCTATCAGTCAGTATCAGTACAGTCTTATCCAAGCTTGTTTTAGGCATAAGTAGTACCTATTTCAACTTGTTCAATACCTACCAAATTGGCTTAGTGATAAAGAATTTTGGTCCAGATAAGGGATTTTGCAATCAAGTATTGATAAACACTAAGCAAGCAAAACTGTAGCGATTAATCAGACGACCCACTTAGGTTGAGCTGTCAAGTAAGCAATCCCAATCTGGGGCACATTCAGTTGCATACATTTTATAACATGATGATTATGTATGTAATGTGGTTAGGGCGAGTCGTTTGTTCAAATATATTGCTTGTTTAATAACATACTTAGCGCATTTACTGATAACGTTAAAACGTTATCATAGCGCTACGCTCTCAGTCGTTTCCCGCTTTGTAGACGAAAGTGATCGCCTCCATCGATTTCGATAAAGTTCGAACTTGCTTATTTATATTTCCAGTTTCTTTAGTCATTAAGATAGGTACCTATTAATAGTTGAATAGCAAAGGTCCCATTGATATCAGTCTTGGCAATCTTTAATTGCATTAGTCAATGTTCTATAATCACGTAAGAACTGCTTATATCCGTGACACAATGTAATCAGTAGTGTTTCTTCGATTTCCTTGCTTATTATGATTACGAAAGGATGCGTTTCAGTAGTTAACTTAAAGAGTTAACAATAAATAATGATAATTTACAACTTAAAATAGGTAGCTTATTATTCGCAATTTTAAATGTGTATTGTGTAAATAAAATTGGAAATAGCCAATTACATCATAAATTCATAATCACAACGCCTAAACGTGGCGTAGAAATATATACATAGCTAGTATCAGAGGGCCTACCGCGGTCACTAAAGTTCGTAAATTGCGGACATCTTTCTCTTTTACCCCAATTTAAAGTGTAATTAGAGTGACAGAGGAAAATTGCTCGCAATTTACAAATGGTGTTCGCGGTAGGCTCTCTGATAATGATAGATAACTGTTGGTCGAAAAGATTCAGTGAGAGTGCCAGGTGCCAGTGTACAGGTGTCATAAATTATAACATTAGGACATTGCCGTTTGATAAGTAGCCTTAAGGGGTTAAGTAATTCTCCTGAAAGAGGTTTTTTCCCACTTTTTTTATTACCCCTTTGTTGAGAGTTTCACGTACTTTATATCTTAGTTATTAGTGACTATCTTACTATCATATATAAGTAATATTTTCCGCAATTATTCTTATTATGGCTGCCGTCCATCTCCCCGCCCCAAACTTGTTATATGACGTCGCGCGCAGCACAGTAAATTCCACTCTCATAGCGTATAATTAACGTTCATTTTAACTCGCAGTGGTGTTATCAATGTTATTGTTTTGAATTTTATTAAATACTTTACGATAACGTGGGAAATCCCGTGTCTGCATTAGAATCACTTGCTATGTGGGGTCTTAGTTCTTAGTTATAATTTATAATTAATGAAGAAATCGATTTTTATCAAGTTGGTTGCCAGACCATAAAATATGTACATAGTTAGGTATCTTGTATTGTATTTGACTACCACCGCGGTGAAAAACGAAGCAAAAGCATAGTCGTCTACAAAATGCTTCTCGTTGGGTATATCTTGACAATGTCATCCTAATATTTTGAAATTATTAGCATTCCCAAGGGGTAGGCAGAGCACACAAAATAGTTTCGGTGCCACTTTTAGCAGTTAAGTAGGGGTGGACAAAAAAACCAAATTGTGATATTGTAGTCACAACTCACAGGTTGCTATCGCCTACACCACAAACGAACCGACATCCCACAGTCGACTTCTACGACACACACGGGACGAAATTGGGTGATGACGATTACTGATGACATTCTTAACCCGTCACTCGGGGCATTTTTAAAATTATTAATTTAAATTTGAAAGGTAGCATATTCCAAAGCTGATTGTAAGAAGAAAAAGATTTCGTGTTACCAACAATACCAACCTCTTTTAAAGTCCACTTGTCCTTGAGTCCCCGGAACGCGAGATGGCTGATGAACCTCAGGTTCGGGTTGTGGCACAGATGAAGCACCCCCAGTCGTTTAAGAGGTGTGAAAGTGCTCCGTTTCACTTCCTCCAAGAGCTGGTTCTCGCCAACTTCCAACTCGTATAAGTTATGTAAACCTGACAAAATATAAGTTTTATAAAGGCTCGAATGTCAAAAATGTATGTTTTAATATAGGGTCATCTAGACCGATCACAGCTGACAAACAGATCAACGTTAAATAAAACAATGCAAACTTTTGAACGTCTTGTCAACAGTCGCTTCAGTGCAGCCCTGCCCCTTTAGCACAACATGCCTTGTCGCGCGCGAGTCCATACTTGAAGTCGCGCTTGATGCTGTATGGACTCACACGCGACAAGGCAAGTTGTGCTAAAAGGTCTGCTATAATGAAATAACATGGTGGAAAATCGAGTTCTTAATCTAATTCAATCTGAGAAATTCCAATTACGAAGGTGTAAAAAGTACATATATGTAACAATTGATTTAATGTTTTTACCAAATAATCATTCCATAACTTTTTTCGCTGTATTATGTTTTCGACTGCATTTTATTGCCTATGCGACATACCAACATGATACCTAAACTTTGATCTTAGCAACGAAGCAAAATAAGTAGCTAAAGATAGCGTTACACGTGACATCGATTAATTTGTCAATCCCGGATTATCTTGCACTAAATAAAAACACCTTTGAACTCAACTAGAACTTCAGTACAGTCAAGTGCAAAAAAAATACGTATCGAAAAAAAACGCCTCAAATATTGTAAGTACTAAGCTCTTATTACACCGGATTTAGATGCTATGGGACATATTTTTGAGTAAGATGTGTACACCCCATATTTTTACACTTGACGGTCATAAACCCTTGGTATGTAAACTGTTTAAATAAACATGCACTTACCAATAAAGCTGTCGTCATTCAATTCGACTATGGGATTGTTATTGAACGTGAGGTACTTCAAAGTGCTGCCGACGAGACTAAGGCTCTCGGGCACCGTGACGAACTTGTTGTTGGACAGATCTATCATCTGCAAGTTGACCAGACCTCTGAACGCGTTCAGTGGTATGTCGTCGATGCCCGTGCCTGACAAGTTGAGGACCTGGGAAAAATGAATATTATCGTCATACACAGGCAAAAATACCTGGACCTTAAATTAAACCCTAGTTCTAACAGGGGACGCGAAAGAGACGCGGGAGAGACGAAGAGCAAAAAGATCTTTGCGCTGTCAGTGACAGATAAGCATGACAATATTTCGTGTCTGAGAGCAAGATCGACTTAGGGCGGTTGCACTACAGCAGTAAATTAGAGAAAAAAGTGTTTAAACACGACTCCATGTGGATTCGGCGACGTGATAAGGAGCGACCACCACCATATGACTAAGATAACCTTACATGACATTCCCGAAAGTCTGAAACAGAGGCTCTCGATTACGACGTGAATGACCTCAGTTTGTGGACTACAGGCGCAAGCTGACCCAATACGGAGACCTGACCTCAAAACCTAGGATATGGGTCAAATGCTAAGATTGTGAAGAAGTTATACACTGACAGAAGTTATCCAAACCCGAAACTAAGGTTGTAGGAGTTGAAAACCTACAATTATGAAAATTATTGCTATTTAATTTATCAATAATATGTTTATGATGATTTGTCTGTTCGTAGCTTGACTTAAATGGCTGGATGCGTTTCTTTGAAAACTAGGCGACCGGTTTATATATGTAATATACTTTTACCAGTGTGTATGTTACGTATCCACTTCAATTCATAATAAGAATTTAGACGGGTTAGAATTTAGTAGATAAACAAATTTATATAAAGTCAGCTTTCTTTTCCGCTTCTATAGATATTCTGACTTATGGGTCATTAGGGTCATTCACTCTTCCACAATCATACTTATCACTCGTTTAAGTGTAATATAATTATATTGATGTTTGCGTTGGGCTACTTATTACAGTGCTGGAAAAACCCATGCGTAATATGTAAATTGGCGAATCGGATGACGCGAATGCGATTCATATAGCGGTTATCTTAGTTATTGAAAGGCGTTATATAAATGCTTTCGGTGTAAGATTAGAACGGTCATCGTTTGGCTACTACTTTGCATAAGATGACGGTTGTGTCTAAAAATGTAATGCCGATGATAACTGAGAAGTTATACTTATATCAAGAACGATTTAATACTGGACTGACAAAGCCCATACAAAAAAGCGTACCCCTGAAATGTATGGACCTTTTAGGCTTAAAACTAGATGGCGCTGTTTCGCAGCCTGAAAGTGGCCAAAATTATATTTTCCCCCAAATATTTATGCGTGTTTTTATTGTTTATAAGAACAAATGACATCTTTCTTTATTTTAAAATCATGATATCACGTCAATATCAATCCACATTTTGAAAAAATAAATTTGTAGGCATCATCAGTGTAGTTATGATAGTATTTAATAGGTGGCGCTAAGAAATCGAGGTACGATTCTTAGTATGAAGAATGTCAATCCTATATAAATAATCCTTGCTTATACATATATTGTATTATTAACTGTGATTTCATTTTATGTTAGGTGAAGGTCCGGTTGTACTAACTACAGGTAACGGACTGATAAATAACTTAGCGGAACTATGAAATTTCCCGTACGATTATAAATTAAAATCAAACGATAATTACTGGTCGAGAATGTTTATATCTCAATAGGGTTTGTCGCTAAGACCAACCGAGTTTGAGTTAACGGTTAAGCGTTTGGATATCATATTGGGAAAGGTCAAGCCTCAGGGCTACATATTAATATACATACCTACATCTATTCCAAAAAGAAACGGCCGTGCATGTCGGACTACGCATAAAGAAAGTTCCCGTGCCTTCTTTACAATACATATAATATTTTAGAAGTTTGCAGCGATTCCCTGACAATTTACTAAAAAAAACCGGCCAAGTGCGAGTCGGACTCGCGCACCGAGGGTTCCGTACAAACCTGCATTTGATATGAATTTCAACTTGATAGCTCTACGCGTTCATGAGGAAAAAAGTAATAAGTTTATATTTATTAAAAAATATATATTTTGTAATGTAACTAAAAATTTAAGGTTTTCGGAATTTTTCCTTTATGTGTGCTATAAAACGTTGCTTCATGCCAAATTTCAAGATTCTAGGTCGACTGGAAGTACCCTTTAGGTTTTGATTCCCTTGCGAGTACTTGCGAGTTTCAAAATATGCAGCTTAAATTGCTGTTTCTTTTGATTGCGTTGACATAGAAGTTTGATTTTGTTACAGCTTAAAGGTATTATAGACCTGAGTATTTGGTATGAATTTCAATTTAATACCTCTACGCGTTTATGAGGAAATGGGTAGTAAGGTTAAAATTATTAAAAAAAAATATATTATGTGATGTAACTAAAAATTTATGGTTTTCGTAATTTTTCCTTTATCTATGCTATAAGACGTTGCTTCGTACCAAATTTCAAGATTCTGAGTTCACGGGAAGCACCCTGTAGGTTTTGATTCCCTTGCAAGTGTCGAAAATTTGCGGCATAAACGGCTGAATCTTTTGATTGCGTTGGCTTAGAAGTTTGATTTTTTCACAGCTTCAAGGGACAGTAGACCTGAGTAATTGATATAAATTTCAGCTTCATACCTCCACGCGTTCCTGAGAAAAAGGGTCTTGACAGACGGACGGACGGACAGACGGACAACAAAGTGATCCTATAAGGGTTCCGTTTTTTCCTTTTGAGGTACGGAACCCTAAAAATCGTATAGAATGCCGAGCAAAATAGCCGTGACATTTTTGCTGCGGAACCCTGCATGTGGTAAATAAAATCGGTCCCTTTACCTCTAATTGACGACCGGTCTGGCTCAGTCGGTAGTGACCCTGCCTGCTAAGCTGCGGTCCTGGGTTCGAATCCCGGTAAGGGCTTTTATTTGTGTGATGAGCACAGATATTTGTTTGTGTGGATTGAGTGAGCACCTTCCGAAAATAAAAATAAATATGCTGATCATTTAGTAAAAGTTCTAAAACAATTGTAAAACGAATCTCTGAATTTGTAAAAAGATAAATCAAAAGATACAGTCATTAACATGTGCTCACTCAGTTCTTACAAACTACCAACGAAAACAGTGAATGTATTCATTTACCATATAATATTTATATACTAACATTTAGTAAAAAATATGCCAACTTACCTCTATAAATTTTAGATCATATAGTGACGTATTTAATTTTTTACAAATAGTTTCTTATGCTCACTGCTCACTCAATCCTCACACTTTTGAAAAGCCGAATTTTGATGAAAAACATAAGATTTAGACCGCTATTATATGTATATAGTTTAGTAAAAGTGAAATGGGAATTTGTAAAATACAAAACGAACCACTAACGTGTCAGGTTTTTTTATAATAAATTTTTGTAAGTGCTCACTCAGTCCACACGTTTTGAGAAAGTTAAAAATGTAAATATCTTAAGATTTGTAGCACCACAGATACTCGAAAGTACTTCAACATTTAGTAAAAATTTTTACTAAATATCTACCATCTAATATTTTATATTCGTTGTCTGGTTTTAAAGATATTCAGACATAACTTTTCTCATACAAATGTATCATGTAGGGTGACCACACTATGTCGGCTCCTGATTTTCCCCGCCTTCCCATTGTCATATTGAGATTGGAGAGTTTCGTTCAATTTTGATAATGGTTTATATTAAACTAATACCATATTAATTCTCCATCTGCAAACTGTTTTTAGGTTATGTTCTTGGCCTAGTGATGATGTGTATTGTGTAATTTTTATCGACGTCAGGATAATAACCATATTGACATTCATGCATTAAAAAGGACATGAATGATAATTGGTAAGAAACAAAGAATATAATACTTCACTAGTAAGAAACCAGAAATCAGGAGCCGACATAGTGTGGTCACCCTACATGATACATTTGTATGAGAAAAGTTATGTCTGAATATCTTTAAAACCAGACAACGAATATAAAATATTAGATGGTGGATATTTAGTAAAAATTTTTACTAAATGTTGAAGTACTTTCGAGTGTCTGTGGTGCTACAAATCTTAAGATATTTACATTTTTAACTTTCTCAAAACGTGTGGACTGAGTGAGCATATACAAAAAATTATTATAAAAAAACCTGACACGTTAGTGGTTCGTTTTGTATTTTACAAATTCCTATTTCACTTTTACTAAACTATACACATATAATAGCGGTCTAAATCTTATGTTTTTCATCAAAATTCGGCTTTTCAAAAGTGCGAGGATTGAGTGAGCATAAGAAACTATTTGTAAAAAATTAAATACGTCACTAGGTGATCTAAAATTTATAGAGGTAAGTTGGCATATTTTTTACTAAATGTTATATGGTAAATGAATACATTCACTGTTTTCGTTGGTAGTTTGTGAGAACTGAGTGAGCACATGTTAATGACTGTATCTTTTGATTTATCTTTTTACAAATTCAGAGATTCGTTTTACAATTTTTTTAGAACTTTTACTAAATGATCAGCATATTTTTTTTTATTTTCGGAAGGTGCTCACTCAATCCAAACGCACACATATAAGTATGTATTTATCTATTTAAGTATGTATATCGTCGCCTAGCACCCATAGTACAAGCTTTGCTTAGTTTGGGGCTAAGTTGATCTGTGTAAGGTGTCCCCAATATTTATTTATTTATTTAATTTAGTAGCACTTGACAGCGCAAGTATAGTGACGACGTCCAGTATCTCAATAGGGTTGTCACTCAGGTCGAGTCGCGTGAGGTTATTAGGCGTATATTGGTACAGGTAGTGGTCGAGCGAGTGGATCTCGTTGTGGTCTCAAGGGTCTCCAGCTCCAGTGCTACACATATTGACATTCGTCAATGCCAACAAGTGGTAGGAAAAAAATAGTATCTTTACCTCTAATTTAGTAGCACTTGACAGCGCAAGTATAGTGACGACGTCGAGTATTTCAATAGGGTTGTCACTCAGGTCGAGTCGCGTTAGGTTGGGCGTGTACTGGAACAGGTATCGGTCGAGCGAATGGATCTCGTTATGGGCCAGGTCGAGCGTCTCCAGCGCGATGTTGGCGTACACGCCGTCATCGTACGGCCCTTGGAATATCTCGCTTCTGAGCACTTCACCTGCAATATGAAAGACATAATTAATTCCAGTAGGTACCTAATTAGAAGGGAAAATAGAAGCAGGTTTGAAACTACTCCCGTTAACCTCGGTGGATTTTTGATGAAATCGGGGAAACCCTGAAGAAGGTCAGGAGAAAATGTCCCTACACAACGAGCTTATATCAGGGGCGGCTCACTCCGCGATCCTATCGCCGCGCTACAAGTATTACATGCCGGCGGCCGAGAGTTCGCGGCCCATTCAGTGGCGACGACTATCGCGCGGCGCAATAGAATTCAATGTCGTCTGCACGCGTGCGGTCCGTTTGTTAATGTAGGTAAGAATTTAGAATGGCGGCGTTTTGTGAACATCAAAGGAGTGAGCCTTCTGTACTTGTACTATTATATATTCTGTGCTTATAATTATGATGATGTTATGAACGCGGAGGAAGCGAAAGAGATAAGTATAATGAGGATCGTGCCAAGTGCAAATCCGTGGTCTTCGCCTACTTAATACATACATTCCAAGGGCAACAAAAAAAGGAATTGGCAATTTCCATAAATATATTTTTAGGTACATTTAATGCTGATCGATGACAATATCTTTATTTACATGAACATATTTACATAGTTATCTAAGAAACTAAGACTAAACTTAAAAGCTAGCTAATGTCTAAAATAGGCCCTTGAGGCATTGTACCAAGGATACTGGCGACATTTCCTTTATCGCAATGCTGATACGTTGTGCGAGGAAGTCGCCAGCTCTTCGGTCACCAGTTACCTCAACCAGACGCTTCGCGATTTCTGTGAACAACTTGTTCGCGCTGGGACCCCATGGACCTAGAGTTTCTACGCGAAAAGGTACAGGAAAGAATGCTGATCGATTATTTAGGTACTGCTAATTTAAAATCCAACTAATTGTTAACATCGTTACTGCACTCGTACTAGTAGGTCACAAGTCACAAGCTGAAAGTTCGGGCATATTTGTCCATATCATATAACGATTAGGCTAAGGGCCAGTTGCATCAACCACATTTGACAGACACATCATCGTCACGCAGCAGACGTCTATGGAACTTCCCATACAATAAAATTTAACGAACGCTTTAACGGTGACAGAGGGTTTGATGCAACCGGTCCTTATATTGACCGGGATATAGACTGTGATTACATTTTTAGGGTTCCGTAGTCAACTAGGAACCCTTATAGTTTCGCCATGTCTGTCTGTCCGTCCGTCCGTCCGTCCGTCCGTCCGCGGATAATCTCAGTAACCGTTAGCACTAGAAGGCTGAAATTTGGTACCTATATGTATATCAATCACGCCAACAAATAAAATATGCGGTCAATATACCTACTAGTAAGTATTACAGGTTATATTTAGATTAAGATTTTTATTTGTAGATACGTAGTATAAGTTTTTATTTATAAGATTTTTAGTATAAGTGTTTAGTTGTAAGTTTTTAATATGTTGTAATTAATGAATTGGTTTTGAATAAAGTAAATATAATCACAAAAAAAAAAAAAAAAAAAGTTATTCGCTATGTCGGATATATTTTTATTCTGATCATCATAGCGAGGTCAATGTCCGACAACTTAAAAATAAAATGTATTATTAGTGTATTTACAATCAAGATTGATGAGTCGGTCTTATCTTGATTTAGGGTCAACATAATAATTACATTCTTATTATTTGAATTGAATAAATAATGTTATTCAGAACTAGGAGTTAGTACGATTTGTACCTATGATAGGTATGTATGATACCTATTCATTTATTCCGTACTAATCAATGGGAGCATTCAAGTTAAAAAAAAAGGACCTATTTTGTCCGATACTTACGGAAGGGTTCTCATAAGGCTGATGGCTGCATTTTTGCCAGCCAGCATTATACCTGAAGTATTTTTTTTTAAATCTGTTTATAGACGGCTTAAATAATCTTGCCACCTCTTTTCAGTGACAAGACTGCTTGGCCGTCTATAAATCGTTCGTGGGTACTACTGCAAATGCCGTAAATAAATGCCAGTCAGTACCTACTTGCGGCATTTCGTCTACTGGGCAGATGTTACATGATGGTATGATTAAGTAACTATAGTTAGTATAGTTACTAATCATAAGTGTTGAAGACGTTGAAGTGTTTGATTTGTTACGTCATCGCTGATGTTAATATTGAGGAACTTGAGCACTTGGCGCAGCTAACAAACAACTCTTTGCGCTGCTTACAATAATATGTACCTACATAGGTACATACATAAACTCACGTCTGTATTCCCAAAAGGGGTAGGCAGAGCACACGAAACTGGACAACATTCTTGTATGCGATTGTATGGAGCCCCCATGAACATCAGTATACTCTTATGTTGGAGAGGGTGCAAAAAATTTACGCTTTCTTTTCCATAAACTCTATGGGTACTATCCACATCTGTCCCACTCTTTACGTCCTTGAGATGGTAAATTACATTTTCCTAGAGTGCAGAAGAAATATAGCTCTCATAATAGTTATTTGTTATACAAGGGGGCAAAATTGTATTTTAACGCCGAGTGTGGAATTGAAAAACGAGCAAGTGAAAGGATTCTATAGTTGAACCACGAGCGAAGCGAGTGGTTCGAGAATAGAATCCTGAACTTGCGAGTTTTTTAACACACGAGAAGTAAAATACATTTGCACCCGAGTGTAACACAAAACTTTTCCCCTCACTATAGCGAGGAAACTACAACGCAAAAAATGCGTTTATCACTGCTGCCAGTAGTTCCACAGGTGGTAAATCATCTTTATTACTAGATTCACCTACTTTTATCAATTTTAAAGCAGTTAATTTGACTTTATTCAAGGTCAAATTACTTTACCCACTAGTGGATAAAATGCGTTTTTACCCGCTGGTATTAAAGGACAAAACACGTGTTTCCGAGCTAGTGAGGGGAAAAGTTCTTCTTACGTTTAATACGCGGCCAAATTACTAATCCTACCATGCTATCCTATCTCTGATTTCATTAAAAATTTCGCCCTATCACTGGCATAGAACTCCGCCCCCGGCCACAAACTCTATTCGCTATCCCGACAGCACGAACTCATGCTCTATCACACTCCGCTACACCATGCATTAACTTTACTCTTCTAAATGAAATACTGGCCAGTGACAGCAATCTGGACATGTTTTACAGCACGGAATCGCAATTCCTTTCGATTAGCAGCCGATACCTGGAAGCTAATACGACTCCAATTTCCATTAGCTACTGATTATTAACAGGCCTCGGATTATTTTTCGCATGGTAAGATGAAAGAAAACTATGGAGTCGATATTTAAACTAAACTTTAATTCATATTCATACTCATACTCACTAATTTTCTTAGTCCCGTAATACTTTTGTCCCTTGTGCAGGTTGACAGATCGAAAATGTTAATCGAAAATTAATCTTACTGAATGTAATTAAAATTATTTATGTGGTGTGATTTGGGAAGCCTTTTGCTTGGTAAAGGGTTACATTTACCCTGTAACTATATCAAATTAGTTACTATTTTGTTTGGTTCAGACTACTTTGTTGCGGTAAACGTAATGCTAAGTACTAGTAACACATTTCGGCGTCATCCATATATTACGTCACAGTGTAAGGGGGGGGGGCAATACTAAATGTGACAATCCCTGTTTACCGCAACAAAGTAGTCTGAAAAACAAAATAGTAACTAATTTGATATAGTTACAGGGTAAATGTAACCCTTTACCAAGCAAAAGGCTTCCCAAATCACACCACATAAATAATTTTAATTACATTCAGTAAGATTAATTTTCGATTAACATTTTCGATCTGTCAACCTGCACAAGGGACAAAAGTATTACGGGACTAAGAAAATTAGTGAGTATGAGTATGAATATGAATTAAAGTTTAGTTTTAATATCGACTCCATAGTTTTCTTTCATCTTACCATGCGAAAAATAATCCGAGGCCTGATTATTAATCAATCATAAGACCATAAGTGTCTAACCCTATTGTATGAGTCTCTAAAACTACCCTCCTATTAACATGACTGTATAGCCTGTCTGTTAGTGTTAATTTTAAGGAATTTATAAATAAAGAAATAAAGTGCCACTTAGCAATAAAGGGGTTGACAGAAAACGAAATTGTGATGTTGCAGTGACAGGTGTAACACAATTGAACCCTTATCACATAGTCGCTAGCGCTGCAACGAACTGCGTCATATGATATGAGTCATATCGGTTATATTTACTGTTCTGATCTCGTGTTGTACCTTTTGTAGCTCCAGGAAGAAAAGCCGCTCCATGTTGTTTTTTTTTTAAATTATGAATGGGCTTACTCTTGACCACAGACTAGCCAAAGGCAAAGACGTGGCCTATGATGGAGTGAGCTCGCCCAGAAGATGCCCGTTCACCCTTGATTTGAAGGTCGCCGGGTTATATGAGCTCGGAAATACTACGTCACATCGGTTATACTGTTGTATTGTACCTGTAATCCGGTTGTAGCTCAAGTCCAGGAAGAAAAGTCTCTATTTTGTTGAAGGCGTCGTCCCGTATCTCCACAATGCGGTTGCCCCGCAGAGAAATCGTGACGCGTGCGCCTGGCGCTGCGGGGAACTGCGTCACATCGGTTATACTTTTATATTGTACCTGTAATCCGGTTGTAGCTCAAGTCCAGGAAGAAGAGTCTCTCTATGTTGTTGAAGGCGTCGTCCCGTATCTCCACAATGCGGTTGCCCCGCAGAGAAATCGCGACACGTGCGCCTGGCGCTGCGGGGAACTGCGTCACATCTGTTATACTGTTGTTGAACAGTGTTATCCGCACCTGGCTGTCTGAAACGTAATGAGATGGCTGGTTTTAGTTTCTAGCAAGGATGATTTATACACCGTGTTTCACTTAACACTCAAAACCTGAAAACCGTTTGTTCAGAATCGAGAGTAGAATCGATTGAGCTATATCTTGATGGGGGTAATATATTTTTTTTTAATTTGTCTTAATTTCAATTTCAATTTATTTCTTCATAACGAAAGTTACATGTCAATACATATTTACAAAAATTACAATTACATCCATCTTAGTAGCTATAGGTATAACAATTTTATAACAATCATATACAATTATTCTTATTCAAAAATTCTTCTATTGAATAGAAAGCTTCGTTTAATAAATATTCCTTGAGATTATTGATAAAAATATTATATGCAAGTTCAGTAGATTTAAGATTATTGGGCAAACGATTATATAGTCTCGGACCAATGTACCACACACATTGTTCGGACTTTTTAAGTCTGTGTCATATTAGTTATTTTTTACGTGCCCATTCTACAAATTCGTAATACAACAGTGTGAATATCGCATTGCTAGAGGTTGTATACCTTTTTCAGTATTTAGGGGTATTCATACTGGCTGGTTACTTGGACGACTATTTTTTTCGCTACGAGTTTGACGTTGTTTGTCAGTTTAATTTTAATGTTTACCTCTAATAAGTCATAAGTCATAACAAATTGAACTGGTACCTAATTACAATCTTGTTATTTTAAATGTTGGGTTTAAATTTGCTTACTGAGATTATCTATCCAATTTGAAGTTTGCTGTGACAAAGCTTTAAAATGTTTTACAGTGACATTATGGTAAACCTTATGTCGTTGCAGTAACGAACACAAATAAGTAGTTTTAAGGTTTATGATGGTAGCTAGCATCTATTTTTTTGAGTGTAGAGTTAAAAGTCGAGTAGAGCTGCACAGAAATTTAAACATTCAATTTAAAAAATAAATAAACATCAGATTAAAAAATGAATACTCTAGATAAGTTTAAAAAACTAAAAATCAGTTGGGGTGTCTGAGGTTTTGAGTGATAGCGGAAACACCGTGTATAGGATTTACAATCTTCATACTAGAATAAACGTACAGTCAACCAATTGGAACCCTAGGCCACTGTAGAACTATGTCATAGTGACGTTATAAATCAGATTGTAAGAAATATCTTACTGCTTGTCATTTTGACACGGTTGTAGAGTGGCCTAGGGTTCCAATTGGTTGACTGTACCTCGATTTTTCAGCGCCACCTATTAAATACTATCATAACTACACTGATGGTGCCTACAAATTTATTTTTTTGATATTCACGTGATATCATGATATTAAAATAAAGAAATATGTCATTTGTTCTTATAAAAAATAAAAACACGCAAAATTTTGGCTACTTCCAGGCTGCGAAACAGCGCCATCTACTTTTAAGCCTGAAAGGCGCATACTTTTCAGGGGTATGCTTTTTTGTATGGGCTCTGTCAGTCCTGTATTAAATCTTCGTTGGTTTCTACTTTCTAGGGTATGCTGCTTATAGCGTCATATTATACCTATGCAACATAATATTGCCACTGGCACAGTACGGAATCAATTGGAAGTGATGCATCAATGTCTTAGTCGGGTAGCGATAACTTTTGAGGTTTCGATAATATTCATGTTGCTTATTTTTTGCATATAGTTTTTAGACTATTGATCAAATATAAAAATAATGTTTTGTGCGTTCCTAGGTACTTGCTTAGCACGAACTTTAGGTATTTCTCTTTTTAAGCAGTGTTCAGTCAAAAAAATATTCGAGAAGAAATTATTTGTATTTGTCTAAAAACAAAGTGGTTGCCGATGTATATATGCATTTTGTGCAATTTTCATCCATGGGTTTAATAATATTTAAAAAAATTCTTATATTGATCCTAAAACCCTTAAAAAAATATTAGAGTCAGTAAGTGAAGTCTTGTACGATTCAGGGCATTAAAATATCTTATTTTTTTAAAAGTGTGCGATATTCATAGATTGCTTATATTAAAAAAAAATATTTTGAAATAAAAACCCGTTCAAATCCTCAAAAAAATTTTCATGTTCATAAGTTGACGTCTATATTATTATAATATAATATCGAGTCATCAAATTTAATTTGTGCGGTTTTGATCAATGGGTTTTCAATATTTGACGATATTTCAATAGCAAAGTATTTTAAATCTTCGCGCAGTGTGGCGCGCTACCGATAACCAATCAGGTTGGCGCGTGCCACTGGCGCGACGCCGCGCTGCCTCGCGGCGTAAGTACATACGTCTCGTGCGCAGTCATGCATAATTTAGGGTTGCCAGATGGTCAGGATTTGACGGGATTCTCCCAATTTTTTGCAAGTCTTCCCAATTAAAACTTACACATATATTACTGAACTTTATTTTATTACATTATTAACGAAAAGACCAATCTGTATATTTCGAAAGCACGTGAAGGTATCGCATCAAAAATATGATTTCATTTTACATTTCCCTACGAAATCCTCGTAATTGCGGTAAATTCGCCTTTATCCCAATATGGGGGTAATTTGATCCAGTATCCTATTCATACACCGTGATTATATTTATTATTGTAACTATTAATTTCAGTTTTTCGTTACACAATACAGGGTGTAATTTTTATAACGGAAAGTATTTAAGGAAGTGATTAACTGATCATAGAGCTGATGCAAAACCCAAAAAAGAGTAACGTTTTTTTTCTATATTTTCCTAGATTTCCAATTATAATGCAAATTGAACGCACGGCGGTACAGTAAATGGAGTATAAAATCTTTTGCGATTTCTTTCCCAAATTTAGTTCTGCCAGGCACTATTGTCACAAAATGGACGAGAAACCAGCGTGTGTATACACGTATACACTGTGTTTTTATTGAATTCCGTTAACTTTAAGGAAAGGTTCTTTAGGTCAAAAACAATTATTTATCTATGAATCTATATCTTTATATATGAATTATCTATCGTTTCTTGATCAAATCGGGGAAATATTGCAAAAAGGCCAGGTCAGAAGTACTCGAAACCGACGAACGTGTATGAGAAACGTTATGAAAGTGTGTGAAGCGAAAGTGGTTTGTCAGGATCGTAGTAAATGGAAATCCGTGATCTCTGCCTACATCTCTGGGAAACAGGCGTATGTATGTATGTATGTATGTTATCTATGAAACCAGCGTCTTAACTTGTACGGTTATCGATCTATTTAAAAAAAGTTAATTACTGGACACGTGTGTGACATCCTATAAAATTTCCTAAAGTTAAATCCGTGTGAGAAACAAGAATAAAATAACATTCAACCAATGTCTAGTAATTGACGTCACATGTCATAATAAATAGTATTCTGAAAGTATAAAGGCCGTACTACACTTTTTTTTTACTACACTAATTGATTCAATAAATTTATTTTTTAATTACTTTCTTTTTCTTAGAGAAATTAATTGTAATTCACCTAAGCAAACTTCCCTTAAATTTAACGGATATCAATAAAAACACGTTGTATACCAGGTGGTTCCCGATAATGAACCTAACTGTATGTCGAATTTCATGGAAAACGAAAAAAAAACACGGTGTATGAGTCATACGCTCCGTCTTGCGTGAGCGACGGGCGACGCGACGCGACGCGACGCGACGCGATGCGACGGCGATGGCTCAAGGTCATCGCGTATCCATCGCGCGAAACTTCGGCACTAGCATTTTGGTGATTAGAATCACAAGATTCGCCGTCTTTCACAATGTGCAAATGGTCTAGCGGGTTTGACTTCTAGGTGGAATCGTTTGCGCCATGAGTATCGTGAGTTCGAATCTCGGCTCACGCGATCTTTTTGCATTTTTATTTACGTTTTTTCTTTTATGTTCTACTAGCTTTTGCCCGCGGCTTCTCTTGAAAAACGGACAAACAAACAGACACACACACACTTTCCAGTTTAATCAGTATGGATTATTTGATTTTATTTACCTGCTTATTTCTTTCTCTAAGATTCTACTTTCTTATTTTTTTTTAAGAACTCCGGGTTTTATACTAACAAGGAAAGTTTTAAGTAGAACACAATAATACTGCATTTTGTTTTTATTAACTTAATGTTTATTTTGATCCATACTAATATTATAAACGGGAAAGTGTGTGTGTGTGTGTCTATTTATTTGTCCGTCCTTCACGGCAAAACTGAGCGACGAATTAACGTATACTATTTTTACTTATAACGAATGCTATTTACTTAATGTTGAAATGAAAAAATGTCATACAGTGTAACCCAGTGTTTTTTAATGCTGCCATCTAGTGTCGACTGGCATAACCACTACACTAAGAGCCCTTATTCCTTAGAGCGTTCATCAATTTCGTGAAATAGCCATTGATAGATGGCGTTGGAGCTCGGTACGCGAGCCACCGGTAACGCAACACACAGGCAAGAATGATCTTGATAGTTTTGAATTTAATTGCTAGTAACAATTCTTTTGGTTTCATGTGTTAACTTTTTTGTAAAGTTTACAAGAGATAAGAATATATTATTATTATATGGTACCTACTAATTGTAAATAACTTAAAAAAAACAGTTTCAAAGAGCTGAGCTGTGTGCAAAAAATTACATGTGTTATTGGCCCGGCTAATGAGATCAAACATGGTCGAGTTACGATAAGTAGAATAGCAGTTCTGTTATTCATTTCCTGACTCGATCATGTGACCTTGGACATCATCGAGATCGACGCTGCTCATCAGCCCAAATGTAATAAGCCCAAACATAGTGGAGTTATTATGAGTAAAATAGCAGTTTTGTTGACCATATCCTGACTCCACCATGAAAACCAGAACCTCATCCTGGGGGCCGGTTTTTGAATCTCACATATGGGATTTGTCACTAAAATACCGGTTGAAAACAGTGAATTGCTTAGTATTTTCAGTGACAATTTTCTGAATTCGAACGCGTGAGACTCAAAAATCGGTCCCCTGGTCCCGAAATATAATAATAATTCAAACTCTCATCAGATTTCAAGTAAAATTTCTTGGATAAAATTGCATGTAAAAATCAGGCGGACCGTATGCCTGTTTGCCACCAACAGGATCAAGATTTGTTTAGTCGCAGTACCTATACAGCACTTCTCAGAACTATCTAGCTGCTTACGCTTACGAGAGAGCACGGTGCGCCGGACTATCGAACGTAGGTCCACTGTCTATGAGCGCTGGGCGCAGACTGAACTGAGCAGTGAGCGGGCCCGTGTCAGCAGTGTATTTTATTCGAATTTTATGTGCTTTAAAATAGTACATTACGATACAAGTGCGTAAAAAAGGAAGTTCGGAGTGGCGATAAATTAAAACACGACCGAAGGGAGTGTTTTAAATCGACACGAGTTACGAATTTCCTTTTCGCACGTGTATCGTACGACGTTTTTCAGTACAGATGAGCCTCCGAAGTTTCGACCTGGCATATAATGAACCACTTCTCGCACTAGTGCGTAAAAAAAACACCATCTGTACTGAAATAGTACATTACGATACAAGTGCGTAAAAAAGGAAGTTCGAAACGAGTGGCGATAAATTAAAACACGAGTTTTAAATCGACACGAGTTACGAATTTCCTTTTTGCACGTGTATCGTACGACGTTTTTCAGTACAGATGAGCCTTCAAAGTTTCGACCTGGCATATAATGAACCACTTCTCGAACTAGTGCGTAAAAAAGGGACCATCTGTACTGAAAAATATCTATCGACACAAAGGTATGTCTTATATGTATTTTTTTTATATGGCAACAAGAAGTTCTGGTTTAGGATAATATTATTATTTAAGAGTTACAATAAATGCAGGAATCGCAGGAATTACAATGAACGCCCCTTAAAGAGTAGTCTAATTATATTTTTTTTGTATGGGTACCTTTCCTTGTTAGTATAAAAGCCGGAGTTATTAAAAATAAAATAAAAATAAGAATGAAGATTCTTACAGAAAGAAAAAAGTAAACAATCAAATAATAGAAAATAAAAGAAACAAAAATAAAACTGCAAAAGCACGCCTCAGCCGAGGTTCGAACTCACACCGATGGCGCTGCGTCCAGACGTCGAAACCGCTAGGCTACGAGCCCGTTGTAATAACTAGTTAATTTTGTGATCCTATTCACCAAAGTCAAGTGCTAGCACATATATCGTAAGGTCATCGCACTAGTGTTTCATATTTTTAGTTCACACTTAAATTTTAATATTTTACGCAGACAATCTCGTATCACCGTGCACATAATCAAAGGCTGTCAATACAAGTTACAAAAGTTGTAATTTCCTTACTTTTTAGGCACATTACTCCTTTGGTCAACTTATGTTAATTTAAATACTTATTTTGAATTTTTATTATAAGAAAATATAAAGAATGAAATGTGAGACTAGTAATCAATCGTTATTTCTCTAGTCCGACCTCTCTACGTATTGAATTTGCTTCTAAAAATCAAATAGCTTGATCGCGCGCCCATCGCCATCGCATCGCGTCGCATCGCCGTCGCGGGCCGTCGCGGGCCGTCGCTTACGCAAGACACTCCCATATGAACACAGCGGTTTGATCGCATCGCGTCGCATCGCGTCGCTTAACATTCGCATGTTCATCGCTAGTTCGTCGCGTCGCATCGCCGTCGCGTTCCGTCGCCCACCTAAGACAAGTCCATAGAGATAGAAGGTTTGATTTCGTCGCATCGCATCGCATCGCGTCGCCGTCGCGGGTTCGTCGCTCACGCAAGACGCGGCGTTACAGTCAAATTAGACTAACTTGGTTCTTGCTTAGAAATAAAGTCATACCGTTGTATAAACTACTTACGTAGGTATCTTAAAGACAATTGACAGATTTTGACAGTTTTGATTCAAAATGTCATTTTGACAGTTTTGACCCAAGATGATGTTTTGACAGAGTTGACCCAAAATGTCAATTTGACAATTTTGAGCACAAATGCCAAGTTGATCGTTTTAACCCACAGACCAACCCCTATAGACATCCATTACAAGACGACTCGCGGTCACCAGCCTTACTTGTATTTGCCATGATATAAGCGCGGGCGCTCGCCGTGCCCGATCAGTAACGACCAAGTAACCGACCCGAAAGCAGCTCGTGTTTTTCGCAATAAAAAAATTGAAAAAGGGTATTTTGATGCCTTAAAGATGTCCACCTGTAGTTTGAAATAGTGTGGAAAGGTAACAAGAAGATCAAATTTAAAAACAGACGGTATTACATTCCACAAATAAGTCATATTTATAATTTATTCAGAGCCGGCATAGGTCAACTTACACTGGCTATTTACGCGACTCCCTTTTCATCTGGCGCGACTGCCTGACCAATCGCAGCGCGCTAAACACATTCCCCTCCCGCTCCTCGCGCCCCAAGCACTGGTGATTTGTAGCGCGCACAAAATATACAATATTGGCACTCTATAGGAGGTTCACTGTATTTTAACCCAAAATGTAAATTTGACATTTTTGACCCAAAATTTCATTTTTACATTTTTGGATAAAAGTGACATTTTGACATTGTTAACCCAAAGGGCAATATGACCGAATTGACACAATGCAATTTTGACAGTTTTGACCAAAATATCAATTTGACAGTTTTGGCAGCAAATGACAATATCATCGTTTTAACCCATAAATACCCAAAGTGTAAAGAGAAGTCATTCCGTTGTCAACACGAAAGATTACACATACCATAAAGGCAATTGACAATTTTTGACAGTTTTGATTCAAAATATCATTTTGACAAAATAGCAAATAGCAATATTTTTTAATTGACAGTTTTGCCCCTACATTTTATTTTTACATTTTTGACCCAAAGTGACATTTTGACTCTGTTGAGTCAAAATTTCAATATAACAGAATTAACACAATGTCAATTTGACAGTTTTGACTCAAAATGTCAATTTGACAGTTTTGACCAAAATGTCAATTTAACAGTTTAGACCAAAATGTCAATTTGACAGTTTAGAGCAAAATTTAAATTTGACGGTTTTGACCAAAATGTCAATTTGACACTTTTGACAGCAAATGTCAATATGATCGTTTTAACCCAAAATGTAAATTGAAGTCATTCCGTTGTATAAGATATAGTACCTTAATGGCAAATGATAGTTTATGACAGTTTTGATTCAAAATGTCATTTTGACAGGTTTGATCTCAGACGTTTGACAGTTTTGATCCAAATATATTTTGACAGTTTGGTCCCAAAATTTCATTCTGACAGTTATGACAGCAAATGTCAATAAGATTCGAGCCAAAATGTCAATTTGATAGTTCTGACTTAAAATTACATTTTGATAGTCTTGTCTTGAGTCAACATGCTTTTTTGACATTTTAGACTCGTAATTCCAGTTTGACATTTTTTACCCAAAATCACATTTTGACAGATTATATGATCAAAATGACTTTTGAGAATTTGTTTGTAATAATTATATAATAAAGTTACTTTTCAGTACAGATGGTGTTTTTTTACGCGCTAGCGCGAGAAATATAAGTAGAGGAAGACTTTGAAGGGCCATCTGTACTGCAAGACGTTGTATGGTACACGTGCGAAAAAGGAAATTCATAACTCATGTCAACTTAAGATACTCCCTCCGGTCCTGTTTTAATTTATCGCCCCTCGTTTCGAACTTCCTTTTCTCCGCACTTGTATCGTGAATCGTAATGTCTATTATAAAAATAATGTACAACAAAAAGCGATATAGCGGGTGGATATGAAAAATATCATTTTGATATATTTTGACAAATGTCAAAATAAATTATACAGATTTCGATTAATGCTTTTTGCCGGCCGGGACCATAATATTCATACTTATTCGTGTCACGAGTAACAAGGCACGCTAATTTTTAATGGAATTATTTTATGCCTGAAATAATTTATATCTGGGAAACATAAATATTATTTAGTTAAAATGCTACTCTAATACCGAACACAACAGGCTTTGAATTAAATAGCTTCATTTGGGCGCACAGTTTAAATAAACTTGCGTTTTATACGCAACGCGTCGTTTGTCGATTGCCGAGAGAGGTCATTGCCCTTCCCCGCTGCCGCGCTGATACCTACACTACCCGCGCCGCGTGGATTGCGCCCGCTTGACTCGATCGTACGCAAATAAAATTAATATTAATATCGTATTATTTAAGAAGCAATTGATTAAACTTGCACAAATTCATGTATCTTATTTATCATGTCTTTTAAGTTGATGAGATGTGAACTCTAGTAACTCTAATATTTTTTTGTAATGTTAAGAATACATTTTAGCTAAATTATTGCAATTTTAATAAAGCAATTGTTTAAGACAGCACAATATCAGTTTATTGGCATATTTTAAGGAGTCAACGCGACGTTTCTTATTTTTTTTAACATGAATATTTTTTTGTATCTGTTTCGCTAGGTATGACATAATACCATATCGCAATTGACAAAATTTGCACAAACTACTTATACATGTTAAAAATATCATTCTAAATCCAACACAGTTACATGTTTTATCTCGAATTTTTTTTTTGAGCAAATTAGGTCAAAACAAAAATTATAACGACAATTTACCAAATTACTGAAAAAGCAACTTAGGTACTTTGCACAAAACGAAATGTAAAATGTATAAATTAACAATGTATCTATTAACGAAAACAGAATCGACTTTAATATTATTTTAACTTAGGCCTCAAAATATAGCCAGCGCCGCAGGACTATCTTGAAAGGGTTGACTTGAGTAGTTTTCAAAACTTGATTGTAGATATTTTTGTATATGATATCTCTTGACCTCTGTTTGAAATATAAGGTTATTCTCGGCGTGACGAGCTGACGGAGATATTGTTTGAGCGCGAATTTTAGACGACTGTATGACCCGCCCAACCCACTCTGAGTTCTGACTCACAAACGATAAGTAATGCAGCTTAGATTAATAACTCCAGATGGTGTTTCCGAACGGGATACCCCCATTTGCCAGAATTTCATTTGCCATAATTTTATTTGCCATCCTATTCAACAATCATAATATTGTTTCTCATAACATCTTATGCCATAATCATTGTTTACTATATTAATCTAGTGCCAGAAACTTTGTTTCCCATAAAGTTAGTTTCCATAATGTCATTTGTCAGAATCATCGAAATCCGTAATTACCACATTCTATACCATCATTTGTCATACAAATTAGCGTCCAGAAAAGTCAATTTCCATAATGTGCTTTGGCAAATCGAAAACTACTATAATAGGTACTAGAAGGACTAGAGAATGAAACTGCTATCAGAAAGTAGGTTAGGTTAGGTTAGAACTGTGACCCCCTGGAAAATTAAACTGCTATCAGAAAGTAGGTTAGGTTAGGTTAGAACTGTGAACCTCTGGAAAAGGAAACTGCTTGAAAAGTAGGTTAGGTTAGGTTAGAACTGTGACCCCCCGGAAATTGAAAATACTATCAGACAGTAGGTTAGGTTAGGTTAGAACTGCGACCCCCTGGAAAATGAAACTGCTATCAGAAAGTAGGTTAGGTTAGGTTAGAACTGTGACCCCTGGAGAATGAAACTGCTGGATAAGTAGGTTAGGTTAGGTTAGAACTGTGACCCCTGGAAAATGAAACTGCTATCAGAAAGTAGGTTAGGTTAGGTTAGGTTAGTTAGTTATATCACAGATCAAATAATACTAGTACAGATACCTAATCCCATACTAAAAATGGGCGCCGTCCTAAGTATTCTAGACCTGTAGGCTAAATTTAATCCACATTCAAAGAGCTAGATGGCGCCAGTAGCCACGCGTGGCCAACAAAACTCTTATCAGTATCCTACGTCGAAATAGTCATCAAACTGCAACATCTTGCGACATCTGTTTTAGCTATCACGCACTAAACCTATAACGTCACATGGACGTTTAAAGTCGAACATTACTAGATGGCGTTGCCGTGCGGCTTGTATGTGTGCTCGCCGCGTACGTATAATATACTCGCTCTGTCCGCAACACATGCAAGCGGAATTGAATGAACGAGATCCGCGGCGCCCCACCCCGCACCCCACGCCCCGCGCCCCGCGACCACGGCGCCGCGAGCCGGCGACCTTGAGTTGAGAGGCCCCAGCCCCCGACCAAAGGATGCATTGATTTGTTAAAATTTAAAGCACTCGAAAGCAGGCGCGTAGTTACTTAGAAATATAGAAATGAATATTATTACATTTCATCCTTAAGACGATACAGGAGGAGTTAATTCTCCATACAAACGCTCTTGACTATTTATAAGTACCTAGGTAGTACTTAGTTGCTGACGGCGTCGCGTCGAGGTCTTGGCCCACTCCGCCGCAGATCGGCGACCGAGCGCGCATTCGTGTGCATTCGGAAATCCTAGCCAGTCGGCAATCGTCGCGTCTCATACTTCCATATCGATAAGGTTTGATTTCGCATGCATCGCATCGGTCGTGCATGTGGCAAATGTCGGAAGGATTTCAAAGGCAAAAATCAAAGATGGCGGCTTCAGTGTATGGGATATCGGTCCTACATCCGATATCGGATCGGATAATGTGAAAACGCACTAACGGTGAATGCTTAGGCCGTTTTCACATTATCCGATCCGATATCGGGTGTCAGATCGACATCCTACATCCGATAAACGCTTCCGATAGTGTCGGATGTAGGTCCGATAAAAAGCGTTGTTCCAAATCAATGAAGTATGATTTTGTATCAAAAAGTATTTAAAAAATGTTTTATATTTAATAATTATAAAGCACTATATTCCAAATATTATATTGTAAAATTAAAATAACGGCATAAAAAAATACTCAAGAGTGTCAGGCAAAATAAATAATTTTACATTCAATTATATCTACTAAAAGATGATAAAACTAGTATCCGCAATTCGGACCGATGCATTACAAACTTTTTTTTCAATGGAAATTGTTCAACTAATTTGAATTTCGATCATTGGCAGCTGTTTAATAGACGACATTTTTGTCACGCACACTACTACAAACCTATACCTACATTATTAACGCACACAAACAAATATTATCGGCCGACACGACAGCTGAATATTCTACGAACACGCGAGCGGGAGCGAGGCTTCCGCGATTTTGGTGACGCAATCATAGACTAAAAAGTTAACCACGCAGATGTGCCATTTTCATTGTTCCTACTAATGTGTTTCACCTCTAATAGATTTGCGAAATATATTTATTTCAATTTGGAAAATTATTAGGTAACTACTTACTACTTTATGAATTATGTTACTATAATATAAAAAAAAGTTAATTTGTTTATTGATTGTTAATAGTTATTGAGTAAAATTGTATTTTTAGCACGCTCACTTTTTGCTGTTTTCTTTGGCCTGGTCATGAAAAAAGAGAACAATGGATACGCTTTGTCCAAAAAACTGACCGCACTATATATATATTATTATATATATAAGTATATATTTGTATTTTAAAGAAGAAGATAAATCTTCAAGAAAAGAGCGTACACGCGAGCTAAAAGCGAGAGCGTTAAAGGCCGGCAACGCACCTCCAACACCCCTGGTGTTTCGGGTGTCCATGGGCGGCAGTGATCGCTTACTTTGTATTTTTTAAGTTGTAAATAAATAAATAAATAATTTTGACAGGCGGAATATAATAATGTGTCACATCTGATGGTGGACTTACTACTCTACGCGTAAATTACCGCTTCGCGCACTCCGCGCATTTGTCAGCTTGTGCAGAGTTTCCGTCTGGCAACGTCGCCTATAGTACGTAGTACATATAACTCAATGAACGGAACGCACACAATCGCACCGTTTCGTTGGCAGTATACTGTAGATAGTGGCAGCTCCATCTAGTGACAATATGCAATAAAATTTAGGTAGCTCGATACTGTCGCGCGCAGGTTGTTCACGTTGTTGCGTCATAGTCAGTAGCAATATATTACGTGATATTATTTCTTTGAAAATTTCTAAAATAATGCATTAAATTTGTGTTGTCATCGATGTTTGTATTTAATTTATAATGTACTTAATTTATGACGCTTCAAATACCTTTAAATCTAGTTGATAAAAAAATAATAATCGTCTATCGTGACACTTAGCGCCATCTATGACTTCTATTTGGAAATAATTTTGCACTGTTCCGGATGAGACCCCATGGTTATATGGGCAACAATTAATATGGCAATAATTGCTTATGGCGTTTGAATATTCTATGAAACCATATTATTGCACTTAATAATATGGCTAACAAATAGTATGGCATTGTATGATTATGGAAGGTAATATTCGGATAAACAACGAGTATGTCATATGATTTTTATGGTAAACAAATCATTCGGGCAAATGAAATTCAGGCAAGTTAGATTCGGGCAAATGAATATTATGTTAAATGACTGTCGGGCAAACAATAGACAACCGTTTCCGAACATCCTACTGCAGCCATGCCAAGTGCGAAATTTTTTCGCACTTGTGTGATTGTATCTGAACGGCCCTCTCAGTACTCAATTTCAAATCGTTCTGAAAACATCTCCGGAAAAAAAATTAAATTCGCTAGAAATATGGTAGGTTGTGCAGTGAATGGATCTTATAACACAACAAATAATATTAAGAAACCGCCCGACATTACATTCCACGCGTAAGTACAGAGTTTAATGTGATATTTTTACGAAATTGTAAATACTAAAATTGAAATTTTCGCCGTCCGCCATTTCTTATAAATGTTGCCAGTCCAATGATTTTTTTTCGCAAAAATGATGTTTAAATATAAGTATTAACAATGTAAGGTTCTTTGTATGTATATTTAAAGAAAAAAATACATTTTAAAATGAATATATATATTTTTTTAATTTTCTCAAAGACAGAAATTTTGTTCATGAAATAAAACTATGGAAACGGATTAAATCGCGTATAATGAATTTAAAATACATCCCGACGTTTCGAACTCTTTACAGCGTTCGTGGTCAACGGGTGACTGAGGAAAAATTAAAATGTGCAAAAGCTACCCACTTACAAGAAATATTAACGAACCATGACCACAAATAATATAGATTTCTAAGGCAGGTTCACACACTATTAATAAAGCCAGTTATACAATATTCAAAAATTTTTTACCATTACTCTGTTAAAAAATAATTAATCAATTAATCTACACAAAATTGACAAAGAAACAAACTGCAAATGTCCAACACCATACAACACAAATGCCTCACAGCCTTCGTCGTGCTTGTTCCATTATCAGATGTACTACTGGATCCCAAGCCGGTGGTAAAGTAAAGCCATCCTCTCTATTAAAGTTTGGATATTTCTTGATCTCAATGGCCTCTCGCAACATTCTGGGTATATATCGCTTCTCCTTAGCGAGAACCAGAGGCTTGTCAAACTTTATAGCATGATTGACTTTATCCATGACATGTTCAGAGACTGCAGACCTTTGCCGACGGTGCTTGACAGCCCGCACTCACAGTCTAGCCTGTACACTCCCGCGCTTTGTAGAGGAGTTTGACATTTCACAGGCCTCAGGAATTGGGACATCTTCTTCATAGGCTTGAAATAAGTTTTAATAGAAGCCCGTTTCAAGATATGGCTGATCCTATCTGTGACCCCTCACAGATACAGTACAGTGTGTGTGTGTCTGTACAGTCTGTGTACAGGCTAGACTGTGAGTGCGGGCTGTCATATGTGGGACAGACGAAACGAAGCATTTCCACACGGGTGAAGGAACACATAGCAGATGTCAAGCACCGTCGGCAAAGGTCTGCAGTCTCTGAACATGTCATGGATAAAGTCAATCATGCTATAAAGTTTGACAAGCCTCTGGTTCTCGCTAAGGAGAAGCGATATATACCCAGAATGTTGCGAGAGGCCATTGAGATCAAGAAATATCCAAACTTTAATAGAGAGTAGGGTGGTCCTTATTTTGTCGATGTTATATTTTTATACGGGGCACCCGCTTAATGTAAAATCTAACCCTAAAAAACCAATGTATTTTTTTTTTCAGAATTTTTAAATACATTTTAGGGGTCGCTACCTCACTTTGTAAATTTGGATCCTCCATACAAAATGCAATTTTTTTTATCTATTTTTTTAGATTTTTCGTTGTGGGGCGAAAAGTCATGGTGTATTAAAACCATTGTAATTTGTTTTCAGAATTTTTAAATACATTTTAGGGGTCGCTACCGCACTTTGAAAATGTGGACCCTCTATACAAAATGCTATTTTTTATTTTTTTTTCCGATTTTTCGTTGTGGGGCAAAGAGTCAGGGTGTATTAAAGTGCAACTTAACATAAAATAACGCCGCTGATTTTTTTAAAATTATTTATTCATATTTTAGGGGTTCTAAGACTTCTAAAGTAAGTTCTTCCAAATTTTGAAAAGTGCGGTAGCGACCCCTAATTAATGTATTTAAAAATTCTGAAAACAAATTACATTGGTTTTAATACACCCTGACTCTTTGCCACACAACGGAAATTCGAAAAAAAAAAAAAAAAAAAAACATTTTGTATGGAGGGTCCAAATTTTCAAAGTGCGGTAGCGACCTCTAAAATGTATTTAAAAATTCTGAAAAAAAAAATACATTGGTTTTTTAGGGTTAGATTTTACATTAAGCGGGTGCCCCGTATAAAAATATAACATCGACAAAATAAGGACCACCCTAATAGAGAGGATGGCTTTACTTTACCACCGGCTTGGGATCCAGTAGTACATCTGATAATGGAACAAGCACGACGAAGGCTGTGAGGCATTTGTGTTGTATGGTGTTGGACATTTGCAGTTTGTTTCTTTGTCAATTTTGTGTAGATTAATTGATTAATTATTTTTTAACAGAGTAATGGTAAAAAATTTTTGAATATTGTATAACTGGCTTTATTAATAGTGTGTGAACCTGCCTTAGAAATCTATATTATTTGTGGTCATGGTTCGTTAATATTTCTTGTAAGTGGGTAGCTTTTGCACATTTTAATTTTTCCTCAGTCACCCGTTGACCACGAACGCTGTAAAGAGTTCGAAACGTCGGGATGTATTTTAAATTCATTATACGCGATTTAATCCGTTTCCATAGTTTTATTTCATGAGTAACTATCGCGGTAACCGAAGACAATATTAGAAATTTTGTTGTTTTATCGAAATTCTAATTATAGCTAGGAATTTTAGCATGATGGTCGTTTTAGATTTCCGACTGATCCGCTTCTATCTGCGAAATGGATTGGGACAATCCGGCAAAACAGGAACGATTTTATGTGGAAGCCTACTAAACATAGTCGTGTATGCTCGCTCCATTTTAATGAGCAAGACAAGTACATTAGTAAAAATGGCTTGCGGAAATTACGCCGTGGTACGGTCCTTTCTAAAGTAAGTGCCTTTCTACAAGCTTTTTTAGGGTTCCGTAGTCAACTAGGAATCCTTATAGTTTCGCCATGTCTGTCTGTCCGTCCGTCCGTCCGTCCACGGATAATCTCAGTAACCGTTAGCACTAGAAAGCTGAAATTTGGTACCAATATGTATATCAAATATATCAATCACGCCGACAAAGTGCAAAAATAAAAAAAATAAAAAAATGTTTTATTGGGGTACCCCCCCCCCCCCTACATGTAAAATGGGGACTGATATTTTTTTTCATTCTAACCCCAACGTGTGATATATTTTTGGATAGGTATTTAAAAATGAATAAGGGTTTACTAAAATCGTTTTTTGATAATATTGATATTTTCGGAAATAATCGCTCCTAAAGGAAAAAAAAGTGTGCCCCCCCCCTCTAACTTTTGAACCATATGTTTAAAAAATATGAAAAAAATCACAAAAGTAGAACTTCATAAAAACTTTCTAGGAAAATTGTTTTGAACTGGATAGGTTCAGCAGTTTTTGAGAAAAATACGGAAAACTACGGAACCCTACACTGAGCGTGGCCCGACACGCTCTTCGCCGATTTTTGATAGTAAAGTAACTCTCAAACTAGGCAAGAATTAGGTATACTTTCGTCCTAATATATGATCAGGAACGCCACATTAAAGCAGAACGCCACATCGAAGCGCCAATTATTTAAAAAGCAGCTACAGTTTCAAGGATATTATATTAATAAATAAATATTATAGACTGGCTGGCTGATTGACTGAGTCCCACGGTAAGCTCAAGATGCCTTTTGTTGTGGGTACTCAGAAAACGATATATATAATATACAAATACTTATATACCTACATAGAAAATATCCATGACTCAGGAACCAATATCTGTGCTCATAACACAAATAAGTAATAATATATCTTAATATTACTTCATTTTTTTAGGATTAGAAATTTGGTCAACAAAGAAGCAGTCGTGGTCAACCTTTCTTATTAGTACAAATATTAGATGTTATGAATTTGTACCATAACGAGATCGTAACAGGCCAATATAAGTTATTTTGTTTTATTTTTATGTACCTACATTTACATTTAGGGGTCTATGTTACGGTATTTTTTGCAAAACACTTGATCCTACCTCTTTCTGGTCCATTGCAGTACTCACAGTCCACCGCATGTCACCAAATACACAATAAATACAATCTTAATAATAAAGTATCAAAATAAGTACTCGTATAATCAAATGTTATAAGTTAACACGAACGAATACATACACGAATAACGAACCTAATACGTTCGACAGCATTGACAGCTAAAAAATGAACCGATAGTTCCAAATCTCACAAATGTTTAGGTTTTTTAATATGCAACCTTCCCAAACTGAATTAGAAAATTTTAAACAACACAGACTGTAACAAACACTTCCTAATTAAATGTATAATTTTGTATTATTTAAATACAAAGATCAAAAAACACTCTTGTAAATTTAGTGTAGAAAACAATGGAGTATTTTATTTAAATGTCTGTTTAAGATACAGTGACAGCGGGCGCAAAAGATGTCTCATATAAAAGACTTCGTGCTTCTTAAGTACTTAATATGTATAGGTATTTTTAAAATAAAAGACTGATTAAAATTATTGGCTTATTCATTTCAACCATTTGCAACAAATTTAAATAATCTTACTTACAGCAATTTCCATGGAACACACACTAAAATTATTAGTAATTAATTACTATGACCAAGTACGACTTTGTAAAAATCCCAACTTCGAGGGAAAACATTTTTCTCTGGCAACATTTTTTATATGCATGTGTGCGTGGGGTGAGCGTAAAACAGGAGCGTTCCACGCACACATCGATCGTGTTTTGGCTTCATTGTTGGCCGATGAGTTGTATGGAAACTATCATTCTTTATGTATGCAGTAATTGCAAATCTAAAAAGCTTTTCATTATATACATACATTTCCACTATCATATGCCGTAACTTTATCAACGCCCGTATGCTATCAGTGTATGTTCGTCTTATACTATATAAACAAAGTGTCTCAAGTGGCAGCCCTCTACTTAGAACTATACAGTCGGTGTTTGCGATGAAATTCATCATTACAGATAACTAAGATACGCCTTATCAATTGATGGATCACATTCAATAATTTTATTAATGTTGGTGTTGAGAGACAAAATGGTGATCGGGGTGACTGCAATCAGTTTTGTTTGGTATAAATAAACATTAAAAATACTTTTCCCCTCACTAGCTGGGAAACACGTGTTTTATCCTTTAATGCCAGCGGGTAAAAACGCTTTTTATCCACTAGTGGGTAAAGTAATTTAACCTTGAATATAGTCAAATTAACTGCTTTAAAATTGATAAAAGTAGGTGAATCTAGTAATGAAGATGATTTACCACCTGTGGAACTACTGGAAGCAGTGATAAACGCATTTTTTGCGTTGTAGTTTCCTCGCTATAGTGAGGGGAAAAGTTTTGTGTTACACACGGGTGCAAATGTATTTTACTTCTCGTGTATTGAAAAACTCGCTAAGTTCAGGATTCTATTCTCGAACGCGTTCGCGATTCGCGTTCAACTATAGAATCCTTTCACTTGCTCGTTTTTCAATTCCACACTCGGCGTTAAAATATAACTTTGCCCCCTTGTATAACAAATAACTATTTTCTCGTAGTTATAAATTTGAGAGTAGAGAAATTTGGTGACCCTAACCAAGGACGATATATATTACCTACCGGGACTGACAAAGCCCATACAAAAAAGTGTAACCCTCAAATGTATGGGCATTTAATAGGGATAAAACTAGTTGGCGCTGTTTCACAGCCTGGAAGTAGCAAAAATCATATTTTGCCCAAATATTTTTGCGTTTTTTTATTTTTTATAAGAACAAATGACATGTATCTTTATTTAAATATCATAATTTTGTAGGCATCATCAGTGTAGTTATGTTATGATAGTATTTAATAGGTGGCGCTAAAAAAATTGAGGTAAGATTCTTGATGTATGAAGATTGTCAATCCTATGTAAATCATCGTTGCCCTAACTATTATTTTGGTCGCACTACATTTTGCGGTAATAGCGTCATTTTATCACCATATTATTCATCATTGACACATGCTGACATTGATTTATCTTTTTTGTTAAAATATTATGAAATGTAAGAATTTTGAGCCACTCTTATATCTAGGTATAGGTATGTAGATATTTATTATTCAAAGAAATAAAACGAAACGAAAATGTAAGTACATGTTTAAATTATAAGCAGTGTTTCCTTTATGTTGCGATTTATATTTAAGGTTACTGCACAAAGAGTAGGTACTGTAGGTAGTTTCTTATTTATTACGACAAATATTGCACAATAACTACTTCGAACGAAATTAAGCCGGCAATTATCCCAACTTAAATTAAACAATTATTAAATCATTCATCAGGTACATATCGGATAATACGTTGCTATAATTATATCATCAAGTATTTCCGTGAATCGATCCACAAAACATTGACAAGCGTGATTCTAATCTAACCGTATCTTTTGTGATGCGCCAGTTAGTTATGTGTACAATAATAAGGTGTGGCGCAGCGCACGGAATCGCGATGTACATACCTTTGTTTACTGCGGCCAGTTGCACCGGCCAGCTATCCGGTATGTCGGAGATCCCTCGCTTGGAACAGTTGACTGTCACGTTATCCTCGTCCACCACTAGCACGTCGCACTCTTTGCTCTTCGCAGCGAGTCCCGACGTGACGCATCCTAATATTACTAACACCTACAACAAAAGAACGCTATTAGCTACTAATCAGCTACACAAACACACGCGGCAACCGATTTACAACTACTCACTTTGCATAACGTAAAGTAGTACATCTTCCTCGATTTTTGAATCGTTACTGTAAAAACACCTTGCTCTCTTGTGTGTTTATTATCTTATCAGTTTGTTCAAGCGATATCACGTCCCGTCGTGAAATGAGCCAGCTTATTGGTTCACGGCGTCGTTATCGTGCACCTAATATAGACTGTGTTTGCTCAGCTATTCGCTTCTGTTTGCAGGACATCCTGAACATAACCGCCTGCAAGTTAGAGGAGATCATCAAGCCGCTGAACGATGACGAGTACCTGCTCGACAAGCACAAATACGACACCGGCTCGCCGGACTCCACGGAGGAGATGAAGAACTTGGAGAGCCGGCAGGCGGCGGTCACACTTTTACAAATTAAAAACTACGACCCGAACAAATACGCCGTGAAACCCGCGGAGGACCATCATATAGTGTTCAACAGCGTGCCGAGCTTGCCGCCTTCGGAGCGAGCGAGAGAAGTAATGCACTGTAATGCCGTCATCGACATAATAAGCAAAGCCGTAGCAGTCGCACAGCGCGAGAACGAGGAATCTCACAAATATCCACCGAATTACTCAACCGTCATCGAGCGGTCCAACCCGAGCGAAGCCTACACTCACGAATACCCTGAAGAGCAGTACAGCAATGCCTACAGCGCCCCGCCCGCGCCCAGTCCCGGCAGCCACGAGGACCAGGAACATAAAGAAATGGACTTGTCACTGTACGGGGGCGTTAAGAACGAGCCCGTCGAACAAACTGAGCCCGCCGAGCATCAAAACTCGTACTTCCACAAAGCGCTGAGCCAGAAGCAAGCAAACTTTTCTGACGAGTACAAACAGCATGTGTTCGGACGATCGGGGAACAAGAAGTCGCGAGACTCGGTGTACGAGGAGTGCAGTCAGAGCAGTAGCGGCTCTGATCCCGACCGACTGCAAATGGATATCTCTCAGATGTCGCAGGTAACTATTAAAGCTCGGCCACATATGCGCGTTTTGATAGCGTAGGCGGAGCGGTAGCGGAGCGTCAGCGGAGCGCAACGATAGCGGTGCGCCGGACGAACGCTGGCGTTGCGCCCAACGGACGCCGGCGGGAACTAACGAGCGCAGATTGCGAAGCGGCATGCGCGCGGATTGCGAGCGGAACGCCAGCGTTCCGCCGGCGCACCGCTAACGCTACGCTATCAAAACGCTTTATGTGAGGCGGAGGCTTTACAATTAATATTGCACAAATTTGACTAACTAAAGTAGATACCGATACTCTAAGCTGTAAAGCCTCTAGACTAGTCCATATAAAGCCATCCAATATAATAAAAATATTCATCTCTATTAACGAGGTATTAGAGTTCACGTGCTGGACCACTATAGATACTGGTATATATTTCCATATGTTCATTGAAACCTTTTATATTATAATAACTACAACTGCATAAGGCCACGCATCTATTTTATGGAAACGAAAGTAGTAACTTTTTGTTCACAATTCTACTGTTTGCTTCCACAGGACGACCCAGAAGAGACGCAGTCGGCGAGGTCAGCGCAGTCATCTCCGCAGCCGCGACAAGAGGGTGATACCGACAAGGATTCCCTCTGGCAAGCTCTTAACAGACAAAATGGTATGTTGCTTTCATAATACATAATTATATTAACTATACTCGTCGCAATGGCGACAGAAGTCATATTGCTAGGAACTCTTTCATGCTAATGGAGACCGACTAAGATAGAGAGAGACAGTACTATAATATCAGTTGCCACTTGGTATTGCGGCAAGTATAGTGGAAACGCAATCGGCAAGATCGATCCAGTAGGCCACGAGGGTTAAAGCCTATTAGTATTTATATTTACACGGTTTGAAAACTCGCATGCGAGTTTCATTACATTACGGTTTTTAATTGGTGTGCTGAATTGAATTTGAATTTTATATAACCTCAACAGTGGTAATGTAACTAAAATCTCATGCGAGATCGCACGCAAAGTGTGGAAGGGCAAGTGTATTCAATTCAAGTCTGTAAGTTTTGACCGTGCCGCCTAGTGATGGGTCGTCGGTAAAATACTCGTTACCAGTATTTTTCCATTTGGGAATATTACCAGTAAAATACCAATCTTACCGGTAATATTACCAAAACCGGGTAATATACAAAATTTGCGATTTTTATGACACGCGACGGTTATTTTTTTAATTATGTATTACTAAGTCGCCATCATAAAACTTAAAAAAACTCGTAGAGTGCCTCGGGGAGTAAATTACCAATCTTACTAGTAATATTCCCAATAATACCGAGTAAATTAGCAGTCTTACTGGAAACATTCCTTTCCTATAATTATTGTCACCAACTGCAAATATACTTCGTATAATTTTGTGATATCTCGTGGCTTATGGCAGATATAGAATATCTAATATTTGGATATTTTGTCCCTGTTCCATTATATATAAAAACTATTTTGATACTTGGGGTTACATTGATAAAAACTTCGTTTTATCTTTAAACGCAAAATTCTACATGTCCTAACGCATCTGTCCATTTTTAGGGTTCCGTACCAAAAAGGTACAACAGGAACCCTTATGGTGTTTTTAACGGCGTTGGCACTATCGATAGTAAACTAACTTAGTGGGTATTAAAGTAAAAGGTTCACAGTGAATATTAGCTTGCCAGAAATATGTTTAGGTATATCATTGTATTGAGTTTTGTGTTAAAATTCAAACTAGGCATTTTATTACTAATTATTTAGTTTGAGGGGTGTCTTTGACCACCTGCATGGGGTAACATTGACCATACTTACACAAAGTTGATTATTGTGTATTATGTCAAGGTACTTATTGAGGCTGACAATTTGATCTCTTTTTGTGATAAATATTGAGACAATCTTAAATAAAGTTGATTTTTCGAAGATGGTAATTTATGTCTTTGATCAAAGTAACCCCAAAATAGCATTAAACAGTTGTAACTTTTGAACTTGCGAAACGATTTTTATGTTTCCTTGAGATAAAATACTTCTGTAAGGGGTTACATTCGATTACCAAAAAAATCCTAGTTTTCGTCATTTTTTTTCTCTCCGTACATTATTTTGTTAGCCTTTCTAGATTTTTAGCAGCGAAAGACTAAAAAAAGTTGATGTTCCCATTTTTTTTATTAAATTTAGAAGTTAGAGAAGTTTAAACTATAAACTGATCAATGTAACCCCAGTTTACGGTACCTATCTATTGTAATACTTCAACGCAAGTCTGCATTAGGTACCCAATAACATTGTGTTAACTATGTGTTGTTGTACCGAATAGGTAATGTGAAAAAAAAAAACACGCCAAGTGCGAGTAGGACGGCCGCTTTTTTTCTCTCTCTTTTGTACTCGGAGGTACAGTAAGAAGTGAAACTCCATTATCGGACCATTTTTCTACTATTTACAGTTTAACGAAAATTTGTTAGATGAGATTTAAGCAAAAATAAAATACTATCCTATTAATTTTCTACTATTTAGAATACATAAACTAATCTGTGTGCCTACGGCTGTGTAAGCCTGCCTTACCACCTTTCGGTTCTATGGTCCTGGTTCTACTGGTGATAGGAAATATGGAGTATGCAGGAAAATTTCTATTATTTCGCCTTCCCGATCTGCGGCCCTGGTACTACAGGTGATCAAAAATATGGTTTAGCTGGGAAAAATCATAAACGAAAATGTTTATACAGACAGACACGTTGCTACAGATGTAGTTCAAAGCCAGCGGCTGTCTAACCCCGCTTTACCACCTTTCGGTTCTGGAACGGGTTATTTATTGCCTCTTTTCTTAAATACTTACTACTTACGTAAGAAACTTTCATTCAAAAATCTTTAAGTTTTAATTTTTACATTACCCCCAAAAGTGACCCCTATGATAGAAATGTATTAATGTAAGTTACATGTCCGTCTTCGGGTCACAAGGTTACATACGTCTATCAAATTTCAAGTTATTCGATTCCGTAGTTTCAGAGAAAATTAGCTATAACTATGACAGACGGACGGTGATCCTATAAGGGTTCTGTTTTTCCATTAAGGTACGGAACCCTAATATTGGTACGGTACCTTAATACAACAAATTAAAACAGATTTTAAAAGAATTTCGTTATATTTTCGCCATATTATTCCTTAAAATTATGATTCATTGTAACTTTCATATCATACTACTATAGTAATATTACCAGTAAGATTGGTAAAATACTCGGTAGTATTGGGAATATTACTGGTAATATTGGTAGTTTACTAATTGGCGTTAGGTAGGTAATATTTTTTGTTATAATATAGTGCAACATGTATCCTTTGTATCAATAAACACAAAATAAATATTTTTTATCTATTTTTATGTCTATATTTCTCTAAATTACCGCTAAGTGGTAATATTACTAGTAACATTACTGGTAACATACTCGTTTTAGTAATATTACCGGTAACGACCCATCACTAGTGCCGCCCATCCACCATCACTCACGCCGCCCAGTTTGGTATACATACGGTAGCATAAGTAGTTCTCGAGATATTTAGAAATGTGACAGACGGACAAAGTCGCACCATAAGGGTTCCTTTTGTACCTTTTTGATACGGAACCCTAAAAAGCTTCTAATATAGTCATTACGCTCACTTTAGAACCAATTTTGAAAGGGCATAATTTTGAAATTTTCGGTCAAAATATGTTATTTATATGACTAACCATGATTGCAGGTCCATTTAGCTTGCTAACTAATAATCGATCAATCGCTGATGACCTAATTTGATACGACGTTCGATTGTTGGATTTGTTGGGGGTGTTATAATTCCACTTAACGGGCCTGGGTGTCGATGTTTCAATATACATTATAATTTATAATAACAAGGGTGATGTTCCTTTCGCTTTGAAACCAAAGATTCTCGAAAAATTTAATTATAAAATTGTTTAATATGAGATTTATAAAAATAGGTTAAACCTGTAGATAGATTTCTAATCTAAGGAGAATGCATGTTGTCGCTACTCTGAAATTAAGAACTGGGTGACTTTCATAAATATAAAGTCTATGTACAGGGGGCCGATTTTTGAGTCTCACGCGTTCGAATTCAGAAAATTGTCACTGAAAATAATAGGCAATTCACCGTTTTCAACCGGTATTTTAGTGACAGTGAGACTCAAAAATCGGCCCCCTGATGTAGTGCGAAAATCATTTCCTTCGTATGTTTACTTTACGGAAACGTACGAACGTGTCATGCTTCAGTCAGTGTCACACTGTCAGTACAAAACGTACTAACAGTGTCTGAACTAGCATGTTTCCGGAATAACACGAAGGAAAATCTTTTTGCATTATATCTGTATAATTCATTCAAGGCATTAAAAATGTGACCTTTCGTGACATTTTGTATGCCGTCACTACACTTGACTATAACATCAGCCAACTAACTTGTATCAACGAATTGTAGCCGTAAACAAAAGAAGTACACACACCACATCAATCACATGGCTTGTGATGTAATGTCATAATTAGCTATGCAAACGCAAACAAAGGTGTGTTCGTTCGGTCGGTCAGAGTATTAATATTAAGAGAAAACGCAGCTAACACTTCAGTAGACAGACTTAACTGCAGTACTGAAAAATCTGGGCTAAAAGCACACGTAGAATATCCCGTTCGCGAAAGTACGTCTCCTAATCGGTGACAAACTATTGTGTCTTAGGCATTAAAATATATTTCTAAAAAAACATATCGCTTTCCAACTCTAAATTTCCTATTTGTTGGCTATTTGATTCTGAAGCAGGCAGGCAAGTATGGTCGCGCGATAAATGATAAAACATCTGGCCGTCCCTATCGCACTTACTAATAGTGCGATAGGGACGGCCTGATATTTTATCGTCTATCGCGCGACCATGCTTCCCGTGCTGATCCACATATAAGTGTATGTATGTATATTGTCTGGTCCACGACCGACTTACTCGGGTCTCACCCGAATAGTACCATTTAAGCTTTGAGTAAAAATTTTTTTGTTTATCCACAGGTCGTGGTGGAGAAGCAACCCAGCTACTGAAACGGCTTATCAACAGCAAGCACCTCGGCATGACAGTGTCGCCACTGCGAGCGTCCACGTCCCCCATGCCGCTGCCCGTGCCCAACGGCGCGCATTCACCGGTCAGTAGATACAGAATGCTGTTCATCACACTCATCACACAGCTACAGTATCGGCTCATCAACAGCAAGCACCTCGGCATGACAGTGTCGCCACTGCGAGCGTCCACGTCACCCATGCCGCTACCCGTGCCCAACGGCGCGCATTCACCGGTCAGTATATACAGAATGCTGTTCATCACACTCATCACACAGCTACAGTATCGGCTCATCAACAGCAAGCACCTCGGCATGACAGTGTCGCCACTGCGAGCGTCCACGTCACCCATGCCGCTACCCGTGCCCAACGGCGCGCATTCACCGGTCAGTATATACAGAATGCTGCTCATCACACTCATCACACAGCTACAGTATCGGCTCATCAACAGCAAGCACCTCGGTATGACAGTGTCTCCCCTGCGAGCGTCCACGACGTCCCCCGCCATGCCTAACGACGCGCATTCACCGGTCAGTATATACAGAATGCTGTTCATCACACTCATCATCGTTTTCATCGCACTCATCAGTTACTGAAACAACTCAACAACAAGCACCTCGGTATGACAGTGTCGCCACTGCGAGCGTCCACGTCACCCATGTCGCTGCCCTTGCCCAACGGCGCGCATTCACCGGTCAGTATATACAGAATGATGTTCATCACACTCATCACCCAGCTACAGTAACAGCTCATCAACAGCAAGCACCTCGGTATGACAGTGTCTCACCTGCGAACGTCCACGTCCCCCATGCCCAACGGCGCGCATTCACCGGCCAGAACACTCCGTTCATCACACTCATCACATACTACTGAAGCAGCTCAATAACAAGCACCTCGGTATGACAGTGTCACCCCACGTAACTCATGCCGCTGTCCGTGTCACTTGGTCATCCATACCGCTGCCCGAGCTCAACTGAATAGTTGCAACTTGCAAGTGCCCAAAAAAGGTAAAATGCAGTGTTGTCTGAGCAAAAGACTTGTTTTGGAGAATTCATTTTTTATGAGATAGGAGGCAAACAAGCAGACAGGTCGCCTTATGGAAAGCGATAACTGCCGCCCATGGAAACCCGAAACACAAGAATTGTTGGTGCGTTGGTGGCCTTTAAGATGGGTGTACGCTCGATTCTTCAAAGTTAAAAATACCGTAGGCGACAATTCATTCCACAGGATTTGTATTCCTAAAATGTATCAAGTGGAGCCACGCAGATGTTTGATCCCGTGATCACACAGTGCCACCTGAAAACGTACATGAATCTTGGTGGCTCCACATCTTAACAACTTGGACCAGGGACCCATTTTTTAAAACTGAAAGTTACAAGTTACAAGCGGAAGTCTCTTTCCAACTTGTCATGTCAGACATTGACTACTACTTGTAAATTGTACTTGTATCATCGAGAAATGGGCCCCTGAAGACTAATCCTTCGTAAGGAAAAGAAATCTCTTGTTCACGAAACGCCGAATTTTTCAATCATCACAGTCCACTATACCTAAGGACAACAATAATCATTACATTCATTACACATATGTACTCGTACGAAAGATGATAACAACATTTTACATTTAAAAAAAATAAGCGCTCACATTGACAAAGGAAAGAACACTGTTATCACAAGACCACTAAATTAAAAAAAAAAACAATGTTCGATATATATTAACAAATTTCACTGCAAAGTAAACCACACGGCTCTGGGTTATTTAAATGACTAACTTACACCGCGGCCTCACGACCAGATGACAACATGAATTAGGTCTTTTATTGTCTACACGTATCTTATGGTAATGGCCTTATGGTACACGAGTTTTCCTTGTTACTATTGTTCTTTACCGCATGCCTGAATCTCTTTCATCTTCTAAGACTATCTTGACATTGAGAACGACATAATATTATTTCCTCTTGCTGATTCGATCGCTCTACGTATGTAGTACCTATACTTATTTTCTGTAATTACCTAATGTTATATCAAAACTCGTTTTGTTACTAATGGATGACGTTTAACCAAGTTATTAAAAATGACGTTACTATGTTGATTATTTAAGAAAAGAAAGGAAAAAAAGCAAAATAGTAATTAGAGAAGATTGAACCTCTGGTTCCGTGTAATCTCAATATTATCATTGTGTTTCTTGGTGGTCCAGAATTAAATGTTCTTAAAGCATTTGAACTGTTTTTATCCTTGTCGGGTTCAGGCTGCTTGTGCTTTCTGACATAATAATTAGAATGATGACCTTCCTCATAGGCTTTGTCCTTATGTCATTAACACATGAACTTGAACATCCTACGCAGGAAATCCTATTCTTTAATGTTTACTTTTAGGTTACGACATCCACTAGCGTCATTTTTACTTTTTATAAATTGGTCAAATAATACAATACGAGTATACTCGTAAATCTCGTAATACACCTCATACAGCGCGTAAACCTAATAAGGGCGATAAATGAAACCAGGCATATAATTCAATAGTGTTATCATTAATTAAGAGGTGTTTTTGAGTTACTCTTAATTTTCACCCCATAATAAATTTTTGAAAAATTTCCCAGCAGCAATGTACTGTAAACGTGGTTGCGATGACAATCAATGACAACTGTCAACGAGCGTTAAACGCGAGTGTCTTTGCATTACGTTGCGGGCCGAATTAATTTGTATGGATAAAAAAAATATTTCAATTTTAAGTAAAAGTTATCTAATTCCATTTTTTATGTCCTATACTCACCACCGTTAAGAGGTTCGCCCGTATTAGGTTTACACCCTGTATAGTTTACAAGTAATGCACAAGAAACACAAAATCATCATAATAATCTGAAATCTAGTAATAATACAACTATTTATGGCATACACATTTGACATCTCTAAAGGCTGTCATTTTTTTTTATGGAAATTGATACATGTACATTTGTAAGTAGATACGGTGGCAAATCGATAGTGAACCGTATTAGTGCCGATTTGAAGTCAATTTTTTTTATAAATTACCTTTTTTGTAATTAGTGAGTTTTGCTTGTCCCGTGACGACATGACGTAGACTAGTGGTGGGAAGCCGCCCCGCCATATTCCCGGGTGATATGACCAGCATTTGTATTAAAACTCATTTTTGACGTAAATCTGGCCGTCCTCTAAATACTCCTTTTAGTATTAATGAAAAAAGTTTGCCCACCACTGACGTCGACCGTTGAATGATTTGTTTTAGAACGGCGAGTGGCAGTCTCGAGCAGCGGGTCCCGCCGGCACGGCGCGCAGGAAGCAGAGTTTCCCGGCGCGCGCGCAGCCCGCCCCCGCGCCGGCGCACAACGACGCGCCGCACTGGCCCGCCGCGCCCGACAACGTAAGTGTAATCTATCATTCGTTCATCTATTGTTTTAGACGCTCAGGACTCAGGACGCAGAACTTATCGGCACGTGTGTCGTGTTTCATTAACAACTCAATTTCTATTAACGTTTGTGGTTCGTCGCGCATAACATTTAAATGCTGAGAATAAGGTACAGATGGCATGGTGAGCACAAGTCAGGGCGAGGCAACGGATCAATTGCTCAAATGGCTCTTTAATAAATTAAGTCTTCCCTGTATTCACTCTTACATTAGTGTTATATTTATGAATAATAATTTAAAACAATTGAAATCAGATCTATATTATTCCTACTTATTAACTTCCCCCTGACATTCCAGCAAGAGGCATCCGACACATCAACGGGGTCCCGCTCCGTGCCGCGCGTCGAGCTCTCCTGCAGCAACTGCGGCACGCACACCACCACAATATGGCGGCGCGACGCGCGCGGCGAGATGGTGTGCAACGCGTGCGGGCTGTACTACAAGCTGCACGGCGTGCCGCGTCCCACCGCCATGCGCCGCGACACCATACACACGCGCCGCCGCCGCCCCAGACACGACAAGCAGCGGAACAGTACGTATTCATCACTTATATACATTACATACTAGTACGGCACGCACACTGCCACAATATGGCGGCGAGATAGCGAGCAACGCGTGCGTGCTGTACTATAAATATATGTATGCATACTACATCAGTACTACTTTAGGTATATCCTTTTGATAGGGGCCTTTATTGTATATTACTTACTTATATTTTTTGTATGCAGAATCCCGACGCGGGGCCAATACATGTGCAGAGCCAGCCGAGCCGCCTGTAGCGGCCGAGGGCGCACCCGAGGAGGCAGTACTGGCGGCGCTACGGCGGCAACTGCAGCCGCATCTGCTAGCCGCGCTGCATGCACAGAATACGCGCCCGCAGGTATAGACTTCGGTTTTTATTTTTGCCCAATTGATTCCACCATGTACTTAAGGCTTAAAGTTCGGCGTCCTCTCCCACTCACAGAGCGTAAGGGACAGATATTATGCTGCCTCAGCCACGTGACTCAGATTTAAATAGCGTCTCCACTTGCTCGGCCTAGAGACGAGGCAGCCGGCTCGACCACTATATGATCTGTGGGCCTACAATGCTAAAGTACGCACGTAAAGGACGCACCTACGTTTTAGGCTTTATCACACTAGCGTGCTATGGCACCTGGAGGCCCAGATCATATAGGTAGTGTAGAATAGAAGATAGAAGGTTATGGTTATGGGCTTCGGTTTCCACACATGGCCTCGGAGAAAGAGGCCATTGTGCGTGCTGTATTTGCCGACTACTCTCAGAAGCGCAGAATCCTCCTGGTGTCTCCACAGGCTTCTCGAAGTGTCCTGAAGATATACCTCTCCACACTATGCTCCTCGTGCTGCCCCTCGCGCTGCCGCGATGTTGCCCTCTCCGGCCACACACACTGCCCTATTCACGCGATTATCGCACTAGGTTATTGCCGGACCGCCGACTCGCGCCAAGAAACCGACAAAATGGGGAGTGGTGGGCATGACGAGGAGCATGACGAGCGGCATGACGAGTAGCGCGGCCACACTATGCCTCTGCCTACTTGCCTCGCTACTTCCCACGCCGCTCGTCGAATGTGTGGCAGAGGTAATAGAAGGTACAATCTACATATAATAAGTCTGTATTTCCTTTCCTCCAGGTGGGCCGCAGCGCGCCCGAGTACGACGAAGCGCCACTGAACCTCGTGGCGTCGCACGCGGCGGCCGAGGAGACGCACTGACTGCCCTGTGATACCGCGCACCCGCCCGCCCCACACTCACTAACTGCTGAGCCAGGTGTTCGCTAACGGTTGCGATCGACTTCTCTTGGTAACCTTTTCATTTCACACGATTAAAGTGAATAAGTTTGACCTCTTATCTCCATCAAACGAGAACAATTTGATCAGCGTAGGAGATAAAGTTGAATGCCTTTTGTTTTGGAATCGGGCGAAACTGGTTTTAGAATTATTTATGTTACCATCGTATCAAAGTTTGCCAAGAAAATTCATCGCTCTCCCTAGCTCGTTACATCCATTCGCGTGTACGTGTTAGGGCTTGTTTTGTAAAAGAGGATGAACGAATAAAGGGGTAAAGGGATTATATAATATTAATTAAGACATTTTAAACCTTTCTTTTACAAAGCAAACTCAACACGTCGCATCATAGCGATAAAACAAATTCAAACGCATAATTTAATAACCATTTTATACTTTTATTTATATTATTTAGTTATACAAGGCCAGTGTCAATAGACAAGAAATAACCAAGGATTTTTAGTTTACATTTACAGCGTCAGTAATTGGGCATTATGTTACGTATAATAATACCTCCATACAGTAACAATATTTATTTTTTGAGCAAAAGTTATCATTCAATATTTGTGCACATTCTGTCTCATAAGTAGGTATTTAATTTAGACATCATTGGTTGATTTACATTTTGATTCGATCAACTTCATTATTGCATTGGATAACTTAGTCACAAAAGTATAATTTCAGTATTGTAGTACAGCATCGAGTTAAGTTTGTCTGGTAACGTTCGTATGTTTCAAGCGGTTCGATACTGTACGTAGAAGGTGTGTGGGGTTATTGTTAATATTATGATTAAGATAATTGGTCCCGAGGCGCGAGCGCTCTCAGGACAGTGTCCAATCTAAAGCTATGACGAATATTTCGTCGTGGTTTATATGATAAGGACACAAGACCCGCTCTATCGAGCATACGTTACAGTTATTAATAGATTGTAAAACTACTGGTAGGCTCCAAATGTTGACAGAAATGTTACAATTTTGTCGAAAGCCGCTATAGGGCGGGTCGCGGGCCGGATGCCAGTTATAAAGGCAAAAGTGAAATCTCGTACGTTAGAAACACGATGATAAATAAGTATATTAAGCCTTGCCTTAAAATGCTCTCTTATTGATGAAATTATATAAACGGTTACCTTTTTCAGGACGCAAGTATTCGTTTAGAATTACGTAATTTAAGATATTGTAAATTTGATTATTTACATAGTACCTAGGAGCGTTAAAGATAAATCATTAAATTATAGCGTTTAATTTATTTCCCTTTCGGTCAGTATTTAAAATGTAAGTATTCTTTCTGTCGAGTATTGCCTTAGTTCTTTAAGGTTACAACGTTAAGAAGCAATAATGACAAATGAGTATCTACTTATCGTAACGTATACGTTATGCGAACCATTTATATATTTTGATAAATCGTAAGGTGGTAGGTTATAGATACCGTTCAATAGCTTCGTCGCAATGTTGTACTAGAGCAGATTCAAGATTTCCAATAATGAACAGTTGCCTTCGTATATTATACTAATCTACATTTTAAATGGTATAGGCGAAGGGCTCATGTAGCGGCGTGGCATCGCTTCGCGTAGCAGTGTCACGCCGCTGCGTAGCTTTTGCGCCATAGTTTCTCGGCATTATTAAAATAGATAAATAATTTAGATATGATTTTTATGTTAGAAACATAATCTTTTAATGTGTGGATATATTCATACATTCGCGAATGTGAACACATTCAACAACAGCGAACAGCCAAAACGTCGAGGCATTATGTGTTTAAATTTACCGTGAACACCTCATCGTGGTCAGTGTCTATTATATTTGTAGCAAAAGGCATTTACGTTATGTGCTCAGCGTATGTTTTGTTGTTGGCAGGCGCGCGCCGCCTGATCGCCGTCCCTTTACTTGATATTCTCTACTTAATTTAGTTGTATTGAATTCGTATTAGTGTCAACCCCCACGGGCCAGTAATAGACAGTCTATGAGACGTTGTGATACCTTAGCTAGGGGCCGCGAGTAGGCTCGCGGCCGAGTGATCCTCTCGCAGCTATTTTTGTCCTCTTTGTCACGTTTGACGCGCTAAGCTTACCGTATTTTATAGCTTTAAAATTGAGATTATTTATCGTTTACTATTGGGATCACCGTATGTACTCGTATAGTTCGTCAGTGTGGTAGTGTTACTGCTTAGTATTGCTTACTCTTACTCGACGAGGCGATGGTAGTCTTCTTGACAATAAACTTTCGTAACATTTAGGGTTTAAATTAAACTGTTCTCAAATTATGCTCTCTATCGGACTTTTCTAGCTCTCTGTCGGATGATATTAAAATCGATCTGTGAATGATATTAAAGGAAATGCACGCCAAGTGCTTATTTTTCTATAGGGAATCTATTTTGTGGAAAATAATCTCGACCGAAGAGTCATTCTCTACACGCGCTGCTATAGCTGCTGGCATTAGTGATACAGTATTATTTTATTAAATTTTATCTTTGTACATGTCTTAGGTTTATTATTATTTAGTATTTTTGTAGTTTTAATAATTGACGTCTGTTATTATGCTATCGGTAATCGGTATCAGGTGAATTCTCTCTTGTCAAGTACACACTAACTATGTTCCTTATGAAACTGTATTTTAATCAATTATTTATTGAACTTGTTGAATCAACTTCCCTTATGTTCCCTTAACTAGAACCGTAGCATTAACGAGTATTGACGCCTTTAGATCTTCCAATTCGGTTATTTATAATTTAGGTTAATTTATGAATATCATAAGAATTTGATGAACAATGTATATCGATATTTAGTTACTAACAAACCGGTTGTGTTGTGTGTGCTTATGCTCTAACAAGCATGTGTTTGTGATTTTGTTTATGCCGTTCTGTACCGTGAATTCGGCTGCAGACAGCGACCTTAATGACGTGTATTATTATAATTTATGCTGAAATATTGGCTTCGAATCTCTTTGAAATTCCAATTATATTAAACACCGTTTCTCAATACTAAAGACTGACAGACACGCGCTATGTTTTCAGAACCATGTGCATTGCTAGCACAGTAGCGTGTTCCCCTTCCGTCTAACGTGTATCTCTGTCGAACTAACTTCAAATTGTTCTATGAGAAAGAGACAGCTGACTCGACCTAGACAAACGCTACTGTGATAGCTGACGTGTATTGTGTGTATTAGTTTGTGCAACAATGCACTTTCTCTAGTAGCGATCTAAAGATGACAAAAGTATTGTAATTAAAATGTGATATTTGTTTGAGAATGTAAGTGCGTGTTTCCGAAAAGCAATAACATTGTGATAAGTGAATGAGCATTTTTTGCGAAACTCAGGCTTATTCTGTATGTAATAATACTGTCAATTATGTATTAGGAGCGGTCCCGCCCACGGGCGTCGTAGAACGTGTGATTATACAACTGCATAAGCAATAACGATATGATTTCTTTATACTACATTATACATGCAGCTACCTTGAGCTGGTACGTACACTAATTTCCAATTGTCGATTGGATGAATGTTTAATACTCATACATGTAGCAGATGTAATAAATTCGAATGTAATCGAAAATTGAAAAAGCAATATTCCGAATAGAAAGCTTAGGAGGACCATTCGTAAACGATAAGTTTGTCTTCAAAACGATCTATGTACTACATATATTTGTATATTGTGTAAGTTTCAGCATAAATTATCCACTGAGATTGTGAGCACGTGCGGAATACTCATTGTGAACATTAATTATTGTTGTATAGATGATAAATAATGTGACTTACGCAGGGATGGATACTTAAATTATTAAAATTTTAACTGATATATTGGCTATGTAGTGAGTAGAATATTTTTTTACAAATAAATGATAGCAGCTATTAGTGTTTTTCATATTCCCCTTCATGATCCTTTCCTTCACTTTTTCAATTACTGAATAACAACATATTCAGTGATTCTTTCCGAGTTTAAAATTCTATATTTCCAGGATAATCTAATGTTTATCTTTGTTTCGGAGTATTCGCTTTGCTCTAGATTCTATATGATAGAGTTCCTCACGCGGCGGCGATGATCCTTGTAGCGCAGCCCATGGGTTCCCTCGCGGAACTATTTGACAATGGTGCCACCGCCTCCGCAACGACTATAGTGCAGCTGTGCAAGTACGTCGAAAACGAAATCGTCCACTCGTTACTAAGAATCGTACCTCCATATTTAGCGCCACCTATTAAATACATTGATGATGCCTACAATTTTTGGGGAAAATATGATTTTAGCCACTTTCAGGCTGCGAAACAGTGCCATCTAGTTTTAAGCCTAAAAAGCCCATACATTTCAGGGATACGCTTTCTTGTATGGGCTTTGTCAGTCCCGTATTACAGTGAAACCTGGCAGGCAATTATGGTCGCGCGATAAATGATAAAACATCTGGCCGTCCCTATCGCACTTACTAATAGTGCGATAGGGACGGCGCGTCTATCGCGCGACCATGCTACCCGTGCTGGTTAAGTGAGACCTGGATAAGTGAGAAACCTCTTTAGTTGGGACCCAAGGTGCGGTCCCGACACTTTTGCACCGATTTACCTCTATTAGTGAGACAAAACAGACCTCTATAAGTGAGATTAGTCTTTTCGATTTTATAGTCACATTTCCCTCTATTAGTGAGACAGAGTGTGTATAATGTGTGTGTGTTAATTGTTTGTTAAGAAGTTTATAGGAATTTACCTCTGTATCTGAGATACAGTCAATCTATGACCTCTGTAACTTGGACTTCATTGAAAATCTACTTCCATATTTTTAATAATTCTTAGCCTATCTTTAAATTACGCGATTGATCATTTTTGTGTTCAGGTGAGTTTAAGGGTTTTCTTGGTAATTTTAAGTAATGAAAACTAAAATCTCGATAAGTAACATACTTAAAAATATTAAAAAAAAAATACTTTCATAATATACCTATAAAAGTTTTAAGACACAATGACGTTAGTGTAAATGAGACAAACATTTTATTATGCCTGCCTAACTGAGACCCTGAATAAGTGGAATACCTCTTTAGGTGAGATAAATTTTGTGGTCCCTTGAAGTTTCACTTATCCAGGTTTCATTGTATATCGTTTTTGGTTGTAATAAAACACAGCAATAACTAGCATGAATATATTCAAGTAACAGTGAGTATGGGCCGCTTGAGCGCCTGCCTGGCGCGGCGGCGGCGCTCCTTGCCGCGGCGCGCGCCGGTGGCCTCGCGGAACAGCTGCTCGGATTCCGCCGCCTCCGCCTCGCGCCGCATCCATTGCAGAGCGTGCACGTTGTAGCCGACCGTGTCCTGTCACACATCGTGGAAGCTTCTAATAGTTGTCAAATGTCGTGGCTATGAATATGAATATGAGATGTCGAATATAGTTTATCAACGAATAAATGATTCGATTGACTGGTTTCATTGTTGTAAAATCGAGACATAAAAAGTCTCTGCGTAGGACCAAAGTAATTTTAGCCAGATCAATACCGGATAGTCTTTTTTTGAGGAGGGAGGGCAAAAACAAAAAAATGTCAAATGTGGCGCCCCTTGGACTCGACGAAGTTCGAATTTTGAGCCCCTCTTGGACTTGACGCCAGGGACATGGGCCCCGGCTCGCTCCCCCAGATCCGGGCCTAAGCCAGACTGCCAAGGCATATTATTTAAGATTAAAGTATTTGTGGTCAATTTAATTGATTTAATGGCATAATATTTAAAAAAACCACAAATATATTTTTTACCTAAAAAAGGGATAAAAATTGGGGGGCAAATATGTGGTCCATTTTTGCAATGTTTCACAATGTTTGCATTATTAAATAGAGTGTTAAGCGGTTATATCTGGTAGGCTTGTTCAGTGGATACATGTAGAACTCAACATCATAGTGTAATAATAATGGAAAAAATGGATCAGTTACAATTGCCCCCCAGTCGAGATTTGCCCCGCTCCGCTGTACCTTAGAACAGTCAACTTACTCGCATCTCCGACAGGCGCATCACAGCTTTGGCTTGTATTTGTATGAGCGGCTTGAGCAGCGCTTTGTGTGCCTTCAGCGGCGCGTGGTGAACCTTGAAAACCAAAATTTATTTAACTACATATTAGGCAATCTAAAACAAAACTTGAGATTTCGACTAGGTGAGTTAGCCGATTTCACCGGATGTAACCATTTTTAAGACAAGACCTCAGGGTTACTTCACTACATGCCTAGACGAAACCGAGAATGCATTCAATGGAATAACAGTTGCCAAGCAAAAAATATCCTATATTACAAACTTAGAATTTCATTTCGATTTTTTCTGACTCGGTATAGATTCAGTCGCAAACTATTGCAAGTCAGGAGTAAATTCAAAGAAAGCATTAGTTTACATGACTATGTCATTGTTTAAAGAGTTACTCCATTCTGTTTCGTACCTTAAGCAGGAATATAGCTGTCCGGCAAAGAAGCTCGGTGTTGGCACCACGTTCGAGCATGTTCGGCAACATTCGCACGATCTCGCACGCGGTGTTGAAAGGCAGGAGGAGCAGGGCTTCTTCTAAATCACTGGAACATAAATAAATATTGGTTAATTTGACACCACAGACCAATACAACAAGACGGCCCTTACAGGGCGACTCGCGGTCACCAAGCATACGACAAATCAGGTGTATAAAAGTTTGAACGCGCGCGACACCGATCAGTAGCGCCCAAGTATACGACCCGCTAACAGTGTTCGTGTCCGCTCGGGAAAAAATCTTAAATAATTAAATTTGGTTGCAAACAATGGTCTCTTGCAGCATAAAGTGGTGTGGCAAGTCTTCTAACACTTCCACATATAAAAAAGATGGAATAACATTCCACAGTTAAGTCAAATTAATTATTTTGTTGAATATTGTTTATTATCCGCGGAGTTCATTTATACTGGTCAATATGGTTGTACTGAGCGGCGCCGAGACGCGTCCATCCCTTTTTGCCTAGTTAACAATGCGATATGCTGTCCTTTTCACGTAAGCGACTAGGGATGGGGCCATGTTAGTTTATGTCTGTTGCGGGAACTTCGTACTACCGTTCGTACCATGTGCTACCATTTTATGAAATATAAAAGAAAGCAGATTTGTAATTGTGAATAATTATCTAGAATCTGTAGAGTCTGTAGTGTTATTTAGTTGATTGATTAGTTTGGAATATTTAGTTGGTAATTTAACTTAGTAAACGTAAGTAAAAATGCACAGTTTAATTATTAGTTACTAGAATGATTTTTATTGAGGTGCTATCACAATCATCATCCTCCTTGCGTTATCCCGGCATATATAAAAATAAAATAAAAAAAATAAAAAAAAATTATGTGTGCAAAATTTCAGCTCAATCGGTTAAAAATATCTGCTTTAAAAGTTGCATGATTTCACCCGAATATACTAACATTGCAAGTTAAATAAAAGCTTGCAAAAACGCCTAACTTGCGCATTTCTTACCATTACTTGTAGAAATAATACTTTATAACTAAAGAAATATAAATAAGTTAGAAAAACTGCTATAATATTATAATTTGTTGCAAAACAAATTCACCACAGTACTGGTACCGGTACCATTGTCTATAATAGACATGTCCCATTCCCATCCCTATGGCTAATCGTAAAGGCGCGCCATTATTTGAAACGACCAATGGCAGCACCGTGCGCTCCCGCCTCACCCCGCAAGGATTGGTGATTTGCGTCTCGAACAATATCGCTTGCATTAGGCTTCTAGTGGGGTGTTCTGTGTTTGACACCCAACCTGCTGGAAGGGACTGATGGGACTGCCGCGATACTGCAGCGCATCGGGGATGTTCGCGGGGGCGCATGTGGTATGTTTTAAAGTTACCATGCGCCTGCGGGCTGCATCTTTGGTGTGACGTATACGTGCCAGCTAAAACAACGTCTTGTCAATGATTGCGGACAGGTTTTGCCCTTATGTCGCATTTTGTTGTGGGCTTCATGCACCTGTGGTTGACATAGTGAGGAATAACTATAGATAATGGTTATATTATCATTGTGTCAATCACAGCTGCTTGACTTTTTAATATGTGTTTGTGTTGTTTTTGTATCTTTGTATTTTATTGTAAATTATGAGTTGTGTTACTCGAAATAAATGAATTTTAATTGTATGTCGTTCATATTGTCGGTTAACATGTGCATTGTTAGCGGCTATTAATACCATAGGTGTGGCGATCAAAGGGTTGAGTACTTGCCACTTGGCGCGTATCTTCTTTAGTCTCTAACAAGAAGTCAGTTGTACAGTCAGCTGTAGAGAAGTAGACCCCCTTCCATACAAATTTGTATGCAGGGGGGTCTACTTTTCCCTGCAGCTGACTGTACGTGGCCATGACTAACTGCGGCTGACTGCGGGCTTCGGTGCGTTCCATCTTGTACCCCACATCAACGTACGGACACTATTATCGATACATACCGAGAGGGTTCACGATCCACTGTTTACGATAGGCGTGTCAATTGTTTTTTACCTGGCACGTATCTTCTTCAGAGTCTCCAGCAGGAAGTCTTCTTCGTTGTCACAGTTGTACGCGGCCATGAGTACCAGCGGCTGCACCGGCTGCCCGCGCACTTCAGTGCGTTCCTTCTTGTACGAGACGCCGATGGACAGTCACTGTTATCGATATATATTCGTGGCTTTAAAGAGTATAACGTCAATTGTTTTGTACCTGGCGCGTATCTTCTTTAGAGTCTCCAGCAGGAAGTCTTCTTCGTTGTCACAGTTGTACGCGGCCATGAGTAGCGGCGGCTGCACCGGCTGCCCGCGCACTTCAGTGCGTTGCTTCTTGTACGAGACACCGATAGACAGTTACTGTTATCGATATATTCCACGATAGCCGTGGCTTTAAAGAGTATAACGTCAATTGTTTTGTACCTGGCGCGTATCTTCTTCAGAGTCTCCAGCAAGAAGTCTTCTTCGTTGTCACAGTTGTACGCGGCCATGAGTAGCGGCGGCTGCACCGGCTGACCGCGCGCTTCGGTGCGCTCCTTTTTGTACGCGGCTCCGATGGACAGACACTCCATTATTGAGTCCGCCTGTAGGTAAAGAGAAGATAGAAGAATCAAGGGTTGCAACAGGGCAACTTGGCAACAGAAAATACTTCAAATACTACATTACAATACGATAAAAGTGAAAACACGACCGTAGGGAGTTTTTTATGTAAATCGACATATGTGTTGCGAATTTCCTCTTAGCACGACGTTACAGTACATAATGTTATGACCCTTTTTGTACTTCGCGAACTAATGAGGAAAAAATACTGTAAAATTATATAAAGACCTTTGGTTCTTGTATAAAAATAATGTACACTACCGTAACTGGTACTTACAGCTTTTTCAGCTCCTATGGTTTTCTTTGTTGGCATCGCGAGGCCCGGTAGACCTGGTACAGGTGCCTGCAAAAAAAGGACATTCATAAAACTATCCCGTAATTTTCGAAAGTTATCTAACAACGCAACATGTTTCCAACAATGAAATAGGCATTAAAAAAAGGAAATATTTCGTCTACACTGTTCCAAAGTATGGAAACTAGGGGCGAATCTGGTTTTGTTTTTGTTTCATATTTGACGAGCCCCATCTCTTGGTTTTCGGTGTCACTTAAAATGAAAATAACGCCGATGCGAGACTCGCGAAGCGTTTTCGGAGCCACACGTCAGACAACCAAACATCGACCTTCAAATCAAGCTAGAATAGACATCTGAAAGTCGCTACTGTCGCTAGCAGACGTCATTTTAGTTCCCTGATATACCTAAACGGGCTGGCCAAGAAATTGGTCTAAGGCGACAGCGGCCATAGGTCCGAACGGAAAGTCCCATCGTTTTGTCTCGCTCCCACCTATGGCCGTCACTCGGCGCTGTCGCATTGTTGTTGAGGGCGGGCCGTAAGAGTACATACATGTGTTTCCCCTGTAGCAAGCCCCTCCTCCTGCTCATCGGTGTCGCCCAGCACTAGCGGCTCATCTGTGCGTGTGTATAATCGCAAGGCGTTCTCTGACCCGCACGAGGCCACGTGTAAACCACCCGCACCGACGGCCAGCGCGTGACATGACCCTGCGTGACCCTGGAAATAAACAAATATGGGTGAATCCACGTAAAAGTAACGTGAGTCACGACTTCATCGAGTATTTATTTGAACTACAGCAGCAAATGAAAGGATCTATGCATATATGTATCTGGAAAGTAACACTTATTTATAGATAGATTATCATTTGAACTTGCATCGTGAATAAATGGAACATGCCATAAAATCGTGACTCATGTTACTCTTTGTCGCGGATTCTAACATCGACAACTACTCACAAAATCTCGAATCTTTAAAAAATGGTCATGCTTTGATAAGCAGCCATTGAGATGAATTTGAAGCAGGATATGAGTAAATACCTAACACTTATCTTCCCATCCTTCGGATAAGAAATAAATGCGTGCTGGGAACGAACTAAAGAGTCGTTGTGCGCAAGAGATCGACTTGTGTGGCAATCTCAAGTTCATGCCCCAGATCTTGACGTTTCTCTCGTCCGAAGTCATATAAAGCGATACTACACTACTAGTACAGATGTAGTGCGAAAAGTTTTGCCTTCATATTGTTACGGAAACGTACGAACGTGTCATGCTATTTCAGTCAGTCTCAGTACAAGATGTACTGACATTAACTGAACTAGCATGACAAATACGAACGTTTCCGGAAAAATACGAAGGAAACCCTTTTCGCACAATCTTCAACGAGGTAATAGCATGAATTACTTACTTGTAGTGTGATAATACTGATAATATTATCATATGAATCCACATCCCATTGCTTCACCTTCCCATCTTTAGACGCAGTGAAGAAATAGTGCGTGCTGGGAACGAATTGGAGTGACGTCACAGAGTCGTTGTGCGCAAAGATGGACTTGTGACAGTCTCCGAAGTCCATGCCCCAGATCTTGATGTTTCTATCGTCCGATTTCGTATAAAGCTATACTATACAATCTTCAATGAGGTAATAGCATGAAATACTTACTTGTAGTGTGATAATATTGTCATATGAATCCGCATCCCATTGCTTCACTTTCCCATCTTTAGACGCAGTGAAGAAATAGTGCGTGCTAGGAACAAACTGGAGTGACGTCACAGAGTCGTTGTGCGCAAAGATGGACTTGTGACAGTCTCCGAAGTCCATGCCCCAGATCTTGATGTTTCTATCGTCCGATTTCGTATAAAGCTATACTATACAATCTTCAATGAGGTAATAGCATGAAATACTTACTTGTAGTGTGATAATATTGTCATATGAATCCGCATCCCATTGCTTCACTTTCCCATCTTTAGACGCAGTGAAGAAATAGTGCGTGCTAGGAACAAACTGGAGTGACGTCACAGAGTCGTTGTGCGCAAAGATGGACTTGTGACAGTCTCCGAAGTCCATGCCCCAGATCTTGATGTTTCTATCGTCCGATGTCGTATAAAGCTATACTATGGACTGTATCGTTAATTATAGGGACAAAACAATCCTCGTCTAAATGTTGACATGTGCATAATTTTGTATTATTATGGTCCGAGAGTATGATCTGAAGGTATTGGTAAGTACTTTGTGATATAAGAAGGTCTGATATTTTTTTTATTTTAGGGACTTTATGGTACTTTCATTAAGGTCTAGCAAATACATTTCGGACAACCCCTAATCTGGCTTAATTTGAGAATATCTCAAAGACTCTTTGTACGATTTCGACAAACAAAGGTTAATATGCTGCCTAAATATATTTTTTAAGAGTCCTCTTCATGGTTGTTCAATTGGGTACTTGCAGAATAAATGCGGTGAATTTATATAATTAAAAAAAAACGCATTTTTGAGCAACGTTCCGGATTGCCGTAAATGTTTGATACAAGCAGGATGAGAGAAATAGATAAAAACAATTAGGCATAGGCCATGTCTAATAGACATTCATGGTGTTTGAACAGTGCCTAAACCAGATCGATATAAACAGTGTATTATAGTTAAATTCGACATCAAAGTCGGAGTTAGCGTAAGCGCCATGCCACATTTTCTAAATGGCCGCCATACACAGATAATGAACTTTATTTTTTAAAAATAACAGTGGCTAGACTATGTCTAGATATTCTGCTTTGTGGATCATGTGTCGTTGAGGTTCGCACTGTACAATTTTTTTTCGCAATTGTGTCGTCTTGTACGCACTTTGTGAATTTTCTAGTAGCATTTGTCCGAAATCGTAATTGGTACTCGGGAGGATTAAGTCAATGCTGTCTAAACCACATGCTTTACATCGAGTTTCTAGGACAAAATGCGTACCTTATTATGTGCCTTATTAAGCCCATGTCTTGTTACAAGAAAAAAATATAATAGCAAATAAATACGGCTACTCAAAGTTGTCTCCATATTTAACGATACAGTCTTTAAGCAATCTTCAATGAGGTAATAGCATGAAATACTTACTTGTAGTGTGATAATATTGTCATATGAATCCGCATCCCATTGCTTCACCTTCCCCATCCTTCGACGCAGTGAAGAAATAGTGCGTGCTGGGAACGAATTGGAGTGACGTCACAGAGTCGTTGTGCGCAAAGATGGACTTGTGGCAGTCTCCAAAGTCCATGCCCTAGATCTTGACGTTTCTATCGTCCGATGTCGTATAAAGCTATACTAAGCAATCTTCAATGAGGTAATAGCATGAAATACTTACTTGTAGTGTGATAATATTGTCATATGAATCCGCATCCCATTGCTTCACCTTCCCATCTTTAGACGCAGTGAAGAAATAGTGCGTGCTGGGAACGAATTGGAGTGACGTCACAGAGTCGTTGTGCGCAAAGATGGACTTGTGGCAGTCTCCGAAGTCCATGCCCCAGATCTTGACGTTTCGGTCGGAGGAGCCTGTGGCGATGATGTTGGAATCGTAGCTGATGTCCAGAGCGTGGACTGGCAGCTTGTGGCCGTAGAGTTGTAGGTAGAACTGGAAGAAAAGTGAAGTTAAAGAATGGTACTGTTTTTTAGTTATTATGCAGTCAGTTTTGTAACGACGACGAATATAGAACAGAAAACAATATCACATCGTTATCCATGATTCGGTAAGGGCCAGTTGCATCAACCACATTTGACAGACACATCATCGTCACTCAGCAGATGTCTATGAAACTTCCCATGCAATAAAATTTAACGAACGCTTTAACGGCGACAGAAGGTTTGATGCAACCGGCCCTACGTAAATTATTTGCATTTACCGCGTACTTAATTAACTTGTAGCTTAAGTCGACAAGATTTGTGTACGCCGTAAACTGATCAAGTAATCACACAACATTATATCTGGTGCCGTAGCCGAATGGCATTTCTGCGACGCGAAACGAAAACGAAACGCAACGAAAGGTAGTCTGGCTCTGTCGCGCCGATATGCAAGAGCGATAGAGATAGATATCTACGAGCGTATCGTTTCGTGAGCGTTTGTGCCATTCGGTTACGTACCCTGTTAAGTTCATATAAAAACAAGAAGAGCGTACACCCATCTTAAAGGCCGGCAACGCACCTCCAACACTTCTGGTGTTTCGGGTGTCCATGGGCGGCAGTGATCGCTTACCATCAGACCTAGTCAATCGCGACCTGTCTGCTCCTTTTTCTCCTATCCCATAAAAAAGGTACATACCTTAAATGTGTCAACGAAGAATATTTTGACGGTGGAATCCATGAGCGCCACCGCAATGAACTTGAAGTTCGGACTGATCTTGACTGCAGTCACCGCCTCTTCCAGTTCCAACGTTCTTGTGTGGAGTAACGAAAGAACCTGAAATTAAAACAACAATGTAGATTATCTTAATTAAAAAATCCATACTAATATTATAAATGTGAAAGTGTGTGTGTCCGTTTGTTTGTCCGTCTTTCACGGCAAAACGGAGCGACGAATTGAAGTGTTTTTTTAAGTGGAGATAGTTGAAGGAATGGAGAGTGACATAGGCTACTCAAGGATTGTCACTTACTACGATCCTAACATACTTACCTCTTTCACTTTCATAACAATCGATTCATTCAATCAATTAGCTTACATTAATAAAAAGAAATAAAAAAAATATTTAATAAAATAATTTACACATTGCACATTTGCACATTGAAATTTTTTCCTCAGTCACCCGTTGACCACGAACGCTGTAAAGAGTTCGAAACGTCGGGATGAGTTTTAAATTCATTATACGCGATTTAATCCGTTTCCATAGTTTTATTTCATAAAATAATTCGATTATTTCCCTACTTCGTTATATTTTTAAAGTTGTTTATTATAAAACAATACGTACTTTGGCTTTAGATTCTCCCGTGGGATCCGGTATCAGCTCGAACTGCCAAAACTTCACAGTCTTGTCAGCTCCGCCGGAAACACAGCCTCTCTGGAAAGGAACAATGCTTATTAATCTCATTATTTTATTGCTTTAAAATTCGTTTAGTTCGGGAGCAAAACTTCAATGACCGTGCCAATGGCCGTATCCTAGATGTGATAGATATAATATGTGCGCTAACTGTCCAGTAATCGACTTTAATAAGATGGCATTACTGCCGGCGTTACAATAGAGTTGGTCAGATGTATTGTAAGTATTATACAAGGACAAGTGGCGTACTAGAAGAGAGGCCTATGCTCAGAAGTGGGCGATAAAGGGCTGATATGATGATGATGATGATTGTAAGTATAAACGTAAGAGGGCTTTGGTCTTTCTTTGTGTCTTTGGCGTTTGGTATCCAAATTAACGAGTCTATTACTACTCCCATTCCGATACTAAGGGCCGGTTGCATATTGTATGGGTAGTTCCATAGACGTCTGCTGCGTGACGATGATGTGTCTGTCAAATGTGGTTGATGCAACTGGTCTTAATATCCGAAAGTATACATACATACATACATACATACAATCACGCCTGTATCCCATAAAGGGGTAGGCAGAGCACATGAAACAACTAAAGCTTCGGGGCCACTCTTGGCAAATAAAGGGTTAAAAGAAAACGAAACTGTGGCATTTCAGTGACAGGTTGCCAGCCTCTCGCCTACACCACAATTTAACCCATATCCCATAGTCGCCTTCTACGACACCCACGGGAAAAAAGGGGGTGGTGAAATTCTTAACCCGTCACCACACAGGCAATGGAAGGAACAATGCTTATTAATCTCATTATTTTATTGCTTTAAAATTCGTTTAGTTAAGGAGCAAAACTTCTATGACCGTGCCAATGGCCGTATCCTAGATATAATATGTGCGCTAACTGTCCAGTAATCGACTTTAATAAGATGGCAGTACTGCCGGCGTTACAATAGAGTTGGTCAGATGTATTGTAAGTATAAACGTAAGAGGGCTTTGGTCTTTATTTGTGTCTTTGGCGTTTGGTATCCAAATTAACGAGTCTATTACTACTCCCATTCCGATACTAAGGGCCGGCTGCATCAAACCGTCTACCGTTAAAGTGTTCGTTACATTTTATTGTATGGGAAGTTCCATAGACGTCTGCTGCGTGATGATGATGTGTCTGTCAAATGTGGTTGATGCAACTGGTCCTAATACTCCGAAAGTATATTACTCGAATTAGGTACTACCTACACAATAATATTACGGTTCATACCGAGTCAGGCGTCATGGCGATACTAGAACACTCGCCCTGATGCGCAGGGACTGTCTCTATGACCGCCCCGGCGCCCACGTCGAGTATAAGCAAGGAGCCGTCAGCGCAGCCCGCGGCCGCGTGGCGGTCGCCCGGCAGGAACGTGAGGCTTGTGGGCCGCCCTGATGTTAGGGGGATAGTGCGGAGGCAGGACTGGTTTGGTCTGAAAAAAAAAAACAATTAATTTATGCCATTGGGACCATGGCTGTACTTTCAACTTGGATGATGCGTCTAGTTCAATTGTGGTTCAATCAATCAATCAATCAATTATTTATTCGTGATAACTACAAAATACACAATAAGAAAACAGAAACAGCAAATAAAAGAAATTAAACATATAAGTTACCACGAAATGGTCCCGACTCAGCATAAAATGCTAACCCAAGGGTCAGCGCTGGTCTTCCGTCGGGACCATTTTGTTGGTCACGAACGCAGCTGTACGACGCGGACCCGTGACATAGTGCAGCGCAATGTTTATAACTAATGCACCAGAATTGATGTTCCACTTACTTTGCGGCGAAATTTAGCAACATTCAAGGAACTGTTTTAAAGAGAACACAAAGTACCTGAAATCGTAGCTATTTTTGAAATAAAATTATGATGTATGGAAAAGTAACGACGTAACATCTGACGGCCCTATTTGACACCATATAAAATGAGGGCAGTACCAGTCATGCACGTAGCAAATATATTTCTGGGAGTTTGACGTTATCCGATATATGATTGTTAACTTGGCTAGGCTCTCATGTACTTTGAATTATACTGAACTAAAGTAATAGCTGAATGTCTAAATTGGTTTCATTGGATTGGAGCATGATAATCGAAAAATAATGAAAATACCTGTTCCACAATTTGATGGAATCAGCCGACGCGGACAGAACGGCTAAGTTATCGGAGCTGATGGCCACACAGCGCGGCTCCTTCTGGTGGCCGGGCATTCTTATCTCTTTAAGACATTTCACTGGAACAATGTGTTTAATATTTAGTAAGGTTAGTGCCAAGTTTAGGAGGTCAACAGCTTTTTACGTAAAGAAGTAATCAAGTAATTTATTTGCTTTCATGTAGTACATTGGGTCTTATACAATAAAAGTTTCATACATGAGCCCCGTAAGGGCATGGCAATTCTTAAAAGTAACTTATACTAACTTACACTAATATTTTTGTTTTACACTAGGTAACTACTATAACATGCTTATTATTATCTATAGTTGATCATTTAAGTATTCTTTCACAGAGTAGTACGTTTTAGTTACTAGTAGTTTTTTAATTTATTTACAAATATATTAAATTTTACTTCTTTTTTAACATCTTCAGGTAATTTATGGCCAGACGAGTGTAGTTTTAATCGAGAGGGAGTAGATCAGTCTTGCTCTGCCACACCTTTGTCAACCTCTCAAACGTCATGTGTGGTAGCTACACAAACATCTTTCATCCTTGGTTCGTACTTATCAGAAAACTGTGAATGTTTACCTTCATCCTCCTCAGGCTTGAGACTGTAGTTCAACAAAGTTGTTAGCGAGAGTATTATTATTTGGTATTGTGGGCCTTTGTGCGTCACGTCGACCAGTAGCGATCTATTGTGACGGCCCTTTAGCGAGAGTAACACCAACACGCAGCTCCCCCGTAACGCCAAGCAGTAACGTGTTGAACTTGAGCTTGGCGCTCAGTTTGATGCAGGCCAGCCACCTTACTTCATCTTGTACCATACATATTACTATCAGGAAATAAATGCTTACCTTCATCTTCTTCTTGCTTGACACTGTGTAGTTCAACAGAGTTGTTAGCGAGAGTAACACCAACACGCAGCTCCCCCGTAACGCCAAGCAGTAACGTGTTGAACTTGAGCTTGGCGCTCAGTTTGATGCAGGCCAGCCACCTTACTTCATCTTGTACCATACATATTACTATCAGGAAATAAATGCTTACCTTCATCTTCTTCTTGCTTGAGACTGTGTAGTTCAACAGAGTTGTTAGCGAGAGTAACACCCACACGCAGCTCCCCCGTAACGCCAAGCAGTAACGTGTTGGACTTGAGCTTCGCGCTCAGTTTTATGGAAGTGAGCCGCCGCACTTCGTCAGTTAGCGTCAGGAATTCCACCACGTCGGGTGTGTCGGCGGGTACTTCACCAGTCTCCTTTTGTTTTCTAAAAATATATTGAGATTATAAAACGATATGAATTTGCGTGATAGACGAATTTTTACTGTTTGCACTTATCATTCAATGGTTTAACTAACGTTTTTACCGCCAAAGACAATGACATTTACTAAATATTCATTAACATTTAGTAAAGTTGACAAACCTCTAATCATCATTTGTCCCTTTTCATACCAATACGTCGGAAAGGAAGAAACCTTGCAAAAGGGACTATCTAAGTTTGCCTATATAAATAAAGACAAGTATTACTATGGTGTAGGGAAATCTAGGTCAAAACTGTAGCAACCACCCCACAATCTAAAACACCTTTGCAATGAACAAATCTCTACAAGAACTATATTTATACTCACATTAACTTTTTCCTCTGCTTTTTTATCCTTTTACTCATCCTTTGCTTAGCCTCTTCATCAGTACAGAAGGAGAATATTTCCAACAGAGAATCGGTCCCGTAACACGCCAATATGCTCTGTCCAAGATCAGTGGTGAGGCCTACCACGCGCCCTTTACCGCCGCGCATTAGGGTGCCCACTTGGTGACATTGTAATACCTGAATGAACAAGATGAATGAGTAATATTTCTATATCAGCCTTTTGCCTCACCAATTTTTATCAGATGTGGCTAAACCCCAGAGGTTTACAATAGTGGCACTTTTGTAAACGTAATTTAAGAAAAAACTTACAGTAAATTAAAAAAAGAAAAAAATCTTAAACTTTTGTATAAGTGTATTTAAAAAAAACATGTATACTTCCACATTTGTAATGTTTTATTGCTTTCTATTTATAAGTTTGGCTTTGTACAACCCAAAAACATATTTCACATTTCATGTATTCTAATACTTATTATGTAGGTATGTACTAGATTCACTTACTGAGCTATCTTCCAAGTTGTCTGTTTCCTCCAGCTTGACAATCTCCATCTGCCTGATGAGCTTGTCCTCCTCCTTAACATCAGATGTCCAATTGAGCTTCCACACCCGTAGTTCTTGGTCCATGCTGCCTGTCACCAGGTATCTCTCCTCTTTCATTAGAACAGCTGACCACACCTAGGAATTATTTAAAATATTATAAACACATTTTGAAGTTTATAAAAGTCCAAAAACTCAAAAATACTCAGTATCATTTGATATATTAAAAGAGGGAAATAACTTATCACTATTTAGAAAAATATAGTTCATATGTTACCAAAACAAAGCTGAATATATTTATTTTGTCTACCCGTGACCACAAATATTGTGATGTTCGAAAAGTCGGGCCAAAAATATAAATGTAAATCTATGCCTGCTACGCCGCGGTCCCAGGTTAAAATCCCGGTAAGGGCATTTATTTGTGTGATGAGTTCAGATATTTGTTCCTGAGTCATGGATGTTTTTTATCTATATAAGTATTTGTATATTATATAAATCGTTGTCCGAGTACCTGCAGCACAAGCCTTCTTGAGCTTATGGTGGGACTCAATCAATCTGTGTAAGAATGTCCCATAATATTTATTTATTTTTTTTTATTTTATTAAGTGTTTACGCAATTAAGTTCAGTTTACTTCTAAAATTATAAAGCTGAATATGTTAAAATAAAATATCAAGTATCAATAGCAACATAATCTTAGAGGTCTGTAAGCCAAGTCAAGTTTCAGTTTACTCAACATATTTGTTTGATATTCACCACAGCTACGCATATACAGAGCCTTAAAAAGTGATATAGATTTGTGATATAGATGATAAAAAAATCTTATGTTTATACCTCCATTTGATGTCCCCCTAAAGTCTTAAAGCAGTGTTTAGTTTCAATATCCCAGAACTTGACAAAAGTGTCCTTTGATGAGCTCACAATACAATTCTTCCCATTAATGAATAGAACACTAGTTATAGCACCTTTGTGGCCGCTGAATCTTGCAATACCAGTTTCTGATACTACATCCCAAAGAATCACTTCTGTATCCTGTTTAAGAAAAAAAAAAACAACATTGTCAATGTAATGTTAAATTAAAACTTTATCACAATTTTAATTTCCATATACATACATTTCTTGGGTCTGAAATCTTATTGCAGCATTAATAATTAATATGGGTTGACATCCTTATTTTACAGAACCAGTAAAATATTTAATTACTTTTATTTTTTAGTACTAAAGAACAATAAGATAAGTGTTTAGACAGTGTTTCATTTCCTTCATGTATTATTTTTATAATGAACAAAATACCTTAGATCCAGACACCAGCCGGTGCCCTTGTTCGTCATACTGTAAGCAAGTCACAGCAGACTTGTGACCAGCAAACTGGCAAACAATCTCGTTGTTAACGAGCTCGAACACGCTGATGTTGCCGTCCACGTAGCCTACCGCCATATGGTTGCCCGTCGGGCTCGCTGCGATCTGAGACACTACAACATTTTCCCCAGAGAGCACTTGTGCCTAGAAGTTAAAAATTATATCTATTTTAAAAAACTTTGCAATGTTACCTAGGTATAGGTATATATCATTATAATTTCCGTTAATTGCTAGTAATTCACGAATGAAGTTATATAGTTTATCTTACCTTTTCTCCAAGTCTCATGTCCCAAATAATAACATGCTCACATGCACCTACTGCTACATATCGTCCGCTTACTCCATTTAAAGATACATGTGTACAATTACAGTCAGCACTAGCGATTATGTTGAAAGTGCCGCTGGGCGCATAACGTAAATATTGCTTCGTAAGACCCATATTTTAAATCAATTTAATACAAGAATAACCTAACCATGCTTATTTTGTTTACGATTTTGCGCAAGGTATGGTATGCATGCTGTCATTACTGTCATTTAATTTTGACGTATAGCTTCTGTTCTACGCAGTATATTTTGGGCAGCATGATCAATAAATCTATTTTTAGAAAATTGGATAGGATACCAATTTATGAACATTAATCACTTCATTGAGATTAATAAAAATGGTTTTCAAATTTTAATTGTAGTTTATTAACATGGAACCATAGATATGTCCAGAGAGTTTAAATTATAAAATCGTTCATACGTGTTTTCCTATTCCTAATCTGTGGTGTCCCGCATGGATGTCAATTTATAAATTCTGTCCTCATTTTATTTTTCCAAAATTTAAGGAAATCGGAAGCCGATCTATTGTCTAAATAAAGGATAAACTGCACTAATTCTCGTTTTTAAAGTAATTTCTATTTTTGCTTTACTGTACAAGGCCACCAGGTTATTATGTTACTCAACAAAACCAGGTTTATTGTTTTTCTTGTTGCTCCTTCGTGACGTCCCCTATCAATTTGTGCTTATTGATACTGGCCGCCAGTCGCTAATTGAAGTCGTCTGTGTGATGTTGTAGGTTGGTGGGTCACACGAATCGGTCGCGGAAGAGCAATATGGAGGGTAACTCCACGTCAGATATCGTTATCCTTAGCGGCAATTCGCACCCGGAGCTCGCCGATCTCATCGCCAAGTAAGTGTGGTAGTAAAAGTACTATTTTTCCCTAATTAAAAAAATCTAAAATGTTAAGAGGTTAGCCTAGTCAAGTAGTCATGGCCATGTTATTTGGGCAATTACCTGTTAGATACTTCTCTGTAATCAAATAAGAGTATGTCAAATAGTGTTTATTACTTTATTCAGCCGCCTGGGTGTTCGCAAGGGAGGATGTTCAGTGTATCATAAAACTAATAGAGAGACCATAGTGGAGATTGGAGATTCTATCCGTGGAAAGAACATCTACATAGTCCAGACTGGGACAAAGTAAGTACACATATTTACATAATTAAATTACAATTTATTCATGTAATCATTTCAATAAAATATATAAGATTAGATCAATTACTAACATAGAGCTGTATTATAGCTACTATATGCTATATGAAATGGTTTATTGACTGGTTGTTATGGCTACTGAGGAAATTGCCTTGTCTAGCTCATTCTAATTGAGTAATTTATGCATTTGCATATTGTGTAGTTCAAATATTCAGAAGTTGTTCATGTTATTGGTTCTTTATACTCAGTTTTGAACTTCACTGCTATTTGCTAATTGAATGAAATACTAGAGTAACCATATTTTTCTTTTCAGGGATGTCAACAACAATATAATGGAACTATTGATCATGGCATACGCCTGCAAAACATCTTCAGCCCGATCCATTGTTGGTGTTATTCCATACCTTCCATACAGCAAACAGTGCAAGATGAGGAAACGTGGCAGCATCGTGACCAAGCTGCTCGCCAAAATGATGTGCAAGTCTGGTCTGACTCACATCATAACCATGGATCTGCATCAGAAGGAAATCCAAGGGTTTTACGAGTGCCCAGTTGATAATTTGAGGGCATCGCCCTTCTTGCTTCAGTATATTCAAGAGAGTGTAAGTTGGCTGCCATACAGAATTTAACAGTTAAACAACATTTTTGATTATTTACTGCCCATTCTTAGAACAAATTAATTTATCCTCATAGAAAATAATTTAATTTGTATTTTTAGTAGACACACTACTATAAGCCATAAGCCTTTGGTAATTGTGTCATATACTTGAAAATTTCGACCCTTGCCACCATGTCCGGAATGCGGAGTGGTTTAAGGCATCTGTCGCGATAACAGAGGACGACGCTGGTTCAAATCTAGCTTTGAACACTTGGAGGCCTTGGTCACTTTTTCTTTGATGACATTTATTTCAGTTTATTTCCTGCCCAGTTAAGTCATAATTTTGGTCAAAATTGTAAAATTATAATAGCCATACAGTGGCCCATTGTGATTGATGCGATCCCAAATTAAATCTACCCCTTCTCCATTTCTTGGATATGCCTAGCAGGCTAAGACACATAACGAGCTATGTAAAAAAAAACAGGGCATAAAGACAGGGATAATTTTTGATGACAAGCTTTTTTGTGCTTCAGATCCCAGACTACCGCAACTCAGTGATAGTGGCTCGCAACCCTGGCTCTGCTAAAAAGGCAACATCATATGCAGAGCGACTTCGTCTTGCTATTGCAGTCATACACGGAGAGCAAAAAGAGGCGGAGAGTGATGAAGTGGATGGACGATATTCACCACCATGTTTACAGAGGTAAGGCCACTGCAAAGAAAACATGATCTCTCTTATGAATGAAATTCTACCCAAAACTCTTTAATATTTTTCAAGGCTTTATTTGATTACAAGGTTTTTCAATTGATTTGATGATAACATTTTTCTTTAAATACATCTAATTCACTAACCTTAAATTAGAATCTGGACAGTAAATATTATAAATAGTACTAGAAGAGGTTTTTAACCATTTGAGTTCTATTACTTCTATTCCAGGACTTGAAATTAGTTAGCCAAAAAACTTCCGTTTATATTTATCCCAGTTGCAATATGATTGATATTATTATATGTTATTTTCTGATAACAGTGATTACTACTAGTTCTTAGTAACTAAGTTAGTTTTATTCTATTATGTTGATTCAAGTAAAAAAGTGATAACCATTTTAAAACCTTATGGCTATAAGATAAGGTCTGCCAATAAAGTATGTCTACAAAGTCTGTTGCTTATTAGTACAACAAGCAGCCAAAACAATAATTAATTGCGTTGTCGGGCGTCAGGTTGTCGCAGCGACGTACGCATAGCTACTACAACCGGTATTCTGCTTGTGTTTGCATTATTTTATCTGATTGCTTTATTTCCTGCGTGTTTAAAATTTTTTAAACTAATGACTTGCTCCTTGCCATACTATACTAAGTTTCCTGGTATTGATTAACGCCACAATTTAAACTGATTTAGTTGTGAATGATTACATTATTGAACCATTTTAGTTTAATCTTAAATATTGTCCTCACTAATTTTCGATAGTGACATTAGTAACAAGCAATTTGAGTCCCAAATAAGGATCTTTTCATATATATCGACTAGAAATCGACAAAAGCCGATCGAAAAAGTTTACTTTGTAACAAAAGCTAATTTGGCGATTTCATGAAGTCGATATGTCCGGGTAAATACTTAATAAATTCATTAGTTTCAAAACATTGCACAAAATCATGTCCCCTGGTAATGAAGGTGTGTGACTCTGTAAGCCAAGAACCAAACCAGGCGTAAATCGTCGCGAAGCAAATTTCTCGCTCGGCAAACTGCTAATATAGACGCGTGAAAAATGCCTCGCGACTGCTCGCTCTGTGTGAACTCGGCTAATCTAATTGAAATGTTTCAGCGTGGATAGGTCGCGCACAATGGACGTGAGCGTGGGCGTGCCGGTGCATCCGGCCAAGGAGAAGCCTCCCATCAACGTGGTCGGCGATGTTGGCGGCAGAATAGCCATCATGGTGGTCAGTAGTTAACTATTACTATAAAAAATACGTGAAAAGTGGAAGATTCTTCTAAAAGCTCTATGTCCCTAGTGAGGGATAACGGGATCACATCATCATCATCATCATAAAAAAATCATAAAACTTGCTAGCTTGATCTTCATCTTGCCATCTCTGTCTGGAGATAAATTACATTAAGGGCCGGTTGCACCAAACCGTCTGTCACTGTTAAAGCATTCGTTAAATTTTATTGTATGGGAAGGTCCATAGACCTCAGCTGGCGTGACGATGACGTGTCTGTCAAATGTGGTTGATGCAACTGGCCCTAAGTACCTAAAAGTTGACACTGATGTAATTTACATCATCAACCGATTGGTGAACCTTTTATTTTCGATTTTCACTTACAGATATAAAGTGCCCATTGAACCCCGCGTCTTTTTCTCCACGAAATAGTCTGTGTTTGTCGCGAAATTCGCGATTCAATACCGCATCGTTTGTTGCATTGTATCGATAGACGCATACGCATGCATTCCTTTTTGCGTTGACAGCGCGTTAAAAAACGCAGCATGAATATTCAGTAAAATATATGTTTGCAAAGGTTCACGAGCTGCGTCATATAACGTAACCCTAAAATTCTTCTTCAGGATGACATGATCGACGACGTGGCATCATTCGTAGCCGCAGCCGAGGTGCTCAAAGAGTGCGGCGCATACAAAATCTACGTCCTCGCCACACACGGCCTGCTCTCGTCCGACGCGCCGCGCCTCATCGAGGACTCGCCCATCGACGAGGTGGTGGTCACCAACACCGTCCCGCACGAGCTCCAGAAGATGCAGTGCCACAAGATCAAAACCATCGACATATCCGTTCTCATCAGCGAAGCCATCCGTCGCATACACAACAAGGAATCCATGTCCTACCTATTCAAAAATGTCACCCTCGAAGACTAACTTTCATATTCCATATTATTAAGTATTATTTTTTAAAGTATTGTGTCCTTATTTAGATTGTGTCATCAGTATAACTCCAATTTGTATTATACGAGAGTATTGTAGAGGTATTTTTATAGGGCTAATATAAACCACATTTTCTCGCCTGTTATATATTTATGGTATTATTGTTTTGTATTTTACTGTATGTATTATCATTTCGTATTGTTAATGGAGTTGTAATTAAGTATTGTTATTGTTTGGATAGTTACATTAAATAGGTACATTATATTTTGTGTTAACCCTTTTCTGGAAGCAATGCGCCAATAGGATTTCAATCTTAGCAATCGGAGTTAAAGTTCAAATTAGATTGGACTTTTGAAATATTTTACATATTTTCAAATGTATGATCAAAACTGGATTCATTGTAATATAGAGCGAATCATTCACGAGGACGCGTGCGTTGGTTCATATTGTCATACCGTCAAAGGTTTGATTTGACGAATTCGCACGTCATCGTTAATGTCACGACCTGTATATTTGATGGGAAAAGGGTTAAAAATTATAATTGGTGCATCTAAAAACTACAATGTTTCATTTGGGACTGAGACTCAGTCAATAGTTTTAATTTAAAATTGGACCTTACAGTTCTGTGATTCAAAGTTTTTCACACTGTGATTATAAAGATGTTCAAATCACGCAATAAACTTTGTATGTTTTGTATTACAAAACAATTTGATAATGATGAATTTTATGTAAATGTTTATCTTAAAAACTATATGTCTAAATTAACTAATGGCCATGAATAAGATCAAAAATATCTGCACCTGAGTAGAACAAGTTCCAGTAAGCATCACATACTGGTATCGCTTTTACAAATGATGGCCTGTAGATAAGAGTATAAACTAACTGTATAATAGATTTAAGACAAAATGTATTGTTTTGTTAGAATATAATGTAAAATAAAGTGTCTGCGGCATTACTTTGGTTCTTTTCTTGTTTTAGAAGACTGTATTTAGTAGTTGTCACTTGTGACCGTAAACACTTACTCTGGATCACTCTGGATCCACGTATGTCATGTCAACGTAGCCTACTGGCGATATTGCAAAGAGTAAGTGCGTTTTCACATTATCCGATCCGATATCGGATGTCGGACCGATATCCCATACATTACAGGCGCCATCTTGGATTTTTACTATTGAAATCCTTCCGACATCCGATATCGGATCGGATAATGTGAAAGCGGACTAAGGTGTTGTCTTCCCTTACCATACCTACCTACAGTAGTATTCATATTTCACATAAGTGTGAGCGAGAAAGAGCTTTTATCTTCTCGCTCTCGGCCAGGCACCGTGTGCAAGCAAGTTCTCGAACTGTTTAAGAAAATGAATAAAACACTAAAAATATCTATCAAATGTCACTGTCATTTTGACAAAACAATTCCGAAATAACCTCTACATATTAGTGTTTTTCTTTCAGAAATTACATAAAAATATGAATATAACTTATATAATTTAATTGTTTTTGAAATAGTTATAACTACGTTTATCTTACACAGACAGTTGTTAAGTATAGTGATAAAATTATAAAAATGAAGTTCTTGCGGCATTTACGTATGTTAAAAAATTACGAACAACACAAACGATTTTACAGTAGTGGTAGAAATATCTTAAAACTCAATGAAAGGGGCATGTTTAACGATCTATTTCCCAATACCGCAGCGTAAGTATTACTTTAAGAATCACCACAAAATGCCCAATTTTCATTTCCACTTTGGGCTGAACCTAGTTGAGTGGCATGTAGCTAACTTTTAGTTGCTTAAATGAATGGTTTACAATAAACGCATCTCTTGATTTAGGAATGACATAATAAATCTGCTCAACAAAGCCCCTCAGTGTGTGTATGCTGGGTTTGACCCAACGGCCAACAGTCTTCATGTTGGCAATCTACTTGTCATCATAAATCTTCTACACTGGCAGAGAGGAGGACACAATGTTATTGCTCTGGTGAGTATTTCTTTACCAAGCATTTTAACATAAATACAATTCTCATAAAAAAATTAAATTATTTTATGTCAGCACCATTAGCACCAGATAAGTGGTGATAGCCAAACTGCCTAAATATTTTGCAGCACATAAATTTGGTGAATACTACCTGCTCTACCATGTCCATTATTGACTGACTTAAAAAATGTTGATTATTTAGGAAATTGCTTTCTTTATCTAATTACTAAATATGAAAGAATATGAACTGTTATATTCAATCCAGGCATTCATGTTGAGGACTTAAGAAATCTATGGACCTTATTCTTTTGGTTGAAGCTGATGTCAACAAGTAATCATTCACATATACTTCCCTCATCTGTATTCTCGGTCGAATACAATCTGGGTGTATTCAAGTCAAGAGTGAATAAGCTATTACTGAACCAGTGAGCTACAACTTCGGCCTTGTTGTCACTTTCCATCAGGTGCGACTAAGGTCAATCACTGGCCAGTTTATAATAAATATTTGGGCGACCGGAACTTCGCTCGTTTCTATTTTATAATATCAAGTGTTTAGATAAAAAAAAAACACTTATAAATACAAAAAAAAATTAAAACATAAACTTAATTTCTGGCCGGGATTCGAAACCCTGACACCTGCGATCTGTCTGCGAACATTAGACTGACCTCGTACGACTGAGCTACGCGGAGCCGACGAGCGGTCGCGGTCAGCGAAATTAACAACCATATTTTACGTTTACTAACGCGAAAGAAAAACGCATGAAAACGCGAATTCATGAAAACTCGAAAATTCGCCTTTTTTCGGGATCTAAGGCAGCGTCCCCAGTTAGGCGTCGCGTGTCTCGCGGCGCGCAACAGACGTCCGGAAGGACGTAAGACGCGCCTCAGGCGGCGTGGCGCGCGCCGCGCCGCCTGGGGGCGCCTCTTACGTCCTTCCTATACAAAATGTACTGAGGAGACGTTTTTTGAAATACATTCAGGCGGCGTGGCGGAGACGTCCGTTGCGCGCCGCGAGACACGCGACGCCTAAGTGGGGACGCTGGCTTAGGCTACGCTAGATCGATTTTTCACCCCCGAAAACCCGCACATAACAAATTTCAGCGTTAGAGCGGTTTCCGAGAACGTGGGTATATCTATAATCTATATAAATAAATAAATATATAAGAATTGCTAGTTTAAAGGTATAAGATAAAAAAAAAACAATATTTTCAGTTAGGAGGAGCAACAGGCCATATTGGTGATCCAAGTGGACGCAGCACAGACCGCACTGCCCTACAGAGTGATGTCATAAGCCAAAATATTAGTTGCATTAAGAAGAACCTAGAAACAGTATTTGAAAATCACCAGAAATATATCTGGCAGGACGAAGGAAAACTAAACCCAGTAAGGTATGATTGCAACAAAGATACAGTGCAATTAAAATCAGTTAACAATTCAGCTATTACCCTTCGGCTTAAGCTCTTATCGGGATCTCATAAGTGCGAGCAAGATAGATATAAAACCCAAATTGCTAACTGATCTTGATCATACTGTACCAGTTTTTGCACTGGAGTAGGTACATTAGTACTCCAAAAAATATCCAAGTTACAGTAGTTAGTAGTAGATATAAAAGTTACAGTAAAATTATTTACTGTAACTTTTATATCAGTTTACTGAGATTGAACATTGATTGCATACTGTTCAACTTGTTTTAGCAAATGAGTAAATAAAAGGAAAACATTTACTTGATTATGGTGGGACACTGTCTGACAACTACCACCTCCCAAATCTTCTAATCTAAAAAGAATTACCTAATAATTTAATGGTTATGCTTATTTCCAGAATAGTAAACAATGAGACATGGTACAGAGACATAGATGCCATCAAGTTTGTCAGTGAAATTGGCAGAAACTTCCGAATGGGAACAATGCTGCTGAAGCAGAGTGTGCAGACTAGGATCAATTCAGATGTTGGGATGAGCTTCACCGAGTTTGCTTACCAGATATTCCAGTCTTATGATTGGTTGCATCTGTTGAGCAAATATGATTGTAGATTCCAGGTAAAATTGTACTGCAGAAGTCACATCAGAATACTAATATAGGGCAAAAGTTGCATCTATTTCATGTGTAGAGTTTTATGTAGTTTGTTCATTTACCTAACCAGGGTTAACCCGATAAATCGAGATAATTTGTTCTTGAAATAACAACATTGTGGAAATTACACATAGTTCGAATTTCAAAAACCAGTTTGCTCAACTTATCGGGTTTCACCAGTAAACCCTCGCTATGTTTATAGGTTGGAGGCAGTGACCAGATGGGTAACATAACTGCAGGCCATGAGCTCATAAGTAGGACAGCTAAGAAAGATGTCTATGGTAAGTTCAAGTCTAACGGTTCAGCTACGACATTGGTCTAAGCGCGACAGCGGTGAGCGGCGGCCATAGGTACATTGGAGCGAAACACAGCGATGGGAATTTTCATTCGCACGTATGGCTGCCGCTCACCTCTGTCGCACTTAGACCAATGTCGTGGCCGGGCCGTAAGTCTATGGACTCGATTTTTTATGTGCCAATCAGAAAAAGCAATTTTTACCAATTTATTTTCCCTTTTTTAGGCCTTACACTACCTCTAGTCACGACAGAAGAGGGTGACAAATTCGGTAAATCAGCTGGAAATGCCTTATGGCTAGATCCAGAGAAAACCAGTTCTTACAGCTTGTACCAATATTTTGTGAGGACTAAAGATTCTGAAGTGGAGAAATTGCTGAAACTCTTCAGTTTCTACAAACTTGGAGAAATAAAGGACATTATGCACAAACATAAAGAGCACCCTGAACAGAGATACCCTCAAACATGTTTAGCGGAACAGTTGGTCACTTTAGTCCATGGCAGTAAGTACCACCAGTGGTAGGAATCCCTCATATTGGTGTTAGACCAATATCGGCTCCATTTGGTTGTCATTGCTACATAACAATTACTAGGGTTGGTATAAGTCCGGTTCCTTGCACTTGACAGATAACTGCTTGAATTTTTCAAACCCTAAAAAGAAAGAAAATTTAATAATAGTGGCGTGCTTTACAAAGGCACTTGTATTAAGTTGCGGTTAGGTATCACTATTGCTATTTGTGGTATAAGACTGAAAGCGCAGCTTATTACAAAATGAACTTATACTGATTGCCATAAGTTTCAAAGTTTGCTACATCTCTTTGAATTATCTATATTTTCACAGGAAGATTAACTTTACGTTCATCTAGATAAGTTGCAACATGTTTGAATTCTCTATATTTTCAGAGGAGGGCTTAGAGCGGGCTCAGCGAGCGACAGAAGCTATCTACAGCAAGGACGTGAAGTCGCTCGTGACGCTCAGTTCCACAGAACTGGAACAGGTGTTCCAGGGCGCGCCGGTGGTGCAGCTACTGCTGTCTCCCGGCGTCACGGTCCTCGAGCTAGGGATGAAGGCTGGCTGCTTCCCTACAGAGAGTGAGTTGCGGACAATATTCTGGCATTTATTATCCTATCAAATAGAACCCTTACGGATAGTATTGCGTAGATTGACCTGCCATTTCCCACATCCAAGGACCCACCGTAAACATTTTCCCTGTCTTTAATTAGAATCTTGTTATGTAGGAAATTGGTACGAATTTAGTTTGTCGAAAATCAATGAAACAAAATAAATGCTACTCTATGTGATTCATCTATGTATATAGGTATTCATCTATTATATTGAGTCGTTTCACGAAGATCAATTTACGAAGATACCTTAGCATGTCATGTGCATCAGAGTATCTACAGGTTTATATAGCTGTTTGTATAGGCGGGTCTGCCTTCAGGAAAAAGTAATAACAATTAATGTGTTTTAATTCCAGGTGACGCGATACGAATAATCCAAGCCGGAGGCTTCTACATAAACCACGCTAGAATCAAGAAAATAGACGAAGTCATCACGCAATCCGCTCATATACTGCCCAACCTCATATCGCTTCTCAGAGTCGGCAAACGGAACCACTACATTGTCAAATGGCAAACGTAAAATAAAACAACAAATCTATTTGAATTTTTCTTTCAGCATATCCTTATTAGTATTAATTACAACAGAAGCTTGTATACTTGCAGTATAATAATAAAATGCATATCACATAAAACGTCGTAAATACTACATAACATACTTAATTCTAAAAAAATAATGTAAAATTTACTGACACAGTGTATGAACAAAGCCGTGTAAGGCATCCATGGACGATTAATGTTGAGCCCAATTTTATTTACTTAGGTCTCTGTAGACTTGCAAATTTTACTTGGGTACGTATGTAGAAACAAAGCTATTTGTTAGAATGAAATTACGATATTTAATCTCTCATTCTGTAAGATGTGTCTCTATTATATTTACGTAAGCAGTAATGTAGCTTTACTAAAGAGAATATTTTAGTACAATTTTAACGCATTTTTGTAGACGATTTTCAAGACGGTTACAATAAAAACTGTGGGTAGTGATTTAGTGAATGAATATTGGTCATATTAATCAGACCATGGATGCCTTAAAATCGCAACTGAAGTGGGCTAACTAATGCAGTTACGTTTCAGTTCGCGACAGAACTCGTGCACTGATAAGATAAATATCATAAAATATGGCTAATCGTCAAAATGTGTACGTTTGTGCACCCTCTTGGGTGGATAATCTTCCTAGTATCACAACGATCAATTGCAACATTCAATATTGTACAAAATTATGCTAAATACAACATTGCCAAGTCTACGCAAAATATACAAGTGTGAACTGATTGACTAATTATTTTCTAGTAAATTTAATTTAATAAAATGTTGCTAAGAGCCTTGATAATTTGTATGATATTAATTTAAGAAAGAGGTAAAAATGCTTAGATAGTCCATTTGGAGCTCAAAGCTGTTAAATTGCGTAGACTCGGAAAAACTGCAAACAGCTTAATATTACTACTTAATGTCAATAAAAGCATATAAAGCTGAATTGACAATGTCAAATATGTCTTTTTGGAATATTGCTCGAATTAATTTAAATTTAACGCTACAACTCCAATATGTACTTAAATTACGCGTGCAAGCTATATTTACGTTCCAATATATGTCTTGTATGTAAATCACAAATGCCTTATAATTAAAGTACAAAAATAAATAAGTTGATAGATAAAAGGCAGATTAAGATATGCAAAATGCAAAAATGGGCTTTGACGTAACTTGTACAGTTTAATTTATCTGTCATACAAATATGACAGCATATTTTGATGTCTCTTTCGGAAACATCGTCTTGTGATGTGAAATAAGCGAGTTCACAAGCTGGCTATGCCTACACAGACTGCGACAAAATTTATCGACGGTTAGTATAATGGAAAGAAAACTGCTACTACGGATATAAACATCCATGAATTAGTTTTCTAGTTTTTAATTTAACTTCGACGCATCTATTTAGCGACCAGCTTTATGCACCATAATAATGTTAACAAATGCGATACTTTGTTTATCTAATCATCCTCACAGTTTTTTTGACGTATTGACTTTGCCAGAGTGACTAATACTTACAGTATTATGATTGAAGTACTTTTCTAGGGCAAGCAACACTAAAGTTGAATTTTGCACGTAAATATAATTATTTTGTTTTCTTTCTATCAATTCAGTATAAAAATATGTTGACACAAAACTTTTGAAATTCAGGCAATTAACTTGCACTCTAGAAGTACTATTCATTATTAATAGGACGTAGATTGCATAATAAAAAGTATAAAACTCTTCAGTCTCGTTCGATTTTCTAAAGCCATAATCAAGATATGAAGACTTCGCAAGAGAGAAAAATATAATCGGGCACGCCGAAGCCACCGGGCGCCCGGCAAATTACAGCTCCGGATCAACGCGCTCGAGTCGAGAGAGGTTCCTCAAATCGGAAGCACCGGCTACTAATGCTAATCTGTCATGAGATGTGATCAATTAGAAAAGGCGCGCGAGTCGATCTCGACGCCGGCACGCGTCGGGACCGAGTCGGCGCCGCGTAATACTGATGATCTCGGGGCTGGCGTTGCGGCTACAGGTCCGTGCTCTCGTGCGTGGCGAGCGGCGCGGCCGCGGGCGAGGGCGCGGCCACCGGCGGCGGCGGCGCCGGCACCTGCGGCCGCGGCGGCCGCGCCGTCGGCGCGCGCGGCGACAGCGGCACCTCCGTTATGCTGCCCTCCGACTGCGACTTCTGCCGCGTCGCGCTCGTCAGCGCCTTGTGCTCGTCGAGCTCGGCGTCCTTGCCGCCCGAGCTGTGCGTGCGCTGCACGGTGACGCGCGACCCGCCCTCCTCGTCCGCCGGCCCGACCTGGATCATCGTCGGCTGCTGCTTGTCGACGCTGTATATGTGCGTGCGCTCGAGCACGGTCGGCGTCACGTCCGAGTCGCTGGAGCCGCGGCCGCCGCGGAAGCTCTGCGGGCGCAGCGTGGCGGGGCGCTCCGGGACCGCGGGCTTGTTGCGCAGCTGCACGTCGGCGGCGTCGGCGTCGACGGTGGGGATGATGGTGCGCGGCGCGGCCACGGGCCGGGGCGGCGGCTGGCCGGCCGGCTTGGCGGCGGGCCGCGCGGGCTGCCCGCCGAGCGACGCCGGCCCGCTGATGCCCTCCGTCACTTTCATCCTGCCGACCACTCCCGTCTGCGCGGTCACGTTTTTAACGACTAGAGTTGAATCGCTCCTGTCTTCCAGGGCTTTTATACTTTCGAATTTATCTTTCTCCACTTCTAAGCTCTGCCGCCTCGCCTCGAAGAGGTTCTCCCTGCTGCCCCGGGCCTCGTCCTTCAGCGCCTTGCTCTGTCGGTAAGTGGACCGGTTGATGGTCTGCACGCCCGAGATTACTTTTCCGCTGTCGGATATGACGGGCCGCGGCGGTTTCGCCGGCTTGTCCGCCTCTTTCGACGGCTCCGGTGGCGCTTCGGGCTTTTTGTTTTTGTCCGGAGTGAAGTTGGGCGGGACGGGTGCTAGCGGCTTGTTTTTTCTCCTCATGATGGGCTTCGGGCTGCCGAGCGGGGGACTAGACTGATCGGAGAGGGAGCTGTTCGACTGGGCCTTCTTGATATCGTTCTCGAGTAAAATGAGGCTGGTGTCGTGGCTGTTGCTGCGCGAGTGGCGGCCGGGCTCGCCGCGCCGCTCGTACTCGAGCATGGAGCGGCTCATGCTGCTGTAATCCCCGTTGGAGTGCTCCTGCAGCGCCGCCGTCTGCGGGAAACTGGGACCGAAACCCGGCGTAAACCCGTACTCGCACTGATCGGGAAGGAGATCCTCCTTAGTGAAGGAGATGAAGAAATTGATCTCCTCATTGAAGAACCAGTCGGCGTGTTTGATGAGGAGTTCCACGACGCAGTTGACGGCGGTGGTGACGTTCATGTCGAAGGCGCTGTTCTCGTGCGGCCCCCAGAGCAGATTAGGCGCGATCACGATCGCCAAGTTGGAGGGCGTCATTTTGTTGGTGGCCTGATTCTGCGTGAGGGCGGACAGGAACTTGATGAGGTACCTGAGGTTGTGGAAGTTGGCCTCGGGGAGGAGATGGACGGCCTCCCAGAGCGTGTTGAGGCGGGCGTTCTCCTGCGGCTGGCGCGAGGCGGCGAGGAAGTGCTCGTAGAGGCGGTAGGTGAGCAGCGGCTCGGGCAGCTCGCGCAGGTACGACTTGAGCACGGACGCCACCACGTGCATGTCGCGGTAGTCGGGCGGCAGCGGCACGTTGAACAGGCCCGCGTCCAGCGATAACTTCATCCTTTTTACTTTGGATGTACCTGTATGAATGAAAAACAATGCTAAAGTAGGTAGAAAAACACATGTTCAAGTAAAAAACATAATTGCGTGAGGTGTGCATAGGCTCCAAAAAAATAGGTACCTAGTTATGTGCTGATACATACCGCCCGCTATCCGGAACAGCCCCTCCTCGTTTAGCGCCAACTCGTGTAGAGTGCACACGCACAGCTCTATGGGGAAGGCTATCGTGCGCCCCGTCACCCGCAGGTGGTCTTCTAATGGATACCCGAATACACGTTTCACTGCACTGTCATCTGCAAGAGAAACAATAATGTAATTTTTTTTTTATTGTTCAGGTTCATCACAGAAGCTGGCGTGAGATGTTACTATATGGATAACGTTTTATCATCTTTCAACTCGTATTTCATGGGAAAGGATTCATTTTCATTTCAAGCGAGACTTTTGGCCATCGCGTGTCGAAACTGCTTACTCTTTAACAGACAAATTAGACCGGTCAAATCTTACACGAAAATCTGCTAAAAAAACAAAGTGTGATGTAAAGCTGCATTTTTGGTATATTATTTAGGGTCCTTGAAGGAATGTGAAACTATGTTTTGCAAGCAAAAAAAGTGTGTGCTTTTTTTTTAATTTGCAAAAAACTGCAAAAAAAATCGGACTTTTTTTAGTTTTTGTAGTGTCATTTAAAAACTAGACATTTTAGGCAATAAGTTGCTTCGCAAAGGTTAAAGGACATAAAATTTTAAATCATTTGAGCCTACTCGCAATGCCGTATCTCATACAGTTTTTGAGATATGACACTTCAAAAAAGGGTATCTTTTCCCCTCTTTATGAAAATTTTCGTTTTGCCAATATTTTGAGACAGATTTCAGCAAAACATATCTCGGTATTATATATTTTACGAAATAAAGTTGTAGAAAATTTAATTAGCTTTCATTCAAGACCAAAAGAGAGCCAATTAGTTAGTCAAATAATCAAATTTATAACCTAAAAAAATAAGATTATAATAGCATAAATCTAGTATAACTAGATCAGAATTGAGTGGTGAAGGGTGATGGCCAAACGGGATAGTTTTCAAGAGACGTAACAAAGAAGGCGTTATTATTATTTGGGGACTGTTCAAGTATTACGTAAGCATTATAAAAATAATAGGCATTATACGTAAGGACTATAATTATAGGGGGCGAGGAGGTGATTGCTTTGCTTATAGGGTTTTGGTGATGATTTAGAGCTTTCCTTACTTTCTTGCTGACAAGGGGAATGGGGGGATGGTATATATTTTTAATAAATTAGATTAGAAACCTAAAAAAATAAGATTATAGCATAAATCTAGTATAACTGGATAAAGATAAGAATGGGGGAGGGTTAACACTTGCTATAAATTTTGTCTTTTATCTATTGTACTGTACAGTTACTAGTTGAACGGCCCCTTGTCTTTGACATACTTCCACTTGTTACTTCCCTCTATACATTTTGTATGGGGCAATGTGTGTAGAACAATGTATTTAATATTATGTTTCGTATGTTGTCTAGACAGTCAGGTATCTTAAAGTGTGTGTGTTTTTTTTAATATCTGTATACTTATTGCTTATGGTATTAAATTTTAGATGGCTGGATGGATGGATTGTATAGTGTTTGAGTGCTCTTAAAAATTACCACAAACACAAGCGTCACATAATTTTTAAGAAAAAAAAACCGCCGCCTTTGGGGTTCTGGTGAAAGCTACTTGCGAATGTTGGATTACGTATTTCGGTTCTGACCATCACCAACAGTTCCACTGCACCAAATGTCACTATTCTGGACGTAAGTGCATGCTGTTCTTATAAAAATACCAAAGTCACTATAAACGTGCCGTTCAGATTTGAGGAGTTCGGTTCTGACCATCATCAGCACTTCCAATGCACCAAATGTCGCTGTTCTGGACGTAAGTGCATGCTGTTCTTATAAAAATACCAAAGTCACTATAAGCGTGCCGTTCAGATTTGAGGAGTTCCGTTCTGACCATCATCAGGAGTTCCACTGCACCAAATGTCACTGTTCTGGACGTAAGGGCATGCTGTTCTTATAAAAATACCAAAGTCACTATAAGCGTGTCGTTTAGATTTGAGGAGTTCCGTTCTGACCGTCATCAGCACTTCCACTGCACCAAATGTCACTGTTCCGTACGTAAATTCATGCTATTCCTTTAAAAATACAAAAATCACCTTATGCACATGTATGCCTTTCAGATTTGAGGAGTTCTCTCGATTTCTCCAGGATCCCATCATCAGAACTGGGTTCTGAGAAAAATGGGACCAATCTGTATGCATATACATTCAATCAAAAAAAAAAATTTTCAAAATCGGTCCAGTAACGACGGAGATATCGAGGAACAAACATTAAAAAAAAAAAAAAAACATACAGACGACTTGATAACCGTCCTTCTTGAGAGATATGAGGCGACGGTTAAAAATATCAGTCATACACGGCCACTGAAACAGTGGAACTAAATAAAATGAGTGGCGATTTACTATTATTGCTGGATTCTGAATTTTGATTTGAGAAAGACTTGGCACATCAGTATCGCCGCCTGACGAAAAAACGATTCAGAAAACCTTCATTGGTGTGAAGTGGTGAACACCAACATCAATGTGGCTCGACTATTGCAGTGGCCGAGTACGAGTGATATTTTGCAACACTAGAATTTGTGTTTGAAATGGCCATTTTTTAATAGCACTCAAACACTATTCATCTAAAAATCAACACTAGAAATAAGTACAGATTTGGGCGTGTCAAGATGTCAATATCACTGCGGTGAAAAAGGCCACTGACTGTCCAGACAATATACGTCAAACATGTTGAATACATTAAAAGTTATGATAGGGCCGACCAAGCGCACTGCCTGCAGAATTAAAGAACACATTGCTGCAGTCAAAAATAATTACACTTTTCTTCTTCCTCTGTTCCTCATGGCTTAGGATTGCGACGGTCAAGTTGCTTAGTTCTATGGTAATGTCGACGGAACGCCACAACATACCGAGATTGAAGATGACTTCAAACTATCAAATGTATGGAATCCAGTGATTTGTTTGAGTAAGTGAACTCAGAATTGAACAAACGTAGTGACATTGTAAGTGTAGTGTGTTTGGACAGACCATCGTGTGTGAATGCGCCGGATTTACACCCGCACCCGCCTTCTTCATTTTTAGAAATATCGGGAGCACGACAAAAATCAAAAAGGTAATCACGGTCTATATCCCAGTCCCTATATAAGTCTGACGTAGAATACATAGTAGTATTTCTCATTTAAATAGTATAGAAGGAAGTAAAAAATGGGACTACGTCAAGGACAAGGGGCCATTCAAGAGTTACTTATGCTAATTTATTACAAATATATACCCTCCCCCCATTTCCCTTGTCAGCAAAAAAGTAAGGAAAGCTCTAAATCATCACCAAAACCCTATAAGCAGAGCAATCACCTCCTCGGCCCCTATAATTATAGTGCTTACGTATAATGCCTATTATTGTTATAGTGCTTACGTAATACTTGAACAGTCCCCAAATAATAATAACGCCTTCTTTGTTACGTCTCTTGAAATATATATCACGTAAACTATCCCGTTTGGCTATCACCCTCCACCATTTCTGATCCAGTTATACTAGATTTATGCCATTATAATCTTATTTTTTTAGGTTATAAATTTGATTATTTGACTAACTGGCTCTCTTTTGGTCTTAAATGAAAGCTAATTAAATTTTCTACAACTTTATTTCGCAAAATATATAATACCGAGATATGTTTTGCTGAAATCTGTCTCAAAATATTGGCAAAACGAAAATTTTCATAAAGAGGGGAAAAATTACCCTTTTTTGAAGTGTCATATCTCAAAAACTGTTTGAGATACGCCATTGCGAGTAGACTCAAATGATTTCAAATTTAATGTACTTTTAACTTTGTAAAGCAACTTATTGCCTAAAATCTCCAGTTTTTAAATGACACTGCAAAATCTAAAAAAAGTCCGATTTTTTTGCAGTTTTTTGCAAATTAAAAAAAAAGCACACCCTTTTTTTGCTTGAAAAACATAGTTTCACAGTCCTCCAAGGACCCTAAATAATATACCAAAAATGCAGCTTTACATCACACTTTGTTTTTTTATTTCTCTTTTTGACCAATCTAAATAGACAATCAATTGTACTAGATACCCGTAGCTGACGTAGATTGATGTTCATATTATTCATAAACTTCTTATTTCTTCTTCAACCGATTTGATACAGCTTTGCATAATCCATTAGAAACATTAGAAATGGAGATCACAGGCAAACGATTTAAAAGATACTGTTGGATAGATAGATAATATGAGAAACGAAGAAACAAAACGAAAGTACACTCTGAGATAATGGTTACGATTATGACAATCTTACCGCATTTGTCATCAACTCATCACTGTAGAAAATAGATCATCTGCAAAGACTATTACTCTAATTACGGTAAAATTGATGATGGTCGCACGACCATTTATAGTTGTGTGACTCATCATTTCTACACAGTTTGCGTCTGATAACAAGTTTAATAGTAATTAATGTAATCATAGTTATCTATCTAAACATTATTTAGGCTGCAAATTATTGCAGTGTTCAAAATAAATAAAAATTATATCCTTGTGTGAGGTGTGAGTTGGTATTATGTTCAGTTTATCTTCTGTAGGTACCGATAGCTAACTAGGTACATTATTTTAGCTGTCCGCGTCCTACCAATCGCGGCCGGATTGGCAAAGCAATATATCTATAGTCCTATACATACTGTTACTTTTTTAGGGTTCCCAGGGTGTCCACTACTAAACCCAAAAAAAATTCCCTGACTTTTCCCTGACTTTCCATGACCATTTAAGAAAATTTCCCTGACCAAATTTTAAATTTGTACCGCTTTTGCTTAGGGTTGCAAAAAAACGTTTTTTTCTCTGTCTTGAAAAAAAACCTAAAAGTTTTTAAGAATCACTCGTGCGTCTGTCTGTCCGTCTGTCAATCCAATTTTTTTTCCGGAATATGTTTGTTTTCTAAAGTACGAAATATTAAAATTTGCAAGGCAGTTCATACTTTTGTACCTAAGGTTAACTATTAAACTTTAATTTCTGGTTTTATAAAACTAACGTAAACGAAATCTGTAGTTGGTAGTTATCGCCATTTACTTTTGGCTATACCAGTGCCGGCCCGTGCATCATGGTAGAACGAGTTTGGGTTTCGGCGCCCTTAGATATCCTACACTAGAAAAAAACATCTCGCGAGCGCAGCGAGCGCGAATTTTTTTCCCCTTTTTTACGTCCCTGGGACTGGTAGTAATTATTATGTAAATAACATAGGAAACAAAATGGAGTAGGTACCTAGTCTATCAGAGCAGAGTAGTTATGTGCAAGTTGCGGAATGATTCCAAAAAATCTTAAATTTCATGAAAAATTCACGAAACTTTTACGAAAAATAAAGGGAATTTAAATTTATGAAATGAATAATAGTAAACGCGAGCGAAGCGAGCGCGAAATTTTTTCTTTGTTGTCAGCGTCGGGATGCCCATTTAGGTGTTTTGCCACTACATGATGCCTTTAGGTTTCCAAGTGTTTGAAGTTCTCTCATCGTCACGCTTATTATCCTCCTATGCTCCTTTGACTCATACAAATTGCGCCTCTATGTGACGTTTTGCGCCATTAGCTTTATGAGGAACTCCGCTTTGAATTGTCGGATAGATACTTGGACAGCGACGTAACTTTATCTTTGTCGTTTTCACATCGCCCTAACAGAAGCACCTGACTTATGAATGTTGTACACGGTGACATTGTGGTGCAACTTTCTAGTTAATCTGAATCACAATAACTGAATTTATTCCCGACCCCCTTCGCCATTTTGGAATATGTGGGTAGGGCACGCAATGTAAAAAAAAATGTGGATTTTTACACATCTACGATTTTGGGCCGGATAAATTAAGGTCAGCTAGAGCATGAAGATATATCTCGTTAGCAATCACTGGGATGGAGGCCAGGTACTATACTTGTCATGAAAAGTCTAAAGAGACAATTTTAAGTGGCCTTAAAATCACTACCGGGAATCCATCTTTGCTGTCATGGATGTGGCCAACCCAAGAAAAGAAATCATATTATTTTTTCAATACTTTTTGATTTTTTTTCTTGGTGCCAAGTTTTTCCCTGACCTCCAAACCATTTCCCTGACTTTCCCTGACTTTCCATGACCACTATGAGCTTCCCTGACTTTTCCCTGACTTTCCAGAAAGTGGACACCCTGGTTCCGTACCTAAAAGGTACAAAAGTCCGTCTGTCTGTTTTTAAAGGACGTTCACTTTCTTTACATCTTACATGTTGGAAAAAAATACTCATTTGTCCAATTCTGTATAGCAATGAACTCAGTGCCGTGCCTACACTATCTAACTACATATAAGTTTGTGCAACACAACGGAAGTCTAAATGATTGTATTCTAATAGAATTTTCGTGTGCGCGACATCAGCATACGTGTTCAATAGGAATAAATAAACGGCGACAGGAACCTTTTATCATTACAGTAATGATAGGGCTGTGACATGACATTGGATTCACAGTTCGTTATCAGGAGTGACCTTGACGAAGCGATCGATCCTACGGCGGCTGACTATTTGCGGAAGATGAGCGAGTATTTTTTTGAAAAAGTTCGCATAAGTTGTGTTGAGTCACATCTCGCACTCTGGCGATCAAATAAATGAAAGAGGCGCGTTCCTAGCACACATTTTAAGCTCGTGTAGGTGAACGCGTACTATGCTTGTATGACAGGTTCACTGTTTGCGTTTTTGACAGGGCGGCGCTTTCAGCGGGGAGCGGGAGTGGCCAACTGGCCATACTGTACGATAGTACTCTTTATTATACTGTGGTTGAGTTGACCGTACCTACGGTACAATTTATTAATATACAAGGTGGTCTAAACATTGGTGTTAGTTTTTAGGGTTCCGTACCTCAAAAAGGAAAAACGGAACCCTTATAGGATCACTCTTGTGTCTGTCTGTCCATCTGTCAAGCCGATTTTCTCCGAAACTACTGAACCGATTAACTTGAAATTTGGCACGCATATGTAAACCTGTGACCCAAAGACGGACATGTAATTTAAATTATGAAAATTTAATTATAGGGGCCACTTTTGGGGGAATAAAGGAAAAATTAAAAATCAAAGTTTCTAGAACTATATTGTGTTAGGTACATATCAAATGAAAGAGATTTTTATAAGTATTTGAAAAATATTTTTTTAATAATGTTTAGTAAGGTAATTTTCAAGTTATTTAAGAAAATAGGCAAAAAATGACCACCCCCTTATCTCCGAAACTACTAAGCGAAAAATTTTCAAAAAAATACACGAGATAGTTTTCAGTCTATAGATTACAGAAAAACCTATTAAAAATTTACAGTAAAGCGTAAGTCGGACTAAAAAGAAAAAAAAACTCAAATTACGAATTTCACTCACTGCCGCTGGAAGGAGTTACCAAATCTCTTGAAATTGTGTGAGCGCGTTTGATTGAATATTACATATTATAAACTCATTTCTGTTTCGTTTTGTTCAGAATATCGATTATTCGCAAAAATGACTTAAGTTCCTACTAAAAAGGAGGCGCTTAATTCTTGTAGTGTACCTACGGAACCCTTACAACGCGAGTACAACTCGCAATTAGCTTTTTTTAAATAGATAAGGATCTTTAATTCGTAACTCGTGTCGATTTAAAGCACTCCCTTCGGACAAGTTTTATTTTATCGCCACTCGTTTCGAACTTCCTTTTTTCCGCACTCCGCACCTATATCGTAATGTACTATTTTTTGTCGTTAAGGTTTGGACGACCCCACAGGTACCGTAGTTACGGTGCGCGGTGTGGTAGTCATAAACACATCGTACAACCAATAATTTGTTTTGAGTAACTATTGTTTAAAATGCCATTAAATAGGACAAACAAATTTGTTAATTAATTACCTAAATTGGCTAAACTTGTGCACATATGTCTGGTTTTTAAAATGTTTGTTTACCTGGTGGCTAAAGCCGCGAAATACGAAAAAGAAATGTTTTTGGAATATTTGGAGTACCTACACCTACCTACCTGAATCATACAGAAACATTTGTATAAAATATAAATATGCACTCAGTCAGTACTTAGAACTTTTAGTAGTTAACATATTTTTGATTATCAAAAAGGCAACAGGTACCTTGGCCAAATGCTTGGTAACACTTTCGGTGTTCAATTAATTAACCTATGAATAAAGAGATAAAATGCATGCATTTTTCTGATATCCTAAATTGAAGTCATCAAGTTACTGAAGTCTCTTGGGCTAGAATCTGTCTGTAAGAAAACTAAGTATAACTTACTTATGAATCTTTCTAGCTCCGGGACGGTGTCTTGTAATGAATGTAATGCAGATTCATGGTAAGCCCGCTGTAGTTTAACATACTGCAGCAATATGTGGGCCATCTCTGCTTCTTTTGCAACTAGACTAAACATCTCCGCTGCTAGACTATCTCTAGCTGACTCCACTTTAATCCCGATTTCTTCTAACTCCTCCCTTGCTGCACTTAGTTTAGCTGGGTTCTCTTCTCTTGCTCGCTGAAAATGAGATTCTTTCTAATAAATGACATTGACAAAAGGAGAAATAATTATTTTATGGTCATTGGTGTGCTTTTATTATTATGTGTCACCCTGAAGTATAATAACAACTACATAGTACATACATTTTGATGATAATAAAAAATAATTAAAATGCCTATAAGTTTAAAAAATGGAAAAGGAGAATCATAAAAGTGATAATTATTCCAAAAACTGAGTAAAGAGCAGCATCATAACTTCCAAATCATTATCAATAAGCCAAATAATGATAGACATGTTTTCAATATATCCCATCATTGATTATGTCAAAAGATAAGTTTATCTTACATGATATTTGTGAGCCGCAGATTCCTTTTCACTGATGAGTTTACTAAGGTGCTTCTTAGTTTTCAGTATGGCCGGGAGATCATGGTCACTGATGGTTGACAGTGGGGCAATTACCAGTTGCTCCACTTTAACTTCATGCTCGGCTATTTCATTTGCTAGGTATTTTTCTGTTTTACCTACAAATAATTTAAAAAATCTAATATTGACCAAACCACTAATGAATAGAATAGAATAGAAGAACTTTATTCAACAACACTTAATTTAAAGTTAACTAATACCACTGACATAAATATTATTGTATTAAAGCATAACTGAAAAGGTCTCCACTCAGCTTCATGCCAAGGGACCCAGGAGGACCCTGACGCTGGTCTTCCGTGGAGACCCTTCGAAAAGAGTGCAGCTACAAACTATACAAAACAAATCATATTATAGATATAATGGATTTCCATTTCAATTATTACAGTTAAGGGTTTTTCAAATGGTATAAAGTGCGCTTTATACCATTTTAATAAATAGTTTTAAATTAAATTAAATATTTTGAAACAATAATAATTGCATTATTGATACTATGCAATTTTTATTAACATTTCCTTAATATCTTTTCCTGATATACCAAAACCTACCCAATGAAGGTAAGTCTGTGTAAGTTAACATAACAAAATAAGATACCTTTTGATATAATAAACTTAACATCAAATTGGAGTTACTGATGACAGTGATAACACATCTTAAATAGCTATAAAAGTTTTAAAAATAAATACTATGACCTTACTGAAATAAATCACAATTTGGCTATGTAACAAGCCACTTCTGTGACAATTCGGGCCCCTAGCAACATATGCATTATCAAATTGATTTGGAAATATTTACATACTTACCACATTCAAATAGGATATGTTTAAGCACACTTTCATCATCATCATAGTTGCTGGCTTCCACCATAGATAAACCAAGCATATATTCTGGAAGTTTTTTCAGCCTTTTCTCTCGGGCTGCAGGGTCCTGCCCCTGGGTACCTCCAGCTCCAGTGGCCAGCCTCTTACTAACTAATTGTAAGGCATTTCTTAACTGTTCTACTTTCCGATCCGCCGTCTGAAGCTCATCCGTGAGCGCTTCTCCTTTGCCGCCCCTGCGCGTAAACAAAACCATTATCACTTCACTGCCTTCACAATTTAAAGTTAAACTGCAACTAGTATCTCAAATAACGCTTTTATTATCTTGTACTGGCGAGGTGGTATACACAAAGATCTGTGATGCGACTGCCAACGATCTCTACAAAGGAGCTCCAATCTTATCTAATGGTGATAGATAAAAAGTACACTGTACCTTGAAAATGTTTGGTCGGCGAGTTGCTTAACCCTAAAGAACTGCTTCTTCATATTGAATAACTTGATTCGGAAATATTATTTATAAGCTACTAACAAGGTCATTGGACTTAGTGAATCGTAAAAATAATAAAACGATCAAGCAAGATCTCGGAAAGGAACGAAACGTCAGTGCGTCAATGAGATCATCCTCGGTTCCCGAAGGCAGGAAACTTATTTTACAACACTAAGTGCAATTAGCAAACAAAAGTACTAATCAATAAGGCACAACATTGTTTTAATGCAAGCTAAATACACAACACACTCCTTCATTTGTAAAATCTGTAATAAATCACAACTATCGTCAGAAAAATAAAATAACATGCACAGATAACACTTAGTTAATGTTGCCACCAGAAAATAATAAAACTTATTTGAAAATTCATATGTTTATGTTTGCCCAGAGAAAGGACATATAGAGTGATATAGAATAAAAAGAGAATTTTAAATTAATAAACCTAGTATATCTTAGGCAATATTGGTGTTTTTTCCTCAAAGTTAGTTTTAAAATAAAGTCACAATTAAAAACATCAAAAATTAGCGGTTACTAGACGAAAATTTTATGTCATAAGTCATGATCGTGACATTTTCCGTATGCCTTCGAATACATACATAAAGTAGCGATTTACGGGCAAAATTAAAATTAAAAAAAATGCGTAATAACTCTCAAATAAAAAATAAGTATTTGGATTGTTTTGTTTATATTTACTTTTGCCTAATTTTGGTCTGAAATGCCAGTTATGAGTTATGAAGTTTATTTGTTATTTAAACCGGCTCGGTTATTTTTTACAGGGAAATATCAGAACGCTTCCCATTGTGTCAGTGTCGTAGATTTGTCATGTCATCTGCTCTGTAGAGCTGTCAGTTTTATCTCAGAGTGTATTTTTATTTACATGAAATGGATTACGATACGACACCGACCGACACAAGCGAAACTCTTTTGTAATGTAAGCAAGCATTGCATTCGTAGGAGTAGGGAGCGCGGAATGCACGTTGCTGAAACATCAAGAGCAATAACATAGTTGACGAGGAACGCATAACAGAGAAGGTGCGTCGCAGTGTTGCGTTGCGGTGAAACTATTTAAGTGGAAATAATCATAAATTCATTTTAATTTGGTACAAATACAGTCTTTTAACTCCGTCAAAATGGATCGGCGATTCGTAAACGTTATTTTGTTAGGTTTTGGCTTTATGTTTGTCTTTACTGCGTTCCAAACAATGGGGAATATAGAGGTAAGTTAATATTTTAATTAATTACTTTCACTTTTATATCACTTTACTCAAGAGTCTCAATTACTTATGCGATATATTTCATTAAAACTATTAATCTTAAATGTTTTTTGAGATATTTAATGAGTTTTCCTATTGTTTACCAATAGTATCTATTGAAACACTTGCATATTTGATGAATTTTAGATGGAGAATTAGACATGCTCATAACTTTTATGATATTGTGACATACTGAAATCCACTATAATTTGTTTTGGTAGGTAAATTTAGCTCACATATTATATTATGAGAAATACTTAGGTTTTCTAGATATATTTAGCAATATAGAAATATGAAACAATTTAGGGCTATCACCTGCAGTTTTAAACTCTTATTTCCATGTATAACATCCATAACAGGGAACATATTCTTTGTTTTTAAATTAAATAAAACTATGATGAATTTACAAGAAATCCTGACATTTTGAATACTTTACAGTGTTTCTGATGAATAAAGTCAGTATTACAACACACACTTTCCCATTTATAATATTTGTATGGATTCTTATTAGGTTTGAAACAAATTTTTAATAAGATCATTATAGCAAAGATGTTTTCCCTCTGAACCAATGTCTAGAGAAATATACATATACACATTCAAATCTGTATTCCCCAATGGGATAGGCAGAGTACATGAAACTGCTCAAGTTACAGTGCCACTAATTTCTCACACATAATTAAAGCCCTAAGTATACTGTTATATTTTCTAAGTAAAGAGTTACTTCACTGATCATAACATTACTGTTTTTGACGTGATAATGTCTAATAACTCGTTACTACGGGCTGCATGCACGAAAAAGATGACGTCATTGTCCCGTTCCTAAAGGCCACCAAGCAAGAGCAAGTGGTTTGTGTATGGACCATCTTTGTGTATGCTGCCAATAAAAAGATGGCTTCCAATATGAATGTGTTCTCATTTAATAAGTTAAATAAATAATAAGTATAATAACATAAAACATGATGGCAGCGGTGGGATAAGTGAAAATAGAAAAGGAGGCTTCCAATATGAACGTGTTCTCATTTCATAAGTTAAATAAAAAGAAAATTAATTATTTTAATTTATATGACTTTTTGAAAGAACATATACCGTCTGAACTCATCATAGATTTAGAATTATAAAACTAGATTGTGTAGTTAGGTCAAAAAGTGAGTCCACATGAGAGGTCATTGTTTGGGCTGGTGTCCCTCTCGCACTTACTGACAATGTCAACATTATTCAGTGAACGTCGTTTTTAATTATACAAATCTGATTTATTGGCATCAAAATAATTACATCGTTTTAATTATTTAGCTTAAAAAAACTCGCGACGTAAAGTAACAATAGAAAGTGGGAACGTGAGTTCCGAGAAAACGCGCCGCGCGCCACCCCTGATTAGGCCGCGAACTCGCGGCTGCCAGCATGTACTTTGTAGCGCGGCGATAGAATCGCGGAGTGATCCGCCCCTGTCTATACTACTGTAATGTTTGACGTTATCACGTCAAACTACCGTCCGTAAACGGACTTTACAGACAACCAATTTTTAGGGTTCCGTAGTCAACTAGGAACCCTTATAGTTTCGCCATGTCTGTCTGTCCGTCCGTCCGTCCGTCCGTCCGTCCGTCCGTCCGTCCGTCCGTCCGTCCGTCCGCGGATAATCTCAGTAACCGTAAGCACTATAAAGCTGAAATTTTGTACCAATATGTATATCAATCACGCCAACAAAGTGCAAAAATAAAAAATGGAAAAACATGTTTTATTAGGGTACCCCCCCTACATGTAAAGTGAGGGCTGATATTTTTTTTCATTCCAACCCCAACGTGTGATATATTGTTGGATAGGTATTTAAAAATGAATAAGGGTTTACTAAGATCGTTTTTTGATAATATTAATATTTTCGGAAATAATCGCTCCTAAAGGAAAAAAAAGTGCGTCCCCCCTCTAACTTTTGAACCATATGTTTAAAAAATATGAAAAAAATCACAAAAGTAGAACTCTATAAAGACTTTCTAGGAAAATTGTTTTGAACTTGATAGGTTCAGTAGTTTTTGAGAAAAATACGAAAAACTACGGAACCCTACACTGAGCGTGGCCCGACACGCTCTTGGCCGGTTTTTTTTTATCAAGCATTTATAAACATCTTCAAGTAATATTGCAATTTTTATTACTACCTCTCTGCAACATTTTGGACCAGTCTTCGAAAAGGTGGCAGGACATGTAGGTTCAAATCCTGCAGGAGCTGTAAATTTACCAATTTTCGCTAAAAAAATTCCTTATCTTTCATAAAATTATATTCCTAATAGTTACCTATCTGTTAAGTAATTAAACCTCCCAATTTTTGAGAATACTGTTAATAAAGTACTAAAAAAAACTATACAGTGTATTAGTGCGTTTTCACATTATTCGATCCCATATCGGATGTAGGACCGATATCCTGTACATTACAGGTGCGATCTTGGATTTTTTCCATCGATATCCTTCTCACATCCGATATCGGATCGGATAATTTGAAAACGGACTTAGTGTATTTTCGTATTTCGTATATTGTTTACTATACGTGTTGACCATAGTCCACATACCTAACAGGTCGACGCTAGTTTTTGCATGGTTCTTACACATATTATGTTAAAGAATATGTGAAAAGGACCGGATTCCGACGAATAGGCGCTTTACGTTACCGCCGACCTTGAAATGAACGCAGTGTCCTATAAATGTCAAATCAAACAGCACTCGTGAAAGGTTATTCTCGTTCATTGCAACACGGATTCGCATCCACGACTATATTATGTCTACAAAATATACCTTATGCTGTATACGCTTTGTGCACAGTTATCAAACAAACGGACGTGTTTCATAATAGATAAAAGTTGTGCTACAAACAACATACCTACTTACATAGTCTACATACCCATTGATGGTTGTACCATACGGGATGGTAATAGCATATTATGCTAAATGTATTAGAGATCACAACTGGATTAGATTAGCCCAGGACCGGGAGAAGTGGCGTACTAGAAGAGAGGCCTATGCTCAGCAGTGGGCGATAAAAGGCTGATATGATGATGATGATGATTTCATCATACATTACATAATACATTTGTATTGCATACCAGTGGCTCTGCGATCAGTAGACATCGCGAACTTCCATGGTTATGGTATTCAAAAAACGAAATCGACAAAAAAATACGAGAATAGATAGACTGAGAAATCAACAGCCACATGAGCCACATCCGTACGAAACGGCCTAGAAGAAACAACAATCGTTGACGCTAGACGCCGATCGAAAAGCAGTCTGGCTCTGTTGCTTCAATACGGAAGAGCGATAGAGATAGCGTACCCTGGAGACAGGGTTGGGCAAAATACTGGCCAATAGTATTTCAAATACAAAATACTAATTACATTTGGAAATGTATTTCAAATATAAAATACTAAATACTTTGGTGACGGGTATTTCAAATACAAAATACAAAATATAGTCTTTAAAAAAATGTATTTCAAATACCAAATACAAAATATAGCGATATAAAATACAAAATACTTTTGATCACACCAACTGGTAAAGGTTTACGGATGAGAAAGTTGTACGATTTTGCAGTTCAAAAGTAAATTCATATATATAAATATTAACTTGATATCTTTTTTTTAGAATACTTACTGTTTATTAAACTTGATATCCCGATATCCAGCATGTCATATCCTAAGTTAGATGGTATTCATGTTATGATTTGATATTACGTTTAATAAAAAATATTTCATTTATTAGGTAAATTCTACCAGCAAGCTTAAGACATCAAGTTCAAATTTCTATGAAATTGCAATGTTGCTATATGTTTTCGAAGAACAAAGAGAGTCTTTAAGAGTTGTTGTAGTGAAAAAAAAACATTCAAACTCTATGGAAAAACAATATCAACGCGCCAAGATAACAAGGTCTACTTATGAAATTAAAGGACAATACTTATAGGTAGGCATGCGCAGAATTTAACAATAAACTTAAACGTTTCTTTCAATGTCACCCTTCTATTTAATCAGTGTATTTACTGATAAAATGAAAAATAATGTTCATACTTCTTATATGAATATCAATATACTTTATTTTATAAGCTTAATTTTAACACGTTGCAAGACTAGATTTAGCAATGACCTGTTATTGGGCATTTTCAAAAATTGGGACCCAAAATTAGTGAAAAATGTTAACAAAAATTAACTCGATGTCAGTTTTGTGACGACAATTTTATTAAGCTTGAAATTTCAAAAAAAATATTACTTTTCTGTTAATTACATAAACTATTAAGCAATTTCAAATACAAAATACTAAATACATGTGTCTAGGTATTTGAAATATCAAATACAAAATACTTAACCAAGCAGTATTTGAAATACAAATACAAAATACGTATTTGTATTTTAAACGAGTATTTCAAATACATGTATTTGAAATACTGCCCAACCCTGCCTGGAGAGAACACAGATGTAAACTTCGTTGTCTGTCTCTATTGTACGAATATACCATTCCTAGAAGATGTAGAGGCAGAATAGTTATTTGTTATACAAGGGGGCAAAGTTGTATTTTAACGCCGAGTGTGGAACTGAAAAACGAGCAACTCGCTTCGCTCGTGGTTCAACTATAGAATCCTGAACTTGCGAGTTTTTTAACACACGAAAAGTAAAATACATTTGCACCCGAGTGTAACACAAAACTTTTCCCCTCACTATAGCGAGGAAACTACAACGCAAAAAATGCGTTTATCACTGCTACCAGTACTTCCACAGGTGGTAATAGTTATTTGTTATACAAGGGGGCAAAGTTGTATTTTAACGCCGAGTGTGGAATTGAAAAAAGAGCAAGTAAAAGGATTCTATAGTTGAACCACGAGCGACGCGAGTGGTTCGAGAATAGAATCCTGAACTTGCGAGTTTTTGAACACACGAGAAGTAAAATACATTTGCACCCGAGTGTAACACAAAACTTTTCCCCTCACTATAGCGAGGAAACTACAACGCAAAAAATGCGTTTATCACTGCTTCCAGTAGCTCCACAGGTGGTAAATCATCTTAATTACATACTAGATTCACCTGCTTTTATCAATTTTAAAGCAGTTAATTTGACTTTATTCAAGGTCAAATTACTTTACCCACTAGTGGATAAAATGCGTTAATACCCGCTGGTATTAAAGAACAAAACACGTGTTTCCGAGCTAGTGAGGGGAAAATCATCTTTATTACTAGATTCACCTACCTTTATCAATTTAAAAGCAGTTAATTTGACTTTATACAAGGTCAAATTACTTTACCCACTAGTGGATAAAATGCGTTTTTACCCGCTGGTATTAAAGGACAAAACACGGGTTTCCGAGCTAGTGAGAGGAAAAATAAATTTTGATTATCGGGGTACCCTCCGAAACGGAGACGATTAATGCTCGTTCGGTTAATTACCCAGAATTCCCCGGAATATGTAGATCCCAGCTATTTCCTCTTAATCCATACAGATGTAGTGCGAAAAGAATTGCCTTAGTATTGTTACGGAAACGTACGAACGTGTCATGCTATTTCAGTCAGTCTCAGTACAAGATGTACTGACATTGACTGAAAGTAACTAGCATGACAAATACAAACGTTTCCGGAAAAACACGAAGGAAACCCTTCTCACACTACATCTGTAGACAACTAAAGAGAGGAATACTTAGGTACTGATTACCTTCCATTTTTATAAAATACTATTTTATGTGAACTATTTACGGCCACGTTAAGCCAGGGGTGGCTCACTCCGCGACTCTATCACCGCGCTACAAGTACTCAGGGGTGGCGGGCGTTCTCACGGAATGAACGTTCGCACTTTCTATTGTTACTTTACGTCGCGAGGTTTTTGCAAGCGATGTCCGCGTGTGGAATGCTAATAATATTTAGTTAAATTGACATATTGAATAAAATAAATACCATAGGACATTCTTACACAGATCTACTACTGATTAAGTCCCACGAAAAAGTTCAGGCTTGTGATGTTGGAACTTGAACAAAAATATACAGGGTGCCCGGTAATTAACGGACAACCTTTTAACCACCAAGAGGGCACCTTATGCTGGTCCAGAAAATCGACTTTAAGGTTCAGTAAAAGTCGCCTGGTTTTCGAGATTTTCACACTTTTAAAAATTTTAATACTAAATTTTAAAATGTGTGAAAATCTCGAAAACCAGGCGACTTTTACTAAACCTTAATGTCGATTTTCAGGACCAGTATAAGGTGCCCTCTTGGTGGTTAAAAGGTTGTCCATTAATTACCGGGCACCCGGTATAAATACAGTATACATAGAAAGTACCCAAGACTTAAATATAATATGTAATTATAATATGTAATGTATGTATAACATTTTATGTTAGTATTCATTCGTTTGAATCCATTGGTAACCCTATCGCCGGGCGCCGCGCACGTGCGGCTCGTTTCTTTGTAAGGATTTTGTAGGTATTTAAAAAGGCGGCATTTCGTGAACATCAAAGCAGTGGGCCTTCTGTACTTGTACTATTATACATATATTCTGTGGTTAAGCGGGTACCACGTTAAGTATGTAGGTACCTATAAGTAGATCCAAATACTTATCCTTTTGGTCAAAAGTCAATGACAATATTATTCGAAAAACTTGCTAACTTTATACCGCTAGCGATAGATACTTAAATTCCATTTTTTTTATACTACGTCGGTGGCAAACAAGCAAACGGTCCGCCTGATGGAAAGCGGTCACCGTAACCTATGGACACCTGCAACTCAAGGAGTGTCACATGCACGTTGCAAACCCATTAAAAACTCTTTTGTCCTGGTTATCACATAAAGAAGGGAACTTTCATTCAGACCAGTCCAAAATACAGTGAATAAGGTGTAAGGTGTTAGATTTTAATACTAACAGTTAGAAGTGTTAGACCGATGTAACAAGTGGCCACACGGCGCGTTTCCCGCAACATTAGTATGCGTAGCGCATCGTTATGACCAAGTCTATTTACTACTCGTATATCCGCTTTTCTGCTCGCTTCCTTCCCTACCGAAAAACTAGTCTTATGACATGTTGTATTGTTTACTATTGCGACAGTTGCGGTTGCGACACTATAAGTTGGTTGCGGAAAATCGTAAAAAAACATTAATTTTGATTACTTTGGGGTCATGACATTAGAGACATTAGAGTTCGTAATTTGTATACATTTATCCCTAAATAGCTTTGTTTACGCTTAAGGGGTAGTTTGGTTTTATTCCATTCGTAAAAAGAAACTGTAACATAAGCATATTTTTTTGATAGCAATCGTTTGGTCATTGAGCGCATTGTATTTAAATTTATTCATTATTATTAAGGCTTTTCCCTCTTCCGCATAGGTAGAACGTAATAGTATTGAATATTACTTATAGTGCGTAAGTTGTTACCATCTATTCAATCTGACATTCTATGTAATCGTTTATTCATTTCTCTTTTGTATCGATATTTATTGAGTATTTGATTGTGTTATCACAACACTTTTCATTTTTAGGGTTCCGTACCAAAAAGGTACAACAGGAACCCTTATGGTGCGACTCTGTCCGTCTGTCTGTCCGTCTGTCACATTCCTAAATATCTCGAGAACTACTAATGCTATCAACTTGAAATTTGGAATAGTTGTGAACATTGTAAACCTCTACAAATAGAAAGTATAATTTTTTTAAATATATTAATTTTAATTGTAGAAAATGGCCAAAATGAAAGGGGGGCAAACTGTAAATTTCAAGTTACTAGGTCAAGTGGGGTATCGTTGGAAAGAGCTCAAATTGAACGTAAATAAGCTATTTTTTATAGTTTTTTTGTTGTGGAAAAAAAAAGAATTTTGAAGGAAAATGTAAAAAAAATACCGTTCCCCCCCCTTATCTCCGAAGTTTACCAACGAAAAATTATGAAAATTTTAGTAAACATTGGTTTTATGCTATATATTACAGGAAAAATATAATCGTGTTTGTATTTTGAATATTTTTTTTTAATTCACAAAAAACTTCAGATTTTTACTTTCAATTTACCCACCCTTGCGGATGTATATCGTACTTCAAATTAATACGAGATGTTACGTAAACCATCTTCTGTCCAATAAAGTAAAAACTGTTTAAATCGGTTAACATTATAAAGAATTATCCCTGAAAAATCAGGTCGCGCAAATTAGTTCGCAAATTGACCGGGAGATGGCGCTATACACTATAATACTCATTAGTGCATATACTTTTGTCTTCTAGTCAAGTCATTAGAGTTATATGAAAATATGAGATTATTTTTACTAGGTAGTTGAAAGAAAGTTTGTACGGAACCCTCGGTGGGCGAGTCCGACTCGCACTTGGCCGGTTTTTTTTATTTATGAAAGAAATGTCCTCGCTCTTATCGTCAACTCAGTCGTCGTATAAAATGAGGTATTTGAACACGTTCAGTGTTATGTTATTATAAAACAAATTTGATTTGGTTAATGAGTAAGAAGTATTTTGCTTGGTAGTTGCTTTTGAAATATTTTTTCCAATAAAAAACATTAAAATAATGTACCCTTCTTATCATTGATATATCAAATTCGGCACGTGGCTTGTCACAAAAAAAATAAACATTGTTGAAACTCATTGATACTGTTATAAAAAAAAACTACTTTTTCTCAAACATGCAATGAAATATTGTCTTTACGTTCCTTAAAATGGGCTGGGAAGTATCGCTTTTTGGGCGCAACAACTCGAGAGGACTGTAAAGGGATTTCATATTATTTTTCAGGCCTAGGCCTGCAAAGTAACTTTTTTTTATAAAATATTGTCCTTTAGAGCATTTTTTTTTATTTCATTGTATGTTTGAGAAAAGCACTATACATGCCTCGGCGTGAAAACGGATTCCCGGCCTCGTATCCCTATCCGGCCTCGCTCGCACGCTCGCTCGGCCGTATATACCCACTTGGCCGGAAATCCTCATTTTCCCGGCCTCTGATGTAATGTACTATTACCACTTACCAGAGAATGCGTTTTTATTCTCAACTAGCTTTTGCCCGCGGCTTCACCTGCGTTAGAAAGAGACAAAAAATAGCCTTTGGCACTCTCCATCCCTTCAAATGTCTTCACTTAAAAAATCACGTCAATTCGTCGCTCCGTTTGGCCGTGAAAGACGGACAAACAAACAGACACACACACTTTCCCAGTTATAATATTAGTATGGATTGTCATTTGTCAGACAGAAAGTTACCTATAGCAATAATGCTCATTGCTCACACCATAAAATGTTTCGTCATTTTTTCACATCCCACTTGAAGAGAAACTAAACTTATTGCTTATTGCAAAGAAAGCGGATAAACCATAAGATGTAAATAATACCCGAACATATCGCTTACAATTTACATATATTTCTCATGTGATAGCAATATCACCCTCACAAAACTCATAAAAACACGATTCATGTTTGTTTCGAAATCTCAAGACTTCTTGCACTTTACGAGTATGTACTTTTGTTTGCATGTTTTTACATTATCTGCAATTTATTTATTGTTACTTTATTGGTTACCTACATTATCAAGTTTATTGACATGGCCGTAACTTATTGTTATGTAATGTGCAATGAGATCATCGACTGAGATTTTTGATGGTCGCACGCAGATGCTTGGGCAACGATAATTTTTTGTACGCATATGCTCGGATGATTGCTTACTATTACGCGATCGAAGGTGTTTATTATGATTGTTGTATAATCTTTGTAAGGTTTTACAGGTCATCCCCTAGACTTGAGTAATAGTTTTCAATACAGATTCGTTTTTATTTTATTTCTTCCTCATTTATTTCGACTTAGTTCTAGTTAGCAGTTCTTAACAGCCGCATGTTGGTTTTATTTTATTTTATTTGGATTAAATTATTGTAGAAAAAGATTTCATAATTCATCAAATTATCAAAAATATCGTAACGTTATATAAAAAAAAATATTTGATTTTTTTTTTTGGATATGAATAATAAACTTAAGATCAAGCTGTGGTGACAGTTGTGTACCTAGGGGTAGGGGTCAACAAACTTTTCGGAACACAAGTTACGTATTAGCCAGGTTCTAAGCAAGGCCAAACATGGTCCTCAATATTTAATTAGTCACTTTAGTCAGTTTATAATAAATAAATACCTATTCTACTTATATTTTTGAGAGATATGGGTTGATTTGATTGATTCGAAAGATTTAAGAGTCGAGTCTTGAGAGAGGTCAGAATGGCAATTATGGTCGCGAGATAAAGGTTAGGTTAGAACATCTATCGCACTACTATATGTAAGTGCGATAGGGACGGCGTGATCTTTTATCATTTATCGCGCGACCATGCTTGCCTGCCAGGAGGTGGTCTCGATACCGTGAACGTCACGGAAATGTCATTGTCATTATATGGAGAAAGTGAACAGCGCTCCTAAACGGTGTCTTCTCAGAAAAAAATTAAATATTTCTGAGTCCTTTACTGTCGAGTACTAAGGTATTCTACGTTAAAAACTCATAACTGAAGTCACAGTCCCATCCTCAGACTATTTGCAGTTTATTGTCGTTTCTTACATAATGAAGCGGTAATTAATGTAATGTTGCATTGTCTCATTGAACATATATAATGATAGTAAGAAATAAGAATAGTTTCCATTATAGGTAAATGCTTCCTAGTATCTATACTAATATTATAAATGGGAAAGTATGTGTGTCTGTTTGTTGTTTGTCCGTCTTTCACGGCAAAACTGAGCTACCGATTGAAGTGATTTTTAGGTGGAGATAGTTGAAGGGATGGAGAGTGACATAGGCTACTTTTTGTCTCTTTCTAACGCGAGCGAAGCCGCGGGCAAAAGCTAGTTACATATGCATCAAGTATGAACGATTACTGCTTAGTATTTATGAATCTACAATTCTACATAGTATGTTTTGCTTTTTAATTCTTCCGGATCATACAGAGTTTCATTTTGGAATTCGGTGTTTTGACATAGGTACTATTTGAAAAGTGCTAAATATTGTTGACTTTCGTCATATTGTAGTGACATTTTATTGTAAGTGCGAATATCAAGTTGTTTCATGCAGTAGAAAACTTGTTAAGACGCTACGGGAGCGAAAATGCTAAAATGGAAAGGAGTCCCCCTTTCAATTTCGGAATATCAGTTAAATATACTAGTGTTATTAACTAGATTTATCGAAAAAAAAAAATGTCCATTAAGAACAACTCAGTTAAAAGATATTGCGAAAAAATCTTTAAAATCGAGGTTCCTCCTTCAAAACTTATTTAAACGGAACGAAATTTGAGAATCTGAATAACAATGAAATAATATGTGTCGGACCGTTTAGATTTTTTGGCTGATTGTTACCGATCTTGAGTATCACACCTTTTTTGAGCCATATTGAAAAAGGCCGATTTTAGAATTTTTGATTGACTCTAATAGCGTCTCTAAAAATTAAAAATCAAAACGGTCCGACACAGATAAAAATAATAATAATCTGTGTTGAAAAAATCATTGCTCTATCTTCAAAAACCAGGGAGGAAATGGTCGAGAGCGTTTGTATGGAGAATTGACCCCTCCTGTATCGTCTTAATACGGTAGAAAACTTGTTAATGCATAGTCTAGTTGCGCAAGCACTTGGTTACGGCAGCGTCCAACACTGGCATATTACAGAGTGGTTTATGAAACTTGTACTTATCTTGTATTTAGAGTATAACTAAATATGTAATACACGGTCTACATGCTAGACTAGTGGGTGAATAACGCACCGCAGCTAGACGTGAACACAAACGAAATAGTACATTACGATATAAGTGCGTAAAAAAGGAAGTTCGAATTCGGTCGTGTTTTAAATCGACACGAGTTACGAATTTCCTTTTCGCACGTGTATGTATCGTACAACGTTTTTTAGTACAGATAGTGTACTGTATAGGTGTCTCGAGTACATATGGCAGTCGTTGTCCGAGTGCGATGGAGCACGGACGTGCGGTGTGTATTGGCGAGCCAACCCGATGTATATAGTGTAATAGCGTGACATTACAAGTGGCGACGAGGATAAAAGCAAGTACTTACCACGTGAATCTAGTATTCGGAAAAGATGGGATAGAAACATAAGTAACATAACCTATAAAATCGAGTAACGATGCGCCATGATGCACCGTTATCTTTTTGTAAACAGGTTTGGTTACCTGCCGTTTTAAATTACTGGCATTCTTAGTAGTTTCGGAACGTAATGAAGCTAAATGAAAGTGTTCATTAAATACTACAAAGCGAAATGATTATAACGGCAGTTTTTCAAGAATTAAGTCAAAACCAAATAAAAATAAATGAAATGTTATTTCTTTCAACCGTGCGAATATAAACCTTAAGCAGGTAACCGAACGATGCAATTAATAAAATGTTTGAGGCAATTGACAACATACGGCCAGCCTTCCTAGATTGTCATGCCTATACAGGTGTCGGTGTGTGGCTCCTACCTACCTAGTAAACGGTTTGGTTACCTACCTAGATTGCCAAATGTTTTTAGGTACCAAAATGTTATTTGAGTTTATGTGTAGTGGGTTTATAAAATTGATTTATTATTTACATAAATCACAGCCCGGAATCATTACAATAATTTCCGTCCAACCAAAAGAAATGATATTTATTTTTAATTAGTGAAGTTACCATCTACCTGTTGGTTGGTTTAATACACAAAATTATGTGATGTTGCTAAATTTATGAATGGTTAAGCTATTTACCTAAATAAGGCATTTACTTGAATGATAAAATGTTGTACAACCATCACACTTAAATGTCCTATGGTAGCATTAGTCGATGTTTGAGAGTAAGGTGAAAACCAAAACAAACTAGATAAATACTTACCTAAGTATACTTCCTTACAGGGGTGAATTTACGTAAAAGTAACGTAAGTCACGACTTCATTAAGTGGTTATTTGAACTACAGCTGCAAATGAAAGGATCTATGCATATGTCGGGAAAGTAACACTTATTTAGAGATAGATTATCACTTGAACGTGAATCTTTTGAATTGATTGAACATGCCATAAAATCGTGACTAATACTCTTGTCGCGGATTGACTTACGTAAACATTCCTAACGCCGATTTCGAGCAGTTTTATCTGAGTATTTAATTACTTAAAAACCAGAAAACTAGATGGGTTCACATTAAGTGCTAAATATACCTACTTATAATAAATAAAGAAATATACACCCTGTTGTTATTGGATTACGTTAACTTAAAAAAAAAAGAGGCATTAAACGGATATGCAACTCTGTACATTCAATTGTATCGAACATTTAATTGGCACCTAAGTACTATGAAATTTTATGCCATTTGTGGCTGAAAATAAGGCATTAAATTGCGAATTTGGAAACAGCACATGGAGGTGCACTCTGTACATTCAATTGTATTGTTTAGTATCGACCATTTAAATGGCATCTAAATACTATGAAACTTTATGCCATTTGTGGCTGAAAATAAGGCATTAAATTGCGAATTTGGAAACAGCAGATTACAGAATCTGGACATTTAATTGTCATGTGTGTGAATTGGATAACAGAAATTCTGGTTATTAAGCTAGTTAATACAGCAGATTACCGAATCTGGACATTAAATTGTCATGGAAAAAAAAAACCTACTGGTAACAGAATAACAATGACCTGACCTGTACAGTGTGCACGGCTCATTCAAAGCAGATAAAATGTATCTGGTCATTAATTTGACATGACTTTAGCCTTACGAGGATAAATATAGATATATGTGGAACCAGCAGATTACTGAATCTGGACATTTAATTGTCATGTAAAATAAATGAAAAAAAAAACATACTTACCTTGGTTAAGGCAGATATATTATATTTATCTGGTCATTAAATTGTTGTAAACATAGTTAAACAGCAATTAAAAAAAAAAAAAAAAAAAAAAAAAAAAAAAAAAAAAAAAAAAAAACTGAACATTGAATTGTTGCAAATATGAGCTTAATGATAATAACCTAAACACGAAGTAAATTACGGTTATACTGGTTGAACGTGCGCTTAAATGACGCTTAGATCAGATGACAAATGCTATCTGAGCCTTCAATTGTCATAATAGTAGATTGACGTCGGTCAATAAATATCATTAAATTGAAACCGAAATAAATTACACATATGAAAGAAAAAAATACCAAGGCATCCAGTGCCTGAGAGTCTGAGACAACTACCCCAGTAAAACACTCAAGTACAATGACTGAGTACTTTGAGATAGCATAAGTTGAAATATTTTCAATATAATATATTTTGACTTGTGTTAGTTAGAATCATTAAATTGATTGGGTACAGGTTGCCCCAAGAAAGTCCAGTATGGCTTCTTAATTGTCGTTGGAGGCATTTGACAGCGAAGGTGATCCTACATCAGTAGGAGTTCGGTGGGAGCGCTGGAAAAGAGCACTCTTTATATACCTAGATGCCGCTAACGTCAATCAGAGTGAAAAGAGTGAAAAAAATAAATAAATAAAGACAGTTCATTGGTTTGACATTGCATTGTATATAAAAAAAAAACACGTAGTGGTGCAGCTGAATTGAATAAAATTAAGCGAACGCTTGATACATTTCAACAACGCGGAAAAAAAAGAAGTTGCTAACTCTGCTTACCGTCAACAAGGCTTTGTCAGTATGGGTGACCTCAAGAGAAAGACATGCCTATTTAAGTTGATCTATGATAGATTTTCAAAGACAATCTACGTCAGTTGAAAATCATTACAAAAATATATTGGTACTGAAGGTACTCGTTATCAGTTAGGGTAATAGGTACATACTACAGAGATTCATGTAGGTGAATCTCATACAAGTCAGGTGTCCAGTTAAAACAAATAAACTAATGGATCTGTGAGCCTCTATTGAACTAATATAGAAAAAAAAATAAGAAATAAAAATGCTGAACTTGTTTGCGTAATTTCACGGGAGGATATTGAAATGTGGTCTCTCTTTCGTGAATACATGTATATTAAATTTGTATAAGATTTTCCAAGCGAACTAGTAACCTAAGTTTGTAAATTTATAAAATGAATCTCACTAGTGACCTTATTTCGTCTGGTCAAGAAAATGAACAAAAGGACAACAATCAGCGGCTGAATCAGCTTTGTCTGTAGTGATTGTAAAATGTTAAATAATAACAGATTTCAATGCTTCACGTCAATTATCTAGGTACCTAACTACTTACAATTGCACATTATTTAGAAGTTAGAGAACATGATTCTATTCTATATATAAATGGATTGATAGACGGATGTGAAGTTAAGGGTACAACTGAGAGAAATTTGCCTTGTGAATCTAACAAACTCGTCTTGTTGCGTGTTTATCTGTTTGAAACAATAGTATTTTAGTAAAGGGAATAAATCACAATATTGATGATACAAGTCGTATTTGTACGAACCAAACAACAAGGTCAAACTTGTTAAAATATATTTTATTAAATCAGCCAAACATATATTTAAATCAATATGTGACATGTGCTTTTACAAAATCGACTTGTTGGTTTAAATAAAAGATTGGTTCAAAAAAAAAAAAAAAAAAAACAATAATAATATTTCCTCCCACGAACGCTCCGGCTGTGGAATGAGCTATGTCAAGGTATTCCCCGATGAACTACAGTATGGGGTTCTAAAAAAAAAAAAGGAGTATACAAGTTTCTAATGGGTCGACGACGCGCATGTGACACCCCTTGAGTTGCAGGCGTCTATAGGTTACGGTGACCGCTTTCAATTAGGAGGCCCTATAACTGTTTGCCACCGACGTGGTATAAAAAAAAATGTAGAAGGAAGTGTAACTACACTTAACAACATCAAACTTGTAGTTGGAATGAAAGAACACGTAGGCGCAATTAAAAAAAAAAAAATAGAAATGTTGAACGAACATTAAATCTAGTTGTTTTTCTCTCCGTGTGACACATAAATAAACGCTGAGTCTGTCAAGATATAACATCTCCTGAAGGAATTTAAAGACACAGCTGCAAAAACAAATTCAAATCGTGGTACCTGGGGAGAAACACTGTGCTTACCTACTACGAGGTAGTTACCTCGTAGTTCGGTGAGCTGTATAAGTATTCTGTTACTCCTGTTACTCCGGTCAATTTCAGTATGACTTGATGCCTTGTAAATGGGCATGCTGATTTGTTCGGTTAACAGCGCAAAGAAAGTAAATGAAGGAGATAATATTTGGGTAATAATTTAGATAATATTTTATCAAAGGAATGGAATGCACTCCCACCATAGATGTTCCCAGAAAAATACGACCTCGGTCTCTTTAAGATAAAAGTGAATATGCTAAGTATTACTGAATCGGTGAGCTCCATCTTCGACTATATCTTCACCTTCCATCGGGTGTGACTATGGTCAATCGCCAATTAGCCAAAAAAAAAAAAGGTGTTTTGTAATTTCTTTAATAATCATATTATAAAATAGCCTAGCCTAAGAGTTAAGATCTTAAGATAGATAAAGAGATAATAATAATAAAAAAAAGATGTTGATAAAATACTTTAAAAGAAAAGTGTTATCTAAAATATATACATACTGTGTAGATATAAATCGGATGTTAGTATAATTGGGTCAATTGGGTAAGCACTTCTTAAATAGTATATGAACAGCTATCTATTTTAGAAAATTAATCGTTGATTACTTTGTGTGGTACAAAGTATCTACGAGAAAGAAAGCTGATCATGATGAAACAAAATCAATAAAACGATAAAGTGGATACGTGACCCTGAATAGGATTTTAATGCATATTCTATATAGTATCTCTATGTATTACAATGCAATGAATCACGAGCCCTTTCGATCCAGATACATTAGGTTCTATAACTAAATACTTATATGTACTATTTACTAGTTACTAGCAATGATAGGTGCATATAATGAAGTATAGGGCCGATACAATCAGTTATCAATGTTATCATCAATAATTACCTAATATACATTAGACGCCTGACAAGCGACCTATTAAAAATAATAATAATAATAATGTAAATCATGAAAAGGTATGAAATTAGTGAAATATTATTGTACGAGCCGTACACCTTAGATGATATGATTCTTGATGGTTGATGGTAGTCTTGATAGAAACACAGATTTTTGATACACTTATAAATTTATTGATAACCAAGGTATACTGAGTACTAGCTAGGAGCACGTATAAACATAAACTAATGCATAAATCGATGTATAGCGTAATCGCAAATACAGCGATCAATCAATCAATCAATCATTATTTATTTGCAATAAAACATAACTAAATGCATGCAAATGCAATCAAGCAATGCAAAGCAATTCTAATCAAGTCATAATTATATTAATTTTAATGCTGACGCGAGAAATGTGCGATGCTTGCATTGTACAATTATATTGTATGCTATTGAAGAAAGAAAAAAAAAATCATATATGTATATAAAAAAAAAATGTACTAATCTAGTTTTCAAAACAGTCTGAATTGAAAAAGGTAACAGATTTAAAGAAGAAGGGGTGAGACTGACATCTAGGAATTGTAGTTAATAAAACACACAAGTATGTTTGAGTATACACTGCAGGTGGTGGTGCAGCGTCCGCTCTGAGTCAACCCTCAGACCGGAATGTCCTAAACATATGACTAAAGATAGAAAATTAATCCCTAATTATAACTACTTCACATACAGTACTAAGTGGTAAAGACGGAGATGATCAAGTTAGGAATGACGAAAGTGGGCAGACAATTAGAAGAAACGTAGTTCATTAAAAAGAAAAAAAAAAAGATACACGGCACAGCATGGCAAGTATTTGAATTAAAACTAAATTGACCTATTATTTAAATATTTATAAAAAAAAAAAAATTAAAACAAGAAAGGGATGTACTGTATAGGTGTCTCGAGTACATATGGCAGTCGTTGTCCGAGTGCGATGGAGCACGGACGTGCGGTGTGTATTGGCGAGCCAACCCGATGTATATAGTGTAATAGCGTGACATTACAGATAGCACTCCGAAGTTTCGACCTGGCATATAATGAACCACTTCTCGCACTAGTGCGTAAAAAAACACCATCTGTACTGAAAAGTTTATTTGTTGCTTGGTGATTATTGTTCTTGGTACGTCGCGTCGCGCATTGCCATTTTTTAACCCCCGAAGTAAAAACGACGGGGTGTTATATTATGTATGTTTGACGTGTCTGTCTGTCTGCACAGATAGAAAATATCTCTTCAACCAAAGAAACCTATTTGAACCAAGAGATATCCAGTTTCCCATATCAGGAAGATTTTAATTACTTGATATAAAACATAAAATGTCTCGATGTTTATTACTTGCACTAACCATTTTATATCTTAACATGATTAGCAAAACAATCTTTTTTTAAAAACTTAATCATTTATTCCAAGAGCGTAAACGTTTTGTTCAGTGATAATTATTACTCAGAAGCAAATCAGCAAGTTCTTAAAAACAAGTATAATATTTCTTGGTTCTAAGTAATAAAATTGTTGTATTAAGAGTTATAGTCATAGGGCTTACGGAAAAAAACTGCATTTTATGCAGAAAGCAAGCCACTTTGCACAGTGATACTAGGAACCAATACAAACGTTTTCATCCGAGGAAACACGATTTTCATCCACTAGAATTCAAGATGGCGGACATTTTCCAAAATGGCGGCCGCATATTTTTAAAAATTTATAGAATCGTAACGGCTGCACCGATTTAAATGGTTGGGGTGTCTATCGCATCGTATTGAAGCGTTCATTAATATAAAAAAAATAAAGTCATAAAAAAATTAAGATGGCGGCCGAATAATAAGAAAAATATGAAAATTTTAAACTTTTTTTTTCATGCTCGTGCAATTTACCAATAATTTTTCTATGATATGGCCACATTTTTATGTAATTAAATTAAACCTGATAATATTATCTACATAATAAAATAAAAGTCATGAAAATCCGTTGAGTAGTTTTTGAACTATATTCATTTGAAATGGAGCGCGCGGATTTGAAAGACGTTTTCGCACGTGATGTAAACAATTTTGGAATCATAACGGCTGCACCGATTTTAATGGTTGGGGTAGCTATCAGTTTGTATTAAAACATTTATTTATATAAAAATTAAAATCATTTAAAAAATAAAGATGGCGGCCGAATAATAAAAAAAATATGAAATTTTCAATTTTTTTTATTCTCATGAAATTTACAAATAGTTTTTCACCATATGGTCACATTTTTATTTATTTAAATAAAATCTGATATTAACATCTGGAAAATAAAACAAAAAACATTAAAATCCGTTCAGTAGTTTTTGAACTATACGCATTGAAAATGAAGCGCGCGGGTTTGAAAGACGTCTTTGCACTTGATATGTGATGCATCGTATCGTTTGGTACCGCTATACACGCAAGACTGATTATTTATTTTGGTCACAACTTACTATATTACTATTCAGAATCAATGTTTTTAGTATTTATATACATTATTAGTTTTTTATTCCGAGTTTAGGTATGTTTAGACGACCCCCGAAAACTTGACCATCACATAATTTTTATTTTAATACGTAAAAGAACTTAAATGCACATAACATAACATTTGTATTAATAGCAATTGTCCTTTCCGAGGACTCCAGAGATAATTTTCGACAACTTCTGTAGGGGGCTTCAGAAATATCTATGTATAAAATAACTTGTTTTCTGCGACAAGGAGCGTATGTTTTTGTAGTGCTGGCGATTAGGGCTTGCAATATCGGACGATTTTCAATTCCGGAACTGGTTTTCGAGATTGGACTTCAATTCCGGAATTCCGGAACTAGTTCCGGAATTGGACAATTTTTTTTCGTTTTGTTTTCTGGTGGATTTCTGATGAAATAATACAATTTTAAATTATAATTTATTATTAATCGACGTTTAAGACAATAACTCCGTACCTAAAAGGCATATAACACTGCAATTTTCATTTTAGTAATTTTACAGGAAAGCCCATTTTGTGTCAAAATCGGTCTTGCTAAGTATTTCGAACAACAACAAACGATACAAACGAGGTTTTAGTGCCAGTTTTGTGATAGTAGTTAACATTAAAGTAAATATATTTAGCATTATTATTTAATAGTATTTGACACATCAATCAGTAATAAAAACTACATATTTTAGACAAAAACTAAATAAAACTACCCCAAATACAGTGTTTTCCTTCTGAACTTATTTCATATTTGAGGATTTACAGCAATATGGACGAGGACAACATTATTGTTTTATCAATTTAATCTAATAAAAACAAAGGTTTTAAAACTTTTAAATGCATAAATGATCGATTAAATGGTCGATTGTCCACCGAAATAATGTAAAAGTAATAATTTACAACAATAGCACAACGTCTTATTCACATAAATGTAATAAAATAAATATTGAATTACCTGTATCAGACTCGAGGCCCAAAAAGTCAGATTTCCTGATTTATACCTAGGTACATGTACATATAGACCTTGAATTCTTGTAAAAAATAAAGCATAGTTTTCATATCCACCATTTTCCATACATTGCAGTAAAGTCCACCAGTTTAGTAAAATATGCACACGTCTTTGTGAAAAGTGTATAAGTAACTACGACGTTATGCTTGTGAATGAATGTAATACCAAATACTACGTTTCGCATCTGAATTTAAGTTCGCAAAATCAGAAAGTGACAATGGTTAATATTAGCGCCATTAGCGGGTTAAAATTTAAAATTACACTATCTCGCTCTAACTAGCCCCTTTAGCCATAAAATAGGGTACTACCTGAGTCCGAGCAGTGTCTAACTTATGAATTTACATATTTCTTATACATTCTGTGGTAATTTTGTAAAATAACCAGGCTGATATTACACGTTTTTATCTAAAAATATATATTTTTTCAATTCCGGAATTTTCGAGATTATGTGTTTCAATTCCGGAACTGTAATATCGGAAAAATTGTCCGAAATTCCGGAATTTCGAGATTCCGGAATTCCGGAATGCAAGCCCTACTGGTTCTGTTTTTAAAAAAATGCTTAAAGAACATTATTTATCTCTCCCTTAGTGATCGTATTGCTATTTTTACTCTGTGGTTGGTATGATTGCTGTATATTGTTGGTTTGTTACTATATATCTGTCTTGCTGTATATTACTATTTAAGTATGTTTATGTAAGTCTATTTATATTCTCTTATATGTGTATGTTTATTCAATTTGTGTGTTGGAAATTAGAATAAGTATGATTTTTCATTTCGAAGCACCTACTCTTTCTGATTATGTTTTTTTATTTCCGCTACCCAAAGGTTGTCTGGTAGAGATCGCTCTTTAGCGATAAGACCGCCTGTTGTCTGCCTCTATTTATAATCATTTGCTTTGTCTCCGCTGTATCTTTTTTCTGTATCTCTTGCTGAGGTGTGCCAATAAAGAGTATTCTATCTATCTATCTATCTATCTATTCCTCCAGGAAGACACTGATCAGTATGACAACCAACAAGACTTTTTCCAGAAACTGTAACCTGTTGATGTTATAAGTGTGGTGATTTTTTTTTTCTAAACAATTTACTTCCTCAGAGAACATTTGCTCTCGCAAAAGATATGGCGGAACAGGGACTCACGCGTATCATCACATCTTCCGATACAGATGTCTTGGTATTTAAATAAAAACCACTGGAGTCTTCGGGTGAAGGATAGACGCAAAGTCAGTGGCCAGATTCGGGTTTGGACCTCGAGTGAGTTCAGGGTGGTAACGGATGCTAGAGTGTCCCATGCCCTTCGTTGAGCTTATCTCGCAGTTTGTAGCCGTGGAGGCTTTCAGGGCGTTACGTGCGAGATCGGACGTGATGTAAATGGAGGCAGGAATGACGGCAAAACGACACTTTACGAGTGCCTCAGCCGCCAAACCATACCGGTAAACAGGCCTGAGTCCATGCTTGCTCACTAAAATATGTGTTAAGAACGATCCCAATTTGGCATTTAAGCATGTGATCTATGGAGCTACTTATATTGGGAAATTTCCAATTCTTATCTAGTATACTTTCTTAAGACTTCAAATGAGAATACGGAGTATAAGGTACTACTGCTATTGGTGGTTTTTACGCTTTTACGTCTGATACCACTTCTTTTTTCAATACAAAAGGAAAAAATCATGTTCTAAAACATTGTTTGCACACACACTGAAGTTATACCAGCTTTGATAGAAACATCGCGGTAACTACAAAGTCTTCCTGGAGGAATAATCGCCATGATTGAAAAGTTCACCTGAACTTGGTGAGCAAGAAACTGTTTACCACCAAAAATAAATTAGTACCTAACCAACATCGGCAGCACTCCGTGTCGTATAACAACGCCCCATATTCTGATATTATTTCTGTGCCTATGCCATCATCGGGGTTGGAAGACGTACAATGATAGTTGGGTACTGCAGTGGTCTGAAAACAGGGAGATATGGTATGAATATGTATACTTGGACAATTGCGGTTGTGAAAAAGGCTGCGAAACAATACGCTGTACGTGTTGTGGGTCTGTTACCCTGCGCGGCGCAATGCAAATAATGCAATGTATTAATAATGTTATATTTGCAAAGGGATCTGCCAAAATAAAAATTATTATGTTATCATTATTTCCTTGTTTGATATTATTTTGTATCTCTTTTATCTTTCAGTATAACCTAGACGAGAAGCAAAAAATATGTTTTGTATTAATATATGTTTTCGTAGCCCCCTACAGAAGTTGTCGAAAATTATCTCTGGAGTCCTCGGAAAGGACAATTGCTATTAAATTTATGTATTAAAATAAAAATTATGTGATGGTCAAGTTTACGGGGGTTGTCTAAATATACCTAAACTCGGAATAAAAAACAAATAATGTATATAAATACTAAAAACATTGATTCTGAATAGTAATATAGTAAGTTGTGACCAAAATAAATAATCAGTCTTGCGTGTATAGCGATACCAAACGATACGATGCATCACATATCAAGTGCAAAGACGTCTTTCAAACCCGCGCGCTTCATTTTCATTGCGTATAGTTCAAAAACTACTGAACGGATTTTGATGTTTTTTTTTTATTTTCCAGATGTTAATATCAGATTTTATTTCAATAAAAAAAATGCGACCATATGGTAGAAAAACTATTTGTAAAATTCGTGAGAATAAAAAAAATTGAAAATTTCATATTTTTTTTATTATTCGGCCGCCATCTTTATTTTTTAAATGATTTTAATTTTTATATAAATAAATGTTTTAATACAAACTGATAGCTACCCCAACCATTAAAATGGGTGCAGCCGTTATGATTCCAAAATTGTTTACATCACGTGCGAAAACGTCTTTCAAATCCGCGCGCTCCATTTCAAATGAGTATAGTTCAAAAACTACTCAACGGATTTTCATGATTTTTATTTTATTATGTAGATAATATTATCAGGTTTAATTTAAATACATAAAAATGTGGCCATATCATAGAAAATTTATTGGTAAATTGCACGAGAATGAAAAAAAAAGTTTAAAATTTTCATATTTTTCTTATTATTCGGCCGCCATCTTAATTTTTTTATGACTTTATTTTTTTATATTAATAAACGCTTCAATACGATGCGATAGACACCCCAACCATCTAAATCGGTGCAGCCGTTACGATTCTATAAATTTTTAAAAATATGCGGCCGCCATTTTGGAAAATGTCCGCCATCTTGAATTCTAGTGGATGAAAATCGTGTTTCCTCGGATGAAAACGTTTGTATTGGTCCGTAGTATCACTGTGCAAAGTGGCTTGCTTTCTGCATAAAGTGCAGCTTTTGCCCATAATTTCGCCGTAAGCCCTATGACTATTATGACGGTTTTCGGTTAAGAGTTATGCATAATTAAAGTAAAAGTTAATGTTTCTTGGGGTGAAACAATTAGTTACTTACACCAAATATATACATTTTTCATTTTAAAAGTTCTGACGGTATTAGATGAAGATTTACATGTTTGAAGTTAGATTTAATGTTTCTTGGGGTGAAACAGTAAGTATCTTAAACCAAATATACTTACTTCTTGGATGTAATTTATCTTATTTCATTTAAAATATATAATTTCTTGAAATGAAATTTTATATTTCTTAGATTGAGTAAATAATGTTTGTAGCGGGGGTGCGCGCGGGGAGAGAAGGGAAAGCCGAAATGACGTGAGAGGTGTGTATTATGTTCAATAACCCGTACGTTACAAGCTTATAACTCAGAACGAAGACGAGTTCCCCAGCCAGTTAGAGAGAGAGAGAAACTGGAGCGGAAGCACGTTTAGGATAGTCCTCAATAATAGCGCGTAGTTCCCAGAGGGAAGCAGGGGCTATTATGTCGGAATTTGTATTCCTATGATTCGATACATATCAAGTTCCAACCGGCGAGCCTAACCAAATCGGGAAAAATCTTAACACCGCGATGTACGAATTCTATGGGCTGGGGTCAGCGCCATCTAGCGGGTTTTTTGGTAACTAAACCGGTGTCGCCGCTCGGCGCGCGAACTAAATCTTGAAGCAAAACTTTATTATTTTTCGATCTAAACGTGTTGATTCTCAAATGGAACTTGTAGGCATTAAATCAAGAATTTGTGATATGAAGCCAAGAATGTAATAAATCTTGACCTAAGTCCGTGTTGATTTTTTATTTAAAACCTGCTCGAATTATGAATGAAGTCTATAATCATCAAACCAAGAATTATTATAATCAAGCCAAGATTGTTCTAAATCTTGAAGTAAAACCTTGATATTTTTTGATTTGAACTTGTTGATTCTCAAATGGAGCTTGTAGACATTAAATCAAAAATTTGTGACACAAAGCCAAGAACTTAATAAATCTTGGCATAAATCTGTGTTTATTTTTGTTTTAAGTTATTCTGGAACTTTGAATGGAGTTGCAAAGCATCAAATCAAGAACTATTAAAATCAAGCCAAGATTGAACTAAATCTTGACGTAAAACCGTGTATTTTTTTTATTTAAACTTTTATGTCTTGACTGTAGAACGTAAAAGTTAACTGTACTGTACTGTACTGTACTGTGACTACACCAGCCAGCAGTTACTGCTGCAAGGACGCAGAGGCGCTGGTCCTAACAGAGAGGGAGGGACGGGAGGCTCCTCGAGCTTGCTCAAATGCACGCACCGGCACGGTACAGGCCGCCGGTCAGAGGCGTATGCTGGGTGTGCTAACAACCTCCGTCCTGGTGAACCTGTACCGATTCAGGACGCGCCTTCGGGCCTACTCGTGTATTCCGCCCGTCGTCTGCCGCCCTGGCATGTCCGGCTGACCCTCCTGCCCGAGACACCGGTGAGCCAATAATACGGGTGGGGAGTGTGGGGCGTTTGCAGTCAGGATGGGGATCGACGGGAGTAGAAGAACCAGACCGAATACTAGCATCGTGCCCAGTGTAGGGAAGATGGATAGATATGTGTGTAAATATATACGAAGGGATGGCGACTGCGGTTAAACTGTTTCCCGGTTTTTTAAAATGTTGTAATTGATTGTTTGTATCAGAAGCCATTGTAGTTGAGTTTTCTGTAACTCCGATGAACCCATATTATCCCTCTTTCTCGTAATTCTTCCAAGGAGTCTCCCTGAGTGTAGTAAATACTTGTCGATTGCCACAACACTTAACTATATGGTAACTAAATAAATTACACTGAAAATTCAGTAAATATTTTCACTCTAATATTTAACTGCTTTCGCTGTAAGATAAAACTGAGGCAATATAACACGATTTTAGTCTAGTATTTATTTTTTATTTTTATTAACAGTACTACTTTCTTCGACCGGCTATGCAGCCTCACGCCATTCTTGGTGATATGAAGAGACAGGGTATATAATATCTGCGAAGAGGGTTCCGCTGCTCTGCTGAGCATTCTTGGGATACTGGGTTATTTTTCTGTTGATAGTTTCGTTCCATGTCATTCTTTCAGGACCCGGTGTATTTCTTCTTGTTCTTGGCAGACGACGAACACGGGAGGTAGCAGAAAGAACAATTTGAATGTCCTTCATCTATGAGTAGACTTGGCGACATAAGAGTTCCAGTAACTTGTATCTACTGTTGGCTAAGTGCAGCGTAATGTTGGTGCTTGTAGTTGTAGACCGCTAACAGTTCGAAAATTTGCCATTAACGGTGATGACACGTCCGCTGATGTGATAGATGAATGACGTTTTGAAGCGCAGTTCCTCTTGAAAAAACAGTTTCTTCTAGTTCGTGAACGACAACCAAGTTTTAAGTCCTTACTTTCATGATTCATTCAACCACTACACATTAGACACTCGTGCACAAGTTCGCTTAAAGAAAGCACAATAATAAAACAACGATAGATTACGTGGTATTAGTCACTCAAAATAACTTAATAATCACCTTACAGCTACTGTTTCGTCACATTCACATGTACCACACCCCAAGACACTCGATCTCGGCCATGTGTCATTTTAGGTACCTAGAACTTAGAGAGTAAATATAAATACATTTTTGGGGCTGGTTTAGCCTGCTCTGGCAAAAAAAGCTATTTATACAATAAAGCTATGTTATTTTTTTAGTAGGTAACGTGGGTTCGACTGCCATATGGTCCGATGGGCCTTTTGTCTTAGTCATAAATTTGCGTCTGCAGAGATTTGAAGAGACATTTGGATGACCCTATTCTCAATAGAGTATTGCGTTTATCTTTTATGACACTTGACCGTGTTTGGCCGAATAGCGGTGACTGGAGGCCAGATGTGTGCAGTGTGCACGCCTTTACGAGAAAACTGTCTTGTTTTTTTTTTTTTTTAAGTAATTTATCCTTTTCTTTACTGGGTAGTTATTGGCTTTTTATGAGTTGGGATTGCAATATGTTATGTTGTCAAAGTTACCCTGATAATTCCAGAGAAAAATCCTCTTTTTTGGGTCTCAAATAATTTCGTCTTATATTTCCGGCTAGCAATGTATCTTCGGGGAATTAATGGGTTGAGTAAGTACCTAAAGGGGTGTTATGTACATATGACTTTATAATGTGAACTTAGTATGTACATTATTATATGTTTTTCGAATTATGATATTTCGTTGCAGTCCTTCGTTATAACGGTACCAATGATATGATAATATATATTATTTAGCGCAAAGAAATAGTAAACTAAATGTTTTGCAACTGGCCAACTAAACATCGCTATCGGAATTGAGACCAACGTGCCTTCTTAAGTCTACGTTCCTGTCTAGTGTGTACCGTAACTTTCATTCTAGGGACACAATTAACTAATATAAACTACTACGTAGCTTGCTTTTGATACCCAGGCTATCGAGATTGCGTTATGGAGATTACAGCTAATACAGTTGAGTTGAGGCTAGGTACCTCGTATGTGACCTGTCTTCCCTACCTATAAAGAATGTTATAGAAACGTCGTGGCTATCATTCAATGGCTCTGCGAGTCAACCCCTTAATTCAAATTGATCAAATGAGGCGTTATTTAATATAACTTCAGATTTGATTAATTAGGACTATAAGATTAATTTAAATATAACTGAAATGGGCCGCGTGACCGGCTCTTTCAAGTAAATGTCATATATGTATAACCGCGTCTTGAGCCGATGCGGGGCTCTAGTGATAGATTTGAAATCTAAGTTAAACTAACGGGCGTGTGATTAGATTGATGTGACATGTATGCTTTGTGGTGTGCTTATTAAATAGTAAAATATGGTCATGGTATATAATTTAGGCACAGTGTGTAGTATAAGATTAAAATAGGCATATATAATTGCAATCCCCTGATGATAAAAGAGTATTAACGTGACCGCAGCTTTGAGTCCCCGTGCTGACTCATGGGGGATATGAGTACCTAGGTGCGTTGGAGGCTTAACCAACTCTTGAGTTTCGTTACCAAAACCAAACATAGTCCAAACGATATACTTTGGAGCACCGGTATTAGCACTAAGGCTTTACAGAGACGGAACGAGCTCACCAATTTGGTCGCGGTGAAGGTCTGTCTGGGTGACAGCTGAGCTGAGCTGCCGCTGCTCCTCGACGTTGGGTCATAGACACCGGGCCCGGGTTAGGCGAGGGCGAGAGCCACCGGCACTGGCACCCGCTTGGCTTGAGTCGCTATTTAGTACACCTAAACATTATTTGATCTAACACTGTCTCTAACAATTTTTGCAACTGTCACTTTAAGTATGTAAACACACTTCACACTCGTAAACTCATACTGCGGATTGTCTTTGTGGTTGCTGCTGGGTGTTTTTGGTCTCTCACTGTCTCTAGAAGTTGGATAAATATTAAAACACACGGCACACTCGTGACGCGAAAACTACAAACTACATAAACACACTAGGAATAGGAACGGATCGTAGGCCACGGTCAGTCGGTTACCACCCGTAGAGTCGTCGCGGGCTCTTTTGTTTTGACCGGGGTTTTACAACCCTTGAGGGACAATTGCGCTCGCAGGGATGCGTCCGTTCACCACGGCATCCCAAACGAGACTCTCTTGACTGTAGAACGTAAAAGTTAAATTAAGAAATTATGATTTCCTATTAAAAACGCAGAATTCTTGTAGTTAAATTGTGGTGAATCTTCTTTTAACAGGTTTTTATTTTTGCTTTGATAAAGGTTACTTGAACCAAAGACGTTTTTTAAGAACTAGCATATTCATACTAAAACAGTGTAATATTTTGTTGCAAATAAATACTTCTTTGATTCAAATCTGTCCTATTTGTACCAAATGTATATAAAGTTACGACTGAACAATTTTGATTCTTCTTTGAAAAAGTAATATCCCTTTAGGTTAAGACCATGTTATTAGATGAAGAATTATATTATTCCTTTTAAATAACAGTGTTTGAGAGAGTTTTCCGTCTTAAATTAAAATATCTTTTCTATCTGTGTGTCTGTTTGTCTGTCTGTCTGTGTGTGTGTCTGTCTGTGGCATCGTAGCTCCCGAACGGATGAACCGATTTAGATTTAGTTTTTTTTGTTTGAAAGCTGAGTTAGTCGGGTCGGGAGTGTTCTTAGCCATGTTTCATGAAAATCGGTCCACTAAGTCGGAGGTTTTATCATTTTTTTTAATAATAAGTTGCATTAATTAAACATGAATGCGTAATAAGAGTTTTGAATGATTCATTACGGCCCAGCCACGACATTGGTCTAAGCGCGGCAGCGGTGAGCGGCAGCCATACGTGTGAATGAAAAGTCCCATCGCTGTGTCTCGCTTCAATGTATAGCCGCCGCTCGCCGCTGTCGCGCTTAGACCAATGTCGTGGCTGGGCCGTTAGACTTTTCCGTGAGGATGATGTCGAAATATCGGGAGCTCAATAAAAATCAAAAAGGTTAACCACGGTCTATATCCCGGTAAATATAAATCTAATGAATGCTTAATTAAAGGTAGATAGCACCTAATCATCTGTCGTAAAAGTAAAGTAACCTAAATTGTTATGTGTGTCGTAGTTCACTGTTGAATGACTTTTATCAGTCATTCAACCGTAGTCAGTGCAAAGTTTAATACAATCCGTACAATATACTTCAGGCAAAGGATGTTTCAATCAGCCAAAGATTTTTTTTGCACAACTAAAATTGGACTATTAAGCTATAAAAAAATATGATACGGTATAAAAAATGCATTTTATTTATGTTTTACAATTATTTCAGTATGTTTTACATTTATTTTGTAAATTTCACGTAGATAAATCGTTATAACTAGCAACCTGGCAGGAAATTGTGACGGCCATCTCAATTTGAGCTTGACAGCGTTGCCATAGCAACGGGCAGTACAACAGAAAATTTAATCAGAAAAAGTCGACAGATATTTTACGTGTCCAATTATTGAACTCATTTATATGCAATATTTTAGTGTTTGTTTGTGGTGAAAAAGCGTTTGTAATCGAGAACAATGGATTTATATGAATAGTCCGATATAGGTGAAGATAGACTACTGGTCGCAGCGGCGCCGCCATTCATTGAAGGTTTCGCCTTATGATTTTTTTCCTCTCAAATGTAATGAAAAATATTGTAACTCAGGAGGTAAGGATTTTGTAAACTCGTGTCTATAACTCTCTCCAGCCCGCGGCTGTCGCGAGTTATTAACACTCGTTGACAAAATCCCCCTTACCTCCCTTGTTGCACAATATACTATTATTTAAAGGTTTACCAAGTTATTACACAATTAATCTTATCTGCTTAAATCTAGGCATCTAAATATGGAATTAAAATTAAATAACAAAATAAACTATAAAATTACTTTAAATCGTTAAAAATTTGCATTACTATGTCTTGTTCTGTGTATGTTTACGTACCCATGTACCTACATAATTGAAAGTGTAATAAAATTCGATGTCGAACTATATAATGTTGTCGAATTATTGACAATGACAGGACAAGGGCAAAATTGATTAAATTGTCAATGAATTAAATTATCGTATCGTACACACACGTGTGGTTACTAGTTTAAAAGTGGCGGCACATGAGTTTAGCGCTGAGTGAAATGTGGAGGGGATAGCTGCGCATGGGAACGCATACCCTTCACCCCCTGTAATCCCCTGAGAGACCTGTTTTTGACTTCTGCGCAATAATAAAATTGTCAGCGCTAAAGTTATGTGCCGCCACTTGTCCGTACTTATCTATTAAATCCTACTGAGCAGACTAATATCCAGCTATTCGATATACAGCCTAGCAAAATTGTAGAAATTAAAATGACAACATCATAGTGTTCTCCATCTCAAGTGATTTTTATGGAACTTATTAATTTCTACTCTTTTTGCCTGGCTGTACATGAAAGGGCATCCAATTAATCGAGTAACAGATTTTTATACTGAATATTTATTTTATGATTTCACCCATACTATCAATATACCTAATTTAGGCTTTATCTATGAAGTCGATAATTTCAAGGATGTGTTTGTGTTCACATGTAGGTCAAGAGGATTCGTTTTCAAGGGTTGAGGCGATAACATGTCATGTTCCAGATAAATAAGTGACATGACATCTAGATATTTGATGCTGTTGTGTAAATGCATTAGGGTTTTGTTTAGTACACTGAGAGAAAAAAACAACCAGTTTTCATGTTCGTTCAATAAGTTTTTTGGTTAAAATAGCGCCTACGTGCTGTTTGGTTCAAACAAGTTAGATTAGTAAAGTCTACAAGTTACTTGTCATTTGAATCAACAAGTCGATTATATAAAACCAACTTGACACATATTGTTTACCCGTGACGCAAAAACGAAGGGGTGTTATAAGTTTGACGTGTCTGTCTGTCTGTCTGTGTGTGTGATGTGCAATCAAATATCTTTTAACAAGTTTGATCTTGTTGTTCGTACAAATTCGACATGTATAAATATATTATATGTCTGAGTACCCACAACACAAGCCTTCTTGAGCTTACCGTGGGGCTCAGTCAATCTGTGTAAGAATGTCCTATAATATTTATTTATTTATTTATTTATGTATCATCAATATTGTGATTTATTCCGTTTACTAAAATATTTTTTTTTTTCAAACGGATAAACCCCCATCAAGTCGAAATGCAAATTTCTCTCAGTGTATAGAATATCTCTGACAAAATGATTGTATTGTTTGAAGAATAAATAAATGAAATGAAATGAAAATACATCATATTATTTCAGGACATTCAAACAACCGTGGAACGGTTTGTACATACTTTACTCACGCCATAATATGGCGTTTATTGAGAGGAAGAATATAAATGAGTAAACTAAATAAAGTCCTCGAAAAATGGATATAGTTGATGACATTAAAATGGCATGCAGTAAGAGCAACATTGTGCATTATTTCGCAATATCGCCATCGTCAGTGTCTTACCGACTCTTACCTAAATAAATTATTCAGTGAACAGTCCTTTGAAACATAATTTTGAGTGCTAAATGGCGAAACTTTGTATACTAAATTGCACATAGTTTTATACGATTTTTGATACATTAATTATCATACACATTTGGAATCCCCAGCCTTGAACTAGCTTGCACTCATGAATACGATTATAGACTTAATTTGGCAGAACGCTTCACGAAATCAAGGCTGTCTTTGATTGCCTTTCAAACCATAAATGTGTCGTAGATGTCATACCAAGCTCAGTTAGTAAATTAGTAGGGATCAAGCTCGGATCTAGGCCACTAGGGTCTTAACTAGGCACACAAATTGACCATGTGACTTCCTCCCCGTCTCTGAGTGTATGTAAAGCTGGATCCGCCCTTGGCAACGATATTGATGGCCCCGCCGGTGCAAGTGTTATTTTAAACGTCAAATATCTATGAAAGTATGGCTTTTACTTAACCCTAGCATAGGCGCGGCTATTAACATTGCTGTCAACTTATCGACGGTACGACTATACTATTTTATCTACTGAACTTTCGTGTACATAATCCCAATGCAATTGCTTGTCACAGTTGTTACAGATAAATTCTTTGTTGAGATTATGAAATTTCGTCATTGCAATTTTATTAATTTATTGCATATTTTTAGTGTCGCGGTGACAAAAACTGACGTCGATATCGGCTGTTCTGTTGCAAAATTTTCTTTTTTGATGGTAGATACCTTGTACCTTATATACCATACTCGAAACTTATTAAGTTGCATTTATTGTGTAGGCGTTGTTATACTTATTGGGTGAAATGTGAATTTTATTCCTTTGGATGGTTGTAGTTGTAACCACCCACTCGGTGTAATAAATTAATAAAACAAGGCTAAGGGGCTTGCCTTATGCACTTGTAACTCCTAATGTGGGTTGGTGGTACTGGCTTATTGCAAGAAATGGTTTTGGGTAACTGCAAATAATTATTTATTCACACACACACAAGGGTTGTACCCTTTAAATTAGTTGTAGATTACCCTGTATCACAGAATATATAAAAGTACAAGTACAGAAGGCTCACTGTCAACAACCTGTCAACGGGCTGCATACGACATTGAGTTCTATTGCGCAGCGATAAGGTTGTCAAAATTTATGGGCCGCGAACTCGCGGCCGCCGGAATGTATGATAGAAATGCGGAGTGAGCCGCCCCTGCCTGTATAAAAGTTATTCAACACAGAATGAAACACACACTTTTTCGGTCAAACACACTTTCGGTTTCTGTCGGACACATCTTCAGAAGCCTTATTGTTAAGGAAGTGTATTGATATATTCTCATCACTCATTTGTCGACTAGTAAATCCAATAATTCCATCATTTCATAATACCTACGTATTTAATTGTTTTCTTCAATACTGCTGACGTTTTTACCCGATTTATGCCTAAGTATAGTATAGGTAAAAAAAACATACGAAAAACATAAGACAGACAATTAATGTTAAAGGCAATACAAACAGCTTTGATATAGGTAGCTGTTTCTTCTACATAGTTAGGCCTAGGCTCGACTGCCTATACTAAGAAGTATACGAAGCTTGCCTTGACATTTTTAATAGATATAAACTTATCATGTAGTTCAAGGTTATCGATTTATGTTTGAAACAAATTATGGTTATTAATATAAAGGAATATAAACAATAGAATTACGATTAAAATTAATTGGGTTTTAATCACACAGGTAGGTACATGTATTTTGTAGTCAGCATAATTCAGTAACTTGATTAAAAATTACTTAATTAGATACTAAGTAATCAGATTAGACGATTCACGACACGATACCCTAAGCCTTTGTGAGTTGTGAGAGAAGTGAAACTCTAATTACTTTATGACCATACTAATTGGGTAAAAATTAAGCATTAAAGAATGTATTGTATAATATACACTTAAAATTAGTTAAAATAAAATAGACTTAAATTGATTTATATCAGTACCACTCAACTATTTGGCCAAATTGTTTTAGGTTAAAAACCCAGAACAACAAATTAATATTGTTCAAAATAATAACCATCAATAATGAGCTAACAGTGATATCGTTCTGTTTTTGTCCCCAGAAAACGATCCTCGACAGCATCGCGCAAGATGACTCCTCGTTCACCGGCGACGGCTACACGTCCCTGGCCATCATATACGCCACGCTGGCCGTGTGCAACTGGCTGGCGCCGTCCGCCATCACGCTCACGGGCCCGCGCGGCGCCATGATCATCGGCGCCTTCACCTACCTGTGAGTATAGAGCATCCTCGACAGCATGCCCAAGATGACTCCTCGTTCACCGGCGACGGCTACACGTCCCTGGCCATCATATACGCCACGCTGGCCGTGTGCAACTGGCTGGCGCCGTCCGCCATCACGCTCACGGGCCCGCGCGGCGCCATGATCATCGGCGCCTTCACCTACCTGTGAGTATAGAGCATCCTCGACAGCATGCCCAAGATGACTCCTCGTTCACCGGCGACGGCTACACGTCCCTGGCCATCATATACGCCACGCTGGCCGTGTGCAACTGGCTGGCGCCGTCCGCCATCACGCTCCTTGGCCCGCGCGGCGCCATGATCATCGGCCTTTTCACCTACCTGTGAGTATAGAGCATCCTCGACAGCATGCCCAAGATGATTCCTCGTTCACCGGCGACGGCTATACGTCACTGGCCATCATCTCTATGCCATGCTGGCCGTCATCTCATCACGCTCACGGGGCCATGATCATCGGCATTTTTTTTTCGAAATAGCAAACGCTTTCAAATAAACGTGGCAAAGGCCAACTGAACATAGAAAAATGTAAATATTACAATCCATAGAATGTATCATTTATGTAAATAATTGCGACCTACTCACCTACTCATACTTAAATGATGAACTGCCGGCGTATCATGCTTCCAATTTTATCACTTATCCACGTGGATAAGACATCTGTCACTCTCGCACTGACATACTTACCAAAGCGTGACGGATACTTTATCCACATAGATAAGTGATAAAATTGGAAGCATAATACCCCGGCATGATAACCTTAATCAATTATGTTAACATACATAATCGCAATACTCGTATTGGCCGTATGTTGCCCTCCCCTTTAGCTTTTAGAATAACGTACCTATTCAGAGCCTATTCTGTGTGTGTAGCCAAATGCACAAACGTTTCACGAAACGCTCACTAATCGTGAGAGAATCGTGAACGAATCGTGAACGAATCGTAAAGCGTTTGGGCATTCGGCTACGCACACTGAAACGATAAAAACTCTTGACAGTCTCTGATAAGAGTTTATCGGTTTGTTTTTACATATGTATTATTAGTACCTGATTTATAATATTCATCACTACATAGTATAAAACAAAATCGCTTTCTCTGTCCCTATGTCCCTATGTATGCTTAAATCTTTAAAATTACGCAACGGATTTTGATGCGGTTTCTTTAAATAGATAGAGTGATTCTAGAGGAAGGTTTACATGTAGGTATAGTACCCGTGCGAAGCCGGGGCGGGTCGCTAGTAAACAATAAAATTGAACATGACTGACTATAGTTAACTAATACGCATAACGATAGATATTTAGTGGAACTTTTTCTTTACGTCTTCTCATTTGTATCTACATATAAAATTATAAATATTAGAGACAGTCACATGAATGTCACTTTCTGAAGTTTTTATTGCCGCATCGACGGAATGTGGCCGATTTAAAGACGGGCCGTTATTTTCACGCCCGTGTTTGCATTCTAAACAGGTACCTCGTTAAATACTTAAACATGCTTATTTAAGATTTAAGAAAAATGTCTTCATTATCACGTGTTTATTTTCTGCGTCGTGGTAAAAGCATATCAAAAGTAAACTTTTTTATTATCAAGGCTACAAGTGCCAAAGATGATTTCCAGATCGAATTGTCATAAAATCTATTTCTAAGTGTAATCACATAATGCCTCCTAATACGTTACTGACTCTAAAGAATATTAAACCGCAATCGTGCTAGTAGGTACATGATACATGAAGATCTAGTACAGTCACCGGCATAAATAAGTAATGATTTATGTACCTTATTGTCACATTAATGTCTTGTTTGAAATGTCATACGAAATTGTCAAACGATTAAAAGCGACAAGGTAAAGCCTGACAAGATTTTATTTAGCCCTGAAACAGTGTCGCTACAAACCGCTTTCATATGGCAATAATGTGCAGTAATGGGGACAGCGTGTACTGGTTTCCCGTTAATATTTATAGAAAATTAAAGCATGCTTTTAGAAAATCAAAATTTAATAAGCAAGGTTTTAAGACTCGCTACTTCTTTTCACACAGCCTAAAATCCATGAATCTTGTGCCTTAATCGAAGTTATCGAGGTTTATTTTCTTTTTGCGTGGGACCTTGTTCTGTACTGGTGGCAGTTATGGAACGGCCTCATTAATTCTAAAAATATTTTTCACGGCAGAGCTACAGACACCTTAAATAAGAACAAAAAATATATTAGGCTAAACGCGAACCCAACTAATCAATACAGGAGAACCGCACTATAAACTGTCAGTAACGGACGTGTCAACAACCGATTTCAGAACATTGGTATCGAAATGCTGTGAAATCCTTCATCCTTTTTTCTTGTACGTAATTTATCACGTTCAGTATAATTATTTTCACTTTTATTATTATTATTTTGGGCAAAATTGCGATGAAACCATTAGAAAATCTACTTATAATAGTATATTGTGCAACAAGGGAGGTAAGGGGGATTTTGTCGACGAGTGTCAATAACTCGCGACAGCCGCAGGCTGGAGAGAGTTATAGACACGAGTTTACAAAATCCTTACCTCCTGAGTTACACACAATATTTTTCATCACATTTGAGAGGAAAACACAGAGAAAAAAAATCATAAGGCAAAACTTTCAATGAATGGCGGTGTTGTACTGCCCGTTGCTATGGCAACGCGATCAAGCGCAAATCGAGATGGCCGTCACAATTTCCTGCCAGATTGCAAATTATAACGATTTATCTACGTGAAATTTACAAAATAAATGTAAAATACACTGAAATAATTGTAAAACTTAAATAAAATGCATTTTTCATACCGTATAATATTTTTTTATAGCTTAATAATCAAATTTTAGTTGTGCAAAAAAAATCCTTGGCTGATTGAAACATCCTTTGCCTGAAGTATTGACCGGATTGTATTAATTTTTAAAACTAAATCCATTTGACGACCGGTCTGGCGCAGTCGGTAGTGACCCTGCCTGCTACGCCGCGGTCCCGGGTTCGAATCCCGGTAAGGGCATTTATTTGTGTGATGAGCACAGATATTTGTTCCCGAGTCATGGATGTTTTCTATGTATATAAGTATTTATATATTATATATATCGTTGTCTGAGTACCCACAACACGCCTTCTTGAGCTTACCGTGGGCCTCAGTCAATCTGTGTAAGAATGTCCTAAAATATTTATTTATTTATTTATTTTTATTTTATTTATTATGCCCTTGGGAATAAAATAGTACATTATTCTTCAGTTTCAGTACACGTAGACGCAATGAGACCTTTAAACAGCAAATGTGATGAAAAATATTTACTTCTTGTTTACATCACTGACATTCGATGACTTTCGACGACGGGTGTCAAATAGTAATCCTTGCCAGTAAAAGAAATTAGTTCAGCAGGTTCAGCTAAAAATGCACAACGCAGCGAGGGTCAAATAAAAACTTGTCAGGCTATAGGTACAGAAATCATCACTTACTTATGACGGTGACTGTACCTAATAGGTACTACCTACATATGTGTATGTATTGCTAGCTATCAAAGTACATAAAATACTACTTCTACTACTAGAAACTGTGTCGATTTCAGCCATTTTAATGCACTGAAAATGCTAAATGCATTCTCTTAATTCTCTACGCATACTTCACAGTGTTTCGTCTAGAACAAGCTAGGTGGACAAAATTATTTTATTAGGTTTTTGGGTAGGATTATATTCCATAATGCAGTACCAAACATAATAAATACTAATTTGTATATTTTAGGAAATAAAGACCAAAAAATTAATAAAAAAAACTTTTCGTGTATAAAAAAAATTTGTTATTTAAAAAAAAATACTATAATTAATGTCACTAAAATAAATACAAAATAAAACAGTTATTTTTACATCCAATAAAATATACAGTCTTACAATTACACAAAAAAAAAATACAATAAATTGCTAAATTAATACCAAAAATTTGCTTATTCTACTGTATAATTATAATATTTATTAGTCATCACCATCAGACTCATCCGTCGTATCCGAAAGATAATAATTTTCCTCTTTTTTTGGGATGCCGTCCGAGGCATGGACTGCCTAGAGTGCCTAGGCTCTATAATAGGAGCTACAAGAAGCTTGAGCACTTCAGATGGAAACTTGTCTATTTTTTTTAGGAACCTCGCGAAGACTGTTGATAAATGGATCAGATGTCACGAGCAACATAGAAAGTAAGTCTTTATTTGTGGCAATACGCGAACATTTTCTTGTATTGTGTTCGCGGAATCTGCGGCAATCTTTATTCCTCGCCTTTTGGGCCTCTTCTGAAAGCTGTCCAATTGGAAGTAGTGCAGTTTTAATTACCTCTGTACTATGAATCAAAATTTTATGTACAGTAACTGGCATATAGTACCATCTATAGAGATGCTCACTTAAATAAAGTTCTCTGGTTTCCAAACAAAATTTGTTGAATTCAACTAAATTTTAACTTTAACTTTCGAAGTCTAATTTGGGTCTTCCGACCAGATTTATATTGTCACATGATGCCGATGCTTGTGGTCGGGTTGTGTGCACTGTTATTTCAATATTCTGGCCATCTAGCCAACTTTTAAACTTTCCCACAAATTGTTCCATTGATCTTGCCGCACTATTCCACTTGGTATTCAGTTTTGATGAAAAACTAGTCAAAACATTCTTTAGCCGTCTCTGAGATTCTTCAGTCAGGTCTTTTAATTCATATTTTGCTAATATGCACTCATAGAGATGGCTATTTCTGTCATTTTTTCCTTTATTAGACCATTCTTCAAAAAGCATCCTCCTTGAAATAGAGAGAACGTGTTCTGTAAAAAAAGAAAAAAAAAATGTTATGCAAATTTCTGCAAAATAAAATATACACCATCATAAAATAGAATTATGAAAGTAAATAATATCAAAAATCTAGACCGGTGTCAAGCGGTGTCAAGTATTTGCTAGTCTATCAAAGTTCTAAAATGAATAAGAAAACACCACGTTTTTAAGTGCATTTTTAATGCTCTATACGAGCATTATTATAACTGTTATCAACATGTTTTTAAGAAAAATATAAAGTGCTTACCTTCAGTTATAAGATCCATCACCAAAACTTTTCACAAAATAACTTGCACGTTTAAGAGATGTTGTTGAACGCATCACAAAATTGCAACTGATTTAATTGTGCAATTGCACTTACCTCATTAGCTGACTTCTGCACCCCGTGACTCATAAAATTAGAAAGTTAGAAATAATCTATTAATAGGTTTGGGGGTTTAAACATGTTGTTTATCTTATCTAATGACTAATTAGTGATAATCTGATAACGACTTTTGTCCACCTAGCTTGTTCTAGACGAAACACTGTGTACTTGTTTGTTATCGTCGCAACGCGTTAGGTAAAAACAGTAAAAATATAGTGTTTGTATGAAATATTCCTATAAGTACATTACATAATACATATCCTTGTTTTCATTATACAAGTTTGTCTCTAAGTTACAGGGGGGTTATTTCCGCTGGCGGATTATTTACACATAACTTTTTTTTTCATGTTTTACGATTTTTACGGCATGCGTGTTCAGTGGACCCACACGGCACTGAAGTTAATTGTGTAAATAAAACATGCAAAAGATTTTGATTAGTTGAAATTACCTGCCAGTCGAAATTATCTCTCTGTACCTTACTTATAGAAATGGAAATATAATAGACAGGAGATATTATGACAGTAATGTCTCAGCACTGAGTCCGATGCACAATAGCGAGTGAAACTGCCCAGGGTACGTAGCCGAACGCTCACGAAACGAAACGCTCGTAGATCTTAGGTCTATCTCTATCGCTCGTGCGTATTGGCGCGACAGAGCCAGACTATTTTTCGCGGCGTTTCGTTTACGTTTCGCGTCGGAGAAACGCCATTCGGCTACGCACGCAGTTACGGTTAGGTAAGTGGTGCGATGTTTTAGTCGGGTTTTCTCTGCAATACGACTCGAAACTGTTTCATTAAGTGGCTAATATAACGCAAGTTGTAACGTAAAGTCTGTATTTTGCTTTTAGATAGTTAAGTCTATCTTATTGCTACAAGACTTGGCTATTAGCTAGTGGCTGTAATATGGGTTATTGGCTGATTATAATGACCAAAACATGCTAGGATTATAGGTATTTATCGAACCAAGGTGAACATTAAGATTTGAATGGCCAAAAATTTTTTACTCGGTGCTCGTGAGCATTGCGAGAGATTTTAAGAGCATATTCCTGATCCCATTTTTCTGGATTTCGCCTGGTTTCAGAGTTACTACCAATTGGAAAAAAATATTATTGTTACTCAGTACAATAGGCTTTCTTAACGACGTCTCACTATCCTCATTGATAGATGTCAAAAAGTAAGAAGTAAATCCTTTCAACTTTCAATTCTCTTTCAATCTGTATTTAATAAAAATTCTTTCTTTTAGCCTCAGAAATGCGTGGTTAAAATCTCTCTTAATGCTCACGAGCACTGTGTTTAAGACTGCTTTGTTTTATCGCAAACTGCCTATATTTAGCCATCAGGGGGGTTACCATGACGTGCTAAGAGAGAGGGACGGAGCTATGTAACTGCTATAGCTGTGTCCCTTTCTCTCAACCTAAACTGAACGTCTTTAGTACGTCATGGTAACCCCCCTGGCCAGCTCGATTAAGTCGATTGTCAGTTGTCACATTGTCAATCAAGTGTCTGATGATCTAATGTGTGTACATAAAAGCTCAAAATCTGTTTACAGAGTTGGAAGGCAGGTTTGAATCTGTGAGGAAACACATATATCGATTGACGCCTGCAACATTTAAACATATTGTTCTGAAAAGCACAAATTTGTGAAACATCGAAAAGAGCTGTTTTAAAAGTATAGTTATGTATTCAAGCGCATAATACTTTTATTTTATATTTAAAATAGGGATGTACCGACTATTGATTTGGCCGACTATCCGACTAGTCGGCGGTTGGGTGGCCGATTAGTCGGCCGACTAGTCGGCTAGTCGTCCAGAAGATAATTTTCGACTAAAATCACCACAATTTTCGGTCATTCAATCGCGATTTTCATTATTTTTACAGGTTCAAAGTTCTATGAGAAAATTTTCCTTTTTTTAACAACCGGTTTGGCTTAGCGGCTACTGATCCTGGTTATGAAACCGACAGTCCTATCCTAAGTTCGAATTTCAATGAGGGCTATTTATTTCTGTGATGATCAAAGATATTTGTTGTTTTGACTAACAAAGGCATAACCGTATTGTATTATTTATGTACCTATACATAATACAATACAACTATATCGGCTGTTAAATTATTTTTGCCCTGTTTTACTATTACTTATAAGGGGCCGACTAATCGGCCTTTTTTTCCGACTAGTCGCCGACTACAAATGTGGCCGGATAGTCGGCTTTCCCGACTAGTCGGCGACTAGTCGGTACAGTCAACCAATTAGAATCCTAGGCCACTCTAGAACCCTGTCGTATTGACACCGTGCTTTATTTGCTATAGAAGTCAGTTAGACTTTTACTGTGAAAGGGTTCTACAGTGGTCTAGGATTCAGATTGGTTGACTGTACATCCCTATAAAGATATTCACACGACAGGTAACAGACAGGTTGCCTGTGTGAATATCTTTATAGGGTGGAGTGATGTTAACGACTGCAAGTATTTACTCGCTTCATGATAAGAACGAACATAATTAATACTAAAGTTCGCAATTAAATAAGAAATAAACATGTACTTACTACTTACTATCCTTAATGTTAAAAGTTAGGCTTCATAAATCAAATGTTTATGTTTGTTGCGTGCAAGATAGTCAAAATAATAAAACGCAAATTAATTTAATTACCTACCTATAGAGATTTTTATAGAAATTTATTTAATTCGATAATTAGACTGATTGACTGAGGGATTATCCGTTAGAATAAAAATAAGTTCTTTAGTACAGTCGAGTTCGTAAAGCAATAAGTACCTAGTACTAAATTGACAACATTTCATATTTTCGACTACTACTTTTTATTTTTTGGTTTGAAAGAAATCAATATTTAAAGATACACGTATTTTTTTATTTTTCCCAAAAACTGCTGTTTTAATGCGAAAATCCCTTTTTATTACTACTTCGAACAGAAAGAGCGTAAGTTACAAACGTCAAGACACAGCGTTCTGACGTCACATGTGTTGTTTCATACACCTAAGAAAACGACAAAATCATTCCAAAAAAAAGTTTTAACAGTCAGCTTAAACAGATCGCAATGTTTTCCTGTCAAGTGTCACTGTCAACAAATATAAGCTATGGAATGTAGAAGTATATATAAGGAGATAAATCTGTCAAAGTCGAAAATGACGTGTCAAACCCTTGTGTGCCTGCAATTGCAGCGCCACCTGGTTTTATATCTGCACTTCTGAAACTTAAAACTTCCGCTCCTTACCTATAATCGCCATACTACTAGCGATGATAAGTGTCACAGTCAAACTCAAGTGACATCCCAACCGGAAGATTTTTTTGGTTGTAGTGGCAGCTCTGAATAGTCTGACTCAGCTACGTAACGTCACTTTCCCTTTTAACTATTTTTAAGATTTTTTTACTAAAAATAAGGAAAAAAAATATTAAAAAATATATTTTTCCCCTCACTAGCTCGGAAACACGTGTTTTGTCCTTCAATATCAGCGGGTAAAAATGCATTTTATCCACTAGTGGGTAAAGTAATTTGACCTTGAATAAAGTCAAATTAACTGCTTTAAAATTACTAAAAGTAGGTGAATCTAGTAATAAAGATGATTTACCACCTGTGGAACTGTTGGAAGCAGTGATAAACGCATTTTTTGCGTTGTAGTTTCCTCGCTACAGTGAGGGGAAAAGTTTTGTGTTACACTCGGGTGCAAATGTATTTTACTTCTCGTGTGTTAAAAAACTCGCAAGTTCAGGATTCTATTCCCGAACCACTCGCTTCGCTCGTGGTTCAACTATAGAATCCTTTCACTTGCTCGTTTTTCAATTCCACACTCGGCGTTAAAATACAACTTTGCCCCCTTGTATAACAAATAACTATTTGTGATCTACAGGCGTATATCTCGAAATGCTTTTCGATTTAGGGACATTGAAAATTTTGAAATGTTGTCAATTCTGTTTTGTCCTATGGTTGACTGGTAAAGAATGCCTTAAGGCATTAAGTCCGCCATTTGTACTTTCTTTCATTGCGCAATAAAGTTTAAATAAATAAACAAAGTGAAACGATGTACAGTTTTAATTACTAACTCGACTGTGTCACGGTAACTACGAGTACGTAACGTAATACGATTAATTGCCTCAATAAGACGGATTTACCTACTTAGAAGTGGTTGAACAACATAGACTGCTTTGCCCAAAGGCTGACTGGTAGAGAATGCCTCATGGCATTAAGTTCGCCTTTTGTACATTAAGTTGTTCTTTTGTGCAATAAAGTTTAAATAAATAAATAAATAGACTAATTATAAACATCTAGCCGAAGTGACAATCGTTGATGATACGGGCAATCGAAACGCAGTCTGGCTCTGTCACGCTACTATAGAAGATAGGGAGAGATGCGATAACGATAAAATTGCCGTCAATAGAAATTGTCAACAATGTAAACAAACTATTATATAGGTAAAATATCAATATTTTAGCACAATTTTATTATTTTAAAGGTTGAGGATCATAATGTGAGATGAATTGATTAAATAACACATGGATTTAGCCAGTATCTGATGAGTTTGAATGGAAATTAAAGACATTTTGACTACAAGGTTTGTTTACATTGTATTGTTCACAAATTCTATTGACGGCGACTTTACGCGTACGAATCGTGAGCGATTGTGACGTTGGCTAGGTGTATACCCTGTCCTCGTTGCGAAAGCGATTAACGATAACGTCGATAACACTTATTGTTAGAGTAAATAGGTAATGCCATTGACCGATATTGGATATTTATCATATTCGTATTAGATTGATAGTATACCTTTTTTTCATTGAAAATTTTTCCATAAAAAAAAAGAAAAACCAAAGGATACTCACTTGTATTTAAAAATAATAAATTTGCTACTAGAAAAAACTAGGAGAATTAGTATTCCGCAAACAACTCTAGCTGTTCACCGAACCTTCACTCTCTAAACACAAGGCCACATACTTCCTTGCACCTTTTGTACCATTCATTATAACATTGTAGCTTATAATAACTATTTCTTATTCAATTAACTTGTTGGCACAGTCTCAGAAACTAGTTAGCACCATTCCTCGCCATAAAGCATGGACCATGTTGGTCAGCGCGACATAATTGTATGGGTCAATTTGATCAAGGAAAATGCTGTAGATAAACTTTTACCCGCCTAAAAGGGACAGTTTAACCAGTTGGAAAGTTGAATTTTGTCGTCCACTTTTACTTTACACACAGGATATTTTAACTCTTAATTTTTAACACATTTACACACAGGGGGCCAATTTTTGAATCTCGGCCATTCGATTTCGTGAAATTCGTTCAATAATATATCTCCACTACTAGCGATTTAAATTCTACTAACAGAATCGAAAGCGAGTGGTCTACCACTAGTTTTAAAATTACTAGCCGTCCTTTTTCAAAAATAGCATTACGTCGTTTTCCACAGACTTTCGAACGGCGAATTCGTGCGTTAGAAATTCAAAAATCGATCCCCAGACCGAACTTATATTCTTACAAAATATTTTTCACTTGTTCTGATACATAAGTTAGGTATTCTTAGATGTATATAGATTTTAGACTTTTTCAATAGAAATACCTACTTAGAGAGACATCATTTGTAATACTGAGCTAGACGCAATCAATCTAATAAATATTTTTTAATTTGTGGTTCGACGGAATGTGGGCAAATGCATTTTAAACAGTCTTAAGCATCCGGTGTGTTTTCGCTTAGTTATGCTCGATCGAATACATTCATCTGTAACAATGATTTCAGTTGAAAAATAAGAATTGGCAATGTTAGTAGGTATTTTGCCACATTTAGTTGGCCACGAGAAACAACTGTTATTTACCTACCTCTATCACGCTGGCCTGGCCGTGGCCATCATGTATAGGTATATATGTTACCTAATCATGAATTTCATTACTACAAGTCAGTAATATCAATATAATCCTTTGATGCAATTTTCCTCATAGAACTTGTTTTTTTAACTTGTAAATAGTTCCACTAAAGAAGTAATTAATTATTTACGAACCGAGCTCAAAGTAGATATATAAATAAACCTTTTGATTGATACTATTTTAAAATTCTAGGCTAGTTATGTACCTATTGCTGTGCGACTCTACTGTGCGTTTAGTAAGCTAAATTTATATGTACTTAGTATGAGCGAAGCGAAGTAAATCGACCGTGTAGTTAACCCTTTGTTTGTTGGCGCCGTTCCAAATGCCTTCGCTTCGGCGAATGGCCGACGGCTTATTCAAATTTACTTTTATACATATAAATTCAATATTGGTAATACACTAAAAGCTCATTGAACTTATCTCAATGTTGCTGGGGTCACAACACAACTTATCCACAGTCGGCGAGTCTCGTCTGTAGAAATAGGTGCTTCTCCAGTTGTCGGTGATTCATTATACATTGGCAAGGCCATACCTACCTACTTACTGGAAACTTTATTATCTGGCTAACCGATGAATAGCACAAAACAATTTTTAAGATACGAATAATCTTACATCTATACGAATACGAGAAGATGAATAATCTTAGATTAGACTAACTCTAATGAGTTTTTATGTATTATGATCTTATATTTACCTGAGTCAAAATATTAATAGTGCACTATACTTGAAGGTGACCTATTAAGTCAATACCTAATTACCTACAGATTTTTTTTATATAATCCTAATAAAATGGCATTTGACCTTAGATTTAGATAATGCCAAAGGTTTTTTAACCCCCGACGCAAAAACGACGGGGTGTTATAAGTTTGACGTGTCTGTCTGTCTGTCCGTCCGTCTGTCTGTCTGTCTGTCTGTCTGTCTGTCTGTCTGTTTGTCTGTGTGTGTGTCTGTCTGTGGCACCGTAGCTCCCGAACGGGTGAACCGATTTCGATTTAGTTTTTTTTTGATTGAAAGCTGAGTTAGTCGGGAGTGTTCTTAGCCATGTTTCGTGAAAATCGGTCCACTATGTCGCGCTCGGGGGTTTTTTCAAAATTTATTTTTGTGGTTATTTGAACAGAAGAGTAGTGACATTTATTTATTTATTTATTATTTATTTATTTAAACTTTATTGCACAGTAAAAATATACAGTTAGTTATTTATTTATTTAAAAATATATCTTACTAGCGACCCGCTCCGGCTTCGCACGGGTACTATACCTACATGTAAACCTTCCTCTAGAATCACTCTATCTATTAAAAAAAACCGCATCAAAATCCGTTGCGTAGTTTTAAAGATTTAAGCATACATAGGGACATAGGGACAGAGAAAGCGACTTTGTTTTATACTATGTAGTGATTTAGAGGCATTTCTATTCAACGGGTATATTCAAATCAGCCTGTCTACGACATTGGTCTCACTCTCAGGTGACAGCAGCGAACGGCGGCCAAAGCTTGGAGCAGCGATGGGATCATATATGTTCGCGCCTATGACTAATGTTGTGGTCGAGAGATATACAATCTAAGCTAAGCTTGGTTTGCTTTAATCGCCTGTCGTTGTGTTCATGCGCCAATTTAGTTCAGTTATCTTAAACCCCAAGTCCTTCTACTCTTTTTTACTTCAACATTTTTTTTTTCAAACATTCCTTCTCTTTTCCAGGTTCTTCATAGTGACATTCCTGTTTCCCCGCACTGCTTTGCTGTACGCAGCAAGCGTGCTCATCGGCGCAGGCGCGGCCGCGATTTGGACGGGGCAGGGCAACTACCTTACGGTCAACAGCGATGCGGAGACTATTTCCCGCAACTCTGGAGTGTTTTGGGCTATGCTGCAGTGCAGGTTTGTCCTTTGCAAATACATTCCTGCTTATTCATCCAAAGTTTATGGAGGTATATAACAAGTACTTAACCTTACCGGCGCTATATGGACGTGGTAGGGCAATTAAGAAACGGTGACCAGTGATGCGGAAACCATCTCACGCAACTCATTAGTGTTCTGGGCCTCGCTGCAGTGCAGGTATGTTCTTTACAATGACATTTTTGTTTATTCATCCAAAGTGTATGTAGTTACATAGCGAGTGCTTACCGGCGCTATATGGACGGAGCAGGGCAACTCTGGAGTATTCTGGGCCATCAACAGCGATGTGGAGACCATCTCCAGCAACTCTGGAGTATTCTGGGCCATGCTGCAATGCAGGTTTGTAACGTGACATTCAGCGGCATTGAATACAGATTCGACGTATTGGAGAATGTTTTTAAAATACTGACGAGCAGTGACACTTTTCAGTAATTACACAAGCCTGCCAGTGACAAAGTTTGAAATTTTTATATAAATCTCAAAGACAAATGGTAAAAATAGAAATCAATCTGATTCCATGCCTTTCTTTCCAGTTTATTCTTCGGCAACCTCTTCGTGTTCATAAAGTTCCAAGGCAAGCAGCACATCGACCAGGAGACGCGTAACATGGTGTTCGGTTGCCTGACCGCTGTGTGCGCTCTCGGCATTGTGTTTCTACTTCTACTGAGACCTGCTAGGCGGGCGCCAGCTATTGAGGATGCCAAGGTATTGACTATGTGCTACTGTGGTTCATGTTAGGTCGTAACATAGTGTTCGGGTGCCTGACCGCCGTGTGCACACTGGGAATAGTGTTATAGCTTCTGCTCAGGCCCGCTAGGCGCGCGCCAGCTATTGAGAATGCCAAGGCCCTTTGTGTAGTTCTTAAAAAAACTTCTAAAAACAACCTTTATATTCAAGTACACTGTACAGGTAACGGATACTTTACTTTATCTAACAGTTAATCAGATTTAAAGTACCGCCACTCAGGAGTCGCAGTATTTTTCCGCCCTTGTGGTAGAGGGTAATTACCCTTGGCCCTTGGATAGTTACCATTTTCCTCATAATAATCCTTGACTGATCTAAAATATTCCGAATAATTTTCCTAATTTGTTATCCTCTTTATAATATCTAAAGCAGTATATTTGTAAATTAAATTTTAAACCCTCAGCCAATGTTATGTTTTGTGTGTTGTTTGAAACATATATTCAAATGATTACATGTATTCTAGTCTACAAGTGAATAAATAAAGTCAGGTATTAATGTCGACGACCAGTCTGGATCTGGCATATCGGGTAGAGACTAGAGATCCTGCCTGCCTGTGAAGGCGATGGTCCTGGGTTAGAATTCGAATCCCGGTTTAGCAATTTCTGAGATGGGCCAGATATTTGTTCCTAAGTTATGGATGTATATAGGTAGGTAGGTTTTTTGTCTGACTACCCAAAACACAAACCTTCTTGAGTTTACCGTGGGGCTTAGTCAATTTGTGTAATGTCGCTACGATATTATTAATAATAGGTATTTAAATGTATGATGACACAGATGTGTTTGTTCCAGATTGAAGTCGTGAGCAATGAGCCCACCAGTCCCTTGGACGCGTTCAAAGGAGCCCTAAATTTGTTCTGCACGAGAGATATGCTGTTGCTAAGTGTCACGTTCATTTATACTGGTGAGACCTCGAATTATCAACCTTTAGTTACTTATATTTTATCATTTTAGTCAAATGGATGTCAATACCATGTGATGTGTGTGTGATGAGAAGTTTTCAATGTGTTTCTGTAGTTTTTGTAGTTGCACATCCAAAATCGAAAAGTTTCTAATGAGCAAATATAATGATTAGATATATTGTGCAACTCTAAAGTATCACTGAAAAATGAAAAATGTTTACGCAAACACAATAAAAATCTTCCTCAAATAGTCCTTACACCTGGCGGGTGTTGCCCCTGCTGCGTGCGTCATGGCAAGGCCACAGGCGGCATCAGCTCGGCAACTTGCTAACATCTCATTAAAGTGTCAAGACCATGCACTTATAACTCTTAATAAATTGTATTTATTATTTTTGATCGTATCTCCCTTAATTAATCATACTAATTACATTGCCCCTTATTTCGACATGTATATCTTCGATCGATATGTTGGTAGGTACTTAAAATACGTTAACAAATATTTTGTACTTACCTACAATTTTCAATTGTACAACATTTGTCGGTTAATCAATCAAAAACCAAGCGGATCTGTCACTGAGCGACCTGTCTTTAACCTTCTGACTTGGTCGTGTTATCTTTTCATTTAAAGCTCGGCCACACATGCGCGTTTTGAGAGCGTAGGCGGAGCGTTAGCGGAGCGTGAGCGGAGCGCAATGATAGCGGGGCGCCGGACGAACACTGGCGTTGCGCCCAGCGGACGCCGGTGGGAACTAACGAGCGCGGATTGCGAGCGGAATGCGCGCGGATTACGCGCGGAACGTCAGCGTTCGTCTGGCGCACCGCTATCATTGCGCTCCGCTAACGCTACGCTATCAAAACGCTTTATATGTGGCGGAGGCTTTACTCTCAACTGGTTTAAAGCGCCTTTAGAGGGTAGATTTTGTTTACATTTATGTTGATACCTAAAGGTACGGACTATAGTTTACTCGTTGGGTACAAGTACAAGCGTATGTGTTGTTCTAGGCGTGGAACTGTCGTTCTTCAGCGGAGTGTACAGCCCCAGCATTGGCTTCACGCTGTCCATGGGTGAGAACGTGAAGCAGCTGGTCGGCTTGTCTGGAGTCTTCATCGGTCTGGGAGAGGTGCTTGGTGAGTCTACTTGTAATACTTATGGTAGGGTCAAATTGCTGACTTGTGTTAGTTACGCTAGTTTTAATCCACACACGGAATAGAAAAATAATTTCACATTTTTAATATGGTGCTTGTGAAACATTTTTATGTAGATATGCAGCAAAAAATATTTAGTCAAACTTCGTTAAATGGAAGCAAACTAGCGCTGGATAAAACCAGCGCACCATCCCTACTACTTATGACAATAGATTAACTTACTTTGATCGGCAACATTCCAGCAACGCAAGCTTGTGCCTCAGACTTACTTATTATACCTTCATACATATGTATGTGATATTCTATTCTAATATCAAATAAACTATTCATTTAGTAAGTGACACGTCCCTCAATAACTTTGCACGCTTTCTTTGTTTTATTAAAAGGTTATTTTAACTCCTCTTCAGTTCAGATTTTTTAATCCATTAATTTGCTTGTGTCTTCTAAGACAAATTATCTGATGATGAAGGCAAGGTCTTTTATCTATAAAGAACTTCTAGTCTACAAAGCAATCACGGATATATACTAGCTTTTGGCCGCGGCTTCGCTCGTGTTAGAAAGAGGCAAAAAGTAGCCTATGTCACTCCATCCCTTCAACTATCTCCACTTAAAAAATCACGTCAATTCGTCGCTCTGTTTTGCCGTGAAAGGCGGACAAACAAACAGACACACACACTTTCCCATTTATAATATTAGTATGGATTACATTGTTGATATAATCTTCGATCTTTACCTAAGTAATCAGGTGTTGCATACATGTTTCGGGTGTATACAATGGATTATAATCTTATTAAATATTCCCAGGTGGCGCTCTGTTCGGTATCCTCGGGTCCCGCACGACCCGCTGGGGTCGCGACCCGATCGTGTTCACCGGCTACCTCATCCACATCACCAGCTTCTTCCTCATCTTCATCAACCTGCCCAACGTGGCGCCCTTCGGAGACACCAACGAGACTTCTTACATCACCCCCTCCCCGGCACTGGCTATGCTCTGCAGTTTCCTCCTAGGATTTGGTGATGCGTGCTTCAATACGCAAATATACTCGATATTGGGAGGAAACTACGCTGATAACAGCACGTCGGCGTTTGCGCTGTTCAAGTTCACTCAGGTAAGTTCATAGAAATAACCTTTACCTTAGTGACAGTCCACGTTTTGTAACAACTCAATGTAGCGCCCTTCGGAGATACCAATGAGACTTCTTACATCACCCCCTCCCCGGCACTGGCTATGCTCTGCAGTTTCCTCCTAGGATTTGGAGATGCGTGCTTCAATACGCAAATATACTCGATATTGGGAGGAAACTACGCTGATAACAGCACGCCGGCGTTTGCGCTGTTCAAGTTCACTCAGGTAAGTTCATAGAAATAACCTTTACCTTAGTGACAGCCCACATTTTGTAACAATTCAATGTAGCGCCCTTCGGAGATACCAATGAGACTTCTTACATCACCCCTTCCCCGGCACTGGCTATGCTCTGCAGTTTCCTCCTAGGATTTGGGGATGCGTGCTCCAATACGCAAATTTCGAAACTATGCTGATAACAGCACGTCGGCGTTTGCGCTGTTCAAGTTTACTCAGGTAAGTTCATAGAAATAACTCGTGTCTTAATGACATTTCACGTCTAACTACTCTGTGGCGCCCTTCGGAGACATCATTTAGACTTCCTACATCACCCCTTCAAAGAGGATGCCACTCAGCCTTAACTTTGGTGACGCAATCTTAGGCATTATAGGCAACTGAACCACACGAAGGCTTACATGTCCCCGCGCGCAATTCGTTGTGCTCGAATTACTTCCAAGAAAGATGCCACGGATGCTGAAAAATCTAAGACTCTAAGTCTTATATACGTAAGTCTTGCCTCATGTCAAATAATCATCGATTGATTAGAAACATGTCGCCAATAGCCACGTAAACAACCGTATTTTTTTTTATTATTATTATAAATGGTCCTACTCTTGGCCACAAACTAGCCAAAGGTAAAGACGTGACCTACGATGGAGTGAACTCGCCCAGAAGATGCCTGTTCAGTGTTCACCCTTGATTTGGTTTCAACCATAGACCGAGTTTCAACCATAAATCAGGGACTGAGTTCACGCCCTTTTTGTCATACTGAATTGAACCTCATCACCAGGCCAGAAAGGCGTCCGTGTCAGACTAGTAAAAACGATCCACATAAGAGGCAATAAGTGCGAGAGGGACACCAGCTCGACTTTACCCTTTCACGTGGACACACTTTTTGGCCAATCAACTCAATCTAGGTTATCTATATATCTATGGTTTCAACATTCAAATTTTTGTTCCAGTCGCTGGCAGCCGCGGCGTGCTTCTTCTACTCTTCCCGCGCTCTGCTGTCCGTGCAGCTCGGCATCCTGGCCGTGCTGGGCACGCTGGGCACGGCCGCCTTCTGCCGCGTGGAGGTGACGGCGCGCGCGCGCCGCCGCGCCGAGGCCAGGGACCTGGACGAGAAGACGCCCGCCACGCACGACCTCGCTGACAACGCCTTGCATTACGATTGAAACGCGTACTAAGCTGATGAGTGCCATTCTCAATCATAACAGCATTTTCATGTTATTCTAACCAATATGGGATGTAGGAATGACGTCAAAGACAAATGTTAAGATGACGTCTTCAATATCGGTCCTACGTCAGATTGATATCTGAAATACCCTTAGTGTTATTACATTATCCTATCTGATGATAGGATAATGTAATAACACTAAGGGTATTTCTTGTCGGTGGTCAATAAGACACTATTTCCATAATAGCTTCAGCATTTACTAATCCCGGCCGATTATGTCAATCGGATTTGATTAACCCCCGATCTCTCTCTCCTCTTGTTCCAGATTTGTGACAGAAAATTTAAACTGTGGGTAATTAACAGATTGAAGGTTATGAATTCAGTACAAATTTTTGACAGCAACATTCCAGGGGTTAATAGAAACAAAGTCGACATTCTAAATAGGTACTCAAAATATGACACTCGAAGATATATGAAATCGATCTTATGGACGACCGACAATGTGGCTTTTGATTGAAAACGTCTCATATTTCAGGAGAAAAAAAATCTGCTTATACACACATACATAAACTCATGTATTCCCAAAAGGGGTTGGTAGAGCCCATGAACTGCCAAAGTTAGTGCTACTCCTAGTAAGAGATTGAAAGAAAACTAAATTGTGATATTGATGTGACAGCTAGCCCATCGCCCATAGCACTATTGAAGCCACCACTGGTAGTCGACTTCTACGACACCCACGGGAGAAAAGGGGGTGGTCATACTGGTAGAGCTACGAATCTACACGGGAAACATTTTTATTGACTAGTTTTAATGACGCCGAGACGATTCTAAACTAGATGCCATTGAAGGAGCTGTTTCCCTATAAATAATAAATAGGCATTCCAGTACCGGTTAGCCTACATTAAAAACATAAAATTATGTCTGATGTGATACATGTAGGTAGGTATGTTTTGATATATTTCTGATACATATTAACCGTCAGTTTTGAGATGATTGACCCTGTTAACTAATGGGTACCTATTAAAATAAATATGTCAAGTTACCTTTATAATAAATTACAGAAATTCAAAACAATGTTATATCAAACTCTAATAAATCGTACTGTCAGATTTGGACATTAAGAAAAGGTAAAAAATTATAAAATTGAACTTCTAATTGAATTAATATTATGTTTCCTTTTCAATCACCTCGGACCATAGGAGTTTGAAGTTAAAGTAATAAGTAAGTAACTCAAATATAAATTGATTATATGAAATGGATAGGTATGTATATACCTACTGACATTATTACTAAAGACTCGAATAAAATATGCTTTTGGTACTCAAGGAAAATATTAAATCAAATATGTAATATCAAATATATTAGGCTTTTCAGTATCCACGGTTTATCAAAAAATATTGATATTTGTTTTATTAATATTTTATATTTGTTACTATTTAAGTTACGTACCTCGCAAATTATACAATGCATTTGTTACAAGAGTTGCAAGAAGTAAAAGGTGAAGAAATGTACACATATTTATGAATCGACTGTACAGTTTGATAAAGATATTAACTTTGACTTTATTTATACATATTATCTATGTTTTATGCCCATTGTTTAAACATGGCAAAATTGCTATGTTCCATGTTGTTTAGGGAACTTCACTGTAGTTAAAATAAAATATTTTATACCATGCACGAAATAACGCATCAGAGAATTATAAGAAAAACATGGACAGCAGTTATTTTTAAATCCAATTTCTATTTAATAAGTCAGGTAGAAAAATATAAAGTAACTGAGTTGACCGTGACGTCACTCAATTCGATTTCATATAAATTCCATATTAGTAAGTCGTTCAAATTCGTTTTGACAGTTCTTAAAAAGAAGCTGATTTGACTAAGAGGCAAGTAGCCTATTGTAAAACAGTAAAAGAAGGTGCTGTCAGGTCATAAGAAAGATATTATGTATGATATTGTAAATAATAATAAATATTTTTGTAAATACCAAGAAAATTATACTGTAAATAATCATGAAAATTACAGGCATCAGTAATGTAAGCATAATACGAATTTAAATCAAAGTTTATAAAGTCTAAAATGTTTAGGATTTTGTCACAGTTTTAGTAGAGTTGTTGACATAATTATTTTTTCTTATAATGTCTGTGGTCTCAAATTCACTGCTATTAATTCATTCCTACTTTGACAAACATTTTGATTCGTACTTTTATTGTCATATTATTGTCCCGGATATTTTAGAACCTCTTTTTGACACATTTCCATTGAAATTTGTAGAGATGTGGCTAAGACGAATCGTTTGCAAAATCTAGCGATTATTTACGAATTGTTTGAATCGATTGTATGATGGGATGTAATTGAAATTGTAAACTAGAAACGATTATTAAAACTAAACTTAACAAAGCACCGATTGCTAAAATCTTGTCACTGAAATAAGCCGCGAAATTCAAATTTTCTTTGGTACGATAAACGATTTGTTCGTTAGTATTAGTAATAAACCTGTTTTCATCTTATTTAATTTTACTGTAATTTTTACTTCTTTAAAGTATCGTATATTATAATAAAATAATCGATTTCTATCAACTGACGGAAATGTCATTTGAATCGAAGTGATAGACTCTGCTACAGCACTAGTTTAAAAATAATAATTTTTAAGAAAAAAAAAACCGCCTTCCTTTGGGGTTCTGGTGATAAATACTTTCAAATGTTGGATTATGTTATCAATTCGTCTGTATATTTTTTAATGTTTGTTATTCGATATCTCCGTCATTTCTGAACCAATTTTGAAATCTGGATGATTCTGAAGTACTTACAGATGAGAAATTGAGAATGATTATCAGAACGGAACTCTAACCAGGGGCGGCTCACTCTTCATCAGCAGTTCCACTGCACCAAATGTCACTGTTCTGGACGTAAGTGCATGCTGTTCTTATAAAAATACCAAAGTCACTATAAGTGTGCCGTTCAGATTTGAGGAGTTCCGTTCTGACCATCATCAGCAATTCCACTGCACCAAATATCACTGTTCTGGACGTAAGTGCATGCTGTTCTTATAAAAATACCAAAGTCACACTATAAGTGTGCCGTTCAGATTTGAGGAGTTCCATTCTGACCATCATCAGGAGTTCCACTGCACCAAATGTCACTGTTCCGTACGTAAATGCATGCTGTTCCTTTAAAAACACAAAAATCACCATATGTATGCCTTTCAGATTTGAGGATTTCCCTCGATTTCTCCAGGATCCCATCATCAGAACTGGGTTCTGAGAAAAATGGGACCAATCTGTATGCATATACATTCAATCAAAAAAAAATAATTTCAAAATCGGTCTAGTAACGACGGAGATATCGAGGAACAAACATTAAAAAAAAAAAATAAAAAAAAAACATACAGACGACTTGATAACCCCCTTCCTTTGAGATTTGGAAGGTGGTTAAAAGTGAACGATAAATGACATGATAAGTAAATGCTGTGTGATAAATTAATATCGTAAAATACTCACCAACGAAGATCCGCAAAAATATAACATGTGTTAGATTATGTTTAAAGTAAGCGAAATATTGTTTTTAAGTACTTGATTTTTTTAAATATTATACAGGATTTTATTTAAAATTTCATTAGGTGGCGCGAGTTTACGTTTTGTGGACGATGTCATGTGTCAAAAAGAGGTTCTTACAAATCCGGGACAATAATTGTAAGTGTAATGGGAAAGAATGTTAAATTTATTATGATTGTGTTAGGAAAAATCGCATTTCTGAAAAAAGTATTCCTTCTAACATTCCATTGCTTTAATGCTAATATGTATGAAACTCTAAACAATAGAGAAAATCGAAATCAAAGTAAATTGGTAATCTAGTCAATTATTTTTTCCTTAGCACACTTTACTTGCTGTAATCAGTTTATTTTAAAAATATATGGTAATGTATAAGGATAGATATTATTATATTTAAGGCAATTAAATAGATTAACAAAGATTTTAGGACCTTTTATTGACTACCTCTGTGTGTAATTATCCAGCAAAACATCCCACTTTGTTGATTGTCGTAACACTGTTTTGACATGTTACTTGTATGAAAATACAAGCAAATATCATCCTTATGGCACATCTCGGACACTGGCGATCAAATCTATCAAAAAGGCGCGTTCCTAGCACACATTCTAAGCTCGTGTAGGTGAACGCGTACTATGCTTGTATGAGTGAGATATGACAGGTTGACTGTTCGCGTTTTTGACAGGCGGTAACTGTGAGGTAACCGAGAGGGGGTGGGCGGCACTTTCCGCGCGGAGCGGGAGTGGCCATACTGTACGATAGTACTCTTTATTATACTGTGCTATATGGTATCCAACAAAGTGAGATGTTTCACTAAACTGGGTGTATACTGTATAATAATGGGTAATATAGACCCACTAAACTTTTACACATATTCTTTTCATTTAATGGTGTTTACAAAGAGCATTAAATTACTATGTTTGGGTGTGCCGAACACGGCTCCAAACAGTCAGATTTTTGTTCTCCGTGGATTGCACCCGGCTATTGAATAATAATCAGTGTTAATCAGTATGCGTAAGTACTTCAAAAATAAACTATATCCTCTGTAAAATTTGTGTATGTGTCACTTGTTCTGGGATTTTTTTACTAAATGCAAATTGATCAACAAAAAGAAAGAATGAACAACAAACAACAACCAACCTGACTGCCAGAGGTCAAATGAAAAGAAATGCTTGGTAACACAATATTATAATTATTAAATTAACAGCTACATGACAACACTAAACCTAATTTTATTTACTGCTTTCTGAAGCTCCCATTTTAAAGTCCATGGGTTTATCATAACCCATCATCTTGGCATAGTGCATGGGGTCGCTGAAGTGCCTCGCCTCTACAAACATGGGCTTTCCCTTGGCCACCAGTGTTGTGAACATGCCAGGGATTTCAGGTACTATCACATCTTCTGCTTTGAATTCATGCTGGAATTAAAAATTAGGCCTTGTAATTATTCTTAAATCTTTAATTTTATTAACTGATACAGGGGTACACAAACTGTGCACAGTAGGCACCCTGGGGAGCCAAAGGTAGCCATAAGCCAACTAGCCTCACTGTGTTACCTGTGTATTTTGAATAAACTTGCTATCCAGGGTGTTATAGGACAACAATATTTTATCATTGTGTGCTATATTTTAAGGAAATTTGCTACCCATGTATTGAATGAATAGGAATTTATTAGCTTGGCATTTTCTTAATACAACCAACTTTAAACAATTATTTACTAATCTACTAAAACAAAGACAGTTAACACTTACCTGTTTTTCAGCAATAAAAAAGTTGTAAGTAACTGCCTTGTATGTTGAATTTGTGCTATCATAGTCAATCTTTGTTACATATTTCTTAGTAATTTGATGTAGCAGTATTGGTGTTACGAACGTGAAGAACCCAACCACAGAACAAATAGCGACGAGGAGTGAAGTGCTTCCAATGGTGGCTGCTTCGTTTATAATGATCGGTTGAGCTACCAAGCCCGCGACGCTGGAGCTTAGAGAAAATACCTTCACTGCCTTAATTTGAGGCGTTAAAGGACCATAGTAAATGCGGTCTACTTCGCTGTCTACCTTTGAATAGCTAGCAAAATGCCGTATCAGTTTAGTGTTCAGTCTAAGACACTTTAGGTTAACAATTTCTTTGTGAAATATGGATAATGTCTTGGTTTGTACCAATGTGCCTTGGAAACAAAGTCGAAACATGTTTACCTTCTCAGTGTTTTGAGTATCTGAGATGCAAAATCAATTCAAATCAATGTAGAGAATCCCATTAGATGGGGTTATTTTTCACGAGAGGAGACTGAGAGGTTTTGCTGTCAATGTCACTGTCAGTGTCATTACAGGAGCTGTCAAATTTTACTGGGAAGCGTTCTAAAATAATTAATCGTGGGTGCGTTGAAAAATACTTAAAATTAATTTTGATTTATTTAACACTTGGCAAAAAAATAGTTAAAAATTGGCAACATCATTGTGTCGTCCCTTTCAAATTAATTAATGTGAGAAAGCGACACTATGTCAGCCAGCCTGACGCTGAATATGCCGGTTATCAAATGTCAAAAAAAAAAAAACTTGGTACTCGAGATGTGCTCGAGATACCTATTTGAATAGTAAATTTCGCTTTACGATATTTTATTTCGTCGGTGCAAGTGCACTCTGAAGGTCCTGCTTTCAGACTCTTACCCCTGATTACAAAATTACGAACATAAATCCCGATCAAGGATATGGAAAGGTAGGTCAACCAGGTGATAATGCTTCTTACCGTACGTTTGCCTAACTCTAGGTACCTCACACATTAGTCATTACATAATAGTATTTTCATTAGAAAAGTTTCCTTCTGCTTCTTACGCATTTTGATGGACCTTTCAATCCGAACTGTACTCAGGCTGTGCTACGGATCATAACATGCTGTGCTCCGTACTCGTTCCGTAGCACTTGATCCATGTGTAAGTAGTTAAGTACCACGTAAGTACATAGAGACGGCCAACCAAATCTTGGCACAAAAAAGGCGGCAAATTTTAAATACGTGGGGCTCACCGGCGGCAAACTGAAATGCACGATATTTGAATGATATCCTTTGGAATATGTCCCAGTGATATTAGTCATATTAAGTAGTGTATGTCAAAATTGGCATGCTTATCAGTGACGCGGTTGGTAAGGTAAGATAAGATATACATAAAACAACATTTTCTCAAACATGGTATGAAATATTGATGTTATGTGCCTTATAATTGGCAGCGAAGTATGACGTTGCAGGTGCGGCTAGGACGATTGATAGATAATGGAATTTCATACAAACCTTGCAGGCCAAGGCCGGCAAAGTCTTCTTTTTTAATTTCCAAACACAGATAATTGTGACATAACATCCAGGTATTTAGCCAATTAAAAAAAAAACTATAAGGGGCTTTATAGACGTGCCGACTGCAACTGGTACGGGCCCTAGACAATATTTGATTTTGGGTGCGTTTTCATACAAAAAATTTTTTTTTCGTTTTTTTTTATTTATTTTTTAACTTTTTGTTTTTTTATAAGCGTATACGGGTTATCAAAGGGGAACGAAAATTCGATTATTTTTGCGCTACGACGCACCATCCATCCGCAGCCATCCAAAGTTACTATTTTCAGTAGACTTTATTTATTTCATACCATGTTTGAGAAAAGCACTATACATACCTCGGCGGGAAATGGGGTTGCCTGCCTCAGACCTATCCGGCCTCGCTTTGCTCGGCCGTCTATATGTCTTCGGCCGGCAACCCCCTTTGTCCCGGCCTCTGTAGTAATGTACTATTAATTATGGATCTTTTAAGGAAACACAGGTTATCCGCATGGTTATAATGCATCTGAAAAGCTTTGACATTAAAATTCGTTTATTGCAGTTATGTACAATACATTATATCTATGCTCGACGTGGCTAATGATAATAGGAACGTAGGTACCCGTGGTAGGTACCTTTGACAGTTCGTTTGATCATAAATTATATTAATTATAATGTTTGCGGGTACTTTAACATTTTTTTATTTAGAAATGTAATCCAATAGGATTTGCCACAGGGACCATCATTCGCCGCGTCAAGGTATAGGATGTAGTAGTAACATGTATAATTAACACGTACTGATCACGAAGCATTATGATGTGTATGTAATTGTGTATATTACCTACAAACTTAAACAGTACAAAAACCATTACATAACCAATTCGTAATTCAAAGCGTGGTTCGTTGGGCAGTTATCTTCTTCATAACAGAAGCCGGTATCGGTATCCAAAACCGTCGGGTCGGGGCAGTCGCAACGAGAGAACCCACAAACTGTCCCGACAAGTCTCTGCTCAGGATGTTCGCATGTCCGTTGCGCAGGCCAGTATGTCTGCGAGCAGTTACTTTTCACTTCTATCATCCATTCCGGACAAGCAGCAACGCCTGTTGATTAAAAATAGCTATTACAACTACAGTCACTACAGACCTAGATGTACGTATTTAAGGTACAGCGGGGCAAATCTCGACTGGGGGACAAATGTAACTGGTCCATTTTTTCCATGTTTTACAATGTTTGTATTTATTAAATAGTGTCCTGCGGTTATATATGGTAGGCGTGTTTCGTTTTCTTTCAACCCCTTAATTGCCAAGAGTGGCACTGAAACTTGAGTAGTTTCATGTGCTCTGCCTACCCCTTTATGGGATACAGGCGTGATTGTATGTATGTATTGTATGTATGTATGTGTTCAGTGGACAATTGCCTCCCAGTCGAGATTTGCCCCGCTGTACCTTATAAGTGCAGTGGCTGGAGGAAATCTCGGTAGGGGTTTATTCTACAGCAGAAGCGTCCGCGCTAGGAGTTAGGATACGTTCTAGAATCTGAGGATGAACAGTGAACAAAAGTGTTAACTGTGTATGAACTGGTTGGCAGTGTCCAACAGTGAGCAGTGTGGTGATAGAAATCGACCGTTGTGAGCAAGTCGGACCGTTTTTCAGAACACAGACCATTGTTCAAGAGGTAGAGAACACACACACACACACACAGAACGCTCTGGATTTCATGAAATGTTGTATGTGCTATAGCAGATCTTAGATTTCTGCATCTCGCTCCTTTGAGTCTCACTTCACTATTCGCTCACGTTCACTTTATTATAATTAAATGAAAATAAAATATCTCACTAGACAACATGGATATTCTTACATTCAGTGTTGAACCACAAGCAATTATATTCCAAGCCCCATTTATATGACTGTTTCGTGTCGACATTGATACTCATCGACAGAGCGAACAAAACCACTAATGAAAACCACCTGAGCATCTTGAACCGACTAAAGTATATCAAACAAGAAAATCAGCTTTTATAAGAGTAAATCTGGTAATAGTCATTTCACGATGTTTAGGAATTATACATAAAACAATAGAACACCTAGGCACAGAGGTATTGTTTTTTTAAAGAACAATGCCAATAAATCACACAATCGAATCAGTCACTTGGAATGATAATTTTATTGTTGAAAGCAAAGTTTAGTGTTTATACCAATCTATTGCTTTAATTTTACTTTACTGAATCGGCAGCAAAATCTACACACACACACACACACACACACACACACAACCTTAGGGCCGACGGACTGCAGGGTACGTAGCCAAATGGCATTTCTCCGACGCCAAACGAAAACGAAACGTAGTCTGGCTCTGTCGCGCCAATACGCAAGAGCGATAGGGATAGATATCTACTAGCGTTTCGTTTCGTGAGCGTTTGTGCCATTCGGCTACGCACCCTGTAGCCCAAATGCAATTTGTATTGGGAAATACACTTCGACGGCCGTTGCGTTGCGATAAAGTAGCACTATGTACAGTCTGCTGAAAAAATACAGCAGATTAAGATGGAATGAGGACTACGAGCTTTGGGAAATGGGCATTTTCTCGAAAAAAGATTAATTTTTTTTTTTCAAAATAGGTAAATTTAATGTTTTTCCTACTCTGAATCACGAGCCCTTTCGATCCTAAAAGGTAAAAACAATCGTCCCAAATTTAATTTTTCCACTTCGTTACCATTTTTCAAGTGGAAATAAGTATGTGAAATAATAGAAAATTTTTGAACCATTTTTTTGTCTCTTGTTTTTTGTCCTAGATCGAAAGGGCTCGTGATTCTGAGTAGGAATAACATAAAATTTAATTACTTACCTTAGAACAATTTTTTTTGTGATTGTTCTCGCGAAAATGCCCAAATCCCTGGCTAAACCGTAAAACAACTGCGTGTTTGATTTGATTTGATTAAAACAAGCACTTAATCGGTATAAAGTTACGCTACTTTTGGAAGAGTATAGAAATTTATTATGGGTCAATTTACACGGTACGAGGACTCGTATCCGAGTTTCATTAGATTGAGGTATTTGATTGGTTTGTTGAAATGTACCTACTAACCTAAACAGCCTGCAATGTAACTATATGTAGCTACTTAATATAGAATCGCATTGGGAGTTAGCGCCGTCTAAATGAATTTGAGGGACTTAAAATTTTGCCTACTTAGGTACCCATTTCTCATCTAGCCACAAATTCAATGCCCACAAGCATCAGCTTATGATTACTAGTCTCAGCTAGTTTGAATGCGACGATGACTCTTGTCCAACCAAGCCCCAGTTATTCGATCCTTATTTGAGAAGAGATAAAGAGGCGAATCATAGGCCTAAACAAGCACAAGACAAGCGCTAGCGACAAAGCTATCGAGCCCAAACAAACTGTTGACTCAGTTTATCTTTGTGCAAACATCGTCAGCGGCCGGGCATGTGACAACACAATACGAAAGGCCACATATTGTGAATATTAAATGGCATTGACTGTGACGTAGACTTGCATTACGGGGTGTAAACGTAACCCTCCGTAATCTGGTAGTAATAGTACGGCTGGAGTGAATATAGACACGAGTATTTAATATCCTTACCTCCTGAGTTACACACAATGTTTTTCATCACATTTGAGATAAAAATACAAAAAAAAGTCATAAGGCAAAACCTTCAACGTAACGACGACGTAAAGACCAGTAGTGTATCTTCATCTATATCAGATTATTCACATTAAATTTCATTGTTTTTGATAACAAACACTTTTTGAACGAAAACAAACACGAAAATCCTGCATATAAATTAAATGCAATGTTCAGAAAAGCATATAAATCATATAATTGAACTAAATTTTAACTTATTTATCATTCATTCATTAATTTTGATCTGTTGTACTCTCTATTGCTAGGCAACGGTGGGCGCCTCGCGCTGGCACGCGGTCAAGCGCGAATTGAGAACATATTGTCAGATTGTAAATTATAACGATTTATCTGAGTTAAATTTACGAAATAAATGCAAAACACACTGAAATAATTCTAAAACATAAATAAATTGCATTTTTCATACAATATCTTTTGTAGCTTAATAGTAAAATTTTGGTTGTGCAACAAAAATCCTTGGCTGATTGAAACATCCTTTGCCTGAAGTATTGTACGGATTGTATTAATTTTTAAAACTAAATCCATTATTCCTTTGGGAATAAAATAGTACATTATGCTTCAGTACACGTAGACGCAATGAGACCTTTAAACAGCAAATGTGATGAAAACTTATTTAAATTGTATTCGCCATTTTCTAATTCACTCTTAGACAGCAATGTCACACGAGCCCGATTTTATGTAGAATGACATTTTTGCTATGGGCCACCTGTTTACAAATTATTTAGGAAAAAAATAGACCCTTGGAGAGACGCTGGGCCCATAACCTACAACAACTTAGTGAAATGCTAATTGTTATTTGATATCGAATTGATTACACGATGATGATCTTCATTTAGATAAATGTTCAAATAATTATAAATGTTAGTAGGTAGTAAGTATAACAGTTCATAAAGTTTTAAAATAAAAATGCTAATGAGGTGACTTTGGGATCATCCACATATTACATCACACCAAATTTCAGGTTTTTGGACCCCTCCCCCCTCCTATGACTTAAATAAATTCATTGAGCGCTTCATGCTAGCTCCACGGAAGGTATTTTTGCCAAAGAAATTATTTGTATATTTAGTGGAGTTATTGGCCTTCAATATTGAGCCAAATAGATGTAATAGTGTTATATATAAGTCTCAGTCAGCTGACAAAGCCAAGGACCCCATGCCTCATTTAAACTAGATTGTAAGACAGCGGAAAAACACCTGAATATGAACGTTGTTCACCAGAATATTCAGGGTTTTTCCAGCAAAAATTAGAAGTAGGATTATTTTTAGATAGTAATAATGTTGAAGTTATGTGTATTACTGAACATTGGTTGAAACAAGAACAGTTGATATTTGATTATGTTAATTTTAAATTAGCTAGTTTTTTTGCCAGAAAATCTGCTGCTCATGGTGGCTCCCTTATTATTGTTAAAAATTGTATGAAGTGTAAAGAGCGCAAAGATGTTGTAAAATATTCCATAGAAAGAACTATAGAAATTTCATGTGTTGAATTAGACAGATATATTATTGTATGTGTTTATAGACCACCATCAGCTGACTTCAGCATATTTGAATCTACAATGGAAAATGTTCTGAATTTAGTATGCAAGGGCCAAAAACATGTTATTGTATGTGGAGATTTTAATGTTAACTTGCTCGAGTCATCTAGTAATACTGTTAAAATGTTCTGTTTGTTTAAATCATTTAATTTATTTAATTTATTTCTTGAACCTACCCGGGTAGGTGTGACTAGTGCAACATGCCTAGATAATATTTTTTGTAACTGTGAATGTATAGATAAGAAATTATTTAACTGTTTTCATTCCGATCACAGCGGCCAAAGGGCAGCTTTCTTAAACGTTATTCATGATACTCCACAAACAATAACATATAGACCCATTACTGGATCTCGCTTGGAATCATTCAAAAATGAAATTCTACATAGTTTGTCTATAATACCATTTTCGCATTATGACTGTAATCATTTGTATCAAGATGTTTTCAATGTAATTCTTAATCAATTTAATAACAATTTCAAAGTGAAATCTATTAGTGGGTCAAAAGTTAAAACAAAGTTTAGTGAATGGGCTACTGTAGGTATTCACAAAAGTAGAAAAAGACTTTATGAACTTTATGGTGAGAGAGAGCTGAACAAGAATTCAGAATTCCTGGACTATGTAAGAAACTACTCAAGAATCTTCAAGAAAGTGTGTTTAACTGCCAAGAAGAAAAACTTTATTAGTTCTAAATTGAAAGTGTCGGACAACAAAGTGAAAACAACTTGGAGTATTATAAATAAAGAAGCTGGTAAATGTAAATCACGCGATTGTCAAGTCAACATTGTATCAGATAATCAACAAATAGTGTCGAACAGCGATGTTGCCTCGGCATTCGAAGATTATTTCTCAAATATAGCCGTTAACACCACAAAATGTTTACATTCTTCTGCGGCTCAAGCCCATTCATTACTTTGTGCTAATGTTAAGAAATGTAATAATTCATTTGAATTTAGTCAAGTAGACTCTGTAAATATTGTTAAAACATTCAAGTCACTCAATTTAAAGAAAACGGAAGACTTATGGGGAACATCAGTTAAAGTAATTAGTCATGTCATAGATATAATAGCACCTTACTTGGCCGTAATATATAATATTTCAATTTCACAAGGCACCTTTCCAGATCTTATGAAATGTAGCAAAGTCATACCGCTTTTTAAATCGGGTGATTCGAGTGATATAACCAATTTCCGTCCCATATCAATACTTCCTGTACTAAGTAAAGTCTTTGAGAAGCTAATGTTAAATGATCTACTGGGACACTTCAACAGACATAGATTACTTACAAGCAAACAGTTCGGTTTCACAAGGGGCCGTTCCACGACCGATGCTGCTTCGGTACTCATTAAACATATATATAATTTTTGGGAAAATTCTTGTGATGCAATTGGCATATTTTGTGATCTTTCAAAAGCCTTTGATTGTGTGGATCATGGAACGCTCATTTTGAAATTAGAACACTATGGTTTGTCTATAAATGCCCTAAACTTTATGTCTTCTTACCTTAGCAATAGAACACAAACAGTAGTTGTTAACAAAACTCGCTCTAGCGGGACTGTAGTCCAATTAGGAGTGCCACAAGGCTCAATTTTAGGTCCATTCCTGTTTTTGGTTTATATAAATGATTTGCCATGTATAGTGAAAAACTTTTGTGAAATAGTACTTTTTGCTGATGATACATCACTGCTTTTTAATGTTGACCGAAAATCTACGGATTACAATGTAATTAATAGCACGTTAGCTGATGTACTGCAGTGGTTTACTGTCAACAATTTACTTCTTAATTCTAAGAAAACCAAATGTATTCGATTTTCTCTGCCGAATGTTAAACCAATCGATACAAAAATACTTTTGAATGATGAATGCTTAGAGATGGTAGATACAACACTGTTTCTTGGTTTAACATTGGACAAAAATCTACAATGGAGTCCTCATATAAAGAAACTAGCAAGCAAATTAAGTTCAGCCGCATACGCCGTTAGGAGAATCAGGCAACTGACTAATGTTGAGACAGCTCGCCTAGTGTATCATAGTTATTTTCACAGTGTAATGTCATACGGTATTCTGGTTTGGGGCAAAGCAGCTGACATACAGACTATCTTTGTATTACAAAAGAGAGCCATTCGTTCTATTTACAACTTAGGAACACGTGAATCAGTAAGAGAACTCTTCAAAGAAATTAATATCTTAACTGTAGCTTCCCAATACATTTATGATAGTATAATTTATGTTGTTAAGAATTTAGACTGTTTCACTAAGAATTCTGATATCCATAATTATAACACTAGAAACAAAAATAAGCTTGCCATAAAGAAGTTTCGTGTCCGTAAAGTACAGAAGTCATTTGTTGGGCAATGCATTCATTTTTATAATAAGTTACCTGACACTGCTTTGAGATTACCCCTCCCAGCTCTTAAGAACTACTTAAAAAAATCATTGATGTTAAAGGCTTATTACAGAGTCGAGGACTATTTGACAGACAAACATGCATGGCCCGAACCAGAAACTACAAAAAACGAATAGCAATTAAAATAATTGTATTATGTATAGAGGACACAGTTCAGATAAGAAAGCACATCAAATATTTTATATTTTATGTTGTGTAGGTAAATTACATATTTAATGATATTGAGATTCATATTATCTTTTTCTTCTATGACAATTTGATATGTTTTCTCTGAAGAAGAACGACGTATTATTAAGCAATAATATAATTTATTGAAATTGATTTCCATAGAGTACCTAGTCTGTTCATATTCTTTGATGAATACTTTTGCATGTTAAATTGTATGTTGTTATTTAATGCATGTTAATTATAAGATGTAATGTTTTGACAAGAAGTTGCCCGCCGAGTTTCTTGCCGGTCCCATAGTGGATACCCCCCTCCCAACTGAGGGGGGACTGAAATCTTCTCGAGGCTGAGGCGTAGGGTTAGAGCCGGCGTAGCTTTATTTGACGTTCATATGCGCATTGTAATATGCCTACTTGAAAAATAAATATTTCATTTCATTTTCATTTTCATTTTCATTATGTCACGCTTTTTTGTATCCCTTTAACTGGGATTGTCACATTTAGTATGACCCCCCCCCCCTTACACTGTGACGTAATATATGGATGACGCCTTTCCCATGTTTATTTATATCTCAGTCAAAATAGTTTATTACAAAAGAGCTGCTTATCAGTGGCCTAATACAATCTGTCTGCTTAATGATATGTATTAGAAAATTTTGGTTACTTTTTAGAAGTGGTATTTATAGTCAATCAAATTACCAGACATTAAATGGTCAAAACTAATATAACCTCAAAAAAAGAAACATCTATTATGTGATAAAGTAAAAAGGATGCCATCATTCATCCTTAATTACTGGAATTAGAGAAAATGAAAGCTTTATCCCAAAAGCTCATAAGCTTCGTAGTGAGGTAATATCCTCAAAAAAAGGGACGTGCCAAGTCATGGTGTTAAAAAAAATGTTGGGGTGTTCGGCCGCTACCTAGAGTTCCGTGGTGATTTTTGTGATAGTTCCTTGCAGAATATAGATAAAGTTAGTAAAATATTATAGATATTATCAATACGATTGATTACATACATATTATGATATTACCAATTGTCTGTTGTATTCCGTATACTTAGGCTCCCCACAGACAGTCTTAAAAATTCATAATCTTAAAAAAAACTTGTATGCAAATTGACAGTTCAAACTGTCAGTCAATCTGTCAGTGTCAGTTTGAACTGTCAATTAGCATACAAGTTTTTTTTAAGATTATGAATTTTTAAGACTGTATGTGGGGAGCCTTAGTCTATTGATTGTAATGTAATGACCTGACCCGACCTTGTTTTGCCTAGTTTTATATAAAGACGCAATCAATTTCTTCCTACTTAATTCTTTCGCTGGAACTGGAAACTACCTTAGCTTCTCATATATAAGTATTCAATTAAATAAGTATTATTTGGAAATTCTCACGGCATATTATTTAAACCAACATAAGACGGACGATGTTTTGCACCCCTGTCGCGGACCCCTAAATATACCTACATAGATACACAATTTACACATCAGCAAAAAAAATATTCGACCATACTAAATGTTATTCGTCGGACGTTTTTCCAAGCTTTTTTTATTTAACTTTGGTACCTATCTATATAGTATACACCTAAAATTACGTAACCTACCCCTAATCTTAAACATGACCACAAGAGAGCAAAATAGGGGGTAATTATATTGAATACTGAACGAAGCGTAAGTATGTCGCAATAATTCGATTAAGCAATCAAGTTATAAAACGACCATTATCTTCATACGTTGTACATTCAATGCGGACGAAGGAAGTCAATTTATTTAATTACTCTCGCCGACAAACAACCCGACTTGCGCAATCTTATCACCATCATCACCATTATCAAACACGTAAAAACACCCTTGCTAAAATAAAGTTATACAAAGTTTTCCCGCCAATATTGAATGCAATATCCCCATGTGAATCTATACAGCGTTTCTTACATCATAAGGTTTGGAATTGATCGTCTGTAATGTTCTGTAGTTGGACGGGGATAGCAATATCGCTATTTCATTTTTCACCGCTCCAACAGTGACCACAAACTAGAGCTCCTGGTCGTGACCGTGTTTCGTGTACCCGTAGCCGAATCTCCGTTGCCGTGTTACTCGGCAACGGAGATCCGCTCCGTTTGCTCCGTGTGATTCGGCTACGTGTAATTAAGATACGTAGCTACGTGTACACGGAGATACGTATCTTATTTATACGTAGATCGGATCCAGTCGTGACCGTGACGTTTAGTGTAGATTTTATGCGTGTCACTAAGACCCCCGAATGTAATGCAAGGGGCGAGTTTTTAATTTTAGTTTCCATATTTTTGCATTTTAAATAAAGTTTTAAGAGTGATCAAAAGTAATAAGATGCAAATATTATGTTGGAGGCAAAAATAATAGACCAGTACAAATTGTAAAAGATGTGTATCAAAAGAATCCGCGTATAATCAACATATAAAAAAATAGGTAAAATTCTAATTTTCATTCACATGACACAGACTATAATTAATCAACTTTTTTTAAATAATCTAACATGTACAGTCAGCGTCTTATAGTTGGTAGTATCCGAAGTAGTCAAACAGTTTGTTATTTTTGCTTTCACTTAACTTCACAAACAATAGGAACACATGGTACTTAACAGGTAAATCCCAAAGCCTTGAAGGTAATTATTATCAATGGCCCGCAAACTATTGTTTGTTATCTTTATCTGCACGTGCAACTATTTCTTAGTATTTTCACCGACGAAAGACGGTTGTCCAGCCAGTAATAATATTTATGAACAACGGTGTATATTATTATTTCACTTAAAATACTTTTAAATTGTTGCATTGGTCTACCTGTAGCATTTCTTACTAGGGAGTAAATATTAATTAGAGATATTAATATATTTATTTGGATGGACTTTCATATTCATCGACATCCCCAAGTAGGTACCTAGTAGGTACCTACCTGAGGTGCGATTTTTGATTCTCATCGGGTGGCTTATTTCGTACTAAATAGTCATCGGCTGCATACAAAACAAGGCACCGGTGAGATTCAAAAATCCCACCAATACCACCTCTGGTTTTTTTTTTACAAACTCATAATGTCTGGTTATCAGAGAACAGAATAATACCAATATGTAATTAAAACCGAAATAAATTACACATATGAAAGAAAAAGTCACCAAGTCCTCTGGTGTCTGGTGATTTATATACATAGTAGTGTGACTACTTTAAGACAGCACAAGTTGAAATATTTTCAATAGATTATAATTTAACTTGTGTTTATTAGAATATGTAATTACTTAAAAAAACATCTGGAATCAAATCAATGCACTCGTGGTCTTGAGTATAACACATAATGCGAAGGGTCCGTTCGACACTTACAAGCTCTCTTTCAACAACCGAGCGGAGAGGAGCCGAAGCCGAGATTCGCGGGAACGTAGCCGAATCCAGAAACGGATACGTATCTTTGACGTGACCGTGTAGTACGGGATCTTAGCACCGCCGGTGCTAAGGCTACGTAGCTACGGTTCCGCGTGTAACACGTATATCACAAGCCCTACCACAAACACAGGTTTTGTAGTTATCTCTTTCGCTCTCAGTGTTATAGTCAATGCGGTCTCTTTCTTAGTGCGCTGGTTCCTTTATTTTCTTTTTTCTTTAGTATGGTAGTGTTCGAGCCGGTGCACACTCGTAGATGCGCTGCGCGCGTAATTCGTATTTTTATTTTGTGACGGTTTCTTTCGAACTTTTGTAAACTATGGAATTAACCTAATGGATTATTTTCAAGTGATGTGACAATTTGTAGATTAATTTCGAAGAGTGGTTTGTTTTTTTTCTTCAAGATGGAATTGAGGTCTGCGTTTTGGACAGTTGTGTTGGGCCTGATTTTTGGTGCGGAGGCGGGGATGATGGGTGATCAGTGCGACTGGACTGGCAGGTATGTTAGAAATTAGAAATGATATAACTATGACAATTATTCATAATTAATTCTGACAACGTTTTATGGTTCCTAAAAACGTTTTGTGACTTGGATTAATTGGAATAACGTTTGTTTTAATGTATCATATTCATGTATCATACTCTTTGGTTTATCAAATTGTTCGGTGTGTTTATATTAACTATTACATATATCTCTATTTGCGTACCTACTGTTAATGTTTTGTGAATGAGTATTAATTTGGCAATGTATAATGAACGTAACAGTAAAATAACAATTTGAATAAGACGGCGAATTAAGACTTAGGTACATATATGTATATATAAAATTAAATGTACGGAACCTTAATTAGTAATTTCGGCTGAATTTAATTTTACAGTTTCCTTTAATTCAATGCTGCAATTATATGTATATTAAACGTTGTTTCTGATCATATCTACTTTGTATTAGAAATCCAATGGTTAAGTAAATAACTGCTACACACACTAAACACATAACATACTATGAGTAGTAGGTATAGTCGCCATCAGATATATCGGAGCGGTCCAGGTGCTCAAAAATATCTGAACACGCCTCTATTGTCAAAGCGATTAAATAGGCGTGTTCACTGTTCAGATACCGCACCGGCCGCTCATATATATCTGATGGGGACTGTACCTAATACACATATTAATCATTACATAGCCATCCAATGCAAAATGAAGACAATTTTTACCATAAAATTTCATTTTTTAGGTTTTTTTCACTTTTTTGGTTAGACAACATAAATGACATAAATAACCATATTTGATACATAATGGAATTCGATAATTTAAACTACCTACTCTTTTTAGTCGGAGAACTTATACATATGTAACACATATTTATTTACTTAATCTATAATTATTGCACAAAAGAAAAAAAACGTTACAGTAAATTAAATAAGTGGGCTAAAAATACACTCAACATAATAACATTCATAACATAGATATAACTGCTAAATACTTCATACCGTTTTCAAAAACCGTTCTAATTTGTTACGAGAATTCGTACTACCCCACAAATGTGTAGGAGCCCGAGGGCAGAATTTAGCAAATGCCAGCAATTTGTAAAAAATGTTGCTAGCGCATAAATTTAATATTCCTTTAATATCGCGTGTCTGTTTTACATTAACATCAAATTGATGCTGTTTTGTGTTTTTATCTCTTCGAATGCCGATTTGGACCTAACAATACTGTTTGGTCTGTTTGATATATTAACAAAATATTTGTGAAATGAACGGAAGATTATTTAATTTCTGTAGGTACCTAAATAACAAACGTATAATAAATAATAATAATTAATAAATAAATATTATTGGACATTCTTACACAGATTGACTGAGGCCCACGGTAAGCTCAAGAAGGCTTGTGTTGTGGGTACTCAGACAGCGATATATATACCTCTAATATATAAATACTTATATACATAGAAAACATCCATGACTCAGGAACAAATATCTGTGCTCATCACACAAATAAATGCCCATACCGGGATTCGAACCCGGGACCGCGGCGTAGCAGGCAGGGTCACTACCAACTGCACCAGACCGGTCGTCCAAAAAAAAAATAAAAAAAAAATGATAGCGGCTAAAATATAAGATCCTTACCTATACAAATAAACCGTAGCGACAGCGGTTTAACTCGTATTAAAATAAGTAGTTAACATAAATCAACCATCGTCACGCCAAACTTACCTACTTAACAAAATTGTTTATATCCGCGAAGGGCAGGAAGCAATACTATAAGTTTTTGATACTTGAAAGTGAAGTGTATTAGAGAGGAGAGAATTGCATGAAAATAAAAACCTCAACAGATTATTAAAAATATTCCAATTTTATTCAAATTACTTAAGTATTTGCGCTATTACCCCGACTACCCCAAGCTTCTTGCAATTCATGCTGTCTCTTATCTACCTTCTTTAGTAAGCAACGAATTCTTAAAATCCATCACGATTTTTAGCTCAACAACTGTCAATATTCAACAAAGATCACGAACGTGACTCCACTTTCCCATTCAAAAACATCAACAAGTCGTAACAATAAAACAATAAATAGCTGTAATTGTTGTACAGAGTATCCGGAAACGTATAGGGTACGGAACAAAATCAACAAAGAGGTTTCCATTGGGGTGGCGTGGGAAACGTGGGAGGGTAGTGTTCTCGCCAGCCCTCGCGACACGTGACCCTTCCGGGGAACTTATGGAACACCCCTTGCCCATTAACTTTATTGATGCGATAAGCAGAAGTAGAGGACACATCATAGAAGCACCACTTTCGCGCCAACAGGAAATCTTTAGGCTTTTGTCTTTTGCGTGCCTTTTTGCTCTCATCAGTCATCTGTGCAGATAGGCACCTACTTTGCTAATCGCCGAGCACAAGAACAATGTACGAGTAAGACATCCCAGTAAGCCGCAAAAAGGAAAATTGAGTGTCAATGGACCAGCATGGCCTGGTTCATGACATTCCCGATGCTTTTAGAGGATGCCTCCACTGGGCGTACAATTGTGAGATCTCCGAATTCAATAGATATTACAGATATATCGGGTATACACAAACTGGTGCGCTCACGATTGCAAAGCTTTGGTCGTGGTAGGAATTGAGCATTGCGGCATTCAAGTTCGAGTATTAATATTTATTAGGGAGGGCGGGACAACGAGGGGACCGTCTGTTTATTATAATATCCTCTCCGATTATAACGCGTTCGCACGATGTAGACTGATTGATACAGATTGCCTCGTGCTGAGGGTACGCGCAGTATCTACAGTGTGCGTTCATCAGAAGTGTGGACTGTGTGCCATTGACTAACATAAACCCTTAATACCTACCTACATATATCCAACGTGTCACAATGTATCTGATTCTTCTAGATGTAATAGGTAATTTACTGTGAAAAAACGAAAATCAAGTGAAATATTATTTCCTCGTTCTTAATTTTCTAATAAAACTTTTAATCAAATTATTATTTTATATTTTGATTACAGCCAAATTTGAAGAAAAATAGATTAAAAAGCGCCCATTATCTTCAATTATTATTTTCTCAATATAGAAATGCGAGATCAAATAAAAACAACATATTTTTCACCACACCAACGGGTAAAGGCTTAGGGCTTACTTTGCTATATATAAAACAGATAGCAAAATCGCATTTTATCCACAAGAGGACAAAGTAATTTCATACAAATTTTAACTCGATGTCTTAATCTGGCTGCTAGATTTTACATATAAATGATGATTTTGAATCATAAATATTGAATAAATTTATTTATTTTGATGTTTTATTTTTATAGTCGGTATTTCGTTTGTGTTGGTGTGGTGAAAAATTTTGTGTTTCACTCGGTGGCAAAGTTTGTTTAACCTTCGTGCCTTGAAACCCTCGCTCAAGATTCCACTTTTTGAACCACTCGCTACGCTCGCGGTTCAATATTGGAATCTTTCGCTTGCTCAGGTATCAATATTGGCACGTGCGGTTAAATAACTACTTTGCCCCCTTGTAAAATAAATAACTAATAATGTTAAGTCGTCAATTGACTCGTCATCACAGTTTATAATGTTAGTCGTCACTCGTCATCATTGTGACGCAATTGTATGGGAAACATTGAGATCAGCTCATTAACTGCCCCCCGCGCTGCATGTGCATAGGATGCAATACGACGGATGTTACATTTCATGACGTCGCTGCAACAAAACAATCAATTAACTACCTACACTAATTAATAAATTACTTTCCTTATCGCACCCCTCTTGTTAAGAATGCAAAGTATGTCTGTGGCTACAAGGGTGCACTTATCTAGTTTAAAAGTTTTAGAGTGGCGCCAATTGTGACAATAGCTTTTAAGGAACAATGGGGCTGCCTTTCAAAGATAATGCGTTCTGGACAACCCATGACTAACAAAATTTGAATGCAATCTGTGTTATCAATCGCTACTTTGTAACATTCTAAGCTTATTTTCGTGAAGTCGTGCTTACTTATATGTTAATACAAATATTTTTTGTGATTTTCAATTAGCCAACTGATATAAATATTATGTACCTACTTGTAACTAGAGTGCGTAAGTAGGTACTTAATCTTATCTGATCTCAAATTGTCGGATCGACACTAAAGAGTGTGATACTTAATAATTAAAGACATCTGACCCATCTTTTTATTAAAACCAAGCAACGGAAGTTGCCAAGCGTGGTGTGGTGTGCGAGCGATAGTGACCTATTTAATATAACTAGTGATAAAATCGCTCACTAAAAAAGTTTACATGCAAGTGCCTAATTAACCAAAAGTAAATTTGCGGTTTTACTTCCTGAATTTGACCCATATACCCTGACCGCGTGCGGATGCCACTATCTCGCGGAGTCACTTCACACGCGATAACGCATCAGCCGGATCGCGCCTAGCCCGATGACCATATGGCGCTCCCAGGACCCTGTAGGTACAAGTACATAGAGCAATGCGAATGTTTACGATTCACGGTTCTCGGAAGAAGTTGCGTGCCTTACTCCACAGCCGCACTTCATTAATAACATTAGTGATTCAGAGTAGGATTCGGCACCGCCTGGGACCGAGGCGGCGGGCCATTTCACATGGCCTGTGGGAACTCCACTCCTCACTAAGGGAAAACAACCGTCACATGTTGCGGGATGAAATCACGGTTATTTTTACACGATTGTTTTTATTCGCTCGCCAATTGAGGGCAATCAGCGACACGTGTTCCGCCCGAGACGCCCGCCTTGAAGCGTATCTATTGAGCTCATCATATTCAAATTATGTGCGAGCACTTCAAGTATCAACTATCAATACTCAATACAACACGCATTTTGCGGGGTGCAAAACAATGGCTTTTATAATGCTAATCGTTTGATGTAATGGGAGGTTTGTATGGCGGTCCAACACAACAATAACATTAATATTTGATTCCATGGATGTTCCCAAGACACTTGACTGGGCCCACCATTGCTATCATCTTTCCTGTCGTTGCATGTGTACTTGGAAATATTTTTACGACGCGCACTCGGCTCCAATCACGTCGTAACTGAAGGGTAACCTAATGCTTGTACTGCCGTGCGGCCATGTGTCCACTTACATTATCTTACTTTAACAGACTTTGCGCTAGTGATGTGTCTTACCCGACATTAATTTATAGCTTGAATGTCGATGTCGTGCCGCTAAAGAACATCAACATTCAACACTCAACAGCTTTTTTGGCGTTGATTGGTGTAATGACTGTGGCCTAGATGCGAGCGATTTAAATTGATAGCCTTATGAAACAAAGCGCCTCTATGATACCTAGTCCTTGTCAACTATTCTAACGTCTGGCTTTTCATTTATCAGTACTGTAACTTCTCGGATCGCATGAAAGAGGATCATTGTTCTTTGAGTCCCGTATTTGGTGTTCTTTGAATGAAACCAAACTAATTAGCAGCGAATTGTAGGTCGGCATTGTGTCGGTCGGCGCGCCAGGTCAGATGAATGCGTTCTTTGTGTCGCTAGGTGTTTATTTTTTTAATTTGTTCCTGGAGCCGACCGATCGCTCGGCTTTCGGCCTCTACGTTAATTACAGTGGCGATAACTGTTCTGTAAATGTAGCTCGACCGACCGGGCCCGGCAAATTATGATTTAGTACAACTCTAATCAATGGTTCTAACATTTAATAGACACCTACGTATGACATGTGGTTATGTATGTGTGTAAGAGATAAAAGTAATCTATGAATCGGTATGGAGCCGGTCATTATTTTAATGGCCTTTGTATTTATGATTTGAATACATTGGGAATTTTACGTTACGTGTTTTCCGCTTCCATGCCTGCCTATATTTTGTTCAGTTATAAAATTTTATCTACGAAGACTACAAATGTTGAAGTCGTAGTGCATTCCTATCCTATATTTATTAAAGTTAAGTATTCGGTTCGACCTAAATTTACTCGTAGGCACTAGAATACCTGCGACTTCATTAGCCCAAGCTAGAGATGGGTAACTACCCAGGTAAATACCCGACGGTGGGTATTTACCGGGTAAATACCCGATATTTACCTACCCGCGGGTAAATACGCGGGTATTTTCATTTTTCTTCCAAATTTGACGTTTTAAATGGTGTTTTGGGCTAAAACAGATTAATTTAAGTCAGTCTTTGTAATTGTACACATAATGTTTATTCAAATTGAGAACGAATAGGTTGCTATGAGATAAAATGTGATTTTAGTGTATCTTTCCAACTATAAAAATGGTGTAATATGATTCTCTGACACACGGAAATAATTTAAAATGCTTTTAATATCAATTATAAGTCTGATAAATTAAAACTGTAAATCAAAATATGTGAATAAAAATATTTTAAAAATCTCTTTTTGAAGCTCATAACTCATACATAGTATGTTTTATGACAAAAATGTTTATAAACTTTTTTATAGGAAATAGTGTCTACTTTAGTTCGTACATACAAAACTTTTCGATATTCATGATAGTTTCCGAGAAATATGAAAAAAATACATTTTACCCCCCCTAACCCCACCACAACCCCTCCAACCAGTACTAGGAAGTTTATCTTTATGGTATAAATACGACTATTTAATGCAATCTAAAAAGCACACGTAAAACATATTTTTTTAATTATTTTTAAAAATATACATTAAAACTTCTGTAATCTTTATTGTATATTTGACTGAACAGTTTCGTTTTGAATTGTGTATAATAATTACAACCACTAACTTAGTATTTATCTCCATTTTAACATAAATCAGCATGTGCAACATGAAATGAATCTACCCGTCAATTTGGGTAGATACGGGTAAATACCGGGTAGATAGGTATTTACCGGGTAAATACCTGGGTGGGTAGATTGGGTATTTACCCACGACCCATCTCTAGCCCAAGCACACTCCACACTCAAGACGAGATCTTTCTACTTACCATAATTAAAAACCATCTTCCTATTGCAAGTTATTTTCAATGCGAAATCTCCGAATACCTGTCCTAAGGCCGAAAATGTTCGTTCTAGATCAGCAGGACCCTTTGAATAATGCATGGGCTGGTCCTTTATTATCGGAGCGACCCGCGGCGCACGCGCTGCATCTTAATCGCGCTCAATTTCCTCGCTCGCTGTCAAATTATAATACTTACACAATATTATAACCCCAACACATCTACGAAAGTGATTCAAATAATACATCTGAAAGTCACGACCGAAGTGCATTTTTGGAGAACGTTAAATGTTTACACATTTTTGTGGCATCATATTTCGCAATGGTGTAACACAATTTACACAATATATTGTGAATAATAAAATATTGCAGAAACATCACATCACGTTTGCTGGGCAAGTTGGTTCGTTAATGAGGCGGCACGGGCCGCCTGTATAAACTCGACGCCTCGCTATGCAGATGCTTGCGATGTTGCACTTTCGTACATCCGACATTAAACGTCTCGTCCGTTGCGCGGTCATCCGTCAGAAACTCACTTTACATGAACCGCCATATTCCTGAATGTTCTGGCAATTGGAAAGTTTATAATCAACGGGATCGAGGTGAAGTGATTTTTTATTTGGTTATATGGCAGACCCTTTTGGACACTGCATAATGTGGTGACTGGTGACTGTTTCGAATATTTTTGCATTCAAGTCCATGTAGGACGATCATCGCTTATCTGGATATGGCAAAAAAGTCTGAGCGGGTACGACCGATTATAATGCAAAAAGAGGTTCGCGGTCGTTCCATAACCGATTGCAAATGGCAACCGCCGCAGGCCACGCCGGCCATTTATAGCTCGTTGCAATCTCGACTGCTAAAAAATAACCAAGCAGCGATTTCTTTAGCGGATGGCTCCCTAAGTATCTATCGGTGGTTTGTCAGGCAAAGAGGAAGCTCGATTGATGCAACCAAGCTCTTGAAATGTATCTCGTAAAAAACGAAGCCCGCCGTAGACCGCTTGAGATGCCTTCGCGTATTATGCGATTGTTCCTGTTTTTGTTATCGTATTTGGTGAAAGGGTTACCTTCGCATTTGGGAAAATCGAACGGTTGTTTTCCTATTACTCATGCAACAAATTCCCCTGACCTCCTTAAGTAGAACTTATATTAAGTACATTTTGCTATTTATCGCACTTACCTGTTTTTGCCCTAACCTAATACAAAGGAATTGATTGATTCACGCACACGTATCTACCATATATTGATGTTAAGTCATACCTTTCGCTGTTCTCCAAAATCCGTCTCTTTTTCGTCCAAAATGGAATTCATATGTCACATTAAACAACATTGTAGTTCTGAAATTAAATATCAAATGAACAGGCATCAGGAATGCCATAAAGCTGAGGTTTAAACCCGCAGCATAACCCGTTTGTTTACGCCACAGCGCGACTCCATAGCCGAGGCGACACAACAATAGCCGGCCGTACGCCGAGATTTTGTCCGATAATGGTTAAATTGGCCTCCGCGTTCTTAATAGGGTGTCTTACCTCTGCTGGCGACAACTGCCTGTGTTCCACAATTACAGAGGTTGTCTGGCGATCTGCAGCGTTGTTATCGGTCCTTAAAGATTATATAAGAATTATGGCACGGTAGCCTGTGCGTCTTGCGTTCGAGTATTTATTATTGATAGGCACGATAAGAATTTATGCTAGTACTTATATTAGAAGAGTCGATATTGATCACACAGTTCTATCCACAATTGCTTAGTTACTCGTAATTCCTGTTATTATTTCATTTTGGGATGCGTAAACCGTCTGTTGCATTTTTTGGTGGTGCTCGATAGAAAACATAAGGTTCATGATGGTATCTACTGTTTTTTTTACGGTTATTATGCTTTTTACCTTCTTATATTATACACTTGCTTAATTCCACACCCGAAAATCAACCACTTGATAATTTATGTTTTGATTCATTGAATCATTTGGATCATTAATTAATTCCTTCCTGCGGCCACACGCGACTTCCTCCCGCATTGACTCGTGTTAAAGATCTTAATTCTGCTCCAGTGCTTGACCGAGTTCAGATGGAAACGCAATCTGAGGTTCATTCCTTCGCTTATCAGGCGACACAACCGCTCAGCAGAATTAGTGTAAGTGAACTCACCGACTACGTACTGTAGTCAACGTAAGAGGTCTCGGTTAGGTTGGTTTGCAAAAACGTACACTGCTTTATGAATGGGAATACATGGTCTGACCAAACGAAGACATTCGACACCGGATTGCAACGGACGTCGAGTATTTAAAAATATGTACCTACAGTTTAAGCTCTTTGGTGTCGTGTTATTGACGAATATGGTCGGCATTTTTGCAGCTGCGAGGTAGACTAAATCATTAGTATTTGAAATTTGAAGGATGGGTGGATCTTAAATATTAGATATGTTCTTTAACTTCCGTATGCGTTGGAAAAATGTTGGCCACACAGATTGACTTTTTAATCGGACATGGTGATACATTTTCTATTCATCATCATGAAAACTGGTAATTCTCTCCATCCCATCAGTTTCAGGAAAAAATCTTTGTCTTACATTTGAAGCGGTGTCTAAGAATGACAGTTTCCAAATGTGCTCTCATTTACCCTATTGAGACTAGACTGCATTTGTTAGATTTTAAATGACTTATGTTGAGGCATTAATTTTTGTCAGTCAATTTCGAGAGTTTGGTATTATTTATGTCGGTACTTTGATGTTAACGCATCGAAGTGCTTAGTTAGTAGTGAGCAGGCGCAGCCGTGGCGGCCATTAGGATTTATAGCCTGAACCGGTAAGCGGCTTAGCTCCCGAGCCGAAGGCGAAGGCCTTTTCACACCTCCGTGTTTGGGCCCCGCGTTAGCGTTCACGCCTTGCACCCCTAGAGTTCGCGCCTTGGCACATATCACCAGTGCCTTATGTGCATTCCGTGGCGTGAGGTAATGACTTGTCAAAATAAAGTTGTGGCTGGAATTTAGACGGGCTTTGCTTTTGAAACGACCAACAGTCTAAGTCCGTTTTCACATTATCCGATCCGATATCGGATGTCGGAAGGATTTCAATGGAAAAAATCCAAGATGGCGCCTGTAATGTATGGGATATCGGTCCGACATCCGATATCGGATCGGATAATGTGAAAACGCACTAAGATGAATACTTCACTAAAATATTGGGTTGGTAAGAAAGTAATGAGCAATCGATTGAATTCCACATAAAAATTTTGAGAGAGTTCTAGAATCTTCTATGGTCGAAAGTATATAAAGGGCGAGTCGCACAGTTTTTCGTCAGTCATTCACTAGCTGTCGCCGAGCTAATATAAGGAAGAAAATGGACGAATTAAAAGTGCATGTAAGGCATTGCTTACTATATGAATTTCAGTCTGGCCATTCAGCCGCCGAAGCAGTGCGTAATATATGTCAGTGTGTTGCTCCTGAAGTTGTGTCTGAGGCCACGGCAAAACGATGGTTCCAGCGGTTTCGTAGTGGCGACTTTTCATTATCAGATCAACCTAAGTCTGGTCGACCGGTGAAGATTGATGTAGCCAAATTAAAAACCTTAATTGAAGGAGATCCGAGGCTAACGAGTCGTACTCTTGCTACTGAGTTAGGCTGCTCTCATGTCACCATAGAAACACATTTACACGAGTTGGGAAAAAACTACAAATACAGTGTTTGGATACCGCATGAACTTGATAGAGATCAACTAAACCGCCGTGCCGATATCTGCATACAACTTCTGTCTTTTCGCCGCACATTCAACTGGTTGGACCATCTTATCACTGGAGATGAGAAATGGGTCTTATATATAAATCACACACGCAAACGTCAGTGGCTAGCTCCAAACGAAAAAGGAATAGAGGCACCAAAAACCGAGCCTCACCCGAAAAAAGTTATGCTGTCCGTTTGGTGGGATATTCATGGTATTATTCACTGGGAACTCCTACCAAGTGGAATGACTGTTACCGCATCAGTATACTGTAATCAGCTTGAAAATTTAAACCAAAAAATCTGTCAGAATCGTCCACAGCATGCTAAAGTTTTTTCTTACACGACAATGCTCGCCCACACATTGCAAAAGTGACTCGGCTAAAGCTATTGGAGCTAGGTTGGAAAGTGATACCTCATCCACCGTACTCTCCAGACTTGGCACCTACGGATTACGCATTGTTCAGATCGCTAAGCAATGCCTTGAATGAAAAAAAGTTCGATGATCAAGCCCATCTACGACAGTACATAGCTGAGTTTTTTGAATCTAAACTTAAGAACTTCTTCGCCGATGCTATTCTTTCTTTACCAGAACGATGGAGACAAGTAGTAGATAACGAAGGCCGTTATATTTTTGATAAATGATTAAAATAATAAATTAAATAAAAATTACAATATTGGTTATGATTCGCTCATTACTTTCTTACCAACCCAATAAAAATTTACTTGAAATTATTCTACTGGTGATGTAGAATATTAGAAGATTATGAGAAAAAGAGAGAATCAGGTATTGACAGTCTTGTCATGATGATGGATATGTCCATAATTATGTTGTTAACTAACAATAGTTTTTAACACGCTTTTATTAGGTCGTCGTGTATGTAACTATGTATGTAATGGAATCTAAGGAAGCTAATTTAACCATCTTCCAGGAGTCGTAGCGTAATGAAAATTGGCAGCTATATGTAGTTCCGATGACAATACAATAATATGGTACTGTTGAGCTGATCTGATGATGGAGTCGGAAGATATGAACTGGAACTACATGATGGAACATAGTATCATAGCCGTTTTTGGGTTTCTTAGAAAAGTCTTGTAATGAACTTTGACTACAATTAGGTTTCAAGGTCTGATGATGAAGCCGAAAGATATGAACTGGAACTACATGATGGAACATCGTATCATAGCTGTTTTTGGGTTTCTTAGAAAAGTCTTGTAATGAACTTTGACTACGATTAGGTTTCAAGGTCTGATGATGGAGCCGGAAGATATGAACTGGAACTACATGATGGAACATCGTATCATAGCTGTTTTTGGGTTTCTTAGGAAAGTCTTGTAATGAACTTTGACTACAATTAGGTTTCAAGGTCTGATGATGGAGCCGGAAGATATGAGCTGGAACTACATGATGGAACATCGTATCATAGCTGTTTTTGGGCTTCTTAGAAAAGTCTTGTAATGAACTTTGACTACGATTAGGTTTCAAGGTCTGATGATGGAGCCGGAAGATATGAACTGGAACTACATGATGGAACATCGTATCATAGCTGTTTTTGGGCTTCTTAGAAAAGTCTTGTAATGAACTTTGACTACGATTAGGTTTCAAGGTCTGATGATGGAGCCGGAAGATATGAACTGGAACTACATGATGGAACATCGTATCATAGCTGTTTTTGGGCTTCTTAGAAAAGTCTTGTAATGAACTATGACTACGATTAGGTTTCAAGGCCTGATGATGGTGCCGGAAGATAAGAACAGAAAAAAAAAGGGGGGGGGGGGGCTCGAGGGGGGAAGCATGAAAGAAAGATCAACGTAGTATTTAAAATAAGTTGGGTTAGCGTTTTCTTGTGACCTTTCAGAGCAAACAAAGGGGGGCTCGGGGGGCAAAGCCTTCCGCATAAAAGAAAGATCATCGTTGTATTTAAAATAAGTTGGGTTAAGGTTTTCTTGTGATTCTTAAGAGTAAAGAAAAGGGGGGCTCGGGGGGCGAAGCCCCCCGCATGAAAGAAAGATCAACGTAGTATTTAGAATAAGTTGGGTTAGCATTTTCTTGTGACCTTTAAGAGCAAAAAAAGGGGGGCTCGGGGGGCGAAGCTCCCCGCATGAAAGAAAGAACAACGTAGTATTTAAGATAAGTTGGGTTAGCGTTTTCTTGTGACCTTTAAGAGAAAACAAAGGGGGGCTCGGGGGGCGAAACCCCCGCATAAAAGAAAGATAAACGTTGTATTTAAAATAAGTTGGGTTAGGGTTTTCTTGTTACCCTTAAGAGTAACGAAAAGGGGGGCTCAGGGGCGAAGCCCCCCGCATAAAAGAAAGATTAACGTAGTATTTAAAATAAGTTGGGTTAGCGTTTTCTTGTGACCTTTCAGAGCAAACAAAGGGGGGCTCGGGGGGCGAAGCCCCGCATAAAAGAAAGATCAACGTTGTATTTAAAATAAGTTGGGTTAAGGTTTTCTTGTGATCCTTAAGAGTGAAGAAAAGGGGGGCTCGGGGGCGAAGCCCCCGCATGAAAGAAAGATCAACGTAGTATTTAGAATAAGTTGGGTTAGCGTTTTCTTGTGACCTTTGAGAGCAAACAAAGGGGGGCTCGGGGGGCGAAGCCCCCCGCATGAAAGAAAGATCAACGTAGTATTTAAGATAAGTTGGGTTAGCGTTTTCTTGTGACCTTTAAGAGCAAACAAAGGGGGCTCGGGGGCGAAGCCCCCGCATGAAAGAAAGATCAACGTTTTATTTAAAATAAGTTGGTTTAGGGTTTTCTTGTGACCCTTAAGAGTAACGAAAAGGGGGGCTCGGGGGGCGAAGCCCCCCGCATAAAAGAAAGATCAACGTAGTATTTAAAATAAGTTGGGTTAGCGTTTTCTTGTGACCTTTAAGAGCAAACAAAGGGGGCTCGGGGGCGAAGCCCCCGCATGAAAGAAAGATCAACGTTGTATTTAAAATAAGTTGGGTTAGGGTTTTCTTGTTACCCTTAAGAGTAACGAAAAGGGGGGCTCGGGGGGAGAAGCCCCCCGCATGAAAGAAAGATCAACGTAGTATTTAGAATAAGTTGAGTTAGCGTTTTCTTGTGACCTTTAAGAGCAAACAAAGGGGGGCTCGGGGGGCCAAGCCCCCTGCATGAAAGAAAGATCAACGTAGTATTTAAGATAAGTTGGGTTAGCGTTTTCTTGTGACGTTTGAGAGCAAACAAAGGGGGGCTCGGGGGGCGAAGCCCCCCGCATGAAAGAAAGATCAACGTAGTATTTAAGATAAGTTGGGTTAGCGTTTTCTTGTGACCTTTAAGAGCAAACAAAGGGGGGCTCGGGGGGCGAAGCCCCGCATGAAAGAAAGATCAACGTTTTATTTAAAATAAGTTGGTTTAGGGTTTTCTTGTGACCCTTGAGAGCAACGAAAAGGGGGGCTCGGGGGGCGAAGCCCCCGCATAAAAGAAAGATCAACGTAGTATTTAAAATAAGTTTGGTTAGCGTTTTCTTGTGACCTTTAAGAGCAAACAAAGGGGGCTCGGGGGCGAAGCCCCCGCATGAAAGAAAGATCAACGTTGTATTTAAAATAAGTTGGGTTAGGGTTTTCTTGTTACCCTTAAGAGTAACGAAAAGGGGGCTCGGGGGCGAAGCCCCCGCATGAAAGAAAGATCAACGTAGTATTTAGAATAAGTTGAGTTAGCGTTTTCTTGTGACCTTTAAGAGCAAACAAAGGGGGGCTCGGGGGACGAAGCCCCCTGCATGAAAGAAAGATCAACGTAGTATTTAAGATAAGTTGGGTTAGCGTTTTCTTGTGACGTTTAAGAGCAAACAAAGGGGGGCTCGGGGGGCGAAGCCCCCCGCATAAAAGAAAGATCAACGTTGTATTTAAAATAAGTTGGGTTAGCGTTTTCTTGTGACCTTTAAGAGCAAACAAAGGGGGCTCGGGGGCGAAGCCCCTCATTGAAAGAAAGATCAACGTTGTATTTAAAATAAGTTGGTTTAGGGTTTTCTTGTGACCCTTAAGAGCAAACAAAGGGGGCTCGGGGGCGAAGCCCCCTCATAAAAGAAAGATCAACGTTGTATTTAAAATAAGTTGGGTTAGCGTTTTCTTGTGACCTTTAAGAGCAAACAAAGGGGGGCTCGGGGGGCGAAGCCCCCGCATAAAAGAAAGATCAACGTTGTATTTAAAATAAGTTGGGTTAGCGTTTTCTTGTGACCTTTAAGAGCAAACAAAGGGGGGCTCGGGGGGCGAAGCCCCTCGCGTGAAAGAAAGATCAACGTTGTATTTAAAATAAGTTGGTTTAGGGTTTTCTTGTGACCCTTAAGAGCAAACAAAGGGGGGCTCGGGGGGCGAAGCCCCCCGCATAAAAGAAAGATCAACGTTGTATTTAAAATAAGTTGGGTTAGCGTTTTCTTGTGACCTTTAAGAGCAAACAAAGGGGGGTTTGGGGGGCGAAGCCCCCCGCATAAAAGAAAGATTAACGTAGTATTTAAAATAAGTTGGGTTAGCGTTTTCTTGTGACCTTTAAGAGCAAACAAAGGGGGGCTCGGGGGGCGAAGCCCCCGCATAAAAGAAAGATCAACGTTGTATTTAAAATAAGTTGGGTTAGCGTTTTCTTGTGACCTTTAAGAGCAAACAAAGGGGGGCTCGGAGGGCGAAGCCCCCCGCATGAAAGAAAGATCAACGTTGTATTTAAAATAAGTTGGGTTTGGGTTTTCTTGTTACCCTGAAGAGTAACGAAAAGGGGGGCTCGGGGGGCGAAGCCCCCGCATAAAAGAAAGATTAACGTAGTATTTAAAATAAGTTGGGTTAGCGTTTTCTTGTTACCTTTCAGAACAAACAAAGGGGGGCTCGGGGGCGAAGCCCCCGCATAAAAGAAAGATCAACGTTGTATTTAAAATAAGTTGGGTTAAGGTTTTCTTGTGACCCGTAAGAGTAAAGAAAAGGGGGGCTCGGGGGCGAAGCCCCCCGCATGAAAGAAAGATCAACGTAGTATTTAGAATAAGTTGGGTTAGCGTTTTCTTGTGACCTTTAAGAGCAAACAAAGGGGGGCTCGGGGGGCGAAGCCCCCCGCATGAAAGAAAGATCAACGTTGTGTTTAAAATAAGTTGGGTTAGGGTTTTCTTGTTACCCTTAAGAGTAACGAAAAGGGGGGCTCGGGGGGCGAAGCCCCCGCATAAAAGAAAGATTAACGTAGTATTTAAAATAAGTTGGGTTAGCGTTTTCTTGTTACCTTTCAGAGCAAACAAAGGGGGGCTCGGGGGGCGAAGCCCCCCGCATAAAAGAAAGATCAACGTTGTATTTAAAATAAGTTGGGTTAGCATTTTCTTGTGACCTTTAACAGCAAACAAAGGGGTGTTTGGTGGGCGAAGCCCCCCGCATAAAAGAAAGATTAACGTAGTATTTAAAATAAGTTGGGTTAGCGTTTTCTTGTGACCTTTAAGAGCAAACAAAGGGGGGGCTCGGGGGCGAAGCCCCCGCATAAAAGAAAGATCAACGTTGTATTTAAAATAAGTTGGGTTAGCGTTTTCTTGTGACCTTTAAGAGCAAACAAAGGGGGCTCGGGGGCGAAGCCCCCGCATGAAAGAAAGATCAACGTTGTATTTAAAATAAGTTGGGTTAGGGTTTTCTTGTTACCCTTAAGAGTAACGAAAGGGGGCTCGGGGGGCGAAGCCCCCCGCATAAAAGAAAGATTAACGTAGTATTTAAAATAAGTTGGGTTAGCGTTTTCTTGTTACCTTTCAGAGCAAACAAAGGGGGGCTCAGAGGGCAAAGCCCCCCGCATGAAAGAAAGATCAACGTAGTATTTAAGATAAGTTGGGTTAGCGTTTTCTTGTGACCTTTAAGAGCAAACAAAGGGGGGCTCGGGGGAGGAAGCCCCCCGCATAAAAGAAAGATCAACGTTGTATTTAAAATAAGTTAGGTTAAGGTTTTCTTGTGACCCGTAAGAGTAAAGAAAAGGGGGCTCGGGGCGAAGCCCCCCGCATGAAAGAAAGATCAACGTAGTATTTAGAATAAGTTGGGTTAGCGTTTTCTTGTGACCTTTAAGAGCAAACAAAGGGGGCTCAGAGGGCAAAGCCCCCGCATGAAAGAAAGATCAACGTAGTATTTAAGATAAGTTGGGTTAGCGTTTTCTTGTGACCTTTAAGAGCAAACAAAGGGGGCTCGGGGAGGAAGCCCCCGCATAAAAGAAAGATCAACGTTGTATTTAAAATAAGTTGGATAATGGTTTTCCCTTGACCCTTAAGAGCAAATAAAGGGGGGCTCGGCAAAAAGAAATACTTAAATTTTGTTTGAATTAGTTGAAATGTTTTTTTTTTATTTTATTATAAATGGGCTTACTCTTGACCACAGACTAGCCAAAGGCAAAGACGTGGCCTACGATGGAGTGAGCTCGCCCAGAAGATGCCTGTTCACTCTTGATTTGAAGGTTGCCGGGTTATATGAGCTCGGAAATATAGCCGCCGGCAAGGAATACCACTCCTTGGCAATGTGACAATATTTTCTAATCGAGTCAAACAAAATCCCACTAGCTGAGAGCTTCAAAACAATGTATGGCGAAAGTATGTCCCTCTAATGTCTTCAAAAAGTCCGCGATGGCACAAGTCTATATTGTCTATCTTTTACGGATAACTTACTAGGTATAAACATTTTTATGATAATACCGTAATACGAAGGTAGCCGCTAGTTATTAAATATTAAGTAGCAATTAGCAATAAGTACACGTTAAGCCACAAATGGCATGTAAAATCCGCCTACTTGAAATAAATTTATGTATAAATGTTAAAAGTATTTCATTATTAATGACTAAAAAGTATAAAATAAATTAATAGTTTAAAAAACACTATAAAACACGCTTTTATAAATGCACGTAAAAGCCAAAAATAAATTATGGATCGTTCAAGTTGTCTCTATTTGTGAGCTGAAGTTTAAAAACTATGTGCTTTTAATTATAATATTTGATTGTAAAAGCGTGGGGCGCTGGAACAGGAAAGACTTTCTTGTAAACAAATACTAATCCGAACTTCCTGGCGAATGAAGTTGCATAAGAACATAACGTTTACATATGCCGCCTAAGGGTTACCAAAGAGAACCAAAGATATCTCGTCCACGAACAAGAACTCTGCATCCTGTCACTGTAGACACTTTCCCCTTTTGTACTTTGATTACCGGAAAAAAGCGGCGTTCTAAGTGTCGGTGACTGTCGACTCTCCTCGCTACTAGCGCATATTTTATCTGAGTTCGACAAACTGGTACCTACTTTGAACACTGACTTTTAATTGATTTGACTGTTTAATGTAGAACCTACTAGTCATGCTGCAACTCCAGTTAGCGCGTCAATCTGTGTAACCTCCTTCCCGTAACATAGCATAATTTGATTTATCAGCAAGTTATACAAAAAGTCTTTCCTGTTCCAGCGCCCCACGCTTTTACAATCAAATATTATAATTAAAAGCACATAGTTTTTAAACTTCAGCTCACAAATAGAGACAACTTGAACGATCCATAATTTATTTTTGGCTTTTACGTGCATTTATAAAAGCGTGTTTTATAGTGTTTTTTAAACTATTAATTTATTATGTCTTACAGTATAACTTATCGCATTTACTAATGCAACTAATCAGTGTCAGTAAGCGCAAAAAGCTCGTTAGTAGAGGGAAGCGCAATTTTATGTGGCACGATTACGTAAAGGCTCACGAGGAGAAACTGACCTTTCTTCGCGTCATCAATCAGACCCGGTCGGCTAAATGAGAAGACTGCCTCTAAGGTTTGCCGCAAACGGTTCATGTTATATTTTCGATGGTAAGCATTTTTTATGATGCTTATTAGTTCTCTTTCTATTGTTTAAATTATGAAGTAAATTTCGTAATCAACATTTTCTAATAAACCCCGGGAGGACTCCTCACTTGCTCCTGACACCAAAACAGAGTATCTTATTAGAAATGTGTTCTGCAAAACCGTTTTATCGCCATACCTACATACGCGATGAGATTTTATTAGACTTTTTTATTTAAGACTTTTTAGATTTTATTGTGGCTTTTATTGATGTCTTCTTCATATATCAGATGCTTGGTCCTCCACAGTGTGCGGCGAGGCTAAGCTGCGTGACTCCAGGTCGTGGGTGCTCACCCATTGTCCGGGTGAAAGTCAGCTACGAGCGTTTTGCGTGTTACGAAAACCTTGTTCTCTATTGAGGGCGACAATCATTCGTGAACGTTCTTAGATCATCAATCTTTTTGTCCACCCTAAACTATTAATGGAGAAAATTTACTCTGCCCTTCCTTTCTTCAGAATCTGTTCTGTAACTTTCTGTCTAACACCACAGGTACCTAGCTCTATATGTACTACAACATAGTTAGTAGTATAGCTTTTCTGTACTATGTAACTAAGGCATTTCGTTCACGTTACTTGTAACAGGTAGGTTAATAATGTTTATTTTGTGGTCTTTTTCCGTTGGCTTATGACAAAATGTACTTTATACGTTGACGTCTGGTTCAGTACCAGTAGGTATATGTATACTCACAAGTACGTGTCTACTCGGAAATTAGTCTTACCTGCTCAATAAATAGTACCTAAATACATTCTTAAAATATAAACTTACTAAACTAGTGTCAGGATATTACGAGGTTAGCTTTAAATTTTATTGCTGTTTAAGCACCTAATGGTGCAATAGTTGTCTCTGATTACGCAGAATATCTACTTATGTAGATTTATTGCATTTGCTTGGAATAGTTTTACCTTAAAGCGAGAGGAATTCTTCGTTTAGCCACTAATGAGATTCAAACTCGTATAACGAGTGCTAATTTGAATTGAAAATGTTAATTTAAATCAGTTTTTTGATAGTCTGTGATATACTCTTTCGTAGAAATACTGTCAAGGAAAACTTGTCCTAATTTTGTTATCAAAGTAATGAACAGACGGCTTATTTGGTTGTATCAATTTACTAATTAAAAAAAACATTTTCAACTATAAACATGAATATTATCTTTCCCAAAACATTATTTATGGGACAGATTTAAGATCATTTAAGTACCTCCTAAATGTAAACACGCAACACTTGTGATATACGACTACACACTAGTGCTGAACCAAAACCATTTGTAATGTAAGCTTTTTATAATTTAAAGTCACCACAATAATTATACTCGGACATCTGTTTGGTGAAAACTGTTTTCTCAAATTTATAGTACTTACAACTTATTCGTGTAGTTTATAATAACTGTTCGTAGATATACAATAATACTACTCTTCGGTCTATTGTCTGCAAAAGAGCGGCACAGAGAGGCAGCAGCATCTTTTCTAAATTTGAAACGGACGCTTTTTGCAAGTCTGTCGATATAGATGAATGATGCCCAGAACTCGTTTAAAGCATAATAATAACACTCAATAATTATGGAGGTGTTTGCAAACGTTATCATAAATTATCATTAGTTGTCGACTTGTCGCTGTTGTCGGTGCTTATTCGGCGGCGCATAATGTCTACATCGCGCTGATTGCGCGGCGCGCTGTTAATCAAAATTGCATTATTGCATTACGAGTTCGTCATGGTGTCGTAAATAGCCCCAAAATATAGGTAAATAACGATCTCGTAGGTTAGATATAGGATTACATAGATTTAAGATAATAAATAATAAAGAAATATCGATTTATATTTGTTCGTTTTATTTCCCACCAATCCTAAGCACTTCACTATACGACTGAACTTTAACTAGTAGATTCTTACTTACCCTTAAAAAACCCAAGCATAGTTCAGTCGTAAATACATAACTATATACCAAAAACAAATGGCAATTAATATAACGTAAGTATCTGGCACTGATACTTACAATCTAATTAGAATATTAATATATATACTTATAAGAATGTATAAGAAGATTGTTAGTGTTTATCTCATAAGAATTATATTTGAAAAATAAAGAATTGCTGTTACACGATAGACACACATAACACCAATACATACTTGACGAATGGTACACGAGTCTCGCGGCCGGGAAAGCATATATATACCCGCCCCGACGCTCGGAGCGTCACTTGAACACCGACGGCGAGAGAGCGCGCACGCGCTGCTCCCCCATACACACCACCGCAGCAAATTGAAAATAAAAAACTGGAGTTTTTTCTTCGTAACCTGGTAGCCGCCTCCATCTACAGTCAACAATGGTCCATCGAGCCGCGGATATCATCGTGCCAGTATCCAGCAACTAAGAAGAAAGAAACACATACAGTCATCGATATAAACTAGACGAGTAGCGCTAGCCGCGAAAATTTAGTAGGACTGATTTATCAGTTATCGAGAAAAGTAACGTGGGTAACGTAACCTTAACGGTGGCGACCTGGACGACATTCTCCCCCTCCTCAGACGGTCACCTAACGGTGTCAACGACTGTCGTGAGCCTGGGCAGCGGGTCTTCGTGTACGAACGAGAACGTACACCGTGTCACGCAAGTGATACGTACATACTCGGCTGTGTGTGCTGGCACGCAGTGTATCGAACGGTGGATTCTATGCCGTCTAACGGATTGAAACCAGGCTGTTAAGCTGAGGACATTCCCAGTCATCAGTGGGCACCCGTAAGGTACACTGCCACTACCAGAGCAGTTCCGCAAACCTTATCCTATCCTGATCGGATCCCCTACGTTAGTACCCGGTCAGGCCCTAGGGACGATAGGGACCGCGCACGAGTCAACCTATCAGGGGTTGACACGTTGCATAGGAACAGTGAAGTGCTAGGATTGCGTTATTGCCAAGTGTAAACATATACAGTGCCACGTACAAATAATGAGTGTGTAGAGTCACGGGTTGTTATATAAGTGTTATGCGTAGTGGTTAAGTCAATCATAATATAAGTGTTAATTTGTTTTGTTCGTTTTTGATTATTTTTTGTAGTTTCCATTGTATATAGTACTAATTATTTGCACTCATTATATAGGGCGTTACCGTGTGATAGAGATTTGTACGATTCAATCATGAGCGAAAGCGGGAGGGTATTACGATCGGGTAAGCACACGCCGTTAGTAGGGTCTCGTACAAATACAGCTTCCGAACAGGAAAGCGTAAGCGGTAGCAAACGCGCGAATAGTACTGAAACGACAAATAAGAACGAACAGGCGTCACCCCGTCAAAGCACAATGTTGGACGACACGGTTGTGCCAGTGGAGGCACCGCGGCCTACGGTCATCGACAATAGTTCTCACGAGAGAATAACCGAGGCTAGGTTACTAATACTCCGCAGCGAACAGGCCGTGCGTGACGCAGAATTAGCACAAGCTAGGGCGGCAGCGGCTGCCGCCAGTAGCGCATTAGCTCTAGCCAAAGCAGAGGCGGAGTTTGCCGAAGTCTGTACTCGTAAACAGACACCTGCGACGATGAACAAACCCGCACAGGTGTCAGACGTACCCCCGGTACAATGTTGGGTTAACGAACAGGCAAAAATAGAACAAAAAGATACTATAAGACCGAGAAATACGGCACCGATGCCGTATGTAGGTACAAGTAATAAAATAGCAAGTAATGACATTGAATTGTTAGCGCAACGATTTGAGAACGCGGTAGGTAAAGGTAGGCGCGACCCGGTAGTACAACGGCACGTTGCCGAGTTACCCAAATTCGACGGTTCAATATCGGAATGGATAGCTTTCAAGGCTGAGTTCAACGACACTGAGGCTATGTTCTCAGAAGTAGCAAATGTAGGTAGGATTAGGCGCGCGCTACGCGGCGACGCCAAATACGCAGTTAAAGCCCTACTATATACTACGTCGGATCCTTTCGAAATTATGGACATGCTCGAGTTACAATTCGGCAACCCCGAGGCCTTAGTACTAGCAGAAATAGAAGAGGTCAAACGGTTACCTAAACTATCCGAAGACAATCACAATATCGTATCGTTCGCCGGCCAAGTCGCTAACGTGGTAGCCACCATCAAATCACTGCATCAAGAACAATATCTCATGGCCCCGGAGTTGGTCAATAGGCTAGTCGATAAAATGAGTGTTCTAATGCGACATGAGTGGAATAAACACCGCGTGCAAAACCCTAAGGAATTAGGTTTAGTGTCATTATCAAAATTCCTAACAGAGGCCAGCAAAGCGGCAGGTCTAACTGTTACCCACGCATCGCGTAGATCCGCACAGAAAAAGCATAGCGTAAACGCGGTAGCACAGTCGCGACACCGTTCACGCTCACGGTCGACGAGTAGGGAATCGTATAGCGAAACGGAATATTCCTACAAACGTTCAAGTAAACCTTTCATTGCACAGGTCAGTAAAAAACCAGTAGAGAAAAAATCCGTGAAAAATAATAAACCTAAAACACATACGAACGCCCCGCGAGTTAGAGAAAGTAATTCAAATAAATGTACGGTATGCAGCGGCGAACATTATATAACGAAGTGCGCCGATTTTTAAAGCTTAATGTTGACGAGCGATGGACGAAAATGAAGGAATTCAAATTATGCTACAGATGTTTAGGGCCGTATCACAGACGCTTTAATAAATGTAAATACGTACCGTGCGGAACGGGCGATTGCGAGGCGGCACATCATAAATTACTACACGGCACTAGAAAAGAGAGCGAAACCCGCAAAGTGCAGTCGTCCATAAGCCACTTACACGATAAAGATACCTATTTAAAGGTTATGCCAGTCGAAGTAAGCGGGCCATTGGGCTCCGTACAAACATACGGGCTTTTGGACGAAGGGGCGGGGCTTACTTTAATAGAGCGCCATATAGCCGACCAAGTTACGCCTAGAACGCGTTCGTGTGAATTATCTCTAAATACAGTAGGAGACAATACTCTGGTAGATAACGAGTCGTGCGAGGTAAACGTGTCTATTCGCGGACTAAAGAGCGAGAACGTAAATAATCTTACGGCATTTACAGTCGAAAAGTTAGGATTACACCCGCAAGGAATAAATAAAGAAGTGTTAAGTAAGTGCGCTCATCTCGAGGAACTACGAGACGAACTCACATACGCTACGGGTATACCTACTGTACTTATAGGCCAGGATAACTGGCATTTAATTGTTACTAGAGAATTGATAGAGGCCGACGAGAACCTGCCCGCCGCATCCTATACCAAGTTGGGCTGGGTCCTTCACGGCGCGGAAGCAAAACCGCGAAAGTTAATAGCAACAATTAATCACGTATCTCGTCGCGACGAACAAGATACGCACGAATTAATAAAACAACATTTTAACATAGAGTCGTTAGGAGTAGAGCCTAAAATAAACAGATCCGATCCTAATAACCGCGCTTTCGAAATCCTAAACGCAACATGTAAAAAAATACAGGGCGAAGATAGGTACGAAGCAGGATTATTATGGAAAACGGACAACGAAACTCTACCTAACAACAAAGACAAAGCAATGAAACGGCTAGTAAGTTTGGAAAAAAAACTAGACAGGGATGACGGGTTAAAGGCAGAATACTCTCGACAAATACAAAACCTCCTAGACAAAGGGTACGCCGAAAGAATACATAAGCCTAACACGTCTCCCAGGGAATACTACCTTCCACATTTTGCCACTTTCCATCCTCAAAAGGGTAAACCTAGATTAGTATTTGACGGAAAATGCAAAATGGCGGGTAAAAGCTTAAACGAAGCACTATTGGTAGGACCAGATTTACTGCTATCATTGTTCGGTGTGTTGATACGATTTCGCGAAGGCAAAGTGGCCGTCATAGCGGACATAGCCGAAATGTTCTTACAAGTTCGCGTAATAGAGCAGGACAGAGATAGCCTCCGATTTCTATGGAGGGGAGATAGGCGCGAAGGCCCGGCCGATGAATACCGAATGACTTCGCTAATATTCGGCTCCGCCTCTAGCCCTACTATCGCACAGTTCGTAAAAAATAAAAACGCAGAAGAACATAGTGAAAAATACCCACTAGTAAAAGAAACTACGCTAAATAACTTTTACGTAGATGATTTATTAGCCAGTTTTGACGACCCGCATGTCGCACGCACGTTAGTGAACGATATTGTAAAAATACACGCAAAAGCTTCCTTTCATTTACGCGGGTGGGCTTCTAACGTTCCCGAAGTTCTAAAAGACGTAACCGACATCTCTAGCAAAGAGGTATCGGAATTAGGGAAGCACGAATGCGAACGAACGTTAGGCCTATTATGGCATAATAAACAAGATAAACTAGGGTTTAACGTAAACTTTCGCAACACACCTAAAGAAGTACTGGAAAAAGGCGTCATACCTACCAAACGACAGGTGACCTCGGGGGTAATGAGCTTGTTCGACCCCATCGGTCTTATTTCTCCCATTACGGTAACGGGAAAAGTACTCATTCAAAACATATGGCGTACGCGTAAAGACTGGGATGAAAAAATCACCCCCGAAGATCACCAATTATGGTTAGAATTCATAAATAACATGAATAAATTGCGCGAATTAAAAATAGAACGGTACGTTCCCGCGCCGAATCGAAAGGTCGTAACTCATACTTTTTGTGACGCGTCAGAAAAAGTATACGCAGCCGCGGTATACATGGTAGGTACGGACGAAGAAGGGAACAAACAAGCCACTCTAGTAGCCGCGAAGGCAAGGGTTTGTCCTTTGAAACAAGTGTCAATACCTAGGCTCGAACTGCAGTCCGCTACGTTAGCTAGTAGATTAACCGAATCAGTAAAAAGAGAATCTAGTTACGTCATAGAAAAATCATATTACTGGTCAGATAGTTTAACGTGTCTGTCGTGGATAAGGTCGGGACCTCGTACATTCAAAACCTTCGTCGCACATAGATTAGCTGAAATAGAGGAGACTACCTCGCCAGAGGATTGGCGATGGGTGCCTACCTCACTAAACGTAGCCGACGACGCCACACGCGGCATACCTAAAGATTTCGACGCCAACCATAGATGGTTTCGTGGCCCAGATTTTATAACACAAGACAGTAGTTCGTGGCCCGTAGAAAAGCCCTCGGCACAACCGTTTCCACCAACAGGAGAAGAACGCGTACAACAGAAGGTAAATGTCGTTAATAAAAACAAAACTTGCGTCTGCTTGCCCGACATAGATAGATTTCCTACCTATAAACGATTATTACGCGCGTCCGCTTACGTACTATCAGCAGTTGAATCGTTCAAGTCTCTCATACGCGGCATAAAACTTACACTCACTACAATGAATGAAAAACTTAAGATTGCGGAATTGTTATTAATCAAACGAAGTCAGAGAAAATCATTCAGAGAGGAAATCGCCAACATAGAGGCTGGGCGGCCTATATCAAAGGGATCACCGCTGAAGAAGCTCGCCGTGAACGTCAGCAAACATGGAATTCTACTACTAGATGGGCGCACAGATCGAAACCAGTGCATACCAGTCCTACACGCAAAAGAAGCTCTAACAAAGTTACTCATAGCACACTACCACGCTTTGTTTAACCACGCAAATCATGAAACTGTCATCAATGAGCTACACAAACAATTTCATATAGTAGGACTGCGTAGTGCCATACGGTATATTAGCAACACATGCCAATGGTGTCGCGTATACAGAGGTACTACCCACAAGGTGCCTCTGGGCGATTTACCTGCTGAAAGGCTTACCGCTAATCAACCTGCATTCACAGCTACAGCGTGCGATTACTTCGGACCTATGACAGTTACAGTAGGCAGACGACATGAAAAAAGATGGGGCGCACTGTACACTTGCCTAACCACTAGGGCAGTACATATAGAACTAGTGCCTTCCCTATCTGCATCATCTATGATATTGTCACTCAGACGCATGATGGCTCGTCGAGGTCAACCTACTGTATTATATACTGACAACGCTACCTGCTTCATAGGGGCCGAACGCGAGATAGCTGAAGCATTAGCAGACATAGAAGAAGAAGTGCAGTCGTTCGTAACAAATAAAAACATAATCTGGAAAAAGATACCTCCTGGCAATCCAGAAACAGGAGGATCTTGGGAACGACTGGTGGGTGCTACCAAAGCTGCTCTTCGCGTTACACTGAAAGAACGGCATCCACCGGAAGAAGTGCTACATACCTTACTTCTAGAAGCCGAACATATCATCAACTCTAGACCACTTGTTCCAGTCCGATTAGATGACCGTCAGACGGCTCTGACGCCCAATCATTTCCTGATAGGAAGGTCAAACGCCATGTCACCATTCGGCGTATTCACCGACATTCATCTCACAGAAAAATCATGGAAAACGGCACAAGCTCTATCAGATATGTTTTGGGATCGATGGACAAAAGAATACCGTCAAACGCTAAGACCAAGACGAAGCCCCAACGATCCCAAGTACGAAAATATAAAAGAAGGAGATATAGTCATCATAGCTGACGGCACTATGCCTCGTAATACCTGGCCACGCGGCAAAGTAGTAAAGACGTTTCCTGGTCCAGATGGGCGAGTACGAGTTACAGAAGTTGAAACCGCTGCAGGAAGAATTCGTCGCCCAGCCTCACGACTTATCGTTATAGGATTTACTCCGTTGTAACTGTGTTAAAAACACGTAGGGGGAATGTCGTAAATAGCCCCAAAATATAGGTAAATAACGATCTCGTAGGTTAGATATAGGATTACATAGATTTAAGATAATAAATAATAAAGAAATATCGATTTATATTTGTTCGTTTTATTTCCCACCAATCCTAAGCACTTCACTATACGACTGAACTTTAACTAGTAGATTCTTACTTACCCTTAAAAAACCCAAGCATAGTTCAGTCGTAAATACATAACTATATACCAAAAACAAATGGCAATTAATATAACGTAAGTATCTGGCACTGATACTTACAATCTAATTAGAATATTAATATATATACTTATAAGAATGTATAAGAAGATTGTTAGTGTTTATCTCATAAGAATTATATTTGAAAAATAAAGAATTGCTGTTACACGATAGACACACATAACACCAATACATACTTGACGAATGGTACACGAGTCTCGCGGCCGGGAAAGCATATATATACCCGCCCCGACGCTCGGAGCGTCACTTGAACACCGACGGCGAGAGAGCGCGCACGCGCTGCTCCCCCATACACACCACCGCAGCAAATTGAAAATAAAAAACTGGAGTTTTTTCTTCGTAACCTGGTAGCCGCCTCCATCTACAGTCAACACATGGGTAGCGGGAAAAAGAGCATTCACTGCGCACCGAGATGATGGATGACCAATTTTTATTCATTTATTTATTAAAACGTCCGGGAATCTTATTTTTGACGACAGGAGTGAAATCTCATTGACGGTATTTATTACTGGATGGAATTGTTGATGACGTATAGGTGATGACTGATGACTGATTGATTAAAAAACATATATATTATATATACATATTGTACAATTGTACATGTTTCTGGCAAGTCCAGAGTAACAATATAGCCTCCACCAATTACATACTTGTTAGATTTTTAATCTTTAAGACATGGATGACACATCATGATCGTATAGGATCGTTAATGCTATCATTTCCCTTGTCATAACAAACACCCTCAAACCCACGTATCACGTCGACAGGTATCGCGATGATTTGTAAATCCGGGACAAAATAAAACATTCCCGTGTTATTATAATTCTCGATTGTTGGCACCTGCGTGACGGTACAATGGAACATTATCGAATGTTTACTGTTAATATTTAGCCAGACGTGTCCAATGGAGAGGAGAAGCGTAGGCGGCGGGCGGCGTCTAACTTGTTATGTAAACATGGCCACCGGCCAGTTCCTATATGCATGACAACCATATACACATTCCAAGTAGCCAGAAAAGTATACCGTGCAGCGATTAGGTGTCATGTCTTCGCTGTGATAACCTGGCCTGTTTATTTTGTAACTAAATACCGTCCATTAGATGATAACGCACACGATGCGCCTTGTCTAATAATTTAACCCGTTTCGTCGCCACTAAGCACTGCGGGTCATAGTTATCAACATTTTATTGACCCAACACGAACGCATTGACAGAAACACCTTACTTCACCTGATTAAACAAGGTTACGTAAAACTTTCTGTATATCTTAACACCATCGAATCTTCTACGTTGGGACGTCTAAGGCATTGGCTGTTTGTATAGGACCTGAGGGAGTGCGGTCCAAATATTTTATTTGTCGTTGACGGACAAAAGCTCGTTCTGTTCGCCATTGTGTCGAAGTTTGCCGATTTCTAAACATAGCACAAAAAACTAACTCAAGAGTATCCCATTAGCCAAAAGCATATTATAGCCAATTAAATGTCATAAAAATTGTTTTAATAAAGATAGATTAGAAATGATTTGTAAGAGAGTTGATTGCCGACTTTTACTGCTTTTAATTGGTCTGGATCTGAAACCCGATATGACGGGCTTGTTTTTAAAACATAAATTTGACCAAGTTTTTTCATTTTATCTCTCACTTAACGTTAACATTAAATGGTTTGATATGAGCAAAATTATGTAACTTAGCTTAATAGCTTTGGGCATCTCTACAACTTGAAATAAGATATTGTTTGCAGAGCACTTGAGTCTGCAGTCACCGCCATCGGCATTCAAACCCGTCGTGATCGCTCCCGACCGGATTATGCGGCCTAACGGACTCCAATAATAAACATAATATTTATATTTGAATACAGTTAAATTCAGTTGAATACGTACTTACATAATTGGATGAATATTTACATTTACCTAGGTAACTTGAATATAAATAATTTTCAATGTAAAATGATAATTTGTGTGTAGGCGATTCAAACGAATTTATTGTCCGGTATCTGACTCGTTCAAAATGCGGAATAAATCTCATGGTGACCCATTAGGTTGACAACGCGGCCGCAGCACATCTTAATGAGGCATTCTTCGAAGTTGCAGAACTCGGAATGTCGCGGTCAGTTGGTTCCGCGCTGTCATCTCGTCTAATTTACGAAGTTTTGGAACGGCCATAATTGGGTCCCGCTCGTCTTAAAAAGCCTCGCAAATGTAAGAAATGGTTATTAGCATTCGGCTGCGAGTATTATTGAGCGTTCGCCGATCGAGTCCTCGGGGCATCGTCGGAGCCAGTCGTTATCTTTGTTTAATATTCATACGGGAGTTATGTTACTCGTACCTGCGCCGTTTTTAGGACCTCAATAAATCTAACTTGTTGTATCTAGATTAAACAATTATGTTCAGCATTTAATGGTGATTTGTTTTTTGCAGGTACATATCGAGTCGTCGTACGCAGTAACTGTATGTACTTATAAGTAGCGAGCGCAAATCAGGTCCACCGTTCCGAGTACTCAGCTTCTATACATGTATGCAGGAGTAAGTTGTTTAGTTAAATGTAGTAGTGGACACATCCAGACTAGACCAGTCGCCGGTCTAGCCGGGACCGGTCGTTGTGTAACACGCGGGCGCGTGCTCGAGCCCACACTTTTCTTGGGCAAACTCGCTTGATAAATAAATGCTTCATACGAATATATTGTACGCCCACGCGCTCCTTTGTTGGATATATTTATGCGATTGTCTCTTATTGTGATGCAGAATGTTCTGCCGTTGTAAAGTTTTATTGACGGAGAGTTGCCCACTCGGGGTAACGGTCCAGCCAATCACAATGCAACTGCTTATTTGTATCTGATCCGATAGCAATCTAGGACGCGAATGCAATATAGCCGGGGGCTATCGGCATAGCTAGCTGAGATAAGGACTTTAATATGCAATATCGAAATAGTAAATAGTACACCACTTACATTAGTACTTCCCGACTCGTAATCTTAGCTAAAACAGAAAAAAACTGATTTCGTGTAGAGTCTAATTCATTCCTTAATAGGAAACTAAGTCAACTGATATGTGCCCGAAACACATTACTTGCTATCATTAGGTACCTACAGCATTGAAAAAATAGAATTTTAAAAAGTGACAATCCAATAGAATAATTTAGAATGGTCATTATTTACAAGTGTCAATTTATCCTGAGATAGAGTAGGTCAGTCTGAGTCATTAACGGCGTAATGGCCACGGCCTAACACGGCAAATGTAAATGTCGTGTTGAAGGTCTACAGCTGAGGTTTTTTAGGCACTTAGCGCACAATAGTCTTTATAATAATTACTCTCGGTAACATTACACAGTTTTTCGTATAAGTATTTGACCGCTGATGGTATGTGTACATCTGTACATACGATATGCGTTAATTACTGAATTTCCTTTTTCTCATTTCACCTATGGTTCTCTTCACGTTAGTGTATTTATGTATCTAATTCGATAATTTTCATGACAGCAAAAAATACTCCTTCAGTTGTAATACATATTTATTTATAAAGTAAAGGAAAGTAAAATGTATTTATTGTATGAAAACAGGTTATATTTGAAAGTTTCATAGAAATGTCCTTTCAATGGTACAAAAGGACCAAAGGTTTGTAGATTTCAAATGTTCAGTATTTAATGAGGTCGGTAAATCATCGTGTGCGGCGCGTGCCACAAGGCCGAGCGAAGGAGTCAGATATCCTGAGCTCTCATTCAGAATGCTTACTGAAACACAGGCGCAAACCAACCAGCATAAGATAATTCTAGGTTTATTACAGCAGTATAGGGGTCAAGATATACTAGATATGGACTCACTGTCTATACAGATTGTCTCCTGAATTAGGCAGTTGAACACCGAGTCTCGAGCACGCTCAAGCTACCTATATGGAGTGTCGGGTATTATGCCCTAATGGGGCGACTAGGGCCACCAATGTAAGACGTAAATGGTTTGACAATTTTAAGTTTTTGCTATAGGATACTTCCTTGTCGACAATTTGTATGTTGTTGGCATATTAAAGGCTGGCAAGTACATATTAAGGAGTCGTTTTTCGTACTCTCTTTTATTATCTACATATTTTAATAATTCACGGAAAAAGTAACGAATATGTATACATGTATATGTATACGAGATACTTACGTTTATAAATTTTAATGTCACTACATATTTAATCTCAATAAAACGAGTATTACGTGTAAAGTAATACTATGCAAGATAGTTACTCATGGAATAAAATAAAACTATGTAAACGGATTATGTCGCTTATGAAATGCACGTAAGGCCACTAAAATGCATCTAACTTTGTATCATAGTTTATCGCTATAAACAAGCACTCGCCAATAGAAGCAAATCGAGTCCAAGTTGACTAATTGTAAATTGTCGGCTCTACATCATTGGACTTGCATGCACTCGTTATTCATTCCCCGTCTAGCTAGATCAGTGCACGTGCGTGTACGCAGATAAGTAATACTAGTACAGACGAGACCTGGCTGTGTGTGAGTGTGTGTGTGTGTGTGTGTATGTGTCTGTGCAATATTGTGGTCTTATGTACTACTATAGGTATTGTAGTTGTACAGTACGACGAGTCTACGCATTTGCAATAATCAATGACAAATTGACAATCATAAGTAGATAAGTAGGATACACAGATACACACTTCAATTTGCTCCTTAGAAATGTTCAGTACCTATATAGACTATATATGCCAAATATTAATATATCCAAAGATACTTAGTGTATATTTGTAAAATAAAAAAAATATACGTCAAGTAGTTATTATGAATAAAAAGCGAGATAAAAAGGCTAGCTTAGTTCTGCGACTACGATGTAAATAAGGACACGACATAACTTTTTGTCGTCCATTACCATTGCCATGTCGTTATACAATACCTACATATTAATCATGTTATATCAGCTTGTCTGTATCATTCAGACATATATACCTCGCAGGCATCAAGAAAGACGTGGTCGTCTAGACACACATAACATTTTACTTTGATAGTAATTCTCTATATTCTCTGTCATCTTTGGTACAGCAGATATAATGAATCACGAGAGGCAGCCAAAACCTGCGATTGACAAGAAAAACATTACTCTCCTTTGTCACTACAATAAGTAAGTTATTAAAATATGTGACTGTACAATTAACAATCATTCTGCATCTTTATTGACACTTGTCCTATTTATTTATATGACTGGCATGTTATATTTCCAAACATAATTGGCAATTCATATTCTGCACAGCATCCATTGAGAAAGTTTTATGATTCATAGCATTTTAGTGGAGCAAATAACTTATTTCCAGAAATGAACATTACATGTCAGACAACGACATTTATTTTCCTTTCCTTATAAGGTAAACAAATTGAACATTGCCAATTTTGAATGTTTGTCTATTTTGAATCTTTTAAACTAAACAGTAACGAGTTAGTAGGAAAGTTCTTAACAGGAAATGTAGATTGTAAACATTTATATGTGGTTTATTAGAATTAGGAGCATTTATATGGTTGCAGGTGTATCCTGACCTGACAATATGACGGGATTCAATTTTATAGCTACCACTACCACACCAGCTTACAAATTGAATATGTATAGGTATCCATTAAATATCAATTAATCTGGAATCATGTTATAAATGTACCTAACTTAAAAAAAAAACTACTGATAATATCCGTTTTATGATTTGCATACACACTGCACTAGTATATGTCCATATTCAGCGACGCATTTTAATCAAACAAAGGCCGCGCTGGTCAAGTATTGGTGCCATAAAGCAATACATGCATGTAGTCGGCCGTCGCCGGCGGCAGAGCCAGACTCGAGTTAAGAGGACTCGTAAACATAGCTACAATGTGGCTACAATACTACGCAATTAACTGCGAAATTTAAGATAAACATACATACTATAAACATGTAAAAAGCGTGATTATAATTATGTTATTCACATAAAGGGCATAGAGCACATGAAACTTCTCAAGTTTCAGTGCCACTCTTGGCAATAAAGGGGTTGAAAGAAAACGAAATTGAAGTCAAATATATATGAAAGCATTTCTGTATCGATTATGCATGTTTGAAAATTTAAACAGACACTGAGTATTACTTCGCTAGCGATTTTCTCTAATTAATTTTCGGAAAATAACATGAAAAAGAAAATAGTCACTTTTGTTTACAAATTACAACCTCATCTTATTTAAATAACAACCAATGACAACCCATCCTCAGACATACAATGTCGACCAGCTGTAACATGGACCCTTAAATAATAACAGCGACGGCCAGCGAGTATAAATCCACTGCGCAGTGCCGGGGGCGCGCGCACGCAATCTCAATGCGGAAAATTTTATGGCAGGGTATAGTTGGGCTGGAGGCGATGGCCGGGGACAAGCGGTCGCAGACCAGAGAATAAATACTGCCGTTTCTTTTTGGATTTGTTGTAACAATCAACTACTTAATTGTTCGAAAAAAATACTCATTCAGGTACCCGTATTATTAGCGGGATTAGTTAATTTTTCGAATTTTGATAGGTGATGCTAATAGTGCATTACCCTGGCAACCGTCTTCTAAAAGATATCACGGATGTAATTGACACGCCATACAATATAAATTAAATAGACGGAAAATTTTATGTAGTCTCTCTACTGCTTTGTAAAAAGTGCGATAGTTCACTTTCGTAAACTTAGATATACCTACTTTCGAACAACAATTTAACACATAAGATTTAAAGTAAACATTGCGTACCATCTTATAATTTTAGTTTCATCATTTCACTAGGTACCTACTATGCGCTTTGGAGTTCTGCGTGCGATACGGATTCACAATTTTTTTCTCGAATGTATTCTGCTTTCAATCGAATTCTTAAAACTGACCTATCTCAGATCTGACCTATCTTGAGATGAGACCTCTGTCAAAGTGGCCAAATCCGCTGTCGCTTGTGAATTAAACTTGAGTGTGCCGCCGCTAGCCGCCCGTGGCAGTACAGGACTATTGTTGCTAGGCCATCGTCCACAGCCAACACAGCCTTTGTTAATGCACTTGTTTGTAACTATTCTAGGAATGCGTACAGGTCGTTATTATATTGAACCTTACAATGTACTAACAGGGACGCGAATATGTTTACTTTGAGCAGTTTCAACTTTGCATGTGACTACATTTTATTTAAAATACCTACATGTCAAATTTTGCGTCTAGTCTATACATCTGTAGGGTCTGTCTATACATCATGTCTATACATATATAAATAAATCGCGATTTATTTATGTACCTATGTGTAGACATAGCCTATCATCTAGGCATGTCATTTTGTCGTACTTAATAGAAATTAGAATCGGATCGTAAAATCAATTCGAACCTGACATCAGACTCTGATGTTTTAATTTTAATTAATGACCTTGCGTCTTACACGCATCAATACAGCAGCAATTCCCGTCAACTTTGTACAAAAATTAAGGGAAAAGTTAAATTTGTTTTTATTAATTCCTATTTTGTTACCAAGATTTTGTTGATGAATTGAGATTTTATTAAGTTTTATTTCGTCATTAAGGTTCTCTAGTATCTATATTTTCTTAATTATAACAATGATCCTGTATATATCTTACGAAAGTCGAATTATATTACTAAATGTTGGTAACAAAATAGGATCAATTAAAATTTGCTGACGTGGCATTGTACAAAGTTGACGGGAATTGCTGACAGATGATATCAAACTCTATGATCAAAGTACCTCTGAATGATTGAAAAAAAAAAAAATGCACACCTTCAGATCCACAGCACACACGTTTCGTTGTTGTCACCATCTCTTATAAGTCGTTTTAGTCCATTCTTTAGTTATTAAACTTACAAAAATGCTCGCTAACTGAGGTAACTTACATAACTCAAGTTACGAACTTACATGGGGTACTTCCATAAGGGTACAACTTCCCACTTTTTCTCGGCGGTCAGGCAGGCGGTCGTTTTTCTCGCCACCACATTCCGCGGCCGCTGTGTCACGCGCCGCTTGTGGCCAAAGATTTTAAAAGCAAAGGACAAGGCAATTTATATAATTTTGACTGAACATTCTCGTTTGCTCGTACGATGAATGATGAGTGATGAGTACGCCTTGCACACGCAATTGGTCTTGCGCGCTTGGCTCGGATTCGTGCACAGCCGAGCGTGTCAATGATACTTACCACGGAGTATTGACAATATTCTTAGTAATTGTACGCTCCAGGGTTAACCACAAAACACGGAATTAAACGGTTAACAGTACAACTTAACTCTTGTATGTGCAAGTGGCCCTGTCACGTCCATACGATATAATATATAAATCAATGGTAGTGGCCTTATTGAATCACTAATGCATTGGCTATGGCGTTTTTGGCCGTGCTTTATGGGGTGCAAGCTTTCTTACTGGAATGCTGTTGGAATCATTTCACGAATTAAGAGAGATAATGATTTTGAATTAAGTAACTCTCGTTTCGATAGATCTGATCTGAATTTATGTTTAAATCTTGAAATCTTCAATGTTGTTGTGTATCTTGAAATTGAACTGGCCAGAGTAAGTCATGATAAGTTTAAATAAATTATAAAAATGTAATAAATTCGATAATGACAATGTTAACTTGTCAAGTACGACTAAATTTGAAAAACTAGCTTAATCATTCTAATTTGATTAATTTCATTTATAATTATTATAGGTTTTCAAATTAGTTATCAACCTAAATACCTACATGAAGCCACAGACAAAATAGCTGCTAGGCTGTTTTAAATGCGTAGGTACTTGCCTAGAGATTTGCATAAAAATGTAAAAATATATTGAAAGTCCCACAAGGCCGTCTCGTTTCATGACAAACTTGAAGGGTCGTTGAAGTCTTTTATATGGCGGCACTTGTATCATACTTAATTTTAATAATGGTTATTAGGTTATTACTTAAATATGTTTCTCTTTAGTACAAATATTTTTAATTAACTCCAACTATTTTAATGTTACGTATTATCTTAAGAGGTGGAGGTACCTTCTCCAATTGGTAAATGCCAAAGATATACATCCATACTAATATTATAAATGGGAAAATGTGTGTGTCTGTTTGTTTGTCCGTCTTTCACGGCGAAACGGGGCAACCAATTGAGGTGTTTTTTTAAGTGGAGATAGTTGAAGGGATGGAGAGTGACATAGGCTACTTTTTGTTTCTTTCTAACCCCCCACTTCCCTTAAATGGGAAGTGGAAGTTTGTAAGGAGCATTCTGCAAATTTGGAATTTAACACGAGCGAAGCTGCGGGTAAACGCTAGTACTTAATATAACAATTTGAATAATTATAAGTAACACATGATAATAGAAGTGGCACTGTTTCATCTTTAACTAAAACTAACTAAACGTTTAACACAATTACTCAAAAATAACACATTCCATGGGAACTGTAACATTCGAACCACATTACGAAGAATTCAAAAGCAGAACACGGTTCGAAAACAGAACATTTGTGTTGGAACGTCAAAAGAATCGTTCTAGTTAACGTCATGTGATGTAACGAAACAATGATCTCACTTTCCCTGGGAGCCGCGTAAAGATGGCAGTCACGAAATATATAGGGCGATGAAAATGTAAGTGCACATTCGTATTCAGGGCGCAACCGCACGTACGCTTCTCACGGGCTCCGTGGGCCGTGGGGCTCTGAGTACACTACGCTACAATTTTGGCTTAGCCTTTTTTATAACTTGAGAGAAAAACACTTTAAACTAGTTATGTATGTAGGTACACTTCTATTCTATAACTTATCGCACAGATCATGACAGAAACTGCGCGACAAACTTAGTCATATACATATTTAGGTGTCCGTGCCTTCGCTTGAACCACTAATGAGATTAACACCTTCATAACTCAGCCCTAATCGAGTGAATTCCTCGTCTAGTAGCGCCATCTGGCGCGCCAGTCAAGTACTAATAGTGTCGCCCGGTTACCAGCGCTCAGCTGCTTTTTCCTCAGTACGTGCATATACTTACGTAAACTGTAAACCCAAGATTGTAAACAATAGCGCCGCGTATCGTATAGTGGATAATCCTCATCAGTGGATAAATATGTGTCAAAATGCCCATGACATGATACTTTGCCTACACACAGTTCGCTGCATATGTCTCTAGAAATACTGTATAGAATAGATAGACATTAAAATAAGAAGAAATAAAAATTAGAAGTCTGCTATAAAATCGTATGTATTTTTTTAAAAACTTGTTTGCACACAGCAATCAGTGAGTAAATAAACATAGGCGAGTGTACGTGCGTGGGATAGTGGGACTAATGCCATGCGGGTTGGGGCATTTCACTGCCAATAAGAATGACGGTGATAAGCGGGGATATGTTGTAAGTAAATAAATTATGAGAAAAGGGGTGCAGAATAACATTTTTGAGTTTTTTTTATTATTATTCCATAGTATAATCAATTAATTATTGTTTACGAGTTCGATGAAGTTATATACAACTAACTTAAAACTATCACTGCCCCGCTCTGAATTGTAAACGTTTAGGTTTTGTAATAAGACTTACCGTGACCCATATGCCGTGCCACTGGACAGTGGACGTGTAAAGTAAAAGTCAGTTCAGTTATTTACTATGTGAGATCGAATATCTAGTATCTAATTAAACCATAACAGCTCCTACGTTACATTGTTACTGCTCATAATTCAGATACCATCTGGACGCTCTCATTTGCAATATTTCACTAAACAATATAACTTGAAACTAGTGTACACTCGGGTGGTGAAACCTAACGAACTGGATAAGCTAGCGTTACAAAAGTGGGCTTATCTGAGTCGGTGGTACAGTTTTACGCAACTCCATTTGCGTCTAATGGCTGCTTTAATTAAGCTCTGTCCTGACGGGGAGTAGGTACCTGCCTATATATGAGGCGTTTTCAAGTAAAATGTACAATATTGTCACTTACTATAAATAACTTTTTGGAAATTTGCTCGTATCGTTAGTAAGGTAACCTGTTACAGCGTCACTATAGCAATCCTTAATGCTTAAGTAGGTAAATGGCAATGTGATACCTTTTTAACCCCCGACGCAAAAACGACGGGGTGTTATAAGTTTGATATTTCTGTCTGTCTGTCTGTCTGTCCGTCTATCTGTCTGTCTGTTTGTCTGTCTGTCTGTGTGTGTCTGTCTGTGGCATCGTAGCTCCCGAACGGATGAACCGATTTAGATTAAGTTTTTTTTGTCTGAAAGCTGAGTTAGTCGGGAGTGTTCTTAGCCGTTTCATGAAAATCGGTCTACTATGTATGTGGCAGTCGGGGGTTTTTTCAAAATTTTAATTTTGTGGTTAGGTTATACACATTTGTTAGGTATTAGGTTACTACCTAGGTACCTACTACTGTTTCGAATAATTGTAATGTTTTTAATATGCGAGTTTAGTGGTTAAATAATTATAGGAACCATTATAAACTCGAGACAAACTGTAAAATGAATAGAACTTAAAGTGCAAATTCCACAGGGGCATTAGGTGTGTGTACTATAAAAACGACTACTTCGTTCTACTTCTTTGACAGCAGAATCTGATAAAAACGTATATCACATCACGTCTCACATGATCTGTCATACATATAATTTTATCACTTTCATCTATACGATGTAAATAACACAATCAATGTTGTTGGTCCGACAAGTGGTCGATAGTGGTTACCGTGTGAAGTGGCTTATCGGCGCGGACGCACGGATTTTGGGGGAACGACCCAATTTGGATGGGAAAAAGCTGTGTTTGCGCATCGAGATTAGATCGATTGTGTTTTACGACTATCGATTGTGATAAGAGCGGACTAGAGATCGAAATACTGGGATGTACAGTGTTTTGCTATATCATTATTTAATTTAGTTAACAATTAAAATGTGTAGGTTAGTAGGTACGTACCAGTGTAATTACTATGTAGGATTACATTTGGTCTAGAGATGAATAATATTCACTATTCAATAACTACCTACTTATTTGCAATATAATGTTTTTCCATACAATTATTAAAGTGACCTTTCTATAAGAGCATAAATTCCATATCTTAATAGTTAATACCTTAATGGTAAGCGGTAAGCAGTTACGTATATTTGATTGCATGTAAAACACTCCTGCACTCAGACTGGTGTATGTAAACGAGATCACGTTAAATAAAACAATCTTGAATATTCACTGCTGTATTATTCATAATAAGACAACATAAGACATTCCTTTTCAATCGTCCGTTAACTTTCCTAACTGTCACCCGACTGGACTCGTTCCTAACCGGCTGACCGTCCTTCTTTACCTACCCTCTAAATTCATACCATCCGCTGTCAACTTCAAAGACCATCTACCTTCACTTAAAATAATTGTTGGTTAGCCTAGTTGGAAGATAATGTTACAGTCGGCCATCCGATTATAAACGAGTCCCTTCGTTTAAGCCAGTGAACAATACCATTAAATTCACTCAGTTATACATTATTCTGAATAATCACAATTTCCTTTATTGATCTATGGAGATGCATTTTAGCGGATACATTACAATCATCCTTTTCATGTGTACTAATATAACATTTTAACTAAACAAAATAGTCTAGCGTCACTTCCAACTCGCAGTTACGATTGATAACAGTTATTTCCATTTAAGGATATATTCATAACCTCCTAAGGTTCAAAGTACCTGTAGAACTTATTCAGTTATATTAATTACATATTATATTAAATTTGAACAGAGTTAAATTAGTTTTGATTCGTCCAATTGTAACAAAACAAAACAAGCTCATTCCAATATTATTTTCTTCGTTTATATGGCCTTAGAAAGATATCATAATAACAAAACAAAATTTAATATGCGACTAATTATCATATAAATCATTCTTATAACTAAGATGTTAAAGATCCGTCTTTAACACTCAGACACAACTCAGTTCATACTGAGCCATGTTCAGACATGATTAACATTAATCATGCTCCCAACGATTTCAGGTATTGATTCAACATCTCTTCCCAAAAGGTGATCAACAATAATAGGCTATTTGCTTGTTCTGTCTAATCTCTGAGTCAATTTACTCTTCTGAGGAGCTAACATCAGTAGAAGATTTGCTAGTGGGGTCATTATCGTAACTCATCCATGGAAATATCTTATCAAGCGAGACTACACCTTCATAACGTCTACCTTTTTTTGTCAGTGGTGTGTCTTCAATCACAAAGCGGTCATGAGGCAAGATTTTTTTGATTCTATAGGGCCCTTGACACTTGGATTCGAGTTTCTTAGACTGACCTGTACCTCCAACTATAGCTCGCACTACCCTAACTAGGTCTCCTTCTTTGTACTGTGTACCCTTCTTCCTATTCCTATCAAATCTTTCTTTGTTCTTCTCTTGATTTTTCTCTATTAACTCTCTAGCCTGTACCCTAATTTCTTCTAAATCTGGTTCTACCCCATCTCTATCTATTTCCTCTATAACTTCACTCAACGCTCCCTGAGAAGTGTTGGTCGCTTTCATGCCAAAAAGTAATTCGGTCGGCGATTTTTTTGTTACCTCGTGCACCGTAGAATTAATACCAATTTGAACATCTTGAATATATTCATCCCATTTATCAGGACTCTGGCCGTGAGACATTGTGCTAAGTGCAGACAAGATGGTGCGATTATAGCGTTCCACCTGTCCATTTGCACGAGGCGTGGCCACTGAATTTAAAATATGCTTGATTCCTAGCTTTTGGGTAAACGTTTTGAACTTTTTACTTGTAAAACATGTGCCCCTGTCAGTCACTAAGCGCGTAGGTGGTTTAAAGTAGCTGAAGTAATTTTTGAAAACCTTTATGTTTTCCTTCGATTTAGTGCTACGGACAGCAGTAAGATTGACATATTTAGTAAACGCGTCTACGATCACAAGTAAGTAAGCATTTTTGCGCTTACTTCTTACGAACGGTCCTAAATGATCGGCGTGTATTGTGTGGAATGGCACATCAATTTTTGGGATTGGATGAAGTTCTCCTTCTTTCGCACCAGCTGGAATTTTGTGGTGGGCGCATTCCAAACACGCCGACACGTACTTTTTGGTAAACCTGCGCATCTTCGGGAACCAGTAATGTGATTTTAGCCGTTGCAAGGTTTTTTCGAAGCCAAAATGGCCTACGTCATCGTGGTTGGCTTTTAATATTTGCCAACGGACGCCTCTTGGTACCACCCAACGCATCGTATTTTCGTCGATATTACGATATACTCGACCATTTTTCAATTTGTAGTCCTTGTGAATATTTACAATTTCTGCAGTTGAAGGGTCTTGTAAAATGTCTTTAATGTGTTTTATTTCCGTATCACTGGACTGGACAGTCGTGATCCAGTCCTCAACGTTTACCGACAGGACGTCAATTACATGTGGTTCTTCCACCTTGTCGTTGATGGGACTACGACTGAGCGCATCAACGTGTGCCATTTTCTCGCCTGCTCGGTACTCAACTTCACAATCGTACTCTAAGAATTTTATCCACCATCGTGAGATACGAGGAACGAGATCCCTCTTCGTAAAGGTTGAGCGTAAGGCATTACAATCAGTGACGATTGTGAATTTGACCCCGAGCAGGTATACCCTAAACTTCATGAGTGAGCTTACGACCGCTAGTGTCTCCAACTCGAAGGAATGTAGCTTTTGTTCATCAATAGTCGTTTGGCGACTATAGTACGCTACGGGGCGCCAAGGTTCAGAGCCTGAACGCTGGAGCAATATACCGGCTAAACCCATTTTACTCGCGTCTGTATGGAGCTGTGTCTCAGCAGTGTGATCATACAGCGCAAGCACAGGCCTCTCGATAAGGCATCTTTTAAGGGTTTCAAATGCATTATCCTCATCGGAGGTCCATCTCCAAGGAGTTTCCTTCCTTAGAAGACTCGTCAGTGGTTTAGCTATTAAAGCAAAATCCTTGACAAATCTTCTAAAGAAGCTGGCCAAACCCAGAAACCGTCTAACGTCATGTTGGTTTGTGGGGACGGTGAATTTGGAAACAGCCTGTACTTTCTGTAAGCCAGGCTTAACACCCTCTTTACTTATCTCAAATCCCAAAAACTCAATACTCTGTTGGAAGAAGTTGCATTTTTGCTTTTTAAGAGTAAGACCGCTTTGTTGCAGCACCTTGAGAACTTCTTCCAGCCGAGTCAACCCTTCCTCAAATGAAGCGGCTGGGATCAAAATGTCGTCCATATAAATAACGACATATTTGATCTTGGCGAGGACCTTATGCATTACCCTCTGAAATACTGCGGGCGCGTTTGCCAAGCCAAACGGCATCCGAGTATATTCGTATTGTCCGTCTGGCGTGACAAACGCAGTTTTCTCTATAGACTCCTCCGCAATGGGTATCTGATGGTACCCCGACGCAAGATCTAGAGTTGTGAACACAGTCTGTCCGGACAACTGGTCCAGTAAATCCTCTATTCGGGGTAGGGGATAGTGATCCCGTTTTGTTTTATTATTGAGTGCGCGATAGTCGACACAAAGTCTCTTCTCACCCGATTTCTTGTGTACTAAAACAATCGGACTAGCGTAGGGTGATTTAGACTCTCGGACTATCCCGCACTCAATCATGTCATCTACCATATTCTGCACAAGTTGTCGCTCTGAATGTGACATTCTATATGGTCTATAGACGACCGGTTCCGAATCCTTAAGCTGGATAACCATCTCGGCTTCAGCTGTGAATCCTAAATCACGCAAACCAGTTGAAAAACAGGTCCCATATTTATCTAAGAGTTCACTCAATTTTTGCTTCACATCGGAAGGCAGATCTTCTCCACATCTAATTGCAGTTTCGTTCGGGGACTCTTTCTGTTCAGCTGTTACGGAAACACTCTGAACATGTTTCACCGCATTTAAATATCTGGCCCGCGTAACTAGTGAGTCCTTGAGAATAGTTAGAGGCTTTGCGCCTAAATTCTGTAGGAGTAGCAAACATGTCCCTAAGTTTATTTCATACTCGCCGGGTAAAAGATAATATTCATTACCGACACTTCCTCTGACAGAGCCGTTTATGTAGACAATTCCACTGAATTGTTTATCCGCAATGACACGAACTGTACTCATCGAACCTTCAGTGACTATTACATCCTTATCCGCTTTTAGTAACAGTTTTGTGTCATTGTCCTCATCAACTCTCACAAATCTTAATTCAGACCATGTTTTTATAATACAAATATTTGGGCGTTCTGTATAAGAGTGTCCTAACAGTAATGAGCAATTAATGAGGTGGTCGTCAACAATATAAATGTCTACCCCCTTTTCTGTAACTCCCTGAACATCAATTGTAGCCTTGGTATGTCCTAATGGGACGTATGGTATTAGCCCTAAGCCCTTCAACACAGTGTCATTTACCGTTGTCCACTCAAGTCCTAAAGTTTCCGCGTCTGACTTACGTACAAGAGTGGTTTCGCAGCCCAAATCTATGTGGCTAGCTACTGGTTGGCCGTTGATTTCAATGACCATCTTATATTTACTATTGGTATCGTCATTTGATGAATCATACATATTACCGTCCCTCTTGTTTACTTGACTTAATAGATCGTGAATATTGTTGTCATTTTTATTTACGTGGAGAACTCTCATAACACTTTTATCCTTTATATCAGGTTTAGTGGTTTTCTTGGGACAATCATTTATAGAATGACCCACCCAATGACAATACGAACACTTAACAATGGGTTTTGGGCATCTAGAACACGGGTGGCCCTTCTCTTTACAATTGAAACACACTACATTATCTGGATTTGGACGTGGTTTAGGAGAAGTTGCATCGCTACTGCTAGTTCGGTAATTTTGTTTACTGGACGTATTATTCGGAATTTTTCTATCTTTCCTCAGGTCTGTAGCATTTTCTTTAGTTTGAACTTTAACAGTTTTAAAGAATTGCAAAATCTGTTCCGTTTTCTCAAAATGCGCCGCTTGCGCGCCAACCCTAACCCCTCTATCATCTACACCATGTATAATGCAATCAATAGCTTCCCTACCGAAAATTTTGCAGCGGTTCAACAAGTTGACTTTTGAAAAATAGTACAGTTCTAGAGAATCGCCAAAACGAGCCCTTTTTGCGAGCATTTCTGTTAATAAGTCTGCATAATTCTCGGTTGCAGGAAACGATTCCGTAAGAAGCACTTTCCATTCGGGCCATGTTCGTTTCAGGGATGGTAACCCTTGGTACCATAATTTTGCATGACCAGTGAGTTTTGGCAAAGCATAGTGGATAGTTTGCCTATCGTTCCATTTATACATTTCTGCGCACTCATCCACTTTGCTTAGCCAAACGGTAATTGGTTGTTCCCTACTCAGCGGGTCAAAGTCGGGAATGACGTTGTTTAAGACAGGAAAGCTGTTATTTTGCTCATTATTTTGTTTCTTAATAACCTTTAAAAACTCTTCAAAGAGACGAGATGTTGAACCATACCTGTCCTCGCAGTCCCTTCCAGGGCTCAGTCTCCGATTTCGGAGCTCCGAGTACCTCCCGGTACTTTCATTGACCCTTAGGGGGCTCCGACTCCGATTTCGGAGCTCCATGGACCTCCTGGTCTCCATGCTGTCCCTGTCCGGAGTCCGTCTCCGAATAGCAAGGTCTGTGAACCTCCTGGTTCCCTCACCTACTCCAGGGCTCCGTCTACGGTTACGTAGCTCCGAATCTCTAAGACGTGCGCGTTCCTGAAGCTCCTGCCGTTCACGCTCGTTCCTCAGTTGACTTTCTAAAACACGTAGTCGCTGTCTCTCGAGCTCCAGCTCCTCTCGTAGCAAATTGTTGCGCCGAGAACTACGACTACGACTACGTGCACGACTTCGGCTGTCCCTTCTAGTCACTGAGCCAACACTAGGGCTTCGTGGACGGCTCCGACTCCTAGCTGCTCGAACACTACCGGTACGGCTACGACGACGACTCTGCCTGGGAGTGAATAGGATTCTCTCTGACCTGATATCTTCTCGGTTACCGGCAGTCTCGTCGAGCACACGACGTGCGGCGGTAGCTGTCCCTCTCCTTTGTAGAACAGGACTGCTAGGGGTTGGTTGCCTTGGCCGGCCATTGTCATCGTCATCCTCCATAGTCTGTTTTTATCTGAAACTTGTAACAAATATATTTGTATATGTTATCATAACTTTCGTCGGCCTAAAAGGACTAGGATCTAGAACATGTACTCGATTTATCATCATTGTTAAAAAAATAAACTAGAAGATTCACAATTGTGATGACATGCTAAGAAATATCTAAATGTGTTCGAAATTATTTTCACCCGGACTAAAATAAAGGGAACCTTTTAGTATTTATAAGGCGAGTTCATAACATGTGATCGTTCTTTTATTATTTTATTAATGTAAACAATGATCTTAGATTACAATAAATAGTAAACAACTAGTAACACCGTAGGTATATTGTTAGTTTAGGACTAAACTGTTATTTACTAAACTTCACAACCGCGCTGTTAACTTGCCAAAATGAATTTACAACAAGTCGTTTTTATGCTGAGGTATGTGACAGTTGCAACCTGATATGTTTACGACATTGAATATTTTATTTAAAATTGTAAAAATCGTGTAAGTAGATAGGTTTAAATCAGTGTTTTAATAGCATTTTGCTCAATACGATTAGTAAAAGCAAAATCAATGGCCAGACGCCATTTTCGTATGGACTCTTATCGTTTAGCCCTATTCATTCGTAATGTGTAGATTTTGTTTTCAAGCAATATCTGACTGGTGATTAAATAAATGTACTTATGTAATTAAATACCCTTTAGCATCTTATAACGGTAGCAGTTCTTGTCAAATGATCTCAACGAGCTAATATTTTAAGGTTCATCTGTAGTTAATCAATGGAAAACATCTAATTATAAACAATTGTCAAGCAAGGGAAGAGAAAAAAAAATAACCGAATTAACGGTAATTTACCTTTTCGTGGGCTTGTGTTTTTATCCCGTCTTCTGAACTAAAACACTCCTGCACTCAGACTGGTGTATGTAAACGAGATCACGTTAAATAAAACAATCTTGAATATTCACTGCTGTATTATTCATAATAAGACAACATAAGACATTCCTTTTCAATCGTCCGTTAACTTTCCTAACTGTCACCCGACTGGACTCGTTCCTAACCGGCTGACCGTCCTTCTTTACCTACCCTCTAAATTCATACCATCCGCTGTCAACTTCAAAGACCATCTACCTTCACTTAAAATAATTGTTGGTTAGCCTAGTTGGAAGATAATGTTACACATGTAATCAGATAAAATTCCCATCAAAGTCAATGATACGAGTATATCTAATCCATTTTGTGTTTAATGATTAAATATTCAAGGCGTCCAACCCTTATCAAATGATGGCCGTAGCCGCGAATTAGTTTATGGCTGCTCCAGGGTTCCCACGCTGTGAAAGTATGTGATCGCATGACGAAATGCTCCTATCTGGTTATCGGCACATTTCCCACAGCTCTTCACTATTTTCTCGTGCTTGTCATGTTTGTGCAATCAATTGATTACGCAAAACGCTTAGATTTTTCCTCATTAAAGCATGGAATGTCCTATGTCCCTTGCACGTTGTAATATTGTGTATTGTTACGTGTCGTTGGCAAAGATCCCAGTTTCAGCTTGGGCAAAAATGATTTCATCTGTCCGGATTTTCTGCTACGCATCCCTTCTGTTCTCATCAAGTTTTGTGAGCAGATTTGGTAGTTAAAATGGTTAGATAGACGTCATAACATTAATAAAAGTCGAAATTGTTCTCAAGAACTTAACGCTGAGATAATGATTCAACTTATCACGGCTATCACCGAGTTTTACTACTCATAGAGACCCCATCTCTTATTTACTCCAGAAGTCTAGATATTATTATGGTCTGATTGGTCTTTCATAAATCATAAATAATTGTGAATATATTCAGTAGATATATTCGTTGGCAATAATCGAACTTATTGTTGTACTTGTAGCTACAACGAACTAAGGAAATGTAACGGCATAAAGGGAGCGCGGTCCAGCGCTGCATTTAAATGCATAACTGCACTTTCCTCTCACCCCATACTTGAAGGAGCTGGATCGAGTTCGCATTAAAATGTACTACTTACAACCTTAAATGTCATGCACATTAAATGCTTTTTGAGTTATTTACGATGATAATTGATAATTGTTTATATAATAATAGTTGTATTTTATTACATAATTATTATTTTCAAATGATTTTACTTACCTACGTACTACCTGCAAACTGAATTATTTGCAAAATCAACAACTGTGTAAAAACATTCTATTTGTCAAAGCGTTTTGCTTTTGCTTTGAACATGTTTTTGTCTCCAGTAACAAAGGTCGCGCCCAGAATAACTCCCTGTCTATGTACAACTTGCACAAGGCATGCAGCAACAGTGTCCTCATAATTACAGACATGCCTTCAAAATGAGAGGTAATTGGGGCGGCCCTTGCGTCGCTTGCTCGCGTACGCGGCTATTATGCCACTACTTCGTTTATCAGCATTCACAAGAAAATGTGGAACTTATGCAAAAAGAAGATATTTTTAATGTTTAAATTGTGCTAGAGCTAAGCATAACATGTCGAAAGCACAAGAGAAAATACCACCGATTATCACATTTTTACGACGTTGATGCTATTGCAAGAGCGATTATCTTGTCTCTATATTCTATTATTTGTTGTGCAATGCAATCAACAAAGGTCGCCTATTCTTTCTTGCACACGTCTCGATCGGCAATATTTGACGAATATTTTCGAAAGATGCCGTTAAAAAGCCCAGTCATGTCATAAAATCATTAGAGCAAACTAAGACAAATTAGAATAATTATCGAGTTTTACAGCAGCTTAGCGCTTGTTTACGTTTACAATGCAAAGGTCAGCGGTGTTTTCGAAACATGTTTATAATATCCGTCGGCTAGTCAGCGTAAAAACTAAGCCCATGTGGTGTTGGCGCCGAGGTGACGTCGTTCGGCGCCCAAGTCGCTCCACATGCGCCCCGAATTCAACACGATCAATTAAAAATGTTTTATATTTTACTTCCAGGATTTATTTGCGACTCCTTAATTTACTGTGACATTAACATGTAAAAATAAATTTGTATATTTTTTGGTATTATGTACATACTTACATCATTCGTATAAGTAAATTAACATATGGATACGCTTTCCTCTCCCGTTTCGTAACACGCATAAAGTAGACGTTGGCTTGTTTATACGATGCGTAAGTTAATGAGTACCTAGTACTTACCTTCTACAATTACTCAATGTCCATATTGGTACAGGAACTGATACGTATGTACAGGCATGCGGCATAAGTAGTAGTAGCTTAGTCACTTATGTACGCTCATGTCGTGTTTATAGAGTCAGTTAACTTTGAAGAAAAAACTGGTCACTTAAGCATTGACATTAACGGCATTGCCGATGATGGTTCCGTCAATTTGTCCTTTCGAGAACATTACCTATAAGAACGGCGTTGTCCCCGTGGTCTCGGAGAAGACATTGAAATCAAAAAACATCGCAATTTCAATCGGGACGAAGGTTTTAGGATCTCATCCACATGGAATCCTGTCATTAATAAGTGTAAGCGGAAAATAATATCGACAGTCGTTAAATCGAATATCGTCAGTGTTGTATGTCGACAGAAACATCCCTAGTGCGCAAACAGTTCAAGTTGATAATCCATACCTACCTACGCGTGTCTAATCCGTTTACCACCGCCACATAATACTGACAATTGTTACAGTAAGCTTCATAAACAAAATGCAAAATATTTGCGGAACCGAAAATGGCGTAACGAACGTGGATCATATGGAGTCATGGCGCATAAAACTGGATACCTAAATCGATTAGATTCGATTCGTTTAATGGTCCTTGCGTGCGAGGATGAATGAGTTAGATGACAGGATTTATAGTTACACTTACGGTAAGCCTTATCAGAGTTATCAGTATGATTTATTTGGATCAGTGTGCCCCGCACGCAATTATTCATCAATTTACATACATACATATTTGCAACTAACTAGCCTCCGCTTGCGATTCAAAGACCAGCTCTTAAAAAAATATTAAAACTATATTAATATCTAGTCGGGTATTCTTAGAAATTTATAACTGACCACTTCGGACAACAACAGATACCAACTGCAAGCCAAATTAACACGCAATGAAAAAAAATGACTTAACTACCAACACGCCACTACCTAAATCTCTGCGACAGGTCAAATGTGTCTTTCTTTTCGCGTCGCTAGTCCTAGGACTACTTCTCGATATGATTAATCCAAGATATGAGGTGCAGAGCAATTACCTCCGAGGCGACGACAGAGGGTCGCCCACGCGCACGCGCACGAGTTCACCCATTATACAATCAGGACCAATCAGCACACGATACCATTACCCCGCAATCGACACAGATCAAATGTGAAAAATACAGCTCTGCTTCATAAACCGGTCTAGTCGAACGACTTGAATTGTAACCGACGATGTAAAGGCTGCAGTTTAGAATTGCAAAGGAGTACGGATGTGTGGATTGAGTAGATCGGCGAGATGGATTTAACCGTTGCCGACATACGTAATCTTACTGTTGGAAGTCTACTAGAGAATTTATCATTATTCATTAAATAAAATGCTTACACATTTTGAGAAAGTAAATTTTATTCAAACATAAACCTCGAAATTTAATGATGGCCCGGAACACAAAAAAGGTTAAAGGTATCCAGAGACGTAGGTTTTTTACTTTATTGGTGTAGATGGATATAAATGGACATATGAATACAATAGCCACGTGCGGCGACGTCGCCCGCGGCGCCCGCCTCTCCCATTGTCCGATAGCCCATTGTTTCACGGTCATTCTCCATGCATGCTTTGACAACACACTTGAACGCCTCGGCTTGATAGCTTGATACTGCTCTTTTAGGTATAACCCTTTTAGGTATCGATTTAAAACTTCGCTTTCTTCAACATTACCTTTTTTACTGATTCCCATAATCCCTATTATGGAGACTCTCCTCTCCTTCGAATGCAGACAAAAACAATAATAAATTTGATTTCTGTCAATTTAGATTTTCATTGAAGTCTTTGACTTTGCCTTTTGAGTTTCTTCAGTATATTCTCTTTTTACTGTGAATTAAATATCTGGACGGCCAGCCAAAGTGGCAATCGCTTGCGCTACGAGATGCTTATAGTAGCTCTTCAAGTGCTTATTTAGTGAGACTGCATAGACGACTGGCACGTTAGCTGCACACCAGGCAACTATAGCTAGATTTGTAAAGACAAATTGTAGGCACAAGCAACCTATAATTTTATAACCGTTTCCGCGCTACAGTTTCTCGACCGCTAAACCATATTTTAACAAAGAACACAGAACTTTAGTTGTTAGCAATCTCCGACAATGTCTCTAGGCTTTGACCCAGAAACGAAAAAACGTATCACGAAGGCGCTGTAGTGTGCTATAAAGATTGTAAAGTTTTTGTAAGTGTGCGAGTGAGCTTAAAAGCTTATTAATGTCCGTGGTAGTGAAAGGCTTGTTCGTGTGCGTGTACAGACGACACAATGATGCTTTTATGCAGAAAAAGGTTGTATGTACGCTACTTTTAGGATGACATACGTCATTTTCGAAAGCGGCGTAGGACATAAGCGCGTGGGCAGGCCGCGGGCACAGCTTGTCGCTGCCAGGGCTGCTTTGTTTTTCTTATTGCTTAGCATCTTATTAGAAATTTTATTGTCAAGAGAAATACATAAACCATCAGCCTTGATGTTACAATTCGCTATTGTGAGAGGACAATAGTAAACAAAAGCATGCGCCTACGCATTGTGTCTAACGAAGCTCCATTTATGTAAACCTGCATATTTTATTTATCCTATTAAAATACCTGAATTTTGTTCATGAAAATGTGAAACGTGTACTAAGTATAAATAGGTCTAGGTTCAGCCCTATCCTTAGAATAGAAGTTGAACGTACTTGTCATTGTTATCTCGGGCCTGATTTGGGCGAGAATAAATAAAACTCTTCGTAGAAGAGATACACATTTATTTTATTATTCTAGCGGCTTGGAAGCCGAGATAAGGCTTTATGGGACCTGTTATCGCAATGATGAACTTTCCACTATAACTTGCTTTACTTTTAGGCTGTAGATGAATCCCGTAAATATGATACATAACTCGTAAAACTAAAAGCTAATGTCGCCATATGGAATTCGCAAATTCTATTTATTATAAAATCTATAAATTATATTCTGACCTTTGCCATCGACCAAACGGTTTTTATTTATAAATCTAAACGTTGTACGATACGACGGATTAACATAACTCGTCGAAAATTGTTTTATTATATTTTTTGTAAGAGATATAAAAGGTATTAGAAATTATAAAAAGCGGTTGAGTTGGCATATTAACACGAATGTGTTAAAAGTTATTTTATTGACGCGTTTACAACTCTATAATAGATTAGTTTTTTTGTAGGCAACCATATACAACTTAGGAATAGATATCAATAAAAATCTGACATTTAACAAAGCGTACCTATTAATAATAATTTGCATAACTTAAAAATGCACTAACAATTTAATTTATCCGCTCTGAGCTACCTTGATGTATGTATCATATTATTTAAATGGGTATAACTCAAAAACTCGCGTATATTTGAAGTATAGTATTGTATGTTTATACTTTTAACTAACTTTGACTGTACGGCTTGACGCTTTCTGACACAGCACACACCCCTTCTTTCTTTTGAATCCATCATGTTAATGCATTGTCATGTTTTCTGGTAACTTAATACGCCCTACGTGGTCTACCTGGCAAAGCATGTGTAACCCTACCTTATAAGTAGGTACTACTTATTTAACCTCTAATTAGCTACTAAATACTATATGTATTTGTAAAACGATAATATTATAACATATTGTAACAAAAAATTCTACATTAACATATGAATACGTTTCTTGGATTCCCGGGCAAAAGTTTCGTCAAGCCTTCGTATTAAGGCTGTCGAACAGTACTTTATACAAATGATGTGTAGACAAATCCCATATAAAAACACTAATTTTGAATCCCACAGAAGTAGCCAAAGCAATTTGAATACCCACGTCGAGCCACGAAATAAATTAAGCACTAATTTGTGCGCGCGTGACTTCATCTCATCGGTCCTCTGTGAAGGGGATGACGACGAACGAACTGACATGCCTGCATACGATACATTTATTGAAATATTTTAAGGCTTAGTTTTCTATTAAACAAAACTTAAATTAATTTAAAAAATGTTTTAAATATATTGGTTTAACATTCAAAAGATTTTTTTAAATGTTTTATGGGTAGGCTAGGTAGGGGCGGGGTATTACGTTTATAAAATATACCTATTAAATCAAATACTTACATAATATTAAGTACTTGTACTTACTTTAGAGTATCTCTCTCTAGATACACTACTAATATTGCAAACACAAAATATTACTACAATGGGTACGTAACTCTACCTAGATTTCTTACTTGTCTAAAGATTTTTAAATATATTTACACCATATAAGTACATATACATACAAGTATTAAAAAGCAAGCACTTACAATATATTTTGGTGATATACTTTTGCCTTAATGCATTAGCGGCTTTTAGGGCTTGGACTGCGTCATTTGCGTGGTAATGGGCCAGATTGCTTCAATTTGAATCTGCCGTGCTCTTCGTTTTGTATTTTTTCTTAATGGCCCACGATTGCATCGAGTCTTGTTTTTATGTCATTATCGAAAACGATGCTTATCGTTGGACCGTTACCGGAATATTCGTTAATTACGTTATACTGTAGTGATTTTATGGCAACCATTAGGCTCGTATCTTACAAATTCGGTTAGGTTTCGATTAATAATTTAAACTTTTATAAAAATTTCAAAAATAATAAAATACCTCACGAACAAATAACTCCGTCAAATGAAGCTAAACGCGGAACAACTTGAAATAGTTAACACTCCTAATGTTTTGGAAACAAAAACTTGCCGTTTTTATGTGACGTTTTTGTGTATTTGTTTTAGCGCGCGCCGATAACGCAGGCAGGGGTCGGGACTGTAGTAGCAGGGTTAAAGCCATAAATTCACCCAAATATGTACTAATATATGCAGATACGGATCAAATATGGTGGTGTGATATACCATTAAAGAGCGTATTTTAAATTAATTTACCTACCGTAATACGCAGATGATTAAAGTATAGTTTTAGGTTTTAGGTATTATTCTAAATATTATTTTCACTCTCAGAAAACATAAACGATATGATACTGATAACGTTAGCATCTACTTTTAATACGTCTTGTAAGTACAGGAAAATTGGTTCATGAAACTCGCTCTTTACCGTGTAACCGTAGGTTATGCACCCCTGCATTACAAGGGTAGCGTTCAGTATATCCACGTGTGTCGCGTCGCCGGCATTCCTGGCCACATGCACCCTGCGACGCGCCGCACACTTGTTACCATTAGGCTACCCCATAATTTACTCACAACGTATAACTCATCGCGCGCCCATTAGCCAGGATTAAGGAAGTCCCCGATGACGTAAAAGTATCCCTTTTTTGGTAAGCGGTAAACCACTCGGAAATAAGAAATTAGATTGTAGCAATAAATATTTATACTTACAGCCAATATCGTAAATGTCAACGACAATAAGCTAGAGGCCATGTTAATCAAACTCGTTTTAGCTGATTGATGTTGTACTGCACGAAACTTTATAACCACCATTTTATTCTGAGGACTTCGACAGACGCGAGATTTATGAAATCAATCAGCGGTGATGGCCATAAATTCTGAGACATTCTTATAAATTTTAAATTGGTCCGACCACAATGCGTTGTAAACCCACGGAGAGTACAGTACATACTTACACAAAAGCTTTTATTGTCGCATCAAGACATGTAAAATCTCGACTCACATCTTTTATATGAGTTTGGTCGTATATCTGTGTTTTACGGCCGGTCGGTTGTGGGCCGGCGTGGGCGCTACTCGCCGGAGGAGAAACGCAGCCAACGTACGAGGCTCGTTTAATGTTAGTGCCTTATTCCTTGCGCCGGCAATACTACCAAGCCCACGTGCCTGCAGATTACAGATACAATTGTCCGCTCCGGGCTTGTTTATGGCAGCCGCTCGAGATACGGGGGAGAAATGACACCTCGATCGCGTGCCGTAATCTGCACCACTCCTTGCCCGGACTTTCGATCTACATTTTATTCCATAACTACAATTATATGTACACTCTCACCACGGGACACTTAGAAACTTGTGATAGAATTATTAGGTACTCGATCATGTTACAACAACCCGTAAAGTTTTATGTTCATGGAAAACTTGGTTAAAACCACGTTAAAACTATATTGGGAAAAGACTAATGGATTTTGTCTGCAGGATGCTTGTCAAAAATCCTTTCCGTCAAACTAAAAATTAATTTATCTTTTACAAGTGTGCATGACAAGAATATTAATATTATGTATTTTGTAACGCGAATGAGAATTTATAACCTTATTTCGTCCAATGGGAGGCGTGAAGCGTACGAAAGCCCAGGGGCAATACGAAGAGATCTTATAATAATTTGTATGGAGAGAAATGACGGAGGCACGCCGTGTCGCGCCGCGGTCAGAATACGTAATTAGCTTTCTTTTCAGCTCCCAGAAGTCACATAATTTCCAATCAAATTGTCCAAATACGACTAGGGCACCTTTCTTGTACATACGAATCCAGCTAAATAAATGAGCCAGCGCCAAAACATTTAATGAGATCGCAATTTTATTGATTATACTTATTTAAGACTTGTCAGTTTTTACGATAGTTGATACCGCTTTTTACATAGTATCTTATTTCAATCGATAGGTACATAAATGTTGAAACTGGACCCTGCTGTTTTTGGTTGCCGCTGTAGTTGTTCCTTTTTTGGTGCCATAAAGATCATTTAGGTATTTATAATGTGCTTGCTTGGCTGATTAATTACTTATACTTACGTATTACTGTAGGGCCAACAGCGTTCCACGATATTTTCCCTTTCTTGTGTCAAATTTCTACTGTTACCTTACAAACTGCTATAATTCTAAGGACATCAAATATTTTAATTCTTACGGGAAGTAAAATCTTATACGTTCCGTACTTTGCTTTATGCTTTCAAATATTTACTAAATTAGTACCTATGTTTGTTCCAGTGGGCTGACCAGCAACGCGGAACGAGGCGTGACACCGGTGTACCTGCGATGTCGGGAAGGGCTCGTGTCCTGGGTGTACCCCCGAGGCGCGCTGAGGCTGCTCTTCAAGCCGCCCATGCCTGCTGACGAGCGCGACTTCCATGTCTGTGTGCGAGTCGTACGACGACCTGATCCGCCGGACTTGTTCCACGATGATCGGCTTAACGATACAAGTAAGCATTTCCAGAAAAAATTGTTTCGGTTTTATAAAGTACTAGCTTTTGCCTGCGGCTTCGCTCGCGTTAGAAAGAGACAAAAAGTAGCCTTTGTCACTCTCCATCCCTTCAACTATCTCCACTTAAAAAATCACGTCACTTCGTCGCTCCGTTTTGCCTTGAAAGACGGACAAACAAACAGACACACACACTTTCCCATTTATAATATTAGTATGGATAATATGGTTGAGTTTAGGTAAGCCGCTTACCGTAAGCGTCATAATTTTGCACATACCTAAGCGGGTCATAGCCATCTCGGATGTTATTTTTAGCCGATATTCATCTTTTTCTTACTCCATCTAATCTTACCTTATTATTTTCCAGAAGCCGAACGCTTTCCCGCGCGGTTGTTCGTCGAGGGCGCCCACAAGCTGGTGCCTCTCTACGCGCCAGACGACGGTGATCCTCGGGAGCTGCGCTGCTTCCGCAGCCGCCGCGGCCGCGCCGCGCTCTACGTGGAGGCCGAGCCCGAGGAGGGCACCCAGCGACGCGAGGCCACGTTGAGATACGAGGCCAGGCCTCTGAACAGGCGGCATTATGATCCCGCCACGGCAGACTGCAGGCCATGCACTGAAGAGGAACTGGAACTAGCGTTCTGCACTAGTGATTTAGGTTTGTTGATATTTCTACATACATGTCACTAACATAACCACCAAGTGGCAAAACAAATGAAGACGGCAAAGACTAAAAAAAAAACAAGTGACTATAAGACACTAATTCATTCTTTGAAAAATATATGACTGTAGGTAGGTGCTGATGGTTATTTTTAGTATGATTAAAAGCCTTTAAGTGTGCCGTATCATTAAAATTGAGATGGTCGATCGTTTGATGCCATAAACCCGAAAGTTTTATATCATTGACATAATCATAAATTTAATCACGTCAAGATTTGAACATAATTGGCGACCAAATTGCCAAACGCAAAACGGAGTCGTGGGTTTAGCTAATAAAGAAAATAATGTAAAATCTCCGCCTCTGGCACCATAATGGTTAAGCAGAAACAGAAGCCTGACGCTAATAAACGCCGCCCGCACGGTAATTTGTCGCCATAATCGAGATTCCTCTCGCTTCAAATTAAATTAAACGGTATACGAGAATATAATTTTTCCAACATAACGACCGCGGAATATTTGCCTGCAACAGTTTCATACATGTTATTTGGTGAAATTTAAAATGTAACATTTGAGGGAGATATTTAAGAGAAAAAAACAAAAGAATGCTGTGGGTTTTTACTTTACACGCGTTTACCCAGGGTATGTCGCGTCAATTAAGTAAGTAGGCAGCTAAATATGTATACCTACTTTTATAATTTTAACTGCGACACTCTTAAAATAACGGTAAAGTTAAATGCCGTAGTTACTCAAACTTTACTAGAGTCATTATGGCGTTTACAGGAATTGTAAAAATCTACCAATGAGAATTGCCTACTAGGTTTCAACTTTTCCTACAAGCCTTAGAGCTGTCTTAATCGCACATGGGGACCGGATCGTACAGTAGCGATGGATGGAATTCTTTAATAGACTTTAAATTCAATTTGCCTTTACCATAAATTAATATAGGATACAGACGCGATCAACCGCGGGCACGCGACGCCACAGGGAGTTCGAATATTTTTTTTAAATCTTGTTTAATAATAATAGACAAGAGTTATGTCATGAGGTTTTTTTTAACGATGGCGCGTCCCGCGGCGGGCGCGTTATTAGCCATCTCAGCCACGGCTCACGCACCATCCCAATTTCTGTTTGTCATGCAACATAATTATTGTTATTTTTTACTCAGACGACATTAATACTCATTAGACCTCATTTTTAAAGATTATCTCTAAGCACGACAATCCAAAATAGATACGGTTATTTTTTTTACAATGGAAACTTATTTGAATACCATGAATCTCCTCTCGTATTTCAAGTACCTAAATTAGCTTTTGTTTCTTGCCTAATGTAATAATAGTATGCTAATATTATAATAGCTTAATTATACAGTAACTACCTACTTAATTCACTATGTACTTTGTAGATTGTTACATAAAAACAAAGAATCAGCTCATCAAAATATACAATGTGGAATCTACAACCATCAAATTGTGACATACCGAGGTATTAATTAAAAAACCGGCCAAGTGCGAGTCGGACTCGCCCACCGAGGGTCCCGTACAAACTTTCTTTCAAACTACCTAGTTAAAATAATCTCATGTTTTCATATAACTCTAATGACTTGACTAGAAGACAAAAGTATAGGTACTAATGAGCATTATATATTGTGTATAGCGCCATCTCTTCGTGAATTCGCTAACTAATTTGCGCAACCTGTATACTATGTTGGTTTTTCAGGGATAATTCTTTATAATGTTAACCGATTTAAACAGTTTTTACTTTATTGGAAAGAAGACGGTTTACGTAACATCTTGTATTAATTTGAAGTACGATATACATTCGCAAGGGTGGGTAACTTGAAAGTAAAAATATGAAAAGTTTTTTGTGAATAAAAAAAAAAGTTTCGAAGATGCAAACACGATTATATTTTTCCTGTAATATTTAGCATAAAACCAATGTTTCCTAAAATTTTCATAATTTTTAGTTGGTAAACTTCGGAGATAAGGGGGGGGAACGGTATTTTTTTTTACATTTTCCTTCAAAATTCTTTTTTTTTCCACAACAAAAAAATTATAAAAATAGTTTATTTACGTTCAATTTGCGCTCTTTCTAACGATATCCCACTTGATCTAGTAACTTGAAATTTACAGTTTGCCCCCCATTCATTTTGGCCATTTTCTACAATTAAAATTCATAAATTAAAAAAAAATATACTTTCTATTTGTAGAGGTTTACAATGTTCATAACTATTCCAAATTTCAAGTTGATAGCATTAGTAGTTCTCGAGATATTTAGGAATGTGACAGACGGACAGACAGACGGACAGAGTCGCACCATAAGGGTTCCTGTTTGTACCTTTTTGGTACGGAACCCTAAAAATTACAAAAAGTAACATTACCCCTGTGAGAATATAAGAACGTGGACGTCAAATGAGACGTGATAGCTTGTTAGTTAAGGCTTCGTAATTATCGTCTGGGCGGGGTGGATGACCGCTCTTCCACTATTCACTTATCTTCCTCAAACAAAGGTTCGGTTCGGTTTCAAACTTGCATTAGCGCTTACTCACGTCGCAAAAAACGACACAGACAATAGCAACTTTTTGACAGCCAATGAGTCCAATAGAACCGCGGGCATAGAATAATAGCGACAGTGATAAATATCTAATATGATGCTGTTAAGATTTCGTGGGACTAGAGTGGGGTGACGTCAACCGCCGTTTGCGTTTAATTTACGCATGATTCAGCGTTTGGGCAATCTGGAGCTCTTGTTGCTTATTCTCGGTACTTAAAAACTATAAATCATGTCTAGTTAAATTATGTCGTGATAGTAGGTAGACGGACTGATGTTAGATAATAAAACTGGCTTTTAGGCCGCCGGAAGGCTTGCACGGATACTACCCTAGGGGCTTATAGTATGCCGCACCGTTAAATAGGATCGTTGTGCTAGTTTCCAACCACATACTCTAGTTTTCGTCCACACACGAAATAGCATATAACACGGAGCACCTGATACTTAATAATAATAAAGAACAGACTACATATAGTAACCTGTCGTGTTGTCTACAGTGTCCCGCGGAACGTTCGTGGGCGCCGAGCAGCGGTCCGACCTGGACAGCACGCAGCTCACGCTGCGGCTCAGCAAGCTCATCCGCGCCACCGGCAGCGCCGGGCCCGACCCCCGCACGGACGATGCGGCGGACGACAATTATTATAGGTAAGACCACTAAGACCGATACTGACGAACTGTAAACCAAATGCCACTGTATAGGAACTTGGGAATTACACTCCGATTGCAATGTCGGTCTTACAGCATGTTGAATCTCGTCGTTATTAGTGAACCCAGGGTGTCCACTACTAAACCCAAAAAAAATTCCCTGACTTTTCGCTGACTTTCCATGACCATTTAAGAACATTTCCCTGACCAAATTTTCATTCTATGATGACATTTTTACCACTTTTGGTCAGGGTTGTGAAAAACAGTTTTTTTGTCTTGAAAAAAAAAACCTAAAAAAAGCAGTTTTTTTAGAAAAACGAAACCCTTATAGGATCACTAATGCGTCTGTCTGTCTGTCTGTCACAGCTAATTTTTTTCTGGAATATGTTTGTTTTCTCACGTACGTAAAGTACGAAATATTAAAATTTGCAAGGTAGTTCATACTTTTATACCTACGGTTTTTTTTTTTTACTTTTATGTTAACTATTAAACTTTAATTTCTGGTTTTATAAAACTAACATTAACGAAATCTGTAGTTAGTAGTTATCGCCATTTACTTTTGGCTATACCAGTGTCGGCCCGTGCACTCTATCAGGGTAGAGCGAGATTGAGTTTCGGCGCCCTTGGATATGGTATGGTAGAAAAAAAAATCGCGAGCGCAGCGAGCGCGAAATTTTTTACCCTTTATACGTCCCTGGGGCTGATAGAATAGAATAGAAAAACGTTTATTGCAGAAACCATCATTGTCGTTGGATAGTAGTTATTACGTACAGTGAGCTGCAAAATTGCATGGAGAAAGTATAAATGAACCCATTGATAAATTCCCCATGCACTTTTGCAGCTGATAACACATAACATAGCAAACAAAATGGAGTACCAGAGCGAGCAGGAGAGCAGGAATACAGGCTTGAAATGAAAACGAGATTTCGAGCGTAGTGAGCGCGAAGTATTGACCAAGAAGTCCAAGAACTAAAATATGACCTATGTAAAAGTAGTAAACGCGAGCGAAGCGAGCGCGAAATTTTTAGTCTGTTGTCAGAGTCGGGATGCCCATTTAGGTGTTTTGCCACGACATGCCTTTAGGTTTCAAAGTGATTCTTATTGTCAGGCTTATTATCCTCCTATGCTCCTTTGACTCATACAAAATTGCGTCTCTATGTGACGTTTTGCGCCATTGGCTTTATGAGGAACTCCGCTTTGGATTGTCGGATCGGATAGATACTTAGAATTTGGACAGCGACGTAACTTTGTCGTTTTCACGTCGCCCATTATGAATGTTGTACGAATATATATAAATAAATTAAGGTCAGCTAGAGCATGAAGATATCCCTCATTAGTAACTGGGATGGAGGCCAGGCACTATACTTGTCATAAAAAGTCTAAGTCTAAGTTAAAAGTCTAATCTTTCAATACTTTTTGTTTTTTTATTCTTGGTGCCAAATTTTTCCCTGACCTCCAAATCATTTCCCTGACTTTCCCTGACTTTCCATGACCACTATGAGCTTCCCTGACTTTTCCCTGACTTTCCCTGACTTTCCAGAAAGTGGACACCCTGGAACCTTATAAAAAGAACAACTTAATAGCAAGTTCCATAACTCTATTTGAACTACTTGCTGAGTTAACATTCGCAACGCAGACTCATTCATAAACAAGCCACTTTAAGTTTAAATTTAGTAGACTGTTTCAAATCTGGTACGAGTAGGTATAACTGACCAATTTCCCATATGAAAAACAGAATGCGACTACTGATTTAGGGCCGGTTGCATCAAACCGTCTGTCACCGTTAAATTTTATTGTATGAGAAGTTCCATAGACATCTGCTGCGTGACGATGATGTGTCTGTCAAATGTGGTTGATGCAACTGGCCCTTAATGTCAAATACCCTCGCGTCCAAATATTCTTGCAAATAGCTACTCTTTGTGTCTTTATAGCAAGTGACTAAACCTACACTTGTCTCCAGGTACGAGGTAGACAACGCGCTAGAGCGCACGACGCACCGCAACCACCGGCGGCGGAAGGCGCGGAGCCTGCACGCACACATCCACGTGTCGTCGGTGTGCGGCGCCGCGGCGGGCGCGGGCGAGTTCCTCGTGATGGCGCGCCGCCGGCTCGGCCGCTACTCGCTCGTCTGCGCGCCGAGGGTCGAGGACTGGGAGGACCTTGTGGAGAGGCGGAGTCGAGATGGAAATGCACATTGCTCGTTGCAACATTAGTTCGACTGATGTGAAATACACGAAGTGTGAATAGAGATCATACGAATCTACTATAATGTATGAAACCATACGATCATAAATTGACAAAGAGCAGAATACGACCCTGGTCCGAAGCTAAGGTTTTATCCTTCAGCACTGGAAGCCGTTGATTGAGATCGGCGCATTGGTAGTTGTGGCCCAGTGCAGACAGCAGTGAACGACTTTTGGCTGATATGACGGTGATACGATCAGATGTTCTTTCCCAATTTCCATCTCTTTCTCTTCACAGTTTCCATGAATACATGAAAATGACCTACCGTCGTAAGGACATAATCGTTATTAGATGCAGACCTTTCAATATGATTCCAAAGACCGCCTCAATATTACGATTCAGGTTTGCATAAAGCGATTTTCTTTCCATCTTTAATTTACGGTGAAAATCCACACATAAAAGAAGAACTTTACAAAAGTGGAGCTATTGTAGATAATTATTGCAATAATCAATTGATTCATACCTATATCGATTGATATTGATATATTTTTCTGAAGAACACATTATGAAAATAACTGGTATCTGATATCTTACATGGAAACGCAGTGCCTATAAACTGTTTATTTATAATATAAAAAAAGTTGGTACACCGGCTGCGATATTGCATCGCCACTATGAACTCATAATGTGGCCAAGCAATTCTGCAGCTAGGCGTACATTTAACTTTAAAGAACCTTAAAGTTGCTTGCCATAGAAAATTGCAAATTGTTGCAATTTTGTAAAGTAGGTACATATATCTAAAAGAAATCATATTATTTTCTTTTTGTACATATAATTATACTTTTTAATGATGTGCCGCTACATCTGAAACACCAATATGCATCATTATAGTGATAAAATATCTCATTGCAGAATAGGTATCAAAAGTCAAATCTCTATTGCTGTTTTAGATGTCGCGTTAAATAGGTTTAACATTCAAAATGTGGTCCAGAGTGCCAAATCTGTAAGATCTTCAGAGTAGATGTAAGGTTGATCTCAACTTGTATATATTATCATAGAAACGGACTTGTTTAGATGAACAAATGTGAGATATACTAATTTGAGGAAAACAAATGAATTCAATTATATAACGAAGATTTAGAGCAGAAAAAAATGTGGAGGTGACGTGGTGCGTGAGAGAAAAGTTGCAAAAAACGTTCATTATTTTATGATCCTGAGTGGCCTGAGCAAGGGTTTTATTGTTACAAAACTATTCCATAAGTAGTTGGTAAATAACAATAAGAACTATTTGTATAAAAGTCCTTGCACCATTTATTTAGGGCTTTACTCTCGTCGCCACTACCACACCTCGGACACTGGCGATCAAATATATGAAAGAGGACCGTTCCTAGCACACAGTCTAAGCTCGTGTAGGTGAACGCGTACTATGCTTGTATGAGTGACATATGACAGGTCGACTGTTCGCGTTTTTGACAGGCGGTAACTGTGAGGTAACCGAGAGGGGGTGGGCGGCACTTTCAGAGGGGAGCGGGAGTGGCCATACTGTACGATAGTACTCTTTATTATACTGTGCCACTACGTCTCGCTTACCTACCATACTATAGATTGGAACAGGAATGTAAATAATAAATTCTATCCTCACCTCGCTTCAGTGCTTCCAGCAAATAAACTATATTTTATTCCAGATGTAATTATTTTTGCTAATATATATCACATAACATAGTGTATGAAGTGTGAATACCTATTAATTTTAAATTTGTACAATTCGTAAGTATAGTTTTGATTTGTGATATAGTTTACAACGAATGTATTGAGAAGTGCCTATTGTACATAGAAATTATAAAGAGTTTGATATTATTATGTTTATAAAATAACTATACGTTGTAAAATAAGAGAAAAGCTGTTGAATATAAGATTTTAAAGATTTGCTCGTTTCTATTTATGCCCCATATCCCACAGGTCATCGGTGGAAGTTAAAAACATATTTCATATATTAAATCATTTATTGAAAAATCACAACTGATACCACATAGAAAAACTACTCGGCACGGTTTAACTCTTAACTATATATCACATAAACACTTTAATAATTTCATAGACTATATACATGGAAAATTACTCTTTTTGGTACACAAACACTGCAAAAATAGAAATCACTATGTGATCACAGATAAATAAACAGAAAAACGAAAACATTTTCTTCGTGTAAAGTCAATGCAGCCAAATCCGTTTGCGAGTAATTCTGTAGGTACACGAGCTTGTTCTAAAACAGTGGTTACAAATTGTTATTTTTACCTTGATAAAACAACTATTACAAGCATACGGCAAATAATTTGCTCGTGAAGTCACGGCTTTAACTGCATAGGTAGACTTTATGAAATAAACAGTAACTAATTACAATAAAAGTTATTCAAAAGTGCCCAACAAACACAAATTCGATATTACATAGTTTAATAATTTACAAATAAAATTAAAAACTGGTTCGGAGTACTTTACTATGTTAAATAATTATACAACGGTCACGTAGATGAAATAGTGTACTTTTGAAACAGGTACATGACTTGCAAAATGTGATATGTAGAACGTAGTGTCTTTAGAAATAAATACGTAGATGTTAGCTTACGTAGAATATAAGCTAGTTCTTATGTAGGTATGAAAACGTGAAACATTAAATATTTTATCGAAAAATTCATAAGAACTTGGGTAGATTGTATTTAGTACGTTACAAAGTCATTTCACAAGAATAATTTCATACAAGTAAATTTATTAAATATTTACATAAAAATCGCCCTACTATTGGCCACGGAGCAGCTTTCTAAAGCTTGAGATATAATAAGCAACATATTTTAATTTAGAAACCGAAACATTTAGAATACAAGCCCAAGGACTGATTTTCTTCTCCCTTTGTTTGTTTTTTTTTTTCGTTTGAGTTGCCCTTTGAACGCCATTACAATGATAAGTTTATGATCTCGTAACATTTTGAGAAATGATAAGTCCCTTTGGGTTTTTTTTATATATTTTTTAAAACTACCGACCATAAATTCGCTCTAACACCTTAGCACTCACATGGAGAGGTTAACCCTAACATATTCACGGAAATATAATTGCTTTCGTGAGCTAGTTACCTTCAGCCTTATGGTTACATTCAGAATCTCAACCTTCCCATTTGTTCCACATCCATATAAAAATTAGAATAGACCCCACAGCGGGTATTTTAAAAATTATGTACTCCTCAGACATTTTTTAAATATTATTAAATACAAAAGTTAGTATGCCAAATGCCTAATTTTAGAATAACGTATAATTCTATATATATTTGTGGCATTTAATCATGTCTGATTACAGTGATTACTGAAACTCAACCACAGGCTTTAAAAATAGTACCACACCTATCTAATTGTATATCCTATATGTAATACGGCCTTACACGTGAAATACTGATACTAAACATACGTAATATTTTTAAAACGCAGTGTGGAGTGCTTAGCCCATGAGTTGTGCGAAAGTGTGATGTGTCCATTCGACAAAAATGTAAATGTAATCGGCATCGCATATAAAGTCGCAAACTATTAACATTTGATGAGTTATTTATTAGGTCTTACTTTTTACTTAGGTACTTACATAAACTTTCATTTATACGTAAGTCACTTATATCTGTACCAGATTAAGTTCGTAAAATATGTAGTTTGAATGGTATTTTTATGCATACGTGATGTGAAGTGACTAGATAATCAATTAATCACTTTTTTAATTAACCATCAGAAATTCTTTAAAAAACCAGAGTACCTATTAAATGCTTTCGACTACAACAGTGAAATGCATGAGGCGCAACAGTTTTTACTATAGTACCTACTGACTACAAAAATATGAGGATTCACTATAAAATACCGGAAAAAATAGAGGAAATTTTGACCGTAATAAATGATCGCAATATCTACATTTTTCATATAAGAACATTTATATAATTTCGAGTGCAATCAACGGATTATTGTCAGAATAATTAGTACCGAGGAAGCTCGATGACGGCTAGTCCCGTCCAGTCCAAATAAATATCATAAGATCTCCAGTCATAGGAAAAATACTCTGGAAAAGATTGTGACTACTACTATAACTAGGAGCAGGGTATAAATGCACTCCCCCCGGTATGTTTAATTATTTACATCGATTATTTTTAGACATTTAAGCATAGCCGGTAACTGGCAGGAAATAGCGCAGGTCCGGATAAAGTGGCGTGATCACCTTTGGATCACAGAGCGGCATACGTTAGTCAGTTTTTAGAAATTTTTATACATAGTACGAGTTCATAAGTACAGCGGACGTTTACAATAGCAAATGGCGCCTGAAACTCAGCATGAATCAAATCGCAGCTATAGCAATATAATGTAGAAAGCATATAAAAATACACAGGATGAGTTATTTAGGTCCAGGCATGTCAAAATAAAGCATTCAACATAACTGAGATTGTGCCATCCGCAACTTGGCTAATTACCTCTAAATTGTAGTAATCCGCCCACTCGACCCAGAACAGGATCCCAATCCAAAAAACCGTCCGCTACTATATTGTACACTATAATCTCTATCAAATCAAAGCCTGATGACCAATAGACTGAAATCCCCACCAGCCCCTCTAGCACAACGTGCCTTGTCGCGCGGGAGTCCATACTTGAAGTCGCGCTTGATGTATGGACTCGCGCGCGACAAGGCAAGTTGTGCTAAAGGGTCAGTAATGCCATAGACGAAAAAATTCAAAATTTAACCTTATAAAAATATTGATGACATCATGACTTAGTGGTGTGAAAGACTTTAGAATATAAATTCTGTAATGATACAAATGTTCAGTCAGAGCCAAGCTATGGCAAAAATAATGGCGCCAAAACAGCGCAGTTTACTTGCACCATTTTCATTAAAAGGTCCTAACAACGACATTTAAGTCAGCCCAAAAAGTACGCGTAAAATATTTGTAAGACCTTTACAATTCTAATGCCGTAAATTTAAGAAATCATGAACGTTTCTTGGCATCGCACATTTCCTTTATTCATCCTATGCACGCTTTTGGCACTAAAACTTATCCAGATTTTGCTTTCACTTTTTAACTGCAGTCATAGTTTATATGGGGCGAAGTGCTAGTTGACATGAAATTACAAATGATCATCAGAAATGCACTAGCATAATGCATATTCGAGGCTGTCGCATTCTGAAAGTACTGTCCTTCATATTTGTACAAATAGAAGCTTTATGCACCGAAGCATGACATTGTGCCATGATTTGAGCTAGTCACAAGATTCATCATCTCGGGCGTTATAGGCACTGGTCCCACCGCGAGCTAGTAAGCTATGAGCTATCGGCTACAAAAACGTACAAAAGATAATCACTCCCGTGCAAATAAAAGAGACACGGCGATTTTAATAGCTCACCGCTGGGCGAGTAACTATAAACATCGCCGTGTCTCTTTTATTTGCACGGGAGTGATTATCTTTTTTTCGTTTTTATAGCCGATAGCTCATATCTTACTAGCTCGCGGTGGGACCAGTGCCTTAATGTCGCCGATGATCATACATCTTATTGTTATTGTAAGAGATAATTGTGAGTTTTGTCTAACTACTTACATTATTTATTCACACTTAGGTTTGTTCTGTGAGATGAGCTCACTCTCAAAAACCGGTGTTTTCAATGTTCATGCCGACAACGTTTGTCCATCTATATTGATAGCAGTGTCCTTTGCCATTGGCTGACGTTTGCAAACGTCTCGTCGGGGACATCAACAATTACGCGTAATATCTAGTATATCCACCAGGTCATACACGAGACCAATTTTATGTGGATTCATAACTAGAGTATCAAATACCATATCATCCATGTTGGCCAGCAGTATATTGACTAAAAAATACGATGAATCCGTCACATTGAAGATTACAACGTTCTTTATATTGCACATAATATTCGCTTTATAAGCACTACTACCATTTCCTCTAAGAAATATTACGTTATACATTATATCGACTCAAACACGGTGGAATTGTCATATTGAGAACCATTGTCTTTTATTTTATTAGTTATTACACACAACACTGGAACGTTTATACGCGTTGGCGGCCGGTTTCAAAACCCGCCGAATTGTGAAGTCCGTGTGTTTTGGCGGTAGTTACATTAAATTAATTGGCTTGTTATACTGCTTCAGCAGGGTTAACACATGATGACCGCGAGAGTATGTCGCCGCGAGATAGACTACCCGTCCTTATGTCATTAATACAGTTAGAAGAAGAGGTGTCATCTATCTCGCGGCCACATACTCTCGCGGCCATCATGTGCTAAGCCTACAGGTGCCTGAAGACCAACATATAGAAAGGACCCCCGCGCGGCGGGGCTTCGTCGACATAATGAGACAAAGATTTTCAAGTACCACCGTCTAAAGAGACTCCGCAAACACGGGTGTGGGGGTCATGACATCCACAGCAATGTCCTCCATATTGGGCAGTACTAGAACCTTCTCGAACTCTTTACTGAGTTTGTGCTCGATCCAGTTGGAGATGTGCGCGAAGCGGAGCGTGCGCGCGCCGACGGCTGGCCGCGCTTTTAGGATCAGCTGCGGGTTCGTTCGGAAACTGAAACAATAACAATTGAGATTAAAACCCATAGGTTACACTCAAACTCATATGTCGAAAGACGATAAAGACTACTGACAAAAGTGACGTATGGAAGGGTGATAAAAACAAAACGGAACGAATTTATGTGATGCCCTCCAATGTCCGGCGTCTGCTATTTTTACACGTTTTTTGACGAATGCGATGTATGAAGTTAGAACCGAATTAAATAAAACTATGTGTACTAAATATTCTAGTCTTTTTTTTATTGGAAAAGTTGGAATCCTATGTGGAAATTGAGTAGGGGGTTGCTGGGAGGATCCTCTCCAGCAACCCCAAATTCATTTGGCTTTTACTCCTAAACTAAAGGGGTACAAATTAAATTATTTCAAGTAAGTACAAATTCAGCACCTGTTGTGTACTAAATCCTCGTATAATAAAAAAAAACAAAACGCAAAGTGAGGTTGCTGGAGAGCATCACATACGAATTTAACACATTCACTACCAGTTAAAAAATGGCGCAGTATATCAGAAACAGGTAATTTATAACCGCTCCTAGTATGGCGAGAAACTGCCCAGCGGGTTCTCCGGCATCTGAGCAAAATTCACGAGTGCCAGGTAACAGGCGGGTTCTTGTGTTAAGAACCTGACAGAAGACAAAAGAGACGATCCAAAGATAGCATTAATAAGATAATCGTACTTACCCTAGCCATAATCTGTCGTGAGGCGGCGGTGGCAAGTTCAAAGCTAACCGTCCCTCTAGTCCTTGGATTTCTACTTGTAACTTAATATCCGTATTGGAGAGACCCTCCATTGCTCGCTTCACGTATTTGAAGTCCGTTACCTGCAACCAAATATGTCCTTTAACTCCTTTCCAACAGTGTGAATTATCTAAGAGCTCATGTTTAGTGAAAAAGTAGTCGATAAGTATGTACAGTCGAAATAAACAGGGTCAAAAACGGTTCAGAAAATTTTAGAAACACTTTCATCATAGTACCTACAGCTTTTAGCAAAAGCAAAGGTTGCCAAGAGAAGCACTGAAACTTGAGTAGTTCTATGTGTTCTATCTACTCCGTTTCGGAATACATCCGTGAGTTTATGTAAGTATAAAAAGCTACCTGAAGCCTGAAGGCCATTGGCCCGTTTCTCGAAAGGTACAAGCCTTGTGAGTTTCAACAAGGTACAAGTGAGTTTCCATGACAACCTATACGATTTGACAGTTCGAGCACTTGTAATACAAGGCTTGTACCTTTCAAGAAACGGGTCCCATATGTTTTGTTAACTGCAAATAACAAGGAACGCAAAGTACTTACAGATCTTATATTATTGCAGTATATGTTGTACTAACCTGCTGGAAGTATTTATTAGTGGATATCTTATCGACCATTCTCAGGAACTTCTTTTTGGATGAACCACTCTCTGGCGCCGCCGCAGATGCTCTGAAATAACGAATACGTTACGTTTTTTTTTAATGCTTGAACACGAAATAACGATAGTACGAGATTAGCACGAGAGTTTATTTATTTACCTTTCACCAGAACCCCAAAGGAGGCGGTTTTTTTTTAATTATTCTAAAATAAAAGAAATGATGATGAAATCAGGCGCTTGTCATATCCATACTAATATTATAAATGGTAGTGTGTGTCTGTTTGTTTGTCCATCTTTCACGGCAAAACGGAGCGACGAATTGACATGATTTTATAAGTGAAGATAGTTCAAGGGATGGAGAGTGACATAGGCTACTTTTTGTCTCTTTCTAACGCGAGCGAAGCCGCGGGCAAAAGCTAGTTTACTATAATTTATTGCACCATGAGCACAGTCGTACTTAATTTGACTGTCTATTAGAATTAGGACTCATTCATATAAGCGCTTTTGTAACGCGTGTTAGAATCACGTTTAAATGCATATCGGGTATCCACGCCACAACCTAAATGGTCGCGCACCGTGCGGTTTCAGAGGAATTTCCTCCCGCGAACGCTCCGGCTGTGGAATGAGCTCCCTGCCAAGGTATTCCCGATGAACTACATTACGGGGTTCTTCAAAAAAGGAGTGTACAAGTTTCTAATGGGTCGGCATAGGGTTGCAAATAGAAAAAAAGTTTTTTTTAGAATTATAAAAAAAACATGAAAAAAAACCGAGCACCATGGTTTTTTTTTCTAAATATGTTTTTTTTTCAGATGAACAAATAATTCGACAGTAACGGTTTTTCGTGAGTTGTAACGTGTTTCAATAACAATAACGTACATTTTAATTCGATTAACATTCGGTATACAAACGTTTATTGGGGAATCCCCGATGCTGCGTGCAGCGTGGAGAGGCGGTGGTGTTGCCAACAGTAAATAGTGATAACTACCAACTACAGATTTCGTAAATGTTACTTTTATATGACCAGAAACTAAAGTTACTTGATTAAATTCGTTTAACAGTTAACATTAACCCTTAAATGCATGATTTTTTTCTTTTAACGAGATATTAATATATGTGATAGACAATGGTTTTCTGACTCTGGGAAAAATAATAAAAAAAATATTTAAGATCGATTTTTATACTAAATCAGTGTTGGAAGTTAAATAGGCCAAATCTTATTTATATAAATCGTAATTGGTAAGTTTTATTAAAAAAAATTACTACTATTAAAAAGGTACACTATTTGTGAAACTTTTATGATAAAATGTTTAAACATAAACTAATTACTAACTCCGAAAAAAACAGCCTAAATCACAATAATAAAATCACAATAGTAAAAATCGTCATCGTCCTGTTTTTTGACACTTTTCCGCCATTTCATCTTAATCCTTAAATAATAAATAATAAATAATAAATCATTATATTATTTAATTTATTTAATTGTATATGTAATAATGTAATTTTAGGATAGGTTTTAATACTCATTTATATTTTTTCTTGCTGTGCATACATGTTTTGGACGGCATTCTTATTTTAAACCTGTAACTTGTAGCTGCTATAATAATGTATTGAATGTTGTCTGTTTTGTGTGCCTTATAAATTAAATAAAATAAAAATAAAAAATAAAATATTAAATAATAATAAATAATGAATAATAATTAAGCAATAAATGTGATTTTGGATAGCTACATATCGAGCCACGGGCCATCAAATATATGATGCATATATAAATCACCATGCATTTAAGGGTTAAGTCTAAAAAACCGTAAGTATTAACGGCTTTGCAAATTTTGAGATTTCGTACTTTTGAAAAAAACATACTCTAGAAAAAAACTGTTTTTTTAACGGTTTTTTTTTAAGCCAGAAAAAAAACCGTTTTTTTTTTGCAACCGTAGGTCGGCAACGCGCACGTTGTAATTTGAAGATAGAATGTGCCAGAATACGTACATATCTTGCGTTGGTATCGCCTCGTTGCTGTCCACAGGCTGCACGGGCGGGCTCTCGTCATCGCTGGAGGACTCCGCCGAGTCTTCCACGTCGCTGTCGAATATGGCGGGCTTGCGTTTCTACACAGACAACAATAGGGGTCAGTTGAGACATGAATATATTACAGAACATTTATCTTTAAATGTTTTTTATGTTTTACGTTTTTTTTTAAATAAATAGTTAAATATTGTGGACACCTTACACAGATCAACCTAGCCCCAAACTAAGCAAAGCAAAGCTTGTACCACTACCACTACCACCACCACTTAATCTTTCGGAAGTATAAACATTCTGTAAGTCATCATCATCCTCCTTGCGTTATCCCGGCTATTTGCCACGGCTCATGGGAGCCTGGGGTCCGCTGTGACAACTAATCCCAAGATTTGGCGTAGGCACTAGTTTTACATATGACATATGATACTATATTTGACATAATTAATTATACATAACCTGAATTATAAATATGCAATAGATTAGAAATTTAAATGAAAATAATTTAAATGAAATGAAATGAATATAATAATCAGTAAGAATTATTGACGTTGTAAGAATGCAAGAAATAAAAGGCTTTTTTATTTTTATTTTATTACTAGTTTTACGAAAGCGACTGCCATCTGACCTTCCAACCCAAAGGATAACAAGGCATTGGAATTATGTATTTCATTTAATTTATTGTAAAGTCATGCACATACATTTAAATGCAGGTGTAATTGCAGTAGGTAGGCCAGTTCATGACGCCCTGTGTGGGCATACAACAAGCTTATCTTAATTAATCTAGGCTAAAAATATTAGTCCGGTTTCTTCAGGAATAAACATTCAGTAAGTATAGACTACAAATAAGATAATTTACCCGTAGCTGCTTTTCGGAAAACATGCTGCTTCCCGAAAACATGAGATCGCTCTCCACTATGTGCTCTTCTGTCAGCAATAACTTTTCCTCCAAAGTTAGATCTAAAAAAAAAAAGTTGAGTAAATTTTTTACTTAAAAAACAACGAGGGTAGCATTAAATACACGTATTTTACAAAATACTTCTCAACACAACGTCATATCAAGCACAAACATTCAATTTAAATTTAGTTATAATGACAAGCTCAAATTGGTGTAGGTACATATTGTTTGTATGTTATTTTATTACACTAGTTGTACGACATAGAGCTAGAAAGCCCGGCACCAGTCATACATTTATTTTAAGGGTTTCGTTCTCATGTCCATTTTTTTCGAATGAGCTATTTCAATAAATTAAATTAGATACATATGTACTTGTATTCCTGCGAACGTTAGCTGCTAGACCATCCTTTTGTTGTTCAAAAGTGCTTTTGCCAGTTTACACTGATCGCCGCTTACCTAAAGCTATATTCTACTCAGAATTAGCAGAAGGTAAGCGGAAGCACGGCGGTCAGCATCTTCGTTATAAGGACGTGCTGAAGCGTCACCTGAATGCGTGTGCTATTGATCCTACACGTTGGGAGGAGCTCGCTGCTAACCGGTCATCTTGGCGGTCTACCATCTTTGAATCCGTTAAGTCGTTTGAGGAAAACCGCCTCGCGACGTTAGACTTCCAACGCCAATTACGCAAGGAAAGACCTAAGCCCTCCTACGTGTATACGTACCTACAACACGACCGGTCAATTATACTGCCATAATTGTGACCGAGTCTTTAAAAGTAAATTTGGCCTGGCCAGCCATATAAGAGCTCATATGAGAAAACAACTTTGATTGCTCAGGTCGCCGTCATCGAAATCGATGTGGAGGACTATACACTGATAGACTCGGTTATGCCTTTCCTACTCAGTACTCACTCTTTAATCTGCCGCCGAAGCGTTCTATTAGAGGACCAATCCGGCCAACGTCTGCTAGAGATAGCGCGCTCGTCCCACGTGGCGCCGTCGACGCGTTCTACTGATAACGCTAGAGACAGCTGTCACCACCAGCGGAGACAAGAATGAGGAGACACTCACTCTTCTCCTTGAGCTTCATGAGGTTGATGTTGGTGAGTATGGTGATGGCGGCGCCGCCGTCGTAGCGCAGGTCGGCGTCGAGCCACACGCCGCGCTCGTCCCACGTGGCGCCGCCGACACGCTCCACTAGCGGGCACGCGCCTGCTAGAGACAGCTCCGTCACCACTAGTGGAGACATGAATGAAGGTAACTGAAAGGTGAAAGTTTCAGTTACAGGAGGAATGCTGAATTAATAAAACCTGTATAAAGGTGCACACCGATATGTTTAAGGCACTGCAGGGTTAGCACAGGATTGCCGCGGGAGTATGTCGCCGCGAGATAGACTATCCGTCCTTATGTCATTGATACAGTTAGAAGAAGACATGTGATCTATCTCGCGGCGACATACTCTCGCTGCAATCATGTGCTAGGCCTACTGGTCCCACTAAAAGCGGGTAAATGATGAACTATCGGCGATAGAAATGAACAAAACACAAACACACCCGTGTAAATAAACGAGCGATTTCATTGTCAATGCAAACAAACCATTCTATAAAATATCAATATTCTACAACAATTTTATTATTTTAAAGGTTGAGGATTTTATTTATTTATTTATTTATTTCAAAAATAGTGATACAGCATGACAGTATTAAATACTAAATCACTGCAAAACTAAAAACTAAAAACAAGTACAAAACATTTTTTATACATGATAAACTGTTGAAAGACGTACATCCATCCTCTCGCAGAACCTCAATAATTCATCGCGCACAGCACTCCATCTGCCAGCAAATAAATCGCACTCAGGTGCTGATGCTAAGAGAGCATTCAGGAGGGGCAAAGGGCGAACAAGAGGGGATTTTCTGTGAGACACGGTTCGTGATACTGGGCCTACAAATAAACCACGATCACGAGGCCGGAAATTGACTCTGGTCGGCATAGGGACATAAAGGCGCAGTAATTGCGCTACGAGTTCAGGACAGTCTGATTCACCTCGTAAGACGCCACAGGCTGTAGTGAGATGCTTAAAATTTCGTCTTACCTCTAAGGAGTTGAAGCCTAAACAACCAAGCAAATATTTGGTTGGATATAAAAAGGGGTAATACCCAAACTCTTTTTTATATAAGAACCGGAGGAACACTTTCTGTATTCTCTCCAGGAGCAGGATGTAGGATGCCTCATAAGGATTCCAAACAGAGGAAGCTGCTTCAAGCTTACTACGGACTAATGAAGTATATAAAAGCTTTACAGTATTCGAGTCTTGAAAATCCCTCGCGTTCCTAATAATGAACCCTAGCCTCTTGTAGCAGTCACGAGCTAATGTTATCATATGCTCGTGGAAGTTTAGATGCGAATCGAGAATGACGCCCAGATCGCAAATAGTGTCAACCCGGGGTAATGGCTCCGATCCCAGGTAATATTCATAATATGATATGAATTGATCAGATAACACATGGATTTAGCCAGTATCTGATGAGTTAGAATGGAAATTAAAGACATTTTGAATACAAGGTTACGACGAACTATAACTCGCTCGCGCTATCATCGTGTCTCTTTTATTTATACGGGAGGGACTATCTTTTGTTCGTTTCTATAGCCGATCGCTCATCGTTTACTCGTTTTTGGTGGGACCAGTGCCTAACGCGTATTATTTTGTATTCAAGTCACCTTGAGCGTGTTGAGTTTCCTCTGTATCCTATTCTGTACGCGCATCATGATGTGTGGGTCTCTCATGACGTCATCCATGACTCGGGCTAACACCGTGTTCACCCACAACTCCTCGGAAGTAGGCTTGTGTAGGACATGTACTAATAGTACAAAAGACACGATTCCCTGCACTGTACTAGACCGAACTACTCCCAAATGATTCTGCTCTCTAGTACATTTAGTACACTCACACACGCGCAACAGAATGGGAGCGACAGGAGCGAAGAGCCGAGGAGTGACAATGACAGCAAAGCGATCCGTGTGATCCGCCCGCAATCGAACTAAAACCGACTGACTCGGACCGAGAGCGCGCGAAAACGGCCGATCAGCTCTCGGCTAGTACGAGCGAGCGTTACTGTACGCCATATGCAATTTGTCTCTCACTCTCTCGGTGTAGTACTGTACTAAATGTCCGAAAAGAACGAACTAGTACACTTCGGAGATCGTACTAGTTGGGAGCGATCTTTTCAGTGAACGAGCAGGCACAACTCTACTCGGAAGCACCCTGATAGACTGTAATACAGACACAAAGTCGATAATACCTCACCTTGAGCGTGTTGAGTTTCCTCTGTATCCTATTCTGTACGCGCATCATGATGTGTGGGTCTCTCATGACGTCATCCATGACTCGGGCTAACACCGTGTTCACCCACAACTCCTCGGAAGTAGGCTTGTGTAGGACATGTACTAATAGTACAAAAGACACGATTCCCTGCACTGTACTAGACCGAACTACTCCCAAATGATTCTGCTCTCTAGTACATTTAATACACTCACACACGCGCAACAGAATGGGAGCGACAGGAGCGAAGAGCCGAGGAGTGACAATGACAGCAAAGCGATCCGTGTGATCCGACCGCAACCGAACTAAAACCGACTGACTCGGACCGAGAGCGCGCGGAAACGGCCGATCAGCTCTCGGCTAGTACGAGCGAGCCTTACTGTACGCCATATGCAATTTGTCTCTCGCTCTCTCGGTGTACTAATGTACTAGATTTCCTAAAAGAACGAACTAGTACACTTCGGAGATCGTACTAGTTGGGAGCGACCTTTTCAGTGAACGAGCAGGCACAACTCTACTCGGAAGCACCCTGATAGACTGTAATACAGACAAAAAGTCGATAATACCTCACCTTGAGCGTGTTGAGTTTCCTCTGTATCCTATTCTGCACGCGCATCATGATGTGTGGGTCTCTCATGACGTCATACATGACTCTGGCTAACACCGTGTTCACCCACGACACTTCGGCGGGGAGCTGCCGGCAGTCGCACGAGGGTGTATCTGATTTAGGCTGCAAGGGAACATTAACACTTTGAAATCATGAAATAAAACTATGTAAACAGATTATATCGCGTATAATGAATTTTCAATTCATCCCGACGTTTCGAACAGGTCAACGGGTGACTATGAAATCCGTAATAAGGTTCGGGACAAGTCGCTAATAGGGATAAAATAAACATGAGATAACCGTGTATGAAATATGTCTCACGAATGTTCAACTTCTATAACAATGACTTGTATTGTATCATGTCGTGAAGAAGACGCACGTCTAAAGACTCGTAGAGCGATTACATATTGAATCGAAAATTTGAAATTTAAATCCAGGATAAAGGCAGAATTCTTCTACATCGTTGGCATGTACAATAAAGTCAATAAACTAGAATACATCTGTCACTAGTTAATAATACATCTTACTTTCCCTGTTGGTGCGAGTCTTGGTATCCAATACCAATTACATCTACGAGTACATTATCTTCTCTATTCTAGTATGAACTTTTAAGAAGTGGTAAACCTAAGAACTACTTATGAACTTTCCATTACAGTACATTATAATTCGATCAGAAATGTAAGCTATCTGATAAAATTAGATTCATCCTAACCGATTTCGCCTCTATACTAAATAAATGTAAATGACTAAGGTAAAAACAAAACTTGAGATAGGATGGACAAAGGAACTAACATCGTTTTTCCGTTTCTTCTTGGCTTTGCCCTTAGTCTCTATCGGCGTGGGATCGAGGTCGCAGGTGACTCCCGCGTCGACCGTTTGCTTTATGTTTTCTTCGTGCGTCTGTCAGGGATTGAATAGGACGTTTATCTACATTTATCATTATGAACATTAGTGTGTCTTTCCTCATGGAACAATGGTGTTCCCGACCTTCAGACTTTCGATAAGCGAAACCAACCAAGACTGTAGTGGCCCTTTTATGACACATTAGTGTAATATTGTAAGGGGTACGTCGAGCGGATGCTGCATTTGCCCGTGTCATGGGACAAACGCAGAGACCAGCGGGCGTAGCACACTAGTTGGATAAACTTTTTCGCATCGGTTCATCCCTATCGCACTTACAAATAGTGCGAAAGAGACGGCCTGACGTTTTACCGTTTATCACGTGACCATGCTTGTCTGCCAGGGTGTAAGAGAAATGACTGTGGCAATATAAAAATCCTCCCGCTTAATGAAGCATAATAAAATTTCCACTACTTCGTTTTCTAGAACGGGATAGACGGAATAAAAGGAGGGAGGTATTTTACACATTACGATATGCTGAAGAGGAATTAAATATTTTTTGTGTACACTTACTTGCATTATTTTTATTAGATAAGGCCAGAAGGTTTTCTCATACGAGCTCCAATCCGAGACGACTGTCAGGCCTTCCAACGGTACCGGATTAGCTTTAGTCTGAAAAACATCGCTGGCAACATTTAACAAGCTGGCAATGCAAAGGTACTTGGCACTTTCTTTCTAAAACGAAAGTATTAAAATTCTTGAACAGGCCTCTGTTGGTATATTTGCCCCCAACCAGACGACTGAATAAGGGCCCATTTAGACGGTACGAGAACTCGCATACGAGTTTTATTACATTGCGGTATTTGATGGCTGTGCAAAGTTGTATGTAACCTCAACAGCCCGCAATGTAACTAAAATCGCATGCGAGTTCGCACGCCGTCTAAATCGGGCCTAACGCGGGGAATAACGCGAGCTCAAGGGTTTTATTGTCACCCTTGAGCTCGCGTTATTCCCATCGCCTTTCACGGAGCGAGCCGAGACCTATATCAGGGGCGGCTCACTCCGCGATTCTATCGCCGCGCTACAGTACATGCCAGTGCGAGTTCGCGGTCTATTCAGTGGTGACGACCTTCGCGCGGCGCAATAGAATTCAATGTCGGCTGCTCGCGTGCGGTCCGTTTGTTAATGTAGGTAAGAATTTAGAATAGCGGCATTTTGTGAACATCAAAGGAGTGAGCCTTCTGTACTTATACTATTATACATTGTGCCTATATCGACATTCCTTTATGTGGGTTTACTACCTATACTTGCACTATAGCAAGCGCGGATCCACAGCTTCGTGCCCAGGGGGGGGGGTCACGTGGTAAAGGCCCGGGGCCCCAGGGGGGGGGGGTCACGTGGTCTATTTGTATGGCCAACTTAGGCTCCAGGGGAGGGTCATGACCCCTATGACCCCCCCTCCCTCCCCCCCTGGATCCGCGCATGCACTATAGGTCTCAGCTCGCTCCGTGAAAGACAATGGGAAACTTATAAGGAGGGCTTTTATTGTCTCGGTCGTCAGTTTGATTGGGGGCAAGTATAACCGTGTCTATCTGTCATCTCATCTATTAGGTGGTTACCAGTGGTGGAGCGTCGATACAACTCGATTCCCAACGGGTTCCCTAAAATTCTCTAGTATCTGTAGAAGTCCATACAAAACATATTCATAAAACCCCTCCGGCTTTACCAACGAAAATTTTCACGCCCCGCCACTGGTGGTTACTTACATTGGGCTTCGGGAAGGAGACAGTGTCCTTATCAGACACTTTGTAGACGGCCATCTCGATGCCTTCCTTGGTGTCTGTCGCGAGATCGCTCGAACTCTTGTCTTCGGCCACTGAAGATTCGACCGACGGAGTTGCCTCCGATATAGCTTGGTGTATCCGACGGAACCTGGGACAAGAAAATTACAGTGTCTTAAGGCATAATAAAGGTTATTAATACTCATAATTATCAATTAAATGTCACACTCATACAGCTTTCTATTACAGAGAGGTGCTTCAAGTACAATATCTACTCGTACCCTCAAATCAATTTTATTTGGGAATTGGACTTTATGGGCCTTATATCACCAAGAATTTAGGATTGGTATAGCAGTAGCTGGGTGGTGTAATGGTAAGGAGTACTTCAGTTTATATGTAAAAGGGAGCACTCACCACTCAAGTTTGTCCCGGCCCGTCCGCGCGAACAGGAAAAGTCGTGAGTGCTTGTCCTTGGAGTGTTTCACGTGCAAACTCCACTCGCCTTCTGCAGCGCCCTCTACAGTCTCCGGCTCCTAAACCGAGGCAATAGTTTAAGACGCCACAGGAGCGAAAATGCTAAAATGGAGGAGCCCCCCTTTCAATTTGGGAATTTTAGTTAAATATACTAGTGTTATTGTTATTAACTAGATTTATCGTAAAAAAATTGGCCATTAAAAACAACTCAGTTAAAAGATTTTAACTCCTGATTAGCAGAAACGTCTGCAATCGATGCCACTAGGCTTAGAATAAATTAAAAGATATCGCGAAAAAAATCTTTAAAATCGAGGTTCCGCTCTCGACTGTTTCCTCCTTCAAAACTTAATCAATCGGAACGAATTTGAGAGTCTAAATAACAATGAAATGATCTGTGTCAGACCCTTTAGTTTTTTTTGGTTAATTGTTACCAATCTTGAGTATCACACCTTTTTTTGCGCCATAATGAAAAAGGCCGTTTTTGGAAATTTTTGACGTCTAGCATCTTTAAAAATAAGAATATGAAAAAAATCAAAACGGTCCGACACAGATAAAAATAATAATAATCTGTGTTGAAAAAATCAGTGCTCTATCTTCAAAAACCAGCGAGGATATAGTCGAGAGCGTTTGTATGGAAAATTGACCCCTCCTGTATCGTCTTAATGATCATACAAGTGTGGTAGTTTGGACATATTGGATACCATCAACTGCTGGTAATATAGCTAGTAACTCTGTACTTAGGTAGATGAGAGAAAATAATAATGTGAATGAGAAATCCTTAACAATGGATAGTCCTCTTAACCGCATATTTCTAGAAGTGATAACTGATGTGTAAGATTCCGTAACTGCGAAAGGTTCCAAAAGGGAAATGACACTTTTCCAATAACTTCTCGTAGTTTTTTGGATAAATTTCACACTTTGCTTTCACACATCTACGCCCTTTAATTTACCGTGATTACTTTTGATTTAGAGCTCCCGATATTTCATCATGGTCACAGGTAATTGAAGATAGCTAGAGGATATTAAAATATATTCTTGTCAGTATAAGTCTAGTCAAACAAACTGAACATTAATCTGTTTTGCGAGTAAGTTACTTCAGCAATTCCCGTCAACTTTGTACAATGCCACGTCAGCAAATTTTAATTGATCCTATTTTGTTACCAACATTTAGTAATATAATTCGACTTTCGTAAGATATATACAGGATAATTGTTAAAATTAAGAAAATATAGATACTAGAGAACCTTAATGACGAAATAAAACTTAATAAAATCTCAATTCATCAACAAAATCTTGGTAAAAAAATAGGAATTAATAAAAACAAATTTAACTTTTCCCTTAATTTTTGTACAAAGTTGACGGGAATTGCTGACTTACGGTTTCGTCCAAATACTCCTTGAGTCTGGTAATCTCAACGTCCAGGTCATCTTCAAGGGAAATATCCTCTGTTAGGGCACACTGGTCAGTTCCCCCACGTTAAGTTCTTCTTGTAAAGTCTTCTCTGTTTGGCTGTCGGGTTCGATGGCGGTGGACACACTGTCGGGTTCTAAGTTACTTACAGTTTCGTCCAGAAACTCCTTGAGCCTGGTAATCTCATCATCAAGGTCCTCGTCCAGAGCCTCGTCCTTGCCGTTGGCGGGCGCACTGGTCACCTCATCCTCGTTCAGTTCTTCTTGTAAAGTCTTCTCTGTTTGGCTGTCGGGCTCTGTGGCAGTGGACACGCTATCCGGTTTTTTATCTGTGGCAAAAACGAGCCAATAAGACAGTAGTTCCACCATTTAATTTAAAGGTTACGTTTATCGACAACTATAGGATTAAATCAAATACCCGGAATCTTATAGAATGCCTGACATGAATGCCCAGCAGCCGTCGGAACTAATTATAAGGTTTAATACGTTTTCTATGGAAAAGGCGACTAAATGAGTGTAGCATATGTAGGAATCATGACGCCTTCTCGCGCGTCTTGGTAGTTTTTGTATAACATTTATTTCGACAATGCACAAATGTGTCGCTGAACTTCAAAAGTGGGTTAATCCATTCTGCTATAAGGTTGATTATATAAAAAATATAATATGATCTTAAAGATAATCAAATCAACCTTATAGCAAAATGGATTTACCCACTTTTGAAGTTAAGCTACACAAATAGATATCTTCTAGCTACAGTAGCGCGCGCCATTAATTTAAAATCTATTTAGTAGAAGAGTCTAGTTAATTTTTGATGTGCGATAAACCGCCACAAAAGATTTTAAAAATGGCATCAGAAAATCTGTAGCAAAGAAACTTAGATAACCATTGGGCTGGCTAGGGACCTGATTTAAAATAAAAAAAATCAAATATACGTGGTGTGTATACGTGGTGTGTACAGGTACACCATGTGATGATACCTCTGTGCATCTTTCTGACGATCCGATGACGCAGTCCTTCTCTCCCGGCCGTATCTACTTCTTGTGAAAGGCTGAAATGCAATTTTAACTGTTAAAAACAATAACATAGTTAACAAAATGTATAAAATTTTTAGTTGCTATGTTTATGGAGTTGAGAGGTTTTTTTTTAAAGAAAAATTCGTAAGTTTTGGCAATTATGTCCATTTCGGCATAAATGTCGGTTTGGTCTCATTTAAACTTGCATAGGTAAATCCATCCAGGATTCTGCGATTTAGGTATTAAGAAACGGCACCATATTAGCGTAAATATTTCCCAAAACGGTGGAAGGGACTCAATTACACTTTATACATGTACAAAACTTACCTTTTTTCTTTCTTTCTCCATACAAATCTCTTTTTCTTTTCCGGGCTAGTGGTAGTTTCGGTGGTCTCTGATTCTTGTTCTTTCTTTTTACTCTCTGACACATCGCCAGGTTTTTTCTCGGGTAAATTTTCTTTCTCAAGTACTTGTATTGTCTCATTTTCATTCAGTGCGATACATATAGGGTACTTTTTGCTCCATTGTCTGAAATTAAATCAAACAATTATTGGTGTTTATTTATATCTTCATTAGTCTGATAGTCATTATTTATTTTTTCGGACCCCAGGCTCCCATGAGCCATGGCATGGTAATGCAACGAAAAAGAGTCATAATTAATTTAAATACATATGTATTGATGTCATCTTGAGGACTGTCAAATCATGTTTCTAGTGAGTTTTGGGCAACTTCAATGGAAAAGATAAATTAGTAGTATAGGTATTTGCCCTAGCATATTATATGTAATGTAATGAAACTATGGTCACGAATTAGTTGTTACACTTTAACAGGATATAGTGCGAGCAGTTAATAATTTTAGGAACAATATATCAGTAAATATGAACATCATTTATTTTTAACAAGCAGAAACGTCTGCTAACGATTCTAAACATTTTTATATTAAAGGAAAAAATGGAAAAATTTACGCTTCCGGCGGGACTTGAACCCGCATCATTTGCAATCCGTGCAAGGCTGTTAACCAATTAAGCTACGGAAGCCACGCCGGACATCGCAAATCTTTCCATGCCTTTCCTTATGTACACACGTCTTGGGGTGACGTCTAGCGCCATCTACCGACAGACTATTACATCTTGTAACGGCACTGGAGTCTCAAGTTATATTGAGAATTCACCAGTAACAATGTGCTAACCCATACTAAATTTATTTTTAACAAGCAGAAACGTCTGCTAACGATTCTAAACATTTTTATATTAAAGGAAAAAATGGAAAAATTTACGCTTCCGGCGGGACTTGAACCCGCATCATTTGCAATCCGTGCAAGGCTGTTAACCAATTAAGCTACGGAAGCCACGCCGGACATCGCAAATCTTTCCATGCCTTTCCTTATGTACACACGTCTTGGGGTGACGTCTAATTAATTGGTATTCGTAGCTTAATTGGTTAAGAGCCTTGCACGGATTGCATTCCATTTTTTCCTTTAATATAAAAATGTTATGAACATCATATTTTTTATATTATGCAGCTTCCTGTCCCGAAGTGGTCGAATTACAATAAGGTAAATAAACCTAAAATAACTATAGTAATACCTACCTAATACCTAAAATATATAAACCTAAAATAAATATCGTAACCGGATAAATTAATTGAAAGTGAAATTGAAGGCATGTTTACAAAAACAACATAACTACACTAGACATGAATTTACAGGAAACGAAAAAAACTAAATGTCTTCTTATATATTAGCTATTGGACATAAACGTTGTATACGTTATTTAAGTAAGTGGCCATTAGTTCCGAAACACACGATTACACATCTCAAAGACAATTATTTTTAGAAAAAATATGAAAAATAAGTTCGTCAGTTATGCTGTTTTTGTAAAATTTTGTTAGTTATGTTCTTTTTGTTAGAAAATAAAACAAGTTTCTATAGAAATTATGTTTTGTATTCTATCATTTATCTTACTAAACTAGTGGATCTACTTTAATCTTCACATCCGCTGCTGTTGTCATCGTTATCTACCTCCAGAGACGACGATTCTTGACACGTATTATACAAAATTGATTGGTAATTGATGGCTCGATGGTTTGACCAAAAACTGCATCAATTTTCTCAAGTCGCCTACTTTGTGAGGATTAAGGGGAAGTGAAGACTCATAAGCACGTTTTAAATTGATGTTCTTGGGCATTTTCTTAATTTTTAAAAATTTTAGCAATATTCTTTAGGGTAAGACTTTTCAACGATTCTGGGGATGAAATGTTATTTCCACTCATTTTTAAGATGTGAAAGAAACTTCTGGATAGGTTATTACGTACATCAAACGCGATAGTTTTGTTTCCATTTTTTTACAATCGTACACTTATTTGCCAGTTACATAACCTAAAACGTTACGTAAACTAAAAAGAGTTCACAGTTATGTTCTTTTTGTAAAAAACAATGTAGATATGTAGTTTTTGCAAAATGGGTATATTTTTGGGGACTGAGTGTGGACAATTGGGGTCATTTTTGGACACTATCTTTTGCTCTACGTATAGATCCTGCTTAGACGAATGCTATGATACCAAAAACTCAAATCCGCAAAAAATGTTAGTTATGTTGTTTTTGTAAACATGCCTTCAATTCCAAACATCGTTACACACTTTACCGTACACATATATGTAGTAAATTAGTTGGTCATTCCAAATTAAAGTTAAAATATTTCGTGTAGTGTTACGGAAGAGGTTATTAACCCAATTGACGGTCCAGTGGTGCGTAGCACAATATAGATACAGTGACAGTATCTCTAAATGTTAACGTTAAAGAATTCACAGTTGATTTTCAAATATCGGGCGTAACAACTAGAATCGGACCAAGCTAAGTTCTCCATGGCATTTGCAATGAAAAAGTATGCCAATGGTATCAAATTTCTATAATACAATAAATTTCTATAAATTTCTACATGTCAAATTTCTATAATATGTCAGGATATTCTCCCACTTTGACAGCGAGGGACTGCAAGGTTAGTTTAGATAAACTCTACGTCCGGTTTAAATTATGTTAATATATAATGTAACGGCAAAGTCATTAAAAATTAGCCGCAGTGTATAGATGTTTATAGGTCGCAATACAATTACAGATATTTTTGAGCTTCATGATGGGCACTCCATGCGTCATGCATCTATCTGAAGATTCTGAAGGCATTAAGTCCGCCATTTGTACCTTATTTTGTTGTGCAATAAAGATTAACCCCCTTATTCATAATAGTACATTACGATACAAGTGCGTAAAAAAGGAAGTTCGAAACGAGCGGCGATAAATTAAAACACGACCGAAGGGAGTGTTTTAAATCGACACGAGTTACGAATTTCCTTTTCGCACGTGTATCGTACGACGTTTTTCAGTACAGATGACCCTCCGAAGTTTCGACCTGTCATATAATGAACCACTTCTCGCACTAGTGCGTATAAAAAACACCATCTGTACTGAAAACGTATTTTAAAGTTATCAAGCCGATAAAGTTCGTTTGTCCCTTTCCGACGTATTAGTGTGATAGAAAAGGACAAACGAACTTTGTCGGCTTGATAACTTTAGAGTATACGTTTATGAATAAGGGGGTTAATAAATAAATTTTAGCGCACGATTTTTTCGAATATTGTATTTTTTCTTTGCATACGACTATGTTAGAAGATAGACTACTTATATGATTCTGTTTACTGTGCCCCAATTGCCGGTCGAGCGAGGCGAGCGAAGGTTAGCTTGGCTAACTATTCGGACAATGAAACACCGACGGGCTTATCGCGAGATTTAGTGCTTTGTTTAATGACCTTACGAGGCTAGTTTGTATTGATTTTATGTTCGAAATAAGGGTAATAAAGGAAAATAGTATTAGTAGACTGGTTTACTATACGAGTATGTACAGAAATTATAAATGAATTCATTGATAAATTCGTCATGCACTTTAGCAGCTGATAGTACATGTAACGAAATAATAGTGGATTCAAAACCATGAAAATACATCCCTATATGAAACGAATAGAGTCTTCTAACACCAAGTGCGATGCCCTCAATGCGATGGACAGACCAAGTGAGGGCTCTCACCGGGTCACCCTTAAATCTGTGAGCGCGGAACGCTATTACAAATAGAGCAATATGGCGGGAAACTATTGAAAAGACAGCACAACGACCCCAATGACCACGACTACTCTGACAAGAGTATACGATTAAGAAGAAGAACACCAAATGGTGATTTGTTAGCTACCACAAACAATCTTGATCGAAAGCAGGACATTCAGGCAGGCAAGCACTTACAAATAGCGCGATAGGGACGGCCTGATGTTTTATCATTTATCGCGCGACCATGCTTGCCTGCCAGGTCAGGATTATTCAGAAGATCAGGAACAGTAAATGATATCTGTCTAATATGATAAATAAATAAATAAATGATAAATGATATTTATTTTGCACGATTTTAGATACGAGGTTAATATGAAGATGAAGACTTTATTTACGCGTTTAATATAATTCTAAATCACGGTCCCTTTTCCACATTTTAAACATAAATGTCATATTTAATTATTGAATTAGGTATTCAGTATTTTAGTTGACAAAAAATAACGTTACAACTCTTTCATTTACAAGGTAAGGCGTCCTTTAAACAAACTGGAACTTATTGATAAGATAACACGACAACTTGCTTTTATCAAAATAAGTGCATACTATTATTAGCTCATTACGTTGTATACTACACAATTAAGCAATTAAATAAATCATTACATTCAAAAATGCATTGTTAACAATAACTTGTATTGATGTTTTTCACTTTTGTTATACATTGATGCACTTTCTGTGGGTAGTCGTAGTCTTCCCCTAGGTGCAGCCAGGGTTCAGCATCAACTGGACTTCGGGTACTGCTCACTCGAGTACTCATCAAGACAAGTCCGATGACGAAAACAGCGTTTGCCTGTGTTACACTAAACCCGAGTTCCCCTAGGTGCAGCCAGGGTTCAGCATCAGCTGGACTTCGGGTACTGCTCACTCGAGTACTCATCAAGACAAGTCCGATGACGAAACCAGCGTTTGCCTGTGTTACACTAAACCCGAGTTCCCCTAGGTGCAGCCAGGGTTCAGCATCAGCTAGACTTCGGGTACTCATCAAGACAAGTCCGATAAAAAAAACCGGCCAAGAGCGTGTCGGGCCACGCTCAGTGTAGGGTTCCGAAGTTTTCCATATTTTTCTCAAAAACTACTAAACCTATCAAGTTCAAAACAATTTTCCCAGAAAGTCATTATAAAGTTCTACTTTTGTGGTTTTTTTCATATTTTTTAAACTTGTGGTTCAAAAGTTAGGGGGGGGGGGACGCACTTTGTTTTCCTTTAGGAGCGATTATTTCCGAAAATATTAATATTATCAAAAAGCAATCTTAGTAAACCCTTTATTCATTCTTAAATACCTATCCAACAATATATCACACGTTGGGGTTGGAATGAAAAATATTATCAGCCCCCACTTTACATGTAGGGGGGGTACCCTAATAAAACATTTTTTTCCATGTTTTATTTTTGCACTCTGTTGGCGTGATTGTATATACATATTGGGACCAAATTTCAGCTTTCTAGTGCTAACGGTTACTGAAATTATCCGCGGACGGACGGACGGACGGACAGACAGACATGGCGAAACTATAAGGGTTCCTAGTTGACTACGGAACCCTAAAAAGCAGCGTTTGCCTGTGTTACACCTGAGCAAAGCAGGAGCCTATCATAACTATAAGTATTTGGTATTGAAAATTGAACCTTATTTTATCTACAGCCGTTTCCATCAAACATCAAACATCGCTGTAGGTAACGATCGTATGTTATTTCGTTCGGAGTAATGTGTGCTTTATGAGCGAGGTACAGGATTTAAACTCGCACGATGTGCTATAAGGGAAAGCAAATAAAACCCAATATAAGGCTTACCCTTATGGCGTTAGGCTGAGCCGATGATAAGGGTTTTGAAAGGGTATTGGGCTATTTTAGGTAAGCGCTTTCGTTAGGGCTTTAAAAGCAAAATGAAAGGGTATCGCGTCAAAAGAGTAGGGTAAGTTAAGCCTAACGAAATACCCATACAAAACCCCGTATAAGGGATAGCGGGCCGGTCCCTGGTTGCCACCGGTCTCATCTCATGCCTGTATCATCAGGTACGCAGGTAGACATTTCGTCCCCACCCGAACTATCAGAATCAGATAAAAAAACACATTTTCTCATTCCTACGACGTATATTGTGAACATACAACAGGCAAGACGTGACGGAGACTATGTTTGTTTTTATTTTTTTAAAGAGGTACTGTGATGAAAATTCCTTGAAACTTACGTTAAACGCTCGCTTGAGACAGTGCTTCTGTCTAACATTTCCAAACACAGATGCCATGTCACTCGATTCTTCGCCTTTTACGTGTAGATAACCAACGTTGCAAAACCAGGATACAAAAAATGAGAAAACAAATAAAACTGATAACTTTTTCCATACCTTTTACTGACAAGTCCATTCGGCAGCAGGAATACTTTGGCGCCGGTTAAATTATACAATCTATGCTGGTAGAAAACAACTTTGTCTATTTTCTCGTCCCATAGCGCTCTTTTAGCTATTTTTGTTTTAGTGTACGATATCCTTAAATTGCAACCTAAAACAATAAAAATAGAAGGTGAGTCACTGAAGATAACGCTAATTAGTTTTCACTTAAGGTATGAATCATATTCATGTGTGTGTGTAAAGATAAAGATTGCCGAGGCGACCAAAGGTTAGAAAAGTCGTCTCGTAAATGACGTCCTAATTGTACTTATGTATTAGGTACAGTCAACCAATTAGAATCCTAGGCCACTCTAGAACCCTGTCGTATTGTCACCGTGCTTTACTTGCTATAAAAGTCAGTTTGACTTTTACTGTGAAAGGGTTCTACAGTGGCCTATATTCAGATTGATTGACTGTATCTCTACTACAACTTTAGTATGTACCGAATAGTAGATGATCAAATATATTTGAACATGTACTATGGCGCCTTGACAATAAACGTGTCCAGATCATTTCCTCCTCGCGAGCTCCCAAATAGTAGACGGGGACTGTATACAGTGCTACTAAAGAAAGAACTTTAACACATATAAAGTTTATCGAATGCATGGCCGAGAATAATAAGCAAGTTAGGCATAATACTTACCTTCTAATTTAATAAATGCGGTTGTTGTTTTGTTGATGTGATACGTGTAAGCATCATATTCGTGAAACCTATAATGGTTTATCCACCCCTGAAAATACAACACGGTTTAAAAAACAAAAACTTGCAAGTACGAACTAATAGGAATATTTGTGGTATTTTCAAGAAATAGGGACATTAGATGATAAGTTGCTGACATCTGATAAAATATCGCATGAAAAATTCCTTTTTCTAGAAAGACACATTAAACTGATACGTACCTCATGTTTCTTAATTGGCCTATGCTCCTTAACATTAGGAATATTGTACGTGTACGGTACAACACTGCGGCGCCTAAACTGAAAGAAGCTGGTTCTAGGTTCCTTGTCCGTACTAAAATAATTGGCTAAAAACCATTGCTTCAAGTTGCTTGCAAATGTAAACATCCATACACCCAGTAGGAATCCATTCCACGCGTGGGAGTTGGGGAATAGGAAGTAGTTGACAATTAGTAAAAAAGTGAGGATGTACATTGTGAAATTAAAGAAGTAGTTCCTAGGAGTTTCTGTTGTTATATTGGGTTTGCTGGGTGGGGATCCTATGTGTGTGGGTGTGCGTGGCCTCTGCACGGTGCAGGGCAGGATGTTCAGGACGGGAGGGGGTTTGTCCCCTGAGTCTTTGTACAGGTTGGCGTCTCCGAGAGCATCAATATTGGTGTCCTCCAACGCTTCGACACCAGACTCGACTTCTAACATACTGCTGTCGTCTAGCAAATCTCCTGTCCCGTTTTCTGATTCACTGGCTAAAAATAATATTGAATTATTATTAAGGATAAAGTATACAAATTCTATATCAGTACGCGACAGGAAAGGTTTTTATTAAAATTTATTCACGAAAATATTTTCCCTTTTGTCAGATCCCGTTGAATATAAATTTATTTATGTTATATCTTAATAAAAGTCCATTGTGGTTTCGTTAAAAATACAAAAAATATTTATTTAAATAAGATTTTGTGGACCATTGGCTTATATAAAAAATTATAAGAAGTATGTGGGTGAATCAACTTTTTGCCAAATATTTCTCCTAAAAATAACAGCCATTTCAGTTCACGATATATGATAAAATATTCAAGGCCCCAACTGTTAAACCTAATAAAGAAAAAATTGTAATGTAAGTATTATATTATATTAGAATCCCGATTTCTTAGTCCCTTATCCCAGAGACACTCAAATCTGTCGCTCAAAAAGTTGATTCACCCATCTTTAGGAACATTTTATTAAATCTATGATTAAGGAAGGAGCAGGACTTACCTAAATTCTTATGTGTATCATCACTGGATTCGGAATTATTCTTTTCTAAAGGAAGACTAGACTCACGGTCGGTAGGCTTGGCCGTGACCGGTTGCGTGATTTCAGACAGATTCTGAATACTACTGTGAAGAGATGATACCTGATGGAAACATATGGGGACTTATAAACAGATAAATCTTTTATATTTGATGTCTTGTATATTTTTTCTGCTGGTACTATTGTAAGTTTACTTACTTAGTTACTTACATAACCTGCAAATAATTACCTACACAAGAAGAGATAGTTTAGTGGATTTTCAGTGCAAAATAGGGATATCTAAATAAATAGATTATTCACCGCGATCTGTTTTTACGTCAGTTTAATAATCGGATTCGTACAGTCACGCTCCGTGATTGTTGAGCCTTTTAGGGTTCTAGCTAAATTTGACATTCATATTAGTATTGAATAACTAATTTAGCAAGGGCCCTAAACAATTCTTAGTACTATTTAGAAGTTACATACTATGTGTTAACTAAAATAAGTGAAGTGGGGAAAATTATTCATTATTTGAGTAACCTAAAGCCATTATTGGCATGTTCAACTTTCAATATTGAATGTTACCTTAAACTTACATTAAGTTAATTTATTACAGTATAGTAGTTAATTTACTTTATTCATAATATGAACATTAGATGATAGCCCTAAGTATAAAATCATTATTGTGAGTAATATTACGAGGAAAACCCCAACAGCTACATCTTCACTGGATCACAAGACTTCTTAGGTTACAAGTGGTTATCTCAAGAACATGTAATAATGCAAAGTTTCACATTTCTTGTCAGTCGGTAATTAAACATTAAATAAATGTCATATACAAAGAAAAAGTGACCAAAGCCTCCAGTGCTCCGAGCTGGAATCGAACCAGCGTACTCCGCTTACCGGGCGAATGCCAGAACCACTCGGCTATCGGTCCACGAAAGCAAGGGTCGAAATTTCTAAGTATATGACATTTCCGAAGGCTCGTGGCACCCTCTGGCCATCCCTGAGGTAGAACAGTATGGTTCAACCTCCTAGCCGAATCAACTCAGGTGATTACAAGCTAGCGAAGAGAGATGGCGCTGCCATTAACACTCTAAGAACAAATTAAATTACTTTCATAGAAAATATTTTAACTTGTTATTTTAAGTAGTAACACTACTATTATGTTCTAAACATTAAATTTTATTTTATTTAATGTTTAGAACATAATAATAGTGTTACTACTTAAAATAACAAGTTAAAATATTTTCTATGAAAGTAATTTAATTTGTTCTTACAGTCGGTAATTGTTACAACTTAATTTATTCAAAGAGTCTATTGTTAAGTGTTGCATAATATTTAAGATTAATTATATCTTCTACTGTAAAAAAAATTAAACAAAGACAAATGGATTTTAGAAAATAAGAAATTGGCATAAGATGCAATTAACATAATTTTAAATATTATATAAAAATTATAATGTGAAATAGCCTATTTTAGAAATTAGCTGGCTAGTTTAGTTTTACTTTCTTATATAATTCTGTAAATAAAGATTATGTGAAATTAGAAGGATATTAAAATAAGTCATTCATAGTATTAATTTCGTGTAATAGCTGTTTAATCTCTGACTCAGATAATTGAAATATTAATATTTATATTATAACTAAAATATTTTACCTGATTGTCAGTATCTCCAACACTTTGTTGATCAGAGTCTTTGATGGCAGAGCTTTCTTCTGAATCTGATGTTGAGTTCTCTCTTGGCACTGATTTTTCCTTTGTTTCTATGAATAGATAATATATTATTAATTTTCTTAGACAATTCAAGATATATGCTTAGCCTAATATCAGTACTCTTGGATTCTCTGTTAGTTAATTAAGTTATGCAACAACTCTTCAAACAACTACTACCTACCCTCAATTATTACACAAAAGTACACAAATTTTTTGCAATATATATATTTTTAATCTTTTTATCTTAATGATTAAACATTTATTATTCTACAAATGCCACAGTCCTTACCTTCCACCGAACGAGTTTTGATGTCCTCAACAGCTTGTGCTATCTTGAACTTAAAGTCATGGAAGATCTTCCAAGTTTCATTAGAGCTTTCCTTAGCATCAATAGACCCCTCAGAAGTAGTAGCCCTCTTCCCTAAACGGTTTAAATACTCTTTCATAGGAGAAGATGTAACTTCTTTGGGAGGAGCTGCCGGTTTAGTTTCCTCTGCAGGTTTGGGATCAGATTTTGGATCCTCATTTTCTTTTTCTGACGGTTTTTCTGGTCTCATTGATTTAAAATATTTATCTAATATAGACGAGCTTTTATCCGCTTTTTTCGGACTCGCTGTCTCGTTCTGACTAACGGGAGGGTCATTTTGGGGTGTAGGAGGATCATCATCACACATGTGGTACAACTCTTCCAGTTCCTCATTGTTAGCGTTGTATCTAAAAGATAACGAGGAGTTTGGGGATTTCCCTGAAATATATTATTCATTAGTTTTACGCACGCTACACAAACAAAGGCATACAATATAGTAGTGTACACTTACACATCTGTAGTTAGAATGACTAAACTATTGTTTGTACACTACAAATTATTACGCGCAAGAGTTAACGTCACAAACTTAATAATAAAACTACAAAACTAACTCAAGTGCGTAGCGCCCCGAGTTTGTTATCGCTCTCGTTGTCAAAGAAACAAAAAATGGTCCGTGTTTACTGATAAACACCGGTACGGGGAAAAACTGTTGCACAAAAATATGCACAGGCCAACCCTTGTCTAACTTTTCCCCACCATATGCAAACAAGGTTTTGTAAAAATACGTTAACTTGAATATATTTTTATTCCACATACCCGAACCGGACAGTTCCATATTTAAAGATAATTCAGCACCACTTTCACTTGGTATTAGCGAAGGAACTCATTTTCGCTTACTGAACATATCTTCGGTAATTATATATATATCACAAAGTCCGTGAAATTTCTATAATAGATTTTTTATCACTCGCTTATTGAAAAATTGTTTCTATTCATGACGTGACGAGACAAACAAAACGTCAAACAAATCAGCTTGTTTTTGATGAGGTCGTCATGTCTATTCATTCACATAAAGCTATGAACATACGTTATGATAAATATCGACTACACCGATTAATCGATAGTTATCATTTTGAATTTATTTTTCTCGAATTCGGTAAGACTGGAAGAATAAACGAATATGAAACTAATAAAGATTTTTTAAAATAATTATGATCTTTCTGGTGATTTTGATGGTGAAATTCTGTTATTGCTTATGAAAAGGGTTAATATTATAATTTTCATACAAGCGTTATAAACGATGCAATGAATCGCCCGCAAAAGTTTCTGCTCATTCAATATAAAGTATTTTGTACGTTAACACTACGTACTGACTTTGAATTTAATTTCACCATCCCATTTATGTAAAAAGTTGTGCACAACTTAGCAAATAGTAAGAGTAAAAATTGGTTGTCTGTAAAGTCGGTTTACGGACGGTAGTTTAACGTGATAACGTCAAACATTACAGTAGTATAGACAGGGGCGGTCAAGAGTATAGCAAAAGGGGCCCGATTCTGGGACTTTTTTCACGTTTTTTTATTTATTTATTTATTTATTAAAAATACACAAAAGTTAACAGTATTTCACCAAAGCACTTATGTGGTAATATAATTATGTACATGTTAAATTGACATAAATAAAAGCAAACACACTTAAAAGTTAAACTATGGTTATTACATTAATCACCTAAGGAGTGTAGAGTCTATGAACCTTAAGAGTTTTCTGTAAAACACACCAACACTATCAGCAAATATGTCAATATCGTCTGTCTCCAACATGATGCGGTTAAGAGCAGCTCGGGCTCGAGCGGTGCGCCGGCCGCCGCGAACAGGCGCCGCCGCCGCCGCGCCGGCATCGCGCCCGGCATGCCAACCACCACATTCGCTCTTGGCACTTGCAGCCCCATTCTATCAAGCACGGATGCGTCATCTACTCTATGGTGAAACAGTTGGCGGTAATGCATAATATGCAGCAGTTTCCGTCTGGTTTCTAGAGTTTGAAGACCAACCATTCCTGTTACGAATAGAGATGTATACATATATGGGTAATATCCGTACAGTCGTTTGTAAATGTGCCTACAGAACTTCCTCTGCACTATTTCTAGCATAGTGTTTTGTTCTTATTAGAAAGAATGCATTAAAATAAGCATCTTTTATAAATTAAAGTTTTTTTTAAAACCTACTAATTTAGGAGTTAGAGTGGTGCAAAGTTGCAAAATTTTCCCGTAGTATTACTAAGGCGCCAAAGACAGAAAGCGATATCGACGGAGCCCCGCTTATTACAGAAACTGCACAGAATAGGAGCCTTCGGCCGTTTGAAGATACCTAACGAATCTAACCTATACCTATATAAAAGTCGTCATTTTGTATCCTAGACCGTTTGCGAGACACGCGTTAATTTTATTAAAGTGCTAGTGCCATTTACTAATCTTAGAACCCTAATATCTCAGTAAATATTAATGGAGAAGAAAAAGTTTATATAACAAAACATCCTTATTTAAATGTGTTCTATATGATTTATCAATATTAACATAGGTTATATTGGTAAAAAAATCATCGTAAATTTATTAAGTCTCTGGCGCCTTAGTAAATACTATGGGAAAATTCGCAACTTCGTACTGCTCTAACTCCTAAATAAGTAGGTTTTTCAAACAACTTCATTCTATAAAAGATGCTTATTTTAATGCAATCTTTCATGTTTTTAAATTACAAACACTCAAAAATAATAAACACGGGCGCGCCATCTGTCGCAGCTGTGGTGCTTTACTCAGGCCACACGCTACAACCATACCGAGCGCATCGATCAGCCGCTTAGTTCCTACGCGCGCCAATAGATGGCGCTTTCGCTATATTGGGAAACGGGACAATGACGTCATCTTTTTCGTGCATGCTGCCCGTAGTAACGAGTTATTAGACGTTATCACGTCAAAAATGTATTAGGGCTGCTTTCAAGAAAAAAGTCAAAATAATGTAAAATTCATACTTTTAGTCGGTGAAAAACGACACTTTTCGTTATCTAATAGACATATTTAATTCAAGTTTCAATTAGAGAATTTTACTGTCTTGATTTTTGTTAGACTAGATTTTTGAAAACTAACTCATTAAATTAATTATGATTTTTTCTCCGATACACATTTAGGAAAACCCGCGTGTAGCGCTGAATTAGTCGATCTTATTTGTAAAATTTGGACAATTTTGGATACTGAAACTGGTAAATTTATAAAACGTATATCCTGTACTACAATCATCTCAGACTACATTTTTATTATAAGGTTTTGAAAAAGAGTAAACGAGGCTAAGACGAATTCAATTTTTTTCAAAAAATACCTAAAATTAAGTGACAATTTCTTTGAAAATCTACATCACGTCGAAGTTATTTTCATACTAAATTAATCTACAACGTTTACTAAAGTTGCTCTTATGCCTTAGTTATTATAAACTTCTATTATATATTTTTGGCAATTTTTTGAAAACGAGCATTCACCGTCACAATTATTACCACTTCTGAACATTTTCTCATATTTTGTTAGACCAAGTAGAAAAAGTCCTATAATATGTTATATATTTGTAAACTACTCGCAAAACCCTTTAATTTGATACCACACTCGGTATGATTAAGCGTTTGGTTGCGATTTCACTATTTTTCACATTTGTATTTAAGTCCTAGTCCTTATTTGCTATGTCCTAAGTGCCAGTGTTGGGCAACTACAAGCAATTTATATAATTGCAATTTATATAATTGCAATTACAAGTAATTGCAATTATATAAATTGCAATTACTTGTAATTAATTACGTTCGTAATTGAATTAAATGTAATTGAAATTACTTGGTAATTTATAATTGAAATTACATTAATTTGTAATTGAAATTACATTAATTTGTAATTTGAATTACGAAATTACGTTATGTAAATTTGATTATTACTTACACAAAAATACCCAATTTACCCACTTGGAATGGTTAAGGAAAACAATCAGTGTAGTTTAAAACATTTATTTAATATACAGTTACGATTACCTACACAATTTAAATTACTAATATGGAATTTAAAAAAGTACTTAGGTACATTTTTTTCAATTTTAGATTGTCTGTATATTTTTTATTGAGTGCACCTCAGCTGTAATCGTCCCGAATTTCATAAATATCGAAGACAAGTTATCGTCTAACAAACTATCAAAATTGAAATTAGTCGTATCGTCGTGAAATTAGTATTATTAGTGTAATAACTCACATCCGAAGTAAAATGTAAGAGCTAAAATACGTACTAAAAAACTTAAACAAGTATGACAAAAAAGACCTAATTTTTTTTTAATGTTTCTAATTTAATACCTAATATTATGTTGAAACACAAACCCACAAAAAATATACTTAGTAGCAAGCTATATTAGGACAATGAAAATCTTTGTCCTAGGTGAATGTAATTTGTAATTTCATAAAGTAATGAATTACCAATTAAAATTACAAAATGTAATTTGTAATTGAATTGCAAATTACATTTTGTAATTTAGTGAAAATCGTAATTCAATTAGAAATTTCAATTTATAATTGAAATTACATTCTGTAATTGCAATTTGTAATTTGTAATTCAATTAGGTTTTGCCCAACACTGCTAAGTGCGTTTTAACATTATCCGATCCCGTATCAATGTCGTACCGATATCCCATACATTACAGGCGCCATCTTGGATTTTTTCTATTGAAATCCTTGCGACAGCCATGGATGATTTAATATCCCAGATTAAGCATAATTCAGAGCGGTTTGAGTCGTTGACAAATGCCCAGGCATGTGCATGTAAGCAAGTGACTGGAGATTTGTCGACCAGTGCGCTTGACCCAAGCCTGTGTGACAGTTTACCGCAGGGGCAAATGAATGATAATGGCCCCTTCCACACTTCACAACAAAGCACACCTAAACCTAATGTTGTTATGTACTGTGATGAGATTGGGAGCAATATGAGCTCATTTTTAAATTTTTACTTAAAGGGACTTAGTACAATCAATAACTGTCTGCCTCATAGCAGCTTTGAAAATATCATTAAACAAATTTTAAACGACAGTAATATCAATAGTAAGACAACACTGCATGCTTATCTTTATGGGGAATAGGGGTAATGTAAACAAAAATAATTTAGTAAAATATTATGAACAATTAAACTCATTGGGAGTGCATGAAATTATTTTCTTTACATTCCCCTATTGTAACCAGATGTCAGAGGCAGAAAAAAAAGAAAATAACACTAGACATAAGTTGAATGTAGCTTTATATAATCTTTGTACATATAGTAGTAAGGTTAGCATAATTGACACTAACAAATTTGTTAGTAAATACCATATGCCTATGGTGTTTTTGACTAAAGGTAAATGTTACCTTTCAAATTATTATAAAAGACAAATAGCTTTATCGCTATCCTATTTATTTGACATTTCTGCCAAGAATTTGGCAGACAACTCTGCTCCTATTGAGCAGCAAAGTATGAACTTGGAATTGGTTCCAGTCATAATAGTCAGGGACCAAACGACCTCTTTTACAAAAAGTCGTCGACATCTCTTCTAAATACCTAAAACAGGTATGGATGTGTTCCTCGTTATCTCCAGATTACGAATTGACCTGTTTTAGTTTAAGGAGGGGGGGACGGGTTGAGAAAAAGGGGGAGAAAGATGGCGGCCGACCATCATAGATATTTATTCACATCTCGACTCCTATGGCACCAATCTGTTCGTGCAAGGTGTCCTTTGAAAGCTTATTAAACCTACTTTAATTATTTTCAAATAACTATACTCATAACAGTAACCGTTTACGAAATATTTGAAAATATGTGTTTTTTTATCGCGCATGAGTTGCACAAGTACTAGAAAAAATGCGTCTAACTCAATAAACAATAACTTTACCACAATTGATGTTATTATAAAATTTTCGCGTCTATTCATGCTCTTTTTAAAAATATAAGTTTCATTGGTATATGATAATATATAACCATGTAATTACGAACTTGGTTTAGCAGGAGTCACTCTGCCCGGTCGCAGAAATGGGCGCTGACCGTAGTAAAGTATTCAATATTTTTGAGGTCCTATTTTACGGATCCATATGCGAGAGGTATCGTTTCAAAGCTAATTAAACCTACTATATTTTTTTATAAATAACTATAATCATAAAGGTAGCTGTTTAGAAAATATTTGAAAATATGTGTTTTATAGACCACTAGCTTTTACCCGCGGCTTCGCCCGCGTAATAAAAGTATTCATTAAGATTTTCATTTGGATCCGTAGGGACCGTAGGTTTCTCTGTAGGTATATTTATCTGCGATTATTTCGATTGCACATAATACTTTTGCTTGCAATGATTGTAGAAATATTACACATCGACCACAGCGTAGGTAATTCTATATACGCTGGGGAAACCTTTATAAACATCCCACATAGCCCGTATTTCGACACTATGATCGGTGGGTAAAAAGTACTTTTTTCTATTATCCCTTACAATTTTTTACATTTTGCTTATACTTATCGCAAACGTAATCTTCAAGCAAGCAAACAACGATCGTCTTAGAGCACATTGATTGTAAGAGACCGCCGACCGATTATCCGTATCCCTCTAACGATACCCATATTATCCGTATCCGTATCGCTATCGCTATCGCTATCGCTAACGCTATCGCTATCGCTATCCCTATCGCTATCCCTATCGCTATCCCTATCGCTATCCCTATCCCTATCCCTATCCCTATCCCTTATCAAGATGTTTAATGATATAACACTTTAAGTTCTCGCGCTTTGTACACATATTTAAAGTCACATACAGGTCGAACGCGATTAATTAACATTATTTTTACCTTTTTTCCCAACGTTTCGGCCAGGTTGCACTGGCCGTGGTCGCGGAAGACTGACGTCCCAGCAAAATGTCACCGGAGATGTAAGCAACACAAAACTACCCGATATTAATTTATATAAATGTTCGGGGTAGACAAATAAATATAATCTACCCGCTTTTAGTTAATGTTTATTTCCCACCATGTTTATTTTAAAGGTAAAAATAATGTTAATTAATCGCGTTCGACCTGTATGTGACTTTTTAAAATATATGTTTAATGATTTCTTATCAAGTGCTAAAATATAAAGTTTCATGGTTTTATCATTAAAAATTAAGAAATCCCATACAAACTTTCAACCACTTTTTCAACCCCTTCATCCCTTTTTTTCGAAATAAAAAGTAGCCTATGTTCTGTCTCAGGGTCTAAAGATTGTCTGTTCCAAATTTCATCAAAATCGGTTGCGTGGTTTAAGCGGGAAAGCGTAACAGACAGACAGACAGACAGACAGACAGAGTTACTTTCGCATTTATAATATTAGTATGGATGGATGAGTCGCACAAGTACCTACTGGTAAAAAATGCTTCTTAATCAATAAACAACAACTTTTCCGGAATTGATGTTAGTATAAGATTTACGCGGAATTTCGTGCGCTTTCTAATAACATAAGTTTTATTGGTGTATGATATTATATAACCAAGTAATTACAAATATGGTTAAGTAGGGGCCACAGCGCCCGGCCACGTATGGATGCTGACCGTCGCCAAATTTTCTATATTTTTCAGATCCTATTTTATTTAACAGGAATCTTTTGAAAGCATATTATGCGTACTATCATTAGTTCTCAATAATTTTAGTTGTAACTGTAGTAGCTAACAAAATATTTGAAAATATGCATTGGAACCGATGTGAGTAAAACATGCTTCTAGCTCAATGAATTATATTTTTTCCGCAATTGATATAATAACAAAATAAACGGCGAAATGTATGACCTTTTCAAATAATAAGTTTTGTCAGTATTGCATAAACAATTAATGTTAATTTATCCATCATACTCACTGCGCACCGTCATATACATGGATGACCATTTTCGTTGCCGTGTTCATAATTTTTAAGATTGTATCTTGGTGCATGACCAATAAACAATAACTTTACCGCAAATAATGTTATGATAAGATTTACAGGACATTTCATATGCTTTCTAAAAATATAAGTTTTATTGATGTATGATATTATACAACCAAGTAATTACGAATTTGGTTTAGCAGGTGTCACTGCACCCCCGTGACGTAAATAAGTGCTAACCGTCGCCTAATTTTACGTATTTCTCAGATCCTATTTTAGCGATCAATTTGTGAGAGGTATCATTTGAAAGCATATTATGCGTACTATCGTTACTTTTTAATAATTTTAGTCGTAATTGTAGAAGTTAACAAAATATTTGACAATATGTGTATTTTTACTGTATATGAATAGCATTCGCACTGATACGAGTGAAACATGCTTCTAGCTCAATAAATTATATTTTTCTGCAATTGATATAATAACGAAATGAACCGCAAAATGTATGGCCTTTACAAAAAATGAGTTTTGTTAGTTTTGCCTAAACAATTAATGTTAATTTGTCCACCATACCCACTGCGCACGGTCAATCGTCATATAAACGGATGTCCACCGCCGTTGCCTTAATTTTTTCATCATTTTACAGATTTTATTTTACTGATCAATTAAATATAAGTAAATTCGATACGTGATAGATTATATTTATTATGAATATACGATTAGTGAAATAAAATCTGAAAAAGGCAACGACGGTGGACATCCATTTATATGATGGTGCGCAGTAGGTGAGCTGAACAAATTCAAATTAATTGTTTATGCAATACAAACCAAACTTATTTTTTGTGTAAGTCATACATTTTCCGTTTATTTTGTTATTATTTCAATTGCGGAAAACTATAATTTATTGAGCTAGAAGCGTGTCTTATCAATGCCAATGCTATTCATGCACAGTAAAATACACATATTACTAATCAAATATTTTGTAAACTTCTACAGTTTCGACTTGAAATATTAGAAATAAAGATAGTACGCATAATATGCTTTCAAATGATACCTCTCACAAATTTATCAGTAAAATAGGATCTGAGTAACGTAGAAAATTTGGCGACGGTCAGTCAGCACCCAATATCGTGACAGGGCGCAGTGACCCCTGCTAAACCAAATTCGTAATTACTTGGTCATATATTATCATACACCAATAAAACTTATATTTTTAGAAAGCACATGAAATTTCGCGTAAATTTTATAATAACATTAATTGCGGTAAAGTTATGGTTTATTAAGTTAGAAGCATTTTTTATCTGTATATGTGCAACTCGTGCTCGAAAAAAAAGTCATGTTTTCAAATATTTTGTAACCAGCTACCTTTATAACTATAGTTATTCAAAAATAATTATAGCAGGTTTAATTTGCTTTCAAATGATACCTCTTACATATGGATCCGTAAAATAAGAACTTAAAAATATTGAATACTTTACTACGGTCAGCGCTCATTTTTATGCGACCGGCGGAGTGACCACTACGAAACAAAATTCGTAATTTAATGGTTATATTATCACTTACCAATAAAACTTATATTTTTAGAAAGCTCATGAATAGTGGCGTAAATTTTATAATTACATCAATTGCGGTAACGTTATTGTTTATTGACTTAGAAGCATTTTTTACCAGTACTTGTGCGATTCATGCTCGATAAAAAACACATATTTTCAAATATTATGTAAACAGCTACCTTTAATATTATAGTTAAGTATAAACAATTATAGTAGGTTTAATTATCTTTCAAACGATACCTCTCCTATATGGATCCGTAAAATAAGACCTCAAAAATATTGAATACTTTACTACGGTCAGCGCCCGTTTATGCGACCTGGAGGATAACCCCTGCCAAACAAAATTCTTAATTACATGGTTATATATTATCATATACCAATGAAACTTATATTTTTAGAAAGAGCATGAATAGACGCAAAAATTTTATAATAACATCAATTGCGGTAAAGTTATTGTTTATTGAGTTAGACGCATTTTTTACTAGTACTTGTGCAATTCATGCGCGATAAAAAAACAAATATTTTCAAATATTTCCTAAACGGTTACTTTTATGAGCATAGTTATTTAAAAACAATTAAAGTAGGTTTAATAAGCTTTCAAATGACACCTCGCACGAACAGATTGGTGCCATAGGACTCGAGATGTGAATAAATATCTATGATGGTCGGTCGCCATCTTTCCCCCCCTTTTTCTCGACCCGTCCCCCCCTCCTTAAACTAAAACAGGTCAATTCGTAATCTGGAGAGGACGAGGAACATATCCATAACTGTTGTAGGTATTTAGAAGAGATGTCGACGAAAATCGTGAAGGAGACGACTTGTGGCCAAATTGGCTCTAGACTATAACCAATGATTTAAACTAGCTTCTAAGACAAAAGATTCTGTCTCTGGCAATTTAATTTTAAGTAACTATAAGAATCAATACTGTGAGCAAGGAAAGTATATCCACCTGGTGCATCAAAATATTCAATGTATTAGAGGAAAAGATTTACAAATTGAACTATTCATGAACGAATTTTATGTAGACATTTTATGTATTACTGAACACTGGTTAAAAAACAATGAATTAATGCCTCAATTTAATAATCACCAGGTGGCAAGTTCGTTCACCAGACATAGTTCCATACATGGTGGGTCGTTAATTATAATAAATAGCCAGTTAAAATTTAAGGAACGTAAGGATATTGTTTCCATGTCTGTTGAACGGACTATAGAACTAAGTGCTGTAGAATTGGAGCAATTTATTGTTGTCTGTGTGTATAGGCCGCCATTAAGTAATTTTGAAACTTTTGAAAAAATTATGGAATCTGTGCTACTTAAAATATCATCTTCTAGTAAAAAAATACTTATATGCGGCGACTTTAATGTAAATATCTTGGAAAAGTCAACAATAAGTATCAGATTGTTGAATCTTTTTAAATCATGTAATCTCAATCATATTTTTATGGAGCCTACTAGAGTGACTGCCACTAGTGCCACCTGTATAGATAATATTTTCACTGATATTTTTCCTACTACTAAAGATGTAATTAGCAACTTAGAATCAGACCATTTAGGCCAATTGATAGTATTTGAGACATTAAGGAAAAATACTTTGAGAAAACAAATAACTTTTGTACCAGTAACCTCCGACCGCGTGGAACGAATGAAGCAAAGTTTGGTTCAGGCGCTACCCTCCCTGTCTTCCGATATGAGTCCTAATAGTATGTATAATTCATTCTTTCACACTTTTCTGCAACATTATAATGCAATATTTACTTCAAAATCGGTCGTAGTTAGTGGTGCATCAGTTTTTAGTGAGTGGGCTACTGCAGAGTTACATCAACGAAGACGTGCATTGTATGCCTTGTATGAAGAACGGCGGTTTAATACGAGTGATGAATTTAAAGAACATGTTAAGCAATATTCGAAGAAGTTCAAGATAGATTGTCATATCGCTAAGCGAAATTATCTTAGTAATAAAATAAAAAATAGCTCTGACATTATTAAAGCAACGTGGAAAGTAATTAATGTGGAAACTGGTCGCTCGAAACACGCAGTAAAAGATATTAAACTGAATATTGATAACAAAATTATAGATTCCAATTTTGAAGTAGCAACAGAGTTCGAAAAATTTTTCACCGAGATACCAGCATTCACAACTAAGGATTTAAATTCATCACCCTTATCTGCCGTCACATTATTAGAGGAAAACGTTCCTGAGTGTTGTAGAGACCTTTATTTTGAACATGTTTGTACCTCAGATATAGTAAAGGCATTTAAATCAATTAATGTCAAAAAAACTAATGACCTCTGGGGGTCTCCGTCCATGCCGTAAAATCCTTAGTTGAGATTGTAGCGCCTGACTTAGCAGTTATATTCAACAACAGTGTTGACTGCGGCGAGTTTCCTGATCTAATGAAACATAGCAAAATAACTCCTTTATTTAAATCCGGCAGCCACTCTGACCCCACTAACTTTAGACCAATATCTGTGCTGCCAACTTTCAGTAAAATATTTGAAAAATTAGTTCTTTCTCAATTAGTACGACATTTTAACGTTAATAATTTAATGCATAATAAGCAATTTGGCTTCACACGGGGTCGCTCGACAACCGATGCTGGTGTTGAGCTAATTAAGCATATTTTCGATGCCTGGGAGGAGTCACAAGATGCTTTAGGTATCTTTTGTGATTTATCTAAGGCCTTCGACTGTGTTTGTCATGAAACATTGATCAGGAAACTACATTATTATGGAGTCAGAGGATCAGCACTAGATTTACTCAAGTCCTACTTAAATGGTAGAATACAAAGGGTAGATGTCAATGGACAGAGATCAACTGGGTCATTGGTCTCTATGGGTGTACCACAGGGATCAATATTGGGGCCTTTCCTGTTCCTTATCTACATAAATGACTTGCCATTCCTTGTAAAGACCCACCATGATATAGTATTGTTTGCAGACGACACCTCACTTATTTTCAAACTCAAACGACAGCAACAAGCTCACAGTGATGTAAACAATGCTATCTCTAAAGTAGTGAACTGGTTCAATGCTAATAATTTATTATTAAATGAAAAAAAGACTAAATGTATTAAGTTTGTCACTAATAGTAACGTAAGGAATGAGCAAACAAGTGTCGTTGTGAAGGGTGAGGAATTAGAACTGGTAGATAGTACAGTTTTTCTTGGTATAACTTTAGATTCTAAACTTCAGTGGGGTCCCCATATTGTTAACCTCTCGAATAGACTTAGTTCTGCAGCTTTTGCAGTGAGCAAGATCCGTCAGTTAACAGACGTGAAAACAGCTCGATTAGTTTATTTTAGTTACTTTCACAGCATTATGTCATATGGTATTTTACTTTGGGGCAGTGCTTCAGAGATAAATACCATATATAGGCTTCCCACAGACAGTCTTAAAAATTCATAATCTTAAAAAAAACTTGTATGCAATCTGACAGTTCAAATCTGTCAGTGTCTTGTCAGTGTCAGTTTGAACTGTCAGATTGCATACAAGTTTTTTTTAAGATTATGAATTTTTAAGACTGTCTGTGGGAAGCCTTATTCTGCAGAAGAGGGCTATTCGAGCAATATATAAAATGAACCATAGAGACTCACTTAGAGATAAATTTAAGGACATTAATATAATGACAGTGCATTGTCAATATATTTATGAGAATATTATGTATGTACATAAAAACATTTGTAATTTTAAGAAAAACTGTGATGTACATAATATAAATACTAGAAATAAACATAAACTCGCGGTGCCCTTCACACGGCTCTGTAAAATTAAAAAATCATTCATGGGTAATTGTGTTCGATTTTATAATAAACTTCCGAATCATATTACTGACTTGTCAATTAATAAATTTAAGAATCATGTAAAGCGTGTACTCATTTCCAAAGCTTATTATACAACACAAGACTACATGAATGATAAAACAACGTGGGATTAATTGTTATTCGAAATGGTTTCTTATTTTTACGTTTTTTATTATTATTATTGTTGATGAAATTAATATTGTATTTTTTTGGACATTGGATTTTTCCTAGAAATATTCTAGACATGTATTTTTATATATACATATACCTAATTATATATTTTTTGTTTAACGATTATTTTTATATGAAATTGTATATTATAGACTCAATATTATTATGAACAATAATTTACAACAATAAATTGCTCTGATAATTAGGTTAGATTAAGATCATAATATATATGTAATGAACTATTCATAAGAGCTTGTAACTAAAGTAAAATCCATAATCCTACGGACCAAATTGACAAGTAAGTGTGAACAAATGTTGCCACAGTTTGGCCAGTGTCGTTCTCATCGATATTAAAATTATTATTACATCGTAGATTTAAGGTGCACCCAGACGGGACAATGAAATTGCCAATTTGATCGGCTAATCAATATACCAACTTTTTCTGTGATTTTGACAGATCAAAAGGTCTGCAGACCCCTAATTAGAGATATTTTTATTTATTTCAAAGCAGCAATAATATTATACGAAAATTATATAGATATTTATGATATACTTGCCATAGCGTGACGGATACTTTATTTTCGTCGGACACAGTATTTTATTTTTTACCTACAGGCTAGGAAACCTTTTTTATGTTTTAAAACTAGTGGGTAAAAACGCATGGTATCCATCCACTACCTCGAAGATACATAGAACAAACCAAAATGTGTACCTCTTATTTGAAACTAATATACTTATTTTCGATTTAAACTTGTCTGATGTATGTACTTAAAAACTTGTCGATATATTGTTATCGACATAGACCCTTCACTATTTTTATTTTGCTGTTCCTGGTATCATTTTACCTGTCAGTAATTTGTCAATTTAGTCCGTAGGATTATGGATTTTACTTTAGGCCTACATGAATAAAGATATTTTGAATTGAATTGAATTGACAACCGGTATCGGATTGGATAATATGAAAACGGACTAACAGGCTGTCATGTACTTATATTATGTGTACCCGTTACATTTTACTTATGTGAAAGCATGAAACTAAAAAAGTGAAGTCCCTTCGCGCGAAAGAAGTGAAACTTCTAAAATACATACAAACAAGCACAAACGAAAAACATACAGAAACTACACCTGTGCCGGGGTTCAAACCAGGTACCTCTGTCTTGTGACTCCGGCATGAACGGCTAATATTCAGTCGACGTAAATAGGTAACCATTTGATGTACCTCTAGACTACAGTACCTACCTTATTGCAAGGGCAGAAGGCCTATATTATTGAATACCTTTAATCTGGTACAACGCAACGTACGTTTAACGCAACCAGTTTGGAAGTCGCATTAGAAGTTTCAACATCTTTTGATAAGTTGTCATTTCCGTTTTTGCAAGACTGTAAATGAAGTCTGGCTAAGATAAGTTGGTAACGATTTGGAAGGATTAAGTAAACGTTATAATTTCATCGAAGTTTGACGTCTCAGAAAACATTTGAACCCAATTTGAACCGGTGTGGCCATGGTGTGGCTCTCAAAATCGTTGACAACTTATCATGGACTGACTCATTCGATTTAAACAATGCGTTAAAAATCGAATTAATGAAGTGAAATGTGTACTAGGTACTAGGGTTATCAGCTGTCAAAAACCGTTCATTCATTTCAGGGAGAATAGAGGTAAGGAGGAAAATCTGTCGAAGTAGAACAGTCGCAAAAATGACCGGCTGAGGCCTATTAATTGCAGTTATAAATCTCTCCGCTTAGAGGGCATGTCTCGCTCAATGATCAGCGACGTGACATGACATTAGACGTTCTTTTCTCTAGGCTGATTTCGTCGAATTGAACAAGTAAATACGTAGTCCTGTGGTGCGCTGGTTTCGTATGTAGATATTCTCAGGTTCGATCCTGACAGCGATCTTTTTGTTTTTTGATTTTTTTTATATTTTAATTTTCTTTTTGTGTATTTTAATTGTGTTTAGTTATTGTTTTATTTTTACAAATGTCAACTTAAGCCCTTTTACATTGTTTGCCCCATCTTAGAATTCTTAGGTAATGTTGTAAGTCTTGTAAATGAAATTTAGAAAAGTTGTAACAAATATTAAGTAGTAAAAAAATAAAAAAGCTCTCTTCAAGATTTGAGCCCGGGACCTCTTGCTCCGTAGGCGAGGTCACTACCGAGAAGGCTAAGAGATTGTCAAACCCTTATGTGCCTGCGATTGCAGCGCCACCTATCTTTTCTTTTATATGTGCACTTCTGATACTAAAAGCTTTCGCTCCTTACCTCTATTCTCCATGATTCATTCGTTCACTTCGCGACGTTTGCTTGCTGTCATACTGTCAATCAGTGTTGTCACATCTACCTATTTATAGGTAGATCTACCTATTTTGCCTCCCGTCTACCTGTCTACCTATTTCGGTCCTAAATCTACCTATTTTCTAAAATATTACTATTGTAGAAAATTCTCCATGCGTGTTACGAAATTAAGTTTTACCTGTCTTATAATTACAGCATTTTACTTAAATCGGAACGTGTTTAGTGAATAATCTGTGGCTGTCAGCTTGAAAATCTTGATGTTTGACAGTTTTGACACTGACAGCCTGGTAGTGACAGTGACAGTGTCATTTGACAATGACATGACACTGACACTTCTGACAGCCTGACAGTGGCAGCTCTCGGAGACGCTAGCTTGTGTTTAAAATATTTTAACAAAAACATGTATAAACACCATAAAGAACTCACCAAGTAAACCAATAAATATATTTTTAATAGTTTAGAAGCATTTTTAATCATTAAAACTGGACTTACCTTAGATGGTATTAAAACAGGTAGATCTACCTATTTTTCGTTTCTAATTCTACCAGTTTCTACCTATTTTTTCACCCTGGTCTACCATTTTGTTCAAATTGTATGTGACAACACTGCTGTCAATGTCAAAAGTACATTATTTCCGTCGAACTTGTGGCCAAAACATGTACATGACTAATATTTTCTTTTGTAAAAGATTTGTTTCATTGTTTTCGTCTAAAATAATGTGATTATATATTTGTGTTTACTAAGGTGTAATGAAATAGAACATGATGAAGAGCTTGTTGTTTATAACACTGTTTGTGTTCGGGTCTTATGGCCTCGGATCTATAGTGGACAAGGAATCGAAGGTTCGTGAGAGTTGCCAAGTGCATCGCATTGATTACTTGACTTTACTTGAGGCATTTAGTAATTGAAATAGCTATATGCTAAATTCGAATGTGGTGATTGTGATTAGTGTTGTTTTGCAGGAGAGCACAGAATTGTCGCGCGCGCGTGATGACCGGCCCCTGTTGTTTGCTACGTTAGGAGGCGGCATGGTGGCCGTGGAGCCCCACTCTGGAAATATTATTTGGAAACTCAAAGATGGTATGGCTAAAAGTAGTTACTTATGAAACTTAACACTTTTCTTTACTTGGAACGGAATTGTAGAATTATTTCATCATGTTTTATGATCCATAACAAAATCAAAGAATGTTATTATAGACACTGAATTGAATAAGTATAACATTATTGAAAGGATTCTAATTAAAGACCTCATTATATAGCAGAGAAGAAATAATGATAAAATCCTATTTATCTATAAATCCTATTTGACGACCGGTCTGGCGCAGTCGGTAGTGACCCTGCCTGCTACGCCGAGGTCCCGGGTTCGATTCCGGTAAGGGCATTTATTTGTGTGATGAGCATAGATATTTGTTCCTGAGTCATGGATGTATTCTATGTATATAAGTATTTATATATTATATATATCGTTGTCTGAGTACCCACAACACAAGCCTTCTTGAGCTTACCGTGGGCCTCAGTCAATCTGTATAAGAATGTCCTATATTTATTTATTATTATTTATTTATATGATTGTAAGTATAGTTTTTTCTGTGCGTATATGCTTTTACCACTGATGGAAGGAAACTGAAGTAAGTTTATGAACAATAAACTTACCCAGTAGAGACAGTCAACCAATTTGCAAGAACAGGCAGCAAATTTGAAAAATGTAGGGCTCACTGATCCATTGTCTTCATAAAACGTGCCAACAATGATATTAAGCTGTACGCTGGTTCGATTCCAGCTTCAGGCACTAGAGGCCTTGGTCACTTTTTCTTTCAGATGTGTAATTTATTTCAGTTTTAATGATATTAAGGTTAAAATAAATTTAAATGTGGAATCTTTACTGGCTCGGACGAGACTTGATTGAACTCACAGGCAATTTAAGCATTATTAATAAATCTTGTTCTGTTCTCTAGGGCTTATTTTGAAATATATGAGAGGTAGGTGATACAATACAATACAATACTCTTTATTGCACACCTTGATAAAATACAACAATACAAAACAAGGAAGAAACACGAACAAAGGTAAACAACAGGCGGTCTTATCGCTAAAGAGCGATTTCTTCCAGACAACCTTAAGGTAGCGGAAATTGATAAATTTATATAATGTCAGTAGGTGTCAGCAAATTCGAAGAAATAAACTTATCGCACAATATAGGCAAAAAAAATAAAATATTATACATAAACATACATATATAAAGATAAATAACTAAATGCATAAATATATAAATAAAATATATATAAATAAATACGGTGATCTTACATATGAGTTTCATATAATGTGGGAATTGATTTATCCACAATGTATATAAAATATTACTTTTTACCATACATTCTTTCATACATAACTATATAACACTAATTAAAGCCATACATAAATTATAATTAAAAACAAAGCATACAACAAAAAAATCTTAGCTTAATGTTGTGAAAATAAGAAAAATAATTCAACTGAAAAATTTAGTTTATATTAACAATAAAAATAATAATTATTGAAACATTTATTTCACATACATAATTAATCGATGGAATCAGGCGTTACTTTGCGGAAATCCATGTTAATCGTAAACTAGAACTTTCCTTTGCTAATCCGCGAATAGATAACGTGCAAGTCAATCAGTGCTAACCTGTTATAATTACTTGCGTATTTTTTACATGCAATTAATTTTCCCACCCTCCCACCGCAAAAATAAAAATAAATACGCAAATAAATATAACAACCCACCACCAAAAATACAAAACTCGACACGTGTTTCGCCTCTCTACGAGGCATCCTCAGGAGCTGATGTTGACGGTCCGAAGTCCCGCAACTGACTCACCAGTCATCAATTTATTATATATAATAAAAGAATACTAATTGAAATGTATTTCAATTAGTATTCCTGCCGTATTTAGTAACCACACAAAAAAAAAATTATGAATTACATCAAATATGAGATCTCTAATAAGTCACAAAATACTAAATTAGGTATAGTTCAGGAAATATAATTTAATAGTAGAGCGTAATTTAGTAGAGTATATTTTAATAGTAAAACATTCAAATTATATTTTCAGAACTATATATATAAATTCTTATATGTAGTTTGTATGAAACCTTCCTTTTTGTTACCAGATTTCTACACATTTTCGGTAACAAAAAAGGAAAGTTTCATACAATCAACTTAGGGACATTTTGGGAAACGTAGTGGATCTTGCTCAGCATCATGCACTCTATCAGCCTACCAATTTTTATCCAAATCGGAGACATGATCCAAATGTACAAACTTATCGGGAATTGCTGATTTATATTTCAGTAATTGCACAAGAAAAATGAGTACACTTCAAAATAGTTTATTTGTTTAAATTTTGTTGCAATTCAGTACTCATGCATTAAGAGTTAATTTACACTGAAAATTGCATAATACTATTTACTATAGTACGGTCATGTTTTCATTGGAACAAACTGATTAAAAAGCAGCCTGGTATCTGTGTAATTAATGAAATGGATACAAAATGTGGTAAATTCTAGAATAGTAGATTAAAACATTGATAAAACATCAGACATTCATAACAGCTTACATTATGCTATGGCAGGTACACCTGGGTCGACATAGCGTTGTGAGTTATTTTACAGTGAATCCTATTTATTATTATATGTACATAATGTACCTGGCCGATCGAGCTTCGCTCGGAGTTTGAAAACACGAAAATTCGTGTTTTTCGGGACCTAAGACAAAGATCGATTTTTCACCCCGAAAACCCCTACAAAACAAATTTCAGCGAAATCGTTAGAGCGGTTGCCGAAATGGCCAGAATATATAAATAAATATACAAGAATTGCTCATTAAAATATAATACATATATATTATATTATATTATAATATAACATATATAAAATCATGTTTTCATTGAAATGAGGTGACTAAAAAGTGGCCCAGTATCTGTGTAATGTGAGGTAAATTCTAGAACAGTAGATTAAAACATTGATAAAAACATCAGACATACATAACAGCTTAATATTACATTATGCTATGGCAGGGACACCTGTGTCAACAATATTTTTGTTTTACCATCTGCTTGTTGATTAAGGGTCCCCCCACATCTAGCGTCTCGCGAGCGTCGCGTCGGGCCAACTGTATGGAAAAAGACGCCGCGTCGACGCGACGTCGACGCGGCGTCAGGCTTTGCCCATACAGTTGGCTCGACGCTACGCTCGCGAGACGCTAGATGTGGGGGGACCCTAACAATTAGCTGTTTTACTATTTGAACTTTATTCCGTCACTTGACTTTCTGGTAGTGTTCAATGTTAATTATGTGACATAGTGTAAAAATACCTTCATGTTACTGTGCAAACTTGTTTTTAGGGTTCCGTAGTCAACTAGGAACCCTTATAGTTTCGCCATGTCTGTCTGTGCGTCCGTCCGTCCGCGGATAATCTCAGTAACCGTTAGCACTAGAAAGCTGAAATTTGGTACCAATATGTATTTCAATCACGCCGACAAAGTGCAAAAATAAAAAATGGTAAAAAATTCTATTAGGGTGGGTCCCCCTACATGTAAAGTGGGGGCTGATTTTTTTTTTATTCCAACCCCAACGTGTGATATATTGTTGGATAGGTATTTAAAAATGAATAAGGGTTTACTAAGATGGTTTTTTGATAATATTAGTATTTTCGGAAATAATCGCTCCTAAAGGAAAATAAAGTGCGTCCCCCCCCTCTAACTTTTGAACCGTATGTTTAAAAATTATGAAAAAAATCACAAAAGTAGAACTTTATAAAGACTTTCTAGGAAAATTATTTTGAACTTGATAGGTTCAGTAGTTTTGTGGCGGAAAAGATGAGGAGTGGCAGGTTGGCGTGGTACGGTCATGTAATGAGGAGGGATGAGTGTCATATAGGCAAAAGAATGTTGGAGATGAATGTTGATGGATGGAGAGGGAGGGGTAAACCCAAACAACGATTGATGGATTGTGTGAAAGAGGACATGAGAAAGAAAGATGTGAGTGTTGAGATGACGAAAGATAGGGGAGAATGGAAGAGAAAGACATGTTGTACCGACCCCACATAACGTGGGATAAGGGTAGGAGGAAGAAGAGAGGTTCAGTAGTTTTTGAGAAAAATACGGAAAACTACGGAACCCTAAAACTACTTAGTGAATTCTGTGTTAAGGTTACTCATTAAGGACAACTGTCTTGACATTAAAAAAAAAACAATAATTTATGTAACATTTTTATGCTTCAGTAACTGGTGGTGAGAAATCTTCTTATACTTACTAAACATGCAATAAAAATCATATTTTATCAAAATTAATCCCATCCATGGTTTTAAAATAAACAGATAACAGAGTTTTAGTTCATTTATAGTTAATGTTTGATAACAAGTTATCTATATGTATATACAGAAAATACCAGATCAAATAATATCCTTGATATTCTATGATGTTAATCTATTTTCATATTTTGCTTTTTGAGTCATTAAATGATCATGTTCCGCTTTTTCAATTGACATTCATACCACATAAATTCAGTTGCTAATTAGGTATGTAGACTACTATTAAGGTGTTGATTGTTGAGACAATTACCCTGAAACTGCCTGGAAAGGGTAGTTCCTATTTTTCTATCAGGGTAATAATTGTAGTAAACATAGAAAAAAATTTGATACAGTAAAACTTTACCCAGTTCTTAGATGCTCCTAGAAACTTCATAAGTTACGTGCCACAAGATAGACAACCTTAAGAGCCCAGCGTAAGCTTCATACTTGGGGGAATTAAGCAACAAATGTAGATGAACTAGTTAAAAAGGACCTTATATTCATATTCATATATATTTATTGCATCCATGGTGTTATAAGATGTTACAAAGTAGGTATACGTGCTCATGGACCCTATTAGGGCGTGGCAACATATATTTATATGCTATAACTACATTTACATTAAACACTAACACTACACATTTTACTAGGTCACACATAGTAGAAACTATTATAGGTATACTTATAAAGTCACTAGATAGTAAAATGCACTTGTTTCTCTATTAAAATGTTATCTTAACATTTAAATAACAATATGAACATGTGGCAGTCTGTTTCATGGTTTCGAGTAATAGTAATCAAATATAGATCATTATTAGTCATTGCCTCATGTTCAGTTATGTTGATTTTAGATAACGTTTTTGTGACCATTTTTTTTGTGGGGCCATTTGGACGATCGATAAATTACTTTGTCAAATTCGACATTGGCGGTCCGCCCCGGCTACCTACGTAAGAATTGTGATAGGTAGTAAGTTATCCGTAAAAGTTAAACGTACACCATCACGGACTTTTTTGTAGGCATATATATGAGGTAAAATTTCACCACACATTGTTTTGTTATATCTCAATCGGTATGGGCAGCGTATTCGATTATATAAAGCCCTTGGGCCTTGGGCAGCGCCATTTCTACCGACTTCAATAACAAATATCGTTATTCAATCAATTTAAAACAAAACAAACCTTTTTCAAGAATCATTGTATTCATATTTAGGTGAAAACCGCATGAAAATCTGTTTAGTAGTTTTTGAGTTTATTGCGAACACACAGACGCGGTTGGCGACTTTGTGATATAAGGTGTAGTGATACTGAATGTAGTTATTTCGACATTTCTGTTTTCGTGTATTGTTTATGCAGTTCTTATTTCAAACATTGTTGTTGCTAACTGATATTATATAAGCGGGGTCACGTACCTCGTTGTCATAATTTTACTCTCAGCTTCTCGAAGATGTCTATAATTATATACAATATACATTATGTTACATGCGAAACCTCATTTAGTTATGTTCCATATCATATGGAGATAAGGAATATAATTGAAAGATAGTTCAAATGTAGTTACTACACGTGTTAGCGCAGCATAGTTTTGCACTCATGTGTGAAATAAGTAACTTTGACATTATGACGTCAGTCATGTCACTTAAGTCTTTTCTTATGTTGTTAGTTAAAATGCAATTTTCACATTTTTGTACTACGCATTACTGATACATTTTGATTCATGCAAATATCACATGCTGAAGTCTAAATTCTCTGGTAGTAGGTACTTTATGCTAAACAGTCAGCAGTCAACGGTTAATGGACAAGATCTCTTTTTTATACACACGGTGTGTATCATCGTATGGCAATGTGTCGACCCGCCCATTTACATGTACGTTCATATAATTATTATGTGAGAATGTTACAAACGTAACTGCTTTCGTGTCGCAAACGCTGCCTGTTTGTTTTGTATAGGTAGTACATACTTATTATAAAAAGGGCTCTTTTACATTTTAATGGAATACCTACGTATAGGTACTTGTATTATTCTAGTAGTATTTAACTGACGCCTTGATCGTCTGTGGCCTTCTTTGGCGGTCATAGAGTTAGGTACGAGTAGGACATTAAGCCCCACTTATATGGTTCAAGAACATATGTACATGTAATTTATTGTACCAATAAATGGGTCTTGTTTAGTTTTGTTTTAAAAATAGCGTTATATCTTGTTGCAGAACCAGTCGTAAAAGTCCCCAACCAGCATGACGGTCTCATGCCGCAGTTCCTGCCGGACCCGCGCCACGGGTTCTTGTACATGTACGGGCCGCGGGGCGACCAGCAGATGCTCAAGAAGATGCCCCTGACGATACCGGAGCTTGTCGCCAACGCCCCCTGCAGGTCTACGGAGGGCATTCTGTACACGGGCAAGAAGAGTGACACGTGGTTCATTCTGGATCCTTTGACTGGTTCACGGGAACATGTTTCAGGTACAGTTTTCGCTTCCCAAACTTATTTTAATAACTGTGACGCCCTTGGTAATTTGTAATTTTTTTGCGACGCCATCTACCCCTTGCTAATAAGGAACTTATCAATTATTGCAGAACTAGCCTAGTAAAAAGGTACCTATAAAAATAATGCAAACTAATATTTATAATTTTTATTAGAAACGGCAATATAATGTAAGAAATCCAATATGTAGGTAAGTGCAATAGAGGTTTCTCGAAATTTACGATTTTCGATGTTCGCGGTACCAGCCCAGCCAATGTACGTAAATCATCTCATGACGCCCCTAGGATAATCCATCGACGCCCTACGGCGTCGCGACTCGCGACGCAACGCACAGTTTGAGTGTTGTCATTTTAAAAATAAATGATGAAACAAGGATTCGTTGTGAATCATTCGGAAATTTCATTGACTACGTCTACGTGGTCAGTGCTATATGTACTTACATACATACATACAATCACGCCTGTATCCTATAAAGGGGTAGGCAGAGCACATGAAACTACTTAAGCTTCAGGGCCACTCTTGGCATACATATATGTACTTATCTTTACGATAAGCGGTTTTTGAATTTTGCCGGTTATAATGAACTTAATATTCTTCTAGGCTTCGACAAGGCAAAGATTTTTAATAGCGACGAAGCGGACACATGCTTCTCAGACAAAAAGCGGGGAATCTACGTCGCACGCACAGAATATAACATTCTCATGCACGACTCGAAGCATGAAGATCAGAAGTGGAATGTCACCTTCTTCGATTACTCGTCGCTCGCCATGGGCAAGGAGATGGTCAATGATTACGGTGAGTAAAATCGCTTTTTACGACTCGATTACGACGAGAAAAGTAGAATCAGATAATAACTTTATTATGAAAGATATAGAGATACCAATAGATAATAATTATAGTTACTATTGATATTTAATTTCAGTTTGACTTCAACCATTATCTCGAATGTCTGTCACTTATCCTTGTTCGTTAAGTTCGTTCGCTTTATTTGATTTATTTATTTTATTTTAGAATCATATGACATTTTCAAAATCATAATCAGACTTTAAATAAATCACATTTTAATTTATAGCGTAAGCGTAATTATTACGTAAGAAATTGAAGAAATATCGACGCTAACCATTTCCATTTCATAACTGCATAAGTCAATAACTAATTATTTCAAAGCATGCAGCGTGAAATTAACTTGAATAGATTTATTTGTAAGAGAAAATAACAAATATTTATAAAAAATGCCATATTTTCTTTAACTTTAGGTATATTAAACTGGATCTGAATCGTCCACCGCTTTCATTATACTAAGAATAGAACTGTAATATTTATATTGCTGGTTTTATCGTCACCGGCTTGAGGTGAAGAAAACCGGCCAAGAGCGTGTCGGGCCACGCTCAGTGTAGGGTTCCGTAGTTTTCCGTATTTTTCTCAAAAACTACTGAACCTATCAAGTTCAAAACAATTTTCCTTGAAAGTCTTTATAAATATCTACTTTTGTGATTTTTTTCATATTTTTTAAACATATGGTTCAAAAGTTAGAGGGGGGGGGGACGCACTTTTTTTCCTTTAGGAGCGATTATTTCCGAAAATATTAATATTATCAAAAAACGATCTGAGTAAACCCTTATTCATTTTTAAATACCTATCCAACAATATATCACACGTTGGGGTTGGAATTAAAAAAAATATCAGCCCCCACTTTACATGTAGGGGGGGTACCCTAATAAAACATTTTTTTCCATTTTTTATTTTTGCACTTTGTTGGCGTGATTGATATACATATTGGTACCAAATTTCAACTTTCTAGTGCTAACGGTTACTGAGATTATCCGCGGACGGACGGACGGACGGACGGACAGACAGACATGGCTGGCATAGTTGACTACGGAACCCTAAAAACGAGTCTGCTAATATTTTTCTGCATGACACGATATTTCAGGTTCTTTGAACTATAATAAGATACGTGCTAAATTAAACATTGCGCTGTTGTTATAAATATAGAGTGCATTTTAATAAGCGTTCCTATGTATTAATGCTACGTCTGTATTGCTACCGATATACCTACTCGTATTCTCGGTTTACTATCTCAGACAAACTTTTGATATCCGAATAATAAGCTTTAATGGACTATTTACCCCTGACCTATTTATCGCCGCTTGAAGGAGATGATACCAAATACCTATCAAAGGGTAGTAGTGTAGGTACTTGCAGATTTAAAGACAATTGCGTCTATTTTAATTATATAGTTAATATGTTTTTCTAACTTTCATGACATACAAAAACAATACTGGTCTTCCGCGGTACAGGCCTAGCCTAGTGCCCCCTGGAAACTTGTATTAATAATAATTAGGCTATGCACAAATGGATGTAAACTTTTCCTTCAGCAATTGTTTATGTGCAATAAACGAATTTTTATCTTTATCTCTTTATCTTTAAAAGACATAAATTGGTCGGTTAACGATGAAACAGAGACTAGTTATAATATCCGTTGCGTGTAAATTAAGCACACACTCCAGAAACAAAATGACTGAAGATGCATTGAATTGCACGCGTACGTAATGAGAATGAAGGCAGCCTCAGCACCACTTCCAGATACTACATCTTTGTATCCAAATATAGACCAGACAAGGACAAAGTTTGTTACACTTTACCTGCGTGCAAATATTTACCGGCCAGATACGCGTTCAATGAACCTATTTAGCCCGCATCGCCATGTTAGGTTCTTTATCGCAAAGACCTTTCGTAATCCATTTGCTACACCTTTATTTACTGAAATTATTCTAGGTAAATGAAATAGCCTAGAGTTTCGTTTAGTTTAAATAAATATAGGTAAAACTATAATAGTGTCACTAAAGCACGATGCCCACTATCGGAAATTGCTTTCAGTATTTTTTCGCGGTGCCGTGAAGCATGTCGAGATGTGCTTGGGAATGCCGAGGCATCTTCCAGGAGTTTCGAAGCATACTAGGGTGACTTATACATTTCAGACATACTTAGAAAGTCTCCCTTTATTTGAGAACCAAACGTCACAATCTTAAATTCTGGAACACGCACCACAAGGTCGGCCATTGGATCGAACCGAAAAACTGAATTATCTGAACCAACATTTTAATTAATTGTAGGTATCATCCACTTCACATCGACATCTAACGGTCGCGTCATGTCCTTCGACCGCAAAACCGGCGACCTAGTGTGGTCGCACCACTTCGAGACTCCCGTGGTCGCCGCCTACCTGTTAGACAGGGAAGGCCTTATCTCCGTCCCTTTCAACTCGATTGGCGATGACACCCTAGACCACATCATGGAAGATGCCACAACTCTGAGCAATGGACAGGGGATAAAGAATTCTAACATCGAGTTGTAGTAAGTACCTACTCTAGAAATCGTTATTTACTATATCAATACGAATGTATCTTTTTGTATTAAATTGTTATTGTGGCGTGTGCTGCGTAGCGTGACTACAATCAAGTACTATTAGAAGTAATTTATGAGTTGTGATCTGCAATATATAACATACATATAATATATGTATGTAGAATTGCAAAAGCGAAAGCTTGGTATTTTTCAGTCCTCATGACATTTTAAACTTGTATTAGCATAAAGGAACAATTAGAAATCGTTCTTATCGGTAACCGTTAAACTTTAACTGTACTCAGACGTGTGTTGCTTGTATGAGGGCTTTTAGTAAGTGTTGTTGTGTATAAAAGTTTAAAATAATCCCTTTTCATTTCAGCCCAACATTATACGTCGGTGAACACAATCACGGCCTGTACGCTTTATCGTCTTTAGTCGATAAAAACACTATAACTATATCCACGGGACAAACGCAACCGCTACTCCTCGAAGGACCAACGGCCACAGAAAATAAAAATACAGAAAAACCATACGAACCCGTCAAAAATGTACATTACAAGCTAAATGACTTGAACGTCCACGTCTCAGCGCCATACTTATTGCTCGGACACTATAAAGTACCAGAATTAACCACCGCCTGGTCGCCGACATTACCCAACACAAACTTCTTATTCAAAAACGACAATGATGCTATAAAGCTGATAAATGGCCAAATATCAGAAACTGAAAATGACGTGGAGAATGAAACAAACGAGAACTCCATGCAAGTGTCTGTGTCTGTTCAAACAGAGGAACTATTTGAAGGCTTCACTTTCAATTTTAGGCCAGATTTGTGGTACAAGCGAGGATATATATGGCTCCATCAACAAGAGAATAAGGCACTTAAGGTGGCGCTTATCATCTTGGTTGGACTAGTCATCACCATGTTTTGGTATCTCCGGTATCAGGTATGTTATGATTACTTTTTAGATAATGATCTGTTATTAGAAAATGATTGGTGTAGCCCCATCTGATAAAGTTAACATCAAGGCATTATCGATATTGACAACATAAATTACGTATTACGTCTCTTAGAAATCTGGAAAGATCGCGGTAAATCGTAAAACGCATTATGAACAACTATATTCTGCTCTCGTTAAGGTTGAATTTGGAAAGAACGTGACGAGTTGACATTAACACGCATTCCCCGCAGATGTTTGTGTACCAATCGGTTAGGAGGCCGTTTGCACCATTGTTTGCCCAGATAGAATGATTAAAATCCACGCGTGTTACATTTCGTTTTTACATTCTATACCAATGTTCAATTATTAAACGATATTAGGAACGTAATCTGTGTTTTAGAAAAAAGCTAACCCATTTAAGTAAATTGACCAAACAAAAAAATATATATTTCAGATCTGGGAGTAGAAAGACATTATATAATCCGAGTTATATGTGTTGTGGGGATGTTGGACGACTGGTCTGACTTAATAAATCAGTGACCCTGTCTGCTCACGCTGTGGTCCTGGGTTTGAAAGTCGTAAGGGCATTTATTTGTGTGATGAGTACAGATATTTGTTCCTGTGTCATGGATTCTTACTATGTATTAAAATATTTATATTTTGTATACGTCGCTGTAACTACCCACAGCACAAGTTTTACTTATTTGAGCTTACCGTGGGACACAGTCAATCTGTGTAATAATGGATATTTTATTCATTTATGTTAATCTCCAATATTGCTGGTTATCATACGTTATATGTTATGGTTGCCAAGTCGGGAATTCCTATTTATATTACAAGATAAGCTTTATCACCTAAGTAGTTATGTTCGCAGTTACGAAACAGACCTTAAACCTTATAGGAATGCATACAAATATGTCGTACGCGCTGCATAATGTTTGTGTACTATTTGAATCCGGTCTCTATCAACTGAAAAATAAAGGTCAACTTTTCATTATTGAATGCTATCGGATTTACGTAATAATAAGCGTCATTTAATTTACTGCTTTGTACACAGATTGTTAATAAATTATTTCGCTCGACTAACTGTATGAACTATGAACATATTTTTCATATTCCGTTTTATATTATGTAATAAATAATATTCGGCACATTATATTTTATAACGAATAAATAAGTATTCATTCAAATCAAATGTAAAATCAATATCGTGTTATTAATCGGACGTCTGTCGGCGTAGCCGAATGGCAATCGTCGACGTCAGACGCCGACAGAAATGGAGTCTAGGTCTGTCGCGCCAATACGCAAGAGCGATAGAGATAGATAACTGCGAAACAGATATTACTTTGTGCATTCGGCTACGCACACTGGAAATAATGTGTAACTGTCCACAATTTGTAACATCTATGTAAATACCATGGTTTGCAATAAAGATCTTACTTACTTACTTATAACATGGAACCAACTCAGAGTTATTTAGTACAGTCAATGTATTCAATAGGTATATGTAGATGCGGACAGAGTGCCAAAAATATGTATCCACAACCTCAACTTTCATGTATGAGGCTTAAAAGTACAAATAATTCTGAGTAAATCTAGAGTTCCTACGAATTTATGAAAACATATCAACATTACCAACGTACAATCGCAATGAATTACTTCCCGAGTTTTCCCAGTATTATTAGGAGCGCATATCAAGGTTGAGATAGAGACTATAAGATAATTCAGTTGAAGAAATAAATGCTTGTGTCAGTAGGATGGAAATATTCGCATTTATTATACAGGTACAAGTCATTCAACGTCATATAATATTAAATATTACTTAATAAAACACTACAATTGACGTAAAAATATGTACCTAAATTATATATTTAGTTACACGTAACCACTGTAACCAGTTTATCTACACATTCTTTATTTATGACCATAAATTCTTAAAACTATAATAGTCCACCTACAAAGGCAGTATTTAAAATAATAAATATTGTAAATGGCACATTCGTGACCTGATTTTTATGATTCATTTTAAAACATTTTATATATACCTTTTATAATATTAGGACAGGTTTGTTTTAACAACTTAAAGTAAAAAATAAAATAAAACCTGTTAATTAACCAAAAATTTAACAAAAAAACTTACACTGTTCCAAATTGAACTTACAACGTTACGGCTTTGTTGTTGTCGGCTTGCCGTGACCCATACGCGATGGCACGGGACAGTGAACGTGATAAAAACTAAACTGATTTACCTCCTTCAAAATATTATGTCATGCGAATATCATATAGTGGAAGAGCTGGTAGCCTAGCGGTAAGTGCGTGCGAATTTCGTTCCGGAGGTCGCGGGTTCGAACCCCGGCTCGCACCAATGAGTTTTTCGGAACTTATTTGCGAAATGTCATTTGATATTTGCCAGTCGCTTTTCGGTGAAGGAAAACATCGTGAGGAAACCGGACTAATTCCAATAAGGTCTCGTTACCCTTCGGGTTGGAAGGTCATCAGATGGCAGTCGCTTTTGTAAAATTAGTGCCTACGCCAAATCTTGGGATTAGTTGTCAAAGCGGACCCCAGGCTCCCATGAGCCGTAGCAAATGCCGGGATAACGCAAGGAGGATGATGACGAATATCATATATCGTCAGCAAACGAATTCAAAAGCTCTCATTTTCGAATCAGGATCTATTCTAAAGTCAGTTATTCGGTGCTGTGATTATTGGCTATGAACCGACAGCGACAGGCCCAAAGGCCCATTTTTATACGAACTGATAGTCAGTGGGTCCCCTGAAGATCGCTCAATAACCAATTGCCTATTTGTCCTTAGGCGCGCGAATTCCAACAGCTGTCCCAAGGAGGTTCTCGCGGTTCTAACTACTCCACGTCATCAACCGGGGAAGTGACTGGGCAGCTGGAAGAGCTTGGAGATGGCGAGGTCAAGATCGGGCGCATCACCTTCAGGACTGACCACGTGCTGGGCAAGGGCTGCGAGGGAACCTTTGTGTACAGGTCAGTTCTAATATCTACGAGTGGTTCTCGCGGTTCTAACTACTCCACGTCATCAATCGACGAGGTGACTGGCCAGCTGGAAGAACTGGGAGATGGTGAGGTCAAGATCGGGCGTATCACCTTCAGGACTGACCACGTGCTGGGCAAGGGCTGCGAGGGAACCTTTGTGTACAGGTCAGTTCTAATATCTACGAGTGGTTCTCGCGGTTCTAACTACTCCACGTCATCAATCGACGAGGTGACTGGCCAGCTGGAAGAACTGGGAGATGGTGAGGTCAAGATCGGGCGCATCACCTTCAGGACTGACCACGTGCTGGGCAAGGGCTGCGAGGGAACCTTTGTGTACAGGTCAGTTCTAATATCTACGAGTAGTTCTCGCGGTTCTAACTACTCCACGTCATCAATCGACGAGGTGACTGGCCAGCTGGAAGAACTGGGAGATGGTGAGGTCAAGATCGGGCGTATCACCTTCAGGACCGATCACGTGCTAGGTAAGGGCTGCGAGGGAACCTTTGTGTACAGGTCAGTTCTAATATCTACGAGTGGTTCTCGTGGTTCTAACTACTCCACGTCATCAATCGACGAGGTGACTGGCCAGCTGGAAGAACTGGGAGATGGTGAGGTCAAGATCGGGCGTATCACCTTCAGGACCGATCACGTGCTAGGTAAGGGCTGCGAGGGAACCTTTGTGTACAGGTCAGTTCTAATGTCTACGAGTGGTTCTCGCGGTTCTAACTACTCCACGTCATCAACCGGGGAAGTGACTGGGCAGCTGGAAGAGCTTGGAGATGGCGAGGTCAAGATCGGGCGCATCACCTTCAGGACTGACCACGTGATGGGCAAGGGCTGCGAGGGAACCTTTGTGTACAGGTCAGTTCTAATATCTACGAGTGGTTCTCGCGGTTCTAACTACTCCACGTCATCAATCGACGAGGTGACTGGCCAGCTGGAAGAACTGGGAGATGGTGAGGTCAAGATCGGGCGTATCACCTTCAGGACCGATCACGTGCTAGGTAAGGGCTGCGAGGGAACCTTTGTGTACAGGTCAGTTCTACTATCCCAGGGCGGTTCTCGCAGTTCTAAATACTCCATGGTAAGCAGTGGAATAACAGGTAACTACTACCTTCAATTGTAAACTTTCTACAATAATGAAAATTGAATGTTTAGTTAACAGAATTACCTATTAAAAAAATTTACGCTCTTTGCTCTTCAAATACTCTATTTGGGCTAAAAGCAGCTGCCAAATGTAAGCAAGTTGTCAAGGTTGTATCTTATTTGTACATTGTTTTTTTTTAATGGCAAACAAGCAGCCCGCCTGATAGTAAACAACTTACGTAATAATACATTTCATAATTACCTACTGCATGCTCTGATAAGAAGCCACAAGCAAAAACCACTAAATCAATATTCGACGCCAGTTAATTACTTTCTGGTAATTAAAATAGGTTAATCGAATTAATCCGTTCACTATGGCTGACTATCTTTGATAAAATGTTATCAGTACAGAAGGAAACAAAACATTGCTGGAAGCCAAAGATAATAACTCTGTATAAGATAAATAAAATCTAAGAAACAACGTACCTTGGAACTACGCCTCTTTAGTTTCTTCGGCTAGATGGCGCTAATATAAATATTTAACAATTTTAATACATATCAGCCCCTCTAGCACAACTTGCCTTGTCGCGCGCGAGTCCATACTTGAAGTCGCGCTTGATGTGCGGACTCGCGCGGGAGAAGGCAAGTTGTGCTAAAGGGTTTTAACATGTTTTAACCCTGTGTCGAGAGATGGCAGTCAATGCAATATTAATTCTTCTGTTCTGGCTTCAAGCTATAGAACGAAATCGACTAACGACAGAAAATAAATTATCAATGAGGCATTCATGCACCGTCACAAAGATAACGAATGCGGAGTTTCCCGCATGGTTAACAACGTGATTTAAAAAGTTGGCAAATATCAAATAACAGACATAATTTAATGTTTTTTGTCAATTTAGAATAGAATAGAATAAACATTTATTCGTGAACACAGGCAATACGAAATACACATAATAATAACAAGACAGAAAGTAATGAAGTGCCACGAAATAGCCTCATCTCAGCGTGTTGCTGGTGACTTCCAGCGCTGATCTTCCGATGAGACCATCAAGTGAGAAAGATTCACGGAGGGTAACAGACAGAAGAAATGCAAAACACATACAAGAAAAGTGGTCAAACAGTTAAAAAGAAAAGTGGTCAAACAATTTAAGCTCGCGGTTATTTTATACTAGCTTTTGCCCGCGGCTTCGCTCGCGCAAGAAAGAGACAAAAAGTAGCCTATATCACTCTCCATCCCTTCAACTATCTCCACTTAAAAAATCACGTCAATTCGTCGCTCCGTTTTGCCGTGAAAGATGGACAAACAAACAGACACACACTTTCCCATTTATAATATTAGTATGAATGTTCAACGCATGCGATTGTGTTTCTCAGACTTCATGTTATGATTATACTAAAATTATTGTTTTTTTTCTTAGGGGCACTTTTGACAAGCGAGCGGTAGCCGTGAAGCGTCTTCTACCAGAGTGTTTCACGTTCGCCGACCGCGAGGTGGCGCTGCTACGCGAGTCGGACGCGCACGCGCATGTAGTGCGCTACTACTGCACCGAGCGGGACAAGCAGTTCAGGTGAGATACTCCTGGACTCTAGACTTCCAGAGAATGATGTGAATACTGGTGTGGTGGCGAAATACCGATTGTTGTGTTACGAGGTTGAGCCATACGGTGTAACTTACGTGACATGTAGCTTGCACTCGCAAGAAACACACGTAATGAGGCGGGAACGGATTGAGCTTTACATAGTAGAAATGTAGACGAAGGGCACTCATAATCTCTAAAGCGGAGGGTTTCGAATAGCCCACACTCTCGGCCGATGCACGAATAGCTGTTTAATTATCATGAACATTGGCTGTTTCCCGCGCGAAGAAATTGCTTCGCGAATCTGCTCGCCCTGTGTAAACCAGGCTAATTATACTCAGTCAGTCAATCACATAAATTTTGAAGAAAATTTTCTTTATATACTTTTGATTGAATCTCTCAGGCTCAGTTGTGCAAAACGAGTCTTGATTGATGATGTAAGAATATTGCTCTTGCTTGCGCTGCACTAATTTCCCGTCCATAATTATAATTCACTGTAAAAACAGTTATTTGTAATATCTGTCCTAAACATTATTTCTCATCATCATCATTTCAGCCATTAATCGCCCACTGCTGAGCATAGGCCTCCCTTCGTGTACGCCACTTATCCCGGTCCTGGGCTAATCTCATCCAGAAGTGCCCCGCAGTTTTTCGAATGTCGTCCACCCAACGAGCCAACGGATGCCAGGCGCTTCTTACATCCGATAGCGGCCACCATTCGGTCAACATTTTGGTCCACCTGCCATCACTCTGCCTGGCAACATGCCCCGCCCAATTCAATTTGAGTTTGGAAATGACGTCACATTATTTTTATATTATTGTTACATTACAGATACATAGCGCTTGAGCTGTGCTCAGCGACTTTGCAAGATTACGTAGAGAAGAAGCTAGATCACTGCAAGATAGACTCCGTGGAAGTCCTCCGTCAAGCCACTATGGGACTCGCACATTTACACTCGATGGATATAGGTTCGTGTTATGTTTTACTTTGAATTGTTTTATTTGCTATATGCGAAGTGTTGCGCGGAAATGTATCCGTAGAATTCTAGTGGTTTTAGCATAATAAACGCATTTAATTTTCATGAATAATCAATCAAAAAAGAAACAATTAAATAAATAATTGAGTATCAAGTTGAGGAAGTCATGAATATAAATAAGGTTATGAATATGACTTATAGGTTTCATACACACCTGCAGGGCAATCATGGTCGCGCGATAAATGATAAAACATCGGGTTACAAATAGTGCGATAGGGACGGCCTGATGTTTTATCTTTTATCGCGCGACCATAATTGCCTGCTTCCACAATTAAATTTCACTAATTATTACGCGCGCGATATACTCTCGGGACTTGATTATGCCAAGCATACTAAGGACTGTATCGTTAAGTATAAGGACAAAACAAACATCGTCTAAATGTTGACATGTGCATAATTTTGTATTATTATGTTCCGAGAGTATGATCTTAAGGTATTGGTAAGTACTATTTGATATAAGAAGGTCTGATTTTTTTTTTATTTTAGGGACTTTATGGTACTTTCATTAAGGTCTAGCAAATAAATTTCGGACAACCCCTATCTGGCTTAATTTGAGAATATTTCAATGACTCTTTGTACGATTTCAACAAACAAAGGTTAATATGCTGCCAAAATATATTCTTTAAGAGTCCTCTTCATGATTTTTCCAATTGGGTACTTGTAGAATAAATGCGGCGAATTTATATAATTTAAAAAAACGCAATTTTGAGCAACGTTCCGGATTGCCGTAAATTTTTGATGCTAGCAGGATGAGAGAAACAGATAAAAAAATTAGCCATAGGCCAAAGCCTAATTGACATTCATGGTGTTTGAACAGTGCTTAAACCAGATCGATATAAACAATGTATGATAGTCAAATTCGACATCAAAGTCGGAGTTAGAGTAAGCACCATGCCACATTCTCTAAATGGCCGCCATACACAGATCCTGAACTATTTTTTTAAAATAACAGTGGCTAGACTATGTCCAGATATTCTGCTTTGTGGATCATGTGTCGTTGAGGTTCGCACCATACAATTTTTTTTCGCAATCGTATCGTCTTTTACGCACTTTGTGAATTTTCTAGTAGCATTTGTCCGGAATCGTAATTGGTACTCGGGAGGATTAAGTCAATACTGTCTAAACCATATGCTTTACGTCGAGTTTCTAGGACAAAATGTGTACCTTATTATGTGCCTTATTAAGCCCATGGCTTGTTATAAGAAAAAAATATAATAGCAAATAAATACGGCTACTCAAAGTTGTCTTCATACTTAACGATACAGTCTTTACTGTTGTACATCATTTTCAGCTAGATTCATGTGTGACTTGTGTACTCGTTTTTCGTTTCAGTCCATAGAGACATAAAGCCTCACAACGTTCTCCTCTCCATGCCGACCGGTGCTGGCGAGGTCCGCGCCATGATATCAGACTTCGGTCTATCAAAGAAATTGAACATCGGCCGCGCCAGCTTCTCACGGAGATCCGGCGTCACTGGGACCGATGGCTGGATCGCACCCGAGATGATCAACGGCGAACGAACGGTAACCAGACACTTTTGACAGACTATAGTGTATAACAGACAAACGACATGCCTAATGATCAGTCTCTGGAAAAAAAACTGAATATCGGCCGCGCCAGCTTCTCATGGAGATCCGGTGACTGATGGTAGACTAAAACTGGTGAAACTTAGCTTGTAAAGAATGCCTTCTGGAATTAAGTTCGCCTTTTGTACATCTTTTTACTATAGTTTAAATAAATACCGTTCCCAGATGATCAACGGCGAAGGAACGGTAATCTCACACATTTGTCACACTAAAGTGTCTCTCACAGACAACCTACAATAGGCTTGTGCCGTTTCGTTCGTTGATCGGAGCGCTCCGATCTCGTTCAATCGCTCCCACGAACTAGTTCGCTCTTTTAGGTCTTTTGCTCATTTAGTTCAGCCAGACCAGCGAGCACTGCGGTCGGAAAGATCAGAACGAATGGGACCGAATAGTGTCAAAATGATACGAATAGTCCATAGATAGTAACATTCCGGGCCGAAAGGTTGTAAATAAACGAAGTTCAATATGAAAACTTGACGTTTTTTGTTGCTCTGCTAAATAGTTCTCGCTCTCGGTCGGCGCAGTCACACACTCGTTCTCGATCCAAACCGCTCGCGCTCGCCGATCCTATACTGAACTAAATGAGCAAAGACCGATTCTCAGAGCACGGAAAGATTCAGTTCATTTCGGTCATTGATGGGATTTTATTCCTAACAGTTCATAGTTCGTGAACGACACAAGCCTAACCTACAATGCCTACTACTGGATAATCTTTAGAAGAAGCTGAATATCGGTCGTGCCATCTTCTCACAGAGATCAGCGTCACTGGGGTTACTAGGCATACTAGTAAGAACTAACAGACCAGTGTTCACTTGAATTTGTCAGACAGTTACAGCTAGAATTTTTTTGGTCCACTAATAAATTAATTATTTGTTGCAGACAACGTCGGTGGACATTTTCTCTCTGGGCTGCGTGTTTTACTACGTGTTGTCGCAGGGACAACATCCATTCGGCGACGTCCTGAGGCGTCAAGCCAATATACTTACTGGAGATTATAGTTTAGAACAATTAGAGTAAGTACTTACCGCTTCCATACTTTTCACTTAAAGTCTACTGACCGCTTAAAAATAGTCTTTCCTTCAGCTTATTCAAGTTATAATAACATATACCGATTCCTTCTTATTTTGTCCAATATGACATTGATAAGTAGCCAGCAGTTGGGAAAAGTATGTGCTTTTTTTTCAGTAAAGTGTTGCCGCATGAAGAAGTGTTGGTGACCAAGATCCTAATCCGCGCGATGATTTCCGCGCGGCCGCATGCTCGCCCGCCGTGTGAGACCGTGCTCAAGTACCCCATGTTCTGGGGCAAGCAGTCCATACTCAACTTCTTACAGGTAAGTCTGGTTTCATTAAAGTCTTAACAGTACACAATAAAACACAGAAATTAAAGCTCATATCTAAGCATTAGCACCATCCTATTGTTAGTGCGAGACGAAAATTTGTTGTTTATACTTCTAATGTACACAAGATGGCCGAATACGTACAATAAAACGTCCGAGAACTAAAGGGGACAGGACTTGCAGTGCGAAGTGTCAATTATAAATGTTTTTATTTCGTTAGGCGGGTTCGCAAATCGAGCGAGGCAATGTCCTAGCGCGGCAAACGATGCGAGCGCGAAAGACTTGCCTCGGCCGAAGTAGCGCGCGAGGTTTCTTCGGACGTTTGTCGCGCGAACACATTGCCTCGCTTTTTCTGGACCGGTCTGATCAGGCCTCCAGAAGGCAGATCATTTAACGCGCCCCTACAAAAATCGTCGTACATCAACGCGTCCCTATAATTTCAGGACGTGAGCGACCAAGTAGAGAGCCTGGGTCCCACGGTGACAGAGCACCCGCTGGAGACGTGCGCGCGGCGCGTGGTGCGCGGCGACTGGCGCGCGCGCGTGTGCGGCCGCGTGGCCGCCGACCTGCGCGCGCGCCGCACCTACCGCGGCGACCGCGTGGCGCATCTGCTGCGGGCCATACGGAACAAGGTACGTTATCTTCTTATCCACGAACATCTTCGGTTTATTGAATGAAGGTACCACGCCCACCGCAGCGATCGCGACGCGTATACGCGCTATGCGACAGAACAATGTCGATTTTAAACAGCCAATACTGCACGGAGGCGTGATGAAGGTGCTCGCTGTCACCCACCCTACCCTAGTCACCTTCTTGCTCTGTTTTAATTTTGTCTCATACCCTGTTGTACTTTGAAGCAAAAAGTGTAAATCCTGCTTCCGATTTGAAACACGTTTTCACATTATCTGATCCGATATCGGATGTAGGACCGATATCCCATATATTACAAGGCCCATCTTGGATTCTTTCCATTGAAATCCTTTCGCCATCTGAAAACGAATCGGGGTCCTGTCTTAAATAGTAGGTACTAGTAACTAATAATTATAACCATTCTCAGTTGAAGTAGAATTGCATTTATTTGTTTCGTTTGATTAAAGGCTGAGCCTCACCGGATGCGTATGCGTAGACGTGCAAATGCGCGTACCTCTGCATTGTATAACAGGAATTCTCATAAGACCTGTCACACCGCCTGCGTGCGCATTGCACGCATCCGGTGTGGCTCGGCCTTTAAACCAACATTTTTCGTTTCGTTCATTAAAATAGTCAAAAGCATTTTATTGTATGATGGATCTTACGACTTTACGAGGTTATATCAATCACACGAGTCCCTAGTATAACATGCAAACCTTAAATAGTTTCATCATTTGTTTTGCAGAAACATCACTACCGAGAGCTAGAGCCCGAAATAAGAGAAAGCCTGGGCAAATTACCCGACGGCTTCATCACGTACTGGCTCCAAAGGTTCCCACTGCTCCTACCTCACGTCTGGATCCAGATGCAGCGGTTCCGGCAAGAGGACATCCTTCAGGACTACTACCCTCACTCATACACCTTCAGTAGAACGGACGTCGCCGAATTAGATGACGACCAGTACGAAGAGGAGCTACTCCCCGCCCTCTGTGACCCAGAAAATAATGAACTCTTCGTCAAAAGCAAAATATACTTCGACGAGAGCAAAGACAGAAAGAAAGAAGGCTCCCCGAGGAAAATTGTCGACTGGAGGAGCAGTGATTATAGGAAACAAGACGATGTCCGGTTAAGAGATAGGCATTACAAGAAAAAAGAAAAGAAGAGAGAGGAAATGCCCATATGGAGCTTGCCGCCCCAGTAATATTTATTTAGCACAAATAATGCACAGTTTACTACTAATGTGATTTATTTATTGTTTATGAAGAGAATTTTAATATATTGTAAGTATGACATTATAAATAGAATATTTAGTAAGATCTCTTGTGACTTAATTTAGGTTTTTAGATTTTTTTCAGTGATAGAGGATTGAAAATGACGCGAGTGTGAATGAGTGTGAGTTCTAGGGACCAAGTGGGAATTGACAGTAATGTACTACAGTTATGTTTCTTTTCATCACATCCGCACTTTAAATGTGCTATTTCACGCAGGCGGAGCGTGAGTTATAGAAAAATCGTTCTCCCAAGGGAATAATGAACTTTCTTGTACCGTACTTAACTTTTTTACATCTATTTACATATTTTTTACATTGCGAGTGTGATGAAAAACATTGTGTGTAACTCGGGGAGTATGAATATTACTAACTCGAGTCTTTAAATCGCTCCGGCAAGCCGTCGCGATTTAACTTACTCTCGTTAGTAATATTCAACTTCCTCCCCTTGTTGCACAATGTACTATTGTTTTGTCTGAAGCTGTCCGCGTACAAGAATCTGATTAAGGCAACAATATTAGTCCATACTAGTATGTACTACTAACTAGATAATATCTAAAAATATTACAAGTAGATATTAAACATAAGTTATTATTCTCAGGATTCAACACTTGATTACGAGTATAGGCAATCATTTTTACCTTTTGAGCAGAAGTAAAAGTGACATGAACCATGAATTTTATGGAAATAGGCAGATCACTGAAATTGTACAATTTTAAATATAGTTAATATTGTACAGAACGACGCCCGTTTTATGAAATATACATACATACTTGTCATAATATACTATACATACAGTCAACATCGTATAAAAATATACATCGCGGCTAAAAAAAAGAAATTGAAAAATGACAACCTTGATGTAGTGTTGTTTTGTTCTTTTCAGATCAACATATGATGTTTCCACTTTTTATGTTATACTCGTTTTTGCCAAGCTGTACGAAATATGTATATGGTGTTAAAATATTTATCTGAGTGTACCATTCATATATCCTGTTTTCAAATTTATTGGATTTTGACTTTTGTTATAATTTGTAGACTTTCATTAAACGGCCAGTCGTGATTTTTTGTTACTATCATTGTCAATTTAATGAAATTATCTACACATTTTACTGTCTTTTGACAAACATTCCTGATATTATTAAATATTTTTAATTTGTTTAGTTATAAGTTATGTGAAAGTCATTATATGTGTCAATGAAATGTGAAAATATGTTGAACATATTGTTTTTAAATAGCGAGTCAATGTTGGTTTTTTAAATGTATTTATTTTGATTATCCTTTAAAACGAAATCGATTTACATGTCCGATAAAATGTATTATTCCAATTCCTAATATTTGATAGCCCTGAGTCTGTTCAGGATGAGGCAATATTTGGTTGCCAAATAATTATGGGATGTCAGTAGGTGATATCCTACCTATCTTAAATACTAAATAAGGATGTACAAGTTTTTTTACTTTCAGCAAGTATGTACATATTGGATTATTGGCCATGGTGCTATATACGAATATACAGGTAGATGTGCAAATCAGTAAGGCTCGATTTAAATATTAAAAAATATTTTTATTTAGTTTAACATAGTGAATAATGTTCCTGTAGTAGGTATAATAACAAATAATGTTAAACTTATTCTTTAAAACATAGGCAGTATTTGTTTCTGTGGATGATGGCAATAAGTTGAAACATAAAAAATAATAATGTTAAGTATATATTAAAGTCTTGGAAGTTAAAGCAAAATTTATTAAAAAAAAACAGAGTTCACCTTTGTGCACAAATATCGTCACTACTTTAAAAAAACTTGTATCTTCGTCTGTCAATGAAAAGAAAATTGTAGTATGTATATAATGCATAGACTTACTGCGTTTTAACTTTGAGAAGCAGCGTGAGATACGAGATTTTTTAAAAGTAGTGACGATATGCAGTTATGAATTCTATAAAGAAGTATGTCTATGACGGCCCTTAGACTTCAACTTATTTACATGAGCCACACAATTATGTTAGGCCTAGGTAAATTAGTAATTTCTTTTTTATATACCTTTTCAACATTCAGTTCAATAATTCATGAGATTTTTGTTAAACTAATTTGTTTTACAAATGCCAGAGCATGAACGTAAAGCTGAGTTTAGACGTGCAAGTTATTGCAGCAAGTTTTGAGGCAGAAGTATATGCAAGAAAGAGATGTACATAGATATTTGCCACTCACTCTTACCTATAGTTGCGTCTCAAAACTTGCAGCAATAACTTGCTGGTCTAAACTCATATTAAGAATACCTGACTGTGAAAGTGTATAAATAAGCTCAATGTTTGTATGTTTATAACATGAAAGTTTTAAAATTAAATAATATCTAACAAGATTTTATTAAAAGCTTACTTGTCTTATTCATCATATAAATTACACCTAGGTACCTATCCTTAGAACTATGACATAGTTAATTGTCAGTCATCAAGTAGAAAAATTCGTCATTTGTAAAGTAAAGATAAATATGTTTTTAAAACTTATTAAGTAGTAAATAAAATCAGTCTTAAATTAAAAGAAAATGGCTAAAAACTGCCAATGGTATGGCACCCAAAAAAATGTATAAAGCAAATACAGAATAAAAAGTAATTATAGCCAAAAAATATTATAAATAGATAATTTCGTTTCACACTCAAAAAATGTCATTGAATTCAACATAAAAGTATTATTCGAATACGCGCTTTGTTATATTAATTATGGAGTGTCTATAGTAAATTAGGTACTTTTACGTATTAGGTACAGTCGCCATCAGATATATCGGAGCGCCCAAGGTACTCAAAAATATCTGAACACGCCTCTTAACGCCATGGCAATACAGGCGTGTTCAGATATTTGTGAGCACCTCGGGCGCTCCTATATATCTGATGGCGACTGTACGTTGAATTATTCAAGTCTTTAAGTTTTAGCATACTTTTCGATCAAATCAATAATAGTAAGGTAGACTTTCTCTTTGGCAATGTCCAGGGCAGTTTTCTCAGAACTGTTGCATATAGATATATCAGGGTTAAAGCCGATCAATACTTTGACAGCACCGATGTTCCCCTGTTGACTAGCGTCGTGCAACGGCGTGTTGCCAGTCCAGTCAGCTGCGTCCACGTTTGCGCCATTATTGAGGAGCGTGCGGATCACTATTATCTTGTTGCTTAAAGCTGCTAAATGTAAAGGCGTCTGAGCTTTCTTATTAGCACAGTTTACATTGGCATTGTTTAGGATCAATATGCTGCAAAGTTCGTCTAATCCACAACGGGCAGCATGATGGAGCGCAGTAAACCCGTTCGAGTCTGCAAAATTTACATCATACAAAGACTTTGGTGGAGAAGTCTTAGTTTTACAGTTTTCACACTCGCATAGCGGATGGCATAATGTTACATTAGTGCTACTGATCCCGATATTACTGTTGGCATCTGTATACTCCTCATAGTCAACATTCATGTAGAAACAAGCAAGTTTTACATCACCATACGAAATGGCTTTGGATATCTTTTCAAGGGTTTTCAGATTTTGAACTGTCTTTGATGCATGGTCAGATTGATTATTATTAACAGTACTTAATTTCTTATTTACATCACCGTCAGGCTTACATTCCAGTGGTTTTATGTTGGGGCTGCTAATATGTATGTATTCATACAGGTTAGGAGTACAAGTTTTTAAAACTTTAAGTATTCTCAGGTTATGTGCATAATCATAGGCTGTTTTGTTATAGCGATTTTGCAGGGATGGTTCAGCACCATTCTCTATGAGAAGTTTAGCTATTCCTTCGTAACCCCACTTTGATGCAAGATGCAAAGGTGTGTTGCCATTCTGACTAGCACAGTTTATGTTAATTTTCTTCCTGCTGTGTTCTGAAAAGTATATTAAAGCTTTCACACAGTTTAAATGGCCATTGTTAACAGCTAAATGCAGTGGCGTATTCTTGTCTATGTTAGCTTGATTAACATTGGCACCTGAGTGAACCAGTAACAGCAAAGCATTTTGATGCCCTCGAGATGCAGCATAGTGAAGTGGTGTACATTCATTAAGATCTGTAGCATTTGCTTCCGAGTTCATTTCAATCAGCAGCTCAACGACTGCTGCTTTTCCATGAATGCAGGCTACATGTAAAGGGGTCAGGCCATGACTGTCTCTAGATGTAACAGTGGGTGAAGATTTCAACAACCGTTTAGATAATTTACGGCAACACTTTTTGCAACTGCATAAGGGATGACAAAGTTTTTGATACACTTGTGATTCATCAACATCATTATCAACTTCACTATCTTCATCACTGCTAACTTCATTCTCTAACATTTTGTTAAAAACACTGTTCTCATTTCTTTGCAGCTTCTGTAGATTTTTCTCATTCCTTTCCAATATCACTCTTATTTGATCAGGATGATTTATTTTGATGAGTTCAAATATGTATTCTAATGTTTCATCACCCCCATTAGTATCTGATGTTGAAATTGATTCTGTTAAGCTTCCTCTTCTAGGCTTCCCATCCTTTAAGTTATCCTCTGTTAAATTGCTCTCATAATAATAGGCTTCAGGATCGGGTGGGCCTCCTAGGGCTCCCGACTGAATGTGCTCTATGACAGCTTCTAAAGTGGTTATAAGAAAGGCACCCTCATCACCATCACCTCTGCCAATGCCACTAAACCGGAACTCTTTCATGTACATTAGCTGACTATACCAGTTTGGCAAGCCTGATTTTATAACAAGAAAAACAAAAACTGGTAACATGTCATCAGCAGTCAGCAGTACAACATTGTTCCTACTATCTTTCTTGTTGATAGCATTGAGTGCTTGTTTAACACACAAAATCTTTTCCAACACAGTATTATAAGAGTCAATTTTTGAAAGAATCTGTTTAGCTTTTGGCACAGCATGGTACAAGTCTTTTTTAATATCTAAATCTCTGAGTTGTATATCACTCATATTTCTTATTTTCTTGTTAAGATGAGAGTCTTCATAAGCGCAACTTGTACAAATAGGTTTGAATAAATGATTGAATAACAAATGTTGCATGTAGCATTCAACAGCAAGCTTGACATTTTCTAATATCTGCTTACATGACTTTGATTTTTCTCTAATTCTACGATTTTGTAGCACAATTTGAAGGCACTGCGTGTATAGTTCACTGACCAAATCTCGAAGAGGTGCAATGGCTACAGGCAAAGTAGGATGTTTCTTTATGAACAGCTGTACATTTTGTTCTATTTGGTCTAAAACTTGCCGTCCAGCGGCTTGAGTCCACAGTAAATCAATGCAGTTATTTATAGATGTTAAATATTCTTTAGCAATTGCATTATCATCACTAGCTGTAGTAGGTTCTAGTGGGCTCTCTATACACCAAACCTTGTATTTAAAGAAGTCTTCTGTGTAGAATGTTTCTTCAAACAATATGTGGCTCTGTAATGGAAGAGCTTTGGTCACTTCTAAGGTAATGACCTTGTTGGTTACAGTCACTTGTTTCTCTTTTAAGGTAGTATAGTGTGTCTCAGGTAGTTCCTCACTTGGAACCAAAATATGAGCACAGAAGTCTTCTACTGTGAAGACACGAGTGTTTAAACTTCCTATTCTGGGCACACAAATAATCCATGACTGTGTTATACAATGCTGAAACAAGTTTGCGTATTCGTTCTTCAGTTCAACGAAAAACGGATTATCGGAGATGATTTCGTCGTACGTGCCGTCCATTTTGTGATCTGGAAACCGGATAGTGGAATGTTAGATTCGTGCTGCAATCTTGCGGTTAATGAATAATTTATGATTATTACGTTCAATGGCAGCCTTACTAATGAGTATCTAATTACAATAATGCACTTATTGACAGTAAAACTATGGTACTAACCTTCATTAAAGTTCTTGGAGTTTATACTTGATCGCTTTGTCTATAAAATTTTGCTCCTTTTCTATGAAAATGGGTACAGCATTGTACCTATTTACCGGTCGGGTCGTAGTGAGAATGTATGTGAGTACCTTTCAGAGATCACCTTGTCAAATGAACTTCAATTATTTAATCAGTTTTAAATGTAATTTATCATTGGAATTAAATATGCGTTAATGAATAATTTAATGTATTCCAAACTCAAATCTTGCACAGTGCACATTCCACAATAACAGGCTGTATTTCTATTTTATGAATGAGTTGAGTTCAATGAGTTGAACGTCGAATGACATTCACTGACACTGACAGTTCTGATTGGAACCATGATTAAGGTGTCTATAGACGGCTATACCGAACTGCGATCTTGGTACGGTACGGCGCGACTAGCAGTCAAACACGAAAGTTGAGTTCGACGTAAAACAATAACGATTTTAAATTTTAGACCAGAAAAAGTTTTTAATTTAAATTTCTGTAAAACAAAACTATAATAACTCAGTAACCTAGATCGAGGACAGACTATATAGATTGCGAAACTATATGACGGTTCCTAGTTGAATACGGTGGACTACCATTACTATAGGCAAGCTTATAAAAAAAACAGCAGATGATAAATAGAGAGATAATCTTTATTATAAAATGGTAACTATGATTAGTTTAACTCGTAAGTCAATACTTATAGATTTCAACCCCGCCCGCCCCCGCGACCGCCTCCAAATCCACCTCTTCCTCCAAACCCTCTACCGCCAAACCCTCTTCCACCAAACCCTCTTCCGCCAAACCCTCGTCCGCCAAACCCTCTGCCCCCGAACCCACGCCCGCCGAAACCCCGTCTAAATCCTCTGCCAAACCCTCCGAATCCGAGGCCTCCCACAAATATCGGTATTGGTACTGGGTAATATGGACCTGAAACAGTGACACATTTTTAAGGTCAATCCTAATTGGCGGGTAATTTCAAGTTTTTGGAAATTTTTTCCACGATTTATTACATAATTAACTAGAGTGCATGTACGTACGTACGTACGTACGTACGTACGTACATGTACCCACTGCCCCCACTGGACACATTTAGGTAGGTACTTTAACTATTTCTTAAATTCTTCCCCATTCGGTAATAACATTATTGAAGTGCGCTACTCCCAAATACGGAGACAACATTACAAGTAACACCATTTTACGAACCAAAAGCGTGCGAAAACACAGTACCAACTTACAACTTACCTCTCCCGTAATAATAAGGATCTGGATAGTACTGCCGCTTCACTCGTACCAAATCTTTTGTTGACTCTGAGCTGTTTTGGTTTAGCACTAAACTCGCTAATGGATTAAAGTTTTGTTTGCTCGAGTCAGTTCCCTCTGCATTCTGAACCTTTGTTGCATTAATTTCAGTAACTGTTATGAGCAGGAGAACTGCAATAAATTTCTGAAATGAAAATGTAAATTGTAATTTATAGTCTTACGTATGAAATTCGGAAAATGCATTTAACGGAATGACTGATATGCACGATTCTCATGAATATTTTAAAGGTAATTAAGTATTTTACTTTTTCACGTCATGAAAAGGAAGGATAAATAGTTGTATCGGTCTGCAAGGGCGGATCCAGCTTAGGATTCACCTGATCAAGGCTTGATTGCGCTTTTACCGGTCTTAAATATGTCTGTCATCATACACGTGACCTTCCTTGCTCCTTTTGGGTCCTAAGTCGCAAATAAAGGTAAAAACAGCACTTACCATTAACTCCATGTTATTATGTTGCGCGTTTACCTAACACTGTGCAAAGAAATGTCTGGCGTATTATTGATATGTGGTCTTCAAGCTGATTTATCAATTTGCGTGGACTTGATAATTGGCAAGATGTGTTTTTTCCTGACCGAGGACAAACCACTGAAACTCACACATTGCAGGCAAGTCATCGTACTTACTGAAAAGACTTATTTACTCATGGCACACTGCTAAATGGAATATATCACATGTTACACATTATTTTTCAAAACATGAACGATGACAATTTATGAACAAGTAAAATTACATCATTACATTACGGGGAATTCCCGGATGATATTTCTTGTAGGTACTTTATTGACTGAGCGAACTCTCTTTACGATACAGATAACATCGTGCCCATTAGGGCTTCCAATACCGGGATCCCGGTATCTCGGGATCCCGGGATCCCGCCTGTTTTTGGGCACATTTCAATACCGGTATTAAATTTAGTAATACCGGGATCCCGGTATTTTTAGTAACTAACAAATTATGACAAATGAACGTAAATTACTGATCAAAAACGTTAAATTTCTGCATCATGATGGTCGCTACACGCGTAAATCTTGCTTCTTGCTCTCGTTTCTCGATTTGACACATTTTCTGTTTGGTGTTTTTACAATATTTGTATGAAAATGATGGTTTTTTCGATGATTACCTAGATAAAGAATTAAAGATGCTTATCAAAAGCATTCGTTGAGGAGGGCCTGCCGCGAACCTTATTTGACACATTTGTCGCACTTGTGAATTCGCACGTAAGTGTGACAGAGAAGCAACACATCAAACGTAGTTGCAACAGGCCACAGACCCTCTGTAAACAAATAGCCTTGCTGCATCTATATCATAAATAACTTTTCAAAAAAATTGGTTAATGCATACGAACTAACGTATAACGTAGCTACTCAATGGTTTATTTTGCGTGTGCGTTAATGTGTTGAACTCTAGCGCAAAACTTTGCCGTAACATTCCCTATAGTAACTAAATTGGGAAATCTGAATTATCAAAATCAAGAAAATTACTTTTCTAATCCGTAAATTAAGATACCACTCAATTGTACCACAGATATTGATTACAATGTGTTTCCAAAAAAATCATCCCATGTTCTAGTTTCAAAAGTCAATGATGAAACTGTAGAGTGTGTATAATCGAGAAATGCTCTTAATGCTTGTTATTTAATAAAGTGATATTATAGTTAAATCTACAGTACAATGACACCATTAAATAACACTGACTATACAATGTAAAAGATTACCTACTGAACTACAAGGTTCTATTCCGCACGAGCCTAAAGAGATCGATGTGGCAGAAAACATGGTTAGGCATGACCGCGTCTTCATGCGAAATGTCCGATCTGGCGGCGATATTTAACTTACAGAATCACCTGAGTAGAAATTTGGCGCTCTTTCCCGCTTGCTTTTATACTGCGTCCTCATGCAGTCCCTCTCATAACAAAAATAAAGAGCACGGGGCGTAGCCCTTTGAACTATGTATACTTAAAATCAATAGAAGTTGAACCGACTTGGCAACATAAGTTTGCGAACCGTTTTGGGTTGAAATAGAAACTTATGAAGTTCGAAATGTATTCGATTTGACCCATTGCTAAGTCGGATTGGCAAGATTTCGCTGTAGTATAACATGCATGAAACGTAATAAACGAGATTTTGAATAAAATTTGTTATTTTAAGCAAATTACTTGGTTTTTATATGTTCCCGATTTCAATACCGGGATCACGGGATCCCGGTATTGAAATCGCCAATACCGGAATGAATACCGGTATTGGATAAGGTCCGGTATTTGGAAGCCCTAGTGCCCATATAGGAGCTAGATCTTTACAAAAAACACCCATTTCATTGAAATATGCGAAAATGAACACTGGAGAGCGAGCGGCCAGCTATCTATCAGGTTCATTAACAATTTCACAATTTCCAAAGTGAATTCTTTCATGTTTCGACAGCGCATCTTCGAAAAGAGCAGTCTAAAAGGCTTTTGTTCCTGTTTCCCAACTTGTATTTCATCTCAAAACGTGTAGAGGGCCTACCACGGACAACGTTCTACGAGTTTCGACTTAGTCGCAAGTATAAATTCGTAGGTACGTAAAGCTAGGAACATACTACGCGGACGTCCGCCGTCGCGCGACCGCGGACGCGGATCTAGACAATTGATATACCCTTAACCGTGCAAACTATCCGTCGTCGGTCGTGGACGTGGCCTTGAGCGCACGGACGTCCGATCGAAATCTGGCTCGCTGGATGTTTTGGTCAGCCGAAGCCACGTCCTGAAGACCGTGCACACTAGAGATGGGCCGAATATGGACTTTGCCGAATACAAATATTCGGCCGAACATTCGGTTCAGCTCTTACCGAACCGAACATTCGGCCGAATATTCGGTTACGCCATATTTTCAAGGCGGATGTTAAGATTAAAACTATTAAATGATTGATAATGGTTAATACATATATTGTGCTACTACAACTATGTTCTTATAATTTAGTGGATAACTAAAACTTAGTTAAAACAACTGTGTACTCTTTTCAACTCTTAAACTACGGTTTCTTAACTTTTTTACAAAACAATTGTATTTATTATTTGACGCATTGGTAATTATAATTATCACTTTTAGTAGTACCTTAGAAAGTTACTAAAATAGGAGCTTCGTATCCAATAGAATACGTAAAATCTCACCCCCACTACACCTACAACCACTAAAACTCACTCAACTACTAAAATTTCACCACCCCCTTTCTTCCCGTGGGTGTCGTAGAAGGCGACTGTGGGATATGGGTTATATTGTGGCGTAGGCGAGAGGCTGGCAACCTGTCACTGCAATGTCACAGTTTCGTTTTCTTTCAACCTTTGAATTCATTTTTAGGGTTCCGTACCTCAAAGAGGAAAAACGGAACCCTTATAGAATCACTCGCGTGTCTGTCTGTCCCTCTGTCACAGCCGATTTCTCCGAAACTACTAGACCGATTTACTTGAAATTTGGCACACGTATGTAAAAAAGTGGCCCAAAGACGGACATGTAATATAATTAAATGAAATTAAACGAAATTTAATCATAGGGGCCACTTTTGGGGGTAAAATTGAAAATTAAAAATCAAAGTTATTAGAACTATATTGTGCTACATATCAAATGAAAGAGCATTTTATAAGCATCTCAAATATATTTTTTTTATAGTTTTTATTTTGGTAATTTAGAAGTAATTTAAGAAAATAAGCAAAAAATGACCATTCCCCCCCCCCTTATCTCCGAAACTACTTAGCGTAAAATTTTCAAAAAAATACACGAGATAGCCCTCTACCTGTAGATTACAGGAAAACCTATTAGAAATCTACAGTCAAGCGTAAGTCGGACTTAAGAGAAAAAAACTCAAATTGAGATTTTTCACTCACTGCCGCTGCAAGTACTTACTAAATGTTTTGAAATTTTGTGAGCGCCATGGACAGGTAGAAAGAAATTCATTTCTGTTCAGAAATTGTTAAAAATTTTAAGCATTTGCCAAAATGACTTAAGTTCCTACTAAAAAAGAGGCGCTTACGACTGTTTAGAACTGCACTGACCATAATATTGCCCTAATAGGTCCAAAAAATGGTGTATATATACGAAAACAAAAAAATTGTGCCACCGACAACCAAAATCTGAAGTCTATTTGCTCTATCTCTTATAGTTTCCAAAATATACGCAAAATCTTTAAAGTACAAATCTAGTGTACGTTGCCAATGTTGCCATCACATGTCGTCAGGCGCTCATGACCTTTTTGTATGGAAATGTCGAAATCCGACTCGCACTTTACCGATTTTCATAGAAAGTTGTGTTTTATTATAGTTTTGAAGGAGGTTTCTTATTTTTAACCACCAACGCAAAAATATTATAATAATAATAGGTTTGACGCTTGACATGTCTGTCTGGCATCATAGCTCCCGAACGAATCAATCGATTTTGATTTAGTTTTTAATGTTTAAGGTGAATTCGTCGAGAGTTTTTTGTACCATTTTTATTGTCACCTACGGGCAAACATGCATACGGTCCGCCTGATGGAAAGCGGTGACTGTTACATATGGACGCCTGCCACTCAAGGAGTGGCACATGTGCGTTGCCGACTCGACTCATTAGAAACTTGTACAAACCTGTACTTAGAAGGGGCCTGGGTGCCAACGACTCAAAGGACCGAAGGAAGGAGGAGGAAGGAAGGAAGGAGTACCGCACCCTCGTTGAGCTCTGGCTGCCTTACTCACCGGCAGGAACACAACAATGAGTAAAGTCTAGTGCTACTTGATTGCGGTCTTTTGTAAAGCGGAGGTATTAGACTCTGCTCTACCTTAGAGTATATTCAATTTAGTATTAGAGTTATCAGTCAAGAAATTTAAATGCAGCGCCATCTATTATTAGTTTCGACAACTTTTCATGTGACTTTCCATGCCTAAAGGTTCGCACAAGTCTCAAGTCGCGTAAATTACTTAGTAAATTTTGCCGAGAGACGGCGCTAAATACAATAATACTCATTAGAGTACCTATACTTCTAGTCAAAGACATATATAACTCCGTATAGACAGATAAAGTCTAAGAATAAAACGTAACTGGGTAATTCCATGTAACAGAGTAATGTAAGTGACCAATTATTTGCATGTTTTTTTATTCATGGTGCTAATTTAAATATCAATATATCTAAGGATTAAAAGTAGGCTTATCTAGAGATAAATTAAGATTTCAATTTGCATCATAAATAAAAAAACATGCAATGAAGTGGTCACTTACATTACAGTTACGTGGAATTGCCATACTTACCTCAGTACCACACAGAAGAAGGGCTCAGCTAGATGGCGCTAATATTAATATTAACACGCTTTTATTTATGGTCGTCGTGTATGTAACTATGTAATGGAATCTACGGAGGCTAATTTAACCATCTTCCAAGGATCGTAGCGTAACGATAATTGGCAGCTGTATGTAGTTCTGATGACAGTACAATAATATGGTACTGTTGAACTGATCTGATGATGGAGCCGGAAGATATGAACTGGAACTACATGATGGAACATCGTATCATAGCTGTTTTTGGGTTTCTTAGAAAAGTCTTGTAATGAACTTTGACTACGATTAGGTTTCAAGGTCTGATGATGGAGCCGGAAGATATGAACTGGAACTACATGATGGAACATCGTATCATAGCAGTTTTTGGGTTTCTTAGAAAAGTCTTGAAATGAACTTTGACTACGATAAGGTTTCAAGGTCTGATGATGGAGCCGGAAGATATGAACTGGAACTACATGATGTAACATCGTATCATAGCTGTTTTTGCGTTTCTTAGAAAAGTCTTGTAATGAACTTTGACTACGATTAGGTTTCAAGGTCTGATGATGGAGCCGGAAGATATGAACTGGAACTACTAAAAAGATCAACGTAGTATTTAAAATAAGTTGGGATAGGGTTTTCTTGAGACCCGTAAGAGCAAATAAAGGCGGGCTCAGGGGCGATCGAAGCCCCCCACAAAAAAGACAGATCAACGTAGTATTTAAAATAAGTTGGGTTAAGGTTTTCTTGTGACCCTCCAGGGGAAATAAAGGGGGGGCTCGGGGGGCGAAGCCCCCCGCAAAAAAGAAAGATCAACGTAGTATTTAAAATAAGTTGGGTTAGGGTTTTTTGTGACCGTTCAGAGTAAATAAAAGGTTGGGGGGGGGTCGGGGGCGAAGCCCCCGCAAAAAAGAAAGATCAACGTAGTATTTAAAATAAGTTGGGATAGGGTTTTCTTGTGACCCTTAAGAGCAAGTAAAGAGGGGCTCGGGGGCGAAGCCCCCCACAAAAAAAAGATCAACATAGTATTTAAAATAAGTTGGGATAGGGTTTTCTTGAAACCCTTAAGAGGATATAAAGGGGGGCTCGGGGGGCGAAGCCCTACGCATAAAATAAACATCAACGTAGTATTTAAAGTAAGTTGGGATAGGGTTTTCTTGTGACCCTGAAGAGCATGAATAAGGGGGCTCGGGGGCGAAGCCCCCCGCATAAAAGAAAGATCAACGTAGTATTTAAAATAAGTTGGGAAAGGGTTTTCTTGAGACCCTTAAGAGCATATAAAGGAGGGCTCGGGGGGCGAAGCCCCCCGCATAAAAGAAAGATCAACATAGTAGAGAATGCCTTAAAGCATAAGTCCGCCTTTTGTACTGCAAGATTTTCTTTTATCACCGCTTCCAGTAGTTCCACAGGTGGTAAATGATCTTTATTACTAGATTCACCTACTTTTATCAATTTTAAAGCACTAGTGGATAAAATGCGTTTTTACTCGCTGGTATTAAAGGACAAAACACGTGTTTCCGAGCTAGTGAGGGGAAAAATTCAATGTTGGCTGCTCGCGTGCGGTCCGTTTGTTAATGTAGGTAAGAATTTAGAATGGCGTCATTTTGTGAACATCAAAGGAGTGAGCCTTCTGTACTTGTACTATTATATACATATATACATATATTCTGTGACAAAACTAACAACATGTGTTCCAAGTACAACCTTCGAAATGCCGGAAAGTTAGTAAGTATCGACCGTAAATTGGCGAAATTCAATTTACGGTCAAATTAACACATGTGATGGACCCTGCCGTCTATAATAAATTGCCGCAATATGTGGTTGAAGCGCCTAGTGTGTCGAACTTTAAGTACCTATCGCTTAAAAAATTGGCTGGTCGAGCACCCGTTCTACACTTATGACAATTTTTTTATTACCTAATTAGAAAAATATTTTTGTGCATTTTTTATGTGAATATTGCCTAACTTTTTGTAATTTCAATCTTCTGTCTATTTATTCTCTAAGTATTATTGTTGTATGAATATTATTTTTTTAAATCAAATCTTGACGTGTAAAATGGCGTTGAATGAATAAATGAATATCGCTCCTTGAAAAACATAGTGACACTATCCAAAAAACATAGGTTTTTAGTTAACAACGCCATCTAGGTCGCGCGTTCATAACGAACGCAATGCAAAGACACCTATCGATTTAGCTCGCTTAGAAGCGACAGGGGGCGCTAATGTCACTATGGCGAATAGTGGGAATAGACGCGTGTGGGACGGAAACAATGTCATGTTTGCATTAATGACCTGGACGCCGATCAAAATGTAGTGAACTCTAAGACGAAAATTGTCATTTTGTGTTTAGTGACGGTGTTCCGCGAGATTGAATGGTAAGTATGACAATTTTCTTATGGAACATTGTATCAATCCTTAAAGTGTCACTTTGAACTTGTAATAACTATTCAATATTGAGTTTCATTTTAAAGTAACAGTGTCATTTTTGCTATAATGACACTAGTACTTTAACAATTCTAAACGTGTTGAGATAGGTATAGTGACACTGTGCACGTAATGACGGTTTGGCTTTAAACTATTAGGCTTAATGCAGGTTAAAAATAAAGTTGTACTGTACTTTTACTTAAAATGACGTTATGGTCTTACCTCGCTAAAAAAAATTTGCATGAATGAGTCGTCATTATCTGTTTAGTGTCATTTTTGATTGTATGAATTACCATAATTACGCTTGCAAAGAAATGGAATACCGCTGTTATGAGTTTAAAGCCACTTTAACTGGTAATGGTAGCTTTAAGCGCGTTGACTGATTATTGTCACTTTAGGTTTTATGTCATGCTTTGCGGTAATTACAATTACAAAACAGTTAATGATTAATTACCTTCTAGACATATTACGTTTAATACCATTGTTCCATTTAAGTTTAGCACATAAACCTACACAATTTTGATGAAATTCTATGAAAAAGACATTTTACTCTATTTTTTGTAAAATACCTATAAACAGCGCAAATAAAAATTAAGGTTATTTTTTGTATAATTATTTTTTACGAAGTAATTGCTATTTTTGTGATCTACAAGACACAATTACTAATTTAAGATACAATATAAAAACTATGATTGCTAGTGGATAAATTTCTTGTGCATTAATATAAGTAACTAAATTATTAGCCATAAATAAGTATATTTGTTTGTTACAGTAAAAAATGGCTCAACGATATTCAAGGCTCAAAAATTCAAAGCAATCATCAATAGTATAAACACACCAGGGTGGCTAGCCGAATGGCACAATCGCTCACGAAACGCTCACGAAACGAAGCGCTAGTAGATATCTATCTCTATCGCGCTTGCGTATTGGCGCGACAGAGCCAGCGGCGTATCGCTTTCGTTTGGCGTCGGAGAAATGCCATTCGGCTACGGGGCCAGCATCTACAGGGTGGCTAGCCGAATGGCACAATCGCTCATGAAACGCTCACGAAACGAAGCGCTAGTAGATATCTATCTCTATCGCGCTTGCGTATTGGCGCGACAGAGCCAGCGGCGTATCGCTTTCGTTTGGCGTCGGAGAAATGCCATTCGGCTACGGGGCCAGATCACCTATCTGCTACATCGCCACGAACATGCACATTTCAAACGGCCGACTAAACTTCGCATAAGTTAGGGTATACCACGTCGTCAAAAAAAAATCGCACCTCGAGCAAAATCGTTTCAGGCAAAAATATCTCTAATCTTATTGACTGTAATCTATCAATATTTGTATCATTTCAAAGTACAATTAAAGCCCTTTAAGAGAAAAGGTCTACAACTTTCTTAAAAACAAATCGCCAATCTGCCGTGGTTTAAAAAAAAGGTATTGATGCGATTTTAATGGGACTCTAGGTGTGCTACCCCAGACGGTTTTAGAAGGAGCTGTAAAGGTGTCATGTGGATCTTTTGCACCCCAAAAGTCACCGAGAACGAACGCCTGCAGAAAAAAAACCTGCCTTCAAGGTTTTTTTTCTGCAGGCGCATAGGGGTAAAACACCAGAAAAAGCAGCTCAAGTGGTGGTACTGCTCCTAAACGGACTACGGCAGTAGCAAGTTGCTGAACGCCTAAGCATAATTCGTTTCCGGGTGCGACGAGTCTTGTTGCAGTTTCTGGAGACCAGTAGCTACATCAGGAGGCCAGGATCTGAGATAAGACGCTGCACCACCGCTAGAGACGATCGGTACATTGTATCGGCCTCTTTGCGGAACCGCTTTCTTATCGCTCCTGAGCTGCAGATACTGCTTAGAACAGCTCGAAGAACTGTAGTGAGTATCTCCATGATCAGAAGAAGATTGAGGGAGAAAAAAATGTTACCCCGAAGAGCTGACAGAGGCTACCAATTGAAGCCAGAGCCAATACCCCAATCGAATAGCTACAAGGCTTAAGGATTGGACGTTGCAGCAATAGAGGAAAGTTTTGTTCCCCTACGAGACGAAGGAGATCATTTACACCAACTACAGACGCAAAAGGGTGTACAGGAGTCAAGGAGAGCAGTTTACACCAGTCTTCACCGAAGACACAATCAGTTACGGGAGCGGCTCGTGCATGTTCTGGGGCGGCATTTCCATCGACGGCAAAACGGATCCTTAACTGCAAGCAGTTACATTATGGAGATCTTAGAAGAACGTATGGTCTCGTACGCTGAATTTTTTGGACCTGATTTCCAATTCATGCACGTCTACGCCCGTTGCCCTACTGCCTTGATAGTGCGGGACTCCCTGATGCATCAGGTCGGAATGCACCGTAATGGAGTGGCAACAACGAGCCCCGACCTGAACCCCATCGAACATCTCTGGGATGAGTTAAAACGGCTTGTTTGGTCACGGGATCCTGCTCCAGCCACCCTCAAAGAGCTGGAAGCCGTAGTTATTGAGGAATGGGAAAATATTCCTCAAAAACTGATCGTAACACTGATCAGGTCCATAACTGATCGCATGGAAGTTACAGGAAGGGCCAGAGGGAGGAACACTGGGTTTTAAGGTTAATTTTAAGTCATTTTTTTCGATATTTGTTGATTTTATTGCGTTTGATCTTTTTTTAAATTTTAACCTGAATGCACTTTGGTTACTTTTTCCTGACAATTTAAATTTTTGGTATAAAATGTCATGAATTTTATGGATATTAAAATAAATGTTGTATTACTAACGCAAATGTCAAGACTGAAAGTGATTTTTGTTTCTAATATTTTTTTAGTTATATTTTATTGTTTCAGAGGGCAAGCCAGGAGTGTTTACACTAGTTTTTAAGGGCAGTAATGCTAAATAGGTACAGGGTTTGAGACCGAATGTCATTTAATTCAATAAATTTTAATGTATATACATAAAAGGTGGTTTGATTGCTAATTATTCATTGAAATAAAAGGTAAATTTCATAAAAAAATGGGTATAGTGTCATTTTTCCACAAAGTAAAACGAAGATATAAAGTTGTCATGTGTCCCTAAACAAAAATAAACGGAAAAGTGTCACTACCATTTTGTTCAAGCTTAATTATCTTAGAAACAAAATAAAAAAAATACAATTTACTATTATATCTATCAGGTTTAGTCACAAAACTTAACAAGATCTGCCAAAAAATTACAAGTTTGTTGTAAAAATGGCAATTTTCGACAATTCAAAAATTTCAAAACTTTAAACCGTTGTACCCAAAAAAGACGTTTTTCATTTAATGACACTGTGTTTTTCAAGGAGCGATATGAGTATGAGTAGTATGATTATTTTAACCATTGAAAGTTTGTACGGAACCCTCGGTGGGCGAGTCCGACTCGCACTTGGCCGGTTTTTTAAGATACAAGTCGCCAAATTTGGGAAAATTTGCTTTATATGGCCACTTTGAAATTCCTTTGCCAGAAAGTCAGAAATAATATATTTTTCTTTCACATAAAAGTACATAGTGACAGTACACATCAAAATAAAATAAAAATTCCAAGGATATCATAATTTAATCACTTAGGACGACGAGCGAAGCGAGGTCTGTTACGAAAACCGAAAAAAATATATAATTTTTTTGTACGTCGTCCGATTTTGACAAAACATGTTTCAATTGAAAGGTATTGCTTTATGTAACTTAAAAAAAATATTAGAAAAAAATTTCTGTGAAAGAAAAATATATTATTTCTGACTTTCTGGCAAAGGAATTTCAAAGTGGCCATATAAAGCAAAATTTCCCAACTTTGGCAACATGTATCTTAAAAAATTCTAATCCGATTTCGATGCGATCTTTAGTTTTCAACTATGAATTTATCTGTCTTTGATTTAAAAAAAAACTCATATATCGAAATTGTACATTTTGCCTGTCATTCTTTGAAATTATTCAGTGCGAGACGTAAATTTACATTTTTTATTTTTTTTTCTTCCTTTTTTTTATAATAATATTCTTTCCAACTTTTTTAAAATTAAATAAAACAATACCTTTCATTTGAGATACGTTTTGTTAAAATCGGACGACACAATAAAAAGATAGAATTTTTTTCATTTTCATAAAACACCTCGCTACGCTTGGCTTCCTAAGGGATGAAATTTCGATATCCTCGGAAGAAATCGTTTACTTTGATGTCTACTATCACCATGCAAAGCGGTTTGCTTCTATCTAAAAGTGCAGCTTTTGGCCAAAAATTCTCCATAACAAGTATGTCTAATATATTATATGAATTTAAAATTCTCATTGACGATATTAGTTTTCGTATTTATTATTGAGGAGCAAAACTGGAAGACAGTACAGAGAAGGATTATGCGACGTTCTTGCCGATGTCACTTTTTCCTATTCGCAATTCTGGACAATCTGAATTCTACGCAATTATTATTTCACCTCATTCGCTATTGTGGACAGTAATTACTTGTGAACAGTGGCGATTCTTCCTGTTCGCAATTCTGCACATTCTGAATTGCACACAATAGGTATTTCGCCTCATTCGCTTCTGTGCACAACCATTACACATACAGTAGCGATTCTTCCTGTTCGCAATTCTGCACAATCTAAGTTCTACACAATAGGTATTTCGCCTCATTCGCGTCTGTGCACAGCCATTATTTATGTACAGAATAGTTTCTTCCTATTCGCAATTCTACGCAATCCGAATTCGACGCAATAGGTATTTCACCTCATTCGTTATTGTGCACAGTCATTATTTGTATACAGTACAGTTTCTTCCTCTTCGCGATTCTACGCAATTCGAATTCCACACAATAGGTATTTCGCCTCATGCGCTATTGTGCACTGTAATTATTTGTGTACAGTATAGTTTCTTCCTATTCGCAATTCTACGCAATCTGAATTCGACCCATTAGTATTTCACCTCATTCGATTTTATGCACAGTCATTACTTGTGTAAATTAGCGATTCTTCCTGTTCGCAATTCTACACAATCTCAGCATCCTCAATCCCCTCAAACACGCACAAATAGAAACGCAGAAAGTGCTTTCCACGGCGCCCTAGCATAGGAAAAGCTCCATATAGCATTATTAATATTAACTACCGTCATACGCACTGTATATATTTTGTAAACAAAATGTTAAAATCGAACGTTTGCTGACTATAGGCAAATGTTTACTAAATAATTACAGATGTAGTGCGAAAAGCTTTTCCTTCGTATTTTTCGGAAAACGTTCGTATTTTTCATGGTATGATAGTTCACACTGTGACATTTTATGAAGTAGAACTGCTGATAATAGATCAGAACGAAACTCCGCTCATGTTAGCGAGATTTCTGCGTTTCTATTTGTGCGTGTTTGTGGGGATTAAGGAAGCTGAGATTGTGTAGAATTGTGAACAGGAAGAATCGCTAATTTACACAAGTAATGACTGTGCATAAAATCGAATGAGGTGAAATACTAATGGGTCGAATTCAGATTGCGTGGAATTGCGAATAGGAAGAAACTATACTGTACACAAATAATGACAGTGCACAATAGCGCATGAGGCGAAATACCTATTGTGTGGAATTCGAATTGCGTAGAATCGCGAAGAGGAAGAAACTATACTGTATACAAATAATGACTGTGCACAATAACGAATGAGGTGAAATACCTATTGCGTCGAATTCGGATTGCGTAGAATGGCGAATAGGAAGAAACTATTCTGTACACAAATAATGGCTGTGCACAGACGCGAATGAGGATAGATACCTATTGTGTGGAACTTAGATTGTCCAGAATTGCGAATAGGAAAAAGTGACATTGGCAAGAACGTCGCATAATCCTTTATATGGATATAACTATGTATGTATATATAAGTTAGTATATCGTCGCCTAGCACCCATAGTACAAGCTTAGCTTAGTTTGGGGCTAATAGGTTGATCTGTGTAAGGTGTCCCCCAATATTTATTTATTATTTATATATACAATAACATAGGTTGTTTGATTCGTAGTATATAATGAAACGTTATTAATATGAGACTTACCTAACGTAAGAACTTATAGTTCTTGTGTACTACTTCATTTTTCACGTTCTATCGAGATATCATAGTTTACCACGGCATCGGTACTGATATAGTCGAGTACCTCTAATTACATTCAAAACGTCCGTCACAGTTAAAAATAGGTAACAAATTGAATTCACGTTTGCCTCGGTCGGTACATTATAAATAGGTATTCTTTAACATAAATAAAGGCAATGAATTTTATAATTATAATTGATTATATACACACGTTTTATTCAAAAATATATTTTATTATCATATCTCTGATATAAAACTTTCTTTAGAAATATGGAATTTTCAATGAGGATCATAAACAGCTATTGTTGATATATTTATTATGTAATAAAATAACTAAACACTGCCTGTATAATGACAGACCTATACTTAATATAAATAACAGGCTGCCGAAAAATAAACCAATTTCAAACACATCGCATACTATACTAGGTAGTTAAGTTACTACTTCAGGTAGAAAATTACCTTTTCCAAATAGCGAACAATTAGTTTCGAGCTAGAGGCCAATAAAGATTATCTTATAACTAAACTGTTATAACAATTGGCGCATCTGGTAATCAATGGACCAACCTTGTTACCTATTTTAAAAAAAATAAGCCTTTAAAATTTCAAGTCTCAATCCAGTGGTGAATATCGTGGTATTTTATTGAAACAATGGGAAGGGAGTTTAAATGAGGAAGAATTTGGCACAGATCCTTTTCTCCTTTTCCTTTTGGCATAGATTTAGAATGACAATAGTTATTTGTTTTACAAGGGGGCAAAGTAGTTGTTTAACCGCACGTGCTATTATTGATATAGCAAGCGAAAGGTTCCAGTATTGACCGCGAGCGTAGCGAGTGGTTCAAAAAGTGGAATCCTGAGCGTTGCGAGGGTTTCAAGGCACGAAGGTTAAACAAACTTTGCTACCGAGTGAAACACAAAATTTTTCACCACACCAACACGAACAAAATACTGACTATAAAACATCGAAATAAATCAAATACATCAATTTATTCAATATTTATTATTCAAAATCATCATTTATAGGTAAATTCTACCAGCCAGCTTAAGACAAGACATTAAGTTAAAATTTGTATGAAATTACTTTGCACTCTTGTGGATAAAATGCAATTTTGCTATCTGTTTTCGAATCCATCCATACTATCCATCCATACTTCCATACTAATCCATATCCATCCATACTAATATTATAAATGCGAAAGTAACTCTGTCTGTCTGTCTGTTACGCTTTCCCGCTTAAACCACGCAGCCGATTTTGATGAAATTTGGAACAGACAATCTTTAGACCCTGAGACAAAACATAGGCTACTTTTTATTTCGAAAAAAAGGGATGAAGGGGTTGAAAAAGAGGTTGAAAGTTTGTATGGGATTTCTTAATTTTAAAAGATAAAACCATGAAACTTTATATTTTAGCACTTGATAAGAAATCATTAAACATATATTTAAAGTCACATACAGGTCGAACGCGATTATTTAACATTATTTTTACCTTTAAAATAAACATGGTGGGAAATAAACATTAACTAAAAGCGGGTAGATTATATTTATTTGTCTACCCCGAACATTTATATAAATTAATATCGGGTAGTTTTGTGTTGTTTACATCTCCGGTGACATTTTGCTGGGACGTCAGTCTTCCGCGACCACGGCCAGTGCAACCTGGCCGAAACGTTGGGAAAAAAGGTAAAAATAATGTTAATTAATCGCGTTCGACCTGTATGTGACTTTAAATATGTGTACAAAGCGCGAGAACTTAAAGTGTTATATCATTAAACATCTTGATAAGGGATAGGGATAGCGATAGGGATAGGGATAGCGATAGGGATAGCGATAGCGATAGGGATACGGATACGGATAATATGGGTATCGTTAAAGGGATACGGATAATCGGTCGGCGGTCTCTTACAATCAATGTGCTCTAAGACGATCGTTGTTTGCTTGCTTGAAGATTACGTTTGCGATAAGTATAAGCAAAATGTAAAAAATTGTAAGAGATAATAGAAAAAAGTACTTTTTACCCACCGATCATAGTGTCGAAATACGGGCTATGTGGGATGTTTATAAAGGTTTCCCCAGCGTATATAGAATTACCTACGCTGTGGTCAATGTGTAATATTTCTACAATCATTGCAAGCAAAAGTATTATGTGCAATCGAAATAATCGCAGATAAATATACCTACAGAGAAACCTAAGGATCCAAATGAAAATCTTAATGAATACTTTTATTACGCGGGCGAAGCCGCGGGTAAAAGCTAGTAGCAAAATAAGCCTTTAACTATTGGTGTGGTGAAAATATATTTTTCCTAAAAAGATAAAACATCTTTGTCATTCTAAACTTTATGTGATTTCTCAAGTCAGCTTTTTTCATTTATTAAACATTTCATTTTCATGAATTTATTTAAAAATGATTCCAGAAAGAATAGATAGATCTTATCACACAAAATTTCATACAAAACGATGTCTTAACTCAACACTTCAAGGCAATGTTAAATAAGTTGCTGTTTTTTGAGTTACTTATCATAACTTTATCTTAATTCGATAGCTTGTAATAATATACGTTTACACACACTGAAACCTACAAGAAATTTGTCAGTAGACTAAACATCAATAAATTTCTGACAGTCAATCTTAAAAATCAAATTGAATTGATTTATTTTTCACAAATATTAAAAAATAACGGGATACCCCCATTTGCCAGAATTTCATTTGCCATAATTTTATTTGCCATCCTATTCAACAATCATAATATTGTTTCTCATAACATCTTATGCCATAATCATTGTTTACTATATTAATCTAGTGCCAGAAACTTTGTTTCCCATAAAGTCAGTTTCCATAATGTCATTTGTCAGAATCATCGAAATCCGTAATTACCACATTCCATACCATCATTTGTCATACAAATTAGCGTCCAGAAAAGTCAATTTCCATAATGTGCTTTGGCAGAATCGAAAACTACTATAATAGGTACTAGGACTAGAGAATGAAACTGCTATCAGAAAGTAGGTTAGGTTAGGTTAGAACTGTGACCCCCTGGAAAATGAAACTGCTATCAGAAAGTAGGTTAGGTTAGGTTAGAACTGTGAACCTCTGGAAAAGGAAACTGCTTGAAAAGTAGGTTAGGTTAGGTTAGAACTGTGACCCCCCGGAAAATGAAAATACTATCAGACAGTAGGTTAGGTTAGGTTAGAACTGCGACCCCTGGAAAATGAAACTGCTATCAGAAAGTAGGTTAGGTTAGGTTAGAACTGTGACCCCCTGGAGAATGAAACTGCTGGAAAAGTAGGTTAGGTTAGGTTAGAACTGTGACCCCTGGAAAATGAAACTGCTATCAGAAAGAAGGTTAGGTTAGGTAATAATATGGGTAACAATTAATATGGCAATAATTGCTTATGGCGTTTGAATATTCTATGAAACCATATTATTGCACTTAATAATATGGCTAACAAATAGTATGGCATTGTATGATTATGGAAGGTAATATTCGGATAAACAACGAGTATGTCATATGATTTTTATGGTAAACAAATCATTCGGGCAAATGAAATTCAGGCAAGTTAGATTCGGGCAAATGAATATTATGTTAAATGACTGTCGGGCAAACAATAGACAACCAAAAATAACTATTCGGTCAGAGTCTCAGGGTGCGTAGCCGAATGGCACAAACGCTCACGAAACGAAACTATCGCCCTTGCGTATTGGCGCGACAGAGCCGGACTACGTTTCGTTTTCGTTTGGCGTCGGAGAGTGAGTACTTCCGAACGTAGTCTCAACAAAAAGGGAAACTACACTCTCTGTCTCATTTATAGTGGTTACACTTGTCTACAAACTCACCTACCATAATTACCACCAAGTTTTAAGAGAGTAGGCTAAATTTTTATAAGAAAAGCCTGCTGTGCTATGTGACGCAAAATACACGATCTGGAAACTTTAATGACTTCCACAAATACTACAAAATTTTCGCTATCTATGAGATTCTACAAATCGGACACTAGAGTGTCTAACACATCTTTTTAATAATTTTATACAATATTTCCAAAAATATAGCTAAGTGTATAAAGTCACATAGCAAGCGCAATTCCAAAACTGCTGTTAACAGGAAGATACTGTATTTATGTGATTTATAGCAGTTAGCGATTATAGGAAGAATCAATGTATGGGCATCGCATACCTTCTTTTGCTAAAACCTGTAATACTGAAATGAGCTCGACGCTGTTTTTGGAGCACATGTATTTAGAAATATTATTTAAAATGGCATTTAAAACGAAAAATCATCAAAAATCACATGCACAGCGAATTTAGCACGCGCAGCGACGAGGTGTGTTGTTTTTTAAGCTACCCTCGTTATCATTTTAAGTTTGATTATAAGTCTTATATATTCAAACAATAAAAAAGGATAAACTATAAATTAAAGCTAACAATCTACAAGATGCATTGCATATCAAAACTATCGTCAAATTAAAAAAGTATTAGGAGTATATTTGTATCCCTGGTCAGTGATAATAGGTATAAACTGTACCTAGTTACTTACCTTAGTTTTGGTACCTATATAAGGTCAAGCGGGGAACTGCGACTACTAAAACATAAAGTACAACTTTGACTGCCTAAAACTACTATCAACGGTATTTAAGAAATAGTTATGATTACCTCGCCGAGGGGGAATTCCAACTATTGATAATAAGTTTCGTTACGGTGAACTTACACTGGTAAACCGGATATCATGTGGTTTGTCAAAACTTAAGGAACCTAACTTAAACACTCAATTTTATGTAGGCTTGTCGGTTTGTGTAAATAAACACTTACAAGATGTCAGCGGGGTAATTAAAAGTGGTCTCCATACTAAGTAGTGATGGCAGTTGTGCCTATTAGAAATAATAAATGCATACATATAGGCGACTGCTACGGTTCCTGCTACGCCTGCCGCGAGACCCGTAGCCGATTGAAGTGTTTTTGTTATTGTTGATTTTTAAGTGAACGGTATCGTAAAAATGGAGTGCCAAAAATGCAAAAAAGTACTTTCAAAGAAAGGATCGCATTTTATTTGTCAAGGGGCGTGCCAAGGCACCTTTCACAGAAGCTGTGTGAAGGGACTGTTGGCGGATATGCGGGCCGGTAGAAACAGGTCGTGTTGTAATAACTGCGAAGAGGAGTCGGACGACGAGCCAGAAAGTGAAGAAGTGCCTGCGGACGCGAGCGTCGCTATCAAGGACATATTGAAAAAGGTCAGCGTGTTACCGGACTTGAAGAAGGAGTTAAGTAGAATTGCACACAGTATGAGCGTCCTTTCTGATAAATACGACACCCTGCTGGCGGAGCACGAAAAGTCTAAAGAAAAGATAGCATCGTTGGAGAAAATAACTTCTAATACGCAAAATAAGTGCATTTACCTAGAAAAATGTAATATTGCACTGCAACAAAAAATTGAGCAATTCGAGCAGGCAACTCGAAAACATAGGATCGAAATTGTCGGTGTAGAACAGTTGCCTGGCGAAAAAGTCGAGGATGTAGTTGCCAAAATTGGTAATCAGATTAATGTGACCTGCGAAGATATCGAACTGGTAAAACGAGCCTTCCCTCCGAAGCCTGACAGGAAGCCCGCGCCCATTATAGTGGAGTTCAAGACGGCGGGAACCCGCAGCCGCGATATGTGGCTGGCTCAGCGGCGGCAGCTTAAGGACGTCACGAGCGACAGTGTTGTTGGAGGAGCTCTGAAGAGCAAGATTTACATCAATGAAGATCTGACCCATGCTGCCCGATCTCTGCTGTGGAACGCCAAGAACCGCTTGCGTGGTGTCTACAAGTACGTCTGGGTGAGCAGCGGCAAAATTCTGGCTAAACAAACGGATGGTGGTAAAACTAGTTGGATTAGATCCGACAGCGATCTTAATGATCTGCTCAAAAACACTTGAAATGAAATGAAATGAAATGAAATGAAATGAAATGAAATGAAATGAAATGAAATATTTATTTTTCCAAGTAGGCATATTACAATGCGCTTATGAACGTCAAATAAAACTACGCCGGCTCTAACCCTACGCCTCAGCCTCGAGAAGATTTCAGTCCCCCCTCAGTTGGAGGAGGGTATCCACTATGGGACCGGCAAGAAACTCGGCGGGCCACTTCTTTTCAAAACATTACATCTTATATTTAACATGCATTAAAAAAAAAACAAGATACAATTTAATAAGCAAAAGTATTCATAAAAAAAAAATATTAACACAAGAAATTATACAAAGTACAAAGCTATTATGATTATTAATAAGAGATGTTAGAGATGTATAGAGTCTCTAAGTGTCAAAGTACATCTAAAAAAATTATACATGAAGAAAAAAACCGAATAACTAAAATAACTTTAGAGTTGTAAAAGACTCTTGTTGTCTTAAGCAAAGGAAAAAAAAAAAAAAAATATGTATACTTAATCTACTTTTTTCCTTGGAGATGTATATGGTCTCCAAGAGTCAGAAAGAAAAATAAACAAACAAGGACCGAACAGAGTGCCTCAACGTAATCTCATTCAAAATTAATGTTACATAGAATAGCATAGCCCCTATTAGCTGAAACAGACCGGTCTTCACAAACTTAAAGTACGTACATGTTTTATATTACTTGTTTAATCTTAATAATTCAAATTCACTGTGTTAGATAATATAGATGTTGTTGACGATCGAGGGATTGTCAACTACACAACTGTCAATAGTATTAAAGAGTTCCTAGACACATTTAGAGAATATAAAGACCTTAATTTGTTTCATGTTAATATTCGCTCAATTAAAAAACATTTTAATGAACTACTTGTAATACTAGGCGAACACATTCGTAAATTGGATGTTATTATAATTACTGAGGCTAATATTAGTTTTTCACTGTTACCGCTTTTCGATATTGACGGCTTTGTTCTGCATCATTATACTAGAGAGGGGCGCAGGGGGGCGGGGTGCTGGTGTACGCGCGCGCTGCGCTCGCGGCCGCGGCCGACGCGTGCGCGCCCGGCCTGGCGTCCGTCTTCTCCGGCTCCGCGGAGTGTGTTCCCATTGCCGTCAAGTGTAACGATGTCATAGTTTATATTATTTCAATTTACAGACCACCAAATAGTAGTTTATCTCAATTTTTAAATGATTTACATACGTTATTGAAAATTAAGATTGCCGCCTGCTTCTAAAATTGTACTATGCGGGGATATTAATATTAATACTTTAAACATTCATGATCACCAAGCAACAGCCTATGAGAGTTTACTAGCCGAGTTCGGATTCACAAAATGTATATTCGACGTTACACGTAGAGAAGTTCTTAATGGTAATTTATCAGAGTCTTGTTTAGATCATATCTATATACGTGGTCACACTAATAGTATTCATTCGTCAGTAATAAGTCACAAAATTTCTGACCATTATTGTATCTCAGCGGCGGTCCAATGGAAACGCACTCCGACGGCGGCGGCGCCGGCGCCGGGCCCGCGCGCGCCCGCCGCGCCCGCGCCCGCGCCCGCCGCCCCGCGCCGAGTGCTAGATAATCGGCTCGTAAGGGAGAAGTTACTAGAGACTAACTTTGAGCATTTATTATCCATTGAATGTCCTCAGAAATTATATGTAGCATTTAGAGATATATTTAATAACATATATGATAGCTGTTACAAGACTGTTACAAATAGTAAAGTTAATAGAAATAACAAAAGTTGGATTAATAATAATTTGAAAACAATGATAGAAGAAAGGGATAGATTATTTGTGATATGGAGCAACGACCCAAAGAATATGATTAAGCGATTAGCGTATACTAGATATAGAAATAAATGTACAAAAGCTATAGCTAAAAAAAGGAATGACTTTGATAGGCAAAGTATTCTAGATTGCAATAATAATATAAAGAGGATGTGGGATAAAATTAATAGTTTATTAGGTAAACAGGAGAAGTCCTTAGATATGCAAATTCTTAACAATATGGTAGGACAGGGCGATGTCAGTACAGTGTGTAACAATTTCGCTAATAATTTTTCTAACGAGATAAATCATATAAAACATGTCTGTGACGAAAAATGGCTAAGCCGAGACGAGTATGTAAGTAACTCTGAGGTGAGTATGAGATGGCAACCTGTGACAGCTAAAGGTGTTATGAATATAATTAATAAGATTTGTACTAAAAAGGCACCAGGCTGTGATCTCATACGCATGTCAGACCTGAAAACAATATCTGACAAAGTCAGTCCTGTATTGGCTAAGCTAATTAATATTTCTGTACGTACTGGTAAATTCCCAGACGGTCTTAAACAGGCCTTAATCCGTCCAATCTATAAAAAAGGATCTCCTAAACTGTTTTCAAATTATAGACCTATTGCCATTCTCTCTAGTGTAGATAAAGTTATAGAAAAATGTATAGTCGAACAACTTAGTAATTACCTGAATAAAAATGTAATAATAAATAAGTGCCAACATGGGTTCCAGAAAGGTAAAAGTACTGACACGCTACTAGCGAGCTTTACAGATGAAATTAACACCTACTTGTCTAATAGAAAAGTAGTCGTGGCAGTATTTTTCGATTTCAGTAAAGCATTTGATACCTTAGAGACCAGCACGCTGTTACAGGCCATGAGTGAGTGCGGGGTGGGGGAGCCGCTCAACCAATGGTTCCGCGACTACCTCACCGGGCGCTCGTACCGTGTGCGGATCGGCTCGGCACTCAGCGACGAGCGACAGGTGTCGTGTGGAGTGCCGCAGGGCTCTTGTACCGGACCCGTCAGTTATCTGATGCACGTGAACAGCCTGTGCGGCGTGCTGCGGCATTGCTCGGCGCACATGTTCGCCGACGACCTGTGCATATTGCGCGCCGGCAGTGCGAGTGAGCTGCCCGACACCTGCCGCTTGGTTCAGCAAGATGTCGATGCAGTAGTTCGTTGGTCGCATGATAATGGCATTGTGCTTAATGCTGATAAAACTAAGCTATTATTCATTCGATCTCCCTACCTAGAAGTACCTAACCTGTCAACTCCTATTATAACCCATAATTTTTCTTGTATGCATAATAATATATTAGACTGCCAATGTAATCCCATCTCTCGTGTTAAGTGTGTAACATATTTAGGCCTTAAAGTAGATGAACACTTCTCCTGGACGCAACATGTTGACTTTATTTGTAGCAAGCTTAAAATATTATTAGGAAAATTTTATTATCTAAGATTCAAAGTACCTCTGCATATTCTAAAATATTTATATGTATCCTTAGTTGAATCGATAATTGGTTATGCTCTAGACTGTTACGGATTAACAACTAAAACTAATCTAAACAAGATAGAAGGTATGCAAATAAGATTCCTAAAATTGTTAGTTAGTAATAAAACTAAAGATAAAAATAAAAAAGACTACAGAAATTTGTTCAAAATATGTAATATTCTTCCGGTGAGTCATAAGCATAAATATTTAATTTTATATAACAACCATGGCAGTCGAGAGCATACCCAGTTACACTCTAACGATGTTTGTGGAACCAGGTCGGTGTCTGCGGGCAAGTTTGTTGTGCCTAGGGTCACTAACTACTACGGCGATAGATGTCTACACAAACGCCTTCCCTACATACTCAACAGCCTGCCCACTGACACCAGACAGGAAGCCAACAAAGTTAAATTTGGTAAAAAGCTGCGTAGTTACCTCATAAATTGTGTATAGAAATAGTTTATCATAAGTATTTAATGATATAGATTGTTTTATAAGAGAGTAGAGACTGCACGATCCCACAGTCAAACCGTGGAAACTGTTTTGTGGGACACTGTACTTGTATAAGCTGTATACACTTAAGTTAATAAATAAATAAATAATAATAATAAAAATGATAGGTTCTTCAGTTTTTGAGAAAAATACGGAAAACTACGGAACCCTACACTGAGCGTGGCCCGACACGCTCTTGGACGGTTTTTTACCTGCACTGAGCTTTTCATTCCACAGTTACAATGAGTAGGTAGGTAGATACAACAATTTTTATAGGTAAAATCAATATTTTCGAGATACTTTAACTTTAGTCCAAAGCAGAATGCCGTGCATTGTTTCCTTTCCTAAAAATGATGAGAATATCTTCAGTTCAGCCGGCCTGTGCCTGCCTGTGTCAGCCTGTGTGGTGACGGGTTAAGAATTTCACCACCACCTTTCTTCCCGTGAGTGTCGTAGAAGGCGACTATGGGATACGGGTTCAATTGTGGCGTAGGCGAGAGGCTGGCGACCTGTCACTGCAATGTCACAGTTTCGTTTTCTTTCAACCCCTTATTTGCCAAGAATCACTGAAGCTTTAGTAGTTTCATGTGTTCTGCCTACCCCTTTATGGGATACAGGCGTGATTGTATGTATGTATCTTCAGTTCATCATATGGGGCGGAATGAAACAAGTATGATAATTTGAGTACTCATAAATTTATTTATAATTATGTAAACATAAATTAATAATAAAGTACAGTGAAAAGACAAAATAAATTTGTAAAAATTACCTTAATTAACATATAGCAAAAATAAAATCAAACTTTAATTTTAGAAAATAACTAATCATTTATAAAAACTACTATCCTACGTAATTTCGTAGACTTATGAATTATGAGGTGATAGAAATGTATCGCATGCGTAATTCTTGTACCTACATGAAATTATGTAAAATAAATTCTTTAAAATTACCTTAAATGACTTATAGCAAAAATAATTAAAAGTTACCTTCTGCCAAATTACTAATAAATAATGGAAACTGCTGCTCTAGGTAATTTAATACACTTTTCTTACAATTAATTACATTTATAATTTATAAGTTACATTAATTAGAGCTAGTTAGTTCATACTTATATTCTAAGTTCATTAAAAACATAAAACTTTTAGTTAAATTAATGCTTTGCTAACTTTGCTTAACTACTAAAAGTACTAGAAGGGTTTAAGTAGGTTTTATGTTATCTAAACAAGGGGAAGTTTCATTCAATAGACTATTTATCATTATGCGGCGGGCGATGGAGGAAAGTTTTCTTGGTTCGAAAGACGTTTCTTTTTATTCTGTTGACGACTGCGGTACATTTTGCTCTCATCAGCACATTTCGTAGATATAGTGATTCTAAAAGTAAAATGAAAAACATCGTAAATTATTTTTTAAATAATTTATGTAACATAATATTTTTCGTGTTATTAGTATTACAGTAAAATAAAAAATAATAAAGATTTGAGTAGGACTTACCGCACCAAGCTTGCGTTGATCTTTGATTTTTCAACGACAATCTGCACGATGTCATTGACGAGCTCGGGATCGAGACGTTTCTTCGCAGGTTTTCCCGGGAAGGCAGGAAAAGATTTCCCGGTCAATGAAAGTGTCGCTAACTCTCTACAAAAATATATAAAATAGTATAAGATAAAAAACACAAAAACAAGTTATATAAAAATAATATTTTATACTTATAATATAATAACATTGAGTGAGAGTGGCACCGAAACTTGAGTAGGCCATGTGCTCTGTCTACCCCTTCATAGGATACAGGCGTGATTGTATGTATAGTATAATAACAGAAAAAAATAAGTTACCGGCGTGTAAAAACCGAAGTCAACAGTTTCCTTGTCGCACTGGTGTATGATCTCCAATCAATTTGCTTAAGGACCCTGGCTGGCACTGTTGCGTATCCCTCTCCAATTGGAATCTGGTTTTAAAAATGCGAATAGTCAGTTACTATAAATATTCTACATATATGACTAACAGACACATCACCAGCCAGCTACCGAAATACATTGACACATTGTAAATTATTTAAATGAATGAATTTATCAATGGTATATTTATATTAGATATAAAAAAAAATTACCGGCTCATTCCCCTTAGGTATCTTCTTGTCATTAATATTTTGCGTGCTTGGCCTATAATCCTCAGGCTGCCACTCATCATCAGATGCATCAGCGTTTGAGTTAGGAGTATTGGCCTGCAAGTAAGAAAAAAAGTTATTAAAATGGCATTATTTAGTATTCATGACAAATATTTCAATTCATGAATTAAAATTAAAATAATTACATATAGATTAATTCATTGTTATCAATTATAAATAATCAAGTGCAGATATCAGGCGTGATTGTATGTATAATATAATAACAAAAAAAAAATAAGTTACCGGCGTGTAAAAACCGAAGTCAACAGTTTCCTTGTCGCACTGGTGTTATGATCTCCAATCAATTTGCTTAAGGACCCTGGCTGGCACTGTTGCGTATCCCTCTCCAATTGGAACCTGATTTTAAAAATGCGAATAGTCAGTTACTATAAATATTCTACATATATGACTAACAGACACATCACCAGCCAGCTACCGAAATACATTGACACATTGTTAATTATTTAAATGAATGAATTTATCAATGGTATATTTATATTAGATATAAAAAAAAAATTACCGGCTCATTCCCCTTAGGTATCTTCTTGTCATTAATATTTTGCGTGCTTGGCCTATAATCCTCAGGCTGCCACTCATCATCAGATGCATCAGCGTTTGAGTTAGGAGTATTGGCCTGCAAGTAAGAAAAAAAGTTATTAAAATGGCATTATTTAGTATTCATGACAAATACATATTTCAATTCATGAATTAAAATAAAAATAATTACATATAGATTAATTCATTGTTATCAATTATAAATAATCAAGTACAGATATCAAATAAATGATTGAAATATTAAATGAATTACCGTAGTACAAGAACTCGAGCTTCGCTTATGGTTTTTTCTATGTTTTTGTATTTGGGCAGTTTTCTGCTGATTGAGCTCTTTTATTTTTATCACATCGGTAGCAACATCAGGATCTAGTTTTTCAGCCCCAGAAGGAGGTGATTTCTTGAGAGCTTCCTTTAGCTGTTTGCGTAAAGATTTTATTGTCTCACACTGCACTGAAATCAATTCATCTTCATCAGTTTGAGTCCCCTGATCACGCGTCGTTTTGAGGCTTACGGTCTTCAAATCGGTTTTGGACTCGTAGCCGTTCTTCTTTCTGAGGGAGCCTTGCCTGGCTGGTAAGGAGTGTCTATATTTTTGGGCATACATTTGTTTTTTGTACGCAATAGGGCTGGGGAAAGGACTGTTTATCTGCAAAAATTTGAACTGTTGTTAGTTTTTACCGATAAAAGTAGGTAATTCAAATAAACGTTGCGTTGTGTTGTGAGATATTAACTTACGACATATAATTAACCGGGCAACTAAAATATGAAACGGAAAGTTATGTCGGGCATACCATAATATATAATTTGGCTGTGTTTTAATATTTTAGCGACAAAAACAAAATATGAGCCTCAAATATTAAGCATCATTATTATTGAAAAACGACAGCAAATTTCAAGCTACATAATTAACAAGCAGCTTTAATTTTATTCTGTCTCACTTATTAAGCATGAAGAAAATAGGGGTAAGTAAGGTACAGTGGGCAAATCTCGAGTGGGGGGCAAATGCAACTAGTCAATTTCTTCCATGTTTTATAATGTTTGCATTATTTAAAAAAAACTGTTTATTTTTAAGAAACATACATTCAATTATGAACTTAACTGCTAATCTTAAATTAAAAAAGATTATTTCAGTTAAGGAGTCTTTATTTTATTTATACATTACTTATTAAGTTTTTTCGTTTTTCATAAGCGTTTTTCAGAAAATAGAATGTCTATCAGTTATGTAGTAGGCGTGTTCAGTGGATACATGTAATAATGGAATAATGGAAATAGTGTAATAATGGAAAAAATGGATTAGTTACAATTGCCTTTTAGTCTAGATTTGCCCCGCTGTACTTTACTAAAGAAATTGAAAATGGATAGTATTTAAATAATATTATTTCATCGTTCAGATTTTCGTTGATCGCACCTGCCGAGCAAGCGGAAGATTCATATATTGAACCGCGAGCGTAGCGAGTGATTCAAAAAGTGGAATCTTGAGCGTTGCGAGGGTTTCTAGGCACATTAACTTCGTACGGCACGTTAAACATTGCCACCGAGTTTGAAACACAAAATTTTTCACCACCCCAACACGAACAAAATACTGACTATAAAACATCAACTAAATCAAATCCATCGATATCTTCAATATTTATCATTCAAAATCATCATTTATAGGTAAAATTCTATGAGCTAGCTTAAGACATCAAGTTAACATTTGTATGAAATTACTTTGCACAATTGTGGATAAAATGCAATTTTGCTATCTGTTTTCGAACAGAAAAGTAAGCCGTTACCTGTTAGTGTGGTAAAAATATAATTTTCTTGTATGCCATTTAAACATTCTACGAAACAAAGTTATGCTTATTATACTTATACTTATTAGTTATGCTTATTATACTTATTCATCGTTATAACAATTTACATTATGCGCATTAGCATTATACGAAATCTGTTATGCGAAATAATGATATGCGTATTAAACGTTATGCGTAATAAACGGTATGCCAATTCATATTAGGAGTATTCAGTTATGCGAATTAATATAGACCCCAATTTTCGGCTTCGCCTCAAATTGTTACCCACGCCACTCGTCTTTTTTGACCTCCTTTAAACGCCTGTTGCATAAAATACTATAAAAGAACTGTATGTTTTATATGAATAGACAGCCGTTTTCCTATTAAACTGTATCTCTTAAATTGTTTCCAATATAATAATTCAGTTGCCAAATAAATAGTTTGTACTCGCGTCTGAATAAACCGTAGCCGTAATGACATTAAAATGCTACCTCATATTGAAATATTTTGAGGGCCCATTTTAGTCGCCAAAATATTATTTTTGATACCCATTTCTATGTTTATTTAGTCGCCCGGTTGAATACGTGTCTTACGTCTGACTTTTCATCTCCAGAACTGACACTGCGATTACTACGAACCGATTTAGGAGTATTCAGAGGCGTAGATTGCGACTGAATAGCGGAGTCAGACTACAATTATTAAGATTAAAAAACATGAACGTTATTAGTTATTAATTACAAATGCATGTGCCTAAGTATAGATATATGCAATCGATAAATTTGTATATGTAGGTAGTAACTCTACGTATAACACGGTCGTCTAAATAATACTACAGACAAAAATCTGTTCAAAACTACATAATATTCTATGTTAATTTGATTCTTACCGGAGTTTTAGTGGTAGGCTTGGTGGTAGGTAAGCAGTTTAGGAATAATATAGCAGCGCCCTCTATCTCCAGCACGCCCGGGGGCACACTGAAGCTGCAGTAAGGCGTGGGCGGCGTCAAGTTCCATGGATGCGTGAGATGCGTCAACCGACTGAACCGACATAATGTACTAAAACAAAACCACAATTATGTTAGTGTTAAGCCTAATAATCGTTCTCCTTTTTTTTTCATATTTTAATTCAATATATAATATTGTTTAAAAGAGCAAGTTCACGTTATGTAGAACAAAAGCTCAATATAATCAAAGATGGATTATGCGACGTTCTTGCCAATGTTACTTTTTCCTATTCGCAATTCTGGACAATCTGAATTCTACGCAATTAGTATTTCACCTCATTCGCTATTGTGGACAGTAATTACTTGTGAACAGTGGCGATTCTTCCTGTTCGCAATTCTGCACATTCTGAATTGCACACAATAGGTATTTCGCCTCATTCGTTTCTGTGCACAACCATTATTGATGTACAGTAGCGATTCTTCCTGTTCGCAATTCTGCACAATCTAAGTTCCACACAATAGTTATTTTGCCTCATTCGCGTCTGTGCACAGCCATTATTTGTGTACAGAATAGTTTCTTCCTATTCGCAATTCTACGCAATCCGAATTCGACGCAATAGGTATTTCACCTCATTCGTTATTGTGCACAGTCATTATTTGTATACAGTACAGTTTCTTCCTCTTCGCGATTCTACGCAATTCGAATTCCACACAATAGGTATTTCGCCTCATGCGCTATTGTGCACTGTCATTATTTGTGTACAGTATAGTTTCTTCCTATTCTCAATTCTACGCAATCTGAATTCGACCCATTAGTATTTCACCTCATTCGATTTTATGCACAGTCATTACTTGTGTAAATTAGCGATTCTTCCTGTTTGCAATTCTACACAATCTCAGCATCCTCAATCCCCTCAAACACGCACAAATAGAAACGCATAAATTGCTTTACACGGCGCCCTAGCATAGGCAAAGCTCCATATAGCATTATTAATATTAACTATCGTCATACGCACTGTATATATCTTGTAAACAAAATGTTTAAATCGAACTATAGGCCAATGTTTACTAAATAATTACAAATTTAGTGCCAAAAGCTTTTCCTTCGTATTTTTCAGAAAACGTTCGTATTTTTCATAATATGATAGTTCACACTGTGACTTTTGATGAAGTAGAACTGCTGATAATGGATCAGAACGAAACTCCGCTCATGTTAGGAGATTTCTGCGTTTCTCTTTGTGCGTGTTTGTGGGGATTGAGGAAGCTGAGATTGTGTAGAATTGTGAACAGGAAAAATCGCTGTGCATAAAATCGAATGAGGTGAAATACTAATGGGTCTAATTCAGATTGCGTAGAATTGCGAATAGGAGGAAACTATACAGTACACAAACAATGACAGTGCACAATAGCGCATGAGGCGAAATACCTATTGTGTGGAATTCGAATTGTGTAGAATTGCGAATAGGAAGAAACTATACTGTATACAAATAATGACTGTGCTCAATAACGAATGAGGTGAAATACCTATTGCGTCGAATTCGGATTGCGTAGAATTGCGTATAGGAAGAAACTATTCTGTACACAAAAAATGGCTGTGCACAGACGCGAATGAGGATAGATACCTATTGTGTGGAACTTAGATTGTGCAGAATTGCGAACAGGAAGAATCGCTTCTGTACAGAAATAATGGCTGTGCACAGAAGCAAATGAGGCGAAATACCTATTGTGTGCAATTCAGAAAGTGCAGAATTGCGAACAGGAAAAATCGCCACTGTTCACAAGTAATTACTGTCCACAATAGCGAATGAGGTGAAATACTAATTGCGTAGAATTCAGATTGTCCAGAATTGCGAATAGGAAAAAGTGACATTGGCAAGAACGTCGCATAATCCACAGAGAGAGAGGAACTGGAGTAGCTGGGCTTGTTTAAATATTCTTATGTTAATTAAACGGAGAGGCGAGCACACTGATTATGCGTTGCAATGCATACTGTGATAATGAATTGTTATTAGTTTGGGAATTGGTTAGTATTTGCTGTTCGTATTACGTGATTACATGGGTGCAAATATTAGCATAATAATCGCATGTTGAGTGCGGGATACTTTAAATATAATAACGTTCAAAATTAATTATATACGTCACTTCACTGCGGTACTGGGTCGACAGACCCCTTTTGTAATAGGTAGTATGGTCAAATTGAGAGTTACGCTCAACGAAGGTGTTTTCAATATACCTAAACTAAGCTTATAAGTTAGACCCAGGTCTGAAAATAATTAATACAAAATTCGCCTGGATACAAGTGTAATTAGCATAGCGTTAGAAATTCGCGTTATTACACCGTTATATGATACGCGGCTGCCGCTTGGCGGTCATATAAATGTTTCAGCGAACAAGCCGGAATATGAAGTGGTTAATTTAAATTCTGCCTCTGCGTGCCGCGGTCGAACATCCGACTGTGCCACCTTTTTATTCACTCTTTAGTTACATCCTTTCAAAATGCACAAGTGGCGGCTTTTATTACTGAAGTGTGGAAAGGCGGGTTTTTCGAAGCGCGGCCCTCTGAAATGTACAAGTTGAAAATGTATTGTGGTTTTATGTGAAATTCGGAGTGCAGGATTACACTTCTACTATAGGTACATATACCTGCCTAAATTTTAAAGAAGGATTTCCTTTTAGTTTCTTTTTGGAAACTGCTGAAAATGAATAAGTAAATGCAAGTAAAAATGATGTTAAAAGAGTTAGTTTATACTTTCGCATTTAGGTATTTTACCATAAAGATCTCGACTTCTCCTCTCTTTCTCATCTCGACTTTTCACATATTTTATTCATTGCTTCGATAGGCTAACTAGATTAACGAGTACAAAATGTACAAAGCAAACGCAATTACTATAGGTACATACTTATTGAGCGAACCTATGTCTATATATATATACTAGGAGCTAGCGTGTTTTAACTATTTTACTCAAATTCTTAACCAAATATTGTTGAGTGATGGCACCAAATCACCAAGCCATGATAGAGCTAACTATTATAAACATTTACTTTTAAAAAGATAGGGGCTTCTTTTTCATCAACATCAATCAAAATTAAAGTCATCTATTTAATTCTGTCTACTGTGGAGCCAAAAATTCAAAGCGAGTCCATAATGCCGCATATTTCCCAGTTGGCAAAATAGATGTCCGTAAGTACGACAAAGCCCTAAAATGTACATTGCAACCGTACTTACGCAACGTCAAGTACCTACTCGCGTTCTAACATTCTATATTCAAAATAAAACGCGCGTTATTCCGAGCGACTTGCTCCAGGAAACGGCGAACTCAGCGCGGCTCTAATGGCCCCCATTCACCGTCGAGTGTCACTCGTCAAGCCTTGATCGCTAAACACCTCTATACAATGCCCGACCCCTATAAGGTTTTTGAATGCAATGTTTGGCCACTGTGTGCGGAAAACTTTAAAATTGTGACTCTCGGTTACATCTTCCTAGATTGTTCAAAAACACCTACATTCTAGCCATTAAAGTATAGCATTTTTCAAATAATTTAATCTTAAACTAAACATCAAATCTTGCAAAATTATTCTGAGTTGACATCTGCCAACGTAGTACCTTCACCCCCGCTGGTTAACCCTGTTTATAACAATAGCTATTTGTTTTACAAGGGGCAAAGTTATTGTTTAACCGCACGTGCCAATATTGATACCCGAGGCCGAGTTAGCGAAAGATTCCAAAATTGAACCGCGAGAGTATTAATTAAGTGTTTCAAAAAGTGGAATCTTGAGCGTTGCGAGGATTTCAAGGCACGAAGGCTAAATAAACTTTGCCACCGGATGAAACACAACATTTTTTACCACATGACCACACCACAGGAGGAAAATATGAACTGTAAAACATTCCTATATTTGATTTTATTAAAAAAGAAAAAATATTGACACGTTTCGCTAGCTCGTGCATCAATGTGCGGTTAAACAAAAACTTTAAAAAAGGGAGGCATACAGACCTATGATCATAGAAATATGATGCCTCCAAACGTAAGATAGTGTACTAACGGACGTTACTAACAAATATGGTCACCGACATAAATGTAGAGCAGTCATTTATTTTGTGTATCAAATGACGTTAATCGATCAGCATGTTGTTGTAAATTGTACATTTCAAATAACTTCCTAGGTTTACAAATATCATTCCTGTCATGTTTCCATTCACTTTCTACCCACAAAGCGCTGCGATTCTCGAGAGGGCATAAAAGAGTAGGTAAGTAGGAAAAGCCCTTTTACTAGGTATAAATCTCGAAAGCCTCTGCGTGCATAGCCGAATGCAGAAACGCTCACGATAATATCTCTTTCGTAGCTATCTATCTCTATCGCTCTTGCGTATTGGTGCGACAGAGCCAGACTAAATTTTTGCAGCGTTACGCATCGCAGAAATGCCATCCGGCTACGGGTCCTGAACACCCTTTATGTACTTTTTCCTTTCTTTTCGAAAAGTAGCAAGAGATTTAGTAGGTCACGTTCCGGGATAAAAAGACTATCGTTAATCCATATGTGTTCGAATAAGTGCTGGTTCTTTGCCGCGCTGTGAGATGGCCCCTTTGACATCGTGGATCCTTTTAAAGCCATTATCACCTTGACCTTTCAGAGCTTAATGAATTTATACTTACTTTTATCTTGCCGCCAAATCCTTCAGAAATAACCGAATTAAATGAAACTTCAAAATTAAGCAGCCCTATGACTCTTGTTTATGGTACAATGCCGTCAGTTTTTAAAAACTAATTTTAGATACTTATTTTTAAGGATTTGCGGATTACCATTATCTTGCATAATTTTTTTTGTCATATTTTACCTTCGCATAACAACGCTTGACAGAATCCTCTTTTCGCAGAATGACTTTTTGCATAAATTTCTTGGCATACTGTCTTTTGGCAGAATTATTTAAGGCAGAGTAATACAATGGCATAATGGTAAATTGTATACTCGATTAATTGTTTTGTCGAAAATTGTGTCGCATTCTATTGACTTGGCATACCGTCATTTCGCACAATTCTCTTAGGCAGAATAATACATTGGCATAATGTTGATGCGCAGAATAATGTCTAGCGCATACTAGGCGAAACTGACCAATATTACCAATCTAATCTTTGCACATCAGTATTCTCAGCGGTTGAGCTCTCAACCACCGTCGGAGTGGCGGTGGCAGCGGCGTGGCGCCTTAAAAGCGAATGCATGTAGCTCTAAACTTTACGCTGCGAGCTTGCATCCGTTACGTGATAGTATTTTGTAAATTCTTTTAGATCTGGCGTGAGTTTACCGTTTGTTTCTTTTAAAGCCTGACTAATACCCATCTAATACCTGACTAGAAATATATGACTACCTAATGTCAAAAGGCCGCTGTTATTCTGAGGTACGTATGCGGTGACAGTTCATTATAGTATGTAGTATGTATAGTTGTATACGGCAGGTGGACCAAAATGTTAACGGAATGGTGGCCGCTAATAAATGTGAGAAGTGCCTGGCATCCGTTGGCTCGTTGGGTCGACGACATCTGAAAAACTGCGGGTCACAACTGGATGAGGTTAGCCCAGGACCGGGAGAAGTCTGGCGAGGTTGCGGAGGAGTGCCGAAACGTGCCTGCGACTTCGTCCTATAGCCCTGAGGCGGCAATCGAGGGGTTTTAGTGGGTAAACCATGGGTCTCATTAGCCTATATGGGAGTCCCACAACCATTCCAGGCCGGTCCCTGCGCCTGGGATGGTATGCGCAAAGCATTTCCCCTCGTAAGGACCGGGAGAAGTGGCGTATTAGAAGAGAAGCCTATGCTCAGCAGTGGGCGATAAAGGGCTGATATGATGATGATGATTAGTTGTATATGTTTCCACGCCCTAATAGGGTTCATGAGCACGTATACCTACTTTGTGACATTTTATAACACTATGGATGCAATAAATAAATATGAATATGAATAGTTTGATATGTAGCATGTGCGAATTAATTATATTCTTTGATATGTAGTATAAATAAAATAGTTCTAATGAAATTCCGCGTCATGGCGCTTAGTCAATTTAAATAAATAAATAGTTTTATTAAAGCAAATCCAAAGCAAACCTCACTACATAATAATACTTTTCATTCCATGAATCTAGACACCAAAACTCTATGACACTAGAGATTTTTGACTTGTTTTTGTCAATGTCAAAAAAATTACGTCAGAAATGTCAGATGCTAATAAAAGAATCAAGCCTCCCTAATAAAAAATCGTGTAAAACGCATATACTCATGCTTGACTTCCTTATGACTTAGATATTGTATTGAAAAGGGTCGGATATATGCTAGTTATTTCTCTTTTTGGTAGGGTGGTCAATGGTTTTGTGTTTCGCTAGGGATGTTACTTTGTCGATTCGATTATCGATAAAATATGCACTTACTTACGTTCTCACCTTAAAAATAATATAAACTTGATATATATAAAAGTAACGAAAACATACAATATTGATTATCAACATTTCATTGGGATTATTATGTGACTTTTTGGCTATGAAAGTCACATATTCATACAATCCCGGCTAACCATATTTACTGATTGCAAATAAATGGTTTATGTACTTACCTACATAAACGTTCATTTCTTTTCTCTTACCAAGTCCTATATTATATTATCATACCTGTATCTTTGATCATAGGTCTGTATGCCTCCCTTTTTCTTTAACGTGAATAAAAAGGACGGCATGTTGTCTATGACTATATTTCTATGATAGTGTAATATCGGCCTAAATAGTCTGTAAAAAATAGAAGATGGGAGATACGAGTATACAATAAATAAATACATTCTTCTCTTCTCCTTACGCAAAGACCTAACCTAAGTAATATAATTCATGTAGCATCCATCTAATTTCAAGTTCACCACTCAAGAATCTACTTACCTCAATAATATTTTCTCTATCAAATAGAAAATAAAACAAAACGGCAGTGTAGGTAATATAATTTATTATTTCAATAGTTTCAACTATTTTTAGTTTCTTTTGAGAATTACTGGAAAACTAAAAAATACTATAAGTTGAGTTCACTAGACCTGTTACCATTTACCAGGTCTGTGATACCTCATCATCATCAATCATTTATGTTCTTTTCAATGCAAGAACGTCGATAGGGTTATTATCCGGACGTCGATAAAAATGACACATCACTAGTACAAAAACATAACCTAAAATTTGTTTAGAGAAACTTCGAAAAACATGCATAAAATTATGCTGAATTTAATATGGTATTAGTTGGGATACCCCCATTTGCCAGAATTTCATTTGCCATAATTTTATTTGCCATCCTATTCAACAATCATAATATTGTTTCTCATAACATCTTATGCCATAATCATTGTTTACTATATTAATCTAGTGCCAGAAACTTTGTATCCCATAAAGTCAGTTTCCATAATGTCATTTGTCAGAATCATCGAAATCCGTAATTACCACATTCCATACCATCATTTGTCATACAAATTAGCGTCCAGAAAAGTCAATTTCCATAATGTGCTTTGGCAGAATCGAAAACTACTATAATAGGTACTAGAAGAACTAGAGAATGAAACTGCTATCAGAAAGTAGGTTAGGTTAGGTTAGAACTGTGACCCCCTGGAAAATGAAACTGCTATCAGAAAGTAGGTTAGGTTAGGTTAGAACTGTGAACCTCTGGAAAAGGAAACTGCTTGAAAAGTAGGTTAGGTTAGGTTAGAACTGTGACCCCCCGGAAAATGAAAATACTATCAGACAGTAGGTTAGGTTAGGTTAGAACTGCGACCCCCTGGAAAATGAAACTGCTATCAGAAAGTAGGTTAGGTTAGGTTAGAACTGTGACCCCCTGGAGAATGAAACTGCTGGAAAAGTAGGTTAGGTTAGGTTAGAACTGTGACCCCTGGAAAATGAAACTGCTATCAGAAAGTAGGTTAGGTTAGGTAATAATATGGGCAACAATTAATATGGCAATAATTGCTTATGGCGTTTGAATATTCTATGAAACCATATTATTGCACTTAATAATATGGCTAACAAATAGTATGGCATTGTATGATTATGGAAGGTAATATTCGGATAAACAACGAGTATGTCATATGATTTTTATGGTAAACAAATCATTCGGGCAAATAAAATTCAGGCAAGTTAGATTCGGGCAAATGAATATTATGTTAAATGACTGTCGGGCAAACAATAGACAACCGGTATTAGTTATATATAAACTATGAATATCGTATTTTATGTTTCGTTTAGATCCTACAAATAATATTATCAATAACTGACCGAAATCCACTAATGAAAGGTTACAGGTTCTTGGGAGTTTTCTTTTCTCCATGTACGTGAATTGCAGTCCTTAATCACACAAGCCACAGTCACATAAGGAACTTGAACACATCACAAATAAGAATTTAGCAGGTTCATCCACCATCTATCAGGAATAAACACAATATAATTAAAAATCGGCCAGACGACCGCCGAGATATTTGATCTAATATAATACGACTATGTACAGTTGTCAAAGGTAGACATCGACTGTCAAATGAGAAACACATATTCAATTTAGCCGTATTATAAACCTTGAAAGGCATCCATAAGGGATCCATTTGACCATCGTTTAGTGACCACCTGCGGGAAAACGAAAGAATTTCCGGACTTTTGACTCATTCGCTCATGTACAAAAAGTAATAGTATGTTGTGAGTAAGATACATGTCATCAAGCTCTTATTTTAGCATAGCTTCCATGCTTTAGTTATACTTCCGTGAAAAGAATAGCATATTAATTTTATGCTAAGAGCAATTAATTATGTACCTAAATATTTTAAGCTAAAATTGTATGCTGATTCTAGTTTCAAATTTCGACAAAGCGTGAATGTGGATTTGATATTTACCGTTGTTAATACCGTGTGTAATTTGTTGTACTGGAGGATTTTTTCTAGATTAACGAGTCTAGAAACTCTTCTTGTGTAGTGATGTTTGTCTAGGCGTTTCCATCAAGTTTCCATCACTTCCTGTGTGACCAATCATGCTCGTGGTAAGTAAATTTTGGCTACTTGTTATTAGACATCGACTCCCAAATACCTAACTTAGGCTTGACCTACTTTTTTAGGGTTCCGTACCTCATAAAGGAAAAACTGAACCCTTAAAGGATCACTCGTGTGTCTGTCTGTCCGTCTGCCACAACCGTTTCTCCCCCTTATCTCCGAAACTACTTAGCGAAAATTTTTCAAAAAAATATACGAGATAGCTCTCAAGCTGTAGATTGCAGGAAAACCTATAACAAATCTACAGTCAAGCGTTAGTCGGAGTAAGTGAATTACGTAAGTATAAATTCACATTTGTGTCGTTCTTTTAGGAAATTGTTCAAATTATTGATAATTTGCACAAAGGTCTTAAACGTCTTCGGACGTGCAGGCGCTTAAGACCTTTTGTAAGTTAGCTTTGACGACTGAACGAAGAAAGTAGGTATATTTTATTTTGCTGTACGGAACCCTTCAACTGCGAGTTCGACTCGAACTCTACTAACTAATTTCCACCTTGGGCTTTAAATAACACTTGAATCCCTCATTATATTCAAAATTAGAATCTTTTAGAATATTTATTTCAGAATGCCTTGCTACGCTGAGGGTTCTTTTGCTTCGCTCATGATTCAAGATTTTACTCTCTTGTGACACAAATCTATTATTTCCTAACCCCTCAACTGTGGGAGACGATTATGGCTACTCCCCCTCATCTGTGGCAGCCCGTAGGGTCGGCTACACAGAAAGGGTTTCCAGATCCAGATGAAAGTGGAAAATACGATTTATTCAGTTTTTTTGTACAATAATAGGTACAGTATATTATATTATGGGGACATTTCCTAACACCATGCGTCAATCCACACAAATATTCCGATTCATATAACATAACATAACCTACCTCAATCAATTCCGATTGTCAATAATGATAATGAATAGGAAGAGGTAGATATACTAGATAATCGGCTGGCTGTTATCAAGTTATCGCGATTATTCAGGCCGGCGCGCGTGCATCCATCGGGGTAATTGCTCAACAGTGTATGAATGCGTCCGCATAATAATCTGGGATCGTATTGGTGGTACCTATAGGTGCTATTAATATCAATTCATGTGTTATCTTTGATTACCTGGGTCTGTTCTGCTGCTATATTCATAGACAATTAAGGCCTACTTTGTAACATAATATACCCAGTTTATAATACACGGTGTAACTTGAGGAAAGCGTATTCCTCATCATTTTAGAAGAGTAAAATGTCATATAAACTTTTATGGATTTCGACTATTTTCAGAGTTATAAGCATATAAAAAAAACACAATATCTGATTATTAATATATTTATATAAGTCCCTATTTTTTCTATAGCGTAGTCCAATAAAATCAAGTTTTTAGTGTTCTTTACATATCCCGCACCTTTTTTGGTCTTCTCTGTTTGGCCTAAAGGTTGACTGGTAGAGAATGCCATGTAGCATTAAGTCCGCCTTTTGTAACTGTATATTTTTACTGTGCAATAAAGTTTATATAAATAAATAAATAAAATTATTTCGCAGAACAGAACGCTATTTTAATGGCGATGATGCCGTTATCGGACAAAATATAACTATCCTCGTTGATATATGTCAAAAAATAACTAGTAACTCATTGCAAAAAAGTATTTAAAAAAAAAATGTAAATTTTAATTTTAAGTTCCACTTATACGAATAACATTTACTTCTTATGTAAAAATACATTAAAAAAAAAACAAAAAAAATACTGAAAGATTTTTTTTTTGTGATTTGCTTGACGTCATATAACATTTTATCTTTATTTTGCCCTCAGAAATGCGTAGTTAAAATCCTTCGGTTCCCTTATATTACACCGTGTATACGCGTATTCAAACGCCATCTTATGACAGCAACCTGCTTGGAAGTACAGCCCTTGAGGCTAGAAAAGAGCCTACAGTTTTTGGGAGAAATCGTATGTAAAATGGACACAGACTTGTCTTATTTAATTATTATAGCCCTAAAATACGAAGGCCCGGTTGGAAGCTCACACACTAATTTTCATGTACTTAAGCCACATATAGGATCAAATTTTTATTTCAATTATCATTTACTAATGGAAACTCTTGATTTACATACATACAATCATACAATCACGCCTGTGTCCCATGAAGGGGTAGGCAGAGCACATGAAACTACTCAGGTTTCAGTGCCACCCTTGGCAAATAAGGGGTTGAAGAAAACGAAACTGTGACATTGCAGTGACAGGTTGCCAGCCTCTCGCCTACGCCACAATTTAACCCATATCCCACAGTCGCCTTCTACGACACCCACGGGAAGAAAGGGGGTGGTGAAATTCTTAACCCGTCACCACACGGGCAACTCTTGATTTACTATTCAAATTATAGTGCACACAGCACTATTATTAGCAGCAGTAAACAGAATGATTTATTAACATAAATACAATAATATTAACAACATAAGGTATACAATTATTATATAATTAGTTAATAATTATTATATACCTATACCTAATTATCTACTGTTGAAACACAAACATGCTCTTAATTCCATCAATCATTTTATAGCTGCTAATAGGATTTAGTTATTACTGCACGCTAGAATATTAAAGCTGAAAGCCTTTATGCAATTACTATCGCAGCCATTCGAGATTTATAATCCGATTATAATATATTTTTAACGATTTAATCGAATTCACATCCATTGGCTGTAATTTGATTGCCACTTGTTTCAGCCGAGTATTTTTGTGTAAGTTTTTGTAAAATTTATATTTGCACAGATCGGCTCGCGTACAGAGCAATATAAAGTTTTAGGAAATAATAGTTTTTGACGTAAAATGGCAACAATTATTGTATAGAAACTTGTTAGTTCCATTTTATTTAATTTCAATTTTTTTTTGCCACACTAAAGTCTGTGTAGACGTGCCTAGTAATGCAGAAATTGCAGAACATTCCCAAAAAGCGGAAACATTCTTGAGAATGTTCGCAGAACATTCCTGCAACATGAAATTTATTGTTTAAACGAGAGAATATACTTGAAATAAAGTTTAAATGGGCATAATGTAAAATTATAATAAAATATATTATGTTATTATACATGTAATATTGTCTATTACAGTTAGCTATTTTGTTGATAAGCGATAAGTTACCAATAAGTTGCTTAAATTCTCACTATACTTCAGGGAACATTTCGACTTTCAGACTTCACAGTTTTAGTCCTGACTTTTTTTTTAAATTAGGTACCGAACTATTATTTCTTGATGCCTGTTTTTGGTCATATCAAAATATATATATAAAAAAAAAAAAAAAAAGAACAAAAAGATCGCTGTCAGGATCGAACCTGAGAACATTGGAATACGAAGCCAGCGCACTACCACGGGACTACGTCTTGACTTGCTGAGTCCTACGAAATCATGGTATAAACTACGAAGTTACTAAGTATTCTGATAAATTCTCGTTCTCGAGAACATTCTCAGAAGTTACCGAAAATTCTCATGAGGAATATTCTGCAACTTTGGAAACTTCTCGTCCGTGCATTGCTAGACGTGCCTCGCCCGAGGCATCAAGACATTGCGGTGTGTAATCAAAATCATTAAAATTGCCGCCCGAAGCAACTCCCTTCAAGTTCAAACAGACAGTTTTAGGGATATCACGCTGACAACTGTCCATCATCAACATCTACCATTCTGAAAGCCTAATACTTAACTAAATGGATTGGATTGTATTGTTTTACGTTCATCAAAATTATTTACTGATGATAATTAATAAAATGATAACATAAACATCTCTCGTAATGATAGGTATGTGTACAAAATGGTACCTAACATAATATATTAAAATTGGAGGAAAATCGTAAAAGTTATTGTTCGATTTATATGTAGGTACCAGGGAAAACTAAGTAGGTAAATTATCAATCTTCAAATTATAAAACTATGGAATGACGTGGTCAAAACGTCAAAAATTATTATAATACAAGAAAATTCCTCTTATTATTTCATGCTTACATATGTTAATATTTTCTAAATAAGAGCAAGGTTTACTTGTTTAAAGTCGTACTCGTACTTGGCTTACTAACTAGGCTACCTAGTTGAAAGAGAAGTGCCACAAAAAAACTAGCTTCACTGCGCAGATAGCAGCATGACCAGAAACACAGGAAGGTGTCTCTCCCGCACCGGAAGTGGCACATTCCGCTGTGTTATCAACGTCGTTTCCGTTTGGCACCGTTTCTACGGGAATTATTAACTATTGCGAAAAAGGTAACATTCGGATTTCGACGGTAGAGTGGCGATACCGGCGACTACACTATCAGTTCTGCAATTAGTTCAATGATGCTGCGTTGGCCTTGTACCTACAGTCTCTAAGGTGGCCCGCCCAACGCTGACGCTCTCTCTACGGCCTGGACAACAACATTGGTGTAAGGTGAGGTGAGGCGCCAGCGGCAAGCAATACGAGTAAGTCAGAAAAACAGTAGCCCAGCGACGCGACGCGTAAGGCATGCCGCCTAACGATATCGCGCGCCTGACTCTGATCTCCGGCCAGATTAGTGCATCTAGTTTGTAGTTCTGTAGGCGATAGAAAACGCCGTCGGTCTTGGCCATGGGACCCTTATTATTATATTCTCAACTTAGCAGTAACAGGATTAATGCCATAGTAAAGTATATAAAAAGATAGAAAAACACAAAAATCAACTTCTAAGAAATTGCAGAGTTTGAGTTACAAATAGTACTTCCAATTATGACTGCCAAGTTTCCAATGACTTTATCCTCCCTTCGTAACTGATTAAAAGAGACTCAACAGTGACGTGGCGAAATTGCGTTTAAATCCCTTATTATGAAGCATAAAGCTACAACCACCTTTACTTTGTTATTACTTTCCGTGTTTAGTCGTAAAATTACTCAAAGTAATAAAAAAGTAAATAATGGCATGGTGAATTAGTAAAAACTTTGTAGCCTAAGGTACAGTTAGCATTGAAGCTCATTAGGTCGTTTTCACATCTTTTTATTCCAATGCATTTTTTTTTTTTTTTTGCATAAAAGTTTCCAACGAAGTTAGACTCGGGCCGTCGACTTTTTGCAGCAGTTTAAAAAATATTTTTTAAAGCAACAGAAGCAGGTATCTGTGATGCCAGTCACGGCACCTATTTTGCCGTTCCGGCAGCACTTTTGCAGAAGTTTCTGTATGTCATAACGGCTCATACATTCAACCTGCAGTGCGCAGCTAGACATCGTTGAATGCGCCAAAGTTAAACTCCTTCTTTCAATGCGTTTCAACGGGAAAGCAGTTTCCAACTCCGCCTGCAATCATGGCCCATGTAAAGCATTTCGCAGCCGTACCTACTTGCCAACTTTGGCGTAGTTTGTTCTTTAATGCTTTAGGCATTACGTGGGCATATAAAGCGACACGGCAGTACATTTGTCGTGAGTGAAATGACGTCGTTCGTGTTGTAACGGTTGGTTGACGGTGAGGTAAAATTGAAGTTTTATTAAGATGTCAGGGTGGCTAGCCGAATGGCACAATCGCTCACGAAACGCTCACGAAACGAAGCGCTAGTAGATATCTATCTCTATCGCGCTTGCCTATTGGCGCGACAGAGCCAGCGGCGTATCGCTTTCGTTTGGCGTCGGAGAAATGCCATTCGGCTACGGGGCCAGATTTTAATGGCTGCTCAATTGCCTTGAACTTAAATCGGAGATAAATATTAATTGTTGAAGATTGTAGAACGTATCTGTTTCCGTTAATGTTAAAGAGGCGTATTAACATTAAATACATAAGTATTTTTATTCGACGTTATTATACCTTTTCAACATTCTCATACAATAAGAGTTTTGAATGATTCACGGTTATTTTCATTAGACTTATATTGACCGAGATATAGACCGTGATTACCTTTTTGATTTTTGTCGAGCTCCCGATATTTCGACGCAGTTGCATGCATCATGATCACGGAAAACTGACGAAGGCGGGTGGATGTTAAAGTTGCATAGACAGCGCGCGATCTACCCTCCTTCGCGCGCGTCGGCTGCGTTCACTTTCAGCGTTACCACTGGTCGCATTCACACTCGATGGTCTGTCCAAACACACTACACTCACAGTGTCACTACGTTTGTTCAATTCTGACTTCACCGGTTTTTTACACAAACAAATCACTGGATTCCATACATTAGATAGTTTGAAGCCATCCTCACGATTGAAATTTTTATATTTGTGAATCTCAATGGCTTCTCTTACCAATCTCGGTATGTAGTGGCGTTCCGTCGAAATTACCTCAGGACTATGCAACTCGATCCAATGATTTGCACCCGACTCAATGAGATGTTGAGCAATAGCAGACTTGCGAGTATCGTTCTTTTTGACTGCAGCAATGTGTTCTTTAATTCTGCAGGCAATAGTGCGCTTGGTCTGCCCTATGTAAGAACTGCCACAACTGCACTCAACTTTGTACACACCAGGTTTTTCCAAAGGAAAATTGTCCTTAGGTGACCGCAAGAACTGTGCAATTTTCCTGTGTGGGGTGAAGATAGTTTTTACAGAGTAATTGTTTAGTATTTTAGAGATCTTATCTGTCACTCCCTTTACGTACGGCATAAACGCTGGTTGTCTCTCTACGCGATGAGTGAGGTGCTTGGGTTTTGCATCCCGTTTATTAACGTTAACTCGGTAACCATTTCTCCTCAGGACTCTCTGAACATGGTTCAACTCCTGTACAAGATGAGAGGAGTCACACAAAGCGTGTGCTCGATTGGTTAGTGATGTTACGACCGAGTTTAACTGTCTGGGATGATGGTGTGAGCTCGCATGCAAGTAACGATCTGTATGCGTCGGTTTCCTATAGACAGAGTGTCCCAGCATGCCCTCGGCTCCAACCTTCAAGCTCACATCAAGAAATGCAATACCCCTATCTTTTTCCATTTAATTTTTCAATGGACGTAAAGGGAGTGACAGATAAGATCTCTAAAATACTAAACAATTACTCTGTAAAAACTATCTTCACCCCACACAGGAAAGTTGCACAGTTCTTGCGGTCACCTAAGGACAATTTTCCTCTGGAAAAACCTGGTGTGTACAAAGTTGAGTGCAGTTGTGGCAGTTCTTACATAGGGCAGACCAAGCGCACTATTGCCTGCAGAATTAAAGAACACATTGCTGCAGTCAAAAAGAACGATACTCGCAAGTCTGCTATTGCTCAACATCTCATTGAGTCGGGTGCAAATCATTGGATCGAGTTGCATAGTCCTGAGGTAATTTCGACGGAACGCCACTACATACCGAGATTGGTAAGAGAAGCCATTGAGATTCACAAATATAAAAATTTCAATCGTGAGGATGGCTTCAAACTATCTAATGTATGGAATCCAGTGATTTGTTTGTGTAAAAAACCGGTGAAGTCAGAATTGAACAAACGTAGTGACACTGTGAGTGTAGTGTGTTTGGACAGACAATCGAGTGTGAATGCGACCAGTGGTAACGCTGAAAGTGAACGCAGCCGACGCGCGCGAAGGAGGGTAGATCGCGCGCTGTCTATGCAACTTTAACATCCACCCGCCTTCGTCAGTTTTCCGTGATCATGATGCATGCAACTGCGTCGAAATATCGGGAGCTCGACAAAAATCAAAAAGGTAATCACGGTCTATATCCCGGTCAATATAAGTCTAAATTCTCATACAATATTAACACCAATGGGACTTAAAATGTTTCTCTCCGGTAATAAGCTACAAAGTCACGAGCAAGATTTCCGAGGAAATTAAAACTTAATTTATACCTACGTCATAAAGTCGCTACGATTACATTACTTATTTATATCCCCGCCTATATTTAGTAGAATAATAACTTGAGTACCTACTTGACTTTCATGAATCTACGGGAGTTTGTGCTTTATGTACCTAATTTACTAGCTTTTGCTCGCGGCTTCGCTCGCGTTAGAAAGAGACAAAAAGTAGCCTATGTCACTCTCCATCCCTTCAACTATCTCCACCTAAAAATCACATTGATTCGTCGCTCCGTTTTGCCGTGAAAGACGGACAAACAAACAGACACACACACTTTATCCCAATTATAATATTAGTATGGATTCACCTATTGAGTTCTGCAGGCCTTTCATTCCTCTTTCTAAGAATTTCTACTATCACACAGAGTCCTTTACAACTCAAGTCCTTTGGGATGGCCACAGAAATAAGAATACAATGTATAGTGACGTCCACAGAACTTTATTTATATAGAAGAAACAAGTTCATCTATTTGTATAGGGGCCGAGCGTGTCAAATTTTGTACTGAAGTTGTTTCTTGCCTGTAATTTTAAATATGTCTCAGTCTCTTGATTGTTCATAATTTTTGTGTTGTTGCAATTGAATATCACGTAACGAGGCATTTTTTATGTTTTGATTGACTTCAACTTACAAAAATTGACGCCCGAAAGCTGCAAGCTGCGATTAAAGACGAACAACTCAGTGGATTTCACTGAGTTCATTTGACACGCTAAGTAGATACGTTTGCTTGATCTATGGTATATATGACATCTGTGGTGACGTCTATCTCGATTTGTGCAGGTCACTAACGCCAGGTGCAGTTTCAAACAAGACAAGTGTCACGCAAGTTACAAGTTACTCGTAGCAAGTTGCACTGTCATACTTGCGACTCAGAGGTCAGGCGGTCCACTAAGTTTCAATATTAGTTTCAGAGATTCTATTCCATTTGGTTAGTGAGCGTAAACGAGCTTTTGTCTCGGGTAAACCATTAAATAGGATCTACAAGAACGAGTATTACTTTCCATAGGATTTGTAAGACGCGGAAAAATATGTGCTATGTTACATCGAAATATACCTAGTTTCAGGAACCAAGGTAATCATGACACATAACGATGCTGAGTTTTTTAAAGAAACATCATATAGAGGTATATTTATTCCGTTCTATTTTACTCCGTTTTTGGAGTAAATAGGTAAATAAATGCTCTTAAGTACACTAACAAACTTTTTTCACGTAAGGAGAGCGAGAAAAGAATTACTCTCGCTGTCACGTGAAAATTCAAGGTCGCGGTGCGGTGCTGTCGTATGTTAGCAATTTTAAGCTCGGCAAGCGACGGTTATAACATCACTGAAGCTAACCCGTAAGTTCATGGAAATGAACCGATAACTTTAACCGTTCACGTCGAGTACTAATAATATTCGACGCTTCTTTAATTTGTTTACAGCACTAGGTTAATGGTTTTATGTATTTGTTTGTGTGTTCCGATAGATTTGGCAGCGGTTATTGTAATTAAGTTCGGTATACATACATAATATGATTTACCACAAACAAAATAATTAAATCTAGGTCTCGGTCTATACCTAAACTTAACCCATACAACTTAATAACCTAGTAACTGTAACCTAGGTACTGACACAAAATATACTCATCTTCTCGATTATTACTTAGTTTAATATTTTAATTACTATAATTTTACTAGACTAATAATTATTTGATAGCACGACGCGCAGATAATTAGTAGTAAAGACTACTTATCTTTACGAAATAATAAATAATTACCTACGGAAAAGAGCACATCAAAAGCAAAAAAAAAAATCTGTTATTGAACAAATGTGTTATTGTTTAAAAAGAATAATAAATAGATAAACTTATATTTTACTTTGCTCACATTACAGGAACAATCGGTATATGATTTTACTGTTCACGGAATATTAGGGCACACTTACATTATATTGCCGTATTTGATTGATATGCTAAAATGTAGGTATTTAACTTCAACAGTGCGAAATGTAATGGGTCCTTAGTCTAATTCCATTATTCCAGGGCCCTATTTGAGAAATGGATCTTAGACCGTACGATTAAAACATTTAAAACCCGACAAAGGGGACCAAAAAGCTAAATTTCATACACAAAACTCCCCTGAAAGTTGTTAATAAGTTTATTAATAAGATAGCAGCAAACAGTGAGACGAGATAATATGAAATTTGCATAGAATCGGGTATATTTTAAATATTCAACCTGTGTCTGCAGTAAATAGAGAGCGGGTTTAATGTTACGTTACACTGTGTACATTAATTCATATCTCAGCTTTTAGAGTACGATAGCGCTTTATGTTATACTAGCTTTTGCCCGCGGCTTCGCACGTATTAAATTCGAAAATTACGGAATGCTGCATACAAATTTCCACCAAGCATTTTAGGGAAGTAGGGGGTTAGAAAGAGACAAAAAATAGCCTATGTCACTCTCCATCCCTTCAACTATCTTCACTGAAAAAATCTCGTAAATTCGTCGGTTCATTTTGCCGTGAAAGACGGACTAACAAACAGACACACACACACTTTCCCATTTATAGTATGGATTAGGACCAACTTTATGCGGATGTTTCTCATATAAATATTTATGGATTGTGGATTCACTAGTCACCGTTAACACTGATATGTATGTACGCTAACTTCTACTTAAACTTTCTAAGCAGTCTAAGCACCTCGCCTGCCGGCTTAGCCGAAATTACAATCGTTGACGTTAGACGCCGATCGAAACGCAGTTTGGCTCTGTCACGCCAATACGGAAGTGCGATAGAGATAGGTAGCTACGATAAGTGTTGGTGCATTTGGCTACGTACCCTGATATGCTGGTATTACGTAGATATTAGCGTATCGGTAAATGGTAGTTTAGAGTAGGTAACATCGATGACGCTCCGTATCGTAGTTATCGCTCTGTCGCTCTTCCGTATTAGTGAGACAGTTGCGTATCCTTCTCCACGAAGCATTAACGACTGTACTGTTGGCTACTGGCCCTGACGTAGGTGCGGGATATCGGAACCAAACTTAGTTCCTCAATATTGTGGCAGTATCAGGTTCAAAGTAGTATGAACTAAGTTTTCCAATAAATTATCTGACAGCGTTTTAGTTTTAGATTATGTACACCGATGAAAAATAAAAATCTATTACATATGTGTTCTCTAATTACAAGATTGAATTTACACCAATATATACGATGGAGAGAATAAGATGGATAGAACTCCGGGCGATTTGATTTGATAGGACATTATCTCCACTACTAAGGTATCAAAATTTATTTAACAGAATTAAAATTTCATCTACAAAAAAGCTGTTCGAGCGCTCGACAAATATCCGTCCCGCGCGCAAGTGTGATGAAAATACCATCTTACGGCCCAGCCACGACATTGGTCTAAGCGCGACAGCGGTGAGCGGCAGCCATATGTAAGAATGAAAAGTCCCATCGATGTATCTCGCTCCAATGTATGGCAGCCGCTCCCCGCTGTCACGTTTAGACCAATGTCGTGGCTGAGCCGTTAAGTGGTTCTTAGTTACAGAGGCAGCATTTATCGAGCCCTGGCAAAGACATTCGAGTTAGAAAATACCTGTTTCTTCTGAGCCCGTATATAAATTCTTAGATCAAACAGATCAAATGTGAGGAAACATATCAGATGTACTACCTACTATTGTACGATGTTCTTCGTATTATCCTTATTCTATATTCACTGTGCATTGAAAGCACAAAGCTTAACCTATTGAACCACATCCGGCCACTCCGAGAGCGATGAGATAAGGCGAGTGAACAGATTACCATCTGGCCTGGTAAAGGACTAACCGGAAATGAAGGTTGTCTGCCTCGCGCCTCGGCCGGAAACGGCGCTCGCTTAGCACGCCATTATCAGGAGTGCCAACCGACGCATTGTGAACTTTGCTTTGTCTGTGAGTTGCCACAGTAAAAAATATTTGGAAGTATGTTTTTATTATTCTACTTTAAAGTTTTTAGTCCAGTTTTCTAAAACTGACCTACATTCAAATGTAAATGTTCATCATCATCCTCTTTGCATTATCCCGGCATTTGCCACGGCTCATGGGAACATGGGGTCCGCTTTGACAACGAATCCCAAGATTTGGCTTAGGCACTAGTTTTACGAAAGCGACTACCATCTGACCTTCCAACCCGAAGGGTAACTAGACCTTATTGGAATTAGTCCGGTTTCCTCACGATGTTTTCCTTCACCGAAAAGCTAATGTTTATAATAATCATAATTACGGCGTTTTCGTCATGCTCGAGGTTTGTGTCCACTTTCAAAGAACAGCATCTTTTGTTTCCAGATTTCCGGAGCGATTTATTAAAAGCTAAGTTTTTGTGTCTTTAATAATATGCTTTTATTTCCATGGCATATTTCCCCTGGCGTCAAAACTGTCAGTCCATCAAGTCATCGTCACAATGGCTTACGTTTCGCTCAGAGGTTTACGATAACGATATTGGCGTAAGCGTTTTGCAGCTATCCCTATCGCGCTTCTGTAGTGGCGCGTTGCGACGCGAGCCAGACTGCGTTTCGATCGCCACGGAGCGTCAATGATTGTCACTTTGGTTAGGATGGCCGGCCACTGTGCGTAAATAATGAGCATAAGTTTTTTTGCATAAGTTTCATTTTTGGCACAAGCTTTTATCGCCGACTGTTCTTTCAACAATCATCTACTGCTCTCCGAGACGTTTTTAAAAACCCCTTACTCGATGGGGATACGACGTTTCATAACACAGTTCCTATAACCACCTTTCTGCTCCATCATCAGATCAGCTCCATGATAGCATAATATTGCATTGTCACGTGATTTACGAGTATATATGTGTGCAAAATTTCAGCTCAATCGGAAACCGGGAAGAGGGTCAAACTTAGCTTCTACGTTTTGACCCAAACTAACATACTAACAAGGCAAGTAGAATAAAAGCTTGTAAGAATTTCAGCTCAATCGGAAACCGGGAAGTGGGTCAAACTTAGCTTCTACGTTTTGACCCAAACTAACATACTAACAAGGCAAGTAGAATAAAAGCTTGTAAGAATTTCAGCTCAATCGGAAACCGGGAAGTGGGTCAAATTTAGCTTCTACGTTTTGACTCAAACTAATATACTAACAAGGCAAGTAGAATAAAAGCTTTTAAAAATAGGCAATAGCCACTTTAATTTTTTAAGCTTTTAAGCTTGGATAGGGGAGGAGCGGGTGTATTAACTGATGATTTACTTCTCTCTCTTTACTTTGGCGTTGTTGATGTCGATGTCGGTATGAAAACGGATGTGCAATCTTTGTGTGCATGATTATGCTTGAAATGGGTGCATGGAACTCTCGTCTGACTAGATTTTTGCACGTAAATAAATCTTATTGTTGTTGACATACGAAGATTTGATAAGGGGTTCGCGTTAGCCGTACAGTCACTTAGCAATGCGTTAATTATCAAAGGCCACAAATCGTCACTACTTTGAAAAAATCTCGAATTTCACGCTGCTCGTCAAAGTTAAAACACAGTAAGTCTATATGCATTCCATACATACTTACTACAATTTTCTTTTCATTGACAGACGAAGATACAAGTTTTTTTAAAGTAGTGACGAAATACACCGTGTTTCACTTAACACTAAAAACCTGAAAACCGTTTGTTCAGAATCGAGAGTAGAATCGATTGAGCTATATCTTGATGGGGGTAATATTTTTTGTTTAAATTTGTATTATTAGTTATTGTTTACGTGCCCATTCTACAAATTCGTAATACAACATTGTGCATATCATATTGCTAGAGGTTGTATACCTTTTTCAGTATTTAGGGGTATTAATACTGGCTGGTTACTTGGACGATTATTTTTTCCGCTACGAGTTTGACGTTGTGCGTCACTTTAATTTTAAAGTTTATCATAAGTCATAACAAATTGAACTCTTACCTAATTACAACCTTGTCATTTTGAACGTTAGGTTTAAATTTGCTTACTGCGTCACCTGTCCAATTTGAAGTTTACTGTGACACAGTTTAACGTGCTTTACAGTGACATAGCTGTCTATTGGTAAACCTTATGTCGTTGCAGTAACGTACACAATTAATCAGTTTTAAGGTTTACGATGGTAGCTAGCAATTATTTTATTAAGTGTAGAGTTAAAAGTCGAGTAGAGCTGCACAGAAAATTAAATATTCAATTTAAAAAAATAATAATCATCAAATTAAAAAATGAATATTCTAGATACGTTTAAAAAAATAAAAATCAGTTGGGGTGTCTGAGGTTTTGAGTGATACCGGAAACACGGTGTATACATGTGACACTCTCTTATTGCGCTATAAATACGATCATATCAAATATTTTTGCGGTCTTCATTGTGTAATATATTAATGTAGGTGACTGTACTTATTCGCTGGAATATAAACTGTTATTTTATGAAAAATAGGTACATAATATTATCACAATTCTCGAAATAAGACCGCTGCTATTGACTATTGACAGACAGATGGGCTCGGTGCGTTAATTTCAAAACGTTATACCTACACTAATAATAGTAGGTACCTATTGAAATTCTAAACCACATACATACATAAACACTATTGTGAAGTTCGAACAGATGTCTCAAATCGCAGACGCAAAGTTATGCATTGTTCACTTCGCTATTGGCATTTAGTTAAACGTCACCGTCCGCTTCTCGTCGGCGCAAAGTAAGAACACAATAAAGCTGGCACTCGTTACTGCGATGAACGAAGGGGAATGGAAGGAAAGGAACGAATGGAAGACAACGGGATCGCGACTGTCGTTGTCACACATTGTTCACTTCAAATGAACATCGCGAACAACGCGGCAACTACGAACAATTGAGGAGCGAGTTTTGTTTGTAGGGTTCGCCAGTGAAATTTAGTTCTATTAAATTACCATTCCGATATAATAACCATGAAGCGTGGTTACTATAATATATGTATTGTGCTAATCATTGATGAATAAACACTCATCTGATTATTTTGGTGAATATTTTATTTAAAAAAATTATAACATTCGATTAACCAAAAATATAATGTTCGTCTCGATTGCATCATTATTAAATTTCGCTTCTATGTCCAATTCTCTGCTATCCACCGGGTTTAACTGCAGCTAGTAAACCTTTATGCAACTGATCGGTTCCTCCGAGCTACATTTCGTTGCTTACCTGTAACTGCATTCCCAAACACAAAGGTTATTGTGAATCAAGTATTTAAGAGGCTAGCTTCATAAGTGTGCAGCCAAAATTACTCTATAATAATTTAGTGGTAAAGTCCGGCCACATTAAAAGTTGGAGTGTTTTCTTTCATAATGAAAGCGAGCCATGCGTCATAACCTCGGCACCAGGTGGACAGCCGCTAAAAGCCGAACCGTGTCCGGGCGCGCACGGACCGACATTTATCATTCAAGTTTACACGTTGCCACCGCCATGTGCTTAGAGGTTTTAGTTTTAGCTTCGTGTTTCCATTAAAGTTGAGTATATTTTTTGAGATAATTATACGGCTATTCTCGCCTGAGTGGTGCTGAGTGCCGGTGCACCAGGTTTCTTTTTCATTTTCATGTTAAAAATCTTGTTTCTAACGTATTTTGAGATGTACTTTAGATACAAATGTGTACCTAATTATTATTACTTCGGAAAATCACTTTAAAGCTAAAAGTTTGCCATACAAAATGTTGATTCATCATTTATGACAGGAACAGTTACACATAACTTAGGCGTGGAAGTTCGAATTGTGTGTGTGTTTTATACATAAAACACACAGACAAGTTAATTTATAGGTTTCTTTTAAATAACATGTAATAAATAATTAATTTCACTTTATTTCATCAAACTTTTTCGTTTCAAAGTAAATATAGGTACTATAAATGTCGCACTGGTAGGAAATCTAAATTTATATTTTAAAGAGACAAGGGTTACTTGATATCCTTTGGCAGCAGTCTGCTTCAATGTGTATGTTGAACGTCATAGTATATTTTCAAAAGAACGTAAATATAAAGGCGTGAAAGGATGAACAACAGACTACGCATTACCTTCAGAATATGTTCATTTTCAAAGGCGTAATTACCGAGGAGCTCCGCTTTTCGGTGAAAAGTCTTTGAAGAAACCGCAAACTTACTTCCGTGTATGAAACTAAACGTTATGCTAATTAAATGAGTACGTGCGTGGAATCAAGAATATACAAATAGTTGTCTAATAAGACTTTAAAACGAATAAAGGTACATCCTTATACAATATATCATCATTATACGTATTACATTATAAAAATAAAATACTTACAATAGTTATGTATCGTTAGCATCTTTTTCTTCCTTTTTTTTCTGACAAATAATAAGCTTTAGCAACGTATTTTAGGGTACTTTACATACCTTTACAACTTATACAATTATATACATATACATGTGACTGTTTGCAGTAAATTAGTTCATTGAGGAAGACGCACAGCGTCGCAACAGTGTCATGCTTCGAAGCGTACTATCGCCAGTAACTCGTATTCCAATTTGTATGTCGTCTTATTTTATTCAAATCTTATCTGGTCATTATAACAGTATCCCTTTAAATTTTCAAACCTTTACCTCAAATGCAATTAAACTTCCTTACACTTTTGAATAAACATTTGCATCGTTGAAATTGCATTTTATCTCTCAAATGCAACGAAATGCAAACACTGTTTTCAATGTCTCCGGAAATAGTGTTCCAACGACATCTTGTTTAATAAAGCACGTAGTGGCAGCCACCGTGGAATCTTTACCAGTTACAACATCGGAATACTTGAAGCAGTCGAGCTTCACAAAGGAGTTTGAAATGCCATCGAGTCGGGTAAATTTCTAAAGCAATCGAATGGCTTGATAGTAACGTCATTTGTAGAGGTCACTTTCGTATGTGGATGTTTGGTTAAGTCGGATCTTGTTACTAGTAATTTGGATCTCTTTCATAGAACACGTTTACAATGTATATAAGCATAAGTAATCTAATCTGGAATCTATTTTCATAAATCACTCGTATTATCGGAGTATTTTCTATTGTTCGTCGTACCTATTAGGTCGTTTAACGTCGATCGTAAATTAAGAATGTAACAAACAAAACTAATCAGTAGATACAAAAGCGGTCAAATATATCGTAATACACCTTTGTTTCCTTTCCACGTAAAATATTTTTGTGTTACAGGCTACTATTGACCGCTACGATCTGTGCGTCGCTTGTCCGTTCCGTTCCGTCGAATTATCCGCGCCGTGCCCAACGTCACATTATTTGAGTTGAGAAAAAGCGCATTCCTTTTTCTGGGTTTGTTCCAGGTTCGTCGTATTCCTTTTTCGTCGTATTCCAGTTTCGTCGGATTCCTGATTCGTCGTATTGGTGTTTCGTCGGAATAATCTATTAATATATAAGTAAATTATATAGGTATATACTTAGAAACGGGGTTTTAACCATGTATAAAGTGTAATTATAGTAATTATATTTATAATTCCGACGAAACAGTAATACGACGAATCAGGAATCCGACGAAACTGCAATACGACGAACCTGGAATAAACCCTTCTTCTCACGTGTATCATACGACGTTTTTCAGTACAATATGGTCCTTCGAGGTTTCAACCTGAGAAGAAATGTATTACTTTGCAACTAGCGCGGGAAAAAACACCATTTATGTACTGAAATAAATGTTTATTCCTATAAATACAAATCTTTTACACCTAGACTAGCTCCCGAAACGCATATCACTCGTAGCTGAAAGAGTTATTCGCCGTATGGCTGCACAAAGAGGCTTTTATCGGGGAAGTGCGGCGCCGCAAACAGAACACGCGGTGAATGGGTACCGCTAAGTAGGTTTACAGAGATGGATATTCGGGGTTAGTTTGGTGGTAGGAATAAGTGCGTTTGCACATTATTCGCTTCGATATTGGATGTAAGAAAGGCAAGAAAACGAAAATTTGCTGTGACAGATTGTCCGCGTCTCGCTTACATCACAATTTAACTCATATCCCACAGTCGACTTCTACGACACCCACGGGAGGAAAGAGGATGGTATAATTTTTAACCCATCACCACACGCTCACCAATACCTACTATTTAAAAAACTACCTACCTATTGTGTAATGTGTTATTTAATATCTAGGTTAAGTTAGGTTTAGTTTATGTTTAGTGTGTACTCTTTTTTGTGTGTTTTAATGTAAAAAACAAATTAAATTGGGAAAGTAAAAAAACCGACCTATTTAAAACAAAAGGAAGATAAAGATAACTACATATATTATAACATATTTATATCTTACATATCCTATTAAGGCCCCCCCCCCCCCGTGTTAAGTTAGGATGTGGAATAATCGTGAATGTGTCTAGTTATAATGAGTATTTTTTTTTAAATATCATAAATGTCAAAGAAGAAGAAAGTTATTTCAATACTTTATGGGATAAAGGATTATTTTAATACCTTTCAAAGGCTATTATTGGATGATGAGATAGATACGCCCGCATACAATATTTTCTCAATAAAGCTTCATAAGTACAGGGTGGCCCAAAATTACGTTGACAAAGAATAGTAAAATGTTGAAATAAACCAAAATATCGAAGTTACCGAAAATATTTTTTGAGCCTATATTTATTGTATATTTCTACATTCGCCATGAATATTTCAACAGCATTCATGTCCATTTCGCAAGATTTGCTATGTAGACCAATTGTAAAACGGCAATTTTTTCAAATTCATACGTTCGATACGTTTCAGCCTACCTACGTAAATTCACCTCACTTAAAACTACAAATTATATTTTGTAATCAATCTTAAAACCCTAGCCCGTTTATTAATTACAAAAATTAGGATATTTAAAAAGCTAAACGTGCAATAAGTTAGACGAAAGTCATACTAGAGGTGCAGCGGCATATCGTTATTTTTTTTTTCTTACATTTGCGTTTGTACTTCAAAGCCAAAGGAGCCCATTTTGAAGGCGATTCGATTTATTTGGTCAAAAATTATTAAGGTTTCACATTTTAATTTGTTGGACAATCATTCGTATAAGGACAGAAAAATAATTATACAAACGTTTGTCAACGTATTTTTGGGCCACCCTGTATGTAGCAACTCTTATCAAGGCGTTATCGGGTCTCCGTATAATTTCCTATAAGTACTTAAAATAAAATATTTTATGCAGTGCACGAAATAAAGCAACACATTTTTAGAAGAAAAATATGGACAGTAGTTATTATGTTTAAACATAATTTCTATTTAATAAGTCAAAGAGAAAGATATAAAGAAAATGAATTGACCGTGACATCACTCCTCAGTATTTCATAGTAATTCCATATTAGCAAATCGTTTTGACAGTTCTTAACAAGAAGCTGATTTGACTAGTAGGAAACCATCCTATTATACATGGTGATGTGACAGGATTGTCTACATACGTGTTAATAGATCATTCACTGTCATATTAAGCCATCGCACCATTACCCTGTTTCTTGGGCAATGTGGAACTTTCAGATGAATATTTAGAAATGCGACAGATGGACAGAGTCGCACTATTAGTGCGTGTTCACATTATCCGATCCGATATCGGATGTAGGACTGATATCCCATACATTTAAGCCGCCATCTTGATTTTTGCCTTTGAAATCCTTCTGACATCCGATATCGGATCGGATAGTGTGGAAACGCACCAAGGGTTCCTTTTGTAACTTGTTGGTACGGAACCCTAAAAATGGTCCCCAGGGTCATCATCGGAGGTGATGGTGCCAGTAGGCTGGCAGCGTTACCTTTTCGAATGGCCAATTAAAGCTGCCCTTGCTAATATTATATTATTTAATTCAATTTAATTTAATTTATTTATTTAATTCAGACATCAAATGGTCCAAGAAATATGTTAGTTAAGTCGCTTATTATCTATGTTAGTAACAAAATCGAACAAGTAATATTTACTCATCGCACTCTGTCAAGCAGTGAGGCAGTTTTCTTGTGCCACTCAGCATCGAAGCCATCTACAGTGGGCCATTTTTTTCAAGTTGTTCACCCCACTTTTTTGTGACAGGGGTATTTTTTACGCGATTAATGCTCAGAATCGCGAGGTCTTTCGATCCTGATAGGAGAAAAAAAATGTCCCAAGATTTCCATACATTTTTTCGAACCTTCCATTCCGTTACCACCTTGGGACATTTTTTTCTCCTATTACAATTGAAAGAGCTCGCGATTCTGAGTGGAAACCACATAAAAATTTTCAAATCCAAAAAAAAAGTGGGGTGGACAACTTTGGGTATAATTTTTAAGAAAAAAAAACCGCCTGCCCTTGGGCTTCTGGTGATAAATACTTTCAAATGTTGGATTATGTTATCAATTCGTCTGTATATTTTTTAATGTTTGTTATTCGATATCTCCGTCATTTCTGAACCAATTTTGAAATTTGGATGATTCTGAAGTACTTACAGATGAGAATGATTATCAGAACGGAACTCTAACCAGGGGCGGCTCACTCTCCATCAGCAGATCCACTGCATCAAATGTCACTGTTCTGGACGTAAGTGCATGCTGTTCTTATAAAAATACCAAAATCACTATAAGTGTGCCGTTCAGATTTGAGGAGTTCCGTTCTGACCATCATCAGCAGTTTCACTGCACCAAATGTCACTATTCTGGACGTTAGTGCATGCTGTTCTTATAAAAATACCAAAGTCACTATAAGTGTGCCGTTCAGATTTGAGGAGTTCCATTCTGACCATCATCAGGAGTTCCACTTCACCAAATGTCACTGTTCCGTACGTTAATGCATGCTGTTCCTTTAAAAACACAAAAATCACCATATGTATGCCTTTCAGATTTGAGGAGTTCCCTCGATTTCACCAGGATCCCATCATCAGAACTGGGTTCTGAGAAAAATGGGACCAATCTGTATGCATATACATTCAATCAAAAAAAAAAATTCAAAATCGGCCCAGTAACGACGGAGATATCGAGGAACAAAGATTAAAAAAAAAAACAGACGAATTGAGAACCCCTTCCCTTGAGATTTGGAAGGTGGTTAAAAATGGCCCTGAGCGCGCCTCTGCAAACATGGTCGACGCACTGCAGAAACGCGGCAGTCTCAACAACATCCTAAACGTATTATTGTATTGGATGCGCAGGGCATTGTAAGCTGAGGTTGTCTTTCTATGGAAGTGTATAAGCTACTCAATTCGTAAGTCGAAAATTCGCCGAAGTTAATACGATTTGAAGTATTTTCACTTTATTACATCCTTGCACGGGAAATAAATACAAACACAAAAGTTTCATAACTGCCAGAGTGCAAGCGTATTTTGTACCGGCTTACGTTAAACAATGTTTGAGCTGTTAATATGGACGCAAACAGCTTAGCACACCATGTAGAATTATTGAAATTTACGAGGAAATATACTCGTACAAGATTAGGCTGATGGATGTTGCAGCTTTATTAAGTTTTCTAAAACTAAGCGGAAGTTAGAATTTATAAACATAAGAAATTAGTTATGACGACCGGTCTGGCTCTGTCGGTAGTGACCCTGCCTGCTAAGCCGCGGTCCTGGGTTCGAATCCCGGTAAGGGCATTTATTTGTGTGATGAGCACAGATATTAATTTGTTCCTGAGAATCCTGAGTCATGGATGTTTTCTATGTATTTAAGTATATATTTATCTATTTAAGTATGTATATCGTCGCTTAGCACCCATAGTACAAGCTTTGCTTAGTTTGGGGCTAAGTTGATATGTGTAAGGTGTCCCCAATATTTATTTATTTATTATTTACATAATTTTATAAGCGCTGGTGGCCTAGCGGTAAGAGCATGCGACTTTCAATCCGGAGGTCGCGGGTTCGAACCTCGGCTCGTTTTATTTAGGACGTCCGTGAAAATCCGTAAATTCAAAGTAGTTTACACTTCTAAAGAACCCCGCAGCAAACATAGGGAAAAAGTGGTTTCAGTCAAATCGCATGAAATTTTAGTATGATATAGAATTAAGTCTGCTGATTATTTTTTATAAGGGCACAACTCTCTCAGACTTATACTTTCGAAAATAATTAATTTAATTGTTTTATACAAAATATATGTAAATTACCTATTTTACGTAATTCCTCCTCTTTGCTCTGTTTTGCATAGAGTTCGTAACATAGATAACTGATAAAATGAAAGTCAATGTGACAGACAGCTACATTATAAAGATGATTTATTATTTTCGATAATTACGTACTTAATTATAAGCACATTTTAATTAAGCACAACACTTATGTTAAGCATACTAGATGATGGCAGCAAGAAATCTTTGCTTTGTCTGCAATAATCTTGTCGCTCCTCGGGGTTTGAGACGTATTCCAATCGACAACCTACAGAAAGTCGATATTGCAATCCGATATCGGGAAACTATTAATAACTGTCAGTAACTGTCAGTGAGTATCATTTAGATGTATTGATTTCTAAAAACACGTCGCGTAAATAGAAAAATATATACTTGATTATTTCTGAAAGTATAAGTCTGAGGGAGTTGTGCCCTTATAAAAAAATAATCAGGAGACTTAAATCTACATCATACTAAAATTTCATGCGATTTGACTGAAACCACTTTTTCCCTATGTTTGCTGCGGGGTTCTTTAAATCCCGGACAATATTTTATTATTTTCACCAAGTTTCATATGAGACTTGAAATTCCTTATAACATTTATGTCAAGCCATATTTAATCGCGCGATGCCTGCAGACTCCAGTTACCACGGCCCATAAAATACATCCTACCTTCGTAACTGTTACCGGCGTAGCTCCGTAGCGGTATCTACGGCGTAGCACACGTAGACCATAACCTGTTTAGCCGTACAGGTTAAGTGAGATAAGGGAATCCCGCATTCGCCAAGATTACCCAAATGAAGATAATTCGGAGTCTTTCCTGAGAATAAGCGGGGTAATAATGCGGTGGCGGTTTTATCCAAATTAAAAGCGTGGGATAAACACGTCTCGTATAAACTACAAATTAAAAAGATATTTTACATATTTATAAGGCACGATACAAACTTTGGGATAGTGTTAGGATATGTCAAATATTAGCGCTACACAGGTCGGCTAAACTTTAATTACACTTAACACACACACACAGACACCAAGAACACATTGTTAAATAGTCTTGATTATTTAAGTACTTTTATCTCTGTAACTGTAATTCATGGTGGGCTCCAAGATACCGGCCTAGCTTAGTTTGGAGTCCACCGGACATTGCCCCGTGTAATATATTATATTACTAGCTTTTTCCCGCGGCTCCGCCCGCGTACTAAAAGTAATATTATTCAAACTTTGTACCCCCAATTCACCCCCTTAGGAGGTGAATTTTGAAAAATTATTTCTTAGTGCTCCTCTACAGTCTCTACACATTACAAGGAACCTAAGTGCCAAATTTGGAATCTCTAGAATGAGCGGTTTCGGCAGCGCGTTGATATGTCAGTCAGTCAGTCAGTTTCTTCATGTTTTATATAAAACTTTGTTTTTTTAATTAATAAATTTACTTACATGCTATATGTTTTTATAGGTATTTAAAAACACAATAGAGTCGCTTAACGTTAGAAGTAATGATAGGAAAACACGTTGCAAAAACCATTAGGTACGTGTTTCGCTAGAATGAGTTCACAATAATGTACTCGCGTCTGGGATCCGCAGTGATGTGTTTACACGATTTTAATTTTTAGTATCGGTTTTCTATATACAGTGTGTACATTTTCTAAACATTAAAATAGGTGGGCAATCATGGTCGCGAGATGCGTCCTTTTCAGACTTTTTAATAGGTAAAAATCTTAATTTATTAATATGTTGAAATAACACAAGTATAGGCATATGTAACGTTGCAATGTGAAACAACCTAAACTGAAACATTTCGTACTTTTAAATGCGCGGCAATTTTAAAGTACGCGTATTTACGGTGACACACAATCGAAAAAGGTCGTCGAGCCATAAGTACGCGTACTTGCTCGTACGTCTATCACCCACTTTAAGGAACCCCTGATCCCTACAACGGAGCAGCCTTGTCCGATTTTTTATTGTTTATGCGCACTCTCGCGGCCATTACGGCACTTCGCGTGTGAATTATTTGGCAACACTCTGCCCATTAGGCGATTTATAGGATACTAGCGACTATCTACTGTATAGCTAGAGTTAGCTATAATGCAGAGGCGGTACGGTCAATTTTATAGCGTCCTAGTGGGACTTGCCTAATGGGACTACATTAATAAAAAAATATGCAAATAGTAGCGGTGCGGTATGATGAAAATACGGTGGCAAAAATGATAGAAAGTTAAATTAGTTAAATACATAGGTACAAAGTAAATAGGTACATGTAAAACTAATTTCAAACTGCTCACTAAGCTTACTTAGTCTTAACTTAGTTCAGTTTTAGTTTTTTTTATGGACTGATCGGCGATTGACCCTAGCCACACCTGATGGGAAGTGAAGACAGAGTCTAAGATGATGCTCACCGATTCAGTAATAGCCTATTCACTCTACGTTTAAAGAGACTGAGGTCGTATTTTTCTGGGAACACCGATGCTGGGAGCGCATTCCATTCCTTTGCAGTCCGCATTACAAAGGATGAGGCAAATCATTTTGTGCGGATAAATGCATCACTAACCACATACGGGTGCATTCGTTCCCCCCGCCTGGACGTCCGAAGATGGAAAGGAGAAGGAGGAATTAGGTCGTGCAGTTCTTGAGTGCACTCCACAGAATGTATCCGGTAGAATATCGACAGACAGGCGACTCGACGGCGATGTTCTAGGGTCTGCAATTTAGCCTTAATAATAGGGTCATCGCCGAAGAGCCTATGTGCCCGACGCTCTATCGCATCCAGGGCCGCCAGCTAATACTTGGCGGAACCGTCCCAAAGGTGACAGCAGTATTCCACACACGATCGGACCTGTGCTTGGTACAGGGAGATAAGCTGATTCGGCGTGAAATACCGCTTTACCTTAAATAGGACACCAAGTTTTTTGGCAGCATTTTTAGCCCTGGACTCTATGCTAGTTTAGGTAATGTTGTGACTAATTGAATAAAGCGTACAAATTATACCTCCTGACTCCTCGCCATAATTATTCGAATTCATCCGAATACTACGATTCTGTAACTTATAATATAGGCATAGATTATAAATATTTACAGTTATTCAATGTAAGTGCCTACCAACTATATATATTGTACATTCAGATACAGACTTTGATGAGCAACTTAGGGGCTTCTTTTCATTGAACCTTCCGTAGACTATGTATTAAATAACCAAATAAGCCTGAACTTTAAATAAACTAACAAAGACCATTGTATTGACTATAGCATGCTTTGTAAGAGTGGATTATCCGCCACACAAAGAGAATATCTTGCTATACATAACCTAAACGCACATTCACGAGCAAACCACGAACACGTTATATATGCTAACGGTGCATAACCAACCAAAATGTCAGAACACCAGTGTGCGCAGCCGAATGCACAAACGCTCACGATAATATATCTTTAGTAGCTATCTCTATCGCTCTTGCGTATTGCCGTGGCAGAGCCAGACTAAATTTCTGCGGTGTTTCGGCTGCGTTTCGCGTCGCAGAAATGCCATTCGGCTACGGGACCTGAGCCCCTACAATAAGTTCTTGATGTTTTATAATACGTTACTCGATTCTGTAGACGTCACAGAAAATATGTAATTTTTGATTCTATAGCTTGTATCATTAGGTATTTTAAATAAGTGTTAACAAAATCTTTTTTTTTTTTAATTATAAATGGGCTTACTCTTGGCCACAGACTAGCCAAAGGCAAAGACGTGGCCTACGATGGAGTGAGCTCGCCCAGAAGATGCCTGTTCTACCCTGAAAAGGCTCCTTAAGCCACTTGAGAGCAAACCAGTAGTTTGAAGACAGGCCGCTCAGTGACAGATCCGCTTGGATACCTATCCAAAAATGTAAAAACTATTCATGGGACTTCATTCTGTGTTCATGAATATATATTTATTCTAATCTATTATATTATATTCTATATGCTTACATTTTTTAGTAGGTAGGTACAGTCAACCAATTAGAATCCTCGGCCACTCTAATAGAACCCTGTCGCATTGGCACCGTGCTTTATTTGATAGAAGTCAGTTTAAATTTTACTGTGATAGGGTGCTACAGTGGCCTAGGATCCAGATTGGTTGACTGTACCTAAATGTACAGAGTATAGTAAGTTTGTACCCTTTCGGGACGCTGCTGTTCACTTTCTTCATTCAATGAATGTCGTTGGTCGTAACGGTTACGCTATCGATCTTTCGCTATAAAACTTGTTCTTAGACATCAAATGGTTATCAAAGTTATATTACGTTAAAACTCACGGTAGGGCCTCTGATTAGTCTTGCTTTTGGCCGTTCTAGTTACATCCATCGCCCTTATTTCCTAGTCACTAGAGTTCTATGAAGAAGGCATTGCCACAGTCGCTCGTAACCTGGTCGAATATGATAGATAGGGGATTAAGGCTGGCTTGTGACGTCACAGGACGATCAACGTGCCTTGTCATGTGACCAAAGCGGTGCGATATTGCGGGTGTGATGGTAATGCATTGTGCTTACGTACCTACTACGAGTATACAGTAGGTTACACGTACATATGACCATTATACATAGATACTGACATATTAAACACGTAAAATCGGGTAGCTCACGCAAAATTGTCAAAGATCGCTCGACATGTTTCGCTCTGTAACGAGGAGCATTTTTATTGAGCACGTCCGATGCCGATGGTATCCCGACGCAGACTGCGGGCCGCAGCTCGCTGCGACCGTTGACTCGCGGGGGTCGGCGGCGGCAGGGGCGGTGCGAAACTACCCTCACTTTCGGCACAAGTGTCATTTTCTGGGCGATGATGATTTGATGAGCAATCTTCGACAATTTTACGTGAGTTCATTGAACTACTATGTACTACGTACTAGAAATGACAACTCGAACATATTCTGTGCGCCGACCGGCAGCGGCGGCAGCGCGAGGCGCATGCGCGTGAAGCGAACCGTGTCATAGAGTAAGACTTGACCACCTAGACGCGACACTTTTAGTGTAGACCTTTGTTTTATACTTTGTGTGTGAAATACTAAGTAGTTTACTTTTAGCACTATTATACATTGTGTTATATTTAATTTCTACTGTGAAATAAAAGTAATTGTTTTTTTCATACATTTTAATTTCCTTTGAATAAAATTAGTTTTGTCAGTTTCTGTCGCTCAGAATAATAATCGCGCCATTCACCTTGTTTTACCTCCCTTAAACACCGGTTGCATTAAATACTATTTCAGTTTTTGTGTCACTATTTTTCGTCAATAATGAGAATTATAATTCAAAATCATGCTTATTGTATAATATTATCGACTAAAATTCGTATTAGAACCGTGTAATATTCAAAACTATAAATTGAAATAAATATTTTTATATTATATATTGAAAACAGAATATGATCACAATTATTATACCTTATTACCTACATGTCATGTCTGCGCGATTCATCTATGATTCCAGTTGTCAAAATGGCGGCCATAGCATCGCGTTTAAGGAGCCCGTCCCTTCATTATAATAATTACTTAAATTAAGTTAGATCAAAATAGCTTGTCTACTAACCGATGAAATGTGACACCGTCACTTTTATTAGATTTTCTCGTATGGCTTCAACAGTATCTTATAGCACAGGAAGGCATTTTTTCATTTTATTTGTGTGCAGTCAGAGACAACCTCCTCCCACCACGCGCAGAGACTGACTGAGGCAACATAAGTCCACTGGACTTATGTTCGTGGCACTTCGTGGCGCAAACTTTTTGTTCGCCGTGTCCTCTCTAGTACATTATACCTCAATGCGTGAGTTACCCGATTTTACATATTTATTGTTTTACATAGAGTTTAGTTTAGTGAGTTTGCTGCGATTTCACTATGAACCGCGAACCTAATTTATATGATGATGGATGGAAATGCTCTTTATGGTACGATAATTTACGGGGTAAATAATATATGTAGTTAATACTAAGCATTATATGAGACCCGCAAAACTCGAAAAAAGTGTGTTTTGTAGATATTGGTCGTCTCACCTTAAAATAATCTATCGGCGAGTATTTTCTTCAGCTTTTTCAGGGTTGGTCCTATAATAAAAGTTGCTCAGTAGGTATGCCCTGTAGGTTAATATAATTATACATAAAACCTGTAAATTTTTGCAGGTACCAAAATAAACAGGCTGTATAACATCGATGTGTGAACAGGCATTGGTTTGCATATTAACAGAGAATTATGCGGTATGCAGCGATAAGTCGTTAGTACGGCCGTAACAGAATGCGTACCACCAACGAGGAATTTATAATCTATGGCATTGTGTTCATAGCTCATGGTGTAGCTTTAGCTTGGTTAATACCGGGTGGGGTCTAACAGGAGCGATAAATTATAGTAGGCTGTGCCTACGCCTTAGAATGATAACATAATTAACATTTCAGTGACTTTAAAAACACTTAGGTATAGGTAGGAAGAGCCGGCCTAACCAAAGTAACGATCGATGACGCAGCTTGTCAATCGAAACTCAGTCTGGCGTCGTGCCACTACAAAAGCTAGATAGGGAGAGTTAACACGTCATGCTCCCCGGCAGAACCACATCGTCTTTCGGAAACATTAATAGGTATATCAGAAAATATCTATAAGATGTCTATAAAATTCTAAGACCATTTGGAAAAATTCTACCTCTATAAAAAAACGAGGCGGTCATTTCGAGTAAATTTTATTTATTTATTAATTATTAGTATATCGATAGTCCTATGTTTGACATATTACAATAAATTATTTCAGTTTTTTATAGTGTCAGCTTTTTTCTCGTCTCAAAACTTATGAACACACGAGGTATACGTGTAAATAGCATGTGTAGTTAAAATAATATCTTGGTGGTTCTGCTGGGAGGAAGCTCTGTCGCAGAACCACTTTGACATTAGATTTACACAAAAACTAGGCACATAGAATTTTTCCAAATGGTCCTAGAATTTTATAGATATCTTATAGATATTTTCTGATATGTTTATGTTTCCAAAAGACAGTGTGGTTCTGCCGGGGAGCATGACGTGAGTTAGGGTCCCCCCACATCTAGCGTCTCGCGAGCGTCGCGTCGGGCCAACTGTATGGAAAAAGACGCCGCGTCGACGCGACGTCGACGCGGCGTCAGGCTTTGCCCATACAGTTGGCCCGACGCGACGCTCGCGAGACGCTAGATGTGGGGGGACCCTTAAGACTCGCTTACAAAGCGTAAGCGATGTGATGTTGGCTAGGTATCCTGTAAAAGATATTTATGTGACGCATCAGATTGGCTAATTTAAATGCAATAATATTCATAAACGACCGAGATTTCAAAATTTAATAACAGTTTATTTGTATATACAGATGTAGTGCGAAAAGATTTGCCTTCGTATTGTTACGGAAACGTACGAACGTGTCATGCTATTTCAGTCAGTCTCAATATAAGATGTACTGACATTGACTGAACTAGCATGACAAGTACGGAAAAATACGAAGGAAACCCTTTTCGCACTACATCTGTACGATAATTTGTCAAAGAGTGAGAGAAAAACATTAACTTATAGGATCTAAAAGCATCAAACACTTTCGTCTTCAGACAGTGTGTGTTGCCAGTGATGACATACGGTACTGAAACGTGGTCGCTTACAATGGGCCTCATAAGAAAGCTCAAGGTCACCCAAAGGGCAATGGAGAGGGCTATGCTAGGAGTCTCTTTGCGAGATCGTATCAGAAATGAGACCATCCGCAACACAACCAAAGTAACCGATATAGCTCTCCGAATCGCTAAACTTAAGTGGCAGTGGGCGGGGCACATTGCACGTAGAACCGATGGCCGTTGGGGCGGAAAGGTTCTCGAGTGGCGACCGCGTACCGGAAGGCGAAGCGTGGGTAGGCCCCCAACAAGGTGGACTGATGACCTGGTGAAGGTCGCAGGAGTCCGCTGGATGCGGGTGGCGCAGGACAGTTTATTGTGGCAATCTTTGGGGGAGGCCTATGTCCAGCAGTGGATGTCTTTCGGCTGATATGATGATGATGATGATCTAAAAGCATACTCGGTGATATGTGGCCGTGGCTATTTATGTTTTTGCTGCACGTTGACAGACAGATTTTAACTATTCCCTACTAAAACAAAGGCTAGGTAAATGCTGATAACAGTCCATCAAATACGCATATCTCATTCAGAGCTAATCACGTTACGCCTTAATCCGCTATTCTAGGTGAGCGACTAAAGCGACGCGATGCCAGGCGAATTTTGAGTTCAGCCATGTTATATAAGGGGACATCTAAAATATGTTCACCGGCAGGAATACTGTGAGTTCTTGCCGATGAACAGCAGAACGAGGGCGGGATATGCTAGTCGGTAAGCGCATGCAAACTCTCTGGAGTTGCAATCATCCCATATTATTCACTCTGTGCACGAATGGGTCGAATGGTGCTGCCCTCACTTATTGTATTTAAATCTTATTGCGTTAAACTAGTCCCAACGGCTACAGTTAGCATTAATGTTTGACATGTCCAATTAATTTAATTGAATATAACTATAACTATAATTTAATATTATATAATGTAATGTATTGTAAATTGTTAATTGTAAATTTTATTTTATTTAATATTTAATGTAATACGATATGGATTTTAATTGTCCGAAATAAATGTTTTTTTTTTTTATATATTTTTTTTTATGTGCTTTTGTGACAAGCAGGGCTTCAGATTGCCAGTATTAGGAACCAAAGAGGATTGAGTATAATAAAGATTTACTGTCAAAGTAAAATGTGTAATCAACTAATCACAGTGCATAGACTGCCATCTCTCGACACAGGCTTAAAACCCCATCTACCTTTTCAACCTCAACGTTAAAATGTCAAATATTAATAATAGCGCCATCTAGGCGAGCTCCTCCCAAAGGTGCAACGCCTCTAGGCCACCGTGCCTTGTTCTTTATCTCTGGTTCTGAGGTACGTTTTTTTCTTAGACTTTATCTGTCTATACGGAGTTACACATGTCTTTGCTAGGAACTAAGAAGTCGATTGCAGTCCACTAGTACGATACATGGTCCACTGCGCACTAGGCTTACGTAGGCCATAATCCATTTTCCATTAACGCGCAACCCGCTCGCTGAAATCTGATTGCTGACGGACGTCATTGAATATCCGCTCAACTCCAAATAGGCAATTAGTGTGCAAATCTTTTGTCTAAGCATAGGCCTTGATTGGACGAGTCATTGTTGCGGTGCATGATACGGATGTTTGGTTGAAGTGGCATATAAGATACAAGTGGCCGGTCGCTACGAAATCGCCTTTCCATCGAACGTTGTCCCCAATTTTCTCTCTGTGTGTTGACAGTTTTGGAAATACTCTGACACTGTTTAAATGCCCTTAAGAGTTGGTCAAAAGGCGCCTAGCCTTATCAGAGATAACATACACTAGAGAAATTTCGTCGGGTACCACGGCGGGTGGTATAGTGGTAATGAAGTTAGCCGCGTAAGCTGAAGACCCGGGTTCGATTCCCGGCTCGGCCACCAGTGGGCCTTGTCGTTTTTTCTTTCGTGTATGATATCTATTTCAATTTTCTGTTTAAATGTATATTAAACATCTAGTTAATGCCGTTTCGTTACAAGTTTCTACACACAATTAATTTACTACACATCAAAAATATTTTCAGTTTATTAGACGGGCTCAGTATAATTTGCCTTCAGCAGAATTGGGTAACATTACGGTATCGAATATATTCCGAATATAATATTCGCATTTGCATTTCAATTTGAAAATAAATTTTGCTAAGTGCTAACTCTGAAAATTTTGCGGGAGACATACTCACGAATATGAATTACCTACCGAACATACTACATAAAGTCATCCGTATTATTATTTCCAATATTAACTAGAAGACAAGGTAAAGTTACTAAACAAAAGTACCTAAGTATATTTTGCACTAATTTTAGGTATAGGAATATTGAGACAAATTTGCATTGTGAATTTAACAAATTCGACTTGTTGCGGGTTTATCCGTTTGAAACAAAAGTATTTTAGTAAACAGAATAAATAATGCGTTAATGGATCACAATATTGATGGTACAAGTCGAATTTGTTCGAACAACAAGGTTAAACTTGTTAAAAGATATTTGATTGAATCAGCCAAACATATGTTTAGAACAATAGGTATGTGTCATGTTGCTTTTATAAAATCGACTTGTTGATTCAAATATATTGTTGATTCAAATGACAAGTAACTTGGAGAATGTACCTACTAGTTACACTTAACAAAATGTAACTTCTTGTTTGAACCAGTGAGCACGAAGGCGCTATTTTATCCAAAAAACTTGTTGAACGAACATGAAAACTGGTTGTTTTTTCTCTGAGTGTAATACCTCTATATTATGTATACGCTCGCTTGCGTAGAATTGGCCAAATCGCATCTTGATTCACTGAGCGTTTCATGAGCATTCGGCTACGCACACTGGCCTAAATTATACGCGCTTTTACTGATGACTTCTACGATTTTCATCGTGAGATGTTCTCATAAACTTAGGTTAATTCCAAAAACACGATGGATGTTGCAATCGGTTTACGTTCATGAACGGAAATTGAGAACGGATTAGTCCTCGTAAACCAGCCCCTCTAGCACAACTTGCCTTGTCGCGCGCGAGTCCATACTTGAAGTCGCGCTTGATGTATGGACTCGCGCGCGACAAGGCAAGTTGTGCTAAAGGGTCAGGTAACGTAATTTGACATTACCATTATCTTTTCAATATTGATTTATCATACCGACGATATTAAGAATATCTGCCAGGAATTTGCACCTTGCACTTCTAATTAAGTGTTTACACATAAACACAGGAATTGTAGGGAAAGGAAATTTATATGAAGTTAAACCCCAAACTAAAATGCGTAAAAAAGTAGTCTAGTGTGAATCACATACTGTCAATAAGTGATCCGCGTGTATTATGAAAAGTGGTACACGTTTAATTGTTTATCACAATATTTAATTTAATTCTTGCCCATAGGTGGCGTTTGGTTCCCAAAATAGAAAATATTAGTGTACGTACTTACCTATTTTCCACCGAGTGTCCGCGGTCCGTTTGACGCGGCAAGCAACGTGCAGCATTCAGAATTTGAGTAGCTTAATGTGGTCGTTCGCATACGTTTGCATTTGTTTGTTCGCCGTGTCGAACGCTTCACTGCTGGCCATCTACTACAGCTTCCACTCAGTTTGGGTAAGTATGCGTCAGGATAGTTCTTCATTATTATGGCGCAAATAATGACTGATTAATGACAAAAATAATGTCAAAACAATTATTGTCAAATTTAGTTTTCACTGGGATCATTTTATTTAGTTGTCAATAATAAAGGGTGACCGCGCCTTCTTCAGGCGGACCGTATGCTTGTTTACCACCGATGTAGTATATAAAAAAAGTATAACCAAAACTGCTGAATTTATCGATGATCAAACTCAAAGCACACACTATCGATGTATCCTTCGTTGGGATTGTTAAACTAACCAAGTCAAAAGCTCTTAAACTAACTATGTTCACAAATGTTCATCTTGTACCCAAAGATCTTTGATAAAGCGGGCTTCTGAAAGGGTAGGAATACTAGTAATAATAATGTCGGCTCTCACCCGCAGTGACTTGACGCAATTTTGGTCAATCTCGCAATTTCCTCGACGATCTCTGAGGCCCGCTTTCCGAGACCCATCTAATCGTTATCTAGAACTGTTTCTGTTCAGCGAAGTAACGAGGAAACTTGAAATCTTACTTTGATGTTGTTACTCATGTAAGTAAAGGCATTGACCTTGAAACAATTCTTGTAGATTGCAGTGGCGGGGCGTGAAAATTTCGTTGGTAAAGCCAGAGTTTTTGGCATATGTTTTGTATGGACTTCTACAGAAAATAGAAAATTTTAGGTAACCCGTTGGGAATCGAGTTGTATCGACGCTCCGCCACTGGTAGATTGTAGAATTAGCATTGGAAATATTTATGTCATACATTTTTACAAGCTTTTGTTCAACTTGCCTTGTTAGTATGTTAGTGTGCGTCAAAACGTAGAAGCTAAATTTGACCCACTTCCCGGTTTCCGATGGAGCTGAAATTTTGCACACATATGTAAATCACGTATCATGGAGCTGATCTGATGATGGAGCAGTTGGTCGTAAGAACCCTGTCATGAAACGTCGTATCCCTATCGAGTAAGGGGTTTTCAGAAACGTCTCGGAGAGCAGTAGATGACTGTTGAAAGAAAAGTACAGCCGGCGATAATAACTATCCTTTGTTGTAAAATACTAAGATCACATATTTCGGAATGCCTCTGCTTAATAAGGGCCCATTTAGACGGTACGAGAACTCGACGACGAGACGGTACGAGTTTTATTACATTGCGGTATTTGATGGCTGGGCTGCCTTGTATGTAACCTCAACAGCCCGCAATGTAACTAAAATCGCATGCGAGTTCGCACGCCGTCTAAATCAGGCCTAAGTCGCCCCGTTATTTTTATATGCATCTGTTTGTAGCAGAAATGCAATGCATACGAAATAATTATTTGTTATACAAGGGGGCAAAGTTGTATTTTAACGCCGAGTGTGGAACTGAAAGGATTTTATAGTTGAACCACGAGCGAAGCGAGTGGTTCGAGAATAGAATCCTGAACTTGCGAGTTTTTTAACACACGAGAAGTAAAATACATTTGCACCCGAGTGTGACACAAATCTTTTCCCCTCACTATAGCGAGGAAACTACAACGCAAAAAATGCGTTTGTCACTGCTTCCAGTAGTTCCACGGGTGGTAAATAATCTTTATTACTAGATTCACCTACTTTTATCAATTTTAAAGCAGTTAATTTGACTTTATTCAAGGTCAAATTACTTTACCCACTAGTGGATAAAATGCGTTTTTACCCGCTGGTATTAAAGGACAAAACACGTGTTTTCGAGCTGAGGGGAAAAATATATTTTAAAAAACATTTCATTTGTAAGGAGCTTAGAGCATTAGGTAATCCCTGTTGTAGACTGTGAAAATATTTTCTCATTTCACCCGTTACGCGACAGATGTAGTTATTTTACGAAATGAAAAATAAATGTTTTAAACAAAAATCTAGACAAGAAAAAATACTATTAATTTTATAGTTCATGCTCCCTGATTCGGTTTATCATTTTTTGCTCATCAAAAGTGAGATTGGATATGATTTCCATTTCTGATTTCAATATGCTATGAAAATAACATTTTAAATGAGGTTGTTTCATCGAATTACGTTCTTATAATTTTAACAGTAAAAATAAAATATAGTTCAACAAAAATATTATTTCACTTCTTAATTTGAGAATTCATTTTTAGGGTTCCGTACCAAAAAGGTACAACAGGAACCCTTATGGTGCGACTCTGTCCGTCTGTCTGTCCGTCTGTCACATTCCTAAATATCTCGAGAACTACTAATGCTATCAACTTGAAATTTGGAATAGTTGTGAACATTGTAAACCTCTACAAATAGAAAGTATAATTTTTTTAAATATATTAATTTTAATTGTAGAAAATGGCCAAAATGAAAGGGGGGCAAACTGTAAATTTCAAGTTACTAGGTCAAGTGGGGTATCGTTGGAAAGAGCTCAAATTGATCGTAAATAAGCTATTTTTTATATTTTTTTTGTTGTGGAAAAAAAAAATGAATTTTGAAGGAAAATGTAAAAAAAATACCGTTCCCCCTTATCTCCGAAGTTTACCAACGAAAAATTATGAAAATTTTAGTAAACATTGGTTTTATGCTAAATATTACAGGAAAAATATAATCGTGTTTGTATTTTGAATACTTTTTTTTTATTCACAAAAAACTTTTCAGATTTTTACTTTCAATTTACCCACCCTTGCGGATGCACATCGTACTTCAAATGAATACGAGATGTTACGTAAACCATCTTCTGTCCAATAAAGTAAAAACTGTTTAAATCGGTTAACATTATAAAGAATTATCCTTGAAAAACCAGGTCGCGCAAATTAGTTAGCAAATTGACCGGGAGATGGCGCTATACACAATAATACTCATTAGTGCCTATACTTTTGTCTTCTAGTCAAGTCATTAGAGTTATATGAAAATATGATATTATTTTTACTAGGTAGTTTGAAAGAAAGTTTGTACGGAACCCTCGGTGGGCGAGTCCGACTCGCACTTGGCCGGTTTTTTTCGTTACAGCCTCTTCATAATGTTTTAATTTAACCTTCATCAGTAAAAGCCCCTGGGATCCTTAATCATCTATTCAACGCGTACCTAGTGTTCAAAAGCGGAATTAAAAATGGAAAGAACAAATGCATCATCAACCTTTATAGCACCGTCATTGAATTTCGTTCACTTTAACGGAAGGCTTTTTAGGACAAATACAATTAATTTCTCTAAGGCCTGCTTGCACCAACGAAAATGGAGGGATAACCCTCGAGTTAACCCACCATTTTATATGGAATTTGACAGATGACAGCTCAGTAACCTTGAGTTAAGCGGGTGGTGCAAGTGACCCTAAGAAATTAGCGTCTTAACTCTTACGGTTATAGAGTTATTAAAAAAAAATTAACTACTGGAATCGTGTGTGACAACGGCCTTTACCACTTCTTAATATGCCCTCAGACACTTGATACTAACTTTCATGTCTTTCCCATCACGGAACAATGGTGTTCCGGACCTTTGGGAGGCGTGCGCGGGGCCGAAGCCAACACGTAGAGCCCCTTTCGACACTTTAATGAAATGTAAGGGGTACACCAAGCGGATGTTGCCCTTGCCCGTATCATGGGACACACGCAGAGGCAACACCCGCCAGGGTGTAAGGACTATTTGAGAGTTAATGGAATCTAAAATGAACTGGTCTATTTTGATGAAAGTGATGGACTAATTACTGGGCTATGGATAAAAAACCGGACGCCTGCCTAATAAAACGGTATCCAATTTTATTTCCGGCAGACGGTGACTCGTCCCCACAAGATGGGCCCCCACAAAAAGCGACATCCAAGATGGCTCAAGGGCAACACCGGTGTGAGAACTCAAGGGTGTCGAGAGGTGTACACCGCTTTCTGCCCAGTGGCTGTTAAGCCACTGCACCAACTCGCGCCTTATGCAAATTTTCACTTCCACCCCTGGGGCATATAGCCCTAACGACTCCACTTTGGACGGCCAGCCAAGGCAAGCCAGAGGTAGAGAGTACTGTCCCACCCACCCGCCTTACGGGTAACAGAACTCCCCAGGAGCACTCGGGTACGTGGGGTCGCTGTTCCCCAACAGCTCGCCACAAGCTGCCCTGCGTTGACTGATTGCACTGGTAAAACCAATGGGCGATGGGGTCGTCACATTCCTACTTTCATGTTATTATTAAGGTCCTCTCACAGTAACACTAATTAATTCATTCATTATATATGAAAACAAAAGATTTTTTCTAATTTAATAAAAAGCGATATACCGGGTGGTTCCTGTTAAGGATCCTAAATGCATGTCGAATTTATCGGAAAACAAAAAACACGGTGTATAATTCCGTTAGTTTTACGAGAGGCGAGGGACGGCTCGATGTCGATTTGATGTGCCCAATGGCTTGGAACTCGCTGCGTATTGTTCCATTTACACATGGAAATGTACGACCATGTGAACATTGTGGCCGAATCGACAGTGGACAGGATGCCGGCAATAAACGTAACATAAAGGCTTATTGAATCTTTTGTTTTGCTATTATATTTTCTTTAAAAGATAGACCGCTAAAAAGATACTGGTAGCATGAAGCAGCATATCATAGATAAATCGAAAATAAATCCTTCTATCTACGCGTTTTACCGTAATTAAGGAGGTGCAAAAACTTGCTTCACGAAGGATCAAAATAAATAGGAGTAATGTTCCGTACAGCTTATTCTTTTCTATTCTCTATACGATTAAAACTTATGAATAGGTGTCTATCTGACAGTCGACCTAGCCGAAGTTGGCGACAATGACAAATGACGAAAATCGTTTACGATCGTGACGATCGAAACGCAACTGGCTTCGTAGCAACAATACGGATAAGCGATAGAGAGATAGCTACGGTACGAATCATTTGGTTTGTCTCAGCGTCGTCGCCTCTAGTTTATTTAATCTGGCCCCGTAGCCGAATGGCATTTCTGCGACGCGAAACGAAATCGAAACGCCGCAAAAAGGTAGTCTGGCTCTGTCGCGCCAATACGCAAGAGCGATAGAGGTTTTGTGAGCGTTTGTGCATTCGGCTACGCAGTACGCACATTGTTCTATTTGTTACTGACATGACGGTGGATTTATAAATACATCATCAATCATCATTCTCCTCGCTTCATCCCGGCATTTGCCACGGTTCATGGGACCAGGGGTCCGCTTTGACAACTAATCCTAAGATTTGACGTAGGCACTAGTTTTTACGAAAGCGCCTGCCATCTGACCTTCCAACACGACAGGTAACTAGGCCTTATTCGGATTATTCCGGTTTCCTCACGATGTTTTTCTTCATAGAAAAGCGACTGGCAAATATCAAATGACATTTCGCACATAAGCTGGGGTTCGAACCCTCGAGCTCCGGATTGAAAATCACACTCTCTTACCTCTAGGCCACCAGTGCTTTATTATAAGTACATACTAAACTTATGTACAAGTAGTCAATTATCGTACATACGTACATACATACAATCACGCCTGTATTCCATAAAGGGGTAGGCAGAGCACATGGAACTACTCAAGTTTCAGTGCCACTCTTGGCAAAAAAGGGGTTGCAAGAAACAATAATTGTACATAATTATGTACTTACTAACTACGTGGCAATCTGTATACTATGCCGCAGCCGCACATCCTTCCGTGTCACGTATCTGAATTGCAAAATGCATTCGAGATCCCCTAATTTCAATACCTGCGATTTACCTGACACACAATTGAAAATTGAATAGCACTGATTATTTAATCCATTCAACAATGGACATCAGCATAACTGCTCTTTTGTTTATCTATCAAATGGAGTACCAACAAAGTTAATCTACTGATTACGTAATTGGTACACTCATGTCATGAATAATATAATTATGTATTAGGTGTATACTCGAATGTATATGACGAGATTTTCTGAACCATTATTTCGGTCAAAAGTATATGTATTTTACAGCTATGGATGCCAAAGGCGTTCATTCGCTACGGCAAGGCGTTCATAACTTCATACAAATAACCTGCCAGAGCATTCATGGAATCTTTTTAATTGTAAACGTGACAAATGCCATCGAATGCTTAACCCTTCATCACTTCATAATTTCTATTAGAAGATTTCACTCATTTAGCCTAGCGGTAAGTACCTGCGACTTTCGTTCCGAAGGTCGCGGGTTCGAACCCCGGCTCGCACCAATGAGTTTTTTGGAATTTATGTGCGAAATGTTATTTGATATTTGCCAGTCGCTTTTCGGTGAAGCAAACCGGACTAATTCCAATAAGGTCTAGTTTACTCTTCGGGTTGGAAGGTCAGATGGCAGTCGCTTTCGTAAAACCTAGTGCCTACGCCAAATCTTGGGATTAATTGTCAAAGCGGACCCCAGGCTCCTATGAGCCGTGGAAAATGCCGGGATAACGCAAGGAGGATGAGGATGATTAATTTAAAACAGGGTTCATGATTGAAATCCCGATATCCCACGTAACCAGTTTTACTCCATGTTAATATACTGCATAAACTAGTCGCATAGCTGCTGTCATCGAACAGTGACGGGAGCTATTACGGACATCAAAGAGCGAGCTATGGGCACAAAGCGAGCTGCTACAAAAGCCGCAACCTACAGTTCTATCCCGCAATAATTATCTAAATGCGACTGCGAGGTGTCGCGGTCGGCAGATTATGTGCGGAGACAGATCATGCCTTTGAAAATATGATAATAACTGTAGTTTTTTTTACGAGGTCATCTTCTGCTAAGTTGTGTTGATTAATTTTAGTTACTGAAACATGCTGTCTAACTGTATGGTAAGTAACGAGACTCGCTAATCGGATTAAGAAAATTAAATCCTAATCCGTGGGTGTCGTAGAAGGCGACTATGGGATATGGGTTAAATTGTGGCGTAGGCGAGAGGCTGGCAACCTGTCACTGCAATGTCACAGTTTCGTATTCTTTCAACCCCTTATTTGCCAAGAGTGGCACTGAAGCTTTAGTAGTTTCATGTGTTCTGCCTACCCCTTTATGGGATACAGGCGTGATTGTATGTATGTATGTATGTAAATCCTAATCCATTTTACTCCATAAACTAGTCGCATAGCTGCTGTCATCAAACAGTGACGGGAGCTACGGACATCAAAGAGCGAGCTATGGGCACAAAGCGAGCCGCCACAAAAGCCCAGTTCTATCCCGCAATAATTATCTAAATGCGACTGCGAGGTGTCGCGGTCGACAGATTATGTGCGGAGACAGAGCATGGCTTTGAAAATGTCAATATTAAACGTAGTTCTTTACAAGGGCGATTTATACCATCTTCGTTTGTGCACTTCGTTCAGGCTGATTGACTTTAGTTTAAGTATACTTATCTGTTTTGTTGAAGAAAAATGTGAGGAAATCAGCATTACGGGATTTACGGGTAACTCTCCAAACTGTAACTTATTAAGATATATTTAAATAGTTTATAGAGTTCTTATTTTTTGTTTATTTATTGAAAAACATATTTCAATGACATTACAGATAAATCCAATGCGTCATGAAACTTAAAAAAAAAAACAGTAAATAAGGACATGAAAGAAAAAAAAATACTTATACTATGTTGATTGTCACTGGCAAACAAAAATACCTTGTAGTAGGTAGTCTCCGTATCCAACTTCTAAGTTGTCACATGCGCGTTGCTGACTCTAACACTCTGCACTCTCTAAACCTTATAAATTGAAATAGATATCATACACGAAAGAAAAAACGGCAAGGCCCACTGGTGGCCGAGCCGGGAATCGAACCCGGGTCTTCAGCTTACGCGGCTAACGTCTTTACCACTAGACCACACGCCCGCCCGCCCTATCCCGCATCCTATGCCGCGCGGTCTAGTGGTAAAGACGTTAGCCGCGTAAGCTGAAGACCCGGGTTCGATTCCCGGCTCGGCCACCAGTGGGCCTTGCCGTTTTTTCTTTCGTGTATGATATCTATTTCAATTTATAATTTATATATAGTAGTGTGACTACTTGGAAAAATAACAAATCAAAAAATATTCAATAAAATAATTTGATTTGTTCCCTAGTTGTTCTCTAAACCTTACTAGCAAGAATACAACACTACTAAAACTACTATGAAAACTGTTCCTTTTCCATTATTAATATAAAACATTATACCTACTCTTCCTTTAATGGAAAATGCATAAAGTGTCGCAACTGTCACCCGCGCTAATTATATCCGAGGTGCGAGATTATTCAACGCCCTTTTAAAATATGCTTTTAGCCGCCCAGCCGGCGTAGCCGAATGGCAATCGTCGACGCCAGACGCCGACAGAAATGCAGTCTAGCTCTGTCGCGCCAATATGCAAGAGCGATAAAGATAGATAGCTACAAAACAGATATTATCGTGAGGGTTTGTTCATTCGACTACGCACGCAGTAATGCGGAGTCATTTGCGAAAATTGTAATGGCTTCGTCGGGATTATGCGAATTTATGACACTTCTTAGTGTGAATACGTTATGCATCTTTAATTTTCATGACGAAGAAACAATTTGTTTATATTTTGTTGTTTGAGTTATAAAATATCTGTCAGTGCAGGTTTTGGTAACCGGTAAAGTGGTGTTCGCACGGTGTTTGTAACTTTTTTATGAGAGAGAAACAATTAACGGGAAGACAAATAAATTGATAATAAAAAATAATAATTCGATTAATAATATTGATATTTTTGCTCATAATTTGTCCAATTTCAAGAACAAGGTTCAGCAATTACTGTTTTCTTGTTAACTGTATTATTTTTTCATTAAGAAGATTTTATAAGATGCATCCTTGCGTGTGTACTCAACTACTGCGTGTGTAATTTTGTTAACTATTTTTACTTAAATTTAACCATCCAGTAATGTAGGAAACTCTAGGCCTAGATTTATATATATTTTTGTAAACCGTACTTGTAAAAGGCTGTTTGATTTCTAAAAAAAAAAAAAATATCATTAAACTCTTGAACTGTATGGGTTTAGTCTATTTGTGTATGAACATAAAATTATAATAATATTTATTCAGGTAGCACAATTTATTACATTACATCAAAAAGAAATGAAGTACAATAAAAATCATTATATAAGATCTGGAAGGTCTTGAGCCCTTGGCATGAAGCTTTTCAGTTACCTACGCTTTATAAAAAAAAAACTATCAATGTTATATGTTACATTTTAATTAAGCATTTTTGAATAAAGTTCTTCTAATACATATATTGTATTCAAAGAAGAATAATGCAAAATAACCAGATAAAGATTTGAAACTGTTATGGTCTTATAATATCCTATTTTTTTCTGCATGGTATAAACGACTATCGACTTTTAGGTTAAAAAAATATCTGCTCTTAGATACTCGTAGCACTGCCGTCGTATTATGCTTCCAATTTTATCACTTATCCACGTCAATAAACATATCTGTCACTGTCACACTGACATACTTGCCGAAACGTGATGGATACTTTTTCCACATAGATAAGTGATAAAATTGGAAGCATAATATTCCGGCAGGTTACAAAAAGAACATATGGAAAATGAAGAACAAATTATTGTCTCCGTTTCTCGACTAGGTACTTATTATTACATCTAAAAACCCAATTTATAACTTAAAAAAAACTTTCTAACTTTTCAGGTAATAATAGCGCTTGGGTAAGTGCAAACAGCTGTAGTGAAGTGTAGTGCCTAGTAAAGTTTCAAACTTGCTTAAGTGAGACTTGTTGTTCCACGTATTGCTCCTTCACGCTCAATTTATTACTCCCTAGTGCTGAAAATTGTAGTTTGGAACTTACGAGTAAACTGACTAATTAGGTTAAGTACTTATCAGTAATTTGAAATGTTGTGTTTTAAAATGACTATGAGTTCAATGTATGTTGTATATATATACGTGTATACACGGTTGCGAGCGACTTTAACAGCATATTCCTGAACCAAAAAAAAAATAAAAACTCATTCAAAGTGCCAGTTTTATGAATAACATTTACTTTTTATGTGAAAACACGTTATAGAATAGCAAAAAAAAAATACAAATAATTATTTTTTTCGCAAAATTTCTTCATGTGGTACTTCTTTCCCATCACGGAACAATGGTGTTCCGGACCTTTGGGAGGCGTGCGCGGGGCCGAAGCCAACGCATAGAGGCCCTTTCGACACTTTAATGAAATGTAAGGGGTACACCGAGCGGATGTTGCCCTTGCCCGTATCATGGGACACACGCAGAGGCAACACCCGCCAGGGTGTAAGGACTATTTGAGAGTTAATGGAATCTAAAATGAACTGGTCTATTTTGATGAAAGTGATGGACTAAATACTGGGCTATGGATAAAAAACCGGACGCCTGCCTAATAAAACGGTATCCAATTTTATTTCCGGCAGACGGTGACTCGTCCCCACAAGATGGGCCCCCACAAAAAGCGACATCCAAGATGGCTCAAGGGCAACACCGGTGTGAGAACTCAAGGGTGTCGAGAGGTGTACACCGCTTTCTGCCCAGTGGCCGTTAAGCCACTGTACATGTGGTACTTATTTCCTTTATTTATCTTTCTTCTTAAGTTAGGTTATTTATAATATGATTATAAAAGTAAAATACAAAACCACATACAAAACAATACAAAATATATAAACACATTATAAAAAACCTAACCTAGGGTGCCGCCAGAAGCGAGGCAGGGCCCAAGCTGCCGGTGGTTAGGGCTGCAGAGAGAGGAACCGTCGGACTATCCGCGCTGTGTCCAAAATTACCGCCTTCTGTATCTGGCCCTTGATCCAACCACCGAGCGAGAGTTTCTTAAGATGTTGGTCGAGACTCTTCGCTATGAGACCGTTCGCTGAAACGACTATCGGGACAATGATCGTTGAATCAACATCCCACATGGTGGTTATCTCGTGAGCCAAGTCTAGGTACTTACTGGACTTGTCCTTCTCGGCTTTCACGAGATTCTCATCATGGGGGATGGTGATGTCAACGAGCACAGCCCGGCGTTGCGGTCGATCTATTATCACAATGTCAGGCTTATTGGCTACAATAGTCCTGTCAGTGATAATAGATCGATCCCAATAGAGCGTGGCACGGCCATTTTCAAGAACTGGCGCAGGTAAGTACTTGTAGTACGGTACTTCGCGGTCCACAAGGCCGTATTGAAGAGCAAGCTGCTAGTGAATGATCCGGGCTACGAGATTATGCCTGTGCAAGTACTCACCGTTAGCAAGATGAGAACAACCGGAAATGATATGCCTGAGTGATTCTCCGGGACGGCGGCATGCCCGACAAATGTCGACCGTACCGTCCTTCAGGATATATTTCCGGTAGTTGTTCGTCATCATAACTTCGTCCGCAATTGCACAGGCAAAACCCTCAGTTTCTCCGAAGAGGTCCCCGAATCGTAACCAGTTCACCGATGCGAGCAGGTCTACTACATCGGGTCCTTATTATTGGTACTTATTATTATTATTATTTCTTTTTTTGTCCTCTGAAATGCGTGGTTAAAACCTCTCGCAATGCTCAAGAGCATCTTGTATAACAATAAATGAAGGATTTTTAAGCTTGAAAAGGAATATCTCATTTCAAATGCTTGAAAAGTGTGGCGCTTTCAATGAAAAGGTATCACATTGTTGGTTGTCGCTAAGATCATTAAGAAGGCACTATATCTACAATAGCTCCAATATATTGAAGCTATTGTAGATATAGTGCCTTATTAACGATCATAATTTAGAGGACGGCCCTTTTAAATTGAAAATGGCACACATGTTTGAATGTTGCCGAACGAATGTTTTTATTTAAAGGAAGCAATAATTAACGAATATATATAATTAGTATAAGGTCATATACCTACACAATCTACACATACCTATTTTACTATACCTAGTTCATAAGAATACCTAATATTTTACACTCTAAAGCATTAACTTTTCTCCGTTTCTACAACGGTAGTGCTCTTAATTTTAGCACAAGTCATGCAAATAAACATGCAGTGATTATACATACTTGGGCATCCCAGAGCCAACTCTATCCCAGCGGGCTATGCAGGAATCCACCAGATTAAACCTTCATTACTGCTGTTCGCTAACTTGCCAGGAATGCCGGCTCAAAGCGAGATTTAGAGCTCTTGTACGGTCTACCAATTTGAATCATAGACTATAGAACCGTTTCGCAGTAAATGTCAAAGTGAGATATGTGGCAAATGAAGCACGGTGTCAATAAGACAGGGTTCTAGAGCCTGGGATTCATATTGGTTGTTGCGTGTTGATTCTGATCGAAAGCAGTTGCACAAAAGATACTGCTGGAGGTATTATAGATGTAGTTTCGTTGAAAATTGAAAGAAAAATTATAATGCAATGTTTCAAATGAATAAAATAAATAAATAAATATTAAAATAAATATTATAGGACATTCTTACACAGATTGACTGAGGCCCACGGTAAGCTCAAGAAGGATTGTGTTGTGGGTACTCAGACAACGATATATATAATATATAAATACTTATATACATAGAAAACATCCATGATAGTGGGGACGTTTATCGACAAAAAGAGGCCAACCTTTTTTTTCTTGACCAAAGCATGAAACTTGGCACAGTTGTTCCTTATATCAAAATAAGCCGATTAAGATCGGGAGCCTTCGGGAGCCTCCCCCCTGGGGCTCGGGAGGGGGGGTCAAAGTACCGCTTCACCCGGCTTGCTTTGAAAAATTCTAACATACCCCGTTTAGTTCATAGGTCATGTTTGGTATCGTTTTCGAGTAAATCAATAACGTAGAATTCATTTTTGGTACTAAAATTATAATTTAATGTTAAATAAAATAAAAAAAAATGAAAAGTTTGAAATTTTCATCTATGATTTACAAATTCAAGTCATCATAAATGTCAAACTGTTTGCTTTTTCTACAAATAAAAAAATATGATATGAAAGCCTATTTAATATAGATTATGAATAATATAACTTTTACCCACCTTTACTAACGTTAAGTTTTAGAAAAAAAATCTTTAAGCCGCGCGGCGTCCCGACGCCGCGAGCGTAATTTTAAAATGCCTTTATTTTAAAAAACTCTATTAGAACCCGTTTAGCTATTAGGTCATGTTTAGTATCGTTTTCGAGTAAATAAATAACGTAGAATTTAGTTTTGGTACTAAAATGACCATTTAATGTTAAATGAAATTAAAAAAAAAAAAAAAACTGTGAGTTGCAAATTCAAGTCACCATAAACGGTTTGCTTTTTCTATAAATATAAAAATATGATATTAAAGCCTATTCACAAAGGATAGTACGCGTTCACCTACGCGAGCTTATACTGTGTGCGGGGAACGCGCCTCTTTCATATATTTGATCGCCAGTGTCAGAGGTGTGTTAATGCATAAATAGAAAAAGATTCATTATTATTGACTCCGGTGTCGACAACGGCAACACTCGGGTCGGGCCACACGATCTAAAGACCGACTGTACCTGTTATTTATTAATTGTAGTGAATCCTGTAAGAAATTTATATAATAGTATTTTATACAATCGTGATATAATACAAAACTTTTCAGTCGAGTACCATGTGTACGAGAGTGAAAAGCTTAATTATATCACTATTGTATACAATACTTTTTCTACGAGTCTATCTTCATCATCAATGGACGGAAATATCACCATTCATGCAAGTTAAAATTAATGTCAATAGAGTCGTTCACCGTTGTATCAACATCGAATTACCTAGCAACCAATTGTTTGTAATAACCGTCTCTGATTTGCCGATAACGCGACAGATAAAAAAAATGTGTTTCAGATGCAGGAAAATTTGCCAGATATCGCAAATTAGTATAGAAATTGTATGAAGTTCTATTTTTGAAATTATTATAGTTAACTAAAGTCAATTATAATGAGCTTATTATAATTGAGTCGGAACTGCCATAGAGTATCCAACACTGAAAAGTTAGCACTTATAGTTTAGTCTGTGGTGTCCTAATTGACAGATTACTCATACTCATACTATACATTCCCTTCGCAGAGACATAGCTGGGTACATATGCAACTACATAAAGAGGGCTCTACCCTCTTTATGCAGTTGCATCGGTGTTTGCAACCTGATTTACATTTACATCTTGTAACTTCTAAGCATATACTGGCCACTTCAGTGATGCCTGACTGGGATGGAAGGAAGAAGGAGACGAATGGGTACCACACTACCCATTCGTCTCCTTCTTCCTTCCATCCCCAAGAAGACGGACTTGGCAAATTTTGGTGTGGCACCAACGCCTGACTCCAAACAAGAACGCCCTGAGTCCCATTTCTCAAAACTGAAAGTTACAAGTTACAAGCGGAAGTCTCTTTGCAACTTGTCATATTAGACATTGACAACCAGTTGAAAATTGTAACTTGTAGCTTCGAGAAATGGGCCCCTGGTACACTGTGCGCAGTATATGCTGATGCAAGGCAGCCTCTGAAGGAGGTGTGTACTTCATCATATACTGCCATTTGTCTAAGACTGGGGCTAAAGACATGCCAACCACACCCTTGCTGCCGACGCATCCTGGACACCACGGACTCCGCTGCCAGTCTAGTGCTGGCCGAATTTTGTGACACGCTGCACTTAACGATTTAATCCGCAAGGCTCTCGGCACAGCGAACATACCGACAACCCTCGAACCTGTCGGCTTGTCAGCAGCAGACGGAAAGCGGCCTGATGGTTGCTCGCTTGTGCCTTGGTTTCTGGGACGACCCTTGGCACGTGACCTGTGTGGATACCTTGGCTCCGTCCAACGTCTAACGTTCGGCCCAGAAACCAGGGACTGCTACTGCAAAACGCCCAGTTTAAACGCGCAAATATGCATTTTTAAAAAACAACTACATATTTGCGGCAATTGCATTTGAAACATTTGGACCATGGTCATTAGACACCAAGCAGTTCGTGAAGGAAGTTTTCACCAAACTTGTCTGGGCGTTTGGTGACATAAGCATAGGCTTTTACATCATATTTTTTATTTAAAGAAAAAGCAAACAGTTGACATTTTTGTTGACTTGAATTTGCAAATCATAGATGAATATTTTTTTTTTATTTATTTACCATTAAATTATAATTGTAGTACCAAAAATAAATTCTTTGTTATTAATTTACTCGAAAACTATATCAAACATGACCTAATAGCTAAACCGGGTCTAATAGAGTTTTTAAAATAGAGGTATTTTTAAATTACGCTCGCGGCGTCCCGACGCCGCGCGTCTTAAAGTAATTTTTTTGTCGAACTTAACGTTTGTGAAGGTGAATAAAAGTTATATTTTTTATAATCTATATTAAATAGGCTTTCATATCATATTTTTTATTTATAGAAAAAGCAAACAGTTTGTCATTTATGATGACTTGAATTTGTAAATCATGGATGAAAATTTCAAATTTTTTAATTTTTTTTAATTTTACTTACCATTAAATTATAATTTTAGTACCAAAAATGAATTCTACGTTATTGATTTACTCGAAAACGATATCAAACATGACCTAATAGCTAAACGGGGTCTAATAGAGTTTCTAAAATAAAGGCATTTTAAAATTACGCTCGCGGCGTCCCGACGCCGCGCGTCTTAAAGTAATTTTTTTGTGGAACTTAGCGTTAGTAAAGGTGGATAAAAGTTATATTTTTTATAATCTATATTAAATAGGCTATCATGTCATATTTTTTATTTATAGAAAAAGCAAACAGTTTGTCATTTATGATGACCTGAATTTGTAAATCATGGACGAAAATTTCAATTTTTTTATTTTTTTTTATTTTATTTACCATTAAATTATAATTTTAGTACTAAAAACGAATTCTACGTTATTGATTTACTCGAAAACGATACCAAACATGACCTATTAACTAAACGGGGTAAGTTAGAATTTTTCAAACCAAGCCGGGTGAAGCGGTACTTTGACCCCCCCTCCCGGGCCCCAGGGGGGAGGCTCCCGAAGGCTCCCGATCTTAATCGGCTTATTTTGATATAAGGAACAACTGTGCCAAGTTTCATGCTTTGGTCAAAAAATTTAAGGTTTTTCAATAAACTCCCCAGCTATGACTCAGGAACAAATATCTGTGCTCATCACACAAATAAATGCCCTTACCGGGATTCGAACCCGGGACCGCGGCGCAGCAGGCAGGGTCACTACCGACTGCGCCAGACCGGTCGTCTAAAACAAACATGAAATAAATGTCATATACAAAGAAACAGTGACCAAGGCCTCCAAGTGTCCCGAGCTGGACACGAACCAGCGTCCTCCGTTTACCGAACGGATAACTTAAACCGCTCGGCCACCGGGTCACGAAGGCAATGGTCGATAATTCCAAGTAATTGACAAATACAAATACAAAGTCATTTATTCAGCAAATAGGCCACGGGGGCACTTTTACATGTCAACATTACAGAGTATTCATTAAAGTTAAACAATAGTTATTTGTTTTACAAGGGGGCAAAGTTGTTGTTTAACCGCACGTGCCAATGTTGATACCCGAGCAAGCGAAAGATTCCAATATTGAACCGCGAGCGTAGCGAGTGGTTCAAAAAGTGGAATCTTGAGCGTTGCGAGGGTACAAAGATACAAGTTTTTTTAAAGTAGTGACGATATGCTACGTTTCGTCAACTATTATACCTACTCTTAGCCCGGTCAGTCAAGTTAATCAATAGACAAAAACGTGAAATTAAAATTAAATTAGCCTCTTTTTGCACAAATAGCTATGGTTTAACAGACTATATTCGTGTATGTAGTAGTAGTTTTATAAAAGCCTTTTTCGCATTAAGCCTCAGCGTCGGAAATTATTGGTGTTCATTAAAATTTCACCCTGCTTAACATTAAGCTGCCCAGTATATTATTGATGCTGCCCTAGTTTAATTGGCAATTACTGGTTAACGCGGTTAGCTCTCGCGAAATGCACGTTAATTATCAATCAGGAATTTGTAATATTTATTGTATTATTTATTAATCACAATATGAATGATTAAAATGTTTATTTTATAGAAAATTTTGTATTACGTAGTCAGTCACCGGCAATAATATGTTACTCTTCGAAAGCCACAGTAATATTGATTTTGTGGCTGTGCAAAAAAGATCGTGTATCATTTTGCGAGTTTCTTTGTAATTATCATTATCATCATCAATGTCCTCTAACATCAGTAATATGATGGGTTAAGAGGATACGGTAGCGAAAATGCTAAAATGGAAAGGAGCCCTCCTTTCAACTTGGGAATTTTAGTTCAATATACAAGTGTTATTAACTAGATTTATCACTCAGTCAAAAGATATTTCAAAAACTCTTTAAAATCGAGGTTCCGCTCTCGACTCTTTCTTCCTTCAAAACTTAATCAATCGGAACGAAATTTGAGAATCTGAATAACAATGAAATAATCTATGTCGGACCGTTTAGCTTTTTTGGTTAATTGTTACCAATCTTGAGTATCACACCTTTTTTTGCGCCACAATGAAAAAGGCCGTTTTTGGAAATTTTCCATTGGCTCTAGAATCTTTAAAAAGCAGAATATCAAAAAAATCAAAACGGTCCGACACAGATAAAAATAATAACAATCTGTGTTGAAAAAATCATTGCTCTATCTTCAAAAACCAGAGAGGAAATAGTCGAGCGAGTATGGGGAATTGATATCATTATACCTTATAAGAAATTTACTAGAAGAGAGGAGCCTTCTGGCACAAGTATTTTATATTACTTAAAATAAGGTTCTTGCTGGGTTTCTATGTACAATCTGTGTACCAAATATATTTACTTACTTGTTTACTAAATTATAAATAACAATTGGTAGCTTAGTTGTCAAGTAGGTACCTTGAGCTTATTCAGTCATTTGAAGCATTAATCAAAAATGTTACTATAGGTGCTACCGAGCAACGATATACTTACATACTTATATAAGTACACTAGCTTTTGCCCGCAGCTTCGCTCGCGTTAAGTTCGAAAATTGCGGAATGCTCCTTGGATTGCCGGTCCAATGCGTTACCAATTGCTGAGGATGTGGGACCGAGTCCCACGTTGGCCAGAGTCGATCACTGTTGATTTTTTCATTGCGATTGATGTCTGCATTTATAATTTGCGATTTGTAAAGTGGTATGTTCCACAATAAAAAGGAAAAATATTTAAAAACATATGGATTATTAACAAAATTAGGTAATGTTCAATTCACGTGCTGTAGACACTCCACAGGCGTACTCGAAATCAAATTATGAAGCTATTTTGGTCTCTGTATAATGAATTATGTAAATATCACATTTTCATTATCTTATTTTCCTTTAGATGTATGGCTCGGTTCGAACTTTGATATTCGGAATGTATAATTATATATATAAGATTTGAATACGATATTGTTCTTATATATCATGGTCATAGTGCTGACACTGGAATTTGTAGGGTTTGCTACGTCTTATGTATCCTGCAGAGATGTTAACTATTTGAAATAAAAGCATTTCAAATAGAAATACAAAATACCTATTTTGTATTTGGTATTTGTCAAGGGTCAAGTACTCGGCCTTATCAAATTATTTATTTGTTCCGGTGGCCGTGGAGACTAGTGGGTGCTGGTGTGCGGAGGCAAAAACCTTTCTCTGGGAGCTGGGGCGTCGTCTGCAGGAGAGGGGTCTCAACCCCCGCTCCGGGTCGTTCTTGGCGCAGAGGTTGTCCATCGCGGTTCAGCGTGGAAACGCGGCAAGTGTGATGGGCACTTTTGCGTCGGGAACGATGCGGGGTGGGTTATTTGACTAATTTAGGTAGTTTGTTAAGGTTTTTTTATTTATTTATTAGTATTATGTATTAAACCTAGTATTAAATAGTTAAGTATTATAAGAATGTTTGGTATTTTAAATACTTTTATGGAAAACTATTTTGTATTTTATTTGAAATACTTTTTAGTACAAGTATTTTGCATTTTCTACCACTTCAAAATACAAAATGCTTTTTGTCACTTTTTGACGTAAGATAGGTGGTACCGAGCGCGTAATCTATTTTTTCTTTGTCTGTCTAGTTATGTACTGACCGGGACAACAGGTTCGGAAGCGCTTCATTTAATGTTTTACAAAAACATACTTATTTTCAGTGCTGCCAACATAGTGGTTCCTATAACAATTAAGGTCCAATAAATAGTAAGTGATTTGTTGTAAGATCCCAGACCCAGCACCCTGACCGTGAACATCGAAAAATCGGGGAAAATTAATATGATTCGTATACCTAATGACTGTAGGCATATCTATTTAGTACAACTGTAATGTATTTAGCTTAATTAATATTACTATTATTTTAGGATTTTTTTTTCATATTTCAATATAACATTTTTCATTCGATTTTTATAATATTAGGTAAAAGACATGGAACAGTCCATTTTTGGCTTCACTTTTTAACATGTTAATTTTATAGAGCCAGTATTCTGGGCTCTCTGGTGATTCTGTGTTTTAAACACATCTTTTAAATACAATTTTTACCTTATGTCAAAAAAGTATTTTATTTAAATAAAGGTATTTTGAAAATACCTATTTTGCATTTTGTATTTCAAATACCTTTTTGTAAAACTATTTTGTATTTTTATTTGAAATAAGTAAAAAACCAAAGTATTTGTATTTTGCATTTAAATACATTGCACTACCTATTTTTTAACATCTCTGGTATCCTGCCATCTTATACAAATCTGTTCGACTATACTATCTCATATCATCTCATATCAATTTAATGTTTTAGCAACAACTTAATACAAAACATGCCTAGCCGAAGTCACAATAGTTACTTTAGCTATGAAAACGTAATCTGGCCCCGTAGCCGAATGGCATTTCTCCGACGCCAAACGAAAGCGATACGCCGCTGGCTCTGTCGCGCCAATACGCAAGCGCGATAGAGATAGATTCGTTTCGTGAGCGTTTCGTGAGCGATTGTGCCATTCGGCTAGCCACCCTGGTTCTGTTGCGCTACTATAGAGATAGGGAAAGCTGAACTTATAAAGCGTAAGCGATTGTGACTAGGGATTGTAATCCGGTCTGGTTTCCAATCCGGCCGGATCCGGCCGGATTCAGGCCCTAATCCGGCGGATCCGGCCGGATCCGGCCGGATTGGCCTTGAAGGTTAAAAGTACCCAATTTGTATCGTTTTTCAGCATTATATGAGAAGTATGTAGGCATTTTGGTTCACGATTAATAAACCAAAAGTTTAAATCATAGAAATCAACATATTTACCAGGTAACAAGTAAATTGTACTATAATAATCAGTCGCAAATCAAATTCTTTCGTCTTTTGAAACTTTCATAGGATAACAAAATTATTTTTAGTGTAACTTTTTACAGTACACCTATAGACCTTTAAAGATACGATTAGGAACGGATATTATGACATAAGTACCTACATGCATTATGAACCAGTTAAAAAAAATGAATTGTGTTCAACTAGGGAACAAATCAAATTATTTAATTAAATATTTTCGGCTCGACTGGGCCTTGTCGTTTTTTCTTTCGTGTATGACATCTATTTCAGTTTATAATGTATTGTGTTATTTTACAGTTAACTTTACTAAAATGCAAAGAAGAAAAAAATAATAATAGTGTCAATATCATATTAAGCATAATTATTAAAAGTCAGCGTTAACCTATTCTCAGTCTGTATAAAAATATCCAGTCACGGATAAAAAAAAACTACAGTATGCTGAAAACCTGTTGATGTTGTTGTTGTCCTACGTCACCACAGAGGTGCAAAGCGCCTTCACGATCTCGCGCCACGCCTTCCTATCTTCAGCGACCCTCGTGGCCTTGCTCCAACTCGACCCGGTCGCTCGTAGCTCATCCCCAACGCACCGAATTCATGAGTTTACAGAGTGCCCGGAGCCACGGCTTTCGTTTTGCGGTTTCCAGCCGAAAGCAATGGTTGCGTTCTTTCTTTGCCCTCTTCGAATAGTGTGCTATTAATGTTCATTTTTGTGTCGCTTCCTCACCAATGGGTGTTTGGCCAGAAAACTTCGGGGACATGTTAACGAGAAGTTTTTTTCCTATGGCTTTTTGTCACCACTCCACATCTTGCATCCAAAGAAGCAATTGCACAGATTTTACTATGGATTCAAAGACAGAAAGTACAATACTTGACTTGCAAACGGCCTTGTGATGCAAAGAACATACGTACTAAATTATTTTTTGATTGGGAATCAGACCGTATTGCAATCCCCTGTTGAGCGACGTTCAAATGTTGGCATAAATTTAATTTTTTTGCACTATTTTAACATATTGAGTATCATTATCGGATCCGGTACCGGATCCGGCGAATTTCACCGGATCCGGTAGCATGAAAAAAGCACCGGATCCGGCCGGATTACCGGATCCGCCGGACCGGATTGCAATCCCTAATTGTGACCGTTGTTAGGTCTCCAGTGCCGTAGCCGATTGGCATTTCTGCGACGCGAAACGAAAACCAAACGCCGCGAAAGGTAGTCTGGCTCTATCGCGCCAATACGCAAGAGCGATAGAGATAGATATCTACGAGCGTTTCGTTACGTGAGCGTTTGTGCCATTCGTCTACGTACCCTGAGAGCGTGCGCGGTAGTTTTCGACGAATACGAGTTCTCATTTCGGGGTGAACTGCTGCGAGTAGTATTAACACTGTCTAATTACATTCGGTTGCTATGTATGGGTACCATATGTTTCCCTACCTAGCGATGTTGCGAAGCGGAAGCCACATGCTTCAATAAATAAGAGAATAAATGATCTATTTGGCAGTTTATCATCATCTTTTCCGCCCTCTTTTTTTCACTCGTACTTATGCATGTTTCTATGTTAATAAAAAACAGCTTGATTTTTTCCACTACTTCATGAACACTAGTATATATAGTCCTCCATGTCGTATCCGACAACGGCGACCTTTACATTTTCCTCTGATGAGCACGTATATGGCTCGCGAATCCGAACTTGGTCTTAAATATCCGGTCGCACTGTGCGCAGTAAAGCTGGCCCTGTTCGTTGTAGGTGTATGCGTAGTATGCCAACTATGATAGCGTAACTATATCCGGGCGCTATGTGCCGCGATGTATCGGGGCCGGACGCTCCGATAGCCGTGCGTCCGGCTGCGTGCGAAGCCGAATGCACAAACGCTCACGAAACGAAACGCGCGTGGATATCTATCTCTATCGCTCTTGCGTATTGGTGCGACAGAGCCAAACTACCTTTCGCGGTGTTTCGTTTTCGTTTCACGTCATAAAAATGCCATTCGGCTACGGGTCCTGTATGACAAAGCCTGACGCCGCATCGGCGCGACGTCGACGCGGCGTCTTTTTCCATAAAGTTGGCCGAGCACATGAAACTGCTCAAGTTTCAGTGACACTGTTATCTATTAAGCGGTCGAAAGAACATTTCACTTACGGTAAAGCGGGACAATTTCGACTGGGGGCCAAATTCAACTGATCCATTATTTTCCATGTTTTACAATGTTTGCAATAGGAATTAGAGTGTCGGCTGGTTATCTGTCGCACGCGTGTTTAGTGCATACATGTGGAACTCCACCTAATAGTGTAAAAATTGCCCCGCTATCGAGATTTGTCCCGCTGTACCTTACATGCACGTTTACGTGTTAGTAAAAAATAACTCCCAACTTTTTCTTTACATCATAAACACTAGTAATCAGTATGCCAACAATGATAGCGGGTGGCTAACTATATCCGGGCGCTATGTGCAGGGGCCGGACGCTCCGATAGCCGTTAGGCCGGCCTGCCGGAAGCGCGCGGGGATAACGGGCCGGAACGTGTCCGGGCCCGGTTCTGCCGGTTCCGGTGACCGGCTAGAATGCTGTTTTAATCAGCTTCAATTACAACGACAGTTCGTGCCTTGCTACATACATAAATACACGCCTCTATTTCCAAAAAAGTAGGTAGGGCACATGAGACTGCTAAAGTTTCAGTGACACTCTTAGCAATTAATGGATTCAAAGAAAACTTACGAGTAATGTAACGTATTTTCAGAGATTATAGTTACTTGACGGAAGCTACGAGCGTGACAGCTGCGATATTATATAAGACAATTTCGCTATAAGTTCACTATCTATACTACATCATAGTTCTCGTCCTCTTCGTCCCTTGTAGGTAGGTATGCACGTTCACGTTTTAATAAAAAAACTCCCATTTAATCAGTACATTACATCATAAACACTAGTAGTCAGTATGGCAACAATGATAGCGGGTGGCTAACTATATCCGGGCGCTATGTGCAGGGGCCGGACGCTCCGATAGCCGTTAGGCCGGCCGGCCGGAAGCGCGCGGGGATAACGGGCCGGAACGTGTCCGGGCCCGGTTCTGCCGGTTCCGGTGACCGGCTAGAGTGCTGTTTTAATCAGCTTCAATTACAATGACAAATTCATGCATTGATACAGTCACCAGCAAAAACATGTTACACAAAAAAGGCCGCAAAATACATATCAGTGTGCGTAGCCAAATGCACAAACGCTCACGAAACGCTCAAGATAATATCTCTTTCGTAGCTATCTATCTCTATCGCTGTTGTGTATTGGCGCGATAGAGTCAGACTACATTCCTGCGGCGTTTCGATTTCTTTTCGCGTCGCAGAAATGCCAGTCGGCTACGCCCCCTGATACGATCTTATTTCTAGCGCCGTAAGAGTGTCACATATACATATATGCGTACATACATAAGTACATACATTTCCAAAAGGGTAAGCAAGTCAAATGAAACTATTGTTTCAGTGACACACTAACGCCGTGGCTTGCGTGGGCGACGGTCGCGCGATGGTCGCGCGACGGCGATGCGACGCATACAAAATCAAACCTTATCGATATGGAAGTATGAGACGCGACGGCGACGGTCGCGCGACGGTCGCGCGATGGTCACGCGACGGCGATGCGACGCATACGAAATCAAACCTTATCGATATGGAAGTAGACGATGCGAAGAGACGCGACGGCGACGGTCGCGCGACCGTCGCCCACGCAAGACGGCTTTAGTAATGAAGAAGTTGAAAGATAACAAAGTAATCTGTTGTGTTAACAGATTGCCAGCCCACCCGCCCAATTCAACCCATTGAACCCATTTCCCATAGTTGAATTCTACGACATCCATAGAAAGGAGGTGACCATTGTAGGTATGTAAAATTTTAAAAACTTGGAAAAAATCCGATCAGTTGAGATTTCCCGCCAGTCAAAATAGCCCCCCTGTACCTTCATTGAAATTCATTAGAATGCTTCTAATCCTAAAGAAAATATTTTTGCAGGAGAGTCTTAATTAGGACAAATATTATGCCCATTGCAGGATATAATATATGCAAGTACCGTAAATGTTAAGAACTACATTAAATTACAAGTTCTCGCAGTACGGCCGCTGCAGCAGATCCCCTCGGCAATGTGAAAGGAACGAAACTAAGCTAAGCTACCAAAGTTTTCGTACGTCTTTTACAACTTTGTTGAAAACATACCTATATCTATGTGGCAAGTTTTATTCGCTTTTATGAGTCCCGTGCTTCAAAAGGAAAAAGCAGGCCGCAGAAAGAAACACCGCAGAAAGGTAGTCTAGCTCTGTCGCGCCAATCCACAAGAGCGATAGAGAGAGATAGCTACGAAAGAGATACGAGTATTATCGTGAGCGTGCACATTCAATTCATTATTATCATAATATAGTAGATGACTTTACACTTCAATATTGTTAAGGTAATTATTACACGCGGCCAGCCTTCTGGGCACGTTACCCAACGAGCAAGAAGGGCCAAATTTTCTAGTTATGTTTTATTGTAAGTTTTTATGTAAGTGTTTATTGTATTATTTTGTAGGTATGTTTGTTTATAAATAAAATATAAATTTCTAATTTTAAGTTTATATTATAATGTTGACATGTAAATTGCTTTATTAATAAATTATGTATTGAAAATGATTAATAATTACGATATAAGTTAAATTAAAGGAACGTGTGAAATATTCAATATCCACTCCCATCTCATTTGGGCCACTAGTCATTTGTGCGTCGGAATAAATTCAGACTTTAATTTTAATCATACTTTTAAATAAGGTGGTCGCCATAAATTAACCTTTTTTAATTGCTTCCAAATGACCCTCAGCATCTAATTTAATCTCAACCATTAATGAGCACTTGTTAACTTGGCCTGCAATTTCCTTAGCTTGCTAACTGTCGCTCAGGATTACGGCAATTAGCGTCAAATGATTAATCACCAGGTTACTCGAACACGAAGTACTTCTAGTGGCATCTTACTCGTGAAGGGAACTTCGCGTAAGTTCTGTTCTGAGACATGTTTCATGTCCTAAACTACTCAACAAAGTAAGCTAACCATTGTTAGCTTACTTTGTTTTAATCAATCTTCAATCTTATTTTGGGTATAAAAATACTCTATTTATATTAGAAAGTCCACCCATAGGTTGTCTGGAAAAGATCTCCCTTTATTAATGACTGCGCGCAGTGTGCGCTGAATGTATTTTGCCTGCCACGCGGGATCACTTCATAGTCTTCATACCCTAATAAGTAATAATTATTTGGAAAACTGATCATGCCGCCAGAAAATTGTTGTTAGTTTAATTATTGGCAACATTGTAAACAGAGGGGAATAAACACTAACTTCAAACTTTCTAAAAAATATCTTAAACTCCATAATTTTAGAACAAAACGGGACTTAATCGCGTAAACACTTACATTTATATTTGGCCCGACGTTTCGAACATCACATTATGTTCGTGGTCACGGGTAGACTGGCGAGGAATTGCATCAACATCTTCTAGCCGCGCGAGTTTCTCGAACTACCCGCACTTGTTCTTGATTATTCACTTTTGCACTAGGGTTGTCACTTTGCCTACACACAACACTCACGACATCAGCCGGTGTGTCCCTCGGTGTTTTTCACGCTTACATTTGCTAATCGCTGGATTCCACGAAGAAGAAATTCCCTGTCCCTCATTTTGGTTGAAATTTCGATGCTTCCTAAGCAAATCGGGCCAAATATAAATGTAAGTGTTTACGCGATTAAGTCCCGTTTTGTTCTAAAATTATGAGTGCAAATCGTGTTAGTCTAAATCAATATATCTTAAACTCCAGTGATAAAATAATAATTGTTAATGCCTATTACCTTTTGTCGTTCGCAATTACCGCCGCACTGTCCTGAATTCACAATTCGTATTTCGTTAATATAAAAAAGTGAGAAGTAATACGTTTTATATTTTTATCTCCACATTTCTACAAAACGCCTCCCTCCGGAATGAGCGCGCTATAAAAAGGTGTTTAAATTATGGCTGTAGTCCCCGTTTTAGCTGATTGCTGGGGAGTGTGACCTGGACTGTTGTTAGCATTTACTAACAAGCATTTTCCTCTTGCCAACCATTACAAGTATGACTTTACTGAATTTCCTCACGTTACCAGAACCGCTAGATCGTATAATTTATGTTAAATGCATTGTCGATTTAAAAGATATCCTGAACTGAATTTTAAAAGAAAAAAGAAAAACATTCAGATAATATACAACAAATAATACTCGGTACCTACAATTTTTTTTTTGTTTATGAAGCAGATTTTATTAGTAATCATTAATTCACACACGTGCCTAAAATTTGGCTCATCGTCTCATCGTTGTCTGCTTTTTGCGTTTTTGAAGTACAAAGAATCATATAGATTTCCGATCTCAGACTTTCTTTTTTCTAAATATGTGGCGGTAGACACTGATAACTGAGAGCTGAGTAGTAAGTAGTGGAATACATAATTATTCTACCTGTCATGTAGAGGTAAGTAGGTATTTATATATTGCGATTTCAAATTTTGCTTCCGGAGTTCTACTTTTACAACAGTTTATAAGTGTCATGTTTATATTTTTTCATTGTGTCACATTTTCTGGAGTATGGTGACGGTTGTTCGGTAAGCGGTGTGGTATATTTCTGCCCTGCTGTAATCTTTTGTTTGGAGAACACTCGGCGCGCCGTTGTCGCTCGTGTCTTGACGGGTAGTTCGCAAATTGTACGTCTAGTTTCTACGTAAATTATGTCGTTTTTAATGTTGACCCGTTTATACAAATTTTAACGATCTAGGGTATACATTTTTATGCTTCAGTAGTACTTAGTTAATAAGAGTTTATTTAAATAATTTACCACAAAGCTTATAGTAACCGTGATTCTGAACATTTAGCGAGAGACGGTATCGGCTACTTAAGTAGAACTCGTTTCGTTAAAATTTGCATTAGTTGCTGGAAGATCGTGTGGAAAATTGAGTTTTTCACGAAGCGAGGTAAAATAGCTAATGACAAGTATAATTATACGACATGACAAACAACTGGGAATCTTATGACGAAATCTCTTCAGAAGCCGTAGCCGAATGGCATTTCTGCGACGCGAAAGGAAAACGAAACGCCGCGAAAGGTAGTGTGGCTCTGTCGTGCCAATACGCAAGAGCGATAGAGATAGATATCTTCGAGCGTTTCGTTTCGTGAGCGTTTGTGCCATTCGGCTACGTAGCCTGGGTATACTTAGCCAACGTGACAATCGCTTATGCTTCAACATCATAATAATAGCTAGCTCTCCCTACACTCTAAAAAAAATGTGGTTGCTCCTATCAAAATTTTGATAGTCGTAGTCAAGCATCTTGATTCCATACGAGCCTGATAAGATCTTAGACAAATCAAATAAGGTAATTTAGATTGCTCTTACTTTTGCAACGTAACTGAATCGATTAAGATCTTGTTCAATAATTCCATGAAAAATAATTATGATAACTAAATTACCTTAGTAAGTTCAACTAAGGATTGAATCAACCTATGTTACATAGTTATGAATAACAAGTTAATGCAATGATTGATTCAAGGTGTACAATGGTTAGGAATAACAAAACACCTAACTTATTAGTTCAATTATACATTCCCTTCTTGTTTTTAGTAATCAGCTTTATTTGAGTTATATAAGATCGTAATTGTAGTGATGAACTTAACTTCAACTAAGAGAAAACTGGGGGGGTTACTATGACGTGCTAAAGCCGTTCAGTTTAGGTTGAGAGAAAGGGACGGAGCTATGTAACTGCTATAGCTGTGTCCCTTTCTCTCAACCTAAACTGAACGTCTTTAGTACGTCATGGTAACCCCCCTGGGGGGTCTTAGTTGGTCTTCATTTTTAGAGTGTATCACTCTGACTATCACTCTCCTGTGGTGGTGTTTCGATCGCCACGTAGCTAAAACGATTGTCACTTCGACTAGGTCGGATGATACCTATTCAATTCTGCTACTGCATGATTTCCCTCTGATGGAATAGTTAAGCCCCCGATTACCCACCGAGCTAAATCGCCGATATGAATCAAAGGAACTTCGCCGCCTATTCGGGGACACGTGCCCGTGGTATGCTAATCGTGCCGATGTGATAGAGCCTTCATTGCGGTTAGCGATTGTGTGGTGTTAAATTCAAAAAACCGGCCAAGAGCGTGTCGGGCCACGCTCAGTGTAGGGTTCCGTAGTTTTCCGTATTTTTATCAAAAACTACTGAACCTATCAAGTTCAAAACAATTTTCCTAGAAAGTCTTTATAAAGTTCTACTTTTGTGATTTTTTTCATATTTTTTAAACATATGGTTCAAAAGTTAGAGGGGGGGGGACGCACTTTTTTTTCCTCTAGGAGCGATTATTTCCGAAAATATTAATATTATCAAAAAACGATCTTAGTAAACCCTTATTCATTTTTAAATACCTATCCAACAATGTATCACACGTTGGGGTTGGAATGAAAAAAAAATATCAGCCCCCACTTTACATGTAGGGGGGGTACCCTAATATAACATTTTTTTTCATTTTTTATTTTTGCACTTTGTTGGCGTGATTGATATACATATTGGTACCAAATTTCAGCTTTCTAGTGCTTACGGTTACTGAGATTATCCGCGGACGGACGGACGGACGGACGGACAGACAGACATGGCGAAACTATAAGGGTTCCTAGTTGACTACGGAACCCTAAAAAGCGTGATTGTGTACTAAAACTATTCTTAATTTTACCGATTTATACTTATTTGGCTGGCGCGATAACCCAAAATGAGTTTTGGCCTCCAACACAAGAGCACGCCACTTTGCCCGATCTTGAGCGGTTTTTCGCCAGCTTTCGCCGACTTTTACTTCTTCTTCTTTACTATTTTTCTTTTTTTACTGATTTATACTAAGATAGTTTTATTTTAGGTACAGTCAAAATGTGGGTAGTACTAAAGTTTCTCAATAATATGTCCCATATACATATAACTCGGGCGGTTGATGGACATGCTTTTGAGCAAAGTACCTGCTCGTAACACCCATATTATTTTTATACGGCTTTACGATTTCAAGTAATGAAGAACGTTGAACTACAGGGTGAAATTAAATTGGTAATACAAAATAAGCTGGATCTATTCTTACGATCAACTTTTACTATGGGACATATCGAATTCGGCAGAAAAAATGTGTAAATTCTGGTATCGAGTTCATTTATATGAATGCAAATTTGCAAGGGATCAGTATGGAGAAATGGATACATATAAATGAGTCATAGCAAAAGTTGGTGTCATAATTTGTATGGAGATGTAGATTTTGAAGTGATGTGTTCGAAGATGGTCCCATAGTAAAAGTTGGCTGTAGTCATGAGTCGTTGGCTGTAGTCAGAAATTTCACTCAGTATACTATGACATTTACGAGTATACATTTTGTAGAAGGCCTTAAAATATTTAACTAAATATTCATAATCGTTTGATGATGCATTTGCTATTTAATAACTTGTTCAATTAAAGGTTCATTTGCCTGTTAACGCGATATTTTTAACATTGTCTGCAACATGAATATTTATATACACCGTGTTTCACTTAACGCTAAAAACCTGAAAACCGTTTGTTCAGAATCGAGAGTAGAATCGATTGAGCTATATCTTGATGGGGGTAATATTTTTTGTTTTAATTTGTATAATTAGTTATTGTTTACGTGCCCATTCTACATATTCGTAATACAACTTTGTGCATATCATATTGCTAGAGGTTGTATACCTTTTTCAGTATTTAGGGGTATTAATACTGGCTGTTTACTTGGACGATTATTTTTTCCGCTACGAGTTTGACGTTGTGCGTCACTTTAATTTTAAAGTTTATCATAAGTCATAACAAATTGAACTCTTACCTAATTACAACCTTGTCATTTTGAATTTTAGGTTTAAATTTGCTTATTGCGTCACCTGTCCACTTTGAAGTTTAGGTACCTACTGTGACACAGTTTAACGTGCTTTACAGTGACATAGCTGTCTATTGGTAAACCTTATGTCGTTGCAGTAACATACACAATTAATCAGTTTTAAGGTTTACGATGGTAGCTAGCAATTATTTTATTGAGTGTAGAGTTAAAAGTTGAGTAAAGCTGCACAGAAAATTAAATATTCAATTTAAAAAAATAATAATCATCAAATTAAAAAATGAATATTCTAGATACGTTTAAAAAAATAAAAATCAGTTGGGGTGTCTGAGGTTTTGAGTGATACCGGAAACACGGTGTAGTATTTTACGCAACAATAATTTTAACTGTGTGTGATAAGGACGTCTTCTAATTAGTCGTTAGCTCTGTTAGGTAAACTCTCTAAATAACAATAATTGTGCTTTTCACTCAGTTAAATGTTGGTATTAAAGTGAATAACCGCCTAGTTTCCTAAAAGCCGGGAGTTGGAGTAATTTCTGTTACGGTCCAAAGGCGAAGTTAGCGCCAATTTGGCAATAATTCAGGCGTATAATTCGAGTTCACCCTGTATGTTATATTTATATTAAAACTTTTGAACCATATGAGGAGTTATGTGCATTACACTTACCTAGTACGTGCAAAAATACTCGCGCCTGTATTTATACATGGGGTAGGCAGAGCACACGAAACTGATCCGGTTTCATTGACACTCTTGGCAATTAAGGGATTGAAAGTCACAGTTGACTTTTACGACACCTAAATGAAGAAAGGCGGTGGTAAAATTCCTAACTCGTCAACACATTTGACATTACACTTAAATACCTAATTGGAAATGGGATTTTAAGGACGTGCGTGCCTTAAGGATAATGTTGACAACTTTTTCACTGTGGTCTTTTCAAGTTATACCGATCTGAGTAAATTATCAAAATTGTCCCGTGCGCCGCCACAAGCAACAACTTTATACCCACAATTATATTTCCGTCCTCAGTTGTACATACATTCATGCCACTACTAAGTTCAGATTTTACTTCACGTTCAAAGTAAACATGATACACAAAAAACTTGGAGGATAAACTCACCCCTTCCGGGTTCACTCTACCAACAAAGGGAGTCCGACCTGCAAAACAAGTTCCATTCTTATTAGCCATCTATATATATCTTCAAACAACTCCAATAACAATGCACTAGAACGTTTCATCCCGAGAGAAGAAAATAAAATAAAAGTATCGTTTGAAGCAGACGGTTAGACGTACAATTGTACAGTTCTACATATCGATAAGTTTTGAACACAGACATATACTTACTATCTTTCTAGAATATGTGATATGTCACACAATATAAAACATCCATGCTTTTGGAATTCTGGCTTCATCTTCAACATATGTTGAGTTCGCAATACGTTACAAAGTCTTCTAGACACCACAGGTATCTTATGTTTATGCATAAATAAAATGATGAAGAGCCTAAAGAAATTGAAAACCTGCAATGATAGTTGACGGATTTTTGAATTCACAATTTGCATGAATTTGCCACTCGAAAGTAAGTAGAAAATGGCGAAATGCTCTTTAGCCAGATGCCAGACGATAGCCAGAAATTGGGAATCTAGTGATATTTTTTATACTACGTCGGTGGCAAACAAGTATACGGCCCGCCTGATGTAAAGCGGCGGTATTTACCACTGGGTTTTAGTTATTTTCAAATGGCTAAGTACTTAGTAGAAATATTTTAATGAAATTCATGGAACCGATTGGTCGGAATTTAAAAATCGCGCTCACGCGTGACCCAGCGTAGTCTACCCGATATACGTCCCCGATTTTAACACGCTGCTCTTTCCCACGACAATGCACTATTCAGATATCGATGTCGCGGAGTTTGCACGGCTCGGAACCCCGTTTTTATTTCGCTTTATTTTATTCCCACAGATAGCAGTCACCACTTAGTGGAAGCGCGGTTTTAAGCTGCCGTTCTATGAAAGGAATTTCTTGTCGGTTGAGGCTTCCGTGAATTTTGCTGGCCGAGTTTAATCCCCTTTCTATTTTTATAAGGTTTCGTTTATCCCGACTTCCGAGTTGGTAGAAGAGAAGGATTAATACTAGGAGATAAAGTTTCGATTATGGTTTGTAACTTCTAGTGAAATATGATACGTAGCTAAATACTAAAAGGAATAACACTTAAGTTGACAGTTCCAAAGAAACGAGACTAAGCGATCGATTATATCTTTTCAGTACAGATGGTGTTTTTTTTTACGCACTAGTGCGAGAAGTGGTTCATTATATGCCAGGTCAAAACTTCGGAGGCTCATCTGTACTGAAAAACGTCGTACGATACACGTGCGAAAAGGAAATTCGTAACTCGAGTCGATTTAAAACACTCCCTTCGGTCATGTACTATTCCGTAGGTAGGTACTAACTCGTTATGCCATTTTTTTAACGCGGAGGGGAAATGTGCACACAGTGACATTGACGACAGACAAAAGTACATAGAATAATAAAATTATGTACACAAGTCAAACCCAGATCTATTTTTATTAGACGAAACACACCAAGCATGCCCATTTGGGCCCCTCATGTGCTTCGGTGGAGGAGAAATAAAGTTAATGCTGCCTGTTGATTTTTATCTAATCTTACATACCTAATTAAAATAAAAATAAATATTGGGAACAACTTACACAGATCAACTTAACCACAAACTAAGCAAAGCTTGTACTGGTGCTAAGCGATGATATATATACTTAAATAGATAAATTCAACTTATATACTACATAGAAAACATCCATGACTCAGGAACAAATATCTGTGCTCATCACACATAATATAAATGCCCTTACCGGGATTCGAACCCAGAACCGCAGCTAGCAGGCAGGGTCACTATCCGACTGAGCCAGACCGGTCGTCAATGTTACGGTTACACATTTTATAAAACTGCAAAGAACGACACTACACAATTTCCATATTTTAATGTAATTAGTAATTAAAAGTAGGGTTTTAGTTACTAAAGACAAGCACATGCTTACACGCTCTTATAATCGGACGCATCGATCAGACAGTGTGTATGGCCATTAAACTGCACTCGAAAGGCGGTCTCACGCCCCGAAGGGCCCTACAGTCAAGTGGCGCCCTCCAAATGTCACGTCGCTCCACCTTGTTTGAGTTGTATGTCATAGTGCAGTGCGAGGGTACACGATGTTTTACACATAACCGGTGATGTGACACGTGATAAAGAACCGCCAGTGACTTCGTTTATACTTGATATGTAAGTAGGTACCTACTCACAGGGTCTGTGTAGGTACCTACTTTAAATTTAATTGAATGTTTTTAACCCCCGACGCAATTTAAACGACGGGGCGTTATACGTTTGACGTGTCTGCCTGTTTGTCTATTTGTCTGTCTGTCTGTCTGTCTGTCTGTCTGTTTGTCTGTCTGTCTGTCTGAGTGTCTGTCTGTCTGTCTGTCTGTCTGTGTGTGTCTGTATGTGGCATCGTAGCTCCGAAACGGTTTTGTTTGAAAGTTGAGTTAGTAGGGAGCGTTCTTAGCCATGTTTCATGAAAAACGGTCTACTAAAAACTTAACTAATTATTTAATTTTATATTTGATTGGGGCTCCCGTACAACAGATACCTATTTTTTTTTCTGTTTTTGTAGACTACTACGGAACGCTTCGTGTGCGAGTCCGACTGACACTATGCCGGATTGTTTCACCTGAAATAGATTTCACATTTTAATACATATTTAACAGAGTCCCATTGAGTCGGGATGCTCCGTGAATTGATTCGTATGTAGTAAGAGGGTCTGCCCTGTAAGCTATACCGTCATGCGTGTGAACGTAGGCTCCGTATGTGACATTATTTCAGCCCGTATGTGATCCACAGTAGGGACGTATTCCGTTCGTCCGTATACCGCTTCTCCGAGTGAGGTAGATTTAGCACAGCTCTTCCCTCAAGTCACTGACTGTGTAGAAACGGACTCCCAACAGCATCAAGTGTTCTAAGAAATCTGTTCATATTGCAAATGTGGATGTGTATGTACCTAAAACTAAAATAAGTAATCAATACGGTTAAGTGTGTCATAAGGTGTGTGTGTGTGTCTGGCCTTCACATTTGGCCTTATTAGTCATTATTACAGGTGGTTTTGCGAGTTCATATTTTTGCTACTTGTTACACACAATTAGTGGGAAACGTATTGAACTCTCAATAAAAACTGATCATTGTTTAAACAGGCTAAATGTGGAGGCCAGACACACTTCTCCTTGCGACACACTTATCCGTATTGACTTTATTCCAAAATATCGAGATATCACCACAAAATATAACTTATATACATGATAAATGATCCGGTTCATATATAATAAATTGTAATATAAACGATCATATTCGCTTCAAATGGTATTTGTCATTTTGCGTTGTAATCATCAGTGAAAGGACTAATTCGGGATAGCACTGCGAGTTTGGAGTGTTCCCGATGAAAGCGGGCGAACGCGTGAATGAGCTTGTATGGCCACTAAAAGCCCCCCTTATTACAACTTCCACTTTCCCTAATAACTCCCACATATGCTCCCAGCTGCATATTACATAATTTTGCATATTTTCGCGGTTAAGTACTCTTCAAAAGTAATTTATGCGCATTAAGTATGAGCTGGAAAAACGCTGAACGGCTGGAACTGTACTTTTTTGCGTTGAGTTGAGAGTTTATTACGCAGTTGTGGTACGCAGAAACTGAACAAGTTGTTACTTGTTTTCGATGCAAATTTTCGAGCTCTATTTTAAATTTTTACTTCATTTCGTTAGTGATGAAAAAATGTATATAATATTCACGTTTAAGTAAAAATTGGTACGATAATTATAATCGTTTCTCCCCTAGCTAAAAGAAACATAATATATATTATGTAGGGACATATGTTGTTAGACATTCAAGTTAAAACAAAGGTACATAGGTATATAATTGAAAACATAATTTATAAAAAATATTCTTTAAACATACTTAATTAGGCATGTACATAATGTACATAACCTTACATTATAGAAATTTAAAGTTTTAAATTAAGATACAGAGTTAAGTAGGGGCTGAAATTAAATAAAACCTAATACGTAAGGATGAAACTAATTTCAGGAACTGTTTTATTTTCAATGATACCGCGGTAAAGAACAGGGGGCCGATTTTTAAATCTCGGCCATTCGATTTCGTGAAATTCGTTCAATAATATCTCCACTACTAGCGATTTAAATTCTACTAACAGAATCGAAAACGAGTGGTCATTACCACTAGTTTTAAAATTACTAGCCGTCCTTTTTAAAAAATAGCATTCATTACGTCGTTTTCCACAGACTTTCGAACGGCGAAATTCAAAAATCGATCCCCTGAAAGCACTCCTGTTTCTGTACTTATAGATTTATTAAAAAATAGTAGTTTTACCAACAATTTTTATGATACGACATGAACATACATGCCTAGGTAGTTCCTTAACACCAATAAACCCTTCGTGTCTAAGTACCACCTACCTATGTCGAAAGTGTTGAAACCTCTTCTCCTTCTTCTCAGCATATTTGCGTCCACTGCTGAACATATGCCTCTTTCATGGATTCGGCGGTTGTGGAACCTCTTAATAGTCTTCATCTTAAGAGTCATAATCTATGAGCTCTTCTGTTATCAACATTGAGTCACCTGTTTCTATAGCTATAAAAAAATGCGATGTTGTGTGCATCATTAAAATTGTTTTATTTTAATTGGCATCAGCGGCGCTGCGAAGAGGCATGATGTAGATACGGCACGGTACGTTTCAATAGACTGCGCTTCGCTTTGCACCCAACCAATTTAAACACGAGGCAAAGCTGATCGGGTATACAGAGAATTACACATCATTCGCCTGCCCTTATCCCAGTCATTCGGGTTCACACAGAGAATTACTGTCAAAGTAAAATGTGTCGTTACAGTGCATAGACTGCCATCTTTCGACCAAGGCTTTTGAACCTCAGTTTTGACAATTTGGCCCATATTCTTACCATGATATGTGGTAAAATTGTCCACCAAATGGGTAGCGCCATCTAGGCGACCGTACATTTTTTTCGATGGTTCCGAGATAATTTTTTTTCTTAGACTTTATCTGTCCATACGGAGTTGTGGTATACGTCTTTAGACTTGCTGATGTGCACGTAGCTCTTCAAGCGGCATAGTCAATTATTCATTAGTTGAAATTTTGATTTTATTCCAATCCATCAAATTTAAAATTTATTTTTCTCAAACATGCAATGAAATATTGTCTTTACGTTCCTTAAAATGGGCTGGGAAGTATCGCTTTTTGGGCGCGACAACTCGAGAGGACTGTAAAGGGATTTCATATTATTTTTCAGGCCTAGGCCTGCAAAGTAACTTTTTTTTATTAAATATTGTCCTTTAGAGCATTTTTTTTTAATTTCATTGTATGTTTGAGAAAAGCACTATACATGCCTCGGCGTGAAAACGGATTCCCGGCCTCGTATCTCTATCCGGCCTCGCTCGCACGCTCGCTCGGCCGTATATACCCACTTGGCCGGAAATCCTCATTTTCCCGGCCTCTGATGTAATGTACTATGACGTGAGCGGTCGAAGCAGACAACCTACCACACTAAGAGGATTTATGTACTATCTTGATGTTGGTGATATAAAAAGCGTGAAAATATATTTAAGTGCTTGAAGCATTCATGAAATATTCACTGCAATAATATCGTCAAACTTTAGGTACCTTGTCACCGTCCAGCGCCCTCATCCAGCGAGAGTCCGAGAATTAGGCCAGTTTTTAACTAATTGCTCATTTCAAAAACAGTATAATCACTTAGCTAACAAGGAAAACCAGACTAATTGCTACCAAAATAAAACATCGCGGTAAAAACTGGCACGGCGGCAACTGCGAATTCATCTAATTATGAAATTTCAACGGAATTAGAGCAAATGTAATTTAACCGGGAGCAAGCATAAGGACGCAGGCGGAAGATGAATCCACTGGTAATTGCCACTGCCTCGTTACAATAAGTCCTTGTTGAGTTCTCAACCTGCTATGAATATAGTATTGTGCTTTTGTATATTGTACCTATGCCTATGCTTTAATATTACAACTATGAAAATGTGTCTGTCTGTCTGACTGTGTGTTACTTCTTTACAGATGGTACAGAGATAGTCCTTTCAAGGACAAAGGACAGTGTGCGTAGCCGAATGGCACAAACGCTCACGAAACGAATCGCTCTTGCCTATGGGCGAGACAGAGCCAGACTACCATTCGCGGCGTTTCGGTTTCGTTTCGCGTCGCAGAAATGCCATTCGGCTACGGCACCAATTTTTAGCCCGGATTTAATATTTGAAATAGTCTCAATTCCACTCCGAAAGTGATAGTCTTATTATAATTATACTAAGCAGCGCCTTATTGATGCATTACAATTATTTCCCTTTAATATTTAATTTACCAGGTGCTATCACAATTACTTATTTCATTCTGAGGTTTAACATCATTTAATCTCATAAGAAATACACACAATTCACTTAACGAGATTAATACACAACAGTATATAAAGTTTAAAGTCACTCTTTTCGGCAGACAAAGTAGTGGGCAAAACTAGTACTATACAACTACGGCTATTTATTATACCGCTCGACATTCGTGTTCTTTGGCTTATTGTGTCAATCGAAATAATTGGCAATAATGCTGTTCTGCTCTCTGCTTTGTTCGTGAGAACAGTATGAATAAAATTTCTATTTAACGTCACAAATTCACCACATTCATTCAAGTGTGCATAATGCAAGAGATGTAGATGTAGCATTGTATTAGCTAATATCGTCGGGTTCCTTTCCCCAAGCTTGGAAGACCGCGACAGTTGTCCCTATACACAAAAGCGGCCCTTCAGATATTCCAAACAATTTTCGCCCTATATCTCTGCTGGGTGTCTTCTCGAAGCTCCTAGAACGAGTAATAAATAAACGACTGGTACATTTTTTGGAATCCAATAACCTATTATCGCGCCACCAATACGGATTTCGCCGGGGCAAGTCCACTGAAGAGGCAGTAATGTATTTAACGGACACCGCTGCGTCCCTTCTTGATGGGGGTCGGTGTCTTTCTAGATTTAGCTAAGGCTTTCGACACGGTTTCGATCCCCATCCTAATTGCAAAACTAGAGCGGCTTGGTATTCGTGGTCTAGCGCTTGACTGGTTCTCGAGCTATCTACTGGGCAGAAATCAGCGCGTAAAAGTTAATCTTCATTACAGTGACGTGAAATCTGTCTCATTTGGCGTACCACAGGGCAGCATCTTAGGTCCTACGCTGTTTACAGTCTACATAAACGACATTATGTCGCTAGGCCTTAGAAATAGCGAAATCCTTTGTTACGCCGATGACACAGCTATTCTGTTCAGTGGAAGCTCGTGGCAGGATGCAGGAGCAGCAGCCGAATCTGGGATGCGTGAAATTGCCAACTGGCTTGAACGTAACCTGTTAACTTTAAACGCTGACAAAACACAGTTTCTGTGCTTCCACAAGAGTATTCGGACGCGTCCTCCTGTCCCAATGAATATATTAAAAATCCACGGCTCAACTTGCATTGCTCACCAGACACCTCAGAATTTAATCTGTAGCTGTAAATACATACACAAAGCAACCCACGTTAAATATCTAGGCGTCACCTTAGATGAAAATCTGAATTTTAAAAAACATGTAGCGGTTGCTGCAGCCAGAGTCCGGAAACTCATCTATACGATGAAGTTCTTGAGAGATGTCGCTGACAAACATTTGCTGAAATTGGTATACGTGGCCCTGTGCCAGCCGGTACTCAATTACTGTATCCTGGCTTGGGGAGGCTGCTGTAAGTCCAACCTGATTACTCTGGAAAGAGCTCAAAGAGCGGTGTTAAAGGTATCCTTGCGCAAACCGCGACAATTTTCAACAGAGAGCCTTTTCAGAGAGGCTGGAGTTCTCAGTGTTCGTAGACTTTTTATCTTGCGAGTTGCCGTTTACATGCATAGCCGGATAATAAACTGCTCATCCTACCCTAGCATGCTGAATCAACGTATCTTCAGAACATCTGTACCTCGAGTCCGTAGTAGGTTCGCTAGACGCTTTAAATCATTTATTTTTCCTTATATTTATAACGCTGTGTTGAAACGATGTGACATTAAACGCTGCCCTCTCCCTAAAGCTAAATCCTTATTACGTAAATACCTACTGCCTTTAACTTACGAAGATTCTGAGAGAATATGCTGTCTTACACAATAAACATTTTTAACAATGAGTCCCTCACACACACACACACACACACACCCACACACACCATACATATTCTCACACACTCTCTCACACTACCTAAATCACTAGTTACGGAACTCTCTGTTTTCATTTGATATTTTCATTCTTAGTTTAACGTTATATTTTATATTAATTGTAATAGGTACTTATATTTGTAAGTTTGCATGCACTTAGTATTTATTTTTTCTTAAGCCGCTGTTATCTGGTCAAATCACGCATGTAGCTGACTTCCACGATACAGGCTTAGCCTAGTGTGGGAGTCGTCGATTAATTGCAAATTGTATCTTAAACTAATTCTCTTGGTTAATAATTTTTTTTTTTAATATACCTATAGCTATAAAGGCTTTAAGGTGTAATAGGCTTACAAAATGTAGGTTCGAAAATAAATTTCGTTTTTTAGATCACAACACGGTTGTCAAAAAATCGATTTCGCTCCTTCTATGGCTCTTGGGACTCCAAAGATTCACATTCCTATTTAGTATTTGACTTTTGGTCGATAGAAAAAGAAATCTATAAATTTGCAGTTGTTAGAACACAACAATTTAGAAAAATGCAATTTTAAAACTTTCACGATTATTGCACACAACTTTAAAATCGGAATGAACTACACTTTTAAACTAACTAATCTCCAACGATTCGGGAACGGCGTTGTACTTACTTGTGGTTTCGGAGAAGACTGGCTAGAATTGACATCAGTACCTTTTGACAGCCGGGCTAGTTTTCCGAACTACCAGCATTTGGTCTTCTTTATCAATTTCCACACTACATATGGTATGTTACTCTGTCGACAAAAGACTGTTGATATTCTTTTCCGCTTACATTTATTTATCATGGGGTTTCATGTAAATGAGATCTGGAGAGGAGGGTTGGAATCCTGGAAAAAACATGCTATCGTGGTGCCATTTGGTGGAGTTCAACCGATGAACCCCATAGCATTCTAGTATCACAAAACAACGTATTTTGAATGCATATATTATTTAGGTACTTACCTAAATGACATGTGAGTTGCGAGAGTCTACGAGCAGCGGATCGCTACTTAAATATTCGTTACGAGTCGAGTTGCGCTCAACGATCAATCCAATCAAAATAGAATATTGTTTTTGAATTGGAACATCAATCAAATCAATTTTCTTGTTTGATTTGAAGAGACACTACGCACGGATATTGCTCTTTTGTTTACTTTCTCTGATGTTTTTATAAGGATACAAAATTAATTAAATTCGATGGATATGGAATCTAATTATGGACAGAGTATATTTTTTATCTGACTCTTCGTTTAGAGCTTGGTTGATAGCGAGGTTGCAGTGCCACTCTTAGCAATTACTTAAAGGGTTGCAAGAAACCAAAAACTGTGTCAGTCCATCGCTTATATTACATACAATTGAATAAGATTTTTTCACATCCGCTGTATTCTACAGCTGCGTTTGTTCTGAACAGTTCTGAGCGAGCATTCGTTCGGTCGTGCGCAGATAAAAACACTTCCTTAAAATACTTTCATACCTTTATCGGTGCACGAACGCAGAATGCTCACTGTTCAGAACACTTATTGAAAACGCAGCTTTTGCGGGTGAAATTCTTAGCACTTCTCCATACATAGGACAACACAAAAAGGTATAATATCATTGGTCGACACAGAACCTTTTATAGAATGTAAATTTGTAAAACAATAGTGTAGCTAATCATGCCTGGAAACAGGTCACAATAAAGGCGAGTATTAGCGGAGTACCTACGTGGCAGATTGCCGCGACAAAGCCGAGAGCCACTCGAGTCTCGCTCGGCAGCGACTCCTGGTAAGCACCTACCATTTTAATATAAAATGCCGCGGTATCACGTCTTGTGGTGTCCTGTTGTTGGTAATTGAAGTATCCGAGGCGTAATTTGACAACTTGAGAAAAAATAAAATGTTTGGATTAGTTTTATTAAAGTCAAAATATTATAAACAAACAGCTGAAACAGCAATTCTGGAAAAATATTGACTTCCTAGAAAAATAATCTGTCACATGTTCTATTAAAAATGGATAAAGATGATTTTCAACTCAACATATCTTTTTAATAGCAAAGAAATCCATTTAAGAAAAATATTATTAAAATTGGTAGATGTTTCTAATGAAATTAAAAGAGGTAACTGGATGGATAAGTTTACTATTAAATTTACTTATTTTAATATTAAGTTTCTTCTAACTAAATATATTTACTGTAAAGTAATCTGTAAATTGAGCGTGAATTGTATCAAACCCGAGGTGTAAACCCAGGCATCAATAACGGATATCAGCGTAATCTCGACTGAAAAACAATCACTACTTTTAGCCGGTGAATGCAGCGAGCATTGCATTGCTATGGGCGTATCGCTCCTTAAAAACAAAAGACTACCCAGGTACCAATTGTTTTTCCAATTTCGAATTTAATTTGGACGTGTAAGGCCGCTGTACACACATGGCCAACAGCTCCACCAACCCCCTTGGCCATGTGTGTAGAGGGCTACTTGGCCGTAAGTTGGCAGTTGGCGCTAGCGCTTGCCGGCCAACCGATTCGTGTCGGTTTTTTGTCCACACATCAAAGGATCTTGGCGCCAATGGCCAACTGCGTTTACACATTGGCGCTTCATTCAGTTGGTCGTCAGCCGTCAGAGAGGACGGTAGTGAAATATTTACGAAAATAATAAGTTTATCTATGTCAATAATAGTGTAGATTTTAGGAAATAAAATAACCTTGCAAATGTTTAATGTATTTCCTAAAAAAGATAAATGTTCTTATCATAATATTAAAAAAATTGTTAATATTTCAAATAATTTAATTTTACTACGGGGTTATTATTTTTTAATCAAATTTTTCTGTCAATGTCTATGATCTAGAATTTCCTAGATTTTTCCATTCCACGTCCATCTTTCATGAAGAGCCAATGCCAAGTGATTGGTTCGCCAATGTGTAAACAGCGGCTCTAATCTTGGCCAAGGGCTTTCACAAAGGGTTGGTGGAGCTGTTGGCCATGTGTGTACAGGGGCCATTAGGTGTGAAGTTGGCACGTACAGGGTGGTGTGGATAATGCGATGTGGTTTGGGAGGTGCGATATGGCTGCAAGCGATGCATTCGAATCATTCAGTCGATTGAATCGATTCATCTGCGGTGCTCAAACAGGCTCGTACACGCTTGGGCACCTCAATGTAGCTTGTTGTGTGCTAGGTGTTAGTGCCATTGAGAAATGTATAGAGCTCGACGCACATGAAGCTATTGTGCAAGCCTTGTGTGGTGGAGATAAAGTATGTTCGTAGTGTGAGTCATAAAACTGTTTACCCCTTTATAGGGCACTGGTCTCAAAAAAGACCACCAAATAACATTATCTTTTTGTATTTTTTGTTGTACAGAACTTTTAGAGGACTAAGTATAAGTACATAGAATGATACACTTTACAGATAGGTACACATTTTTGAAATGCTGAAATTAGCTACAATAAAATAAAGGGATGTTAAATTGTGATATGGCTGAACGTCGCCACACTAGTGACGATTTATGAAAGCGACAATTACTTTGTTACTTTTCAAATCGTCAAACGTTATGTACTAATAAGTTTCGGCGAGCCGTAGATCTAACGAAATAGTTTGTACCCATATTAAGCCAGCCGTGGCAGGTTTACGAGAACTTGGCATCGTGCTCTACACTGTGGCGACTATGAACTCCTGAGTCCTAGAGTTTCATATCAATAGATGTGACAAAACTTTTAAGTGTGTCTTTCGGTTGCACAGGTGTCTTTTAGATAACCTAACTTTAGAACAACAAATAAAAACCACTAGCCAATGCCACAATCGCCAGCGCTTCGTAACTCTCTTCTGTAGTGACGCGAGAGAGCCAGACTGCGTTCCGATCGCCACATAGTGTCAACGATTGTCACATCGGCTAGGCTGGCCGTATAGGTTAAATTTTACAAGAGATCTTTATAAGTTAAGGCACTAAGGTAATAATTTAATAAAAAACAGCTCTTAGAGAAAGTTGTTTTGCTAAAATGTATTTGGGCATGTTTTTATTTTGTTTTCGATTTCACTTTTTTTTTCTGGAATTTTTTGCACTTATTCTACAGAATCATGAGCTCTTTTGATTATACTAGGAGACAAAAAATGTCCCATAATTTCCATACATTTTTTTGTCTTCCTCTGAGATACGATTAAACAAGTTGTATGAGAAATTGAAACTCAGACGGAAAAAAAAATAGTGAAACATTTTTTTCTCCTGCGGAATCGAAAGAGCTCATGATTCTGAGTAGAAAACGTACATAAATTCCCACATTTGGAAGAAAAAGTAAAACTGACAAGAAAATAAAAATATGCCCATTTATCAAAGGATCACATTTATCTTCTAGTGACATAAAACGTGAATAACTACGAGTACAACTGCGAGTGAATACCCATTAAAAAAGTGTATTATGAAATATTAATATACCTACTAAGATATTAAATTTAACATATTATTTTAATAAAAATGCTATTAGCAGACCTTCGCAGTAGGCCTATAAAACGCAAAAGTGAAACAAACTTAGTGTTTGAAAATTACATACATACATACAACATACAATCACGCCTGTATCCTATAAAGGGGTAGGCAGAACACATGAAACTACTAAAGCTTCAGTGCCACTCTTGGCAAATAAGGGGTTGAAAGAAAACGAAACTGTGACATTGCAGTGACAGGTTGCCAGCCTCTCGCCTACGCCACAATTTAACCCATAATAACCCATTTAACCACCATTTAACCCATTTGTTTGAAAATTAATAAATGTAAAATCAACTTGGACACCTAGGTGTTGCGATGATAATGAATAAGTTTCACATTTAAGTTTTTTAATACGCTTATTTATATAAATAGTCATTTACCATAAACATATAGTAACTGTCCATATAAATATAGACTATGTATACTGGAATATACTCAGTATACTATCTCCTATATGTATGTGGGGTGAATCTGTGTTGATTGGCAGTTAATATCAGTCACAAAGCTGGAATTTAGTTATACTATCTTTAGTTAAATTTTATTTTGTGACGTTTACACTATCCTGATGTTAGATGATAAGTAAGATAACCATTTTCTTCTTTGCTATCCAACTGCGTTTTAAATTAAGTGGTAGGCATCAAAACATTTAAGGTCAATACGGGTAAGTGTGAGATATAAGTGTGTTCGGGCTATTTTGAAAGGTCTTTTTGCGAGTTCATACTTTTACTACTTGCTACTCATGATTAGTGGAAAATGTATGAAATCTCAATACACATTTATTATTACCGACCGATTATTGACGACCGGTCTGGCCTAGCGCGTAGTGACTCTGCCTGCTAAGCCGCGGTCCCGGGTTCGAATCCCGGTAAGGGCATTTATTTGTGTGATGAGCAACAGATATTTGTTCCTGAGTCATGGATGTTTTCTATGTATATATACATGTATGTATTTATTTATATAAGTAAATACGAGTATATCGTCGCCGAACATCCATAATACAAGCTTTGCTTAGTTTGGGGTTAGGTTGATCTGTGTAAGGGGTCTATATTAATTCGCATAACTGAATACTCCTAATATGAATTGGCATACCGTTTATTACGCATAACGTTTAATACGCATATCATTATTTCGCATAACAGATTTCGTATAATGCTAATGCGCATAATGTAAATTGTTATAACGATGAATTGGTATAAGTATAATAAGCATAACTTTGTTTCGTAGAATGTTTAAATGGCATACACGAAAATTATATTTTCACCACACTAACGGGTAACGGCTTACTTTTCTGTTCAAAAACAGATAGCAAAATTGCATTTTATCCACAAGAGTGCAAAGTAATTTCATACAAATTTTAACTTGATGTCTTAAGCTAGCTGATAGAATTTTACCTATAAATGATGATTTTGAATCATAAATATTGAAGAAATCGATGGATTTGATTTAGTTTGATGTTTTATAGTCAGTATTTTGTTCGTGTTGGGGTGGTGAAAAATTTTCTGTTTCAAACTCGGTGGCAATGTTTAACGTGCCGTATGAAGGTTAATGTGCCTTGAAACCCTCGAAACGCTCAAGATTCTACTTTTTGAACCACTCGCTACGCTCGCGGTTCAATATAGGAATCTTCCGCTTGCTCGGGTATCAGTATTGGCACGTGCGATCTGCGAAAATCTGAACGATGAAATAATATTATATAAATACTATCCATTTTCAATTTCTTTAGTAAGGTACAGCGGGGCAAATCTAGACTAAAAGGCAATTGTAACTAATCCATTTTTTCATTATTACACTATTTCCATTATTCCATTATTACATGTACCCACTGAACACGCTTACTACATAACTGGTAGACACTCTATATTCTGAAAAACACTTATGAAAAACGAAAAAACTTAATAAGTAATGTATAAAATATTGTCTTCGGTTACCGCGATAAAGAGAGTAAAGAGCTGTAAAGAGTTCGAAACGTCGGGATGTATTATAAATTCATTATACGCGATTTAATCAGTTTCCAAAGTTTTATTTCATAAGTAATGTATAAATGAAATAAAGACTCCTTAACTCAAATAATCTTTTTACTTTAAGATTAGCAGATAAGTTCATAAATGCATGTATGTTTCTTAAAAATAAACAGTTTTTTTTTAATAATGCAAACATTGTAACATGGAAGAAATTGACCAGTTACATTTGCCCCCCACTCGAGATTTGCCCCGCTGTACCTTACTTACCCCTATTTTTTCATGCTTAATAAGTGAGACAGTATAGAATTAAACACTCAAAATCGAGCGCTCGAAATTGGAAAGTCAGCCCCTGATTGATCCAATCGCTTGCTCCATACAGTTAGTACGTATGGCAATTCATTTTAGGATAATTAACGTTATACGAAATAATAGTATGCAAATTTCAATTATGCAGATTCATTGTTATGCCAAATAAGAATTATGCATTTTTAATATTATGCTTATTCAATGTTATGAACAATTATGTTATGTCAAATCTGTTATGCGAATTTAAATTATGCGAATTAATGATAGGCGAAATAGAGGGCACCCCTGTGTAAGATGTCCCCCAATATTTATTTATATTTATTTATTTATTTATTGTTATAAGCAGACCAAATGTGAAGGTCAACCTTTCTTCGTATTACCCGTATAGATCTTACTAGATATCAATATGATTGTCTATATACTTAATACATTTGATTCTCCAAACGACAATCGCTAGTGCCATTACGGAAATGTGAATAAACTGCGAATTGAGTTCGCGAAAACAGGTTGTTTGCGAAAGTTCGGGGTATTCCATTGTCTCTATATCCGCCGCCACGACAATATGAATTTCAAATGAGCCTCTTGAGCCAACTGCAGGCACGAAAATCACACACTCAGCCATTCATGCATTCCTTATAAATTAACTATTATTGCGATCCCGGTTATTCATAACTGCTATAGAAGAGAATTTAATATATGTAGAGAATTACTGTCAAAGCGTGACTAGAGTGTGGTGAACTGGTAAACCTACCTGATAAGCCGCGGTCCTGGGTTCGGTTCGGTAAGGGCGTTTAATGTAAAATACCCTATAATGGACGGTGATGCCATTATAGACAAAAAAACACAAATCCTTAAAAATAAGTATATACAATTAATTTCTAAAAACTGACGGCATTGTACCATAAACAAGAGTCATAGAGCTGCTTAATTTTGAAGTTTCATTTAATTCGGTTATTTCTGAAGGATTTGGCGGCAAGTATATAGTTATACTTACATTACATGTCTCTGCTGTTAGGTTGATTGTGTAAGTGTGTATCGCCAGGGTTAGAATGAAGTGCTCTTAATTAGTACGATGTGGATGTTTGACAAATAGAGAATATAGTGGGACTGACTTGGGGTATTAGCGGTATTAGTGTATAATTAAATTATGTATTTAAACTGGTGCTTATTAAGATCGCAGAGGGGAAAATTAGCAAATTACATATGTTTTAATACGTGGCGTACAAGTTTTACTAGGATTATAAATAAATAAATAAATATAAATAAATATTATAGGACATTCTTACACAGATTGACTGAGGCCCACGGTAAGCTCAAGAAGGCTTGTGTTGTGGGTACTCAGACAACGATATATATAATATATAAATACTTATATACATAGAAAACATCCATGACTCAGGAACAAATATCTGTGCTCATCACACAAATAAATGCCCTTACCGGGATTCGAACCCGGGACCGCGGCGTAGCAGGCAGGGTCACTACCGACTGCGCCAGACCGGTCGTCAATAAGAATAAAATTGCTATCACTTCATAGGGTCGTCTGCAACAATATGCCATACCAGAATACCAGCGATGTGGCTTGCCACATCACAACGCTGAACCAGCGCCTTTTTTGTACCACGACACGTGTTTATTTATAATTCTGTTTCTTTTTAGGGTTCCGTAGTCAACTAGGAACCCTTATAGTTTCGCCATGTCTGTCTGTCCGTCCGTCCGTCCGTCCGTCCGTCCGTCCGTCCGTCCGTCCGCGGATAATCTCAGTAAACGTTAACACTAGAAAGCTGAAATTTGGTACTAATATGTATATCAATCACGCCGACAAAGTGGTAAAATAAAAAGTGGAAAAAATGTTTTGTTAGGGTACCCCCCCCCCCTATATGTAAAGTGGGGACTGACTTTTTTTTTCATTCCAACCCCAATGTGTGATATATTGTTGGATAGGTATTTAAAAATGAACAAGGGTTTACTAAAATCGTTTTTTGATAATATAAATATTTTCGGAAATAATCGCTCCTAAAGGAAACAATCACAAAAGTAGAACTTTCTAAAGACTTTCTAGGAAAATTATTTTGAACTTGATAGGTTCAGTAGTTTTTGGGAAAAATACGGAAAACTACGGAACCCTACACTGAGCGTGGCCCGACACGCTCTTGGCCGGTTTTTTTCTTTGATTAGTTAAGTTAAGCGGTATACTTACATTTATTTTTTCCTGCTTATTGTAAGCCTGTATATGCTGTGTTGTGGATACAAATAAAGTTATTTATCTATCTATCTATCATGTAAGTCTCAATAATATTTTGTAAGATCTTATTTGTAGAGCTATAGGAGGGAGTCCCCATGTATATTTTTTGCGGTTTTTGAAGAGTAACATATTATTACAGACGACTATTAACACGTGCTTATAATGTCTATATAAATTCAATGACAATTGGCATATCCTTATATGTATTAGGGATATTACCAGGTTGATGATGAAAACTATTACTTGTACCATCACTTTTACTTTATTCGTTTATAACAAACATATTAACAACCGATTTACAATAAATAATTCAAGACTTCTTCACTACAACTCGTCTGTACTCGAACTGCCCACTGTCACTGCTTTCCGCCATTTTTATAACAATCCAAGATGGCGGGAACCAGTGACTAGTATGAGTCAATTGATATTCTTTAATACTACTTTCATCATAACTAACAGTAAGATAAATCAAAATATAAAGCATTAATAAATAATTACTCTTACATATGATATAATATCTATGTATACTAGAGGTATACATGAATACATATATAATATCGTAATAGATTATAATGTCCTTTTATACGAATAGCTAATACCGTAGATTACATACTAATCTAAATCATTAGCTGACTCCACATGACGATGCAAATACCAAACTAATTAATAACATAGGTCTATAACATTAATTAAAACGGGGCCTCATTAAATCGGCTTGGTCATGTGCATTCCATGACTCGTGAGGAAGCATGCTTCAGTGTTTTAATTTTCGCCGGAGCTTCGAATTAATATGAAAACATGGAAATTTTTAACTATACTTATTTCATATTTTATTACGTAATTATAAAATGTTAATAGTTATTCATTGTTTCTCAATAGAAGCTTAAAGTATTGAGAATAAGACTTGGCTCACGAGAATACCGCCATGTAAGATAGAAATTAAAAATAAATAAATGTGAAAAGCTTAGGTTCTCAACATTTAAGCTATGAGTTTTGTAACCAAGACTATCATCAATGCGGACTCTTGCCCCAGTAGGTATTAAGGGTCGATATAAACGGACTGTAACCTGCAACCAAATGATATGAATGAAATGTTGCGCAGTATAACCTACGAATTAGTATGAATTATTTGGAAAGTGTGGTTGCACGCCGTGCCTACACACAGCTTTCATGGCTACAGTCCGAATGCATCCGTGTATCCTTGTGATTTTCACACCCAATATTCCAAACCGAAAATTAGGGTATGTTAACACTCATATGAAATGATTTTTTTTTGCTTGAAATATGGTACAGAAGTTGTTCAGACAATATTATAAACTAGATTTTGCTCGCGACTTCGCTCGTGTTAGAAAAAGACAAAAAAGAGCCTACGACACTCTCCATCCCTTTCGCCGTGAAACTCTCCACTCCGTTTCGCCGTGAAAGACGGAAAAACAAACAGACACACACACTTTCCCATTTATAATAGGTATGAGTATGGTTAACAGCGATACACCTTTGGGGGACGCTCGGCTAGATGGCGCTAATATTAATATTTGACATAATATTGTCTTCGGTTACCGCGATAGTTACTCATGAAATAAAACCCGTTTAATCCGTTAATTTAATCCGTTTCCATAGTTTTATTTCATAATATTTGACATTTTAACACATATCAAGCTAAGAATATGGGCCAAATTGTCAAAACTGAGGTTCAAAAGATTTAAGCCTGTGTTGAGACATGACAGTCTATGCACTGTGATTACACATTTTACTTTGACCTCTCTATAATACTCGAATACTCTTGCCTACAACTAAAACCTTGTCTATACAAATTATGATCAAATCATGATAATTTCTCTTTTATTCCTGAGTATAGATAGTACATAGTAGTGATTATCTGCGAATAGCCTATAGTTAGCTGTAGCGGACCACTAAACTCAATTATTGACCGCAACGCAATGCTGACAACGCCTCGCTAGTTGGCATGGCGTTCAAATTAACGTTTGGCGGTGCTGTACTACAAGCTAAGCTATTATTATTTACATATATCTATAGATATCACATAATTTAACACTATTTATTCACGTTGTCCGCTACCAGTATGATGTCCCGCACATCTCGCTGGCTCTGCAGAAGACCAGCGCCGTTGACATTGACACGCCTGTCGTATCAGCTGCAATGCTGAGTGGAGACCATTTCGGCTTTTCATCCCTATTTCTACTGTATTGTTATAAGTCTTTGTACTTATTTGCTATTTCTGATGTTTGTAGTGATGTATTGGCTGAATAAATGAATTCTATTCTATTCTTTATAAAATCACGTCTTTTCCCCAAAGTTTCAGCGCTGCTCTTAGCAATTATCTGGTTGAAATTAACCGAAATTGTGACATTGCTCTCACAGGTTGCCCATCGCCCACACCTACACTGCAATGAAACCCATATTCCACAGTCGACTTACTTACTATGTATAATGTCCCACAGTACTAGACATAGACATAGACATAGACATTCTTTATTGGTAATGAAAATTACAGGTCATAACTTTTACCATATTAGATTATTGCACATATTTATGTAATACTACACCACAGTATAATAAAAAGTACTATCGTATGTACAGTATGGCCACTCCCGCTCCCCGCTGAAAGTGCCACCCACCCCCTCGGTTACCTCACAGTTACCGCCTGTCAAAAACGCGAACTGTTGACCTGTCATATCTCACTCATACAAGCACCTACACGAGCTTAGGATGTAACGTGTGCTAGAAACGCGCCTCTTTCATACATATATTTGATCGCCAGTGTCCGAGATGTGACTAGTGACTACACTTACCTACGCAAGTATTCTGAAATATCTGGGAAACTGATTCAAAGAATGATAAGGCCTAGGATTCTTGTGAGTCATTTCATATTCTTCCTTCAAGATAGAAGATAACTGACACCCGCGCCTTGCGAAAACATTTTATTTTGCAAGTATCTGGGGGTACAAAAGTACCATCGGATATTCTGAATTAGTTTAGAGATTGAACACGAAATGCTCATGAAACGATACTTTAGACTCAAAAATGTTGCTAACATAATATACTTATAAAGGAGAATGGGCACTTTTGTATGGGCAGCGTCCCATGGTGTATACTGATTAGACATATCTTGTTTGAAAGTTCTTAATTGTAGTATTAATTCGCTGGGACCATGGGATCAACCTCAGATAACTTACAGGGACCGAGATATATAAAAAAAGTAGATCACTTAATTAGTAATGTACTCTATCACTGAGATTTACTCAATACTAGGTTGATATTGAAAATGTATGTTAACTACACATATGTATTTGTTACAAAAATATTATGTCGCTTTTAGTGGTACAAGTACCTGGCCATTGATAGATAAACGCGCTCAGTGCCGACGTCACCATATTTACTAACGAACTACTGCCCCAAAAGTATCTGCCACTCCAGAAAACTTTTACAACTACTATTGTTTAATATCTCTTTAGAGTCCCTACCAAGAGTTCCTGACGTTTTAGAATACGTTCATCGATAAATATCACGGAAAATGTATAGTACTTATTATGGTTCTTGTCAGTAACCGTTTGGAGGCGCTGCGCTGTTCACTTTCTTCACACGAAGAAATTCAACGAATCTCGTTGTCCGTGATGTTTATCCTATCAACTAAGTTATTTCTAACGATGTAGGGAACAAATCAAATTATTATATTAAATATTTTTTGATTTGTTTTTTTAAGTAGTAACACTACTATATATAAATTATAAACTGAAATAGATACCATTCACTAAAGAAAAAGCGATCAAGCCCACTGGTGGCGAAGCCACCGCCCCGGGCGGTCGGGGTGGTGTAGCGGTCGAACACGTCAGCCGCGTTAGCTGGAGACCCGGGTTCGATTCCCGGCTTCGCCACCAGTGGGCTTGATCGCTTTTTCTTTAGTGTATGGTATCTATGTCAGTTTATAATTTATTTCTAATTTTTGGCATTTCTGCGGCGTTTCGCGTCGCAGAAATGCCACTCGGCTACGGTGGCAGATCATAAATAATAAATAAATATTATAGAAAAATAATATTTAGCTTGTCGATAAATCTAAAGCTAGCAACGTAACAGTACCAGTGCTCGACACGCTAATGGCCAGTAGATGACACACTTACAGAAGTGACACTTTTATTGTCAATGACAAAAGATTGTAAGGCAAAAGAAATGCTCTAGAATATTGATTAAAAATGCCGACAAGAATAGTATCACATGTATAACAAAAGACCTTAGTTAAACGTTGAAGATAAACAAAGCATCAGATGATAATGCTAAAGACCCTAAAATACGTTTTAGCGGTGAGCTGCCCTTATCGAGCGATTTGTCTCGTGATAAAAGATCCTCCGGACGAAGGGCCTGTAGGCCTACGGTTGTATTCCTATCACAAGTTCAGAGTAGGCGAGTGATGGGCTCAATTTAACAGCAAGTGTACATTTTTTTTCCTGAAAAAGGCTCCATTAAAATATTACACCACCAAATAAGGAGTTTAAAAATTAGGTTGGTTAGTTACAGATTCGCTTAGTTTTATATTTGGTTGGTCGGTTTCGAATAGCAAAATTGATCTTTACCATGCAGTCCACACCAACTAATAAAGGCGTTCTTTGCTATTCGAAAAGGGATAGCAAAATTGCATTTTATCCACAAGAGAGCAAAGTAATTTCATACAAATTTTAACTTGATGTCTTAAGCGGGCAGGTAGATTTTAGCTATAAATGATGATTTTGAATCATAAATATTGAATAAATTGATGGATTTTATTTAGCTTAATGTTTTATAGTCAGTATTTTGTTTGTGGTGGTGTGGTGAAAAATTTTGTGTTTCACTCGGCGGCAAAGTTTGTTTAACCTTCGTGCTTTGAAACCCTCGCAACGCTCAAGATTCCACTTTCGCTTGCTCGAGTATCAATATTGACACGTGCGGTTAAACAACAACTTTGCACAGACAGTTCTTTAACGATTGTACAGTCACCGGCATAAATAAGTGATGATTTCTGTATCTAGTCGCTTTTAGTCGTTTGACGATTTCGTATGAGATTTCAAAGAAGAGGTTAATGTGACAAGGTACAGAAATCAAAACATATTTATGCCGGTGCCTGTGTGGTGACGGGTTAAGAATTTCACCACCCCCTTTCTTCCCGTGGGTGTCGTAGAAGGCGACTGTGGGATATGGGTTAAATTGTGGCGTAGGCGAGAGGCTGGCAACCTGTCACTGCAATGTCACAGTTTCATTTTCTTTCAACCCCTTACTTGCCAAGAGTGGCACTGAAGCTTTAGTAGTTTCATGTACTCTGCCTACCCCTTTATGGGATACAGGCGTGATTGTATGTATGTTGTATGTATGTATTTATGCCGGTGACTGTACTCTGTACGACTGGGCAAAAAACTTGGTGGTGAGTACTTATTATTTTTGATCTGGCTAGAGGATCTGGTTCTCTGGAGCAGAATCGTGATGTCTACTCTTTAAGGGACGGGTACAACAGCACTGATTACTCTTATCACCCTCGTTCCGGCGCATAAATTAACGGACTTACAAAAGATTACCAGCATTATTGCAAAGTACTAATAATAACTTCTTTGTCGGGACAATGTTTTAAGCTAACAAATAATTTGTAATCTCAGTGGATGCTGTTTCACTTTTAAAACAAAAATTGTAGTTAAAATGTAGGTACTAGAAGAAGCTTTAAAAAAGTTTTTAGATTCAGTCTCAGATTCAATAGTTTATTCGTGGTAAACACATAAATTATTTACATAAGTAATTCATAATTACAAAAAAATATGATTAAAAAAAAGTATGTCGGGTTTGAAACACTGTACTACGCTCCAAAACACGGATAACTGACGTAGCTGAAACAGCCGCCAAGCTTAAGTGGGACTGGGCAGGGCACGTTTGTCGTATGCCGGATGACCTGTGGGCTAAAGCGACAACCAATTGGGTCCCACCAAATCGAACCCGGGGTCGCGGAAAGCCTCGACGGCGTTGGCGAGATGACCTTGACGCTTTTGATGAGAACTGGTGGGAAACGGGTCAGGACCGGGATACGTGGAAAGGGAAGAGGGAGGCCTTTGCCCAGCAGTGGGACACTCTAGGCTCATATAAATAAATAAATAAATGTCGGGTTTACCAAGAAATGGTCCCGCCTCAGCATAAATCAACGATCAACAACAACACGAAGCAACGATCGAACGATCTGTTAGTGACCTGGGTTCTAGCAGAATTACCAGTTGCTTCGCCCGAAAGAGTGGAGCATATAACTGAGCCAGGACCCTTTTGTTTTTGCTGCAACGCACACAGCAAACCCACCCATATTTTAATGTATGCTATTGTTGTTTTTTCTGTAGTGTTAGTACTTTTTATTGTTTATTTTTGTTTTAATTGTTTAATTTTGGTGTGTATTGTAGCAAACAAATAAATGATTATCTTATCTTATCTTATCTTATAAATGCTGACCAGTTTGTGATCAGTTTGTGAGCCACGAACGCAGCTGTGCGGCCTGCCCTTCCGAGATATCTGAACGCGCCCACTATTGCACGACGGTGATAGATAAAAAGCACGATGTCGACGAAAATTAGTGCCTTTCATCTCTGGTTTAATATGTTACCTATATTAATAAGTAAATAAGTACCTACATAAAAGGTATTCGAACCTTTTCATCGCCCATTTCAACGTGAATCTTTATTTACGGTCTCCGATTATCTTTGCCAATTTATTGATTTCCTTTTATTCAATTCATTGGAAGATGGCGATTACACTGGACGAATGGAGAGGAAACGTTAATTCCGCTAATGGCTGGCCCGTATTCAAATGATAACGTGTCCGAGTGGGTATATGTACATGTACTTTAACAAATTTGTAAGGTCTTAACGATCGGGAAAGCTTACGGTTTATTACAACCAAATTTTATAATTATCATCATCATCATCATCATCATCATGTCAGCCCTTTATCGCCCACTGCTGATAGGCCTCTCTTTTAGGTCCTGAGCTAGTCTCATCCAGTTGTGACCCGCAATTTTGCGGATGTCGTCCACCCTACGAGCAACGAGCGCTGCTTACGTCTGTAAGCGGCCGCCATTCCGTTAACATTTTAGTCCACCTACTTAACATCACTCTGCCTAGCAACATGTCCCGCCCAACTCCATTTTAGTTTGGTAATGACGAAACCAACGTCTTGCACCTTGGTGCGAATGATAATACTTACCATGTTAAAACGGATTAGTAGTAAAATGTCTAAAATTAAAAAATACTAATTTTCAGTACATCGAAATGCCAAAATGACATTGGTCTATTACATCCAATATCCAAAATGTATTTGTTTCATAATAACCAAAATTGAAAATGACACTTTTTCAGAATACCTAAAATTTTATTTACAGTGTGCATTTAGTTGTTAGTTGTGTAGTGTAGCTTTATTTGACGTTCATATGCGCATTGTGATATGACTACTTGGAAAAATAAATATTTCATTTGATTTCATTATATTCCGTTGCACTGTGTTTTATTATTAACTTTTAGTATTGATTTAATTAATTAATACTTTTTTAATTTTTTTAATTAATTAATTAAAAATACAGTTTTCATGGATACTGCATTTTAGGCATTTTGACAAAGTGAAGTTTTAGTTTTAAGTTAAATTGACCTTCAATTTTGGGAATACGGTAATTTGAGAAGTAAGTAGGTTTAAGTCATTCCAAGTTTTAGACATTATGAGACTAATCTGTTTTGGCATTGGGACGCTTTGACGTTTTAGGAATATGATGGTAAGTATTATAGGGTGTAACGAACCGTAATTACTGGCACCATGAAAATGGAACGAATGAAATATCGGCAAAATCATAGTTAAGAAGGGATTTGCCATGTACCTTTTTAAAAAACATTACCATAGTTTCGTTACTTGAAAATACCGGCCACTTGGATAATTTTTTTTATTTTCAACAGTTCAAAACCATATGCAACTCTCAATGTAACACCAATACTCAAAAGTGATAGTGGCTATAGTGATAGATAACTACAATGCGCCACAGACCGTGAACGGTTATACTATTGGCTACCGGCCTTCGGTACGTAGTCGGATGCACAAACGCTCACAATAATATCGTTATCGTAGCTAGCTATCTCTATCGTTCTTACGTATTGGTGCGACAGAGCCAGACTGCGTTTTGATCGATGACTTTGCCAAACTTAGCTAAGTGAAATTCAAAATTTTTCACCACACCAACAGGAACAAAATACTGACTATAAAACAACAAACCAACCATCAATTTATTCCATACTTATGATTCAGAATCATCATTTATAGGTAAATTCTACCAGCCAGCTTAAGACATCAAGTTAAAAATTGTATTAAATTACTTTGCACTCTTGTGGATAAAATGCAATTTTGCAATCTGTTTTCGAATAGCAAAAAGAGCCTTTACCAGATGGTGTGGTGAAAACGAATTATTGGAGTATCATCCATTGTCAGAATACAGCACGTAAAAAATCCAGGGCACGTAGCCGAACGGCACAAACGCTCACGAAACGAAACGCTCGTAGATATCTACCTCTATCGCTCTTCCGTATTGGCGCGACAGAGCCAGACTACCTTTCGGGGCGTTTCGTTTCGCGTCGCAGAAATGCCATTCGGCTACGGCACCAGAAATATACCAATTAAAACATCGACTTCAGATTCATCTTAAATCTATTGTATTAAAATTTTCAGAAAGGAGGGAGTAAACGCCTACAGGGTATAGAGGTAGGTTATTGTTGAAATTAAATATCTTCTTGTTAAAATGATCAGAGACGAAATTTGGGACTATTAAATGGTATTTTGAGCTGTTAAAAATAGTCCTTTACCTTCCTTTAAGTATTTATTCTGTCTCTGATAAAAAGTGTTTAGGTGGATTAAATTAATTCTCAGAAGGCTTGAAGTTTCTATTATTATGAGCATAATTTCTTCATCCGCTGCGTGGGTAAGGCTGCCTAAGGCTTAAAGGGTTCACTGAGTAAAATATCGTCGAAATACAATATTGGCTTGTTAGTGTAAAAATCGAGAAAAAAACATGTAGATTATATGCAAAAAACATACAAAATATATACCTATAAAATATATATAGGGTTGTTTATGTATAAAATATATATAGGGTTGATATTCTTCTTTGTGTTCCAGATATCATCTCGCTCGAATCTAGAGCAGTCAAGCTGAGGAAGTACCTCCGCCTTACAGAAGATCGCAGCCAAATAGCACTAGACCCAAATCATAATGTTGTGTTCCTGCCGGTGAGTAAGGCATGTCTAATGGGTTGGAAATGCACACTACCTGAGTTGCAGGCGTCCATAGGTTACGGTGACCGCTTTCCATCAGGCGGACCGTATGCTTGTTTGCCACTGACTTACTATTAAAAAAAACATCAATAAAATGTGAGTTGAAGACACAAGAGTTGAATAACGTTATCATCCGGCAAACATAATACTTATATTAGTCAGGCTCCTTTAGCTGTTGTATGATTACGATGGAAGGTGCCTCGCGGACTACACGTGACTATAACTAGGTCAAAAACGTCATTAAAATTGTGTTTGGGCTTGTTAGTATTCGTAAACTAGAACATTCCTTTGCTAATCCGCGAGTTGATAACGTGCAAGTCAATCAGTGTTAACCCGTTATACTTATTTGCGTATTAATTAATTTTCCCACCCTCCCACCGCAAAATTAATTGCATGTAAAAAATACGCAAATAAGTATAACAGGTTAACACTGATTGACTTGTACGTTATCAATTCTCGGATTAGCAAAGGAATGTTCTAGTTTACGATTAACAAGGATTTCCGCAAAGTAACGCCTGCTTCCATCGATTACTTGTTAGTATTGTCTTACCCCCTTATTCATAAACGTACTCTAAAGTTATCAAGCCGATAAAGTTCGTCTGTCCCTTTCGATCACACCAATACGTCGGAAAGGGACAAACGAACTTTATCGGCTTGATAACTTTAGTGAACGTTTATGAATAAGGGGGTTAGTCATTACGCGGGAAACCGTTGGTTGAGGACGGCGAATGACCGATCGTTGCTGAAGGCCTTTGTCCAGTAGTGGACGTCTTCCGACTGAAATGATGATGAAGACCAATGAATTATTGTAAATAAATAAAAGATTAGTCGCCAATGTGCTGCATCAAGTGCTTGTACCTATTCAAATGTTAAGCACAACATGCAGGAAATCTAATATTTCGTTAATGTTTCAAATTAACGTAAAATATTAGTAGTAGTAGTACTTGATAATTTGATAGACCTAGGTTTTACTAAACGTTTTCAAGGTGCAAGGAACTAAATAATATAAGAAATCTAATCAAGATATTTTTTTAGATAGCATGAATTAAGACGCTACAGGAGCGTAAATGCTGAAATGGAAAGGGCCCCCCTTTCAATTTTGGAATTTTAGTTAAATATACTGGTGTTATTAACTAGGTACATTTATCGAAAAAAAAATTGTCCGTTCAGAACAACTCAGTTAAAAGATATTGCGAAAAAATCTTTAAAATCGAGGTTCCGCTCTCGACTGTTTCCTCCTTCAAATCAATCGTAATGAAATTTGAGAATCTGAATAACAATGAAATAGTCTGTGTCGGACCGTTTAGTTTTTTTGGCTAATTGTTACCAATTTTGAATACCATACCTTTTTTGCGCCATGATCAATAAGGCCGCTTTTGGAAATTTGATGGGATCTAGCGTCTTAAAAAAATAAGAATATCAGAAAAGTCAAAACGGTCCGACATAGATAAAAATAATAATAATCTGTTTTGAAAAAAATAATTGCTCTATCTTCAAGAACCAGGGAGGAAATAGTCGAGAGCTTTTGTATGGAGAATTGACCCCTCCTCTATCTGGATATGAACTGAGAGTGAAAAGTATACGCACCTATAAAGTTAAGCTACATCGCATCTATCGCATAAAACAACCGCGTGCTATAGTTATTTGTTATACAAGGGGGCAAAGTTGTATTTTAACGCCGAGTGTGGAATTGAAAAACGAGCAAGTGAAAGGATGCTATAGTTGAACCACGAGCGAAGCGAGTGGTTCGAGAATAGAATCCTGAACTTGCGAGTTTTTTAACACACGAGAAGTAAAATACATTTGCACCCGAGTGTAACACAAAACTTTTCCCCTCACTATATATAGCGAGGAAACTACAACGCAAAAAAATGCGTTTATCACTGCTTCCAGTAGTTCCACAGGTGGTAAATCATTATAATTACCAGATTCCCCTACTTTTATCAATTTTAAAGCAGTTAATTTGATTTTATTCAAGGTCAAATTACTTTACCCACTAGTGGATAAAATGCGTTTTTACCCGCTGGTATTAAAGGACAAAACGCGTGTTTCTGAGCTAGTGAGTGGAAAAATATATTGTCGGTGTACTGACCCTTATAATCAGCTATTCCGTTTATGAATGAATTAAAATTCATATCAGGGCTCTTTTCAACACTTACAAGTAAGACTTGTAAAGTTACTAAGATAAAAATACTCCAATGCTCGACACGCTAACAGATGTAGGTAGTGCGAAAAGCTTTTTCTTAGTTATTTTACGGAAACGTACGAACGTGTCATGCTATTTCAGTCAGTCTCAGTTCAAGACTTACTTACATTGTCTGAACTAAATAGCATGACAAATACGATTGTTTCCGTAAAATAACGAAAGAAAAGCTTTTAGAACTAATTATATCTGTAATGCCTAATTGATGACAACCTTCCGTCACATTCATTGTCTGACAATGACAAGAAAATTTAAAGTGGCGTCTACTGGGACACTGTTACTTTTAACTTACAGTAGGTATCAGGATGAAGTATATCAATAGGTACTAACTTTAATGACTAAAAGCTTCTAATAAAGCTAAATCCTAAGTGGGGTTGATAACAATAGACTATCAGAGGCGGGAACCACCCGCCGTCAGTCCGCGAGCGTCGGCCGCGCGAGCACGTCGTGTGTCTCCGCCGGTTGGAGGGAAAAGTTTCGTTCTCGTCGACTATGTTCTCGAATTCGATATGGAACTGTGCAGTGATGGACTGATGGATTTTGTAGAATGTGAATGAACGATTGTGGTGCGCAAGGATGAAAGGTTGGTATCGGATTTTTTTAAATGTGATTTGTTTGTTTTGTTTACAAGGAATTCATTATACAGCGTGTGGACTCCATACGGGCGAATAATTTATCCAGTTATAGTATCTGATGATACGAATTGTATAGGATTATCATTTTGTTAAAAAATGTTATTAATTAAGAGTAATTAATTTTTGAAATCTGGCCCAGCAGCAACGTACACCATCCAATTAATTTGACATGACATAAACGTCATGTCGTAATGACGTTTAGGTAGGTATGCTAATTGATGTGGACATAATACATTGCGTGCTGAATTATTATGTATGAAAAAAAAATATCTCATCTATTCAAAAAAAATCATCTAGTTAGGCTCCTCAGGTCCGATACTAATCGTCATTAAGATATTCGCCCGTATGGAATACACACGCTGTATAGGTAGTCAGAAGTTTCGTGGTTTGTAACTTTCATTGAGTATAATTTTATTTAAAACTTTCTGTTTTTAACGTCATACTATTATTACGTTGTCTCACTGTTGTGAGTGTTTGCGGTGGCGGGAAAACTATGCTACAAGCTACATCGTAGCGCTACGAGCGTAGCTTAAGAGAAAAGGGGCGAAGTCACTTGCTCGTTATAAACGATGAAAATATACTATTAACTGGATGCTGATACGCAATAATGTGTCGTCCCACATGCATTTTGCAATAAGATGTCAACTCAAAAATTTGACGATTAAAGTTGACATTTTATTGCAAAATTTATGTGGGATAACACATTATGTATCAGCATCCAACTGTGGATTAATTATTTTCCAGTTTTTTTTTATATTTAGTTATGTATATATATATATATATATAAATTTTATATTTATAAAATTTAACAGTGTAAAAATGTAGGGTAAACTCGCCTCATTCGGTGACACGCCTAATTCGGTGCAACAACCAAAAATCGTCTTTCGGAATAGTGCTTCAAAGCTTGTATCACCGAATGAGGCGAGTTTACCCTACGATTTTTTTTTAATTTCGTATGTATTGTCTTAGTAGTGAAAATTGATAGTTAAGTTTTATTCAAAAGAAATGTAGTTGTTCGAAACTCTGCTGAAAGAAGCTTGTATATTCAATTTACAAGTTATTTTATAAGTATAATTTTTCTACGAAACATTATGTTAGGTAATATGTATTAATTATGTAGTAGGTATGTATGTTATGATTCATGTCCTAATAAATACTCCTGATAAATACCAAGAATAATGAAAACGCCATATTAGGTTTCGCGATAACATAAAATAACAGAGGTTCATACAGACTTAATTCAAAAGACAAATGCTGATCAGTTATTGTATAAACCCAATGTGCCTAAATACGGTGCTAAATACCTACTATAAGCCCATGGACTTGTTGCACAAAGTACCTATAAGATAAGAGTATAAAATACGTAGGTAATAATCACTAGTACCTAAAAAAAAATTCTGTTGACAAGTTTACAGGTTTGTTAGACACTGTAATATAATGCCAATTAGCACAATAAGGTTAATCTGGCAGTGCCGATTGATTGAATTAAATGAAATTTAATTGAATTGAGTTAAGGCGCCGTAGGCTTTAAAGATCGTAGCTTTTGAAATTGTTGGGCTTTTTAGATATCTAGGATTTCGAATCCAGAGTACTTAAAATATGCACTTAATAAATGTGTTAACCAATAAGTAACGAGAGAAGTTGGGAGAAATGGGTAGATGATTAACAATGTCTATTCAATTCATCGTTAACTTTACTCAATAGGTACTAAAGAAAACAAGCTACCCGAAGGCGTATAAGTCGACTATAGACCTTGGCACGCCTTATGTGTATGTAATGAGGCTAACGAAAACAGCAAAGTCTCAACCAGCCACTCCAGCCAAAAGTGTTGTTTCAGGCATGTTTGCTCCGTTTGTTATCTCACAACTGTTCGTCGAAAGTACTCAGAGGGGCCGATTCTGATTCAACTGTTTTTTTTTATGATTTAGAACTTGTTTTGACATTGAAGACAGTACATTCTGATCAAAAAGCCTTTCTAAACGTCACAATCGCTTAGGCGCCGAAGCGTATCGTAGTAACTCACTCTTTATCATTCTTCCGTGTTGGCGCGACAACAGGGTGCGTAGCCGAATGGCACAAACGCTCACGAATCGCTCAAGAAACGAAACGCTCGTAGATATCTATCTCTATCGATCTGCGTATTAGCCAGACTACTTTTCGCGGCGTTTTGTTTTTGTTTCGCGTCGCAGAGCCGTTTTGATCGACACGTAGCTTCAGCGATTGTCATTTAGGCTAGGCCGGCTGATAATGCTAGCTTGTTGTCTGATTTCTTGGCGTGAAAAGCAATGAAAAAGAAAAGAACGTAAGTACGTTCTTTAATCCATCATAAATGTCGGTAAATAATTCACAACCTTTCTGGCATTGTGTACGGGTGGTGGTATTTTATAACAGGTGATCTGCTGCTCATTTGCCTCTAAAATCATAAAAAATGAATTGTTTAAAGTCATAAGATGTAAAGTAGCATGACTAAACTAGTAAATACGCATCAGCCCCTAATAGACGGTGTACGTACGACTACGAATATGAATATTTATAACTTTACAGTCATATTCAGAGAAATATGATATTGTGAATGTTCTTGGTCGGAGAGAAGTTAATAAACTTGTTATTTCAAATGTTTAATTTTATTTTTTCTATAATAAATGATTCAGCCTAAAATATTCTTATACAAAAAGTCTCTGTGGTCAATGTTTTTTTTTTCTTTCCCTTTTAGATATTATATTTATAAAGACGGCGTTTTAAATGTTTCAGTTTCATTGATTCTGGGTTTGCTATGAAAATATAGAAAACTATCCACTAGTAAACAAGATCAACCCGATCGTTAGGTTCCCGCAACCCGATCGGTTGCTCATTCGGTTCTTCTATAAAATGATAGGGGTTTTTTTAGACATATTGAATAAGTCCCACTGTAAACTCGATACTCGATAAACTCAAATAAACCGAAAACCATGACTCAGGAACAATCCGTGCTCATCACACTAATAAATGCCCTTACTAAGTCTCAAACCCGGGACCATAACATTATTTAAACCCAAAATAATTAAGCAAGTAAATGAAATAGCGAGTCATCATCTCATCAAGAAACAGCCGTCTAATTAGCTGACGTGGGCCTACCCGAAGCTTGCCCTATATACTCATTAGTGCAACTCAGGAACTCAGTAGGAGCGCAAATGAGTCTCGATGTAACAAGGACCAGTGTAATATGATCTTCGATGATGAATAATTAATATTATTTCGCAAAAAAAAGTTACTTTAGAAAATTGTGTTCAAAACGATTTTTTCTGGGGCGAAAAATCTTCTCTTTTCTCTCGTGTTTGATGGAATCTATTTAGTAAGCACTAATAATGCAATATATCCAAAAAAGTACCTGTAGTTTTTAAATATATATTTTATTATTTTTCGTCAAAGTAGGTATAAATTATTTTTTCTACTTGTCGACTGTAATCTGTCAATTAGGACACCACAGACTAAACTATAAGTGCTAACTTTTCAGTGTTGGATACTCTACGGCAGTTCCAACTCGATTATAATAAGCTCATTATAGTTGATTTTAGTTAACTGTAATAATTTCAAAAATAGAACTTCATACAATTTCTATACTAAATTGCGATATCTGGCAAATTTTCCTGCATCTGAAACACATGTTTTTTATCTGTCGCGTTATCGGCCAATCAGAGACGGTTATTACAAACAATTGGTTGCTAGGTAATTCGATGTTGAATCGTTGATACAACGGTGAACGACTCTATTAACATTAATTTTAACTTGCATGAATGATGATATTTCCGTCCATTGATGATGAAGATGATGACTTGTAGAAAAAGTATTGTATACAATAGTGATATAATTAAGCTTTTCACTCTCGTACCGTACTATTAGGCTACTGCTGAGTAGCCTAATAGTACGGTAGCTTCGTGGCCTAAACATGGTACTCGACTGAAAAGCTTTGTATATCACGATTGTATAAAATACTATTTCAAAAATATTTAGCGTATGCGTAATTCAGTATTTTTAGAATGTCACCGAACTCAACTAAGGTGAAAAATAGTATAGGAAAGAATAAAAAATATTTATTAGGCATAAAAAATTTAAAAAAATATTAGTATAAAACTACTTATATACATAAAAAACAAGTGAATCATTACTGTTATACATCAAATAGGATGCCGCTCAGCGTAGACCGTGAGACTAAGAGACACGAAAGTGGTTTTCAGTGCATCCATCATAATTAAAACTAATCTAAAACAGGAACAACATAGAACAGGAACATACAGAACTGAAACAGAGAATCAAAGTAGGAAATCGTATTTATGTACCTACCTATGTTTACATTGTCGTTAGTCGTTATATTACCACAGTGTTTTGGTAAGAAATGATAAATTATCCAATGGCGTGACCACCCGATGATTTACTTTCTTAATCGAGAAGAAATATTGTAGTTTAGGATGGATAAACAACAAAGAATTCGACTGTGGTAAGTATATTTTAATACCTCTACATACATATAATACTTACTCCTATTGAAGTTATGTGTTATTATGCTATATCTACATACATTATTTAGCTAGAGACTTACCACGATAAGTTTGCAACGATTTTCACAGCCTCGCCAGTGCAGATGTTATTTTAAACGTCAAACTTTGATGAAATTATGACGTTTACTTAACCCTTGCAGAGGCGGGGCTATTAAAATCTATGCAGACTTATCGTGGGACGATTCTATTTAGTGACATAGAATAAAAAAAATCATTCAGAAATGTTTGCTTGGGCTCAAAGCAACTTGAATGTGAAATAAAAAATCTATTTGCAGTGTTTGTGATGTGTACAAAATCAAGTTAATGCATTTACAATTTACATAAAAAAATAAGAATCTATATTCATTCTTTTTTTATTACCTATGCATTTGCAACTTTTATATGAAAGCTACGCCTTTGTATACACCTACGTACATAATGTATAGTACAAAACCCCAACTTTTATTCGTATGAATTTTAAAATTCCTGTTCGCAGTTCCGTTTATTCAAACAGCCTTTCAGAGTTACGAATTAAAGTCGTTGATTTATTGCTTTAAATGCGCTGAATTGCAAGGAAATGACCGTGAGGTCGATTGTGTTGCAACTATTTTTCACGGTTGTCTTATGCCATTCAGGTCATGTCAAAACCAGTTCAGTTGAACAATCGATTCGTCCTCTTTTACTCGTATGTACAATTGTATAGTAGCTATCAAATATATCTGAGCAAATTTCGGAACATACTCTAACGTCTTGACTAAGAGGCGTGTTTCGATATGAGAGCTTTGGCAACTTCAATAGTGATGGCGACTGTACATGCCATGTACATGTCAGACGAACTTACATTATGACTTTATGACTTACGACGTAGATCAGTTTGAAAAAAAAAAACATTAAATAAAACTATGGAAACGGATTAAATCGCGTATAATGAATTTGCAATTCATCCCGACGTTTCGAACACTTTACAGCGTTCGTGGTCAACGGGTGACTGAGGAAAAATTACAATGTGCAAAAGCTACCCACATACAAGAAATATTAACGAACCATGACCATAAATAATATAGATTTCTAAGGCAAGTCAAGTTTGACCACGAACGCTGTAAAGTGTTCGAAACGTCGGGATGAATTGTAAATTCATTATAGGCGATTTAATCCCATGAGTAACTATCGCGGTAACCGAAGACAATAAAAAAGTCATTATTAGAATATTGTTATGGAATAAGCTAGGTAAGTTAGGAACGACTTAACTCCGTCTTGAGTTAGGTAGGTACCTACGTCATTCATTATTTCATAAAATTTGGACAATATAAATTATAAACAATATAAAATTACACTTTCACCGTTGGGCTCTCAAAATCAGTGACAACTTAGTTTGGTATTGACTCGACATAGCCTGCAAAAACTATAAAACTTGAAATGGCAATATTTTAGTAGCATATCAACTTGGATTCATTCGTGAACTGTAATAAAAACCGTTCAATAGCGGCTAAAACGGCCAGCTTTAAAATTTGCTTGAAAATCGGCATTTCAAAGATATAGTGTTATGGCAGTCCATAACATAAATCAGATTCGCCGGCGTATGTCGCGCAGCCTCTTTATTTACTGCCTACCCTTAGAGCCTGACGGCCGCTGAGCAATATTGCAGCAATGTCTATTACACTAATTAAATTGCTTTTTAGAGAACTTTAAATTAAAATTTTACGTTTTAAGCCGGTGTTGTTGTTTTGTGGGTAAAATCTTAGAACTTATTTCTCACCAAGAGTTTTGAATGATTCACGATTATTTTCATTAGACTTATATTGACCGGGATGTTTTCCATGATCATGATGCATGCAACTGCGTCGAAATATCGGGAGCTCGACAAAAATCAAAAAGGTTACCACGGTCTATATCCCGGTCAATATAAGTCTTATTTCTCATCATCCAGAAACGTTAAATATTTTTAAATTAAATGAAACATGGGAAATTGCACACGTCCGTTAGGACTCAAACCTGTGGCCTCCTGCATTGCCGGTGCATACACGCACCAATTTTTAATTTCAGCCAAATTAGCCACGGAGGCCTACTATGTGCGAGTTTTTCCATGCCTGCCCTCAATTCTTAAAAGCGTTTGGGTGGCATTTAGCGACATCTTCTTATAAGAATACATCTTAATAGGCACTGTAGTTTCAATTATACACATGTATACAGAGTGGGACCTGTAACAAAGGCGAAGAATTGAACTCTAGGCTTCTCCTTATACTGATCAACATTTGTTCGGCGACTTTTAAAAATAACTTGTATTTTGATTTTTATCACCCTTGAAAGTTTTTTCTAAGAGGTAATGTATTGCGAATTCTGTTAAGTCTAAAGTGTGACAGACAACGTCAATGAAAACAATAATGGCGTACATTGGAGCTAATATTTATTTTGTATGAAAAATTAAAAATTTAAAGACTTCATAATTTTTAAAAGTCACTGAACAAATGTTGATCAGTATAAGGAGAATAGCCTACAGTTCAACTCTTCGCCTTTGTTACAGGCCCCACTCTGTAGAATAGATTACAAAACACATTTCACGCAAGAAAATATACAATATACAAAGGCGAAAAATCGTTTCAATTTCAATTTATTTATTCACAAATAAGCTTACAGTTAACACCAAGCGCTTAAAAGTTTAATATTTTAGTATAATAGTATAGTATTTTAGTATAATATTTTAGTATTAGTTTAATTAATTTAAAACCCCCCTTGCATACAAACATAGGAAAACGGGGCCAGACGTCCCATAAGACGTATGTATCTATGTACATACAACTAAAAATAAATATTTGAAGCACAGAAATGTCCTCAGAGCCCTCAAATATTTTAGGTAAATATGTGTTCAGTAACGTGTTTCTATTTTTTAATTTGACTAACTCGTATGAGATGATCTCTCTATAAAGCTGCTTGATTAAGCGAAAAGTTGACCTCGTAACTCTCGTAAGTACAATGCGTTAACTATCGCCACATCGCGTTCCACAACGTTAAGTGCAACCAAAGACAATCCGTATGGACGGATAAAGTCTAAGAAAACAACGTACCTCAAAGCCCTAGAGAAAATGGTACGGTGGCCTAGATGGCGTTACACCTTTGGGGAACGCTCGGATGAACGGAACGGATGGCGCTAATATTAATATTTGACATTTTAACACATATCAAGCTAACAATATGGGCCAAATTGTCAAAACTGAGGTTCAAAAGTTTTAAGCTTGAGTCGAGAGATGGCAGTCTATGCACTGTGATTACACATTTTACTTTGACAGTAACTCTCTATAATACTCGATCCTCTTTGGTGCAACATAAACAAGACACTGAACAAAATATGCTTGGCATAGAACTAACATCTTTTAGTTCCGTGGCAACCAGCTATTTTACACGAGTGTGTTTAACACAGACCACCTCAACTAAATACCTACTAGACGGGAACATTCAAGCCAAATCAAAATCACCACACCTATGATTTCCTGTAATAATTTAGTATGGGAACGCAATCGCTCCTGATCCTGTTGTGTCAAAATTTTCTACCAGCGAGTAATTTAGGAATATTTATAAAAAAATGTTTTAAGGCTTGTGCCTGTGTTGTTTATGTACTCAATTGCGCTGGTCAAATCCTGGTATTTTATCAGTTTTTGTTAAAGGTACGTCTGGTGACCATACGCTCATTGTAAATGCTTAAAAATGCGGTATCTGGGAAGTATGTGGTGTTCAAAGAAATAAAGATGTATTAAAGCATGTAGCGAGCACTCTTGCTACATTTTACCCCTAAATGATAGCGCTGTAGCTTGGCTAATAAATCAAGAAGGTGGTCTTGTTTTCGAATCGGACGTGAAGCTTTGTTTTATGTGAAAAGTTTTAAAGACTTTGCGAACATCAACTATAGGATTTTTATGCGGATAGTCTCCTTCCCATGGCCTTCTTATACTATTTAGTATTCTGGTTTGGCAGAATCCATACTAATATTATAAATGTTAAAGTGTGTGTGTCTGTTTGTTTGTCCGTCTTTCACGGCAAAACGGAGCGACGAATTGACGTGATTTTTAGGTGGAGATAGTTGAACGAATGTCAGTGACATAGGCTACTTTTTGTCTCTTTCTAACGCGAGCGAAGCCGCGGGCAAAAGCTAGTATTATATAATATCTAACGAACCTGATACGATTTCTGAATTTGTAACTAGGCCTATGTAGGTATTTAAATCTTTATTTAAATAAGTAATGATTTTTAAAAAGAAATATTACAGTAAGGTAACTGTACCATATTACGGGAACTTAAGACGTTTCCTACTTTAAGTGAGGTTTGAAACAAAAATGCGAGGATTCTAGTGGTGTTAACTATTTTATTTTGAGGATAAGTCTTCTACGATTGATTTAAGACACTATTTTGCATCGTAACTTCTAATTTATAGAAATTACCGTTGTTTTACTAAACCCTTAGTTTGCCCATTATTCCGGGATACAATTTTGGTATGGCTTTAATTCCGGGAGTCGTTGTACATTATTACGGGATATCTTTAAAGTCCACTTTGTTGAAGCATAATGTAAAGAAACGAATTAAAAATATTGTTTACATAAATATATAATGCACATATCGTTTTGATAAATGCTTATACAGAGTGTATTTTTTATAATTGGCAATATTTTGGTGAGCTGGAATGGGAAGGGAAATATGATATTTTACGGTATAACGATTATATGATATAACGACAGGGTGTTATAAGTTTCATTGTCAGTCTGTCTAATGCATCGCTTTCGAATGGATGAACCGATTTTGATTAGTTTTTTTCGTTTGAAAGAGCTGAATTAATCGAGAGTGTTCTTCTTAGCCATGTTTGATGAAATCGGTTTACATAGGTACTATTTTATATTTATAAATGTCTATCCTATTATGTATTGTCCTCATGTAAATTTTAGCTTTCTAGTACGAATGATGATTGAGCTAAATCGTAGACGGACAGACTGGCTGACGGACAAACGAATATGCGGTATAAAAATTTTTAGCTAACTAAGGAAGTTTAAGAACATAATATCCGGGTCTTTGTACCTTATTTTATGAGTTTATATATTTTAATATACTTTATATAAGTATACCGGAATAAGATACACTCATATAAAGTCGTGTACTTAATTACGGCAGTCAAAAAAAGGCTATATTAAAACATAAACAAGATTTTTTTCTTAGTATATTGGAAGATTATATAACAATTACACTCAAAACATTGAAATAAATAAACTTTGTGCTTTAATTTTATGAAATAAAACAAATTTAATATTGATGGCACAGTCTAATATTTCGCACGTATTACTCAATGAGTATACATTTCGTATTCAATTATGAGATTAAAATCTAAAAAATATATGTACCGTAATTATGTCACTATAATCTGTAATCTTTACTTAATGTATTTACATCAAATATATAAATATACTAAACCGTAAATAGTAATAGGACACAAAAACATTACGGACTGTGTTTCCGTTATTCCGTGATACTCCCGCAATTATGTACACCTCGTCAAAATGGTGTACATTATTCCGGGAGCGGGCATTTTAATAAAAATATGTTTTAAATTAACTTGAAAAGATGATATAAATGTCTTTTAATAACTATAAGACAATTATGATACAATTTTAATATCAATAAACTTACCATCATCACAGCAAACCCTTACGAAGTTCCGCTGCCGCGTTAAGCTCACCGTCAAACACGCCCATAGAAACCACTGCGTGGTTGCGACTGACGCATTTGGAGGTACCTCATGGCTTCAAAAGATAAGATAAATATCCGAAAATCGACTTTTTCGGTTCTATTTGATCTATAGTTAATTAAATATTGCATTAACTTAAGATTTTACTGATAGTTTCCTTATTTTGCGACAAAAACCAAAGTATCCCGGAATAATGTACCACATTTTACTATCCCGGAATAGTGTACAGATACCTTAGGTAAATAGCTGAATCTTGTTTATTTATACTAAATTTATCTATAAACTTTAAGTCTGGCGAATCGATTTAGATATCACTTGTGACTTTACACAACATATGTAGACGTTCAATCATATTAATTTATGTATCGGTTATTTCTTTAGGTAAGTATAAATTACTCACATGCTAAACATTAAATAAATGAATTCAAGAATTCAAACGTAAACTCTATGAAATGTTATGTAAGTGTTGTTTTTATAGTATTAATGACTTTTTAAATTATAAATTTCAATCAAAATTTTAACTTAAATTTTTTATGTGTATGACATTATTTTCGCATTTTTAATTATTAGTCTATATATTCTTTTTTTATTGTTTTGTAATTTCTATGACATGTTTATCCCTAATTTGTTAATAATTTTGATGTATAATTGTATTATAGCCTCATATTGTAACATTTTATAATAAGTCTCTTTATATGTAAGTTTTCTGTTATATGGTGAAACTCTATTACTATTAGTAGCGAGCCAAGCCAATATACAGTGCATGTACACCTGTATAGGTAGAATCTTGGAGATTCGAATATAAAATATTGTACCTAACACCTAATAATGTAAACCCAATATTCACATGCAAATAAATCATTCATTCATTCATTCATTCATTCATTCATTCATTCATTCAATGTCATATACAAAGAAAAAGTGACCAAGGCCTCCAAGTGTTCCGAGCTGGAATCGAACCAGCATACTCCGTCCGTTTCCGGTAATCGGAGGACGCTGGTTCGATTCCAGCTCGGAACATTTGGAGGCCTTGGTCACTTTTCATTAGTATATGACATTTATTTAATGTTTATAACACAATGTAACTATTTAAAAAATAGAAGTTAAAATATTTTCTATGAAAATAATTTAATTTGTTCTTAGAATACTCACATGGTTAGCTTAAAATGTAATGTTGTCTTCAGGATTCGCGATTCCATGGATTCTGGTGGCTCTGGCATCGGTCCAAGCGACGAGCGACAAGCGTCCCCATTTCGTGGTGGAGCCGCCGTCGCGTATCCTATGGCCGGCGACGCGTGGCGCCCACGCGGCTTGCCGCGCTGCCGGTCACCCCACGCCGGAAGTCCAGTGGGTCACCGCTGAGGGGCAACTATTGACCACGTTGCCAGGATTGAGGTAACAATTCTATGGGTTCAAGCGAGGAGCGACAAGCGTCCCCATTTCGTGGTGGAGCCGCCGTCGCGCTTCCTATGGCCGGCGACGCGTGGCGCCCACGCGGCTTGCCGCGCTGCCGGTCACCCCACGCCGGAAGTCCAGTGGGTCACCGCTGAGGGGCAACTATTGACCACGTTGCCAGGATTGAGGTAACAATTCTATGGGTTCAAGCGAGGAGCGACAAGCGTCCCCATTTCGTGGTGGAGCCGCCGTCGCGCTTCCTATGGCCGGCGACGCGTGGCGCCCACGCGGCTTGCCGCGCTGCCGGTCACCCCACGCCGGAAGTCCAGTGGGTCACCGCTGAGGGGCAACTATTGACCACGTTGCCAGGATTGAGGTAACAATTCTATGGGTTCAAGCGAGGAGCGACAAGCGTCCCCATTTCGTGGTGGAGCCGCCGTCGCGTTCCTAAGGCCGACGACACGAGGCGCCAACGCTGCTGCCTGCTGCGCCGCCGGTCACCCAGCACCGGATGTCCATTGAGTCACCGCTGAGCGGCAACTGTTGACCATATTGCCGAGATAGAGGTATTAGTTCTATGGATTCTTGTGGCACTGGCATCTGTCCAAGCGACAAGCGTCGCAGGTCATACATTTCTTTCCATGTGATACAATCTAAATATATAAAAGAAGAAGCTGACTGACTGACATATCAACGCACAGCCGAAACCGCTGGTCCTAGAGATTTCAAATTTGGCACGTAGGTTCCTTATATAGTGTAAAGGAGCACTAAGAAAGGATTTTCCAAAATTCACCTCCTAAGGGGGTCAAATGGGGGTTCAAAGTTTGTATGGGGAAACAAGATTAGTTTGACTATTTTATACGAAACTTCACAGGAAGATTCCTTAAGACATATGACTGAATACGTGTTTCAGGTTTTTTGAAAATTTAACCCCTAAAAGGGTAAAAAGGGGGTGATAAAGTAAAAAAATCAATATGGGTATCGTTTTTATGGTTTATCGGGTCTCTGATCACGATAAATACAACGTTTTTAAAATCTAACGAGGCGGAAGTGAAATACCTTCTCCCCTGCTGTGGTGCAATGGGGTTTAAATATCAAAAAAATATATAAAAGAAGATATTGACTGACTGACTGACATATCAATGCACAGCCGAAACCGCTGGTCCTAGAGATGTCAAATTTGGCACGTAGGTTCCTCATATAGTGTAGAGGAGCACTAAGAATGGATTTTTCAAAATTCGCCTCCTAAGGGGGTCAAATGGGGGTTCAAAGTTTGTATGGGGTAACAATGTTAGTTTCACTGTTTTATTCGAAACTTCACAGGAGGGATCCTAAAAACATATGACTAAAGACGTGTTTCAGGTTTTTTGAAAATTTAACCTCTAAAAGGGTGAAAAGGGGGTGATAAAGTCAAAAAACTAATATGGGTATCGTTTTTACGGTTTATTGGGTCGCTGATCACGATAAATACAACGTTTTTAAAATCTAACGAGGCGGAAATGAAATATCTTCTTCCCTGTTGTGGTGCAATGGGGTTAAAATATCAAAAAAAAAAAAAATATAAAAGAAGAAACTGACTGACTGACTGACATATCAACGCACAGCCAAAACCGCTGGTCTTAGAGATTTCAAATTTGGCACATATGTTCCTTATATAGTGTAGAGGAGCACTAAGGAGGAGGAGGAGGAGGAGGAGGACTTACCTCCACCTCTTCGTCTTAACATGTCCCAAACATCGTTCAAAGACAAACTGAAACCCATGTTGCTTAAAAGGCAAAATGACTAAAAATACTACCTACCAATATAATTCCATATTCAGTGTATCTAAGTATTTATTTAATTTCTTGTTAAAAATATCTTTTTTTAAGGATTTGTAAGTAATTAGTATGTAGTTGAAAACTTAAATTTTGCATTCTTGTTTTTTTTTTATTTTATGTAAGTACTTCGTAGTCGTCTTGTGTCACCGCCTCAAACCGGGCAGGCTGAAAATCAGCGCTGAAACCACGCCGGAAGGTGAGGCTCCAGCACATAGCTGAGACTGTCCACTTGTCACGTATACCTAGATTGTAAGTAAAATTTCCTTGTATTGTATAGGTTATAACTTTAAGATATTTCATAAGGTACAGATTGTAACGACCATGTTGTGACAATAAATCATTTATCTATCTATCTATCTATCTAAGAAAGGATGTTTCAAAATTCTCCTCTTAAAAGGGTGAAATGGGGGTTCAAAGTTTGTATGGGGAAACAAGATTAGTTTGACTATTTTATTCGAAACTTCACAGGAGGATTTCTAAAGACATATGACTAAATACATGTTTCAGGTTTTTTTGAAAATTTTACCCCTAAAGGGGTGCAAAGGGGGTAAAGTCAAAAACACAATATGGGTATCGTTTTTATGGTTTACCGGGTCGCTGATCACGATAAATACAACGATTTTAAAATCTAATGAGGTGGAAAAGAAATTTTCTCCCCTGTTGTTGTGCAATGGGGTTAAAATATCCAAAATAGCCATAAGTATAGGTTTAGTTTTTATCTTTACTTCTGGTTCAAGAGATTTCAAATCGACACGGAAGTTCCAGGAGAACTAAGAAAGGATTTTTCAAAGTTCACCTCCTATTAGCATGATAATTTGACAGGGGCAAGGACAGGGATAGGGATAGGGATAGGGATAGGGATAGGGATAGGGATAGGGGACGGGGACGGGGAGGGGACGGGGATGGGACGGGGACGGGGACAAGGATAGAGATAGGGACAGGGATAAGAATAGGGATTGGGGTCGGAATAATCGGTCGGCAATCGATATCTAGGCAGTGTAAAATGCAGGTGGCTCAGTGGGAAGGGATTAGTAAGTAGGCATCGGCGAGTATCCTGCATCTGTAGACTGTAATAACTATTACATTCAATGTGCTGTAAGAAGATCGTTGTTTGCTTGCCTTTTATATGTTTACGTTTGCAATAAGTATAAGCAAAATGGAAAAAATTGTAAGCGATAATGCAAGAAAGTACTTTTTACCCTACCGACCATAGCGTCGAGATACTGGCTATGTGGGTTGTATGAAGTTTCCCCAGTATAAATATTCATATAGGTAAAATACATACATATTCGTACCTACTACCTACGCTGTGGTCGCTGTGTAACAATTCTACAATCATTGCAAGAATTTCTTTTAAAACAATAGTAATATGTGTAAGGTACAGTCGGCCAAAAAAGTGGTTTACCACTTTTCGATCAATAGAGTCGAAAAGTGGTAAACCACTTTCTTGGCTGACCGTACAGCAAATAGATCAGTTACAATGGCAGTCGAGAATTGCCCCGCTTTACCTTAATCGAAATAATCGCGGACAGATGTACCTACTTACAAAGAAACCTACGGATCCAAATGAAAATCTTATTTTTTGTAAACGTTTCAATAAGAATACTTTTATTACGCGGGCGAAGCCGCGGGTAAAAGCTAGTACAATATATGGTAGGCGTGTTCAGTGGATACATGTGGAACATCATAGGATTAGTTACAATTGTCCCCAAGTCGAGATTTGCCCCGCTGTACCTTAATACTCAATGGTAACTACCTACATCTTCATCTAATAACTGCCGGGAGTGCATTGCTCTTACATATACAGCCCCTTAAACTTTTACTTCTAGTAAATACTTAATATTACTTGTTGTTGACATAATTTATTTATTCGATAAAAAAATAATATATCTTTAATGGAATCTGACTGAAGAGGAAGCGCTAGATTTCAGCAGAGCGTAATTGACTTGGCGTGACGAACATTAATTCTGAGAAGTTCAATATCTAAATTAATAATTTCCTTCTACCGTCTTCCTGGATCTTGGGTATAAGAACAAAACTATAAAACGTTATAAATTCATAAATCGGAGGAGAGAACAAAAGTGACTTAAATATACACCGTGTTTTTTTTTGTTTTCCGTTAAATTCGACACGTCATTAGGTTCATTATCAGGAACCATCCTGTATATTACTTTTAGTTAAATTCGCAAAAAATTCATCGTTTTTGACCCTTAAGAATTACATTCGAGTTAGTGTCAAGTGATTGACGGCACATGTCAAAACAAACAACATTATTAGGAATTGGTAAAGGCTGTCATACACATGTTCAGTAATTATCTTAATTTTTTTAATAACTCGATAACCGTAAAAGATAAGACGCTTGTTTTTTAGAGAAATTAATATTTGATCTAAAGAACCTTCCCTTAACTTAAAGTTAACGGAATTCAATAAAAACAGGGTGTATAATGAACTACCATAAGTAAGTACGAATTATCAAAAAGCAAGTTGTAGAATAAAAGTTGAGATTTTCAATTTTTCAATTTATTTATTTCAATATAACAATATACATTGTGTGTGAACTTTACCTATGGATAACTTAACCTATACACATATTTACATCAAATATTAATAAAATAACATTTCTTACATAATAATCATTAAATTGAAAAAAAAAAAAAAAACACTAATTACATAATTGACATTAAGGTTTTTACAATAAAATTTACAATTAAATTTTTTTTTTTTTTCGGAATGTCATAAGTGTAAGAATAATATATTAATATCTTGTATCGTCATCCAACATATATTCATCCACAGAATAAAAACATTTACGTAAAAGAAAAGCTTTCAATTTATTTTTAAACAAGTTAGCACTTGTGAGAGACTTCAATTCAATTGGCAATTTATTAAATAAGACAATAGACTGGTAACCTGCTGAGTGTTTAAATACCTTGAGATTGGATTTGACGGTTAGTGGCAAGTCTTTTCTTTTGAAGAAAGACGAGCCTCCTGTTGCTCTGAACTTTCAATTTCATTTAAGGACTTTACCAAATCACTTAGCACTATAAGAATGTACAGGCCGGGTACAGTCAAAATACGAAACTCTGAGAAGTAGTTCTTACAAGACATTTGCTGCGATATTCGTGCTATGACTCTTATGGCCCTTTTCTGGGCTACAAACGCCGATTGGCAATTGTATTGGTAGCTATTGCCCCAGAACTTAATACTATAACGTAGTCTCGATTCAACTAGCGCATAGTAAACCATAACGAGTTGTGCCAGTTGTAGTTGATCTCTCAAACTTCTAAGTGCGTAGCAGGCTGAACTTATTGAATTTACCACTGACGATAGCTCATCTTTCCAATTTAAGTCTGAATCTATAAATGTGCCTAGAAATTTCACAGATTGCACTTGATGGATGTTAGTCCCATTCGACACCAAGTCAGCAGTTCCCGTCAACTTTGTACATAGCCACGTCAGCAAATTTTAATTGATCCTTTTTTGTTACCAACATTTAGTAATATAAGTCGACTTTCGTAAGATATATACAGGTTAATTGTTATAATTAAGAAAATATAGATTCTAGAGAACCTTAATGACGAAATAAAACTTAATGAAATCTCAATTAATTGACAAAATCTTGGTAACAAAATAGGAATTAATAAAAACAAATTTAACTTTTTCCTTAATTTTTGTACAAACTTTTCGAGAATTGCTGAAGTGCAGCTTATCCTTACTGTTTGCCGTCGTTGTGAATTGCAGGGCATTTGTTTTACTGCAGTTAAGTTTTAATTTATTGGTACTGAACCAAGTGTGAAAAAGCTGTAAGGCCTTATTTACTCTATCATTGAGTTCAGCGACGTTATCAGCAGATATAACCGCATTAGTGTCGTCTGCAAAGATAACAAGTTGACTATCAGGAAGTTTACTGTTCATGTAGTAAATTAAATCATTTGTGAAAATTATAAAGAATATTGGGCCTAGGATGGAGCCCTGTGGAACACCCCTTGTCAATCTAGTCATTCTGGACCTATGAGTACTTTCTATGTTATCTTGAGTCCATTTTATTTCAACAAATTGATACCTATTTTGAAGGTAAGATTGGAACAATGATAACACGTTACCTTTGACTCCATAGAATTCCAGTTTGGCCAATAGGATTTTATGGTCCACTAAGTCAAAAGCAGAGCTCAGGTCCAGAAACAAGCCCGCAACCTTTCGTTTATCGTTTAATTTACAAACTATGTCCTCGACCAGAGTGCCAATGCCATCCTTAGTACCTCTACTTTTTTGATAACCAAACTGCCTTTCAGATAGTATTTTATTTAAATATAGGTGCTTGGTTAACCTGTCCTTCATAATTCTCTCCAGCAATTTGGATAATGTTGGCAGTACAGAGATTGGCCTGTAGTTTTTTGGGTCCACTTTGGAACCTTTTTTATAGACTGGAATGACCTTCGCTACTTTAAACTGATCTGGAAAGATGCCATTATCTATACATTGATTAAAGAAATATGCTAATGGTTCAGCTAGAATATCAATATTATCTTTGAAAATGGCAATAGGTAATTCATCATATCCACATGAAGTTTTAGGTTTAAGCTGTTTTATAATGGAATGGATTTCCAAAGGATGAACCCTGTCGAACGGCATGTCCTTAACTACTTTTGTAGCATGAGAATTTAGTAGGGACAAGGCGTTGTAAGAAGTATCGATCGTGTCGCTTTTTTGAGTAAACTGATCCAGAAAAACAGAACACACACTATCAGGGTCATTAACCATTTTTGCCAATCCATTATCTGTATCTATTTTTAAACTTAAGTTCTCTTTTTGATTATCTGTACCCTTGTTTCTGGATTTCTGTACGACTTTCCAAATTTCCTTACATGAGTCTTTTGATTTTTCTATTTGTGCCTGTATTGTCAATCTTTTTGCATTTCTTATAACCCGGTTATAAATCTGAATGTACCTTTTTCTGTAGTTCGTTATAGTTAGCGATGTGGCATTTTTGTGAGTCACAAGTATACGTTTCATAGCACTCGATACCTTGATACCCTTAGTGATCCAATTTATTTTAGAACATTTATCTAGTGGTACCTTTATTTTCTTTTTTTTAAAACAATCCTTAAAAATATGGTTAAACTTGTCTACAAAGCAATTTAAACCCTTGTTTAACCAATCTTCAGAAGCAACTTTTTTTCTGAACTGCAGTTTAGATTTGCAGTTAAACTTTCTGACCGTCTTCCAGAGATATTTTTTGTAAAAAGGTTTACCAGTTACACTGGGGCTTACTTTATTGGAAGTGAACGTGCTTAGAATGGCTGCATGTCCATCAGCCAGACCATTGTGATCCACTAATGGTGTGGGCACACGTTGAGATGGCAAATTGGTCAAAACGTTGTCTAAGCAAGAATTAGTCTCGTTACGTGTAAACGTAACAGTTGATATTAAATTTCTAAAATTATATGAGGCTAGCAAGGACAGAAATTCATCAGTTCTTTTATCCTCTTTTAATATATTGATATTAAAGTCCCCACAAATAATACAATCTTTGTTAAAAAAGTATTCCAACATCTGTTCAAGTCGGCTTATAAAACAATCATAATTTGCATCTATTGGATTCCGGTAACAACATATTATATTGATATTTGATTCACAATCCCTCACACCATACACCTCGAAAGTCTCTTCTTTATACATTTTTTTACATACAGCAAGTTCTTGGTACCTTCTATTTTTGCGCCCTAAGATTAGTGAACCTCCTCTCTTTTTCTTAGTCCTGGTGTTAAAGGATACCAGATTAAACTCTTCTAGGCTAAAAAGAGGAGCCGAGTCAGCGCTAAGGAAATGCTCACTTATGCAAACATAGTGCTGGTCATGCGGTAAAGAATACAAGTATAATTCTAACTCATCCTTTTTGTTAGTAACACCACATAGGTTCTGGTAATAAACTCTTAAGTAAACAGAATCATCAGACGTACTATCTACGGTGTTGTAACTAAAAGAGGTCTGTGGTCTAAAAAATGAGCGTTGCTTTGGTTACACGGAGACTTGCTATTAGTACTAGATAAGTCTCTTGAAATATCCTCAGACAATAAGTTTACAGTTGACGATCTCTGATTGAGGTAAATAATACCAATATAATCCTGTAGAGCTTCGAAAATGATTGATAGTGCTTTGTTATTTATATGTCCTGACCGTTTACAGAAGTGTTTCGTTGAGTATTCTAAGCTTTTATTCGAATCTAACAAATATGCATATTCAAATTTCATTATATCTTTATACAATAAGTTATTGAAATGTTCTATACGTTTGTTAAACAAATAACAGATGACGGTTAACTGTTCCACTCCCTACGAGTTTTTTTCTCTTCTCGAAAAAAAAAAACTATTCCAATTAGTTTGATTTTTGGGTATTTATACACTATACAGCAAGCCATGATAAGAGTAAAACACGATTTATCTGAGCAAAATAAGTATTAATATACTTATAAGACGTTTATGAAAATAAAATACCTAATCGCTTTTTAATACTTCTAAGTAAACAAGGCGAACTCTTTCTAAGTACCTACCGCTCGGAAAATCTCCTGAAACTCGGTAGATAATTATGAACTGTCGGGGACTTAAAATATCAACTTGTTCCTAGTTTACCAACAAGTTTTACTTGTATACAACTTTGGAACTGGGGACCCATTTCTCGATCGATCTTTAAGATAATTTCTGTACTTATAGTGAGGGAGTTTATCGACTATGTATCGACATATTCGACATTCTATTAAGGTCACGTATCGATCGTTAAACTAAGTTTAACGTCTAAAAATGCGTCCCCTAGTAGTTATCGACACAAGGACTTAGCACGTAGTTTGTGCCCTTGCTTATTCTATGGAGGAGAAATAAGTGAAATAACGAACGTGTTTTACCGCTTGAATTTAAAATTAAGGCGGACCGTATGCCTGTTTGCCACCGACGTGGTATATAAAAAAATATTTGTTGTTGAAAAAGAGTCAAATTGAGACGATTTTCTCTACGGGTTACTTTTTAGTCAGTTAACAAACTTCGTATAAATGATCGCTAAGGTAAATGAAATATACGTTTTGTTTTATTTTTATCCCATCTCAAATAAAAAAAAAGAAAATTGCACCCAAATTATTCCACAAAAACAGTAGAAAACTTGGTCACCCTAGTTACTGACGGCAGCGGCGGAGGCGAGGAGTGAGCGGGGCACTCGCGCGCGGCCAGTGGCAGCGCTTGCGCAGGGGGTGGGGAGAGGCGGGTGGGCGGGGAGCTGAGCGGCGTCGGCAGGTTCAAAGATGGCAGCTTTTGTTCTTAGCCGCGCCGGTTTTACAGCGATTACAAATTTTCCTTCATACTTTCACGGGCTTAGGACCGTCAAAGCCCATGTCGATAGTCAATAAAAAACATTTAACATTTTAAGACAAATTAATTCACAGAAGAAGTCGATAAAGTGAAAAACGACATGTGCTTAGGCAAATTGGAATCAGCTAAGTATTTACAATAATCGTTTGATTTAGGTACTTACAAATGGAGTCCATTTCTCCTCACTTAACTCACTTACACTAATTAAATTGTTTGCAGACATGACATGGGAGACGAGCATTAGGCAAACCGGTATTTCTTAACACAGGCAGTATCTCTGCCTCGTACAACCTACGAGCCGCTCGCAGATTGTTATTAGCCCTGGCGTACACTCTCACCATTTCATAAAACTCGCGGTTTGAGTACATCGTTTCGCGTTAGCTCACTGGCGTGCGAGGAAAACATAAAACGACTATCCGTAAGAGAGCGCGGCGTGAGACTGAGGGGCGGTGTTTCTTTTGTAAAGCGGCGAGCGGCGCGCGCGCTCCCCCGCCCCCGCCGCGCGCACACCCCCGTCATACCCAATCATGCGCCGGCCGCCGCTGAACTCAAATGAACCCAAAATCAGCTGTGTGTAGGGTGTCCGTAATTTGTAAAAATTATGAGGAATCAAAATAAAAAAATAATAAATCTTAAAAATAATGTTTTTTTATTGAAATGGGTTCTATTAACGATACTGAATTCAGGGTTTTTTTTTGTAAGGTGACTAAAAAATAACCCTGTATACCTAATGGAAGTTAATCGTGTATCAACACTATCAACAGTAAAAAAATAGTACATTACTACAGAGGCCGGGACAAATGGGGTTGCCGGCCAAAGACATATAGACGGCCGAGCGAAGCGAGGCCGGATAGGTCTGAGGCGGGCAACCCCATTTCCCGCCGAGGTATGTATAGTGCTTTTCTCAAACATGGTATGAAATAAATAAAGTCTACTGAAAATAGTAACTTTGGATGGCTGTATCTAATAAACGGTGCGTCGTAGCGCAAAAATAATCGAATTTTCGTTCCCCTTTAATGCCCCGTATACGCATATAAAAAAACAAAAAATTAAAAAAAAACGAAAAAAATATTTTTTGTATGAAAACGCACCCAAAATCAAATATTGTCTAGGGCCCGTACCAGTTGCAGTCGGCACGTCTATAAAGCCCCTTATAGTTTTTTTTAATTGGCTAAATACCTGGATGTTAGGTCACAATTATCTGTGTTTGGAAATTAAAAAAGAAGACTTTGCCGGCCTTGGCCTGCAAGGTTTGTATGAAATTCCATTATCTATCAATCGTCCTAGCCGCACCTGCAACGTCATACTTCGCTGCCAATTATAAGGCACATAACATCAATATTTCATACCATGTTTGAGAAATAGTACATTACATCAGAGGCCGGGAAAATGAGGATTTCCGGCCAAGTGGGTATATACGGTCGAGCGAGCGTGCGAGCGAGGCCGGATAGGGATACGAGGCCGGGAATCCGTTTTCATGCCGAGGCATGTATAGTGCTTTTCTCAAACATACAATGAAATAAAAAAAAATGCTCTAAAGGACAATATTTACTTTGCAGGCCTAGGCCTAAAAAATTATATGAAATCCCTTTACAGTCCTCTCGAGTTGTTGCGCCCAAAAAGCGATACTTCCCAGCCCATTTTAAGGAACGTAAAGACAATATTTCATTGCATGTTTGAGAAAAAGTTATTTCCTTAAATAACTTAGATAACTCGAGATCACTTTCGCCAAAATTTACAAAGCGTCGTCTAACGATAATTTCGGTACGTAGTTAGTGGAGTTTACCGACGACGTATCGACGTATCATTAAGTGTGAGTATTCGAACTTTACCAATATTTTATGGAAAATGCGAAACGGAAGTTGAATGGAGGTAAAACTTTGTAATTGCGTCGTGGATATGTTACAAACGAAGGGAGAGACGAAGTTAATAATTGAAGGATTGTTACTGATCTATACATACATACATAAATTCACGCCTGTCCCAAAAGGAAAAGGCAGAGTACATGAAACTGCTCAAGTGTTGAAAGAAACCAAAATTGTGACAGGTCCACCATCACTCACATCACAATTGATCCCAAATCCAGTCGACCTCTATGACACCCACGGTGGTCGGTGGTTAAATTCTCAGCTTATTACCACCACACCACCACGTTACCACTAATCTGTAAGGTACAGAGGGGCAATTTTGACTATATTTATTAACAAAGTCCTATTCTAGGGTCTCCACGGAAGACCAGCGTCAGGGTCCTCCAGGGTCCCTTGGCATGAAGCTGAGTGGAGACCTTTTCAGTTACGCTTTAATACAATAATATTTATTATGTTAGTGTTATTAGTTAAGTTTAAATTAAGCGTTTTTGAATAAAGTTTCTTCTATTCTATTCTATTCTATTCTTGCTATCAGGTTATTAACGTAAAACAAAAACCACTCATTTACTCGATTCACTCTTTCACACTGCTGTATTGGCTATAACCCTTAACTATTACTACTTTAAATGTATATATTTTTGAAAAAAATTTTTATGTTCACTTATTTTACGGTACCTACGCTGTAATGTAACCGTGCTCGGTAAATTTTCTTCAACTATGAGAAACATCGGACGCCCTAACCTATAACTACTTAAAATACATAAAATAAATCACATATCTCGATATTATTTCCTTTTCACTGATTTACTCAATTGTTACTAGATAAGGGTCCGTCGTCACCGGCTGTCGCTGAATTATGTGACATGACAAAATTGAAAAAGGTCTAAATTTGTGCCATTTTCAATCAAAAGGGACCATTGTCAATAAGGCACTGTTTCCAAACTAGATTCAATGTGAAATCGATTTTATCAACAACCAATGATGTGGTACCTTTTGGTTGGAAAAGTCACATTTTATTTGGGATGAACGAAACGTCTGATGTTGGGTCTAGTTAGCCTCCGGGTGGACACGAACGGAGTTTGACAGATACTTAGATATTTATCTACTTATACTTGAAAATTCAAATCACATTTGCCATAAGTACTTTTTTATTATAGTTTTCACCAATCGTTTAGGTTTTACATACAAATGTGTAGTTGAATAGGTTGATGTCATTCTTACATAATAGGTCCGAAATAGTTATCTATTCACTACTACGGGCACGCGCTTTTTAGGTATAAACTGCACTTCATGCGGAAAACTTTGACTCACGTCTTATAAAAGTGAAAAAAGACTGAATAATGCATTTTCTTACGATTTTTGTCTGTAAGATAAAATAGTGGTTTTTAAGAAAGGTTAAGGTAAACATATAATTTTCCCCTCACTAGCTCGGAAACACGTGTTTTGTCCTTTAATACCAGCGGGTAAAAACGCATTTTATCCACGAGTGGGTAAAGTAATTTGACCTTGAATAAAGTCAAATTAACTGCTTTAAAATTGATAAAAGTAGGTGAATCTAGTAATAAAGATGATTTACCACCTGTGGAACTACTGGGAGCAGTGATAAACGCATTTTTTGCGTTGTAGTTTCCTCGCTATAGTGAGGGGAAAAGTTTTGTGTTACACTCGGGTGCAAATGTATTTTACTTCTCGTGTGTTAAAAAACTCGCAAGTTCAGGATTCTATTCTCGAACCACTCGCTTCGCTCGTGGTTCAACTATAGAATCCTTTCACTTGCTCGTTTTTCAATTCCACACTCGGCGTTAAAATACAACTTTGCCCCTTGTATAACAAATAACTATTGTCAAATCTTGTGTAAATTGGTTGAAATATTTAAGACAATATTGTTAGAAGAAACACGCTGTCTAGTTAGAAGCTTTTATCGATAAGGTTGCATAATCCTTTGTAGCTTTAATCATAATAATAATGGAGAGGTTGCCACTCTTTAATTGGTCTATATAAAAATCCGCGATGGTGTATGTCTACTTTTTAAGCATATCTTACTATACCCATTCTAAACTTTTATAAAAATGTCACGTAGCATGTCGTATTTGTAAAGCTACTTACACAGGTAAATTATTAATAAATATTAAATTAAATTATATCCAGCCATTCATACAAATTAAAATGATTCCTTACATTATTAAATTTAAATAAATATTTCAAGAGTAATCACAATAAGTTTCCTTTCGAGCAATTTACCTTACGTGTATGAAAACTTAAATGTAAATTTTGACCACCAAATGCGGTTCGAACGCATTACTGATCTCCTTCACTACTTCGCACAAAACCAATAGATTTAAAAAAAAAATCACTGTATTCTTGCGTTGGTATTATACGATTTCGTTTAACATAACTGTGCCTTACATAAAAGCACTAAATATTTCACGTAGATAAAAATACGCCACAACAAGTTGCGATCAAAGTTTCTCGTTCAAGTTATGTTGTGTCGTCGACTCACTGTAATACCGGGCCTTATTAAAAATTACAAAACTTGTCGGGAAGCCACTCCGGTTGGTCGTTAGACTTGAAAAGTTCAGCAGCTGTTTCAGTTACAATATTCGGTCTTGCGACAAAATGTCTTACCCCGTGGCTTTTTACTTTTTTAACGTGAATAGAGTTCTTAGAGCGTAATGGATTCCAGATGTTTGATATTTTATGTTTAACTTATGCCTTATGCTAATGTGTTTCCTTCGTAGGTAGATGCTATTTATGGATGGTTAATAATATGGTTTAAATGGTATATTTAAATTTTGCTACTTTGGGTTCCAGAAACATTAAAGCCCTCGTTTTTTAAATCAATAGAGCTATCGAGCTACTTCGTTTACATTATTCATCATTGTCATTTCAGCCGTTAATCGCCCACTGCTGAGCCTACGCCACGCCACTTATTCCGGTCCTGGGCTAGTCTCATCTAGACGTGCCTTAATTGCTTCCAAACTAAATATAATAATGAAAGACATTTATTTCCCAAATAATGTGTTAAAATAATACAGATATAAACTATATCTAAGTATATTCGTATAACTTGGAATGCTGTAGGCCCTTTATGGGCTAATTTCGTAGTCAGAGACATAAATCGGTGAAGTTACGGAATAGAGTTCCCAAGTTGGGCGCTGACGTGTTTCAACTATATCGTTTAACTTTGAGCGGGACCTATTATGACTGGGTTGGTTATACCTAACGGGACCTATTACTGTGTATTTCCTATGTGCGGAAATCGCGGGTTCTAACCCTGGCTTGTATCCAAGGATGATTTATATAGGATTTACATTCTTCATACTAAGAATCGTACCTCAATTTTTAGCGCCACCTATTAAATACTATCATAACTACACTGATGATGCCTACAATTTTTATATCGTCCTTGCTATATCAATGAGAACATATACAAAAATGTCATTTGATATTTGCCAGTCGCTTTTAGGTGAAGGAAAACATCATGACGAAGTCCGACTAATCTCGATAAGGCCTAGGCCTAATTTACACAACACAACAGATGAATGTGACTTTCCAAAATTAAATAGTGTCTATGCCAAATGCTGGCATTAGTTGCTTACGCGGACCCCAGGCTCTCATGAGCCATGGTAATATTGCTGGGATGACGCTAGAAAGAAAAGAGTGTGTAAATTTGGACTAGATTCAAAACCAGAAAACAGAAAAACTTATTAAAAAGAGTAATTAAATAGTACATAGGTACAAGAATGGAGTAGGTACATTTTAAATAATATTCGGTTTATTGAATTTTAATGTCATTTCTAGTGATACCACACTGGACATGATAGTTTAACTTTTTGTAGTTTTAGTCGGAAATAACCTAGCGTCAATTTTCGCTACTTTGGGTACTTTCACACGTAAAGACGACCTACGAAAATAGAATTCCGTAAACTACACATTCAAAATCGTAAAAACGAATGAGCCCCGAACTATTCCCGTTAAACTACGTGTAATTCAATCAAACTTTCGATCTCGGGTCTACTTATACGGCCAATAGAAGGTTAATGAAAAAGGATCTAATAAATTAGTCCCTGTCGGAGTTACTAATAGATAGAACTACGAAACTTTGCCTCTGAGTTCTTACGGCTGGTGCCGAGAAGAAAGTTTCGCCATTTCGCCGTTCTCAGCAAAAGTAACAATGGCGTATTGAATTGAATGGCAGAATTCGTGCTTTAATGTCCTTTCCTCCTTAGAACGTGTTGCGCGTTCACAAGTTATGCCTTATTGTTGCAAGTTGGCACAACTTTGGAAAAACGGTTTTTATAAATGTGGCCTTAATAAAAATACAATCATATTTTTTTTCGTCGTGCCTACGGAAAATCTTGGGTACCTATGGTCTTCGGAATAAATTGAATGTCGAATTGGTTCAAGCTACCTCTATATTTATTTAACCTAATTCAAGTTGATCAGAAGACAGGCTCATTAAAAACTAATTTAGGCAAAATTAAAAAAAAAGTGAAATGTGGCGCCTTATGAACATAACAATTTTCGTATTTGGCGCCCCTCTTGGACTTGACGCCCGTGGCATGGACCCCGGCTTGCTCCCCCCTAGATGCGGGTCTGGATTCATAATAGCGATGAAAAAAGCTTTTCCATTTCCTTTGGTTTTTTTTTTCAGAAATTAAAGAAAAAAACCGCGAAATACTTTGACATTACATTTTCAATACATTTTTAAGTGATATGGCTCGTCGATGATTTCGCCAACGTCATGGTTTAAGAAGGAACACGTTTTATGAAGACAATTCGCCGGTGAGCCCTATATTTTTCAATTTTACCGCCTTTTTTACTACCAAGGTCATTTGATCATCAGTATACGATGAGAGTGAGAGTGATTAAAAGAATACTACTTTTAATAATTTATTCGTTTTTTTCTTAAAAAACCCGAAAAAAAACGAAAAAAACGAAAATTTCATATCATAAACTTCGGAAAAAACATTCGATTTTTTCCGGTTTTTTCAACGCTAATTCATAATAAGACTTAAGTGATAACTGTATTACACACTTAATTGAAAAAAAAAACTACGTGTTAAATATTTATAATAATGTACATTTAGGTACCACCAGTAAACAAAAAACACTCACGCAGTTAAATTCAATCTACGAATTCATAAAAACAAATGAAAAATCACTCACTGAGAGCAAAATGGCCATAAAATGCGGCGCCGAGAATGAATATTGATTTCAGATTATGCGTAGCCATTATTTATAGCGCGAACATGTCGGCCAGACCTTTAGCTAGAAATACGAATAACAGCTTTATACGTCTCTTTCTCTCTAATTTTTCACCCGTTACGTGTGAAAAGGACTGAACACACGAGGTTTTAAATTTCGGGTTGAACCTGCAAACAAAATTGCTCGTTAAAATGAAATTAAAGCCGTGCACTGGATACGATGTTTACGAACTGCAAGCTGATATAGGACCGAACCTTCGACAAATTGGCAATATATGTACATAGTACAGCTAGCCATGTCTTTGTCCTTTGTATAGTTAATGCAAATCATCATCCTCCTTGCGTTATCCCGGCATTTGCCACGGCTCATGGGACCCTGGGGTCCGCTTTGACAACTAATCCCAAGATTTGGCGTAGGCACTAGTTTTTACGAAAGCGATCGACCCATTACCCATCTGACCTTCCAACCAGAAGGGTAAACTAGACCTTATTGGAATTAGTCTGGTTTCCTCGCGATGTTTTCCTTCACCGAAAAGCGACTGGCAAATATCAACTGACATTTCGCACACAAATTCCGAAAAACTCATTACCGCTAGGCTATCAGCGCTTCGCTAGGCTTATAGTTAATGCAAATATAATTGTACATAATGATATAAAGATATATGCCTTCTGGCATTAAGTTCGCCTTTTGTACATTTGTTTTACTGTGCAATAAAGTTTAAATAAATAGTTAATATATGTATATAAAAGAAATAAAATCTAGAAACCTACGTAACCTTCGGAACCAAAAAGGGAACATTATTAACTACGCATAGTAAACAGGGAAAGTAGACGTAGCGAAACCTTCCCTTGGCGAACCCGAAGGTGTAGTAAATTCAAACAATGGTTGGCCCTAAAGACATTTGCTAGTTCCTCTCGTATAATCATGAAGGGTAAGGTTTAGCATACCTTATGTACTTATTTACTTCTAACTAGGTATGTATAATCTGTACATACACCGTGTCCAATAAGTTTGAATACAGCACAAATAGCCAATAAAATAAAATGAACAAATAATTACTACATTATTATTATATTTTATGAATGGCTCTCTTATTTACTACATTCACAACAAATGTTTTGGAATAACTCCAGCATTAACTTGTTTATCAGCCTCAAACGCTTCTCAAACGGATCACACGCGGCACGCACCGTTTTCTTCACATTTCATCCCAAATACTCCCGATAACCTTTTTGAAATGATCTAGGTTTATGATTTTATAAAAATTTAGTCTTCAAAGCATGTATGACCATACAAAATACTAGTCTAATACGCCTAAACCTGGAGGCCTGGGTGGCCACTCATGTTTCGGATAAAAAACTGCCAAATTAGTCTGAAACTACGCTAGGATCCATTTGCCGAATGTGCTGGAGGTGCGTCTTGTTGGGACACATGATATTCATTCCCAAGCATCCTTTTTAACTTTAAGGCATTTTTGGCACAGATGTAGTGCGAAAAGATTTTCCTTCGTATTGTTACGGAAACGTACGAACGTGTCATGCTATTTCAGTCAGTCTCAGTACAACACGTACTGACACTGTCTGAACTAGCATGACAAATACGAACGTTTTCAGAAAATACTTTTAAGCTTTTCGCACATGTAATAAAAATGTATGGAGATTCTGGGACACTTTTTGTCTCCCAGTGAGATTGAAAGTACTCGTGATTCTGAGTACAATTGACCTAGAAATCCCTAAAAAAATATCAAAATAAAAAAAATGGCAAAAAAGTTCAATAACTATGTAAGATTACGTTCCTTAAAAAATACCACTTGGTAACACACTGTAGACGCGAACAAAATGCCAAAAATTTAATATAATGTGTACACATATTTTTCGTCGTGTAACTGTGTAGATGTAACTTTACGCAACTTAAAGTTATTGATATTTTACATTTAGTCTGACGGTGTACTAAATAATGGAATAATTAACATTAAGAGCAGAAGTTTAACGCTTTGACCCGAATTTTCCTCGCAAGATTTGAAAGTTAATGAGTCAAACCGAATTCTGCGTAGGAGTAAGTACCTACGCAGTTATGTGCAATCCTGAGATTAGCAATTAACTTAATTAAGGTTTCATAAATTTTGATTGGCTTCTTACAGATATGCCATGTAAATAGATTATTTATATTCTAATGAACACAAGTTAAATTATAATCTATTGAAAATATTTCAACTTGTGCTGTCTTAAAGTAGTCACACTACTATGTATATAAATTAAAACCGAAATAAATTACACATATGAAAGAAAAAGTTGCACAAGACAACACAAGTTGTAATATTTTCAATAGATTATAATTTAACTTGTGTTCATTAGAATTGATTTAGCAGCGCCATCTCTCGAGCTGTGTCGAAACCAACCTGAGTTTGGTTTACACGGGGGGCAAGAACCATACCGTTCTGCCCTAGGGGTGGACAGAGGGCGCTACGAGTCCTTGTATAGATTACTCATATGAGAGATAATTTCGACCTCGACAGCTGTGACCTGGGTGGCCGAGCGGATTAAGAGGCATTTCCCGCGATTGGAAAGTACGCTGGTTCGATTCCAGCCTCAGGCACCAGAGGACTTGGTCACTTTTTCTTTCATATGTGTAATTTATTTCGGTTTTAGATTATTTATAATAATATATTTATGTATATCATTACTGTGTACCTAACCTTACAGTAGTATTTCAGCAAACATTATAATTAGGCAGATTTTTTTTATTTTGTTGTCTGTTTTACTTTTTATCCAAATGTGGAAGTGTTTGTATATTTCTAATCAAAATAATCTTCCATCATCTTTCAGTTCAGCAGGAGAAAAAAAATATGCTTATTTTTTTTATGATTTTTTGAAAAATTGTCGTCTAAAATACACTTTTTTCGAAATTGATTTCAGTGAAAGGTCTTAGATACCTATATAAAAACGACATGTTTGGTTTTACCTTTGACATTGATGTCGTTATGGAGAATAGGCTTACTATCCTCATTGATAAATGTCAAAAAGTGAGAAGTATAACCTTTTAAAAATGAGGGTTTTAGAAAAAAAAACGTCAAAACTCATTTTAAGTGATAGTTTCATGAATAACAAGTGTTTTTAATTTTTTTTTTTCTGTCTTTTGGCCTCAGAAATGCGTGGTTAAAATATCTCGCAATGCTCACGAGCACCGTGTATATCGCACCTTGTCGTTCCGCCAAGTTTCTGCATACAAAATGGCAAAGACCAAGTTAGCTTCCCAATACCACGCGACATTTGCAGTCCGCATGAGCTCTATCGGAAGCTGATAAAGGTCACATCCATATACAATACCGAAAAACTTTGCCACATATCCCATTCAAGTACCAACTAACATTGGAACTCCTAAGAGACTTTAAGCCATTTGAATACAGGTCGTTTTCGTTCGTGTTTACCATAAAGTTAGTCACATGTTGCGATCAGTCGCCGGTCTTATACATCAGAGCGGGCAAGGTATTCACAAATATCGGAACATGCCTCTATTGCCAAAGCGTTAAGACGCAACAGGAGCGGTCAATTTTCCATACAAACGCTCTCCACTATTTCCTCCCTGGTTTTTGAAGCTAGAGCAATGTTTTTTTCAACACAGATTATTATTGTTTTTATCTGTCTCGGACCGTTTTCCATTTTATGATATTCTTATTTTTAAAGATGCTAGGGCCCATCAACATTTTCCAAAAACGGCCAAATTGATTATGCCGCAAAAAAAGTTGTGACGTTCAAAATACATAACTGTTAGCCAAAAAAACTAAACGGTCCGACACAGATGATTTCATTGTTATTCAGATTTTCAAATTTCGTTCCGATTGTTTAAGTTTTATAGGAGGAAACAGTCGAGAGCGGAACCACGATTTTAAGTATTTTTTCGCAATACCCTTCATCTGAGTTGCATTTAAAGCACATTTTGTTTTCTATAAATCTAGTCAGTAAAACGAATATCAGTAAAACGAGTTGTGGATCAGGCTTGTATTTATTAGGTTATGAATAAATGTTTTTTTTTGCTTAAAAAAAACGAGTATATTTAACTAAAATTCCGATATTAAAACGGAGGCTCCTTTCCATTTTAGCATTTTCACTCCTCTTGCCTCTTAACGTGCGTATAGGTATTTGTGAGTATTTTGCCCGGTCCGATATATATGACGGCGATTCATGCGTTGTCACTCGCAGCTCGTGACATAGCCGTGTTGACTGGAGACCGAGTTAAGGGAACTTTTGACACCTTCGCGGCAAGTTAGCTAAGATTTATTCGCCTAGAACACGTAAGACAACAAACTAAGTTAGGCCACGTGATGTCTGAACTTCTGATTAAGATGTCGGTGATGTTGGTCGGAATTAATACTTGGGAAAATATTACCTGCCGTCAATGTACTGTAGTTTGGAAGTTAGTTTATCTTGTATTGTATTTGTTTGACGAGTTCGCAGTGTGTTACACTTGTTGGACGTACCGACCTACTTATCTATACCATTGATTAAATATAAGAAGATCATAAATACCATCCCATACATTAAAATGCGACCGACTAAGAACGCGCATACACTACACCACACATAGATGGCGTCACAAAAAGTGCCTTGTTGCCATCGATTATTTGTAGATTGGCGTTAAGTGTCACTTTCGAGCCATAAATCTATGTCAAGAGTGTCACTTTCGAGCCATAATTCTATGTCAAAAGTCACACTTAACGCCATCTACAAGTATAATCGAAAGCTACAAGTCTTTTTTTTTGTGGCGCAATCTATGTGTGGTGTAGTGTATGCGCGTTCTTAGGCGGTCGCATTTTAATGGATGGGATGGTATCATCTTATATTTAATCTAACTTTTATAGAACAGACAGTCAAACTGAATATTTTGTGACTTAATTCATTAATTTGGTTATATCTTGTGTTACATTTACTTACAAGCCCTAATGCAGTAAAGTTCTTCTAGTTATGCACAAAAAAAAATGTTGTCTAAAACATGTTGTCCTATTTATGCATCGCCTGCATACGTGTGCTCGATTAAAAAGTGCCTGTAGTAGTACTAGCAGCACAGTATAATAAAGAGTACCATCGTACAGTATGGCCACTCCCGCTCCCCGCTAAAAGTGCCGCCCACCCCCTCTCGGTTACCTCATAGTTACCGCCTGTCAAAAACGCGAAAAGTCGACCTGTCATATTTCACTTATACAAGCATAGTACGCGTTCACCTACACGAGCTTAGACTGTGTGCTAGGAACGCGCCGCTTTCATATATGTGGTTTTTTAAATTAAACATTACTTTTTTTACTAACAAAAACTGGTACAGTTGCTCTAGACGAAAACATAATTATGCGCCGGGACTCGTAAATATGATGCTATAAATTTGTAATGAAACACCCCAAAAATGGAAATAGGCACTTGTATATTATTAACAGATGCCGTGAAGGCTTAGATATTTCTCCGTCTTATACAATATATCATCCATTAGAAATGTAATTTACGTTGCTCAAATCGCTTACGCTGTCAAACGGCGACGTATCGAAATGTAATACAAGTTACATTTAGGGAGAGCGCATTTCGCTATCACGCGTTGTCAAATTGCAAAACATTGGAGCAGAAAATTAGGTTTCTATGTAAATATGTACATAAGCTTGAATGGAATGCGAATGTTGCCGGAAAATTGGCAGTGATTGAGTATCGCGAATGTGTAGATAACCTGTCACGGCGCGCGATGAGAAAAGATAGAGTAATAACACGTGTGAAGGCGTGTCGATATACTTTCTGTACAGAGTTGACTGACATCGGAGTGTTGCTAACCCGATACGGTGAAAGAGCATATTCATATTGGGATATAAGAGTAGATAAGTCAGCAGTTTAGTTTACCGGCCTATAATTTAAACGTTTTAATGTAAGCGTGGGCTTAGATGGATTTCTGAAGGATATGTCTTGATAACAAGACAAATGGCGTACTCTTTGTAATGATACTCCATATTAGGCACACATAATATTATTTAATACGTAGGCTATAGAAGCCTCCAATTGTTTCAGAACGGTGAATTTCAAACGCGACTTAAATTCTGTCTTTGAGTTTGTAAGCTCTAAATATTATAGTCATTAAAATCGTTTGTTCGGGTTGGTAAGTTACAGTGTTTGATTCCCTTTTGCAATGAGATATACATATGTTATGTAGGCTTGGTAGGTAGGTGATCAATCTTTGCTTATATCTTGTTTGAAATAATCAACCACTAGCTGAGCATGTGCTACAAAAGTTCATCAATCAATTCTGACCACCGGTCTGGCCTATTGGGTATTGAACCTGCCCACTAAACCGATGGTCCTGGGTTCGAATCCCGGTAAGGGCATTAATTTATGTGATGAGCACCGATATTTGTTCCTGAGTACGTTTTTTTCTGTGCATTTATATGTGTATAAGTTATATATCGTTTATTAATACAACACATTGTCTCCAGACACGTGCTGAGCGACGGGCGGTTGGTGCTCGGCGCTCGCCGGTCGCTGGATGCGGGCAGCGGCGGCGCCAGCGCCATGCTGCGGTGCCGCGCCGCCAACCGTGCCGGCGCGACGTTGTCCCGACCCGTGCTTCTGCAGCCAGGTGACAAATTGACAATAAAACTAACAAGACCTAGCAGGCAAGTATGGTCGCGCGATAAATGATAAAATATTAGGCCGTCCCTATCGCTCTTACAGATGGTGCGATAGGGACGGCCTGATGTTTTATCATTTATCGCGCGAATATACTTGCCTGCCTAGTCACACGTTGACGACAGCGGACGACAATACCCGACTAGCGGTATTCAGAATTGCATAAAATGTCTCGCCCCGACCAAATCATTCTGCTCGTATCATTGCTGTCGCTGCTGTCGCCACTGCTGTCTAGGTTATGTCACCGCCATTTTTTTTTTTGTAAAATTTTCATGATATTTTTTAAAAGTACCTCTATTTACACAAATTTATTTCATTTATTTAAATCCTCAATTTATAACTTCACCTATACCTACCTACTTAAATGTGTGTAGGTATTATAACTAATTCTGTCTTCTTTCTTTCTAAATAATATATATTTTTAAGGCAGGTCAGACACTATTAATAAAGCTACTCGTAGTTATACAATATTTAAAAAAATTACCATCACTATGTTAAAAAATAATTAACCAATTAATCTACACAAAATTGATAAAAACAAAATGCAAATGTCCAACACCATACAAAACAAATGCCTCACAGCCTTCGTCGTGCTTGTTCCATTATCAGATGTAGGTACTACTGGATCCCAAGCCGGTGGTAAAGTAAAGCCATCCTCTCTATTAAAGTTTGGATATTTCTTGATCTCAATGGCCTCCCGCAACATTCTGGGTGTATATCGCTTCTCCTTAGCAAGAACCAGAGGCTTGTCAAACTTTATAGCATGATTGACTTTATCCATGACATGTCCAGAGACTGCAGTTCTTTGCCGACGGTGCTTGACATCCGCTATGTGTTCCTTCACCCGTGTGGAAATACTTCGTTTCGTCTGTCCCACATATGACAGGCCGCACTCACAGTCTAGCCTGTACACTCCCGCATTTTGTAGAGGAGTTTTACATTTTACAGACCTCAGGAATTGGGACATCTTCTTCATATTGGGGATCAGCTACATCTTGAAACGGGCTTCTATTAAAACTTATTTCAAGCCTATGAAGTAGTTTTATTTAGTTTTATTTCATAAGTAGGTACTGATAAATAAAGCCAAACCACTCGCTATACAGTGGGTGAGCAAAAGAAACAACTTGAACTAAGTTAATTAACCTAGGTCAGTGGCTCGTGATAATATTTATAATTTAGTTTGTTTTTCTATCATAAACGTACAAAAGTTTATGGATTTGTGTAAACCTGTGTTTTGACCGGTCTGACCTATTGTGTAGTGACCCTGCCTGCTAAGCTGACGGTCCTGGATTTGAATACCGGTAAGGGTACTACTAGGTATTTATTTACTTAAAATATGCGGTTATATTCAACACATAAGACATTAAAGAGGCAAACTGATTTGTATTCAAACCGAAATTTGATCGACTGAAAATGTAAGCTAAGGGGTAAACTGTGTTTCTGTGATCGATAACTCATTGATATCAGTTGCTACCGAAGGATATAACACGGTTTTAGTCGATGAGATTAGGTACGTTATTTATTAAAAAATATTTTCTTCCCTTAAAAAATTAAATATGACTGTCGGAGTGAGCATATTTCCGTGTTCATGTCTCATGTCTGGTTTTGCGTTAATAAAACTTGAATTGGTTCACCATCTATCTGTCCTTTGCTCACTGAATCTCTTTCCAGAATAAATTATTAAATAAAGTAATAACGAATGATAACAAAGTCCAACGCAAATGATATTAGAAACAAATAATTTGCAAGTAAAGGAAAAATATGCAAATACCACCCACATCTTACTTTGAGATATTAAAAAACCGGCCAAGATCATGTCGGGCCACGCTCAGTGTAGGGTTCCGTAGTTTTCCGTATTTTTCTCAAAAACTACTGAACCTATCAAGTTCAAAATAATTTTCCTAGAAAGTTTTTATAAAGATCTACTATTGTGATTTTTTTCATATTTTTTAAACATAGGGTTCAAAAGTTAGAGGGGGGGGGACGCACTTTTTTTTCCTTTAGAAGCGATTATTTCCGAAAATATTAATATTATCAAAAAACGATCTTAGTAAACCTTTCTTCATTTTTAAATACCTATCCAACAATATATCACACGTAGGGGTTGGAATGAAAAAAAAATATCCGCCCCCACTTTACATGTAGGGGGGGGTACCCTAATAAAAGATTTTTTTCCATTTTTATTTTTGCACTTTGTTGGCGTGATTGATATACATATTGGTACCAAATTTCAGCTTTCTAGTGCTTACGGTTACTGAGATTATCCGCGGACGGACGGACGGACGGACGGACGGACGGACGGACGGACGGACGGACGGACAGACAGACATGGCGAAACTATAAGGGTTCCTAGTTGACTACGGAACCCTAAAAACGTCAATTCGACGTCAGAGATTATACCTAATGGAAAATTATGGAAACTGTAAACAACAGACTTGCGTAATAAACAGACTGAGGAGAAGAGGGCAAAACAAATTACAACTTCGAGTCGAGTTGGACCAATTAACTTTCCGTTACAGCGAGGAAATATGGAATAAAATGGAAACAGCCCACGGCTGCGCGAGTTTTTTACGCGGAAAACTTTTAATTAAGGGATCAAATGACATTAGAGCCAGTTCGCAATAAGGTAACTTGTCTTTGTTCGCTCGCGAGAGAGTCGCAGAAAAAATAACGCCACGAAATGAACGTTTTGAAGAGTACCTATATAACAGTGTTAGCATCAGGTACAGGGATTCTGTAGGGCATTTACACATGGTAAATCTATTTTTGGCGAAGTCTTCTAATAATCTATTTTCGCTCATGTCGCCTCGAATGCGGGCAATATTGGTATCAATGCATTTAGAATAATCTCCTGCGTGCGTAGCCGAATGCACAAACGCTCACGAAACGCTCGTAGATATCTATCTCTATCGCTCTTGCGTATTGGCGCGACAGAGCCAGACTACCTTTCGCGGCGTTTCGTTTTCGTTTCGCGTCATAGAAATGCAATTCGGCTACGGGGCCTGTTTTCGAAATCTACTTACAAAGCTCTTTTAGTTGATAACGAGCATGGCATGTTTAAAATTATGTTCTTCTTTTTTCTGCCGACTTTACGACGTAACGTGTTCCTACCACCGCGCGCTTGTCAACAAGAGATCATACAGAATTAATTGATACCATTTTAACCTATATCCGAACATAGCGGAACAGAAGAAGCCTGAAACAGGCATGAAATAAGGCATGACTTAAAAATAAATAATAAATTAATCTAAATATTATGTTCAAAAGTTGATAACTTGTTTATTTCATTATTCAATTTAATACAATAGTACTTTAACGAAACTACAGTTTCATTAACTAAACATTTATAATTTATGAGATTTTATATTCAGTCCAATTACTTTTTATACAGCAGCTAAAAGTTTTAATTAAAGATTGAGCGACATTATTCGTTCATCTCGGAAAGAAGTTCGTTACAGCGGGCCTCGTTCTTTATTGAAAATGGCTTTATTGTTAGAATGAAGATGCCCTCCTGGGACAGATATTGTAATTTTTTAGTCTCGTTTATTCCGTGGTTTCCAGTTGCCATCGTTGTGAATAACCTTTAAATGATGAAACATTCTGCCCACTTCTTCGTGTCTAAAATTTATTAGTATCAGTATTAGCTGGTATTAGAGATGTTTGTATACAGCGTGTGTATTCCATACGGGCGAATATCTTAACCCTTAAATGCATGACCTTGACATAGATTTATTCAAATTTTAATTTTGACATGCTGTCAATAGAGTCAAAAATGCATGATGCATATATACATCACTATGCATTTAAGGGTTGATAACAATTAGTATCGGACCTAAGGAGCCTAACTACATGTTTTTTTTGAATAGGCGAGATTTTTATTTCATACATAATAATTCAGCACGCAATGTATTAGGTCCACATCAATTAGCGTAGGTGCATACCTAATCGTCATTACGACATGACCTTATGTCATGGTCATGTCAAATTAAGTTGGACGGCGTACATTGCCGCTTGATCAGATTTTAAAAATAATTACTCTTAATTACATAAGTAATTAACACTTTTTAAGAAAATTACTATCCTACATACGATTCGTATGATCAGATACTACTTATAACTGGATACATTATTCGCCCGTATGTAATTCACACGCCGTATAATAGTTAAATAATTTATTTCAGCATACTAAATGATATGTTATTCATATACTAGTACATTATAATTAGACATGCAGACTACTATAAATAATAGGTACTCGACAAAATAAAAAATACAAACCTATTTACCTTAGCTCACTTCTTATAATTTCTACAAGTTTTAATTACTTCTTCTGCTACTGAAGTAATCTTCAACCTCATCAAAAATACAAAGAAACTTGTGGTTGTAGGAACGCTGTTTAGGTGGAAATTTCTTATTATTTAAATAACAACTTTTAAGGGTGTTTGAGATAAACAGTAAAAAAAAATCGCTGAATACCAGTTTCTTCTCTCTAAGTTTATAGGTCCTGTACTCCTGTATATCAAGGCACAGCAAAAAAATATAAAAAAAAACCGGTCAAGAGCGTGTCGGGCCACGCTCAGTGTAGGGATCCGTAGTTTTCCGTATTTTTCTCAAAAACTACTGAACCTATCAAGTTCAAAACAATTTTTCTAGAAAGTCTTTATAAAGTTTTACTTTTGTGAATTTTTTCATATTTTTTAAACATATGGTTCAATGGATATGGTGGGGGGGGACACACAAACCCTTATTCATTTTTAAATAACTATCCAACAATATATCACATGTTGGGGTTGGAATGAAAAAAATATCAGCCCCCACTTTACATGTAGGGGGGGTACCCTAATAAAACATTTTTGTCAATTTTTTATTTTTGCACTTTGTTGGCGTATTTGATATACACATTGGTACCAAATTTCAGCTTTCTAGTGCTAACGGTTACTGAGATCATCCGCGGACGGACGGACGGACGGACAGACAGATATGGCGAAACTATAAGGGTTCCTAGTTTACTACGGAACCCTAAAAAGGTAACATTAAATTACGTCCATTGTCCGAAAAATAATACCATTAACTTTATGTCAAATACCTTTTACGTTGGCCTCGAAAACGATAATACAACTTTCGCATCTCCAACATTAGGTATGATAATAAAGGTAAACGAAAACGAAAAAGCTGTTTACGCTCGCATCTAAGTTTCCTCCTAATCACCTTGGAGTTTGACGTAGGCGAGGCCTTTATCCAAATGGTGCTCAACTTTTTCAACAAGCTCTTTATCTCGTTTTGTAGAAAAGTTCCTTGGATTTTTATACGTTTCGTCGTTACTCAGCCATTAGCCAGACCTTAATCAGTTTAGCTCGTCTTGTTAGAGCATACCAAAGAGGATCGAGTATTATAGAGAAAATTAGTAATCACAGTGCATAGACTGCCATCTCATAACACAGGCTTAAAACTTTTGAACCTGTTTTGACAATTTGGCCCATATTCTTAGCTTGATATGTGTTAAAATGTCAAATATTAATATTAGCGCCATCTAGCTAATCGTACCCCAAAGGTGTAATGCCATCTAGGCCACCGTACCTCAGTATGGTACTGAGTTACGTTTTTTTCTTAGACTGTATCTGTCTATACGGAGTTATGTATGTCTTTTGAGCATACTTACATATAACATTAATGACTACTTATATTGTATTTTGATCAGAAATAAAATGTGTAACTTTTATTCTTACGTATCTTTTTATATGTCGTTCGCCAAATCGTATAGTACCTAGTGGCAAAAGAGCGATAGAGAAAGAGCTAGCTACAGTACGCTTAGGTGCGAAGCGTAAGCGATTGTGACGTTGGCTAGGTGCTTTTGATTATTGAAATAAAGAATAACACCATAGAAAAAAAAGCACTTCTATTGATCACAGGTATCTGTTTAAAGGGAACGAAGTAAATTACAAGTACAACATCAAAGTGCCAGACACTTTTCGAAAGTCATTTGAATGAGAATAAGCTCTCACTGTATTCCCATTTGTTGCTTTCCGATTCCTTTGTAGTCTCTCTTGAAGCAGAAAATATTAAAATATGGTAAGTAAAATCAGTAAGTCGCGCGCAAGTTAGAACCGATTGAAGAACATGTACAAATTGAAGCCGAATTCGTAAGGCAAAGGTTGTACCTAATTACTTATTACAAGTGCTTACTAAGCGGAACGCTAAAATAGTATCTACTTGTCTAGCATAAATGTGCAATGTGCATAGCTTAGATTATGAAAATGAAACAATTTTTTTCAAAAAGGTACTGTATGCAGTCTACTAGGATTGCTTAGAAAGTCATAGACAAAAAATTCCTCCCCTGGACAAGTACATCATCTTTGTGAGCGCTTTGTTAGAAAATGCCACTCTGGTATAGAAATCTATCTCTATGATTGGGAAGTTGATTGCATTGCATTCAACCTCCCCGCAACAATCATCAGCAATAGATGACGTGGCCAATGATGATTATTAGTGCAGCAGTAACAGTTGCATTGCATTTTTTTTCGCTACGGCACGTCTAATTTCTACCCTGAGATTCTACCAAAGCCAACGGCCACTTGTCCTATAATCTATAGGTACCTAGATATTTTTCTAGCACGAACGAAGTGACGCTAGTGACTTCCTTCCGAAATTTAGTTCATCGATAAATTACATTATAATTTGTCATTAATTATGTCATTCATTATTGCCGTGGTACTGGATCTTGAGTAGTTTCATGTGCTCTGCCTACCCTGTTTAGAGAATATAGGCTTGAATTTAGGTGTATATAACATTCATATTTTATACAAATGTCACATGTTTGAAAATAAATGGACAATAATAATAAAACGAACCATATTTTAATAGTTTACATAAGTTCTTACATTATTGTTCAAGATTTTAGAGGTTATTATTAGGGGTAATTATGTAAGGCTATTTTATCGATAAAAGGATTGTCGAAGTTTTTATTTTGTCAAGCACTTACAACGTGACGTTCGTGCCAGAAAAATATCTAGGTATACCTATAAACCTAGTCCTTATTTTATTACAAAAACAAATGGTTAAAATGTAGGTTAGCTGGTTCAACGGGTAAGTTGGTACTTTAGAGTTGCGAGTGTTGAGGGTGCTCGTTAGCGACTAGATATCGACGGCGCGACACTCGAGCTCTCGGCATTGTATATCGGACGTCTAATGACGATCCTATAAAACTGGTACAGGGTACGTAGCCGAATGGCACAAACGCTCACGAAACGAAACGCTCGTAGATATCTATCTCTATCGCTCTTGCGTATTGGCGCGACAAAGCCAGAGTACCTTTCGCGGCGTTTCGTTTTCGTTTCGCGTCGCAGAAATACCATTCGGCTACTGCACCAGATAGGTATTTACACTACTAACTTAGAACAGAGATTTGATGAAATATAGTAAGAATTTACATATGTAATATGTCTCTTTTTTTACATGTAACTCATACAAAATACATGTAGGTATGTAGTTATAATAAATAATAACCTAACCACAAAATTAAAATTTTGAAAAAACCCCGACATATTTAGTGGAAAGATTTTTATAAAACATGGCTAAGACCACTCCCGACTAAATCGATTCATCCGTTTGGGAGTTACGATGCCACAGACAGACACGCACAAACAGACAGACAAATCGACTGACAGGCACGTCAAACTTATAACACCCCATCATTTTCGCGCCGGTTTAAAAGATGAGAAAATAAAAAAAATTGGATCAATATTGAAACATGAAATACACTGGTACATTACTCGTGTATCTTTCTTAGGGCCTTTGGCCCATTTAGACGGTACGAGAACTCGCGAGTTTTATTACATTGTGGTATTTGATGGCTACCTATGCAAAATCGTATGTAACGCAACCGCATGCGAGTTCTCACGCCGTCTAAATCAGGCCTTACTCTCTCTTCGGAAAGCCGATTAATGAATATTTTAATAGACTTAAAATAAATAAAGAGAATAATAATTTTAATAAAATTTAAATTAACAAGACAAAAAGTAATAATTCGCGTTAAGTACCTATAAGTTGATGAAAATTCTATGAATTTTAATAAACACATAAAAATGTGAAGGAAAATTTAAAAAAGCCTTTCCGTTTTTTTATAATCACTGCACTGCACAGTGCACATATAATTGAGACGTATTTAACGAATGAATGAAGAATGCTACGAAAGAATAAAATTGTTGCACCAAGCAAGCAGATTTCATAAATAAATAAGACGAATTCTAGCGTTGATCGGAAACTCGGATCGGAGTAAAGTTTTTTTTATTAAATTAAAGTGTGAATAACCTAATCTAACCTGTGTCTGGATACATGAATGCTAAAATTTCTAAGAAAATGGGGCAATGTTTGTATGGAAAAACGGTTTTGGGGCCAGCGTCCACTTTCGTCGTAATTACGTACTAACTAACATAGTAATTAATATTATACCGCTACCACATAATGTAGGCTATTCGGGGGGTATTATTAGTAATGGCAACTCTTTCATTTCCCTGGGATAGCAAGAGATAGATATAATCCCTACATTTTTGGATTTACCCTGACATGTCGGTAACTGAATACCTCGTTTATTGACGCTCACCGGCCGCTGTTAAAACTACTTTGAAAGACTGTCTGAAAATAACGTTGATGTATTTTAAAATATAAATTGGTATTGAAACGGTCTTCCCACGCTCAGTGAAGCTGACATAATGTCGATATAATATATTATTATTAAATTGACTACATGTAAAAATAATACCAAGTAAGTATTCACTGAGTAAAGGTAATAAATTTATTTTCAAAAAGTAAAATGTTTTAATAGAATATTGCTAAGTTATCAATTAATAATGTCTAGGATAACGACCTTTGCCCCAAATTTTCAGCGCATTAAAAGTTGAAATTCGCGTTTTTAAAAGATTTTTCCCCTCACTAGCTCGGAAATACGTGTTTTGTCCTTTAATACCAGCGGGTAAAAACGCATTTTATCCACTAGTGGGTAAAGTAATTTGACCTTGAATAAAGTCAAATTAACTGCTTTAAAATTGATAAAAGTAGGTGAATCTAGTAATAAAGATGATTTACCACCTGTGGAACTACTGGAAGCAGTGATAAACGCATTTTTTTGCGTTGTAGTTTCCTCGCTATAGTGAGGGGAAAAGTTTTGTGTTCCACTCGGGTGCAAATGTATTTTACTTCTCGTGTGTTAAAAAACTCGCAAGTTCAGGATTCTATTCTCGAACCACTCGCTTCGCTCGTGGTTCAACTATAGAATCCTTTCACTTGCTCGTTTTTCAATTCCACACTCGGCGTTAAAATACAACTTTGCCCCCTTGTATTTATTTATTCTTAAGCCGCTGTTATCTGGTCAAATCACGCATGTAGCTGACTTCCACGATACAGGCTTAGCCTAGTGTGGGAGTCGTCGATTAATTGCAAATTGTATTTTAAACTAATTCTCTTGGTTTTGTATAACAAATAACTATTTCCCCTCACTAGCTCGGAAATACGTGTTTTGTCCTTTAATACCAGCGGGTAAAAACGCATTTTATCCACTAGTGGGTAAAGTAATTTGACCTTGAATATAGTCTAATCAACTGCTTTAAAATTGACTTTTATCAAAGTGACAAAGTGAATCTAGTAATAAAGATGATTTACCACCTGTGGAAATACTGCATGGAAGCAGTGATAAACGCATTTTTTGCGTTGTAGTTTGTAGTGAGGGGAAAAGTTTTGTGTTACACACGGGTGCAAATGGTTTTACTTCTCGTGTGTTAAAAAACTCGCAAGTTCAGGATTCTATTCTCGAACCCCTCGCTGCGTTCGTGGTTCAACTATAGAATCCTTTCACTTGCTCGTTTTTCAATTCCACACTCGGCGTTAAAATACAACTTTGCCCCCTTGTACGAGTATAATAAATAACTATTTTTAACCGACTTCAAAAAAGGAGGAGGTTCTCAATTCGACTGAATGTTTTTTTTTTGTTTTTTTTTTATTTATTTTTTTGTATGTATGTTACTCGATATCTCCGAGAATCGTAGACCGATTTTCAAAATTTTTTTTTTGATCGAACGGGTATAACCCCGAGATGGTCCCATTGGCACCAAGTCGTGGTCTGATGATGGGATCTTGGAGAAATCGAGGGAACTCTTCAAATGTTATAGGCACATGTAATGTTTTTTGTGTATTTTTCAAAGGTGCACCAGTATTTGCGCCTGATGGTAATAATTTTATGTGGCTGAGCTGATGATGGAAGGTCAACTCCTCAATGGTTAGGAGTTAAAGGACAATTCTTTCACTACTGTACATATATTCGGACTGATACATATAATATCACTAGGAACCACTAAAAATCAACAAATAAATTAACTTTTTAACAAAAAATAAAACCGCCTTCAAAAAAAAGCGTGTTACAAAACACGGAGAAACTAAAAAGCCAAAAATAATAAACCTTCGAATTCAGATTTCTTATCGGATTGCAATAATCTAAACATCCAAATTATAAACAAATCAATTATTTTTGGAGTCGGGACCAGCCTGCGTATGGTTGGGTAGGGCAAACAGGAAATAGCAAGGCGACGAACAGGTCTGGTACCGACTACAAAAATAATTGATTTGTTTATAATTTGGATGTTTAGATTATTGCAATCCGATAAGAAATCTGAATTCGAAGGTTTATTATTTTTATTAACCGACTTCAAAAAAGGAGGAGGTTCTCAATTCGACTGAATGTTTTTTTTTTTTTTTGTATGTATGTTACTCGATATCTCCGAGGATCGTGGACCGATTTTCAAAATTTTTTTTTTGATCGAACGGGTATAACCCCGAGATGGTCCCATTGGCACCAAGTCGGGGTCTGATGATGGGATCTTGGAGAAATCGAGGGAACTCTTCAAATGTTATAGGCACATGTAATGTTCTTAGTGTATTTTTCAAAGGTACACCAGTATTTACGCCTGATGGTAATAATTTTATGTGGCTGAGCTGATGATGGAAGGTCAACTCCTCAACGGTTAGGAGTTAAAGGATAATTCTTTCACTACTGTACATATATTCGGACTGATACATATAATATCACTAGGAACCACTAAAAATCAACAAATAAATTAACTTTTTAACAAAAAAATAAAACCGCCTTCAAAAAAAGCGTGTTACAAAACACGGAGAAACTAAAAAGCCAAAAATAATAAACCTTCGAATTCAGATTTCTTATCGGATTGCAATAATCTAAACATCCAAATTATAAACAAATCAATTATTTTTGGAGTCGGGGCCAGCCTGCGTATGGTTGGGTGGGGCAAACAGGAAATAGCAAGGCGACGAACAGGTCTGGTACCGACTACAAAAATAATTGATTTGTTTATAATTTGGATGTTTAGATTATTGCAATCCGATAAGAAATCTGAATTCGAAGGTTTATTATTTTTGGCTTTTTAGTTTCTCCGTGTTTTGTAACACGCTTTTTTTGAAGGCGGTTTTATTTTTTTGTTAAAAAGTTATTGCCTCTGAACTCTCCATGCGTGCACTTATATTGCAAACTTGTAAACGAACTAAATGGGCAAAAATAAAAAATCTAAATAATTTATTCAGCAAATAGGCCACAGGGGCACTACACGTCACATGTACATATTTAGAAAATATTTAAAATTGAATTGAAATTACAATTGATACTATTATATACTAATTCTAAGTTCTAACTTAAGTTAACTCTTTACAATTAAATTGAGATGTAGAAGGTCTCTAAATGTCGAATTACAACCAAGAACTACACTAAATATAAAAAGTACAAATACAAAAAAAAAGTCTAAAATTACTTTAGAGGTGCAAATGACTCTAAATGTCACAACTAAAGATAAAATGTATACTTAATCTTATTCTCCTTAGAGATGTATATGGTATCCAAGAGTCAAAATCATATATTTAAAATATTCACTAAAAGAAAGGAAACAAACGACAACCGAACAAAGTGTCCTAATTTAATAAAAATTAAAATTAAAGTTACTAAGTTATAACAGCCCCAGTAAGCTTAAACAGACCGGTCTTCACAGACGGCACCCGTTCACGAGTATGACGCGTATCTCAGCCATCTAATGGCTAATGGATATGCCTTTTTAGCTTTATGGTATAACTCAGTTCGAGCGTCTCAGATAACATTTATATAACATAAGTATCATAACCAACTTAAAATAATAATCAACTTAAACCACCACCATTCAGACCGACTTGAATTACATTACCCTTCAGAAGAACAATAATATTGAAAATACTTTACGCCGTAAACAAAGCCCGCTTACAATTATTCCTTTATTTATTATTCAATTTTATTTTTCGTCTCTTATTTCTCTTAGCGAGCAATAAAAGAAGTCTCGAGTCTCCAGTTACCAATTACTAAAATGAACGCGACTCAGTACAGCTTCTACAAAGGCGATGCCGTAACTGAATAATGGGATGCCATTCACATAAAATCTTTAACGGAAAACGTAAAAATAACTTTGCATTTTATTGATCTGCACTTCAAATAATTGCGGTATTAGAGAGTATTTGCAAAAGAAATATCTGAGTTTCGTTTTTAGGATTATCTTATTCTTTTAAAATATAACCTAACCTAACCACAAAATTAAAATTTTGAAAAAACCCCCGACCGTAACATAGTGGACCGATTTTCATGAAACATGGCTAAGAACACTCCCGACTAACTCAGCTTTTAAACAAAAAAAACTAAATCTAAATCGGTTCATCCGTTCGGGAGCTACGATGCCACAGACACACACACACAGACAGACAGACAGACAGACAGACAGGCAGATAGACAGACAAACAGACAGACAGACACGTCAAACTGACGCAACAACGACGGGGTGTTATAACCCCGTCGTTGTTGCGTCGGGGGTTAAAAATGAAATCTTTACATTAGTATGATTGAGACATTGTGAGTCTGTCGGTAGGATTACATCCTACGGATATATAATGTTGACCCTGCGACTTGCGAGATACAAATTGGTCCAAAAAACTATTTTTTAACCCCCGACGCAAAAACGACGGGGTGTTATAAGTTTGACGTGTCTATCTGTCTGTCTGTTTGTCTGTCCGTCTGTCTGTCTGTCTGTCTGTCTGTCTGTTTGTCTGTCTGTCTGTCTGTGTGTGTCTGTCTGTGGCATCGTACCTCCCGAACGGATGAATCGATTTAGATTTAGTTTTTTTTGTCTGAAAGCTGAGTTAGTCGGGAGTGTTCTTAGCCATGTTTCATGAAAATCGGTCTACTATGTCGCGGTCGGGGGTTTTTTCAAAATTTTAATTTTGTGGTTATTAATTACTGGCGATTTGATCACACACTAGCAACACGAACTTATATCTGAATGTCAAGGATATTTTATGAGCTTAAAAGCGTGTTCAGATATTTTTGTTCGCGTGTGTAGATTAAACTGAACGTGACTGTACATATGCGTGTTTACATAAATTGCAAGTCAATAAAAAGCTACAAATCAACATACGTTTGTTTAGTGGAAGACAACGTGCTGGCTCACACCGCTCGTCAGCTGACCCCGGCCAAAGTGGGCGGTTCCGTGGTACTTCGCTGCGAAGTATCTCCTCAGCTTGGTCTCGTCGAGATCTCCTGGCTACAGGATGGCTTGCCTCTGACGCCTGGGTACCTTGGGCCTGGTAAGATCCTTTAAAAAAATGTTTTTTTTTTTTTTAGTTTAGACGACATATTATAATGGCCTCCTCATTGGAGAGTCTAGTTTAAATCCAAATCCTATGGTACTCAGGTTCAAACGACGAATACGACGTAAGCCGCCATATGGAAAAAATCCTACTTGAGTTATAGTATTTTATGCAACAGGCGTTTAAAGGAGGTCAAAAAAGACGAGTGGCGTGGGTAACAATTTGAGGCGAAGCCGAAAATTGTTATTAAGACGCCACGAGTATTTTTTGACTCAGTTAAACACCGTTGCATACAATACTTTTTCTACGACCATGCACTTACTTTTGAATAGTTTTCTAGAATAACTTTCGTGAAATTCGCACTGTTTCCTGTATTTTGACTTGTCCTCTGCAATGTTTCTGCACTCACCCTGTCGCTCGCACTCCCCCGCACCGCCGCCGCCGCCCGCCCCCGGCCGGCGCCCCGCGGCTTGCTATATCCCTTAAAACAATGCTTTAAGAGCTATATCGTATGCGTGGGTGCGCGGGGCGCCGGGCGGGGGCGGGCATCTTTTATGTAGGGTTTTAATGATCTATGCACGACACGGTAAATGACGAATAACAACACGGGAGTAGAAAAAATATTTATTTTTTTCAACCGTGACAAAAAATGAGTTTGTCTGTTGAAATGCACCACTAGTCACTATTAACTTTGGAGCATTCCATAGGTTGTCTCATACAATCACATAATGTTTTGTGTGTTGCGATTTTTTTTTCAAACGCTGGAGGCAGGTGATAATTTTTCTGTGCATAATTCTGCTACTTGCCAATTCAGAAAATTCACGTTTGTACGTGACAATGGTATACTATGGAACGCTCTCTTTGTCATTGAAGTTATTAATTGTGTGCTTTATTAGAAATAAACAAACATTTGACGACCGGTCTGGCTCAGTCGGTAGTGACCCTGCCTGCTGAGCCGCGGTCCTGGGTTCGAATCCCGGTAAGGGCATTTATTTGTGTGATGAGCACAGATATTTGTTCCTGAGTCATGGATGTTTTCTATTTATATAAGTATGTATTTATCTATTTAAGTATGTATATCGTCGCTTAGCACTCATAGTACAAGCTTTGCTTAGTTTGGGGCTAAGTTGGTCTGTGTGAGGTGTCCCCAATATTTATTTATTAACACGCTTTTATTAGGTCGTCGTGTATGTAACTATGTATGTAATGGAATCTGGGGAAGCTAATTTAACCATCTTCCAGGAGTCGTAGCGTAATGAAAATTGGCAGCTATATGTAGTTCCGATGACAATACAATAATATGGTACTGTTGAGCTAATCTGATGATGGAGTCGGAAGATATAAACTGGAACTACATGATGGAACATCGTATCATAGCCGTTTTTAGGTTTCTTAGAAAAGTCTTGTAATGAACTTTGACTACAATTAGGTTTCAAGGTCTGATGATGAAGCCGAAAGATATGAACTGGAACTACATGATGGAACATCGTATCATAGCTGTTTTTGGGTTTCTTAGAAAAGTCTTGTAATGAACTTTGACTACGATTAGGTTTCAAGGTCTGATGATGGAGCCGGAAGATATGAACTGGAACTACATGATGGAACATCGTATCATAGCTGTTTTTGGGCTTCTTAGGAAAGTTTTGTAATGAACTTTGACTACAATTAGGTTTCAAGGTCTGATGATGGAGCCGGAAGATATGAGCTGGAACTACATGATGGAACATCGTATCATAGCTGTTTTTGGGCTTCTTAGAAAAGGCTTGTAATGAACTTTGACTACGATTAGGTTTCAAGGTCTGATGATGGAGCCGGAAGATATGAACTGGAACTACATGATGGAACATCGTATCATAGCTGTTTTTGGGCTTCTTAGAAAAGTCTTTTAATGAACTTTGACTACGATTAGGTTTCAAGGTCTGATGATGGAGCCGGAAGATATAAACTGGAACTACATGATGGAACATCGTATCATAGCTGTTTTTGGGCTTCTTAGAAAAGTCTTGTAATGAACTATGACTACGATTAGGTTTCAAGGCCTGATGATGGTGCCGGAAGATAAGAACAGAAAAAGGGGGGGGCTCGAGGGGGAAGCATGAAAGAAAGATCAACGTAGTATTTAAAATAAGTTGGGTTAGCGCTTTCTGGTGACCTTTCAGAGCAAACAAAGGGGGGCTCGGGGGGGGGAAGCCCCCCGCATGAAAGAAAGATCAACGTTGTATTTAAAATAAGTTGGTTTAGGGTTTTCTTGTGACCCTTAAGAGTAAAGAAAAGGGGGGCTCGGGGGCGAAGCCCCCCGCATAAAAGAAAGATCAACGTAGTATTTAAAATAAGTTGGGTTAGGGTTTTCTTGTGACCCTTAAGAGTAACGAAAAGGGGGGCTCGGGGGGCGAAGCCCCCCCACATAAAAGAAAGATCAACGTAGTATTTAAAATAAGTTGGGTTAGCGTTTTCTTGTGACCTTTAAGAGCAAACAAAGGGGGCTCGGGGCGAAGCCCCCGCATGAAAGAAAGATCAACGTTGTATTTAAAATAAGTTGGGTTAAGGTTTTCTTGTGATCCTTAAGATTAAAGAAAAGGGGGCTCGGGGCGAAGCCCCCGCATGAAAGAAAGATCAACGTAGTATTTAGAATAAGTTGGGTTAGCGTTTTATTGTGACCTTTAAGAGCAAACAAAGGGGGGCTCGGGGGGCGAAGCCCCCCGCATGAAAGAAAGATCAACGTAGTATTTAAGATAAGTTGGGTTAGCGTTTTCTTGTGACCTTTAAGAGCAAACAAAAGGGGGCTCGGGGGGCGAAGCCCCCCGCATAAAAGAAAGATAAACGTTGTATTTAAAATAAGTTGGGTTAGGGTTTTCTTGTTACCCTTAAGAGTAACGAAAAGGGGGGCTCGGGGGGCGAAGCCCCCTGCATGAAAGAAAGATCAACGTTGTATTTAAAATAAGTTGGGTTAAGGTTTTCTTGTGATCCATAAGAGTAAAGAAAAGGGGGGCTCGGGGGGCGAAGCCCCCCGCATGAAAGAAAGATCAACGTAGTATTTAGAATAAGTTGGGTTAGCGTTTCCTTGTGACCTTTAAGAGCAAACAAAGGGGGGCTCGGGGGGCGAAGCCCCCCGCATAAAAGAAAAATAAACGTTGTATTTAAAATAAGTTGGGTTAGGGTTTTCTTGTGACCTTTAAGAGCAAACAAAGGGGGGCTCGGGGGGCGAAGCCCCCCGCATGAAAGAAAGATCAACGTTGTATTTAAAATAAGTTGGGTTAGCGTTTTGTTGTGACCTTTAAGAGGAAACAAAAGGGGGCTCGGGGGGCGAAGCCCCCCGCATAAAAGAAAGATAAACGTTGTATTTAAAATAAGTTGGGTTAGGGTTTTCTTGTGACCTTTAAGAGCAAACAAAGGGGGGCTCGGGGGGCGAAGCCCCCCGCATGAAAGAAAGATCAACGTTGTATTTAAAATAAGTTGGGTTAAGGTTTTCTTGTGATCCTTAAGAGTAAAGAAAAGGGGGCTCGGGGGCGAAGCCCCCGCATGAAAGAAAGATCAACGTAGTATTTAGAATAAGTTGGGTTAGCGTTTTATTGTGACCTTTAAGAGCAAACAAAGGGGGGCTCGGGGGGCGAAGCCCCCGCATAAAAGAAAGATAAACGTTGTATTTAAAATAAGTTGGGTTAGGGTTTTCTTGTTACCTTTAAGAGTAACGAAAAGGGGGGCTCGGGGGGCGAAGCCCCCTGCATGAAAGAAAGATCAACGTTGTATTTAAAATAAGTTGGGTTAAGATTTTCTTGTGATCCATAAGAGTAAAGAAAAGGGGGGCTCGGGGGGCGAAGCCCCCCGCATGAAAGAAAGATCAACGTAGTATTTAGAATAAGTTGGGTTAGCGTTTTCTTGTGACCTTTAAGAGCAAACAAAGGGGGGCTCGGGGGGCGAAGCCCCCCGCATGAAATAAAGATCAACGTAGTATTTAAGATAAGTTGGGTTAGCGTTTTGTTGTGACCTTTAAGAGCAAACAAAAGGGGGCTCGGGGGGCGAAGCCCCCCGCATAAAAGAAAGATAAACGTTTTATTTAAAATAAGTTGGGTTAGGGTTTTCTTGTTACCCTTAAGAGTAACGAAAAGGGGGGCTCGGGGGGCGAAGCCTCCGCATGAAAGAAAGATCAACGTTGTATTTAAAATAAGTTGGGTTAAGGTTTTCTTGTGATCCATAAGAGTAAAGAAAAGGGGGGCTCGGGGGGCGAAGCCCCTTGCATGAAAGAAAGATCAACGTAGTATTTAGAATAAGTTGGGTTAGCGTTTTCTTGTGACCTTTAAGAGCAAACAAAGGGGGGCTCGGGGGGCGAAGCCCCCCGCATGAAAGAAAGATCAACGTAGTATTTAAGATAAGTTGGGTTAGCGTTTTCTTGTGACCTTTAAGAGCAAACAAAAGGGGGCTCGGGGGGCGAAGCCCCCGCATAAAAGAAAGATAAACGTTGTATTTAAAATAAGTTGGGTTAGGGTTTTCTTGTTACCCTTAAGAGTAACGAAAAGGGGGGTCGAGGGGCGAAGCCTCCGCATGAAAGAAAGATCAACGTTGTATTTAAAATAAGTTGTTGGGTTAAGGTTTTCTTGTGATCCTTAAGAGTAAAGAAAAGGGGGGCTCGGGGGGCGAAGCCCCCGCATAAAAGAAAGATTAACGTAGTATTTAAAATTAGTTGGGTTAGCGTATTCTTGTGACCTTTAAGAGCAAACAAAGGGGAGCTCGGGGGGCGAAGCCCCCCGCATAAAAGAAAGATAAACGTTGTATTTAAAATAAGTTGGGTTAGGGTTTACTTGTTACCCTTAAGAGTAACGAAAAGGGGGGCTCGGGGGCGAAGCCCCCGCATGAAAGAAAGATCAACGTTGTATTTAAAATAAGTTGGGTTAAGGTTTTCTTGTGATCCTTAAGAGTAAAGAAAAGGGGGCTCGGGGGGCGAAGCCCCCCGCATGAAAGAAAGATTAACGTAGTATTTAGAATAAGTTGGGTTAGCGTTTTCTTGTGACCTTTAAGAGCAAACAAAGGGGGGCTCGGGGGGCGAAGCCCCCCGCATGAAAGAAAGATCAACGTAGTATTTAAGATAAGTTGGGTTAGCGTTTTCTTGTGACCTTTAAGAGCAAACAAAGGAGGGCTCGGGGGGCGAAGCCCCCCGCATAAAAGAAAGATAAACGTTGTATTTAAAATAAGTTGGGTTAGGGTTTTCTTGTTACCCTTAAGAGTAACGAAAAGGGGGGCTCGGGGGGCGAAGCCCCCCGCATAAAAGAAAGATCAACGTTCTATTTAAAATAAGTTGGGTTAGCGTTTTCTTGTGACCTTTAAGAGCAAACAAAGGGGGCTCGGGGGGCGAAGCCCCCGCATGAAAGAAAGATCCACGTAGTATTTAAGATAAGTTGATTTAGCGTTTTCTTGTGACCTTGAAGAGCAAACAAAGGGGGGCTCGGGGGGCGAAGCCCCCGCATAAAAGAAAGATAAACGTTGTATTTAAAATAAGTTGGGTTAGGGTTTTCTTGTTACCCTTAAGAGTAACGAAAAGGGGCGCTCGGGGGGCGAAGCCTCCCGCATAAAAGAAAGATTAACGTAGTATTTAAAATAAGTTGGGTTAGCGTTTTCTTGTGACCTTTAAGAGCAAACAAAGGGGGGCTCGGGGGGCGAAGCCCCCCGCATAAAAGAAAGATCAACGTTGTATTTAAAATAAGTTGGGTAATGGTTTTCCCGGGACCCTTAAGAGCAAATAAAGGGGGGCTCGGCAAAAAAGAAATACTTAATTAAGTATCTACAATAAGTTATATTAGGGTTTTCTTGTGACCCTTAAAAGTGAATATAGGCAGCCCACTTCGCGGGCTAGCGTTGATATGCTTACAAAACAAAAATTGATAACAAAATTAAAATGGGGGACGGGGGCTAAGCACCTTAATACAAAGATAGACCAACGCAGTACCTATGTCAAATAAATTATAGGTTAGGGATTTTTCAGTTTTGCGTTCTTTAAGCATGTCGCGAAGGTCTACAGCACAGCTCCCAGAGCAATTAGTTATATTGACTTGTAAATAGTCTCAGTGAGTAGAAGTATTTTACGATATCAATTTATCATGAAGGATTTACTTGTTATGTCATCATTAAAAACTAGTGCTGTGGTAGAGTCTAGCACTTCGATTCAAATGACATTTCCGTTAGTTGATAGAAATCGAATAGTTTATAATATACAATACTTTTCAACTAAGTAAAAATTACAATAGAATCAAATAAGATGATAAACAGGTTTATAAATGATACTAACGAACAAACCATGAACGTATATTTAGCTCCTTGTTCATATGGCCTAATCTATTCAACCAATTCGTAAATAATCGCTAGATTTGGCAACCGATACGTTTTAACTACATCGCTATTTACTTCAATATAAATGTGTCAAAAATAGGAACTTACAGCTCCCATTGCCCATGTAAAAATAATGTAAACATTGCATGTAATTGTTCACTACTCATAAAATGGCAAAAGGTACAAAAACCGAGACAACGACACGAAGGAAACGTAGGTTATATAAAAAAAATGTAAAGCACGTACAAAATTAATGACTAAAAAGTATAAAATAAATTAATAGTTTAAAAAACACTATAAAACACGCTTTTATAAATGCACGTAAAAGCCAAAAATAAATTATGGATCGTTCAAGTTGTCTCTATTTGTGAGCTGAAGTTTAAAAACTATGTGCTTTTAATTATAATATTTGATTGTAAAAGCGTGGGGCGATTGTAAAAGACTTTCTTGTAAACAAATACTAATCAGAACTTCCTGGCGAATGAAGTTGCATAAGAACATAACGTTTACATATGCCGCCTAAGGGTTACCAAAGATAACCAAAGATATCTCGTCCACGAACAAGAACTCTGCATCCTGTCACTGTAGACACTTTCCCCTTTTGTACTTTGATTACCGTAAAAAAGCGGCGTTCTAAGTGTCGGTGACTGTCGACTCTCCTCGCTACTAGCGCATATTTTGTCTGAGTTCGACAAACTGGGACCTACTTTGAACACTGACTTTTAATTGATTTGACTGTTTAATGTAGAACCTACTAGTCATGCTGCAACTCCAGTAAGCGCGTCAATCTGTGTAACCTCCTTCCCGTAACATAGCATAATTTGATTTATCAGCAAGTTATACAAAAAGTCTTTCCTGTTCCAGCGCCCCACGCTTTTACAATCAAATATTATAATTAAAAGCACATAGTTTTTAAGCTTCAGCTCACAAATAGAGACAACTTGAACGATCCATAATTTATTTTTGGCTTTTACGTGCATTTATAAAAGCGTGTTTTATAGTGTTTTTTAAACTATTAATTTATTTTATATATTTTGGCAGCCTCAACCTTACACTACATGCTGGGTGCTTCAGATCACGCATATTTCAAAAAGTTGTGCGAGATGTTGATATGCCCTTTGTTTTTATTTAAATCTTGATTGTTTTTAAACCAACATCATTGTGTTTAGGCGTTAGAATAAAATGTTACATTTGTTGCAGACTCCCGTTGGGTATCCGGGGCTGGCATTCTACTGGGCCTCGACTTAACCCAGGCAGATGTACAAGCTGAATATTCTTGCGTCGCCTTAGACACCGCGAGTTCTTCGCTTAAATTGACCACGGACGGTTCGTGACTTTTTTTAGTTTAATTATTTAGCCGATTACCCCATCCCATTTAACATTAAAAGAAACATTTTGAACGAATGGAAACAAATCAAATTATTTTACGAAATAATTTACCTAACGCGGGTCTTTAGCTTACTTACGAGGATTAATGCCCGGTAACTCCACCGCACCCGTAGACTTTAGCCGCGTAAACTAAACTATGAATTTAGTTACGTTTTCTAATGAATGATATTTATTTCACTTTATAAGAAACATTTTGATCCTTATTCTACGCATTGTGTTAACAGACAGCAGTTGGTTGGAGCACATCGAACTGAGCTCAATAGAGACAAGAGCCGGCGAGACGGCGGTCTTGCCTTGCATTATAAGGCACATGAGTGGGCACACTATTAGGTAATATTTTTAGTATTTTATTGATTTAAGGTATTCTGTTTTTTCGTGATATAAGTAGAATATTTATAGACAGGTTTGTTTTAACGAGGAAATACTAATGATAATGAAATTACTTAATATTTAAGAACAATCTACACAGATCGATCTGGCTTTCTCCCCTCTGTTTCCCTATTCCTATCAGTGGCGTGCTGGCGTGAACATTTTTGTTAATAAAGCCGGAGGGGTTTTCGGGATCTGTTTTGTATGGAATTCTACAGATACAGGAGAATTTTAGGGCACCCGTAGGGAATCGAGTTGTATCGACGCCCCGCCACTGATCCCTATACTTACACCAAAGATAATATTATAACTCTGTACTCTATTCTCTTTGCTTGTAGGTCTAAATATAAATAGGGACTACCTAGTTGACGCGGCTGTGATTATGATTAAACTTTTATATACGGAAAACACCATCATCCTCCTTGCGTTATCCCGGCATTAGCCACGGCTCATGGAAGCCTGGGGTCTGCTTTGACAACTAATCCCAAGATTTGGCGTAGGCACTAGTTTTACGCAAGCGACTGCCATCTGACCTTCCAACCCGAAGGGTAAAGGCCTTATTGGAATTAGTCCGGTTTCCTCACGATGTTTTCCTTCACCGAAAAGCGACTGGCAAATATTAAATGACACATTTCGTACATCCGAAAAATTCATTGGTTCAAGCCGGGGTTCGTCCTCCGGATCGAAAGTCGCACGCTCTTTGCCACTAGGCTACCAGCGGTTCGGAAAACACCAATAGGATCAAATATAACAGAGTCAGTTGATTATTTAAATTATATTTTAATAGTACCTAATTTACATTTATATAAAGGTTTCTTGTCATTAACTTTTACATTGGAAATTTTCAAGAAAAAGTTAATTTAAAAAGTAACTAGATTCCTGTTTTCCATTCAGTTACTGTAATTACTTCGACACCCAATATGCAAGTCCTATTAGCACTGTAACTGTTATGTAAATCTTGCATATTGACTAGTAATACAACTAATATCGAATGTACAGTGATTAGCATACTATATGTACATAGCGTCAATATGATTTTCGCTCGATTTAGTGCTAATTGCCCTCTCCTCTGGGTATCTAGCCAACGTAACAATCTCTTACGCTTCGTATCTAGCTTTCTCTATCGCTCTTCTGTAGTGGCGTGACAGAGCCAGACTATGTTTCGATCGCCACGTAGCGTCAACGATTATTAATTCGGCCAGGCCGGCAGACACAGGTATAGTCAACCAATTGGAACCCTAGGCCACTCTACAACCGTGTCAAAATGACAAGCAGTAAGAGATTTCTTACAATCTGATTTATAACGTCACTATGACATAGTTCTACAGTGGCCTAGGGTTCCAATTGGTTGACTGTACCTACTTAATTGGGGGTTACAACACTATGTCAGTTTGATCGGGATTTGCAAATACAAACACAATTATAGTGTATTAATTCGTGTTTATGATGTTGATAATGGATGAATAAAGTAGTAAATAAGTATGTCTGTAATAAACAAAAATAAATACAGGTACCTATTTTATTTGCGTGAGTAAAAAAGGGGTTATTAAGCACGATGACGCCAAAGCCGTTGACAGTCACTAACTGCACTTTGGACGTTAACACCTGAATGCTTTATTACATTCAGGTTTCAGTTTACGGATTCGTTATACAGAGTGTAAGAAAAATGGTGGTGATCCGTTTAAGGGCGTACTCAGTATCGTATTCTTATCAGGAAAAAGTAGAAGAAATTTTTTTTTAGCTAAAAAAATTTTCACTTTTGTATGAGCCGGGCCGCGCGAATCGGTCGAATCTCCATACAAAGATAAAAAATTTTTTTGCGAAAAAAAATTTTTATCCTACTTTTTCCTGATGAGAATACGATACTGAATACGCCCTTAAACGGATCACCACCATTTTTGTTACACCCTGTATGTAAGTAATTTTGCTCCATTACGACACAATCTACTATTCTAAAGTAGTTGAGTAGGTAATGTTAATGTCAAATATTATTAAAAAATAAAATGATGTTAGTTTATATACGTAGGTACAGGTGCTTACACAATAATAAATAATATATTTCTACGTTAACAATATATCTCGTCCTCTAAAAAACAGTTGGTGCAACTATTATTCCAGGCACTACACCGTAAAACCCTTGATTAGTTCTGCATATACCAGGTTTCCCGTAGTACAGCAATATTAAATCGTCAGTTGGCAGCGGCAGGACGCGGGGGGCTCGTGGTCGGCGGTGGCGGGGGAGGGGATGGTGCGGGGCGGGGCGCTGGTGCTGCCCAATGCGCGCGCGCACCACGCGGCGCGGTACGCCTGCTTTCCTGGCTCGGAATCCACTCCTAGAATCATGGTCCGGCTCGTGGTGTACGAGCCTCTGGTTGTGACTATATCTCCTAACCCTTTGGTAAGAATCATAAGTTGAACATAAAATCTAAAGGAAAAGTCATTCATTTACATGGCAAATTTTTAAGGGTGGATCTTCTCCGCTAATATACCTACGTCCAATTAGCTTGTGCCACGCAACGGAGCCACGCTGTGACGTCATCGCCCAAATGAATTGATTAATTTTCTTTTTGTCTTTTTCTCTCTTTGTTTTTGTTATCTAAGTTTCGTGACGCATTGGTTATACTGTAAGGTCATGTAAACATGTTTTAGGGCTGGTTTTTCAATCGCCACATAAATAATATCTGTCAGATAAATGTTAGCTGTCATTGTCATTTATACGTGTGATGAAAAGGATAGTGATAACTTTATCTGGTAGATATATTTATCTGGCGACTGAAAAACCGGCCCTTAATGAAATAAATTAAATTTAAATGAAATTGTTTACTTGTGGATATTCGTGTATTTATAATTGTATGCCGACACTTTAAACAATGCTTTCCAATATTTTCCGTTGGACTAAAGTTTTATGTAGTCTAATGCTAGAATCCATCATTCCCGCCCTTAAAACGTCGAGGTAATATCAAAATATGAGATAACAAATCCACTCAACAATTTTTCATCCATCTGTTTTATCTTAATATTGCAGATGTTAGGAACAGGTGGTAGTGGACACTTGAACTGTTCCGTTACTGGTGGCCGGGGTGGTGGGGTCACTCTTAGTTGGCAACACGAAGCGAGACCTCTCCATGCGCCTCAGTCTCGACTGACCCTTGGCCCAGTTCACTCTCATCACGCAGGATTATACCAATGTACTGCTCATGATCACTTCGATTCTGCTGTGGCAGGAGCTGAGCTGATCATTGCTGGTAATCTATCATGTGTTTTTAATAGTCAGCCCATAATATTACACTTAAATTTAACCGGTTTATAGATCCTGAATCAGTCAAAAAAGCCATAAGCAGCAATAAAGCAAAAGCAAAGCAAAGCACGGTCTATATCCCGGCCAACATAATTATAACGAAGATAACCGAGAATCATTCAAAAAAGCCTATAAATTGTATGTTATTTTATACCTATAAATTATTGAATAATTTTGGTCGGGTTTTAGATAGACCACCCCGGTTGGTGTCTACGTTCAGCGAAGCGGTTACTAGAATTGGTCAAAGTGTAGCGCTAAGATGCGCGGCTACTGGCATTCCTCCACCTCGAATACTCTGGACATTGGATGATAGACCCCTTCCTTCAGCGCCAGACAAGTAAGAATTCATGTTGACATCTTATTTTAACTCTCTTAATTTACTCATATTAAAAAACCCAAGTTATTCGTTTAGTAAGTTGATACGTTTTAAAAGATTTTCGTATTCATTTTCATTTTGACGCACTTAAATGATTTCTATTTTAGATATAGTGTAAATACAAGAGCAGAAAGTTTATCTGGCGGTGAAGAAGGCACAATTGTATCAACCCTGAGTGTTACCATACGAACTGCCGATGAGGGTGGCAGATATGGATGTAACGCAACCAACTCCCGAGGCTCACAAGCCCATCATGCAAGACTGAATGTATTTGGTATGCATCTACTTATTTATACCCTACCTACTGTAATAACCGAAATGGATACATAATATCCTAATGTGATCTTATCTTTGCAGGTCCTCCAAATATTAGATATTTATCGTCCATACATGTTAAAGCTGATACGGATGTGGTTTTACATTGTCCGTATTCTGGTTATCCAATAAAGTAAGTACCAAAATTTACTTAGAAGCATTAAGTTATCTTTGCAGGTCCTCCAAATATTAGATATTTATCGTCCATACATGTTAAAGCTGATACGGATGTGGTTTTACATTGTCCGTATTCTGGTTATCCAATAAAGTAAGTACCAAAATTTACTTAGAAGCATTGAGTAGGGTTTGGCAACTAAATTTGTATTTGAATGATAAATTTATTTTTAGGGAAGTGGTTTGGCGACGGGAAGATGGTTCCATAGTTGAAGCTGCTATGGAATCGAATGATGAGAAAGGAATGCTAAAACTATCTACTGTTCGAAGTAGCACTGCAGGAAGCTACACTTGTGAAGTGCGTGCTGAAAGTGGGGAACTTGCCAGAAGAACTGTAAGGGTTGAGGTTCATAGTAAGTCCTTAGATTTTTTGCGTAAAAAACTAACTTTAAACTTTTTGATTTTCCCTATGAATAATAAATACATAAGAATTCTATTAATTTCAGAACCACCCAAAATTGCACCTTTTCAATTTCCCGAAGAGCTAGAAGTTGGTGGTAGTACGCAAGCAACATGTAGTTTAATTTCTGGAGACAAACCCATTCAATTCACATGGCACAAGGACAACCTACCCATTCCTTCAATATTAAAGGTAGGTATAATTTTAGGAAATTTATAAGAGACAACTTCGTACATTACTAACTTTCCAAGCAATTGACTAATGTCCATTACATTTTTAGGTGGAACAAAAGAACATGGACTTCTTTTCTATATTAATCATACAGGAGCTCACATCGGCACACAGTGGAGATTACACATGTAAAGCATCCAATGAGTTTGGTGCTGTTAGCCATACTGCATCGCTTAATGTCAAAGGTAGTATTAATTACTTATTAGTATCACAGTGTATGGAATAATTAAAGGAAATATTAGTTTTGAAAACGGTGGCGTAACATAATAAACAGTGTTATTGTACAGAGTCACCGACGTGGGTATGGCGAGCACAGAATACTTCGGTGTCAGCTGGGGCTTCCCTCTTATTGCCTTGTTCAGCAAAAGGACAACCGGCACCACGAGTTTCATGGGAATATTCTTTGGGTAAGACAACCTACTTAAGACTTGAATCAAAATTTAATATACTTAGTTGTGTTCATTTCATTACCATGTATTTGGGTACTACTTTTGTCGGCGGAGCAATTCCCTTGAGTATTTGAGCTCCTTTTCATTGACAGTCTGATACGACAGGGTGTTGTTTCTTTTTGTATTTACGTCATGTATGGTCTCTCCTTGGTCTTTCCTTCTTCCTTTTTAGTAGTTGTATGGAGAAATGAATTTTATGACAAATATTGTGTTACTGTGTTTAATGTATCCGGTCGTCACAGATGGTGAAAACTGGCGTCATGTCTTATTTGGTCAGTCGGAGGCTACTGACTCTGACGGAGGGTCCATCATGTCTGATGGAACAGTGTGGCTCAAGGCTGCCACTCCGGAGCACGAGGGCTGGTACCGATGCGTGGCGCGCGCGCAGCACGCCTCTATACACCACACTTTCTACTTGGACGTTAGAGGTCAGTTGACTCAATCGTTAGACTCAATTAGAGTTGTATGAAAGTGATCAGACCCCTATTTCAATTTGGTAAAAATTGTCCCCTGACAACCACAGATCACAATAATGGCACACGCTTACACGCGAAAGCATTGACGCTGGGTGTAGGTAGTCGCTATTTATCTACCGAAAAATGTGAACGTTATTTTCAATGTCAGGTGATAATTGTCAACATTGAGCGTAAGAGTATCATTTTAAAATTTTAAAATGTGCTCATTTACTACTATTACTAATACTGTAGTATTAAATTTAAATATTGTTTTAGAACCACCAAAACTTAGTAGAGGTGGAAGTGGTGGAGAAACTCGATGGGTGGTGAGAGGCTCAACAGCGAGGCTGCTGTGTGTTGTAAGCGGAGAACCCGAGATACACGTGCATTGGACGCATGACTCCCGGCCTTTGGCATTACAGTAAGTTTTAGGAAACTAAACTAAAGTTAGTACTGTCTTCATTTTAGGAAATTTTAACGTTTAAAATAACAGTTTTGTCATACTTCTCTCGAATCTTCACAAGAATAATAAATGGGCCATTTCTTTCAAAGTTTCTTCTTTGGTAACATGGGTATTTTTATGCGATTCATACTCAGAATCGAGAGCTCTTCGATCCTGATAGGAGAAAAAAAATGTCCCAAGATTTCCATACAATTTTTCGAACCTTCCATTCCGTTACCGCCATATATACAAAATGTATGAAAAAGTGGTTACGGAATGGGAAAAAAACTTGGGACACTTTTTTTCTCCTATTAGGATTGAAAGAGCTCGCGATTCTGAGTGGTAAACACATAATAATTTCCAAATCTAAAAAAGTGGGGTGGACAACTTTGAAAAAAATGGCCCAAATGTTGCTCAAACCTTCCTCAGTTTTTGAACCTAATCTTCTGGCCCAAAATAAAATCAGTTTCAGTATTAACTGTCCCTTAATTAACTAATTACTCAACGTTCAATAAACTGCTCATATTTCATTAAACAATACAATGTTTAGATCACCTTTTATAATGTCACCTCTCAGCGGCGCCGGTGGCATCGAAACCAGAGACACTGGTAATGGCGGCAAAATATCAGAGATAACGATAACGCACTCCGGTCCGGAGCACGCGGGGGAGTACCGGTGTCTCGCGAGGAATCTCTACGGGAATAACGAGTTGGTGTACCGGTTGTATGTTAAAGGTAACTTTATGAATATAAACGATACTCTTTAGGCTACTTTGACTATTTTTTCTGAAATACTTTCACTGAAAGACTATTTCGTAACCTACTTTCGACACTTTTTTATTTAGGTCCACTTACACCAACGAAAATGTAGGGTTAACCCGAGGATTAACCCACCGTTTCATATGGAATTTGAGAGTTGACAGCCCACTAACCCTGAGTTAAGTTGTTGGTGCAAGTGGGCCTTACAAAAATTGACGAGTTTTTAGGCAGAGAAACCTATAGGTACTTACTGAGGTGTGGTGCGGGGAGTAGTAAATAGGAATACGTGTGAATCGTGTTAAAGACCATTTATTACTGGATAAAATACAATACAGTGAATGATATACTTACAGCTAGGGTTGTCACATATAACTATACTTGGGGTCTCCACCTCATCTCAAAATAAACAATGTCTAAATAAAGTTCTACGCTCACACGGGCACGGGAATAACTGTTTGCGCTTAGTCGCGGTGACTGTCCGAGTCCCAGCAATGCACTGTCCTGTCTCGCACTCATAATTCAAGGTGATAACGTCCTATTATAAATTAATTATAAGAGAGCACAGTTGCACTGCCTACGTGACCGAAATTGTCCCGTCAGCGGTTACGCGGCAAACAAAGGCGTCAAGTGGCAGGGTCGCCATGAGGTGTGGTGCGGGGAGTAGTAAATAGGAATACGTGTGAATCGTGTTAAAGACTATTTATTACTGGATAAAATACAATACAGTGAATGATATACTTACAGCTAGGGTTGTCACATATAACTATACTAGGGGTCTCCACCTCATTACCCACAACATAGTTTGACGTTAAATTATCACTGCTACCATATGAATGTATGTCATTACGTAATTAAATTCTAGTTATGCACAGCCGCAAGTAACTTATTTGAAGACAAATACAACAACATTTATGTCATGACATTTCGTCACTACTTTGAAAAAAACTTGTATCTTCTTCTGTCAATGAAAAGAAAAATGTAATAAGTATGTATGGAATGCATATAGACTTACTGCGTTTTAACTCTGAGGAGCAGTGTGAGTAGTGACTATTTGTGGATAAGCATGAAAAGCTGCATTTGTATTTTCATTACAGAACGTCCGAATGTTCCCGAAGAGGTTCGCATATCAGAAGTATGGTCACGACGAGCGCGAGTCACCTGGAGGATAGCTCGCGGAGCCCTAGTGTCTCACTATTCGCTGCAGTACAGAGCGCTGAACCGCGAGTTGACTGTGCCGTTGGACACGCCACTGACAGGGTTACTGGAAAACTGGGACTCGCCCGAAGTACTTAACCTGACTTTGGCAAACTCAGATTTACTCCATGTGTCGTAAGTTTCTATTTTTGTAGTACTTGCAGGTTTCTTGATGAATAATAGTAGCCAAATAAACTAAGTTAAGTAAATTTAATGACGGCTAAGTTATGAACAAAGTATGCCACAGGCTCCACGTCGATCTTTCAATGCAAGGAAATTGCTTAAGAGCTGAGTGAGACTTAACTGAGTTTGAGCCAAAAAAACACACCAGTATAAAGAGTCTATGTATCCTTCATGCATCAAACCTTGTCACAAAACAATATACACCGTGTTTTTTTGTTTTCCGTTAAATTCGACACGTCGTTAGGTTCATATCAGTAATCACCATCACCACCATGTATATTCTTCTAGTTAAATTCGCAAAAAAATCATCATTTTCATACATAATAAATTAATCTGTTAGTGTGAGAGACCCTTAAGAATAACATTCAAGTTAGTGTCAAGTGATTGACGGCACATGTCAAAACAAATAACATTAGGAATCAGTAAAGAATGTGACACACGTGTTCAGCAATTATCTTTATTTGTTTAATAACTCGATAACCGCAAAAGTTAAGACGCTAGTTTCTTAGAAAAATTAATTGTATTTGATGTAATAAATCTTCCCTTAAAATTAACGAAATTCAATAAAAACAGGGTGTATATAATTATGCTATAACGTGTGGCAGGTCGGAAGGGCCCGGTCGAGCCGGTGCGTCCGTGTCGGGATTGTCGCCGGACACCCGATACGCGCTCCGTCTTGCCGCCTTCAACGATGTTGGAGCCTCCGCGTACACCTCTCCGCTGCACTTCACTACGAGAGAGGAAGGTCAGTGACAGATGTGCCTATAACGTACATGTGGCATGTTGTAACGACCGAAAGGTGCGTCAGTATCGGGTCTGTCGGTGGTACGTTTGTGGCTCTCGTCAGCTGCCTGACACCCGATACGCGCTCCTAGGTTACTGGCCGCCTTCAATGTCGTCAGCGCGTCCGCGTAGACCTCCCCGCTACACTGCACTACGACTTACGAGGGAGGAAGGTCAGTGACAGATGTGTCTATAACCGTGTGGCAGATTGTAAGATATATAGGTTTTGTCCCAGTAAAGTTAAAATATGACCCAGAATTGGCTGCTGTGTTAGCTTTGATACCATTTTGTCAGTAATACTTATCAGTGATTGTTTTACACAGCAGCTAGAACTACTTTAACATCACAAACAATACAAAAAACAAATAACTAATTAAATCTTATAACCCAACTAACAAGATACAGCTATTTATCCGTGTTTGCCCCTTAACGAGGTCGTGACGTCTATAATAAAATAATGGACTGTACGGGGTCGTCCGGTGTTAATACCGACCATAATCGTTAAGCCATTTTATGCGCTACACGTTGTATTATGGACTCGTAAACTGTAAGTGTTAAGGCATTATTTTGACACGGTATTTCGTTAATGACTATTTTCTTTAATCCAACACATAGTTAGGTATATCGAAGAATTAATTAGTGATAATTTGGATATTAGATTTCTTCGAATAAACGGCGAACGAGTCACAATTTTAAATGTGTTATGAAGAGGCACTTTAATAAATAGATCGAAACCGTTCTCAAAATAGAGTAAATAGAAATCCGTACAAAGTAACAAAATGTTGGTTAGTAATACATTTATTACTACATTTACATGGTACATTTATTGCTCAATGCTCAGATTTTTTAGATGAATAATGGAGTTTGTATTGGTTGGTTTTCAGTAAAACGTGACAAAAGTATTTCGAACATTTGATTTTTTCGAGCTAGCAATATGAAAAATGAGACATTTATATTAAATCGTGAAATATTGCAAAATACATAGGTATTTATTTTAATTTAAAATACATAGGTATTTATTGCAATTGAAATTACCCCCTTGTTCGCTAATCTAGAATTATTACTTATTTTACAATTGTACCTTATACCATTATGTCCATTATACCTCTGTAAACTGTATGAAATAATAATAACAAACAACAACGTTCGCAAACGTAACACGCATCCCACCTTGTAACAACCTGTAACACCTCTAATATAATTCAACATTCCCGAAATTCTCTCACTAAAATTACCCTCGTAGGTCATCATCATCATCTTGCTAGGCCTTTGTCCCATTTACTTGGGGTCGGCCTTCCCCGTCCTTTTCTTCCATTCTGCACGATTGAGCGCAAGATCGGCGTCTATATTGTGGTCTTTCAGGTCTCGTTGAACCGTCGTCAGCCAGGTGGGCGGGCGTCTTCCTGGTCCTCGCTTCCTCGTTGGAATCTCGAGCGCTACCTTAACCATGTAGTTTTCTGGACGCCTCTGTACATGGCCGTACCACCTCAGACGTTTTTCCGTCAGCTTTTCGGTTATTGGTGCTACCTTGAAACTTCCCCGAATATACACATTCTTGATTTTGTCCATCATGGTGACACCCGCCTACCAGCGTAGCATGCGCATCTCTGTTGTATGGAGTTTATTCAAATGGGCTTTATTAGTGGCCCAACACTCGGATCCGTACAACAACGCTGGTCTAACTGCCGTCTATACACATGACCCTTCACCTTCAAGGGTATTTTTCTATCACATAAGACGCCAGTGAGCTCTCGCCATTTCATCCAGCCAGTCTGAGTTCTATGGACTATATCGCTGTCAATCTTTCCGTCGCTGCTGAGTACGGAGCCAAGATATTTAAACTTTGTGACAGTTGGCAGGCGATCAGTTCCTATATAGAATCTGACGTTTTCTGGGTTATTTGCCGTTGTATCAAACAGACAGGACATGTGCTCGGTCTTCTTCCGACTGATTTTTAAACCGTGACCCTCTAATGCATCTACCCAGCTATTCAGATCGCGCTGAAGGTCAGTCTCAGTCTCTGCTATTAAGGCCACGTCGTCAGCATATAGAAGGTGCCAGGGAACAGTCCGTTGGCATTTTTGTGTAAGATAATCCATCGTAACATTAAAGAGAAGTGGACTAAGTGTGGAGCCCTGGTGTACTCCGACCTTGAGCTCGAAGCTGTCGCTCATACCTGCCGGGCAAATGACCTGAGTAGTGACGTCTGCGTACATGTCCATAATAAGGTTGATGTAAACCTCTGGGATAAGCTGGGCACGTAGAGCCTCCCATATAAGGTCTCGTGGTACATGGTCAAATGCCTTTTCAAGGTCAATAAATATCATATGAAGGTTTGTGCTGTTGCGTTTGGCCTTCTCAATCAGGATTCGTATAGCCTGAATGGCGTCAGAAGTACCTTTTCCCGCAACGAACCCGCACTGATTAGGAGTGTGCTTCACGATACAATTTAGTCTGCTGTTGATGATTAAAATTACCCTCGTAGGTATTTAAGTAATTCTAAAAGCTTAAACATGATCATGACGCGATGTACTTGATTGTTTAGCTCCCGGCGGAGCGCCGCGAGAGATCACCGTGCGGGCCCTGCGGGCGCGAGAACTACACATCACTTGGCAGGTAATCTTACCCGTATTTACAGGTATTACAAGTTTACAAGAGCTTTTAGCGGCTTGGGTTTCCAGTTTGATAATAGACGTCAGTAGACTCAGTAGGCTGAAAGCAAGTGATACTGATATTACAAACGTAGTCTTCATTTTGTTGTACACTTAAGACGCTACAGGAGCGAAAATGCTAAAATGGAAATGAGCCCCCCTTTCAATTTGGGAATTTTAGTTAAATATACTAGTTTTATTAACTAGATTTATCGGAAAAAAAATTGTCAATTCTGAAAAACTCAGTTAAAAGATATTGCGAAAAAATCTTTAAAATCGAGGTTCCGCTCTGAACTCTGACTGTTTCTTCTTTCAAAACTTAATCAATTGTAACGAAACTTGAGAACCTGAATAAAAATGAAATTATCTCTGTCGAACCGTTTAGTTTTTTTGGCTAATTATTACCAATTTTGATACCACACATTTTTTGCGTCTTAACATCAATATTAGTGTATGAAATAATTTGCGTATTTGTCGCTCTGTGAGATTTCGAAATAGAAACACATTTTGACTCGACTGTTATCAGAGGTAGCAACAACAATGCAATTGTTCTGTTAATTTTCGTTAAGCTGTAAGACAACGGTCGTAGACTTTAGAGGCATAGTCTGATAAATAAAGACTATTTAAAATGTGAATACGTACACTTCGTACAGTTTAGATCAGTTATTTGTACACTTAGGAAGAAGTCCGAAATGCCTTGATGCTAACTGTCCAAGATCGGTTAAATATGAGCGTTTATACACCCTGTTTTTATTGAATTCCGTTAACTTTAAGGGAAGATTCATTACATCAAATACAATTAATTTCTCTAAGAAACTAGCGTCTTAACTCTTGCGGTTATCGAGTTATTAAAAAAATAAAGATAATTGCTGAACACGCGTGTCACAGCCTTTACTTATTCCTAATGTTATTTGTTATGACATGTGCTGTCAATCACTTGTCACTAACTTGAATGTTATTCTTAAGGGTCTCTCACACTAATAAATTCATTTATTATGTATGAAAAGGATTTATTTTTTTTGCGAATTTAACTAAAAGTGATATACAGGGTGGTTCCTGATAATGAACCTAACGACATGTCGAATTTAACGAAAAACAAAAAAAACATGGACATATAAACTCAACAAAATGTTTATTGTAATTGGTGCTACTAAAGTCTCTCAAAGGCGAAACTGCTTTATAAATATATACCGCTTTATTTATTATTTAAATATTATTGTTGTTACCAGCCGCCACCCAGAGAATCATGGCACGGCGCGCTCCTAGGCTACACCATCCGCTGGTGGGTCTCCGAAGAAGGCAAAGGAACGTTGAACGACAGCCCGGGATCCGAGAGCGGGGCAAGTGCAGATGCTACAAGTACGACTCTGAGAGGGTTGAAGCCTGCTACGCGATATGGGGTCACAGTGAGGGCATATAATGCGGCTGGCACTGGGCCTGTGTCACCACCACATTATCGACATACATTAGAATCGCGTAAGTAAACTGAATAGTTTAATTGTCAGTACAGTATTATTCATTTATTATTCATAATAATAACTAATCATAATTATTTACTTATTGCTTTCATGGTCTGTTATGTTATGTTTGCCAAATATAAGGTCAATTTGACACTATGCGTCACTTTAATTATAGACATGCTCGTCACTTAGATGCATTTTTTATGGATATCCTTGAAACGCAACTATTTTAGTCGTTACATTGATGACCATACTTTAAACATAGTCGGCTGCAAGTTGCAGTCTAAAATCTTCTGTTTTTAATACAGTATATAAATATATTTAGACGCATTTACACCAAGTGATATATTAATTATCGCCACCGCACTCTATTTTTAAAGGTACTTTATTTTATGTAAAGTTAATGTACAGGAAAAAATTTAACTGCGCCAACAATTTACGAAATCAGATTACACTATTTTAACAGCAGCGAACCATAACCGCTTCGCTTTTCAAGTTTTGTTTTCAACTTTTGTCATTGCACTCGTGAATAAATCCGCATTGCGCTATCGACAGGAAGCGGCCATCGTAAATTTTCACATCAAAATGCAAAATGGTTTAATTGGACCGTGGCCTCTATATAGGTCAAACGGTTCAGGACAAATTGATGGCACTTGGAGAGCTGACTTTGTTAGCATTTTTGAAGCTCAAAAGGAATACTCGATATTCGAAGTCACCTTTACGGAGATTATAAACTGAAAGACCAAAGAAGGCTCGGTCTTTCCCACTTTTAGAATGTCATACTTTAGTAAGTGTAAATCAGCATTTTAATTAATTTGTAACCGGTGGACCGCTTTTTCTTTGGTATCTATTTCAGTTTAAATTTATATAAATTTGTGACTATTTATAAACAAAATTTATTTAATAGTTTCTTACGAGAACGCATCAGCAAATGACACAATGAACTTTTTACAATAAAGATAAATAAGTGACGAAATATTGTTTGAACAATGAAGAACATCAAAGTGAAAATAATAGAAGACCAAAACGAGCTGGGTAAAGTGAGATGCTTTGAAAATTATTAAAACAGTTTTTAATTGTTTATCCCTGTAGATTGAAATTAAAATCTGATTTATAAGTCAGCGACAGTTCCTTTGTTTCCTGTTATTAAATACATCTTTTTTTTATACTACGTCGGTGGCAAACAAGCATACGGTCCGCCTGATGGAAAGCGGTCACCGTACTTATTTGTAATATATTAATCAAATGAAAATTAAATAACGTAGCCACTCTAGAGTGGCCTAGGATTCTGTTCTATCTAGATAGAACGCTGTTTTATTGAGTCCGTGCTGTTTTTTTCATAGGAGACATTTTTACATTTACTGTGAAAAGGTTCTACAGTAGCCTAGGATTGAAATTGGTTGACTGTATCACAGTTTTATGTCGCTACGTTAATAAAATATTATAATTTATAATCAGATGATAATGCCTTTCTTATATGTATACCTATTTACTGGCCTTAGCGTCTATTTCAGACGATTTATGGTGCAATGTCCGAGAGATATCGCTTTTGATGACTAAAGAGACCTATGCGAGAGCGACATATTTTGCCACATAGCTGACAAGGGAAGCTTGCAACCGATTGCGACGTTTCGCTATGGTGTCTTCTTTCCCTTTTGTCAGCAAGTGCCGCAAACCAGGTCTCTTGTATAATAATAAATATTTAACTTACCGATGTACTAAATAAAATAAATACGAAAAGTTTGAACGATAAAACCAGATTCTGTTAAAATGGCAATCAGGTATCGTCTCTGAGAAGTCGAGTCCGTTCGGGCGGAAGCGTCTTAAGTGGCAACCCCTTTCAGCGAAGTGAAAGCCAGTAAAAAAAGCGAATCTGTGGATATTTTTGTGAAGAATATTTATGACGAACCTATGGTATTTTGTCGTGTATGAGAAATCAATAAATATACTGCACTTTTTCTATGCTTCTATTATTGTCCTAAATTATGTATTTTAAGGAAATAGCCCAACGCTAATAAAAAAAATAATTTTAATTTTAATAAAAAAAATATTTTATTTTTTATTTACTTAATCTCTTTTTCTGCTTCTATTATTGTCCTAAATGATGTGTTTTAAGGAACAATAATAAAGTATTTCTAAGGCAGTCATAGCCCGACGCAAGTAAAAAATAAAATTTTAATTTTATTAAAAAAAATATTTTATTTTTTATTTAATCTCTTTTCGCTTCTATTATTGTCCTAAATGATGTTTTAAGGAACAATATTAATATAGCCCGACGCTAACACGTACTTTTTCTGTGAAAATGATGTACGATTTTCCCGCTGCAATTTTAATTTGTTTTTTTTTTTTTACGAGTATTCGTAAAGCTGAATTTTTACTGCATCCTTGTTGATATCAACCATGTATTAAGTTTTGATACTAGGTTGTATTAGCTATATTCAAATACTCCGTTTGAGATAAATATGTAAGCTCTAAGAAAAGTAGGAACCTCGGAACCTTCAAGGAAAAAATATGATCGTTTAGATAGCGCCACACGTTTGTTTGATGCTCGGCTATTAGTATACGGATAAGTATCCCGAATATGATAAAATTTAAAAATTTTAACATATATATATCTCTCTCTTGCTATCATCTATGATATAGACGTGAAATGTAATAATCTCTTTTTCATAATTGATATGTATAAATGTTGTTTTAAACACAGCTCCGACGGGAGGTCCCGAGGGTCTGAGCTGCAAATCAAACGGGCCGACGTCGCTACGAGCCGCGTGGCGTCCGCCCGCCGCGGACGCCAGAGGCGGCGTCATCACACACTATACGCTGCAGTTCACGAGATACGATGCTGACCCGCTACTGCCCACTCAGGACGCGTATTTACGGGTTCAGGTAAGAATTGCAATGAGATCTTGTTATTTTTTATTACAGTATCAAACGACTTCTTCTATGAAGTTCAAAATGAACTTTAAATTTCATGGAGCTTTTTAACGAGTCGTACAGTTCATTCTGGATGGACACTGGACAGCACCCCTTATTAAATTACTATTTATTTTCTAAAATAAAGATAATGTTTGTTTTTAGAAAATTTTGCTATCTCCATTATTTAAGATACTTCTCCAGGCGTATAAGAGTGAATGTTAGTGTGATCGGGACGGCCTGATGTTTTATCATTTATCGCGCGACCATGCTTGCCTGCTAGTGTGCGTAGCCGAATGCACAAACGCTTCACGAAACGCTTACGATCGTATCGATATCGTGAGCAAATAATGAAAGAATCATGAAGCGTGTGGTCTTTCGGCTACGCACTCAAGTGATATTAAAGAAAACCATTCCGAGTATTAGGTTGCATATTAGATCGTTTTATTTTTTTATATTTCTCCATGTTAAAAGAGTCTTGCAGTTTTGTTTATGATACGACTCGCACCATAAACACAACTGAATAACTTTCTAAGTGTGAACATTCACACTTTCTAAATTATGAAATTTTGAAAATGGGAAAGCTTACGAACCGGGCTAGCTTGACAGCCAGTCCCGAGCAATTCCTGTATATTTATTTATTTCTATATACCGACAATCTCGGAAACCGCTCAAACGATTTCGCTGAAATTTGTTTTATGGAGGTTTTCGGGGGTGAAAAATATCAGCTTAGTTTTAGGTTCCGGAAAACGCGAAATTTAGAGTTTTCGAACTACGAGCGAACCTCGGTCACCCAGGTACTAATTATTAAGTCTGCTATTTCGTAAGATTTCTAACACCATTTTTTATTTATTCTTGTAATGTTTGTCATAAAGGGTGTAGAAGCCACAATATCCCGGCTGACACCTTACGCCGAGTACGAAATAAGGGTGCGCGCACACAACGCGGCTGGCGACGGACCGCTGTCAGCGCCGCAAGTGTGCAGGACGGACGAAGATGGTAACTAATTGACTATTAACTACTAACAAGTGGGTTCGCTTCTTAACTTATATTAAATATCAAATCAATGAAAAGCAGTGCCACAGATTGCCGCGGCATTATACTGACGGCTCATTTTTATGTTCGCATGACTTCTTTTGTATGTACTATGTGTTAAATAAATGTAATTCTATTAGAGTTGTGCCTGCTCGTTCACTGAAAAGATCGCTCCCAACTAGTACGATCTCCGAAGTGTACTAGGTCGTTCTTTTAGGACCTTTAGTACAGTAGTACACCGAGAGAGCGAGAAACAAATTGTGCGTATGGCGTACAGTAACGCTCGCTCGTACTAGCCGAGAGCTGATCGTCCGTTTTCGCGCGCTCTCGGTCCGCGTCAGTCGGTTTTAGTTCGGTTGCAGTTGGATCACACGGATCGCTTTGCTGTCATTGTCACTCCTCGGCTCTTCGCTCCTTTTGCTCCCATTCTGTTGCGCGTGTATGAGTGTACTAAATGTAGGTACTAGAGAGCAGAATCATTTGGAAGTACAGTAGAACCCGGTTAAAACGATCACGTTTAATACGATTTCCCGCATTATACGCCATTTTATGCCGGTCCCTACAATTTGAGACTTGTTTTCAAACATTTTTTCACGGTTAATACGACTCGCGTCCCCGCTTAATACACCATCTAAAACCACTCACCTTGCATTACTTTACAACTTTATTTATGCGGGTGACAATAATCGGAACTAATTGTACTGTACTAATTACGCGATTCTGGCGACACCGCCATGCGCCACCCGTAAAGATTAATTTGTAATTTGTCATCCTAGCTCAGCGGTTAGTGCGATAGTTCGTACCTACCTACATACACTTCGCTCATTATCACTGCTGCGGTGTTGAGTGTCGGTGTTGTCTCTGAGTTCTTTGTTCCATCTTTGGTTCAGTGATGTCAAAAATAAGAAGAAAAACATTAAAGCTCCAAGAAAAAGTAACCATATATTATTAAAAGTTTACGATGAAAAATCACAATTTTTTCTCGTTTAATACGATTTCCCGTATAATACGCTTTTTTGGCTTGGTCCCCTCAGAATCGTTTTAAGCGGGTTCTACTGTAGTTCGGTCTAGTACAGTGCAGGGAATCGTCTCTATTGTACTATTAGTACATGTCCTACACAAGCCTATATTCTATTATATTCCAAATAACTTTTAAAAACATACTTAGTTAATTGATAAATTATGAATCATTTAGCATAAGGTATTATTTGAAAACGGGACAAGAACACAAAATACATCTTGGAATTAAACATATGAAAAACCCTCTTATTGAAAACAATGATTACCTAAGTAAACTTCAAAGAAAATAAATAATTCAAAGTTCTACTGTGATAAAAAAAATAATACATACACTGAAAAGCACTAAACCAGTAAGCAATTCATATATTTCGGAGTAAAAACCAAAGAGCCGACGAAATATATTTCATTTATGCTGTTAATCTCTATTCCAGGTAGTTCCCATTTTACTTGTAAAAAGAAATGAAGGGATTTTTTTACACAGAAATACTTGATGTAGTAGTTACTTAGATAAATAGTAAATAATAGTTATAATATACAAATACTTAAATACACAGAAAACATGAATGACTCAAGAAGAAGCATTTGAGCTCTTTATACAAATTTAGCCTATTATCGGAATTCAAACCGCCTTTACAGGAAGGTTTTTTTTCGTTAGTGCGTTTTCTCGTTATCCGATCCGATATCGGATGTAGGACCGATATCCCATATATTTATTTATTTAAACTTTATTGCACAAATTATCAATAAAAAGTACAAATGGCGGACTTAACGCCTTAAGGCATTCTCTACCAGTCAACCATTGGGCAAAACAGAGATAGTTAGTTTGGTGCACAAGATTATAAAGCCAGTATGAGATTGTAATGATTAAATACAAGTCGATGCCTACTATTATAATATTTTAAGTGGCTAAAAATATTTGATTTTTGCCTTTTTTATACTACGTCGGTGGCAAATAAGCAGACGGAAAATCCTTCCTACATATCGGATCGGATAATGTGAAAACGCACCTAGGCCGGACCTTACAAAATGATATTGTTTCAGTGCCGAGTGCTCCTGGGGGTATGAAGCTGGTAGCGTTGGCCGAGCGGTCACTGCGGGCGTCCTGGCTTCCTCCCCCAGAACCTAACGGGAGACTGACGCAGTACATACTCTATGTGAAGGACTTGTCAGGGTTAGTGGGCATCTCATCTTGTTTTATTTCACGCTAACAATAATTATATATACGCGATGGGCTGTGCGTTAAACGGAATCAAAGGTGTCATAAATGGTTTGATTCATAGTGACAGTCAATTTTTATTAAAAACTTATTTATTTGAATACGAAGTTTTTGTATAATCACCAAGCACGCGAATTAGGTTACGTTCGATCCCTTAGTAATAATTTTGTTTTTGTAATTATCAAGATACCTACAACTCTCAAACGTACTTACGCAGTAACGTATCATTTTAGTTATAATATTCCATTTATTGCAACTGTATTTAAGGTAATAAGTGGTACCATTCATAACAATCTACTCGTGATCCCTAATCCTACCGACTGCACCATATATGTTAGGAGATTATATACAACCAAAGGATCATAACACAGCATATTCAGTACTATAGTATTAAATAATACCACATTATATAGTTATCACAATATTCAACTACAGATCGGCAAGCTTAGATCATGCAAATATATCAGAATATTTTTATCCAGATCACAAGAGCCAAATGCAACTAGAGTAAACGCCTGTACGGAGGGCGAGGGCGTTTACACAGAATGCATGAGGACCCTTCGGGGTCTTCGCGCCGGACGAACTTATGAGGCTTGGGTACGAGCTGCCACCAGCGCAGGCGAAGGCCCGCCTTCCACCACCGTCGCCTGTCAGACTAGTGCCTTAGGTAAGATGAGACTTGGACCAAGTTAATATTCATGTATAAAGTCAGCTCAAAACTAAACTTGTCTTTGAGTGATGTGACTTGATGATTGAACAGAAGCTTTTTAGTCAGATCTTTTGCTTCGATGTGACTTCGAAATAAATTTTTACGTTTTTTTTTTCAATAGCTCCTGCCAGGATTTCTTCCTTTGGAGATGTAGCAGTTGGAGCTGCAGGTGGATCTTTGTCACTAAAATGCGTAGTTGGAGGGACTCCACCACCAATTAAACGTTGGTTAAGAGGTGGCAGTCCTCTTCACCCACGATCGCCGTTCCATCTGGATGGGGACGCATTACTGATTAGAGGTAATTTTCAATAAAGGGCACTTATCAGAAATGAGGCATTAATCCATTACCAAGCTAAGATGAGTACTTTATTATTTTCCTTCTTCAGGCTTGGAACTGTCTCACGCTGATAACTACACGTGTGTTGCCGAAAACCCTCACGGTTCGGATTCAGCTACGTGGAGAGTGGTAGTGCTACGGCCGCCGGCACCGCCAACTCTCGCTTTGCTTGAAGCTCGCTCCAGAGAACTAGAGCTTGATATGCGACCAGCCCCAAGGGCTCCTGGGCACGCACTACCTAAATCTTATTCTTTACACTGGAGGCTTGCTGCTCCCGAGGTAGCTAATCTTAAAATTGTCTTTCAAATTGTGTTTGAGTTTAAAGAAACTATGAGTATAATAAGGATTCATTTTAGGGAGAATGGAGGATATTAGCCGCCAGCCCTGGTCCAATGACGTTACCAAACCTTCGCTGTGGCTCAGCTTACCGGGCATATGGGTCCGCGGGCGGACCGCCCGGTACTGAGATAGCGGTTCGCACCACCGGAGGGCCACCGGTTGCCCCTCCTGATTCCAGGTGGATTAGAGTGAACTCCACACACGCGAGGTTCGATACGAGCAGTTGGACGGACGGGGGTTGTGGGCCCGTGGCGTTGAAGTTGGAGTGGGCTGGATCTGGTGTGGCTGGTGCAAGGGATGTGCCTGTTGGAGGCGAAGTTATTCTGGGAGGTATATACCTACTTTGCCTAAAGATTTTTTTAATGTAATGTTCATTTTGGGCAATTTGTTTTACACTAGTGTATTTTTTTAGGTTTAACGCCTGGCTCGAGATATCGCGTAGCAGCCCGCGCGTCAAACGAGGCGGGCTGGACGCGAGAAGTGTACGAGTTCACCACGAGCCCGGCCGAAGGTGGCTACGCGGAGGAGGTAGACGCTCCATTCCCCGCCACGGCGGGAGAACTAGCTTTGTTGCTAGCCCTCTGTGCGGCCCTCTCACTGGCTGCATTGACCATTTTAGCTATTCTTTTGAGGCGGAAAAGGTACGTATTGCAGGAAACTTCTTTGTTTATAAAATTTAAGTTAAACATATAAACCGGCTCTCTTACGTGTAAAAAGACAGAAAAAGGCTCGACTTGTATGTTAAAGGTAATTAATTTGCATTAAATATAATTTTAATTTAACATAATAGCAAGATTGTAAACATGATATTTCTTACATTATACATCTTATTGTCTGTTTCTTATGAAAAGTAATTTCAGAAAATGAAAAGTAAACATCTGTCTATATTTTGAATTTCACAAAGAAACTGTTTACATTGGATTTCTCTTTTCTGACAATCACTTTAACGAGTAAGAAAAATATATCCAAGCATTTTCTGATAAAACATTATTATTACTTAGGAGGATTTGAAATGAATTAGGTAACATACATAGCGCAAGTTTTAGGAGTCGAGCACGATTGAATTCAAGACGTCAGTCAGCAATCCTAAAGTGCATTCCCCCGCAATTAAGGTGGAGCTGAGTCGTGAAAAATATTCAAACACCCACCTCGGATCGTTAGGTCCGTGATCTGTGAACGAGTTGCTGACACGGGACCTCTTTGTCGACAATTAAGCGTAGACCCATCGACCCTTTTCACGTCTGTCGTGCTAACGACGTATGACACGAGTTTTAATATCGCAGAGTACCTAGCCAAAGTCACAGTCGCTTACGTTTCTTAAGCGTACCACAGCTAGCTCTCCCTGTGGTGGCGCGACAGAGTCAGACTGCTTTTCGATCACCATGTAACGTCAACGATTGTCACTTCAGCTAGGCCTTCTGTCCTCCAGCGGAAAATATTAAAGTAATAACGCCACCGCTATGGATCCCGCCGTATTTTTGGATAATGTACGACTTGAGAGAAAAATGTGATTTTGTCCCGTGGAACAGGAGGGTTCCTTGACTTTAGTGCAATTTATTGCTTGGAGGCAACACATATTAGGTTGATGATGCAGTTGTGCCTATATTTTCTGCTAAGAAAGTTTTGAAAATGTTTTCTAAGTTAAAGTAGGTTTATAAAAAAAACTTTCCTTGTTGTACAGGATAAACAAAATATCGTTCTAAAGTTTATTTTTAAATTGGATTTAAATACTTTTATTACAAAGCTTGAAATATGTATACCTACCGTCCGTAAAAATGTTAAATGTAGGCAATGAATTAAATTATGCGAAAATAACTAAGAAACAAATCCTAACTAGACAATTACATTAAAATATGTACCTAGATAATTTCCGTTCAGACGTCTATTTATTAACGTCTAAATAGTTAAGTACATTTATGTACCTAATAGTTTCTTTAATATGCACTATACTAGTACCTACCTGAATACTAGCAACTTTATACACGTACCTATTTATTTATTTATTCAAATAAATTACACCGCATCGCAGTAAAAACTAAGACACTGCAACAAAAAAAGCAAAATAAAAAAAAACTATAAGTACAAATTAAAAAACTTTATACAATAAAAAAAAAAAACAAAAACATAAATATACACATACACTTTTAAATTAGTTACGAACAAATGTGACTGTGTTCTCATCAAACACATTCAACAAGGTTCAGCGTCATATAAAACCCATCCGCTTCCTCTTACATAAGGGTAGTAAGATGTAAAATATATTCCCTAGTGGAAAAATAGCGAAGTTAACCGAGCTACAGGAGCGAGGCGCTATCACAAATAATTTATGGTTGGGTGCGAGCGCTACGCGGAAGAGACTCTACTTGCTTATTTTTATGTTTCACACTCTATAAAATAGTAGAGTTTGGTGTTTAAAATGTAATATACGTATTTAATTTTGTGGCGTTTAATATAAACGATTGAGTTTTTTATGTGATTAAATTTTAACTAATTTTAGTATCCTCACTAATCACAATTAAGTAGGTAGTTAATAATGTTAATATAGGACTTATAGTATAGTTAATTCGTTTTTTATTTAAACTAATCAATAGTTTGTAATTTGGATGTTTAGATTATTGCAATACGATAAGAAATCTGACTTGAAAGGCTTTTGTCGGAAATCATATTATTATCATATCATATATAATTTAAATGTCAAAAACTTTATTAAGGCTAGAAAAATCTGCATTCATTATTTTCAGTCCGTCTCAAATCTTCATAAAAAGAACGCAAAGACTTTATCAAATTACAACAGTTTTCATATTTACCCTTTTTTCTCGTACTTTTTCAAATTAAATTTGTGAGTGAATAGAAAGTTCAACGCAGGCAGTTTCTGGTCTACGTTTTATTAAAATATAGAATAACTAGCTTTTTCCCGCGGCTTCGCACGCTCTCGCTGCCGTGTCATACCTATGTCATGTAACTTGAGTTACATGATATACGCGTAACAAGTTTAATTCGTGTTTTTATGAAAGTCTTTACCTACCAAGTGAAAAAAAAATCATAAATCTCTTACCAATTCCTCATACGAGCTTGTCACTAAACTCGTGTAACTCCGTTTTTGCCCTAATGAGCTGTGGCTATCTCCCGTAACTAACAGTTACAGTAGATAGCCACGACACGCCTTTTACGCATCGAGCAATTTGGAACTCAGTTACAATACTTAGGCACGACAGACTTAGTTTTATATTATAGGCAGTCATAGAAGACTTTGCCTTATATTATAGGCAGACATAGAAGTTTTTGTGGCAAAATAAAGTGATTGAAAAAATTAAATATTGACAAATATATTATCGATATGATAAGAAGCTTTTGAAAAAACCCCCGACCGCGACCTAGTGGACCGATTTTCATGAAACATGGCTAAGAACACTCCCGACTAACTCAGCTTTCAGAAAAAAAAAAAATCAAAATCGATTCATCCGTTCGAGCGCTACGATGCCACAGACAGATACACACACAGACAGACAGACAGACAGACAGACAGACATACATTCGTTTTTGCGTCGGGGGTTAAAAAGCAACTATCATGATAGTAATAAGGTTCAAATCCATAAAAAGTCATTTCGGAGATAACACGTTTTGTCATCATCTTCGAAAAAAGTTACCTGCATACTGCGAACTGTTCCATAAATTTGAACCTTATTGCTATACGGTAATTGTTTTTTAACTACACTGAGACTTTAGCGCGTGCCGTTTAAAAGGGACTTAGCTACGTGAATAATAGAAACAAAGGCTTTTGTTTAACAGATTACGGCAAAAATGTTGTTTACGTATCTCATGAAACTGATAAAACGTAATACTTAAACTGTACTGAGAACACTGCATCTATAGCTCAGGCAATAACGCAAGTCATAGCCATATTTAACATATATTGTCCTTGTATTTAGAAGCCAACAGAATAGTGTGTCGGGTGTTAACAGTCATTTCTATACTAATCTTTATTTTGTAATAAACGGCTCGTTGTACCGAGAACCGACAGAATGGTACCTTTTCACGGCCGGCATACAAGCGCAATTACGTTCCTTACCTGCACCTAAATTTTACGACATGCACTAAACAAAGGATTACTTGACCTAAATTGTAAAGAACTAACCTACATTGTGTATTGTTAGCTAAGCAAGAGAACATGCAAACAAAAACTGGAACAGGACAAAAAACGCAACAGCTTACGAGTCATTGCTCCTTTCTTTATTATCTATCCATCCCATTGTATTGTTGAATGTGGGTTACTAGGCCAGTAGTAATAAGGAGGTCACTGACCCATATTTCGCTAAACAATAGTACGGATAGATAACAAAAGATTTGGGTCAACCTGCTAACAAAAAAGGTGCATTATTTATCTACAATTTAGGTCAGTAATACAATCCTTTGTTAAGTTTATGCCTTAATTTATAAGAACGTAATAAATATAAATTTAACATCATATTAAGGCTAGATCTAGATTACATACCTATATAGTTATCTGATCAAACATTCAAATACTATATACAACGTGCTTTTATTAAATTCCGACAACTTTAAGGGAAGGTTTGTTTAGGTCAAATACATTTTTTTAAGAAACTGCTGTGTTAACTCTTATTCACAAAAAATAATTAAATTACTGAACACGGGTGGTTCAACATTTACCACTTTCTAATGTTACATGTGCCGTCCAACAATTAACACGAAATAATTAATTTATTATATATGAAAACGAAAAAGAATTTATTTTTTATATACTGCGTGTTTTCTGTTAATGGGCCTAACTATGTGTTGAATTTAACGGGAAACGAAAAAAACACGATGTATAATTATTAATTGATAGAATTACAACATTTACTACAACAATAAACTTGTATCTAAGCCAACTGAGAAAAATATTTTAGTTAACGTGTCGTGCCCAACTACTGTAACTTGAGTTACAAGACGTCGCAAAACAGACTTTGTATGGGGAGCCTGTCGTGCCTAACTACTATATAGCCTATAATTTTAAATATATCCAAAAAATATGTTTTTTTTGTGCATCTACATCAGCATTACACTTACTACAATGTAACTGTGTAGTTTTTTCTTTATATTTCCACACCAGTATTGAATGCAGATCGAATTACCAAAAAAAACTTTAAACTGATTTTACTCAAAACTATGTTTTTCGAGTTACATGAGATAGGCGTGACACGGCAGACTCTATCCCTTCAACTATATCCACTTAAAAAATCACGTCAATTTGTCGCTCCGTTTGGCCGTGAAAGACGGACAAACAATCAGACATACACACTTTCCCATCTATAATATTAGTATGGATAATATAGTGTGCAGTTTATTTTTGTGACACACCGGCATTTTGGAATTTTCATATTAGGGTGCATCGGGGTAATTTCGAAAGTCACATAAAATTCACCATTACTTCCATCATATCAAGATTCCCCTTTCGGATTTACCCGAGCATTTCTGTGCTTCGAAATCACCATACACTCTATATCCATTTAAACTCACGGGCTATGTCGAAAAACTTAATATAATATTTTATTAAAGTATGTATGTCATCACTATGACATCTTTATTATGCCCAGGTCAAATGGTCTGATCGTTTTTGAAATATGAAGTTTCGTTGAACTCAAATATGAAAAGTAAGGTAAGGGAATGTACATAAATTATGTGTGTATTTATTTAATTATTTATCTCTCTGGTACCTTGTTGTACATGTTGCTGCATTTGTGACCCTCATCTCTTTTTATCCTCTCATTCACTCAAAGGTTAACTGGAAGAAATCCCTCAAAGGGATAAGTTCGCCTTTGTACTGTTCTTGACTGTAATTACTGTGTTTTTTGTTATTAATTGTACAATAAAGAGTTTACTCGTAGGTACTACTACTATCCATCCATAACTATAACTAATATTATAAATGCGAAAGTAACTCTGTCTGTCTGTCTGTTACGCTTTCCCGCTTAAACCACGCAACCGATTTTGATGAAATTTGGAACAGACAATCTTTAGACCCTGAGACAGAACATAGGCTACTTTTTATTTCGAAAAAAAGGGATGAAGGGGTTGAAAAAGAGGTTGAAAGTTTGTATGGGATTTCTTAATTTTAAAAGATAAAACCATGAAACTTTATATTTTAGCACTTGATACGAAATCATTAAACATCTTGATAAGGTCGAACGCGATTAATTAACATTATTTTTACCTTTTTTCTTTTTTTTTTTTGTGTGTCGTGCGGTGGGAAATAAACATTAACTAAAAGCGGGTAGATTATATTTATTTGTCTACCCCGAACATTTATATAAATTAATATCGGGTAGTTTTGTGTTGTTTACATCTCCGGTGACATTTTGCTGGGACGTGAGTCTTCCGCGACCACGGCCAGTGCAACCTGGCTGAAACGTTGGGAAAAAAGGTAAAAATAATGTTAATTAATCGCGTTCGACCTGTATGTGACTTTAAATATGTGTACAAAGCGCGAGAACTTAAAGTGTTATCTTGATAAGGGATAGGGATAGCGATAGCGATAGGGATAGCGATAGGGATAGCGATAGGGATAGCGATAGCGATAGCGATAGCGATAGCGATAGCGATAGCGATAGCGATAGCGATAGAGATAGGGATACGGATACGGATACGGATAATATGGGTATCGTTAGAGGGATACGGATAATCGGTCGGCGGTCTCTTACAATAAATGTGTTCTAAGACGATCGTTGTTTGCTTGCTTGAAGATTACGTTTGCGATAAGTATAAGCAAAATGTCTTTTATCTTTATCTTTATAAATGTAAAAAATTGTAAGGGATAATAGAAAAAATTACTTTTTACCCACCGATCATAGTGTCGAAATACGGGCTATGTGGGATGTTTATAAAGATTTCCCCAGCGTATATAGAATTACCTACGCTGTGGTCGATGTGTAATATTTCTACAATCATTGCAAGCAAAAGTATTATGTGCAATCGAAATAATCGCAGATAAATATACCTACAGAGAAACCTACGGATCCAAATGAAAATCTTAATGAATACTTTTATTACGCGGGCGAAGCCGCGGGTAAAAGCTAGTTAAGTATATATATTAATTTCTATTTACTCAACATTCTCTGATACCCCTCGGTAAAATGCTATAACGCAAATGGTTGATGGTGATGAATGAGTTCGCGTCACGCGCGCGATTGGTCGTATCCCATTCGCGGCATTACTAGCACCGCTGTGCTAGCACCATCAGTTTCGGCACCCATATGCCACGAAGCAATATATAATAATGCAAAAACTGAATATCTGCAGACTGCACGGAAAATGTTTCACTACCGAGACCCTGTCTACAGATATTTGTATGTCCACAGGAGTGACGGCGGCGTGCCGCGAGTGACCACCAGCGCGGAGAAGCAGACTTGCGGCACGTACCGAGCGCCGCCGCACCAGACGCCCAAGCTACCGCCCGACCCACCAGGTGAAATACATAACCAAACTCCATATCACTAAGTTCTTGCGCTTTGTACACATATATAAAGTCACACACAAGCTCTATAATAAGCTCCATATCGTCACTACTTTGAAATATTCTCGTATATGATACTGCTACTCAACGTTGATAAGATAATATATCGTTTATTCAAGTAGGATTTTACAACCTCTTTCGACTAGTCAAAATTACATTTAGATTAAATTAAAAAATAAACAACAAAAGAAACAAACGCAGTAACTCCGTATGCACGCCCTACGTAGTTATACTACATTTGTCTTTTCATTGACAGAACAGTTTTTTAAAGTAGTGACGATATGTCAGCATGCTGACACATCGCATCACATTTGGTCCACCTTGCGGTACGTACGGCGCGGATCAGTGAACGTACTTTAGTGACTTTCTACTACTAAATGCGATGCACGACCGATGCGTGCTATGAAAGTCTGTGGACGCTTACCGTAAATAACATGTGCCATTTTTAACCCCCGACGCAAAAACGACGGGGTGTTATAAGTTTGACGTGTCTGTCTGTGTGTATGTCTGTCTGTCTGTCTGTCTGTCTGTTTGTCTGTCTGTCTGTCTGTGTGTGTGTCTGTCTGTGGCATAGTAGCTCTCGAACGGATGAACCGATTTTGATTTAGTTTTATTTGTCTGAAAGCTGAGTTAGTCGGGAGTGTTCTTAGCCATGTTTCATGAAAATCGGTCCACTATGTCGCGGTCGGGGGTTTTTTCAAAATTTTAATTTTGTGGTTAGGTTATATTGCGTGTATGTAAATACTATCCGTCAAATATGGCGGAATACCTTACCTTATGAATTATGAAGGAATACCTTAGTACGGTTTGTCGTTGATAGTCAGTTTTGCTGCGATCGTTTGTTACACATATTTAGTGCACAATTTAGGGAAATGCTCATTATTTTGCTTTTAGCTTTCACAACTCATAATTATGTTATCTACAACAAATAATTGTATTTAAACAAACATGATTGTTTGAGGTAGTTATCACATTCATCGATGAGCTACGGTCATAACGCTTCGTCGTAGCCGATAACATCCCATGTAGCGAAAATGCATCGTAGAGGCGGAACGAGAAGTGTAATAAGACTAATAAGCACTGAATAGGTTCAATGTCATTCCCATAAAAATAAGCTAGTGACTGTCTCATAATGATGTTAGTAGAACTTGATAGCTTTTTTTGTTGAGTACCAAAAAAATAAAAACAAAAAACTATTCTAATTAACACAAGTAAATTATATTCTATTGAAAATATTTCAACTTGTGCTATCTTAAAGTAGTCACACCACTATATTTATAAATTAAAACCGAAATAAATTACACATATGAAAAAAAAAGTGACCAAAGCCTCCAGTGCACCAGCCTCAGGCACTGGAGGCCTTGGTCACTTTTTCTTTCATATGTGTAATTTATTTCGGTTTTAACAAAAAACTAGATCCATCCTCACACGTAAAACCATTATTTCCGTTATTTGTACCTTGAATTAGTAAGCGCCCGTTGCACGAACGCTAAACCTCAACTCGATCGAAATATAGCAACACTAAGCTCTCGTGTCTATATATCTAGCCGTGAACATAAATTTAGTTTTGGCAAACGCCGAAGTTCGTGTGAGCGTTAAATAAATAAGCATACGCTCGGCGCCTAAGCCTCGTTTGACCCGTTAGCTTGGATTACCTATCACTAGAACTCGTTTTGAGGCTTTGTAAAACTGACGCTCTTTCGCTGCAATCTTTCGAATAGTTGATAGTAGCTAGCACAACTTTTATTGCACATCTCGATCTGTTTATATATACAGACGAGTGCACACCGTGCATGGGCATGTGTTTCACCAGAAGGGAAATAGTGCGAATGCTGACACCCGTGTTTAAGCAGACTTTTGCTTGTGACATAATCGAACCGTAGTCAAGTGCTATCCTAAAAGTATAGCATAAAATGGTCTCAGAGACCAAACTCAAAAATTTGCACAACTTCATTTTGTTAGCTATACATCGCTACTATAATTTGCTTACCCCTTGCGAGGTAGGTATAGGATAGGTACAGCTACTAAGAGCCCGAATCACGTAACGAGTGTAAGCACTGGCTGGCTCTTATTTCTGATTGCTTTTCTAGGGCCTCTTTACCGACTGCAAGCTGTTTTTTCTGATTATTTATTTATATTTACTTGGAGATCCAACAGCTATGACATAAGTATATTTATAAGACACAGTAGATACAGGAAGCCAATTACAGGAACTCACTGGTAGTGACAATTTATATAAAATAGGTACTAAAGTTGCGCACTATCGCAACCACAAGTGAACAAAACTGTCGTACATATCAACTTATACACTAACATAAACACAACTTATACAATAATAAAATGAGATCACAAAAATAAGTATTAAGTAGGCAGTAGGAAGGCAACGACACGTTCACTCAAAGGATACAAAGTATTTCTGCACTAATTTAGGCCTCACGTTTGAGATTTTACAGTTGAATACATCGATAACAAATTTTTTAGATAATTCATAGTTTGCGACTTGCACGTGGTAAGAAACTTACGAACGAGTGGGGGCATTAAAGTATAGATTGCTGGACAATCAATTATAGCATGTTATTTCTGCCGTACTCTTATACTCTATTATTTTTAAGTTGTAGATATAGTTAAACTAGCTTTTTCCCGCGGCTTCGCTCGCCTTAGAAAGAGACAAAAAGTAGCCTATGTCACTCTCCATCCCTTCAACTATCTCCGCCTAAAAAATCACGTCAATTCGTCGCTCCGTTTTGCCACGAAAGACGGACAAACAAACAGATACACATACTTTCCCATTTATAATATTAGTATGGATTAGTTAACAAAGTACTATAAGTAAGTAGATTTAGTTACCTACTTACTTTTCATGAAAAGGAGCGCAAATAAAGAGTTTACAAATTTAGACAAACAAGAAAATTTTGTGGGGCGGCATGAGATATTTTTTTATTAGAATATTTGCTGCATCTACGGATCAAATTATGATTTGCCTCCATTACAAACATTCTCGCTTTATGAATGGGGACCCAGCCCTACACGGGGTTGTTTCACAAATGAAGGGCTATACGACCTTGATTTTAATTACTGTCCCTAAAACTGAGGTTTTATCAAGGGAGTTAATTTAACGACCTTGTTCTCGGATATTTTACGTAACATATTGTTAGGTTGGCAGCTTGTAAATGTTTCTTTGGGTACATCAATCTTTTCTCATGAAAAATGGAACGTAGCTAGACTTAATTTGTACGAGTTATGAGTTTTGTATATTTTATATGTACCTACTTAATAACGTATTTTTTTAATGAGATATGAGGCAAACGAGCAAACAGGTCGCCTGATTATTTATATTATACTCAGAAAATGTTTTTTTTTTTGCGATGTCGTGATACGATCCCAGCCTTAACAGCCAGTAAAATAATCAAATCATCAAATGGTAATATTTTCTTTCTTTATTTGCGGTTTAGTGTGAGTAGTTGATCAATATGAAACTATGAAATATTAATTTCTCAAAGGAACACTAGCATCTTCGTTCACGTTGCACTTGGTTATAATTGTACGGCCACGGGCTTTAATTGTTGATCCACTTCTAGTTCATTTTATACATTTCATATTTATACATTTTATATTCATATTTCATAGTTAAGCAATGGTGTCTAGGATAAATTGAGCTAGAAGTGGAACAACAATTAAATTTCATGACTGTAATTCCATACAAACTTTCGCCCCCTTTTCACTCACTAGAGAAGATTTTAATGAAAAAATAAACCTATATACCTAAATATTCCGTATGCCAAATATCATATAAAATAATTAGTTTCGCGGTTTAATTGTAAAGAGGAATAGTCAGATAGACAACATTTCGTATGGATAAACACAGCAAAATTATAATAACATTGTAAGGTTAATACGTTGTGTGCAATTATTAATTCGCCATTAGGTACAGGCAAAGCCCGAAAATTACATCTCCGGAAGCAATTAATAGTTGCAGCATAATTAACTATTGTACCTACATTTGTAGTCGGCTCAGCGAAGATAAACCGGCAGTGAACGGGACGGTTCTGCAAAAGCGTTTATGGAATTGAATGCTTTAATAATTGCTTCGAAAGTAGCTGGAGTGTTTCGAAGTAATTGTTTAAAATTGATCTTATCTTACGTTTTCATTGGTGCTACGCGGTGGTTTGAAACTTGTGTAAATATTCTCACATCTCGACTTCTTAATACTTTCAGTGCCGTTTATACTGGGCAGTGGGTATACGTGTTTTCTACTTCTACAATAGGTACCTATTTCACATGATATCGGCTACGCTCTCTCGTAGCACGTAGCACGCAATTAATGGTACGAATACGAAATGTGTTCAAGACGAAAGTATGGACGAAAGTAAACTAGACGAGCAAAATCGCCTTTTCATACAAATGTACAAAAATATTATTATTTAGCTGACGATCAGTTCGCCGGTCGGTTAAAGCTGGAGCTACTCGTAAACATGACAGCGCTAAAGAACTGACAGGGTTTTGCTGTCCGATGGACTGTTTATTTGTGGACAGCTGTTACCAGTGTACCTATATTAGTCTAACTTGACTAAACTCTTTTGTTTACGAAACAGGTGTGTACGAGATAAGTCCGTACGCGACGTTCGCGGGCCCGGCGGCGGGCGACTCTCGCGCGTACACGCTGCAGCTGCGCGCGTTGGCGCGACACGACGATGACGCCGCGCCGCCCGCGCGCCCGCCGTGCTGCGACGGTACGGTATCTTCACTAAACTTTCCCAGGACACAGGTGTATACGATATGACAATCTGTACTGAAATAGGCAGAGTGCCTGGGAGGTGGTTGGTATAAACACAGTAGTCAGTGGTTGTGGGTCGTGTAATCTTCTAACAATCTCCTAACGGTCTCCCTGAATACTAAAGTACAGTTTCTTATACAATATGCTTACTCTACGTGACAGAGGCAATCCCTTATCGTATGGAGAGGTGGTTTATCTGTATTCAATCACTACTACGTTGTCTACGTGATCAACGTGTAGCCTATCACACTACACGATGTTCGTTCATCACGTCAGACCGCATGACCGCCATGCTCTGAAGGTAACATTGGCGTTTCTTACGCGGAATTACATACAGCACACATCAATATACAGTTTTTTACACTGAAAACTTCAGACTCCCCATACCAATCTTTAGCATAGACTGGGCCCGGAAATCGCGAAATAAATTACATTTTCAATAAAAATGTCAAGATTGCACACCCAAAATGTATGTGTATAAACAGTGTTTTTTTGTTATTCGGTTGGATCTACGGGGTGTCTAAGGTTTTCAATGGCTGGTATCACCTTTTTATATGTATAGTCTCGTAGGTACCTAATCAAACTAGTTACGTCAACAGTTTAAGTAAATAATGAAAAGCAAAACTAAGTGTATTTATTTTTTAAACCCCGTTTTACGGTTTTGAAAAGTAGACCGTGAACTAGATACCATCAGTTGCACAATGTTAATAATGGTTCATTGTTGTTGACAGAAGAGACATGCGTAGACGCGTGCGACGTGCAGCGCCGCCGCCGGCGCCGTCGCCACTACTGCACCGATCATGGCAATTACAATGGTAGTTATTATTTATATATATTACTTACATTTCAACACCTACATAATCCGTCATTCCAAGACCGCCTACGGTTTTCAAGTGAAACCGGATATACTTAGGGCCAGTTGCATCAGCCCCATTTGACAGACACATCATCGTCACGCAGCAGAGGTCTATGGAATTTCCCATACAATAAAATTTAACGAATGCTTTAACGGTGACAGACGGTTTGGTGCAACCGGCCCTTGATCGTAAAATGGACAGTCACTTCTCTTATTCTCCGTATTACATACATACATACATACATACATACAATCACGCCTGTATCCCATAAAGGGGTAGGCAGAGCACGTGAAACTACTAAAGCTTCAGGGCCACTCTTGGCAAATAAGGGGTTAAAAGAAAACGAAACTGTGGCATTGCAGTGACAGGTTGCCAGCCTCTCGCCTACACCACAATTTAACCCATATCCCATAGTCGCCTTCTACGACACCCACGGGAAGAAAGGGGGTGGTGAAATTCTTAACCCGTCACCACACAGGCCATCTCCGTATTATTGTTCTAAAATCCAAAGGCCTGAATGAAAGCACGCGCTGTAATTGTCTAATTCTATTGCGGCAGTCGTAACTTTCTTGTACGGCATGATTGAGTTAGTAACATAGTTTTAAAAAGGAGAGTATGTTACTAGAATTAGAGACATAGTACGTAATCCTTTACCATCATATTTTCATGGAAACGGACGAATCTCATATGCTGTTCCAGTACTAAAAGTACTTATTTAGCAATAAGCTTAAGTAGTAGTGCACTGAAGTAGCATAACAAATTTTAATATGAACGTTTCCGAGAAAACTTGATGGTAAAGGATTATGCACAATTTCTATCTACCTCCGTGGTATCTGTAATATTCCTTTACGAGAAAATTTTATGGAATATTATATTAATATAAATGAATCTATATTATCCTAAGCCATCTACCTATATTAAAATGGGTTTCATTAATTTGATTAAGTAAGCTGGGATATTAGAGCATTCCATGAAAAAGTCTATTGTATTTAACGCAAATTTCTTCTAAAAAGGCTATAGTAAAAGGGTCTTTTTCTTAGGTCATGTGCAGAATTAAGCACAGAAAACTGATTGCATGCTAAACGCCGAAAAAAATCGCAACACACGAAATATGATACGTTTGTACGGGACCGCCCGTGGAATGCTCCTATTTTAAAACGTTGCGTCGGTGTTCCCTAAGAAGTAAAAAAGATTAATGGATAAATGCTTGATTGTTTAATAACTTTAATAAGGCAATCTTAGGGTGAATACACCGAACTGTAATCTGTATGGGAACTTCGTGAACAGACTTCACGCACACTGCATCATCGGCGTACAATGATGAGGCACACTGACATTTTATCCCTCCGGTGGCATCAGTGAAAGATAAGTGAAAGTGCCTAGGCATGTCACTGTCATTCAAATATGAGAGAGAGAAATAAAATTATCTTCTCGCTCTCACATATTAAATTCTTTGTCTGTGCAATGGACTAATAAGGTCGCGCCATCTGTCATAACCTTTGAGTGTGCGTCCTCATTCCCATACACGTTACAGTTTGTAGACTATACCTGCTTAATTTAAAAACGACTTTTTGCACTATTTTACAGGTTGTTCACAAGATTCTGGAAGTTGAGAAACGAAGCCAAATACTGCCACAAGGTTTAGTTAAATTATATCTAGTCAGTGTAATTAGTTAATTTGATTAACATATTGATATGTATACAAAAATTTGTACAATAATATTGTCTATTTATATTATGAAGTTTTTCTTTCATCTCCCGTTATTGACGTGAAAACAAAAATAAACTACAGCTAATAACTGTATTTTAGGAAACTTTGATATTGTTTGATTTTAGCTTCGGAGAACGCCTCAGTTCGGGATGAACGAACGTGTGATGAAGAAAAGCCAGCGGCCCAAACTTTGAGATCCGACAAACATTAGCTATTCAGTAGATATTAGTCCCATTACGAATTGAACGGAATAAACGTAAACAAACTGCTGTCACTGTCAAAGTAACACGTGCAGCTCAAGTCAGGGGTTCTCAAAGTAAGGGCCGAGAGAAAATCAAATTACTTTTAACCAGTTATTAACGATCACTCTATTACATACTTAAAAATCGTGAAGCGATCGAACAATTGTATATTATGTTATGATCCCATGCAAGTCAATATAGAAATCGGTCCAAAATAGACGATGTCCTGTCATATCAGATACTCACAAAACCAATAATTTAATTTATAACCACCTTATTACCACCATCGCATTTGAAGAAGACGGTTTTAATTAGGAATTAAAAATCACTGCCGCCTAGTCTCAAAAGTTGCTAAACAATAATGTTTAGCGGTCCGCTACTTGGTCGCCCAGGTACATTTCCACAGTAATACCAATGCAATATACAAACTACCCGACAAAAACGGCTTTTTAATTTAAATAAATATACCAAAACGTTTAGTGTTTAAATTTATTTTCGTTTAAAAAGAGTCATTATTTGTGTAATGGAACATGTAAAGATTTTTATTAAACCTGTAAAAGATCGGCAATTTTAATACCTCGAATGGTGCAATTTTTTTATAGCACCGGCCACACTTTTGTTTACAATAATTCCGGCTAATTAAAAATAAGAGTAAGGTATACGAGGTAGTGTGCGGCACATATCGAACAGTCGGTAAGAAATCTCACGATCGCTTGTAGCATTCTGACTAATTCAGCCGGCGTAGCCGAATGGCAATTGTCGACGGCAGACGCCGACATAAACGCAGTCTGGCTCTGTCGCGCCAATACACAAGAGCGATAGAGATAGATAGCTACGAAACAGATATTATCGTGAGTGTTTGTGCATTCGGCTACGTACTCTAGCTTCTTTGTTCTGATCTGATGGTCAGAATAGAACTATGTGTGGATGAAGTATTCAAACAAAAAAAGTTTTATAACATAAATACTCATAGATAAATAGAGCAGAGTCGCACGTCGTGCAAAGTCGCTTTATTCCACCGAGATTCCTACCTTTGTGTTGTAATTGATTATTAAATTTCCATTTTAAATTGGGGCCGTCCGCGTCCTCATAATATGAGGAATTTTTGATTTCCGGCTAATTTACATGTTGCGAGACTAGCGAAGTTTTATGCGCAAGTTATTTATATTGGGTTGTTTGATTGGTGTGCGAAATTGTATGTAACATACTCGGGTGTGTAATGATTGGTATAACTTTTTTTGGTATAATAACATTTGATATAACAACATTTCGTATATATTTAAAGGATATAATTACTCATTTGACATAATTAACATTTGGTATAACCACAAAATATCTACTTTTATTTTGTATAATCATTATTTCGTATAACACTTATTTATAATAATCGTTATATGGTATAACTATCTATTGATATACGATTAGTATAATATAACTAGCAAACAGTATAAAACATTTCATGAATTAATTTTATTCTTTTTTGAAGGGATCACAGTTCAAACCTAACCTAACCTACTTTTCTGATAGCAGTACATATGTTTAAGGGTCACAGTTCTAACCTAACCTATTTTTCTGGTAGCAGCGCGTTGTGTGTAGGGGTCACAGTTCTAACCTAATCTACTTTTCTGGTAAATGATGGATCTAATTTACTGTACAATTGTTTATTATTCTAACTGTGCTTTAGAAAGAATTTGTGTTATACAATTAATTTATTATGAGAAATAAGCATTATACTCAAGGTATGTTATAATAAATGTTATTCGAAAAAATGATCATTATATTAAATAAGAATTATACAATTTGTTAGTATATTATTTGTTGTTATATGATTCAATAATTATATCAAATGATCGTTATAACGACTAAAAATATATCAAAAAAAGTTATATCGATCGATACGCACCCAACATACTCGCGTTACTAACAAATCAAGATGAGATCTTTAAAGTTCGAACTCGAACAGTTACATATATGACCAGATTCCCGGAACCTATCCAATATGTTTCAACGAGCTGAACCAACATTCCGCGAAATTCATGTTCAGAGTCCGGTGATGAATGACATGCATATTAAGGAAGACTTCCCATTAGAATACAGTACAGACAGTTAAGTATTAGTCAAGTATCAAGTTGAAAAGATAACAAGAATGATTGGAATAAAATATCAGTAAGTCTGTAAGCTGGAGTTCTTTACTTTTCTTGCCGTTTTCTGTGTGTAAAAATTACGAGTAAGTAAATGACAATGATATCATTATTTCATTCAACCATGCGTTTGCGCAGCGTTAAACCCGATGCATCTGCCTCACGCCATAATAATCACACTATCATATTTACACTTTTAGGGTTCCGTACTAAAAAGTTATAAAAGCAACCCATATGGTGCTACTATGTCTGTCCATCCGTCTGCGAGCAGTTCCCGACAACTATGTACATAAGCCACGTCAGAAAATTTTAATTGATCCTATTTTGTTACCAACATTTAGTAGTATAAGTCGACTTTCGTAAGATATATGCAGGATAATTGTTATAATTAAGAAAATATAGATACTAGAGAACCTTAATGATGAAATAAAACTCACTAAAATCTCAATTCTTCAAAAAAATCTTGGTAACAAAATAGGAATAATAAAAACAAATTTAACTTTTTTCTTAATTATTGTACAAACTTTTCGATAACTGCTGCTGTCACAATTCAATTTCAGGCGGTAAACACACTGTCATCTTTCCTACATTGTGTAGATCGCATGCGGTCAAAATGGCCTTATCGCATAAAACCGCCACGCGCTTAACCGACTGATATTTCCGCAGCTTTTGGCGCTGGTGTCTAAAAATCCACAATTTACACACTGTGGGGCTATCTCCACACGCCCTCGCAATACCCACAAGGGCCTGTCGTAACACTAACTTTCGCTTATCGCGTACCGCAGCGCTGGCTGTTGTCATAATTCTATTTCAACGCGAATTATTCGTGGACGCGACCAAATACCATTTTTACGCTGGTGGATAAATTTTTAAGTCCCAAGAGAACCTCGGTTTAAGCCTGTCTCGCTTAAAAATTGTATATAGCAGTTTACCAATAATGTGCTAATGCAGTTCAAATATATACTCGTAATATTCTTATCTTGAATAATTTACGACTAGTTTCACTAGACATCATTATTGAACATAGAACAAGAAAATGCAAATTAAAATCCATCTTTCTAAGTAAACATCACTTGAATCTTACATCGTTCAAAAGAATATTCATAGACTTTAAATTCGAGATCAAAGACTTTTTCGAACACTTTGCCAACCTTTTAAAAAGTAATTCGAGTAACGCTGGTACCTAAATGTAGCAGGTAATTTGTATATCAAAAGTAAGAGAGAATGTAGCCTGAGATGTTAATATTTGGATATTGTTGTATATCTTCTGTCACGGCATTTTTTTTTCTTTTAAAATATCCTTCTTGCAACCTGCCCTTGGACCTGTTATATTATGTTAGAATTTTGATACATCTGTTACTTAACGGAACTATCAAGTTATCATCAGGTCATTTACCCGCAAGGATCGATTTAGAGAAGCTTAGTGGAATCCCGCCGAATCGAGTGAGACCCTTCCTAAGTAGCCAGTTTCACGGCCGGTTGGTCGCGTCTGACTAAAGTTTAGAAATACGGTTCGCATTAGAGTTCCTAGGAACATGGCAATGTTATTAGTAAGTGTTTTAGAGGATAAACAAATTCTCGTCTAGTTCTACACCCTTAGCGTACTTCCTATATGTCTCGCTACAAGTAATACTTACCTCAGTACGAGCGATACGCATAAAATGCAAGTTACGTAGACGTTAGCGAAGATATTTGTCAATTGACACAGTTATTGTCTCGTAGTGAAGTCAGGTCAGAGTTTTTTTTTAACCTAAATTGACTGCTACTGGCGTAGAAAATATAACTTGGGCACCGGAGCTTTGAGGAGAAATAGTCTGCCGATGACAAGTCACTTGGCTAATAAAAATCTGAAAAACTGAGAAAGCGATCAACTTATTAAAAGCAGATTAAAACTTTTCCGAACCACATCCACTCATAATAGTTCGAGAGCGTATCTCACAGTATTACCGCGCCTAACACGTTTGTATGCAAATTTTATTCGGCAAATCCGGACTGATGGAGCCCGAGAGCTATCCGACTCCGCAGACCTCGCAAACTTTTGGGTCGACTTGATAACACCTCCCTAAATACAGGCCTGTCTCGATTACCATCATATAAACGAATTATATTTGAATATCGAAGCTTATTTATTTAAAATCTCCTGGGATTTGAGTCGAAATTGATTCGGGCAGAACTCGCAGATTTTTTACGAGGGATTAGGTCGAATGGAAAACAATCAGACTGAGTGGACATTAAAACATACGAAACCGGCCGACATCGTTTAAATAAATTAGGTACCGGGAACGCATGTGTCTGCCTAAATCAATACGTGGGACAAACCGGTGGTAGGTACTAATAAATCTTTCTGGTTTGTATTTACTGTATTTGGATGGACAGTGAACATGGCAAACGTAACGAATATAGGACAGGTATTTGGCACAGAAAATTCACAACAGTTAAACTTCTGAATGCTTTCGAAATGCAATATTATATGCATTTTTGGAACACAGTAAGTTGCATTAGTTATATATTTTATTGTTATGGAGATATGTTTGTAACACGCATTTACCTTAATATCTCACCTAAGTGACCTTATATTTCACGGAGCCATACTAAACTTAATTAAAGGTATTTTACAACCACCAATATGATACTGACTCTGAATGAATATGATACTGAAGAATAGAGTAAGTACATACACACTACGAGACAGAGAGTAGGTATTAATTGTGATTACCATGGTAATTGCGAAATAGCAGCAGTTGTACGTTAAAGTCCTTGAAACATGCTGGATGCCGAGTCGAGGAGGTAGGCCAATTAATGTTGTGTAGGGTGTATTGTTGTTTTCGTCATAATGTTGCACTACGGTTACTGTTTAATTATTACACAAATACTGGAGAGGAGCAAAGTCGTTTGCAAAGCTTTTATGGTATTTTGATGCGTTAATCTAAAAATCAAAGTCAACGAAAGTGCGTAGGGCGAGTAGATCGACTAATTCAACCGATTTTTTACTCTTATGTACCGCGGTGCGCTTGGTGTCCATTATTTATGGTTTTTCAAGAAAATTTTGGGTTGAATTAAGTTAAATAATATCTTGTTATGTTGTCATGTTGTTGCGACGATGAAATTAGTTGTAAGTATATATTTTAAATATGTTCTCATGTCAGTGATGTATTATCTTTATGAGAATAAATGTCTTTAAACCTAACCTAAATAAATATTGTCTGTTATATAAATTACACCCCGTATTTTGAAATGAAATTTCTGATCCAACGGTCTGTTTTACGGTTTGTGAATATTCTTTTTACATCAAAATCAAAACAAACAAGGAAAAGTGTGAGCCAGTGAAGTGAAAAATGTCACTTCAATTCAAATCACGGCTACGGAAGCCCAGCTTTTTGTATGAATATTTACGTGGCCAGGAAAATGCACTGGGTCGTGAAATCATACTTAAAGTTCCGACTTAGTAATGTATCCGAATGCACAAACGCTCACGATAATATCTATTTCGTAGCTATCTATCTTTATCACTCTTGCGTATTGGCGCGACAGAGCCAGGCTACCTTTCTGCGGCGTTTCGATTTCGTTTCGTATTGCAGAAATGCCATTCGGCTACGGGTCCTGACACGGAATACAGAAAAGAAACTTCTTAAAAACAAAACTTGACAGCGGTTCAGGGTCGAATCGTGATATATAGTCCCTTCCTAATGGCACTATCCCTTTCAGCTATTTAGGGTTATCAAAAATGAAGCAATTATCTTATGTGTAGGATCACAACAAAAAGTACGTCAAGTTGTTCCACTACTCCGAGAAATTTTGAGCTGAACAGAGTCAAGTTCGTCCAAAGCGATCTACTTTTTAAGGTAAGAACGAGGTTATAATGACAATAAAGGTAATTTAGAATTACAAACCATTTCGTATCTTAATGTCAAATAGAGGAGTCTTTCAACATGGAGATGACCGAGACCTAGTAAAATGTGTGTAGTGTTAGTGTTTAATGTATATGAGGCTTGCATATACAGTGAAACCTGGTTAAGTGGGACCTGGATAAGCGAGGAACCTCTTTAGTTGGGACCCAAGGTGCGGTCCCGACACTTTCGCACCGATTTACCTCTACTGAGATTAGCCTTTTCGATTTTATAGTCTCACATTTCCCTCTATTAGTGAGACAAAGCGTGTATTTTACTTCTGTTACTGAGACTATATTTGAAATGTATATTAACTTAATTATTTGGTAAGAATTTTATAGGAATTTACCTCTGTATCTGAGATGCAGTCAATCTATGACCTCTGTAACTTGGACTTTATTGAAAATCTATTTCCACATTTTTAATAATTCTTAGTCTATCTTTAAATTCTGCGATTGATCCTTTGTGTGCGAATAATCGATATTTTGAACAAAACGAAACAGAAATGAGTTAATATGTAATATTCAAACGCGCTCACACAATTTCAAGAGATTTGGTAACTCCTTGCAGCGGCAGTGAGTGAAATTCGTAATTTGAGGTTTTTTCTTTTAAGTCCGACTTAAAAAAAAAAAGTCCGACTTACGCTTTACTATAGATTTCTAATAGGTTTTCCTTTTAAATACCTCGTGTATTTTTTTGAAAATTTTACGCATAGTAGTTTCGGAGATAAAGGGAGGGGGGGAATGGTAATTTTTTGCCTATTTTCTTAAATAACTTGAAAATCACCTTACTTAAAATTATTAAAAAAATATTTTTGAAATACTTATATCATTTGATATGTAACTACTGTAGAAACTTTGATTTTTAATTTTCACTTTTACCCCCCAAAAGTGGCCTTTATAATTAAATTTTCTTAATTTAAATTACATGTCTGTCTTTGGGTTACAGGTTTACATATGCGTGTCAAATTTCAAGTTAATCAGTTCAGTAGTTTCGGAGAAAATTGGCTGTGACAGACGGACAGACAGACGCACGAATCCTATAGGGGTTCCGTTTTTCCTTTTTGAGGTACAGAACCCTAATTATAAAATAATACTTTCATAATATACCTATAAACGTTCTAATGACGTTAGAGTCTTATATTTTATTTAAACACAAGGCTTATTTACCTTCTCTTTAAAGTAGTATTCAACTAATAATAACATTAACATGAAAATAAAAAATATTTAAAAAAATAAATATTTTTCATCAATATTCATTAACTTTTCATTTTATTTTCATTACTAGCTATATGCAAAACACCTTATTTATCACCTCTATAACTGATGTACCCCCTATTCTGGCCTCTATTAGTGATACCCTCTGTAAATGACACAAGCATTTTATTATGCCTGCCTAACTGAGACGCTGAATAAGTGGAATACCTCTTTAAGTGAGATAAATTTTGTCGTCCCTTGAAGTCTCACTTATCCATGTTTCACTGTAAATAAGTTGCCACGCCCTAATAGGGTCCATGAGCACGTATACTTTTGTAACACCTATTCATAATACCATGGATGCAATAAATGAATGTGAATATGAAGTATAGTTCAAAATAAGATAACCCTTGTTGACCATTCCTGGGCAACCGAGACCCTATATTTCAAACGCTTCTAAAGTCTGTCAAAAATATGATCAAGCTACCTTTATCCCTCCCGTAATAAGATTAAATATGCAGTATATTAAAGGAAGAAAAGTATCAATAGCACAACATTACCAGGCCCCGTAGCCGAATGGCATTTCTCCGACGCCAAACGAAAGCGATACGCCGCTGGCTCTGTCGCGCCAATACGCAAGCGCGATAGAGATAGATATCTACTAGCGCTTCGTTTCGTGAGCGTTTCGTGAGCGATTGTGCCATTCGGCTAGCCACCCAGTACATTTTGCATCGGCTACAAAGTTGTATCTTCGAACTGCAGTGAAAATGCATTAACGAGAAAAGTTTACCTGCGCCCAGACCGTGCTAATAGACTTTTCTAATTAGCCTCGGGTTATATCGCGCCTCGTGCCTCGAGCTTCGACGGGTCACGTTTAACACTATGTTGAATATTACCTATGTGGTTATAGGGACCGAGCTAAAATGGCGGTGATATTAATAGAAGGAATAGTACATTTACTTTCACACTTTAACATTATTATTATTATTGGGAGCCCGTCATATCCCACTGCTGGGCAAAGGCCTCCCCCCTCTTTTTTCAATCTTCCCGATCTTTTTGGGCAGTTTTGGGCCAATTATTAAGGAAACGGTCCAAGTCGTTCCGCCATCGCCGGCGGGGTCTACCAGATCCTCGCGTAACGTCGGGTTGCCACTCTGTGGCGATCTTAGCCCACAGCTCACTCGGCATGCGGCAGACGTGTCCAGCCCAGTCCCACTTTAGCTTGGCTGCTTTCCGAGCAATCCGACAATTTTTGTCTTGGAGCGCAGCGTAGTGTTCCGGATACGATCCATTAATTAATACAACATAAATAACATAATACACTGTCATAAAAGAAGGCATGCATATGAAAAGTTTCAAAAGCAGCAAAATAAGCCTTTACCAGTTGGTGTGGTGAAAAATAATTTAAAGCAGCCAGCAAGCTTCCAACTTGTAATGTAAAAATATAAAACACCTGTTTCATACCATATTAAATGCGACAGTGATAAAACGGTCAATTTCCGCGATGATTAAATTTTAACGTTGTGGATGGTTCTGGAGACAGTTTTGAAATGTAGTCCCGTGGCGGGTGAGCATTTGGCGGCGTGAGCACTTTCATATTTGATGACCGCGTATTGCGGTGAAACGCGACAACTATTTTTGCCATGTTGTGAATATAAACGTGTATTTATAAACTGAAATAGGTCCATTGGCGGCATCAGACTCGGCTTAGGTGGATGCAAACATGTACTTCTCAGTTCCTTACCTACTACTAAGAGCAATCAATTTTAAAAATTATTGAATTAGCAATTTTTCTTGAGGGATGGTATTGTTTCGAATGCTAAAATGTTGACTTGACGCTGTACATAATAAAGAATATTCTCTTTAAAAAAAAATGCAAAAAAAAAAAGATAGTACACAGTATACATATATTTAAAAAATATTTACTTAATAAAACAAAGCACCAAGGAATGTTAAAAAGGACTATCTTTTAAACCCTTTTACCGGTCATTAATAGTAAAGTTATAATCCAGCCTCGGTCCCGAGCTGCAATGATGCAGTTAGAGTCGTATCGAGCTCGGTCGGTAATGGCTGTCCTGTAGTAAATAGGATCTTCCTGCTGTATTCAAACAATACTTCGAATATATGAGTAGGATGCCACTGAGATGACTGAGATGGCATGTATCAGTTCCAAAAGTGACGTTTCTTGTTACATATCCGATCTACATATACATATAGTGTCTAGATTAGACGGGACTTAATCGTGTAAAATTACATTTTGAAACTATCCCCCAATGTTTCGAGAATGACATTGTCTCCGTGGTCCCAGAGAGACGTTTTTTGTGTTTGTACTTTTTATATTTAGTGTAGTTCTTAGTTGTCATTCGATATTTAGAGACCTTCTACATCTCTAATTAATTGTAGTAGAGTTATACTTTAGTTAGAACTTAGAATTAGTAGTACTTATCAATTGTAATTTTAATTCAATTTTATAAATATGTACATGTGACGTGTAAAAGTGCCCCTGTGGCCTATTTTCTGAATAAATTATTTTGATTTTGATTTTGATTTTGAGAGATATCAATATATTCTGACGGCCGCGCGAGTTTTCCGAACTATCCGCACTTGGTATTGTTAATCGATCTAAATACATACATACATACAATCACGCCTGTATCCTATAAAGGGGTAGGCAGAGCACATGAACTACTCAAATTTCAGTGCCACTCTTGGCAAAAAGGGGTTGAAAGTAGAAAGAAAACGAAAACGAAAATTTTTCGTTTTTCGTTTCGTTTTCTAAATACATATCTTGGTAATTATGTGCAAGGATATAAATTAGGATTAGATTAAATTAGGAGAATTAGGAAAAAAGGATTAGGTGTTACTGACAAAAAATATATTTACTTATTTGTGGTGTTATTCATTAAAAAATACTATCAGGACCGTAAGATGTTTTATAAGGTGGTAAGGCTGTCTGATATTCTGACACATGTTTTCTTAATATTGTCTTCGGTTACCGCGATAGTTATACTCATGAAATAAAACTATGGAAACGGATTTTACATGAAATAAAACTATGGAACGTAATTTTACGTCGGGATGTATTTTAAATTCATTATACGCGATTTAATCCGTTTCCATAGTTTTATTACATGTTTTCTTGTCAAAATAACTATGTCAGCCACCAAAATTATTTAAAAACTGTATGCAACAAAATTAATGCTATTATTGATAGTATAGACTACGATAACAAGTTCATTCCTGTGGCTAAGGACGGCGGTGGGATTATCCAAATGTTAAAAAACAGGAAATCTTCTATTGAAAATAACGTGTTAGTAAATACTGCCCCAGACAAAGGGAAAATTACTTATTATTTTCCCATCACGAATAAAAGCACGTTAAAAACCAATAACGCCAGTGTCCGTGTTGATTCCAATAATGTAAATGTAGAATTTTTTCGTGAATAACGATCGTAACCGTAGCAATACAACAATCCACTTGCTACATCAAAATATTCAAGGGTTACTGTCAAAATTACACCTTCTGGAACTATGTCTGGCTGAATTTACTAATAAAAATATACCAATTGACATATTATGCATCAGTGAAACATTTGTAAAACGGGGTAGCGAGAACAACGTTGTCTTAAAAAACTATAACCTTGCCGCAAGTTATTGTAGAGAAAATAAGAAAAGAGGCGGGGTTTGCATCCTTTTAAGAAAAGGGATAGAATTTAAACTGAAACCATTATGCCATGAATCTTCATTGGAACGTGTATTTGAATGTTGTGGCATCGATGTACCTAGTTTTAATTGTATAATCCTTTGTATCTATAGAGTTCCGACAAATCAACAAATATATACTTTCTTCCGACACTTAGATAATGTCCTTTATAAACTAACTTCAAAATCTAAACGTAGAGTAATCATTGCAGGAGATTTAAATATAAATACCATTCAAGACACTAAGTATTCTAATATGTTAACAGAACTACTAAGTAATTACAATCTATCTTTGCATATTAAACAGCCTACTCGACTAACGTCCTGTATAGATCATATAGCTAGCAATATAAAGGATGCTAAAGGTGATGTATACCGTGTGCAGTTATCTGATCATGACACTTGTCAAGTCCTGCACTTTCCGGTAGTAAAGGTCAACAAGAAAATTCAAGGACATTGGTACATAAAAAGAAGAGACATGTGTAAGGAAAATGTTATAAAATTCAAGCATTATGTTTCGAGCTTGTATTGGTCTGATGTTTTTACAGAGAATGACTTAAACTTGGCGTTCGACATATTTCACGACTTTTTGACTCTTCTATATAGGCTTTGCTTTCCTGAGTTTCGAATAAAAATTACAGCAAATACTTCGGGACCCAAATGGATCACAAAGGGCATTGTGCAGTCGAGTAGAACAAAAAGAAAATTGAAAGCCATGTGTTATAAAGTTCGGTCAACAGAAAACAAACTAGCTTATAAATCTTATACCAAATTATTAAAGACTTGTGTAATAAAATCAAAGAAACTAATTAATAGCAAGTATGTATGTAAGGCAAAAAATAAATGTAAAGCTGTCTGGGACGTAATTAAGGACAAAAATGATGAAACCATCATTAGGCAAGATATCGAATGCATTAATGTTAATGATGTGATTGAGAGTGATCCGTTCCAAATTGCTAATAGATTCAATAATTTTCTCATAGAATCTACTAATATACAAAACTGTGGCACCCTTAACCATAGAGACATTGTCTCAAAAATTCATAGCATTAGTAATAGTCTATTCCTTATGCCATGTACAGAGGATGAAATTGTCAAGTTAGTTAAGTCACTGAATAACACAAAATCTGTAGGATATGATCTCATAGCAACTAAGGTATTAAAAGAATGTGCTGAGGAGTTAGCTTCGGTCTTAACCCACCTTATCAATTTGTCATTTATACAGGGTACATTTCCCGAAGGCCTAAAGAAGTCCATAGTAAAACCTTTGCATAAGAAAGGAGATAAACAGCACATACCTAATTATCGCCCTATAACTTTGGTCCCCATTCTTTCTAAAATATTTGAGAAAGCTTTCCTGAGTAGGGTTACGCAATTCCTAACCAAGCATAATATTATAGTTAAAGAGCAATATGGTTTCCAAAAGCAAAAGTCAACAGCAGATGCTGCCTTCTCACTGATTCGGGATATCACACACTATATTGATAAAAAAATCACAGTCGTAGCGACCTTTTTTGACATGTCCAAGGCTTTTGACTTCGTGAACCATGAAATATTGCTTCGCAAATGTGAATGCTATGGCATAAGAGGCAATGCTCTAAAATGGATCGAAAGTTACCTAAACAACAGAATACAGTGTGTCGAAATAGATAGAGTCAACGATAATGAAGAAGTTAGTTACCGGTCAACATATAGACAAAACAAAAGTGGAGTTCCACAAGGGAGTGTGCTAGGACCTCTCTTATTCCTTATCTATATTAACGATCTTCCAAAAGAGACTTGTTATCCTATGTCACTCTTTGCTGATGACATAGCTGTTATCATACCGGACGAAGATAATATTGACTCATATGAGGATAAAATAAATGATACCGTAAAATCTATTGACACGTGGTTAAATAAAAATAATTTAAATGTCAATGTCTCAAAAACCTGCTTCGTCCAATTTCATAACTACAAGACACCAAAAGTAGAACTTAAGATATTATGTCAAGGTGAAGAAATAGAACGTGTAGATGAAACAAAATTTCTAGGCATCATATTGGACGAACACTGTTCTTGGAAGGCGCACATAAAAGTTGTATGTGATAAACTAGGGAAATTTGTATTTGCTCTCAAACAATTGCGATCGGTTGCCGGGGAAAGTACAGCATTGCTCGCATATCATGGCTACGTAACGTCAGTCTTAAAATATGGTATTCTTATATGGGGAAATTCACCAGATTTCATTAAAGCTTTTCTTATACAAAAAAAATGTGTAAGAGCAATATGTGGTTACGGACCCCGGGCCTCTTGTAAACCCTTGTTCCAAAAACTAGGACTGCTTACATTAACTGGAATATATATTTTGGAATTAGCGTGTTATGTACGTAAAGAACTCTCCTCGTATACAACAGTCAATCGCAATCCACGTCTAAGGCAAATAGATGAGAGTAAATTGCTAATGCCATCATGTTCTTCTGCTCTATTTAAAAACAACTGTTACGGCATGAGCATCATTGTATATAATAAATTACCAGAAGAACTGCGTAAGCTACAAGGCACACTATTTATTAATAAGTTAAAAAAATGGCTAATTAATAAACAATACTACACTATCAAAGAACTTTTGGAGGAATAATGTATTAAATTAAATAGATAGATTGATATGAATAATATAATTTGCAATTGTCAATTGATTATTGAATTTGGAAATATTAAAATGAATTTATAAATGTATATTAATTTGTAATGGAAAATGTATATAATGTAAATAGTTAGATTTAAGATTAATATTTGCATGCCGTCCTTGGCTAAATATGTGATACCGACTGCTGATTTATATTTTGTCCAACTTAATGTACCATATTTAAGCAAATAAATTATATTCATATTCATTCATATTCATATTCAAAATATTGTCATTATTCTTGGCTAGTGTAAGTGAATATTCTAATAAATAGGTATCCATACTAATATTATAAATGGGAAAGTGTGTGTGTCTGTTTGTTTGTCCGTCTTTCGCGGCAAAACGAAGCGACGAATTGATTTTTTAAGTGGAGATAGTTGACGGGATGGAGAGTGACATAGGCTACTTTTTGTCTCTTTCTAACGCGAGCGAAGCCGCGGGCAAAAGCTAGTATAATAATAAAAGCTTCATAAATAATCTACATAGCCAGTATTATACTACTGGTTAAAGCAATATTGTAACTAGTGAGCTTACTGTTCCGCTACTTAAAGTTTTTAATGGACTTTGTAAGTATGAAGTATTACAGTAAGTAAAGGTAGAATACCTTAGTTACCACAGTTAGTTACCGATAATCAAATAAACCAGCTGAAACGTGCTTGAACGAATGTTCGTCTACACTCTGCTTGTCTTTATTAAATCAATCTTGATATATTTTAAATAAAATTACACTTGTACAAAGAGTCTGTGGAAAAGAAGTACCTATAGGTACTGACAGCAACATTTCCAGGCAGCTCCGCAATGGAATCTTTGCTGTAAAAAGTGTTTTGTTCGTCGTCGAGGTAATTAGATCGACGTCGTCCGCGCTCGAGTTCCGATCAATTTGCCGTCCATTTGTCGCTTTTTGTAGAATAAGTACGTAGAAGAGTACGTAGGTACTCGGAACAGGAGATCAAAGGCTGAAGAATATCTGTATAATAGTAGATCACATGAAATTGTCGGCGGAGGCGTAGTCGAGGTCAACAAACATGTGATTTGAGGCTTTCTTGTTTATTGGTCAAGGTGTTCATATTATTTTTCTGTTCGATGGAGCCTGGGAGCCGTACCTAACTTCGTTTAGCGGCCTGATTTTGACACTTTAAAAGGCCTGGCCAAATAACTAATATTTATAGATTTTTATGTAATTATGTGATTGGACACAACTTGATCACGCGAAATAAATGTCAGTTTAAATTACATCTGTGTTTTGACGAAGCATGTGGCCGATCTGGTTTGTATTTATTTGCTTATGAATAAATGATTCTCATATAAAAAAACCGGCCAAGTGCGAGTCGGACTCGCCCACCGAGGGTTCCGTACAAACTTTCTTTCAAACTACCTAGTAAAAATAATCTCATATTTTCATATAACTCTAATGACTTGACTAGAAGACAAAAGTATAGGCACTAATGAGTATTATAGTGTATAGCGCCATCTCCCGGTCAATTTGCTAACTAATTTGCGCGACCTGGTTTTTCAGGGATAATTCTTTATAATGTTAACCGATTTAAACAGTTTTTACTTTATTGGACAGAAGATGGTTTACGTAACATTTCGTATTAATTTGAAGTACGATATACATCCGCAAGGGTGGGTAAATTGAAAGTAAAAATCTGAAAAGTTTTTTGTGAATTAAAAAAAACGTATTCAAAATACAAACACGATTATATTTTTCCTGTAATATATAGCATAAAACCAATGTTTACTAAAATTTTCATAATTTTTCGTTGGTAAACTTCGGAGATAAGGGGGGGGAACGGTATTTTTTTTTAACACGCTTTTATTAGGTCGTCGTGTATGTAACTATGTATGTAATGGAATCTAAGGAAGCTAATTTAACCATCTTCCAGGAGTCGTAGCGTAATGAAAATTGGCAGCTATATGTAGTTCCGATGACAATACAATAATATGGTACTGTTGAGCTGATCTGATGATGGAGTCGGAAGATATGAACTGGAACTACATGATGGAACATCGTATCATAGCCGTTTTTGGGTTTCTTAGAAAAGTCTTGTAATGAACTTTGACTACAATTAGGTTTCAAGGTCTGATGATGGAGCCGGAAGATATGAACTGGCACTACATGATGGAACATCGTATCATAGCTGTTTTTGGGCTTCTTAGGAAAGTCTTGTAATGAACTTTGACTACAATTAGGTTTCAAGGTCAGATGATGGAGCCGGAAGATATGAGCTGGAACTACATGATGGAACATCGTATCATAGCTGTTTTTGGGCTTCTTAGAAAAGTCTTGTAATGAACTTTGACTACGATTAGGTTTCAAGGTCTGATGATGGAGCCGGAAGATATGAACTGGAACTACATGATGGAACATCGTATCATAGCTGTTTTTGGGCTTCTTAGAAAAGTATTGTAATGAAATTTGACTACGATTAGGTTTCAAGGTCTGATGACGGAGCCGGAAGATATGAACTGGAACTACATGATGGAACATCGTATCATAGCTGTTTTTGGGCTTCTTAGAAAAGTCTTGTAATGAACTATGACTACGATTAGGTTTCAAGGCCTGATGATGGTGCCGGAAGATAAGAACAAAAAAGGGGGGGGGGGGGGCTCGAGGGGGAAGCATGAAAGAAAGATCAACGTAGTATTTAAAATAAGTTGGGTTAGCGTTTTCTTGTGACCTTTCAAAGCAAACAAAGGGGGGCTCGGGGGGCGAAGCCCCCCCCCATAAAAGAAAGATCAACGTTGTATTTAAAATAAGTTGGGTTAAGGTTTTCTTGTGATCCTTAAGAGTAAAGAAAAGGGGGCTCGGGGGCGAAGCCCCCCGCATGAAAGAAAGATCAACGTAGTATTTAGAATAAGTTGGGTTAGCGTTTTCTTGTGACCTTTAAGAGTAAACAAAGGGGGGCTCGGGGGGCGAAGCCCCCCGCATGAAAGAAAGATCAACGTAGTATTTAAGATAAGTTGGGTTAGCGTTTTATTGTGACCTTTAAGAGCAAACAAAGGGGGCTCGGGGGCGAAGCCCCCGCATAAAAGAAAGATCAACGTTGTATTTCAAATAAGTTGGGTTAAGGTTTTCTTGTGATCCTTAAGAGCAAAGAAAAGGGGGCTCGGGGGCGAAGCCCCCGCATGAAAGAAAGATCAACGTAGTATTTAGAATAAGTTGGGTTAGCGTTTTCTTGTGACCTTTAAGAGCAAACAAAGGGGGCTCGGGGGCGAAGCCCCCGCATGAAAGAAAGATCAACGTAGTATTTAAGATAAGTTGGGTTAGCGTTTTCTTGTGACCTTTAAGAGCAAACAAAGGGGGGCTCGGGGGGCGAAGCCCCCCGCATAAAAGAAAGATAAACGTTGTATTTAAAATATGTTGGGTTAGGGTTTTCTTGTTACCCTTAAGAGTAACGAAAAGGGGGGCTCGGGGGGCGAAGCCCCCCGCATAAAAGAAAGGTTAACGTAGTATTTAAAATAAGTTGGGTTAGCGTTTTCTTGTGACCTTTCAGAGCAAACAAAGGGGGGCTCGGGGGGCGAAGCCCCCCGCATAAAAGAAAGATCAACGTTGTATTTCAAATAAGTTGGGTTAAGGTTTTCTTGTGATCCTTAAGAGCAAAGAAAAGGGGGCTCGGGGGCGAAGCCCCCGCATGAAAGAAAGATCAACGTAGTATTTAAGATAAGTTGGGTTAGCGTTTTCTTGTGACCTTTAAGAGCAAACAAAGGGGGGCTCGGGGGGCGAAGCCCCCCGCATAAAAGAAAGATCAACGTTGTATTTCAAATAAGTTGGGTTAAGGTTTTCTTGTGATCCTTAAGAGCAAAGAAAAGGGGGCTCGGGGGGCGAAGCCCCCCGCATGAAAGAAAGATCAACGTTGTATTTAGAATAAGTTGGGTTAGCGTTTTCTTGTGACCTTTAAGAGCAAACAAGGGGGGCTCGGGGGGCTAAGCCCCCTGCATGAAAGAAAGATCAACGTAGTATTTAAGATAAGTTGGGTTAGCGTTTTCTTGTGACCTTTAAGTGCAAACAAAGGGGGGCTCGGGGGCGAAGCCCCCGCATAAAAGATAATAAACGTTGTATTTAAAATATGTTGGGTTAGGGTTTTCTTGTTACCCTTAAGAGTAACGAAAAGGGGGGCTCGGGGGGCGAAGCCCCCCGCATAAAAGAAAGTTTAACGTAGTATTTAAAATAAGTTGGGTTAGCGTTTTCTTGTGACCTTTCAGAGCAAACAAAGGGGGGCTCGGGGGGCGAAGCCCCCCGCATAAAAGAAAGATCAACGTTGTATTTCAAATAAGTTGGGTTAAGGTTTTCTTGTGATCCTTAAGAGCAAAGAAAAGGGGGGCTCGGGGGACGAAGCCCCCCGCATGAAAGAAAGATCAACGTAGTATTTAAGATAAGTTGGGTTAGCGTTTCCTTGTGACCTTTAAGAGCAAACAAAGGGGGGCTCGGGGGTCGAAGCCCCCCGCATAAAAGAAAGATATACGTTGTATTTAAAATATGTTGGGTTAGGGTTTTCTTGTTACCCTTAAGAGTAACGAAAAGGGGGGCTCGGGGGGCGAAGCCCCCGCATAAAAGAAAGATTAACGTAGTATTTAAAATAAGTTGGGTTAGCGTTTTCTTGTGACCTTTCAGAGCAAACAAAGGAGGGCTCGGGGGGCGAAGCCCCCCGCATAAAAGAGAGATCAAAGTTGTATTTCAAATAAGTTGGGTTAAGGTTTTTTTGTGATCCTTAAGAGTAAAGAAAAGGGGGGCTCGAAAGAAACATCAACGTAGTATTTAGAATAAGTTGGGTTAGCGTTTTCTTGTGACCTTTAAGAGCAAACAAAGGGGGCTCGGGGGTGAAGCCCCCGCATGAAAGAAAGATCAACGTAGTATTTAAGATAAGTTGGGTTAGCGTTTTCTTGTGACCTTTAAGAGCAAACAAAGGGGGCTCGGGGGCGAAGCCCCCGCATGAAAGAAAGATCAACGTAGTATTTAAGATAAGTTGGGTTAGCGTTTTCTTGTGACCTTTAAGAGCAAACAAAGGGGGGCTCGGGGGGCGAAGCCCCCCGCATAAAAGAAAGATCAACGTTGTATTTCAAATAAGTTGGGTTAAGGTTTTCTTGTGATCCTTAAGAGCAAAGAAAAGGGGGCTCGGGGGGCGAAGCCCCCCGCATGAAAGAAAGATCAACGTAGTATTTAAGATAAGTTGGGTTAGCGTTTCCTTGTGACCTTTAAGAGCAAACAAAGGGGGGCTCGGGGGGCGAAGCCCCCCGCATAAAAGAAAGATAAACGTTGTATTTAAAATATGTTGGGTTAGGGTTTTCTTGTTACCCTTAAGAGTAACGAAAAGGGGGGCTCGGGGGGCGAAGCCCCCGCATTAAAGAAAGATTAACGTAGTATTTAAAATAAGTTGGGTTAGCGTTTTCTTGTGACCTTTCAGAGCAAACAAAGGAGGGCTCGGGGGGCGAAGCCCCCCGCATAAAAGAGAGATCAAAGTTGTATTTCAAATAAGTTGGGTTAAGGTTTTTTTGTGATCCTTAAGAGTAAAGAAAAGGGGGGCTCGAAAGAAAGATCAACGTAGTATTTAGAATAAGTTGGCTTAGCGTTTTCTTGTGACCTTTAAGAGCAAACAAAGGGGGGCTCGGGGGGTGAAGCCCCCCGCATGAAAGAAAGATCAACGTAGTATTTAAGATAAGTTGGGTTAGCGTTTTCTTGTGACCTTTAAGAGCAAACAAAGGGGGCTCGGGGGCGAAGCCCCCGCATGAAAAGAAAGATCAACGTAGTATTTAAGATAAGTTGGGTTAGCGTTTTCTTGTGACCTTTAAGAGCAACCAAAGGGGGGCTCGGGGGGCGAAGCCCCCCGCATAAAAGAAAGATCAACGTTGTATTTCAAATAAGTTGGGTTAAGGTTTTCTTGTGATCCTTAAGAGCAAAGAAAAGGGGGCTCGGGGGGCGAAGCCCCCCGCATGAAAGAAAGATCAACGTAGTATTTAGAATAAGTTGGGTTAGCGTTTTCTTGTGACCTTTAAGAGCAAACAAGGGGGCTCGGGGTCTAAGCCCCCGCATAAAAGAAAGATCAACGTTGTATTTAAAATAAGTTGGGTTAGGGTTTTCTTGTTACCCTTAAGAGTAACGAAAAAGGGGGCTCGGGGGGCGAAGCCCCACGCATAAAAGAAAGATTAACGTAGTATTTAAAATAAGTTGGGTTAGCGTTTTCTTGTGACCTTTAAGAGCAAACAAAGGGGGGCTCGGGGGGCGAAGCCCCCCGCATGAAAGAAAGATCAACGTTGTATTTAAAATAAGTTGGTTTAGGGTTTTCTTGTGACCCTTAAGAGTAACGAAAAGGGGGCTCGGGGGCGAAGCCCCCGCATAAAAGAAAGATCAACGTAGTATTTATAATAAGTTGGGTTAGCGTTTTTTTGTGACCTTTAAGAGCAAACAAAGGGGGGCTCGGGGGGCGAAGCCCCCCGCAAGAAAGAAAGATCAACGTAGTATTTAAGATAAGTTGGGTTAGCGTTTTCTTGTGACCTTTTAGAGTAAACAAAGAGGGGCTCGGGGGGCGAAGCCCCCCGCATAAAAGAAAGATCAACGTTGTATTTAAAATAAGTTGGGTAATGGTTTTCCTGTGACCCTTAAGAGCAAATAAAGGGGGGCTCGGCAAAAAAGAAATACTTAAATTTTGTTTGAATTAGTTGAAATGTGACAATATTTTCTAATCGAGTCAAACAAAATCCCACTAGCTGAGAGCTTCAAAACAATGTATGGCGAAAGTATGTCTCTCTAATGTCTTCAAAAAGTCCGCGATGGCACATGTCTATATATTGTCTATCTTTTACGGATAACTTACTAGGTATAAACATTTTTATGATAATACCGTAATAAGAAGGTAGCCGCTAGTTATTATTAAGTAGCAATTATAGCAATAAGTACACGTTAAGCCACAAATGGCATGTAAAATCCGCGTACTTGAAATAAATTTATGTATAAATGTTAAAAGTATTTCATTATTAATGACTAAAAAGTATAAAATAAATTAATAGTTTAAAAAACACTATAAAACACGCTTTTATAAGTGCACGTAAAAGCCAAAAATAAATTATGGATCGTTCAAGTTGTCTCTATTTGTGAGCTGAAGTTTAAAAACTATGTGCTTTTAATTATAATATTTGATTGTAAAAGCGTGGGGCGCTGGAACAGGAAAGACTTTCTTGTAAACAAATACTAATCCGAACTTCCTGGCGAATGAAGTTGCATAAGAACATAACGTTTACATATGCTGCCTAAGGGTTACCAAAGAGAACCAAAGATATCTCGTCCACGAACAAGAACTCTGCATCCTGTCACTGTAGACACTTTCCCCTTTTGTACTTTGATTACCGGAAAAAAGCGGCGTTCTAAGTTTCGGTGACTGTCGACTCTCCTCGCTACTAGCGCATATTTTGTCTGAGTTCGACAAACTGGTACCTACTTTGAACACTGACTTTTAATTGATTTGACTGTTTAATGTAGAACCTACTAGTCATGCTGCAACTCCAGTTAGCGTGTCAATCTGTGTAACCTCCTTCCCGTAACATAGTATAATTTGATTTATCAGCAAGTTATACAAAAAGTCTTTCCTGTTCCAGCGCCCCACGCTTTTACAATCAAATATTATAATTAAAAGCACATAGTTTTTAAACTTCAGCTCACAAATAGAGACAACTTGAACGATCCATAATTTATTTTTGGCTTTTACGTGCACTTATAAAAGCGTGTTTTATAGTGTTTTTTAAACTATTAATTTTTTACATTTTCCTTCAAAATTCTTTTTTTTTCCACAACAAAAAAATTATAAAAAATAGTTTATTTACGTTCAATTTGAGCTCTTTCCAACGATATCCCACTTGACCTAGTAACTTGAAATTTACAGTTTGCCCCCCTTTCATTTTGGCCATTTTCTACAATTAAAATTAATATATTAAAAAAATTATACATTCTATTTGTAGAGGTTTACAATGTTCACAACTATTCCAAATTTCAAGTTGATAGCATTAGTAGTTCTCGAGATATTTAGGAATGTGACAGACGGACAGACAGACGGACAGAGTCGCACCATAAGGGTTCCTGTTGTACCTTTTTGGTACGGAACCCTAAAAACAGCAAAAATAAATTAACATATTTTTGTTGAAAAATGAAAATATGCTTTTCCTTTGTATATTATTATGTTCATGTGTCTCTATTACCTACTTACTACTCGTAACAACCTGTTTTGTGACTTTAAAAATCCAGTAAACACTTCAAATCTGAATATCCTGAGCCATAAGAAACGCTGGCCGAGATTGTTTTAAGTAGGCGCGCCTTGCAGAGGCAGAAAAGATTAATTACGGAATCGACAGTTTTAATTAGTTCTGTAATTAACAGCGTGGCGCCTCCACGCGAACTAAAATAAATTACCTTTTAATACAATCGCTTCGGCGACTTTGATTAAATTGTTAGTCTTGCGACATAGGCTGTCAGCAAATTCTTAGAAATTTTACCAAAATTAAACGCATTCTTAAGCCGGAATTTATATTTGTTTGAGCTCGGAATAGACATTTTAGGTTTAACATTCTGAGAAGAGCGGACGTTGCTTGTAATAAATACAATGTATTTGATTGGACTGCTAGCTTCGGGTATGATAAGTATTTTATTCCCGTCATCACGAAAAAATATGTACCTAGTGTATTTATTTTCCTCGCTCGAATTCTTCAGAAATTGTTGGTTTTTCAGCTTCCAGTTAAGTAGGTATATAAGTATTATGTAATTTTTACAAAATTATTGGTAGAACAAAACTATGAATTCTAAAGAATAATATTGTTTAGGTTTTGTTATTTGAAAGCCATCTTGTTACCATCCAACTTTTAAGATAAAATTTTGGCTTGATGGCTCTTTTCATCTCAACAATCACATCAGATCAAAATCAACAGCTTCTCATAAGAATCTATCAAAACACCGGCATAATTAAGTAACTCATTAAGCTCAAAGGCACATAAAGTAACTCATAAAGCCGTCACTCCTCCATTATAATTTTTCGTTCCCATACCCAACCGTAGTACCATCGACGCTCGTCAATTTAAAATTCGAGCGCGGAAAATCCATTTTATTTAATCCAAAAAAGAATCCCGCACATTGTACCAGGCGTAATTCGTCACAATCGGAATGGTGACAATTCTCTGGGGAGAGCTTTGAGAAAAATTGTCGCTAACGAGCTTGTTCCCCCTCCCCGTACCCCCTCTTTTAATCCACGTCCCCTTTATCCGCACCACTTTAAAAACCCTTTTGCTATTTCTGCTCTAAAGAATTATCAAGAAAAAGTGAAGAGGACATTTTATCGTCGTCCACCTACTTTTCAATTACGCATTAGGTATGAATTTTTGTTATTTTCTTCAGTTTGCAATCCGACGTTGAGTTCTACTTCGGACCAATTTTGTTTCAAATAGAATTTTATTGATTCCATGAAATCATATTAAAGTGAAGTAAACAGTAGCTATACTTTCAACTTGCAGCTGGTAAATTATTTCTCCTAAGTTTAATGCCTTCGCTGTTTTCGCGTAACTCGTTATTAATTTTGAAATAAACTTCAACCAAACCATAAAGGTTCAAAAATCTCTCAAATGAATTGTAAAAATATTAAAACCATCAAAAACATAAATTCGAAATAGGCAAATTTGTTCACCGAGTGTGCTCTCTTTTCGATGGCATTCAGCCTCATTAGCGATTTTCCATTCGAACGGGTAGCCAGAAAGACGGGAAGATGCTGGCAGTCTCATAATATGGCGGCGAGAAGCTCGCTGAATACGGGAAAATGGTATCAGCCAGCCTAGCTCAAGTCACAATCGTTGACGCTAGTGGCGATCGAAAAGCAGTCCGACTCTGTCACGCCACTACCGAAGAGTGATAGGGAGAGCTGACTACGATACGCTTACAAAGCGCAAGCGATTGGGACGTTGGCTAGTACTCTGTACCTGCCGAGTGTGTTCGGATGGAAAATCATGTAGCTATTGTATGTTCTCGGCTACTTTGTCCTGCGTTCATAAAAGTCCAATAAAGTCAAGTGAAATACAACTTAGGATAGATTGCAACATTGTGTTTGCTGTTGGTTAAATTTCAAGTTGGAAATATTTTGATTAGGTATGTGCGATCTTTATTTAACATGTTATGTATCTGCAGAATTTCGTTTAGATGTGTAATAATAATTACATAATCATACCTACTCTTCTTCTATGTATATAAGTAGTTTATCTTCATGAAAAACTAGTTTGAAATTCTAATAAGACAACCTTACGCAAGTTACGCATAATACATTTCCAAGAAGCGTCCACGGAAAATAGACCAAGCGGCTCTCATTTCATTTGACACGATGAAAAATGCCGAACAAAAAAGGATTTTTAATCAAGCAATCGGTACCTTCTTTATTTACAGTTGGAATAGGGCTAGTTAATCTTTGCTTTACACTGGTTCTGGGGCATAATCATAAAAGCTCGACTTTCCACTCAGTGGCAGTTGTAATCGACCACTTTCCATCCATTAGCCGGGATCGGGCGGTAGCCACGCACTGCAGCCGGATTAGCCAAAGCGGGCTTAGAATTTTGGGTTATCTCAGCTCAACAGATTCAATGGCGAAGGGTTTCTTGTGGCAAGAAAGTTCTTGAGCCAAGTAAACATTGACGTTAATTGGGTTTAAGTGGGTATTAGTATTGGGTTATAGAGGCAGGTTAGGCTCTTTTAAAAAAACGACCTAGAAGCGAAATATCACTAAAGACTTTGGTGACGCAAAATGTGCATTCATATCTACACTCCATAAAATTCTAAATAAAACTTAAAATCATTCAGAGCCAATAGTGCCATTGAACCAATAGTACGGCTCTATTTTCGCTACGCCCCATTCACAAATTTATTGATTAGTATATATGTTGATTAGTTGTTTACGTAATGCTCCTGCTCGGTCAGCGGTTTCAGACCTGACGTCCGATCATCGACCTGACAACACTAGTGTCGAGTCAGGTAGTTTGCGCGTTGACACAATTAAAAATGTCGCACGCGCCGCTCCGCCGCCCGCGCGCCCCCCGCGCGTGCGGCCGCCTCCCCCCTCACGTCGAGCTCACGTCAGCGGGCATATGCTGATGTAGCCGCCCTAGCCGGTCAACGCAACGCCGCAGCGAACCAGGTCAGCGCACCTGCAAAGGTGTGTGAAGAACGGGCTCCAATCAAGGAGAAGTCCTCCCGTGCCGATGTGGATAAGGAGGGGTTCACACTGGTGCAAAGGAAGAGCAAGGCGCGTAGGGCGCCTCGTAAGACTCTGTGTGGTACCGCGGAGCCGATTACTTCTGGTCTGCGAGTTGCTACACCGAGTAAAGCGCTCTACGTGTCGCGCTTGCATTACTCCGCCGGGGCTGATGAGGTGGTGGAGTACGTTCGCCGGAAGACTGGCTACACGCTGAGGGTGCAACAGCTGCAGTCGCGCCACTACGTGCACTTCACTTCATTTGTTGTGCGCGTGCCGCGCACGCTGCAGGACACCATCGCGAGCGCAGACTTCTGGCCGAAGGGTGTGGTATTTCGGCGGTTCCGGGGCAACCTGCCGAATCCTACGCCGAGTCAGACGACGCAACGGAGCCACGCTGTTACGTCGTCGCCCAAATATAATGTTTAATTTGTTTATTTTTTGTATGTCTTTTGTATTTTTTTTTTTGTAAGTCTTGTTTTGTATTTTGTAGTTTCACAGTGCCTTGGTGTAAACTGTAATGCTGTGTTACTTTTTGATTAAATAAATAAATAAATATGTAGGTAGGAATAAATTAACCTCATTAAGTATTTTATAATTTTTGTCAATTGTATTAACTGTTTTATTCGCATTATAGCATGACATTAATATAATTATTTAGCTGTAGTAATAGCATGACATTAATATAATTATTTAGCTGTAAGATTACTATTGTACGCCGCATTTCGGTTGATTGATGATACCACACTGACATAGTTTTTATAAGATTGAACCTAACTCACAATATACATTTCATTTCACTTTAAGCTCGTTACTTGTAGCACGGGCTAGCGCTAAATGTGTTTACGTGTCCGTACAGTGTGCATAGTTTTCGTTTAATGGATGGAAATCTATTTTGATTTATTATTAGCTTCATTTATTTTATAAAGGCTTTTAGTTCTAAGTTCATCGCGCAGTGTACCCCAATCAGCAACGGTCGGGCGGAGAGGACGCACCGCACTTTGTTCGAGCCACAGTCTCGACTCTGAGCCCGTTCCGCTCGTTGGAATAATTTTAAAGTGTACATTAACATTTATGCTCAGTTTGCTTAGTCGTTGGGAAGCGGCTAATCACTGCTTTGCATAAAACTCATACAAATTGTAATTGATATTCATACTACGTTAGAAACAAATAAATTGTGCGAAAACATGGCCATCTACCATGTAAATTTAGGCAGGACTCGTTTCCATTTCACAAGACATGCAATTTTGATCGAATATGTAAACTAAAGACATATGTTCTACATTAAAAGGCTTGACTAATTCAGACTACTGACCTAAATCTGCACTAATTTAAATATATCCATATCCTGTACAATTGTACACACGTTGCTGGCGGTCGATACTCGTAATTATTTTTAAGTATAATAAGTATATATGTATTAATAAATTTTTATATGTGTATTTCAGATATTTCTGAAATTGGGATAAGTAATTACGACAAATATATAAAAGCCACTCATTTTCAGTTGTAGTAATAAAATTCTCTCAGTTGTAGTAACAGAATTATCCTATTCAGTTCAATGTTTTTTTTTCCTTTGTTAATTATCAGAATACGTTGTACCCACATTAAGCTTAATGCAAATTACCAAATAATTACGTTTAAATTTCAATGAAAGTATTGCACTTTTTATGGCACGAAAACAGTTATTTTCCCGTGTGGAAACAGGTTAAGAACTTCACCATCCCCATTCCTTCCGTGGGTGTTGTAGAAGTCGACTATGGAATATGGGTTCCATTGTGATGAGGGCGATGGGCTGGCATCCTGTCACTGCAATAATCACAATTTCGTTTTTGTCCACCTATTGGTGCAGTTACCAAGATTGGCACTGAAACATCAGCAGTTTCATATGCTCTGCCTACACAGAAACACAGAAACACAGGCGTGACTATATAAGTAACACAATTATTTCAATTTAATAGTTACCAAGGTTACGTACACCTACTAATACTTCAGTATTTACCTATTCAACTAAGCAAAGCAACGTACACTCGTACAGTCAAGTGCAAAAATATGTATTGAACAAAAAATAAAACCGCCTTCAAAAATAAGCGCGTTACAAAACACGGAGAAACTAAAAAGCAAAAAATAATAAACCTTTGAATTCAGATTTCTTATCGGATTGCAATAATCTAAACATCCAAATTATAAACAAATCAATTATTTTTGTAGTCGGTACCAGACCTGTTCCTCGCCTTGCTATTTCCTGTTTGCCCCACCCAACCATACGCAGGCTGGCCCCAAAAACATTCAGTCGAATTGAGAACCTCCTCCTTTTTTTGAAATGTTTTCTTTACACACCCGATTATACGTGTTACTCGTCCTCACCATCTACGATCATTTAGATTGCGTAACTAGGATGCTTTAGCCTAGTCACAAATCCACGTCATGTGGTTCGTGAACGTGGTAACACGCAGTCGAGCTGTTATGCTAAGGAACGTACAGTCAACAACACAGCTGTTAATACAAGTGCCAAAAATATATATACACACCTTAATGTACAGGCAATAAAGTTCTGTTTGGCACTTTGGCTGTATTCACTGTGTTGTTGACTGCACCTTACTTATCACTGACAGTGTCAACACTGGTATCCATACTAATATTATAAATGGGAAAGTGTGTGTGTCTGTTTGTTTGTCCGTCTTTCACGACATAACGGAGCGATGAATCGACGTGGAAGTTTGTATGAAGCATTCCGTAATATTAGAATTTAACGCGAGCGAAGCCGCGTTCAAAAGCTAGTAATATATATACGCTAGAATCTTGAATATCAAACTTTAATCATTATCAAATCGACACAATTTATGACGTAACCCTTGCACAGGCATAAACAGGGTCAGAGTTTTCACAATGTGGCTGCTATCAAAATCTAACCGACATTAGGGATATTCATATTTATGCCGTTGTTCACTTTCTCCACTAAGGCCCACTTGCACGAACCAAAGCTTGCACTTAACTCGGGGTTAGTGGGCTCTCATCTATAAAATTTCATATAAAATGGTGGGTTGACCCGAGGGTTAACCCTCCATTGTCGTTAGTGCAAGTGACGCTAAATGTCATTTTCCGTGACGTCATATGTACCTACTGCCTGAGTAACGTACATTCAAAATCATCAAAACCTCAGAAGTTCAGTTCGAAAAATAATGATAAACTTTGAAAAGCTTAATCTCGTAAATTGTTGGGTCTACAAGGGCAATATTAGTATTATATTATAGCAAATTTAGTCTACTTTAAAAACGTTCTAAGGAATGTTTTTCAAAAAAATAGTCCTTTAAGGTTATAATCGCCAATATTTAAAAACGAAATGAATTTTTTGCAGTTTTTTCGATTTGTGACAAAGTTGCGTTCGGCGCTCCAGGTCACAAACTTGGATTTGGATAAAGTCTGCAAAAAAACAAAACGCATACTATAAATGTATAAAGTTATTGGATTTAACCTATTTTGCGAAGCTCGGACCGTCCCACAAACGTGTGAACCAAATTCCAGCAATCATGATAATGCGTTATGCTGAACTGCTTATCGATGCAATCACATTCGACTGATGATCAACGAGGACGGGTAATAGGATTAACTGAAAACTGATTACTAAATGAATACAATGATAATTCCGATTTCGCTAATTAAATAGCTACCTACTAAAATATCACAATTAGCTGGAGATGACTAACAAAGTAATGAAATAAGGTCACTGCGGGCAAGACCGGCATACTTTATTTGATATAAAGTTTGAGTGGATAAAACTAGGCTATTAAAGTAGCCTGGAGTGATCCGCATTGTCATCCTATGGGCTAGCAAATTTTATATTCTACACAGCGTTTATAATACTTTGGTGAATTAAAGTAAACTTATGTGATAAAAATCACTTTTTTCAAGGCTTGGCGGGATGACCGTCCCCACGCGCTAAGGAAAGACCGTCTAGTGCTCGTTATCGCGTAATTTCATATGGAAATAAGTATCAAAATCATGTTCATTGTTATATTCTGTAATAACAGGGAGTAATGTGATAGATATTAAAACAAATAACGATGATATTTTCAAGATATCAGCATTTTTCTATTTATAAGGTAAGACCCATATGTCCCGTAAATGAGGTTGATAACCTTCTTTTTTCAGGTCCAGACAAAAGCAAAGCTGAAACTTATAATTAAAATTAACCTACAATACCCGTTTAAACTCGACTTTTTTCCCATAACGCCAATGCCTTACTCTTATATGCCGGTCTTTCCGACTAGGCACAATTTCGAAGTTACATATTTCAGGTCATAAAACAATAAATTGAACGCATTTCAGGAGCATTAATTTTATTGTACTAGACAGGAAGAACTATTATTAAATTAACACGTTACATACATAATGCACAAATATAAGCGGTTGGATGCTTCTATTTTATTTTAATTTTTTTCGTAACCATATGTTGAACTCGATGGTCGAGTTCGAAACACGAATCGAGTTTTTTGTTAACTAGTGTTCGTCCTAGGGATATCTATTGAAGACCAATGGATTAAGGATGAAAAACTGGTATACCTTCGGAGGTGTGAGAAGTGAAAGATATATAAATACAAAAGTTATATTCAGTAGACGGTCTTTCTGGGTAGACGGTCTTCCCGACACTGACCTTACTTCCAGGTGGAAACGCAACTCTACGAGTATGCTACCTATATTTTATGCAATCGTTGTTTAAGAAATGTCAAAAAAGGCGAGTGGAGTGGGGAGTGGGTAACAATTTAGTGTATAAAAATATCGATCACAATTCAAAAAATTGTGATGAACTCGTGGGATTCGAACCCACATCTTTGGGCTGTCGTGCGGTTCAGGTCAAATCCGCAACAATTTTAGAGCCTTTGATAATATATACAAACGAAAATAAACTTAATATAATATACATATAATATGATAACATAAATCCCTGATTTTGAGATTTGAAACATTACTAACTAAAATAAGTACAAAATAATGTATAAATCACAGCTTAAAACTAAAAATGTATTGAATAATTCAGCGATCTCGTCTAAACTTTTGCAGTTAAGCAGTGCCACGATAAAACAAAGTAGGATGTAATAATACCTAAGTAACTACTCTGCACCTTTATTTGCGAACTGAAAGTCGCAAACTCATGAATGTATATTTCAGCTCGCATTAGTTTAACATTAGGATACTTAGGCATTCTGAAAAAGGGAAACTATGGCGACACGGGGGCGGGGCGACGATAAAATGAAAATGAGGGGGCGGGGGCTCGTTAGCAAGCGGTCTCGCGGCGCTGCGATTGTCACGAGCTCAATATTTACTCCTCCAAACTCAACCGAAATACTACCTTACCATCCACACCTAAAAGCAAAATCTACAGTGACCAAGATACTTTGAAAACGCTGACGGAACAAAGAACGCATAAAATTCTGCAATACAAAGGATTTTTCAGAAATGAAACAGACGTAATGTCTAATTAGATGATTCGTTCGTCGCTTCTGTGAGTGGAATCGAAATTTAAAAGCACCCATTTGAATATTTCGAGAGGCGACTCTGAATAGTTTACGAGTTTTGTTTACGTCGCGAGTTACTTTCTAGTGCGTATAGTTACATAAATGAAGTTTAGTTGTTATTTTTTTGATAAATTTATTACGAGACATAAAATAATTTCTGAGTAGTATATTTACTCATGCATTGCCTCAAAGATTGGCAATTAAAATATTTCTTAACATTCGCTCTAACTATGGTATAGTCAGAGAGCTTCTTTTCATTTCTCTTAGTGGCCAATATTAAGTTAGTCAAGTACGAATATTTATATTAAATATAGGCACAATTCCACTTTCCATAGAAATATTGCTTAACATCGTTTCATGGATGCACCCAACATTGTCTATGTTAACGCTAATAAATGCAAGTATGTAATTGTAATAAATACGAGTAAGTAATTTTTCCATTCAACGTTCACCTAGGTAAATGGTCGGAATCCATTGCACATTATAATTTATTACATTACATTAGTTTATTAGTCTTTACCGTGAGTTTTGTCGTTCTAGAATACGCCACTCTCCTTTTTTGATCTCTCTTAAACACCGGTTGCATAAATTAGTATTTTGTGACTTGTACGTTATAAAACTCATGAAGTCATGACTTAGGACTTTAATCGACACACAAAAAATTTTCTTTGTACTCCCGCAACAACGATAAATAAAATAAAAAAATACAGGACAATCTTTCATTGACGCAGATTGTCCCACGGTTAGCTCAAAATGTTTTGTATTGTGGGTACGTACGAGCCCCAATGCAAATGATATCGTCTAGTCACACTTCAACGTGCGATATTTATTTCCGAAACTGGTGTTTAAACCCAGATTGACTTTGATGATACATGGAATACACGACACACTAAGCCATTAAAACTAGTTTAATCTTGCGCCGTACAAAATGCCCTAATGTTATATGTTTTAATATAATCATATCATAAAAATAACATATCTAAAGCAAAAAAATACGCCTAGTTCATATTTGAGGCATAATAGGTCGTCTATTTTAAATAAAAATAGTTTAGTAAGATTTATATTATACAATAATATTTTAAATTGAATTAATAATATTATAAGTCGTCTTATATGATATACGGCTACATAAAAAGGTAAATTCTGTAAAAAATATAATTATTCTACAACATTTTTATACCAAAATAGCAAGAGGTAAGTCGGTGCCTGAATCAGTGAGGAAAATTATAATTTCCAGTAACAATAGCGGCAAATCTACGTTCCAAAATATCCAAAGACCTTTTTTTGCCAAGATCTACGGCGCATACAATCATCCAGCATCAACTAAAACACGGAACCGTCTCCTGTTTAAATAAATCTGGCCGTCGAAGAATAACTGCCAAAGAGAAAACAGGATTTTGAGGAGCATCATCAGGAAAAATCGTCATGCAAGAGCAGGAGAACTTATCTAACTATGGCATGACGCGATCAAAATAAACATTTCAGTCGATACCTGAAAGACAGTAATGAAAATAATGGGCTTCGGTTTTCACACCGCTAAACAGAAACCATTACTTACTCAAAAGCAGAAAACTAACAGGTTGAAATTTGCACAAAAGTACAGAAACTGGACTGCCGATCAGTGGCGAAAAATAATATGGAGCGACAAATCCAAATTTGAGGTCATAGTTGGCGATGAACGAAGTAAAGTCATTCAAGAAAAAGGAGATGCATTTCACAAAGACTGTCTTGAACGCAAGGTGTAGTTTCCAGCATCTTTAAATGATTTGGGGCTGTATGTCGGCACAGGGTGTGGGATGTCTGCAATTTATAGATGGAACCGTCAATGCAGAGAAATACAAAAGCATCTTGGAATAGAGTTCACTACCGTCTATAAGAAAGTTCAAGTATATAAATGGATTTACTTTTCAACAAGATGGTGCCTTATGTCATACTGGCAAGACAACGATGGAGTGGCTGAAACAAAAACAAATTCCTACCATATCATGGCCATCCAGCAGTCCAGACTTGTCTCCCATAAAAAGTTTGTAGTGGTAAATGAAGAAAAAGTTGCGAAAACATCCTTCTAAATCCAAAGCTGATTTTAAGGAGAAACTTGTGGGTGTCTGGAATGGAATAACCCCTGAGGAGTATAGACAGTTGGTAGATACAATGCCGCTCAGAATTAAGGCCGTTTTAGATACAAAAGGTGACGCCACCAAGTGGTAGTTGTTCTTTTCTGCATCGGCTACGCTGAAGACGAACATTTTTGCGAGTGTTACATTTGGTGAAATTATGTTTTTTTGTTTATTAGTGAGGAAAATTGTTAATTTATGTTTTGAATAAATAAAATATGCATCAGGCTCTCTTGTATAGCTCTCTTGTTTTTATGTTACATGTTCTACTAATCATCTAATTCATCCTGAATTTTGAGGTCGAAGTTAGGACATAATATTTTTTTCATACTAGACGATATCATTTGCATTGGGGCTCGTATATAAACACAATAATTATTATGTAAATACGAATTTAATTTAAACGTAGAGAACATTCATGTCTCAGGAACCAATACTGAGCTCGACACACAGATAAATGCCCTTACCGTAGTGTTATGTTAACAGAATGGTGGCCGCTCACAGATGTAAGAAGCGCTTGGCATCCGTTGGCTCGTTGGGTGGACGACATCCGGAAAATTGCGGGCCACAACTGGATGAGACTAGCTCAGGACCGGGACAAGTGGCGTACTAGAAGAGAGGCCTATGCTCAGCAGTGGGCGATAAAGGGCTGATATGATGATGATGATGATGACCGTAGAGTTTACAGTAGAGTTACCTACTCACTATAAGCAAAAATTACATACATTTTCCACGACAGACTAACGTATTCTACAACGAGGTGTAAACTAGGAATAATTTGCATGCAATATTAATAGTTTTGAATGCAGTTAACGTAAGTAGTCGCCAATGAAACGTAAATTGCTGTTTTAAATTCGCTTAAAACTTTAGGTTTAGAACTCTAATCAACAAGAACAAATTTCCCTTGTATATTCAATTGAAAGTGACAGTATCCGCGACGAGCGACTTAATTTCCTCGGAAACGACGCTATCTGTATGCCATCTGCGGTGAATGGAGCGAGCAAACAGCTCGCGAGATATCAGCACTCAGGTGTAGACCACACGGATGACTTGCCGGGTAGACGCGCTAAGGGCTAGTACAGACCGACTGCATACTGACTATATTTTTTTATAGTAATCGCTACTTGACTGTACTTAAAATAAAATATTTTATATCATGCACGAAATAAAGCATCAGATAATTATAAGAAAAACATGGACAGAAGTTATTTTTAACTCCAATTTATATTTTATACATCAGATAGAAATATATAAAGTAAATCAGTTGACCGTGACGTCACTCAATTCGATTTCATATTAATAACATATTAGCAAATCGTTCAAAATCGTTTTGACAGTTCTAAAAAAGAACCTGATTTGACTAGGAGGAAAGAAGCCTATTGACATGACTCGGCAGCATCAAGTCATCGTGCAGTCAGCCCTAAACTAAATCTTCATTGGTGCTCACTATCCTGGTGACCTCATACTAATTTTGTATTTTAGTGCAATACCTAATTTCAAGTGCACTCATACATACTATGTATCGCTCCTCTTGGATCAATATCAATAAAAAAAGCTAGCTTTTAAATTTAGTCTCAGTTTCTTATATAAATATATGTCCGTATTATTAAATTTATCATTTACCTTGCGTTATCCCCATATACACTGGCACAGCTCTTAGGAGCCTGGGATTCGCCTGGGCAATCACAAAAAATGGCGTAGACTTCAGACCACCCAAATCAGAGGACAAACTATTGTTGGGTGATTGTTGGTATTAATCCGGTAGCCTTCGATGTTTTCCTTCGTATAAAAGCGATGACTATTATGATGTCACTTTTGCATCATGTTAAAATAAAACATGTACCGGTTCATCGTACGTTCAACGAGTTTGAATCTTCGGCCACTTTTTAACCATGTCTTATTAACATCATATCATGCCTAATTTTCCATAGAAGTCTTTTTTGTTTGTTGTGAATTCCTTTGAATTGTCTCTGTAGGATCTTTATCCTACAGTGGCCCCTTGGCCACTACAGCAGCTAACTAATTTGAATCCTTATTCAAATTAGTTAACTGTACGGAGTCCATCTTAGAGAACATCTATGCGATGCACACATGGTCGTCCGCCGCGCACCGAGAGCTACAATTTGCAGTGGCATTCATTTGGCATTTTTCAATTGCTCGTTTAAAAGTACAATACTGATAAGAATACAACTTTTGGACCTGTTACTCCCGAGAGATTTTAATACGTTTCTCGATATGGTAAATTGCACACCAAATGTACCTATGTAATTTTTTGTTGTAGCAAATAGGATCTAGTATTATAGAGAGTTACTGTCAAAGTAAAATGTGCAATCACAGATTGCCATCTCGCGACACAAGCTTAAAACTTTTGAACCTCAGTTTTGACAATTTAGCCCATATTCTTAGCTTGATATGTGTTAAAATGTCAAATATTAATATTAGCGCCATCTAGCCGAGCTTTCCCCAAAGGTGTAATGCCATCTTGGCCACCGTACCTTTTTCTCTATGGCTTTGAGGTACGTTTTTTTCTTAGACCTTGGCCGTCTATACGAAGTTATATAGGTCTTTGGTTGCAGTAACCGTGTAGGGAGCTTTTCACTTTTTACAATGAATGACATTTTTTATTCTAACATACCTACCTATTACAAACTCAATGCAATCAGGATGGCTATCCAAGTATACATACTTATAACCGAATTCTTAAAATAGTTCTTTGTTCAAAAGTAATACCTACAACAATAAAGGGAACTCACGGTAGCCACACTTATAATCGAATTCTCAAAATATTTCATTGTTTAAAAATAATACCTATACCTACACCATTAAAGGGAAACTAGGTTTAGAACATTTCATAGTAACATCTAGATAAAAGAGCATCAGAATTCTTACTAGAATACTAAATCTTACACGTGCCTTTTAGAATAAGTTGTACTTATATAACCTTCAAATTATCGGGTATAATTAATTTGAGCAAGCTGAAAGCAAAGTTTGGAAGACGGTGTGAATATATTGAGAGAGTAGAAGTAATTATTGCGTACGAAAAGGCACACATACCCATAATAGTTATTTGTTTTACAAGGAGACAAAGTTGTTGCTTAACCGCACATGCCAATATTGAAGCCCGAGCAAGCGAAAGATTCCAATACTGAACCGCGAGCGTAGCGAGTGGGTCAAAAAGTGGAATCTTGAGCGTTGCGTTGCGAGGGTTTCAAGGCACGACGGTTAAACAAACTTTGCCGCCGAGTGAAACACAAAATTTTTCACCACACCAACACGAACAAAATACTGACTATAAAACATCAAACTAAATCAAATCTATCAATTTGTTCAATATTTATAATTCAATATCATCATTTATAGGTAATTTCTACCAGCCAGCTCAAGATAACAAGTTAAAATTTGTATGAAATTACTTTGCACTTTTGTGGATAAAATGCAATTTTGCTATCTGTTTTCGAATAAAAAAGTAAGCCTTTATCAGTTGGTGTGGTGCAAAAAATATTTCTTATGAGAAGTTAATATAACAATGACGGAGTACGAGCATAATATAGGTTTATCACGCTATATTGACAAATAGCGAACTAGGGTTTTAAAACTACGTACAACCTGGCTGATATTCGATACAGCTCTACCAAAATGCCATAGATGACGCTGCTGTCCAAATGATGACGACGGAATGCCGTTAAGGCACTGGTCCCACCGCGCTCATAGCTTACTAGCTAGTAAGCTATAAGCTATTGGCTATAAAAATGAACAAAAGATAAGCACTCCCGTGCAAATAAAAGAGACACGGCGATATTGATAGCTCACCGCTGGGCGAGTAACTACTTATAAACATCGCCGTGTCTCTTTTATTTACGCGGGAGTGCTTATCAGCTGTTTCAGACTTAGAGTGCGATCTTCGACCTACGGACACTCGTGTCGTGTCGGTTAGCCTGCACGCTGCTGACGCTGTAAAAAGTGCTGCACGTGCCGCCGCCCCGCGCGCGCCCCTCCCTCCGCGCGCGCGGCCGCCTCCTGTTTCGTCGAAATCACGGTGTCAGCGTGCATACGCTGACGTCACTGCCGGCCGGTCTACTGCAACTAGCCGGGTCAATACACCAACTACAAAGGGATGTGAAGTACGGGCACCTGCCAAGTAAAATACTTCCCGCACCAATGTGGATGAAGAGGGGTTCACATTGGTGGAAGAGCAAGGCGCGCAGAGCGGCTCGCAAGACTATGTGTGGCTCTGCGGAACCGGTGAATTCTGGTCTACGGATTGCCACACCGAGTAGGGCGATCTACGTGTCTCGCCTGCATTACTCCGCCATGGCCGACGAGGTGGTGGACTACGTTCGCCGGAAGACTGGCTACACGCTGAGGGTGCAACAGCTGCAGTCGCGTCACTACGTGCACTTCAGCTCGTTCGTTGTGCGCGTGCCGCGGCCGCTGCAGGACACCATCGCGAGGGCAGACTTCTGGCCGAAAGGTGTGGTTTTTCGGCGATTCCGGGGCAACCTGCCAAATCCCACACCGGGGCAAACGACGCAACGGAGCCACGCTGTGACGTCATCGCCCAAATCAATTGTTTAATTTTATTTTTAATTTTGTTTTCTTTATTTTCTGTGTTTTTTGTTATCTAAGTTTCGTGACGCATTGGTTTTACTGTAATGTCATGCAAACATGTTTTTACTAAATAAATAAATAAATAAATAAATTTGTTCGTTTTTATAGCCGATAGCTCATAGTGCTAGATAGGACCAGTGCCTAAGACGATACGGTAGGGGTCAATTTTCCATACAAACGCTCTCGACTATTTCCTCCCTGGTATTTGAAGATAGAGCAATGATTTTTTCAACACAGATTATTATTATTTTTATCTGTGTCGGATCGTTTTGATTTTTTTGATATTTTGTTTATAAAGACTCTATAGCCAATCAAAAATTTCCAAAAACGGCCTTTTTCATTGTGGCGCAAAAAAAGGTGTGATACTCAAGATTGGTAACAATTAACCAAAAAAGCTAAACGGTCCGACATAGATTATTTCATTGTTATTCAGATTCTCAAATTTCGTTCCGATTGATTAAGTTTTGAAGGAGGAAAGAGTCGAGAGCGGAACCTCGATTTTAAAGATTTTTTTGAAATATCTTTTGACTGAGTTGTTCTTAATGGACAATTTTTTTTCGATAAATCTAGAATAACACTTGTATATCCTTCCTTTCCATTTTAGCATTTTCACTACCGTATCCTCTTAAGGGTTAAATAACACCCTCCGAACATTTCCTAGCTCCTTGCTCACATACACTCTTGACCGATGAAAGAGCTCTCTCGGGGCAAACGTCGGACCTTTTAATGGTAACTGCCCCGCTTGTTCTCATGAACAATAAGACAGGTTCTCAGACGGCCGTCGGCGGCGGGAAACGCGACGGGATCCTATTCGATAACCGTGTAGGTATCTATAAGTACTTAATATATAACCTAACCACAAAATTAAAATTTTGAAAAAAACCCCGACTGCGACGTAGTAGACCGATTTTCATGAAACATGGCTAAGAACACTCCCGACCAACTCAGCTTTCAGACAATAAAAACTAAATATAAATCGATCATCCGTTTGGGAGCTACGATGCCACAGACAGACACACACACAGACAGACAGACGGACAGACAGACAGACAGACAGACAGACACATCAAACTTATAACACCCCTTTGTTTTTGCGTCGGGGGTTAAAATGATATCTTAATGTAAACATCATGTATAAATATGTATAAATGTATATTAATCTCGTCTTTAGTGGATACTAGTATATTCGGTATATCTCCACTATTTGCTATTTACGTATATGTTGACGTAGCGATGTAGGTATTTATATGGTATATGCCAAAGACGATATAATACGGGACAGACAAAGCGCATACAGAAAAGCGTACCCCTGAAATGCATGTGCCTTTTAGACATAAAACTAGATGACGCTGTTTCGCAGCCTGGAAGTGGCCAAAATGACGTTTTCCCCAAATATTTTAACGTGTTTTTATGTTTTATAAGAACAAATGACATGCTTCTTTATTTTAATATCATGATATAGCGTCAGTAAAATTTTTGAAAAAAAAAGTAGGCATTATCAGTGTAGTTATGATAGTATTTATTTAATACTTATAGGTGGCGCTAAAAAAATGAGGTACGATTCTTAGTATGAAGATTGTAAATCCTATAAAAATAATCTTTGGTATATGCAGATATATTTTTCAGTCTCAGTCAGATCTCTACAACACTTATTTACAAATATATTATTATTTGGTATTTTCAGATATAATTATTGCATAGTGTTTTAAGATGAATAAACAAATATAATACCTATTCTGCAACAGTTTTAAGCTAAATATTTTCTAATATTATAAAATTTATACGCATACGATTTTAGTTATATTATAAGCTGTTGATTTGTTCAGATTATATACAATTCGGGCATTTTCGCGAGAGCAATCACCAAAAATATTTTTTCTAAGGTAGGTAAACGTTATGTTTTTCCTACTCAGAATCACAACCTTAAAATCTAGCGCAAAAACAAGAGACAAAAAAATGGTCTCAACATTTTCTATTATTTTGCATACCTACTTTCCACTTTGTAACCGCTGTACAAAGTGTTTGAAAAATGGTACCGAAGTGGAAAAAATAAGTTTGGGACGTTTTTTTCCTCGTAGTAGAATGAAAAGGGCTCGTGATATCCTAAAAAAAGTTTTTGAATCTTTTTTCGCGAAAATGCCCATTCTGCACACCAATCAAATATCGTAGTCTTATTTAACACGTGCTAGTTTTCGCACCGTGTAAATGGGCCCTTATCTTTTTACACATCGTTAAATAGAAATATATACACCTATACTGAATATAGGCTGAACTTAATTGTCAACAAAAATAATTTTATTCCCCTGACACTTGTCAATAGGTACATAAATTGTAACATCGGTCCAATTAGTTATCAACAAAAGCATTCCCCCATTTGCGTCATTTTAACCCGTCAAGTCAAATTGGGTTAGCAGCGTCCGTGTGAACGGGTTATGCAAATCCGGTTATCTGTTTTTCAACGTCCGGTTAATTCAGTTCTTTCTCGTTTGGCGCGCGAGCGCAGGAAAATTGCGCTATTTTGCATTTTGATGAACAATTTCGTTGAAAAAGACAAATATTGTCGGTAGTGTGTGTTGTACCTAATATTATTGTCAGAGGGCGGAATTGCTCATTGCAAAAATCAAACGTCAATAGAGTTGGAACGTTAAATTTAATCGACATTTTCAGCTATCGATAAACTCAGGCACCTTTTACATTTCTGACTTTAACATTGACCTCTGATTCGTCCATTTGATTTTGACCTCTTTGATTAGATTAAAAGTAAATTGTATGACACTTGATTACCATTTCTGTCACTAGTCCTTTTGCAACTAATTCACGTTTCACGTCGGGATGAATTTTAAATTCATTATACGCGATTTAATCCGTTTCCATAGTTTTATTTCATGAGTAACTATCGCGGTAACCGAAGACAATATTAATTCACGTTTGAAAAAATGGTTAATCCAAAACGAAAAACAGTCAACAAATGCATAAAAAAGTATCATTGTCTTACTGACGACGGAAAAAACTCAACAATATACTGATAATTTCAATTTAATCGATAGTCGATAAAATTTAACGTTCCAACTCTATTGAAATTTGATGTTTGCCATGAGCAATTCCGCCCTCTGATTATTGTATATCAGTCTTCATGCATCAATATAAGACTGCGCGCCACGCTGCGGAAAATCATTAGAACTATTTTCTTCATACTAAACTGAACTGTCATCGCATACATCAGAATAACAGCGCCCTCTTGACAATCCATACTAATATTATAAATGGGAAAGTGTGTGTCTGTTTGTTTGTCCGTCTTTCACGGCAAAACGGAGCGACGAATCGACGTGATTTTTTAAGTGGAGATAGTTGAAGAGATGGAGAGTGACATAGACTACTTTTTGTCTCTTTCTAACGCGAGCGAAGCTGCGGGCAAAAGCTAGTAGTCATATATTTCTGGTCAGGCTATATAGTAATACGGACGTTTTTATGTGACAGAAAGACAGCCTTACTGTTTTAGCATGGAATACCATAATAAATATTCAACTTCCACGTTTGTTCCAATTTATGTCACCAGGCCCCGTAGCCGAATGGCATTTCTCCGACGCCAAACGAAAGCGATACGCCGCTGGCTCTGTCGCGCCAATACGCAAGCGCGATAGAGATAGATATCTACTAGCGCTTCGTTTCGTGAGCGTTTCGTGAGCGATTGTGCCATTCGGCTAGCCACCCAGTAGACCATAAAATGTGCCTACTGACGATTGTTTTAAGGGTCCCCTCACATCTAGCGTCTCGCAAGCGTAGCGTCGGGCCAACTGTATGGAAAAAGACATCGCGTCGACGTCGCGCCGACGCGACGTCAGACTTTGCCATACAGGTTGGCCCGACGCTACGGTCGCGAGACACCAGATGTGGGGGACCCTTCCATTTATAAAATGTCAACACATTCAGTGCCTGCACAGTACGGTCGCTACACGCTACGAGCGTAGGCTATAGCATGAAAAATCCTGCATAAGGTACAGCGGGGCTAATCCCGACTGGGGGGCAATTGTAACTGATCCATTTTTTCTATTACACACTAAGTTGAGTTTCACATTTATCTACTAAACACGCGTGGCATACATAACCAGTGGACACTCTAATTAATAATGCAAACATTGTAAAACAACATGGAAAAAGATAGATCAGTTGCATTCCCCCCATGTCCCAAGTTGAAATTGCCCCGCTGTACTTTATATAAAACAGCGTTTACTAACAAATACTCTACTATCAGGACGGCACTGATTGTCTTAAAGTACTCTTAAATTTTACGTGGGTAATATTTGCAGGCTGAGGAAATTACCTTAAGAATATTCACTCAAAGGTTAACTGGAAGAAATCCCTCAGAGGGATAAGTTTGCCTTTGTACTGTTCTTTACTGGAATTACTGTAATTACTGTGTTTTTAGGGTTCCGTAGTCAACTAGGAACCCTTATAGTTTCGCCATGTCTGTCTGTCCGTCCGTCCGTCCGTCCGTCCGTCCGTCCGTCCGTCCGTCCGTCCGTCCGTCCGCGGATAATCTCAGTAACCGTTAGCACTAGAAAGCTGAAATTTGGTACCAATATGTATATCAATCACGCCCACAAAGTGCAAAAATAAAAAATGGGAAAAAGTGTTTTATTAGGGTACCCCCCATACATGTAAAGTGGGGGCTGATTTTTTTTTTCATTCGAACCCAACGTGTGATATATTGTTGGATAGGTATTTAAAAATGAATAAGGGTTTACTAAGATCGTTTTTTGATAATATTAATATTTTCGGAAATAATCGCTCCTAAAGGAAAAAAAAGTGCGTCCCCCCCCTCTAACTTTTGAACCATATGTTCAAAAAATATGAAAAAAATCGCAAAAGTAGAACTTTATAAAGACTTTCTAGGAAAATTGTTTTGAACTTGATAGGTTCAGTAGTTTTTGAGAAAAATACGGAAAACTACGGAACCCTACACTGAGCGTGGCCCGACACGCTCTTGGCCGGTTTTTGTTATTAATTGTACGATAAAGAGTTTATTACTACTAGTCTACTAATATTTAAATACATATCTAATATAATAATTCAACTTTATAGACCTACATTGTTACCTACATAACGTATTAAATAATACGTTTTCTTATCAACGCACACATCAAATATATGCCGACCCGCGAAAATATGACATTAAAACCACATTTTGCCGCACTTACATTTTAAAAAATACATCGTATATTGTAAACATCCGGCCATAAAGCGGACCTCGTAAAGCGCGCCATTACGGCACAGATGTTATCACGACATAAAACGCCAAAATTAAAACCTATAAAATAACGAGGCCTGATTTACGCCGAACGAGTCGGTATAAACGACATATTGCGGTTATTGGACGTCGTAAAAGATTGGGTGTCTCCCCATTTGTTCTATAGAGCCAAAGATTATGTAACTCCGTAGAAATCAAAGACGACATATATACGGGACTGACATAGTCATAACAAAAAGTGTGCCCCTGAAATGGCCCACAACAAATATTTTTACATGTTTTTAATTTATTTTTAGAACAAATGATATATTTCTTTATTTTAATATCATGATATCACTTCAGTACATATTTTGAAAAAAAATTGTAGGCCTCAGCAGTGTAGATAATATGATAGTATAGAACAGGTGGCGCTATCAAATGGAGGTGCGATTTTTACATGCGCGTTGATAGATTGGCCATACAAATAGACCACGTGACCCCCCTGGGGCCTGGGCCTTTACCACGTGACCGGGGGTATATATGGTAAAGTGTGTGTGTGTCTGTTTGTTTGTCTTTCACAGCTAAACGGAGCTACGAATTGCCGTGATTTTTTTTTAATGGAGATAGTTGAAAGGGTGGAGAGTGACATAGGCTAATTTTTGTCTCTTTCTAGGCCCCCTCTTCCCTAAAATAGGGGGTGGAGTTTGTATAGAGCATTCCAATTTTCGAATTTAATGCAAGCGAAGCCACGGGCAAAAGCTAGTCCTTTATAAATAATCTTTGGTAGGTATAAAGTAAATATAAAGTCTAAGAAAAACGTACCTTCAAAACATCGGGATTTTTTTAAGAAATGAAATGAAATGAAATATTTATTTTCCAAGTAGGCATATCACAATGCGCATATGAACGTCAAATAAAGCTACGCCGGCTCTAAAACTACGCCTCAGCCTCGAGAAGATTTCAAGAACTTCGATTTTCGAGAAATGAGTAACAGTTTTGGAATTTTGGAGAAGACTTACACTGCTGGAGTTGCCCATAAGGTGACTAATCTCTGTGACATAGGTACATAAACTCACTGCAGGCCTAAAGGGAAGCCACTTGACAAAGCACATACTACTAAAGTTTCAGTGCCGCTCTTAGCAACTGGAATTGAGAAAAAAACATCGCCCAAACCATTATTTATCTCACAGTTTTACTTCGATGACACCCACGGGAATAAAAGAGGTGGTGAAATTTTTAACCCTACACCAAACAGGATTAACTCCTTTAATGTTGATTTGAGATTTGAGACAAGACAGCGCATTTAATGCAGAATTGTTACATAGGTAATGTGAAGGTAGGGTTTAAATATGCTTGTGTCTATTTTTAACCCCCGACGCAAAAACGACGGGGTGTTATAAGTTTGACGTGTCTGTCTGTGTGTGTCTGTCTGTTTGTCTGTCTGTCTATGTGTGTGTCTGTCTGTGGCATCGTAGCTCCCGAACGGATGAACCGATTTGGATTTAGTTTTTTTTTGTCTGAAAGTCGGGAGTCTTCTTAGCCATGTTTCATGAAAACCGGTCTACTAATGTCGCGGTCGGGGTTTTTTTCAAAATTTTAATTTTGTGGTTAGGTTATTTCAACACAGATTCGTTTTGGATATGTGATGAAGTTTCTACGTGTGGAAATTATTCACCTTCTTAGAAAATTTAGTATATATTTTTGTAAATTTACCTACGTGCCTACTTCAGTTCATCAGTTATAATATGTGCTGTAAGAAAAATGTTCATAAATATTTGACGTAGAGACTTCGATGGAACTCGTTGTAGGTCCTCGAACTAGCAACAACCGGGCAGCCCGGCAGGTACCAGACTAACTGCTTATAGAGATTGGTAGAAGGTAGAAAATAAATTTAGTTACTGGTAGAGAAAGATACTCTGTTAACATATATGTATTTCGGCTAGGGTTTCTGCTCGAGAGTCTCGAACTCGAGACTTCTCGAGAATTTCGGCTTCATTCGAGACGAGAAAAAATTGACAGGTACTCGAGACGTCTCGTGTCTCGAATGTAAAGTACGACCTGAAGTGAAATACAACTTTTTACCTTCTGCCCGGTCTCATCGCGAGGCAGTGGGGACGGTGTCGAACGGCGGCCATAAATTATAACGAGATAAAGCGATCTAACCTCTCATTCCAACGTAAGCTGGCAGCGACTTTGGCTAGTTTTGACAGCCTTGTGTTATTTAAAAGCAATTCGTCATTACGAAAAAGTCAGCGCGTTTATGTATCTTGGGTCATTGATAACCTGTGAAGAGTGCTATGGCTAACTTCGACAAGATTTGGAAGAACAGAGGAATCCGACGTCAAAATAAAGTGCGATTATTTCGATCTCTTGTCTTCTCGATAATCTTGATATTTATGTATGGTGCCGAAACTTGGACCCTGAAAAGTTTTGATGTGGCTAAGATTGGCGCTATTGAGATGTGGTGCTGGCGAAGACTGCTACGAGTATAACTTGAAAAGCTAGAAGAACTAACAAACATCTCTATTTTGCAAGAACTGAATATCACCACATGGCTCTCCAAAATATGCCAAGAGCGACCCTTAGATTTTTCGGACACATTATGAGAGCACCAATGCATAATATGGCGAATTAATGGTAAACATTCTTGGGGTGGGGCTCGTAAGAGATGGTCTGACTGTGTGAAGAAATCGTGTGGCGACAGTGTATACTGTGCAGTCCACATGGCTTATGACCGCGTTTAATGGAGACACGCTACTTGTGGTCGCGATCCTCGGCAATGAAGAAACGAGGAAGAAGAAGAAGAAGTTATTTTAAACGTTTAATTTCAATGATATTATGATTTAATACATGACATTTTAATTTACTTAACCCGTGCACAGGCGGGGAAGTTAAAGGATTAGGTATTATTTTCAAGACTATAATTGTAGTTTTCTTGTTAAAATTTGATTTATGTTTATTTCAAAGAAGATTTTTATTGCTGTTACGCATTTTTTATAATAGTGTGGTGCAATAAAAACTACTAATCATATTGTTGTTTATTATTTTATCAAAATTTTACCATTTATAAAAAAAGACTCGAGACTCGAGAAGACTCGAGACTTTGGGCTCGAGATTTCTCGAAACTCGAGACTTCTAATAGGTCGAGAAATCAGAAACCCTAATTTCGGCATTGTTTATTCTATGGCATGTAATTAGTACCGTGGCAGCCTGGTTGTAGTGGTAGCATATTAGTACGAGTTCTTAGCCAGATCTATAGTCCCGTCTGGCAGAAAGCATGAAATTTGGCATGTATGTAGCTTATAGGGTTATAAGAAAAAATAGAAGTAGAAACACGCCGAGGTGTCAATGTTTCCCCTCCTTCCCCCCACTTTTGTATCCCTGTTTTCAGTTTTTTTTTTATATTTCCATGAAAACCATAAAAGCTACAATAATAACGTCTAAGAGAAGTATATTCTCTATAAAATTCCCTACAATATTGTCTTTGGAAGTATATAGCTAGAACTTATAATTTTCAAACTATGCTCATTTTCCCTTTGCCATATTTGTGTTTGGTGACCAGTAGGATAAGTAAGGCCTTTCTTTGGAAGTATATAGTATATACTTCCAAAGACAATATTGTAGGGAATTTTATAGAGAATATACCTCTCTTAGACGTTATTATTGTAGCTTTTATGGTTTTCATGGAAATATAAAAAAACTGAAAACAGGGATACAAAAGTGGGGGGAAAGAGGGGAAACATTGATATCTCGGCGTGTTTCTACTTCAATTTTTTCTTATAACCCTATAAGCTATATATATGCCAAGTTTCATGCTTTCTGCCAGACGGGACTATACATTCATACTAATTATCCGTTAACGCCCCGCACTATATACCTATTCCTACAAATTAATTACCTATTTATTGACAAATATTGTAAACTAAATATAGTTTATATGGGATATCAAACTATTATTTTTGTATAAGTTCTCATATATTTTATAAATGTTTTAATAGTTATTTGTTATACAAGGGTGCCAAATTGTAATAGTACATTACTACAGAGGCCGGGACAAAGGGGGTTGCCGGGCGAAGACATATAGACGGCCGAGCGAAGCGAGGCCGGATAGGTCTGAGGCGGGCAACCCCATTTCCCGCCGAGGTATGTATAGTGCTTTTCTCAAACATGGTATGAAATAAATAAAGTCTACTGAAAATAGTAACTTTGGATGGCTGTATCTCCTAAACGGTGCATCGTAGCGCAAAAATAATCGAATTTTCGTTCCCCTTTGGTACCCCGTATACGCTTATAAAAAAACAAAAAGTTTAAAAAAATTAAAAAAAAAACAAAAAAATTTTTTTTTGTATGAAAACGCACCCAAAATCAAATATTGTCTAGGGCCCGTACCAGTTGCAGTCGGCACGTCTATAAAGCCCTTTATAGTTTTTTTTTTAATTGGCTAAATACCTGGATGTTATGTCACAATTATCTGTGTTTGGAAATTAAAAAAGAAGACTTTGCCGGCCTTGGCCTGCAAGGTTTGTATGAAATTCCATTATCTATCAATCGTCCTAGCCGCACCTGCAACGTCATACTTCGTTGCCAATTATAAGGCACATAACATCAATATTTCATACCATGTTTGAGAAAAATACATTTACTCCCGTATGTAACACAAAACTTTTCCCCTCACTATAGCGAGGAAAGTACAGAAAACGCGTTTATCACTGCTTCCAGTTGTTCTACTTAATTGTCAGAATAAAGTTGAAAGATCGTATTATTCGTATATATTATTAAATAAAATCTGCTAACAGATTCTTTCAGCAATTTTTTCTGTAGATTTCTCTATCGAAAAGTAACCAATGCCAGGTAACTAATAACGCATCAACTTAATTCCTGGTAAAGTAGATATTTGGAGACACGTCTACATTTTCATTGTTTCACAGGAATCGTAAAAATGGCCTTTCAGATATGGATACTGTTGGTTGCCAGGTGGTGTTGAAAATTATTTAAATGCAAGTTTCGTCAACAGAAATCAAGATTTTGACAACAGTTTGTCGCCGAATTATTTTCAGCGTTCACTTTAATTTTATTTATCTAGTTAGTAAAGATTTGCTTTTAAAAATGATTTTAAATACACCCTGTTTTTATTGAATTCCGTTAACTTAGGTACTCGGGTAATTCCGAACGTCGAAAACCGTCGGAAAATTCCGAAATTCAAATGATAATCACCCGTGATTCCATAGTAATAAGGGTCCCTTTTCGGAATTTGCCGACAGTTTTCGACGTTCGGAATTACCCGAGTACACCTTATGGTTTTTTAGATAAATGCAATTAATTTATCTAAGAAATAGCGTCTTAACTCTTACGGTTATCGAGTTATTAAAAAAAAATTACTGAACACGTGTGTGACAGCCTTTACCACTTCCCAATGTTATTTGTTTTGACATGTGCCGTCAATCACTTGACACTAACTTGAATATTATTCTTAAGGGTCTCTCACACTAATTAATTCATTTATTGTGTATGAAAACGACGAAAACATTTTTTTGCGTATTTAACTAAAACTGATATACAGGGTGGTTCCTGATAACGAACCTAACGACATGTCGAATTTAACGGAAAACAAAAAAAACACGGTGTATAATAATGTTGTGATTCTGGCAATTTTAATGGTGGAATGTATAATACACAGTAAACTAGAACTTATCCAAGAAAAAGCACTCTGAATTTGTCATATTTGTTACGAATCAGTCCTTATTTGAGCCCTTTAGTTCTCTACACTGCACCGAAAATGTTCATTACACTTCGGGTCGGCAATATTTTATGCTAAAAGTATTTAATTAAAGTACGCTAAACAAATGTTTGTGAAACAAAGTTGTAAATTTTGCTAATTAAATAGCAAGGACATAATTATGAAAACTAAAATGATACCTATGATTAAAACTTTTCTGATTAGGCAAAGTTACCCTTTTAATAATGAGGTACCGCCAACCGGCGTGAATGTAGCTGAATGGCATAAACGCTCACGAAACGAAACGCTTGTAGATATCAAAGCGTTCATTTGGCATTTATTTGTTGTGTTACCTACGTTGGAGTACCTAAAGTACCTATAAGGTGGCGAGACGAATGAAATTTCAACACATTAAATTTGATTGGAGCGAGATCATGTCGGCTTGATTTTATGTTAACACAATTAGAAAAAGGCGTGTGATCTACAGGTACTAGCGAAATACTATCGCAATTTTTTGTAGCTCTAAATGTCCCTCTAGGATTGTATCCTCATCATTACAGTCATCATCATTTCAGCCATTAATCGCCCACTGCTGAGCATAGGCCTCCCTTCGTGTACGCCACTTATCCCGGTCTTGGGCTAATCTCATCCAGAAGTGTTCCGCAGTTTTTCAAATGTCGTCCACCCAACGAGCCAACGGATGCCAGGCGCTTCTTACATCCGATTGCGGCCACCATTCGGTCAGCATCCTACATACTTCCTACATCTTATCTTATTAACATTTTATCCTATGTCGAGGGATGATGATAATCGTAAATGTGCTGTGACTACAATATAATCCTGTACGTTGATATTAATCCTCTATGATACTCCCTTCTCTTTGGCACCTAGTAAAATCGGTTCATGATAGAACCAGTTTTAGTACCGATACTAGTGTTGACTAACCTAATAATGAAGAGGGCTTAATTATGCCGATGGTTACCTTCTAACTTTAGAAGGGTTTAGGGAATTTGCAAGTAAATTAGTAGCTCAATACGTCGGCGAGCAAACTCCTGTGACGTAAACTTCGTCCCCTATGGACATCGCGGTTTCTGATACGGCGCGGGATCGTTTACACTACTTATGCTAGTGTTCTACTTGCTCCGTACACCATTGGCTGTACGCCAATAATATAATAATTATTATTCTCTTTATTTATTTCAAGTTTTAGGCTAGGCTATTTATAATACGAATATAAAAGTCACCTTTATAAAAGTGCCCTGTGTGGTGACGGGTTAAGAATTTCACCACCCCCTTTCTTCCCGTGGGTGTCGTAGAAGGCGACTATGGGATATGGGTTAAATTGTGGCGTAGGCGAGAGGCTGGCAACCTGTCACTGCAATGTCACAGTTTCGTTTTCTTTCAACCCCTTATTTGCCAACAGTGGCACTGAAGCTTTAGTAGTTTCATGTGTTCTGCCTACCCCTTTATGGGATACAGGCGTGATTGTATGTATGTATGTATGTATGAATATAAAAGTAAAATACAAAACCACTTACAAAACAATAAAAAAAAACATATTATAAATAACCTAACCTAGGATGCCGCCAGCAGCGGGGCAGAGCCCAAGCTGCCGGTGGTTAGGACTGCAGAGAGAGGAACCGTCGGACTATCCGCGCTGTGTCCAAGATCACCGCCTTCTGCATCTGCAATGTTTTTGATATAACTTTTTTTTTATCTTTGTAAGTGGTTCCCACGTCACTTTTTTAGGTACCTAATATGTATTCTGTGGTAGTAGTCCATTCTGCTAGCGATGAATGCATGGCATGGTTTTCTTACAATGTTTGTTTAGATTGAAAAGTACACAGTAAGCTGGGTCAAATTTCATTTTCCTGCACAGAGTTCAGTTTTTATTATTAAACTACGTACTTAAGTGCCATTAAAAAAGAAAAATATACAGCTCCTCATCTGGTCACTTTTAAACTCTGGTCGTTTTTCTTTGTATATGACTTTTTTTTTGATTTCATAAATGTTTAAAGTCTCCGATTTATCATAAATTTATTTGACGAAGCTTTCCAGCACCGTTTGTTGTCATTATCATAAATAAAGACAAAGGCATCTCATTACTTGGCCCGTTGTGCTGAAAGGCGGAAATATAATCATTTTCTCCCTAAGAAATTAAGCGGGCTTAATCTGTAGATAAAAATGAAAAAAGGCCAAGTACAGATTCAACTTGTTGTTCTAGAAGTATGTACTGCGTGTCATTTTTTCAATTTGAATTGTTTCTTTAAAATAAAATGTCCTGCTATAGTTTACGTTTACCTATACTTTAATTTTATTATCTGTAACAGTGAACAGCTCTACACAATTTTTATCCTTAACTAATGTACTATCTGAATTCTAACTAGTAACATTAACTCTTAATATAAACAAGATAAATAAATAAAATTATTATAGGACATTCTTGACTGAGTCCCAACTGTCCCAAGGTAAGCTCAAGAAGGCTTGTGTTGTGACGGAACTCAGACAACGATATGAAAAATATACAAATACAACATCCATGACTCGGGAATAAATATAACTATAGAAATGAAGGTAGGTATTAAAAAAACTCATCAAATTATGTTCGCGAGATTTCTATTCACTTCACTTCGTCTTAAAATATGCTCACATAAGACTCGATCAATTGAGCAACTAGCGTTCAAGTAACTTAACAAGTGGCATTGGGCCGCGCGGAGCTTAGCTAGCGAGACACTCATCCAGGGTGGAACTTTCGCGCCACACCAAAGCCAACTTGCCTCTACTTTACCCGACGTGGCGGATGAGAAACAATTATCTTAGACATGTATACTCTACGCATTGACAGAATCTAAGTGCATAATATGAGGAATAAGTTTGATAAGGGCCACTTGCACCACCGAAAATGGAGGGTTAACCCGAGGTTAACTCAGCATTTTATATGGAATTTGACAGTTGACATCCCACTAACCTTGAGTTAAGCGGGTAGTCATTCATACATACAGTCACGCCTGTATCCCATGAAGGGGTAGGCAGAGCACATGAAACTACTCAAGTTACAGTGCCACTCTTGGCAAATAAGGAGTTTACAAAAAACGAACTGTAACTGAACACTGAACTGTGTGGGTAGTCATTCAAGAAATGAAATACCTAAATTGAAGAAAAACTTGCCTGCAAGTCCTTTTTTAGGAACTTAAAATAGTATTGCATTTGAGAAATATAGCTTTTCCCTTGTTATTTAAAAGTTTCCCATTTTATTGTAATAAGTCATGATACTTATGATATGGTCACTCGCTAGTCGAAATAATTATCTAATAGGAATCGAAAGTTACATATCAGAATAAAAATTTTAAGTACCTATATTAAATTGATTTCAAATCAAAATTCAACTATTTTTCATAATAAAAAAAAGGTACTTACCTATGACTTTCTGCACACTTTTTTGAGACGGCCCACTTTTACTTTTTTTTCATTCATGTACCAGATGCTCTAATTTACGTAAAAACTGACCAAAAAAACACCATATCTATCACCCATATCCGTACAATTTCGACAGGATAAGAATCAAATCCCCGATCAATCGATTGAGCATTTCCTATCTCCAAATCCATATTAATTTCATTAGCTTCGAAAAAGCTTTGAAGAACCGTCGTAAGGTATCAATTTAATCAGTCACAGGGGGTTTATTCTCAAATGAGGACTTAACGTATCGAAATGATATCGACATTGCGTGCATTCTTTTGATTTGAATATTTTGAATGTCATTAATTTTTTTAAACTTTAAATTCTTTAATTTTCATTATATTTTTTGACTATTCAAGAAAATTCACAGTGACATTCAATTCATCCAGAAATTGAAAATCACAAGTGTTAACTCTGAAATAATTTTGTACCAAGTGATATACCTTCTGATTTACACATCACCGTGAGAGAAAACGATTATGTTTCCTCATAACATAATGATGTGAATGTAGGCAATTGTTATTTTAATTTCTAAGAATGCATATTTTCGTAATTATATTTTTACTACACATCTCATCATCAATGTAACACCAATTAATGTTATCGCTGGAATATCTTAGGTAATTTCAAACCTTAGTTTACATTTTTAAAATACGCAAAAGCAAAATATAAATTGATACCAATCGAACACTGTCGGAATGAGGGTCTCGTATTAGCATCTGATGCAGCAATATCGCGGCTCCAGGTAATCCCTTGTCTAATAGAGATTGATGTAGCCTGCGAGCTGCGGGACGGCGATGTTTCATCATCAAACCCTGACATCTCAGGTGTATGCAGTGATTTATATTACCTGCTGCACTGCTGCCTAAAATTATTAACTTGACTGACGTGCAACAGCCCGCTCCGCGGCGGCTGTATGCTATATTTGAAAATGCGCCGCATCGCATGCTGCATATGAACATTAACGATGAACATTTCCTGAAACGTAACTGAAACCAATTAAAACAAGTTTTCGTTTTTAACTTGGTTTTTCGTCAAATTACAACTTTTAATATTTGTCGAGGCGTGTTGTGAATGTTTTTTTTGGGTCTGGCCTCTGTCCTGTGTGCGTAACCGAATGCACAAACCCGCAAACGCTCACTATAATATTTCTTTCGTAGCTATCTATCTCTATTGCTCTTGCGTCTTGTCGCGACAGAGCCAGACTGCATTTCTGCCGCGTTTGGCGTCGCAGAAATGCCATTCGGTTACGAGGCCAGGTATGATGTAAAATAGACATCCAATTTATCCATTATTAAATTTCGTACCCTGTTCAATAACTTTCAAACTAGGAATATTATTATTTTTTACTATTAAGACTAACTTTGTAACTTCCTAAAAAGCATAAATTGAGCAATCCCGTTAAGTTTGTACATTTGGATCACGTCTCCGATTTTGATAAAAATTGGTAGGCTGATAGAGTCCATGATGCTGAGCAAGATCCACTAGGTTTCCCAAAATGTCCTATGTAGTTTGTACGAAACCTTCCTTTTTTGTTACCAGATTTCTATACATTTTCGGTAACAAAAAAGGAAAGTTTCATTCAATCAACCTAGGACATTTTGGGAAACCTAGTGGATCTTCCTCAGCATAATACACTCTATCAGCCTACCAATTTTTATCCAAATCGAAGACGTGATCCAAATGTACAAACTTAACGGGAATTGCTGAAATATATTTGATAAATCAATTTGATTTGTTTCTTAAAAGTCTCTTCTTTTGTGTTAAAATGCCCATACTTTAAAATAACATCAATAACATCAAAGTGATATTCAATTAAAATAAAATATCAAAGGTATTGTGTAATGGTCCAGTAATAAGCTCAACTGGGATCTGTCACGGACACCACGGGACGTGACTCGGAGCGTGTGTGTCCGATACGTGATTTAGGTAAGTTGCAAAACGGGTTAAACGTGTCTGCTTAGTCGGACAGTGTCCGACAGGGTTAAATTAATTTACAAAGTGTATATTTTTAGGTAACATAGATTTGAGGAATAACACATTTCGCATTGTTCAGGAACTTTTGAAAACTTTATCAGGCAAGACTGAAATGAAGTCTGTTGAAAACTTCTTGATCAAATCCTAATTTGTCAATATACTTACTCTAAACTCCTAAAAATTATGTACAAGAAAATAATACGCAAAAAAGACGATGCTACAGGTGACCTTCTATGAAACTTTCTATAATAACCATTCAGGGGGCCGATTTAAGAATCTCGGCCATTCGATTTCGTGATATTCGTTCAATATTATCTTCACTACTAGCGAATTAAATTCTACTAACAGAATCGAAAACGAGTGGTCATTACCACTAGTTTTAAAATTACTAGCCGTTCTTTTTCAAAAATAGCATTACGTCGTTTTCCACAGATTTTCGAACGGCGAATTCGTGCGTTCGAAATTCTAACATCGATCCCCTGTTACCAGATTTATCTGTAATGCAAAAGTTTTAATTTAAAATATTGATATACCTATGTAACTATAAATACGACAAATAGCATATGTACTCGTATATTCTTCAGTGGAACACATGTTAAATATAAGAGTGTCTGATAGTTTAGACACATTTTTTTATCCGCTACTCCTGAAAACAAAATTTTAATCACACAGAGGTACCTACATCCAACAGTATGACTTCCCAGTTTTAAGAATAAACGCGTGAGCATATTTTAGCATAATGGCTCCGCAAAATAAAACAAACCGCTATCATCATTTAGTCCCAAAAGCGTTTGCATGTCATCGTTACAGGAATAAATTCCGTGTAATAAAACGACAGTGATTTTGAAAGGACTGTTTCATATTTACGGTTATTTGTCACTATTTTTTGCGTCATTTACAAGAGCGGTTGACATTGAGGTATGTTGACGATTAATCTCAAAGTAGGGAAAGGTTGGTGTTGCCAGATTTTAAAAATAATTTGTAGATATATATTTTTAACCAATACCCTCCTAAAATCATAACTATATGATTTTTAAAGTTTAAAAAGTGTGATATTAAAATATTATTAGAATATTGAAATACTTGGACTTTGGATTAAAAACACTAACTACAGATACATAAACAGTAATACATGTACAGTCAACCAATTGGAACTCTAAGCCACTTTACAACCATGTAAAAATTTCTTACAATCTGATTAAAATGAGTATGAAATGAAATGATGGTTTGAAATGAGTATGAGTATGAGTATAACATCACTATGACATAGTTCTACAGTGGCTTAGGGTTCCAATTGGTTGACCGGACATGATTTTTTTTATCACAGTTATTTTTTGTTTTTGCAGTCCGCTAATCTTGCATTTTAATAAATATAAGCGGCTTTATTTTCAGTGGTCTCATTGTTTCATGTGTACTGAATTCTAGCAAATTTCAGTTAAAACCATAATCATCATGGCCAAATAATCGCAATTCGCAATCAAAGTAGAGGTATGGAGGCAAATCACCTTCTTTTAAGCATTTTGTCAACAAATGGTCTCAGATATTTTCGAGACAAAACCGTCAATTAATTTACATAATATGACGTAGTTAAATAAGGGTTCTATGTAAGAAAGCTTTAAATATCCACAAAATCGTACATTTTAATGCCTGGCAACACTAGGAAAGGGGTATGGAGGCGGAGGCAAGAGAGATGGTCCGCATTATTTAGTCGAGCATTATATCAAGCCGGGTTCCACACTTCGGCGGAATTAAATCAAGGCTCGACTGCCACGAGCTATCGCTATTCATTAGTGCCTTGCATAACTCAGCGTGGTAAATTAAAGTTAGCAGTTATGCTCCTATCATTCTTTACATATTTGAGACGGTTCTCATTGATTTGAAATAGACAACATACTAATAATAGGCTAGTTTCCTACTAGTCATATCAGCTTCTTTTTAACCTCCGACGCAAAAACGACGGGGAGTTATTAAGAAGCTTATTTTCCGCTAAAAATAGACGCTTGGCTGATTAATTCTATATTATCCTCCCTGGATTAGCATTATCGACTGCCACCAAAAATTACCGACTCCACATTACCCCATCAACCACACTCTTGATGCTCGAACGACTCGCAGCGAGTGTAAATAATAGATAACGGTCTACCAATGAGCTGTGGATGAGAAAAACGAAATCAATGTTAGCTATTTTGTTCTGTGTGTTGGGATGTCGGCGTAGGAGAAAAGGGACAGCGGACCCATTGCTTATTTACTTACAAGATTTTATTTAAGTTTTTCCAGAAAGGGTAAATAGGTCGTTTACTTTGAGGATACATGGTTATGATACATGTTGCCATTCCCGAAATCAAGAGTGAGACTTAACGAACGGATTATGACGATAAATTGTAATCAGTGTAATATAGGAAAAGTTATTTGAGTTTGAAAGTAATCGTCACAAGTATCTTCACCATAATGATTTTGTAATTTACTTAATGATTGAGTACACAATATAAAAAATCATCGGTGCACCTAGGTCACACAGGTCACACACAGGGTTTTATTAGCCTGAACATCATCGTGGATGAAACGACACGATTTACATACATGTAGGTAAATATCCGCCAGATGTTCCGCTGTTTCTGTCGCGCCACATCGTCGATATGCGTCGGTCGGCCCCGCGTCGATTTGACTCCACGCCAGACCAATATTCAGCGGAGCGACAAATCAGCACTTCGATATTGCCTCCATTTGCTATCCAAATCAATATTATGGAAAATCGGATTTTTCATCGCGCCAAACCGCGAGCATTAAGTGAACCGAAAATGTTTAATGCTCAAAATGTATCGGTTTTTTCTGGTTCGACAATTTTTTGTGCTAACACGCGAAAGATTTTGAACAACTTGAATGGATTTATTTCAACGATTGGACAATAAAGGTTTTATGTTTAATAACAGTTTATATTTAATTGCTGTATAATTATTTTTGTCGCATCCATATCATGATACAGGGTTCTACTTTGGAGTAACTTTAACTTTAAGAGCAGATTTTAAGAAGATTAATAGTACATTACTACAGAGGCCGGGACAAAGCCCTTAAAGGTCACAAGAAAACGCTAACCCAACTTATTCTAAATACTACGTTAATCTTTCTTTTATGCGGGAAATGCTTGCTTGAAATGCAATTTCTTGCATTTCAAGCAAGCATTTCCCGCCGAGGTATGTATAGTGCTTTTCTCAAACATGGTATGAAATAAATAGTCTACTGAAAATAGTAACTTTGGATGGCTGTATCTCCTAAACGGTGCGTCGTAGCGCAAAAATAATCGAATTTTCGTTCCCCTTTGATGCCCCGTATACGCTTATAAAAAAACAAAAAGTTAAAAAAAAAAACCAAAAAAAAACGAAAAAAATTTTTTTTGTATGAAAACGCACCCAAAATCAAATATTGTCTAGGGCCCGTACCAGTTGCAGTCGGCACGTCTATAAAGCCCCTTATAGTTTTTTTTTTTTAATTGGCTAAATACGTTATGTCACAATTATCTGTGTTTGGAAATTAAATAAAAAAGAGGACTTTGCCGGCCTTGGCCTGCAAGGTTTGTATGAAATTCCATTATCTATCAATCGTCCTAGCCGCACCTGCAACGTCATACTTCGCTGCCAATTATAAGGCACATAACATCAATATTTCATACTATGTTTGAGAAAAAAAATTTAATACTATTATTATGTTATTTATTGGGTTGGTAAGAAAGTAATGAGCGATCGATTGAATTCCACATAAAATTTTTGAGAGAGTTCTAGAATCTTCTATGGTCGAAAGTATATAAAGGGCGAGTCGCACAGTTTCTCGTCAGTCATTCACTAGCTGTCGCCGAGCTAATATAAGGAAGAAAATGGACGAATTAAAAGTGCATGTAAGGCATTGCTTACTATATGAATTTCAGTCTGGCCATTCAGCCGCCGAAGCAGTGCGTAATATATGTCAGCGTGTTGCTCCTGAAGTTGTGTCTGAGGCCACGGCGAAACGATGGTTCCAGCGGTTTCGTAGAGGCGACTTTTCATTATCAGATCAACCTAAGTCTGGTCGACCGGTGAAGATTGATGTAGCCAAATTAAAAACCTTCATTGAAGGAGATCCGAGGCTAACGAGTCGTACTCTTGCTACCGAGTTAGGCTGCTCTCATGTCACCATAGAAACACATTTACACGAGTTGGGAAAAAACTACAAATACAGTGTTTGGATACCGCACGAACTTGATAGAGATCAACTAAACCGCCGTGCCGATATCTGCATACAACTTCTGTCTTTTCGCCGCACATTCAACTGGTTGGACCATCTTATCACTGGAGATGAGAAATGGGTCTTATATATAAATCACACACGCAAACCTCAGTGGCTAGCTCCAAACGAAAAAGGAATAGAGGCACTAAAAACAGAGCCTCACCCGAAAAAAGTTATGCTGTCCGTTTGGTGAGATATTCATGGTATTATTCACTGGGAACTCCTACCAAGTGGAATGACTGTTACCGCATCGGTATACTGTAATCAGCTTGAAAATTTAAACCAAAAAATCTGTCAGAATCGTCCACAGCATGCTAAAGTTTTTTTCTTACACGACAATGCTCGCCCACACATTGCAAAAGTGACTCGGCTAAAGCTATTGGAGCTAGGTTGGAAAGTGATACCTCATCCACCGTACTCTCCAGACTTGGCACCTACGGATTACGCATTGTTCATATCGCTAAGCAATGCCTTGAATGAAAAAAAGTTCGATGATCAAGCCCATCTACGACAGTACATAGCTGAGTTTTTTGAATCTAAACCTAAGAACTTCTTCGCCGATGCTATTCATTCTTTACCAGAACGATGGAGACAAGTAGTAGATAACGAAGGCCGTTATATTTTTGATAAATGATTAAAATAATAAATTAAATAAAAATTACAATATTGGTTATGATTCGCTCATTACTTTCTTACCAACCCAATAAATTCATTATTTTACCCTTTTTCCGACGTTATGGCTAGGTTGCGCTGACCGTGGTCACGGAAACTCACACCTCCGGGAGGACTCAAACTTGCGACCTAACACGGTTGCCGGTCCTCACCACCAACTGGGTACGTAGCCGAATGGCACAAGCGCTCACAAAACGCTCGTAGATATCTATTTTTATCGCACTTGCGTATTGGCGCGACAGAGCCAGACTACCTTTCGCGGCGTTTCGTTTTCGTTTCGCGTTGCAGAAATGCCATTCGGTTACGGCACCTGCTCAGTTGACGAGAGCGGCTGGACCGGCGGCAATCCACTACACTCGTATTATTGTCAGCTAACATATCCAATAACCTACCTGCATTAAAAAAGTTTTCTAACAAAACTTCAGGTGATGATTATCACGCCCTTATCCTGTTTTATGCGTATACCCATATACCTACAGTAGCGACATGAACCCGACGCTGTGTCGGCACAAATTCCGTACTTAGATTTCGTATAGAGTAAAAACAGTCTTTTAGTTCTGTGTCAATTTCACTGTGGAAAAATACCTAACGACTTCGTCTCGTCGCCAACGGATGTAGTTTGGAAAGACTTGTAAAGACAATACTGACGAGTAGAACCAATGGTAGTTTATTAATCTCATTTATATTTCAGTGAAACAATGGTTATGTCCCTAATAATTTTAAAATCCTAATGTGAGATCGTAGAAGAATAATAATATTTTATAAATTTAATTTATTTATTATACTAAATTAATCGCAAGAACAATTACTTAGAACCTTACAACATAAACTGCCTAACAATCATGGGCAAAGTGAGAACATGCAAAAAACATAGGTATTCATTTGTAATTCTTTTAACATTATTATTAATAGTAGATGTAGAATCTAATCTACTTTTTTGTATACCAACGATGGCGCAGAGCCATTTTGCTTTTTGATGCCTGCTTACATTGTCACATTTCAGTTAGTGATGCGAGCAAACAAAATGTTAGATCTATTTGTAATACTATTTTGCGCATCCGGAAAGTACGGCAATATGTGGATCCAGGAATCCAGCGACAGTGTCAAAATACTGACCTGAAAAGATACGTAGGTATACAGTCACGGTCTCACGGATTTTAATTGTTGAGCCACTTCTAGCTCATTTTATACTGGAACGTCACAGCTTAACCTAATGGTTAACTCTGAAATGTCCAGTATAAATTGAGCTAGAAGTGGATCAACAATTAAAGTCCGTGACCGTACTTAACTTACATTAAGTCAAAATTCGATAAGGTGAGGCGAAGTCAACAAACCGTGGCTTTCAAATTCCATGCGGCTTTTTTGCGGTAAAATTGGGTATTTGACCGTTTCAGAATATTAAAATATAAATGTAGACAGCAGTTATATTCAGATACAATTTTTATCTTATAAAACGTACAAAACTATACAGTAGGTAATTTGCGCGTGACATCAATATGTATGTGTAAATGTTAATGTCAATTCTATAGTAACAATTCGTTCTGGCGGTTCTGAAAAGAAAACTGATTTGACTACGTAATCAAGTCAAATACACAATTTCGGTTCTTAATTTAACCATAATATTAATATAAGACAAGGACTCTTACTACTAATAATATTTGAGAAACACACTTTGACTTTCCTAAATCTGATCTTGACTACAGTTGACACTTCATTTCAAAAGTTTTCCGAGTCACTGGTTTAAGTTTAAGACAATGAAAATATTATTTAAAAGAATAAATTAATAGTTTAAAAAACACTATAAAACACGCTTTTATAAATGCACGTAAAAGCCAAAAATAAATTATGGATCGTTCAAGTTGTCTCTATTTGTGAGCTGAAGTTTAAAAACTATGTGCTTTTAATTATAATATTTGATTGTAAAAGCGTGGGGCGCTGGAACAGGAAAGACTTTTTGTATAACTTGCTGATAAATCAAATTATGCTATGTTACGGGAAGGAGGTTACACAGATTGACGCGCTAACTGGAGTTGCAGCATGACTAGTAGGTTCTACATTAAACAGTCAAATCAATTAAAAGTCAGTGTTCAAAGTAGGTACCAGTTTGTCGAACTCAGACAAAATATGCGCTAGTAGCGAGGAGAGTCGACAGTCACCGACACTTAGAACGCCGCTTTTTTCCGGTAATCAAAGTACAAAAGGGGAAAGTGTCTACAGTGACAGGATGCAGAGTTCTTGTTCGTGGACGAGATATCTTTGGTTCTCTTTGGTAACCCTTAGGCGGCATATGTAAACGTTATGTTCTTATGCAACTTCATTCGCCAGGAAGTTCGGATTAGTATTTGTTTACAAGAAAGTCTTTCCTGTTCCAGCGCCCCACGCTTTTACAATCAAATATTATAATTAAAAGCACATAGTTTTTAAACTTCAGCTCACAAATAGAGACAACTTGAACGATCCATAATTTATTTTTGGCTTTTACGTGCATTTATAAAAGCGTGTTTTATAGTGTTTTTTAAACTATTAATTTATTTTATACTTTTTAGTCATTAATAATGAAATACTTTTAACATTTATACATAAATTTATTTCAAGTAGGCGGATTTTACATGCCATTTGTGGCTTAACGTGTACTTATTGCTAATTGCTACTTAATAATAACTAGCGGCTACCTTCGTATTACGGTATTATCATAAAAATGTTTATACCTAGTAAGTTATCCGTAAAAGATAGACAATATAGACATGTGCCATCGCGGACTTTTTGAAGACATTAGAGAGACATACTTTCGCCATACATTGTTTTGAAGCTCTCAGCTAGTGGGATTTTGTTTGACTCGATTAGAAAATATTGTCACATTGCCAAGGAGTGGTATTCCTTGCCGGCGGCTATATTTCCGAGCTCATATAACCCGGCAACCTTCAAATCAAGAGTGAACTGGCCCCGTAGCCGAATGGCATTTCTCCGACGCCAAACGAAAGCGATACGCCGCTGGCTCTGTCGCGCCAATACGCAAGCGCGATAGAGATAGATATCTACTAGCGCTTCGTTTCGTGAGCGTTTCGTGAGCGATTGTGCCATTCGGCTAGCCACCCAGGCATCTTCTGGGCGAGCTCACTCCATCGTAGGCCACGTATTTGCCTTTGGCTAGTCTGTGGTCAAGAGTAAGCCCATTTATAATAAAATAAAAAAAAAAACATTTCAACTAATTCAAACAAAATTTAAGTATTTCTTTTTTGCCGAGCCCCCCTTTATTTGCTCTTAAGGGTCACAGGAAAACCATTACCCAACTTATTTTAAATACAACGTTGATCTTTCTTTTATGCGGGGGGCTTCCTCCCCCGAGCCCCCCTTTGTTTGCTCTTAAAGGTCACAAGAAAACGCTAACCCAACTTATCTTAAATACTACGTTGATCTTTCTTTCATGCGGGGGGCTTTGCCCCCTGAGCCCCCCTTTGTTTGCTCTTAAAGGTCACAAGAAAACGCTAACCCAACTTATTCTAAATACTACGTTGATCTTTCTTTCATGCGGGGGGCTTCGCCCCCGAGCCCCCCTTTTCTTTACTCTTACGTGTCACAAGAAAACCTTAACCCAACTTATTTTAAATACAACGTTGATCTTTCTTTTATGCGGGGGGCTTCGCCCCCCGAGCCCCCCTTTGTTTGCTCTGAAAGGTAACAAGAAAACGCTAATCCAACTTATTTTAAATACTACGTTAATCTTTCTTTTATGCGGGGGCTTCGCCCCCCGAGCCCCCCTTTTCGTTACTCTTAAGGGTAACAAAAAAACCCTAACCCAACTTATTTTAAATACAACGTTGATCTTTCTTTCATGCGGGGGGCTTCGCCCCCCGAGCCCCCCTTTGTTTGCTCTTAAAGGACACAAGAAAACGCTAACCCAACTTATTTTAAATACAACGTTGATCTTTCTTTTATGCGGGGGGCTTCGCCCCCCGAGCCCCCCTTTGTTTGCTCTTAAAGGTCACAAGAAAACGCTAACCCAACTTATTTTAAATACTACGTTAATCTTTCTTTTATGCGGGGGGCTTCGCCCCCCAAACCCCCCTTTGTTTGCTCTTAAAGGTCACAAGAAAATGCTAACCCAACTTATTTTAAATACAACGTTGATCTTTCTTTTATGCGGGGGGCTTCCTCCCCCGAGCCCCCCTTTGTTTGCTCTTAAAGGTCACAAGAAAACGCTAACCCAACTTATCTTAAATACTACGTTGATCTTTCTTTCATGCGGGGGCTTTGCCCCTGAGCCCCCTTTGTTTGCTCTTAAAGGTCACAAGAAAACGCTAACCCAACTTATTCTAAATACTACGTTGATCTTTCTTTCATGCGGGGGCTTCGCCCCGAGCCCCCTTTTTTTACTCTTACGTGTCACAAGAAAACCTTAACCCAACTTATTTTAAATACAACGTTGATCTTTCTTTTATGCGGGGGCTTCGCCCCCGAGCCCCCTTTGTTTGCTCTGAAAGGTAACAAGAAAACGCTAATCCAACTTATTTTAAATACTACGTTAATCTTTCTTTTATGCGGGGGCTTCGCCCCCGAGCCCCCTTTTCGTTACTCTTAAGGGTAACAAAAAAACCCTAACCCAACTTATTTTAAATACAACGTTGATCTTTCTTTCATGCGGGGGCTTCGCCCCCGAGCCCCCTTTGTTTGCTCTTAAAGGACACAAGAAAACGCTAACCCAACTTATTTTAAATACAACGTTGATCTTTCTTTTATGCGGGGGCTTCGCCCCCGAGCCCCCTTTGTTTGCTCTTAAAGATCACAAGAAAACGCTAACCCAACTTATTTTAAATACTACGTTAATCTTTCTTTTATGCGGGGGCTTCGCCCCCAAACCCCCCTTTGTTTGCTCTTAAAGGTCACAAGAAAATGCTAACCCAACTTATTTTAAATACAACGTTGATCTTTCTTTTATGCGGGGGGCTTCCTCCCCCGAGCCCCCCTTTGTTTGCTCTTAAAGGTCACAAGAAAACGCTAACCCAACTTATCTTAAATACTACGTTGATCTTTCTTTCATGCGGGGGGCTTTGCCCCCTGAGCCCCCCTTTGTTTGCTCTTAAAGGTCACAAGAAAACGCTAACCCAACTTATTCTAAATACTACGTTGATCTTTCTTTCATGCGGGGGGCTTCGCCCCCGAGCCCCCCTTTTCTTTACTCTTACGTGTCACAAGAAAACCTTAACCCAACTTATTTTAAATACAACGTTGATCTTTCTTTTATGCGGGGGCTTCGCCCCCGAGCCCCCTTTGTTTGCTCTGAAAGGTAACAAGAAAACGCTAATCCAACTTATTTTAAATACTACGTTAATCTTTCTTTTATGCGGGGGCTTCGCCCCCGAGCCCCCTTTTCGTTACTCTTAAGGGTAACAAAAAACCCAAACCCAACTTATTTTAAATACAACGTTGATCTTTCTTTCATGCGGGGGCTTCGCCCCCCAGCCCCCCTTTGTTTGCTCTTAAAGGACACAAGAAAACGCTAACCCAACTTATTTTAAATACAACGTTGATCTTTCTTTTATGCGGGGGCTTCGCCCCCCGAGCCCCCCTTTGTTTGCTCTTAAAGGTCACAAGAAAACGCTAACCCAACTTATTTTAAATACTACGTTAATCTTTCTTTTATGCGGGGGGCTTCGCCCCCCAAACCCCCCTTTGTTTGCTCTTAAAGGTCACAAGAAAATGCTAACCCAACTTATTTTAAATACAACGTTGATCTTTCTTTTATGCGGGGGGCTTCGCCCCCCGAGCCCCCCTTTGTTTGCTCTGAAAGGTAACAAGAAAACGCTAATCCAACTTATTTTAAATACTACGTTAATCTTTCTTTTATGCGGGGGCTTCGCCCCCCGAGCCCCCCTTTTCGTTACTCTTAAGGGTAACAAGAAAACCCTAACCCAACTTATTTTAAATACAACGTTGATCTTTCTTTCATGTGGGGGGCTTTGCCCCACGAGCCCCCCTTTGTTTGCTCTTAAAGGTCACGAGAAAACGCTAACCCAACTTATTCTAAATACTACGTTGATCTTTCTTTCATGCGGGGGGCTTCGCCCCCGAGCCCCCCTTTTCTTTACTCTTACAACGTTGATCTTTCTTTTATGCGGGGGGCTTCGCCCCCCAAACCCCCCTTTGTTTGCTCTTAAAGGTCACAAGAAAACGCTAACCCAACTTATTTTAAATACAACGTTGATCTTTCTTTTATGCGGGGGGCTTCGCCCCCCGAGCCCCCCTTTGTTTGCTCTTAAGGGTCACAAGAAAACCCTAAACCAACTTATTTTAAATACAACGTTGATCTTTCTTTCACGCGGGGGGCTTCGCCCCCCGAGCCCCCCTTTGTTTGCTCTTAAAGGTCACAAGAAAACGCTAACCCAACTTATCTTAAATACTACGTTGATCTTTCTTTCATGCAGGGGGCTTCGCCCCCCGAGCCCCCTTTGTTTGCTCTTAAAGGTCACAAGAAAACGCTAACCCAACTTATTCTAAATACTACGTTGATCTTTCTTTCATGCGGGGGGCTTCGTCCCCCGAGCCCCCCTTTTCTTTACTCTTAAGAATCACAAGAAAACCTTAACCCAACTTATTTTAAATACAACGATGATCTTTCTTTTATACGGGGGGCTACGCCCCCCGAGCCCCCTTTGTTTGCTCTGAAAGGTCACAAGAAAACGCTAACCCAACTTATTTTAAATACTACGTTGATCTTTCTTTCATGCTTCCCCCTCGAGCCCCCCCCCCTTTTTTTCTGTTCTTATCTTCCGGCACCATCTACAGGCCTTGAAACCTAATCGTAGTCATAGTTCATTACAAGACTTTTCTAAGAAGCCCAAAAACAGCTATGATACGATGTTCCATCATGTAGTTCCAGTTCATATCTTCCGGCTCCATCATCAGACCTTGAAACCTAGTCGTAGTCAAAGTTCATTACAAGACTTTTCTAAGAAGCCCAAAAACAGCTATGATACGATGTTCCATCATGTAGTTCCAGTTCATATCTTCCGGCTCCATCATCAGACCTTGAAACCTAATCGTAGTCAAAGTTCATTACAAGACTTTTCTAAGAAGACCAAAAACAGCTATGATACGATGTTCCATCATGTAGTTCCAGCTCATATCTTCCGGCTCCATCATCAGACCTTGAAACCTAATTGTAGTCAAAGTTAATTACAAGACTTTCCTAAGAAGCCCAAAAACAGCTATGATACGATGTTCCATCATGTAGTTCCAGTTCATATCTTCCGGCTCCATTATCAGACCTTGAAACCTAATCGTAGTCAAAGTTCATTACAAGACTTTTCTAAGAAACCCAAAAACAGCTATGATACGATGTTCCATCATGTAGTTCCAGTTCATATCTTTCGGCTTCATCATCAGACCTTGAAACCTAATTGTAGTCAAAGTTCATTACAAGACTTTTCTAAGAAACCCAAAAACGGCTATGATACGATGTTCCATCATGTAGTTCCAGTTCATATCTTTCGGCTTCATCATCAGACCTTGAAACCTAATTGTAGTCAAAGTTCATTACAAGACTTTTCTAAGAAACCCAAAAACGGCTATGATACAATGTTCCATCATGTAGTTCCAGTTCATATCTTCCGACTCCATCATCAGATCAGCTCAACAGTACCATATTATTGTATTGTCATCGGAACTACATATAGCTGCCAATTTTCATTACGCTACGACTCCTGGAAGATGGTTAAATTAGCTTCCTTAGATTCCATTACATACATAGTTACATACACGACGACCTAATAAAAGCGTGTTAAAAAAAGGAAATCGCCCCGACACAAATCACATTTCTGTACCTTGATTGTATTCCATCCACCATTATTACGTTCTATTATCTGACAACCTTTTGTGTGGGTTTTCGGCAGCGTAGAGTATCAATAAAAAGATCTGTCAATTTCGAGGCCCGATTGTACCCTCCTCAATTCAGTTTTGTACAAATTTACTACAATAACATAACCGTTGACAGTTTATATCAACAAAAACGAGGTTGGAGCTTCACTTCATTCACTTTTCAATCCTTGTTCCTATTATTATAATTTAATTTGGCAACACGACGGGTTGACACTGTTCATTTGTTTTACAGATCTAATCAACAAATGTCAAACTAGTCTAAAAACTTTACGTCCAATTATATTGGTTATTCGATTAGCACTGAGTTGCCTATATAGACTGCCTCATCTTAAAAGGTCTCGAAAAAAAAGCCAACTAATGTGATTGATGTAAAATGTCTCCGTCACATCTGAATAAACGGACACCAGTGGTCCGTTTCTCGAAAGGTACAAGCCTCGTATTACAAGTGCACGAACTGTCAAATCGTATGGGTTGTCATGGAAACACACTTGTAATACAAGGCTTGTACCTTTCGAGAAACGGGCCCACCACACCGCGGACATGGTATGACTGTACTAGAAGACATCCACTTACTGACTGGTACTGTTCAAATAGGAACAACGCCTTACCTTGGTCTCCGCTCTGTAGGAGCAGTGAATGATGCCACGGTGCAACACCTGCAGGATTGCGAACACGTATCCAAGTCACAGCAGTTCATGCGTGGCCTCCATTAGTACATACGAGCATAGAGGAATAAGTAAGGGAAGAGTACTCCATACATCAGTAAATGCGGGTTATTTGTATAGGCATAGTTAAGTGACATCTAGCGACAATTACGCGTCAATAGTGACAAGTAGCAGTACAGTCACCGGCACAAAAATGCGATGATTTCTATACCTTATCACATTAACGTCTTGTTTGAAATTTCATACGAAATTGTCAAACGATTAAAAGCGACAAGGTACAGAAATCATCACTTATTTATGCCGGTGACTGTACTGATATGTTATGCTAGTTGACGCGTGATTGACGCGTGATTGTCTAGATGTCACTTAACTATGCCTATATAAATAACTCGCATTTACTGATGTGTAGAGTTACAACTCTTCCCTTACTTATTCTTCTATGATACGAGCGTCGCTGTCACTTGCCACAACCATGTAGTTGTTCAAAGAGAACCAGCGCCTTACCTTAGTCTCAGCTCTGTAGGAGAAGCAGTGAATGATGCCACGGTGCAAACCCTGCAGGATCCCGAACACATCTCCAGGTCCCAGCAGTTCGTGAGTAGTCTCCGTCAGGTCCGGTCGTACGGACACTACAGACACGGTGCCGGATGACACCCAGTGCATGCGCGCGTCGCTGTCACCTGCTACAATCATGTAGTTGTTCAAAGAGAACCAGCGCCTTACCTTAGTCTCAGCTCTGTAGGAGAAGCAGTGAATGATACCACGGTGCAACCCCTGCAGGATCCCGAACACATCTCCAGGTCCCAGCAGTTCGTGAGTAGTCTCCGTCAGGTCCGGTCGTACAGACACTACAGACACGGTGCCGGATGACACCCAGTGCATGCGCGCGTCGCTGTCACATGCTACAACCATGTAGTTGTTCAAAAAGAACCAGCGCCTTACCTAGCTTAGTCTCAGCTCTGTAGGAGAAGCAGTGAATGATGCCACGGTGCAAACCCTGCAGGATCCCGAACAAATCTCCTGGTCCCAGCAGTTCGTGAGTAGTCTCCGTCAGGGCCGGTCGTACAGACACTACAGACACGATGCCGGATGACACCCAGTGCATGAGCGCGTCGCTGTCACCAACTACAACCATGTAGGTAGTTGTTCAAAGAGAACCAGCGCCTTACCTTAGTCTCAGCCCTGTAGGAGAAGCAGTGAATGATGCCACGGTGCAAACCCTGCAGGATCCCGAACACATCTCCTGGTCCCAGCAGTTCGTGAGTAGTCTCCGTCAGGTCCGGTCGTACTGACACTACAGACACGGTTCCGGATGACATCCAGTGCATGCGCGCGTCGCTGTCACCTGCTACAACCTTGTAGTTGTTCAAAGAGAACCAGCGCCTTACCTTAGTCTCAGCTCTGTAGGAGAAGCAGTGAATGATGCCACGGTGCAACCCCTGCAGGATCCCGAACACATCTCCAGGTCCCAGCAGTTCGTGAGTAGTCTCCGTCAGGTCCGGTCGTACGGACACTACAGACACGGTGCTGGATGACACCCAGTGCATGCGCACGTCGCTGTCACTTGCTACAACCATGTAGTTGTTCAAAGAAAACCAGCGCCTTACCTTAGTCTCAGCTCTGTAGGAGAAGCAGTGAATGATGCCACGGTGCAACCCCTGCAGGATCCCGAACACATCTCCAGGTCCCAGCAGTTCGTGAGTAGTCTCCGTCAGGTCCGGTCGTACGGACACTACAGACACGGTGCCGGATGACACCCAGTGCATGCGCGCGTCGCTGGTACCTGCTACAACCATGTAGTTGTTCAAAGAGAACCAGTGCCTTACCTTAGTCTCAGCTCTGTAGGAGAAGCAGTGAATGATGCCACGGTGCAACCCCTGCAGGATCCCAAACACGTCTCCAGGTCCCAGCAGTTCGTGAGTAGTCTCCGTCAGGTCCGGTCGTACAGACACTACAGACACGGTGCCGGATGACACCCAGTGCATGCGCGCGTCGCTGTCACCTGCTACTACGATGTAGTTGCCTGAAACATCATTCAATATTGGCAATGCGTGGAAGACTGGCTGTGATTGTCACAAATAAACAGATTTCTGTGAAATGTCAGTCAGTAATCACACTGACAGCCGTAACAACAAATTTTACTTCATAGTAAAACCAATAAAAAACCAATATGAAATATACTCGTCATTGATTATTTCTAACATCGAATGAGAGTGTATACATATAATCAAGGCAACAGCTAATATAATTTATAAAGATCAGTCAAAGGACGTGTCGAGTTAAGCAGATAGAAATATTTATGATTTTGTTTTGAGACAACAGTTCCACGTGATTCATAATTCCCTTGAAATTATTAAATAAACAATGATGAAAATTACCCAACTCTCTTTATAGTTAAAATCTAAGGACTTGTTTACGTACAAAATGAGGACGAGACGGAGACAATTAAAAAAGAAGTTTCTCGCATTTTTCTCTTAAATCCTTTTTTAATGAAAGAAAAGCTTAATTAACTGGGGATTTACCAGGAAAGAATATTGTGTAATCCATAGCCACGGTTAGCTGGCGAAGGAACGACTCCCCGGTGTCGGCGAAAACGTAGCAATTCCTCAAATGTTGGCCAAACATTGCCGACATAAGGTCGCAGCGCCGCACGTACGGGGTTTGAGCTAGCAGAGCTGGCAACTGTTTGATCAAATATTTTTTTGAAATTAGTACAGTCACCATCAGATTTCTGAGAGTGTGCTGGCCCCGTAGCCGAATGGCATTTCTGCAACGCGAAATACCACCAAAACGCCATAGAAATGTAGTCTTGCTCTGTCGCGCCAATACGCAAGAGCAATAGAGATAGATACCTAGTTACGAAAGAGATATTATCGTGAGCGTTTCGTGTGCGTTTGTGCATTCGGCTGCGCACACGGGCACTCTAATAACTAGGACCTGAACAAGTCATTAGTGCGTGTTCGCATAAATACGCCGATACATTTAATGGCCACTGTACCGTCACAAACAAGAAAAATTATTCACACACCTAAAAATATTTTTGGTTAATTACCTGTCGTCCACGCTCTGTCACCCAAAGTTGTTTAACGTACTTCCACAACTTTTGGGATTGGTAATCTAAAACAATAGAATAATTTTGTTAATCGGCTTGTAAATATTATTAAAAGATATAAGAAATAAGTAAAGCGTGTATCGTTTACCTGAAAGTCCTTGATTTTTAAGTACGTCCATAAGTGCCCCCGTTGCCTTTTCGTACTTAGTTAATGTATGTTCTTTTGAGAAGGTAACCTGAGTAAATAATTAAGGTTAAAATATTTCAATTTTCAAAGTAAAAGCCTAAACTTGGATAATACATAGGTACAAGTAGGTAAATAAGGTTTGATGGCGATGATGCCGTTATCGGACATAATCTAACTATCCTCGTTGATAGATATCAAAAAGTAACTAGTGACTTGTTGCAAAGGTATATTTTTTTTTTAGAAAAAAAAAATGAAAATATTTATTTTACGTGTGATTTACTTTTTATGTGAAAATACATCCAAAAAAGGCAAAAAAAATACAAAAAAAAATTTTTTTTGCTGAAATTTGTTTGATGTCATATGATATGATCTTTATTTTGCCCTCAGAAAAGCGTAGGTACTTAAAATCTTTCGGTTTCCCCATATTACACCTTGTATATCCCGTAGTTACCTGCATAGCAGTAGCGACTACCACAGCCGCCAGCACTTTCCCAGAGAGCAGACAGATGTTCTGAATGATCTCGGGAATCAAATCGCTGACCAGATACTCGTCGCCACCCGTAGCAGTCAGCAAGGTTGCCATAACGTAGAACGATGTTGTGTAGTCCCACACTTTACTTGGAGTTTCTCTGAAAGAATAAGGTAGATAGATTTTTCATAATTTTATCTTGTTGGAGGAGGAGTTATAAGAACTTTTATTTTTTAATAAGTAGGGATCGGAAATTCGGGAGCTTCTATACCTAAACTTCGACCTCAGTCTTTTGTTTTGCGTGATGTTGACTAGTATGGAGGCGGACTCAATTTGGTTTTACTAATAAATTTCCCGGGACTTCCCGTAATTTGAGTAACAGCCATAGAAATGTATTTAAAGCAATAAAAGGGTGTAACGAAATAAAACTGGAAATTTCAAATGAAAGAATCGGGTTAAAATGGTTTGGTAGCTGTGCTTTCTGACATACATTAATGAGGAGGTCTTTAATTAGCTTATTTTTACATTTTCTCGTTGCCACTGTAGTTCTAGTATTCACTGTACTTACAGCTTCTTCCGAACCCCTTCCAAATAATATTTCCAAACGTTTTTTTTTCCTTCGGGTGTCAATTTCACGTATCTTCAACGGTTATGCAACGGCTTTTCAACAACGGTTTATGATTTGTTTTATGGATTGGATTCTGTAATTAGTGGTATTACATCGAATAACGACAGTTTATGCTGTGAATTCCTGGACTTTTGATTGATTGATTGTTATTGCACGAGATTTATACTGGAATACTTTTTTATGTGAGGTAAGATGTAGCCGTGTTATTTTATGTTAATTCGAATGAATACAGATATTCAAAATTTACTAAACACAATACCTAAATTTAGGCCTTAAATGTACTAACACGTGTCCTTTTTGTACATGCTGCCGACATATCGTTAAAACGGCTTGTACATATGTTGACGAAATTCGCTAAAAAAGGCATAACCCAACGACAATTGATACACATTAACAATTTTCTGATGTTGCATACAATCCCGGGATCCCGGGATTTAAATCATAAATAATATTATTTTTAAGAAGCTGACTCCATACTTGCTTAGCTTAGCTCCCGAATTTCCGAACCCTGTTAATAAGTCACCCCCCTAGAGTAGAGAGCCGTAGAGTCTGTGATTTTAGATGTTTTAGTTTGTAATTTTTCGTTCTAGTAAGTAACCCCTGTTTAATTTTCCATACAATAAATATAACTTCCCGCCCGGGACAGAGCGTCCTGGCGCCGAGCCATAAGGAGGCCCGACCCCAACTAGCGAGCTGGGACCAGGGACAGAGAAAGAGAAAGAGAGAGAGACAATAAATATAACTTCCCGTGTCATTTATTATTAGAAGCTCTGATAGACATTTACAGATGTACGTCACTACGACATTACTTGAGGAAACTAAAAGGCCCATATTAACTATTGGTTTACTGCAAGGATTATTTATACATACCTATAGGATTTACAATCTTCATACTAAGAATCGTACCTCCATTTTTTAGCGCCACCTATTAAATACTATCATAACTACACTGATGACGCCTACATTTTTTTTTTCTTTTTTCAAAATGTATATTGACGTGATGTCGTTTGTCATTTGTTCTTATAAAAAATAAAAACACGCAAAAATATTTGGGGAAAATATGACTTTGGCCATCCAGACTGCGAAACAGCACCATCTAGTTTTAAGCCTAAAAAGCCCATACATTCCAGGGGTACGCTTTTTTGTATGGGCTTTGTCAGTGTCGTATTATATCGTTCTTGGTTTACTGTAAGCAAATACAAGAGCAAAGTTTTATCCAATAACAAACAATATCAGAGCTCGTAGACTTTCTGTACTCAAAGCAAAATCCGCCTATAACGATACCAGGATAATGAACTCTTGTGAGAAACTAATTTAAAGTCAACGAAGTATTTTTGAGGTCTAGAAGGGACAAAACAGGCTTTGTATCATTTTTTGAAACAAAACTTTTGTAGAAATAAAATAAATAAATAAATAAATAAATAAATATTGGGGACACCTTACACAGATCAACATAGCCCCAAACTAAGCAAAGCTTGTACTATGGGTGCTAAGCGACGATATACAAACTTAAATAGATAAATACATACTTATATACATAGAAAAATCACATTTTCCACCTCTGTGACAAATACTCTGCTCCAATATTTTAATTTTACTTAAAGTTAAATACTGTGCAAACTAATATCAACCCTATCTATGTGACAATATAGTACTCAATTAGTGATACTCGGTTTCCACAACTGATAAGCAACAGGTAACTGCTTGCATACGGATTGTAGTATATGCAAGAATTTCAGAACAAATGGGAACAAAAACTGACATTAAATCAATGTCGAATCCTGACTTACCAGGCATCACGGATACGTCCAATGTAAATATAAGAAAAAGGAAAAACCGCTTGGACTTCGACGATATGACGTCACTCCAGTCAGATATACGTCAGATGCTAAATGACTTTAAAGCCGACAGTGAGGCTCAAAATACAAAGTTATATGCAGCAATTGATGATTTGAAGGCACAAAATAAAGAAATCATCAAAACTAACAGCAATATTGAAAAAATTCTGGAAAATACGACTCTGCTGTACAACATACTGAACGAAAAGTATGAGAAAATGTCTACTGAACATGATAATGCTATGATAAAAATAAACAACCTTGAAGAACAAGTTGAAGCCTTACACAGAGCACAAAACGCCACAAACATAGAAATAAGGAACATTCCGGAAGAAGGAAATGAAAATCTGAGTGATTTAATAGCTGTGATGCACAACTCATTGGGAATTCCTTTCTCTCCGAATAACCTCAAGAATGTTAGGCGGTTAAAGACTACACGTCAAAAACAAATAATCGCCGAATTTCAGACAGTGCAGCAAGGCACTACCTTGCTTCAAGCAGTAAAAGAATACAATAAATTGCATCAAGATGACAAATTTAATACCTTGAATCTAAATATAGAAGGAGAAAAGCAGCTAGTTTTTGTATCGGAATCCCTAACTACGCGAGCCCGCAAGCTTCATTACCTTGCACGTGATCTTCGTAAAAATCATAACTTCAAACACTGCTGGACCCGGCGAGGAAACGTGTTTGTCAAACAAACGGATGCATCCCCACCAGTCTTGATCAAATCGGAGCAGCAGATCGAAGAACTTAAGGCAGCTACTCTGTCCCAATGACTCTGTCCCATTGACTGCGGTTGGCGGCCGTCCGGTCTTCACCTCATCTTCAAAGCTCTCCCATCCTCTTTTAAATTCAGCAAACCAATTGAAAACAGTTGCACGTGAACACGCAGACTCTCCAAAAGTCGAGACTAAAAGTTCAAAACACTCTTGAGGTGTTAAGAGCGCTATGACAAAAAAAGGCGATATATTGTAAAATGCACAATATTTATCGACAAAATTGTACACTTTACTCATACTAAAAGACAGTGAAAGTACTTGTTTCAGTTAGAACATCTTATTAACTGTCGGTTAAATAAAAAACATATGAAAAAAAAAGCTTTTTCAATTAGTAATAATTGTTTTTCTGATGCTCGTTTAGGAAAAACCGCGTGAAGCACAGAATTCGGAGCACTTATTATGTACAATTTGATAAGATCACTCTCATAAATGAGGTAAATTTAAGTTCCAAATATCTTGTACTTAAGGCCCATTAAACAATATTTATCATTTAATCCTTTGAAATTGAGAAATTGAAAGTAAAACGAACTCAATTTTGTCTTGAAAATACATCGAAACAAGTGATCATTTCTCCGAAAATCTACATGTTATCGAAGTTATTTTAGTATATAAATAATCTGCACAATGTGCTTAAACTGCTGTTATCCATTTGTCGTTATAATATTTTATCATGATTTTTTGCCAATTTTTTGAAAACTAGCCTTCCTGTCGCTATTTTACCGGCGACGGACGCCTGCGATTTCAGTGCCGCGCCGGAGCTCGAGCAGGTAAGACGTATGTCGCTTTGGTCTCCGAGTTTTCATCGCAAACGTCGAGAATATTTATTGTTGTGTGGGTCGGACGCCTTGTTTCTACACGGGCTATCCTCGCATTGTGTGTGTGTAAACAGCGACCAACGAATTTGATCCTAGACCCGTAAATATTTGCTTTTGTAATACTTTGTTATGTTTGAATGTTAAAGTATTACAACGTTGTGATGATAAAAATGTGAAAATTACAATACGGTCAAGATGATAAGACACATCAAGATGGTACTCGGGATCTGATGATGGAGCCAGAAGGTGGTCACCAGTACCAGTGAACCATGTAAGTAAACGACTTCGTGTTTAGGCTCGTTGGGTTCGTCTCAACAAGACCTTTGACAAGAGGTGGTACTCAGGGTCTGATGATGGAGCCAGATGGTGGTCACCAGTACCAATGAACCATATAACTAAACCCAGAGATGGGGAAATCGTAATCGATTCCGGATTACACGATTACTTGATTTTACTTTGTAATCTGACACTACTGGGTGTCAGATTACTTGTAATGTAATCAAGTGAAACGGTAAATTACCATTACATGTAAAGGAATCACTAATCATCTATACAATCATTACTATTACCAATAATTCGGAATCATAGTCGATTCAAAATAACTGAAATTATTGACTTGATTACTTTCAGATTACGAATATGTAGTACCTCAGATGACTGTCACTTTGACACAAAAGTCATCATGGGTGTCGTAAAATAGGTTTTAGGGGTGCTGATTCCAAAATTAATGACCAATGTGGAATCTGACATTGCTGACTGTCACTTTGACACAAAAGTCGTCATGGGTGTCGTAAAATATGTTTTAGGGGGTGCTGATTCCAAAATTAATGACCAATGTTCAATCTGACATTGCTGACTGTCACTCTGACACAAAAGTCGTCATGGGTGTCGTAAAATAGGTTTTAGGGGGTGCTGATTCCAAAATTAATGACCAATGTTCAATCTGACATTGCTGACTGTCACTCTGACACAAAAGTCGTCATGGGTGTCGTAAAATAGGTTTTAGGGGGTGCTGATTCCAAAATTAATGACCAATGTTCAATCTGACATTTCTGACTGTCACTTTGACACAAAAGTCATCATGGGTGTCGTAAAATAGGTTTTAGGGGTTGCTGATTCCAAAATTAGTGACCAATGTGGAATCTGACATTGCTGACTGTCACTTTGACACAAAAGTCGTCATGGGTGTCGTAAAATAGGTTTTAGGGGTGCTGATTCCAAAATTAATGACCAATGTTCAATCTGACATTGCTGACTGTCACTCTGACACAAAAGTCGTCATGGGTGTCGTAAAATATGTTTTAGGGGGTGCTGATTCCAAAATTAATGACCAATGTTCAATCTGACATTGCTGACTGTCACTCTGACACAAAAGTCGTCATGGGTGTCGTAAAATAGGTTTTAGGGGGTGCTGATTCCAAAATTAGTGACCAATGTGGAATCTGACATTGCTGACTGTCACTTTGACACAAAAGTCGTCATGGGTGTCGTAAAATAGGTTTTAGGGGGTGCTGATTCCAAAATTAATGACCAATGTTCAATCTGACATTGCTGACTGTCACTCTGACACAAAAGTCGTCATGGGTGTCGTAAAATATGTTTTAGGGGTGCTGATTCCAAAATTAATGACCAATGTTCAATCTGACATTGCTGACTGTCACTCTGACACAAAAGTCGTCATGGGTGTCGTAAAATAGGTTTTAGGGGTGCTGATTCCAAAATTAATGACCAATGTGGAATCTGACATTGCTGACTGTCACTTTGACACAAAAGTCGTCATGGGTGTCGTAAAATAGGTTTTAGGAGGTGCTGATTCCAAAATTAATGACCAATGTTCAATCTGACATTGCTGACTGTCACTCTGACACAAAAGTCGTCATGGGTGTCGTAAAATAGGTTTTAGGGGGTGCTGATTCCAAAATTAATGACCAATTTGGAATCTGACATTGCTGACTGTCACTTTGACACAAAAGTCGTCATGGGTGTCGTAAAATAGGTTTTAGGGGGTGCTGATTCCAAAATTAATGACCAATGTTCAATCTGACATTGCTGACTGTCACTCTGACACAAAAGTCGTCATGGGTGTCGTAAAATAGGTTTTAGGGGTGCTGATTCCAAAATTAATGACCAATGTTCAATCTGACATTTCTGACTGTCACTTTGACACAAAAGTCGTCATGGGTGTCGTAAAATAGGTTTTAGGGGGTGCTGATTCCAAAATTAGTGACCAATTTGGAATCTGACATTGCTGACTGTCACTTTGACACAAAAGTTGTCATGGGTGTCGTCAAATAGGTATCCGGAGGTGTTTGAAAACTAATGACCAATTTGGAATCTGACACTGTTGACTGTCACTTTGACACAAAAGTGATCATGGGTGTCTTCAAATAGGTTTTCATGGGTACTGATCTCAATATTAATGATCAATTTGGAATCTGACATTGCTGACTGTCACTTTGACATAAAAGTCGTTATGGGTGTCGTCAAATAGGTTTCCAGGGGTACTGTGCAATGTCAGGTTCCAGATCGGTCATTACTTTTTAAATCATTTCATTAATTTTGGAATCAGTACCCCCTAAAAACTATTTGACTACACCCATGATTCCTTTTGTGTCAAAATGACAATTAGCACTGTGAGATTCCAAAATAGTCGTTAATTTTGGAATCAGCACCCCCGGAAACCTATTTGACGACACCCATGATGACTTTTGTGTCAAAGTGACAGTCAGCAATGTTAGATTCCACATTGGTCATTATTTTTGGAATCAGCACCCCCTTAACCTATTTTACGACACCCATGATGACTTTTGTGTCAAAGTGGCAGTCAGCAATGTTAGATTCCACATTGGTCATTATTTTTGGAATCAGCACCCCCTAAAACCAATTTTACGACACCCATGACGACTTTTGTGTCAAAGTGACAGTCAGCAATGTCAGATTCCACATTGTTCATTAATTTTGGAATCAGCACCCCCGCAAACCTATTTGACGACACCCATGACGACTTTTGTGTCAAAGTGACAGTCAGCAATGTCAGAATCCACATTGGTCATTAATTTTGGAATCAGCACCCCCGCAAACCTATTTGACGACACCCATGACGACTTTTGTGTCAAAGTGACAGTCAGCAATGTTAGATTCCACATTGGTCATTAATTTTGGAATCAGCACCCCCTAAAACCAATTTTACGACACCCATGACGACTTTTGTGTCAAAGTGACAGTCAGCAATGTCAGATTCCACATTGTTCATTAATTTTGGAATCAGCACCCCCGCAAACCTATTTGACGACACCCATGACGACTTTTGTGTCAAAGTGACAGTCAGCAATGTCAGATTCCACATTGGTCATTAATTTTGGAATCAGCACCCCCTAAAACCTATTTTACGACACCCATGATGACTTTTGTGTCAAAGTGACAGTCAGCAATGTCAGATTCCAAGTCGGTCATTAATTTTTAAATCAGCACACCCGAAAACCTATACTCGTGGTATATGCACTTGAAATGTGAAAGTGAAAATGCTAGAATGACATGTAAACCACGAAGTTGTATAGTCATATTGTTCATTGGTATTGGTGACCACCATCTGGCTCCATCATCAGACCCTCGACCCTGAGCACCATCTTGAAGTAATTAGAATTGTATTTGTCTTATTTTATCATCATATTAATATATACTTTACTCTAATACTTATCATATAACAAAAGCAAATATTTGGGATGGGATCTACTTTTATAATTATTACTTTAATTTTTTAAATAAATTTTAACATAATTGATATTATTTCGCACTATATTCTCGTATTTTCGTACAAAATAATGTTTATTAGAAACCAAAAGTTTATATCGAGATAGTAGATTGTGGTTGTTATCAAAATTCCATAGAAAGGATCAAGATTGTTTTGTCCATTATTGTAGTGCGAGCGAGTGATAAGACGTGCTAGAAAGGGTCGGCATATTGGGCTCGCGCGGCGGGTAAAATACCTAATTTCGCCCGACGCCGAAATGTTATAACGCTCTTAAACCTTTTTTAAAGTCATAATATATCATAACACGAAAATCACGTCGAGTAAGCTCCATTGTTGCGGAAAATTCCCGCCAAAATTATTTAGAAAAAAAAAAATTAAAAAAGGAATCCTAAGAATTTCCAAGTGTTCCATTTTTAAATTTATAAGCAGATAACCTACCTTTACATTGATGTATAACTGGCCAGTATCAATCAAATGACCATGGAGTATCTAACTTCTTTTGGCATGACCCTCGTACGAATATAAAGTTGCCGGGCCGGTAGCCACTAATCAAATTAGTTTGTTTACATTTTTAACTTATGCTTTTAACAGTTGTCGAAATCGACTCGGTTTCTTTGCGGTGTGAGCGATGCATGGGTCGGCAACCTGTCATATCAATATGACAATTTGGAGATTGATTGCTAAAAGTGTACTCTCTTTATGTACTCTGCCCAACCCCTCTAAGGATACAGGCGTCTTCATGTATGCATGTGCATCTGAAGCAGTCAAAGCTCTTTATGCAGAGTGTAGACTCTGGGTGGATCAGAAAGCTAGGGAAACTGAGCAAACGACAACTCCAAATTATAACGGGGGTGTTCACATGCCATTACAGGGTCAAAGGCATTTTAGGCAATATGGGACACGCTGACAACACTGATTGTCGTATGTGTGGTGAAGAGGAAGAGACCATCAGTCATCTAATGTGTGAATGTCACGCCCTCGCCAAACAAAGAGTGAAGAACTTTGGAGCAGGTTACCTGGTGCCAAATGATTTCAGAGAGCTACCCATGAGCCTCATCATCATCATCCGATACGTGGAGATGGTCGAGAAGCTCCTGAATAGCTGAAGGATCTTAGGATCGTAGGGGGTAATTGCGAGATCCGTCGTCGCACCAAGACATGGGTTTCGTTATTACCAAACTAAAGTGGAGTTGGGCGTGACATGTTGCTAGGCAGAGTGATGGCAGGTGAACTAAAATGTTAAGAGCGTTATAACATTTCGGCGTCGGGCGAAATTAGGTATTTTACCCGCCGCGCGAGCCCAATATGCCGACCCTTTCTAGCACGTCTTATCACTCGCTCGCACTACAATAATGGACAAAACAATCTTGATCCTTTCTATGGAATTTTGATAACAACCACAATCTACTATCTCGATATAAACTTTTGGTTTCTAATAAACATTATTTTGTACGAAAATACGAGAATATAGTGCGAAATAATATCAATTATGTTAAAATTTATTTAAAAAATTAAAGTAATAATTATAAAAGTAGATCCCATCCCAAATATTTGCTTTTGTTATATGATAAGTATTAGAGTAAAGTATATATTAATATGATGATAAAATAAGACAAATACAATTCTAATTACTTCAAGATGGTGCTCAGGGTCGAGGGTCTGATGATGGAGCCAGATGGTGGTCACCAATACCAATGAACAATATGACTATACAACTTCGTGGTTTACATGTCATTCTAGCATTTTCACTTTCACATTTCAAGTGCATATACCACGAGTATAGGTTTTCGGGTGTGCTGATTTAAAAATTAATGACCGACTTGGAATCTGACATTGCTGACTGTCACTTTGACACAAAAGTCATCATGGGTGTCGTAAAATAGGTTTTAGGGGGTGCTGATTCCAAAATTAATGACCAATGTGGAATCTGACATTGCTGACTGTCACTTTGACACAAAAGTCGTCATGGGTGTCGTCAAATAGGTTTGCGGGGGTGCTGATTCCAAAATTAATGAACAATGTGGAATCTGACATTGCTGACTGTCACTTTGACACAAAAGTCGTCATGGGTGTCGTAAAATTGGTTTTAGGGGTGCTGATTCCAAAATTAATGACCAATGTGGAATCTAACATTGCTGACTGTCACTTTGACACAAAAGTCGTCATGGGTGTCGTCAAATAGGTTTGCGGGGTGCTGATTCCAAAATTAATGACCAATGTGGATTCTGACATTGCTGACTGTCACTTTGACACAAAAGTCGTCATGGGTGTCGTCAAATAGGTTTGCGGGGGTGCTGATTCCAAAATTAATGAACAATGTGGAATCTGACATTGCTGACTGTCACTTTGACACAAAAGTCGTCATGGGTGTCGTAAAATTGGTTTTAGGGGTGCTGATTCCAAAAATAATGACCAATGTGGAATCTAACATTGCTGACTGCCACTTTGACACAAAAGTCATCATGGGTGTCGTAAAATAGGTTAAGGGGGTGCTGATTCCAAAAATAATGACCAATGTGGAATCTAACATTGCTGACTGTCACTTTGACACAAAAGTCATCATGGGTGTCGTCAAATAGGTTTCCGGGGGTGCTGATTCCAAAATTAACGACTATTTTGGAATCTCACAGTGCTAATTGTCATTTTGACACAAAAGGAATCATGGGTGTAGTCAAATAGTTTTTAGGGGGTACTGATTCCAAAATTAATGAAATGATTTAAAAAGTAATGACCGATCTGGAACCTGACATTGCACAGTACCCCTGGAAACCTATTTGACGACACCCATAACGACTTTTATGTCAAAGTGACAGTCAGCAATGTCAGATTCCAAATTGATCATTAATATTGAGATCAGTACCCATGAAAACCTATTTGAAGACACCCATGATCACTTTTGTGTCAAAGTGACAGTCAACAGTGTCAGATTCCAAATTGGTCATTAGTTTTCAAACACCTCCGGATACCTATTTGACGACACCCATGACAACTTTTGTGTCAAAGTGACAGTCAGCAATGTCAGATTCCAAATTGGTCACTAATTTTGGAATCAGCACCCCCTAAAACCTATTTTACGACACCCATGACGACTTTTGTGTCAAAGTGACAGTCAGAAATGTCAGATTGAACATTGGTCATTAATTTTGGAATCAGCACCCCTAAAACCTATTTTACGACACCCATGACGACTTTTGTGTCAGAGTGACAGTCAGCAATGTCAGATTGAACATTGGTCATTAATTTTGGAATCAGCACCCCTAAAACCTATTTTACGACACCCATGACGACTTTTGTGTCAAAGTGACAGTCAGCAATGTCAGATTCCAAATTGGTCATTAATTTTGGAATCAGCACCCCTAAAACCTATTTTACGACACCCATGACGACTTTTGTGTCAGAGTGACAGTCAGCAATGTCAGATTGAACATTGGTCATTAATTTTGGAATCAGCACCTCCTAAAACCTATTTTACGACACCCATGACGACTTTTGTGTCAAAGTGACAGTCAGCAATGTCAGATTCCACATTGGTCATTAATTTTGGAATCAGCACCCCCTAAAACCTATTTTACGACACCCATGACGACTTTTGTGTCAGAGTGACAGTCAGCAATGTCAGATTGAACATTGGTCATTAATTTTGGAATCAGCACCCCCTAAAACATATTTTACGACACCCATGACGACTTTTGTGTCAGAGTGACAGTCAGCAATGTCAGATTGAACATTGGTCATTAATTTTGGAATCAGCACCCCCTAAAACCTATTTTACGACACCCATGACGACTTTTGTGTCAAAGTGACAGTCAGCAATGTCAGATTCCACATTGGTCACTAATTTTGGAATCAGCACCCCCTAAAACCTATTTTACGACACCCATGACGACTTTTGTGTCAGAGTGACAGTCAGCAATGTCAGATTGAACATTGGTCATTAATTTTGGAATCAGCACCCCCTAAAACATATTTTACGACACCCATGACGACTTTTGTGTCAGAGTGACAGTCAGCAATGTCAGATTGAACATTGGTCATTAATTTTGGAATCAGCACCCCCTAAAACCTATTTTACGACACCCATGACGACTTTTGTGTCAAAGTGACAGTCAGCAATGTCAGATTCCACATTGGTCACTAATTTTGGAATCAGCAACCCCTAAAACCTATTTTACGACACCCATGATGACTTTTGTGTCAAAGTGACAGTCAGAAATGTCAGATTGAACATTGGTCATTAATTTTGGAATCAGCACCCCCTAAAACCTATTTTACGACACCCATGACGACTTTTGTGTCAGAGTGACAGTCAGCAATGTCAGATTGAACATTGGTCATTAATTTTGGAATCAGCACCCCCTAAAACCTATTTTACGACACCCATGACGACTTTTGTGTCAGAGTGACAGTCAGCAATGTCAGATTGAACATTGGTCATTAATTTTGGAATCAGCACCCCCTAAAACATATTTTACGACACCCATGACGACTTTTGTGTCAAAGTGACAGTCAGCAATGTCAGATTCCACATTGGTCATTAATTTTGGAATCAGCACCCCTAAAACCTATTTTACGACACCCATGATGACTTTTGTGTCAAAGTGACAGTCATCTGAGGTACTACATATTCGTAATCTGAAAGTAATCAAGTCAATAATTTCAGTTATTTTGAATCGACTATGATTCCGAATTATTGGTAATAGTAATGATTGTATAGATGATTAGTGATTCCTTTACATGTAATGGTAATTTACCGTTTCACTTGATTACATTACAAGTAATCTGACACCCAGTAGTGTCAGATTACAAAGTAAAATCAAGTAATCGTGTAATCCGGAATCGATTACGATTTCCCCATCTCTGGGTTTAGTTATATGGTTCATTGGTACTGGTGACCACCATCTGGCTCCATCATCAGACCCTGAGTACCACCTCTTGTCAAAGGTCTTGTTGAGACGAACCCAACGAGCCTAAACACGAAGTCGTTTACTTACATGGTTCACTGGTACTGGTGACCACCTTCTGGCTCCATCATCAGATCCCGAGTACCATCTTGATGTGTCTTATCATCTTGACCGTATTGTAATTTTCACATTTTTATCATCACAACGTTGTAATACTTTAACATTCAAACATAACAAAGTATTACAAAAGCAAATATTTACGGGTCTAGGATCAAATTCGTTGGTCGCTGTTTACACACACACAATGCGAGGATAGCCCGTGTAGAAACAAGGCGTCCGACCCACACAACAATAAATATTCTCGACGTTTGCGATGAAAACTCGGAGACCAAAGCGACATACGTCTTACCTGCTCGAGCTCCGGCGCGGCACTGAAATCGCAGGCGTCCGTCGCCGGTAAAATAGCGACAGGAAGGCTAGTTTTCAAAAAATTGGCAAAAAATCATGATAAAATATTATAACGACAAATGGATAACAGCAGTTTAAGCACATTGTGCAGATTATTTATATACTAAAATAACTTCGATAACATGTAGATTTTCGGAGAAATGATCACTTGTTTCGATGTATTTTCAAGACAAAATTGAGTTCGTTTTACTTTCAATTTCTCAATTTCAAAGGATTAAATGATAAATATTGTTTAATGGGCCTTAAGTACAAGATATTTGGAACTTAAATTTACCTCATTTATGAGAGTGATCTTATCAAATTGTACATAATAAGTGCTCCGAATTCTGTGCTTCACGCGGTTTTTCCTAAACGAGCATCAGAAAAACAATCATTACTAATTGAAAAAGCTTTTTTTTTCATATGTTTTTTATTTAACCGACAGTTAATAAGATGTTCTAACTGAAACAAGTACTTTCACTGTCTTTTAGTATGAGTAAAGTGTACAATTTTGTCGATAAATATTGTGCATTTTACAATATATCGCCTTTTTTTGTCATAGCGCTCTTAACGGAGTGGTGGCCGCTTACAAATGTAAGGAATTCTGGGCATCCGTTGGCTCGTTGGGTCGATGACATCCGGAAAATAGCGGGTCTTAACTGGATCAGACTAGCCCAGGACCGGGAAAAATGGCGTACTAGAAGTGAGGCCTATGCCCAGCAGTGGGCGATAAATGGCTGATATGATGATGATGATGATGAATTGCACAAAAGATCCCGATGTGTCGAAATGTATGGTAAGAGCCCCAGTTTTAAGATAACATAAGATAAGATGCATGTGTATCATTAATTAATTACTCTTCAAGGAAGTGCGTCTTGATGGTCCTCACGGTGCAGATGGGTTGCACGGCAATGATGACGATGAGCCACAGACACGTGAATGTGTGCACGAAGAATACCACAGCGTGGACTGTCATCACCGCCTGCGCACAAACACATTTAAAAGATTACCTACGAATGTAGTACGAAAAGCTTTTCCTTCGTAATTTTCCGGAAACGTTCGTATTTGTCATGCTAGTTCAGACAGTGTCAGTACATCTTGTAGTCAGTGAGTCTCACACTGAAATAGCACGACAAGTTTGTAAGTTTCCTTAAAAATACGAATGAAAAGCTTTTCGCACTACATTTTGTAACTATAACAAATTACACTGATTTAAACTTTCAAGTGAATGAAACGATTGTTACACATAATTATTTTTAAAATCGGGACTTAATCGCGTATGACTACATATTAAACTGACCTCCAACGTTTCAGGGACGGCGTTGTCCCCGTAGTCTCGGATCGTGGTCGTGGTCGTGGTCGGGGTCTCGTGGGCTCGGGTGGTTCATGTTCATACGCGATTAAGTCCCGATTTAAAAAATAATTATAACAAATTAGCAACTATTGGCCCATTTAAAAAATATTCAATTTGTAAAATCTACCTTATAAAAAGTATACTATTAGCTATTTATCAGTATCAAAAGTGACGTTTTTTCAACAGGTGAATTGAATGACAGCAACAGGATTGGAACTGGGTCTTCAGCTTACGGTTTACAGGATAGGTACTACAGGCGGTCGGGTGGTCTAGAGGTAATGACGTTAGCCGCGTAAGCTAAATACACGGGTTTGATTCCCGGCTCGGCCACTGGTAAACTTGACCGCTTATTCTCAGTCTATGCTATTTCAGTTTGAAATTCATATATACACTGTGACCACTTAAAAAAAAAAACATAAAAAAATAGTATAAAATAATATTTTGATTTGTTCCCTAATAAGTAAATTACTATATACTTAAATAAGCTATGTACTTAAATAAGACCTAGTAAAACTAACTTAAAACGCAATACGAGTATACGCACAAACCTGTAACGTAGTGAGGTTATTTGTTAGAACAACCGACGACTTGTTATAAAACTCAAACAAGTATTTAATTCGGAATAACTTGTTTGCTCTAAGGTAGTGCATAGATTTCATGGTTTTCCTGTAACTAAATTATATTACTTGTTAATACTCCAACGAATAAAATCATTTTCATAGAAAACACATTAAGTTGTGCTTCTAAGTAGACATGGTTCTTATCAAGCAGCAGAGCCTGCAGGCCTTGGTAATTTTTTCTTTGTCTATAATATCGTCACTACTTTAAAAAAAACTTGTATCTTCTTCTGTCAATGAAGAAAAAAATGTAGTATAATTATGGAATGCATATGTATAGAGTTAGTGTGTTTTAACTTTGAGAAGATGTGAGATCGAGACTTTTTCAAGATAGTGACGAAGTGACGATATTATTATGACATTTATTTCGATTTAATCGTTTAATAGTCATCATTAATCATTAAACACAAAGTACACAAATATGACAATCGATGCTAGCTTAGTACTCTTATTACTAAACTTTTGAGCGATCTCAACTGAGCATTCACGTACTTTATGATTATGTATACTCATATACAAGCCTTATAGCCCTTCATTTTAATGCGGTAATGCATATTTGTATTATTAAAACCAATTAACGAGAATTCGGCATAATGGTCGTTATTAAATTTTTACACTCATCGAAGCAGAAAGAAATAACGAGAATATGTTTCAGAGAAAAATGTCGAATGAAAGGTTTCAATGTTGAATGCAATAAAATTCAGAACAGAGCGTTTCTATAGGTACACTACATTGATAAAACCTGTACCTATATGCTCCTCTGTCTCTGAAAATGTATTTGTACCTACTTAGATAATGTCTTTTACCTTTTGCAATAATGTTAATAGAGACTCAATACTTTGTAGTAAATTTTGTGTGCATGCAATCGCGCGTTTGGATATAATGAGAAAATGACGTCGTATAAATACAGACCTACCAATGTCGATCAATTAAAATTAAATATGAATTCAATCTATTTCTTGGAATAACTGGGTGCGTAGCCGAATGGCACTAACGCTCACGAAACGCTCACGAAACGACACGCTAGTAGATATCTATCCCTGTCGCTCTTGCGGATTGGCGCGACAGAGCCGGACTACGTTTCGTTTTCGTTTGGCGTCGGAGAAATGCCATTCGGCTACGGGGCCTGATGGTACAAAGCTGCAAATATACTCAACTAGGTACTTTATTTATTCTTTCATGCATGCGTCTGCCTGTGATAAAGTAGGTAATTCAAAAGTAGGTACTTATATATATTGTATACTTTTAAATTAAGATTCAAGATTCAAAGAATTTATTTGCGCATAGAACACAGTTATAAGGTGTTACAAAATAAATAAATCCGTGTATTCAGTCTCATGCAGGCGTGCAAATATTTGGAAAACAGGCAATTAATATTTACAAAATCATAAAAATACTATAAAAGGCGATTAAAGGCAAGCGATTAAAGGGAGGCAATTAAAAAAAAAGGCAAAATTCACACCCGTGGCAGGACTCGAACTTGCGACTGTCTGCATTGCCGGTGTACGCCATTCCAAAGCGTTTAGGAATTGAGTAAAGGCATGGAAAAAATCGCAGCAGGCCTCCGTAGCTCAGATGGTCAGAGAGGCTGCACCACCAATGCAGAAGGTCGCAGGTTCGAGTTCTGCCGGAGGTGTTAATTTTTGCATTCTTCCTTAAATTTAGAAATAGGTTCTTTATGTTATGACTTCACTTCCTTGATGTCAATTCAGCATACTGCTTGATCGTGAATTATATCGGCTTCTAACCGTATGCGCGTAGCCGCAAAGATAACAAGATTACTTTATGTTATGTATGAATTCCATTCAGTTCGTAGCCTGGGCTTTTATAAAAACAATATTTGTGACTTACGTACCTTTAACCATTCATCGAATTTAACTGCAATACTATATTTCTGGGTTTAATTTGTATTTAGTCTGTCACCTCGAGAATTAAGAAATATTAAATCATTATTAGAGGTAAATATTCGATAGTACCTCTACTTGTATTACTTAGTAAAGCACTAGCGCATTTTTAGGGTTCCGTAGTCAACTAGGAACCCTTATAGTTTCGCCATGTCTGTCTGTCTGTCCGTCCGTCCGTCCGTCCGTCCGTCCGTCCGCGGATAATCTCAGTAACTGTAAGCACTAGAAAGCTGAAATTTGGTACCAATATGTATATCAATCACGCCAACAAAGTGCAAAAATAAAAAATGGAAAAAACTGTTTTATTAGGGCACTCCCCCTACATGTAAAGTGGGGGCGGATATTTTTTTTCATTCCAACCCCAATGTGTGATATATTGTTGGATAGGTATTTAAAAATCAGGAAGGGTTTACTAAGATCGTTTTTTGATAATATCAATATTTTCGGAAATAATCGCTTCTAAAGGAAAAAAAAGTGCGTCCCCCCCCTCTAACTTTTGAACCCTATGTTCAAAAAATATGAAAAAAATCACAATAGTAGATCTTTATAAAAACTTTCTAGGAAAATTGTTTTGAACTTGATAGGTTCAGTAGTTTTTGAGAAAAATACGGAAAACTACGGAACCCTACACTGAGCGTGGCCCGACACGCTCTTGGCCGGTTTTTATTTAGTGATAATGGTTATAAGTTATTATGGTTATAGGTTATAAGTTATTACCCCTCAAACGCCTTGTTCCAGATCTATCCCAGATAATGTAAACTCTAATTAACAAATGAAAGGTTATTAATTCAGTAGCAAATTTTTGTCAACGGCGTTCCAGGGGTTAATGCATTTCTGTTTCGCCCCATGGTTGACAAGTGTTTAAATCCTAAGGTCTTTTTATGTGCAATAATGTTTAAAATAAACAAATAAAGTCAATCAGAGTTAGTCAACTTACGGAAAACAAAATCCGAAGAGCATGAATGGGAAGTTAACGAACAGATCTGAGTAGAACAATGTTTTATGCCTGTAGTAGTTTCTGCGACACTTGCTGGCGTCCATGATCAGCTCGCCCCGCTTACTTGCGTACCCCTGAAAAAGTATCAAGGTTTTCGGTGTTGCAGAAAATTGATTATTCGATGTTTGTATTGCGTATTGTTATTTGGCAAAAAACATTTTGGCATACTACTTTTCGCATAAAATTGGTTCGCAAAATTTCTTTTCGCATAATATTCATCCGTGTGGTGACGGGTTAAGAATTTCACCACCCCCTTTCTTCCCGTGGATGTCGTAGAAGTCGACTGTGAGATATGGGTTAAATTGTGGCGTAGGCGAGAGGCTGATGGCAACCTTGTCACGATTAGGGTCTGAATTACTAGCTAAAAGAGAGAAATGAGTAATCCAAATTCGTGCAAAAAAAAAATATTAATTTATTTAAATGTCGGAAACGGAGACGAAGTTCGGAAACGAGAAATTTAATGATTAAATTTTGAGCTAATTTAGGTCGTAGGTTCTAGTTTTTATAAATTCACACAAAATCCTGTCTACACTGCGGTTAGGTACTCTCGCCTGGTTTGTGCCGTCGGTGGGGGGACGCCCCTCTGGAAATGCAGCCGACCGTAGGTACTCAGGGGCTGTCCGAGGGCTCGGCAAGGGAGGTCTGCTCTGCCTGGCGAGAGTAGCGATGGTGGTGATGTGGCTGTGGTGGAGTCGACACTCCAAATGACAGCCCGAACCTTGGACCCTGGAACGCGTCATCCAAATCCATGAGAAAACAGTCCGGCTGCATGATTTGTGAACATCCTCGGCAAGCGGAAGGAAGAGAAAGCACCTAAGATGTAGCAGTGATGCCGTGGATGTTCACAATCAGAATCGGAGATTACATTTTGGAAAGATGATGCAGCAGTTTACATTTTTAAAATGAGGGTGGAAATAAATTCTGATGCAATACCGTTACAACGAAATGATTGTGCAAAATAGTTTACAGTATTTAGTATTTAATAGGTTGATGTTTGAGGAAGATATTTTAAGCACTAAAAATACTAAAATTACAACACAAAGTCTTTTAATCTAATTAGCAAAATTAACTACATCTGAGTTATTAAATGTACCACTTACCCAATTTGGGGTTTATTACACTCGCGTTACTATAAAAATATTAACGTTGAGCACTTCGACGAACGTTTAGAGACGACAAAATATTTAATTGGTTACATGTCGAAACGATGCATGTATAAAGACCGATATTAATGTGCCGTGCGTTCTGTATCGAATGAAGATCGGAAATGGTCGCGCGGCTAAGCGCCGCTGTGATATAGGTGTCACCAGATGTGACAAACAAAAGGACTAGTTGCCGGGGCGCTAAATGTTGCACGCGATATTATTCTGGGAGCGCTAAAACGGCGCCGACGAACACTGTTGCACTTTGTTTGTTTAAAATAGATGTATATTGTAAATAGTTATAAGTATTAGCTTGTAAAATATATAGTTTTTAGAGGTACATTTATTTATGATTTTATTTATTCGAGTGATAATAGTTTCATGTAACGTATAACGTTACATATACCCGCCTCGTCTGGGTAAGGGTTTTGGCCTCAGCAAAACCCGTCTTATTAGCCTTAGCATTTACAGTTTCATACCATCCACTTCCATACAGTCCTTCAAATTCCACTTTCATTAAAACAGCATCAACTCTTACATACGCTGATGATGTACACATTCATTATTCGAGGCATTAGCTAGCATAGCTTATGACTCATGCTGGAGACTAAGATATTTATTTTAGAGGGCATGTCTATCTATTATTATCCCAAAAGGAAGAGATCCCAAAGTCGGCTCCTACGACACCCACGGGAGGAAAGGGGGTAGTGATATTCTTATCCCGTCACCACACGGGGAACTCTATTATTAAAAAGTTTAAAATCTTTTATATGCCAAGCTCCAATATTCTTGCCTGACATATCTTCCAAAATATAAACTAGAGGTGAACGTTTTTCAACAATTCTGCATTGTAAATATTTTGGGGCCAATTTTTTACTAAAATATTTATCCTTATCACTAAGAATATACGTTCGCTTAAACACTATATCGCCTACATTATATTCTGCTGGTTTTCTGCGCAAATCGTAGTGCATGGTATTCTTTACATGTGCCCTCCATAGTGAGGCTTGCACATCATTGAATACCGAAGCAAGGCATCCCAGGTTCTCAGCATAAATATCACGCGGCAAGAACAAAACTTCGTCACCTAAATCTGTGTCAGTGTAGTGCGATCCACATGTGACTAGCTCCCTACCGTGTACTAGAAAAGATGGAGAGTAATTAGTTACCTCATTTACGGAATTGTTCATTGCAAATTGAATTTTGGGGATAAAAGTGTCCCAGGATCTATGGTCGTTACCTACAAACGTGGACAGGCACGTGACAAGAGTTTTGTTAAAACGCTCCACCAAATTTATCTGTGGACAGTACTTTGGTGTAAAGTACACGTTTGGTACTTTATATTTCTTAAATAACGCGTCTGTGGCAGAGCTAGTAAATTGTGTACCGTTATCTAGGAAAATTGTTTGTGGTACACCGTGTACCAAAAAAATTGAGTCTTCTAAGACCCTAACAACTGCATCGGCAGTCGCGCGACGAAGGGGGAATATATTGCAATATTTCGTAAAACAACAAGTCACGACGAGAATGTAACTATTCTGTTTGCGAGTTACTGGAAGTGGACCTACAAAATCAATGGAGATCATTTGATGGGGACGACTGCATTGCTTAGGGCGCCCCATTACTCCCAAAGTAGTGTGATTTTGAGACTTATATGCTAGGCAAACAGAACAAGTGGTAACAAATTGAACTACGTCCTGGTGCATCCCGGGCCAGAAGTATGACAATGCTAAACGTTTATAGGTTTTGAAAATTCCGAGATGACCAGCAGTCGGTTCAGCGTGGTTTTCGCGAATAATTTGGTCACGAAATTCGCTGGGAACAACCTCCTTCCAAGCGAACTCCGAGGTGAGTTGTGACATGTTTTTGGTGAGCCTGTATAAAGAATTATTTTTTATTAAAAAATTTGGAAAATTATTTGGGCTATTGAGACAACCGTTATACATTTTAATGAACCATTCGTCCTTAGTAGTAGATATTGCACTTGCTAAAGAAATTGCAGAGATAGGGATAGCACGAGAGAGAGCATCGGGGATAACATTATCAACACCACGACGATGTTTAACTTCAAAATTAAACGAACCTAGGCGGACTCCCCAGCGTGCGAGTCTACCTGTCGGGTTCTCCAAAGAGAGGAACCATTTCAACGCTGAGTGGTCAGTGTAAAGCGTGAACTTTTGACCATTCTCTAAATAGCAGCGCCAGTGCTCGAGGGCTACTATCGCACTGAGGGTTTCCCTCTCAGTTATGCTATAGTTTTTCTCGGCACCGGTGAGGGCTCGACTCATATAAGCCACCGGATGTTCTTTGCCATCTATGGTCTGCGTCAGCATGGCCCCAAGACCATAGTTGCTAGCATCAACATGGACTTCGAACGGCTTAGAATAATCCGGGCAAGCAAGAACTGGCGCAGACACTAAAGAGTCCTTCAAAGCGTTAAAAGCTGCGTCAGCTTCAGGCGTCCACTTGAACGGTGGCGCTTTCTTGCCATTCGAAGTCAAAGCATTGAGTGGTCCGGCTATGGTGCTGAAATTAGGAACGAAACGTCGGTACCAGGTTGCTGTACCGAGAAAGCGTTTCAGTTCCGTTTTGCTTGTCGGAGTTGGAAAGTTCAAGATAGCGTCTACTTTACTTGGGTCTGTACGTAAGCCACGAGAATCGACAACATAACCTAAATATTTCAACTCGCTACGGAAAAACTGACACTTCTCGAAATTGACTGTCAAGTTAGCTGCCTTAAGTTTATCTAGCACGCGTAAAAGACGTGACACGTGTTCTTCAAAGGACGAGCTAATAATGATGATGTCGTCTAGGTATGCAAAAGTTTTAAGTTCCATGTCACCAAATAACAAATCTACCAGACGCTGCTGGGTCGCAGGCGCGTTGGTTAGCCCAAAAGCGGTAGTTTTAAATCTTAGACTCCCGCGGCCGGGTACATAGAAAGCTGTTTTATCGCGATCCGCAGGTTCTATAGGTATCTGCCAGAATGCCTTAGAAAGGTCAACACTTGACAGGTACTTTGCATCTCGCAGATTGTCGAGAATTTCCGAGACGTATGGCAAATTGTACGCGTCGCGCTTAGTCACCGCATTGAGCTTCCGACTGTCGAGGCAAAACCTAGGCTGACCATTCTTCTTGGTTACGATAAGTACTGGAGACGACCACGCACTCTCACATGGCTCTATAACGTCTAGGGACAGCATTTCGTCTACTTGCTCTACCAGTATACGCTGTTTTTCTGGCGACATTCTGTAATAGCGTTGCCTAATAGGCTGGGCATCACCCGTGTCTATTCTATGCGTGATAAGATTTGTCCTACCTAAACCCTTCTCTTCCATAGAAATGGATTTGAATTGAGCTATGACGTTATCAGCAATCGACTTCTGCGATGGTATTAAATTGTCGTAGGAATTAATAAAAGATTCAGAGTTATCAACGTTTAAACCATCAAGGGGGCTTTCCGATAACGTTATACTACCTACATATTTGGGACAAATATTAAATGCACGCCAAAAATCGACTCCTAATATTATTGACGTAGGGTCCTCAGGAACAACGTAAGCCTTTATCACATGAAACTGGCCTTCAAATGTGATGGGTAAATTCATGTACCCAATGCAGTTTAAAGGGTGATTGCCAGCTGCTGTTAAAGGAGGGTGGGCACCCTGATGCAAAGTGCAGTCCATTAATTTGAGGTGAGAATTATTACCTATTATAGATACTGCAGCACCAGAGTCGAGCAAAGCACAAGCATTAATATCATTGATTTTTATATTTACATAAGGCCTAGAATCAAAGAGAGGTTTATTCTGCAGAATTGTAGAAACTTGATAAGACGTAGAAAATGTTTTAATGAACGAAAGCCAAGAGTCCCAGTCTTGCTTATCAAAATTACTACAATTCCTCCTATTCAGTTTTTTGTATTTTTATTTTTATTACAAACTGGACAATCTGGAGTTTTCACGTCCTTCATACCACATTTAAAACAAACAACATCCCTACTCGCCTTACACTGTCGAATATGATGTGTATTACTACGACACCTTGGACAATATGGCTGCTGTTTATTGCTTTGTGCTGTATCAGAAACGGAATGTATGTTATTTTGCTGTTGTGATTTATATTGATTTTGACTATAATTTTGATTTTTAAAATATTGCCCTTTATTATGGTTATTGTTAAACACATAATTTTGTTTATTGTACGTATTACTATTACTATTAAATTTATTTGTGCTTTTATTTGATTCCCTAGAGTATGCAAATTCCGGTGCCACAGTGTCAGAAGTCACCCGGGGCGGTTCCTGAAATTGCGAGAGACGAGAATGATATGTCTCGTAATTGCGACACAAGGAGCGTAAGGAATCTATTGTCCTAATTTCGGTAGATGCTGCTGCTAATGTACTTGCGTAACACGGCCTAATATTGTGAAGCAGGATTTCGAGCTGTTCTGCTTCGCTCGGCGGTGTCGAAAGACGAGAAAACATACCACTCATAATTGACAGGTAAACTGTTATATTCTCATGTTCACCCTGTGTCCGAGACCGAATCTCCGTAGTAAGCCTATAGTCGTAATTGGACTGATCGAAATCCTCCCTCAATTTGGAAGCAAGTTCTGGCCAGGAAGAAATCTTGTTCCGAACTGAGCGAAACCAATGCAACGCGTTGTCTTGAAAAATTTCGGTGGCAAAAGCTAATACTTTAGCTGATGAAATGTTACGGGCAACAATGAATTCGTCGACGCGCTGTATAAATGAGCGGACGCAAGTTCGGCCGTTAAACTTTAATTTACTAAGGTCAGCTACAGTGCGATCACAAGTTACCGAAATCAAGTTCTGAACCTCGGGGACCGACGTCGAAGTTTCACTAGAAGAACCCGCGCCTAAGTTAGAGGAAGTGCTAGCCACTGGAAGAACTACCTTCTTAGCTTGAAGAGCCGCGAGCTTTTGAGCAGCAACATTATAACTGTCCTGAATATCTTTCAATTCTTTTTTGTCGTCACCGCACGTTATCCTTGCTAAACGATTATGAAGATGGCTCAGCATATTTTGCGTTCTCATAATTGTTGGTAAGGTTGGTTCGGGAATGTCCAGATTTAATTGAATTTTGGTAAGGACCTCTACGCAACCCCTAAGATCCTGTCGAACATCTAGCGGGGACTCCAATATGTGTTCAGCTGGGTGCTCTGCGGCTAATTTTACAATTTGTCTACGCAATTCCTCCACTGAAGAGGCAGCAGTAGCACCTCTGATCTGGACCTCATATTCGAGCTCCGATTTTTGAAGAGATAGATATTTGACAGGTAACATCATGAATTTGAATTTGATTAGAGGGTAAGTGGTAAAAGAAACTAATATTCCACTAATATAAACAAGTTCTCCGATCTGTTACAAAATTGGTTGAATGATGAACGTTTGGTTTTCCCGATTAGTACAAAATAAAAGAAATAAAACAGGTTAGTTGCAAATAAAAAGAAGAAAAGCGTGCTACTAATGTGCACTCGTAATGTCCAAAACTAATATTAATAACTTCACAATATTTGTGATACAATACCTATATCTTGACAATTAAGAATATACAATTTATTAAATTCAAAAAAATGTGGGTAGATATAAATTTTAACAATAACTTACAAAAATGAAAAAAAAAAACTTCCCACGGCTTTACTAATAATAGTGCACCTTAGTAGCAAATAAAAACCAAAAGAAAACGTTGCACAAAATAAAAGCCACCAACATACACTAACTACAAAAGCCGAGAATAAATAGGATTTGTGTGAATTTAACCACGTTAGAGGGCGCCAGTGTCACGATTAGGGTCTGAATTACTAGCTAAAAGAGAGAAATGAGTAATCCAAATTCGTGCAAAAAAAAAATATTAATTTATTTAAATGTCGGAAACGGAGACGAAGTTCGGAAACGAGAAATTTAATGATTAAATTTTGAGCTAATTTAGGTCGTAGGTTCTAGTTTTTATAAATTCACACAAAATCCTGTCTACACTGCGGTTAGGTACTCTCGCCTGGTTTGTGCCGTCGGTGGGGGGACGCCCCTCTGGAAATGCAGCCGACCGTAGGTACTCAGGGGCTGTCCGAGGGCTCGGCAAGGGAGGTCTGCTCTGCCTGGCGAGAGTAGCGATGGTGGTGATGTGGTGGAGTCGACACTCCAAATGACAGCCCGAACCTTGGACCCTGGAACGCGTCATCCAAATCCATGAGAAAACAGTCCGGCTGCATGATTTGTGAACATCCTCGGCAAGCGGAAGGAAGAGAAAGCACCTAAGATGTAGCAGTGATGCCGTGGATGTTCACAATCAGAATCGGAGATTACATTTTGGAAAGATGATGCAGCAGTTTACATTTTTAAAATGAGGGTGGAAATAAATTCTGATGCAATACCGTTACAACGAAATGATTGTGCAAAATAGTTTACAGTATTTAGTATTTAATAGGTTGATGTTTGAGGAAGATATTTTAAGCACTAAAAATACTAAAATTACAACACAAAGTCTTTTAATCTAATTAGCAAAATTAACTACATCTGAGTTATTAAATGTACCACTTACCCAATTTGGGGTTTATTACACTCGCGTTACTATAAAAATATTAACGTTGAGCACTTCGACGAACGTTTAGAGACGACAAAATATTTAATTGGTTACATGTCGAAACGATGCATGTATAAAGACCGATATTAATGTGCCGTGCGTTCTGTATCGAATGAAGATCGGAAATGGTCGCGCGGCTAAGCGCCGCTGTGATATAGGTGTCACCAGATGTGACAAACAAAAGGACTAGTTGCCGGGGCGCTAAATGTTGCACGCGATATTATTCTGGGAGCGCTAAAACGGCGCCGACGAACACTGTTGCACTTTGTTTGTTTAAAATAGATGTATATTGTAAATAGTTATAAGTATTAGCTTGTAAAATATATAGTTTTTAGAGGTACATTTATTTATGATTTTATTTATTCGAGTGATAATAGTTTCATGTAACGTATAACGTTACAACCTGTCACTGCAATGTCACAATTTGGGTTTCTTTCAACCCCTTTTTGCCACGACCCATATAACCATAATCGGTCGCCGTTCCTACGCAAATCCTCCTATTTTGTGTACACACAGGTCTTCAGGTCTCAATGCTTAGTCGCAGTACGGTCGACGTTTATTCGCGGCGACCCAAATGGGGACGATTGGTAACAGGCACAAATGGTCACAGAAATGACAGAAGTGTGCACTACGCGTGCACACATTGTTACCGTTTGGCGACTACTTTCCCAAAATCATTCGTTCATTTCATTCTTTTCAAATGGCGACTGTCAGAGACGTCAAAGTAAAAAAGAAATAAAATCATTTGACATTAAAATGTAATGGCGTAAGAATTTATTAAAGATAAAATATTGTTTGCATTTGTAATATAATGTGGGCTAATTACCATGGCCAATTAAATTGCTCGAGTGATTTCATACAATAAGTCTAAATTTATCAACGCGCCATCAATTTACCTCAGTTTAACCAGTAATAATATTATTGACTACTCGGTGTTTGTGTGTTATGTATATTGATTGGTGAAGTTTTAGTGCTCCGGTGCATAATTGCATATACTATACTGAAATAATAAAAATAATGCCTAGAAAACCAATAAAGTTGTTAAAATATGGATTAAGACGGTAATATTCCATATAAAAAACAGTCGCCAAACGGTCACCAAACGGTCGACAAACGGTCGCAAAATGGTCGCAGCGTACACGCGTGACCGAAAGCAAAAAATGGCTTCTTGTATTAATTTTTTCCAGGTATCCTCAAACTTTATAAACAATTAAATATGCCGTCGTACTCAGTTGCCCTCACTAAAGAAGGTTAAAAAAAATTGTAACGTGCGTACCGAGCTGCTGGGTTGTAAAGGATCGGGGATCATATTATTATGGTCTTCTATAGAGCAACTAGTATTTTGCGGCATTTCACAATTGACACTTGTTGAAGTAGTCGTCATTAATATTACTATCAACATTAATTTCAGCGATCTGTACTTCTTTTGTCAAGATTTTTGTATAGATAAGTGTCTACAAATTTGTAATGTTAAAGAGACATAAATAAAACGTAGTAGAGTAAATAATGTGTTTTTTTGTAACCCAAACAAAATACTTGTAGATACGAGTGCGGAAAAGAGGAAAATCGATACGAGTAGCGATAAATTAATACACGAACGAAGGGAGTGTTTTAAATCGACACGAGTTGTGAATGTCCTTTTCGCACGTGTATCGTACGACGATTTTCAGTACCTAAATCTAAGCTAAGAGTTTCGACCAGACAAGAAAAGAATCATTGCTTGATTTGCTCGCACTACTGCGTTAAAAAAAGCAGCATCTGTACTGAAAAAAAACTATCATTGCGCAACAGAAATTCTATTAATATCACAGTAAATACTCTATTTCATTTGATTTCTACTTTTATTGTGTAAAGCAACACTACACTTCATTTTTATCAATAAGAATTAAAAATTATATATTTAATACATTAAGTACCTAACTATAAAGTGCTTATCTATTTGTATTATCATTCTGCACTTTTCTTAACTTTCCCACATTTCTATAAAATGTCGAAGAGTGCTTAAATGGTCGTCGTCGTTTATTATTATTTAATTCGCTCATATTTAAATGATTCAAAGCAACCAGTCCACAACTTCACAAGACAGTTTGAGAAACCTTCGTATTTCAGATTGTCATTTGCGGATACAGTGGTTTAGGAGCAGTTCGGTAATCAGACCTACACATGTGTGTACAAATTCTGTCAATGTCACTGTCAGAAACCGTTCTGACAGTGACAATGACAGCCACAAATTCGTCCACATGTTGTTACCGTTATGTGTGCAAACGTCGACTAATAAAGTGTCGTTAAAAGTCATTCTGACAGTGACATTGACAGCCACAAATTCGTACACATTTTGTTACCGTAACGAGTGCACACGACGACTACATTTTGTTATTGTATCAATACGGTCGCATTGTTTGCACGACGTTACCACGCGTTATGTCACATTTGACAGTTAGTTACTGATTTGAAGATTTTGCGACTGAAATGGTTGTATGGGGAGTGGCATTGAAAATTAGTAGTTCATGTGCTCTGCCTACCCCTTTATGGGATACAGGCGTGATTATATGTATGTATATGTATGTATGTATGTATGTATAATATTCATTTGACAAAAAACCATTCCCAAAAAAAAATTTCCTAATGAGCATTATGGGAAATAATTATTATGACATGTGTGTTTATGCAAAAATACCATTTGGCTAAAAGGTTTTTTCAATGTGTCACACCAAACCTTACACTTCTAATACATATTTATTAAAGTGGTGAAAAATGTACCTCGTGCATAGTCAAGTACATGGTCAGATAGAAATAGATGTCGAAAAATGCCAACGCCCACATAATAGCAGAGCAGTCGTTTAGCGTAGTCATAGCGTAGAGTACCAGCACGTAATTCGCCGTTGCCATGAAACTGGTCAAGTAGCCCCCCATCTGCGGAAGAAAGAAAAAGTAATATAATAATAATGTGGAATTCCTTGCCGGCATCTATATTTCACAGCTCATATAACAACGCAACCTATCATGCAAAGGGAAACAGGCATCTTCTGGGCAAGCTCCTTAGGCCACGTCTTCGCCTCGGCTAGTCTGTAGCGATGATGATAATCTATTTTTGCAATACGCACTTATTCCAGCACTGATGAAAAGCAAAGAATTTCTTAATCTAAATATATAAAAGAAGAAGCTGACTGACTGACTGACATATCAACGCACAGCCGAAACCGCTGGTCCTAGAGATTTCAAATTTGGCACGTAGGTTCCTTATATAGTGTAGAGGAGCACTAAGAAAGGATTTTCCAAAATTCACCTCTTAAGGGGGTCAAATGGGGGTTCAAAGTTTGTATGGGGAAACAAGATTAGTTTAACTATTTTATTCGAAACTTCACAGGAAGATTCCTTAAGACATATGACTGAATACGTGTTTCAGGTTTTTTGAAAATTTAACCCCTAAAAGGGTGGAAAGGGGTTGATAAAGTCAAAAAATCAATATGGGTATCGTTTTTATGGTTTATCGGGTCGCTGATCACGATAAATACAACGTTTTTAAAATCTAACGAGGCGGAAGTGAAATACCTTCTCCCCTGTTGTGGTGCAATGGGGTTTAAATATATAAAAGAAGATATTGACTGACTGATTGACATATCAACACACAGCCGAAACCGCTGGTCCTAGAGATTTCAAATTTGGCACATAGGTTCCTTATATGACGTAGAGGAGCACTAAGAAAGGATTTTTCAAAATTCTCCTCTTAAAAGGGTGAAATGGGGGTTCAAATTTTGTATGGGGAAACAAGATTAGTTTGACTATTTTATTCGAAACTTCCTAAAGACATATTGACTAAATACATGTTTCAGGTTTTTTGAAAATTTGACCCCTAAAGGGGTGCAAAGGGGGTAAAGTCAAAAACACAATATGGGTATCGTTTTTATGGTTTATCGGGTCGCTGATCACGATAAATACAACGATTTTAAAATCCAATGAGGTGGAAAAGAAATTTTCTCCCCTGTTGTTGTGCAATGGGGTTAAAATATCCAAAATAGCCATAAGTATAGCTTTAGTTTTTATCTTTACTTCTGGTTCAAGAGATTTCAAATTGACACGGAAGTTCCTTAGAGGAGCACTAAGAAAGGATTTTTCAAAGTTCACCTCCTAGCATGATAATTTGACAGGGGCAAGGACAGGGACAGGGACAGGGACAGGGACAGGGACAGGGACAGGGACAGGGACAGGGACAGGGACAGGGCCAGGGACAGGGACAGGGACAGGGACAGGGACGGACAGGGACAGGGACAGGGACAGGGACAGGGACAGGGACAGGGACAGGGACAGGGACAGGGACAGGGACAGGGACAGGGACAGGGACAGGGACAGGGACAGGGACAGGGACAGGGACAGGGACAGGGACAGGGACAGGGACAGGGACAGGGACAGGGACAGGGACAGGGACAGGGACAGGGACAGGGACAGGGACAGGGACAGGGACAGGGACAGGGACAGGGACAGGGACAGGGACAGGGACAGGGACAGGGACAGGGACAGGGACAGGGACAGGGACAGGGACAGGGACAGGGACAGGGACAGGGACAGGGACAGGGACAGGGACAGGGACAGGGACAGGGACAGGGACAGGGACAGGGACAGGGACAGGGACAGGGACAGGGACAGGGACAGGGACAGGGACAGGGACAGGGACAGGACAGGGACAGGACAGGGACAGGGACAGGGACAGGGACAGGGACAGGACAGGGACAGGACAGGGACAGGGACAGGGACAGGGACAGGGACAGGGACAGGGACAGGACAGGACAGGGACAGGGACAGGGACAGGGACAGGGACAGGGACAGGGACAGGGACAGGGACAGGGACAGGGACAGGGACAGGGACAGGGACAGGGGGACAGGGACAGGGACAGGGACAGGGACAGGGACAGGGACAGGGACAGGGACAGGGACAGGGACAGGGACAGGGACAGGGACAGGGACAGGGACAGGGACAGGGACAGGGGACAGGGACAGGGACAGGGACAGGGACAGGGACAGGGACAGGGACAGGGACAGGGACAGGGACAGGGACAGGGACAGGGACAGGGACAGGGACAGGGACAGGGACAGGGACAGGGACAGGGACAGGGACAGGGACAGGGACAGGGACAGGGACAGGGACAGGGACAGGGACAGGGACAGGGACAGGGACAGGGACAGGGACAGGGACAGGACAGGGACAGGGACAGGGACAGGACAGGGACAGGGACAGGGACAGGGACAGGGACAGGGACAGGGACAGGGACAGGGACAGGGACAGGGACAGGGACAGGGACAGGGACAGGGACAGGGACAGGGACAGGGGACAGGGACAGGGACAGGGACAGGGACAGGGACAGGGACAGGGACAGGGACAGGGACAGGGACAGGGACAGGGACAGGGACAGGGACAGGGACAGGGACAGGGATAGGGATAGGGATAGGGTTCCGGGGCAACCTGCCGATCCCTACGCCGTGTCAGACGACGCAACGGAGCCACGCTGTTACGTCGTCGCCTAAATAGAATATTGTTTTTTTTTTTGTCTGATTTTTACTGTTTTATGTGCTATACCTATTGTTTTTATTTTTTAGTTTCACAGTGCTTTGGTTTTACTGTTATGCTGTGTAACTTATTTGAATAATAAATTTGAATAATTTGAATAAATTTGAATAGGGATAGGGATAGGGATAGGGATAGGGATAGGGATAGGGATAGGGATAGGGATAGGGATAGGGATAGGGATAGGGATAGGGATAGGATAGGGATAGGGATAGGGATAGGGATAGGGATAGGGATAGGGATAGGGATAGGGATAGGGATAGGGATAGGGATAGGGATAGGGATAGGGATAGGGATAGGGATAGGGATAGGGATAGGGATAGGGGGATAGGGATAGGGATAGGGATAGGGATAGGATAGGGATAGGGATAGGGATAGGGATAGGGATAGGGATAGGGATAGGGATAGGATAGGGATAGGGATAGGGATAGGGATAGGGATAGGGATAGGATAGGATAGGGATAGGGGATAGGGATAGGATAGGGATAGGGATAGGGATAGGGATAGGGATAGGATAGGATAGGGATAGGGATAGGGATAGGGATAGGGATAGGATAGGGATAGGGATAGGGATAGGGATAGGGATAGGATAGGATAGGGATAGGATAGGGATAGGGATAGGGATAGGATAGGGATAGGGATAGGGATAGGATAGGGATAGGATAGGGATAGGGATAGGGATAGGGATAGGGATAGGGATAGGATAGGGATAGGGATAGGGATAGGGATAGGGATAGGGATAGGGATAGGATAGGGATAGGGATAGGGATAGGGATAGGGATAGGGATAGGGATAGGGATAGGGATAGGGATAGGGATAGGGATAGGGATAGGATAGGGATAGGGATAGGGATAGGGATAGGGATAGGGATAGGGATAGGGATAGGGATAGGGATAGGGATAGGATAGGGATAGGGATAGGGATAGGGATAGGGATAGGGATAGGGATAGGGATAGGGATAGGGATAGGGATAGGGATAGGGATAGGGATAGGGATAGGGATAGGGATAGGGATAGGGATAGGGATAGGGATAGGGATAGGGATAGGGATAGGGATAGGGATAGGGATAGGGATAGGGATAGGGATAGGGATAGGGATAGGGATAGGGATAGGGATAGGGATAGGGATAGGGATAGGGATAGGGATAGGGATAGGGATTGGGATTGGGGGTAGGGATAGGGATAGGGATAGGGATAGAAATAGGGATAGGGATAGAAATAGGGATAAAAATAGGGGACGGGGACGGGGACAGGGATAGGGGAGGGACGGGGACGGGGACAAAGATAGAGATAGGGACGGGGATAAGAATAGGGATTGGGGTCGTTATAATCGGTCGGCAATCGATATCTAGGCAGTGTAAAATGCAGGTGGCTCAGTGGGAAGGGATTAGTAAGTATTATAGGCATCGGCGAGTATCTTGCATCCGTAATAACTATTACATTCAATGTTCTGTAAGAAGATCGTTGTTTTGCTTGCCTTTTATATGTTTATTACGTTTGCAATAAGTATAAGCAAAATGGAAAAAATTGTAAGCGATAATGCAAGGAAGTACTTTTTACCCTACCAACCATAGCGTCGAGATACTGGCTATGTGGGTTGTATGAAGTTTCCCCAGTATAAATATTTATATAGGTAAAATACATATATATTCGTACCTACTACCTATGCTGTGGTCGCTGTGTAACAATTCTACAATCATTGCACGAATTTCTTTAAAATCAATAGTAATATGTGTAAGGTACAGTCAGCCAAAACCGGACCGTACAGCAAATAGATCAGTTACAATGGCCCCCCAGTCGAGAATTGCCCCGCTTTACCTTAATCGAAATAATCGCGGACAGATGTACCTACAAAGAAACCTACGGATTCAAATGAAAATCTTATTTTTTGTAAACGTTTCAATAAGAATATTTTTATTACGCGGGCGAAGCCGCGGGTAAAAGCTAGTTTCTCATATAACGCAATCGTATTAAGTAGGAATGAGACTACCACTATCAAGTCTCTGTCCATGACTTGGTATTGATACCTCAGGTTGTAGTATTTCAAATAACCGGTAAAACTCAGATAATTGGAGCACTATATCATAATATAAAAATTGAACGGCCCTAAATAAAAATAATAAGTCGAGCGTTTTTATCACCCCCCCCCCCCCTCCCAAATTAACGCCAGTTACAAATCTCCGTAAAAATACTCATATTTTATTTCTTTAGCCGGTTTCGGGTATAATTATTTAAAAGAGGGGAAGAAGCCGAGTGAGTGTAAAGGCTTAAAAGATAATCGGCTTGCTGACAATGACGAACGCGGACCATTTTGGACTTTAAATGGCGTCCAGAACCTGTAGCCAAGAGTGCAATCGTTGACGCTTCGTATCGCTCCCTATCGCACTTCCGTCTTGGCCCGACAAGGCCTCTTGCGTATCGTCGCCACGGAGTATCAGCGATTGTACGTTTGGCTAGAGGACTTTCGACCCTTATAATCGACTTCGATTCTATCGCCGCGCTACAAGTACATGCTGGCGGCCGCGAGTTCGCGGCCTAATAAATCAGGGGTGGTGCGCGTTCTCACGGAACGCACGTTCGTACTTTCTATTGTTACTTTACGTAGCGAGTTTTTTTAAGGTTCATATGCGATGTCCGCATGTGGAATGATTAATAATGCTTAGTTAAATAGACATCGTAATAAATCTTACATATAATTATCTTCTATTGATTAAGTCACACGAAAAAGTTCAATAAGGCTTGTGATGTTGGGACTTAAACAAAAATATATAAATACTGTATATGTATATATCTAGAGTACCCAATACTTGACTATAATAGTATAACATTTTATCTGAGTATTAATTCGTTTTAATCCATAGGCAACCCTATCGTCCGACGCTGCGCACGTGCGGCTCGTTTCTTTGTTAGAATTTTGTAGGCATTTAAAAAGGCGGCATTTCGTGAACATCAAAGCAGTGAGCCTTCTGTACTTGTACTATTATATATTCTGTGGTAAAAACCAGACCCAAACCACTACTGGAAGTAGGTACATATCAAACTTTAAGGAGGGACGTACCATCAAGCGTATGAATGCATCTTGTTTGAATTATTTAAGCAAAACTTACAAGACAAGATCCTGATAGTACAATCTACCCAAAACGACAATGTTTATTGGACATGTTTGAAAAGTTCGAGCATAAAGAAACAGCATAGTTTTCAAAAATTATTTTTAACCGAACGTAATCGAAAGTATGTACCCACATAATATATACGTATATATGTAGAGGTCTGAATACTCACCAAATACATCCAAGTCCCCGGCCTGAACAAATTGTAAATGTTCCTCTGGCTCTGCACGGAGAACGCGCTCATTGTGCCCACCGACTTCGTCTGGCTCAAGTTCGACTGCGATTGGGCGGATCTCAGCGTCGTAACAGCTGCGTACAAACAAATTTCATTTACTTCAAAGTTTGGTAATTACTATATTGAACCGGGTTTTGTACCTATACCTACTCATAATATTAAATGAAATACGGGTACATCGTTGTAGCAATCGTTGTACTAGTAATTGATTGATAAATGATGCCAAAAATCACTGAAAGGCCATTGAAAACTAACGTAAGACTCACACAATTTTTCCGGTTGTGAATTTAAATAAATAAATAAATATTGGGGACACCTTACACAGATCAACTTAGCCCCAAACTAAGCAAAGCTTGTACTATGGGTGCTAAGCGACGATATACATACTTATATAGATAAATACATACTTATATACATAGAAAACATCCATGACTCAGGAACAAATATCTGTGCTCATCACACAAATAAAATGCCCTTAGGTACCGGGATTCGAACCCAGGAGCGTGGCTTAGCAGGTAGGGTCACTACCGACTGAGCCAGACCGGTCTTCATTTGTCGTCAATTTGGAACTTTCTTTTATTTCTGTCCATTAAGCACGCCAGGCAGCCAAGTATGGTCGCGAGTTAAATGATAAAACATCAGGCCGTCCCTATCGCACTATCTGTAAGTGCGATAGGGATGGCCATACTTGCCTGCCAGGACTTGCGAAGTTAACGTAAAAGGTACTGTAATACCGTATTATACCGATACCGAATACCGATATTCATTTCATATAAATTAAACTATTTATATGTGAAGTAATATAGCGCGCAAAATTGTAGCAGCCGGGTATGGAGACACACGAAACTAATGCAGCACGGGTTCTGCTCCTAATTTATTTTCTTGTATTCAGCTGCAGGTATATCTAAAATGAATCAACCATTGGGCGGACTACATTCTTAAAATCTCGACATACTTTTGGATGGGAACAGCCGCCCAGCCCGGTCCTGGGTAGTGCCTACTACTAAGTAGTGCCTACCTATGTTCAGCAGTAAGCGACTGGAGGCTAAAATGGTAATTATGAAAGTACTAAGCTTGTGTAGTACATGTACTAATAGTACAAAAGACACGATTCCCTGCACTGTATTACCGAACTACTCCCAAATGATTCTGCTCTTTAGTACATTTAGTACACTCACAAGCGCAACAGAATGGGAGCGAAGAGCCGGGAAGTGACAATGACAGCAAAGCGATCCGTGTGATCCGACCGCAACCGAAATATAACCGACTGACTCGGACCGAGAGTGCGCGAAAACGGCCGATCAGCTCTTGGCTAGTACGAGCAAGCGTTACTGTACGCCATATGCACAATTTGTCTCTCGCTCTCTCGGTGTACTACTGTACTAAATGTCCTAAAAGAACGAACTAGTATATACACTTCGGAGATCGTACTAGTTGGTCTAGTTGGGAGCGATCTTTTCAGTGAACGAGCAGGCACAACTCTAGAAAGTACCTGTGTAATCGGGCATGTCATAGCGACTGTCATCTGTCGTACAGATGGAGCTGAATTTAGAGTCCATAGAATACACATCGTGTGTTGACCCTTCTGTAAAAACAAAAAAAGATAATAATTTTATTAATGAAATGGCAATAAAACGAATAATAATATTGTATTAATAATTTACCAATTGATAACAAAAGTATCCACAAAACCACATGAAGCTTTATTTCAATAAATGATATCATAAATTATGGAACCTCCTAACGTCATAGAAAAGTTTCATTCTTGGCGGCTTAGCCGAAGTGACAGGGTTCACGCTGCGTCCGAAACGCAACTGGCTCGGGCGCGCCAATACAGATGAGCAATAGTTATATATCCTACAAATGCTACGCTACACAGTGAGAACGATTGTCTAAGGGCCGGCAAAAATGACCGTGATAATTCTTGGTGAGATTGAACTCGCAAGGCCACAATTTGATGTCATAAGTAAATTTTTCCCTTAACATTTAGGTCGAATTTGATACCTGAGTCAGAATCATCAGCGATGTTCACATTAATTGGCAGAATGTAGTCTTTCGACGTTTCGAACGCTTTGTTCAAGGGCTCCTGTATCTTGGGATAGTACTTCACCAGGTTGAAGAACGTCTGGCTAGGGATGACCAGCAAATCAAGGCTCCGGCTTGCGTATATTGACACATCGGAACAAGATATTGGATGCTGTAAAGAAAACATTTTTAGTCATACTTACAGGCGTTTTTCAAAATGATAAAAAAAATGGAAAAATGACTGTGTGTGCTTGAATTTAAATTCAAGGTCTCTGGACGGCGTTAAACTCATGATGGTAAATAAATAAATAAAAGTTCGCTAACTATGGATAAAGAATTGGTGGCTCGATTCGCAAAGCGCTGGAATAGTGCTCCAGAAGACCATGAGTTTACGCGAGACAGTACATTTTTATCTTTTAAATTTATTATAAATAATTAGTATCGTATTAGTAATTAGATTCGTTCATAGAAAAAATATTTGTCATTTCACTTGATATACGAAATGTATTTTTTAAATCATTCCTTACCCCTGTAAAATTCCCAAACATTCCACCTGGTCCCATACAAGTGATCATTTCATTGTAAGAATTCATGACATCAACCTGAAAATATTAAATCCACTTATTTATGAGAACTACCCTTCAAAAAATTTATCACGAACCCGCAATTCAAGTTGCCTTACCTTGCCCCGATAAATAATGTAAATATAGGGCTGCACATCCTTGCATTGAATGACTGTTTCGGCCTTTAGGAAGTACATTTCGTTGAGGTGTTGAGTGATGACCCTGATGAAAGAGCGCTCCACTTTGCTGAAGAGTGGAACCTCGCGTAGGGTTCTCTCGTACATGAACACAAGAGTGTCTTCCATTAATGCAGAGTTGAGTCGCCGGCATATTTGCTAAACAAATTCTTTCTGTTAGTCAAGAAATAAAACATTATTTGAAGGTACGAGTAATAAAATACACCTACATTTTCAAATATTTGCAGCGTAACTGAGAATTTCTTTTTTTTTCGCCACTTTTATGAAATGTAATATTTTTGAAAAACAATATGCTATTTCTACTCAGAATCACTAGCTTTTTCAATCCTAGTAGTAAAAAAAATGTCCCATACGATTGTTTCTTATTTTGTTACCATTTTCCGTACATGTTGTATGGGGTAACAAAAGAGGAAAGTAGCAAAAATGTATGGAAATTATGAGTCACTTCTTGTCTCCCAGTGAAATTGAAAGTACTCGTGATTCTGAGTACAGTTGACCTAAAATTTCCTAAAAAAATTAAAATAAAAAAATGGTAAAAAAACATAAGAAATGCTCAACTTAGCTTTTATCTCAGAGCAATCAGCGATTTGCTAAGTGATCTTTAAGAGCGAAGCGTATTCGTAGCAATTTTGCCGCGTTCGTTGCGTTCGTTGCTCTCGTTGCGCGCTCTAGACAAACTCGTGTCGCTTTGTCGCAAATCACCCGCAAATCGCTAGTGTAATGACACCTTTAGTGGGCTGATTGGGAGTGATAACTGATGAGTACTTAAAGAGTTGACTTTTCATGAACTAGTTCACCTGAGGATTGCTTCCGTTGGTGCGTCTCCACAAATAATCGAAGTACTTTAACGTTCTCGCTGTTAACATTGGATCGACGTTTTCTTGGTATAAGAAGTTTGCCAAGTCTGAAGTTTTTTCCTGAAAAATACTTGCGTGTTCAACATGAGGGTTTGAAAAAGTTCCAGTAAGTTCTTGAAATTTTAATAGTAGGTAAAGAGTAGGAGATTCTTCAAGACGAAGTGAGGACATTTGAAGATATTGATTCGTCATCCTTCTTGTCTGGGGTCCGCTTTGACAACTAATCCCAAGATTTGGCGTAGCCACTAGTTTTACGAAAGCGACTGCCATCTGACCTTCCGACACGAAAGGTAACTAAGCCTTATTGGAATCAGTCCGGTTTCCTCACGATGTTTTCCTTCACCGAAAAGCGACGGGCAAATATCAAAAGACCTTTCGCTCATAAGTTCCGAAAAACTCATTGGTACGAGCCAGGGTTCAAACCCGCGACCTACGGATCGAAAGTCGCACGCTCTTACCGCTACGCCACCAGCGCTTGTTTGATGGTATTGATTATTGTACAGTCGAGTTCATAAATATGTGTACATTTCTTCACCTTAATTCGTTGCAATAAGGTGAAAAAATGCTGACATATTTATGAACTCGACTGTAGTAAAAGTTTGTTTGGTACTCACAGTGTGATCAAGTAAGGCGGTGCCCGTGGAAGAGCGAGCTGACGCGACATACCCGCACATAAAGGCGAAATACAAGATTGTTAAGATCGCAAGCGACGTAGAGATTAGGGCGTCCGTCGTATTGACAGACATTGTGGGCGTGCAGCCGCATCCTAAAAGCAAGCATTTATTAAGTCCTGCGGGGCTATCATGCTTGCAATTTTATCACTTATCAACGTGAATAAGACATCTGTCACTCTGACATACTTGCCAAAACGTAACCACAGTATAAGGACGACTCAGTAGTTAATCTCCGGCAGCGGCGACGCGAAAGGTACCTACTGCGTTCGAAAGCACGTGGTTGAACAAAATTACTATAAATGTTACTCATCGTCCAAAGTAAGATGTTGTTATTGAATACTATTAACTATAAATATTAGTATAATAATACGACATTATATCAGCCAGAAAACACAAAAAATATCATTATGCATATTATTCTTATCCACGTTTATCCGCTTGCATGTGTTGCGTATGTACACGACGCGCTTGTGTGCACCCCGCGCGGTGTACGTTTGTTAGAAGATTTATTACTGGTTTTATATTGTGACGTAACAGAGGTATCCACGTAGATAAGTGATAAAATTGTAAACATCATAGGCCTGCTGAATGTCATATTTAGTTGATACAAAATTTTATATTGTGAACATACAGACTATTTTTAGGGTTCCGTAGTCAACTAGGAACCCTTATAGTTTCGCCATGTCTGTCTGTCCGTCCGTCCGTCCGCGGATAATCTCAGTAACCGTAAGCAGTAGAAAGCTGAAATTTGGTACAAATATGTATATCAATCACGCCAACAAAGTGCAAAAAAAAAAATTGAAAAAAATGTTTTATTAGGGTACTCCCCCTACATGTAAAGTGGGGGCTGATATTTTTTTTCATTCCAACCCCAACGTATGATATATTGTTGGATAGGTATTTAAAAATGAATAAGGGTTTACTAAGATCGTTTTTTGATAATATTAATATTTTCGGAAATAATCGCTCCTAAAGGAAAAAAAAGTGCGTCCCCCCCCTCTAACTTTTGAACCATATGTTTAAAAAATATGAAAAAAATCACAAAAGTAGAACTTTATAAACACTTTCTAGGAAAATTGTTTTGAACTTGATAGGTTCAGTAGTTTTTGAGAAAAATACGGAAAACTACGGAACCCTACACTGAGCGTGGCCCGACACGCTCTTGGCCGGTTTTTTGTCTAACAGTTCAAAATCAGTACTGGTATTAGGTAATTTTAGTATGATGAAATTTTGCATACAAATTCTCACAATGTCTAATCATAATTTATGGTCACCTAACAATTCATACATTATTACCCATATAATCTGTTCAAGCCTTATATTTTTTGTGCCAAAATTGTCACCAGTGAAGATATATATGTTGATGGAAAATTTTGAGGCTTCGAACTCGAACTTACGAAGGCACATGTATATATGTTACATGAGTTTATTACTGTAAACCCCAAAAAAAGGTAAATTACTCTGCATATAGGTACTCGTATTAGGTTCATGGTTAAATGTACAAAATCAAACCATACTAATACTAACCGACAAAAGTTTTGAAACTGTGGAAGAACACTTTCACATACTCCGTTATGGCTCCTGAAAATGTAATACAAGAAAAAACAGAATTGGTATAATTACAAAACAAATTCAGTGTCGCTGTAAGGAAAACCTCTTTAGGACTTTCACAGGGTACATTATGTAAATCTTAGCTGTATTAAATCAATGACTGATTTCGCCGTGGGTATAACCACCACGTGGGTACGTGGGTATAATTGACAACGTTTCAAAATTTTCAATGTCCCTAAATCGAAAACCATTTCGAGATATACGCTTGTAGATCACATAAATATTTTTTTTAATTTTTTTTCCGTATTTTTAGTATAAAAAATCTTAAAAATAGCTTAAAGGGGAAGTGACGTCAAATAGCTGATTTAAAGCTGCCACTATAACAAAAAAATCTTCCAGTTGGGATGTCACTTGAGTTTGACAGTGACACTTATTACTCTTCGTAGCAAAGATATTAAAAGTTTCATGGCTTAGTCTATGGTTCGTAGTCATTCACTATTGGTTGACAGTGACACTTGAGTCACTTGACAGTCAGACATACCGAACTGTTTGAGCTGACTGTTAAAACTTTTTTTTTAGAAATGATTTTGTCGTTTTCTTGGGTGTATGAAACAACACATGTGACAATAAGAGTTTTGAATGATTCACGGTTATTTTCATTAGACTTATATTGACCGGGATATAGACCGTGATTACGCGACCAGTGGTAACGCTGAAAGTGAACGCAGCCGACGCGCGCGAAGGAGGGTAGATCGCGCGCTGTCTATACAACTTTATAGTAGAGCGGCGAGAGGGTCTCGGAAAAAGTTGATGTGACTGGAGAGTATACTGCTGACAAGTGGTATCGTTGTGATCGGTAGACTTTACTGAGTACGAAATAATGACTTGTCACATTCTCAGACTGTGGGGGGGTTAACTATGACGTCACAAAGATCGCGGTCCCGGGTTTCAATTTTTTGCCAATTTGTCTAGAACCCCTTATCCAATTTTAAAAAATGAGGTGTCGATTGAAAGCGTATAACATGCTGATTAAGATTTGTTATAAGTGAAAAGTATAGTTTTGTTAGTTATTTTTTAATTAACAATAATGCAAAAAATACTTTTTTTTTACTCTCTTTTTTTATTTTTTGACTCAAAAAGGCAATGAAAACGGCCACTTAGCTAAAAAATATGTTATATAAATCATTTAGCTACATTATTAAGCTATCTGTTGCTTTTGAAATTTCTACGATCGGATAATAAATAAGCAAACTACAAGCACATACCTGTAGGCGGGGAGTACCGCTTGACGCGCGTTCCCATACATTCGGCGTCTACCAAATTACACCTCGCGCAAAATTAGTTTCAAGCAGATATACCTCTAATCTTATTCATTGTAACCTATCAATATTGGTATCATTTGAAAGTACAATTAAAGTACTTTAAGAAACAATGTCAATCATTTTCGTAAAATCAATAATCGCCAGTCTGCGGTGGTTACAAAGGAAAAAAGTGGGTATGGAATTTGGCTGGTTTCCTAAGGTTTGATACCCTAGACGAGTTTAAAAGGGGAGGTAAAGGTGACATATGGGTTGTTCTCTTGCCTAAAAGCTACACAGAGGGTCAGGGGAGAAAAAACTAGGGTTTAAGTTTAGTTTTAAGTTATTTTTTCTTTTATTTGTTGATTTTATTGTGTTTAATTTTTTTTGTAATTTTATCAAGGATACACGTTGGTTTCTTTTGCTGAAAATTCACTTTTTTATGAGAAATGTGATGAATTTCATGGCGTTTTTCGATAGAGACTAAAATTCACTTTCAAATAAGGCCACATATACATACTTTTACTTATATAATATTAAGGGTAATACCAAGTAATACCGTTTGAACTCAAACGACTTAGAGGTGCGGTTTTTTGACCCAGTAGGTATTAAAAAGTAATCTTAAAATCAAACTTCGGTCGTTATACACATTAAATCACTAAAATGAAGTTACCTTTAATGTTTTAGTAATTATAATCATTACTTTTAGCCACTTTTCTCAGAACATAATTATTCGACAGAAGTCAAGATCAAGATAACATTAAGAGCATATTTATTATTAATAATGCGTTATAAAACTTATAAACATGAAATAGTTGTTGGGTTACACTTGTTAAGTACATGCAGCTCCTGCAAATACACTCAGTACACTCAGTGAGAGCAGGGCGCGCAGGGCACCTCGTAACACTATGTGTGGCACTGAGGAACCAGTGAAGTCTGGATTGCTACACTGCTGTCCCGCTTGCACTACTCCGCCGGGGCTATTTCCCTTAATATTATATAAGTAAAAGTATGACTATGTGGCCTTATTTGAAAGTTAATTTTAGTCTCTATCGGAAAATGCCATGAAATTCATCGATTTTCTCATAAAAAAGGGCATTTTCACAAAAAGAAACCAGCGTGTATTCTTGATAAAATTACAAAAAAATTAAACACAATAAAATCAACAAATAAAAGAAAAAATAACTTAAACCCTAGTTTTTCTTCCCCTGGCCCTCTGTGTAGCTTTCAGGCCAGAGAACGACCCATATTTGTCACCTTTACCTCCCCTTTTAAACTCGTCTAGGGTATCAAACCTAGGGAACCAGTCAAATTGAATCCCCGCTTTTTTTCTTTGTAACCACCGTAGACTGGCGATTATTGATTTTAAGAAAATGGTTGATATTGTTTCTTAAAGGACTTTAATTGTACTTTCAAATGATACAAATATTGATAGGTTACGATGAATAAGATTAGAGGTATATCTGCTTGAAACGAATTTTGCGCGAGGTGTAATTTGGTAGACGCCGAATGTATGGGAACGCGTGTCAAGCGGTACTCCCCGCCAACAGGTATGTGCTTGTAGTTTGCTTATTTATTATCCGATCGTAAAAATTTAAAAAGCAACAGATAGCTTAATAATGTAGCTAAATGATTTATATAACATATTTTTTAGCTAAGTGGCCGTTTTCATTGCCTTTTTGAGTCACAAAAATAAAAAAAGAGAGTAAAAAAAAAGTATTTTTTGCATTATTGTTAATTAAAAAATAACTAACAAAACTATACTTTTCACTTATAACAAATCTTAATCAGCATGTTATACGCTCACAATCGACACCTCATTTTTCAAAATTGGATAAGGGGTTCTAGACAAATTGGCAAAAAATTGAAACCCGGGACCGCGATCTTTGTGACGTCATAGTTAACCCCCCCACAGTCTGAGAATGTGACAAGTCATTATTTCGTACTCAGTAAAGTCTACCGATCACAACGATACCACTTGTCAGCAGTATACTCTCCAGTCACATCAACTTTAAAACTAGACGACTTTTTTCAATTCCGCCGCCTTACTATTAACATCCACCCGCCTTCGTCAGTTTTCCGTGATCATGATGCATGCAACTGCGTCGAAATATCGGGAGCTCGACAAAAATCAAAAAGGTAATCACGGTCTATATCCCGGTCAATATAAGTCTAACACATTGTGACGTCACGAAGCTGTTGTCTTGACGTTTGTAACTTACGCTCTTTCTGCTCGAAGTAGTAATAAGAAGGGATTTTCTCATTAAAATAGCAGTTTTTGGAAAAATAAAAAAATACGTGTATCTTTTAGTATTGAGTTCTTTCAAATCAAACAATAAAAAGTTGTACTCAAAAATATGAAATGTTGTCAATTATAAGAAAAACATACAAAATCAATCAAATATAAAAAAAACACACATAATAGCCATTACAAAAAAAAAGAACGAATAAAATAACATAACACAATTTAATTTAATTTATAAAATGTATTTATGTTATTTTATTTCTTTTTTTTTCTTAATTGTTTTATGTGTCGTTGGCGCCGCCACTTAACTTAGATGTAGTCAGGTCCTCACAGAAAACCAGCGCTGCGGGTTGCCGCGGCATTATGCTGACTGCTGAGTAAGGGTCCTATTTAGCGTTCATTGTATGTTTTGTATGCATGCCTTCTTTTTGTGTTTACTATGTTGTGACGTTAAATAAATGAATTCTATTCTATAAAATATGCGGGTATAGTATAAAGTTCAGATGTATCGACAAAACCACTCATCGAGTCGAGGAATCAGTCCGGGAATAGCTTCGCAGCAATGAATTCGATACCGACAAGTTGTTAACTACTTAGTTCAGCTACAGCACAGCTAAAACGAGCGAGGCAGACTAATGACCTGGGTGGCTAGCCGAATGGCACAATCGCTCACGAAACGCTCACGAAACGAAGCGCTAGTAGATATCTATCTCTATCGCGCTTGCGTATTGGCGCGACAGAGCCAGCGGCGTATCGCTTTCGTTTGGCGTCGGAGAAATGCCATTCGGCTACGGGGCCTGGTACTTGGAAGTTAGCAATTCAAAGGGGAATTTCTCTATCTCGAAGTATCTAAAGAGATATGTTACGTGTATATTCAGGTATAGTCGTATACACCGTGTTTTTTTGTTTTCCGTTAAATTCGACACGCAAGCGCAACGTTCATCATCAGGAACCACCCTGTATATCGCTTTTTATTAAATTCGTTTTTTTTTGTTTCTATACATAATAAGTGGATTAATTAGTGTGAGAGGACCTTAATCATAACATTAAAGTCATTGTCAAGTGTTTGACGGCACATCCAAACCAAATAACATGAGAAAGTATAGAGTTAACTTTAGTTAGAACTTAGAATTAGTACGAGTATATAATAGTATCAATTGTAATTTCAATTCAATTTTAAATATTTACATGTGACATGTAAAAGTGCCCCTGTGGCCTATTTGCTGAATAAATTATTTTGATTTTGATTTTGAGTGGTAAGGGATGCCGCACACGTGTTCAGTCATTTTTTTTTTTTTCATAATTCGATAAGCGTAAAAGTTAAGAGGCTAGTTTCTTAGGCCCACTTCTGTCATTTTCACTTTGTCATTTGTCAAATTCCATATAAAATGGTAGGTTAACCCTCGGGTTAACCCACCATTTTCGTCGGTGCAAGTGGCCCTTAAAGAAATTGATTGTTTAATGTACTAAATAATCTTCCCTTAAAGTTAACGGAATTATGGCATTTCTACGACGCGAAACGAAAACGAAACGCCGCGAAAGGTAGTCTGGCTCTGTCGCGCCAATACGCAAGAGCGATAGAGATAGATATCTACGAGCGTTTCGTTTCGTGAGCGTTTCGTGAGCGTTTGTGCATTCGGCTAACGCAGGTCGTCCCTTTCGTACTTCTATTCATAAGTGCGATAGGGACGGCTTAATGTTTTATCGTTTATCGCGCGACCGTGCTATCGATTCTGGTTTGAACAAACCTACAGGGGTAGTCAGAGCACATGAAGTTTTAATGCCACCTTTAGCAATAAAGGGGTTGAAGAAAAACGAAATTGTGATTTTGCAATGGCAGCTTACTAGCCCCTTGCCTACACCGCAATGGAACCTGTACCGCATAGTTGATAGTACCTCCTCATCCTACCCAATGTGATTTATTTAAAAAGGACATATTCCATTTTTAGAAAATTATAAATTAAAAGCCTGGATAGGCAAAAAAATACCATTTTTGTATGTTTTACTTAAATCGTGTTACAAAGGAAAACTACCCTATTTAAATTTCAATGGCTCAAACTGTATATGGTGGGCAGGATGAGGCTATGACAATCACGGGGGAAAAGAGGTGGCGAAATTCTTAACCCGTCACCATACTAGGTATATTTGAGTATTCCTCATATTTTTTTTTACGGTCCCCTGAGTCACGCTGGTTTTATGCATAATTATGCTACTGAAATTATGCAAAAGAAAAGAAAAAGTTGATTCACCCATCCTCACTTACCTCCAATATTATGATTCGTCCCATGCATAACAATAACCCTTGAACAGTTAGCCATGATAATGTCGGTCCCATTCGGTAGATAGGGCCTACAAAACGAGATGAAAGAAAACGCAGAAGCAAAGTTCACGATAGTCAATGCTGCTGGCAAGAATTTTAGTAAGAATATCAATTGGCTCGTTTGCATGATGTCTTCTTCCCAGTAATTCACCGCGGCCACTATTCTGGTTAGCTGAAATTGTAATTAAGGTACAGCGCGTCAATTAGAACTGGGGGCAATTTTCAACTGATCGACTTTTTTCCATGTTTTACACTATTAACTTGAGCTCCATATGTATCCACTAGACACGCGTGCCATTATCACACCTCGGACACTGGCGATCAAATATATGAAAAAGGCGCGTTCCTAGCACACAGTCTAAGCTCGTGTAGGTGAACGCGCACGATAGTACTCTTTATTATACTGTGCCATTATATGATCTGTTCTCTCTATTTAATAATGCATACATTGTAAAACATGGAAATAATTGAGTAGTTGAAAATTGTCCCCCAGTTTTAATTGCCCCGCTGTACTTTATTAGTTTGTCAAAAGAGCATATGTATCGTTTTCAAGCAAAAGGCACTACATTGTCGCACAAGTAAAAGGACGCTCTAACAGGTTATTCGTTTGAGCAAATTTCGTCCTTATGGCCAGCGACAATGTGATACCTGTTACTCAAATCGTCACAAAATGTCTGTAAAGGCGTACAAAACTGTATCAAAATATACCTGTAAGACATACAGGACCTACTCTCCCGGAAATAGCGAAAATGTAATTTGACAAACGTTCACATGTACTATTTGAGCGATCACAGTTAAAACATATGTACTAAACACAATGTACATTACTCACAGTCAAAATGAAATAGCCATATTATTTCGTGATTTCGGGGTTAGCCATATACGCTATCTTGCTAAAATATTTTCTTATTAAGATTTTCCCAAGTAGGTATATTTTGGACACATATATTATGTATACATATAAATAAATAAATAGGTCTGTAATCATACCTGAAACAACTTGTTCAAACGATATAAATCTAAATCCGCTTGGTCATTTATAAGGCTTACCTGGAAAAATACAAAAAACATTAATATTTGTTTCAAAATAAATATAATATAATTAAAAGAAACGGACAAGAGCATGTTGTGCTCTTCCATCGAGGATTCCGTACAAACTACTAAGTAAGTTATATTATACTTAATACTAAATATTATGTCTTAAAACGATACATAGAAAGTTAATTCATAGGATTTATCTGGACCATTTTTTTCAAAGCTGGGGGACAGCTTTGAAAAAAATGCCTCCCGCCCATTTTTTTTGGATTTGGAAATATTTTTTAGGTTTAAACTCAAAATCGCGAGCTCTTTCAATCCTAATTGGAAGGAAAAGTGTCCCAAGGTTTTTTTTGCATTCCGTTACCATTTTTTCATACATTTTGTATGGCGGTAAAGGAATACAAATACAAATAATTTATTAATAAAAACATAATTATACAGTGATTGTTCTTAAAGGCTAAGAATTGTTATACATATAAGAGATGTTTTATACAAATGCCTGAGCTAGGATAGTTCCTGTGTTTCTGGCAGAGGAAAGACTAAATTAGTGATTTATTTTTAATTATTCACTAAAATAAAAATTATAAGAAAATAAACACAAGACTTATTTTCGTAGGTTCCGAACTATTACATTACATATATATTCATTGTATATTCAATAGGTAATTATTTAACGACCATAAGTAACTTTTCTGTATCATCGTACGTCATATTTTGCAGGACTCGTCGTTGAGCACTTTTACAACAAACATAGCTAAGTGGACATAAGTCTAATTTTGCATTTAACCTGTTGTATAGAAATGGCCCCAGAAAGACGAAAAATCTAGATGAGAAAACGTGTTTTCTATGTACGGTTTGACTACAAACGATATCTTTCCGCCTTTTGTTATTATAATCTGTGTTGAAGGATATTCGGCCATGCTGCTTTAATGTTGCGCTTAAAATAAACAATTGACGAACAGTTAGTACTTGACATGATTGATAAAGAAGATCTGTAGGGTATAAAAAAGGTCGGGAAGTAGCTACTTTTAGCACCGCTCGCTGGGCTCTTTCTAAGTTTAATAGAGTGGTTTTAGCTGTGCCACCCCAAGATGAAATGCAATATGTTAGTATCGATTGACACAGGGCAAATGGAAAATTTGAAAAATGTATGGAAGATTTTTTCTGCTATCAGGATCGACAGACCTTGCGATTCTAAGTATGAATCGCGTAAAAAAATACCCATACAAAAAAGTGGAGTGGACAACTTTGAAAAAAATGGCCCATCTACATTATAAAATATTCATTAACGTACAAAACGGGATAGCGGAAAACAGATGAAAATATCCAAAACAAATCCATGTTTGAGATATCGTGATATCGTATATAACGGGTGAGTGACTAAAAGCGATCGCTCGTCGTAATACGCCACATACGCCATTATCATTATGTCGACGTACAGCAGAAGGTCCTCGTAAAAAATGAAATTGCCACGAAATTTGCTGTATGATACCTGAAAACAAGAATGGGATACTAGAGGTGCCTACTTACTTATACAATTTTTATCACGGAACATCATACACAGTGCATGTTGGGGTGCTGGCATAGTGATAAAGAGTTAGATACAACAATTTTTTACACCACACCAACTGGTAAAGGATCTCTTTGCTATTAGAAAACAGGTAGCATTTTAAAAATATTTTAAGCGGGTTACTCACGTATTAAGTCGATATAGCGTTCGACATATTTCGGTCCAATTTCGAGGACCTTTCTCAAGAGTAGCGACCCCGCCTTTACATGTCGAGAGCGCGAGTATGCGTCGCGCTCTCGACATGTACCGAAATTGGACCGAAACATGTCGAACGCTATATCGACTTAATACGTGAGTAACCCGCTTAAAATATTTTTAAATATGTATGAGTCTCACGGGAGTTTTATAGTTAGGTAGCATTTTATCCACAAGAGTGCAAAGAGATTACATATAAATTTTATCTTAATGTCTTAAGCTTTGAATTGGAATTGGACTGGTGTTTTAAAGGGACACATGTTCAGTTCAGCCGGTGGTATGAATTTTACAAATTTAAAAAAAAGTATCTTTCGCAGAGGTTTCTGCATGTTTATTGCATGATAAAAATAGTTTTGATAAGGAGATAGAGAGATGGGTAAACATCGATGACAGCGTCTATTGAAGAAAACAAAGGGAGACTTTTGGTCTGCAGCGGGACACTAAGTAAATAGACTCATAAAGAAAGTATGAGCTTACATTCTCTTGACGACTTGATAATTTTCTGTACAAGATTACCGCAAAACCTTTGTAATAGGCATTCATTGTGAAAATATTTGACGCATGTATGTATAAAAGCTCTACCAAATATAGGCTTTCGTAAACAAATTTAATTTGATTGGAACCCGCTGGTATACTCCATGAGGATGCCATCCAATAAAAAAGTTGGAATGTACAGACTGATATACGAACTTTTTTTTTGCTTGTTTCCAAACTGGAGATAATTTATTTAGTAACTTTTTCATAATTTGAGCAATGTTACGAGAGCTAATTGTTTTCTGGAGTTTAATGTGTCCCGTGGGACTTCTCAAATGGGAAAATAACAAATAATTGAATTAAGATACTTATGTCGTTTGTACTTGCTTGTGTGACTGCATCGTGTTCATTAAATAAATTAAAATAATGCGCTTATTTAGTTATTTTACCTAATTAAAGTAAAGCAGAATAACTATTAATGTTTAGAAATCACCAGTAGGTAGGTGCAATAGCGGCATGCTACGACATATCTAATTAACATTACCCCACAAGTTATCGTCTTCCGAGCGTTGTACCAACTCCATAGCTGGCGGGCTAGCATAGCTTGCGTTGTCGACTTGTCGCGCGCGAGTCCATACATCTAGCGCGACTTGAAGTATGAAGTTGTGCTAAGCCCGCTGATGCTCGGCGCAATGTCGGCTCTAATCCAAAGCTACCTAATTTTCCATAGCCCTAACTCAATACTTAGCCACCCCACACTACCGTCTCCCGAGCGTTAGCATCGCGGCAACTCTACGTATCGTAGGTACTCAACGCGACATTAAAAAGGCAATTGCATACCGATGTCTTTTTCCATATCGCTGACTGGACACCGACGCTTGAAAGACGATAGTATGTGGTGGCCAAATACCTACACCGCCGACATAAAAAAGACGCAGTAATCTTCGGTTGTCAACTTGACTGTGATACAATGTTGTATGAGTCTACCAAAGAGAATCGATATAGGTACAGATAGAGAACTTCAGTTTTTACAATTTGAATCATGGCTTCTAAGTAGTATGTGTTATAATTGTTATTTATTTAGCGCGAGCATCAACTAAAGGTGCGCGCCATCTACCTATAAACGAGCATAACTTTTAGCTATATTATGGTTCCATTTTATCTTAGATTTTGTTTATCATCTTTAGTTGTACTTACCGCTATGCCATACGGTACAGTAATCAGATAATATATGGCCAGTATCGCTCTGAGAAGGCACCAGACTTTCAAGAACATCCCATAAGGTGTAATGCTTCCTGGTATTATGATAAATCGTATAAACCTGTGAGCAAAAAACCTGTGCTATACTTTGTTACCGCAAGGACGATTATAAAGGACCAGCAGAGTCCATACTAAATACCGTACCCCGTTGGCAGCCGTAAATCTATGTCACTAGATGTCACTAAGAGTGTCATTTGAATAAAAATGTCGTTTTTTTTTAAAATACGCACGCGGTAGTTCAACGGCATTACAAGTGATACAGTGAAAAGTATATAGATGACGCTAGGGGCCCGTGTCATGTTTCAGTCCCTGTTTACAACGCAAGCCATCGTTCTTATTTTGAATTATGACAATCATGCAAAAGAGTACCATACTGTCAAATTTTCTATCTCTTTCATTTTGAGCGTGACGTCAATGATTAGTAATATTACTTTCAATATATTTAAAATTTAGATTTTAATGAGGCCATTTCGAACGGTGTTTATGATAGATATCATGTTGACAATCAATCTCCTGACCGTCTCGCTCATACCAATCCTATCCTATATTTGAACGAGTGCGACCGAAACAGTTGAGTATTATTGAAGATTTTTGAATGTCTAAATTCTTATTGGTAGATGTCGAAAACCCGCTTTTTCCATAAAGTGTTGGCGCGACGTCAAGTGGGTGATAGGCGTACGAGCAAGTACGCGTTGGATGGACGACTACTATGCGCAGCGGTTTTTACGCGTACTTACGGTGACACACAATCGAAAAAGGTCGTCGAGCCATAAGTACGCATACCTGCTCGTATCGTACGTTTATCACCCACTTCAGACTGCGTTTCGATCGGCGTTTAGCGACAAACGACAATGATTATCAGCTCGGCTTCATGGCTTTACGAACCTTAGCTCGGACCATCGAATATGAAACTTATAAACTTCTTCATACACAAGGGTATAAAGAAGTTTATAACCAGGTGCTCCATGACACCATTGCACCAATCTGTCGCCAGCACCGCTACACTTCAACGGCCAAGTCACACAACATCCATACTAATATTATAAATGGGAAAGTGTGTGTGTCTGTTTGTTTGTCCATCTTTCACGGCAAAACGGAGCGACGTATTGACGTGATTTTTTAAGTGGAGATAGTTGAAGGGATGGAAAGTGACATAGGCTACTTTTTGTCTCTTTTTATATCCCCCACTTCCTTAGAATGGAGGATGGAAGTTTGTGGAGAGATTTTCGAATTTAACGCGAGCGAAGCCGCGGGCAAAGGCTAGTTAACTATAATAATAAAGAAATCGCAGTAAGGAACTTTATGTAGATTTCATTACTTTTTAGAGATAAACAAGCAGCTCCATCGAGACGGCTATTTTTTACAGAATGTTTTTGGTGGGATATACATAGGCATAGGTATATAACACTAACAAGGTATCTATTGTCTTAGTCCGTTTTCACATTATCCGATCCGATATCGGATGTCGGAAGGATTTAAATGGAAAAAATCCAAGATAGCGCCTGTAATGTATGGGGTATCAGTCCTACATCCGATATCGGATCGGATAATGTGGAAACGCATTTAGTCTCATTAATTATTACTTATGTCAGAGTTTTACTAATTATTTCCTTTTATTCATTTATTATCTCAGTTTAGGTTTATACGAGTACCAAACGAGTAGTATATGAGTAGAAAATATATTACCAAAACAATACAAACTATCATTAATTTATTATAAAAACGTAATCCAAAAAGTGCCACACCTGGCGGCCTAACTATCCGCGTTGTGTCCAAGACGAAACCTGACCGACAAAGCTAGCAAGTCTCTCTAAATGTTAGCTGAAATACTGTCAAACCATTCACTGTGATTACTCAGATTATTATAAGCAAAATGATCTTCGAATGAACTTTCTGGACAATTGAGATGCATTGGGCGCAGTCGAAACCAGCTCGCCCCTTCAGCCGTGTCCCGTTGAAAATCGGAAAGATTCTTTTCCTTAGCACATTTAATGTTTACAAATTGGATTCGCCTTCTGTCACCTAAACTGGTAATTTTATGTATGAGGTCATTGGTCATACAATTATTAATTTATACAGTTATTAATTCTGTATCTCTACTCGCATTGCTGCTGCGATTCTAAAATATTTAATATCCATATATTATGAATATTCAATAAATCCTAATAAATCATACAATGACATTTGTGATGTGACATGGATGTCAGATGTCACATCTGTTGGCACAATGATTGCGTTTTGTTGAACGTATTTGAGCTCAACATATAGGTTTATTATCACTAAGTATATTATATTAATGAACAACGAAACGGATGTGACATTTTCCTAGTCCACCAACGTCATCTAGTCATTTTATTTGGCAATAATTAGACAACATGCGAACAAACTTAGCCAGCGAAGCGATCACAACTACGTCGAGGCCGACCAAAAAATATAATTTGTAAAAATTGTGTTTTGAGCCAATATTTTGATATTAAAATAAAGTTTTCTGATAGTTATTCATAGTATAATATAAAAACAAGTAAAAATATGTGTGAAAATATGTTTTTTTCCACTCCCGGGTTACGAAACAACGCCATCTAGTTTTAAAGCAAAAACTAAGCTTTTTTCAGGGGTACGCTTTTTTGTATGGGCTATATCAGTCTAGTATTAAATGGTCCTTGGTTACCGCATTGTTGATATTTATGTTCTACATTTTTTTTTCTAGATATCCGTAAAGGAAGGAAGAAAAGAATTCGTTTATTGAAACAGTATATTAACAACGAAGGTAACTAATAGTTCAGGACTGTGGAATGGTATAAATATAATAAGAAATTACAAAAAAATATATCATGTATGACTTGCCTTTAGTTAGACTCATATGAACACATTTCTTTTTAAATGCACTTTTGGTTTATTCGGTTAAAGTTTATTATCAACCATGTTTAGGTACAATTGGCATATTTCATAGCACCCACGACATATTTCGAGCACCTCTGTTTAAATGTACATTAACTAATAAGCGCCACCTCATCACTCTCATCAGACACTAAAAATTCAGAACCATCTTGGAAAATTATTTCATAAAAACATCGCATTTTTCATCTGAGTAATTTATAGTGAAGTGTCGTTAAATAACAAACTTCGAGCCTAAAAACATATTTTTCTTTCAAAAACCTATCAATCTAGGGGCAGGCTTGTGAAACTTCGATTCGTATGAGATGATCGCTCAAAAGATATTTATAAAATTAAATGCTGAAAACGGCTTTCATAGTCGTTCAAAACGTGAAAATGCTAATATGAATACTATGTTAGTGAACTCGATTACAGTCCCTTCATCTGGGTGCATAACTGCATAGCCAACGTAACCAATGGTAAACGACCCGTATAGCGAATAAAACGCAATAATCACTGCCGGATAAAATGTAAAAGCGCGATAGAGTTACGCGATCTGAAAATGCAATCAATTTCACACTGTCGCTAGCTTGAAGCTTACAATTTAAAATCAACATAGTAACCGAGCTGCAAAGTTCTACGTTTATAATACTATACCATAATTTCAGAGACATCCTTTTAATATTTACCTCATCACGCCTAACTTCTCGAAGGTCTTCGTGTAGTGGGCTCGCTCCTCGCGGCCGTTTAAGGCGACGAAACTTTCCTTTATCTCTTGCTGTAAGGATAAAAACTTTTCGTAACAGGTTTTTTAAGAGCCTTGAGTCGCACCAAGCTGAGTTGATAGCGATTAGATAGACCCGTGTGTTAAGTAAGGTCAGTGTGGGGAAGACCGTCTACCCGTAAAGACCGTCTATTGACTATAACTTTTGTGTTTATATATCTACGCCTCTCACACCTCCGAAGGTATATCAGTTTTTCATCCTTAAGCCATTGGTCTTCAATACATATCCCTAGGACGAACACTATAGTTAACAATAAACTTGATTCGTGTTTCGAACTCGAGCATCGAGTTCAACATGGTTCCGCAAAAAATTAAAATAAAATAGAAGCAGTCGGAATATTTGTATATCATATATGTAACGTAGTCATTTAATAACCGTTCTTTCTGACTAGTACTATTAATCTACTCAAAACGCGTTCAATTTCTTGTTTTATGTTCTGAAATATGTAAATAAATAAATATAAATAAATAAATAAATATTATAGGACATTCTTACACAGATTGACTGAGGCCCACGGTAAGCTCAAGAAGGCTTGTGTTGTGGGTACTCAAACAACGATGTATATAATATATACATACTTATATACATAGAAAACATCCATGACTCAGGAACAAATATATGTGCTCATCACACAAATAAATGCCCTTACCGGGATTCGAACCCGGGACCGCGGCGTAGCAGGCAGGGTCACTACCGACTGCGCCAGACCGGCCGTCATTATATGTAACTTAGAAATTGTGCCTACTCAGAAAGTCCGGCATAAAAGAGAAAGGCAAGACCGGCATATGATAAACAAGGAGTTGCCAACCTTTTTTAGGCTTTATTGGAAACTAGCTTTTACCCGCGGCTTCGCCCGCGTAATAAAAGTATTCATTAAGATTTTCATTTGGATCCTTAGGTTTCTCTGGTATATTTATCTGCGATTATTTCGATTGCACATAATACTTTTGCTTGCAATGATTGTAGAAATATTACACATCGACCACAGCGTAGGTAATTCTATATACGCTGGGGAAACCTTTATAAACATCCCACATAGCCCGTATTTCGACACTATATGATCGGTGGGTAAAAAGTACTTTTTTCTATTATCCCTTACAATTTTTTACATTTTGCTTATACTTATCGCAAACGTAATCTTCAAGCAAGCAAACAACGATCGTCTTAGAGCACTTTGATTGTAAGAGACCGCCGACCGATTATCCGTATCCCTCTAACGATACCCATATTATCCGTATCCGTATCCGTTTCCGTATCCGTATCCGTATCCCTATCCGTATCCCTATCTCTATCCCTATCGCTATCGCTAACGCTATGGCTATCGCTATCCCTATCGCTATCCCTATCGCTATCCCTATCGCTATCCCTATCCCTTATCAAGATAACACTAAGTTCTCGCGCTTTGTACACATATTTAAAGTCACATACAGGTGGAAAGCGATTAATTAACATTATTTTTACCTTTTTTCCCAACGTTTCGGCCAGGTTGCACTGGCCGTGGTCGCGGAAGACTGACGTCCCAGCAAAATGTCACCGGAGATGTAAACAACACAAAACTACCCGATATTAATTTATATAAATGTTCGGGGTAGACAAATAAATATAATTTACCCGCATGTAATTATTTACGACATCACATTAGAAACCTCAAAAATAACAGTACTTCTCCACTATTTAATGGATGTTATTATACATATAAACCTTCCTCTTGAATCACTCTATCTATTAAAAAAAACCGCATCAAAATCCGTTGCGTAGTTTCAAAGATTTAAGCATACAAAGGGACATAGGGACAGAGAAAGCGACTTTGTTTTATACTATGTAGTGACATCGCTATCCCTATCGCTATCCCTATCATTCATTCATTCATTCATTCATTTATTCCTTTATCAAACATAGTTTTACATGTCAACAAAATTACATATAAATACATTCTTCTTTATTATTTTTTGTTATTAAGTGTCTACAGTCGGCACTTATAACTTACATAGTTAATGCAAACATGCTGTCGAAGATACATTTCAATTTTATAATTCAAAATGGTTGGTATAGTGAACCAGTTCAAGAGTGCACGTCGTTGAAAAATTCGTCAACAGTGTAATACGCTTCAAGCATAAGTTTATTTTTAAGTTTATTTACGAATTTACGATTATCGCTATCCCTATCGCTATCCCTATCCCTTATCAAGATAACACTAAGTTCTCGCGCTTTGTACACATATTTAAAGTCACATACAGACAGGTTGAATGCGATTAATTAACATTATTTTTACCTTTTTTCCCAACGTTTCGGCCAGGTTGCACTGGCCGTGGTCGCGGAAGACTGACGTCCCAGCAAAATGTCACCCCATGTAAACAACACAAAACTACCCGATATTAATTTATATAAATGTTCGGGGTAGACAAATAAATATAATCTACCCGCATGTAATTATTTACGACATCACATTAGAAACCTCAAAAATAACAGTACTTCTCCACTATTTAATGGATGTTATCACTACATAGTATAAAACAAAGTCACTTTTTCTGTCCCTATGTCCCTATGTCCCTTTGTATGCTTAAATCTTTGAAACTACGCAACGGATTTTGATGCGGTTTTTTTTAATAGATAGAGTGATTCAAGAGGAAGGTTTATATGTATAATAACATCCATTAAATAGTGGAGAAACGTTTCGGCCAGGTTGCACTGGCCGTGGTCGCGGAAGACTGACGTCCCAGCAAAATGTCACCCCATGTAAACAACACAAAACTACCCGATATTAATTTATATAAATGTTCGGGGTAGACAAATAAATATAATCTACCCGCATGTAATTATTTACGACATCACATTAGAAACCTCAAAAATAACAGTACTTCTCCACTATTTAATGGATGTTATTATACATATAAACCTTCCTCTTGAATCACTCTATCTATTAAAAAAAACCGCATCAAAATCCGTTGCGTAGTTTCAAAGATTTAAGCATACAAAGGGACATAGGGACATAGGGACAGAAAAAGTGACTTTGTTTTATACTATGTAGTGATAGTGATAAGTCGAGTGTAAACAATATCAATATATAAGTACGTTTTTGGCTTATGATAATTGTACTGTTTTTGATTTTAACTTCGAAATACAGTTTTGGTAATTATTCGTATGGTGTTACTAATATCATTCGAAAGTATTAAATAAAAATGACATAGTTGTGAAGAATTATAAGTGGTGAACCGAACTAAGCCTACTTGCGATTAAATAACGACTTTAAAACGCCCTTGTAAAAAAAATAACTTGGTATTAACAATGCCAATTTGACGTATTTTAACAAAGGCTGTAATGGATAAATAGTGGGTAGTATTTTTTTATTTAGCATTTAATAATTGTGCATCAAGGGAAGGAACTTGAATATTACTAACGAGAGTAAGTTAAATCGCGACGGCATGCCAGAGCAATTTAAAGACTCGTGTTTGTAATATTCATACTCCTCGAGTTACACACAATGTTTGCAATATAAAAATATGTAAAAAGATAAAAAAAAATTGAATACGGTACTAGAATTTTCATAACTCCCTCGGGAGAACGATTTTTCTATAACTCACGCTCCGCCAGCGTGCAAAATCACATTTAGTGTGCGAGTATGATGAAAAAAAAAACGCATTCATTCATACTGTAGTGACTATAGCAAAACCAAGCATTGTTAAGAAATGTTACCAAACTAATTCACGTATATTAATATCCTATTACGTTTTCTTAATAACATAGTTTCAAAAACAGAATAAGTAGTTGGATTTATATGAGCCTGTAATATCGTGACTAAATTGTATTCGCAGGTGTTCGTTGGAAAAACAGTATTATGCAATATCTGGACCTGAAAAGAAAAGGTTATGAACCCCATCTACGGGACATATGCCGGTCTTGCCTTATAAATAGAAAAATGCTTATATGTTCAAAATTTCAACGTTATTTTAATAATTATCTAGCACACTCTGCCCCGTTATTACGTAAAATAACAATGATCATGATTTTGGAACCTAGTCTCATATGAAATTACGCGACAACAAGCACTAGACGGTCTTTCCGTGCTCATCGCGGGAGAACGGTCAACCCGCCGAGCCTTAAAAAATGTGATTTTTATCACTTAAAAGCTTTGTAAAATATGATATTTGCTATCCCATAGGACCATGCGCATTACGCCAGACTGCATTAATTATAGAGTTTTATCCACTCAAACTTTATTTCAAATATAAACTATGCCGGTCTTGCCCGCACTGACCTTAAATGTCATATTTTCATTGAACTTTGATTTTCGAAGTAACGCTTGCACCGACCGGCAGTTCTCTCAAAATTGCTATCATTGAATCTAAGAACGCTAGCATTTTTTGACGACGGCTATTTTCTGCTTTGTTTCAAAACAAACAACGCCTGATGGTTAGTACTAAGTAGTCACCGTATACAATCGGGCGCAAATCGGACGTGAAAAACCTTCTACGTGTGTTCTGAACAGTTCTGAGTGAGCATTCGTTCGTTCGTGCACCGATAAATGTATGGAAGTCAAGTGTTTTCATCTGCGCACGATCGAACCGATGCTCGCAGAACTGGCCCCGTAGCCGAATGGCATTTCTCCGACGCGAAACGAAAACGAAACGCCGCGAAAGCTAGTCTGGCTCTGTCGCGCCAATACGCACGAGCGATAGAGATAGATATCTACTAGCGTTTCGTTTCGTGAGCGTTTCGTGAGCGTTTGTGCAATTCGGCTACGCACCCTGTTCAGAACACTAAGTGAACACGCAGCTTTAGAGTTAACCTACGCCGCGCTTTTCGCGAGGAATTCCTTTCTGGAAATGCTTTAAACTACTGTAAAAGCGAATATTTTGAAATATGTGTACGAGAATCTCCAACTACATCGGAGAACTGCCCGACTTTGATTTATACCGGTAACGGTGAATGCTAGCTCGAATCTAAACCGCGGAAAGTGCCGCAAATATTCGTCAAAAGTGCATCTTCGTTTTGAGACGAGGTAAAGTTTATTTAATTTTAGGAACTAGGTAGGTAACCGGTTTTTTTTTATAATAATGATTGTCTTCGGTTCGCGCGGTGGTTTAATTATATGAGTTTTTTGTACTTATGTATATGAAACTGTAACTAAATGTCTGCGGCATATATAAGGCAGGATGCCAGGAGGTCCAACGCCAAAGTACGATGGCAAAGGATTTTTCACTTCATTTGTACCTGTAATTACTCAATGTACCAACTTTACGGATTACACTGAACTGTCGAGTTTAGAACAGAATAGGACCTAAAGTGTTGCATTGCAAATCAATGCCCTAATATATTTCTAACCACATCTTCTTCTTGATATACACGGTACCTATGAGTACTACCTACAACAATATCACAGGACACAATAGTATCTTACCGCAATCCGATTTGTTTTGACGTCTATGCGGCCGACCATGGGTTTAGCATTTTCGTACTGAACTGCTTGGCTGCGGATTTCGGGATCCTCTAAAACCTGGAAAATATATGTGTAAAATAATTTAGTCAATAGTAGGACGTTATTTATATAAAGGAAAATTTGATAGATTTAATTTATAATTGGATATATAGTACATATAATTATTTATTTAACAAACAACTCGACAGTCCATAGTGGGGCAAAAAAACAATTATTGGACCAAATTGAAATTTGAATAATGATTAAGTAAAAATATCTGCCTACCCTAGCCATTTGTTTCTCAGTGTATCCCATGCTTTTTCCACTTCTTATACAAAAATAATATTAGAAATTCCTGACCAAAAGCTTCCCTAAAATTCATAACGTAAAAACAAATCCATCACAGTTACGGGGCATAGCTATGGCCGTGGTCTATTTACAAGAGTCTATTCATCCACAACCAACACCCTCCGCATCACACATGGCCTATTTCATACATCGTATTGGAAAATCGCTTGAAAATCAGCGCGGGTTGCAATTACAAAATTAATCTGAAATTCATTTTCAGAGTACATATTTTAAAATAAAAAAAATCGACTTTATACTTTATCGAGTACATCTGCGTAATCTTGCGTTAAATAGGGCCACCCTACGTTTTACGCTCTCTCACGAACAATCCACAGCCTTATACATGAATCACCTTCATAATCGGAGCGCTGATGTCAGGAAACGTGCCCCAACACTGCACCAGCGCACTGTACTCCATGTGCAGCAATATGCAGTTAGTTGACGTCAACACGGTGTATACCTGCCCACGACAATGGTTAACTTATGTAGCTACGACAAAATCGAGTCATGTGAACATGGAACTATGGAAATTGAGAAAGTTAGTACGTCCCTTGACAGTTTTGCTCATGGTCCTGAGTTCCATTTTGGTATTTTACTTATTTGCGTAAAGGTAAGATACGTCGTGTCCACTGATATCCCTGCGGTGCAGATTGGGAACCTATTTTGAGTGACTTTCGATACAACGGCCAAAATCCGTTTAATATTATTATGTTGTGGTCTGTGGGGAGGACTTAGAAATAATAAGCAACATGTTTTTTTGGGAAATTAATTAAAAATACGTTTTTGATTAAAGAAAAAACGGGACAATTCACAACTTCTTCAGGATTCTTCATTTGAAACACCGGTCGTAGCAAAAGATCACAGGTTCAATCTTACTTAAAATTGTATTATAGCTTGCAGACGTTTCTGCCTGCTATAAAAATTACTTATAGATACGAAATACGTAGGTAGTTCCTTTAATTTACGTTACAATATGTTACTTACTTTCGGCAATCCAAAAAGCATTTCAATCATTCCAAATTGGCTTCCAGGGCCTACGCATGTTAATACTTTTCCCTGGTTATCAACAACATTGCAGTAACCCTAGAAACATAAACAATTTTCTTAGAGACGGATCATTTAGGTCTAGGTTACTATAATATCCTCTTAAAATAAAGGTTTCGCCACTTCTTTCGGCAAATGTTTCCTTAGGCCTAAAATATTATAATACATTTTTCCCTACCTAGAGTTTTATATCTGTCCCTTTCAAAATATGATATCCTATTAAGTATTTACCTTCAGAAAATTTTATCAAAACTCTGTTTTCTTTAACGTAGCTTTACCCTTCTTAGAGCCCTTGAATCTAGATATATTTATGAAACAAAAACACACGTACATATGATAAATTAAAAAAAAATGCGTGTATTTAAATTCGGAGTCCTGAGATTGAATTTCAATTGTGATAAGTTACATCGTAGGTAGTAATAATTGGGCTTATTACTCATTAACTTAAATATACAGGGTGATTAATGAGTAGTGAGCAGGAGTGAACAGGGTACTGGGGAGGGTCACACTGAGCAACTTTCATAATGGGGTAACACTGAATTGTGATTCTTTTTTTCTTAACTATGGCTTAATCGATCGGTACTTAATTGATAGCTAATTATCAATTACGTTCAAATTATGACTTAATTGATGATTAACTATCAATCTAAGTCATAGTTAAGAAAAAAACCGGCCAAGAGCGTGTCGGGCCACGCTCAGTGTAGGGTTCCGTAGTTTTCCGTATTTTTCTCAAAAACTACTGAACCTATCAAGTTCAAAACAATTTTCCTAGAAAGTCTTTATAAAGTTCTACTTTTGTGATTTTTTTCATATTTTTTAAACATATGGTTCAAAAGTTAGAGGGGGGGGGACGCACTTTTTTTTCCTTTAGGAGCGATTATTAACGAAAATATTCATATTATCAAAAAACGATCTTAGTAAACCCTTATTCATTTTTAAATACCTATCCAACAATATATCACACGTTGGGCTTGGAATGAAAAAAAATATCAGCCCCAACTTTACATGTAGGGGGGGTACCCTAATAAAACATTTTTTTCCATTTTTTATTTTTGCACTTTGTTGGCGTGATTGATATACATATTGGTACTAAATTTCAGCTTTCTAGTGCTAACGGTTACTGAGATTATCCGCGGACGGACGGACGGACGGACGGACGGACGGACGGACGGACAGACAGACATGGCGAAACTATAAGGGTTCCTAGTTGACTACGGAACCCTAAAAAGAATCACAATTTAGTGTTGCCCCATTATGAAAGTTGCTCAGTGTGACCCTCACCAGTACCCTGTTCACTCCTGCTCACGACTCATGAATCACTCTGTTCTGTATATACTTACGAGCACAATCAGCGCATATTATGGTGTTTTAATTTCTACAAAAACTAAAAATATGGATATAAAGTGATGTGAAGGAAATATTGCCGCGGATCTTACGAGAATATAATTGAAATAGTAAGACAAGCTGACCTTTTGTATGATATACATATCGCGGCCAATATCCGCTGCGTGTTGAACAACCTCGTCATCGGGCAATACTATGGTTCTGCTGTTGGACGCAACCGTTTGCAGCAGGTCGCGGCTGCAGTCCTACAAAACAGTAGGGTAGGCCAGTTGCATCAACCACATTTGAAAGACACATCATCGTCACGCAGCAGACGACTATGGAACTTCCCATACAATAAAATTTAAGGAACGGTTTTACGGTGACAGACGGTTTGATGCAACCGGGCCTAAATCTTGAAAAAAAAATTGCCTATTCGTCCTACTCATGAGTCCCCAACTCCCTCTTTCTAGTAGTGATCGTGAAGTCGTCAAACTCCATGCATCACTTACAGAAGAAACAGAACCATACCGTCTCTGTATGAAATCTTTATACATTGCATTGCATTAATCCTCAAATTAGGTATCGAATAAACTCGCGGTCTTAACGCTAGAGTTTTCATTTCGATTCTGTATAACCCGTCTAAGGCCCTTACACTTTTTTTCTACGTGCTTGTTAGGAAGTCCGCAACGTATCGCGTGTGCACCGAGCGAAGCCGGTTCACAAAAATAGTATGATGTGTCAGCCCATGTCAGTCAGCGCACCGCTGACACATGGGCGCGTACCGCGAGTTTTACCTAAAATTTTGCATCTAACACATATTACATTGAAAAAACCGGCCAAGAGCGTGTCGGGCCACGCTCAGTGTAGGGTTCCGTAGTTTTCCGTATTTTTCTCAAAAACTACTCAACCTATCAAGTCCAAAACAATTTTCCTAGAAAGTCTTTATAAAGTTCTACTTTTGTGATTTTTTTCAAATTTTTTAAACATAAATGGTTCAAAAGTTAGAGGGGGGGGACGCACTTTTTTTTCCTTTAGGAGCCATTATTTCCGAAAATATTAATATTATTAAAAAACGATCTTAGTAAACCCTTATTCATTTTTAAATACCTATCCAACAATATATCACACGTTGGGGTTGGAATGAAAAAAAAAATCAGCCCCCACTTTACATGTAGGGGGGGGTACCCTAATAATAGTTATTTGTTATACAAGGGGGCAAAGTAGTATTTTAACGCCGAGTGTGGAATTGAAAAACGAGCAAGTGAAAGGATTCTATAGTTGAACCACGAGCGAAGCGAGTGGTTCGAGAATAGAATCCTGAACTTGCGAGTTTTTGAACACACGAGAAGTAAAATACATTTGCACCCGAGTGTAACACAAAACTTTTCCCCTCACTATAGCAAGGAAACTACAACGCAAAAAATGCGTTTATCGCTGCTTCCAGTAGTTCCACAGGTGGTAAATCATCTTTATTACTAGATTCACCTACTTTTATCAATTTTAAAGCAGTTAATTTGACTTTATTCAAGGTCAAATTACTTTACCCACTAGTGGATAAAATGCGTTTTTACCCGCTGGTATTAAAGGACAAAACACGTGTTTCCGAGCTAGTGAGGGGAAAAACCCTAATAAAACATTTTTTTCCATTTTTTATTTTTGCACTTTGTTGGCGTGATTGATATACATATTGGTACCAAATTTTAGCTTCCTAGTGCCAACGGTTACTGGCCCCGTAGCCGAATGGTATTTCTCCGACGCCAAACGAAAGCGATACGCCGCTGGCTCTGTCGCGCCAATACGCAAGCGCGATAGAGATAGATATCTACTAGCGCTTCGTTTCGTGAGCGTTTCGTGAGCGATTGTGCCATTCGGCTAGCCACCCTGAAATTATCCGCGGACGGACGGACGGACGGACGGACGGACAGACAGACATGGCGAAACTATAAGGGTTCCTACGTTCCTAGTTGACTACGGAACCCTAAAAAACACCACTCGAAAATACTTGAACCAGACTTCACGTTAAAAATCATCACTTATTGATAAAAGTAACAACGTGTTAAGTTGTACCAGTAGTTATACGAAACTTTGGGAACACCCAGTAAGAATTAAATCCAGCAAGAATACTTACCTGAAACAGCGGACAGGAAAGTAATGTCTCCACAGTCTCGATAGACAACACTTCTTGCTGAATATTCGCGGACATGTCTTCGAATAGATCCTTCACGCATACAGCGTTATTGTAATACCTGTTGACATCATTGTTCATAAATATACGAGCATCTTTTGGCAGATCAAGCTAGCACTAAATGACGTTATTTACTTGCGATTGCAAGGCAAATGTGGAAATGTCATCGTATATCCCTTCAGGTGGCGGAGCTACAAGTTGCATAGGGGATAAGTGGCACGGTCGTTTTATAAAACATTCCGTTAAGTGGCAGGCGCCGGGAGCCGGACTCTGGGAAAAACAAGCCGATAAGTGGCAGGGACCGGCTCCCGGACCCCGTGCGACGATATAGTACCTAAATATATAAATAAAACCGTCTAAAACTGTATCTAGCTTCCTCACACTTGCACGAACCATTCGTCACTAAACAAGGACGGCATTCAGTAAAGGTCCAACACCCTCAACTTCAAAACAGCTTGAAATATGACCCAATTTGATTGGACCAACCGCCTGCCATATTTGAGACACGTGTTTAAAAACCGTCTTTTTTGCAAAAATTGTACTGTAATATGTTAAAAAAAGGGATATAAGTGTAAATAAATGTATATTTAAGTCCCTGAATAACTTTTTATTACAATTTACTGTTTGTTTTCCTAAATAAAGTTACTTTAATACATGGAAGTGGAAAACGTAGCCACCTGATATTTGATCGAGTCTAGCAAAATTCACATAAATGGAATATATTTTTTTGCTATGGAATGATTTTAGCCGTTTCATAATGAATCCAGTGATACATGGTTTATGCACAACATCCCTACACTTTTTGAGAAATTATAATTTTTGTAACACAAGTGACATTCGCGATGACCACCCGTGAGAGCCCCGCCACTCAAGGGTAAACTTTTTCTGTCATTTTATCGGTATCCTTGCCACTCAACAGCTTTTTATTTCAAGTCCGGCTCCCGGTTACCTGCCACTTTACGTGCGGTCGGCTCCCGGATTTCGCCACCTGAAGGGATATGTATTTCTATTATCTAAGAAGACATGACGTTATTATTAGTGACGCTCTTTCACTTGTTTATTAAAATTGGTGCAATATTAGCTAAAACAGACTCCTGAAACTTCAAATTTATAAAATCAAATATTCTAGTTCAGGTTGAATTTAAAAAATGAAATGGGATGAAATTGGGATAACAACCTGAACAAAGTCGCAAGTAAATTGAATTTACATAATCATTACCATACGTATAGAGGTATAGTAATAAGCAAGTCTACAAGCGTATTTAAATACTAACGACTCCCTCTACTGCACAAACAAATCCGTAGATCCGTAGTTAACTGTACTAATAATACTATTTCAAATTCATAATATAAATGTATTCAATTCTTTATCTTAATTTAGTACAAGAAAGTACACATTACAGTAATGCTACGAATGTAGTTACAACAATCTTTACCGGCCGAGTTTTTAATCTGCTAATGGCCGAATCTGAAATACGACGTCACGGCGAAAGTCAAACTTTAAAATATTAATTCACCAAAAGAAAAAACCACTTACCATTGTACGCAGAAAAACTTCCTCACTCGAGACTTGATTTTCTCGCTAACTTGATTTACTGATAGAAAGCAGAAAAGCTCCCTCATTGATTCCTGTTAAAAATGTATTGAAATTTCACAGAATGGCAAAGTTTATATTATTTAACAATGTTTTAATGCTGTAACACAGGGTTTCCTAGCTCAGGACACAGGGTCGCGATTTTCTGTAATTGTTAATTTATATAATAAACTTTTTTCATTTTTTTTTTTTCATTTTTTTTAACTAAGTATAGTCAATGTTAATACATTACTAGACTTTCCAATCGCTTTTTGGTAAAGGAAAACATCGTGTGGAAACGGGCCTAATTCCAATAAGGTCTAGTTTACCCTTCGGGTTGGAAGGTCAGAATGGTCAGATAGCAGTCGCTATCGTAAAAACTAGTGCCTACGCCAAATCCTGGGATTAGTTGTCAAAGCGGACCCCGGGCTCCCATGAGCCGTGGGAAATGCCGGGATAACGCAAGGAGGACGACGACCATTACTAGACTTAAATATGTTCACATGTCATTTTGCAAATCATTAATAAGTCACCTTGAATTTGCATCTCCTCTGCGCTGCAAGCATGAAATGGCTGCACATAGTGGCAGTATAGAAACAGCTCAGATAAAACCCGAGAACAAATATTACTATCACCTGAAACAGTAAAGTCATCTTCTTAGGCATACATTATATAACCCTTTAACCGATGGTCCGATAAATAAGCATTATCCAGCTCATTCCACCGGTCTTATAAATAATACAAATTTTCGTATAGGTACCGGCATCGTACTACCGGCTCGGTTAAAATTTTCAAACAGTTAAAAGGATAATAAAACAAGACATAACAAATATCTTAGCAAGGCGTAACAGGCCTTTTTATGGTGGAGTTGAATTACTTAGGATGGCATGTCCAGTAAAAAACTTTGTGTACAATCGGTACCTATTTAGAGAAGGTGACAATCGTTTACGCACCGTAGCGATCGAAACGCAACTGTGTCAGACTAATAGGTATAGAGAGACACTAAGCTTTTCGTTGTCGAAGTAATAAGTAGCAATTGTGATTTTGACTGCGTAGCCAAGCGACTGAACTGACCAATCACAAACGCATCAGTAACCCCTGCGGCTATGTCCGATATATCAGGGCCTCAGCGTCGCTGAAAACCATGGGGTCGAACGTAAACGACACGTCGTGCATCGGTGTTTCATGTCACGCTTTCAAAATTGATACCACATAGGTCCCTGTGTATCAGAACTACTCACCACAAACAGATCAGCGACTCCTGGGGCAATGTCGGCTATGCCGGAACCGGTGAAGGCTGCGGAGCCGAACATCAGAGACGACACCATCGGTTTCTCATGCTTGGCGTTCATAGTTGAGAACACCTTCGTCTCCCAATATATCAGATGCTTTACCCATGAGTTCTAAATGCAAATCAAAGTAAAAGAATTAACAAATATATGTGAGATTTTTTTATTTTACAAAACGTATTATTTTTAGAAGTGACTGCGAGTGACTTAATTTACAAATACCGTTAGGTACCATAATAATAACAGACATTACGCTTTGTGTGGGGGCCCATCTTGTGGGGACGAGTCATCGTCTGCGGAAAATATAATTGGATACCGTTTTATCAGGCAGGCGTACGGTTTTTTATCCCGCGCACGCCTCCCAAAGGCCCGGAACGCCATTGTTCCGTGATGGGAAAGACATAAAAAAATAATAGACGTTAAAATTTGAAACAGTAAGTATTAAACTTACCGGTCGGCATAATTGATTGGGACAGGAGATCAAGCATAAAAAGCAACCAGACCAGTAACAGAATATGCAAAACATTAGAGCGAACTTCAGAAGGCAAACCATCTGAAAACATTAATATGTATAGGTATAATTAGCAACTTCGTACCTCTAGAAAATTACCTTAGTCGGAAAGTAACAAAAATCCGAGTAATAGAATTGTGTACTACTTACAACCGCAAAATCGCTTTGAGATAGTGTCAATGTATGACAATGCATTTTATTAAGTACCTGTGGAATTCCAAATGGTCAAATTCGGACTAATAGCATTTGACCACGACTTCGTCTGCATAGAAGATTAAGAATAATATTCACTGTCAGCAATGAAGGTATGCGCGTTCACCATCATACAATTTCTCAGGTCCCGCAGTGAATTCGTTGTTTCTTATAAAACATGAACCAACCTAATGGACTCTGCCTTAAATCATTTCACAAAATTTAGACATACCCTGACATTACTTTTGAAATTTCTTTCCAATTTGTCCATATACTCCCAAATATGCCACACTTGCAGCACGGGAAAGAGTGCCGCCACTTGGTTGGCCATTGAACTCCCTTGTGGGTCCAGCGTGTCCGTGAAAATGTAGAAAGGGAACACTGACAATATGTCTAAGTAGAAACCAATCGTTGCCATTTTTACCTCCGATATATCCTTTACTGTATCTCTTATTACATTCTGAAAACGAGAGCACTATTTATTTTTCGCTTCTTATGACATCAAAATTACATGGTCTGAATCAAAATGTACACATCAAAGAGGATCGAGTATTATAGAGAGTTACTGTCAAAGTAAAATGTGTAATCACAGTGCACTGCCATCTCTCAACACAGGCTTAAAACTTTTGAACCTCAGTTTTGACAATTTGGCCCATATTGTTAGCTTGATATGTGTTCAAATGTCAAATATTAATATTAGCGCCATCTAGCCGAGCATTTCCCAAAGGTGTAACGCCATCTAGGACACCGTACCTTTTTCTCTAGGGCTTTGAGGTACGTTTTTTTCTTAGACTTTATCCGTCTATAATACGGAGTTACATGTATGTTATATGTCTTTGGTACACATGAACAGTTTTCACTGGTTTGCTAAATGTGTCGCTTAACTTCAAACCTGGGTAAATCCATTCTGCTTTAAGGTTGAATATATAAAAAACATAATATGATCTGAAACATAATCAACCTTATAGCAGAATGGATTTACCCAGTTTTGAAGTTAAGCGACACAAATGCAAATCGGCAAAAATAGCAGTCACTTTACTAAACATTTCACGTCATATCAAGCCTAAATGGTCGGGACATGTTGTCAGACAGGTGCTTACATACTTATTCCTCCTCTCCGGCAACATGTCCCGCACAACATAGTTGACGGATTGGAGGTTTGACAATCATTGGGTGAACGACATACGGAAAATCGAGAATTACATAATTATAGATGACACCAACCCGGGGTAAGCGATGTACATAAAGAGACCTTTGCGACTACTGGCTAAAATCATGATGGTGATGTTACATCACTGATGTAACATTCAATGTTGTAGTGAGTCGTGAATCTTATAAGTTAACAGCTGACAAACCTTATCATAAATGGCAGTAGTGAGCTGAATGTAGATGTTCAGAACCAGGCCGGTGGTGATCACAGTGTTGAGAACCTTCTCTACGTCGGACTGCGAGGGCTGAATGATGTTCGAGTAGGGCACCATGGTGCATAAGTACAGGATCATGAGGAAGTGGATGATATTCAACATGCGCATCTGAAATGTCCCGAAGACGTTACTCTGATTTCTAAGTATGTGACGTAAAATTGATATATACTCGTTCAAATAGACTGTAACAAAGATGTGTTGTTTGTTATAAACTCCAGTAGGGCACTATATCAGTTCTGCTACTATTTTTAAATAGTATATTTTTTTTTTATATTATAGGGTGTCCAACTGTCCAGTCACACAGACAGGGGCTGGAGGGGTAATGGACGGTTTACATCCTAATTATATTTATCAGAAATGATCATGGCGACTCCTTGTTAGTCCATGTTGTCTGAGTTTTGGTTTTGGTGGGCTCTTAAATGACTCGCAAAATCGAACTTGGTTTTAAACGTGCGATTACACGGAGCAGAATATAGCTGGCCAGCTGTGTTATACGTGTAAGTGCAGGACGGCTTTGGACTGGTCTTCCGGGAATGACGTTTTGCGTCAAGGTTTTCTAAACGCCGTGTCTCAAAAAGGCCAATACTTTAGTGAACCGTACGACGCCATTCCTGTCTTAGAGAAGCACGCTCCTCCCTTTTTTAGGGTTCCGTAGTCAACTAGGAACCCTTATAGTTTCGCCATGTCTGTCTGTCCGTCCGTCCGTCCGTCCGTCCGTCCGCGGATAATCTCAGTAACCGTAGAAAGCTGAAATTTATTACCAATATGTATATTAATCACGCCAACAAAGTGCAAAAATAAAAAATGGAAAAAAACGTTTTATTAGGGTACCCCCCCCTACATGTAAAGTGGGGGCTGATATTTTTTTTCATTCTAACCCCAACATGTGATATATTGTTGGATAGGTATTAAAAAATTAATAAGGGTTTACTAAGATCGTTTTTTGATATTATTAATATTTTCGGAAATAATCGCTGCTAAAAAAAAAAAGTGCGCCCCCCCCCTCTAACTTTTGAACCATATGTTTAAAAAATATGAAAAAAAATACAAAAGTAGAACATTATAAAGGTTTTCTAGGAAAATTGTTTTGAACTTGATAGGTTCAGTAGTTTTTGAGAAAAATACGGAAAACTACGGAACCCTACACTGAGCGTGGCCCGACACGCTCTTGGCCGGTTTTTTCAGAAAACATATTACCAGGTAACAGAAATGATACCTGGTTTGTTACTTACAAAATCAGTATCAGGTTCTAATATCCAAGGGAATGATGCCCTGAGACAAATCCTTGGAGCCTTGATGCTGGTCACTTTCGGGGACATCTGATACAGTTCTAGGAACTCCTCAGTAAATTTCGGCCGACGTACGTTTTTAGAGTCTACGAAAGGTTTTTAACACATGTTTATGGCACTGGTCCCACCGCGAGCTAGTAAGCTATGAGCTATCGGCTATAAAAACGAACAAAAGATAAGCACTCCCGTGCAAATAAAAGAGACACGGCTATATTGATAGCTCACCGCTGGGCGAGTAACTATAAACATCGCCGTGTCTCTTTTATTTACACGAGAGTGATTATCTTTTGTTCGTTTTTATAGCCGATAGCTCATAGTTTACTAGCTCGCGGTGGGACCAGTGCCTATAGATCATTAATAGGTATATTGAAAAATAAATATTACTACTAAAAAAGTTTTATCCAAATATAGACGCAGAGATTAGTGAAGGCGTAAATAACAAAAAAATATAGGAATCCACTTAATGTATCAATGTTTTATTAGGAAAACATGAAAGGCGACAAACGAGATCGTATGGAGTCTGGAGTCTTTGTATGGAGAGTTGCTACAATACTAAAACTCCATGGAGAGAAAATAAACATTTTCCAGCCTTTTTCTTACCTCTGTAATACATGTGTGAATCGTCCACGAACGTAGGATCCTCGTCTTCTATACCCGCTAGGCGATTTTTGAGCACTTTCATCGGTCTGTACCGCGTCCTGATTTGTCGAGAATCGTTTTTTTCATACGCGTCTATTGCATCCTGAAGATATATAAAAAAATTAAACTTCCGTTCTTCACAGTAATCTAATTCATTGGTTTTGTCACATTTATCTAATATTTTGATTTAAAAAGTTATCCTAAGTACATTTATTCCATGATTACGTACAGTCGGCCATGAAAGTGGTTTACCACTTTTGACAAAAGTTTTTGCGAGCTCTAACGATCGATAAGGTTGATGACATATGGCATGACGTAAGTATCATATATAGAGAGAGAGCAATTGTCACTGACATAATATTATTGCAAGCGGAAATCGACCTTGCCTCATGACGTTCAAACGAACCTCAACCGTAGGGTGGTAAACCACATTTTTGGACGACTGTACTTGTAAATAAACTCCATTGTTCAATTTGTTATCGTAGTTATATAGTAACTCTGTTTAAATCAGGCAGCAAGGATGACCTTGGAAATTTTAGACCAATTTCCATACTTCCCGTTCTCAGCAAAGTGTTTGAGAAAATTATATTGAACCAGTTGCTTCGACATTTTAACACGAATGGATTACTTCAGCATCAGCAATTTGGTTTTACACGAGGTCGTTCGACGACAGATGCTGCCTCTGTGCTAATCAAGCACATATACGATGCCTGCGAACTCTCGTTAGATGCTATCGGTATTTTCTGCGATCTCTCCAAAGCTTTCGATTGTGTGGAGCACGACACACTACTACACAAGCTGAAGCACTACGGTCTATCCTCTAAAGCTTTACAGCTTGTTGAATCTTACTTAAACGAAAGAACCCAGAAAGTGGTTGTAAATGGTACTGAATCTAACGGTACAACTGTAAAGCTTGGAGTACCACAGGGTTCTATTCTGGGACCTTTTCTTTTCCTTGTGTATATAAATGATTTGCCATGTCTTGTAAAGAACAAATGTGAGATAGTCTTATTTGCTGATGATACTTCACTAATTTTCAAAGTTGATAGGCAACTGAGTGACTATAGCCATGTGAATGAAACTTTGAAGGAGGTACTAGAATGGTTTACAGCAAATAACTTGCTCCTTAATGCCAAGAAGACGAAATGTGTTAAATTCTCTTTACCCAATGTAAGGAAGACAGATACTACCATCACGCTGAATGGCGAAAACCTGGACCTTGTCGAGAATACGCTCTTTCTTGGTCTTACTTTAGATTGCAATCTGCAATGGGGTCCTCATATATCTGCCCTAGCAAAAAGGTTGAGCTCTGCCGCGTATGCCGTAAGGAGAATTAGGCAATTAACTGATGTGGAGACAGCTCGCCTAGTTTATTTCAGTTACTTTCATAGTGTTATGTCTTACGGCATATTGGCCTGGGGAAAAGCAGCAGATATTCAAACCATCTTCGTTCTCCAGAAACGGGCAATACGATCTATCTACAACATGGCGTCACGTGACTCACTGAAGGAACGCTTTAAGGAGATAGACATCCTTACAGTAGCTTCACAATACATACTAGATGTGATAATGTATACTCATAAGAATATAGAGTCCTTTAAGAAACTGTCAGATATTCATAGTTATAATACACGGAACAAACATAAGCTAGCGGTTTCCAAGTTTCGTCTACAGAAAGTGAAGAAATCGTTCCTGGGAAACTGTGTAACATTTTATAATAAGGTACCCTTAGAGGCATGGGATCTGCCCTTTACTTCATTCAAGAAGTACATAAAAAGTGCACTTCTCAAAAAGGGGTACTACAAAATTGATGATTACCTGGGAGATACTACACCATGGCCGACTATCCAGGCTCAAAATCTGTCATAGTTTTGCTAGCAGTGTCCCGGGGAGACATTGTGTCATGCTTAAGGCGCTGTTGCTACTGGCTGTTTAAATTATTGATCCTTATTATTGTATAATTATAATTTGGTATATATATATATTGACTTGTTGAGTACATACTAGTTATGTATTCTGTAGAATTAGTTGGAGATTGCTAGCTTAACAGTCTCTTGACGTGAAATTTGTATTTCATACGCATTTTTTTTTCTATTTCTAGTTCTTTTGACACTTGGAGAACCTTTACACCTCCAAATTTTTATTTTTTATTATATCCCATTAATTATAATTGACTGTGGGGACCTTTTACATCTCCCAAGATCTTGTTTTCAATTAAGTCAATTTAAACTATGTAACATACAAGCACGGAATGTTGTGTCTTACATCTAGGTATACCGTATTCACTTATTATTGGAATATTTAATACAGCCCGGACAGCTTGAACATGTCATGCTCGCTAAAAAGTCTTTGCTTACGGTGACGTCGTTGATCGGGTCGCCACCTTCCCGAATGAAGGTTGAGGGAGGCGATGGCTGAGATGCGCGCCATATTCGTGAACGGGTGCTGTTTGTGAAGACCGGTCTGTTTCAGCTAATAGGGGCTATGCTATTCTATGTAACATTAATTTTGAATGAGATTACGTTGAGGCACTCTGTTCGGTCCTTGTTTGTTTATTTTTCTTTCTGACTCTTGGAGACCATATACATCTCCAAGGAAAAAAGTAGATTAAGTATACATATATTTTTTTTTCCTTTGCTTAAGACAACAAGAGTCTTTTACAACTCTAAAGTTATTTTAGTTATTCGGTTTTTTTCTTCATGTATAATTTTTTTAGATGTACTTTGACACTTAGAGACTCTATACATCTCTAACATCTCTTATTAATAATCATAATAGCTTTGTACTTTGTATAATTTCTTGTGTTAATTTTTTTTTATGAATACTTTTGCTTATTAAATTGTATCTTGTTTTTTTTTTTAATGCATGTTAAATATAAGATGTAATGTTTTGAAAAGAAGTGGCCCGCCGAGTTTCTTGCCGGTCCCATAGTGGATACCCTCCTCCAACTGAGGGGGGACTGAAATCTTCTCGAGGCTGAGGCGTAGGGTTAGAGCCGGCGTAGTTTTATTTGACGTTCATAAGCGCATTGTAATATGCCTACTTGGAAAATAAATATTTCATTTCATTTCATTTCATTAACGAATCTTTCAAAATCGTGCCAATTTACTGTTTCATGTGTGGTGGTAATTTTTACTGTTATCTAGGTAAAATGTGAAGACCGCCTTACTTGCTTCGTCCTCGCACTACGGAGCCGTCGCTCTATCTTGTCGCGAATTTCGTACAATAAAGCTGGCTGTTCAGATAAAGCGCGCATGAAGTCAGTTCTCCTCAACACCTAATGAAAGAAAAACAAATGATGCACATTCAAATATACCATATTAGGTGTATTCCACGAGAATCCTTTGCAAAATGACTTTTACGGCTTGTATTTCTATCAAATCCGTAACGTTCGAAAATATACAATATCATCAAAGCCAAGTAATGAAATATCGTCAGACAGAAAATCGCTTTCTCAGCGTTTTCAAACGTATTAGAAGCATCGCATTTCGTTCGAGTCATTCATTCTTTATAATAGTTTTATGTTGGATGTAGGGGCCGATACAGTGGAACTACTGCAACTTCTATAGGCACTGGTCCCACCGCGAGCTAGTCAGTATGAGCTATCGGCTATATAAACGAACATATGAATTGCATTCCGACGTTGTAGTGTTAGCAGACGAACTTTATGTCGATATAGGGTTACAAAGTGAGCAGAATTAACAAATAAGATATACAGATCTATTTTGCGTCAACTTAAAAAAAAAATCCTGTAACTTGAAAATAAAGTATAAACGTTGCATCATTGTTCCGTAAGTGTAAAACCTTTCCTTCCTTAAAACATCAATATAATGCTTCAATAACATTAAACGTATATTTACATAATTAAAAGCGCAAGTACATAACTAACCACATGAAATATTAATCGTTTGCTTTTGTGTAAAAGCCATTTATAAAATATTTTCCATAAATTTACTTCAGTAAAATAAAATTGAGAGCTTTAACAATACCGTTATGAAATCAGAAAATGAAATTGGCCATCATTAACAGAAGCCGTTATTAATCTCCACACCGAGGATGGCTTAAAAATTCAATGCAGCCGATATTTTAATGGTTATTCATAAAATATTATCATGAAATATTGATAGCTAAATTTGACTTCCCTGCATGAAGGATGGGCAATTACAGATTAAACAATCCCAGAATGATATGTATGGTAATGCCGTAAATAAAAATAAGTATATTTTTCTACTGCCGAACTTTTATTCGTCATTTACAAGGTCGTGCAAAGATCTTTAAAACCCTACATAAAAGTCTATTCCACAAAGCCAGCCCCGCCGGCTTCCCACACATGCGCACAGTAACGAAAAAATTTAAAACGCATTGTTTGCATCTGTAACCGTGGCAACGCATTGTTGTAACGTTACTACGCGCGTGCATACTTTGTTGCATACAATACTTTTTCTACGACCATGCACTTACTTTTTAATCGTTTTCTAGAATAATTTCGTGATATTCGCACGGTTTCCTGTATTTTGACGCAAAGGCCTTCTCTCTATTCCTGAACTCACCCTGTCGCTCTCACTCCCCCGCGCCGCCGCCAGCCCCGGCCGGCGGTCCACGCACCCACGCTATATCCCTTAAAGACTTCCTAACAATGCTTTAAGAACTGTAACGTATGCGTGGGTGCTCGGGGCGCCGGCCCCCAGCTGTCATTTTTTATGCAGGGTTTTCAAGATCTATGCACGACACTGTAAATGACAAATAACACTACGGGAGTAGAAAAATGCTTTTTCAAGTAGGTAAGCATATTACAATGCGCTTATAAAGATGCGAAAACTATCAAAGTTACAGTATGACAAGAAAATGTAGAAGTGGCAAATGGTAATGGCAAAATTGTAGTAGTATCGTCTCATATTCTTAATATTATTATAGCTTTGAACAAGAAAACTCAACAGTTTAACCACAATTTAAAAAGCTCCAGGCATCAATGTAAAAACTCATAAAGTAACTACATGTAGGTATTGCTGACCAATTACAGTTAAGAGATACTAAGTAAAACCTGTTCAATGGCTTTTCATTAAATTATCACACTAAGGGCCACTTGCACCAACGAAAATTGAGGGTTAACCCACCATCCACCACCCACCAACCCTAAGTTACGTGGTTGGTGGATGGACTTTCGTTTGACCCGTGGAACATGGCGGATCGTCTTCCGATATATTTTTTTATTTTTGCATTCTGCTGTTTAATGTATAGAGCGCGCAAAGAGTGCATTTAATGAAGAATTTTTTTGGAGATATGAATAACCAATTCTACGGACATCACTCGGTAGTTCGTGGTCCCGGCCGCCATCATGCTTTGTAGTTGTACTGCTGCTCCAGCTATCCTCCAGTGCATCGCGAAGGCCTCGTTCGCAAAAAAACTACTTATACTGTAAATATCTCTGTAATTTACTTGACATTGGCAAAGTGCCCTGGTAGCAGAAAGCCATTATTATACGAATACGAATAAGTGGTTGGTGCAAGTGGAACTTACAGGGTGTTTAAACACTGTAGTAATCAATGTTTAAAAAATGCGTATTATCCTTTAGCTTTTTATCACCAACGTCATAAATGTTATCCGTCCCTTATTCGTGATTTTTTTACGGAACTATCACGGTTGTATTACGAGATTTGTCTATTGAGTATAACGCATCCTTTGCACTCCACTTTCACATGCCACGGTCGGCAGTGTCACGGACACTTTAGACTGTGATAGCCTCAACTTTTTTCAATGTAAATGTAAATGAAAATCGAAACAAGATGTCATATTATATTAAAGAAAAAACGACGAGCACCACCAGTGGTGAAGGCCGGATTCGAACCGGCGTCTTTAGCAATCCGGGCTAACGCCATGAACCCCTAGGCCACCTCGCCACCGTGACGAGGTGGCGAGGTGGCCTAATATACGACATCTTGTTTCGATTTTTAATTTATATATAGTACTTCAAAAACGCAAATCAAAATATTTCTTAAAATTATTTGATTTGTTCCCATAGTTGCGTAAATGTAAATAACTAAAATATTTATTAGGGTCAAATATACAAAAATTACAATTCCAACATTAAAATAAAACAGTACCTACTTAACACTATTCTCATTTGAAAAGTCATCCGCAACGCAGGCTTCGTCAGGTGGCCACAAATCCAAATCAACAACACGCTTCGTCAAACAAACCAATGATGATATCCGCAACAGACTTCGTCATATGTAAAATAATAACTTTATGCTAAGTAAAACCGCCCGAATCGTACCTGCACGGGAAGCATGGTCGCGCGATAGACGATAAAATATCAGGCCGTCCCTATCGCACTTACAAATAGTGTGATAGGGACGGCCTGCTATTTTATCGTCTATCGCGCGACCATGCTTCCCGTGCTGGTTCAAATGTCCCCATCACACCGGCCGCGTTACCACGTTGAATAGCCAATGAGATCTGTTGGACCAGGTACGATCTGGACCAAGAGTTACACCCCTTGCCCCTTAGCCACCGGACCAAATCGCTTATAAATGCAAGTAGGAATGTATTTTTGTTAAGTTAAAGTGATATAAGTTTCTCTAGCAATAACCCATTTCAGGTAATTAAGTGGAAAAGTTGAAAACCTAAAACTTGCCTGTAGCTCCACGTACGTAGCAGCTGTGACGGTAACTTTGGCCGGGATCGAGTAGAACAAACTCAACTCTCCAAGAACCTGGGAAATCAAAAAAAATTCCAATCATAAATCGTATTTGATTACGTTATACGAAGTTCATGTTTTAAAATTGTATTGGAAACGGAATACTGTTTTATTCATAGCGACAGTGAAGAGATTACTCACTTTACTTAAATTACCTACTTATTGTTAAGTACCATGAGAGAAAATTAACTAAATTGATGTAATTAACCTTCTCAGAACCAGAGTACAATTTAATAATCAAATTATAAACTCACATTAAATAACTAAATTTTAGAAAACTGTTTCTGGGTCTCAAACAAATATTAATAAAAAATATTTTTAAAGTATACTTTAACGTAATCAGGCGAAAACAACACGGTCATGTTAATCTAAAGATTATCTGTGCAGATCATTATATTCGAAAACAACATTTTCTGACTTTTAAGTATGAGGCATAAAAATTATGTCAGTGATTGTTTTGATATGAAGTAGGTAAGTTCGAATTCGATAAAGGCACTACATCGCTGACAGCGTTTTCGGTGACCGAAATAAAAAAATACACACATTTTTAATCGAAAATACGTAGTCATCATACACTTTTAATACCCAAAATCTATAAATATTGCTTTTGTTTGTCAAATATTACAGAAGACAATCATTTATTGTGGCAGCCTAATTAGCCTAATAGCCTATTGGAAATTATCGTTTACCTACTTGTTGGCATATTCTTTACTTAGAAGTTCTATTTTTACAACTGGGTATATTACGTTACTGTACCATCTAAAAAAAGAATAAGAATCGAATGTAAAAATACAGGTATTAATAAATAAATAAAATCTGCCAAAACAGAGAAAAAATGTGTTAAACATTTTTTCAATAAAAACTTTTTTCCAGGGATTGGTAAGCTCTAGAGATTTACTCTAATGGAGAGCGGAGATCACAGAGGGAGTTGTAAATGTTTAATATTTTATCTACATCCATATCATATGTTCCCTATAACATGCTTAGGAGCGATAGGCAATGGCTAGGCTACTAGACTCGTATCGAATTTAGCACATCAAGTTATTGTTTTCTGTAGTATTTGACTTCAGAAATCAATATTTATAGCTTGCGGGCATTAAAAGTGCGTGATGACTGCGTATCTTTAATTAAAGATGTGTTTCTTTTTTATACTACGTCGGTGGCAAACAAGTATACGGCCCGCCTGATGTAAAGCGGTCACCGTAACCTATGGACGCCTGCAACTCAAACAGTGTCACATGCGCGTTGCCACCCCATTAGAAACTTGTACATTCCCTTTTGCTGTGTTAAGTACACAGCAAAAAGGAGTGTACAAGTTCCAAGGAGGGTTCGGGTTGCCGACGACTCAAAGGACAATAAACGGAACAAGTTAGTTCAGTAAGACCTCCCGTCATCAGCACACCGCACCCTCGTTGAGCTCTGGCAGCCTTACTCACCGACAGGAACACAACACTATGAGTAGGGTCTAGTGCTATTTGGCTGCGGTCTTCTGTAAAGCGGAGGTACTACCCCAGTTGGGCTCTGCTCTAGATTCGAGCGGAGACGATATCCGCTGTGCTGGGCCCTACCACACAATTGCCCTGTGTATGTTTTTTTTTAATTATGGACTCCGAAAACGGTGTTGGCCAATTGAGTGACGTCACATAATTCAGATCAACTATGGAAATTATAGGTAGTAATCTGATCTCCATAGAAGCAACCTCTATTGTATTAGAATTCATAGTCGTTGACGGGTGTGACTGGGTGTGACAATGTGAAATATTTTTTCTAAATATAGTGACGTCATGTCATAGATATTCTATAGATTAATATGGCTGATGTTGTTTTTGCCTGATCACGTAAAAGTAAACTTTAAATAATTTTTTGCGGCTTTTTAAGTCGTAATAAAATATGGTACTATTTTTTTCGTTTAATTAGACAGTAATTAATAATATAAGACATACTTTGAAAAAGGGTCAAGTAGCCTATTATTACTTTACAAGCACTATAACCCATAGGTACTTTAATTACATTAAAATTTTGAACATTCCGTTCAGAAGAATCGATTAGAGTTCATCCATCAGTCATTTGTTTTGTTTCAAATATTATATTTATGAGCAATTCCCGATAAGTTTGTACATTTGGATCACGTCTCCGATTTGGATAAAAATTGGTAGGCTGATAAGAGTCCACGATGCTAATGAAGATCCACTAGGTTTCCCAAAATGTCCTAGGTTGATTGTATGAAACTTTCCTTTTTTATTACCGGAAATGTATAGAAATCTGGTAACAAAAAAGGAACATTTCATACAAACTACATAGGACATTTTGGGAAACCTAGTGGATCTTGCTCAGCATCATGATGGACTCTATGAGCCTACCAATTTTTATCAAAATCGGTGATCCAAATGTACAAACTTAACGGGAATTGCTCACATATATACATAATATTACCTCTTACCTGAATGTAGACTACTAAGTATACATATTGTATTATATGTTAAGTAAAGATTAATTTTGGTAAGAGATCGTTCAGAAGGACACTGGATATCTCGGAATTCATCCCTAAATAGGTGGAAAATTATGTTACTTCCAATTCAAAAATAACAGAAATAAGGCAGATCCTGTTAGTTGTATCGGTTCTGCTAAGATTCAATTCTTATTGGCCTTATTGCCTAGGTATAATGTTATAAGTATCATGCGCTATCCAAATTATAAATTCTACGCAGATGAAGTCACACGCAATACCTAGTTGTAGGTATTTTATCGTACAGCCAGCAGCTTATAGTAAGCCTCCCCGGCTAACTAAACCAGTGCAACAGCGAGTGGAATCAAGCTTAACTAATTCTACTACATATTTGAAAGCCCATATCGAAGGGATGGAGGTAAAACCCGACAAATCGAGATTATTTCATAGTTCGAATTTCAAAAACCGGTTTGCTCAACCGGGTTTAACACAGAACTTAATTTAGACCGCGACATAGTGGACCGATTTTCATGAAACATGGCTAAGAACACTCCCGACTAACTCAGCTTTCAAACAAAAAAAACTAAATCGAAATCGGTTCACCCGTTCGGGAGCTACGGTGCCACAGACCGACACATACACAGACAGACAAACAGACAGACAGACACGTCAAACTTATAACACCCCGTCGTTTTTGCGTCGGGGGTTAAAAAATAAAAATACAACAGCTAATAGCTTTCTATGAAGAGGCGAATTCGCGTGGCCGGTCCCCTTTCGTCGTAATAAAATTGCATTAAATGAATTACTGAATGAAATTGCATTTACCGTTCCTTTCGCGAAGGCTATCATCGGGCTCTCATTGTCCTTAAAATATTTTTAATAATGTTAAGGTTAAAGTATCAGTGTTCGACTGTGTCCTCGAAGCCACATGCATTCTTAAGTCCATCATCTGTTGGGCAGTCGCATGTCCAGCGCTAGATTTTTAACCCCCGACGCAAAAACGAAGGGGTGTTATAAGTTTGACGTGTCTGTCTGTCTGTCTGTCTGTCTGTCTGTCTGTTTGTCTGTAGTAGTAGTAGTAGTAAAACACTTTATTGTACCAGAAAAAATACAACACACAGGAAAAAGAGCTTATTATAAGTACAAAGGCGAACTTATCCCTTTAAGGGATCTCTTCCAGTTAACCTTTGAGCAATTGAGGGAGAATTGGAGATGGTAGGCATACAGTACAAACGGCGCAGGAAACGGATTCTAGGTAATAATAAATTATAACTTACACTAACATGCAATATATACGAATAAATACATAATATACAACTATACAAATAGCAAATAACATAAATATATAATATATAAATTAAATATATAAATTTACATAATAAAAACTACAACTACAAAACCGCATACATCCAATACCTTAGTCTTCATCAGAGAGCCAAAGCTTTTTTAGATTAGCCTTCAGCGACGCGACCGACTGACACTGTCGAAGAGATAAAGGCAAGGAGTTCCACAATTTAACTGCGTAGATTGTAAACGATTTATTATAGGACCTATGTTTGTGGGGCGTGATACTCAAAGTGAGATTCACACTGGAACGGAGCCGGTGCCCGCTACCGTCAGCCAAGTATTTAAATCGTTCTGAAAGATAGGGAGGGGAAGTAGGAGAAAATAAAACATTATACAGGAGAGAAACCACGTGCATGTCTCTACGGCGACGGATGGGCAGCCACTCCAGCTGGGAGCGGAAATGAGAGATGTGGTAAAATTTTCTTAAATTAAAAATGTATCTGATGCACACATTCTGCAAACGTTCGAGCTTGTCAAGTAGCTCCTCGGTAAGGTCCAAAAATGCGATATCCGCATAATCCAGAAGTGGAATCAAAAGCGACTGCGCAAGGACAACCTTTGTACGGAACGGAAGGAAGCTTTGGAGACGTCGAAGCGAGTGAAGAGAGGCAAAGAGTCGCCTGTTAATTTCAGTCACATGGGGTGCCCACGAGAGAGTCTGATCAATGACAATGCCTAAGTTCCTGACGGTAGAAGAGAAAGGAATGAGTGTTCCATCGAAGAAAATTTCAGGCACTGTCACTTCAGACAACTTGGAGATGAAATGAGGACTCCCAATCAAAATCGCTTGCGACTTCTTCGCATTAACCATAAGGCCAAAAGAAGCTGCCCAAGAACAAATAGAGTCGAGATCCCGGTTGATTCGGCTTATTAAAAAATCTAAATTGTCTATGCTTGCCGCTGAGTAGATTTGCAGGTCATCTGCATAGAGATGATAAGACGAAGCAAGAGACTTCGTGATCCCATCGATAAACAACGAAAAAAGTAAAGGAGATAGCACAGCGCCCTGCGGCACCCCCGCTGACAGATCGCACCAGGAGGAGACTGTGTCATCGACCATGACCCGTTGGCGTCTTCCAAGTAGATAGTCACGAAACCAAGAAAGAGTTAAAGGAGATAGGTTATAATTAGGAAGAATAGCCAGAAGAATATCAAAATCCACGGAGTTAAAGGCACTGCTGAAATCTAAGAGAACCAGAGCTGTAACCTCTTTGTTTTCTATGTTGAGGCGGAAGTCGTCAGTAACCTTAACTAATGCCGAAACAGTACTATGCCCTGGGCGAAAGCCAGATTGAAAGGGATTAAAGAGATTATGTCTGTTAAGAAACGAAGAGAGAAGTCTGTTGGCATAGTGTTCAATTACTTTAGAGAGAATTGGGAGAATAGAGATTGGGCGGTACTGGGAGAAAGAAGTCGGACTAGAGACCTTTGGTAGCGGGATGACGTTAGCAAGTTTCCAAGATGAGGGAAAGGAGCCAGAAGCAAAAGAGAAATTGATGATCTCGGCCGGCCAGGTGGTGCATATCCGCTACTAACATGATCATGGCCAGTCTGAACCCATCTTCTCCGACGGCTTTAGTTTTGATGGTTCGCAGAATAGCAAGAACCTCCTGTGGTTCAATAGGGCGGAACTGAAACAGAGACGAATCGGGTCGAGGAACACTGGCTAGAAGGGAGAGAGTTCGTTGCTTAACTGAAGAGTCAAGTTCGACCGGAGAAGAACTGAAATGTCGATTAATGGCATCTAAGTCAAGGCCACCCACCGGATCTTGCTGAGTTTTGCCCACCCCAAGAGATTTGAGAAATTTCCACAGCTTTGTGGGGGGACAGTCATCAATTGCCTGGTGTATATACCGACGTCTTGCATCTCTACATGCCTTATTACAACGGTTGCGTAAGGTCATGTAAGCACTCTGATTAGCACACGAAGGATCATTTCGGAGTCTGACGCGAGCACGATTCCGCTTCGCCATGAGGGCCTTAATCTCATCTGTAAGCCATGGCGCGGGGTAGTACTTGACTCGAGTAGGCTTTAGAGGAGCGTGCTTATCAAAGATCGCGAGCAATACGTCGTTGAAAGTCCCCAGTTTTACGTCAACATCATCAGCCAACTGTAAGGCTGACCAATCAGCCATGCGCAGGTCATCTTGGAGAGCCTGTATGTCAACGTCTAGAAGGTTTCGGCGCAGCACTATTTTATGACGCTTTTTGGGGGGACGAATTTTGAAAGAAGCGAAAATAAGGTCGTGATTAGAGAAGGCTGGTGCGTTAAATTGTCCATGCCGTGCCACTATTTCAGCGGAAGAAGTAAGAATTAAATCAAGTTGGGAGGGAGGACCATTATGTAGAAAGTGAGTGGGGCCGAGGGGTAAGATTTCAAAATTTAGGGAGGATGCCAGTGAGTTAAGCTTGCGAGACCGGTGATCGTTTTTTATGAGACACGTATTGAAATCCCCCATAATAATACGATGATCAAAGTTAGGCGATAAATTGTCTGTGTGTGTGTCTGTCTGTGGCATCGTAGCTCCCAAACGGATGAACCGATTTGGATTTAGTTTTTTTTTTCTGAAAGCTGAGTAAGTCGGGAGTGTTCTTAGCCATGTTTCATGAAAATCGGTCTACTAATTTTGTGGTTAGGTTATTATGTTATTATCCCAGCCGGCCTAGCTGAATCGTTGACGCTAGACGCCAATCCAAACGCAGTCTCTGTGTGTAGCCGAATGCACATCGATAATATCTGTTTAGTAGCTATCACAGAGAACCTCCTATAGAGTAGCAAGCTTGTATATCTTGTTCGCGATACGAGTCACCAGTGTTTGGGGTGCGAGGAGCGGGCGGGGAATGTGTTAAGCGCGCTGTGATTGGCCGTTTCAAGGACGGCGGGCAGTCGCGCCAGATGAAAAGGGACAGAAGTATGACTGTCCCTCTACTGATGCGTAAGTGGCCAATGTAAGTTGACCTATGCCGGCTCTGAATAAATTATAAATATGACTTATTTGTGGAATGTAATGCCGTCTGTTTTTAAATTTGAGCTTCTTGTTACCTTTCCACACCATTTCACACTACAGGTGGACATCTTTAAGGCATCAAAATACCCTTTTCCAATTTTTTAGTGCGAAAAACACGCGCTGCTTTCGGGTCTGTTACTTGGTCGATACTGATCGGGCACGGCGAGCGCCCGCGCTCATATCAGTGCAAATACTAGGAAGGCTGGCGACCGCGAGTCGTCTTGTAATGGATGTCTATAGGGGTTGGTCTGTGATAGCTATTTATCTCTATCGCTTTTGCGTATTGGCGCGACAGAGCCAGACTTCATTTCTATCGTCGTCTGGCGTCGACGATTGTCATTCGGCTACGCCAGCCGTTTCTCTCAGAAGAGCAATAGAGATAGCGATAAGGATACTATCATAATAGTTTGTGCATTCGGCTACGTTACCCAGGGGAGAAATGACTGGGTTTATAGTATGAGAAATGATGTCGCACGGTCTGTTCCCTTTCGTCATAATAATAATTAACAATAGTTATTTGTTATACAAGGGGGCAAAGTTGTATTTTAACGCCGAGTGTGGAATTAAAAACGAGCAAGTGAAAGGATTCTATAGTTGAACCACGAGCGAAGCGAGTGGTTCGAGAATAGAATCCTGAACTTGCGAGTTTTTTAACACACGAGAAGTAAAATACATTTGCACCCGAGTGTAACACAAAACTTTTCCCCTCACTATAGCGAGGAAACTACAACGCAAAAAATGCGTTTATCACTGCTTCCAGTAGTTCCACAGGTGGTAAATCATCTTTATTACTAGATTCACCTACTTTTATCCATTTTAAAGCATTTAATTTGACTTTATTCAAGGTCAAATTACTTTACCCACTAGTGGATAAAATGCGTTTTTACCCGCTGGTATTAAAGGACAAAACACGTATTTCCGAGCTAGTGAGGGGAAAAATTTAATTCACCGTTCCTTCCGCAAAAGCAATCATTGGGCTCTCATTGTCCTCATCAGACAGCATCTCCACAACGCCCTTCTTCAGGCAGATCATGCCATTCTTCACCACACCCTGGTTCCAGATGTGCTGGCCCGCCATGAAGATCTCGTGGCGCATGAGTAACGAGATCTGGCGCAGGAATGCTTCAGCTACAGGATAATGAAGTAGGACAGTGAATATTACTTTGTGTTCTGTCAGGGAAATAGTATAAGGAACAGCGGGGCAAATCTCGACTGGGTGGCAATTGTAACTGATCCGCTTTTTCCATTATTACACTATGATGTTGAGTTCTACATGTATCCACTGAAGACGCTTACCATATATGTATAACCGGTGGACACTCTATTTAATAACGCAAACATTAGACTTATATTGACCGGGATATAGACCGTGATTACCTTTTTGATTTTTGTCGAGCTCCCGATATTTCAGCGCGCGATCTACCCTCCTTCGCGCGCGTCGGCTGCGTTCACTTTCAGCGTTACCACAGGTCGCGTTCACACTCGATGGTCTGTCCAAACACACTACACTCACAGTGTCACTACGTTTGTTCAATTCTGACTTCACCGGTTTTTTACACAAACAAATCACTGGATTCCATACATTAGATAGTTTGAAGCCATCCTCACGATTAAAATTTTTATATTTGTGAATCTCAATGGCTTCTCTTACCAATCTCGGTATGTAGTGGCGTTCCGTCGAAATTACCTTAGGACTATGCAACTCGATCCAATGATTTGCACCCGACTCAATGAGATGTTGAGCAATAGCAGACTTGCGAGTATCGTTCTTTTTGACTGCAGCAATGTGTTCTCTAATTCTGCAGGCAATAGTGCGCTTGGTCTGCCCTATGTAAGAACTGCCACAACTGCACTCAACTTTGTACACACCAGGTTTTTCCAGAGGAAAATTGTCCTTAGGTGACCGCAAGAAATGTGCAATTTTCCTGTATGGGGTGAAGATAGTTTTTACAGAGTAATTGTTTAGTATTTTAGAGATCTTATCTGTCACTCCCTTTACGTACGGCATAAACGCTGGTTGTCTCTCTACGCGATGAGTGAGGTGCTTGGGTTTTGCATCCCGTTTATTAACGTTAACTCGGTAACCATTTCTCCTCAGGACTCTCTGAACATGGTTCAGCTCCTGTACACGATGAGAGGAGTCACACAAAGCGTGTGCTCGATTGGTTAGTGATGTTACGACCGAGTTTAACTGTCTGGGATGATGGTGTGAGCTCGCATGCAAGTAACGATCTGTGTGTGTCTGGTGTGTATGTACTCTGTAAAAACTATCTTCACCCCACACAGGAAAATTGCACAGTTCTTGCGGTCACCTAAGGACAATTTTCCTCTGGAAAAACCTGGTGTGTACAAAGTTGAGTGCAGTTGTGGCAGTTCTTACATAGGGCAGACCAAGCGCACTATTGCCTGCAGAATTAGAGAACACATTGCTGCAGTCAAAAAGAACGATACTCGCAAGTCTGCTATTGCTCAACATCTCATTGAGTCGGGTGCAAATCATTGGATCGAGTTGCATAGTCCTAAGGTAATTTCGACGGAACGCCACTACATACCGAGATTGGTAAGAGAAGCCATTGAGATTCACAAATATAAAAATTTCAATCGTGAGGATGGCTTCAAACTATCTAATGTATGGAATCCAGTGATTTGTTTGTGTAAAAAACCGGTGAAGTCAGAATTGAACAAACGTAGTGACACTGTGAGTGTAGTGTGTTTGGACAGACCATCGAGTGTGAACGCGACCAGTGGTAACGCTGAAAGTGAACGCAGCCGACGCGCGCGAAGGAGGGTAGATCGCGCGCTGTCTATACAACTTTAACATCCACCCGCCTTCGTCAGTTTTCTGTGATCATGATGCATGCAACTGCGTCGAAATATCGGGAGCTCGACAAAAATCAAAAAGGTAATCACGGTCTATATCCCGGTCAATATAAGTCTAATGAAAATAACCGTGAATCATTCAAAACTCTTAACGCAAACATTGTAAAACATGGAAAAAATTGACCAGTTACATTTGTCCCCCAGTCTAGATTTGTCCCGCTATACTTTATCGCTTTTATATTAAATACTTTAAAATCAAAAAGGTTAAGTAGGTAGGTATACTGCATTCGTTAGCAATTAGTAGTCAACTTTCATATTAGAAATAATGAAATACGCTTGAGTAAGCTAATGAAAAAGAGTTTAACTAGGATTTTATATTATGTCTGATTCTAAGCAACGGGGTTAAATCTTCAGCATTTAATTTACTATCGTAGGATCCCGTTTCCTTACTGCCTTCCATGACGTGTCACTCATAGAACTTACACTTGAAGACATACCTTACTTATTATTCTATTCTATTCTAAGGTAGGTAGTTACACAAATACGAATTTTCAAAGCAAAAGCAAAATCCTAAAATATCTTACGTGAATCCCGAAATATCAAAGTATCGTGAAAGTGGGCTATATTAATGTCAAATATAAGTTCCATCTGCAGTGGCAGCGGCAGCTTTTGAAGGTGGTCGGACGTCAAGACTCCATCTTTCATGCGCCAGAGTTGCATCTTGTATGTATAGGCGAGCTCGACCAACGTCCTTGGGGCACCGGATTTTTGTAAATAGTCCAGCATGTGATGAAACTGTAACATTAAATATTAATTTAGACTTTGCCATTATACAGCGCGTAAACCTAATAAGGGCGTTAAATGAAACCAGGCATATAATTCAATATTGTTATCATTAATTAAGAGGTGTTTTTGAGTTACTCTTAATTTTCACTCCATAATGAATTTTTGAAAAAATTCCCAGCAGCAATGTACTGTAAACGTGGTTGCGATGACAACTGTGGATGACAATCAATGACAACTGTCAACGAGCGTTAAACGCGAGTGTGTTTGCATTACGTTGCGGGCCGAATTAATTTGTATGGATAAAAAAAATATTTCAATTTTAAGTAAAAGTTATCTAATTCCATTTTTTATGTCCTATACTCACCACCGTTAAGAGGTTCGCCCGTATTAGGTTTACACCCTGTATATAGAAAGTGTTTCTAACCTAAAGGTAGTTTAACACATAGATATGTCATTATCATCAAGTCGTCATGGTACTACGACTTAAAACTTAGTTTGTGTCCAATCCCAAATTTGCATCATCATCATCCTCCTTGCGTTATCCCGGCATTTGCCACGGCTCATGGGAGCCTTGGGTCTGCTTTGACAACTAATCCCAAGATTCGGCGTAGGCACAAGTTTTGCCAATCCCAAATATGCATAACAAAAAGCAATTTTTTGCCGGAAGAAAAGCTATCCTCACAAAGAATACACAATATCCTAGCCACGCGAACAAAAGCCAGTTATCCAATAAAAGTTCCCATCGGAATGAATGTTCAAAACGGACAAGATTTCTATAGAAACTTTCAACTTATTTTAACTTTCTTGTAAGATGAAATTTTAAATATTCTTTGCAGCTTTCACGAATGTCTGCACAATTGTAAATGATCTGAATCAAATCGAATTATAAAAACCCACCCAATAAAAAGAATCATTAAACATTGACAACTTTTAAGAGCAAGATACATTTTTAACCGCCGCGCCGCCCCAAAAGAGGGTTCTCAATTCGTCTGTATTTTTTTTGTAACAGAAAAATTTAAATTCTATGTTAAAGACCTTTGCCCAGCAGTGTTGCCCTTTACGAACTCGCAAAGAAATCTTACTTGGTCGACGAACAGCAGGCGGCGACTATTCACAACTACTAAATCCCAAGTGAGCTTCCCGATGAAACGATATCGCACGATAGTGTGTCCCATTATCATCATGGCGGATGTCATCCACATCTCCAAGGGTAGCTATATTAGTAGAAACATTAATAAGAAGTTACTTATAATTCTAAGAAAAAATAGTGGAGTAACTTGATTGAAGTCTTCTGCTGCAAAGGGAATTTTTGTCCTGGATAATAAATAAAAAGAATGACAACTAAAGTCAGCATGGAATAAGTTCCAATAAATAAATAAATGAATGTTATAGGACATTCTTACACAGATCGAATGAGCCCCACGGTAAGCTCAAGAAGGCTTGTATTGTAGGTACTCAGACAACGATATATACAATATATAATAGACAAATACTTATATACATAGAAAACGTCCATGACGAAGGATCTGTGCTCATCACACAAATAAATGCCCTTACCGGGATTCGAACCCAGGACCGCGGCTCAGCAGGCAGGGTCACTACCGACTGAGCCAGACCGATCGGTCGGAGGTGTAGATCTTTCATTTTAATAGTATTTAGTGCTTATTAATACGAACCGACTAGATAGATCTAGCTTTTAATAGCACCTAACCTTGAATAGTAAAAAAAAAAGTTAGGTGCTATTAAAAGTTAGATCTATATACACTGCCTGACGAAACTCAATGTCTAATAGGCTAATTGGGTCTTTTAGGGCATATCTGTGAAAGTCATGCAAATCTATAATCTACAATGTGTATAGGTAAGTAGGTAACATAGCAACATTCAAACTGAAATATACTTACAACAGGAAAAGAATCACCAAATATAACATTCAAAAGGCGACAAGCACAGTAATAGAAGCAAGCCATATAACTGTGAAATAAATAAGCCACAGTTAGTACCTATTTCATTGTGCTATTTTGGCAATATTTAATAAATTTTCCACTTTGTACAGCATCAAATAAACAACGGCTGTGAAAATGTACACTGAGAGAAAATACAACCAGTTTTCATGTTCGTTCAACAAGTTTTTTGGTTAAAATAGCGCTTACGTGCTCTTTGGTTCAAACAACAAGCTACTTGTCATTTGAATCGGCAATATATTTGAATCAACAAGTCGATTTTATAAAAACAACCTGACCTGACACATATTGTTTTAAACATACGTTTGGCTGATTCAAACGGATAAACCGCAACAAGTCGAACTTGTTAAATTCACAATGCAAATTTCTCTCAGTGTAAGAAGTGGAAAGTTAGTTGCTTGACTGTATCTGTCCAGTCACCGACGTAAAGAAGTTATGATTTCTGTACCTTATCATATTAACGTCTTGTTTGAAATGTCATAGGAAATTGTCAAACGATTATAAGCGACAAGGTACAGAAATCATCACTTCTTTATGCCCATCCATGCCATTTTTCGGTGACTGTCCATCAGAATTCATACTGTTACAGTGATAGGAACTCAGAAATGTTGTGTTCATGGACCGAATAAAAAAGTTTTGACGAGAATAAACGCGTAAAGCAGAAGCTGCTGCCATTATTTAAAAATTTGGTCAAATAACATCTACGGACTTTTGAAAGATTCCAAGACAGATGGATTTTCAAAAATATTTTTTTGGCATTACACATCATAAGTACATCATTTACATTACTTACTTGTTAAACCTTAGCTGGTCAGCTCCAACTTCCGGCGGATATCCCAGGTCATAATGTTCGGACGAGTCAAAGTTCACTTGGTGAATGTAGTACCAAATGCATGTCGTGCCATGCAAGAACAGCACTAGACATATGAAGTGCTGTGAGAGTAAAACCAGTCGCCTAGACTTGTGCATCTGCATTGGTAAGAAAGAAAACGTTACGAGTACTTATGACACGGAAAATGCGTAGGTAACTTGCATCTCATTCGTCTCACTTCATCATCCTCCTTGCGTTATCCCGGCTTTTGCCACGGCTCATGGGAGCCTGGGGTCCGCTTTGACAACTAATCCCAAGATTTGGCGTAGGTACTAGTTTTTACGAAAGCGAGTGCCATCTGACCTTCCACCGAAGGGTAAACTAGACCTTATTGGAATTAGTCCGGTTTCCTCACGATGTTTTCCCTACACCGAATAGCGACTGGCAAATCTCAAATGACATTTCGCACATAAATTCCGGGCAGTTCTCAGGGATGATGTTCGGTGCCTGATTTCGGTGCTGATTTTTATTTACTACTTTATTGATATGTCAGTCAATTTACTAAAATCTAGCCTAAATATAAAAAATATTGGTGGTGAAGGCCTCCATTAGAACCTTATAGTTTGTAAGAAATCTGACATTTTAAAATCACCGAAATTATGTATGGGCACTGTAATCAATTTGCGCCACCGAATTCAATTTTTTAAATATTATTCCACATTTCAACTTAATATGTAACTTATTAATTATTATTCAATTTATTGATATTTTTCATTTTAATTCGATGACAGGTCATGTAAAAAGGCTCATAATCGCGCAATTTTACTAAATTTAACATGGTAATATGCTAGTCATTATCCAGTAGAGAATTTTGTACCCATAGAGCGGCTTAATTTGCTTAGAAACATAGTTCTATGTTTTTACAAGGTATATCCTACTATTTAAGTATGAAATATTAAAAAATAATGGACATTTAATCAGTTTACAACGTGGCAATCGAAGTCGGTGGTCACTTTTTTTGATATCGGTGGTCAAAAAATCCACCGAAACCACGGAAATCAACTCCACTGATATCAAATTTTATAGCTTTTTTCGAGATAACTGCAATAGCATGCATGATACAGAGGAGATGTCATAATGACGTAATAACATACTTTCAAGGATTTATTAGTACCTTACATAACGACAAATTGACCTAAACTGTGGGAGTAAATTGATCCACCGAATCTTAAAAAACATGGGACCAAACCAAGCGAACGACTGAGAAACTTTCAAAAAGTCCCCTTTATAAAACGGTACTTCATCTCCTCTACACTAAATGGATAAAACATAGCTAAAACTAACTATATTTGTGCTACTACGTCCCTGATCTGTAAGAGTACTGTCATGTTTAACAAATTACACCGAAATCAGTCACTAGCCCGGGACACATCGTAAATTTGTCTTTACTCGATGAGTTTAGCTAACATATTATTTTTATATAGAAAATATGATAGGTTAACTAACACCTTATACGTGAATATCTATATCAACTGCGATCAACAACTCCATCTTGAGTAGTAGGGTACCCCCGTTACCAGCCCGGGTCTGGGGCCTGCTCCCAGGACCCCACCACCGCCCATCCATGGTCTTACTGAACCTAAAAAAAAAAAAAAAAAAAAAAAAAAAAAAAAACTAATAGCCCCCCATTTAGATTCATTGCGCTGGGTCTCGACGCTCTCAGAAGCCTCCTTCTAGTATTTACAGAATACGTTCTTTACACAATAAACCTTGTGCACGACGGTCACAAAAGGATTACCGACCCTTTCTATTGTTCGATCTGGACTCGGCGCTAGACCATTGTTACCCTACCCAGCTACCTGGCAGTGTCATGCACACCTTTTCCTTGTGTCTCATACTGATAGGTATTTTATAATTAATTTTTAGTATAACTTTGTAATCATATGGATTGCGATTCTAACCTAACCTAACCTAATTAAAATACCTAACTTTTCCATTCGTAACCTAACCAAATTTAATTAAAACCTACTCTTAGTTAACCTAAGTAGTCTAGACTTACCTTTATGAAACCTAACTGAGTTTCACCTACTTTTACTTTTATTTCTATAAATGTAGGTATTTATGAAATGTATTATAATTACGTTTTAACTTAAGAACTTCTGAGTTACATTTAAGTTTATCCAAATACCTAAACTTAACGATCCTATCTAGCGTATCTTTCTTTTTCTCGAATATTTATGATATCTTATACCTATTTCTATCATACATCTCTTTGTTGTATTACCAAATTTGTACATATGATTAATAAGTCAATTTTTTGATTACGTCTTAATAAAAGTTAATTTCCCATCTTATCAAACTTTCTTTTTTTACATATATTTCAATGTTTTGTATCTGAATAAACCTCGGTAATTTTGTGAAGTTGCGTTTTTGCTTAATTGCTTTATTTATTGTACCTTCTTTGAATAATTTACTTACCTATGTCTATTATTATTTTTTATGACTTGTGTATTGTTTAAGAGAATGCATACTTTCAATAAACTTGTTACGACGTGAGAAACTGAGAACCGGTTAAAACATGTTTAAGGCTAATTCTATGTGAATAAAAATATCTTTTGTGCATTTTTAAAGATAATATATATTTATTGTTTCCGCTTATTTGAATAATTCGGGTTTTGGGTAAAGAGATCCTTCGACGAACATGTCAAGGCATGATACTTTCTATTCATATTTAACAAAGAGCATTAACTGGTGTAAACATGTTTTAGACTAACGCACCGGTAATTCTTGTGACTTGAATTTATTATTGTAACAACTTAGTTGCTTTATTATAGATGTTTATTGTATTGTAAAATGACAAAAAGTTTATTGTTTGCGTTCAGGTATAAGATGAACTGGTTGAAACAAGATTTATGGTACGTTCCCCTGCTCTCTACCATATTACGAGTATAAAAGCCAAAGAGAGTCGAGGCTGAATAAGTATTCCTGTAGAGGCAGCCTTCTGTACCAGAGCTCCTTGTATCTAGTGTGGTATATAGAGAAGTGGAGTGTGCGTTCAAAAGTGAAGTGTTTATAGACAGATCCAACAATGGACGTGAGTATGTTTTTCTTTTTAAATTACTGTAACCCATATTGCCTTTTTATAATATTGTTTCGTCTAGTGTTCTTTGTATTTAATTAATAGAATTGTTAATAGTGTTTAAAATATTGTCTTTCATTGTTTCAGTTCTCTGAAAATACTTTCAAGAACTATTACTACCCGGAAAATCAGGGTGATTCAACCGATGAGGAAGGTACAGCTGGTTTCAAAGTTAAGCAAGCCCTCGCAAAGAAACGTCCTGGAAATAATATTGACAGCTTCTTTGAACGACCTAAAAAGCAGTGTAAAACCTTGAAACGGTCTTCGAATGTAAGCAAAAGTTCGCCAGAAGGCGTGGCTAATTTATCATCTGGACAAGATGATGGGGCGTATTCATCTCACTTAATTAAAATAGAGATATATGATATGCAAACAATCAAAAACATCCCATCCACGGAACACTGGAAGCACGCGGACGTCAGACTGAAGTATTTTGCGTTGGAAGACGACTTGGAATTACAAAATACGCGAAATATTGTATATAATATTACAAAACAATTAGCTTCTAAGGACACATGTGTAAAATATTTTATAGATAATAAGAAACAGTGATAAATATAATTTTTAACGATAGCAGTAGGATAGTGTTAAAGTGTTTCACATTTCTTATCTTTCCTTTTTATGATTTAAGTAAATTTCCTTGTAAGATATTCTTTTGCATTGTTTCACATTCCAAACAAAATAAATAAGAAATAAAATGGTGTCAAATGTCTGTAGTTTTATAAAGGTTACTATGTGAGAATTCAAAATAAAAATCATTATTACCAGTACACGTATTTTTATTTATTTCACAAAAAAGGTCTTAAACATGTTTCGTAATACTAGATCATTACATAAAGAATTATCAGAAAACAAGTTAAGCATATGTTTCATAGATTTTCCATGAAACTTAAAATACAAATAAACTAAACAATATTCACCACAAACAGAAGTGAAATGGTTTTGAAGTGATTTATTATTGTAAAACCACCGTCTCGTATTTCTATCTAGAAATGACTTATGATAACCGGAAGGTTTCCTGCCAAAGGAGTCAAAATATTCACCTACACCATTTACATTAATGTGTATAGCAACCCAATGGGAACCCGGTTTTGAATCAGGGTCCAAATTACTGACAATAAAGGTAGGTAGATTAACCCGAATAGGTATTTTGTTGGCAGCAAAAACATTTGAATTAAACAATGGGTTTAGTTTCCTCATACAAAATTGAATTTCTTTAGTATCCATAGTTAAGTAACATATACAAATTATCGATGATCATGCAAACAATGGTGAATTTCAAATAAAATAAATTAAAGAGAACGGGGTATTTATATGTTTCTTAACTATTGTAATCTACAGATACATCACGATTTTTATTTATTTCAATTATATTATCAAATTCTGCATACACAATACAATTAATGGTACTAGTTAGAGCGGAATCAAAACGTACTTCTATCCGAACGCTACCATGTCTAACAAGATTCCAGTGTGAAGTTGAATTAGCAGATAAATCAGGAGTTAAATCAAAACACAATAAACAATAACCTTGACCAAAATCTGTTCTGCTTATTCCATTACCCTCGTTATGGAAATGAATACCAGTTCCAGAAAATAGAGTGTGATATGCTGCTGCTATTGTACCAGAACTAAATGAAGGTTGTAATGTTTTAGAAGGAACTTCATGACCATCTACGAACAAACTAAATGAATTCATATTATAATGTTGAAAATTAAACGGATTTAATGCTAAATTACCATTAAAACCTGAATTTGATACAAATCCAATAATACATCTTTTAGGAATTTGTCCGAGAAATATATTATCTAATGTTTTACCCTGAACCCCCGTTGGTATTGTGAGAACCTTAACTTCTGCCCTCGTAATGGGGTACTTCGCAGTTGTTGTGGCTAATACTTTTTGATGGGCTAACAAAACACTAGGATTGATTCTCGTTCTCCTTACAATGAGGCTGGCATCCATTATTTGTACTTTGAATTTTTTATCTTGGTGGCAAATAAGATTGAATGATTCTTTTGAGCGAACTAACTTAATACGTAGTTCTACACCATTTATTAAGAATTTCTCTTGATTAAATATATCACCATGTAAATGACCAATCATTTCTACTTCCTTACTCTCCTTGATGAATTCCAGCCTTTTGTTAAACCCTTTGTTGTTAACGTCAACAGTATCCATATAGCCCGGCGTATCTTCATACCACAATCCACAAGTAAGATGAGTTGTTTTGGCTGCTGGTCCGTAGTTGAGAAGATTTTCCATATAAGCACGGTAGGCATATGTATTGTTTGGTGGTGATATGAGTTTTTGATTTAAATATACATCAAGTTGATTAAAAAGAGAATGTAACCAGTTATTGGTGGGTCCAACTGCAGCATCTGCTTTTAATTTAGTACCATCTTGGTTCAACACTTTAGCAGTAATGTGTATCATTGTGTGTGATAGATCTATGTAGTCATCACCTGATCCAGGTACTTGAAATTCGATTGGACCGTCATCGCTTAAAGATGAAATTGGTTTATAATGAATCCACTGTCCGCTTTCAATGCTTGTTTGAGTTGATGGAAGGGCAAATATATCTAATTCAGATTTCGCACACTCACATGAATGATTATGTAAAAATGACATTATTTAGTTTGAAAATATATCGTTATTTATATCTTTTTTATTTTTTTTACTTCCTCTTCGTCGCGATGCTTTTAGAGCAATGAGCGGTTCCCTTCTTTTATTGGACATTTTATACCCAGATCCTGACATAAGGGAATCAATTTTTTCATCGGCCTTTCTTTTCAGGTTTGCACTTGCTTCCTTGAATCGTGATCGTATGGAACTGTCTATAGGGCGAGCATTTACCATATCAGATAAGAGTCCAACTCCTGCTCCTAAAGTTTCTTTTCCAATGGTTCTTAAACCACTAGATAATAAAGGGAGTACGGATCTAAATAGTCCTCCCAAAAAACTGCCTATACCATGTCCTCTTTGATATGGAACTCCCTTATAGACAATTCCTACACCAGAGCCGGCTTGGTGTGAATAATAATGTTCGTAAGGACAAGAGGTTGATGATCTGTTATACATCATTTTACACGTTGAAAGTGTAGTTTCACGCAAGAAGACCCAAATTGAAATGGTACTCTGACACCGGTTGTTGTTCTTATATCTATTTCAATTGTATCAAACTCTCTTCGTAAAACTGGTACATAGTGAGCAGGTGAGAAAATATGTGTTTTATAAGCTCCATAAATGAACTTAGTTGGATCTAAAGGTATTATTCTAAGTAACGATGTTATAACATCTCCAACTACTTGTGGATGAATGATATCTGTATAAACAAATATTTGAGATGGTAAACCTAAATATAAATTTGCTGGGTTTTTTCCCAATGTGATTTGTTTCAAATTTGTTCTTGGTTTAAAACCCATTTGAAGACTTAGTATTGGAGTTGTTATGATAGAAGTGATATCTTTATTTGATGTTGTTACTCCTATCATTTTTGTTAGTTCATCATAACGAAATTTAACATTATTTTTTAACTGAGGGTTTTCATTAAACGCTTGAAGAAAGTGATCTATATTATCGTAAGTAGTGGCTGGTATATGAGCTTTTATATCCACAATTTTTGAAGTCTTGTCAGCAGGCGAAAACACTTTTTTCTTTATATAAATTATGTTTTCATGCTCTTGTACATTATACATAGAACAAGGGTATTGAAATTCCACCAAACCAACTACCCATTCTCCATCCAATTTAATGGTCTTTGGTAATTTTGTTAAAAAATGTGCAGTCGTATTATCTGTGTAATAATCGGATGAACTATTACTTAACAAAGTTAAATAAAAGCTATTATCACTCATATTTTCTTTAAGCTTGATTCAGGTATCCAAGAATTAAATTTATTAGGATAACCTTGCCACTTCACTAGTATTTCCTTTCTGCCAGCAACTCGACGTGAACGTAATATTTTATCAATTTTATACTCGTTGGAGGGGAGGTAAGTTACTTTTTGTATTTCTTTTGAATAAAACGTCCCAATTATGCGTTCGCCTTCCAAATCCCTTAGTGTATAAACAATCCGAGGAGATCTTTTAATAATTGAATTAATTATAAATATTTCATCACTCCAATTACTTTCGTAACCTTTTTGAAATATATGTTTGTATTTAGTGATTCTAACATGATCTCCTACGTTTAGTTTTGCAGTTTCTGGTGAGATTTGTCTATCTGTATTGCGATCATATAAATTACACCAAACAGTCATAATATTATTAGAGTTAACATCAACTGGACACATTTTTATGCTTGAATGATAGCTGTGGTTGTAAGAATAAAGAAGATCTTGTAGAACATTTATGTAATTATATGTATTCTTATGAGTGAAGTAACGCCACATTTTCGTTTTAAGAGTTCTCTGGAACCTCTCTACTATACTTGCTTTAATATCAGGGTTATTAGTGGTAAAATAATTAATATTTTTACTTTTGAAATAATCTCTTACCACCTTTGAAACGAATTCCGTACCTTTATCAGATTGGATATGACGAGGAACTGAGTTGGCTTCAGTAAATATGCTTTCAAAACAATGTTTAACTGTTGCTGAATCCTTCTTCTTCATGGCTCTTGCAAAAGCATATTTACTGAATACATCGATAACACAAAGAATATATTTGTAACCATCATTAAATTGACTATATGTACTCATGTCACTCAAATCAGCTTGCCAAAGTTCATTAAAGTTAGATAGAATGTATCTATTTCTAGTAAACCGCCTATGAACAGGTTTATGTAGTGTATACGTGTCTTGAGATTGTAACCATTTTTTTACATCTTCTTTATTCATTTGACCTTTCATTTCCTTTGTTAAATTATTTAAACTGCTATAACCAGCGGGATGAGAGATATCATAGTAGATTCTGTTAATATCTAATAAGGAGTCCATCTTTCCCAATTTATAGTTTTTGCAGATGATTTTTGTACTCGTGTAGTAAGAGGAGTAGATGTGTTGTTTTCTTTATCTAACGAGGCTCGTGTTCTTATAGAAGTAGAGGGGGTAAAGGGCTCAATCAAAGGAGTGTCATTAATAAATGCTAAATTTGTAGGATTACCTATGCATGACTTAGGAACTTTGATATCTTTTAAAAGTAAAGCAAACACTTCCCAGCCAATTGGTTTAGGACGTTTAAGACATCTAACCGTGTCGCTCACCAAATCAGTAATATTGCTATTTTGAATAGTCTGGTTGTTTATAACAACTTCACCAGTCTGCTTCCACCAAATTTTAGGTTTACTTAAAACAATGTAATCTAATAGCGTTCTAGCTTTTTTTTTCATAAGATTTAGGTAATATCTCTATTATTTTTGATGGACTGATCGGCATTGATTCTTGATTTATTTCACCAGGTGTCGTGTTAAACAAAGATGGTGCAGCTATCTCAGTTACATCACCTTTCGCTGATTCCTTATATTCTGTCTCCTCCTTTTTGGGTATCTTTGAATTTATGATATCATTACTTTCTTTGTTGAATTGATCGAACCCCTCCATTACTATAGGTATCTTAAACGGTTTTCGATCTGTTTCAATAAAATGTAGAAACCGCTGCAATGCTTGAGAATAAAGCATCCATTTTTCACGATCGTTCATTTTACTTTTGAGAATTTTTTGCATCTCTTCATCTAGCCGAGATGAGGAATTTTCAGGAGGGTTCTCGTTGCGTTTCAACTTTTCAATAAAGTCCGATTCAACTAATAACATTTTTTTCGTGTTTTCCATTTTGTTTATTTATGATAAAGAGTTAACTAAGGCACTTAGAACTGCTCCTAAAATAATAGGTAAAAAGGCACCTCCTTTTTGAATTATAACCGTTTTTCTTAATTTATGTTTACCTTTTGAAACTAATTTCCTTAATATGTCTTTGTACTTTTTTAACTTTGTTTTTTCCTTTTTTCTAAAGGAATTTTCCCATTCAGAACGTTATAAATGCACTCGCATATAATGTTGATCTCTTCATCATCACAAGATTTAAGTAATGCAGTACGATATTTGGGTTTAAGCAAGTGCAATGCTTCTAATAAATGTTTATATGTGTTTACTCTTGCATGCATCATGTAGAACTGACTAAAATTTGTTGATTTTTATCATATTTAAATCCTTTTTTGGGTACATACACTGTGCAATGTCCATCAAATGGAAATATTTTTGTTTTAAAACGACATATGTCATTTGTATTTTGTTTCAGATCAATCATAAGGTAACCATGAGCATCCTTTGTAGCATCTTTGTAGGCTTCATCCACGAATTTTGAGTTTTCAGGACAAACTTGTCGTGACAGGTATCGTATTTGAGTTTTATCTCTAGGGTTCTTAAAAAATACAATGTAGCTTGTGTTCAGTGAAATATCACGTTGACCTCTTCCTTGATGAAATATGTTTTGTGTTATATAAAAAACACTTAAATTTCTATGATGACTTCCTTTAGTAAAAATATCAACAACTCGTCCATCTGATTCTCTCATTAAATCATCTATTATTAGAAGTTTAGGTTTTTTCCCATCGAAAGTTGAAAAATCTGGTATTCCTTGACTATAATTTACATTTTCTAGATTATAAAGAGGTTGCATCTCATCATAACACCAAATAATTTCATCAAATTCTATGTTACATATCTCTTTAGTATTATTCAAAAAATTTGTAACAAATTGAGTTTTGCCACACCCACTGGGACCTGCGACAATGGTAGTGAAAGGATGATAAAAATGAATCATCTTTGAATGCTGTAATATGTTTAACAGTGTTGATATGAATGCGGATAGACATTAAATGGTGCTATTCAATAAACATATTACTATTTAAACTATAGTAGAGTAAAAAAAAAACTGATAAAAAATATGTATATTTATTCTGATATTAACACTTTTCTTTATAATCTATTGTTACATTTTATATACCCAACCACCAATTTAAATTTAAACATAAAAAACAATAAATCTATGTTTACAATATTCTTATGCCAAAACACGAATAAATGTTAAATTAAACAATTAATTAAAATATAATTTACAATTAAATTTAAGTTAACTATTCAAATTTACATACAAAATATATATTACAAACAATAATTCGAATTTGAATGTTCTGTCATTTACATGACAAAATTTAAATTATTTTTTTATTTTACAAAGTCCCCACGCAAGGGTGTCACAAGTGTTTTCTAATAAGTAACGTTTTGTATCATCATGAGATAATGATATTTTATTAATTTTTTGAGTGAATATTACATGTTTTATAGATTTAAATCTTAGCATTTGAGCACGTTGCACATTTTTGTTAAATAAACATGTTTTGAAATTATTTAGAGTAAATTTCTTTGTAACACATACATTGACTCCTTTAGCTTTTGATAAAACACCATATTTACCTTTTTTGTCATCATTCTCATCATATTTTTCAACATCTAAGGCATACATTTTAGATTTTAGACCAACGAACTCTTTTAAAATTCTACCATTATTTTCATCTTTGAAAAATCCTAATCGCTTTTTATTTATAAGTGGGAAATTATATTTATTGATAGGAGGATAGTCAGATGTATCAAAATAGAAATTAAGATCTTTTTTTATATCTGTATAAAAATTTTCAGTGAAAATTTGATAAATTAAACTATCCGTATCTGTATAAAGAAGTTTGAGTTTGTTAGGATATTTGATTTTCATGTAGTTGTAGTGAAAGTCATACATTAAAGTTTTTGATATATCTAATACACAAAACCCCAAATAAATCGGTTTATTATAAAAGACTTTAGTTTTTTTTCAATTGAACAGCTACTAAATTCTCTGAGAATATGGATAGACTGTGGAACTCAGGTCTAGCTATCAAAGACTGAACCCCTTGCGATTTCCCTCGATTTTCCCAGTGATTTAATAATTTGACGTTTACACGTTTTGCAACATTTTCCATAGTCTTACCGAACACTGAATTGTTCATTAGTTTAAAAAAATCTTTTTCAAAATCAGATGATGCCAGCGATCTCATGTGGGTATTTAAATCTATGTAACTTTTTAACCACATAGACTGCTGAAATTTAAGAATGCGATGTATTTTACTTAATACCAAACCATTCTTCAAACACTGTTTTAGATTTCGATAATGAATTACATAATTAGTTTTTCTATTTAAATTAGGAATCAGTTTTTTTCTTTACAATTACCCAAACAAACGTTTTCAGGACAGAATGGTAAATCTGAATGTGAGTCATGAATTTCGTTAGGGTATTCGAGGTCAACTTCTAATATGAAACCATGATCAGCGTCATCGGCTATATTGAAGTCTGTATCTACATGAACCCATTCAAATTTACCTGTAGGGAGACATTGAGACATAGCCCATCCGTAAAGGTTGTTTGCATCAAAATACATAAGATAGGACGATGGTATGTTTGAATCAAAATCACCCATAAATTTATTATTAGCTTTCGCATATCTGTTACTACATTGCGATATGCCACCTCGAATATTTTTTGCAATGAATGATATTTTATCTATATCAGTTAGGAGTTCTAATTTTATTTTTGTAGTAAATAACATTGCATCCCAACTTAATCCTGGAGCAGTATAATAATGAGCGGGATCTAAACCATACGTCTTAAGACAAAGGTTTCTAAAATTTTCAAATACGTCAGCCAGTAACAAAACATCTGTTTTTAGGTATAAATCGGAGTAATCGCCCATATTTTTGCAACGAAAATGGGACCAAACATCTTTTGCATGATTATAATCATCTTCTGAGATGTGACTATCAGTCAAAGAACTAAAAAAATTATCTTTAGAGGGAAGATCAGTTAACTTTAAAGAATCGTATGATGTCATGTATTCATACGGATACACACCCTTTCGTAATAAGCGTTTAAAATCGTCCTCACAAGTGAAATTCAATTTTAATTCATGAAATTGTTTAGGAAACAAGTTTTTTGCTAGTTTATCAAGACTGCTGGGCATAAATTTAAGTGAATCTACAAACCTCAATTTGATTGTGCGATTATTTATTTGTAACTTCTTAGAAAATGAAATGTATTTTTCTTTGTTCTGTGGAATCAATTCAATGTCCCCTTCCACCAAACCAAGTCCATGTACTATGAAATGACTATCATAGTTACTCAAATTATGAAAAAATACAGGTATAAATTGAGGTGCTTTGTATTTTTCAGAACAAAATGTATGTGCTACGCCTTCGTAAAGACCAGTATGGAAATTGTAGGAAATGATAGAATCACTATTTAAATTTCTATCACAAATGTAACATGTCCTACTCTGAGCAATATGTTTATTATTTTCAATGGATAAAGGCAATGGAGTTTTTCCGAAAGTATTCCTCTTACAAATGCTTTTTAAATCTTTTTCTATGTACTTCATAAATACCTGGGTGCAATCTTTACCTTTGTATGTTCTATACACAGACAATTTATCATTATAAGAACACTTAATATAATATCCAAAACTATATACCTCATGTTTTTGAATATTTGTAGTAGAAGATGTTGTAGGGTTATTTGACTGTGTTGCTATTGGGTTTAAAAAGGCTTCAAAATCAGCATAAACAACAAAAGGCACCCTTAATTTACGTTCGTAATTATCGAAGGTAACTTCATTGGTGGGAACGTTTTCATTGAACCAGTTTTTCTTTTTATCTTGTTCTGAAGGTAAATGTGTGCAAACATGGAAACAATCGTTTTTTTGATGTTTCATTAAATTTTCGTGAGTTGTGAAGTTGGATAAGCATCCATCGCAAATATGAACAGCATGCTGTGTATTTGATAATTGCTTAGATACTAATCTAGATAAGTTTTTGATAAAGCAATAATGTCCGTTACTATTTTTGGATATATACAATAAGTTCAAATGGATATCTTTTCTACACTTTGTTAAATGCAATGGTCCTACTATATCATGTTTTTTATTTTGAGAATTGTATTCAATTCCAAAAACGTTTATGCTCATATTATTATTATTTTCAAATTTTGGAATATCCCCCAATTTTATTGGAAAAGTTAAATCTCTAAAATTCAATTTATTTTTATGAACAATATACGATTTAGTACAGTTTGAACGATGGTTTGTTGGGGGTATAATCCTGACAATACTGCCCATCTAAAACATTCTTGATCACTATTTTTTACATTAATAACTGCTTTTTTATTTTGAATATCTCGTGGTAACTCAATATAAGAAGAACCGCGCAACGGATTAAATTTGTTAACATTAACATCTAGATAGTTAAATTTTACTAAACCCCACCCACTGTCTTTTCTTTCAAAGTTAGATAATTTTGTTAATATATCCTTAATCACGGACTCGAAAATTTCATCCTTGTCGCTACTAGTATCAATAATATTGTTACATAATTGGAAATCAAAAGTATTATTGATTTGTTTGCTCTCTTGTGTAAAATCGGCATTTAGAATAAAGTTAACTTTCAATGCAAAATGATTACTAAGGGAACGATCCAATAATGCAAAGATTTTATCTCTATTCTTTTGTAAAATAGTTTCAGGTGTAAAAGGTTGGTAAACTTTTTCATTAAGTAGTATTCTATAAGTGGCCACCCTATTCTTAAACGCATTCTCAATTAATTGAACATCAATCCATTCTAAGTCAGATCTTATAACATTATTTTTATGAAGATTACTGTTTAAATGATTTTTAAAATATCTTTTAGACACTAACTTTTTACATACAGAACATTCAATTTCAGCATTATTATTTGTACTTACAATGACAGAAGGGGTTGGTTTAGATGACGTTGATGATGTAGGCTCAACAGCTAGGCGACTTTTCTTAACAGATACTTCTTCTTCTGTCTCTAAAACTGTAGCCGACCTTTTCAATCCACCTCCTATTTGAGAAGATCTAAAACAACGAAAACATATACATTTATAAATACTCTGATGCGAGATATAATTAAAAATATTTAAATGTTACTTCATTTATACTAACTCAAATCTTTTCGACACTGCTGACAATAGGCTTGCATCATTAAAACACCGTCAATTACATCTTCAGATACAGTTTTCTTCTTGGAATCGTTGATATAATGACCACTACATGGTGTAAAGTATGGTTTAATATCAAAATCTTCCACTAATGTAGAAGGTAACTTATTTTCTGTGTACCAGAGCCTTATACTGTTATGGAAACATTTTAAAATAAATTCTTTACTTAATTGTGCAATCTTGTCACGAGGTAAAGTGGGACCAATATGATAGTAAGTAAAAACCATTTTGGAAATGAACGTCACAAATAAGTATTACAATTATTGAAGCACGGTGGTAAAACACTGAATGATAACAATCTCAGATACCCCGTTTATATATGTGGGCTCTCCCACCTCACCATCAACGTAACAATAAGATCAAGTATCACCTCGTTAAAAAACTATCCTATTGTTCAGCAGGTAATGGAATAATCGCTACAAGTAGAAACAAGATCCGGTCATAACAAGTTAAAACTCAACATGAAGCAGGTATTCGTTAAATGGTTTGAACATGCAGGAACATGAATATTTTAAGTGGAAATAACTTACGTCTCTCCGTGACATTGGCTCACAAGTCGGGCGGCTTCATATAACTCTTCATCTAGTTCGATTTCTTCACAGAGTCTTATAAGTTCCGCATCATAAACATCACAGTTCAGAGAATCCATTGTCAAACGAAGCCGCCTCCCCACATTGAGTTTCTGCGTTAAGTAATTCAATAAAGAGTATACATTTTATAAAACAAAGAGGGTTATTACATATTAACAAATGTAGTGGACCGACTTAACACTTTTCGTCATTTTTAATGTGAAACAATGCAAAAGAATATCTTACAAGGAAATTTACTTAAATCATAAAAAGGAAAGATAAGAAATGTGAAACACTTTAACACTATCCTACTGCTATCGTTAAAAATTATATTTATCACTGTTTCTTATTATCTATAAAATATTTTACACATGTGTCCTTAGAAGCTAATTGTTTTGTAATATTATATACAATATTTCGCGTATTTTGTAATTCCAAGTCGTCTTCCAACGCAAAATACTTCAGTCTGACGTCCGCGTGCTTCCAGTGTTCCGTGGATGGGATGTTTTTGATTGTTTGCATATCATATATCTCTATTTTAATTAAGTGAGATGAATACGCCCCATCATCTTGTCCAGATGATAAATTAGCCACGCCTTCTGGCGAACTTTTGCTTACATTCGAAGACCGTTTCAAGGTTTTACACTGCTTTTTAGGTCGTTCAAAGAAGCTGTCAATATTATTTCCAGGACGTTTCTTTGCGAGGGCTTGCTTAACTTTGAAACCAGCTGTACCTTCCTCATCGGTTGAATCACCCTGATTTTCCGGGTAGTAATAGTTCTTGAAAGTATTTTCAGAGAACTGAAACAATGAAAGACAATATTTTAAACACTATTAACAATTCTATTAATTAAATACAAAGAACACTAGACGAAACAATATTATAAAAAGGCAATATGGGTTACAGTAATTTAAAAAGAAAAACATACTCACGTCCATTGTTGGATCTGTCTATAAACACTTCACTTTTGAACGCACACTCCACTTCTCTATATACCACACTAGATACAAGGAGCTCTGGTACAGAAGGCTGCCTCTACAGGAATACTTATTCAGCCTCGACTCTCTTTGGCTTTTATACTCGTAATATGGTAGAGAGCAGGGGAACGTACCATAAATCTTGTTTCAACCAGTTCATCTTATACCTGAACGCAAACAATAAGCTTTTTGTCATTTTACAATACAATAAACATCTATAATAAAGCAACTAAGTTGTTACAATAATAAATTCAAGTCACAAGAATTACCGGTGCGTTAGTCTAAAACATGTTTACACCAGTTAATGCTCTTTGTTAAATATGAATAGAAAGTATCATGCCTTGACATGTTCGTCGAAGGATCTCTTTACCCAAAACCCGAATTATTCAAATAAGCGGAAACAATAAATATATATTATCTTTAAAAATGCACAAAAGACATTTTTATTCACATAGAATTAGCCTTAAACATGTTTTAACCGGTTCTCAGTTTCTCACGTCGTAACAAGTTTATTGAAAGTATGCATTCTCTTAAACAATACACAAGTCATAAAAAATAATAATAGACATAGGTAAGTAAATTATTCAAAGAAGGTACAATAAATAAAGCAATTAAGCAAAAACGCAACTTCACAAAATTACCGAGGTTTATTCAGATACAAAACATTGAAATATATGTAAAAAAAGAAAGTTTGATAAGATGGGAAATTAACTTTTATTAAGACGTAATCAAAAAATTGACTTATTAATCATATGTACAAATTTGGTAATACAACAAAGAGATGTATGATAGAAATAGGTATAAGATATCATAAATATTCGAGAAAAAGAAAGATACGCTAGATAGGATCGTTAAGTTTAGGTATTTGGATAAACTTAAATGTAACTCAGAAGTTCTTAAGTTAAAACGTAATTATAATACATTTCATAAATACCTACATTTATAGAAATAAAAGTAAAAGTAGGTGAAACTCAGTTAGGTTTCATAAAGGTAAGTCTAGACTACTTAGGTTAACTAAGAGTAGGTTTTAATTAAATTTGGTTAGGTTACGAATGGAAAAGTTAGGTATTTTAATTAGGTTAGGTTAGGTTAGAATCGCAATCCATATGATTACAAAGTTATACTAAAAATTAATTATAAAATACCTATCAGTATGAGACACAAGGAAAAGGTGTGCATGACACTGCCAGGTAGCTGGGTAGGGTAACAATGGTCTAGCGCCGAGTCCAGATCGAACAATAGAAAGGGTCGGTAATCCTTTTGTGACCGTCGTGCACAAGGTTTATTGTGTAAAGAACGTATTCTGTAAATACTAGAAGGAGGCTTCTGAGAGCGTCGAGACCCAGCGCAATGAATCTAAATGGGGGGCTATTAGTTTTTTTTTTTTTTTTTTTTTTTTTTTTTTTTTTTTAAGGTTCAGTAAGACCATGGATGGGCGGTGGTGGGGTCCTGGGAGCAGGCCCCAGACCCGGGCTGGTAACGGGGGTACCCTACTACTATCTTGAGTTATGATTTTTTGTTTGCAAATTCTGGGTGCGGGACACGCCCACCGAAGGTCATTTTTCGCGTTTAATATTTTATTACTTATATTATACAGATAATAAATAAATAATTTTATATTGTACCAAGTAGTACAGAGGCTAATGATTGTGCCTGAATTAATTCAGATTTTTAGACCAGTCCGTTCTGACGTTTTTTGCCTCGGACACGTAAAAACGCGCCTCCTGAGAAATGCCCTTCCAAAAAACTCATTGGTGCGAGCCGGGGTTGGAACCCGCGACCTCCGGAACGAAAGTCGCACTTAATCACCGCTAGGCTATTAGCACTTCTCTCATTCGTCTCACTTGTACTGGTATATTAATATGACCATGGTGCAAAGAAAGCTAAAATTCTACAAACAGGTACTTACATACTCGTTAACTTGCATGAAGAAAATTAGCAGCCTGTATATTCGGCCGATACAAAACCAACAGCCCATGTTAGCCAAGTAGCGGTAGTTCACACTGTGCTGAACTAAAATAAACAAATACATATCTACTGTTAATTAATGGCTACACAATACGTCGATGAGCACAAGTCAAAAAGTGTCAATTAATTGTATTCGGTACGCCTCGGTGTTCAACTAAAACATAATCATTATACCTACCTAGATATTTTTCTAGCATGAACGAAGTGACACTAGTGAATTCCTTCCGATATTTAGTTCTCTAAGAACAAATTAAATTACTTTCATAGAAAATATTTTAACTTGTTATTTTAAGTAGTAACACTACTATTATGTTCTAAACATTAAATAAATATCATATACAAAGAAAAAAGTGACCAAAGCCTCCAGTGCTCCGAGCTGGAATCGAACCAGCGTACTCCGCTTACCGGGCGCCACGAGCCTTCGGAAATGTCATATACTTAGAAATTTCGACCCTTGCTTTCGTGGACCGATAGCCGAGTGGTTCTGGCATTCGCCCGGTAAGCGGAGTACGCTGGTTCGATTCCAGCTCGGAGCACTGGAGGCTTTGGTCACTTTTTCTTTGTATATGACATTTATTTAATGTTTGGATATTTAGTTCATCGATAACTTACATGTATGTCATTAATTATTAAAATTATGTCATGAATTATTGACGTGGCACTGAATCTTGAGTATTTTCATGTGGTCTGTCTAGGGAATATAGCCTTGAATTTATGTGTAGAACCATTGGGAAGAAAATTCCCAATGGTTCAACTGGTAAAACTACGCGGTAAGTGCGTTTTCACATTATCCGATCCGATATCGGATGTCGGACCGATATCCCCTACATTACAGGCGCCATCTTGGATTTTTTGTATTGAAATCCTTCCGACATCCGATATCGGATCGGATAATGTGAAAACGGCCTTAGACTACAGGGAATAGGTCCGTCTGCAATAGACGCAAAGGCCATGATGATGATGATGATGATACTTACACACCAATCGAAATGGTATAAGACTGACCACATCGTAGAGTAGTAATATGTTACTTCTCCTGTAAACTCTTATATGAAGTCGGGCCAAAGTCCAAAAAGCGTGTAACAGATAAACAAAGACATCTGCTGCGAAAATCAAATCGCAAATTGTTGTATCCAGGTAGTAGCTAAAGAACTTGGTGAAGTAATATTCAGTCATGAATAGGACAACGTATTGGTATATGTTCGTAAATTGCACAAGGACCTGTAACAATGAAAATTGTTTTCTAAATTTAATTTTGATAGCGCCATATCTAAAACGAAAGTGGACGAACCAAACTTACCTCCCTACCTGGCAAGATTGCATATGTCATCACTGGCACACGACTCTAAATATCATGCAGTCATCTGTGACATGGGAATTAATTGATTGCCACAAAATACAGGTTGCTCACCATTTCCATTTCTCATGAATTCAGTCAATACTTACTTAAGGCAAGGCAAAGGAGTTTTATGCAAAGTTTTATGTAACCTAAACAACCGGAAATGTAACTAAAATCGCATGCGAGTTCGCACGCCGTCTAAATCAGGCCTTATTGTATCGATTTTGTTCAGAGTACATGTATAAATTCAAAATATTTTTAACTGCCTCTCACAAGGGAGAGACTAACAAATGAACAAAGTGTTCCCTCTGGTGGTAGGCTCCAGGAAAATCCTGATAGTTATGTGACTGGTGCATAATGTTGTTTTATGAAACGAGCCGATACAGATTTCTTAATATAGGAGATTTCTAATCATCCTAAGCATATTATAGAGAGCTTATGATATGGATGTAGATAAAAGCTTTTAAAACGACCTGCCACCACATGAGCCAGGGTAGGAGAATGACGGCCATGGTGACGCGATACAGGCGGCCCTCGAAGAACCTCTGTCCCCGCAGCCCCAGCTTGTCCAGCTTGCTCTGATCATGGTGGATGTTGATGCGGCTGGACCTGACTGTTATCTCGGTGTTGGTTGTTCTGCAACAATATAAAAGTAGCAATTAAGAAACACTAAACTATTCATCCGTTTTAAACCTTAATCTTGAACATTGTAGAGGCCGACAGATTACCAAGTTCGCTAGATGAAGGCGACCGACCCGTCACTTTAAAGGAAAAAACCGAAATAATGATATCGGCATAGCGTCCCCCCTTATCACAATGTGCGTACGTGTATTCGATCTTGGCACCCACTTAGATCACAATAGGCTACTAGACTCATATCTAATTTGGCACAATGAATGATTGTCTTCTGTAATATTTGACATAAGAAACCAATATTTGATGATTTTGGATATTAAATGTGTTCAATGACTACGTATTCTTAATTCAAAAATGTGAGTATTTTTTCTAATTTTGGCCACCGAAAACGCTGTCGGCCGTGTAGTGACGTCATAGAATTCATATCAAATCAATTGCAGACATAATGACCTTTATGCCTCGCTACTTAAAGTGTCAGAAAGTGTTGTTTTCGCACTGAATGACTTCATTAACAAAAAATCTATAGATGACATGGCTGATGTTGTTTTTGCCTGATTACGTAATAAGTATTCTTTAAAAATATTTTTTGCGGTTTATAAGTCATAATAAAATATAGTGATTTTTTTTCGGTTAATTGGACAGTAAGTAATAATATAAGACAAACTTTAAAAACCGGCCAAGAGCGTGTCGGGCCACGCTCAGTGTAGGGATCCGTAGTTTTCCGTATTTTTCTCAAAAACTACTGAACCTATCAAGTTCAAAACAATTTTCCTAGAAAGTCTCTATAAAGTTCTACTTTTGTGATTTTTTTCATATTTTTTAAACATATGGTTCAAAAGTTAAAGGGGGGGGGGGACGCACTTTTTTTCCTTTAGGAGCGATTATTTCCGAAAATATTAATATTATCAAAAAATGATCTTAGTAAACCTTTATTCATTCTTAAATACCTATCCAACAATATATCACATCACATAGTACTAGAGCCCACGACCAAAACCATGTCTCATAGCAATACGGCAAAAACCCTATAAAATCGTTAGATTGTATGATTCTGAACCCGACTAGGTGTGTAGTAACGGTCGAAAGTGTAGCAACTGCGTGGGAGGCCATTTCTGCTGTGTCAAAAAAAAAAGGCAGTCGGTATTATAGCAATACGTCTGATAGTGAAAATGTACATAGATTTTATAATTGTATTACGAAAAAGTTTGTTTTCAGACATTTTGCGCGTAGCACATAGCCTGAGCGCATTTTTGAAAATGTCAACAAATTTAGCCGACCTGTATCATAGCAATACGGATAAATTTTTTTTTTAACTTTTCGTATTGCTGCCATGATTACCAAAAACCTGTTTTCAGACACTTTAAGTGTAGCATATACTCCCAAAAACGAAAATAACGTTTCGGAGTCGCCTGGCCGACGCCTCTGTTAAATGTTTTTTTAAATTTACAGCCTTCATAGATATTTAAAAATATTTTAAGCGGGTTACTCACGTATTAAGTCGATATAGCGTTCGACATGTTCCGGTTCAATTTCGAGAACCTTTCTCAAGAGTAGCGACCCCGCCTTTACATGTCGAGAGCGCGACGCATACTGCGGGCGCTTGCTCGGTGCGCGCGGCTGCTGAGGACGGGCGCAGGGGGGGTCGGCGGCGCGGGCGACGTCACCGTGGCGAGATCGGAGCTACCCACTATGTTACTTTTGTCAAAAAGCAGGATTGCACACAACACCTTCATAGATATTCAAGAATCTCCCTTGTCTATTATATGTACTTTGACAGATGACAGATGTCATTACTTATTTCTTTTGTAAAAGTTACTCAAGTGTGCTTTAAATAAAACCAAAACTATCAAATCAATCAGTATTTAATTTCAACAGCCTCAGCGCTTGTTACGCTCCTGCTCCTTTCTTACTATTATACAGTTCACTCGGCACTTCCTTTTGTGCGATTTATTTCAGTCCTTCAACTTTAATGTTACGGTTTCGGGTAAATTCTTTGTTAATTATCATCTAATAAATTCAGGGTCGCAACGTATTCATTGGTTTGTAACAGAGAATTCAAGATGCCTCAATACGATTTTTAAATGATATCTGAGTATCGAAAAGTTGTCTGATAGAGAAGGTGCTACACTTTATTTGTCTGATATAAATTTTTTGCACATGTGGACAACTTATTTTATCATGTCCAACAATTTTCAGACATATTGCTATGATACCGATCGGTAAAATTTGTTAACATTTTCAAAACGGTCTCAAAATTTAATGCGTTCACATTTCCGTCTGAAAATTGTTTTGTTCGCATCAAATAACCAAAATTTACTAATAAAAAAGATTTTCAGACGTATTGCTATGAGACATTTTTTTTGTCTCATTTTTAATTTTTTTAAGTGATTTTACGGATTTGCGCTACACCACTAACGTCTGAAAAATATGTTTCCGGTATCTCAGAACTATCATTCAACTACAGTCTGCAAATCAGACATATTGCTATGATGCAGTTCGGTAAAATTCTTTGACAATTTTGAAAATTCGGTCAGATCAAACGCTACGCGGAAAATGTCTGATATTGGTATTTTCGAGTTCAGGATAATCGTATCTATCGATTTGATGCGGTTTTGGCTGTATTGCTATGAGACAAAAATTTTGGTCGTGGGCTCTCGTACTAACATGTTAGGGTTGGAATGAAAAAAATATCAGCCCCCACTTTACATGTAGGGGGGGTACCCTAATAAAACATTTTTGTCCATTTTTTATTTTTGCACTTTGTTGGCGTGATTGATATACACATTGGTACCAAATTTCAGCTTTCTAGTGCTAACGGTTACTGAGATTATCCGCGGACGGACGGACGGACGGACAGACAGACATGGCGAAACTATAAGGGTTCCTAGTTGACTACGGAACCCTAAAAAGGGTCAAGTAGCCTATTCTTTTGTTCACATAGTTGACAACGACGCATATTCTTAGTATTGAACTTGGCTCTCATTTCACATTTATGTTTTTGATTGGAGTTTAATTAATGTGAAACTGGGAGTAACAAGCATCGGGCATTGCTTAATTTGAAACTTATACCTATGTTAACTATTCATTGAATTATTTATTAAACGAATTCGAAATTCAATACAATTACTTACCCGATGGTCCCTAGGGAGGGTTCACTGAGACTTCTCAACATATTTGCTAAACTACCATTTACGTGCAAATGTTTTTTGTTGCAGCCATGATGGTTTCATGGCCATCTAGTATTTCATCAAAACACCTTAGGTCAGTAAGTCATGAGTTATGAGTTTTTAATACGTTCCTCAATAGCTTCACGTGAAATTCATAGTTCAAAGTAACCGTATGGGGGCGCTGCTCAATTACTCCAATACAATTGATACTCGAGGAACGTAAGTATTCTGAACTCATGAGTAGGCTTAGGAGTTAGGAGTTTTTATCGCATACCGTGGTTCTAAAATCTGTGGAGTCGCCATATGAAAAATGTTTGAAGTCAAAGTCAAAGCCCAACAGTATGATACAATACCTACTGTGTAAATGAATTAGAGATTTTTATTTGTAATTACCTAACAAAAAAGGATGTCATAATAAATATACATATTTATGCATACCTACTGTCACATGCAAACGATACACGTCAGGATGAAATAAAAACTAATCTTAGCTTTCCTACACATACAAACACATAGTAACATAATTGTATTCCTATTCCTGTGAATTCACAGCATTGAGCGAAAATCGATCGATCAGTCAAAACCGCCTTTCCTTCCACAGCACTATTACCACTGCCCACGTGCCATTCAAATTACACATATGATGCAGATTACATATTATTTTGTGTACATAGTGTGGATACACCGCTACCATACATTTTAGCTCACAATTGGAGAAACTGACTGAGTGTGTTTTAATTGGGTACGTAGAAAGTAGTACCCTCAGTTGTTTTGAACAATGTTACGTCAAATTGTACCTTGTAGTTTGGATTTTAAGTACTATCAGCTGCAAAAGTGCATGTAGAAATTATGAATGAATAATGATTAACGAAAAATGTATAATAAAATTTGAAACTAAAATACCAACAAATTACTATATTCAAAGCAAAACTTAATTAAAAGTAAAATTTGTAAAAAAAAAATACAATGTTTTGTACTCTTGACTTATTTATAGTACACTAGCTTTTACCCGCGGCTTCGCCCGCGTAATAAAAGTATTCATTAAGATTTTCATTTGGATCCGTAGGTTTCTCTGTAGGTATATTTATCTGCGATTATTTCGATTGCACATAATACTTTTGCTTGCAATGATTGTAGAAAAATTACACATCGACCACAGCGTAGGTAATTCTATATACGCTGGGGAAACCTTTATAAACATCCCACATAGCCCGTATTTCGACACTATGATCGGTGGGTAAAAAGTACTTTTTTCTATTATCCCTTACAATTTTTTACATTTTGCTTATACTTATCGCAAACGTAATCTTCAAGCAAGCAAACAACGATCGTCTTAGAGCACATTGATTGTAAGAGACCGCCGACCGATTATCCGTATCCCTCTAACGATTACTATATTATCCGTATCCGTATCCGTATCCGTATCCGTATCCGTATCCCTATCCCTATCCCTATCGCTATCGCTAACGCTATCGCTAACGCTATCGCTAACGCTATCGCTAACGCTATCGCTAACGCTATCGCTAACGCTATCGCTAACGCTATCGCTAACGCTATCGCTAACGCTATCGCTAACGCTATCGCTAACGCTATCGCTAACGCTATCGCTAACGCTATCGCTAACGCTATCGCTAACGCTATCGCTAACGCTATCGCTAACGCTATCGCTAACGCTATCGCTAACGCTATCGCTAACGCTATCGCTATATCGCGCTATCGCTAATCGCTATCGCTATCGCTAATATCGCTATCGCTAACGCTATCGCTAATCGCTATCGCTAACGCTATCGCTAACGCTATCGCTATCGCTATCGCTATCGCTATCGCTATCCCTATCGCTATCGCTATCGCTATCGCTATCGCTATCGCTATCCCTATCGCTATCTATCCTATCCCTATCCCTTATCAAGATAACACTTTAAGTTCTCGCGCTTTGTACACATATTTAAAGTCACATACAGGTCGAACGCGATTAATTAACATTATTTTTACCTTTTTTCCCAACGTTTCGGCCAGGTTGCACTGGCCGTGGTCGCGGAAGACTGACGTCCCAGCAAAATGTCACCGGAGATGTAAACAACACAAAACTACCCGATATTAATTTATATAAATGTTCGGGGTAGACAAATAAATATAATCTACCCGCTTTTAGTTAATGTTTATTTCCCACCGCACGACACACAAAAAAATAGAAAAAAGGTAAAAATAATGTTAATTAATCGCGTTCGACCTTATCAAGATGTTTAATGATTTCTTATCAAGTGCTAAAATATAAAGTTTCATGGTTTTATCTTTTAAAATTAAGAAATCCCATACAAATTTTCAACCTCTTTTTCAACCCCTTCATCCCTTTTTTTCGAAATAAAAAGTAACCTATGTTCTGTCTCAGGGTCCAAAGATTGTCTGTTCCAAATTTCATCAAAATCGGTTGCGTGGTTTAAGCGGGAAAGCGTAACAGACAGACAGACAGACAGACAGACAGACAGACAGACAGACAGACAGACAGACAGACAGAGTTACTTTCGCATTTATAATATTAGTATGGATTACATCAGAGGCCGGGAAAATGAGGATTTCCGGCCAAGTGGGTATATACGGCCGAGCGAGCGTGCGAGCGAGGCTGGATAGGGATACGAGGCTGGGAATCCGTTTTCACGCCGAGGCATGTATAGTGCTTTTCTCAAACATACAATGAAATAAAAAAATGCTCTAAAGGACAATATTTTATAAAAAAAGTTACTTTGCAGGCCTAGGCCTAAAAAATAATATGGAATCCCTTTACAGTCCTCTCGAGTTGTTGCGCCCAAAAAGCGATACTTCCCAGCCCATTTTAAGGAACGTAAAGACAGTATTTCATTGCAAGTTTGAGAAAATTATATTTTTACTTTATTTGATATTTTATAAATATTATAATATTGAGGTTCTAACCGCGTCGAGTGGCGTATCTTGTTTATATTGCTATGCACTCTATGCGTTCTGTATCTATGCAAGGCTGCAAGCACCTTACATTTTGTATGTGTCGGACTACACCGCAGTAGCAAATGGAAGACCATTATCTCAGGAACACACACTTTAACATCTCTATTTTCGGAATTACATTTGAATGGTCAAGCCTCAAGCAATTACAATACACATGAACGTAATAAAAGATCTAATAGTAGATTGTGTCACAAGGGAGCCAAAAAGCTTAAGTATAAAATCCCTGACAAAATAGAAACATTTTAAATTACAATCCTGAGCATAGTGAGGGAATCAATTGTTAACGCCCAAGATAAAATTGTTTTGGTTTTAAGTGACACACTGCTTTTCACAACACCTATGGAAATTATTATATTTATTATGTGGTAAATACGCATGTAATCTATAAAGAAAGTAGATGATGTAGGTACTAGATTTTGTACTATATAAAACTTACTATGTATTTTCTTTGCCTGCTTTCCGAATAGGTGATGTAATTTTAAAATGTAATTTTATACTTTCCGTTAATCGCATAAAATAACCGCGTTTTAAGCCCGCGAACAATCAATCTTAACGGTCAATTACAACTAAGCCACGTCACCACGGAATTATGAGTAAGCAGAGATGATGAACAGTAAGGAATGATAAGAAACTGGTTTCCGCTCGGCTGTCCATGAAAATATTAATGATTAGAGGCGAAGTAGGAATTATAATACTATGACTTATAAAGCAATATTTAATTTGATATAGCAATGTTAATATTTTATTAGGATGAGCCAAAGTTTTAATAAAAATCGTGAGACATAGAATTATTACTTGTGGGGCAGTTCAACACTGTTTTTTAAATGCCCGTATTATGACAACGCACACTTGAAACCCACGAACATGTCTTAAAACATTACTCCGGAAGATCCTTTAAAACTTTGTATCAGGATCGTACAGTACATGCAGGAAATAATTTTATTAAGTTCTTTTTATATAATTCTCTCAGGTCCGAGAGGGGCTACAAATGGATTGGATGGACATGTCGAATCTGGAAGTAAAAACCTTCAGGATATAGAAAAAAAATTAAAGTTTTTCAGTCGCTACGATAAAATAAGTACATGAAACTGAAACAAGTTATTTACTTACCAATATTTATGTATTTTAACTTTTTTTTCTTAGTTATTACGACAGTATGGTAAAGTAACCTGTCGAATATGTCTCCTGTACATTCGTGTGAAAAAAGACACCCAAAGGGTCCATTATAACAGAAATCTAATACAGTTTTATGTTTCATTTCGGCTGTTTCACTAAGCAGCCGAAATGAAATGCCATATTTGGGCGGATATTGAAATTTTACTGCGCTCGGCTCACGAGAGCGCTGGTCGTAAAGCGTGCAAAACGGACGAGGGCGCAGCCCCGTGGCACACTGGGACCTCATAATTAATATTTTAAAAATGAATCATTCCTGTATAATAAATAAAATAAAAAACACCATTCGCAGACAAAGACTTCCATGAACGTACCTACATAAACTCACGCCGTAGGTATTTTTAAAAAGGGTAGACAGAGCACATGAAACTTCAAGTTTCAGAGCCTTATTTATCAATGAAGGGAATAAGAAAGCGAAATTGTGATATTGCACTGACAGGTTGATAGCCCGTCGCCCTCTTCACAACTGAATCCATATCCTACAGTCGACTTCTGCGCCACCCACGTAAGGAAAACTCAAGTTTCACGTCATAAGGGGTTTTTATCGATTTTTTACAAGTTTTGAGTTGAATCACCTAAATTTGCACTACAGATAGAATTATAAGACGGCCATCGGTTCTTCAATCTTTTATCTCTATTTGTAAGAGCCATATTTTTAAAAAGTAAATACTTATTATTTATGATTTTTTAAACATGGTCTAAAAAACACTTTTATCGAAATTTGATTTTAGTGAAGGATGTTACGTATATGAAATCGACATTTTTGGTTTACCTTTAACTTTTCTGAAAATTCAAGAGAGATTTTAACTTTAAAGTAATTAAAACAAAAGTTATGACCAAAAAACCCGTTTTTGATCCTAAAATTGTTCAACTTTGATACCAAATTCCACAGAAACGATGACCTGTGAAGTAATTATGAGATACTATTTTATTTAAAGACGATGCTGTTAATATGATAGGCTTTAAAAACTATCATAATATCAATGGATTCGAATCGAAGGTCATTGGCGCAGGGAACGCCCATAAGTCATAAAGTTTGAATAACCCGAGCAAAAGAAGTGATATTAATGCATGCTGCCGGCTCATGTCAATGTTGAACCCACAAACCGCCGTAGGTATTCCTTGGTCCCTATTGTTTATAGTAAAATTGGTCATCCACATTCGTCGCATTTATTTATTTGCAACCAATGACATTAAATACAAGGACGCACAGTTCTAAACAAAAATGTTCAAATATCTGGGTCTAAATGACATTTGTCACCTTCTTGTTGATGCTAATAACGTTTACTCCTTATCTTCTGAGTAAAAAAAATTCATGCCATTACCAACTTAGTGTAATATATCAAAATTGCAAATGGAACTGTGACACACTAAAAACTCTTTATCAAAATACCTTTAAACGTAATATGTTCAAATGACTTATGTCAAAATGAATTGTGGACGAATACTGAACGAATGGAGCCGCTATCAATATATAATAACTATAATAAGTGGGCCATTTTTTTTTAAGCTGTCCACCCCACTTTTTTTTGGATTTGTAAATCTTTATGTGGTTTCCACTCAGAATCGCGAGCTCTTTCAATCCTAATGGGAGAAAAAAAGTGTCCCAAGGATTTTTTCCCATTCCGTTACCATTTTTTCATACATTTTGTATGGCGGTAACGGAATGGAAGGTCTGAAAAATGTATGGAAATCTTGGGACATTTTTTTCTGCTATCAGGATTGAAAGACCTCGCGATTCTGAGTATGAATCGCGTAAAAAATACCCATGTTACAAAAAAAGTGGGGTGGACAACTTTGAAAAAAATGGACCAAGTATTCAATATTTATTCCATAAATAGAAATACCAAAATAAACGGCCGCATTTTTACTTTTTTAATTATGTTAACTTTAAAAATACACTTAGTGTGTCCTCTTTATCTTGGTGATTTGTAATCCGTTTATTGCAATTTGCAATACATATATGGATTTACTGAAGCAAATCATATCATATATGTATAAAGAAAAAATGACAGGGCCTCTAAGTATCTCAGGATCTAGCTGGAAAAATACAAATTAAAATATTTCATATGAAAATAATTTAATTCGACAGCAGACACCCCAAAGGTTAAACAGATTTATTTATTATACATATTGTTCTAAAGTAGATATTATCTGATAATGTTTTTTTTTTTAATTAACGTGAAAAGGAGGTTGAAAGTTTGTAATGCCATCAAAATAATATTAGACGTCAATACTCAATACGTTACATATTCAAAAGTAATGATATGTAAAACCTGTTTTTTATCATGCAGAAACGTCTGCGAGCGATATTAAATATTTTTAAATTAAAGGAAAAATGGAAAAATTCACACCTCTGGCAGGACTCGAACCTGCGACCTTTGGCCTTGCCGGGGCCAATATAATTAGTTCAAAAACTAAAATGCGAGTGTTCGAGTTTCATTATAGGATAACCCGATATCTGCATTCTGCGCCCGTATTATAAGTACTATAAAATGGGTACAAATGCCAAATTTAAATATAAAATGGGTAGCAAAAGGTATAGAAAGAACCTACGACTTTCGACTTTTCATTTACACTCTGCATACCGACCATACAACACTCGTGTAGCTTGGCTTTAAAAAATGCGTCACGTTTGTTCACGCTATAATAGATATTCCATTCTGCAGACCGCTGGAGATTTTATGAAAATCTTATAGGAAAAGAATTTATTAAGATTATGTTATTATATCTATAAATTCCATATAAAAAATATTAAAATATAGACCTAATAGCGACTTTGTTCCTTGACGGTCTTTAATTAATTTGTACTAATAAAATTATTTATTTAAATCCATTAAATTACGACGAGTATACATTCATTTTGTAATGTAATGTAATCCAAAGAAATAACTTAAGGAAATCATCATCATCATCATCATCATATCAGCCCTTTATCGCCCACTGCTGAGCATAGGCCTCTCTTCTAGTACGCCACTTAAGGAAATAATATATTCCATCCTTTTTCCATGTTTTCTAATGACTATTTTGCCAATTATGCATTGAGCATTTCGTCATTCCGGACAACTGTCACTGTCTGCAGTACAAACAAGACTAATCGACAATATACCTCCGCATTTGTACGGGAGGCATATTTCAGGGGCCATTTTTTTTAGCTGATTGTGTATCGTGTACTGTTTATCTATGTTATCTATGTTTGCAACAGTCGCTTCCTAAAAGCTATTTACTAGCTATCAAACTTATAAGCTTAGTGTAATCGTGGCCTTATCGTATGCGACGGACGGCGGGCGTGGTGCTAAACTGGAAAATATCTCCAATGAGGTGAAAGTGCCAAACTCCCAGCAGTGAACGTCATAAACCCCCCTTGTCATCGGTCCGATCGGTCGCAAAATGGTACTCTGAAATATTTCAACTGAGACTGTTTGCGAATAGGGAACTTGACTGTACTTAAAATAAAATATTTTATACCATGCACGACAAAAAGCATCAGATAAATATAAGAAAAACGTGGATAGAAGTTATTTTTAAATCCAATTTGTATTGAATAAGTCAGGTAGAAATATAAGAAGTAACTGAGTTGACCGTGACGTCACGCAATTCGATTTAATATTAATTCTATAGCAAGACGTTTAAATTCGTTTTGACGGTTCTTAAAAAGGAGCTGATTTGACTAGGAGGCAAGTAGCCTATTACATGGAAAATATTAAATAACTGATATAATTGAATAGGCTACTTGCCTCCTAGTCAAATCAGCTTCTTTTTAAGAACTGTCAAAACGAATTTGAAGGACTTGCTATAGAATTAGTATTAAATCGAATTGCGTGACGTCACGGTCAACTCAGTTACTTCTTATATTTCTACCTGACTTATTCAATACAAATTGGATTTAAAAATAACTTCTATCCACGTTTTTCTTATATTTATCTGATGCTTTTTGTCGTGCATGGTATAAAATATTTTATTTTAAGTACAGTCATGTTCCCTATTAGTACAGTTAAAAAATGACATTTTGTTTTTTGAGTGACAAACGTACTACTTTAAGTTTTACTGTTTTAATATATTGAAATAAAACATAACATTAGTCATGCTCATTTCCTAGGAAACGAGCAGCACCTGATGCGACGCAGTCATTGCCTCCCACGTAAGCAACGTCAGAGGAGCCACTAATGCATTACCAAGTTGGAAAACCCTAAAGGAATCCTTTTTAAGGAACCTTATCAACTCCAAAGGGAAACAGCTCAGAGGGTCATGAAGCAATAGTGCGCTTTTCCTACAAAGTTTCTGGATATAACTTTGTTGATGCAATACCCTTGCGTGTAACTGTGTATTTCGCTGTATCAACGTTAGTGATGCACAGATGAATATACATTTTATGTATATGTTCATAACCAATTATAATAGTTAGTGCTAATGCTAGTTATAGCGCATTTAAGCGCCAGTAGGATGTTGAATTTAAGTTAAACTAAACACAGTTTTTCAATTTCAATCGTACCTCAGCGCAAATCTAATAAAAAATTTAATCAACGTAGTTTTTGTAGGTTATTTTTTTAATATTGGATATAGTTAGGTCGGTACTCTTTCCTGGAATAATAGAAGCACTTCTGAATGTTGTATTTTGAGCGACTACATATTATTTGAATTCCACGAAAATAGCTAACCGAGACCAAATGCATTTCCACGTAGGCATATAAACAATAATTTTATTATTTTCCAACCCATTTATTCAATGACGAAATACTAAGACTAATATGATTCAAATTGTGTGGCGACGGTTTAAGAATTTCACCACCCCCTTTTGTTCCCGTGGGTGACGTAGAACTTGGCTATGGGATAAGGATTCAATTGTGGTTTAGGCGATAGGCGACCTGCCACTACAATATCACAAACTTATTCACTGTTAATGTGTAGGTATATACCTATTATGCTCGGAGCGCAAACCTAATCGCTTTCGATTTAAATTCAATACGTCAAATTCTCGCTCGAGGATAAAGCCACTAGTAAAACAGCCACGCAACTTCACGCTAACAACTCATATAAAATGAAAATACGCGTCCAAGCTGTAGCAGCGAAAGAATAATTCATATTCAGGAGGGAGGGTAGAGGCCATCCGCTTTGCATAGGTAGTTATTTTGGTGAAACCCGTGCACCCAGCTCTCATGTAATTAAGAGATTAAAGATCAGCGGGTAACGTCGAGCGAGCTCCGACAGCTTTTTACAAAAAATCAACATGGCGTTCATATCCAGTGTTAACCGTCGAAGCATATTTTTCACATGAATGGTTTTGCTCTAGTTTTGATTTGTTTTTTGTTTTTTATTCGCGATGGGCAAAGTTTTTCTCGGTGTAGTGATTTACTGGAATATTATAGAAACAAAGTTGGGGTATAGCTCAATAATATTATTAATAGTTGTTGTTTGAAAAGTAATTAGTCGTCAATAGATAATGATTTATATTCAATCGATATAGCGACATTTATAAATATGAATTGTATGTTACAGAAATACTTACACAGATAGGTAATTAATGAAAGCGGTATTTTCTATTACAAATACTTAATTAGCTAAATAATTATCTGTAAATTGGAAGGTATCTCCTGTGTGGTAACGGGTTAAGAATTATTTCATTGTCACTCCTTTTCCTCTCGCGAGTGTCGTAGAAGTCAACTGTGCGATGTGATTTAATATCACCATTTCGTTCTACCTAACCCTTCTGGGAATAAAGGCGTGTTTATGTATGGAACCTATATGCAGTATGCAATTGCAAGTTTAACTCCATTTAGTATGAAGTAACAGTATCCCATTCTGAAACCCTTATAGCTTATTTTCTCCTTGTTGAATGCTAAGTTCTACCTTCTTACAAAGTCTCCTCTAGAGATGTCCCAAAATAATGGTCTAGCCGAATATTAAAAACCGAATATTCTGATCGACTGCCGAGTATTTGGCTAGATATTCATACATTTCGAGTCACATTTATTGTCAAAACTGTTTCGACATACGCACAGCTTTCAAAAACATTTAAATATAGTTGCTTAGAACTAGGGATCTTAGAGTCAATCAAATCAACACCATACTTAATAAATTAAAACATATATATTTCACAACTTTCCAAGATAACTTATTATATTATAATTAATATAGTGACAGGCCAAAATAAGTTAGCCAAAACTCATCGAAGTTTGACTTTTAAAATAAAATTTGCACATACGAGGCGGCCAAAATCGTTGCCAACTTATTTTGGACGGATTCTAAAGTAATGTTTGCTCTAATTTTTGTTTTAGTTATTCGGTTATTTTATTCGGTATTCGGCCGAATAGTGCTTACTATACAGCATCTCTAGTCTCTTCCACTTGAGCACCTTTATCTAACCTACAGCGACTTCGCTCGGTGAAGACTATTTACTACTTTCCGCCCAACAAGACCAATATGTTTTACTCATTGGTTTGCTACACTTGAATTAGAACCCTATTTACAAGTATGTGGAGTAACTTATACAGTTTTTAAGGATGTGTGATTATAGTGTTTTACGAAATCGGGTAAGTAATGTCAACCTGTTTTAATGAGTTCGCAACTACCTAGCAACATTGTATAAATAAATATACATAATGCATATACTTCAGAATAATAAACTGTGTCCCGATAAGCTAGCAACCTGTCACTGCAATATTAAGTATTACAATTTCTTTTTATTTCAATCTGTTAATTGCTAATAGGAACAATGATACCTGGTGCCGTAGCCGAATGGCACAAACACTCACGAAACGAAAGCCTCGTAGATATCTATCTCTATCGCTCTTGCGTATTGGCGCGACAGAGCCAGACTACCTTTCGCAGCGTTTCGTTTTCGTTTCGCGTCACAGAAATGCCATTCGGCTACGGCACCTGAGCAGTTTCATGCTCTGTACAATATTAGGTACCAATGACTCCGTATCCCGACGTATATATTTAAGTACCTACCAACTAATCCAAAAATATAAAGAACCAATCCATCGTGATTAGGGTAAACTCGGCTCATTCGGTGACACGCCTTATTCGGTGATACAAGCTTTGAAGCACTATTCCGAAAGACGAAATCAAATATTAAATCAACACTATAAGTCCTATGAAAAAACTCTAAAGAAGGCTATCATAACATCTAAAAAACTACAATATATTAGAAAGATGAATAAGGCACCAAATAAAGTAAAATGCATGTGGCAAATAATTAAACAAAATAACAATAAGAAAACCAGTTTTAATAAGAAAAATTTACAAATCACTATTGATGACAAATTAATATCAAACCCTAAGTTAGTTGCTAACGCATTCAATAACTTGTTTGTGAATGCTGGGCGGTCGCGGGCGGACGCGGAGCCGGCCCCGCGCGGGCGGCCCGTGCTGCAGCCCTCGGAGAACTCTATGTTCCTGCGACCGGCGGAACCGCAAGAGGTCTACTCTTTAATACGCGGATTGAAGAACAAAATGAGTTACGGAATAGACGAGTTACCGGCCACTCTTATAAAAACTTGTGCGGATGTATTAACTCCTCCACTTACGTTTATTATCAATCAGTCGTTTTCTGAAGGTATATTTCCCGATAAATTAAAACAAGCCATTATAAAACCTGTACATAAAAAGAATACGCGATCCGACCCGAATAACTATCGTCCGATTGCGCTATTACCTGTACTTTCTAAAATATTTGAGAAAGTCATGTGCAAACGGCTCTACTCCTACTGCGAAAAATACAATATCCTTGATAACGCGCAAAACGGTTTTCGCAAAAAACGATCAACCACTTTAGCTGCTTACAAATATGTTAATGATATTTTAAATGTATTAGATAAAAAAGAGTACGCGATCGGTGTGTTGTTCGATATGACGAAAGCCTATGAAAAAGTAAAATTTAATATATTGCTCGATAAACTCTACGGTATTGGAGTGCGAGGCATTACGCATAATTGGTTCAAATCCTATTTAAGCAACCGGATGCAGTACGTTGATATCGAATACACGAATGACAAGTCAAAAGAAATTAGCACTATCAGGTCAGATGTCCAGCCCGTGTCGGACTCTATACCACAAGGCAGCGTGCTCGGCTGTCTGCTGTTCATCATTTACATTAACGACCTTCCAAAATCTCTTGATGAAAAATGTGTAATGTTCGCGGATGATTTTTCGTTGTTGTTATCATGTGACGGCAGTATAAACCTTAATGAAAAACTAACGGAGAAAATAACTAACATTATAAACTGGACAAAAGACCACAACCTAGAAATCAATTTTGAAAAAACTAAAATAATGCAATTCAGGCCCCACCAAAAACAAGAATTAGACATAGATTTTGAGTTCCGAAATAAAAAAATAGAATGCGTGCCTCCTTCCCACTTCTCGGCATAACAATTGACTCTCATTTGAATTGGAAAGACCATGTCGAAAAAATAAAAACAAAAGTTAGCCAATTTATTTACGCCCTGAGACAATTAAAAAAGACCACTAATTTACAAGCTGCTCTCACAGCTTACTATGCATTCACCCAAGCATGGCTTTGCTATGCTATAATTTTATGGGGAAACAGTACAAACGCACAAGACTTGCTAATTCTCCAAAAAAAATGCGTTCGAATCTTGGCGAATATCAAGCTACCTGATAGTAGCAAGCCTCATTATAGAAATCTAGGAATTCTCACAGTACCTTGCCTATACATTTTCGAATTATGTAAATTTGTTAAAACGCACTCTGAGTTCTGCACTAAACTTGGAGATATGCCCCGACGATTCGAATCTCGCTTCAAAAATAATTTGTTCCAAGCTCCGTCAAAATTAATAATTCACAAAAATGGTCCCTATCCTATGTCAATAAAAATTTATAATAACCTACCAAACTACATAAAAAATGAACAAAACTATAATAAGTTCCTAAAAATTTTGAAAGCATTCCTTGTAGACAACGCATTCTATTCTGTAAAAGAATATTTAGAGTATAAGAACAATATCTAACTTCACATAATTAAATGACTAAATTAAACGTCGCGCTCTCTGCTGTCACCCTATGATATAATATAATATAGCTTCGTTGCCGGCCGTATAAATGTAAATACATATATTGTATTGTATAGTAATCTTGTATATAGTGTTATTAGTTACTTAGTTTTAGTTTGTTACTTTATTGCAGTGCCCTTACAGGGTTGTGTTGAGTCATTACCATTTATAAGATCTTATGTACACACAAAGCAATGATTAAATGAATACTGAATACTGAATACTGAATACGATTTTTGGTTGTTTCACCGAATTAGGCGTGTCACCAAATGAGGCGAGTTTACCCTAATTCATTATCCAGTGATCATGTGTCGTTATCGACCCTTGAACTTACACTCCTTTTCTGAATGTTTAATAAGGGTTTTCCTTCGTATTTTTCCGGAAACATTCGTATTTGTCATGTTAGTACTGACACTGAAAATAGCAGTTCGTAGGTACGTTCCCGTAAACATACGAAGGAGAAGCGTTATGTCTGTAGTCTGTACCTACCTTATTTTTAACGTAAGTAGTCCCTCGAGAAAACATTGATAGGACTGTTATGTAGGTACTTACTTCAAAATACAACACTCCAAGTCATTTTTACAGTTTGTAACCTGCCATAACAATACTGTCATATTGTTATCATGGTCAACAACATCGCAAAAGCATGTTATACTTAGGTACTGAATTCAGGATCACAAACAGGAACTATATCAGGACAGCTAGAAAAGTTCCAGGTAAAAGGTGTTACATGTACATACGACAGTGTGTGCGTGTGGTATGTCTGTAAATGTGAATGTAGCCAAAGCACTCGACTGAGGCATAGCCTATGCCTCAGTCGAGTGCTTTGAATTGCCTATTATTCGACGATTTCAATACACCTATGCCGCATAGGTGTATTGAAATCGTCGAATAATAGGCAATTTGTAATGTTGATCAAAGAATCTAAGAAACTCCATATAACACCAATACTCTAAGGAAATAACGTGTTCTAAAAGTAAACCATGTGACGAGAGATGGCAGAACCTAAATTCACTTTACCTATAAATGGAACTTTATAAATAATCCTCTATTTAAAAAATTACGGCGCAAAGCAGTGCGTTGAATTTGTCAATAGAACATTTTGAATTTATTGCCTTTTTCTACTGATTAGTTGAGTGTTTCAGTACAGTGACATGTTGACTATATACAGTGTGCCTGTGTGTCTCAAGCCTCAAATAGCTCAACAAAAGCCGGTGCAAACCGGCACGCCGCAGCCGCCATGTAAAAATGCTTGCCATTCCCGCGTAAAGTGCAGCAGGATGAAAGGTGGTAACTTTGTGCAGTAACTGTGCATTCCGCCACGCTGCAGTTACTGCACTTCTAATTAGTAATGTTCGAGCTTTGTGCCCGACATTAAAGCAGTGCGTGCCGACGCTCCCTACCCTATTGTAATAACTAGTGAATTTTTCATATCTTTTGTAGGGAGCCAATTGCGCTCTTTTAAATTATGCATTTACAAAGCACAACTTTGCTCGTCGCTTTTTAATTTTTTAGAGAAACAAAAGAGTGGTGCTTTTACGGAAAGTAACGGGTTGAAGGAAGAGCGGCCTTATTTTAAAACCAACTTCCAAATATGGAAATTTCCAAAAACCGATTGCCAATACGGTGGCAAAATGCGTTTAACTGTCGTGCCTTGAAAACCTCACAACGCTCGCGGTTCAATATTGGAATCATTCGCTTGCTCGGTTATCAATATTGACACGTTCGGTTAAACAACTTTGCCCCTTTCGTAAAACAAATAAATATTATTATTTTTGTCTTTTTCATTATTTATCTGCTGCGACTTATGCATTGCAGATAATGATATGTGTTGCTTTTTTTTTCATTTTACTAAAGTTATTTCGACGGCAGCCATGATTGAAAAAAACGGCAGTTATTGCCTCGGGATTTCGCACAAAATCAAATTAAGTTCGCGTTAATCGAAAACAATTTCTTTGATGTTTTCCTAACATTATCCCAAAATAGACGCGATTGTTATTCTTTAATAAGCGTGTCTGCTACTTGCTCGCATAGCAACTTATTAAATTGAATATTCCAATAAGCATTTCATAGAAACATGAATAATTATATAACTTCTATTAAAATCATTGTGTTTTTTAGATCCCCGTTCCAAACTTAAGATTTCTATAGTATGAATAATTATTGAATATTAATAAATCATTATAATTTATACCTGCTTCAAATATACGGTCCTTTCTTTGACAAGCACACATAAGTTTTTTTTTTTTAGATAATGTTTTAGGAACTCGTTATGGCATTAAATTTAACGGACACTGGCGATCAAATATAATGAAAGAGGCGCGTTCCTAGCACACAATCTAAGCTCGTGTAGGTGAACGCGTACTATGCTTGTATGAGTGAGATATGACAGTCGACTGTTCCCGTTTTTGACAGGCGATAACTGTGAGATAACCGAGAGGGGGTGGGCGGCACTTTCATCAGCTGGGAGCGGGAGTGGCCATACTGTACTTACGATAGTACTCTCTATTATACTGTGCTAACTTACTGAGTTCAAACTTTTAAGTAACGTTAATAAATATTTATGTGACTTTCACCCTCTGCCGTTTAAAACAAATGACGAACGTACAACTCATAAGACCAGAAATTCACGCTTTGTCACGGAATCGGTGATAAAGGCGACCTACTTTTAGAGTAGACGAATGATAGAATTCAACATTTTACTTTTAAAATGGGTGGATCGAATATGCAAATGCAGTCGTGTCTTTGAAATAACTTAAATGGATGAAAAAGAAATAACAATACTACTGCGTTCATTTATCTTGCAACTTAAGCTAGGTACGGTCAGCCAAGAAAGTGGTTTGTTTTAAACTCATAAGGTCGAAAAGTGGTAAACCACTTTTTTGACTGACTACTTGCTTAACTTGTATTACTTTCATCTAACAAAATAAAGTCCTTACTTAGAATCTGCTCGAAAAAAGAAAAGTCACATCTCGTTCCTAACAGACTCTAAACATTAAGAAGTGAAAATTTGTCTATAATACTGAAGAGTTCTAAGAACAATGCAGTTTCTGAGAAAAAATAATCTCATAAACAACCCGAGAAATAAGGAACTTCCTCTTTGTTAAAAAAAACGTTAATAAACGCCAAGAATCATTTTCACCAATCTCACAATTACCTAAAGCACCCAATATGTAGGCACACTTAGCAGGAAAAACAAACAAGCCGCCGCCAAAATCCGTCTAAAGCAAATAGCTGAAAGGTCCACTCAGGGACAACGCAAAGGGAAAATACCGAACTTAGTTAGGGTGACATCAGACAGTCCGGTCCTCCGGTCACGTTTCTCGCAGTGTTAACAGACGAATTCGCGGAGAGGAAAAATCCTGTGGAGCGGTGATTGAGTTAGCGCCCGCCCGAGGAAATGGACGTCCGCTGTCGCCTCTGTAACGTAATACCGCGGCTGGAGCTCGAGGCGGCCATTTGTACGGGATTGAGTTAAGGGCACAAGGAACTAAATAGCTTGGAAGTGGTAACTCGCTTTTACAATGGGGTGACACTCAAGGAATTCATGCCCGCAAGTTTATCGTTCTGGAAACATATTGCATATTTAGTTGGATGCTGATCGCATTAATATGTTATCCCACATGCATTTTGCAATAAGATGTCAACTCAAAAATTTGACGATTAAAGTTGACATTTTATTGCAAAATTCATGTGGGATAACACATTATTGCGTATCAGCATCTAGTTATGGAAAATGGAAAACTTAAGAATTTATAAGTACTTTTTTTTTACTTGGTGCTAATTTATCACATTAGTAGTATTTTATACGTCGATGTCAAAAATTATAAGGACCATGTCTCCGTACCATTTGTTATTACTTTTTTAATGGGATAATCTAATTACTACATTTGTTACCTACTTAAATAAATAAGTGAGTCCCACGCCAGTTAAAACCCATAAACCAATTCAAAATATCTATGCATACTCGTATGAATGCAAGTTTCTGATTGACTGAATTACTGGCTGATTCAGAAGCGCAGAGTCGAAACTAAAAAAGCTTTAATTAGAAAGTGTACAATAGATAAGTTAATTTTGAAAAATTGTACCCCTTAGTGCGTTTTGACATTATCCGATCCGATATCGGATGTCGGACCGATATCCCATACATTACAGGCGCCATCTTGGATTTTTTCTATTGAAATCCTTCCGACATCCGATATCGGATCGGATAGTGTGAAAACGGCCTTAGGCCAACAGCTAGTTATAAATCACAAAAAAAATGCGTAAGTAAACTCGACTCGACTTCCAGTCCGCTTCAACAAACATATACGTGCTCAAATATTACTGAAAACCTTCCCTACCCTATATTTCAACTGGTGGCGACTGCGCTTCGTTCCCAGCGTGCTGTAATGAAAGCATAATGGACTTTCCTGAAATACAAAGACCCAAAAGGTCTCATCAGTCATCACACTAACGAAAGCCTTCATTAATATGCGGCTTAGCCTCTTATATTCTGCAGTTTCCAATCGTACAGTTCGGGCCGTTCAGGGTAAATATTCGGAAATCAAAATTCAAGCATAGTATAAAACCAACTAAATATGTAGTAGCAGTAACAAAACGCAACATGTTTAAAAATAAAAATACAAGAAAGACAGTTACCTACTGCGTTGTTACTATAACGCCATTAGCAATTTTAATCCTGGACCGATGCAATTTTTTATCAAAGAATCTGTTCACTAAATAAATTTCACGAGCAATCTGTTGCGCAAATCACCCGGACATACACCAAGCAAATTGTACGTCAAACCGTGGACCTACGCTAATGCTTTGAACAAATAAATCATAACAACACACTCTCACACATGTAGCTCTGACTTCAACCAACCGAGTAGACGCTTCAATAAGTTTTCAATATAATTTGAAGCATTTTAATGGGAATCAGGCTCCAGGGTATCTAGCCAACGTTCAATACCTTACGCTTCGCAAGCGTATCGTAGCTAGGTCTCCCTGTCATTCCGTAATGGCTTGATAGAGCCAGACTGCGTTTCGATAGCCACGTAGCGTCAATGATTGTCACATCGGCTAGGCAGTAATCTGACGCTACGAGTACGTGAAAGGACCTTGCTTTCCACCAAAATCCTCGGAGAGAATAGGTGATTCAATTATCTTCCACACACAAGCGGGTTTGCACTAGCTAGGTTAATTAAAATTCAATATTTTTAGCTAGTACCGTCCAGTACAGGTTTGATCAGTATTTTTTGATCGAAATATGTTTATCTATTTACTCACGTAATTTAGATTTTCATAAAAGGCGCTCTAAATTGTTTCGACATAAAATTCATCAAACTTCAATACTACGGTATGTATCCACAGCTACTGCAAGCCATTCAGAGGTGTGCAAGCCCGTTGCTCTAACTACTGGAAGCATGTGAACGGATATCATATTAAAATAATTGGGCTTAAGTTTGTGTAAAAGCATTAATTTCGCCTATTGTACAATAAGTTTGGCTTTAGTGCATTAAAGTTTGAATACTTAAATATATAAAGGATAAGGGTAGACTGAGACTGACCATGGGTAGACTGAACTGGAAAACGTAAACTACTTTATAACAAAAACATGTAAGTAGGTATTTTATGTTTTTAGGCGTGCTTCATTTAGTCACTTATTAAGATTATGTATTTTTCAAATGATCAAGTTACACCTAGGCCAGTCTTTCGGATTCTTCCTACAATCCGATTCCAATTGGTCATTAACAGATACCACATGAGCACATGACGTCTGATTAATTACTTTAGTTCTCACTTGACTATCAAAGCTATCCATACTAATATTATAAATGGGAAAGTGTGTGTGTCTGCTTGTTTGTCCGTCTTTCACGGTAAAACGGAGCGACGAATTGACGTGATTTTTTAAGTGAAGATAGTTGAAGGGATGGAGAGTGACATAGGCTACTTTTTGTCTCTTTCTAACGCGAGCGGAGCTGCGGGCAAAAGTTAGTACTTATATAAATCGCAAACATCAAACTTAATCCACATCGCTTTAGTGCCATGTCAGACCGCTACAATAAAAGGACAGTCTGGACAACCCTTAGGCGCGAAATTAAAACCGACTTCCTGACGGGAACTAGACATAAAGTAGCATTTTACGTCGACGTAGAAAGGCTTCATGAGTACGCCGTAAAGTTCATTTTATTCAATTTACTATGAAAAAAATGTAGTGTAAAATTTTGTAAGTCGCACAGTGTGTTAAAAACCCCAATTTTGTCTCACCTTGTTTTTATTGCATAATTGCATAATACTTATTGCAATAAGGTTTTGAATAGTAGACTAAAACTCTGAGGGTGCTACGGCTTCTAGTTTTTTTATAAAAAATTCTTAAAGTTTGCCTATACCCGGGTCCTAAAATTCATAAAAATAATAATTTCTAAAAAACTATAATACTTATTTAAATTTCAATTGAACCAGTTGATTAGACATATAATACCAGACCTTTGTGCAATTTGTTGTGTATTTTCTCTTTTTACACAAAGAGAATTTCATGTATTTTTAATTTTATGATTTCATTTTATAATTCGTGAATAATGCCGTATTAGCACACGAAACCGAAACAGAACGATAGCCTACACGTGTCTATATAAGCCATATTAAAATCACGTGCTAATTCCGCGTTAATCAAAAGATATCATTAATTTAAGTTTTAATTGAGGGCTGTCACCTCGAATACCCGGACGTTACTGAAAGCTATGAATGATCAACATCACACAGTGACATAAGGTTTGATGCTTTACCGACCGTTATGCGTTAAAGTTTAACCAGAACTTGTCGACACTACTACCTGTTGTGAGCACCTGGCAGGCTGCTATCGTCTGGCGTAGGTACTCTTAATCTGTGGGCTGTTTAATCTCAAAAGAAATCTTCATTCTTCATCCCCCACCTGAAAAAATGGGGCACTTAAAGTCACCGGTATTATGCCAGGGGGGCTACCATGACGTGCTAAAGCCGTTCAGTTTAGGTTAAGAGAGAGGGACGGAGCTATGTAACTGCTATAGCTGTGTCCTTTTCTCTCAACCTAAACTGAACGTATTTAGTACGTCATGGTAACCCCTCTGGTAGCTGAATAATAATGTTTATTTAAATCTCCTGAGCTGCGGGGGTCAAAAGGTCGATTTAATAAATTCGAAATTCTGGACACTCCTCATAAGCCTCCGGGCTTAGGTGTAATAGCACATACAGCCAGACCCTAAAAGGGTCTGCTTAAATATTATAATATTGGTTTAGATGCAAGGATGTGCCCCTGCATTTCAATGAACCGTGCCGCGCTGAATGAATCTGTTATAAATAATTTTTTGCCATCCGTTGGTGCTACCTCTTAACGGAAAATAGTTATTTGTTTTACAAGGGGGCAAAGTTGTTGTTTAACCGCACGTGCCAATATTGATACCTGAGCGAGCGAAAGATTCCAATATTGAACCGCGAGCGTAGCGAGTCGATCTTTGCGAGGGTTTCAAGGCACGAAGGTTATTAAACAAACTTTGCCACCGAGTGAAACACAAAATTTTTCACCACACCAACACGAACAAAATACTGAATATAAAACATGAAATTAAATCAAATCCATCAATTTATTTAATATTTATGATTCAAAATCATCATTTATAGGTAAAATTTACCTGCCCGCTTGAGACATCAAGTTAAAATTTGTATGAAATTACTTTGCACTCTTGTGGATAAAATGCAATTTTGCTATCCGATGACAAAATGACAAGCAATAAGAGTTTTTTTTTCTTACAATCAGGCCCCGTAGCCGAATGGCATTTCTCCGACGCGAAACGAAAACGAAACGCCGCGAAAAGTAGTCTGGCTCCGTCGCGCCAATACGCAAGAGCGATGGAGATAGATAGCTACGAGCGTTTCGTTTCGTGAGCGTTTCGTGAGCGTTCGGGCATTCGGCTAGACGGCCTGAATGGCATTTCTCCGACGCCAAACGAAAACGAAACATAGTCCGGCTCTGTCGCGCCAATACGCAAGAGCGATAGGGATAGATATCTACTAGCGTTTCGTTTCGTGAGTGTTTCGTGAGCGTTTGTGCCATTCGGCTACGCACCCAGATGTTATAACGTCACTATGACATAGTTCTACAGTAGCCTAGGGCTCCAATTGGTTGACTGTACATTTTAGTTTTTACTTTACAATATCGATAACCAATAGGTATATATATTTACTTATATATAGGTATAGTTACACATTTAAAATACCTCTGATAAAAAGTTTATAGGTATTCGACTTTACCTTTATTTTTAGGACTAAAAGCCGTTTTATTCGAAATTAATTTTATGTTTTTTTTTTAATATCGATCTATAAGACAGTAGGCCTCAGACTCTAGTTTCACTAAATAAAAAAAGTGCATAGCAATGCATGATTTTTTTAAGTTCATTTTCATCATATAAGCACAGAATATATAATAGTACAAGTACAGAAGGCCCACTGCTTTGATGTTCACGAAATGCCGCCTTTTTAAATGCCTACAATTTTTTTACAAAGAAACCAGCCGCACGTGCGCAGCGTCGGATGATAGGGTTGCCTATGGATTAAGACGAATTAATTAGTCAGATAAAATTTTATACTATTATATTTAAGTCTTGGGTACTTTCTAGGTATATATACAGTATTTTGGTTTAAGTTCCAACATCACAAGCCTTATTGAACTTTTCCGTCTGACTTAATCAATAGTAGATCTGTGTAAGAATGTCCTTTGGTACATATTTTATTCATGATGTCTATCTAACTTAGCATTGTTAGCCATTCCACACGCGGACATCGCATATGAGCCTTAAAAAAAACTCGCGACGTAAAATAACAATAGAAAGTGCGAATGTGCGTTCCGTGAGAACGCGCGCCACCCCTGATTAGGCCGCGATCTCACGGCCGCCGGCATGTACTTTTAGCACGGCGATAGAATCGCTGAGTGAGCCGCCCCTGATATAAGGTATAATTAGTGAGATCAATAATATATTTAATAAGGGTAGGGATCATCCACATATTACGTCACACCAAATTTCAGGTTTTTGGACCCCTCCCCCCTCCTATGTCACGCTTTTTTGTATCCCTTTAACAGGGATTGTCACATTTAGTATGACCCCCCCACCCCCCCTTACACTGTGATGTAATATATGGATGACGCCTAGGCAGACGAAAAAGCTTCACTTAACACAAATACCACAAACCTATATCGTACTTTATCCCTCCCTTTCCTCAAAACAAAGAACTGAGGGAAATAACACAGAGTTTTCAAATTTCGGGCCTCATTATTTGCTTCTTTAATTAGTACCGACAAAGAAGTTATAAACAAAAAAGGTAAGTTAAGGGTCATTCTACGAGACAGCGATTTTTGTCTTATTCCTCTGTCCTTTTTTATTTTTGAAATTTGACCAATAAGGACATACTCTTGTGAAAATAGATTTATTTTTAGACATAACTATGGTTTTGGCCCATATTTTTGTGAACTCATTCATAAAATAAATTCATTTTAACTTTTTGGTCCAGAGGAATAAGAAATTTAGGCCCAGAGGAATAAGATAAGTCAGGATAGGTTAACAAAAATGTTAAAAAACCGTATATTTATAAATTATATATTATACTCTTGTTCACAAAACTATCAAAAAAGTATTCTAGAATATTTTTATATTTATTTTTATTAATAACATTCAGACTGTAAATGCACTAGGTGCTAAAAAGATCAAAATTTTTTTTATTAATATTTTTAAAAAGACCTATTTTTTTTTTATTAAGGTACTTTAAAATATAGGAAATCACTTGATAACTACTCTTCTTTTTGAAAGTCAGTTAAGAAAAACAAGAAATATTTAGAAAATTCTTATTCCATTGTCCAAAATCCATAGGAATAAGGGACAGAGGAATAAGAAATTATCGAAAAAAAACCAATGATTCATAATGTGTATATACAACGCGGCTGTCGTTAATAATATGAATAGATAGTACGTAAAGCAATTAATTAACCAAAAAAGTACATTTTTAAAAGTTACACAAATCCCAAAAAATCGAACAGAGTAATAAGAATGATACCTGAACCACGGACAAAGGAATAAGATATTTACCTTCGTAATTCCGGAGCCACGTGCAACAGCCGACACTTCCACCTCGTACCACGTTCCGAGCGCGACTGATTATTCCCCGCGGGGGGAAGTTTGTCTACAATCTTTAATACGTTTACGATACAGGCGAATAAAACCCGCACCAGAGAAATAAGAATTTTGTCGCGGACATCTCTTATTTCCTGAATTTTAAATACAAAATTATAGATAAAAAAATACTTGTTAAATTTTAGTAATGTAGTAACTAATAATGTATCCATGTACTCAATCAAAACATTCGTTAAGTTGACTGAATTGAAGTTATCATCACATGTTTAGAGAAAAATGGAGAACGGACACGACAGAGTAGTAAGAATAACGGATATATTTTTTTAATATAAAAAATTACAATGACCTTATACTAAAGCTAATCGATGTCCCAGTCGACTAGAGATATAAAGTATCTCTGAAAAAAAAAACCAGGATTTTAAACTAAAGTTTTCAGTGAAATAAGCCTCCGGACATTGAAAATTAGGGTCTCGGAGAATCACCCTTAAGCACTTGCTTTAGATACTTGTGGGTCACAATGTTCAAAGAGAACTCGTTACCGACTGCTTTTGTTTGGGCTGGATGGTAGAAACACGAGGCTAATTAAAATAACAACACTGACAAAATATTCGTTAATCATAACAATGCCAGTAGAAAAATATTTAAAAAAATGTGCGTATGAAATGTATCAGGGGTATGGGAGATGGGAGTCCCACATAACCCTCGAAATCAACGGGGGTATGCGTAACAGCAGAGCCCTTTTTTATTGGAAACAGGTTTTGACTACAGTCTCACCTGATGGAAAGTGCCCATGCAGTCTAAGGATGAAGCATGTTTGTCCAAAAGATTGTTCTTGGTCTAGGTTACAGATGTGCCGACGGAAAGTTTCCGAAATTCTGAAATTTTCACATAGGAAAACTTCGGAAACTTCCCATACTTTGTATGGACAATTGTATAGATGTAAACTTTCCATTTCATAAATTTAAATTCCCTTTATTTTTCGTGAAAGTTTCGTGAATTTTTCAAGAAATTTAAGATTTTTTTGGAAAGTTTCCGCAACTTGCACATCACTAGTCTAGGTCTCTAAATATGGATAACAGGATCACATCATCATCATCATGAATTACCAACACCGTTTTGTTCTCTACTATAGCACTTACTAATCCCTAAGTAATTTACAATCATGATATTCATGATGATCTGAGCCTCAAATATGAGATTTTGTCGTTTAATTTAGAATACGTTACTTTATAACGTGAACGTCATTTGATTATCAACACATTTCTCCATTTAACACAATACCGCATTTTTTTTCTGAAAAACACATCGCCAAAAGTAAAAGAACGGGACGGGACAATCGTAACGCGAAATAAAATAAAACGATATCCGTAATCGCAGAGCGGTGGTCGATGTTCAAAATGGCATGTCGTGAAATCGTCCGCATTTCTGGAATCTTCCATCAGCCAATTGCAATAAATGAGTGAGTCTGATTGGAATCCGATGGTACATTTTTTTGCTCGGCAGACGTCGGGCGAAGAAATGGAGGCAATTTTCCGTACTCGGGTCCATTTATCACAGGCCATTAGGTATTGCGATGTTTGGACGGTAATTACGATGGAAATGATTTTGTTAGAGGAAATACTGTTTGTTGAAAAATGTTTTATCAGGATTTAGAAGTTCACATGAATGTAAATAAGTTCAGCGGCAGTGCTTTTGCCTTTTAAAATGGCATCATGAATAACATAAAATATACCTAAGCGCCGCCACGGAGGGATTGCAACGCCGACGCAACAGTTGGGTTGCAGGCGACTTGCAGTTCCCATATAAATATTTTTCAGTACAGATGGAGTTTTTTTGACGCACTAGTGCGAGAAGTGCTTAATTATATGCCAGGTCGAAACTTCCGAGGCTCATCTGGACTGAAAAACGTCGTACGATACACGTGCGAAAAGGAAATTCGAACTCGTGTCGATTTAAAACACGTACTGTACTACTTTAGTAGAGCCAATAGACTTGCAGTCCATTTATATTGGCCCAGATATATTTTTATTATCGTCGTAAACTTATAGATGTAGATTAAAGGCCACTCGGCACTAGAAGGGTTAAAACAATACCAATATTCCAATATTAGTGCCCCGCTAAAAACCTAATGGAGCAGGCAGGCGTTACACCGCGACGTTCGCGACCATGTGCCGATAAATAAAAATATAATAATAATGAATACCAAAGAAAGCTTTTTAACATATGAAATGAATCCCACAAAAGAAATGAAGCTCCTTATTTACTTCTCCATATAATCGTATGCCAATTATTTACCGGCAATGATTCGTATTGGATGTTTCCATTAAGGTTAATGGACTTAATCCCCCGACTCTAATGGGTGATTGGATCCCTCGGCTTTCCCAAATCGTGTGATTATTCGCTGGACCCAAAGATACAGAAAAGAATATACACGGAAGGTTTTAAGCAGGATCTAAGTAAACAACGCTATTACGCGTCGGTGCATCCATATCGCACTTACTGTAGTGCGAAAAGGACGGACTGACGTGATACGCTTTATCACGCGACAGCGCTTGCACGTTTACATTCAAGCATACCATATACTGAAGGTGTCTCTTCAGCTATATAGCTACTTTACTCGATTTTCGACCAGTACCGTAGTACCGCTTTTTCTCTCCGACAACTCAATATTTTTATGAAAATTTTATGAATGTTTGGTGACCAGTTGGCTAGCCATCATATATCGTCGTAACGGAAAAGTGGTACCATGATGAAGTCACATACCGGTCATCTAGGGGTTTCTACTGTCTATGACTGGTCCTGCTACACTTTCTTATACAAACATAATATTCCTTTTAGTCTTGCAACAACAAATATTTTTAGAGTAAATAAACGCCTCCGGGCTTAGTTTTACCGCCAACGTAACTATACTTGGTGGTGAATTAATTTTGAACTTTCTAAGAAGGTTTAACTACAGAAAAGAAACTGTCTGAAGAAACTGACTAGTTTTTGCTCGCGGCATCGCTCGCGTTAGAAAGAGACAAAAAGTAGCCTATGTCACTCTCCATCCCTTCAACTATCTCCACTTAAAAAATCACGTCAATTCGTCGCTCCGTTTTGCCGTGAAAGACGGACAAACAAACAAACACACACACTTTCCCATTTATAATATTAGTATGGATAAGTTCTGCAATTCAGATAAAATTAAATTATAATTTGATGTCACAAATGTATAGTATATGTATATATACATAAACTCACGTCTGTATAAACGAAAATGTGATATTGAAGTGACAATTTGTTAGCCCATCGCGCACATCTCAATTGAAACCATATCTTACTTCTAACCCACGATACGATATATTATACCCACGAGAGAAAAGGGGTGGTGAAACTCTTAACCCGTCACCACACGGGTTATATAAAATCCTAATATTATAAATACTCAAAACAAACCGGATGAGCTGAAATAACTAAGCCAGTGATGCACGTACTTACGTACACTGGGCTGACATCCTTGCCTCATAACTGGCGCTGGGCTGCGCTGAGAGATTTAATTAAATCTTCAGCCGCCATTATTCAGAGATTGACGGATTGACGCGGATATCCCTGTAATTAAATGTTATACATAGACCGTTAATTAACATCGATTGTAGATTTATAAATATGTTTGATATGTAAACAAAAATACAAATACAAATACTCTTTTTTGCACACCTCAGTGTGCGTAGCCGAATGGCACAAACGCTCACGAAACGAAACGCTCGTAGATATCTATCTCTATCGTTCTTGCGTATTGGCGCGACAGTGCCAGACTACCTTTCCCGGCGTTTCTTTTTCGTTTCACGTCGCAGAAATGCCATTCGGCTACGGTACCAGTACAGGCAACAACAGATTGACTAAGTAAACACAGCAACTAAGAAGAACATACGTTTTTGAAAATAGACTTATTAAAGTAATTTACATTTCAATAAGATTCTCAGCTAATTGCGAGCTGTAGTCGCTGATCTACTCAAGTAATGTTCATCATGTGTTCATCATCATTTAAAATTGGTATAATAACACTTTTTGATATTATCTAAAAGAACGTATAACTTATAGGTAGGCACTGGTACACCACAGTCTCACAGTTAGGTAGTGATAATCGTGAACTTTATAAGAAAAGGTAGAAATTTTGATACCTTTTTTAAACCAATGCAGTATTTGCACATATTATACCCTATGATGTTATAAATGAAGTCTATAAACTGCAATACAGATATTGCCGACGATGCAGTCTTGCACTTGCTGTATAAATACATCCCGCTATTGAATAACAGGTTTTTTTTTCATTATTTCTTAACATTTAATGCTGTTTACAAAAACCAAAAACTTATGCCATAAATATAATGTGTCATTCAAGAATATTATATACCATGGATTTTGCGTGCCGACCAATGAGTTGAAGCCAGGTTCATTCACCTTTACTCCTATGTTCTATCTCTTTCCGACACTGTGATGTATTGCCAGATTAGTTACTAAAAAAAACGTATAAAACATTCTTCAATCAAATTGACTTACTTTTCTTTGTATTATACGAAAAAAAACTCAATCAAAAACCTTATTTCTCCGGTATTTACCTCCTGCGTACTATGGGAACACTAATAATAAAAAAATATGCCCGATATGTCAGAATTGTCAAAAGTCATTCACCGATTCAGATATTTATTTTGCGAAATAAACGTTTTTCGACGATTTACTTAAGTTCTGCGCTATGTATTGCATAGTGAACCATTGTGGAAGTAAATGGAAACCGAAATCCGACGTAAAATTTCACAAGTACTTACTTGTGAAATTTTACGTCGGATTTCGGCCAGCGAGGTTTATGAACATTTTGGTAAAATAAGTACTTACTTATTTTACCAAAATGTTCATAAACCTCGCTGGCAATAAATTTTCTGCTATTTTGCTTGTAATCTTGGTTAGTTCTTATCATTATATTGTTTTCATTGTCTCAAATTATATCAAAATTCCCACGAATAGGTTTAGAACGATAAATATGACCTTTAAAGAAAAATAATGCTATGTGTGGTTTTACGACTAGGGTGACCAATCTTTTTTCTTGCATGGTATTTACTCTTATTAAATGGAGCTAAATCTATCAACTTGGTACGGTTTCTATGTTCATAGTTCATATCACAGTATAATAATACCAACTTTATTGTTTATGTCTTTACAATTAACATGAATAATATTAAACTTTTCAGTGTTCCAAAAGATGAAGGAAGGAGGCAGCGTTGGCTGTCGATTGTACCGATAAAAGGAAATGTTTCAGAGCGTTCGACAATTTGCAGATTTGCACTTTAAGCCTGAAGATTATGACACAGAAAGAAATTTTAAAAATCGGTCCAGTAACGACGGAGATATCGTGGCATAAACATTAAATTGAGATACATATATATATATATATATATATATATATATACATGCGAAGAGAATTGAAATACGTACGAATTGAGAACCACCTTCCTTGAGATTTGGGGCGGCGCTTAAAAATAAAGATACTGTTTTAAAACGTCCTAGTATTTCATTATTTCCCCATTGACAAATACTTCCCTTATATTTTTGTGGCTATTCCCACTAGTTACCACCAAGTTTTTACCTGTCCTAACTACTGGGATTTTCCCCACATTGTTAATTACCACACCGGGGGTCCCAGTAGTTACTACCAAAATATTATTGTGATAGTTTAAAGTGACTGAAACATTTTTTAATAAATACAGGTGTCAGTAAAAGAAAAGTTATATTTTAAGCCTCGTGTTGCAACACTCACCACGCTCTTATTCTGGAACGGTTCTGAAAAAAAAATCCCAGTAGTTTACCACTGGTAAAAACTGTGCCGTATTTTGTGGCGTAAGGCAAAGTAACTGCAGAGTGGTATAGAAATGGACCTTATTGGCGGTTGACAAATTAGTAAGGTGCATTAGAGTAATTCCGAATGACAGAAATGTTCAGATAATTCCGAAAGGGGAATCTTGATATGACGGAAATAATGGTGATTTCTATGCGACTTTCCTAATTAGACGACTTTCGGAATTGCCCTAATGTACCTTACTTTTTGAGTTTGTGAGGATGGATGTTCACTTTCGTGATAAAACGATTGATCGGATTTGAATTTAATAAGTTACAAAATTAATCAGTCGTATAAACGTAATACGTCAAATTCCGCGGGATATCCCTAATGTATGCTTAATCATGGACACCCTAAAGAAAGAGATGCAAGACCGGCGTGACGTAATTCAAGGTCAAATTTTCTGGCTTCAACGTAATGTTCGGCACGCAATATCCATGGTATATAATATTCTTGTGTGTCATTCATGAACTTTTATCGAAACCACCACAGATAGCTTAGGTATATCTCCTCAAATCAACCTCAAATGACCAAAGATGAGGTTCGATTACTACTCTAAATTATAAACCCTTTGCATGAAGGTTTTGCTATGCTTTGTATTTTTTACTGGTTTAAACGCGGAACAGTTTACTTGACGTAACTTTCATATGGTGACATTTGTCATCAGATAAAAAATCACAAAATTTGTATTTATATTTTGATAACACAAACATGTTTTACCGTTTAAAATAAGGTAGCTTGATATACAATACCTTTTGTTTTAATTGAGATAATATTTGTATAGTTGGTAAAATTGATGAGTTGTTTGTAGTAGTGCCTGAGATGATTGGGACAGGCAGTGCGGAGAATGCTGCGGCCGAAGCACTAGCCACCGCTCCAGTCGAGCAGGTACAGGAGCTGGAAACGGACCTAGAGGCCAACATGGTATTAGCTTTTTTCTTTAAGTTACTGGGCCATAAGTATGGGCCGGAGAGACATTGAAGTTGTCGATAACGTTTCGATAGCACATGATCGTATGTCGCCGCTAGACTGACTACCCGTCCTTAATACAATTAGAAAAATATATGAGATCTAGGTCACGGCACATCTCCGACACTGGCGATCAAATGTATGAAAAAGGCGCGTTCCTAGCACACATTCTAACCTCGTGTAGGTGAACGCGTACATTACGCGTACCATGCTTGTATGAGTGAGATATGACAGGTTGACTGTTCGCGTTTTTGACAGGCGGTAACTGTGGCTGGTAACCGAGAGGGGGTGGGCGGCGCTTTCAGCGGGAAACGGGAGTGGCCATACTGTACGAGTAGTACTCTTTATTATACTGTGGTCACGGCGAAATACTGTCGCGCCTAGCACATCCCTGCAAGATAGAAAATGTTTTTGTAAATGGCATAAGTCAAAGACAGAATGGTAAGGTCATTCTTATCCAATAAACTAAATGGCACTACAAACTACTTATTAGGTAGCTCGTCCGCTCTTTTGCAGACTGTCACATAAAAAAATCCTATCACAAAACAAACACGCGGCGCCAGCAGATTCTTTAAAAATAGGTACATCACCTAGGACACATTTACTTTCGCAAATTAATTAATAAAAATTGGATGAACATGTAACTACGTAGTGTATTTCTCAATATTTCACAGAAAATAACTGTAGAAGACGAAGACGTAGCCAGGTCAGAAGCCACATTTCGCTACACCATAACCAACATCAGTCAGCTCAAAGAACAAGTACTGTCCCCGCCATGCTTCGTGCGGTGTCTGCCATGGAAGATCCTGGCTATGGTGCGTCTCACCACGACCCCGGATCGACAGCAACAGAAGGCACTGGGAGTGTTTCTTCAGTGTAACGGAGAGAGTGACTCGCCAGGCTGGTCGTGTTATGGTCTCGGAGAACTGAAGCTGCTTACTTACAAGCCTGATAAGGAACACTTATGTAGAAAGCTGCATCACATGTATCACTGGTGAGATTAGTGATTTAATTATTGAAAAATACATCGATGTTTTAAATAATCTGCAAGCTTTCGTATACTTACTAGCTTTTGCCCGCAGTTGCGCTCGCGTTAAATTCGAAAATGGCGGAATACAAACGACCTTTCCGCTTTCGGGAAGTGGGGGGGGGGGGTCAGAAAGAAACAAAAATTAGCCTACTCACTCTCCATCCCTGCAACTAAATATCTCCACATAAAAAAACATCACATCAATTCGTCGCTTCGTTTTGCCGTCAAAGACGGACAAACAAACAGACACCCACACTTTCCCATTTATAATATTATATCAGGCCCCGTAGCCGAATGGCATTTCTCCGACGCCAAACGAAAGCGATACGCCGCTGGCTCTGTCGCGCCAATACGCAAGCGCGATAGAGATAGATATCTACTAGCGCTTCGTTTCGTGAGCGTTTCGTGAGCGATTGTGCCATTCGGCTAGCCACCCAGTACGGATACTTAAGGTCAGATGCCTCTTCTAGGGCTGAGTGATTTTGACGTTACAAAATCGTTGGAAACTTATCTTAGCCTGACTCTATTAACATTTACAGCAAAGAAGATGACTGGGGCTTTGGACACTTCGTTTCATGGAAAGAATTAATGAATCCGGACAACGGCTTCGTAAAAGACGACTCCATCACAATAGAAGCTCACGTGATCGCGGAAGCCCCTCACGGCGTGTCATGGGATTCCAAAAAACATACCGGCTACATTGGTAAGAAACTACACGCCGGATATGTAGGTAAATATTATGGTAATTTTCTCCATCATTGGGGTCATGGTAACCGCCGATCGAACTTACCTAAATATTCAGTCCTATGTGGGATTTAGGTATAATAATTTTGCTTTAAATAAATTCCTATCTCATGTGCAAAGTGCGGTATGCCTTAGGCACTGGTCCCACGGCGAGCTAGTAAGCTTTGAGCTATCGGCTATAAAAACGAACAAAATATAAGCACTCCCGTGCAAATAAGAGACACGGCGATATTGATAGCTCACCGTTAGGCTAGGAACTATAAACATCGCCGTGTCTCTTTTATTTATGCGGCAGTGATTAGCTTTTCTTCGTTTTTATAGCCGATAGCTCATACTTAGTTTACTAGCTCGCGGTGGCACCAGCGTCTTAAGGAATGCACATTGCACAGGTTTTAATGCTTGGGCTTGTAAAGTATACTACCCATAAAAAATGCCGATATATGCATTTCCGTAAAACATTCAACGGGTTATTTTCCAAGTTTCCAATTTGCCTAGTATCTGAGGAAAATGAGGCGTACCTGGTGTTGTAGGCGAATGGCATTTCTGTTACGCGAAACGAAAACGAAACGCCGCGAAAGGTAGTCTGGCTCTGTCGCACAAAACGCGAGAGCGATAGAGATATATATCTACGAGCTTTTCGTTTCGTCAGCGTTTCGTGAGCGTTTGTGCCATTCGGCTACGTACCCAGGCCCCGTAGTCGAATGGCATTTCTCCGACGCCAAACGAAAGCGATACGCCGCTGGCTCTGTCGCGCCGATACGCAAGCGCGATAGAGATAGATATCTACTAGCGCTTCGTTTCGTGAGCGTTTCGTGAGCGATTGTGCCATTCGGCTAGCCACCCTGGCCCCGTAGCCGCATGGCATTTCTGCGACGCGAAACGAAAACGAAACGCCGCGAAAGGTAGTCTGTCGCGCCAATACGCAAGAGCGATAGAGATAGATATCTACGAGCGTTTCGTTTCGTGAGCGATTGTGCATTCGGCTACGCACGCTTGTCTACTAAATACCCAACCGCAGTTTAAAGAAATGTTTTTCATAAAAATTATATTTACGATTGGCGAAAAATCGTAAAACATACTTACCTTCTATCGGAAACGTATTATTTTCCAGGATTGAAAAACCAAGGCGCGACCTGTTACATGAATTCATTATTACAAACCCTTTTCTTCACGAACGTCCTTCGCAAGGCCGTGTACAAGATCCCGACGACGGGAGATGACAGTTCCTGTTCCGTGGCATTCGCTCTCCAACGGGTGTTCTACGACCTGCAGTTCTCTGATAAACCTGTTGCGACTAAAAAACTAACCAAGAGTTTCGGTTGGGAAACGCTGGATTCATTTATGCAACATGATGTCCAAGAATTTCTTCGGGTATTATATATCCTTCTGGTTTATAAAATACTAGCTTTTGCCCACGGCTTCGCTCGCGTTAGAAAGAGACAAAACGTAGCCTATGTCACTCTCACTCTCTATCCCTTCAACTATATCCACTTAAAAAATCACGTCAATTCGTCGCTCCGTTTTGCCGTGAAGGACGGACAAACAAACAAACAGACACACTTTCCCTTTTATAATATTAGTATGGATTGCAGTTTTATGCTGTAAATTATGTAAGAGTAGTTGCGACATTTTAGCCTTTCTTTTTAGGATCTCTAGCTAGCCAGCCTACGTATAGTTTCCAAGTGTTTGTACAAGAAACATGTATTTATACACTACTCTGACCGATTTTATTTAGCTATTGCCAGCGGCTTCGTCTCACGTTCAATTCGAAAATTGCGGAATGCTCCATACAAACTTCCACCCCTCATTTTAGCAAAGTAGGGGGGTTAGAAAGAGACAAAAAGTAGCCTATGTCACTCTCCATCCCTTCAACTATCTACGCTTAAAAAATCACGTCAATTCGTCGTTCCGTTTTGCCGTGAAAGATGGACAAACAAACAGACAAACACACTTTCCCATTTATAATATTAGTATGGATCCTTAAAGTAGAAGAATGGTGACAAATTGGACTTAATCTTAAAACCGTTTAAAATTTCAGGTATTACTAGATAAGTTAGAAAATAAGATGAAAACGACAGTAGTTGAGGGAACCGTACCGAAATTATTTGAAGGGAAAATGACGTCTTTTATCAAATGCAAAAACGTCAACTGCACGAGCACGCGCGTCGAAAGTTTCTACGACATTCAACTTTGTGTTAAGGGGAAGAGCAACAGTAAGTTTTCTAAAATGCAATATCTTGAGGAAAGTTTAGAAATTTTAACTACTTGAAGTCAAGAACGTTCAAAGTTTTTAGTTTCCTTCGAGTAAATTAAATTTATGCCGTAAATTAAAATGAAAGTAATGATTTATTTTTCTAATGTGAAATTATGGTCAAGCTATGTGTCTAGTATGTGTGTGTATCGTGTTAAATACTAATGTATATATTTTATTCTAAGAGGCGATTATTACGGACTAGCTTAACAGTTTAGTTTCTGCTTAGTCAAGTGAGTGTTTGCCGTGTTTGTTAAAAGTTTTCAAGTCCGGCCAAAGGCAAACATTGCTTACCGACTGTTGTCTTTGTCAACACCCTGGGTAAACTACTTTTCCGCCACTATCGTCTACATTCGATCCCCTATCGTTTAGGCGTAGAGAGATACTTGTATAAAAACAATTACGTACCGTCACCTGCAATAATATGTTACTTTTCGAAGGCCGCAAAAATATGTGTCACGCTCGCTCTTGTGGCAAATAGCCGCCTTTACACAGTCGCTCTATCGCGCGCGGAGCGTACGGACAGCGCGCGGTTAAGCCTGCGCGCGCGATTGTGTGTTGTTAGTTTTTAAGGTTCACGTTCTTTCGCGCGTGCTTGCGTGTCAAAGTTTTTGTGAACGGAAATAGCGTGCGCGATAGTCCGCGTTATTATTGTTTATTGTAATTAATAGTATAGATTTGTATAGAGCAGCAATTAAACCACTAATTCTTTAGTCCACGAGCGTATGTCCGCCATGTTGCGCGCGCGAATGAACGTACGTGTAAAGACCTCAACCTCGCGATTGCGCGCCCGCTCCAGCGCACGCAATCGCGCGGTCTTTCCTTTCTCCTCCCGACGGCTTTACACGCGCATTCTTTCACACGCGCTTGCTGTATCACGCGCGATAGAGCGTCTGTATAAAGGCGGCTAATGAGATATATTTGCACCCTTCGCAAGCAAAGATGTTAGCTGCGCTGCGGCCAACTGCAATTTATTACACATTGAACGGAAATGTGTTTACGTACTTGACTTTTTTTTAGTCTACGAGTCGTTCAAAGACTACATCAGCACGGAACTGCTGGATGGCGACAATAAATACGACGCGGGTGAGCACGGGCTGCAGGAGGCGGAGAAGGGCGTGCGTTTCGACGTGTTCCCGCCCGTGCTGCACCTGCACCTCATGCGGTTCCAGTACGACCCGCTCACGGACGCTTCTGTCAAGTTTAATGATAGGTAATACGTGTTTGCCGAGCAATCGTGAATTTCCTCCCGCGGACGCTCCGGCTGTGGAATGAGCTCCCTGCTAAGTGCTAAGGTATTCCCGATGAACTACAGTATGGGGTTCTTCAACGTTCTTCGGCAACGCGCATGTGACACCCCTTGAGTTGCAGGCGTCCATAGGTTACGGCGATGCGGACCGTATACCTGTTTGCCACCGACGTGGTATAAAAAAAAATACAGCCAAAGTTAGCACAAAAAGACGTCTTAACTTATTTCCGATAGTGCCACGAACTATTTTCAATCCTATGGCATAGCAAGTAAATTTAATACTTTCAAGTAAGACACAATTCACGGCATTTGTGACGTAAAGCATTCAGCGGGTTTACCTTTGGAAGACATGAACAATGTTCACAGGTTCGATTTCTACGAGGAGATCAACTTGGACCCGTACCTGCAAGAGACTCCGCCGTCACCGGCGCACTACACGCTGCACGCCGTGCTCGTGCACTCTGGAGACAACCACGGCGGGCACTACGTCGTCTTCATCAACCCTAAGGGAGACGGCAAGGTACGCCTTGTAATTTTATCTGTAGTGGTAGTTGAGAGCCACGCTAGACCCAGTCATAAAAGAGTTATAGAATATATTGGATCCCACATATTACACGACCCTTCTCTTTACAGACTCTACGCAAAATGTTTATTTGATTTTGTTTTTCAGTGGTGCAAGTTCGACGATGACGTGGTCTCTCGTTGTACCAAGCGGGAGGCCATCGAGTACAACTTTGGAGGCAAAGAGGACGCACCGCATCTAGCGCGCCGCGCCACCAGTGCATACATGCTCATCTACATACAGTTCAGTATACTACGAGTATCTTTAGCATATAGACTTACTAGCTTTTGCCTGCGGCTTTGCTCGCGTTAGGAAGAGACAAAAAGTAGCATATGTCACCCTCCATCCCCCTTCAAATCACTCTGTTTCTGTTTCTGTCACGTCGCTCTGTTTTGCCGTGAAAGATGGACAAACAAACAGACACACACTTTCCCATTTACAATATTACTTAGTATGGATATTGACTGGGATTATTATCATCACTCCCTTGCCCTTTTCCCATTATTTGGAGTCGGCGCATCAGATCATCTTCCTCCATTCTTCTTTATCAGCTGTCATTTCCATACTAATACCTTTCACTCTTATATCATTGTGCACACATTCCATCCATCATTTCTTAGATTTTCCACTACCATTGTATCCATCCGCCTTCATATTTACCACTGGTTTTATAACATTGCTTAATTTATATAGACTGGGACATAGACTAGGGTTGCCACCCGTACTTTAATATAAAGTATTGTAATGTATTTTAGATGTTTGTACTTTATATAGAACGTGATTCCTTTTTTGTCTCGCTCTTGAAGCAGCCGTCGGGCATGAGAGGAGCGTTAAGTTCGGATCCTACTAACTGCGCCATATAACCAGTTTAGATACTCAAGTTAAAACAATCACAGATTTGAGAACTTCGTACATTTCCATAACTAATTACTCGTATGGTACAAGGTTTGATAGGATAGGCGCGTTAGTCATGTGATATGGTTAATTGATCAGGTCATCATGGTGCGTTCCAATAAATAAATAATACTAACTATAAACACTATGAATTCATTATCGCGTAGGTGGCTTAAACCCGGGTTTAGTAGACTGTGGGTATTTTTCGGATACCATTATCCACCATCTTGAGAACATAGTAAGTTGTGTACAGTCGAGTTCATAAATATGTGTACATTTTGTCACCTGCAACGAGTTTAGATGAAGAAATGTATGTATGTTAACTATGTTATGACTCTCGACTGTACATATACATTTTTTTTATCTTCCGGCCGGAAAGTAATGATGTGCAAGTTGCGGAAACTTTCCAAAAAAATCTTAAATTTCATGAAAAATTCACGAAACTTTCACAAAAACTAAAGGGAATTAAAATGTATGAGATGGAAAGTTTCCATCCATACAATTATCCATACAAAGTATAGAAAGTTTTCGAAGTTTTCCTATGTGAAAATTTCAGAATTTTGGAAACTTTCCGTCGGCACATTAGTACCGGTAAGCGTCAAATTTCAGGCCGCTGTGCTGAGCCAAGTTACCGCTGCTCTGTCGAACAGAAAAATAGTATACACACCTACGCCAGTCAATAAGAAAGCGTCAGATTACCTCTGTTCCACCTCGGCCGATAATCACATGTAATCTGAGACACTTACGTACTTTACTGGCCTAGTATTTACTATGTAATCTACTATTATTTAAAACTCTGAAACAATGCCTAATCTCACTCACTGCCTATCCGATTATATTCCCATTTAGTTGTAAAAATCGCCCGTCGATTGGCAATCGTATATAACCGTGATAACGGATATGATTGATGACCGTTCTGATTGAACCACAGACTAGCCTCACATAGAGACCGCAATAAATGCCTCTGTAAAACTGACCGCTGTTGCTGTCTCGTTTTATTAATAGTACATTGGGTCACAGTATAATAAAGAGTACTATCGTACAGTATGGCCACTTCCGCTCCCCGCTGAAAGTGCCGCCCACCCCCTCTCGGTTACCTCACAGTTACCGCCTGTCAAAAACACGAACAGTCGACCTGTCATATTTCACTCATACAAGCATAGTACGCGTTCACCTACACGAGCTAAGACTGTGTGCCAGGAATGCGCCTCTTTCAATATATTTGATCGCCAGTGTCCGAGGTGTGATTGGGTATTAAGGGCGGAAAGTGAAGTATTACGAACGAGAGGCTGTTCGAAGCCCGACTCCGAAGGTAAGGTATAATCCTTCAGCCGTCCGTGATATACACACTGTATATCATCACACTCGCGAAGTAATAACAACATTTTAAACTAAATGTATTGAAATACCCACGATGACATTTCAAATATTCGTCCGCCATCTTGAAATTTTTGACAGGTCGTGGAAGGCTCTACCCAGGTATTCACTTTACCTAAGAAATTAATCCTGTGACATATTCTCTAAAAACTGTTGACAGCGTAAAATGTAGATAATATTCTATGGCTTCGTGTTAGCTACACCGTGGTGGCAGAACATTGTAGTAAAATAATCGTAATTATTGTGTACTAGCTTTTGCCCGCGGCTTTGCTCGCGTTAGAAAGAGACAAAAATAAGTCTTGACAAAATCAGGTCACTTACAAAATCATGCCAATTTGCCGCTTCGTTTTGCCGTGAAAAACGGACAAACAAACATACACAAACACTTTCCCATTTGTAATATTAGTACGGATTTCATGCCTGTGTTCATGCTTTGTCTGAAAAGTGATCTGTGTACTGAACTAATGCCCTGCGTGCGTCCAGCATCCAGAGCTCAAAACAGAACGGCAAAAACGTTTCGAGTACTGACACGATATTACAGCTTGTCTGTTTTACTAATGCTTTGATACATTTCATTTATATTTTCTATAATATAAATATTCAAGAAAGGTAACTTCTTTAAAACACCGCATTCCATAAATACCTTTTGACTTCTAAGGTGACGAACCCAATCATGGACAGTTTAAGAAAAAAATTCGCCAGTTTTTGATATTTCACTGATAAATGTAAAAATTCTACCGCCAAGCGTGTTAAATCTTGAATGTCCTATCCTTCTTCTACATTTCAAGCGTATTGCAGAATAGATACTCCTATTGGTTTCTTCATAGTTAACAAATTAAAACTAGGTGTTTTTTCTCCAATTATGGACGGCAGTTCTCCAGTAATGGATCCCCCATTATGGACAGTGAAATAAGTTTAAAATTTTACTTTTAAAGCCAACTGATACGCAATGAGTCAATCTTATACACCATAAATACAATTAGTTTGGGTTATTTTAACATAGGATTGTTTCTTGTAAATTTTGGTTTTGTAAATTGTTCCTTGTCCATCATAGGAGGTAGGCAGTTTTTCGGGTCCAGTAATGGACACTTGCAAAATTACGTCATTTCTTTATATCTTTGGAGCAACAAACTAGTATGTTTTATACCTTATCTCATGCTTAATGCAGTAAGTAAAACGCATTCAAGATTATACCGTGCGTTATTTTTTTATTATTTTATACATGAACTCATCTCTCTTAGCAACATTAGTAAGAATTCGTCTTGATATTTTTTTCAGTAAACTGGTGATATTTATCTTGTCTCCAAATCCTTCAGAAATAACCGAATTAATTGAAACTTCAAAATTAAACAGCTCTACAACTCTAGTTTATGGTACATAGCCGTCAATTTTTAGAAACTTATTTTAGATACTTATTTTTAAGGATTTGTGTTTTTTTGTCCATAATGGCATCACCGTCCATTATGGGGTATTTTACCTTACTTACCTCATAATATTTCGTAAAACAACCTTTAAATGATTTGTCACTAACCGTCATGCAGGCCGTTAGAGACAAATCAATAATTCACCTATTTGACTGTATCAATAATCATTATTTCATTTATTATCAGAAAAAGGTACATTTAACACGTGTCCCACAAAACGGTTTACACAGTTTGACTGTGGGTGTGGGATCAGAGTCTCTTCGCTAATAACTAAGAATAAAATTACACATCATTTTTTTCATTCATGAAGACCCCTAATCTAGTTCGTAATTTCGTACTATTAATGTGGTCGTCACCGTGAATAATAATTATGATCTATCAGGCCAATTTTTCCTTATACTGATATATTTAAGACATCTAAAATTATGTCAACCTGACATTGCCCGCCTTGCTCGCGCCAGCACAAGTACGGGCAACCACATAGAAAAAGCATATCATGATTTATATGTCTTAAAGATATCAGTTGTAAGTATTGGCCTGTGTTGAATACTCCACATACGCCGCCTTAATTACATCTCAATATCCCGGTCAAACAGTTATAAAATTAAATTCGGTATTCATCGTTGCCGGTGAGGTAGGTAAAGGTGAATGTGTGCCGCGCGCTGCTCGCGGGCCTGCCGCGATGACGTCACGATCGCCCGCCGCCCGCGCGTCTCCCGTGCGTATGTCGAGTACTCAACAGCCTGTAAATGTGTTATTTTGTCCTCAGGACGTCCCAGCTGAAATACGTGCTTCAGGACGTCTCCGAGTCCGACATTCCGGCCGACCTGTGCGAGCGAATCAACGACGAGATGCGATACGAGATGGTAAGAACATGTAAATATCGATTTACCGCTTGCAATCCATTATTTTTATTTTTTTTCGAACGGATAAGCATTAAGCTTTACGCTTTCAGGCGGCAGAAAAGTAAAATGCAGGAAAGTCAAATCTGACACATCAGTCAGTTCAGCAAAGTACTACGCGAGGATTTTCAACGCACTAAAACAGTTCTTCACTTTGCAGGCCCTAGCTGGCTCAAAGTATAAAGGCAGATAGTGAAGTCGTCAAGTTTTTTAAATGTAGCGAACCTATATTTTATAAAAGTTTACAATACTTGGAATGTTTGCTGAAACTGTGCAGTCTACTGAACTTGTAAAATTTGAATGTAGGTTATTATAAATGTACGTATTATTTACCGTGTCTGTTGTTACTATTTTTGTATTGTTGGTAATAAAATTTGTTGCACCATTATGTGTTAAAGCCTTTTAGTATATATTTAAATATAAATATATCCCTATACTTATTTACCATTTCAGTGCGCGTAGCCGAATGCAACAACGCTCACGATAATATCTCTTTCGTAGCTATCTATCTCTATCGCTCTTGCGTATTGGCGCGACAAAGCCAGACTACCTTTCTGCGGCGTTTCGATTTCGTTTTGCGTCGCAGAAATTCCATTCGGCTACGGGACCAGGGTGGCTAGCCGAATGGCACAATCGCTCACGAAACGCTCACGAAACGAAGCGCTAGTAGATATCTATCTCTATCGCGCTTGCGTATTGGCGCGACAGAGACAGCGGCGTATCGCTTTCGTTTGGCGTCGGAGAAATGCCATTCGGCTACGGGGCCAGGTCCGTCTGCCATTTATCATAAAACTGCCAGGGGGTGTGCCCTACTTTTTATCATACCTACTCAAAAGTCAATCACCTACATTCAATCAACTCACGCCTACTTTGGTAATATTCTAGTGGGTACATACCATCTGTCAATAGATCAACCCCAGAATCCTAAACAATCATAAGCGTCGTTTGGCATACTTAATGCTTAATGCTACGGTATACGCATGAAAGCGTACAGAATGGGCACAAAATATCAATGCCTGTCACGTATGTCGGCGGACCCTTGATGGGAAAGCCATCTGTCCCTCCCACGCGACCTATTCAACCCATTTTAATACTCTTTCATATTTGCTAACGTTATACGATATTTAAATATCTTCTATTCGCCTGTAATATGAGCAGACTATTTGTTCACACCACACGTTTGTCGGGAACTGAAGCGATTCTTGCATAAAAGTCCTTAGACGGACTGCATTCTAACTGAGACTTGTAAGTGCATAGCGAAAACGTCGCAGATAAAGTATGTAATTTTGGGTTGTAACCAGTAACCGTTTAGGGCACTTTTCTCTTTCATCATACACTAAATGTAATTTCCCCATGACATTAGTGTCGCTTAACTTCAAACTTGGGAAATCCATTATGCTATAAGGTTGATTAAATCTTTCTAGTCAATATTATATTTTTATATAGTCAACTTTAAAGAATGGATTTACCCAAGTTTGAAGTTAAGCGACACATTTACACTAAACGTATTTGGGCCATTATTTTAAACACAGTTAGTTTTATTTTCCTACTATAATACCCACGATCTGTAGAAAGAAGTTTAGGGTTGTGAAGCTCAATTAAGTGGGGGTAGTTCGAAAAACTCGTACAGCTAGAAGATGTTGATGTCAACTTCAGCCAGTCTGCTCCGAGACCACGGGGACAATGCCGTCCTTAAAACGTCGGAGGTTGGTGCTTAAAACATAGTAATACGCGATTAAGTCTCGTTTGCACTTTTAAATATGTGTAAAAATCGTGAAAGTTTAAATCAGTGTGACCTGTATAAGTATATTTTTATTTTTTCAGTGATGTTCGTCCCACTGCTGGACCCAGGGTGGCTAGCCGAATGGCACAATCGCTCACGAAACGCTCACGAAACGAAGCGCTAGTAGATATCTATCTCTATCGCGCTTGCGTATTGGCGCGACAGAGCCAGCGGCGTATCGCTTTCGTTTGGCGTCGGAGAAATGCCATTCGGCTACGGGGCCAGGCCTCCCTCGAGTGAAAGGGTTCGGGCTATAGTCCCCATGCTAGCTCAATGCTTCCCATACACCTTTGAATTTCTTCGCAGATGTACCTACACAGGTTTCCTCACGATGTTTTCCATCACCGAAAAGCGAATGGTAAATATCAAATTATATTTCGTATATAAGTTCCGGAAAGTACCTAGACTATTAGTCAGATATGTTAGAGCTAGTGTACCTAAGTAGATAAAAGCCAATCCCTGAATACCTGACGCGAATCATAATATTCATAATCACAGTACCTAACCTTATTATAGTCTGCAACCTCGGTAAAACCTCCGCCATTCTTGCTTCTCATCAGTGTCCGTGGTCCCGCGGGAGAACATTGTTTAGAGCTCTTAGGAGGATAGATTCCCCTTACAAGTTTCCCTATTTTTCTCTCCGTATGTCGACATTATGGAAAGTATTTTTACACAAATTCATACATTTTAGTCGCAGCCATGATACTTTGGTTTGACTTTTTTCGAATTTTTATTTTATATGAGAAAAACTTTGTATGAAAGCAATTTTTCTTATTGTTACACTAATCAAAAACTGGTAAAAAACATCGAAGTCAGTGGATAACTATGATTAAACTCTTCAGCCAAACACCGGATTCCGACAAATCAGAAGGATCAACCCGTACAAATATGTCTGCCATTTTTACGGGGGAAAGTGCACACAGTCTGGTTTTACACTCACTGCATAGAAAACAAAGGAATAAGCTTGGCTAGAGGGGAAATGGTGCACAAGCCGATTCCCTTCAGTGTTACTTGAAGCACTGATGAATATGTGTAGTCATCAAATTGTGTAATAACCATGATACAAAATTTAAATTTTGAAAAAAAAACCCAACACAGTGGACCGATTTCCATCAAACATGGCTAAGAACACTCCCGGCTAATTAAATTTTTAAACAAAAAAAACTAAATCTATCCATCCATTCGGGAGCTACGATGCCACAGTCAGATACGTCAAACTTATAACACACCGTCGTTTTTGCATCGGAGGTTAAAAAAAACATATCCAGGGAGGAAAATGGGGCCTACTTTTGTATGAAAAATCGTCTCTGGGCGGTCACCCCCTTTTCTCTTAATTGTACCCGCCGCTTGTTATGAATTTTAAAACGCGTAAACAAGACGTGTGATGCGCAGACTTCAGACTTCCCTGGGCGACTGGTTATGTTATGAACAGAGAGTCTACAACGAGTTGACTTTTTAGAATACGTTAGGTACTTAATATCGTAAACTGCATGAAAAAAATATTCATTGTATGGAGAAAGTTAACCCCTCGTATGCTTAGACACGAATCCGTGCGTGGGAATTTCAAACTATTGTTTTAAATGTCAAGGTCACTTTTCAATGATCAAAATTGACAGGCTGCATACGAGGGGTTAATAACCCCCAAACGGCTACTAGAGTCATAAATTAACTAAATTTTCAGTGACGTTTATGCTAGCAAGTCAGAGTAGCTACGTACGTAGCCAAATACACAAACGCTTTCCATAATAATTACCGTTACATCTTCTTCTTTATCCTCTCCTGATCCCGACTGCTTTTCGATCGACATCAACGATTGTCATTTAGCCGAAATCGGTCGGCAGGTCCCCACAGAAAACCAGCGATCACTTGCCGCTTTGTCGCGATATTATGTTGAGTGGGTCCGATTTTAACGTCTTTAGTTTTTTATGGCTGTATTTTTGTATTCACTTATAAACTATATTGAGCAACTTATTCTAACTTCAAAAAATTCATGGTTGTGGCAGGGTTATGCGGAGATTGGATGGGGCACAGACAAAGTGAATTGAGATAGGCTATACGAGTAATTGCAGATAAGATTTTAGATGTGTGTCAGTGCATTTTGAGTGCATACATTCGCTTCAGATAGTTCTGCCAATTTGATCCAATTATTCCCATCGCACTCGCTCGTTAACGGTGTTATTACATACCTGCATACTGATACGCAATGAGTTATTTTACCGCCCTAGGTCGGTAAAGTGAATACCTGGGTGGGGCCTTCCACGACTTGTCAAAAAATACAAGATGGCAGACGAATGTTCGAAATGTCAGCGTACGTATTTCAATACATTTCGTTTAAAATTTGGTTATTACTTCGCGAGTGTGATGAAAAACATTGTGTAGGTATATCACGGGCGGCTGATTGATTACAAACTCGAATTATTAAAGCCCTCCGCCTTCGTAGTTGGGCTTCGAACAGCCTCTCGTTCATAATCCTTCACTTTCCGCCCTTATTGTGCCTGAGCTCTAAGTTCACATTTTTGACACATTTGTTTTGAAGTAAGTATGTTGCGATGTGGCTAAGACGTATCGTTTGCCAAATCTAGCGATTATTTACGAATTTAAAAATAAAAATGAATGATAAATGACATAATAATAATAAGTAAATCCTGCGTGATAAATTAATATCGTAAAATACTCACTAACGAAGAACCGCTAAAATGTAACATGTGTTAGATTATGTTTAAAGTAAGCGATATATTGTTTTTAAGTACTTGATTTTTTTTAATACTATTACAGGATTTTAAAATTTCATTAGGTCGCGCCAGTTTACGTTTTGGGGGCGCTGTCATGTGTCAAAAATGTGAACTTACAGCTCCGGGGCAATAATACACAATGTACTATTATGACATATGTGGAAAACTCATACAATGAAAACTTCAATACATGTAACAAACCTGACTCTCAATCAAAGAGTAAATTCGTTGACGCTCCATAAGTTCCATAACGTATCGTTGATCTCTTTATATTGCTTTTATATGTATATTGGTGCGACAGAGCCACGGAGTGTCAACGATTGTAACGTACTTTTGGCTAGGGGCTGGTCATTCATAATGCATAATCACCTGAATCCTTGCAATAAACTAGGTCTGGCTTAATTAGTATAACGTCCTAAGTTCTCGGAAGGCCTTTGATAAATTATTATTCATATTATCAAACGGCCTTGAATATTGGGTCCTTACTAGAAGGCATGTTAATATCACCTTTGAGTGAGGTCTACTGGGTACGTGCCGAATGGCACAAACGCTCACGAAACGAAACGCTCGTAGATATCTATCTCTATCGCTCTTGCGTATTGGCGCGACAGAGCCAAACTACCTTTCGCGGCGTTTAGTTTTCGTTTCGCGTCGGAGAAATGCCATTCGGCTACGGGGCCTGGTTGTTTTGATTACCTAATACCAGTTAGATATAGCCTGAGGGTGAAATTATATTTCTTAAGAGGGAGGGAATACTTTACCAACAAAAACAATGACAATAGTCGATGACAAACAAGTTACGACCCGCCTGATAGGACCCGCAAGCAAGCTTCGTAGGCTATGGACGCGAGCAATGCCAGATGTGCTACATGCACGTTACCGACCCTAAGTGCGTTTTCACATTATCCGATCCGATGTCGGATACATACATACATACATACAATCACGCCTGTTTCCCAGAGGGGTAGGCAGAGATCACGGATTTCCATTTACTACGATCCTGACAAACCACTTTCGCTTCACACACTTTCATAACGTTTCTCATACACGCTCGTTGGTTTCGAGTACTTCTGACATGGCCTTTTTGCAATATTTACCCGATTTGATCAAGAAAAGTTCGCCTAGGTCTTCCACTTCCAACTGACCCTTCCACTCTTTTCTTCCACTCTCTCCGATGTCGGATGTCGGACCGATATCCCATTACAGGCGCCATCTTGTATTTTTTGCATTTAAATCCTTCCGACGTCCGATATCGGATCGGATAATATGAAAACGGACTAACACTCCGACACCCTCATTGGACTCTGTCAAACTTGCTCAACGCAATTACCGGCAAGAACGGAACACCACTTGACCACTTTCTATCGTGGACAGTTTTTAATGTTCCACACATCGCGAGCCACGTTGCGAGGGAATGTCCTAGCGAGGCAAACGACTAATGTAGATGTACCTCGAGTGCATGCGAGTTTTCCTTGGTCGAACTACCAGCCTGCGTTAAACGTTGAACTAGACGAACTTTTAAAATCACATTACTCCGATAGTAGGACTGACCGGATTTGAAAAGTCCTCATAGTCCGATCAATCGAGCCAACAGGAAAAAAAATATTCGTATTCCGATTGATCGGACTAGTCAATAGGACCATGCGACCTAACGCCGTTTTCACATAATCCGATCCGATATCGGATGTTGGAAGGATTTCCATAGAAAAAATCCAAGATGGCGCCTGTAATGTATGGGATATCGGTCCGACATCCGATATCGGATCGGATAATGTGAAAACGCACAAAGGGTTGCTGTGTAGACATTATTTGTTATGCGTTTAAGAAAAGTAGGTAACCTACGGTAACCTTAAAGTCCTTAAACTTAATTATCACTTGACGCGCGAGCTAAAGCTCATTAAAAACTAGCTTGTAACCCGATACTGTTTTCAGTTAGTTAGGCTGGAATTTTAAACAGCGTTCAGCTTGAGCCATAAATCGCCCTGACACGTGATAAATTAGGCGCTATCCGGTGTCCGCGCACAAAATATCAAACCAGCTTATTTATCGCCGGTTCATTTCAGCGACAAACCGCTACCATTAAATATAGTGGCCGTTGCAATTGACTACGGATCTGGGTGCACTCGATGCCACTTGTTATCCTTGACAGATGAATTATTTTATCAGCTACTATAAGGACTCGAAAGTAATAATGTGAAAGTTGCGGAAACCTTAAAAAAAATTAAATTTAAGAATTGGGAAGTTTCAATCACCGTACAAAATAAGGATTTTTTTTCTGTGTATGATACGAGCCAGATTTTACCATAAATGGATTGAAATCTCAATATCCCACATGTTAGATATCTAAGCCATCCCTTTTCCAAACAAATAGACAAAGTAAATCATAGACGATGGTTACAAATACGCCGCCTCTGTCTTCGGTCTTTTTGTCCCTATAATGAAACGTCTAGGCGGTTCCCATCAGTCTTCGAGTACATCATACGCCAGCCAGTATAAACTAGGTCTCCGATTGTATATAGTTGTTATAGATCTCGACGTCACAAGTACACTGGTCCTCATGAAACGTTACGCATAGATAGCAATGAACAACAGCCGGATGACGCATCAATCAGGCTAATCCAATCACAGGGAGTCGAATCAAAAATAATGACGTTACTCGAGCGAGTTGAACATTTCTCATTTCTTTTCAGTTTTTACGTCTTATTTGAAGACAGTTCGCGAATGATTACGTTCTTCGTAAGTCATTCGTAAGCCCGAATGTCAATTGAAAAAATTGCTAATAATTTGATACAGTCGATTTCTATTAATATCTACACGCTTACGCAAACAGAAATATCTGAACGCGCTTTATAATGCTCAAAATATGAGTCTTGTTCAAATATTTTTCTATTCGTATTTTGTGTAGATGTAAATGGACTCGAATGCACTCCTAAGTGCATTCGAGTCCATTTACATCTACACAAAATACCCTATAGTATACCCTACAGTATAGTACAGTACAGTATAGTATACCCTAGTATACTTATAGTTCCGGATAGCATCTTACATTCAACTAATCACGGATTTGGGTTAGGTACTTATTTAAAAGTCACATATAGGTCGAACGCGATTAATTAACATTATTTTACCTTTTTTCCAACATTTCGGCCATGGTTGCACTGGCCGCGGTCGCGGAAGACTCTGGTTCGGAAGTTCGGGTTACTTACCAAAAGTTACATAAATTTTCCATGGCGTTTACAATATCGAGTAACGTATTCCAAAACGTCAAAAACTCATAGTAACCCCCTACCGGGAATCAAATATGCTTTTTACCTTTTATTTAGCCATAAAACACAAAAGTTTGCAAACCTACTCGATCCACTGCAAACTCACCCATCCCGAATATTGAACTCGAGTTGAAAACTGCAGCGCTAGTTATACTTATAGCTAGAACAATATGCAAATAAAACTAGACCTCGAAAAAAAACGGTTAAGTCTCTCCGGACGGCAATTACCGGGAGTCCCGACGGCGTAATCCGGACGACGAAAAACTCTTCCTAATTAATAGTACAGCTTCAGGATTAATTAGTGCCGATCTCCAGCCACTCTTTATTATTTGAATTCAGCCGGCTAACAAACCTATCATTACAGCTGTAGTCGGAAAAGTTAAACTCTCCACGCGGACCCTTAGTGCGGCTTTTCGTGCCTCAGAATGAGCATAATTATCTAAGTTTTGCGCTGGCTACGCTATGCAAGACAGTTTAGCCTTTTCTTTGCCTAAGAAAGTTGCACGATTAATTCAAAACTTTATTGCATTGCACCAAGTTGCATTAGTAATTACAATCCACTTCTTGTTTAAGAATTATTAATTGACCTAACTTTAGCCCGCTACGGGGAAAGGAGATATCGGCAAAGTTACTAGGTACTTGAAACTCATGCTTAGGACTAGGGATGTACCGACTAGTGATTTGGCCGACTAGGCCGACTACCGACTAGTCGGCGCTTGGGTGGCCGATTAGTCGGCCGACTAGTCGGCTAGTCGGCCAGAACATAATTATCAACTAATTTTACCAGAATTTTTGAAATGTCATTTTTTGGGTTCTATCGCGCTTTTCATATTTTGTTCAGGTTCAAATGTCAATAATAGTTATACAAATTAATAATATTTTCCATTTTTAGGGTTCCGTAGTCAACTAGGAACTAGGGATGTACCGACTAGTCGCCGACTAGTCGGGAAAGCCGACTATCCGGCCACATTTATAGTCGGCGATTAGTCGGCGACTAGTCGGCAAAAAGGGCCGATTAGTCGGCACTTCATTAGTGATAGAAAAACAGTACAAAATTAAATTACCATCTGAAAATTATGGTTGTATTATGTAACTATTCGTAATTCCTTTTTTTTGTCAAAATAGCAAATATCTGTATTTATCACAGAAATAAATATCCTACCTAGGATTATCGACTTCATAGGCAGGATCACTACCCACTAAGCCGAGCCGGTTGTCAAAAATGGAAAATGTATACATATAAATATTGTCATGAACCTTTGAACTTGTAAAAAATCATGAATAGCGCGTTCTAAGGACCAAAAATGACATTCAAAATGTGAATTTAGTCGAAAATTATGTTTTGGCCGACTAGCCGACTAGTCGGCCGACTAATCGGCCACCCAAGCGCCGACTAGTCGGTAGTCGGCCTAGTCGGCCAAATCAATAGTCGGTACATCCCTACTAGGAACCCTTATAGTTTCGCCATGTCTGTCTGTCCGTCCGTCCGTCCGTCCGTCCGTCCGTCCGCGGATAATCTCAGTAACCGTAAGCACTAGAAAGTTGAAATTTGGTACCAATATGTATATCAATCACGCCAACAAAGTGCAAAAATAAAAAATGGAAAAAAATGTTTTATTAGGGTACCCCCCCTACATGTAAAGTGGGGGCTGATATTTTTTTCATTCCAACCCCAACGTGTGATATATTGTTGGATAGGTATTTAAAAATAAATAAGGGTTTACTAAAATCGTTTTTAGGGTTCCGTAGTCAACTAGGAACCCTTATAGTTTCACCATGTCTGTCTGTCCGTCCGTCCGTCTGTCCGTCCGTCCGTCCGTCCGTCCGTCCGTCCGTCCGTCCGCGGATAATCTCAGTAACCGTTAGCACTAGAAAGCTGAAATTTGGTACCAATACGTATATCAATCACGCCAACAAAGTGCAAAAATAAAAAAGGAAAAATATGTTTTATTAGGGTACCCCCCCTACATGTAAAGTGGGGGCTGATATTTTTTTTCGTTCCAACCCCAACGTGTGATATATTGTTGGATAGGTATTTAAAAATGAATAAGGGTTTACTAAGATCATTTTTTGGTAATATTAATATTTTCGGAAATAATCGCTCCTAAATGAAAAAAAAGTGCGTCCCCCCCCTCTAACTTTTGAACCATATGTTTAAAAAATATGAAAAAAATCACAAAAGTAGAACTTTATAAAGACTTTCTAGGAAAATTATTTTGAACTTGATAGGTTTAGTAGTTTTTGAGAAAAATACGGAAAACTACGGAACCCTACACTGAGCGTGGTCCGACACGCTCTTGGCCGGTTTTTTGATAATATTAATATTTTCGGAAATAATCGCTCCTAAAGGAAAAAAAGTGCGTCCCCCCCCCCTCTAACTTTTGAACCATATGTTTAAAAAATATGAAAAAAATCACAAAAGTAGAACTTTATAAAGACTTTCTAGGAAAATTGTTTTGAACTTGATAGGTTCAGTAGTTTTTGAGAAAAATACGAAAAACTACGGAACCCTACACTGAGCGTGGCCCGACACGCTCTTGGCCGGTTTTTTTTAGCTTAAAATAGATAGTGGTCCTGCCTATGAAACCGATAGTCTTAGGTAGGTCATTAATGACTGTGAATACCTACGTACATAATACGACCAGGGGCGGCTCACTCCGCGTTTCTATCGCCACGCTGCAAGTACATGCTTGCGGCCGCGAGTTCGCGGCCTAATGGGGGGTGGCGCGCGTTCTCACGAAACGCACTTTCGCACGTTCTATTGTTAGTTTACGTCGCGAGTTTTTTTTAAGGTTCTTATGCGATGTCCGCTTATGGAATGGATAATAATGCTTAGTTAAATAGATATCATGAATAAAATAAACACCATAGGACATTTTTACACAGATCTACTATTAATAAGTACCCCGGAAAGGTTCAATAAGGCTTGTGATGTTGGAACTTAAACAAAAATATATAAATACTATAGATATACCTAGAAAGTACCCAAGACTTGAATATAATAGTATAACATTTTATCTGAGTATTAATTCGTTTTAATCCATAGGCAACCCTATCGCCGGACGCCGCGCACGTGCGGCTCGTTTCTTTGTTAGAATTTTGTAGGCATTTAAAAAGGCGGCATGTCGTGAACATCAAAGCAGTGGGCCTTCTGTAGGTACTTGTATTATTATATATTCTGTGATACGACCATAAATCATCCGATAATTTGTTTTTGTACTATTTTCGTATCATTTATCAAGTGCCGACTAATCGGCCTTTTTTGCCGACTAGTCGCCGACTAATCGCCGACTACAAATGTGGCCGGATAGTCGGCTTTCCCGACTAGTCGGCGACTAGTCGGTACATCCCTACTTAGGACTCAAGGGGCTGGCAGCCAATGTTGATGGGGATATAACAGTTTCGGGAAAGCCTGTCTGTTGTCTAAATACTATCAAATCCGCCCTTCATTTATAATCTCCTGAAATTATTATTAATTAATGTTATATATAACTGTACAAGTGTATTAGGTATATTAGACAGTAGGGTGCATTGGGATAATTTCGAAAGTCACATCAAAATCAATTTTTTTTCCATCATACGAGTATCAAGATTCCCCTTTCGGAATTACCCGAGCATTTTTGTGCTTCTAAATTACCCCAATAACTTTTCAGACTTTTTACGTAATAATTTTTCAGAATACTTAGTTAAGTATTTTCTATGACTTCTTGGCCAAATAAATCGTATAAAGTACTAGCTTTTGCCCGCGGCTTCGCTCGCGTTAGAAAGAGACAAAAATAGCCTATCTCACTCTTCTGAAAGACGGACAAACAAACAGACACACACTCTTTCCCATTTATAATATTAGTAAGTTTAATTATGGATAAACCATTTACAAGCTTTCATTGGGTAATATGACTATAAAAGGATTTTTACCAAGTTCTATCCACACCATTATCCGGTTCCAATATAATTATAATACCGGAAAAACATCCCGAATAGGACCTCAGCTTTTCCCTCCCACGAAACGAGAAACTTTCATAATGATAATTGGACCCTGGAAGCTAATCAGTTCTATCCCAAAAGAATCAAGTTATACCTTCAAGGTAGGCAAGGCTTTTTCCTACTATAGACTTCTTAATAACACTAGACCGTACATCCCTTTGAAAAGCACGAAAACCAAAGTGGAAAACTGGACACTAGATGTCACAAGTGTTGCGACTTGCGACATAGAAATTGAGCATTTTTCAACGTGTTCAATTGTACAGTCAAACAATTTGAATACTATGCAAATCGTCACTACTTTTAAAAAAAACTTGTATCTTCGTCTGTCAATGAAAAGAAAATTGTAGTAAGTATGTATGGAATGCATATAGACTAACTGCGTTTTAACTTTGAGGAGAAGCATGAGATACGAGTTTTTTTAAAAGTAGTGACGAAATGTAGAACTCAGTCTCATTGACACCATGCAATTATTTGCAATAGAAGTCCCTTCCCTATTCTAATTGGTTGACGTACCTACTCCGTATATATATGCAAACACATTTCGTCGTTATGTCAAACAAAAATGTGGTACAGTCAGCCAAGAAAGTGGTTTACCACTTTTCAACTCTATTTCATACACATGAGGTTGAAAAGTGGTAAACCACTTTTTTGGCTGACTGTACATATTACTTAAGCACGTCACATATATCTAAAGCTTTAAGTTCAGATATCACTAAAGGATCTCCTAAGTCCTTTATAAATTCAAATTCAGCAAAGAGGGTGCCGAATGTTATCAGGGCTTCCGTTTAGGAGTTACACTTAATGAAGCTTCCCAGAGGAGTAATGTTTCCATTAGAAACGATTACCCTGAATAGAAACTTCGAGAGCCGCCGAACACCCAACTATTATAGCTATTTAAACCCGCTAAGGGTATTGAATAGCTTCGCGATTGTTCCGATTTCATCCGTATTGTTGGAGATTGACTTCAGTCCATTTAGTTTGCGATTAAACGAAATACATAGTATTAGATTGTGCATACAGAGTAGTTCCAAACCGGAACGTCATTGCCGAAACTAAAACCGAGAAGGTTCGATTCCGACAGTTTTTTATAAGTACCGAAACCTTTGAAACCGCAAATCATGTCATTTGGTAATTTTGATATTTGCCAGTCGCTTTTCGGTGAAGGTTCTTATTCCAATAAGGTCTAGTTTACCCACCGGGTTGGAAGGTCAGATCGCAGTCGCTTTCGTAAAGACTACTGCCTACGCCAAATCTTGGGATTAGTTGTCAAAACGGACCCCAGGCTTCCATGAGCCGTGGAAAATGCCGGGAGTTATCCTTCCTCCTTGCGTTAGCAAGGAGGATGATGATGATGACCTTTTAAACCGCAACCGAAAGCTAAACTTCAATAGGACTCGGATTTACTTAGGTAAGTGTATACAACGTATGTGTTCGAAAAACTGCGGGGCACTTCTGGATGAGATTAGGACCGGGATAAGTGGCGTACATGAAGGGAGGCCTATGCTCAGCAGTGGGCGATTAATGGCTGAAATGATGATGATGATGATGATGTATGTACAAAGGAAAATAAGGAAGGACGGCGATTGAACGTACTTATTTTCAATTTATATAAAAAATAATACACAGGAATTACAAGTGTTAAAAATAAATAGTTACGATGATACCGTATTACCACAGAATCCGAGAAGTTAGTACGGGTGACGCGTCATTCTGACCGAGGTCTCGTTCAACTTAGGTTTCTCCTCGACCTGTGGCTGTACAACTTTTGGAGCTCCACATTTCTCTTGACAGAGCTGTTCTGACTCGAACTTGTTCGCGTTCCCGGCACAACCCCCATACACGAAGGATTTGCATCCCTTATCGTTTATGTCGTAATGGAACCTGAAATATTTGGGGTTAAGGTATTGTTGAGTACATTTTAACATCTCGTCATGGCAACGCAAAATAAGAAGCCTACAATTAAATGTATACTGATTATTACAATCCTTTATTCAACTTGCCTTGTTATTTTGTTAGTTTGGGTGTCAAAACGTAAGAGGACAGTTAGTGGAGCGGTTACACAGTCTGACTCTCAAACATGAGGTGCCAAGTTCGAACCCCAAGAGTGGGTGTCAAAACGTAGAATTTAAATTTGACCCACATCCCGGTTTCCGATTGAGCTGAAATTTTGCACACATATGTAAATCACGTGACAATGCAATATTATCGTATCATGGACCTGATGGAGCTGATCTGATGATGGAGCAGAAAGGTGGTCATAGAAACTCTGTTATGAAACGTCGTATCCCCATCGAGTAGGGGGTTTTTAGAAACTTCTTGGAGAGCAGAAGACGACTGTTGAAAGAAAAGTACAGTCGGCCATAAAAGCATGTGCCAAAAATAATTTTTTTGCAAAAAACTTATTGAATATGTGGGAGGGGAAGTTACTTACATTGTGAAATGACCGAGACATCGGCCAGATAGGGGCTGAAGCTTACAAGTGTCTGCCTGAGCCGGGAAGTTCGGCGGCATTAGTGCAGAACCTATACAAATATTTATAGATCTATATTATAAGATTTATAAGGTTACGAAGGTACAACCTGTAAATAATAACACTATACACAATTTCACAATAAACATCCCTTCAGACCAAATATCAAGCTAAATTGTTCACAAAAACTGTACTGCTTCTATTAACAACGATAAAATTTAATAGTAACGTGTGCGTTGATTGACATCGTGTGAACGTGTTCACGCCGCGTGGACACGATTATTGCGCGGATGAGCTGTGATATTGACGGCCACGCTCGCCCATTGAACGCCCTGGCTGTCGCCAAAACCATAAAGCCATATCGCTGCGAAACAAGCGCTACGAGTGGCCTTTTGTGACAATTGACTTCTGTAGCACAAAATAAATTAGGCGCTACGTTCACATTGGACAATGTAATGCATTCGTGTTCAAAAGGCTTTCACAGTATCACTTGCAAATATTGATAGAGATCTATCCTCGTTTATATTGGTCTTTAATTTGCTCGTCCTAAAGGCATAAAGGTACACAGTGTATCATGAGGAAACCGAATTATTTTAACAGTGTCTCTCATTGTAAGACTAAAATGTCATATACACTTTTCTGTAATTCGGCAAGTTTCAGAATTATTACAAATTTAAAAAAAACACCTTTTTGACCGCGTTGATGGGGCATACCATAGTCACATTATCCTGATTGATAAATGTTAGAAACATTTGAAAAATAAGATAAAAAAAACACATTTTAAGTGCCAAAGTTATAACATTTAAAGTCAATACGGATAAGTGTTTCGTAAGGGGAAGTGTGTCTGGCCTTCACATTTGACCCTTTTACTCAAAGTCACAGGTGTTTTTGCGAGTTCATACTTTTGCTACGTGATATTCACGGTTAGATGCAAACGTATGAACTCTCAATAAACACTGATCATTAGTTTAAACAGGCCAAATCTGAAGAACAGACACACTGTCCCTTTACGAAGTTATGACACACTTACCCGTACTGACCTTAGGCACTATGGTCCCACCGCGAGCTAGTAAACTATGAGCTATCGGCTATAAAAACGAACAAAAGATAGTCACTCCTGTGTAAATAAAAGAGACACAGCGATGTTTATAGTTACTCGCCCAGCGGTGAACGGCGGTTTTGCCAAAATTTGTTCAAACTCATATGACATTCTTTCTTTCTTTTGGCCTCAGAAGGAAGTGGTTAAAATTATTAAGTTTCCTCATTACGCCGTGTATAATGGCGACTAGCAGTATAACCACACAAACCTACCTTTGCAATAGTTCTTGCATTCTTCGATGGACTCGAATTGGTTCTTGTTGTCCATTGACTTGCAACCGGTGAACTCGTGCGGTAAACAGTCATCTAGCTGCGCGTTGTAATAGTATCTGCGAATTTGAGGCTTTGCTAATTACTGGAAAGTACCTACGATCCACAGATGTCTTATATACCATAGATCAAGCAAACATATCTATACTTAGCGCGTCAAATGAACAGTAAAATCCACTGAGTTGTCCGTCTTTAATCGCAGTTTGCAGCTTTAAATAATTAAGGTCAGTGCGGGCAAGACCGGCATACTTTATCCATACTAATATTATAAATGCGAAAGTAACTCTGTCTGTCTGTCTGTCTGTCTGTCTGTTACGCTTTCCCGCTTAAACCACGCAACCGATTTTGATGAAATTTGGAACAGACAATCTTTAGACCCTGAGACAGAACATAGGCTACTTTTTATTTCGAAAAAAAGGGATGAAGGGGTTGAAAAAGAGGTTGAAAGTTTGTATGGGATTTCTTAATTTTAAAAGATAAAACCATGAAACTTTATATTTTAGCACTTGATAAGAAATCATTAAACATCTTGATAAGGTCGAACGCGATTAATTAACATTATTTTTACCTTTTTTTTTTGTGTCGTGCGGTGGGAAATAAACATTAACTAAAAGCGGGTAGATTATATTTATTTGTCTACCCCGAACATTTATATAAATCATACTATATACTATATATACTATAATATTATAAATGCGAAAGTAACTCTGTCTGTCTGTCTGTCTGTCTGTCTGTTACGCTTTCCCGCTTAAACCACGCAACCGATTTTGATGAAATTTGGAACAGACAATCTTTAGACCCTGAGACAGAACATAGGCTACTTTTTATTTCGAAAAAAAGGGATGAAGGGGTTGAAAAAGAGGTTGAAAGTTTGTATGGGATTTCTTAATTTTAAAAGATAAAACCATGAAACTTTATATTTTAGCACTTGATAAGAAATCATTAAACATCTTGATAAGGTCGAACGCGATTAATTAACATTATTTTTACCTTTTTTTTTGTGTCGTGCGGTGGGAAATAAACATTAACTAAAAGCGGGTAGATTATATTTATTTGTCTACCCCGAACATTTATATAAATTAATATCGGGTAGTTTTGTGTTGTTTACATCTCCGGTGAGATTTTGCTGGGACGTCAGTCTTCCGCGACCACGGCCAGTGCAACCTGGGGCTCAATTCGGCATGGCGAATTTGACGTTTCACGTTGACTCTCAAATGATAGTGGATTGGATCACGGGTTGTCGAATACGTGCAGCTGTCATCTGGATTGGTACTAGGTTGGGACTAGAGCTCAGGCAATGTACCGGATAAAATTTTTGTAACATTTATTTTTGATGGAGTATTTTTTAAGTTTTGAGTATTTTAAAAGAACGGACTTCTATCTTTGAAATAAATAACATATGACATTTTTATCACCTCGTATCTCCATTTTCACTGTTACTTGAAGTAAAATGTTTTTTTGCTAATAGACGGTCGTCGTCGTGCCAGCTACACCAAAAAATATTTAAAAAAAAATTGCTTAAAAATATGTTAGTTGATTAATCTCTTTGACTCAAAACTTCGCGATACGTCCGAGCCTTTCTAACAAAAAGATAAAATATTCACAAATAACACCTATTTGTAGAAATCCTAAGCACGGCAAACGATTAAATTCCCTTTTTTGGGTCAAACTTGTAATACTGGCAATACTTTTGGTACACACTTTTGGTCTGCATTTTGCTAACGTGTCACGACTCTAGTATTGATTCTACTTTGATTTTACTCTTGTGTCAAAGTGACAGAATGAGATTGCAATTCGAATCATCATATCATTACAAAGATATGAATTGCGTAATTTTACACGAATTTAATCTCTCATGGCCTGACAATACGAACCAAGGCATGCGTTCTCCTGAATGGCACAGTATATAGACTTTTTTGTCGATGGGTATGGCCGCCATGTTTGGTTTATGACACTTAGACGGGGATTTTGTCGTACCAAAGAGTAAATTGCAAATTTTTTTCGGCACAACTTGGTTACTCTACTCGTCGCAAGATGGCGTTGGCATTATTAAAATAAACAAGAATGACGTGCATTTGCGTCGGTGTAGACCCATCATGAAAACGTAGATATGATAATTTTATATTTAAAAAAAAGCTAACGTGACATAAATTTGACAAATGTCTAAAAGAAATATAGTATCTTCTGTGTAATATCTTCTTCCGTGCACGTGTGATTTATTGTTTAGTCAATTTAAATATCACTCTAAGTAAGAACTGTTAGACAAAACACTCGTAGCATAATTGTATATTTCAATATATCACAGCCATACATTTTTATATTCTTTCAGGTGATTCAGCTTACCCACAGAGGCAAACACTACTGATGGATGCACTGACTTTTGGATGCACCTGTAGGATCTCCAGAAGCTCGTTATACCGCTTTACAAGTTCGAGCCCGCAACTGTATAGAGCGGTGTTTTGGGCGACTAAAAATCAGTTGGTAGTGTTTGTCGTCAATGGAGAAACTGCACTACAAGCCAGCAGCGGCAGCTAAGATCGTTAAAACGTGTTGTGTGCTTGACAATATAGCTAACAAAGCGAATTGTGAACTGCCTCCGCTGAACCGACACGAAGAACAGGAGCAGCAGCAGGAGCAGAGATTAGCGGCGGAGTTTGACGCCCGTCAGCAGAATGCTGATATTTATTTGGCAATGGCTCCTGACAGGTGTTGGCTAAACAAAGAGCTGCAGCTGGGTCGCGCTGCTCGTCAAGCGCTTGTCCGGCAGTTAGCAAATTATGTAAGTAGTTATGGTAGGTCTATTTCAGTTTATAGTTAAGGTGAGCCAAAAAAGCTATATTTTAAGTTCACATCTTAACCATTAGTATAATTATCATTAATTTCATTACAGAACCCATTTTTTCCTAACTTTTGTGTCGTCATGGGAGTGTCGTAAATTAGGTTTCGGGGCTGCTGATTTCAAAATTAATGTTCAATTTGGAATCTGACATTTGACACAAATTCGTCATGGGTATTGCTATATTATATTAGTATAATCAAGAACCATTTAATACTGGACTGACATAGCCCATACAAAAAAGCGTACCCCTAAAAAAAAGCTCAATTTTTGGTTCAAAACTAGATGGCATTGTTTTGCAACCCGGGAGTTGAAAAAAACATAATTTCACCTATATTTTTACTTGTTTTTAGGGTTCCGTAGTCAACTAGGAACCCTTATAGTTTCGCCATGTCTTTCTGTCCGTCCGTCCGTCCGTCCGTCCGCGGATAATCTTAGTAACCGTTAGCACTAGAAAGCTGAAATTTGGTACCAATATGTATATCAATCACGCCAGCAAAGTGCAAAAATAAAAATTGGAAAAAAATATTTTATTAGTTTGCCCCCCCTACATGTAAAGTGGGGTTTGATATTTTTTTTCATTCCAACCCTAACGTGTGATATATTGTTGGGCAGGTATTTAAAAATGAATAAGGGTTTACTAAGATCTTTTTTTGATAATGTTAATATTTTCGGAAATAATCGCTCCTAAAGGAAAAAAATGTGCGTCCCCTCTAACTTTTGAACCATAAGTTTAAAAAATATGAAAAAAATCACAAAAGTAGAAATTTATAAGGACTTTCTAGGAAAATTATTTTGAACTTGATAGGTTCAGTAGTTTTTGATAAAAATACGGAAAACTACGGAACCCTACACTGAGCGTGGCCCGACACGCTCTTGGCCGGTTTTTCCATTTAAATCCTTCCGACATCCGATATCGGATCGGATAAAAACGGACTAAGACAATAGATACTGTATCCCATCAAAAACAAAACTTGTAAAAACACCAAGTCTTCGCAACTCAGTTTGTTCGCGCCCTTTTCATTCATTATCATTCATATCGTCCATCCCGTTCGCTCTTCCTTATGATAGGTTCAACCTCATTTTTATTTGTCGTGTCACCCGCCTTTTTGCCGACCTTCTTAAAAAATATAAGAAAATACGTCAATCTGCTAAACTAAAAGACATTCGATGTCAATGTGAAAAAATATCCGCAACGACGAATAAAGTTATAATTATTAATTAAATAAATAACGATTCGCGAGTGTACACAAGAAAGAGTGAACCAAGTAAATATTCGAAAGGGTGGCCGCCCGCTGAACTGTCGAGAAAACAACAGCAGTAAGTTCGGCACGCATCAATTACCATAATTTTATTTTTCCGTTTTATTTTATTTTATATTACAATAGTTCGCCAGGAACTACGTAATCGCTGGTCCTTCAACACAGTTCTTCTGGCGTAAAAAAGAGTTGAGATCCCTGTAATACCAAGTCGGTTAATTTATTCAGTCCCTAATACTTAAAGGACCTTCTGCCATAAATTATTACGTAGTTTACTAGTAGCTATACTTTCGTATTTTGCATTTCTCATGATGCGTCGAATAGCATTCAAATGTATAAGATGAAAACTCGACTCGACGCCGCTCGATTCCGCATATGTGGAAGCCAGGCTTTATGGAAAAAGTAGGTTTTTGTGACAACTACCAATAAGATTTTGCCAGGGAGACTAGAGATAAGGAGGAAAGTCTGTCGAAGTAGAACAGTCGCAAAAATGACCGGCTGAGCCTTTATAATTGCAGTTACAAATATCTCCGCTTGGAGCGCATGTCTCGCTCAATGATCAGCGATGTGAGATGACATTAGACGTTCTTTTCTCTAGGCTAATTTCGTCAGACTGAGCAAGTCAAGACGTAGTCCCGTGGTAGTGCGCTGGCTTCGTACGCAGATGTTCTCGGGTTCAATTCTGACAGCGATCTTTCTGTTTTTTTTTTATACATTTATTTTCTTTTTGTGTATTTTATTTGTGTTTATTTATTGTTTTATTCATACAAATGTTAACTTAAGCCCTTTTACATTGTTTGCCCCATCTTAGGATTCTTCAGTAATGTTGTAAGTCTTGCAAATGAAATTTAAAAAAGTTGTAACAAAAAAAAATATTTTTGGACATTAAAAAAATAAAATAATTCAAGAAAAATATTAGTAGAAAAAAATAATAAAGGTCTCACCAGGATTTGAACCCGGGACCCCTTGCTCCGTAGGCGGGGTCACTCACTACCGAGAAGGCAAAGAGATTGTCAAACCCTTATGCACCTGCGATTGCAGCGCCACCTATCTTTTCTTTTATATGTGCACTTCTGATACTTAAAGAGGTTGCTCCTTTATTTCTATTCTTCATGGATTTTGCACATTCAAAAATCTTTAAATAATACTCAACTCGTTTCGGTCGCACTCGTACAAATATAGGATTGGTGCGAGCGAGACGGAGATTGATTGTCAACATGATATCTATCATAATCATAAACACTATTCGAAATGGCCTCATTTAAAATATAAATTTGAAATATATTGAAAGTAATATTACTAATCATTGACGTCACGCTCAAAATGAAAGCGATAGAAAATTTGACAGTATGGTACTCTTTTGGATGACTGTCATAATTCAAAATAAGAACGATGCCGATGGCTTGCGTTGTAAACAGGGACTGAAACATGACACGGGCCCCTAGCGTCATCTATATACTTTTTACTGTATCATTTGTAATGCCGTTGAACTACCGCGTGCGTATTTTTAGGGTTCCGTAGTCAACTAGGAACCCTTATAGTTTCGCCATGTCTGTCTGTCCGTCCGTCCGTCCGTCCGTCCGTCCGCGGATAATCTCAGTAACCGTTAGCACTAGAAAGCTGAAATTTGGTACCAATATGTATATCAATCACGCCAACAAAGTGCAAAAATAAAAAATGGAAAAAAATGTTTTATTAGGGTACCCCCCCAACATGTAAAGTGGGGGCTGATATTTTTTTTCATTCCAACCCCAACGTGTGATATATTGTTGGATAGGTATTAAAAAATGAATAAGGGTTTACTAAGATCGCTTTTTGATAATATTAATATTTTCGTAAATAATCGCTCCTAAAGGAAAAAAATGTGCGTCCCCCTCTAACTTTTGAACCATATGTTTAAAAAATATGAAAAAAATGACAAAAGTAGAACTTTATAAATACTTTCTAGGAAAATTGTTTTGAACTTGATAGGTTCAGTAGTTTTTGAGAAAAATACAGAAAACGACGGAACCCTACACTGAGCGTGGCCCGACACGCTCTTGGCCGGTTTTTTTAACACGTTCACTGCGAAACAGGTCATTCTGACCCTGTTCTGGACTTCCCCCTGGTGCGGCGACAGAAATGCGCAACTTTACCCTGGTGCGAAGCCCATATCATTGTTATATTTTATTATTTTTATATAGTCAAGTATACGTTTATATTTATCATTTTACACTCTATTTGAAAGCATATAAATTAATAAACAGGTCACATATGTCCTGTTCGCACCTGTCTTAGACTTTTGTTATTCAGTGCGGAACAGGGCCTTTAATGACCTGTTACGCACGACCTTGTATAGCACTGGAGCAAAGTGCAAAATGCATTAGTGTTGTTACCATATTATCAATCCACACGTTATTTTGTGGTGAAAAAATGTGTTTCGATTGTTTTAAATGAAATTCGTTAAATACAATATAACGCTTTTATACGCAAAACGCTTACAATTTTGCTAAATATTATTACGTAAAAATATATTGTAAAAAGTTCAAATTGCTTGATGCAAAATATTTACTAAAATTTCTAAAAATCGTTTTTTAAATAATGTTAAGAGCAAAGTTAAAAGTTTTGGTTGTATATAAAAATCTGGTTACATTAAAGGTAAAGAAAGTAAGAATTGGATCGATATATTAGTTCGTTTATTTTCCTCATCACTACTAAATCATCGACATTTTTACCTGTGCCCGTTCTGGCTGTGCGGCACAAGTCAATTTTGACCTGTTAATTAATTCGTCTATAAAATCTAAACGAACAGTCATCAACTTCGGCGAAGACAGTATTGTGTAGATTAGTTATTAGACTAAATATTGTTTCAATAAAATTTAATAAATGTGTATCTGGTAAAGGTATTTTAGGTAAAATATGAAACCCTCCTTACAAGCTGTAATTGACTTGTACCGCACAGAGAGAAAGCTCAATACAGGACTCTCATGGGTTGTAACGCACTGAGAGCGAGTTCACAAAATCCGGCTCCGCAGTGAACGTGTTAAATAACGACATTTTTATTCAAATGACACTCTTAGTGACATCTAGCGACATAGATTGACGGCTGCCAGCTGGGGTACGGTATTTAGTATGGACTCTGCTGGTCCTGTATTAAATGGTTCCTGGTATAATGTAAAATACCCCATAATGGACGGTGATACCATTTTGGACAAATCCTTAAAAATAATAATTTGAAATTAGTTCCTAAAAATTGACGGCATTGTACCATAAACAAGAGTAATTCGGTTATTTCTGAAGGATTTGGCGGCTAGATAAAAGTCATCAGTTTACTGAAAAAAAATATTAGTAAAAATTCTCATTAAATAAGGTTGCTAAGAGAGTAGAGTTCGTGTATAAATTAATAAAAAAAATAATACTCGGTGTAAACTTGAATGAGTTTTACTTACTGTATTAACCATACTAGTTTGTTACTCCAAAGATATAAAGAAATTGTGTTATTTTGCGAGTGTCCATAACTGGACCCGGAAAACTGCGTACCTCCGTTCCGTGGACAAGGAACAATTTACAAAAACCAAAATTTACAAGAAACAATCCTATGTTAAAATAACCCAAACTAATTTTATTTGGGGTATATAAAATTGTCTCATTGAGTATTAGTTTGCTTTAAATGTAAATTTTTAAACTTATTTCACCGTTCATAATGGGGGATCCATTACTGGAGAACTGCCGTCCATGATTGGAGAAAAAGCACCTTGCTTTAATTTGTTAATTATGAAGAAACCAATAGGAGTATCTATTCTGCAATGCGCTGGAAATGTAAAAGAAAGATAAGACATTCAAGTTTTAACACGTTTAGCGGTAGAATTTTTACATGTTTCAGTGAAATATCGAAAATAGGCAAAATTTCATCTTAAACTGTCCATGATTGGGCCCGTTACCTTATAGTCGTTGGATAAGTTCGGTTCGGTACAAAACTTTTTTCTCTACACTTAAATAGGTTTGTAAAAAAGTTTTCGAATAAAAGTGACGTTATTCTAAAACAAATTTAAAAAAAACGGTCAAGTGCGAGTCGGAATCGCCCACCGAGGGTTCCGTACAAACTTTCAAACTCCCCAGTTAAAATAATCTCACGTTTTCACATACCTCTAACGACTTGACTAGAAGACAAAAGTATAGGTACTAATGAGCATTATTGTGTATAGCGCCATCTCTCGGTGAATTCGCTAACTAATTTGCGCGACCATATTAGTATGTTGGTTTTTCAGGGATTATTCTTTATAATGTTAACCGATTTAAACAATTTTTACTTTATTGGAAAGAATTTGATTTACGTAACATCTCGTATTAATTTGAAGTACTATATACATCCGCAAAGGTGGGTAAATTAAAAGTAAAAATCTGAAAAGTTTTTTGTGAATTAAAAAAAAGGTTTTCAAGATACAAACACGATTATATTTTTCCTGTAATATTTAGCATAAAACAAATGTTTCCTAAAATTTTCATAATTTTTCGTTGGTAAACTTCGGAGATAAGGGGGGGGGAACGGTATTTTTTTTTTACATTTTCCTTCAAAATTCTTTTTTTTTCCACAACAAAAATTTTTAAAAAAATAGTTTATTTACGTTCAATTTGAGCTCTTTCTAACGATACCCCACTTGACCTAGTAACTTGAAATTTACAGTGCCCCCCTTTCATTTTGGCCATGTTCTACAATTAAAATTAATAAATTAAAAAAAATTATATGTTCTATTTGTAGAGGTTCACAATGTTCACAACTATTCCAAATTTCAAGTTGATAGCATTAGTAGTTCTCGAGATATTTAGGAATGTGACAGACGGACAGACAGACGGACAGAGTCGTACCATAAGGGTTCCTGTTGTACCTTTTTGGTACGGAACCCTAAAAATGATATTGCGCTACCTCTTTCTTAGTTTGCCCCTTCTATTCGGGCCCCGTAACGCCTAGGGTTCTGTTGCCTACGTATTGACTTATTGAGGTGGCGTTCTTTTGTGACATGTCGAAACCTGCGCTGTTCTGATGTTGGAATCCATGAAGAGTTGAGGGATTTTTTAGCAACTCAAGCATTTTCTCTTGTAAATTAACACTAATTAACTTGTAAATTTATTTTTTATGTTACAGTGATTCTTCATCGGACCAAGGCCGATTTGTCCAGGACCAATTTTCGGATCTCCTGGGCTTCCTGGAACAAGGATATTTTTAACCGCCGCCTCAAATCTGTCAAGGAAGGAAGGTTCTAGGGATGGTCAGAGGGAGGGCGCTGCGAGTCCTTGTATAGATTACTCATATGAGAGATAATTTCGACCTCAGCATCTGTGACCTGGGTGGCCGAGCGGAAATAGGCATCTGCCGCGATTGCAGGGTACGTTGGTTCGATTCCAGCCTCAGGCACTGGAGGCCTTGGTCACTTTTTCTTTCATATGTGTAATTTATTTCGGTTTTAAAAACTAATCAGATTTAAAATTCAATTTAACCACCCTTGCGGATTTTATCGAACAGATCGAACTACAAATGAATACGAGATTATATGTAAAAAAAATCTCTTCTAAATTAAGATTAAACTATGCAAATGAGTTAACATTAAGAAATAATTATCCCTGAAAAACTAACATACTAAACAGGTCGCGCAAATTAGTTAGCGAATTCACCGATACCTATAGGTAATTATAGTCAAATCTTTAAAGTTATAGGTACATATATGAGATACATGAGATTATTTTAACTTTTGTAAGTTTGTACGGATACTACTCAGTGGGCCAGTCCGACTCGCACTTGACCGGTTTCTTTATGTTGTCGATTTCTCCGTTGTTACAGGACCGATTTCATTTTTTTTTTTATTGAATGTATATATGTATACAGATTTGAGATTAGTCCTATTTTTATCAAAACCCAGTTCTGATGATGGGATCCTGGAGAAATCAAGGCAACTCCTCGAATCTTGAAGGCATACATGTGGTGATTTTTGTGTTTTTATAAGAACAGCATGCATATACGTACGGAACAGTGACATTTGGTGCAGTGAAACTGCTGATGATGGTCAGAACGGAACTCCTCAAGTCTGAAAGGCACACTCATAGTGACTTTAGTATTTTTATAAGAACAGCATGCATTTATGTTCAGAACAGTGGAACTCAGTGCAATGGAACTGATGATGATGGAAATGGATCAGAATGGAACTCCTCAAATCTGCACGGCACACTTACAATGAATTTGGTATTTATATGAGAATAGCTTTAATTTAAGTACATTCATAACAGTGACATTAGGTGCAGTGGAACTGCTGATGATGGTCATAAAGGAACTCCTCAAATCTGGACGACACACTTATAGTGACTTAATTTAGTATTATTATAAGAACAGTATGCATTTACGTTCAGAACAGTGGTCGCGTTAGAGCTCGCGGGTTCGAACCCCGGATCGCACTAATGAGGTTTTTGGAATTTATGTGCGAAATGTCATTTGATATTTGCCAGTAGCTTTTCGCTGAAGGACAGCATCGTGAGGAAACCGGGTAATCCTAATAAAGCCCTAATTACCCATCGGGTTGGAAGGTCAGATGGAAGTCGCTTTCGTTAAACTAGTGCCTACGCCAAATCTTGGGATTGATTGTCAAAGCAGACCCCAGGCTCCCAAAGACCATAACTTTAATTTATTCAGGTATACATATATTGGTTTTTGTGTTATTATAAGAACAGCATGCGTTTACGTACGGTCGACTACAAAGAGATGTATACACTTTTTCAGCTTCTTGCATCGTAATAAGGTGAGAAATGGATACATCTCTTTGTAGTCGACCGTACCGAACAGTGACATTTAGTGCAGTGGAACTGCTGATGATGATCAGAACGGAACTACTCAAATTTGAACGAGACACTTATTATGACTTTGGTTTTAGGATTCCGTACCTCAAAAGGAAAAACGGAACCCTCATAGGATCACTCGTGCGCCTGTCTGTCCGTCTGTCACAGCCTATTTTCTCCAAAATTACTTGAGTTTGGGGTTGGTGCAGTGGAACTGCTTATGATGATCAGAACGAAACTTCTCAAAGACGACACAAAAGGATCTTTGTTTGCTAAGCATATTGAGTTTTTAACTCAAATTTTGTCAAACTCGATTTCTTATAGGTAGTCGGATATTGGATTCATGACGAATTGAGGGAACTCCTTAAACCTTAACGGTAGGTATACGTTATTGATGTATTCATTTGTATTTCCATCAAATAACCAGACATTGAAAGCAGTTTTAAAAAATACACATTTCTACACAACATGGAACTTGACTGTACTTAAAATAAATTATTTAATACCATGCACGAAATAAAGCATCAGATAAATATAAGGAAAACATGGATAGAAGTTATTTTTAAATACAAATTCTATTTAATTCGTCAGGTAGAAATATATAAAGTAAATGAGTTGAACGTGACGTCACTCAATTCGATTTCATATTAGCAAAACGTTAAAATTCGTTTTGACAGTTCTTAAAGGGAAGCTGATTTGACTAGGAGGCAAGTAGCCTATTCAACATTCGTAAGTACCTTTCACCAGAACTCCAAAAGCGGCGGTTTTTTAGGGTTCCGTACCAAAAAGGTACAAAAGGAACCTTTATGGTGCCGTTCCGTCCGTCTTGTGTGTCCGTCCGTCTGTCACATAACTTAATATCTCGAGAACTACTTATATTACGGCTTTTTAACCGGAGCTACAGTCCGGTCTGGGAGAAAGCGAAAGCGCAACTTGGCATGTATTAAGTGCAAAATAGCAATAGAGTGCGATGAAAAAACATTTTCCCCTCACTAGCTCGGAAACACGTGTTTTGTCCTTTAATACCAGCGGGTAAAAACGCATTTTATCCACTAGTGGGTAAAGTAATTTGACCTTGAATAAAGTCAAATTAACTGCTTTAAAATTGATAAATGTAAGTGAATCTAGTAATAAAGATGATTTACCACCTGTGGAACTACTGGAAGCAGTGATAAACGCATTTTTTGCGTTGTAGTTTCCTCGCTATAGTGAGGGGAAAAGTTTTGTGTTACACTCGGGTGCAAATGTATTTTACTTCTCGTGTTTTAAAACACGCAAGTTTAGAGTTCTATTCTCGAACCACTCACTTCGCTCGTGGTTCAACTATAGAATCCTTTCACTTGCTCATTTTTCAATTCCACACTCGGCGTTAAAATACAACTTTGCCCCCTAGCATAACAAATAACTGTTAATTAATGTTCATTGACTATATCACCATTATTACAGGAATGCGGAGCACCTTGCTACTACTAAAATGGAGAACCCGGACCTGTTAGCGACATGGAACTGACCAGGACCGTCGTGGGCTCCTCATGTGCCACCCCCGGATACCTTTTCTGATTGTGGTGTTTACAGTACAGTAGTGTACATATTCATGAAAAAAAAATTGTGGGTACTTTTTTTTACATTTTTAAAAAACGCACTCTGCATGGTTTTGGAGTTTCGACTTCGTGCTAGATAAAAACCCCCAGGCAAGAGCAAACAATTTTTTTTCCTAGCCTATATTTGTGACCCACTGCAAAGGCCTCTCTTTTCTTCCGCCACCCATGTTTTGTGTGGATTGGATTGAGAGCACCTTCCGAAAATGAAAAAAAATATGCTGATCATTTAGTAAAAGTTCTAAAACAATTGTAAAACGAATCTCTGAATTTGTAAAAAGATAAATCAAAAGATACAGCCATTAACATGTGCTCACTCAGTTCTCACAAACTACCAACGAAAACAGTGAATATATTCATTTAACATATAATATTTATATACTAACATTTAGTAAAAAATAGGCCAACCTACCTCTATAAATATTAGATCACCTAGTGACGTATTAAATTTTTTACAAATAGTTTCTTATGCTCACTCAATCCACACACTTTTGAAAAGCCGAATTTTGATGAAAAACATAAGATTTAGACCGCTATTATATGTGTATAGTTTAGTAAAAGTGAAATGGGAATTTGTAAAATACAAAACGAACCACTAACGTGTCAGGTTTTTTTATAATAAATTTTTGTAAGTGCTCACTCAGTCCACACGTTTTGAGAAAGTTAAAAATCTAAATATCTTACGATTTGTAGCACCTAAGACACTCGAAAGTACTTCAACATTTAGTAAAAATTTTTACTAAATATCCACCATCTAATATTTTATATTCGTTGTCTGGTTTTAAAGATATTCAGACATAACTTTTCTCATACAAATGTATCAAGTAGGGTGACCACACTATGTCGGCTCCTGATTTTCCCCACCTTCCCATTGTCATATTGAGATTGGGGAGTTTCGTTCAATTTTGATAATAGTTTACCGGATTTGTAAGTGGGAGCGAGAAAAGAATAACTATTTCTCGCTCCCACTTACAAATCCGGTACGCTCATCTGTTAGCGCGATTAGATTACCAGGTTCTGGTTTCTTACTAGTGAAGTATTATATTCTTTGTTTCTTACCAATTATCATTCATGTCCTTTTTAATGCATGCATGTCGATATGGTTATTATCCTGACGTCGATAAAAATTACACAATACACATCATCACTAGGCCAAGAACATAACCTAAAAACAGTTTGCAGATGGATAATTAATATGGTATTAGTTTAATATTATCAAAATTGAACGAACGATACTCCCCAATCTCAATATGACAATGGGAAGGTGGGGAAAATCAGGAGCCGACATAGTGTGGTCACCCTACTTGATACATTTGTATGAGAAAAGTTATGTCTGAATATCTTTAAAACCAGACAACGAATATAAAATATTAGATGGTGGATATTTAGTAAAAATTTTTACTAAATGTTGAAGTACTTTCGAGTGTCTTAGGTGCTACAAATCGTAAGATATTTACATTTTTAACTTTCTCAAAACGTGTGGACTGAGTGAGCACTTACAAAAATTTATTATAAAAAAACCTGACACGTTAGTGGTTCGTTTTGTATTTTACAAATTCCCATTTCACTTTTACTAAACTATACACATATAATAGCGGTCTAAATCTTATGTTTTTCATCAAAATTCGGCTTTTTAAAAGTGTGTGGATTGAGTGAGCATAAGAAACTATTTGTAAAAATTTAATACGTCACTAGGTGATCTAATATTTATAGAGGTAGGTTGGCCTATTTTTTACTAAATGTTAGTATATAAATATTATATGTTAAATGAATATATTCACTGTTTTCGTTGGTAGTTTGTGAGAACTGAGTGAGCACATGTTAATGGCTGTATCTTTTGATTTATCTTTTTACAAATTCAGAGATTCGTTTTACAATTGTTTTAGAACTTTTACTAAATGATCAGCATATTTTTTTTCATTTTCGGAAGGTGCTCACTCAATCCACACATACACCACGTTTTGCCGCCTGCTTCGGCTAGCCGCAGCAAAATACGTCGAGGTCATCTCGCCTCGTTTTTTTTGGTCTACCTCTGCCCCGACTAGTCGGGTGGTGTCCAGTTAGCAAACTATACACCCTGTTTCTATTTTAAATTATTATGTGTTGTATTCTTTTCTTGTACAATAAAGTGTTTACTTACTTACTTTTTTGAATTCCGTTAACTTTAAGGGAAGGTTCTTTAGATTAAATACGATTAATTTCTCAAAAAAGCTAGCGTCTTGACTGTTACGTTTACCGAGTTTGAAAAAATAATAGTTATTTGTTTTACAAGGGGGCAAAGTAGTTGTTTAACTGGACGTGCCAATATTGATAACTGAGCAAGGGAAAGATTTCAATATTGAACCGCGAGCGTAGCGAGTGGTTCAAAAAGTGGAATCTTGAGCGTTGCGAGGGTATCGAGGCACGAAGGTAAAAGGAACTTTGCCACCGACTATATATATAGAGCAGCGAAGTGGTCCAATGATAGCAACCTTCCCCTAATAACTCTTTCATTAGATTTTTATAATATTAGGTAAAAGACATGGAGACAGCCAATTTTTGGCTTCACTTTTTAACGTGCTAATTCTATAGAGCCAGGTTTCTGGGCTCTCTGGTGATTCTGTGTTTTAAACACGTCTTTAGAATAAAAGCTTTACCTTATGTCAAAAAAGTATTTTATTTGAATAAAGGTATTTTGAAGATACCTATTTTGCATTTTGTATTTCAAATACCTTTTTCTAAAACTATTTTGTATTTTTATTTGAAATAGGTAAAAAACCAAAGTATTTGCATTTTGTATTTAAATACATTGCTGGAGAGCATCACTTTGTTTTTCTGTCAATGAAAAGAAGAATATAGTAACTATGTATGAAGTCCATGTAGAGGCACTGCGTTTCAATATTAAGTATCAGTGTGAGATAAGATTTTTCAAAATAATAGTCACGATATTTGTTTAATTTGATAGTCACGTGTATTTAAATTGTAGTAAGTATCTACATTAGTTCAGAGTTTATTGCTGGGTGTGGCCATACTGTAGATAGAGCTCTTTCTTGTACTGTGCCCTTAGGTTCCCCCTTTGTAATAATTGCAGTGGTTTTTCAAATCATACATGCGGTAAATAATGCGGTCGTGGCACGGAATATCTACTAGCTGAAGAAGAGTTACTGTCAAAGTAAAATGTGTAATCACAGTGCCTATACTGCTATCTCTCGACACAGGCTTAAAACTTTTGAACCACAGTTTTGAAAATTTGACCCATATTCTTAGCTTGATATGAGTTAAAGTGTAAAATACTAATATTGGCGCCATCTAGCCGAGCACCCCCAAAGGTGTAAAGCCATCTAAGCCACCGTACCTTTTTCTTTATAGTTCTGAGTTTGGCCGTTTTCTTCCTATCTGTCTATACGGAGTTATATAATTGTCTTCCCCTGTTGTAAATAGCAATAGTAACAATAGTTGTGGAGTATACAGATGTATGCGACTAAATAAATGTACAAATGTGTTCTGTGACACAAACATTTAAGACATCAAATAAAGTTTAACGAAGCTTGTTCAGTTGTTTTATTGGGCATATTCTATTATATTTACGATCGAATGCAAAAGTATCTCCAAATGTGGTGTTACCATAGGTACAATATTTTGTGTTGTAGAATTAATTTGCCAGTGTAAAATACTAACGCAACAAAGAGTTTGCACATTTTTGTCAATATTTTTGTAGGTAAGTGCGTACTATACTTTGTCAAACAAGTGTGTCAGTAAACAAGAACAAAGAAAACTATATGCATCCTTTTCTTTAGGGTGCTATAAAAATACAACTGTATTTGTATATCGGTAACAATATTGTGGGCATGGCAATCACATTGAATTTTAAGCGTAGCGAGGGATTTCGATAATAGTAGGTATTGAAATGTTAACGCCCAAGATGTAAATTATTAATTATGTGACAGACATTTAAAGGTATGCAAACTCGTTGCGTTAATATTCTGTACTGACAACAAAGTTCTCGAACAGAAAATTGTCAGTTTGCTCCCTCGTAGAAAAAAAACAAAGTCCCTTTTTGTGTGGGTGAGGTAAAAAACTAATTTCCGCCTTATACAAATCATTATTATTATCATAATACAAATCATTTATTCTTGATAAATATAAACAATACAAACACATATTTAATAGTTGTGTTTGTATGTCATTGAAATGAAAACATTGGCACAAAAAAGATAGGAATTTCAATTGCAGTTTAATGGATTTAACATGTTCAAGCTATTTTGTCAATGTGAATGAGGAGACACACTGACATGTTATCCCGCCGGGTACTGACATTTTAGGCGGCGCCTGTACGTAAGTGTAATAATGGGCATGTCATTGTCGTTCATATGTGTGAGAGAGAGAAAAATATATCTTCTTCTCACTCTCACGTATTAAATTCTTTGTCTGTGCAATGGACTTATAAGGTGGCGCCATCTGTCACAAGCTTCGAGTGTGCCTCCTCATTGAATTTCAATGCAAACCCCTTGTATACTAGTGTCTGTACAGAAAGTGAGGAGTCGTGAGTCGTGGAATGTATTAGACCCCATACATTTCACGACTCTTCACTTTCCGGTCAGACTCTATGAATGGCGGCTCTGTAGGAGAAAAAAAAATTCAATTTAAGTATTTTGTAAAATGTGTGAATGTACTTACGACTTGATCCGTAAGCGTGGTTTAGAAGCAACTTGAGATTGGGTGACGTGTATATGGGTGAATCAATTTTTTCTTGCTTTTTGCAAGAATTACCCTTACTTATTATCAGGTCTACTTTTGTGATTTTTAACCTTACCATCGTGAATAAAGATCCTTATTTCACGTATACCAATTAGGGAAAAATTTAAAATCGATTCATTTTTAATTAAAACAATATGTGACCCAGTGGAAGAGACACTTTTTTCATACAAAAGTGAGGGACAGCTATGTCCACTGGGTCACTGCTCGAAACTAAGTTATAAAATAGGAAATCCTATAATTACATGTTGTATTGCGTAGCTAGTATATTTGTCTTTAATATAATAAGTATACATTAATTAGACTAAATCCCAATTAAATTTTCTGACCACATGTAGTCGAAGTATGCGAAATTTTACTGGCAAAGAAAAGTTGATTCACCCATATACCTCCTATAATTTGTGGCGTTTATTTCATAATGTGTGGAGCTAGCATTATGTGACGTGTAGATGTCGGTTTCACAAAAATAACGCTTGTCAATAAAGCTATATTGCTGCTAAAATTCGTTTAATAATAGTCTTTATCGACCATCACCAGTGTAACCTCTTTTTGATAGCCGGTAAATGACATGTTTAGTTCCGCTACTCGCCACCGCATCGTGCACAGCGTTTCCATAGACAAAAAAGTCTAGCGACCAAATCCACATGTACCAAAAGCTGTCAACGGTAAAAAGGACACATGAATCATGTACCGTTTTGCTTAATGTAAAAAACTATAAGCCCTATTGTACTAAGATAAAGTTGATTTTAGATTCATATTTTTTTTCAATTAATACGTTTTGGTTGGCTCAAAACCAACTTGCGATCCGATCTCACATGCGACCATTATCCACAGTTGATTTTGAAATGATACCACTTGACAGTTAGATAACGGTTCGAATAGGGCCCCTGGCCGAAACGTTGGGGAAAAAGGTAAAAATAATGTTAATTAATCGCGTTCGACCTGTATGTGACTTTAAATATGTGTACAAAGCGCGAGAACTTAAAGTGTTATCTTGATAAGGGATAGGGATAGGGATAGGGATAGCGATAGGGATAGCGATAGGGACAGCGATAGGGATAGCGATAGGGATAGCGATAGGGATAGCGATAGCGTTAGCGATAGCGATAGCGATAGCGATAGCGATAGCGATAGCGATAGAGATAGCGATAGCGATAGGGATAGGGATAGAGATAGGGATACGGATACGGATACGGATAATATGGGTATCGTTAGAGGGATACGGATAATCGGTCGGCGGTCTCTTACAATCAATGTGCTCTAAGACGATCGTTGTTTGCTTGCTTGAAGATTACGTTTGCGATAAGTATAAGCAAAATGTAAAAAATTGTAAGGGATAATAGAAAAAAGTACTTTTTACCCACCGATCATAGTGTCGAAATACGGGCTATGTGGGATGTTTATAAAGGTTTCCCCAGCGTATATAGAATTACCTACGCTGTGGTCGATGTGTAATATTTCTACAATCATTGCAAGCAAAAGTATTATGTGCAATCGAAATAATCGCAGATAAATATACCTACAGAGAAACCTACGGTTCCAAATGAAAATCTTAATGAATACTTTTATTACGCGGGCGAAGCCGCGGGTAAAAGCTAGTTTGAAATAAAGTTTGATGGGTAAAACTCGACAATTAAAGTAGTCTGGAGTAATCCGCATGGTCGTATGGGCTAACAAATATACTTTGTTGAATTAAAGTAAACTTATGTGATATAAATCACTTTTTTTAGGGCTCGGCGGGTTGACCGTCCCCACGTGCTGAGTAAGGCAAGACCGTCTAGTGCTCGTTGTCGCCTAATTTCATATGGGAATAAGTATCAAAATCATGATCCTTGTTATATTCTATAATAACAGTGAATAATGTGATAATTAGATATTAAAACAAATAACGTTGAAATTTTCAACATATCAGCATTTTTCTATTTATAAGGCAAGACCGGCTGTGTCCCGTAAATGAGGTTCATAGCCTTTCTTTTTCAGGTCCAGACAAAAGTAAAGCCGGAACTTACAATTAAAATTACCAACCACACCAAATAAGTCCCAGTAAGTATTTCCCATAAAGCCTAAAAAAGGTGCCTTACTCTTACATTGACTTTCTGAGTAGTCACAATTTCGAAGGTACATATTTCAGAACATAAGACATAAATTGAACGCGTTTTAAGAGCATTAATAGTACTAGACAGGAAGAACGATTATTAAATTACTACGTTACATACATGATGCACAAATATTCCGACTGCTTCTGCTTCATTTATTTATTATTTATTTATTTAGTTTGCCCCCCTGTCATTTTGGCCATTTTCTACAGTTAATATTAATAAATTTAAAAAATAATACTTTCAGATTGTAGAGGTTCACGATCTTCATAAATATTCCAAATTTCAAGTCTATAGCATAAGTAGTTCTCGAGATATTTAGAAATGTGACAGACAGACAGACAGACGGACAGAGCGTCGCCATAAGGGTACCTTTTGTACCTTTTTAGTACGGGACCCTAAAAACACTTGCTTGTAACAGACTTTATACATACTTAGTTCTTTTATTTCCACAGTCGCCAGTTTCCGGCTGCAGCATGCACCAATAGTCCCATTTCCAAAATTTTTCGAATATATTACCTAAAAATCACAAATAAAAAGTGAAATAATTTCATGCTTAGGGCAAAACGCGGATATATGCCATACTCTGTGAAAATATTAAACACAAAATCACAAATTTTGCCACCTAGATATATTATAAGTAGGCAAATCATAAATAAATAGCACTTAAAAAGTTGTTCCACTTTCACTAGCACGGGAAACTATGAAGCTTTTTAGGCACCCGCCACGGACATTAGGTATCGCAAAAACAATGCACCTACATTCATTCCTGGGCAAATACTTCTAGAGGACTGAGGTATTTGGAGCTTGGGCATTCTTATTTAAGCTACTTATTATTTTTTCGTTTCCATATTGGGAAGTTAAATTTTTGGAAAGTGAGGCATCTGGGGCACCTATCCCTACCTAAAAATCGTCTACCTCCCACATAATTAAGCTGCGTAATGAAGTATTACCTAGTTTGACCTGGTTAAAGGACCTCCGTGCACTTTTTCGAAATATATCCGTAGTATGTTCGACATTATAGTCTTCTCTTCTTACGTCTATCCTCCTCAACAATGTCGTAGGCGGCGCCGACGTCCAAGCTTTCTCGGAGGCTTTGGTTACTTCAGAATCTACTGGACTAGACGGTTCAGCTTCAGATTCCATTGTGATCTCATTCCCATCCAGTAAACGAACTACCATTCCCAATACGATGAAACAACGGCGGAAATACATGCTTATCGATATCTAAACTGGGCTGGCGAATGCAATAAAAGGTGGACCGAATTTATTTCACCATAACATTTTTATAGTTCTCGCCAAGGCGTAAATGGACGTTAGTTTGGTTAACGCTACATGCTCAAATTGATTTTATGTAAGAGTATGTGTACCTATACATGTGAGTGGTATTTTAATTATACAGATACGAAGAACAGACATGTTACGTCTATGGAACAGCAGATTCGCAGATTCTGTAAAAAGATGCTAAAACCCCCCACAATCTTCAATAATTTAATTATTTTCTTGATTCCTCATACTTAGAACAAACAATTCGAAGGGAATAGGCCAAGAACCCTGTGTCTGAGAGGCTCCCACACACGCGAAGGCCGCAGGCCGAGCTGCGGGCAGAGAGTGCTCCCAAGCACGCGCAGACTGTGCTCCCAAGCAGAACAACCCTGGGGTTCCTAGCCTATCCCCTTCGAATTGTTTGTCTTTTTTTGGTGCTTCAGAGTCTAACAATAAAATGTAACCTTCAAAACATCTTATTCCCAGCCTAATACATGTAACATTTGTAAGTTGTCTCAACAATGCCTACCTACAACTATTCAGAATGCTGTAATGGCCCCTGTACACACATGGCCAACGGTTCCACCAGCCCTTTGTGAAACCCCTTGGCCAAGATAAGAGTCGCTGTTTACACATTGGCGAACCAATCACTTGGCATTGGCTCTTCATGAAAGATGGACGTGTAATGAAAAAATCTAGGAAATTCTTGGTCATAGACGTTGTCAGAAAAAAAATATTAAAAAATAATAACCCCGTAGTAAAATTAAATTATTTGCAATATTAACAATTTTTTGAATATTCTGATAAGAACATTTATCTTTTTTAGGAAATACATTAAACATTTGCAAGGTTATTTTATTTCCTAAAATCTACACTATTATTGGCATAGATAAACTTATTATTTTCGTAAATATATCACTACTGTCCTCTCTGACGGCTGACGACCAACTGAATGAAGCGCCAACGTGTAAACGCAGTTGGCCATTGGCGCCAAGATCCTTTGATGTGTGGACAAAAAACCGACACGAATCGGTTGGCCGGCAAGCGCAAGCGCCAACTGCCAACTTACGGCCAAGTAGCCCTCTACACACATGGCCAAGGGGGTTGGTGGAACTGTTGGCCATGTGTGTACAGCGGCCATAAGGTACAGCGGGGCAAATCTCGACAGTTGTAACTAATCCATTTTTTCCATTATTACACTATTGTACATGTATCCACTGAACACGCCTACCATTATAACCGGTAGACACTCTATTTAATAGTAAATCATTGTAAAACATGGAAAAAATGGATTAGTTACATTTGCCCCGTCGAGACTTGCCCAGATGTACCTTTAGTAGAGCGGCGAGAGGGTCTCGGGAAAAGTTGATGTGACTGGAGAGTATACTGCTGACAAGTGGTATCGTTGTGATCGGTACACTTTACTGAGTACGAAATAATGACTTGTCACTTTCTCAGACTGTGGGGGGGTTAACTATGACGTCACAAAGATCGCGGTCCCGGGTTTAATTTTTTTGCCAATTTGTCTAGAACCCCTTATCCAGTTTTGAAAAATGAGGTGTCGATTGAAAGCGTATAACATGCTGATTAAGATTTATTATATGTGAAAAGTATAGTTTTGTTAGTTATTTTTTAATTAACAATAATGCAAAAAATACGTTTTTTTTACTCTCTTTTTTGATTTTTGTGACTCAAAAAGGCAATGAAAACGGCCACTTAGCTAAAAAATATGTTATATAAATCATTTAACTACATTATTAAGCTATCTGTTGCTTTTTGAATTTCTACGATCGGATAATAAATGAGCAAACTACAACCACATACCTGTAGGCGGGGAGTACCGCTTGACACGCGTTCCCATACATTCGGCGTCTACCAAATTACACCTCGCGCAAAATTCGTTTCAAGCAGATATACCTCTAATCTTATTCATCGTAACCTATCAATATTGATATCATTTGAAAGCACAATTAAAGTACTTTAAAAAACAATGTCAATCATTTTTTTTAAATCAATAATCGCCAGTCTGTGGTGGTTACAAAGGAAAAAAGTGGGTATGCAATTTGACTGGTTTCCTAGGTTTGATACCCTAGACGAGTTTAAAAGGGGAGGTAAAGGTGACGTATGGGTTTTTCTCTGGCCTAAAAGCTACACAGAGGGTCAGGGGAGAAAAAACTAGGGTTTAAGTTTAGTTTTAAGTTATTTTTCCTTTATTTGTTGATTTTATTGTGTTAAATTTTTTTGTAATTTTATCAAGGATACACGTTGGTTTCTTTTGCTAAAAGTTGCCTTTTTTATGAGAAATGTTATGAATTTTATGGCTTTTTCCGATAGAGACTAAAATTAACTTTCAAATAAGGCCACATAGTCATACTTTTACTTATATAATATTAAGGGTATGACTATGTATCAGTAGGCCACATAGTCATACTTTTACTTATATAATATTAAGGGTATGACTATGTATCAGTATGACTATGTGGCCTTATTTGAAAGTTAATTTTAGTCTCTATCGGAAAATGCCATGAAATTCATAACATTTCTCATAAAAAAGGGAATTTTCAGCAAAAGAAACCAATGTGTATCCTTGATAAAATTACAAAAAAATTAAACACAATAAAATCAACAAATAAAAGAAAAAATAACTTAAAACTAAATTTAAACCCTAGTTTTTTCTCCCCTGACCCTCTGTATAGCTTTTAGGCCAGAGAACAACCCATATGTCACCTTTACCTCCCCTTTTAAACTCGTCTAGGGTATCAAACCTAGGAAACCAGTCAAATTGCATACCCACTTTTTTCCTTTGTAACCACCACAGACTGGCGATTATTGATTTTATGAAAATGATTGACATTGTTTCTTAAAGTACTTTAATTGTACTTTCAAATGATACCAATATTGATAGGTTACGATGAATAAGATTAGAGGTATACATACATACATACATACAATCACGCCTGTTTCCCAGAGGGGTAGGCAGAGATCACGGATTTCCATTTACTACGATCCTGACAAACCACTTTCGCTTCACACACTTTCATAACATTTCTCATACACGCTCGTCGGTTTCGAGTACTTCTGACCTGGCCTCTTTGCAATATTTCCCCGATTTGATCAAGAAAAGTTCGCCTAGGTCTTCCACTACCAACTGACCCTTCCACTCCTTTTTCATATACTTTCTTCGTTAATCTCCTCTCATCCATCCTCTCTACATGCCCAAACCACCTTAACATACCCATCTCAATCTTTGTCACCACATCTACATCCACTCCACACTTCTCTCTTATCACGCTATTTCTGATCCTATCACTCAACTTTACACCAGCCATGCTTCTTAACGCTCTCATTTCTACGGCATTCACTTGACTTTGAAGTCTTAGTATTAGAGGTATATCTGCTTGAAACGAATTTTGCGCGAGGTGTAATTTGGTAGACGCCGAATGTATGGGAACGCGTGTCAAGCGGTACTCCCCGCCTACAGGTATGTGGTTGTAGTTTGCTTATTTATTATCCGATCGTAGAAATTTAAAAAGCAACAGATAGTTTAATAATGTAGTTAAATGATTTATATAACATATTTTTTAGCTAAGTGGCCGTTTTCATTGCCTTTTTGAGTCACAAAAATCAAAAAAGAGAGTAAAAAAAAAGTATTTTTTGCATTATTATTAATTAAAAAATAACTAACAAAACTATACTCTTCACATATAATAAATCTTAATCAGCATGTTATACGCTTTCAATCGACACCTCATTTTTCAAAATTGGATAAGGGGTTCTAGACAAATTGGCAAAAAATTGAAACCCGGGACCGCGATCTTTGTGACGTCATAGTTAACCCCCCCACAGTCTGAGAAAGTGACAAGTCATTATTTCGTACTCAGTAAAGTCTACCGATCACAACGATACCACTTGTCAGCAGTATACTCTCCAGTCACATCAACTTCAAAACTAGACGACTTTTTTCAATTCCGCCGCCTTACTACTTCTTTAAAAAAAACTATTAAAAAGTAAAAAAAAGACGCTCGTTCATTGAGCTTCCGTGTAACTGTAGTATAGGTAATTCCACGGAGGTTGAAGTGAATGATAACACACACAGCTAAATGAAGATTAGTACTGATTGCAAAAAAATGAATGAATGAAATGAGTGAGTGAATGTAAAAAAACTATCAATATATTTTTGAAAAACATTATTATTTATTGATAGACTTATCATTAATGGTATTAAAAGCAGTAATGGTATTATCCGGTGAACTTTATAGCTCATATGAAATTTCACTTCCAAATAATTATTCAGCTATCGATATATGTTGTATCGGAAGGATGTCCCTATGTTAATTGACGTTATTGCTACTGCGACTTCTATGTCTGCTAATAACTAATGAAAAAATAGGTAAACACCATTTTAACAGCTACGATGATAATAAGGCAATCTAATAAAATATCTACTTCTACGATTAATATTACAATCATAATCTGACAATTAATTAATCACACACGAGATATTTTATTTTCTGTTTTGTTTGAAAATTATTCTATAGACGTAATTCTTAACAAAATAGTTAATATAAACTTTTTGGTCTTTCTTGCAATTCACTGTTGAATCTGCAGTCGGTACACGGTAAGAACACTAATTTCAAAATCTCGTTGTCTTTACATGACAGTGTTATAGTGTGCGTGGCCTCAACTGAATTGAAACTACCTATACCTACAATGGTGATTAAACTTTCCACGCCGGGCATACAATGTAGCGGTATGCGATAATGATTTGTGTGCACAATGCAACGTTTGATCGCAACTGTTTGCTGATCTAATGGCATTTTCCATTTGCATTCGAATTCCTGGCTCTGCCGCACTAGGGCGATGGGGAAATGCCGAAAGCCTGGAGTGCAGTGGAAAAGGTACAGAAGGTCCGTTTTATACAGCTGATGTCAAGGAGACAAACACTAAGGGCCAGTTGCATTTGACACCACATTTGACAGACACATCGTCACGCAGCAGATGTCTATGGAACTTCCCATACATAATTTTTAAGAAAAAAACCGCCTTCCTTTGGGGTTCTGGTGATAAATACTTTCAAATGTTGGATTATGTTATCAATTCGTCTGTATATTTTTTAATGTTTGTTATTCGATATCTCCGTCATTTCTGAACCAATTTTGAAATTTGGATGATTCTGAAGTACTTACAGATGAGAATGATTATCAGAACGGAACTCTAACCAGGGGCGGCTCACTCTTCATCAGCAGTTCCACTGCACCAAATGTCACTGTTCTGGACGTAAGTGCATGCTGTTCTTATAAAAATACCAAAGTCACTATAAGTGTGCCGTTCAGATTTGAGGAGTTCCGTTCTGGCCATCATCAGCAGTTCCACTGCACCAAATGTCACTGTTCTGGACGTAAGTGCATGCTGTTCTTATAAAAATACCAAAGTCACTATAAGTGTGCCGTTCAGATTTGAGGAGTTCCATTCTGACCATCATCAGGAGTTCCACTGCACCAAATGTCACTGTTCCGTACGTAAATGCATGCTGTTCCTTTAAAAACACAAAAATCACCGTATGTATGCCTTTCAGATTTGAGGAGTTCCCTCGATTTCTCCAGGATCCCATCATCAGAACTGGGTTCTGAGAAAAATGGGACCAATCTGTATGCATATACATTCAATAAAAAAAAATGTCAAAATCGGTCCAGTAACGACGGAGATATCGAGGAACAAACATTAAAAAAAATAAAAATAAAAAACATACAGACGAATTGAGAACCCCTTCCCTTGAGATTTGGAAGGCGGTTAAAAATACAGACGAATTGAGAACCCCTTCCCTTGAGATTTGGAAGGCGGTTAATAAAATTTAACGAATGCTTTAACGGTGACAAACGATTTGATGCAACCGGCCTTATGGCTTCCTTATGGAAGTAAGTTTTGTAAGATTCGTATATAATACCTACATAAGAATTTTATTATTTTAACTAAACGGGTTACCGAAAACACGTTCGACATATTCAGATCCAATTTTCAAAGAGAAGTTCTTTAGAAGCACCGACTACTTCGAGTACCTAACTGCATTGACTTTGAAAAAAATTCTAGAATAATAGTGTAACATTTAGAGGGATGTTGTATTATAACTGTAATTTGTAAGTAAATAATAATCATAATGTAATGACGAGCAGGAGGATAGGTACTGTAGAAATGCACAGTTAAGGACTTACAGGTCTACCAACACCATCTAAGCAGTGAGAAAGTTGCGGACTTACCTGCAACCTGCAACAATGGCGAAAAGTTACGGTCGGGATTTTTTATTTATTATCAAAATAATTACTCGGAACACTCTCCTGCGATATAAAATGCAGAGCGAGTCTACCTCTCGACACTAAACCTACCTAGAAATAAATTTGTTTTTTATCATGCAGAAACGTCTGCGAGCGATATTACATAATTTTAAATTAAAGGAAAAATGGAAAAATTCACACCTCCGGCAGGACTCGAACCTGCGACCTCTGGCCTTGCCGGGGCCATCGCGCTTCCAACTGCGCCACGGAGGCCTGCTGGATGTGTGCGAATTTATCCATGCCTTCCCTCAATTCTCAACCGCCTTAGGGTGGCGTTATAACAAACATCTACCCGTAAGTTTTTCCTTTAATTTAAAATTATGTAATATCGCTCGCAGACGTTTCTGCATGATAAAAAACAAATTTAGTATGGGTTAGCACATTGTTACTGGCGAATTCTCAATGTAAATTGAGACTCCAGTGCCTGTTAAGATCTATTCTTACGGGTAGATGTTTGTTATAACGCCACCCTAAGGCGGTTGAGAATTGAGGGAAGGCATGGATAAATTCGCACACATCCAGCAGGCCTCCGTGGCGCAGTTGGAAGCGCGATGGCCCCGGCAAGGCCAGAGGTCGCAGGTTCGAGTCCTGCCGGAGGTGTGAATTTTTCCATTTTTCCTTTAATTTAAAATTATCTACCTAGAAATACTTAACAACTCCTAAAGACTATAAAGGGAACTAAGACGACCAATAAAATCCAGGCGTGGAAGTACTGACCTGTGTTCTTTGTACCCGAGCGATGAATACTCGAATGCCCGAATCGGATTATAGCTAACGACTCGCCATTGAGCGGCCGCGGCGCATTCTCGGCGCCGACACTGATAAACTGTAGCGACTGCGATGGCCCAAATCAAGTTAGACACGTGAATCCTTTGTGGGTTTAGAAGGATTACCTGACTTTGTTTCTCACGCTCCTGGAAAGGCGTGAACATTTACATACCAGCTCGTAAACATGAAATTAATATCATAAAATAAAAATAAATAAAATAAAATAGCCTTTATTTCACTATCCCTTCATTCTGTGTTGCGTGCTAAACACTTACATCTAACCATATAAGCACTTATTAACTGTGTAAAAGTATATACTTAATTAAATATAGTTTGTTTCACTTTTTACTTTATTTTGGGATCCCCTTCTGGGTAAAGGCCTCCTCCAGTTTTTGCCATGTCTCTCGATCTTGAGCTAAATAATGCCATCCCATGCCGGCAGTTCTCTTTATGTCATCCGCCCAACGCTTGAGTGGGCGTCCTGAGTGTCTATCACCACTTCCTGGTCCTCTCCATTCCGTCCAATTAATATCATATCATATACAAAATATGGTAGTATTTTCTCTTTCATTTCATCTAAGCGGGGCGGCGCGTGCGGCGTGCATATCAAACAATTAAAGCTTATACAAGTGTCCTGAGTCGACGCTGCATAGTTTGTATGCACGCTCGCCCGCCCCGCCGAACCCCCAATATGGGCGTGCACTGAGGTGTGGCCAGCGTGGAAGTCAGAGGCGTGAAGTTGAGAGCCTTTACTACCAGCCCATTTCTCGAAGCTACAAGTTACAATTTACAAGCGGTAGTCAATGGGCCTTGTATTACAAGTGCGCGAACTGTCAAATCGTATGGGTTGTCATGGAAACACACTTGTAATACAAGACTTGTACCTTTCGAGAAACGGGCCACAGCTCGTATCTTCTCTTTAATCTTCCAACACTGAGAATGTTTACGATGACACTTTATTACGGCTTGACGGGTCTAGACGGCATTAAGTAACATTAATCTGTTTAAATTACTGTAAATCTCATGTTACAATGAAATACCTAGAATAGAGCTTTAAACGTTTCAGAATTGAATAATTAGTTGTTTAGTCAGTTATTTTTAGAAATCGTACACCCTTATTTACTTCATTGGGCTGGCAAATCGGCTGTCTCCAGAAAACGAATTACCAGCTCTCCGCCGCCGGCATTAGCTTAATTATAGCCGGAAATTGCTTCCAAGTCTTACTTTTACTCTTATTACGTTAATGGGTAAACTAAACTAATAAGGTAGGAGTCGATTACTCGACTTACAGACTCGTATTACAGATGTAGTATACCTATATAAAACCTATAATCCTTTACCACCGAGATTACTGTGGTAAACTATGGTAGTAATGACATTAATTGGGAAAATCTGTTATCTAGAGTCGATAGAAGTTAGCATTAGATTAGATGTTCTTTGGTTACAATTACAGTCAACCAATCTGAATCCTAGGCCACTGTAGAACCTTTTCACAGTAAACGTCGAAGTGGCTTCTTTGACATATACAGCACGGTGTCAATAAAACAGGGTTCTGGAGTGGCCTAGGATTCAAATTGGGTGACTGTACCATCCCAACAAACAAAATATCCTTATAAAATCAATCTATAAGGGCTAAACACTCATAGTAGTTTTAAAATAGCATTCATTATGCCAGAGTTCCTTATAGCGGCTCATTATAAGAGAATTTGGCCTAATAGTACATTTACTCTTATAATTTGGTCATGTACACGTTAATAAGTCAAATTTATATGACTGCAATAAGGGTTTAAAAATATTTACTCTTATAGTAGCTCATTATAAGAGGATTTGGCCAATAGTACATTTACTCTTATAACTTGGCCATGTACACGTTAATAAGTCCAATTTATATGACTGCAATAAGGGTTTAAAAATATTTACTCTTATAGTAGCTCATTATAAGAGGATTTGGCCAATAGTATATTTACTCTTATAACTTGGCCATGTACACGTTAATAAGTCCAATTTATATGACTGCAATAAGGGTTTAAAAATATGTATTCTTATAGAAGCCATTTAAAATGCCTTTTCGCTGTATAATATTCAAAGCACTATAAAAGCTTTTGTTATGGCCAATTATTCTTATAAAAGTAATGCATAAGATAACTATGATGCTTTATGCCTCATAGGAGCATATTATAAAACGTCTATCCAGCAAACAAATTATAGCATTTTATAAAGTGTTTAAAAGAATTAAAGCAATACATTTTCTCTTATACAATAATTATAAAGGCATTATTCTTGAAAGTGTCGTATTAAAAGTTTTTATAAAACTTGATTCGTCATTTTGAAAATCCAGCGAATGTGAACAATCTGATCCCAACTTATCGATTAGTGGTTCCGTAGAGGATGCCATTATGGAATAATTATAAGAATATGCAGGCAAGCAGCAGTGACAGTAATACAGGTATATCGTTAAATGATGAATTGAGTTTGGATTTAGCTTAATAATTATATTTTTTGTTCTTATTTAAGGTGTCTGTAGCTCTGCGGTGAAAAATGTTAAGGTATATACAGCGGGGCCGCGGGGCAGATCTCGACTGGAGGGCAAATGTAACTGGTCCATTGTTTCCATGTTTTACAATGTTTACATTATTAAATAGAGTGTCCACCGGTTATACCAGACTAGCATGCACTTGGAGGTGGCCAATTATACATAACTGAGCGTATAAGAGACTATTACCAAGGCACTCAGTTTTTTTATCCATCAGTACCTACTAATATTAATTTTTAAGATTAACTTTATTAGAATAAGTCCCAAAAGTGTATTCCTTACTTTATGGTCTTTGGTCTGAAATAAAAAAAAAACTTTTATTGCGGATTATCATTGTGAATTTTGGACGATCTGAATAAGTGAATACAATGTTCGGCTATTTGAAGAAGAAACCGATTTTATATGTAGTCCTTTTGGGACTAAGACAGATTAAAATTGAGGACAAATAAAGACAAACTCACTGTTTTTAAGATATTTATTTATGTGCAACGAAACCAAACCGATACAAGTAACTTTATAAGATTAATATTTTCAGTTCTATTGCTCACGATGTTGCTGTTTCAATGAGTCTACATACTTCAAAATATTAATATATTCTTCAGAGCGCCTACACGGTGGTAGAAATTGTAATTAACCTATCAGTAAATTTCCAAAATAATAAGTAGTTTTTTTTATCGAGGTCTTCATCAAATTCACAAAAGATATATTAATTTTCGTTTTCTTGTTTTGAATTATCAGCGCCATCTTTGCTTGGTGTGATTTTCTTACAACCTAAACTATTTCCTGCGTCCTCTTCCATTTTGCATGTTTTTTGATCCACCACTCCGGGCTTATTTTTGGGTGTAAGTAATGATTGTGACTGATTTTCTCCATCAGAATATGTGCCGTTTTGTAGTTCATCTGTAATAAAAAAAATATATTTATTTGAAGTCTTAGGCTAGGCTGTTTATAGTTATCGACACAAAGTCCATTGTGATGGCGGTACTGAAATCGTCTGTGGTTTTCAATAGCACTTACTTACTAAGAGGAGGAGAAGAGTTGTCATCTTCACGTCACTAAAAACGGCTGACTATGTATCTCATCCACAGATTCTGTAACAATAACCATAATAATAAATATCAAATAGAGTATTTGACTCAGCATTTACAATAAATCAATAGGAAGTAATAAAATAAGGCACCAGAATATTAAATATTCCGAAGCACAAGTTTGTTTTAAATTGAAAATTCTAGGTATAACTTCCTAATGAAATATTGAAAATATCAGTATTACCTGACATGCTGCGGACTACACGGTTTTATTTTGTTCTATGCCGGTTAATCGAACCAAACCTTTATCAAAGCGTTCCCCAAAATACCGGTTTAAAAAGAACGGTCTTTCGAACAAAAATGCAATTTCAAAGGTTTGCGCCAAGTACTTGATAACTAGACAGCGGATTTCAGGTAGCGATTTAAATATTAATATGGATATGACTAGTGCAATTTATTAAATACATGTCATGTGGTTTATAATCTATTATTATTACCTACATCGCACACCACAAACTTCACTGAATAATTAGATTAAATTAATGTTATTTTTTCAACAAACTACATTTAAAAAAAGTATTTTATTCTAAATAATGGACTTTCAATTTAAATATATATAAGAAGCGAATTATTTTCATTTTTATATTCTTTGAGCCATAATAGAAGTTTTTACTGTGCAATGCGCAGAAGAAATATTAAAGAAATAAGTATAAATAAATATTTTTTTTATTTTTATTTATTATCATTATAATTTTTGCCCAATATTCACAAAAGCATCCAAAAAGGGTTTTACTTTTATGTTCCCATACATTTTTTCGTGTGTAGAAAAAATAATAAATATTGTATGCGAGTCATATTCATATTAATATTTAGATCGCTACCTGAAATCTGCTCTCTAACGATAACGTTATGAATTTTTAACTGGTATCCGTTACAAATATTTAACTAGATGGTAAGGGTTCGGGATTTCACTAATTGTGAGAAGGAACCCTAAAGATATATAAAATGGCGAATCATAAGTAACACCGGTGGCTCTTATAAAGTTTTTACTCTTATAGAGTATTTGTAAATGATGTGCTTACTGCTTTTACTCTTATAACAGCCTTGCTCAAGACATGTCAAAATTAATTAACCGCATTTTTAGTACAAAACCGTTGAAATACAAGGGCGCATTAATAATACAACACATTTTATATCACATTTCACCATGAAATTGGATTCCCACACAGTTTTCATAATAAATAAGCAAATAATTGTAATATGTAAAAGTTAACTTACCGTTTACTAACTTGCAAAATGGATGACTTGATGATGATGTACACATAAATCACTACGAAAAGCACAATAAACTTTTAAAACAGCATCCTGTTTCGCCGTTATGAGTTTTACTCCCTTATATCTGATGATCACAAAACGTGTACAAGAGCTATTGCCCTTATTAAAGCTTTGAATATGATTCTTACAAGTATAATTGCCTTTATTAAAGCTTTAAATATGATTCTTATTAGTACATTAGCCTTTTAAAAGCACTTTTCTTGCCATTATAAGGTTAACTTTCTTATTGCATGCCATAATAAAGCACGTACAAGATAAGAAAGCTAATAATATAGCGACTACAAGGGGGATATAAGGTTTTTGGCCTTATAAGGTGTGCCCAAATGCCCTCTTGTAAAGGGTTTACAAGGTTATTATAAGAGTACTATTTTTGGCATTATAAGCCACTATAAGACTAATTTTTGTTAGTTGGGATAGATCATGAATCCTGGGGCGTAGCCTAAGTGCGTTTTCACATTATCCGATCCGATATTGGATGTCGGACCGATATCCCATACATTTAAGCCGCCATCTTGGATTTTTGCCTTTGAAATCCTCCCGACATCCGATATCGGATCGGATAATGTGAAAACGCACTAAGGTGACAATAATCTGCGCTGCGACAACGAAACACAAACATTTCCTCTCGTGATGAGTGTCGTAGAAATGATGAAATAAGACTGTGGGATGTGAATTACATTGTGGTGTGGTTGTAGGTATCACAAATTCTTTTTTCAACTCGTTAACCCTTTGAACCCCAAGAACCACTAGTGTCGTGTGCCGTCGTGGCCACCTCACCAATAACAAATAATAAGTAGTTATGGCGGACGCTGTCAAAGCAATTAGGCCTGCTGACAGAATTCGTCATTTATTGGTAGAGGTATTGGCGTGTAGACCACATTTTTGACCCGAGAGGCTAGCGTTCAAAAGGTTAACTGCCAAGAGTGACACTGAAACTTGTCAGTTTCATGTGACCTGCCGACCCCATTGACTGGGAATACAGCGGTGAGTTTATGTATGTATTGTTTACATTGCTGTATGTATGTAAACACATAACATATAGGTACCGGGTAGGTATTATACTTACCGCACCGCACACAATGCTACAAGCGTTGCGTCAGTTGCGTTCTATCGCTTTGTCTGTCGCACACAACGCACACGTTCATTTAAATGTTATCTATGGACGGCCGTATGTCTGTCTAGTGTGTTTGTGTAGAAAACGAAATACTACGCCATATAGTCCCAATGCTAAAGCTATAAATATAAGAACAAAAATAACAAAATTGTCCAAGCGACTATGTGACAGGTACCTTTTGAGCCGTCTCACATATTTGTAATCGGTTATAAAATTCTATATTTTATAGAAGTCGCCCTTCAATGTCGATATCGTTACAGAATAACTATAACTTAGGTATCCGAACTTCCTAAGTAGCTACCTATTCAAAGTTATTCAGCCATATCTAGAGCAAGTTATTCGAGCGCAGTTTTACGACTACTAAAAGTACTACCGATAGTACGCCAAAAAAAATACATTTTACTGCGCAAAAAGCACAACCACTTTAGTTAAGTGAAAGGGTTCCATTTCGCTCGAGAGATTTCCAATCATCGGGCAATTGATGATGTCGTTATGCGGTAATCTTGTGGATGTTTTGTGAATTAATTAACAGACGAATTAAACGAACCGCGGCAACGATCTCGTGCAATCCTTGCAAATCTAAGAGTTAGGTAGTACCTACTTCAAGTCTTATTTTTAAGATGTAATGTTTTGAAAAGAAGTGGCCCGCCGAGTTTCTTGACGGTCCCATAGTGGATACCCCCCTCCCAACTGAGGGGGGACTGAAATCTTCTCGAGGCTGAGGCGTATGGTTAGAGCCGGCGTAGCTTTATTTGACGTTCATATGCGCATTGTAATATGAGTACTTGAAAAATAAATATTTCATTTTCATTTAGAATATTTATTTCTAGGTAGGTTTAGGGCTCGAGCCGGTTATTTTTTATACGAAAATAAATAAAATAAATATTGGGCCTTACACAGATCAACTTAGCCCCAAAGTAAGCAAAGCTTGTAGTATGGGTGCTAAGCGACGATATACATACTTAAATAGATAAATACATACATATATACATAGAAAACATCCATGACTCAGGAACAAATATCTGTGCTCATCACACAAATATATGCCCTTACCGGGATTCGAACCCAAGACCGCTGCTTAGCAGGCAGGCTCACTGCCGACTGAGCCAGACCGGTCGTCAAATATTGGTATTATAACGTGCTTTGGATTGTTATTTATTTGATTGTCTATAACACAAAGTTACTTGAAGAGCATAAAATAATTCAAAATACAGGACTGTTTCGAGGTTTATTAAAATACCAGGTTCAAGCCCTGCCCAGTGAATAATTACATATTACCATTTTTTTTGTTACTTCCTGAACTTTAATTGGAACAATATGAGATTTTGTATCTATTTCTCTCATCTTCAGATATTTTTTTTACTCTGTGACTAACTGGCACTCGTTCCACACGATTACATTTCGGGTAAGGTGTGTATTATTCATTCTGAAATGGAGCTGTAGCGGTTCTGTTACAGAGACGCAGGGTCACTACAAAGTGGCGCCTTCGTGAATGACGAGTTCTCTAAACTGGCGAGGGTCATATTTGTTAACCTTTTGGATGCCAACATATATGTAATGACCATCGGATATCCCATGTAATGATCAAAAATAGTAATCTTTAGAATTTGCTATGATCTTATTGCTCCGACTGATTAATGAATGATGAATAATGATGATTGATAACAACTCTACTAAGCCAAGCCACGCAAGCCAAGCAACTCTGCTAAGCCTTCTTGAGCTTACCGTGGGCCTCAGTCAATCTGTGTAAGAATGTCCTATAATATTTTTTTATTTATTATTTATTTATTTACTACTGCTCGTATTAAAGTAACCAGAAGGTTTTCAGTAACATTGGCACAATCCAGTGGCATTCAAAAAGTTAACAAAATTAAAAAGGTATTAAATTAAATTTAAAAACAAACAAGTGTAAACAAATATAGGATTATATTCAGTGAAACATTCACATCCAACATAACAAACATTGGAACTCCCTCCAATAGTTTGCAGGTAAGTTGTCACGGAACTCTGCTCGAGGTCCAAATCCTACAGACGGGTCTAAACAGTGAATCAACTATGAAACTATAATCCCATTTGCCATTATTATTTCCGGCAAAAAATTAGTTAAAAATTAAATAGTAACATTATACACGTTCGGATGTTCTGAGCGGCTTTCAGCCTTAACAATGTGGTGCTAGTTACTTCGTGCTGCGGCCGCGCCGGCCCGGCGCCGCCTTTTGGTGATTCGACAATCAAAACATTTTATTCTATCCACACTTCAATATTTTCTATAAAACAGGTTACATAAGAATTCACGTATCGTTAGTTTATTTAAGTTAGAAAAAAGCTGAAACCTACACAGGTCCGCAGGTATGTGCAGCAGCTATTATGTACAAGCCTCACTAATAGTTGCTATTTTATCACAATGGGGATTAAATTTGATTCCATGATGCTAATACAAAAAATAACTATAATGAAATTTAATTAGGATTGTCTATGAACAAGATTCAATGGTCAAAATTCAACACAATAAAATTACGTAACATAATAATGAAGTATTACAGATAGTATAATGATAAGTTGATAACAATATTATTTATGTCTATGTTATAAAAGTATGCGGATCAAGCACGACTATAAATGGGTGACCGTCTACCAAAGCCAATCCCAAATTCATATTCTATACATTCTTAACAGGATTTTTATTACATAATGCAGTTTGGCACTAGTACAATTGGATCTAATAATGGTATAAAATAACTACCACAGCTACCATTAATGCCACTTTAATACTTTTGTACAGTGTACAGAGGTTGTCACTTTGTCTAGACCCCACATCTGCCTTGATGGACAATACTCAAATTACCTACTAAAATTATACATTCCGTACTACTTTATATTACTTCATTGATATCAAGAATCATTTTTTTTAATTGATTATTGCATACATTTTATGATTTTATTTTTGTCATATAAAATATTTTATATTGAATAATAATACAATTGAATGAGAAAGAAGTGAGCAGGTTGCCGGATGACAGCTTGTTACAGGACAGGACACTTGCCCTATGCCATAGACGCTAAAATTGACAGGAACCTTCCTCATTCAGTACTAATATATACCCCATATGCTTTGATGGACGGTCACCCAGAGATAAGGAACATCTACATCTTACCACCGAGAATTCGTAAATAAAATGCGTGTCGCCGGCTTGTCGCAGACGACTATAGGCCAGGTATACCGAAAAGCGACCACACACAGGCACATTTGACTATATACATATAATAATACCCTTAAACATCGTTATAATATATCTCCATAGTACAAACTCGTATCTAAATAATGCTGTATACTCTGTAGAAATGCTGAGCTCGAGTCGAATCACCAAAAATGCTACCGGCCGGTCAGCAGTAGCCGCCGGTCGCCCGGCGACGACCGGCCGACCGACCAGTCCGTGCTTAAGTATAAATAAAGTAGTTTATTCGACATTCTAAGTATTGGGGGAGGCCAAACACGATTTTCGACACTGGAAATGCTAAAAGGCAATACCAAACTGAAATACTTTGAACATAACCGACATTCACTTACCGAGTTCGATACTGTCTACGCTAAAATGACTCGTTGCCCGACCGTTATAAGGTTTATTTAGCTGCACAATAAAATGCTTCACAACGCGTGCTTACTCGTCTAGTGAGTACAACAATGAGTATCCACATAACGTCTGAAACTCATTTCTCCTTTTGAATCAAACTTTAAAAGTATACAAAGTTGCCTTGTCTACTGCAGACTTAGAGAAGATAGTCTTGACGAATTAACAGTACATTAATACTCTTATTAGACTTATTTAAATACTAATAAGGAGATGAATCATATACATACATGTTGATGAATTTAACTGGATGCACGATTCCTATCCCATGAATATGAAAACGCTTACCACGACCATCTAATATCGAAATTTCGTTATTTGCTTCTCTTTCACATTTCTATATTAGAATGATAGAAAGACAAATAGACGAAATATTTCAGGTAGTGGATTGCGGTAGGCCCTCTCATCTTAGGACAGACATTCATTCATGATGCACCGTGATAAATAGTGTTTTCGAATTGAAGCCATCTGATAGTTAGATAAGGTTTAATTTCTTTAAAATAAATTTACATTTGGGCCAAGAGCCCGTCATTTTAGTTTAGACTATTTCTACAACATAACATAACGAGGGATATTTTTTATATGATTGGCATACAAAATGTTTCAAAAAAGTTATTCGACTAATCGTTCAATAATTAAAAAAACAATGTTACGTACATCTGCTAGCAGGACTACTGATTCCAATTATTAAACTACAATGAATGTCACCTATGGTCCAAATATATATAAATACGTAATAAATAGCGCGGTACAGGTCGAACTGGTGTTTGCTGACGGTCGAGTGAACGAACTTACGTCGCTGTGGAACGTACCCAGCTGCTCGCGTACACGACATAATGTAGGCCATACCGTCGGTAAAAGTAAACGTCGTAGTATTTGACAACCAAATTTAAATAATTTGCCATCCTTTTTTACCGTGAGTATGATGGCAATGAATGAGATAGTGTCAAGCACTCGGATATTTACTTACATTTATCTTATTTTATTAATTGAAAAGCAGGCATAACTGACACCTAACTGAACTAATTAATAATTGTGACTCTAACAACAGATTAAGACTGAAGAACATTATAATCAAATGCCGCTAAATCGGTTAGATATATTTTCTAAACGAATGGTGTGTCAGCGTAACTCTTTGATAGACTCACAATCTAAAACTATTGTTTGATGACGCACATACAGGTTGGTTCACAAAAGCTGACCCGACAGGAATGAACGACACTTTCATTGTATGAGAGTAGTGATGTGCCGTTCCGAAACGTGCCCGGGAATATTCCCCCTCAACGGAAATATAGGGGAATATTGACATATAGTATTCATAATATATTTTATTTTCTAGGATTATGTCAAAAATAGCTTTTTACACCGTTTAACAAGATATTAGACCATGTAACTTATACTGAAAAGTAAATTCCCTATACTCCCGGGCATATTCCCATTCTTCCCGGGAATATTTCCAAAGTTGCTGGAAATATTCCCCTGATCAAAATAAAACAAATGATACAAATGTACATACGCAATGAACAAAACTGCTAAAAATCTTTATAATTGTTAATATATATAATAATTTAGGTAATATAAAACACTATACTTATACAAGTGTCTTTAACTGACCGATTTAATAACTCATCAACGCAGATTCAAAAGTACAATACTTAGCTAGAAATTTAAATTTTTAAACAATAAATTGCATTTATAAAGTGAGGAAAAGATTTTGAAAATTTCACCCCTCAGGGGGCTAAAAGGGAATGATAGTTTGTATGGGTCAGAAATTATATTTTGGGTTAAGAATTTGAAACTTCGTGGAAAGGTAACACTATAGGTACATATTTTAAAATATATTAAAATTAGTGGAAATAGTGGTATATTTCATCGTTTTCGGATTGCCGTCCCATAAGAGGATTAAGAAGGGGATGAAAATTTGTATGGAGAATCTAGTTTGATTTTAAGCTAACAACTTGAAACTTCTTGAAATGTTAGTTTAGTATGAAACAAGAAAAGTTATTTTAGAGTTTTTGAAAATTCATCCCCTGAAGCGGTTAAAATGGGGATGAAGTTTTTATTTTCGAGCAGGAAAAAAAGGTAATTAAGGCAAATACAATGAAGTCGCATATTTAGTGTTATTCAAACCCTAAAGGCCTTAAACAGGGGGTGAAAGTTTATAGAGGGTTTTTTACAAATATAAATATCTGTGCTCATCATCACACAAATAAATCCCCTTACCGGGATTCGAACCCAGGACCGCGGCTCAGCAGGCAGAGTCACGACCGACTGAGCCAGACCGGTCGTCAAATTCTGTCTCAGTATAGGAAAATATCAGAAAACTTTAAAGGGTTTTTGAAAAGGTAATCCCTAACGGAATACCACCTAACTCCTTTAAGATTTTAAAGTGAATACAAATTCATATGGGGTAAAACGTGTAGGGGTAAGGATTGTAAAGAATTTAGAATTTTACTCGTAAAACTTCGCTAAAAGGTAGGTTGTACATTTAACATAAAAAATATAAGAATCCATGCGTACGTATACGTAGGCGGGCAACAGCTCGTATAGAAAAAATCAGATCATCATCCTCCTTGCGTTATCCCGGCATTTACCACGGCTCAGAAGCCTGGGGTCAGCTTTGGCAACTAATCCCAAGATTTGGCGTAGGGACAAAAATAGTAGGGTATAGAAATAATCAGTATAACCACATATGAAGTATTAAAAAAATTGCAATTAGTTTAAATAATACAGGGTGATCAAACCAAAACTGTCAGTATGGAAAAGTCAGAAACTATGAGAGATAGCGACTTAGCGACATCTGTTCTAGATGCCATGTGACATCGATTTTAAATTTAATAATAATGACATTCAAACTTTTTTTTATTTTCTCATACATAACCGAAACTCGAACCTGCTCGAAGTCATGTAAACAATGTTAGGTATAATTTTAGAAGATCTTGTTGAAATCATAATTTTCTTGAATGCCTGATGAAGAGCCTCCATATGACTCTTTAATTTAATTTAAACTTAAAAACTAAATTTTACATTGCGGATTTATTTTTCAATATTCCCTTGTCAGAGGAATATTCCCGGGAAGGAGGGAATATGCCCGGGAATATTTCCAGTGGGAATATTCCCATTCCCGGGAATATTCCCACGGCACATCACTATATGAGAGACTCCCGTGTCGGTGTAGAGACAGAGCCAACATTTTATTGGTTAATGTGATTTTCATTCACCCATTCTTTCTATTCGTGTCAGCTCTCTTATAAATCTATGTATTAGTTCAGGTGCCCATAATTATCAATTATTTTCAAGTCAGAATTCCTCGATAAAAGAAATATCACTCGTTCGCCCGACGCTAAGTTACGTTCACTCGAAAAACGGTTACGTCTAGGGCCCATATAAATATGCGTTTTAAAATTACAAAATATGTACATACAATATGGTCTAATCTACTAATGTATAAAACATGGACTCCACCGCATTGCAAAAATATGGAAATGATATCGATCTGCTTCCAAACGTCATAAATAGATAACAGACAAAGTCGGTAACGAAAGTGAATCGTATTTACATAAGTATCGGGGCCCTAGCGCGGTCCGGTGGTGCCGGAGGCCGCGGCCGACACGCTCAGTTGTAGATCTTGATGGCCTTCTCCAGGTAGTTGACGCGCGAGCGCTTGGGCGTCTTGTTGATGTGGTCGAGCCCCAGCCAAGGCCGCCCCGTCGCGTCTGGAAGCGACAGATCTGCTTACATTTTAGCACGCATTCCACGCAGGACACGAGATATTACCATCGACAATTTTGAATTTTGATTATACATTTCCTAGAGAAGAAATCCGTCACAAACATTTAGTATCATATGGAACAGACTTACATTTCTGTTGTTCAGCATAATTATCAAACAAGGAATAATTATCTTGACTACTCGCACATCATCATCAAAGGCTAAACCTGAATTTTGTCTGAGCTATAACGGATTTATTCTCTCGAAAATGTCCAAACACCAATAGCATGCCAATATTAAGTTAGGTGCGGTAGGAGGAGGTACTTACTTGCGTTACTACTCGGCCTGAAGTCGAATATGTTTATTGTCGCTCCTTCACTTATGTAGTTAGGTCTGCCATTTGTCACTATAGCGAAATTGTACTGGAACAAGAAAAGACATGGGTTAACATAAATAATTCTATCTAATCTTTTTCTACACAACATTTTTAATAATAAAGAAATAGAATGCAAAACATTGAGTTATCTGTCCAACAGACCTCATTATTTAACTAAACTAATGATTACTTCGACAATTTTGCTGACAGGACTCTTAAGTAGCATATTAGCAACTACAAGGGTTTTAAACTAACTAACTGGTATATATTATGATTTCGTGGCTAAAGTGAATTTTTGAGTAATATAGGTGATAATACGTAATCTTGTATTGGTTACCATTACCCACTCCTTGTTGGGTATTATGTCGAGCTTGGCCTGCAGCCGGTTTTTGACGGCCTGGAAGGGCTCCAGGTGCTTCACGCGAGTGTAGAACGGGATGCCGAACGTCGCGTACTGCTTGTGGGAGTGAGAAGACTGCACAAGCGTACTCTTACCTTTTTCCCACTCCTTGTTGGGTATGTCGAGCTTGGCCTGCAGCCGGTCTTTGACGGCCTGGAACGGCTCCAGGTACTTCAGGCGAGTGTAGAACGCGATGCCGAATGTCGCGTACCGCTTGTGAGAGTGAGACGGCACTAGCGTACTCTTACCTTTTCCCACTCTTTGTTGGGTATGTCGAGCTTGGCCTGCAGCCAGTCTTTGACGGCCTGGAACGGCTCCAGGTACTTCAGGCGAGTGTAGAACGCGATGCCGAACGGCGCGTACTGCTTGTGGGAGTGAGACGGCACTAGCGTACTCTTACCTTTTCCCACTCCTTGTTGGGTATGTCGAGCTTGGCCTGCAGCCGGTCTTTGACGGCCTGGAAGGGCTCCAGGTGCTTCACGCGCGTGTAGAACGGGATGCCGAAAGTCGCGTACACCTGCTTGTGGAAGTGGGCGCACGGCACTAACGCCTCGTCCTCCTAAAACAACAGACATTGGAAACTACAGTAATTTATTACTAAGTAAACATAACTATTTTATGTACGACTTCAACTGTTATACATAAACAAACATTCAATATAACATAAGATCTTCATTGCGCGTCAGGGTTAAATAAATCGCTGCACATACTTCACAATCACAATTCACAATCTTAATGATTATTGTTATGTGGTGGAAGACCCTGTGCAACTTGTGGAATGTCGCGAAAGGCACTGGTCCCACCGCGAGCTAGTAAGCTATGAGCTATCGGCTATAAACAAAAGATACTAATGGTGTTTACTGTTTACCCCATCAAATGTATTTACCTTTTCAGATTCTTCATATGATTGGCAAACCTCAACTCCGCGTTTCTCCAGAAACTTCCTGCCTCAAATAGCTAACCTATTTCCAAACTATGGCATGACCCGGTATTTCTGGACCACAGATTTCGGGAGATAGGTCATGCCGGGCGATTTGTATAGAATACGCCTGTCGCAAGGTCTGCGCAACCCACACAAAGCACCAGTAATTGTAAAGATAATGCACGCACACACCTAATCCACACACACTTGTAGCTGGACGCTCCTATTGCGCAATACACGCGCATCATTTCAATGGTTGTGTACATGCGAACGATAAGCGAGCGCGATCGCGCACGCACACAACGATAAATAGCGGGAACGCCTCGCCTCGTTTCCGAGAAAAATGTCTCACTGAGTGAATCGTTTTGTACACCGTTCATTGCGGCGCAAAACACTACACTGTTTACAATATGTTCCTTGTGTAGCCGCAATGTATAATGAACGTTTTAAAGCACAAGCAAACGTAAGGTTACATGGTACAACTCGGAGTATTACGTTGAATTCGTGTTTTATGTGAAATAAAAGGAAATAAATAGTATTTACCTATGAAATGTTATCCTATCGGCTTGGAAATTATTCAGGTCACTGCGATGTTTGCAAGTTATTATTGCACACTTCGGAATTTTGGATAAAACTCGTTTTTCGTCGGTGAACAGCGCGCGTGTACACTCGATGACAGCGGACGGCGAACTGGCGGCGGTGTAGGCCCAATGGGCCTACATCTGCGACCAGGCCGCGCGCGGCTTGTCCTCTCTATAGAATTTTTTCCTCTGAGTTCTGGACTAATGCTACATTTAAGAAAAGAGCTTATCCATAGGGGGACGCTAATCGCTTCCTATGAAGCGGTTGTGCGCCTGCTTGCTTGCTTTCGATAGCAAATTAATCGCCAAAAAGGCACCAATTAATTGAAACGCTCGAATCACATCCACATCCATCAATCTAATACAATCGAATTGGATCCACGCCTTATTGCTCACATACACAACTGACCTGTAGATTCAACTCGTCCTGAGGTATCTCCTCTATTCTGTAGAGTCTGGGCGGCGCGATGGTAACCTGGTCCAGAGTTAGCTCGGGGTCGGGCCCCGGCAGCACTTTGTGACACGACACCTCCACAATCCGTAATCTGAAAACAAAGTAGGCAAGAAGTCAGGTCATATGTTTCGTGGCGAACGCTACAGTAGTCTCTATTATTCATCCGTATTAGTTAATGACGACATTGCTTTTTTTCGCCACGAAGCGTAACATAATATGGAATCTTGGCTAAACACCCATGTATTGTAAAGACAAGACACTCACCTGCCCGACCCGTCGGGAGACATTTCAACAACTTTAGCCGCTTCTTCTAATATGTCTGCTACTTTGCCACCTTTGTTTGGATATAAAATTAATTCTTTATCTTCTTTATAATTAGGACCAACCTGTAACGAAATAACAAGTTAAATTAATTCTGAAGATGAGAATAAATCGATAATGGCTACCTCTTGGAACCGGATTGGAAGTGACTTCCGCTAAGAGCCAAATTTATTTAACTTCCATTTCAACAAATGAATAGAATAAAAGAGAACTATTTAAATCAATAGCTAATCTAACTTCATTTGACTTAAGAAGTACTTGTGGTCAAAATCGTATTTATTTGAACTAACCTAATTTAGTGTTACAACTTTAAAGACTCGAGCCTCATCGTGTATGTTTCGATGTAGGGTAAATTGCCAGTAGCTGGACCCCTTGCACTCTTAACTCTTTAAAATAGTGATCTGGATAAATTTTAGTGTAACGTTGCCAGTTACAAAAATTTTATGTAAAAATGAACACAATTTATCAATTGTGTTCATTCTATCGGTAAAGAGAATTAATCAGTGGCCAGTAATAGCAATTTTCCATATAACTTGTATTAAAATATTGTTTTGTTTATGCTACACTTACCCATAAACATTTGAACTGTTTCTTATTGTCCAATTCGTTAACTTTAATAGATAAAATCTGGTAGAACAATTTCTTAGGGCACTTTGGTTTACAGTACACTAGCAGATCCTTCAGTATGCCGTCGTAGGAGTACCGCAGCGGCAAGCCGGGCGTATCCTTGTAACTGCAACAAATAAAACATATAAATTAAAATAGGCGAGACGACTAAAAAAAAAAAAAAAAAATTAGTCCGTCCGTTAGATTATCAAAGAATTTTAAGACACGTATTTTTTATTTTTTTCTCGTAAACGAAAAATGACGACGGTACAGTGCGTTGAAGTTTCGCGTGACGTCACTCCTAGGTACATTTTTTACTTAGAAGTGACGTCACAAGCCCCCACTCCGGAACTTTGATGCTCTATATCTTTGTATTTTTTAATTAATTAGAAAAAGCGAAAAATATGTGTTCAGTATTTTTGGACGATCTAACTGACGGACTATTAGAATGCCATTTTTTTAATGTAGTCGTCGTCCCATATAGGATGTTATTTACATAGATTGACCGAGTTTACAATAAGCTCAAGAAGGCTTGTGTTGTGCAGAGTACTTAAATACATAGAAAACACCATGACTCAGGAGCTAATATGATAATATCTGTGCCTTTATCGGGATTAGAACCAAGGAGCAGGCAACGACCATTTCAAAAGGGGTTTTAAATGGCACGAGGAACATTATTGCAGAGATATCAGGGAAAGAAGAGCCAGTTAGCTCAAATGTCAGGGATGTTTAACTCTTTATCCTGCGTGCGTCGGCCAAAAAGGCAATGACACACTACACAGGATATAGATGTTTTATGAACTTATTAAGACATTTAAAAATTGTACTTACTTCTGACACTTGAAGAACTGTATTAAGTAAGGGTCGACGTTCAGCCGTTGGCCGACCGCTCTCGCCATTTGCTCGTAACGCATTTGCATAGATAACTCCATTGTGAATCTGAAAATGTTTATCTCATAAGGCATATTCAACATAAATCTCATTCCAGTATAGACATCTACTAGTTTGGACCAAATTGACTTCGACAAAAACAGGCATAAAAAAGGGTAGTTCAGTATTAAAGGACCATATTAAGATTTTTTAATTTACAGTGAAATATTTCTAGTCAAAATACAAAGTAGGACTGATAGTAATGGTAATAAAGAAAAAACACAGTAAGAATTGAAATGTGTCCAGCGAATGAAGCAGTTCATCGATTTGGCGTGTGTGCTAGTATTGGTACAAAGAAAAACTTAGGTGTTCTATCAGGAAAAGCTTCATTTGAGATGTCTAAGGATTACCATGATCTTTTTAAATTCATTTTTACTCCATTAGCACCATCTTATTGAACATTTGTATGCGATTTCACAATATTTAGACTCACCCGGGATCGTTGGGTAGCGTCTTGTCCACAAATTGTACTTCAACCTTGTAGAAGATGTACTTGAAGTAGTCCTGGCAGGTGGGCAGCTCGAGCTCCTCGTGCCGGTGGTCGGCCCGCTCAAACACGATGATGTCGCCATCCATCAGTTCGTCCAAAGCCTGGCCGCGTGCACACGACTCAACCCGAGCGACGGCCGCCTTGAGGCCGCCGCGCGGGTCGGATAAAAATTTAGGGCATGCAACTTTACGCGACTAGTTAAGTAGGGACAATTTAAGGAATTTATAGCAATATTTTGTTATTGGAGTTGAAAGATACGGTCGATTTGTTTAGTTACGCTATAAGGGTTAAATTCTGACACGGTCTACGATTACTAAAGACAGTTTAGTTCCTACACACGGAATCCTTTATCATCGTATTTTCATGGATGCAAGTGTTATGAATACGGACATTTCCAAGAAAAACCGATGGCATTTATACATAAAGACTTTTGTACGTTTAATAAAGAATTTATTTTAATAATAAATTCGTTGTAAGGACAGTGGACACACCCACAGATGATACAACGAAATAATGAATTAGTCCCTTTCTTGATAACTGTACGAACGACTCGTATCTTCAAATTCGAACAAAATCTAACGATAGTGCTGTTTCAGCTATTTGTTAATGTTTGCAAGGTGTTCATGATGTGATAATTGCATGCCCTATAAATTATATCATGCAGATTCGTTTTAAAATCGCTTTAAAATGTATGTGAGCATTTGAAGTTTCTTTGAAACAATAGGAAATAACTACAGAAGTTTAGTTTAATTAACGAATCTGTATGTATTTTCAACACAACAAATATGTAAAATCAGGAAAATCTATTCTGTTATTGGCATGTAATATGCACTTTTTACGAAATTTTCTCTTTCGTAGTAGTATGAAACAATCCATTAACAGAATATTTTATCCGAAATGATAATAGCTCTATTAAATTTATAAGTACTAGAGGCAATCTTTTTACTGCCGGAAACATCCATAAGGTATATGTGACGTTATCCATGTAAAGGGACCTTATTGTCGGGACAGATAACGTCACATATTGTGTTTTTTTCTTAGAAGCAAAGCATTAGGAAATGCTATGTAAAAGCTTGAGTAAATGTCTGACCTTTCCACTAAAGTGAATGTTACATCTAATAAAGCTCATGTCATTTAAAATGTGTAAGAAATTTCTAGATCTATTAATTTGTTCAATGGTGCTAAATTGCAGAGATATAGGAAATTAAGCTAGAAGTAAATATTCATCTGCGGGATTATTTAAAATTCATAGCTGGTTGTGTAAATCATCAATAACTATCCCCCTTCCAAGTACTGGCCAATGGGAACCTTGTCAATTTACTCGTATTAATTCATATACAATTATTATTATTAGTGAACACAATTAAGTTTAGCATAACGAGGCCAGTTACTGACAATTTATTTTCCTAGTAGGTGATAGCTACAAAGCTATGGTTATAGTGTAGTGACACGTACCATACCTGTGCCGGCCATACATGTTAACTACAAAGCAATCAATCGTCCAAGTACCATAGAATTTCTACTACACATAACAGAGGCTTAGGAACATTAAACTGATCTTAACAATTGTATTTACGTACTACTAACAAGTGTTTCGTAAAACATACTTATTTACAGTTACAATACAATAACCACAAATGTATGTTACATTACATCAACAGCATTTGACCAATGAGTACATTAATATGAGAACAGAATATAATCATCTCAAATCTGCACAAAAATGAGTACCACTCGCAATTCGAAAAATCGTAACGATTAATGACTAGACTGCATTAGACTTCGACAAATTATAGACTATTTATTTAGGTATACACTTACTTTGTACAGAGCACTAGACTTCGTTAAATTATCGTGTACCCGTCGTATAGAAAAAACCAATATGAGATTTCAGTGCCTGATATGGCGCATTGTACAAAAAGTCATGTCAACAAAATACTGCACATGGCCAGATGCATCAATGTAATATACAAAAGATCGATAGATTTTTCAATACTGTTGTTACTAATTCAAAAAGTTGGTGTAAAACATGTAGAAACAGGGACAGACTAATTAATAATACCTTTTCTAGAGGGTCGTTGTAATTGCTGATCTTCTCCACGAAGTCTGGTTTGATTTCCTCGTACAGTACTAGGGGAGTTTCCGCTGGGAAACCTATGAAAATAAAAACAATATCGTCACTCCTTTAAAAAAAACTTGTATCTTCGTCTGTCAATCACGGAAGTATAACTAAAGCATGGAAGCCATGCTAAAATAAGAGCATGGTGACATGAATCTTACTCACAACACACTATTACGTTTTGTTTATGAGCGAATGCGACAAAAATCCGGAACTTCTTTCGTTTTCCCGAAGGTGGTCACTAAACGATTGTCAAGTGGTTGCCTTTTGGTTGCCTTTTAGTAGTTACAATACGGCTAAATTAAATATGTGTTTATCTTTCACAGTCGGTGTCCACCTTTGACAACTGTACATAGTCGTATTATATTAAGTCAAATATCTCGGCGGTCATCTGGCCGATTTTTAATTATATTGTGTTTATTCCTAATAGATAGTTGATTAACCTGCTATGTTACTATTTGTGATGTGTTCAAGTTCCTTATGTGACTGTGGCCTGTGTGATTAAGGACTGTAATTCACGTACATGGTGAAAAGAAAACTGCCAAGAACATGTAACCTTTCATTAGTGAATTTCGTTCAATTATTGATAATATTATTTGTAGGATCTAAACGAAACATAAAAAACGATATTGATAGTTTATATATAACTAATGCCGTATTAAATTCTGCATAGTTTTATTCATGTTTTTTCGATATTTCTTCAAACAATTTTTAGGTTATGATTATATCATAGTGATGAGTAAATTGTGTAATTTTTATCGACGTCAGGGATAATAACCCTATCGACATTCATTCAATAAAAAGGACATGAATGTTTATTGGTAGGCATCACGGACCTGGTAATGTAACAGGTCTAGCGAACTCAACCATTAATATTTTTTAGTTTTTCCAGATATTCTCATAGATGATTAAAAGAAACTAAAAATAGTTGAAACTATTGAAATAATAAATTATGTCACCTACACTGCCGTTTGTTTTATTTTCCATTTGGTAGAGAAGGTATTATTGAGGTAAGTAGATTCTGAGTGGTGGACTTCACATGAGATAGATGCTAAAAAAAAGTATTTTACTTAGGTCTTTGCGTAAAGAGAAGAGAAGAATGTATTGATTTCTCATATACTCGTATTTTTTACACATACTATTTAGGCCGATATTGCACTATCATAAAAATCACATGATCACAGACAACATGCCGTCCTTTTTCTTCGCGTTAAAGAAGAAGGGAGACATACACATCTATGATGAAATATATATGATAATGTGATATGGGCCTTAGTAAGAGAAGAATAATGAGCGGTTATGTATGTATTAAGTACATAAACAAACCATTTATTTGCAATCCGTAGGTATGGTTAGATTGGTTAGCCAAGAATACAGTATGAATATGTGACTTTCATGGTCAAAAAGCCATAATAATCCTAATGAAATATTTATAATAGATATTGTATGTTTTCGTTACTTTTATATGTATCAAGTTTATATTATTTTTAAGGTGAGAACATAAGTAAGTGTGTATTTTATCGATAATCGAATCGACAAAGTAACATCCCTAGCAAAACAAGAACCTACTGACCACCTACCAAAAAGAGAAATAACTAGCATATATCCATCCCTTTTCAATACATTATCTAATTCATAAAGAAGTCAAGGATGAGTATATGCATTTCACAAGCTTTGTTATTAGGGAGGCTTGCACCAAAAATGTCGGTCAAAAAGTTGATTCGCTCCCTTGCGGCGGCCACCTTACGAGCTACATGACACCTTCTAGCGGCCGCCATAAATGGTATATCAGTAACATACTCACCAGCACGCTTATTGAGTATCGGTATGAGATCGGGCAGCTTGCTCGCAATCGGCAGATAGTGGTGTCCGCAGTAATGGATCCTCTTCTGCTTGGGATCGTAGAACTTGAAGAAGAGGACCACATCATTGTCCTTGTCAAATGTGGGTAAAGTGCTGAGGCCGGAATCCGGGGGCAGCATTTCGAGGAAGATGTTCCAGGGGTTCGTGTTCTCGGACACGTCTGCTACGGTCTTGTGTTGATCGTTGAGTATGTCTAGGCAGGTTGGTCGGCAAGTCTGTGGATATAAATTGTCTAGATAAAAACTGTGATGCGGAAATAGTCTCATCACTCGGTGTCTAGACTAGACATAAGCTATGTAGCTCTTCCCGTTTGTGTAAAAGGAACAAGACCGCATTTCCAGTAATATCTGCATTTTTAATCTAACTTTAAACTTTTCATGGTATCTAGGTGCAAAAATCTGCTCAATACAGCACAAATAGAGATTTCAATCCATGATTTTTCACCATTTTTGAAAGAAAAAATAGAATAAAAAATTAAAATGGCACGAGCGCGCACTGAATGGCGCTGAAGGCGGAATTGCTTGTACAGGTAGAGGAAATTCTCAGCCAACATTATGAGCTTAGCGTCGGTGGCTTGTATGCGGTAGTGAGCTCAGAGTCGCACAGGTCATTGACCTACGATGACAGGCATATATTATAGGTTACCTGATTAGAGCGCGCACTGAACGGCCACGGGCGGAGGTGCTTCTGCGGGTAGCGGAAGTTCTCAGCCAGCATCTCCATCAGCTCTGCAACTGTAGCCTGCTTGCGGACGCGGAAGGCGCGGTAGTGAGCGCGCTCCGGGTCGTAGAGGTCGTTGCCCTGGTGACCGTCGAAGTCGTCCTCGAGGACCACGTTCACGGTCATGTAGAGGTGCGCCTCGTTGCGCTCCTTGCGACGGATCTGAAGCAGAGGATTATTCGTTTATGTCGTGAGGCAGAGAGCGCTAGAGCAAGGTGTATCGCTAGTGATATACTCAGTTATTCATTCAATTCTGTTAAATCTAATGTAGTCTCGTCGAGCGGCGCTCCGACCTACTCGGAGAACGGCGAGACGAGACGAATAAGAGCGAGATGAGAAAGGAGCGGTCACGGGCACACTAGTGCTCGGTCTATCTCAGAGCGTGTGTGTGTACAGACAGTGACTAGATCTTAATAAGAGTTTATTCCCGTCCTTCACTTTAACACTTGCATGAATGAGAAAGACCTTTGTTAAGCAATAAGAATATTAACGCATCAATGTACGCGATGTATGTACCAACTAATTAAGTAACCTTTGAAATAAAACTATAGAAACGGATTAAATCGCGTATAATGAATTTAAAATACATCCCGACGTTTCGAACTCTTTACTCTTTACTCTTTCCATAGTTTTTTTTCATGAGTAACTATCGCGGTAACCGAAGACAATATTAAGTAACCTTTATTAACGTAATAACGTATGTGTAATTTATTACAATTATTTGCAAGTATACTCACAGTTTCAATTCGTTTCTCTTCGGCTAGTCTTTCGCTGAGTTCAGACGGAATGTCTGGTTGAGTTACTTCTTGCAACACTGTTTTTAATTGAGAATCCCTGCAAGAAAAAATGTATGCATAGTAATATGAAGTATTAGTCGCTACAACTTCTTTATAACAGTATTTATTAAAAATATTACTAAAAATCCACTATGGCAAAGATCCCCTCCTATCTTCCAAGCACGCCGAAATGAGTCAGTTTATGAAACCTTTCCTAACCTCACTTTCTGATGGTCTTACCCAAAGAGGATCGAGTATTATAGAGAGTTACTGTCAAAGTAAAATGAGTAATCCACAGAGAACCTCCTATAGAGTAGAAATCTTGTATATTTTGTTCGCGATACGAGTCACCAGTGTTTGGGGTGCGAGGAGCGGGCGGGGAATGTGTTAAGCGCGCTGTGATTGGCCGTTTCAAGGACGGCGGGCAGTCGCGCCAGATGAAAAGGGACAGAAGTATGACTGTCCCTCTACTGACGCGTAAGTGGCCAATGTAAGTTGACCTATGCCGGCTCTGAATAAATTATAAATATGACTTATTTGTGGAATGTAATGCCGTCTGTTTTTAAATTTGAGCTTCTTGTTACCTTTCCACACCATTTCACACTACAGGTGGACATCTTTAAGGCATCAAAATACCCTTTTCCAATTTTTTAGTGCGAAAAACACGCGCTGCTTTCGGGTCTGTTACTTGGTCGATACTGATCGGGCACGGCGAGCGCCCGCGCTTATATCAGTGCAAATACTAGGAAGGCTGGCGACCGCGAGTCGTCTTGTAATGGATGTCTATAGGGGTTGGTCTGTGGAGTAATCACAGTGCATATACTGCCATCTCTCGACGCAGGCTTAAAACTTTTGAACCACAGTTTGGCCCATATTCTTAACTTGATATACGTGTTAAAATGTCAAATATTAATATTAGCGCCATCTAGCCGAGCGTTCCCCAAAGGTGTAACGCCATCTAGGCCATCGTACCTTTTTCTATATGGTTCTGAGGTACGTTTTTTTCTTTTGTCTATACGGAGTTGCATATGTCTTTGGTCTTACCTAATATAGACCAACATGTAGGCATTGGTGCAGTGACGCACGGTGAGCGCCATGTCCTCGTCGTGGCCTCCGTAGTTGTACTCGATGGCCTCCTGCTTCGTGCAGCGGGATACCACGTCGTCGTCGAACTTGCACCACTGCACAGAACATTTATGATTAAAATTTAATAAGTTTGAATACTTGATTAGTTTTGTTTTTTTGGATAATTTTGTCATGAGCACTGAGAGCAGTGATAGCAGCTTGATCATATTCTTACGATCTACATAAAATTTTCCCTTGTACAGGCTAAGCCTGTTCAGTGTTCAAAATCGCAGACAGTTCCTAAAACCTGAAGTTTAGTTAGCGATGTCACTATCCATCACCTTGTACAATAGCGGTTCGCCACAGTATAATAAAAGGTACTATCGTACAGTATGGCCACTCCCGCTCCCCGCTGAAAGTGCCGCCCACCCCCTCTCGGTTACCTCACACCGGTTACCGCCTGTCAAAAACACGAACAGTCGACCTGTCATATTTCACTCATACAAGCATAGTACGCGTTCACCTACACGAGCTAAGACTGTGTGCTAGGAATGCGCCTCTTTCAATATATTTGATCGCCAGTGTTCGAGGTGTGGTCTCGCGCTACTGGTAGGCTCATTTAATTCAAACCTTACCGCTAAAGTTCAGTTGACGTACCTTGCCGTCGCCCTTAGGGTTGATGAAGACGACGTAGTGGCCGCCGTGGTTGTCGCCCGAGTGCGCGAGCACGGCGTGCCTCTCGCCTAACCTTACCGCTACAGACACAAGGTGCAGTACTGTACCTTGCCGTCGCCCTTAGGGTTGATGAAGACGACGTAGTGCCCGCCGTGGTTGTCGCCCGAGTGCGCGAGCACGGCGTGCCTCTCGCCTAACCTTACCGCTACAGACACAAGGTGCAGTACTGTACCTTGCCGTCGCCCTTAGGGTTGATGAAGACGACGTAGTGCCCGCCGTGGTTGTCGCCCGAGTGCGCGAGCACGGCGTGCCTCTCGCCTAACCTTACCGCTACAGATGCAAGGTGCAGTACTGTACCTTGCCGTCGCCCTTAGGGTTGATGAAGACGACGTAGTGGCCGCCGTGGTTGTCGCCGGAGTGCACGAGCACGGCGTGCAGCGTGTAGTCTGCCGGGGTCTCGGGCTTCTCCTGCAGGTACGCGTCCAGGTTGATGTGCTCGTAGAATTCGAACCTGATCACAACGAAAAGATTTAATATTACAGTGTTGTACTGAAATGGTAGTGTTACGCCGTGGGTTGCGTGGACGATGGTCGCGCGACGGCGATGCGACGCATACGAAATCAAACCTTACCGATATGGAAGTATGAGACGCGACGGCGACGGTCGCGCGACCGTCGCCCACGCAAGACACGGCGTTACTAAGTTTGATGTAAACGCTGAAGACGGTAATAAGTTTATTTTCAAGATCTAACATGAAACCAACACAATAGTGGCTCTGACTGTACGGCATTATGCCAGCTTTCGTGAACCGACCTTTACATTATACTAAGAAAACAAATTGATAACCACATGGTCGCGGAATCAAAGTCTACTGGGATGGGTCTAATCAGTTTCTCGGGTCCAATGTGCAAATTATATAACTTGGTATTTTCCATTTCATTTGATGCCCGTATTAAAGATTTTACCACCATATGGGTTCAATCGTGGCGTAGGCGAGAGGGTGACAACCTGTGACTTTGACGGAGCTAAGGTTAGTGTGTATGCTTTTTGTGGGTCCAAGAACTTGCAACAGGCGTATCTTTATCTCTGGCTGTTCAGACAAGTCTTACCTGTCGTTGAACTTGACGGAGCTATCCGTGATGGGGTCGTACTGGAAGCGCATGAGGTGCAGGTGCAGCACGGGCGGGAAGGACGCGAAGATCACGCCCTTCTCCGCCTCCTGCAGTCCGTGCTCACCCGCGTCATACTTGTTGTCGCCGTCCAGCATCTCCGTGCTGATGTAGTCTTTGAACGACTCGTCGACTGCAATGTGTAAACCACTTTAGTTTTAACCCAAAGCAGTTGATTTGTTTTTGAATTTAGAATAGAGATGGGCCGAATACGGACTTTGCCGAATACGAATATTCGGCCGAACATTCGGTTCAGCTGTTACCGAACCGAACATTCAGCCGAATATTCGGTTAAGGTATGTTTTAAATCCTGGCTTAGGGTTGAATGAATTACGAAACTTACGTTATTTATTTACTTTGTTTATTCGGTAAATATTCGGCAATGTAACCGAACTATTCGAATTTCGAACATTGAAAAACTTGCCGAATTTGCCGAATACCGAATATTTCCCGAATATTAGGCCCATCTCTAATTTAGAAGCTCTTGTGACACAATAAAAGTTGAAAATAGATTTTGGGATACGTGCAAAACTGTGTACACAGGGACTTTGCCATCACAGGAATTTAATACAGTTTGAAATTTGATTTGTCAGTGAGGATAGCTATTAGATTCCGTGCTGTTAAGGGGAAACGGTCTTAGAAGACCTTCCCATGATTTCAGATGTACTAACAGCAACACTCTTAGACACTGGTCCCACCACTAGCTAGTAAAGCGATGAGCTATCGGCTATTTATGCGACAAAAGATAGTCGTTGCCGTGTAAACAAAAGAAAGAGATGTATTATAGCTGAGCGATGAACTATAAAATAGTCAATAGCTCAGCTATAATACATCTGTCACTTTTATTTACACGGGAGCGACTATCTTTTGTCGCACAAATAGCCGATAGCTCATAGTTGGCTAGCTCGCCGTGGGACCAGTGCCTTAACTAACCATCGGTAGACTTTATGCCCTTGTAATAAGGATTACAAATGTACAGCTAACAGTATTGCCGATGTACGAATATCGATTTTTACAGATTTTGGAAAAATACATACAGGGCGAAACTTCATTTTACACAAACTATGCCAATAGATTCTATTTCTATCCCTGATCAAAACTAGCTTGCCTAGCATATAGCTTAGTATATAGGAAAATAATCGACTTTTTAGAAAAGTGTAAGTTAATAACACCAAAGCAGTACGGTTTCCAAAAAAAGAAATCAACAACACATGCCTGTTTTGAGCTGGTACGAAATGTCACCTTAAGTTTAAATGATAAAGCACCTGTGGTAGCACTGATGCTAGACATGAGTAAGGCGTTTGATTTCGTTTGCCATGAAACGTTATTGTCAAAGTTATACAAATACGGCATAAGGGGACAACCGTATCTTTGGCTAGAAAGTTACCTTAACGGACGGAAGCAATGTGTTGAAATTACAAAACTTAACTCTAACCATGAAAAAGAATCATATAATTCTCCTTACATTGAAAATAAATGCGGTGTGCCACAAGGCAGCATTCTAGGGCCAATTTTGTTTCTATTATATATTAATGATTTACCTAAAGCCACACAAAACGACAGTATACTCTTTGCAGACGATACAACTATCTTAATCAAAGGGGTGAATGGTGATTCTCTATGTCATAATATTAAAAATACACTGACAAATGTCACTCAATGGTTAAATGATAATAATCTTAATGTAAACTTGCAAAAAACGCAGCTGATCCAATTTCAAACATATAAAAGTAAACCACTTGAGATTACTACAGACTTTAATAGCGTGCAACTTAAGGAAACTGATGCTGCAGTTTTCTTAGGTCTACGTATTGACAAATATTGCAATTGGAAAGCCCATATTAACCACTTATGTAATAAGCTAGATCGTTTTGTGTATGTTTTGTGGCGTCTACGTTCTATTGTATCTGAAGCGGCAGCAACCGCTGCCTTTCACGGCTATGTATCTTCACAAATTCGTTACGGCTTAATAATATGGGGCAACTCAACCGAAGCAGATAGAGTTTTTATAGCGCAAAAAAAATGTGTTAGATCCCTGTGCGGAGCCCACTATCTAGACAGCTGCAGGCCATTATTTAAAAGAAAAAGATTTTGCCGTTACCATCCTTGTATATGTATGAAATGTGTAAATTTGTGAAAAATAACATAGAACTGTTTAAAGAAAAAGGCAATGGAAAGCGCCACAAATACGACTTAGAGATACCAACGCAGCAAAGGCTAAAACTGTTCCAAAATAACTGCTATTGCATGGCTATAAAATTGTATAATTCAATTCCTGTGGACATAAGAATATTAGAAGGTAAGACTTTTAGGAAAAAATTGTACAGTTTGCTATTAGAACATTGTTTCTATAATATAAATGATATAATACGACATTTTAAAATAAATAGTCTCTAGATAACGAATTTTGTAAATTGACATTAGCTTTTAAATTTTTTTTTCTTTACTCATAATAATAATGCATTCTTCTTCTTTTATTTTTTTTTTGTGATGTAAGTGTATTTTATTTGTAAAGAGTCTTATAAGAGCTGTATCGAGTTGTAACTTTGATTAATGACATTATTTTCTTTATTCTTTATTTTATTTTTATTATACATGCAAACATTTTATTTATTTTGTTAGTAGTAGTATGATTAGAACAATTTGACATTTGATTTTTTTTTTTCCGACCATCTTCTGTACTCCTTCTTTTATACTTATATTTGTAATTTAATGTAATAAATATTTGAATGCTGAAAATTCAGCCAAGCATGTAAAGATCTCGAATGTACATATTAACATCTTTATATCACTCGTGTTTTATCAAATAAAGAATTATCTTATCTTATCTTATCTAGCCTTTACTTGCTTGTATAGGATTAAAAGAAAAGGCTCAAAAAAAGCCACAAAGCAAGAAAAACTTTCCCCATACAATTTACGAAGATAAAAACTTTTTTTGGCTGCGGTAGTGGCGAGTGGTGACCCTAGGTTGGAGCGAGACACAGCAATCGGAACTTTCATCCAGCCCCGTTAGTTGCCATCGCCGCTAGTTACGCAATGTATTGGCCTAGCCATTGGACCGAATACAAAGATATGTTGAAAAGGAGAGTGTACCGAACTCAGGTTCCAACGTTACGTACTGCGTTCGCAAAACGATTTGATCCTTACATATCCAGTTTCGCATACAATTCAGTCACTAAACACGTAGATATTAAAGATAAACCAGTTTTTAAAACCAAGCAGCTTTTAAGGTGGCTCGCTTTCCATACAAAAATCATCTCACATTTATTTAGTCACCGCACACTACAACTAAATAAAAATATGCGCATACATATACTTTACATTATCCATTTTCGCAGTATTAAATGAAATACATTGTTTCATACAGAAATCATGGACAAATCCATGTGAATTTTTTATTAATTTTACGAAAATGTGCGTGCCAAATTTTGTGTACAGACACAGAGCCGTCATATTTCGCGCATTTTTAGTTGACATTGTCATCAGTGACACTTGGCTCTTGACAAGTATATATTTTAATTATTTAAAGATATTGGTTTACTTAACTCAAGCAGACTCAGAAATAATGACGCATTTTGTCAATAAAGATACATATCGTGTATTTCGACACTGCTAGTGTAAATCGAAATGGCGTCTCGGTCAAACGCATTGACTATGAAGCAGAAGATCTCGAGTTCCATTCCGGGGTCTTTTTTAATCATTTGAACTTTTTTTGGATTTATTAAGTTTTTTTATATTTTTTAATAGAATAAATATTCTATTAAAAAAGACTCTTACTATATTTCTTTCCTATTTTTTATTTTCATACAAAAATACAATACAATCTTTATTGTGCCTTTGTTGATAAAATAAAATATTACACGTCAGGTCAGGTACATAGGTCATAGTGTGGGCATAGTATTAGTAATGTGCTGACTTCCTTACATTTACTGAGCTAGTTGACCTATGTTGTTGTTGTGTGAATGTTTTTCTTCAACAACTAAATAGTTATATATATGAATATGTATGTAGGTATGTGGGTAGCTTTTGCACATTGTAATTTTTCCTCAGTCACCCGTTGAGCTCAGAGACCACGAACGCTGTAGTGTTCGAAACGTCGGGATGAATTGTAAATTCATTATACACGATTTAATCCGTTTTCATAGTTTTTATTTCATGAGTAACTATCGCGGTAACTGAAGACAATATTAACTAAATGGTTACAAATAATAATTATCATCAATATAATCAGGTCCAGGCAGGCAATTATGGTCGCGCGATAAATGATAAAACATCTGGCCGTCCCTATAATCGCACTTACTAATAGTGCGACAGGGACGGCCAGATATTTTATCGTCTATCGCGCGACCATGCTGCGTGCTGTACTAGCTTTTGCCCGCGGCTTCGCTTGCGTTAGAAAGAGACAAAAGTAGCATATGTCACTCTCCATCCCTTCAACTATCTCCACTTAAAAAACATGTCAATCCGTCGCTTCGTTTGGCCGTGAAAGACGGACAAACAAACAAACAAACACACATTATCTTTGGTGAAACAACGAATTCTTCCACTTCAGATTATAGAGTAACCAGCTTTTCCCATTTATAATAAACTAGGTTTTGACCGCGGCTTCGCTCCCGTAAGAAAGAGACAAAAGGTAGCCTATGTCACTCTCCATCCCTTCAACTAAATCCCCTGAAATAATAATCACGTCAATTCCTCGCTCCGGTTTTGCCGTGAAAGACGGACAAACAAACAGACACACACCCATTCTTATTTGTAATTTTAGTACGGATTTGACATTATTATTTATATTTAAATAATTATATACGTATAACCTAATTTCGTCGGTAACAGCGTGTTATGTAATGGCGTCGTTGGTGGACAGTCGCTTGTCACGCCGTGAAACTGCGTTCGAATCCCGGGATTCTATAAACTTTTTGTATTTTTTTTTGATATAAATTTCGTATTTTTTATTGACCGAGCAAGAATGGAGAGCCGAAGATATCAATTTTATCTTAGAGAACATATTGATTTTTTTATTGTCATTTTGATTTTCTATTTATTAAGTTGAGATATAAAACACAACTTTTGATACCCTCGCTAAATATAATATATGTATTCTCGAAATTACTCCTTAGATAAAAAAAGTCCACTTGAGTTTTTAAAGCACTACGATACTCAGTTAACTATTGCATTTTCATTTACTAATTTAAGATTTCAAAAGCGATTTGAATACCCTTGCTCCATCGAAAATAAACAATTAGAAAAAAAAAATCATTCGAATCGTACTTTAGAAACTAAAATTTATCTATACTTTTTGAATTTTTTAAAATATCAGATTAGGATAATTATGTTAGAAATTCTGAGTTCGACGAACCCAAAAATTATTACCATATAAGAGAATAGGTTTTTAATCTTTTTTGTGGAAAACGCTCAGTAACTACTGTACGAGTACATATACATTTATGTATAATAATAAAACAAAAAATAGTGTCTCATAGTGTTGTGTTCCTGCCGGTGAGTAAGGCTGCCAGAGCTCAACGAGGGTGCGGGGTGCTGACGACGGGAGGACTTACGGAACTAATTTGTTCCGTCTATTGTCCTTTGAGTCGTCGGCAACCCAAACCCTCCTTTGAACTTGTACACTCCTTTTTGCTGTGCACACACAGCAAAGGGGAGTGTACAAGTTTCTAATGGGGCGGCAACGCGCATGCGACACTCTTTGAGTTGCAGGCGTCCATAGGTTACGGTGACCGCTTTCGATCAGGAGGACCGTATGCTTGTTTGCCACCGACGTAGTATTAAAAAAAAAAAGAGAAAAAGTCCTGGATTCGAACCCAGTACTTCCATGCAAATCATGCGAAAACACGTATTTACCGCAAGGCTATTTAAACAAGCTGTCGCCGCGTGAAATTGTCGACTAGAAGGAATACAAGAACACTGTTTGTATGTGTGAGTGGTACTTAAAAATAGTGTAAAATAGTAAATTTATCTACATTAAGGGGATTAACGTTACAATGAGAAGTTGAATGTATGTTGTAATACGTCAATTTTAATATTAAATGTTCGCGAAGCTTAATTGAAAGTATATAAATGCCTGTACGACTCCACAAAAAAAATAAGACCGGTAATTTGCAGATTAACGCCATCTAACGCAGCCTGAGCTTCGGGTAACCTAGGCGAGCCACCTTAAGGGAATGCCAAGCCAAATTAAATTACGATGAGACTGAAAGAATTGTCCAAACTCGAAATAGTTGAAATTTCATAAGGATAGTTGATGTATGTTGTTTTGTTTCTTTCATTATTTTGTAAGTATTATACTTAGTTGTAGGCGTAGTCACATTGACCAAACATTCAAATCTGTCAACCGGTTGAATCGTACTTTGGCACAACGTATGTTATTGGTTGCCGCGATACAGGCATGCCTAGTGCGGTTACCAATGTTAATCAACTTGTAATGTACTCTTTACTTAATAAATATTTTTTCATTTTCATTTTTTTAATTTTTCATTTCATAGAACTTACTATTCTTCTTCCCCTTGATGTTGAGCTGAATGTCGTAGAAGGTCTCGACGCGTGTGCTAGACACGTTGACGTTCTTGCACTTGATGTATGACGTCATCTTTCCCTCGAACAGACGAGGTACCGTGCCCTCGACGCATGTGCCCTTCATCTTGCTTTCCAGTTTGTCGAGTAGAACCTAAATTTAACAATATATGTCAAAAGTCGTTTCAAATAATGAAATTCATATTTAAATCCATTAACAGGGTGAATGTTTAACTGAGTTAAATCATGATGTTGTACCCTTTATCTCATGTTTCGAGCAGGCGTATAAGCATGGTCGCGCGAGAAATGATAAAACATCTAGCCCCTATCGCACTAATTGTAAGTGCGATAGGGACGGACTGATGTTTTATCGTTTATCGCGCGACCATGCTACCGGTTCAGGTTAAAGCAAGTGTACGAAAGCGAGAAATTAAAGTGCTTCAATGAAATTTTGAGTTATTTCTCCTTTTAGCAGCCTGATCGACGTCACTCCGCAGAGAACTATGATTAGCAGTAACAGACGGAGTTGATGCAATGGATGCCATCCTGCGTTAAAACCCGGGAAGTATGTTTTCTATGTACTTTAATATATATCGTTGTCTGATTACCCACAACAAGTCTTGTTCTTACCCTAAGGCATTGTACTTACCCTAAGGAACTCTTGGACGTCGTGCTGCATGAAGGAGTCGAGCGTCTCCCAGCCGAAGCTCTTCGTGAGCTTTTTAGTCCCGACGGGCTTGTCCGAAAACTGGAGCTCGTAAAATACCCGCTGCAGGGCTAAGGCGACGGATCTGGACAAAAGACACTTTGATGTTATATTTTTCATATGTATTGGACTAGAAATCGATGGATAGATCGAAAAGTGGTAAATAAATTGCACTGAGGGCCGCTATTTTGCTGAGCAAATTGGCTAGGATGCGCCAGCACGGACGTTTTCCGCGCGAGACAACTGCCTGACGAGGCTGTCCGGTCAGTGTGGACCCATATACTGATTATGTATGTTGTAAATCATTGTTACATAAGCCGACAATGAATTATAGAACCTAAATTCGATTATATAACCGTAAAATTACATATAAAATGAAAATTACATAAAAATTCAATGATAACAATTACCTTGTACTATCGTCCGACTCCGTAGGCATTTTGTAGACTGCCTTCCGTAGTTGGTTGGTGAAGTAGAGGGTCTGCAGAAGGGAATTCATGTAGCAGGTCGCACCCTGGTTCTTGAGACCTGTAGAAAATGTTAGAATTAATTTGTGCATAGGTATTAGGTACATATGTATATTGATCGACGTCAGAACTACCGTACAAATTGTTTTAAACCTTAATCGTTATTAAGGGTTAAAGGTTGCGCTTTTCCCGTGTGGTGATGAGTTAAGAATTTCAACACCCCAGTTCCTTCCGTGGGTGTCGTAGAAGTCGATTGTGTGGGTTAAGTTATGGTATAGCGATAGGCTAGCAAACTGTCATCACAACATCAAAATTTCGGTTTCTTTCAACCCATTAATTGCTAAAAGTGGCACTGAATTGAGCAGTTTCATGATCTGCCTGCCCTTAAAGGGAATTCATGCATGTATGTCAAAGTGTTCACACGGAGAATAAGAAAAAAGAACCCTCTGGGTAAAGAACAGTTTTTTGAATATATTTCTCTGTGTCAAGACGCATGTCTCGTTCGATGTGTTGCCACCCTGTCACACTTACGTACGAAATTACGAATTTACAAGTGCCATAAGGGGACAACACGTCAAACATGGTTCACGGCAGACAACAGGTTAGATTTTATAATAACGTCATCAACATGCTACTGGTGAAATTTATCAATACTTTTAATTAATTTCTGATAACAGTGATTAAACCTAATCGAAATTATAGAGTATGTATATAAAAAACATCGTCGAGTTTGGTGAATCACCGTGCCATTTATATACACTGATGACGAAACGATAACGAGTGTGTAAACACGCCTCGACGTATTTAGACACTACTAACTCTTATATCCATAATGATTTCTAACAAGTTTATAAAAATAAAATTGATAAGATTGAGACTGAGAAATATTATGAAGATCCGAAGAGCCGTAATAAGTATGGAGTATTTTACCAACATGGCCGGCTAGAGAATGAATATAGAGGATTTTTGTCAAAGTAAAATGTGTAGTCAAGTCAAGTTGCATTTACTACGAAGGAGTTTCGACATAAGATTAAAACGTTTAGACCCTCGACTTCTACGCGTTCTACACTTTCATAGTGTTGCAACAGTAAGTTAAGTTAAGGTAAGTTAAGGTTCACTTGTCCAACATGTTGGACAAGTGAACTTACCAACATAGCCAGTAAGTTTCTCGGAGTCCCACGACACGCCGTGGGGCGCCTCAGCAGTAACGTGCACTTCAAGAATGATGAAGTCGTCCTTTATGTAAGCCCTCTCTATATCCAAAACGTTCCACATCATGATTCCTCATATTGTTGGACAAATAAACTTACCAACATAGCCGGTATGTTTCTCGGAGTCTCACGACACGCCGTGAGGCGCCTCAGCAGTAACATGCACTTCAAGAATGATGAAGTCGTCCTTTATGTAAGCCCTCTCTATATCCAAAACGTTCCACATCATGATTCCTCATATTGTTGGACAAATAAACTTACCAACATAGCCGGTATGTTTTTTGGAGTCCCACGACACGCCGTGAGGCGCCTCAGCAGTAACATGCACTTCAAGAATGATGAAGTCGTCCTTGATGTAACCCCTCTCTATATCCAGAACGTTCCACATCATGATTCCTCATATTGTTGGACAAATAAACTTACCAACATAGCCGGTATGTTTCTTGGAGTCCCACGACACGCCGTGGGGCACCTCAGCAGTAACGTGCACTTCAAGAATGATGAAGTCGTCCTTTATGTAACCCCTCTCTATATCCAGAACGTTCCACATCATGATTCCTCGTATTGTTGGACAAACAAACTTACCAACATAGCCGGTATGTTTCTTGGAGTCCCACGACACGCCGTGGGGCGCCTCAGCAGTAACGTGCACTTCAAGAGTGATGGCGTCGTCCTTGATGTAGCCCTTCTCCGGGTCCAAGACATCGTTCCACGCCATGAAGTGAGAGAAGCCCCAGTCATTCTCCTTACTGTTGGAAAATAATCTCAATGTAATATTATGTACTGGTTTTGCTGTCGCACTGAGAGAGAATGCCATACTTAGGGTTGGATATGAGAAATGTTATTTTTGATGTTTTTTTTTATGGTGTTGATGAAGAATTTTTAAAAATGGGAAGGGATAATCCTGTACAACTATGAAATACTTTACTAAATAATTTTGATTTTTAGGGTTCCGTAGTCAACTAGGAACCCTTATATGATAGTTTCGCCATGTCTGTCCGTCCGTCCGTCCGTCCGCGATAATCTCAGTAACCGTTAGCACTAGAAAGCTGAAATTTGGTACCAATATGTATATCAATCACGCCAACAAAGTGCAAAAATAAAAAATTGAAAAAAATGTTTTATTAGGGTACCCCCCCCCCCCCTACATGTAAAGTGGGGGCTGATATTTTTTTTCATTCCAACCCCAACGTGTGATATATTGTTGGATAGGTATTTAAAAATTAATAAGGGTTTACACTCAGTTCAGCCTTACTTGTCCAATCATGTAAACAAACACTGCTGGAAAACATTATCTCAATTTTCTCTGGAATTACAAATTAACCATCACTTAAAATGTTATTATACACTTAAATAAACTCACGAAGTATTGAAATCAATCAAAAAACAATTGAATTGTATCATTTCTAGAACGATTTTCATCAATAATTGTAATTACGAACGGATGACATAAAAAACTCCTGACATTACGAAGTCTAGATTGTCTATGAGTCGCAATGTTGGGATGACAACTTATCGTTATGAACGATCGATATTAACGTTAGAGTTTGTATAGCTTGGAAAAATGCGTTGATATTAACTACAATAATTTATCAGATTTTTAACCAACTTCTTTACGTAGAAGGAGGAGGTTCTGTATTCAGTTTCGTATTTATGTTTTATCAGGGGCGGCTCACTCCGCGATTCTATCGCCTCGCTACAAGTACATGCCGGCGGCCGCGAGTTCGCGGCCCATTCAGTGGTGACGACTTTCGCGCGGCGCAGTAGAATTCAATGTCGGCTGCTCGCGTGCGGTCCGGTTGTTAATGTAGGTAAGAATTTAGAATGGCGGCATTTTGTGAACATTTAAGGAGTGAGCCTTCTGTACTTGTACTATTATATATTCTGTGGTTTTATGTACTTATGTTCACCGTTCACTCCGAGAGCCATGATCCGATTTTAATCATGTTTCTGAAGAAAGCGAAAGTGAGACAAGCCTTTTTCACAGGATTATTGCAAATGTGACGAAAAAGAATTAAATTTTGGTTTTAACATAGATATTTTGCCCACCTCTGTGGGTGCATGCGACAGACATGGCCGGCCCAGTCCCATTTCAGCTTGGCAGTCTTAACTCCAACATCAGTAATGCCTGTTTTGGAGCGCAGCGTAGAGTTACGGATTCTGTCAATCCGTTTTACTCCTAGTAAAACGCCGCCGCCGGTTTGGGTGCCGCAAGACGGGCGAGGATCTGGCAGACCTAGGCGGAGATGGCGGGATGACCTGGACGCATATCTTAGCGACTGGCCGGAGATTGCTCAAGACCGTGACGGATGGAGATCCATGGGGGAGGCCTTTGCCCAGCAGTGGGACACCATGTAGGCTATTAATATAATATACATAGATATTGTGTAACGTAAAATTGAAAATCCTCTGATGACGTCAGCAGCGAAATTATCGTTAATACATCATTTTATCGACACTTCCAATCCCTAGTAATTGTCTTTGACCATATTTGACGTTTCGTTTGTTTACTATATTGGACAAGTAAGCCTGAACTGACTTTACTAAGATCGTTTTTTGATAATATAAATATTTTCGGAAATAATCGCTCCTAAAGGAAAAAAAAGACCCCCCCCCCCCTCTAACTTTTGAACAACTAACTTTAAACATATGTTAAAAAATATGAAAATAATCACAAAAGTAGAACTTTATAAAGACTTTCTAGCAAAATTGTTTTGAACTTGATAGGTTCAGTAGTTTTTGAGAAAAATACGGAAAACTACGGAACCCTACACTGAGCGTGGCCCGACACGCTCTTGTTGTTAGAATAATATTAGTTATTCAACGGCAAAATATGTGACTTTCCACGAGCAAATGTACCTAATAGCTGTCGGTGCTTATGTTGCGTAACAACGCTGAAGTGTTGAATATATTGACATGCCATTGATAATAACGTAAGCGCCAATCACCTACAACAATATTTCTACGTTGACAGGTACACTCTTCTGCGGTTTTACCTACCTTAGGTTTCCTAACTGAAGCGATTAAGACCATTCAAAATAGATGGCATACCGGTACAGTGCCCAGATTAATCCGTTTGACGCGTGATTTATAACCTAGTTTTTAAGGTTTCTTCTTGGAACTTTAGCGCGTGATCGCTAGTACATGTAAGTTTCACAACTAACGTAATTTTAAAGTCAACTTTACACTTGGAACAATAATGAAACTCACCTGTAGAACAAATGCTGTATCTTCCTAAAACACGGCTCATAGGACCTATGCGAGATGAGTCTCAACTCCGCCATGCGAGATGAGTCTCAACTCCGCCATGGCGTAACAAGACCAGCTAGAAGATTCGCTCTCCCCGTTACATTGGAGGAAAAAACCAAGCGATGTGTGCTGCTGCCGGTCGGGCTTGAAGAGACTCAATTTTATAGTTGAACAATAATGAAACTCACCTGTAGAACAAATGCTGTATCTTCCTAAAAAACGGCTCACAGTCCGGCTTATGCGAGATGAGTCTCAACTCCGCCATGGCGTAACAAGACCAGCTAGAAGATTCGCTCTCCCCGTTGCATTGGAGGAAGAAACCAAGCGATTTCTGCTGCTGCCGGTCGGGGGAGGGCGCTTGTCTCGGCATGACCATGATCTTCCAGGGCAGGTTGCGCACGTAGCAGGGTGGGGACAGGACAGAGTCCTTGAGGCTCCGGAAGTTTTGCACTGTGTAGCGGAAGGTCGCTTCGGACCGCGCTTCGTCGTCCTCCATTTCGGTGTCTTGCTGTATGGGCAAAATTTTCTGTTTATTCATCACAAAAATAAAATTCAGGCCGCAATTTAATTTTAGTCATCTGTAATCACCGCCATTTTGCATGAAAAAACAGTATGAATCTTTAACACATGCGCAAAATAGCAGTTCAAATATTTGATACGTTTTTAAACCGTGGCCATCATCGTTTTCCGCTTTTCAGCCATGTTGTTAAACAAAATCACTATCTAAAAGCAAGAGATAACGAAATATGTAATCAGTAGAAAACCGGACCTACTAAATATCACACGTTAACCATTAATCTCTACCTTTTAAGTAAATCAAAAGATGGTAGAGAATTGATTAAAAATATAAATATTAATAATTATTTATTCGTGTCAAACTAAAAATACAGATGGATATAACATTATTATTGCATTACACGTTGGATAAAGTATGCGTCACACTTTGGCAAGTATGTCAGTGTGAGAGTGAGAGTGACAGATATCTTATCCTCGTGGATAAGTGTTACGGCCCAGCCACGACATTGGTCTAAGCGCGACAGCGGTGAGCGGAAGCCATACGTGCGAATGAAAAGTCCCATCGCTGTGTCTCGCTCCAATGTATGGCCGCCGCTCACCGCTGTCGCGCTTAGACCAATGTCGTGGCTGAGCCGTTATGCTTCCAATAACACGCCGGCGGGTCTTCCGTTGGAGTCGTTAGCGATTGGATCACAGAAACTTTTTACACACTATTTCAATAGAAGACTAAAAATAATGAGAAAAAAAGAAATATACTCACAACCATAGCTGTAGATGTAGTCTCCTGGTTCTTCATAACCTCGCTCATGACCACCTGATCAGTGGACCATTTCATAAGAAGAGTCTCCGTCTCGTCGCAATCCTTATCTGTGGCGGTATCTACGGTCTCCACTGGAACACACAATACTATCGTTACTCACCTGACGAATTTTGTTTATCAGATTGCACGGATAACGTGTGATAAAGTAAACAATAACAACGATTCATTCAAGGGCTTCGGTTGACACTTCTGCCAATAGAAGGATGACTTACAACCTCGCTAGTTAGATCAGCTATTACTCTAGGATCATCTTTAGTTAATACTACTCCGAAAATTTCAGTACCTACACTAATATGTACTTGACAGATCTAACAACTACATGTAAGTAAAAATAGTGGTATTGAGTTAGCACAGGGGTCTCTATAGTTCTTGACCCAAGGGCCACAACGTTGGGATGTATGGAATTTGTATTTTTTCCATATTTTTATTTTAGATACATACATACATACTATCACGCCTGTATCCCATGAAGGGGTAAGCAGAGCACATGAAACTACTCAAGTTCCAGTGCCACTCTTCGCAAAAAGGGGTTAAAACAAATCGAAAATGTGACATTGCAGTGACAGGTTGCCAGCCTCTCGCCTACGTCACTATTTAACCCATATCCCACAGTCCCCTTCTACGACACCCACGGGAAGAAAGGGGATGGTGAAATTCTTAACCCGTCACCACACGGGTAACTTAGACTGAGTATTTTACACTGGATATTTTAGATAACTTTATGCAAACTGCAAACAAAAACTATTTTTGAATCATATTTTATATTATTCATGAAGCTTTCAATTTTGTATGGGAAGTGTAAATTGACCTTTAGTATCCAGCTTTGGTGAAGTCATTTAGGATAAATTATCACTCTTTATAAATATTCAATTTCCTATGAGTAACCTTACACAATAAAAAATAGTTAACACAACTTCACATAATAAATATGGTATTCCTTTTTATTTCTAAAAAGAGAAATGCTTAACTCTTTATCTAATGACTGATATGACACTAATTGTCATATTAGACAATATCATATTAGACAATCAATAGAGAATTGAGTCCAGCCAGTTGTAAACAAGTTGGCCAAGGAGGTCTTGCAAAATTTTGGAATTACATCTTTTTTCCAGAAACAAAATATCTTTCTTCTCTTATTTCTAATACATATAGAGGTAGGATCTCTACAAATATTATAAATGTGAATCTGTTTGAGATATTTTCGAGCCTGGGGTAATTTTAACATTATGCAATAATTATTTATCCATGATCAATTATCATCATTAAGATTGTATCATCTTAGATTGCTCCATTTGTACTCTATCTTTAATTTTAACCCCTCTTTCAACCCCCTCCTTAATTTTTATTTTATATTTTTAAGTTTCAAGTTCTTAAATTTGTTGCATCCTTCATGCATCACTTTTGTTGCTATTTTTTGTTGTCTTAATCATAATATGAAATTTTCTGTTTGCCTTTTTGTTATTCCAGCACATTTTTAATTCATCATAATTTTGTTTATGCATGGTTGGTATTGTGATTTCACATCTAAATAGATTTTGGCAATAATGAAATATAATAATAATAAATTGCCTGATGAAAATGCTCTATGTAAATGAGAAAGAGTCAAAACTTAATTGGCGTATTGTAATTATTACCTCTACCTGCATCTGCATACACCAAAAGTTGCCAAGATGAAGAAAAAATGGTCCCCCATTCAATGGAATGTGGGGGGGTCTATGAGGAACATGGGTTTTACCACAGAACTAGATTAAGGGGCTGACAACACCCAATTGCGTAAAATTGATGTTTCTTGCGCAGTTTTTTAAGACAAACTTTTAGTCTTAGTAAGGCAAGTAAATTATATGTTATTATTCATTATATTTCAACGAACATAGCCGTACTCGATACATTATTTAATGAAATCGGTTCAATAGAAAATAATTAGAAAATAATTGCAAAGATTGGTCTAGCTAGAGTTTGTCATTAAACAGTTCTGTGTCGTTCAATTACTCACTTAGCTGTCTTTAATTAATATTACAATAACAAAAATATACATATCTAAAACACTAACGAAACATTTTGCACAAATAATGCATCTTTCTATTTTTTTAAATATTTTTCCGCACTTTTCGTACCACTTTTCGTACATCGCACTCTCACTTACTCCCATACGATTAGACAGTGTACGCTAGCGTCAAGGCCATTGGGTGCTGTCAGCGTCTTAAGATAGAAGAAACAAGTTCATTTATTTGTATAGGGGCTGAGCGTGTCAGACTTTGTACTGAAGTTGTTAGTTTCCTGTGATTTTTAAATATGTCTCAGGCCCTTCTGTGTTCATAATTTTTGTGTTGTTGAAATTAAATATCTCGTAACGAGGCATTTTTAATGTTTATGTTGACTTCAACTTATAAAAATTTACTCCAGAAAGCTGCAAGCCGCCATGAAAGATGGACAAACTCAGTGGATTTTACTGAGTTCATTTGACAATTTTGACATGCTAAGTAGATATGTTTGCTTGATCTATGGTATATATGACATCTGTGGGTTTTTCTAAAGGTATGATACCTATTTATTTCCATACATTGTTATTATTGTCTACTAAAATTGTTTGAGACTTTATAGGAGCCTTATTTCACATTTTGATACTTAATTTCCTTTTTAAAGGTTGTTGCTATTTGGAGGTACAATCATATACAATTTAGTACCCAATTATCCTCTTTGCTTCGTCTTCTAGATTATAAATAAACACAATGTAGTTTCACGCAATGCTGGCCTGTAACACTGAATTTGAGAGAATAGAAAAAAGAAATATTCAAAAGCGTATTGACATATGACATTTCCATCATTCACAAATTTTCAGTGCTAAACGTAACACTTTTTTCTTTCTTTAAAAGCTTTTTTTTCAGCGTAAAATTAATTTTATACCTATAAGTATGGGGTAAAATAAACCAAAAGGATCGGCAACCCGAGTATCCACTGCATAACATAATGGAACTTAAACAAGAATAGAACAATATCACAAATTTATACAATTTCCAATCAACGTAAAAGGTCAGTCTTTTTATATTTCAGCAATAAACATCTATTTCAGCAACAAATACATTAGCTACAATGTATTAATAATAAAATATATGAAATCTTATGCTTGGATGAAATTGGAATAAGTGCAAAAGTATACACTTGATAATTCTCACGTACACGGTCAGCACTGCGGGCAGCTTATGGGGCTGTCACTTTGCTTACTAGCGTGGTTAAATATGCCTGGATGTAATTGAAATTACAAAAATATACAACTTGACATGGCTCACGTGCATTGTCGGCACTGCGGGCAGCTTTTGGGGCTGTCACTTTGCCTACTAACGTGAATTCAATACTATGCCTGGAAGAAACTTAATGACATGACAAATATCTGCAGTTTGACAGTTTCTCACGTGTATGGTTCGTAATGCGGGCTGCTTCTGGGGCAGTCACTTTACGTTCTGACGTGAACCCATACGAGCACTGCGGGCAACCTGTGGGGTTGTCACTTTGCCGTCAAAGCCTGTTGCCGTTATGAAACCCTCTCATCAGGTGCATAAAAGTCATCTATGTCATGATCTATCGATATAATACTTACAGGCGAGTTGCGCGGCGATGTTTACTCGATACCCTTATGAGGATACTAATCAGCTTGAAACCATAAGAACGACCTTTCATTTGCCAGAACAATCAATGAGCCCCACTAATCCGCCGACCCGTCCATCATCGGAACTGTCCCCACCGGCAACTCCAGGCATACCACTGCAGACATCCGAAGCACCTACACAAGCAATTGAGCAACAAAAAAAAAACAACGGCCACCGCTTCTGCACCAGATGTTCCTGTACCCGATACACCGGAAGTAACTTTGCTACAAGGAGATGAGACTCTAGACAACACTCTTAACTACTGGGTGAGGATCCGACACTAATCCAGCAATATGAAAAAAAAATTCAAACCGATTGGACAAAGCCTCTACAGTGCATTGCGACTAATGGCTTGACCACGGAAGCTCGCAAGGAACTATGTGACAGACACTTACCTCCTATAAACTGCAATTTGATTGACGCTCCAGAACTTAATCTGCAAATAATAGCTGCGGTCTCGGATGCAACAGTTAAGCGAGACAAAGGTATACAATTAAAACAAACAAATTGGACGAGCAATATCATTCGTTGGCGAGGCTCTCAGTACTTTAAAGTAGACAAGACCAGATATAAAACTTCCTCCTTCATGGATGCCTGCCGTTTACTTTGTGATAACCAAAGCCTAGACTCAATCACACGACGAAACGTTATCCTCTACAAACTAAAAAAGATATGAAAGTACAAATACAAAGACGAACATAGATAAATTTCTATTTGGCTCGGAACATTCCGAAACATGTAAGACTGCAAAATCCATATCTAAGTCGGGAGCCGACCTGAAATTACCCATGTCATATAACAAAAACTTTGACCCTAAACATAATTTAATCTGGAAGGCTTCTCCTCCAAGTCACAGGCATCAGGAGATCAAGAAGAGCAGGGAGCCTGCCCCTTCCAGGAGTCAGCACGCGAGCAGCTCGCGCCCATCGCGTCGAGCGTCCCGCCACAGGTACTTGCTTCGCCGCTAGCTGGAACACCGGTGAGTCACACAGGGAGACTGTCCCATTTTATTATCAATGGTCACTGCCGACACGAGATCCAGTGACGTTATCATGGATAGCCGGATACTAGATAATTACACAACGCCCGGTGGTGCAAGTTCACCCTCCCAAAGAAAGAACCTTTCCTATTAATGAAAAGCTTCTATTTTTGAATGTAAACCATGTACTTAGTGGACAATATTTATCACCTATATTTTTAATCCCAAAACCAAATGGTAAACATAGATTTATCCTTAATCTTAAAAACTTTAACAAATTCATTGGCACAGAACATTTTAAACTGGAGGATTTAAGGACTGCCTTAAAACTGTTTTCTGAGAGATGTTTCATGAGTACTCTAGACCTTAAAGACGCTTATTTTTAATGTAAATGAAATTCACGAAAATATCTCCGATTTAAATTTAATACAAAATTGTATAAATTTAATGTATTACCATTTCGCCTTAGTACTGCTCCATTTGTATTCACCAAAATAATGGAACCAGTCACGAAATTGCTTAGAACTTGTGGTTACATATCCTCTGTGTATTTAGATGATTTTCTCTTAATAGGACGAACATATAATACTTGTTTGGAAAATATTTTAGCTACAAAACAACTTTTAACATCTTTAAGATTCATTATAAACGAGGAGAAGAGTAACATGATACCCAGTACTAAGTGTAACTGTTTTAGATTATATAATAGACACTAAACATTTCCAAGTCACTTTGCCTGATGACAAAATCATAAAATTAAGAAATAATTAAATCTTTATATTGATTTTGCTCGTTTAATCGGCTTGCTTTACGTGTCCTGCGGTAGAGTACAGTCTCTCTTTATGTTAAAGAATTCGAAGGACAAAAATATCTCAGCTCAATGAACGATCCCGATGACTTTGAAAGATATATGAATATTCCTCAGTCACTAAAAGCAGACTTTGATTGGTGGTGTCGCGTCGCGCCATAACCAAACCTAAAAACAAAATTAAATATGACGCCTACTGCTTGGAAATTTTTAGTAACGCCTCTACTTCGGGATGGGGAGCTGCATGTGGAGAGGAAACTGCAGGTGACCACCTGCCTTGGTCCATAGAAGAAAACCACAACCATATCAACTTTCTAGAAATATTGGCAGCCTTTTATGGCTTACAAACCTTTGCTAAAGGTATGTCAAACCGCCAAATCTTACTTCGTACTGTTAACATGACAGCAATTTCTTATATTAATCGAATGGGTGGTATGCAGTTTCCTTACCTCAACCAAGTAACAAAGAATCTGTGGCAATGGTGTGAGACACGGAATATTTCAAATCCTCGGAGAACACTTTAGCAGACGTGGAATCGCGTCGCTCTCACTCAGATTTCGAACGGGAACTAAACAATTTCAGTTTCAATACGATTATCAAGACATTTAATATACCGGAAATAGACCTCCTTGCCAGTTATTTAAACAAAAAATGTCTTGCATACGTGTCTTGGTACAGGGATCCACAAGCATTTAACATAAATGCATTCACCATTCCAATAGAGTAAATTCTTCTTTTACGTGTTCCCCACTTTTACGACGATTCTAAAAACGACAAGAAATCATAAGAGACGAGGCTACAGGTATAATGGTAATCCTTTTATATTTTGGACCTAACAGCGACTTGATCATATCTAATTTCCAACGATCGCAGCGTACACTACCGAGTTACCGTAGTTACCGGAATCTTGTCCGGGAGTCGCTACTAAGACGGGACCCCCGTCATCCATCAATATAATGGTTGCCTCCCTATCTGATAATCTTCTAAAAACAATACGACTCTTGCTTAAAGAAATGGTACAGTTTCTGCACTATCAATAACTTAGGGGGGGGGGTATGCTACGGGTCCCATTGACCTTAGTAGTGGAAAATTTCGCTGGCTTGGTTGAAGTCTTGGTTGCTCAGTTGGCAGAGCGCTGGAGTATCGATCCAGAGGCCGTGAGTTCAGGCCTCACCCAAGGCAGACATTTTCCACTGTTAAATACCTATATTAATTTTTCTTACTCAGTTATATGAAGCTAACGCTCAATATGATACTTTAAACAGCTGTAGGTCCGCTCTGTCCCTGATTTTAGGCGCACATATCGGCAGCGATGATCGAATTAAACGCTGCTTTAAAGGCGTTTATAAAATACGCCCGCCTTTACCGAAATATAATCAAACATGGAACACTTCATTAGTACTAGATAATCTAGCATCCTGGTTCCCCAATCAAAATCTTCAATTAGATCAAGAACTAGAAACTCGTCACTTTGCTTACGCTCACAGAGACCAAACTTTGGCTAAACTTCTTCTAAATAATGTTACATTTCATACTAATGAAATCACTATTAATATTCCAGACCTCATTAAAACCTCCAGACCGGGCACAGCCCAACCTATGTTAACTTTGCCGGTTTTTTCGGGAAGTACCTGAAATCTGTCCGGTTAATACTGTCTGTTCACATAGTTAAAACCAAATTGTTACGTGCCAACCACGATTCTCTTTTAATAAATCTTTAAAAACCCCATAAGTCCGTAACCTCGTAAACGATAAGTCGTTGGATTCGACAAATTTTGGGAGAATGCGGTATAGATATTACCTTGTTTACCGCGCATAGTATGCGACCTGCAGCAACCTCTAAGGCGTGTAGCTTAAAATTTAACCTGGACTTAATAAGAAAGACCGCGGGATGGAGCGGCTCTTCAACTATATTTGTTAAATTCTGTAACAGATATACTAATGGGACAAATAACTCAACCTTTGCCAAAACTAATAAATATGTCTAATGGCTTTATACTTATGTAACTATCCTAATGTAAACCAAAAAATTGTGCTCGAAGTAAATTAATTGTTGTTTACTGACTTGTTTCCTTCCTTTTTTGTTCGATATTTCACGATTTCTCTCAATATCTACATTGTGTTTATTTATAATCTAGAAGACGAAGCAAAGAGGATAATTAATGATTAAACGAACTTACCTGAAGTGAAGTTCTATCATAATTATCCGAGTTGCTTCGTCGAATAGATTAGAATCCCGCCCTCCCGTTCATTCTCAACCCCATCGTGAAATATCGTCAATACACAAACACACCTAACATAGGTAAGGGTGGACTGCATATTTAATTATGCATACAGGTATGCACTTATATTAAATATGGTTATATCTCTGAACTAAATGATGGAAATGTCATATGTCAATACGCTTTTGAATATTTCTTTTTTCTATTCTCTCAAATTCAGTGTTACAGGCCAGCATTGCGTGAAACTACATTGTGTTTATTTATAATCTATTCGACGAAGCAACTCGGATAATTATGATAGAACTTCACTTCAGGTAAGTTCGTTTAATCATTAATTTGGTCCCCAGATTTCATTTCTTTTATGATTTTATATAAATTTTTCCTACCCATGTATAGTACAGTTTACATAATAAATATAATAATGTACAGAATTATACATTTTAGATTCACATGTCAGCAACACTTTAAAATACAAAACCTTGACTTAATTCCCAAATAGACCTGGAGACTGGAAAACTATTTTAAATTACTATGTAGTTTAGTATTTTGAGTGGATTTGGCTTTGGCTATTTGACTACACAGCCAAAAATATTATTAAAAAAAAAACAGGCACATAACAATATGCAGTCCTCCATGCCTGGGGGGGTTGCTGCCAGGGGGCTATTGCTTCATTCCATTGGATATAATTTATGAATTATTTATAAAGACTGCAGTTCTAATAATTGATCATGCTCATGGTGTTTTGGGACTAGGGTATTTCGGTGTTAAGCTATTTTGAATTTATGTTTATATGAGAATATGTGTTTTTGACTTTATGTTGTACTGTGTAATAGGGTAATTTGAGTACAGGTTCAAATGAACTGGAAACAATTTGTTGACACTTATCACATCCTCTGGGAGCTTTTGCCATTCTTTTACTAAAGAAGTAAATAAAATAATAAATAATAATAAATCAATTTTAATTCAGGCAAAAAACCCATATGAATGACATAAACAAACATCAAAGTAAAATAAGACAATACTGTGTATAAAACGTGTAAAAATACAAAAAACAATAATTAAGTTAAAATACAATATAATAAAATAATTAAAAGCCAAGCATTCATAAAGAAGTATCTATGAGAATTGTTTTATTCTGCAAGAATTCTAATAAAATGACTTTTATTGCACATGAGGCATAAACACTCTTCAGGCATGAAGTGGCACTTATTATTATGTACCTACTATGTTAAAATATGGACTAACTACAGACCAGCATTATACTAACACATTAACTGCCAAAAAGCCACTAAGTGGGTAAATTTTATATTGAAGGAATATGGAACACAAATTATTAAAATACCTATGTGAACTGTACACATAATTATTTTCATTTCTACATTAAGGCTCAAACTACAACGAATAAGATACCTGTATCAATAACTGACCACACAAGCTAACTATTTGTCATCATAATTATAAAGGTATCCAAGTGCCGTGAGAATTAAATGTGTAACTAAATCGTAAAACATGCAGACAAGCTCCTTTTTTGTACTGTACTATTCACAATACACATTGTATTATATACAAAAAAAATACACATTATTGACATGCACTGGTGTAATAATTCCTTTAACATGTGTAAGGATCACAAGGATGATATGTAAAGTTTAGTAAAGTATTGAATTAAAACACAAAGTGTTCTAAAATTAGAAAGTATTGCAACTCAGAGGACGACTTGCAATTTTAGAACAAAGGAAGATGTACATGTTTATGCATGCACTTAATACAAGTAAACAACCAAATGTTCATGCTACCATCACCAAGTACATGACATGGACATCACACAAACAAATGGTCACTTTCATACCTGCCAATACTATAGTTTAACTATGTTTGAGGTTAAGTACAGTATAAATAATTAACATTTATGAACCAGAATGACAAATAGCCCATGTTTAACCTTTATATCTCACAAATAGAACAAAACAGCTACTTTGAAATGACAATGAAGTTAATTTGGCCATTAACCATTGAATAATATAAGTGCATTTGAATGATAAATTAGGCCTACTCCATACGTCATTAGCGTGCCAGACAAGCTTGCAAGGGTTACGATAGATTTAGTGGTAGTACTGACCGTCTTGTGTCTCCATCTCCTCCACTTGGTTCACATTAGTGTCGTGCTGCCTGTCCGCAGCAGACGTGTGGTTCATGTTAGCCGGGCGCGCCACGGGGGACTCTCGCCCACGACTCTTCGATATTTCCTGGACAGATTCAATATTGAAGCAACTCAACGTGCGACGCTCATTACACAACCCACGACCACCGAATTTTGCACTACACCTACCTACCAGGGGATCGCTCCCTTTGGATTTCCTGAGGAGTCGTTGACAGAATCGCAACGGACCACTTCGTTTGCTCTCAATCCTTTCGTCTTGCACTGCTGTTTTTTGATATTAAAGCGCTCTGCGCCGAAGTAACGTTTATAAGCGGCGCGGCCGTCTGCAAAGATCAACACAAGGGCCCGACGTCGCTGGTACGCTAATAGCACATTCCTAATATTTTAAGCATCGCCAGAATTAATCGATTACTGCATTATACGGCCGAGTAAAAATGTTCACTAAGGTATCCAGTATTATAATTATTTACGCGAAAATAAACAAAATGGTGGTTAATTTAATTTCTGGCTTCGGATGTGTGGCCCGGTTTGATCGACGAATGCACCATTTTCTCATTCTCTCACATTCACCGTAGGGATGGCCCCTGTTCGATGTCTTTCGGTACTTAAACCGACTCTACACGTTAGTTAATTTATGTTTCGTCCTATAGTGAACTTGCTCTTTCTTTATAAAAAGAAAAGTGACGACTTGAGAAATAATCTCTGCTATGGAATAAATCGTGTAAGCGTCGTCTAACTTATAATCGTCGTTAAAAAATGTGTCTTAAATAGATTAAAAAACTTGAATGTTGCCATAACATAATATTTTCCTCAAAATTAAGTATTTATATAACAAATAAAATAAAGCTCTTGGTTTTGATTTATTGTGGACAACAACTATAATTAGGTTTTACAGTAGTATTAATTTTCAAAATAAAAGTTACTTATATTGGAGTAACAGTTCCAGGTGGTAGTTTGTGGTTTCACGCCACTAGTGTTTTTTATTGTATCGGGTAATTTGGCTTCGTGAAATTTGGCGGGGAAAAATTTGTTTATGACAACATTTTTTTTAAATCATTCACTCTATGATTATCATTCAATAATACCACAATAATACATTCTTATCATTCATTCATTACGTACTGTCAAAGATATGTCAAAAAAAGTCAAAGTGATTGAACGTTGGATCGAACGTGAATGTTGGCCTGTAGAGTAAACAAAATATTTTTATAGAAATCATAAACTAAGCGATGTCTTAAAACAAAGTGGGTCAACATACAGGATCTAAATATGTTTCCTACAAATCATAAAACCATTTTCGTTCTTGATCATACGCCATACTTCGGCATATCGTCGGACAATCCAATAGACTTCGATGTGTCTAAAAGCCGGGGCCCTGGCTATGTTCCTTTACCGCCTGTATGTAAGTCTCTATGGACTTGCAGTGTGGAAGCGGCAGTTGAATACTGCCGAATAGTATGGGATCTATTTCCTGAAGGCAAGCTGGTAAGACTTGATATTTTTAAGTAATAATTAAGTCGGAGCCTCTAGAGGTTATTTACACCTTGCTCGTACTATATTTGTAATTACTCCAATTGGCTTCTATATTTCAGGTCAGATTTGTTGTCAGTGATTCTGCAGCACACATCCTCAATACTTGGGTTACAACACAACAGAACTTAACCCATGTAAGTAGTTGTTAAATAATTTATGTAGGTACTCATATCAATCTTCTCTACAATATTACATACCAGTCTGTTCAAATTTGGCACCACCTTTCCCCTTTTATTCTCCAAGTTATTAACAGTCAGTTGCCCAACTTTCCTCAGATCCTAAATGGCTTATGCCTTGTGGGAGCTGTCCGACAAGGCGCTGGAGGTGATGTCGTGGGCCTCTGTGCCGCCATTGAAGCCCTAAGCGAGCCATCACCAACACAATCTGCTAGACCAAACTCGGAAGCACTTTTCCAGAATAGGTAACCTTGATTGTAGACAGAATTTGTGGGATATTTCTGTAGAATTAGAATATGTTGTATATTTGGGTCTAAGTTTATATCGTCGGGGATAGTGCAATACTGTGTATCTAACAAAACACATAGAGTTCAACACTGGAACAATTTACAAGGAAATTGGAACTTATTGACTTTGTTAGTTACGCGGTATTGCACTATCCCCTACAATATGTGACATTTTTTATCAAAAGGATACATTGATGGTTGTCAATAAGATTGGGATTAATGCCTTATTTATATGTTAAAATACTAGATCTTTGACTTTCACTTCACTTGAATTTTTTTAAATACTCTAAGTCAATATTTCAGAGTATGACATAACTAAAAAGAAAAATTGTATAGAGCATACATACTTTGTTCAAAACTGATTTTATTAAAATAAAAAAAAGTTTTAATTTCTAGTAAGACAGTAAAATATTACAGAAATTAGAAAATGTATACCTTAACTATTATAGATGTCACACCTGAACCCTTTATGAGGTAAAGGCCTCTTCCAGTTGTATCCATTTGTTGCGGCCTTGAGCCAGTCCAGTTGACCCCAGTTATTTTGGTGATGTCATCTCTCCATCGTGCCACTGATTTTATTATACCTTGCTATTTCAGAGGTCGAATAATCTGCATAACCAGCGCAAGAGATGATGACTCCATAAGGAGTCTGGCAGAGATAGCATTGAATGCTATCATCCAACAGAACAAGAAGGCTTCCAGTCAACCCAGTACCTCAGAGTCGACCAGTACTGCGCAGCCACAGTAAGTAGCAATGATATACATATATAGCTCCTTCCTAGCTTTATTGCGTTTTCACATTATCCGATCCGATATCAGATGTAGAACCAGTATGGTATGGGACATTACAGTCGCCATCTCGGATTTTTGCCATTGAAATCCTTCCAACATCCAATATTGGATTGGATAATCCAATATTGGATAGAAAACGGACTTGTTGCAGCATTCATTGCACTAATCCCAACATTTGGCATGGACGCTAGTTTACATCCCGCTTTATTTTTTTAGTAAGATTTGACTGATCTTTTATTTACTATGTAAAGTCTACCCATCTCCGTAGTAAATGGAGCTGCACAAGTGCACACATAGTGATTGAAGAATGGGCATTCGGATTTATATTTAAATGCTCTACTAAGTAATATAATAAACTAGCTTTTTCCTGCGGCTTCGCTCGCGTTAGAAAGAGACAAAAAGTAGCCTATGTCACTCTCCATCCCTTGAACTATCTTCACTTAAAAAATCACGACATTTCGTCGCTTCGTTTTGCCGTGAAAGACGGACAAACAAACAGACACACACACTTTCCCATTTATAATATTAGTATGGATAATAATAGAAAGCGCTTTATTTCCTGTTATTATGTACAATGAAATCATTGCTGTTTGTTAGTAATTGTTAGTTTTTTCTCTAGTTCTAATGTAGTTTTAAACCCTCGACGCAAAACCGACGGGGTGTTATAAGTTTGATGTGTCTGTCTGTGTGTATGTCTGTCTGTCTACGAGTATCTGTCTGTCTGTCTGTCTGTCTGTCTATCTGTGTGTGTGTCTGTCTGTGGCATCGTAGCTCCCGAACGGATGAACCGACTTAGATTTAGTTTTTTTTTGCCTGAAGGCTGAGTTAGTCGGGAGTGTTCTTAGCCATGTTTCATGAAAATCGGTCCACTATGTCGCGGTCGGGGGTTTTTTCAAAATTTTAATTTTGTGGTTAGGTTATTGTTAGTGATTACATTTATATTTTAGGTAAGTTTATAATTATATATTTTGATAAACAGGAACCCCTTAGGTGAAGGCCTCTTCCAAAGCTAGCCATTTTTGTCGGTCTTGAGCAATTTTTTGCGAGTTTGGTGAGTTTTTTTGATGTCCTCGTCCCAGCGTGCAATTGGTTTTCCTTGTCGGCGCTTTCCAGCAGGACCTTTCCATGTCGTAACTGATTTCGTCCACCTGTGGTCCTTTAGGCGCGCTACATGTCCAGCCCATCTCCATTTTAATTTCCTTGCCTGGCTGAGAGCATCCATTGTTTTTGTTTTAGCTCTTATTTTGTATATTTTATATACTACATAATATGTATATCTTATATCTACTATACTAAGTAATATGTTACTACATATATCTTTTCAGTTTATATTTCATTAAATATGTAACTGGGGGAATCAACTCTTTCTTACCTGTCATTGCCATGGTTACGGTCCCCTGAGTCACGCGGGTTTTATGCAAAACTATGCTACTTATGCATTTTCTGGTGATAACAAGTCCTTCCCTAATTTGCCACCTATACAAACATGGACTACATGCATGCTTGCATAATTTCAGTAGCGTAATTTTGCATAAAACCAACGTGTCTCAGGGGACCGTAACCATGGCAATAACAGGCAAGAAAAACTTGACTCACCTAACTAGTGATTCTTTGTGATGACAAATAGATTATTGCAGATATATTGCTGTCTAATGCCATGATGTACCTAATATGTTTTAAACTTAACATCTAATTTTAAAATTTTCAGGTCCTACCCTATTCAGTATTGCCATTTAGTAATAATAAATGTTACTCCAGAGAAAGCCGAAATCAGAGTGAATAACCAACCTTTAACAGAGGTAAGACTGTAATACATAGTACATATATATTACATTACAATACGAGTGAGTTTCCCGTGTGGTGACGGGTTAAGAATTTCACCACCCCCTTTCTTCCCGTGGGTGTCGTAGAAGGCGACTGTGGGATATGGGTTAAATTGTGGCGTAGGCGAGAGGCTGGCAACCTGTCACTGCAATGTCACAGTTTCGTTTTCTGTCAACCCCTTATTTGCCAAGAGTGGCACTGAAACATGAGTAGTTTCATGTGCTCTGCCTACCCCTTCATGGGATACAGGCGTGATTGTATGTATGTTGTATGTATGTACAATACGAGTGCAGTAAAGATATAGTTTGAAACCAGTGACAATATATTAAAACGCGTTTTAAATGGATCGATGGCCTGTGTGGTGACGGGTTAAGAATTTCACCACCCTCTTTCTTCCCGTGGGTGTCGTAGAAGGCGACTATGTGATATGGGTTAAATTGTGGCGTAGGCGAGAGGCTGGCAACCTGTCACTGCAATGCCACAGTTTCGTTTTCTTTCAACCCCTTATTTGCCAAGAGTGGCACTGAAGCTTTAGTAGTTTCATGTGTTCTGCCTACCCCTTTATGGGATACAAGCGTGATTGTAAATATGTATGTATGTACATAGTACATATATATTCCATTACAATACGAGTGCAGTAAAGAGATAGTTTGAAACCAGTGACAATAAATTAAAACTCGTTTTAAATGGAGTAGAGTTGCGAATTACCTCTTTGATCACACGTTATCGGACAGCTCATCATCCTCCTTGCGTTATCCCGGCATTTGCCGCGGCTCATGGGAGCCTGGGGTCCGCTGTGACAACTAATCCCAAGATTTGGCGTAGGCACTAGTTTTACGAAAGCGACTGCCATCTGACCTTCCAACCCAAAGGGTAACTAGGCCTTATTGGTTAGTCCGGTTTCCTCACGATGTTTTCCTTCACCGAAAAGCGACTTGTAAGTATCAAATGACATTTCGCACATAAGTTCCGAAAAACTCATTGGTACGAGCCAGACGTTATCGGACACCTAATGGCTCTTTAAAGTTTCCACATAAGTACCTAAGTACTACTTTGCGCACTAGTGCGGAAGCGCCACATGTACCGTAAGATTATATTTTTATCCACGTGTTATTAACTGTCCGTTACGATTAAATATGTGTACTAAGATAAATCTATTCAAATCACGATTTTTATTTTGTCCCTTTTCTGCCCTTACGTGTATTCTTTTTTTTAAATTACAGTTTCTTTAAGTCGCAAATAAGTTAAGGGCGCAAATAATCTGGATATTTGCGCCCAGTGGGTAAAAGCGTCTGTTGATGATATTTTCTAACCAAACTATATTAGAAATACGGTCGCCATATAAATTTTGAGAGAGTTTGGTGACCATACTTAGAACATAGAGGGTTGCAATACTTCTAAAATGTTCCGTTTAGTATACATCTTCAAAAGATACATTTAATCCAACAGACGCGAATACATCGGTTGACATATGGGTGAATCAACTTTTTCTTGCCTGTTATTGCCATGGTTACGGTTTACGGTCCCCTGAGTCACGCTGGTTTTATGCAAAATTATGCTACTTAAACTATGCAAACATGCATTTTCTGGTGTTAACAAGCCCTTTCCTTATTCTGTCACCTACAAACATGGACTACCTACATGCCTGCTTGCATAATTTCAGTAGCGTAATTTTGCATAAAACCAGCGTGACTCAGGGGACCGTAACCATGGTAATAACAGGCAAGAAAAAATTGTTTCACCCCTATACAAAAGAAAACATGGTTTTAATATGCTCGCCACGCTCATTTCAGATGGGGAATGGACTGATGGGTGTCGAAGTAATTGTATCCAGAGCCAGCGCGCTGGCAACACTGCTCGGCCGGTTAGTGTTGCCACATTACAAGCTGGTCACCACCACTGTCACCGGGATACCGATGAAGGTAATTGACCTCTAACATCAACAGCAGCAACGTCTATAGAGTGCGCCACTTCTGCAAATGGCTAGTAAGTAAAGCCTGACAAGATTTTATTTGACCGACTAAGAAAGTTATCTAGTTTCGTCAATAACTCAATAGATCGCGTTATAACAAGATCGGATTAGCCAACCTGATTGCCATAAATTCAACCGTATGAACAGACATATATAACTCCGTATAGACAGATAAAGTCTAAGAAAAAAATGTACGCCAGTACCATACAGAAAAAGGTACAGTGGCCTAGATGGCATTACACCATTGGGGTACGCTCAGCTAGATGGCGCTAATATTAATATTTGACATTTTAACACATATCAAGCTAAGAATATGGCCCATATTGTCAAAACTGAGGTTCAAAACTTTTAAGCCTGTGTCAAGAGATGGCAGTCTATGCACTGTGATTACACATTTTACTTCGATAGTAACTCTCTATAATACTCGATCCTCTTTGGTATGAATAAACCTTTCGAAACATACAAGTCGCTTACCATGTGCAAAGACGGTTATGGTGATCATGAATCACCTTATTTTTAGAAGCCCGACCTTTTTGTCAGGGCAAATAAACTGCATTGAGGAGGCACACTGATATTTTTATCCCGCCAGGCGGCGCTTGTGCAAGTGCCTAGGCACACCTCGGACACTGGCGATCAAATATATGAAAGAGACGCGTTCCTAGCACACATTCTAAGCTCGTGTAGGTGAACGCGTACTATGCTTGTATGAGTGACATATGACAGGTCAACCGTTCGCGTTTTTGACAGCCGGTAACTGTGAGGTAATGTCACTGTCATTCATATGTGAGAAAGTGAAAAAACATATCATCTTCTCGCTCTCACATATGAAATTATATATCTGTGCAATGGACTAATAGAGTGGCGCCATTTGTTATAACCTTTGAATGTGCCTCCTCATTATAGTACGATTAAAATCAGTTAACGATTCGGCTTTTATCCTTCGGTTCGGCTCTCATCGTGATCGCATAAGTGCGAACAAGATAGATATACCCGAATCTTTAACTGATGTTATTCGTACTGTAAAACCTGACACGTTCTAATTTGACCCTGAAAGAGTGTCGCTACAAACCGCTTTCAAATGGCAATAATGTGCGGACCTCATATATAATGGGGACAGCGTGTATTGGTTTCGCGTTAATATTTGTAGAACATGAAAATATGGTTTTAGAGAATCAAAATTTAATCAGCAAGGTTTTAGTACTCGCTACTTGTTTCCGCACAGCCTAAAATACATGAATCTTGTGCCTTTATCGAAGTCGTCGATATTTATTTTCTTTTTGCGTGGGACCTGTTTTGTACTGCTAGCAATGATGGAACAGCCTCCTTATTTCTGTAAAATTTTCACGGCAGAGGTACAGACACCATAAATAAGAACAAAAGACATATTAAGCTAAATCGAAACCTATCAATACAGGAGAACCGCGCTTATAACTGTCAGTACCGGACATGTCAACAACCGCGGTTTCGGAACATTGTTATCGAAATGCTGTGAAATCCTTCATCCTTGTTTGGTTGTAACTGTTGAAAGTAAATTTATCACGTTGAGTATAATTATTTTTCACTTTTAAATATTATTTTGGGCATATTTGCGATTTGAAAATTTAAAATTCATTCTAAATTCATGACTGACATTCGACGACGGACGACTGCGGTATCAAATGCCAGTAAAATAAATTAGTTCATCTTGAATCCGCAACGCGGCGAGGGTCAAATAAAAACTTATCAGCCTATACAAATAAGCCTTTTTCGAAAAGAGTGTGAGCTGCAAAAGTGCATGGTGAATTTATCAATGAATTTATTCATAATTTCTCCATGCACTTTTGCTGCTGATCTACTCGTATCTTCAAAACTTTGTCATCTACGATGTGTAAAAGTAAAATCGATTTTGAGTAAAATAAAAAGTCAATGTTTCAAAAACGAGGGTGTAATGTATTTATTTAAACTTTATTGCACAAATAGAAAATAGTTTATTCAATCAATTAAAAGTTACTCGTAATACAATAAATCCTTAATTACTAACAATTACACATAAATCTATTACCAACTAAATAAATTAAAAATTACAAAAAATACTAGGAATAACCTAACCTACTTACTAACTAAATCCACTCCGAGTCCCTCCCGCCGCAAAGGAGCCCAACACGCTCGCCGCGTTGCCACGTTGAACCGCGATGGATAACCTTTGCAACAGGAACGACCCGGAGCGAGGGTCGTGACCACGCTCGCACAGCCTCCCGCCCAATTCCCCAATAAAAGCTTTGGCCTCTGCGCACCAGCAGCCAGTGGTCTCCACGGCAAGAGGAACAGACACATAGTTTGAGAGGACCGCGTACTTTTCCCGCTTTCGAGCCGCCGCCGCTTCAGCCGCCGCCCCCGCCGAACGTACGGTGCGGCTAATGTGGGAAGCAGCAAAAGTGCTGACGCACGTAGCGTCCCACAACAGGCACCTGCCCCTCTCCCACGGGTCCAAAGTCAACCCGTCGGGCCTCTTCCCGTCCGATCGGCTAAGACCCGGTGGCTCCAGCACGCACGGTATATTCGCCGAGACCAGCGCCCTACGCACGATATCGTTAAGCGCGTGGTGACGAGGGTGTCTCCCTGCACACCGACAGCAACTCAACGCGTGATGGCCGTCTCTCTCCACCCTAGAACCGCAGATTACCAAATGCACAAATTATCAATGAAAAGTATAAATGGCGGACTTAACGCCTTAAGGCATTCTCTACCAGTCAACCATTGGGCAAAACAGAGATAGTTAGTTTGGTGCACAAGATTATAAAGCCAGTATGAGATTGTAATGATTAAATACAAGTCGATACCTACTATTATAAAATAAACATACACAAATACAATAAATAAACCTATATATATATTAGTATAATACATATATATAAATAAATGTACCTAGTGCGATGAAATGTACAAATTTTTTGAAAAAGCTCACCAATACGAGAGCTTGTGCGCAACTGCTTTTGATGTTTGTGGCAAAACCAAAGCAAGAGGAACTGGTAATGGCGAAAGTAGACATTATAAGAATTCGCAGTGGATATCTCTAAACGCACTGAAATGCATTTAAAACACCAGAAGATTTTGTGCCGCGGATACTATCAAGCGATTCTGGTCGCTTGTCTTTTACAAGAAACGAACATATATTTATACTTCCTATCTTGTCGAGTGCGAAAAACATACACAGGTATTAAAGTTTACAAAGTTTAGATCATTTGGTACTACTACCGCCATCTAGTGTGGAGTAGTCACATTAAATAGTAAAGATGACGCTCTTACCAGTTTTTAGCTATATTTAAAAATATTCATTATACATATAGACTCTAATGCCTCTATACAATTTATTCTAAACTGGTTAAACTCTTCGGTGGCTGTGCCTGTGTAGTATGTGTATTACACTTTGTAGTTTAAAAGGAATTTTGACTATCGTCAATAGATGGCGTTATAACAAAGTCAAACTAGCTAACGACTGTTTGCCATAAATTCAACAGTATGTATTGAACATTTTATAACATTCCTATTCTTATTTTTCCTGAATGTTGGTGATTACTAATCACCTTATTTTTGAAAGCCCGACCTTCTTGTCAGGGCAATCTGTAATTGTCATTGCTTTATATTACCAAAGAGTATCGGATAATATCATCTCCTATACTTGCTGCAATACCACGTGGCGATTGATGTTATAGTACTATCCCTCTCTGTCTCACTGGATCTCCATTAGCATGAAAGAGGAAGCAATATGACTTCAGTAGCCAGTTAGTATTGCGGCGAGTATAGCCGTTTTCGGCCATAGCAACTGCGTTTTACGCTTGAGAGCATCGCTGGTGCGCTCTTAGGCTCAGGTGACCGTCGTAGTCAATTTTTGCAACGAATGTGCGATCACACTCGATGCAGGTCAACTCCCCTCCGACATAATTGTAAGGAATAGCCACAGGTGGTATTTTAAATCGTCGAGGTCTGTGTGGCGTCTAGCTTCAAACTGCCTCAGCTGTAGGCCTCCACCTAGGACGGTCACTGGCTATAGGTACTCCTGTCGTTGTGTCTATATGAACTCTCTTCATTATGTCGCTTTCGACACAATATCTTTGAGCCGCAATAATTAGCCGCCTTGCTTCCGCTTACCACTTTGCAGTTCGTTGTAAAAGATGTGTCTTGGGACATGCAGGAGACTTGACCGCACCATCATAGCTGACGCCACGTTATCTAAGTAGACGACAATACGATATTTTTCTTGATGGCTCCGGGATAAGTTTCTTTCTTTATGTTGTGTATTTATACCAAAGACTGTTACGAGAATACACTAATAGATGGCGCTGTTTGGGGAACTATACTAGGTTACAACAGTTTTTTGTTAATTATACTGGAGTCGAGATCTCATACATAGACTTATTATAAAACGCCATTCTACTCACACACTAGACGATTATAATGGCCATTTTTTAGAGCTTCCTTTATTTTATGAAGGGGCAACTAAATCAATCAACTAATTCATCACTCTGAAACCCTATGACCAGTGTTGCCAGATTATAATTCTGTAAATCTGTAGGCTGCGGCCAAAATATCCGTAGAATTCCGTAGATTGCAATTTAAAAAATCCGTAGTTCTACAGACTTTTCTTTTAAGTTTTTATGGCCGATTCCGTCTCTTGAAAAAGCGGAAAATTAAAAAAAATAGGATAATTTTATTAAAAGACACGAAGAATTAAAATTTCGCGCCTTTTTACTGTGACACACCTCTGTTTGACAGACTATATTGAAGCATAAATAATGAGTAATGAAAAGTAGAAGTGTATGTAGCACTTCTACTTTTTCGCCATATTATTACAGTGCGTACCTACCAAAGGTATTGGTACGCTTCAATTCCGTTCCCTTTTACTACATTAGTGTAGCCTTAGAAAGTTAGATCTTGTACAGCGTGAGCGGCGTGTAACGAAACGCAAAAGTATAAAATAGTCGCTATAGTCCGAATTGAGTCTGAAGTGTGACAGACGGGAATCACGTTTCGTTATTAGCAATAACTCACAATATCTTTATTGCTTACATGTATAATTTAGTAAAAAATTGTGTTTATTGGAATTCCGTAGAAATTTCAAAAAAATCCGTAGGTCTGTGTTGAAGCCCCGAAATCCGTAGATCTACAGACTTTTCCGTAGATCTGGCTACGCTGCCTATGACTTCGCCTGGCATAGATGTACATGTATTGTGGCTCATTATAATGAAGAGGCAGCTTTGCCCAAAGGCTAACTGGTAGAGAATGCCTTATGGCATTTAAGTTCGCCTGTTGTACATTGTCTTTCATTGTTAAATAAAATAATAAAAAGCAAAATATTATCTTAAAAGGACTATCCCTTATCATAGATAACAAATCTAAATTTCACCGTAGAATAGCTATAACGAAGAGGCACACTGACATTTCATCCCGCCAGGCGGCGTTTGTGCATTTGTCTTTGTTTGTGAAATGGGAAAAATATTTACCTGTTATTCTAAATGAAGAGATTGTTTTCAACAATTACTGTATTTGGACTAGTCGCAGTATGTGCGCCAAATTGTTGTAATGAATAAGTGTATCTACTTATTCCCCGAAGACCCACATGGAGGAACTGTGAAAAAAAAAAAGAACTACAAAATAAGTCATTGTGACATTTGTGACTGAGCAAAAGAATCAGCTCGCTTATGTGGACAGCATTTTAAAAAGCAGATTAGGGAACTTGACTGTTCTTAAAATAATAGTACATTACGATACAAGTGCGTAAAAAAGGAAGTTCGAAACGAGTGGCGATAAATTAAAACACGACCGAAGGGAGTGTTTTAAATCGAAACTTCGGAGGCTCATCTGTACTGAAAAACGTCGTACGATACACGTGCGAAAAGGAAATTCGTAACTCGTGTCGATTTAAAACACGACCGAAATCGTATCGCCACTCGTTTCGAACTTCCTTTTTTACGCACTTGTATCGTAATGTACTATCATACCATGCACGGAATAAATTAAAGCATCAGATAATTATAAGAAAAAATTTACAGAAGTTATTTTTAAATCCAATTTCTATTTAATAAGTCAGGTAGAATTATATGACGTCACTCAATTCGATATCATATTAATTCCAATATCTGGGCGACCGAGCTTCGCTCGGTTCTATTTTAATATATCACGTCTTTAGATAAAAAAACTCTTATAAATACAAAAACAAAAAAAAAAGACAAAAACAAAAACTTAATTGCTGGCCGGGATTCGAAACCCTGACACCTACGATCTATCTGCGTACATTAGACCGACCTCGTACGACTGAGCTAAGCGGAATCGATGCGCGCGCGGCGAAATTAAGGACCATATTTTACTTTTACAAACGCGAAAGAAAAACTCATGAAAACTCGAAAATTCGCGTTTTCCGGGATCTAAGGGTCCCCCACATCTAGCGTCTCGCGAGCGTCGCGTCGGGCCAACTGTATGGGCAAGCCTGACGCCGCGTCGACGCGGCGTTTTTTCCATACAGTTGGCCCGACGCGACGCTCGCGAGACGCTAAATGTGGGGGGACCCTAAGGCCCCCACATAACAAATTTCAGTGAAATCGTTAGAGCTGTTTCCGAGATCGTCGGTATATATAAATAAATAAATATGGGTGAATCAACTTTTCTTTGCCAGCAAAATTTCGCATACTTCGACTACATGTGGTCAGAAAATTTTATTGGGATTTAGTCTAATTAATGTATACTTATTATATTAAAGACAAATATACTAGCTACGCAATACAACATGTAAATATAGGATTTCCTATTTTAAAACTTTGTTTCGAGCAGTGACCCAGTGGACATAGCTGTCCCTCACTTTTGTATGAAAAAAGTGTCTCTTCCACTGGGTCACATATTGTTTTAATTAAAAATGAATCGTTTTTAAATTTTTCCCTAATTGGTATACGTGAAATAAGGATCTTTATTCACGATGGTAAGTTTAAAAATCACAAAAGTGGACCTAATAATAAGTAAGGGTAATTCTTGCAAAAAGCAAGAAAAAGTTGATTCACCCATATACAAGAATTGCTCGTTTAAAAGTATCAGATATTAGCAAGTCGTTCAAATTCGTTTTGACAGTTCTTAAAAAGAAGCTGATTTGACTAGCAATTAGCCTATTATTATAAACAGTAAAATGATGTACAAATTAGCAATGACATAGAGCCCCCCTTATGGGTTTTGAGTTGAAGCAGCCAGAGATGTATAAGAAATAAGTTAATCCAGTATATACCTAGTATATCCATACTAATATCATAAATGGGAAAGGGTGTGTCTGTTTGTATGTCTGTCCTTATGGCAAAACAGACTTATTGACGTGATTTTTTGAGTACGAAGAGTCACATATGCTACTTTTTGTCTTCCTAACTCCCCACTTCCCTAAAAAAGGGAGGGATTTTGTATGGAAGTTTCCACGCATCGGAATCTAACAATGAGCGAAGCCGCGGGTAAAAGCTAGTTATAGTATGGATTATTTTTCTTTGAAATCCATGACAATTTTAAACGACACAGTATCACCAAATACTATATAAACTCTAGAGTTAATACGTGCAGCTTCTGACGTTTCCCATACATTGGAACGGCAACAATTTTACTAGCGCCATCTAGCGGTACGAGTTGATCAAAGTAGTTGTTCAGACTTTTATTTTAGTAAATTAAAATAGAAAATGCTATTACTTGATCTACTTTAACATTATTAGACGGAATAAAACAAAAAAATAAGAATATGTGACTTTTTTTAATGTTATACTGTATGAAACTAAACTATTTCGATCAACTCATGCCGCTAGGAGCGCTAGTGTGCATGTTGCCAACTTTGGCACCAAGCTGCACGTATTAACTCGTAGAGTTTACATAGTATTTGGTATCACAAAGTCTCATATTGACGTCAATGTACAGATGTACGGCTCAGCCACGACATTGGGCTAAGCGCGGCAGCGGTGAGCGGCGGCCATACATTGGAGCGAGACACAGCGATGGGACTTTTCATTCACACGTATGGCTGCCGCTCACCGCTATCGCGCTTAGACCAATGTCGTGGCTGGGCCGGTAGTGCGAAAAGGGTTTCCTTCGGAAACGTTCGTATTTGTCATGCTAGTTCAGTCAATGTCAGTACATCTTGTACTGAGACTGACTGAAATAGCATGACACGTTCGTACGTTTCCGTAACAATTCGAAGGCAAATCTTTTCGCACTACATCTGTAATGTCTAGTAAAAATAGATGCGACACAACTAGACTTGTGTCTACTTTTGTCATTTAGATTGTATCGTTTTTGATACCATCAAAGAGGATTGAGTACTGTCAAAGTAAAATGTGTAATCACAGTGCATAGACTGCCATCTCACGACACAGCCTTAAAACTTTTGAACCTCAGTTTTGATAATTCGGCCCATGTTCTTAACTTAATATACATGTATTAAAATGTCAAATATTTTTACTAGCTCAATCTATCCGAGCGTTCCCCAAAGGTGTAACGCCATCTTGGCCACCGTGCCTTTTTTATTATGGTTTTGAGGTACGTTTTTTTCTTAGACTTTATCCGTCTATACGGAGTTACATATGTCTTTGATACCATCAATGAGGATCGAGTATTATAGAGAGTTACTCTCGAAGTATTTTTACATATTGTTTACATATTATGTACCTATGCATGTAGGCGCTCACCACATTTGTAAAATACCTTTACTCATTAAGTGAAATGTAATTATTTCTTTTGAGTTAATAAATGTCTTTAACCAGAAGTAAAATGTGTAATCACAGTGCATAGACTGCCATCTCTTGACACAGTGCACAGGCTTAAAAAATTTTGAACCTCGGTTTTGACAATTTGGCCCATATTCTTAGCTTGATATGTGTTAAAATGTCAAATATTAGTATAAGCGCCATCTATCTGAGCGTACCCCAAAGGTGTAATGCCATCTAGGCCACCGCACCTTTTTCTGTATGGTACTGAGGTACGTTTTTTTCTTAGACTTTATCTGTCTATACGGAGTTATATATGTCTTTGGATACCATGTACCGGTTAAGAAAGATACTGAGTTTCACCAACAACTCAATAGATGGCGTTATAACAAGGTCGAACTAGTTAACGACTGATTGCCATAAATTCAACCGTATGAAAATGAACCTTTCGAAAATTGTAAATTGTATCCAACGGTCATGTTACGGTGATCATAATTACCATAAATTTTTAGAGGCCCGATTTTTATGTCAGGGCAAATAATTATTTTATTTTGATTAATACCTACTACTACATCTTATTTCTCAAACAATGTATGCGGCGCACGTAACTGCAGAGAACATTACGATACTAGTGCGAAAAACCGGCCAAGAGCGTGTCGGGCCACGCTCAGTGTAGGATTCCGTAGTTTTCTGTATTTCTTTTTTAATTAAAAAAAAATTAAATTTAAACTGTTTATTTCAGTCATTTTTTATAGAATTTTACAAACAAAACTCTTAATCTATTATTATTTAGATTCTAATTGAGATCATGCATTACATTACAGTTTCAAAGTTAGTATTATAATAATATACTTAAATTTTAACTACATTTATGTCAATTCAGAGATTAGGTAAATTGTTCAACAACATACTTTTATATGACTTTACTATTTGCTTATCTGTTCTATTTTCTATGATTGAATCATATGGAAATCTATTCAAAGCGCGTGGCAAGGCACTTGTCCATACTCTTTTGCCATACTCATTTGTGCTGGTTGGTAATGCAAAAGTTGGAATATTAGCTAAATTTCTCAGGTTTTCTGGTCTGCTTCTTTTAGTTAATTCAGGAAGTTTCCAAATATATTGATTTACAATAGCTAGGTTGACCTTGTCATAGACAGGTAAGACTCTGCAATATTTGAATAGATTTTCATATTTATTTCTATACTGGAATTTTATTTTTAAGGGTACAATGGTTTTTAACAATCTTATTTGTATTTTATATATATTGTCAAGGTATGATTTAAATGTCCTACCATAACTAGACAGGCCATAACTTATGATAGAGTCTGCAAGCGACATATAAAGCATTCTAAGTGTACTATAGGGCAACTTTGGTTTTAGTATAGACAATTTTGACAGAAGTGATCTTAGTTTGTTAGTTACATGGTTTACCTGTTGGCTCCAATTAAATTTGTTATCAATTATAAGTCCTAAATATGTGTGATCAGTTACTATATCAAGACAGACACAATTGCAATGGGTAGTACTCGTGTGCATGCAATGATGGTCGTGTGCAATTACACTTGGGATGACAGGGGTTTTTATGTAAGGTGATCGGATATGCATTAATTTAGTCTTTTTGTAGTTAATCGACAACCCTACATCATGTGCCCACTTACATAATAGGTCAAAGTTATGCTGCATCATGTTTTGTGCTGTCAGTATATCTCTATGGGCCACTATTAGACAAGTATCATCAGCAAATTGGTACACACTGTACACAGAGCCCTGCTTGAATATGTTACACATGTCGTTGACATATATCATATACTCAGTCGGCCCGAGTATCGATCCCTGGGCGGTGCCATATATTGTGGGATTCATATTGCTCAGTTCACCGGCTATACTAACTGCATTATATCTATTATTGTGGTAATTTTTGAGTAAGTCCAGAGCCGGGCCCTGTATGCCATTTTGCCACATTTTTTTGAAAAGTGTGTCATAATTTAGAGCATCAAACGCTTTACTGATATCTTTCTATTATTTTGTCTATACATGAAAGGATGGTAATCGGCCTATAATTGTTAGTATCAGAGTAACTACCTTTTTTGTGTATGGGTCTTACAATACCTACTTTTAATTTATCTGGGTATTTGGACTGAGAAATACATAGGTTGATAAGGTGCATTAGTACTGGAGTCATATATTCAGAGATGAATTTAATGTCTTTGGCTCTAACTTTATCATAGCCAGGGCTTTTTTTGTCATCTATTTTTGAAATGATCTTATAAAGTGTATCTTCGTTAATTTTTTTTAAACGTAAAGTTACCCTAGGGGTGTTATTGTAAGTTTGATCACTAAGTAATGGCCTGTCACAAGTCACAAATACATTCTTAACATTATTTTCAAAGTCACTAGCAGATTTTCAAAAACTGTTCAAGCTATCAAGTTCAAAATGATTTCTAGGATACTTTTGTGTTCTTTTTTCATATTTTTTAAACCTATCTAAAGTTTCAGTATCACACATTTATTTTGAACACACTTGGTTTCCAAATTTTTTTAAGGTCCTGTATTTGGAAGCCATAGGCACTGGTTCCACGAATAGCACACCTCGGACACTGGCGATTAAATATATGAAAGAGGCGCGTTCCTAGCACACAGTCTAAGCTCGTGTAGGTGAACGCGTACTATGCTTGTATGAGTGAAATATGACAGTGTTCGTGTTTTTGACAGACGGTAACTGTGAGGTAACCGAGAGGGGGTGGGCGGCACTTTCAGTGGGGAGCGAGAGTGGCCATACTGTATGATAATACTCTTTATTATACTGTGCCAATAGTGAGTAAGCGATGGATAACATCATGTTATAAATTTCACAGTTCATTAGTTTGCTGTAATGTATAAATATATCTTGATTTTCATGCTTAAACGGTCCATATTGCTTCAAGTGCAATATGATAATGAAAATGTTGAAAAAAAATATTAGGTATATAATTACTGTTGTTAATTGTTATTACAGGAAGAGCAAAACGCCAGCTCCAGTGCGAATTACGACGTAGAGATTATTCACTCAGCTGAAGCGCACGCCGGTCTCCGGGCGGCGCAGACCGCGGCGGAAGCCACGGAATCTGTAAGTCTTCCTTTAAACTACATTGTGGTGACAAGCAAAAAGTTTACCCAATATCACGGTAGATGTCGTTGTCACGTGTGAAAACTGTCGTCGAGCACCGGCCCTCTATTACAATACGAGGCGCACAGCTGTGTAACTTTTTCGTGTTATATGTTTTTATTTTTAATGCATAGTCTCAAGTCAAGAAAGAGAAGAATCATGGAATGTTTGGGTCGTTAATAGCGCTAATATACACATTCTGTACCTTTATTTACTACCTGAATTGGTAAATACCTCTATTTTAGGGAAATAAAATAGCCTTTTTCACTTCCCATCCCTCCATCCAATGTAACTAAATTCGCATGAGAGTTTCTATGCCGTATAAAGGTCGGTCGCACCGACTCGTACCAAACCGTCCGTCACCGTTAGGCCGTTTTCACATTATCCGATCCGATATCGGATGTCGGAAGGATTTCAATGGAAAAAATCCAAGATGGCGCCTGTAATGTATGGGATATCGGTCCGACATCCAATATCGGATCGGATAATGTGAAAACGCACTTAAAGCCATGGCTAAATGCATAGAGAAATAAGTAATGGAAGAGTTGTAACTCCATACTGATGTATGATGTAAATGCGAGTTATTTTTAAGTGACATCTAGCGACAATCACGCGTCAACTAAATTGTCAGTACTGCTACTTGTCAATAGATGTCGTGACGAACGAAGAGTCTAATGCTCACCAATTTTTAGCTAATATTACTTACTTACTTACTTACTGCGATGGCTCAGCGACCCGAAGTGGATCTTGGCCTCCGACACTAGATTCCGCCATTCGCTCCTATCCTGTGCAATCTGATGCCACTCAGTCACTTGAAGGTCACGCAGGTCTTTCTGGACCTCGTCGATCCATCGGTACCTGGGCCTTCCGACCGGCCGTTTTTCAGTAGATCGCCACAAGTGAGCTCTTTTGGCCGCACGATCCTCTCCCATCCTCTCCACATGGCCGAGCCATCGCAGACGAGAAGCTTTACTCTCGCCGATGACGTTGGGCTCGCCCACTAGCTCTTCCACCTCCAAGTTCTTCCTGACTCTCCAAGAGCCATCCTCTCGTCTCGTAGGGCCTAAAATCTTTCTGAAGATCTTCCGCTCTGCCACTAAGAGCTTATTCTCCTCCTTCAGGGTCAGCGTCCAGGCTTCGCATCCATATAACAAGATCGGCCTTATCACGGTCTTGTAAATCCTGATCTTGGTTCTTCTGCTGATGAGCTTGGACGTTAATATTTTGTGAAGGGCTGCTGAGCATCTTAGGGCATTCTGGATACGGATGTCTATTTCGTCTTCTCTCTGGTTGGTGTCAGTTATCGTGCAACCGAGGTACTTGAATGATGATACGCGCTTGTAGCAGTTCCCGTTAATGGTTATCCCGTCTCGGCGTCGTACCATTCTCCGTCTTTGCATGTAATATCTGACCTGATCTGTCTGTGTATGTTTAGCTAATATTACAATATATTAATCAGTATTCTGTTGTCAATTCCTTCTGCTTGTAATATAAGTTGTAAACTGTTCTAATATTACATTTTTGGCTGACGAGACAGTGTCGCCACTTGACTCCTTAGATAAAAGAAACAAGTTCATCTATTTGTATAGGGGCCGAGCGTGTCAGATTTTGTACTGAAGTTGTTACCCGCCTGTGATTTTAAATATGTCTCAGGCCCTCGAGTGTTCATAGTTTTTGTGTTATTGCTATTAAATATCATGCAAAGAGGCATTTTTAATGTTTTTGTTGACTTCATCTTACAAAAATTGACACCCGAAAGCCGCAAGCTGCGATTACAGACGGACAACTCGGTGGATTTTACTGGGTTAATTTGACACGCTAAGTAGATACGTTTGCAAACTGAAATAGATATCATACACGAAAGAAAAAATGACAAGGCCCACTGGTGGCCGAGCCGGGCATCGAACCCGGGTCTTCAGTTTACGCGGCTAATACATTTGCTTGATCTATTGTACATAAATACAAGGTGCTCGCAAGGAACCCATATAACTTTAACGGCATATTCTTGGTCACATATTAAGACTAAAATGTTATATAAACTTTTTTAGATTTCGTCTAGTTTCAGAGTTATTGCCAATAAAAAAAAAAATTGGTAGTCTGTAAAGTCGGTTTACGGACGGTAGTTTAACGTGATAACGTAAAACATTACAGTAGTATAGACAGGGGCGGTCAGAGTATAGCAAAAGGGGCCCGATTCTGGGACTTTTTTCACGTTTTTTTATTTATTTATTAAAAATACACAAAAGTTAACAGTATTTCACCAAAGCACTTATGTGGTAATATAATTATGTACATGTTAAATTGACATAAATAAAAGCAAACACACTTAAAAGTTAAACTATGGTTATTACATTAATCACCTAAGGAGTGTAGAGTCTATGAACCTTAAGAGTTTTCTGTAAAACACACCAACACTATCAGCAAATATGTCAATATCGTCTGTCTCCAACATGATGCGGTTAAGAGCAGCTCGGGCTCGAGCGGTGCGCCGGCCGCCGCGAACAGGCGCCGCCGCCGCCGCGCCGGCACCGCGCCCGGCATGCCAACCACCACATTCGCTCTTGGCACTTGCAGCCCCATTCTCTCAAGCACGGATGCGTCATCTACTCTATGGTGAAACAGTCGGCGGTAATGCATAATATGCAGCAGTTTCCGTCTGGTTTCTAGAGTTTGAAGACCAACCATTCCTGTTACGAATAGAGACGCCAGAGACAGAAAGCGATATCGACGGAGCCCCGCTTATTACAGAAACTGCACATAATAGGAGCCTTCGGCCGTTTGAAGATACCTAACGAACCTAACCTATACCTATATAAAAGTCGTCATTTTGTATCCTAGACCGTTTGCGAGACACGCGTTAATTTTATTAAAGTGCTAGTGCCATTTACTAATCTTAGAACCCTAATATCTCAGTAAATATTAATGGAAAAGAAAAAGTTTATATAACAAAACATCCTTATTTAAACGTGTTCTATATGATTTATCAATATTAACATAGGTTATATTGGTAAAAAAAAATCATCGTAAATTTATTAAGTCTCTGGCGCCTTAGTAAATACTATGGGAAAATTCGCAACTTCGTACTGCTCTAACTCCTAAATAAGTAGGTTTTTCAAACAACTTCATTCTATAAAAGATGCTTATTTTAATGCAATCTTTCATGTTTTTAAATTACAAACACTCAAAAATAATAAATGGAAATTTTTGTTAAAAATTTTCTAAGTCCTAAAATGGTCCATACACAAACCACTAAACTTGCTCTTGCTTGGTGGCCTTGAGGAACGGGACAATGACGTCATCTTTTTCGTGCATGCTGCCCGTACACAGACCAACCCCTATAGACATCTATTACAAGACGACTCGCGGTGGCCAGCCTTCCTAGTATTTGCACTGATATAAGCGCGGGCGCTCGCCGTGCCCGATCAGTATCGACCAAGTAACAGACCCGAAAGCAGCGCGTGTTTTTCGCACAAAAAAATTGGAAAAGGGTATTTTGATGCCTTAAAGATGTCCACCTGTAGTGTGAAATGGTGTGGAAAGGTAACAAGAAGCTCAAATTTAAAAACAGACGGCATTACATTCCACAAATAAGTCATATTTATAATTTATTCAGAGCCGGCATAGGTCAACTTACATTGGCCACTTACGCGTCAGTAGAGGGACAGTCATACTTCTGTCCCTTTTCATCTGGCGCGACTGCCCGCCGTCCTTGAAACGGCCAATCACAGCGCGCTTAACACATTCCCCGCCCGCTCCTCGCACCCCAAACACTGGTGACTCGTATCGCGAACCAAATATACAAGACTGCCACTCTATAGGAGGTTCTCTGTGTGCCCGTAGTAACGAGTTATTAGACGTTATCACGTCAAGACATTTCCGTATTGTTACTCAGTAGAAATGGTCTTCTTAACGGCGCTGATGCGCAATTGTGGAGCATAGTCTCACAGTAGTCATTGATAGATGTCAAAATGTGACAAGAAAAACTTCCAAAAAATTTGGTTTTTAGAAAAATAAATTAAAGAACTCATTTTAATTGCTAACTTTATGGATAAAAATTACTTTTTATGTGAAAATACGTCCAAAAAAGTAAAAAAAAAAAAAAAAAAAAAAATTTTTTTTTTTGAGAAAAATTTTAAAATTCATATAACATTTTTTCTTTCTTTTGGCCTCAGAAACGCGTGGTTCAAGTTATGCGGGTTCCTCGCGAGCACCTTGTATATATGACATCTGTGGTCGATATGAGAGATCGAGCGTGCACTCCGATTTCCGCACTAAGGCTGATAGTCCACTGTCATATGGTCTGTCGTAGGTCTGTATGCCTCCTTTTTTCTCCAACGAAGAAAAAGGACGGCACGTTGCCTATGATCTTATTTCTATGATAAACATATGACAGTGGACTACGGGCCTAAGTGCGTTTTCACATTATCCGATCGGATGTCTATTCGATGACAAGGCGCAATTTGCGATTTTTTTTTTGTACCAGATAGCACCTTGTACGTTGGTGGGTAAGGTGCAATTTTCTGAAAAAAATAATTGCAGGTTGCTCCCTATACGTTGTTGTCGTCGAATTGTCCTTTGAGTCGTCGGCAACCCAAATCCTCCTTTTTTTTTAATTTATTTAGAAACAGTCTTATGAATAAATATGAATATAGGATAACAATTTTTCAGTAATAGACCTATAGTTTCCTGTATGTAAACAAAATATTAACAAATAGACTAATTACTACAAAAATAACATGCATGTGCAGTTATACAAGAAGAAGAGAGAGGAAACAAAAATAGTTTTTTAAACATCTTAATAACAATTTCTAGCTATTAAATTACCTATTTAACATATTTTTATTTTAATGAAGAATAAACTAATTTCTTAAACATTCTTAATGAATTGCTAAATATATCTACATTTTGACACTTTCCATTATACAACCTACATGTGCGTTTAATGTATGAGTGCTGCGCATGTTTAGTTCTACTGCTTTTTATACTAAATAACATTTTGGGACGGCAACTACGTTCAGTTTTGCGGGGTACGTGTAAATCTATATTTTCAAGAAGTTCCGGGGCATCTACTAAATTATTTAAAATTTTATATAGGAAATTTAAATCGGTGCAGGAGCGTCTTATGGAGATTCGAGTAACTGAAATTGGTATCTCGCTAAGGAGGAGGCGTAACTTTCGTATTGATTACCTGTTCGGAAGTCAAGAGCTTTTATAAATAGTTTTTGCAGTCTTTCTATTCTGTCTTTGTGAACATCATAACAGGGGTTCCACACTACAGATGCAAATTCGAGGCGGCTCCTTTGAACTTGTACACTCTTTTTTGCTGTGCACTTATACTTAACACAGCAAGGGGGAGTGTACAAGTTTCTAATGGGGTGGAAACGCGCATGTGACACTCTTTGAGTTGCAGGCGTCCATAGGTTACGGTGACCGCTTTCCATCAGGCGGACCGTATGCTTGTTTGCCACTGACGTAGTATTAAAAAAAATGTCGAACCGATATCCCATGCTTTACAGGCGCCATCTTGGATTTTTACTATTGAAATCTTTTCGTTATCGGATCGGATAGTGTGAAATAGTATTTTATGCAACAGGCGTTTAAAGGAGGTCAAAAAAGACGAGTGGCGTGGGTAACAATTTGAGGCGAAGCCGAAAATTGTTATTAAGACGTCACGAGTATTTTTTGACTCAGTTAAACACCGTTGCATACAATACTTTTTCTACGACCATGCACTTACTTTTGAATAGTTTTCTAGAATAACTTTCGTGAAATTCGCACTGTTTCCTATAAGTATTTTGACTTGTCCTCTGCAATGTTCCCGCACTCACCCTGTCGCTCGCACTCCCCCGCGCCGCCGCCCGCCCCCGGCCACTAACAATGCTCTAAAAGCTATATCGTATGCGTGGGTGCGCGGGGCGCCGGCCGGGGGCGGGCATCTGTCATGTAGGGTTTTAACGATCTATGCACGACACGGTAAATGACGAATAACAGTTCGGGAGTAGAAAAAAGGAGTAACACATTCGGCCGCAGGTGGTGCTGCGCTGGTGGACGCCGCGCGGCGCGGGCGCGGAGGGCGGCGCGGGCGGCTGCGGCGGGCCGCTGTGGCGCGTGACGCCGGCCGACGTGGCCTCGCGCCCCTCCGCCTGCCTCGTCAACTTCCTGCTCAACGGCCGCTCCGTCACGCTCGAGGTGCCCAGGTACGACGCTCCCGCGTGCGCCTACTCCACGCGTGCTGTAGCGCTGTAGGGCGGCTGCGGCGGGCCGCTGTGGCGCGTGACGCCGGCCGACGTGGCCTCGCGCCCTCCGCCTGCCTCGTCAACTTCCTGCTCAACGGCCGCTCCGTCACGCTCGAGGTGCCCAGGTACGACGCTCCCGCGTGCGCCTACTCCACGCGTGCTGTAGCGCTGTAGGGCGGCTGCGGCGGGCCGCTGTGGCGCGTGACGCCGGCCGACGTGGCCTCGCGCCCTCCGCCTGCCTCGTCAACTTCCTGCTCAACGGCCGCTCCGTCACGCTCGAGGTGCCCAGGTACGACGCTCCCGCGTGCGCCTACTCCACGCGTGCTGTAGCGCTGTAGGGCGGCTGCGGCGGGCCGCTGTGGCGCGTGACGCCGGCCGACGTGGCCTCGCGCCCCTCCGCCTGCCTCGTCAACTTCCTGCTCAACGGCCGCTCCGTCACGCTCGAGGTGCCCAGGTACGACGCTCCCGCGTGCGCCTACTCCACGCGTGCTGTAGCGCTGTAGGGCGGCTGCGGCGGGCCGCTGTGGCGCGTGACGCCGGCCGACGTGGCCTCGCGCCCCTCCGCCTGCCTCGTCAACTTCCTGCTCAACGGCCGCTCCGTCACGCTCGAGGTGCCCAGGTACGACGCTCCCGCGTGCGCCTACTCCACGCGTGCTGTAGCGCTGTAGGGCGGCTGCGGCGGGCCGCTGTGGCGCGTGACGCCGGCCGACGTGGCCTCGCGCCCCTCCGCCTGCCTCGTCAACTTCCTGCTCAACGGCCGCTCCGTCACGCTCGAGGTGCCCAGGTACGACGCTCCCGCGTGCGCCTACTCCACGCGTGCTGTAGCGCTGTAGGGCGGCTGCGGCGGGCCGCTGTGGCGCGTGACGCCGGCCGACGTGGCCTCGCGCCCCTCCGCCTGCCTCGTCAACTTCCTGCTCAACGGCCGCTCCGTCACGCTCGAGGTGCCCAGGTACGACGCTCCCGCGTGCGCCTACTCCACGCGTGCTGTAGCGCTGTAGGGCGGCTGCGGCGGGCCGCTGTGGCGCGTGACGCCGGCCGACGTGGCCTCGCGCCCCTCCGCCTGCCTCGTCAACTTCCTGCTCAACGGCCGCTCCGTCACGCTCGAGGTGCCCAGGTACGACGCTCCCGCGTGCGCCTACTCCACGCGTGCTGTAGCGCTGTAGGGCGGCTGCGGCGGGCCGCTGTGGCGCGTGACGCCGGCCGACGTGGCCTCGCGCCCCTCCGCCTGCCTCGTCAACTTCCTGCTCAACGGCCGCTCCGTCACGCTCGAGGTGCCCAGGTACGACGCTCCCGCGTGCGCCTACTCCACGCGTGCTGTAGCGCTGTAGGGCGGCTGCGGCGGGCCGCTGTGGCGCGTGACGCCGGCCGACGTGGCCTCGCGCCCCTCCGCCTGCCTCGTCAACTTCCTGCTCAACGGCCGCTCCGTCACGCTCGAGGTGCCCAGGTACGACGCTCCCGCGTGCGCCTACTCCACGCGTGCTGTAGCGCTGTAGGGCGGCTGCGGCGGGCCGCTGTGGCGCGTGACGCCGGCCGACGTGGCCTCGCGCCCTCCGCCTGCCTCGTCAACTTCCTGCTCAACGGCCGCTCCGTCACGCTCGAGGTGCCCAGGTACGACGCTCCCGCGTGCGCCTACTCCACGCGTGCTGTAGCGCTGTAGGGCGGCTGCGGCGGGCCGCTGTGGCGCGTGACGCCGGCCGACGTGGCCTCGCGCCCCTCCGCCTGCCTCGTCAACTTCCTGCTCAACGGCCGCTCCGTCACGCTCGAGGTGCCCAGGTACGACGCTCCCGCGTGCGCCTACTCCACGCGCCTACTCTACTGCATGCTGTGGAGCTAGTTGAAGGCACTAATTCATTTAAGAGCGAGGCTCTTTTCGGTGCGGCTTGATGAAGTTGTCTCCGCTTTGGTCGATCCGAAGCCAGCCGTTTAGTGTCCCGGTGCGACACGGCCCTTACATGTTCTTTTACTTGGATCATATAACTCTCTCTCGGTCTTCCCCTACCTCTCCTTCCATTTAATTTCCCTTCTACTATGTTTCTGATGGAATGGGTAATAGGTGACCTATCATATTTGAGATTCGAAAATAGAAAAATAACTTTTTATCGGCATTCTACAAGATATATAACGTATCCGTTCTACCCTCTTACGTCGTTACCCGCCACTCAGGACTAAACGCTACGCTATACTAGGCTGATGACCCTATCATGCGAAGAATGGAACATCCTACTAGTTCACCAGTCCGTTTTAACTGAATGTTTTAAATCGAAGTAACGGCGGCTATCAACGCGGGTATCGCAATCGACGTCCATTACCGCCGCATTTGCAAATACGCATTTTACAGGCAAACCGACCAATTTCTTAAAAAAAGTTACTCACACAAAGGAAGCCTGTTTAGTTGACTAACGCACATATAGGCGATAGAGAGTGTGAATGAAAGAAGACGCTCGCTATTTGACAGTTTTTGCCACGGGGCCGCGAGAAGAGGTTGTGTCATACTGACGTGTGACGCTAAACCTAAGTGAACTCCAATCTCATTTAGTAGTTTACGTAATAATTATGGCAAACAGGTGAAAGTTATGCATTTCAAATTATTGTTTATAGTTTTCTACATGACTTCTGAGTACTTTTTACGTATTGTTTAGCCTGGAAATGTGTTTAAAGTGGAAATTAAAAGACAGCGGTGAAAGGCGCCATTTCGTGAGTAGATTCTATTACTGTGGTATACCACGGTAATAGTTAAAGTAGTGATATTAGTTCTTTTTGCTTTATTTTAAGTATATGTGATCAGTTATATAATGTCTTACAGTTGTTTCAATCTTGATCTATTCACGCTATCAAAGAACTATTTACGCGGTATGAAAATTATTCAACAAAACCTTAATTTTTAGCAAAAACTTCATGACTGATTTCGTAGTTTCTATGAAAACCGTTAATTTGTCAATTTTTTTAAACATTGACATAAAGTCTGATGCTTACTTACCAGTTATGTAAACTTGGTTTTAATATAAGGTTGCAATATTTTATTTTGATTTGTAATGAAAATACATCTGTATGACTTTGTTTTTATGGGTCGGAATTAGATTTTATAATACTCCAATTTATGCCTATTACCGATGGTACGATCAGATAACCCTCGGTAATAGAATATATAAGAATCTATTACCGATCCATGCAATATATGTTTGGGTCGGTAATGGGTTCCTATAGAAGTATCTATTACCGAGCGACATATTAGTCTTGTATCAAAATATGACATTTAGTGTACCGTAAGTACAGATTTCTTAGGTGAAACTGAGTCTTCTGTGGGTATTCATAAAGGAGGATAGTATAGGTATATGTATTTGTCATAATTTGTATATTCAACCATCGGTATTAAGCTCCGAATTTTGAGATGGGTTTCTATTTACCGATGGCAGAAAAACACTGTCATTCATACCCTCGGTAATGAAATCTCAATTCGCGTTAATAGAACTGCAACCTGTTCATTACCACGGTAATAGAAAGTTTAGGTATGTTGGCTTCAATAATCATTTTATGACATATAATAAACTAAAATGATCCTAAAACTCTTCAAAACTAATAGTTGAATAAATACTCTTCCATAAAAAAAATATTTGTGGTCGTTAATGAACTTTGATACCCTTAATTTTTTCTTTTGAAATCTGGTATCTTTAATAGAAATCTGCCTTAAGTACCACGTTAATAGGTACGCCATTACCTTATTCTATATATCTATCTCTATCGCTCTTGCGCATTGGCGTGACAACCCTGGCTACACCCTTCTAAAGTACCCCGGCTACACCCTTCTAACATACACTTTGTCTACACCCCGCTACAGTACTCCGGCTACACCCTTCTAACGTACACTCTGGCTACACTCCGCTACATCACTCCGGCTACACCCCGCTACAGGTAAACTAGTAGCTACTCACCACTACAGGCAATCTCTTTGCTCCCCACTACAGGTCGACAGCTGTGAACCGTCGCGCTTATAGTTAAAGTAATTGTCTTAGTTGCGGTTCTTGCTAAAATTTTCGTCAAAAAACTTTTTTTTCTTCATAGAATTCTATTCCTCTTTTATAAATTATAAATGTCATTCGTGTTTTACTTACGGTACTTACGGATAAAGTTGCTACTAGCGCCATCTTGTGTCGAGTAGTAGGAAACAAGATACAGGTCGGAACTAAGCGGCGTCAACGAGGGAAAATGGTAAACCAAAAACCTACCTTGTTTATAATCATATTAAAATAGTGGAGATTAAACAATTTCCGCACTAAATTATTGCCGTGGTAAAGTACTTTACGTTAAAATCACAATTATGAAAAAATTGTTTTGTGTTGGAATTGCTTGTTGTTAATAGTTATAATAATGTGTCAAATGTGTGAAGATATGTTCAAAATACATCATAACATCGAATAATCAAATGCTACAGGATAAAAGAGTTCGGCGCGCTAATGCAACAAAACCGACTGTTCCCGCTTCGTGGCACCGGCGCGAACGCGCGCGCTAAGGCGCGCCTGCAGCGACATACCACCTACTGGCCACTCACCATCTCTTCCACGCTCGTCTTCAACTTAGGCTCTGTGAGTATTCATCAAAGAGGATCAAGTATTATAGAGAGTTACTGTCGAAGTGTCTGTCAAGGATAGGGCGAAGTGGAAACGGATGACGAGGAAAGCTGACCTCACCACCATGTGGGATTAATAACTTGGAAGAGAGAGACACTCGAAGTAAAATGTGTAATCACAGTGAGCGACTGTGACTAGACTGTTATTTCTTGACAGGCTTAAAACTTCTGAACCTCAGTTTTGACTATTTGGCCCATATTCTTAGATTGATATGTGTTAAAATGTCAAATATTAATATTAGCACCATCTAGCTGAGCGTACCCCAAAGGTGTAATGCCATCTAGGCCGCCGTACCTTTTTCTGTATGGTACTGAGGTACGTTTTTTTCTTAGATTTTATCGGTTTATACGGAGTTATATATGTCTTTGTCACACGACACAGTTCAATCACACCATGTACTATGTTACCACTACTAAAATCGCCGCTAGATGGCGTTGGTACAAGACGAAACTGGCTATTGACTGTCCATTGTAAGTCTTCGAATTGCAGTCTTTTCAAATTTAGCGTCTAACAGTGTTGTCACATCTACCTATTTATAGGTAGATCTACCTATTTTGCCTCCCGTCTACCTGTCTACCTATTTCGGTCCTAAATCTACCTATTTTCTAAAATATTACTATTGTAGAAAATTCTCCATGCGTGTTACGAAATTAAGTTTTACCTGTCTTATAATTACAGCATTTTACTTAAATCGGAACGTGTTTAGTGAATAATCTGTGGCTGTCAGCTTGAAAATCTTGATGTTTGACAGTTTTGACACTGACAGCCTGGTAGTGACAGTGACAGTGTCATTTGACAATGACATGACACTGACACTTCTGACAGCCTGACAGTGGCAGCTCTCGGAGACGCTAGCTTGTGTTTAAAACATTTTAACAAAAACATGTATAAACACCATAAAGAACTCACCAAGTAAACCAATAAATATATTTTTAATAGTTTAGAAGCATTTTTAATCATTAAAACTGGACTTACCTTAGATGGTATTAAAACAGGTAGATCTACCTATTTTTCGTTTCTAATTCTACCAGTTTCTACCTATTTTTTCACCCTGGTCTACCATTTTGTTCAAATTGTATGTGACAACACTGGCGTCTAAGATGGTGTTGTAGAGATCGGTTTCTCTACAACCCGGTGTTGCCAAAAGTGACTTCTTTGTCACATAGTTTTTATAGGACCGGTTCTTTTATATCGGGGCCGTAAATTCCTTGTCCAAGGCTATATTTCAGGGCTTTATCATTTTGCCTTACAATTTTATTAAAGTACAGGATAAAAAAATGGCCCCTCAAATATGCCTCCCGTATAAATGCGGAGGTATATTGTCAATTAGTCTTGTTTGTACCAGGTTTGTACTGCAGACAGTGACAGTTGTCCGGAATGACGAAAATGCTCAATGAAAAATTGACAAAATAGTAATCAAGAAACATAGAAAAAGGACGGAATATATTTCTTTGGATTACATTACAAACTGAATGTATAGGTCTCGTCGTAATTTAATGGATTTAAAAATAATTTTATTACTTCAAGACCGTCAAGGAACAAAAACTGAGGAGTCGCTATTAGGTCTATATTTTAATATTTTTTTATATGGAATTTATAGATATAAATTCTTTTCATATAAGATTTTCACAAAATCCACAGCGGTCTGAGAATGGAATATCTATAATATAGCGTAAACAACGTGACGCACTTTATAAAGCCAAGCTACACGAGTGTTGTTTATATGAGAAACATCAGTTCGGTCGGAGTCAGTTATGTGGTCGGTATGCAGAGTGTAAATGAAAAGTCGAAGTCGTAGGTCCTTTCTATACTTTTTGCTAACTATTATTATTTTTGCTATTTTTTATATTGAAAATTGCAGGCTTCTGTACCCATTTTACAGTACCTATAATACGAGCGTATTCAATATTTTAATGGCATTACAAACATCCAACCTCCTTTTCACGTTAAATAAAAAAAACCATTATCAGATAATAACTACTGGTATCTAATTTAGAACAATAAGTATAATAAAGAAATCCGTTTAACCTTTGGGTTGGGGTGTCTGCTGTCGACTTAAATGATTTTCATAGAATTTTTTATACTACGTCGGTGGCAAACAAGCATACGTTACGCATGATGGAAAGCGGTCACCGTAACCTATGGACGCCTGCAACTCTAACAGTGTCACATGCGCGTTGCCACCCCATTAGAAGTACAAGCTCTAAGGAAAATATTTTAATTTGTATTTTTCCAGCTAGATCTAGAGATACTTGGAGGCCCTGTCAATTTTACTTTATGCCTAATGATGTGACCTTTGCTTCAGTAAATCTATATATGTATTGCAATAAACGGATTACAAGTAACCAAGATAAAGAGGACACATTTTTTATTTATGTTAACTTTAAAAATACACGAGTTTTTTAAAGTTAACATAAATAAAATAATTTGATTTGTTCCCTAGTTGTATAGATGGCAGCACCATCTCTCTCGCTATATCGTAATCCTGCAAAGGATTCGTATAGGAGGTGCAAGCACTAATTTCTCGCCCTTAGAGTTGGTCAAAGGCGCCTAGCCTTATCAGAGATAACATACACTAGAGAAATTTCGTCGGGTACCACGGCGGGCGGGTGGTCTAGTGGTGAAGACGTTAGCCGCGTAAGCTGAAGACCCGGGTTCGATTCCGGGCTCGGCCACCGGTGGGCCTTGTCGTTTTTTTCTTTCGTGTATGATATCTATTTAAATTTATATAAATTTATATAAATAAAAAAGTAAAAATGCAGCCTTTTATTTACTTTGGTATTTCTATTTATGGAATAAATATTTAATACTTATCATATATTGACAGCGGCTCCATTCGTTCAGTATTCGACCGCAATTCACTTTTACATATTACATTATTCATTTGAACATATTACGATGAAAGGTATTTTGATAAAGAGTTTTAGTGGTCGCAGTTCCATTTGCAATTTTGATATTTAGGTCTTTTTACACTAAGTTGAATGTTTTTTTTCTAAGAAGATAAGAAGTTAACGTTATTAGCATCAACAAGAATGTCATTTAGACCCAGATTTGAAATGAACATTTTTGTTTGGAACTGTGCGTCCTTGTATTTAATGTCATTGTTTACTACTATACAAGTTTAGTACGCACTACGCACATAAGTTTGACGTGTCTGTTTGTCTGTCTGTCTGTGTTTGTGTCTGTCTGTGGCATCGTAGCTCCCGAACGGATGAACCGATTTAGATTTCGTTTTTTCTGTCTGAAAGCTGAGTTAGTCCTTAGTTAGTGTTCTTAGCCATGTTTCATGAAAATCGATCCACTTTGTCGCGGTCCGGGGTTTTTTCAAAATTTTAATTTTGTGGTCAGGTTAGTTTATCACACGACACGGTTCAATCACACCATGTACTAGGCTTGTGTAGGGCATGTACTAATAGTACAAAAGACACGATTCCCGGCACTGTAGTAGACTGAACTACTCCCGAATGATTCTGCTCTCTAGTACCTTTAGTACACTCGCACACGCGCAACAGATTGGGAGTTAAAGGAGCGAAGAGCCGAGGAGTGACAATGACAGCAACCGAACTAGAACCGACTGACTCGGACCGAGGGCGCGCGAAAACCGCCGATCAGCTCTCGGCTAGTACGAGCGAGCGTTACTGTAAGCCATCTGCACAATTTGTCTCTCGCTCTTTCGGTATACTACTGTACTAAATGTCCTAAAAGAACGAACTAGTACGTGTTTTGGAGATCGTACTAGTTGGGAGCGATCTTTTCAGTGAACGAGCAGGCACAACTGTACCATGTACCATGTTACCACTACTAAAATTGCCGCTAGATGGCGTTGTTACAAGACGAAACTGGCTATTGATTGTCCATTGTAAGTTTAAGTTTTCGGATTGCAGTCCATTCTCAAATTTGACGTTTAATCCGGTGTTGTAGAGATCGGTTTCTCTACAACGCAGTGTTGCCAGAAGTGACTTCCTTGTCACATAGTTTTTTTAGGACCGGTTCTTTTATACCGGGGCCATAAGTTCCTTGCCGCCGGAGGCTATTTCCGAGCTCATCAATAGGCTTGTGTAGTACATGTACTAATAGTACAAAAGACACGATTTCCTGCACTGTACTAGACCGAACTACTCCCAAATGATTCTGCTCTCTAGTACATTTAGTACACTCACACACGCGTAACAGAATGGGAGCGAAGAGCCGAGGAGTGACAATGACAGCAAAGCGATCCGTGTGATCCTACCGAAACCGACCGAGAGCTTGCGAAAACGGCCGATCAGCTCTCGGCTAGTACGAGCGAGCGTTACTGTACGCCATATACACAATTTATCTCTCGCTCTCTCGGTGTACTACTGTCCTAAAAGAACGAACTAGTACACTTCGGAGATCGTACTAGTTGGGAGCGATCTTTTCAGTGAACGAGCAGGCACAAGTCTACTCATCAACATACAAATCCTAGGGTGAACAGGCATCTTCTGGGAGAGCTCACTCCATCGTAGGCTACGTTTTTGTCTTTAGCTAGTGGAAGGGGGTTTGGACCGTAAGCCCACCACGCTGGTCCAGTACGGAGTCTGTATGTCAGCTGCTGTGGTTCTCAATTCGTCTGTATGTTTTTATTTTTTTTATCTTTTTTGGAAAAAATACAAATGTTTGCAAACAACGGTAGCTTTATATATTTGTAACTGTAATAATTGCATATCAGAACGAAGTAATGAAATGTACAATGGAGGTCAAATAGAAATGAAAGCACGAACGTAGCGAGGGCGAAAATTTTTTTCATTATAAAAACGCTGCCCCTGGCGCGGCGGTTTGATCCTAGTGTAAATTCGTTAATGGCAAGGACACCAAAAATATAGTACTTTTGCGTACTATATATTGCCAAAATATAGTACAATACTATATTATATAGTACGGTTGCCAACCCTAGTTGAAGTGCTGCACTCTGGCTGTAGAACACTGTCATAATATTTCCCTATTGTTTATTATTATAACACGACACGGTTCAACCATGCCATGTATCATGTTATCACTGCCAAAATCGCCGCTAGATGTCGTTGTTACAAGACGAAACTGCCTATCGACTGTCCATAGTAAGTTTAGGAATTGAAGTCTGTTTCTGCCGTCAACCAACTTACAAGTTGCTATATAAACACTGAATGTTATTTATTGTGATATCTTTGTCACATAATTTTTAGAGGACCGGTTCTTTAATACCGGGGCCATTATGTTACCCTTTCTTCTGCGGTGAAGTAAGAAAACTAACGTAAGGTGATCTGGCCAAATTGAGATTTTCTATGAAATGGGACAAAAATAATTCGCGCGTTCAATTTTATATATTTATTCCTGCTTTTTAATCCCCGACACCAAAAACGACGGGGTGTTATATGTTTGATGTGTCTGTCTGTCTGTCTGTCACATCATAAATCCCGAACGGATGAACCGATTTAGATTTAGTTTTTTTTTGTTTGAAAGCTGAGTTAGTCGAGAGTGTTCAGCCATGTTTCATGAAAATCAGTCCACTATGTCGCGTTCGGTTTTTAAAAAAAAATTATGATTACTAGTTTCTCTAGTAGTAGTAGTTTCTCGGAGCGTTTAAGTAAAAATAAGTTGAAAATTCCGCAGACATTAGGCGTCCGACAAAAGAATATTAAGCATAAACATAATGCTATAAGCGCCAAGGAATTGTGCCTACCGATTCATTGGCGTCAACATTTCTTTGATTGACGCCAAGCACGCTTAGGGCCGGTTGCACCAAACCGTCTGGCACCGTTAAAACGTTCGTTAAATTTTATTGTATGGGAAGTTCCATAGACGTCTGCTGCGTGACGATGATGTGTCTGTCAAATGTGTTTGGTGCAACTGGTCCTTAGTCGTATCGCGACTTGCACACTAGAAAACTTTCGACTGGCATAGTATGGCATGTTTAATGTATTTGGCGCCCTCAGTGGAAGAATTGTTTTTTCTAATGAAGCAATTTAAAGGTAAAATTTATTAATTTAATATATCACTATTGTTGTGATTGTCCTACTAATTCACCAAATGTTGATCATTGTCATAAAGTTTTATTTACTTAAACTGATAAGTGTGGCCATTATCCCCTCGTATGCGGCCTGTCAATTTTGATCATTGAAAAAATGACCTTGACACTTAAAGACAAGAGATAAAAATTCCCGCGCACGGATCCGTGTCTTGTTATTTGCTGTTTGTGTGACTATAACCACTAGTTGAGGAATCAATAATAGGACAATACATGGTGTATGTTGATAATGACCAGTGAGAGAAGGAAAGAGTGAGGGCATCAGATCAGGATGTTACTTGAAAACGGCTTTCAAGACCTTATAAGTGAAAAGAAAGTCATCTGGTTGTATATGTGAGTGACGTGTTCGAATAGGCGTTTGTTTTGTTTGTGTTACAAATTTTTAATATGTGTCTGTTTACCCCTACCTAACTAACATAACCTACCTATGATTGTGCACCTCTGCACCTACTGCTTATAGGTGTCGCCTAGTTTCCTCAAAAATATGATCGCAGCAGGTTTCACTGGCAGCGTTACCACGTTGAATAGCCAATGAGATGGTGTTGGACCATTCGTAATGAAGTTTTGGTCTTTCCAAGGTGATGGAGCCGCTGACTCGCCTGGTGGTGCAAGAACACTGACGGAGGACGAGGTGGACACGTGCCGCGGCGTGCTGCTGTCGCTGCTGGGAATGGAGTCGCGACACGAGTTCCCCACCGCACAACTCCCTTCCAACTTGAGGTACCGAAAACTATAAAGCTCTGATCTGACTATTTATTTATTGAATTGAAAACCAAAAGAAAATACAACAATAATGCCTTTCATAACATTGGGAAGGACCTGCTGAAATTAGTAAATTTGTTTGCCGAATCTGTCGCTAGATGTCGCTGTGCTACTCCAATAGAAATCGTACATCGCGGTGTTAAGATTTTTCCTGATTCAATGACCCTCTTCGAACAACTTTGTTATGTTATCGCTTCTCGGCCTTTTGGCTAAGATCAAAGTGTAGTATCTGTTCTTTTCAGCTTAATATCTGAAAGTTCCCTCACTGAGGGACCAGTATATTAAACTGATTTTTGTAAATCGACGGGATGTTCGGGGCTCGCTCCACTCCCGTCACGGATCGGCCCGGCATTGCAGTGCCGCCGGGATTGGCCCACAAATTTACCTGAAAAACTTTTGATGAACAAAGTACCTCTGATTATTTTTGATTATGTACTTTTTTTGTGCGAAAAGAGGACATTCAAAACGAGTAGCGATAAACTCATTTAGTAATAAACACGACCGCAGGGAGTGTTTTAGGTCGACACGAGTGATGAATTCCCTCTTCGCACGTATTGTACGACGTTTTTCAGTACATAAATTATTGTCTTTGAAGTTTAGACATAGTACGTCTAAGTAAGGCCTATGTCGGACATAGTATTTCTCGCAATATTATAGTGCGGTAAAGTAGAAAGTAGCACCGTATGTATTGGAAAACATCCTACGAATTCAACTAAGTATATATTGATTTTGATTGATATATTTTCGCAGAGGCAAGTCGAGCAGCCGTCGGGAAGAGCAGTGGCGGCAGGTGTGGAGCGAGCTGGAGGCGCTGGTGCGCGCGCACTCCGCCTCGCCCGCGCACCGCGCGCTGCTGCGCACGCTGCTCGAGTGCCGCGCGCACAACCACCAGGACAGTGAGTACACTATTGCCGTATTCGATATCCTGGATAACCTACTTTCGCACAATATAGGCGCAAAGGATCGCTTTTCATGGGTTTTTGTCATGTCCTTCCGTACGAATAAAGGCTTGCCAGTGTAAAGTCAGAGCTAAGGCGGCATCGCAATTTTGATAACCTCGCTGCCGCACGCACAACCACCAGGACAGTGAGTACACTACTGCCGTATATCCTGGATAACCGACTTTCGCGCGGCAAATGACGGGGTGTTATAAGTTGGGCGTGTCTGTCTGTCTGTCGCATCGTAGCTCCCGAACGATTTAGATTTAGTTTTTTTTTTGTTTGAAAGTTGAGTTAGTCGGGAGTGTTCTTAGCCATGTTTTATAAAAATAGGTCCACTATGTCGCGGTAGGGGTTTCTTTCAAAATTTTAATTTTGTAGTTATCATGAATTTTTATCATGTTCTTCCGTACGAATAAAGGCTTGTTGGCGTATAGTCAGAGCTAAGGCGGCATCACAATGTCGAAGCCTCGCTAAACGTTCGCACCGGCGATCTATCAAAATCGTCGCCAACTTAGCAACGAGGATCCGATCGATGATATCTCCGGACGGTTAATTTTGTTATCGATGTTTCGGTACAGCTTCATGTGTGTTTCAGGCGACAACCGGGCCTCCGTAATCCGAGCGACGACGGACTCGCCGCTGTCGCCGACGGGCGCGGGCGCGGCGCCGACGGACGTGTGGGCGGCGCGCGGCGTGCTGGACGCGCTGCTGGCCGCGCCGCGCCCGCCGCGGCGCCCCGACTTCGCGGGCCGCATGGCCGCCGGCGCCCGCCAGGCCGTCCTGTATCAACATCTACAGCAGGACGTCGAGGCGCAGCATTGATCGTGTTGTCGATACTTGTCGATTGCGATTTTATGCTATGCGATTTTAGATATTTTGCACAGCCATCAAATACCGCAAAAAACTCGTATGCGACTCGTACCGTCCGAATGGGCCCTGACGGGCTAGATGCGCCGCGACCGTCGAGAACGCTTAACGGGCGGGATTACTACACTACCGACTGTGCCAGACCGGTCATTATACTCATTATGATATGATCGATTACTAAAGACACGCCGGCAGACCCGATATTGGGCACCGTTTTTGATAGTGTTTTTTTGTTTCATGAAATGGAAGGCAAACGAGCGGCTAGGTCGCCTGATGGTAAGCGATCACACCCGTAACACCGTCACGGATTCGATGTGCGTTGCCAGCTTTGATGAGTATACACTCTTTTCTGCGGCGGTAATGAATAAATTAACCCACTTCAGCTAAAGGACGTTCTTAAATGTCGGTTCCCATTGTAAAGTCCTAGACCACCAAAATAGTGTGTAAATGTAAATAATTTGTATAATTGAGGGTAAAAACTTATTAAAACTTTTAGTATTTTGTGTAAATGCAAGGTGTAAATAACCTGTGTAACAACAATTCATCGATTGTGTGGTAATCAATGCTATTATAAGTTGTAAAGGGAAAATAATGAAAATGAACATAATGAGCGTATTGTGTGCTTGTTTTATGTCCGTGTGCCTGCACGTGTAAGTCAGTAATAAATAATTATTTGTTGCATATCATGTTTTTAATTTTATATGAGTGCCTATAGAGTCAAAAATCTCTGTCAACTTGATAGAAGTTCAATTCCTATTTTTTTATTTTTAACCCCTGACTCAAAAACGACGGGGTGTTATAAGTTTGACGTGTCTGTCTGTGGCATCGTAGCTCCCGAACAGATGAACCGATTTAGATTTAGTTTTTTTGTCTGAAAGCTGAGTTAGTCGGGAGTGTTCTTAGCCATGTTTCATGAAAATCGGTCTACTATGTCGCTGTCGGGGGTTTTTACAAAATTTTAATTTTGTGGTTAGGTTATACACCGGAAGACTGGCCCCATCAAAGTCTTACCGAGGACGCCAACAAAGGTTGCAGCAGTCAGCTTCCAAATTAGCATATTAGACATTAGAGGATCGGCTGTGGCGTCCGGGGTAATACTTTATATCTATGAAGAAGTAGAATATTTGTACTTTTGAACGCCATGTCCGTGTGGGGTGCGTCATCGCGAGTCAGTCCAAGATAATATTTGGCAACGGTTTTGACAGCCTCGCTGGTGCAAACGTTATTTTAAACATCAAACATCTATCAACATAAATGACCAATCACGGAGCGGGCAGGGCTATGGCTATCAATATCGTTGCAAACTTGTCTTAGCCTGACTTATTCTTGTCGGAATGCACGAAGCTGGAGCTTCTTCTAGCCACATCCTTTTTAGGAAAGGCATGTAGTAAAGTTATATTTGATGTAGAACAGTTATTGCATCCGTAGGCTTTGTCTTAAATCATAGGCATTCTCATGGGTTATATTTTTAGCTTAGACCAGGGGACCCATTTTTGACTTTCAATCACTCGATTTCATTAATTTCATTTAATATATTGACGATTAGCCATTTAATTCTATTCTACTAATAAAATTAAAAACGAGTAGTCAAAATTTCTAGAGGTTATGGTTTTTTCTAAAAAACATTCGAATGGCTAAATCGAGTGGTCTAAATTAAAAAATCAGCACTCTGGTATGAGTGTCAGTTGGTGGTACTTTTTTGAAAATAAATGGGATATGGAATGTTGTGCTTAGAATGAAAATGCAACATTATAAAATTAATATTTTATATTTGTTCAATAAAAACTACATTGTGGGCCCGTGTAACACCCGGCGCCCGGGTAACACGTCCTTTGTATTATCTTGTTGCATATAAACTCTGCGGGCAGACTGTGTCATAAGGCAATGGTGAGTTGTCGTCAAGGCATCTGGTCCGGTAGCGGCCGCGGCCGCCTAAACGTACTTGTTACAATTATTGGAATGTCACGCGGGATGCGAACGTTCAAACATTAAAATTATTACAAAACAAACCTAAACTAGGCTCGAGTCGAGCCGCCGTCCACTCGCGTCGCAGTACACTGAGTGCGCCCGGCATAGTCCGTCGATACGCATCCAAAATATCAATACCCTATAAAACTTACAAAACCGACCGGTAATCTTAAACTTAGGGCTAAGTTAAAATTAAACGGAATTCAAAATAAATTACCTAGGTACAATAGCTTAGTCTAGAAAGTTATTTATAGGCGCACGGGAGTTTGGTGGGATGCGCGTGTCAGTGGGTGGCTTCCCGCAGCTTCTTGGCTACGGGCGGCGCCGCCGCCGGCGCGTCTAGGGAGTCTCCCAGCGAGTTCTCTTCCGCTGAACTCGCCTCCTCGAGTTGCCTGCCGACAAACATTCACAACTTCAATATTTGATGAATTCTATATTGCTAAAAAGGAGAGTTTAAACACCACACTAAACTAGTAGCGTTAATGCATACCGTACCGAAAATGTCGTCGCGTGTAAAATCAACACAGCTCAACCGGGCGTGATGTCACAAAACTCTTTAAATACAAACGTCCGTTCTACGTACAAACATTGATATTAGAAATCACCTACATGTTATATTACGAGCTAACCGCATGCGAACCGATCAAAAGAAAGATCGGGTGCTTAGACGAGCCGATCACGATTTGTTGGCCAAAAGCATCATTTATATTTGCGCGGCGTGGGCGGTTGGCTTTGTAGGCGGATGTCGTTATTCAAATACGTTTGTTGAGACTCCGCTTTATGGATGAGCGAGTCTGTACTGGCACGCGCTGCAGTGCAATGTGTGAGCAAAAAAAAACGACCCCCAAATGTTTTGATTGTAAATGGAGTTTGTAAAAATTTATCTAAATAAAGTTATGATGAAATCAGTCGACGTCTTCTCGATTTACTCTACGTATCTAAGGCCTGAACTGGACAATAACCTTAGTAAGGCAAGGCTAGTTCTCGCAATGGCGTCAATATTACTAATACGTGCAGTAAACTTATCGAATGAGGGCTAAGGGAAGTGAATTCACTGCTGGAGGCGCTAGTGTTTAAGTCTCGGAAGTATTTCAGTGTCATTGGGGCCAAATTATATGACTCAATTCCACCCGAAATATTAGAAATACAGAGCGATAGACTGTTCGCAAACAAACTTAAATCTTTTTTAACAAACCTCGCGTGCTACGACGTAAATGAATTTGTTGATAGCGGTCGATGACCTAAAACTAGAATATTATAATGTATCTACCTACTTATTTATGTAAAACACTAATAATAATAATAAGTGCCTAATTTAAACTTAATTAAAATTAAGTTAAGTAAGAACACTGACATGTAAAATATATTATTTTATCAATAAATAAATGAATGAATGAATGAATAAATAAGCTGTAATTTTATAATTAAAGGAATAAGAACTTCGAGTTTTGGCCTAAAAGGGTTTAACTCTAAGAGGACCTATTCGGAAATTTTCGAAACTTTTTCGATAGATTTTTCCGTTCTGAGAAAAATTTGGGGAACGGCACATCACTACACTACCCAAGGGTCGAGATGGAGTGGTGCTATTGATATCTGGTTTAGCATAACTTGCGCTATCACGAGCGAGTCCATAGTTGAAGTCCCGCTAATTGTACGGACTCGTAGACCGCGTGAAGCCGGCACGCGTCGGAGGGAGAGGCGTAGTTACCGTTTGGCGCGCGGCGTGCTGAAGGCCGAGTCGGAGTTGTCGCTGGGCGAGGCGGGCGTGGCGGGCGACGCGGGCTTGGCGTCCAGCGAGTCCTCCGTGCACGACGTCGGCGTGTCCTCCGAGTGCACAGACTCCGCTGCTAGCTTGCCTGCAAACGATACATAGCTATCAAACGAATGTATAGGGGCCGTGTGGGTGAGTTTGACATCATCACACTTCACACTAAAACAAGTACCACCCTCTAAGGTTCACATACGTTTTTTTGTGCTTTCAAAACAGGAGCCTCCTGTTCTGAGCCGCCACACAGTTCACAATTCATCCATACTCCCTAATGGTAGTATAATAACCATACCAATATGGCGATTTGCTGATAAAAAATATGTAAACGGTATTTGCGCCTAAGATTGCGCTTCTAATCCGTGTATGTTTGGTAAATTATACCCCTATATGGCCCTCTCGGGCCAGAATTCTGTGAAATTTTACGACAAAATCTACAATAACTTATCTACAACCTTAAATGATGAACAATGAACTGTAAATATTTTCTTAAACCATAAAGGCTTTACAAGCACATTTTTAGACTGAAGATAATTACTAATAAATAATGTTTAGTGTTAATCGTCTTATGTCTTAATTTGATACTCACCATTACCATTGGTGGGTGGTTCAAGATTACTTTCGTCACTCGGCAGTGGTGAGCCTCCGTTTGTGGGTGCAGGCGTCGTGCTGGGGGACTTGCCGAGGAGTTCTGGCCGGAGGTCTGACACGATGTTGTGTGTCCATATCGCCAGCTCAACCATGTGGGGGGACCATTTAGTACCACAGCCATTTGTCTCCTGTCAGATATATTTGATGTTGAGATTGAGATCATAAGTTAAAATTACATAAAATAAGCATCCTTTTACAAAATATCTTTTAAGTATAAAAAAATTACTTATGGACCACTGAGTACAATAGTGTGGCTGCGCCAAATCAAACCTAGTATTCCTAGTAAGTACATTGAAAACACATGTGCTTACTTGCCACAAAATCTTCTTAAAATTATATGGCTATTATGGTCTTTGTGAATGAAGCTTTATTTTCACATTATCCAATATCGGATGTAGGACCGATATCTCATACATTTGAGCTGCCATCTTTGTTTTTTTGCCTTTGAAATCCTTCCAACATCCAATATCAGATAATGTGAAAACGCACTTATTCTACCACACGGATGCTACTATGATACGATTGACATTGACAATGTTGCAATAGTGTGGAATAGATACATATCAAGTATGTTAAGTACTTCAATTAGCATTTGCTTGGTCAAATACTACACTATGTAAAGCTACTTTAACTTAATAGAAGTAAAACGTGATATTGATTACGTACCTTATTTAACCTATCACAGACGCTCTGTATATGTGTTACAAAATTGAGGTATTCCTTGGCAGTGTAGTCGCTCCCTTCCATCTCAGGGATAGCTTGTAGGCATTCGTCGGCCATGAAAGGTGCTATTTCAGGACTTGCCGCCGCTAGTAGTGCCGATGCTGTGGCCGTACCGACTCCTTTTAAGTTGCTGAGTGCCGTCATAGCTGATTCAATGTTGGGCAGTTTACGGAATGCTTTCTTAGTCTCTGCCATCACAGCTCGTGGTGTGTTTACTTTTATCAGATATGATAATTGTGGATAAAACCTCCCTCTCTGCAATGATAAAATGTTTTATAAATGTTTATTGGCCAACTTGTATAACATACTAAATTAAATGTATGATGCTACTCTTACACCTCATTTTTATTTTAGAATGTTTTGTAATTCATGAATTAAGTTTTTTTAAGCAGTTTCTTGTGCACTGCCTTTTGGGAATACAGGAATGAGTTTACGATTGTACGCATATTCAATACTAATTCTAGATAAATACAATATTTACAAATGCTTGACATAATATCATGGTCACCAGGAGTTTTATTTCAGCTACATGATGAGCAGGGACATTCAAAGCGGGCCACAGACCATCAGTTTTAACTGTTCAGTTAAAACTGAACTAATGAAATTTTGATTAAATCATCAGTTCAAAGATTTGCTTACACACATGTTTTAACTGAACAGTTAAAACTGATGGTCTCTGGCCCGCCTTATGTTGAAGCAGTTTACAAACACTCACCGCTTGTTTCCATTTCATGAGCTGCACCAGCTCTTCATGTATCATGTGTGCATCTTTGCCCCTCGACTTGATCTTCTTTGGTAATTCATTCTGGTACCTGGAATTTAAAAGAAAATGGCTTGTTAGTAAAATAAATTAAATATTTAATAACTTCATCTGTTAGTAACAAATAAGTTATTTATGTTTTAGTCACAGATTTTTTTAATAATTTAAATATTAAATATATTAATGTAATTAATATCAAAATGCTGGTCCTGAAGGGGGTAATTTAATTAAAAAATAACTTAAGCTATGGTGTGTGTAAGTGGATGTTTTTAGGGCTGTGAAATGTGAGAGTTCTTGTATAGGGTCAAATTTCATTTATATTTTTTCTTAAATCCATGAGATACACCTAGAGAAAGACATGTAATATCACTGTATGGTTTCTAATCTGAAAGATTAAGTAAAAAACACAATCTTCACAGAAACACAACAAACAATAGACTTTTAAACAAAGTACCTACCAAATCAGAGGGACTGACACAAACTACAAGGAAAGAATGTAGAGAAATATGTATAAACTAAGATAGATGCATACCAGCCACCTTCAATAGATTATTAAATTTTATGTTTCCCAATGAAGCTGCTAATAAAATAAAATAGGTATTTTTTGCTTGAATTTATGCTTGCTTGATTTACAATTTTAAAATAAATATGATAATACAAACATAAACCCATTCATAAAGACATTAAAATATTCCTGTTTTAGTATACCATATTAAATCCTTAAGATGTGAAAGTAGGTAGGTAATAGAATAAAGTGACCTTGAAAATCTGGCTTATAAAACCAACAGTCTAAAAAGAAAGAAAGTAACAATGGAAATTCAATAATCATATTATCACATGTTAACAACTTTCCTCAAAACAAATGTTTCTTGGAAACGTGCAAACTTAGTCGAAAATAAAATGATGACTCATTGTGGTCTTTAAATTAAATTTTGTGACATAAAAGGACTTAAGGCTACATTTAGTTATCCATCCAAACGTATTAAACAGCATGAGGAATAACTAAAATACTTAAAAATAAAAATCCAAGTAGATACAAAAGACAGTCACCATTTTGAGCGGATGTTAGCGTACCAAACAAAGCATACTTAACAGAGAATATAACATAAAGTTAGCATATTTTAATATGATAAAATGATTATATGCTTTATCTGGAGTTCTGATTAGCTGATGAGTGTATAGAATTTACAGTAAAGGCTTTAACATAGAGTTAATTGCACGTCATGATATAAAGGCAGCCACCATTTTATAACGCCCGAGCACGGTGATATTTTCCCTCACACTGCTTCAGGAAAAACGATAGTGTCAATTTGACATCGATCCCACGTGACGCAGTGATTTTAATGAGCGGTCCGCGAACTAGAGATGCAGTCCGCGAGGGAGGTAGCTATCAAATCAGTTTGCACGGATACACACACAATACAAGTTCATTGACACGCCACGGCCGCATTTTCTCCTCTCAAAGACGAACACACTTACCAGTTGTCTAATTTTATGAGCTCCTCTGGTTTCTTTGTTTTCTGTTCAGCTTTTAGTTTAATCGCTTGTGGGTATAACTTCAAAATAGTGTCAAATTGTTTTGCATCTGCCTCCAGAAAGAAAGTAGACGTGTCTTTCGCGGCAGCCATTGTGAACGTTCTAAATGTACAGTACAACACTGCGTTATTTAGTTAGCTATAGCGCCGAACTCGACGCGGCGGCAGCACCTGGCAAACTGGGCGCCCTCTCCCCACTCGACGCCATCTTGTCGAGTGAACCTCGTTATGACGTTCAATATTATTTGAATTTGTCTTTTTCTTCTGTATTTGTCAAAAAATTACATTAAAACCTTAATAGAATGAATACGAGTTATCAACGAGGATCAATTTATGTCCTCTTTACTAAGCAGGACGTTCCAAAGCGCTAATTCAAAAGGCGAAAATACACTTACTCGTCATTACAAGGTCATATCGGCTACACTTCAAGTCGTGGCAGCGGACATTTGCCTGGCCCCAGGGAACATCGGGATAGGAAAAAATAAACTTCATTTTTCCTTCAAATCACAGCACTGTAGATAATTATCAAACACTCAAATCAAAATCACTGTTGGAAATGAACACTGTGTTCACAATTTAGTCACGTCGACCTCGGGCCTTTATCACAATTTCCTTAAACGTGACGCAACACACGACACCGTTCCACCGAAACGACTTTGGTAAACACGCATATTTTCCGTTGCATTGCAGTACACACTGAGCTCCGAGTAGTCATGAAGTAGTAACTAGCGTGTACATAAGGCATTTAGGTAGTAGGACGTACATATCACCGGGGTGGAACGTCACCACACCAATCGGCTTTGTTGTTTTGTTTATAGATCGCCATGTGCTTTACTCCCTCTTAGAATTCAGGTGGATTACGATTTATTGAGATTTGAATTCGAGAGCGGTGTGGATTGACGCTTTGTTAAATGGTCGGACGTGTATAGAAACTTAACTACTTACTTAACGTAATTAAAAAAAATTAATTAACTACTTACTTCACTTTTCTAGAGTGTACTTCACAAGTTTCCCATAAGTCGGTACCATCGGACCGTTTAATTCAAATGATTATAGCTACGCTTATCAAAAGAATTACTGTTCTGTAAAATACTGACTACTGAGGTACCTACTTACATTACCTAATGTTAAAATGCATTATTTTTCAGACTCCAGAAAAAAAACAGGTGTCTATATATACCTATAGGAAACGGAGACTGCTTACCATCAGGCGGCCCGTATGCGTGTTTGCCAACCGACATTATTATACATAATTTTTAAGAAAAAAAAACCGCCTTCCTTTGGGGTTCTGGTGATAAATACTTTCAAATGTTGGATTATGTTATCAATTCGTCTGTATATTTTTTAATGTTTGTTATTCGATATATCCGTCATTTCTGAACCAATTTTGAAATTTGGATGATTCTGAAGTACTTACAGATGAGAATGATTATCAGAACGGAACTCTAACCAGGGGCGGCTCACTCTTCATCAGCAGTTCCACTGCACCAAATGTCACTGTTCCGTACGTAAATGCATGCTGTTCCTTTAAAAACACAAAAATCACCATATGTATGCCTTTCAGATTTGAGGAGTTCCCTCGATTTCTCCAGGATCCCATCATCAGAACTGGGTTCTGAGAAAAATGGGACCAATCTGTATGCATATACATTCAATAAAAAAAAAATCCAAATCGGTCCAGTAACGACGGAGATATCGAGGAACAAACATACAAAATAAAAAAAAAACACGGTTAAAAATTGGTTCCCATTTAGTTTACGCCCCAACGCTTTTCTTTTTTCGAGGAACAAACATTAAAAAAAAACAGACGAATTGAGAACCCCTTCCCTTGAGATTTGGAAGGCGGTTAAAAAGAATGTTATGGTCATATATTTATTTAAACTTCGTTTCTTCGAGACATGGCCATTAAAGGATATAATGGTCCTAATGTTCCTAAGTTCCTATATTATGTATTATACAGGGGGACCCAGAAGTACCACGCCACAGTGACACCGCAGGTAGGATAGCTCAAGAGGAACCTAACCAGTTTAACATGGCCTCAGTAATTTCTTCACCGTTTTCGAGTATCTTTAAAAATAATATTTTTTTTTTACTCTTTATTTTTAAGCTGCATAATTGCATGGTCACTATGAAGGAGCAGAGAGGAGCTACATGTCCAAAAGGGTTTATTTAATAAAAGGAAGACCACTGGGATAAAAGGAACACCACCACACGATAAAAGGAAGTCCACTGTTGTATATTAAGTTTGTAATGTTTATATATTGTACATTTTGTACTCTGTTACTGTTATATAAGTGTACTAATATCTGGGCGACCGAGCTTCGCTCGGTTCTATTTTAATATATCACGTCTTTAGATAAAAAAAAAACTCTTATAAATACAAAAACAAAAAAAAGACAAAAAACAAAAACTTAATTTCTGGCCGGGATTCGAAACCCTGACACCTACGATCTATCTGCGTACATTAGACCGACCTCGTGCGACTGAGCTACGCGGAATCGATGCGCGCGCGGCGAAATTAAGGACCATATTTTACGTTTACAAATGCGAAAGAAAAACTCATGAAAACTCGAAAATTCGCGTTTTCCGGGATCTAAGGCTACGCTAGATCGATTTTTCACCCCCGAAAACCCCCACAAAACAAATTTCAGCGAAATCGTTAGAGCGGTTTCCGAGATCGTCGGTATATATAAATAAATAAATAAATAAATAAATAAATAAATAAATAAATATACAAGAATTGCTCGTTTAATAGTATAAGATAAGTGTATAGTTGTAATGAATTCCACAGTGCTTTAGTTTACCTGTTATGCTGTGTAATTTTTGGATATTAAATAAAAAAAAATAAAAATAAAATTTATCTACGAAATCCATATAGGTAGGTGTGGGTAACACCAACACCACAAAACCACAAAATTAAAATTTTGAAAAACTTCCCGACTGCGACATAGCGGACCGATTTTCATGAAACATGGCTAAGAACACTCCCGACTAATTCAGCATTCAAACAAAAAAAAACGAAAACTAAATCGGTGCATCCCTTCGGGAGCTACGATGCCACAGACAGACATACACACAAACACACAGACAGACAGTCAAACAGACAGACAGACGCGTTAAACTTATAACAAAGAAAACTTATGAAAAAAGACTCCACAATTACGTAGGTAGACTGGTAGAGGTACTACTAATGCTGAAACAGAGTTCGTGCTTCAAGCTTCCTTATGGCCGCTGTACACATGTGGCCAACGGTTCCACCAACCCTTGGTAAAACCACCTGGCCAAGATAAGAGCAGCTGTTTACACATTGGCGAACCAATCACTAGGCATTGGCTCTTCATGAAAGATGGACGTGGAATGGAAAAGCCTAGGAAATTGTAGGTCATTTACGATGTCAGCAAAATTTGATTAAAAAATAATAACCCCGTAGTAAAATTAAATTATTTGAAATATTAACAATTTTTTGAATATTCTGATAAGCACATTTATCTGTTTTAGGCAATACATTGAAAATTTGCAAGGTTATTTTATTTTCTAAAATCAACACTATTATTGGCATAAATAAACTTATTATTTTCGTAAATATTTCACTACTGTCCTCTCTGACGGCTGACGACAAACTGAATGAAGCGCCAACGTGTAAACGCAGTTGGCCATTGGCGCCAAGATCCTTTGATGTGTGGACAAAAAACCGTCACCAATCGGTTGGCCGGCCAGCGCTAGCGCCAACTGCCAACATACGGCCAAGTAGCCCTCTACACGCTTGGCCAAGGGGTTCCAACAAGGGTTGGTGGAACCGTTGGCCACATATGTACAGCGGCCATTAAAGATCATTCATCATCATCATTGACTACTTGGCGCATACCCTATTTACTGGGGACGCTATTGCACAACACCCTGCATTTTATGATTAAGCACTGAGACTTGGCACAGGTTGTTCCTTGGGTGGCCCTGAGTAGATAAAGATCGGGAGGCATCGAGAGCCCCCCTTAATTTAGGAGGGAAGAGGGGGGGAAGGCTGGCGCCGCCACGCTTCCATTGAAACCATATTTCTCTAAAACTATACAAAATAGGGCATGCGATATATCATTTTCGGATAAATGAAGGACGAGGAATTCATTTTTGGAACAAAAAAAATGTATTTTAGAACAAAAATACAAAATAAAATGGGAAAATCTGAAAACGAGATTTTTTTTTATACATATTATTGCACATTTTATGAAAACTGTAATGGTTTTTTCTAAATAAAAAATATTATTTAATAGCTACATTTATCTAGTTTTAGAAAATGTATAATTTGTTATAGAAATATATTATAGAACGAGTGATAAAAAATATTTTACATCGCCCGATAGGGTGATTTGAATGCTCATTTCAATAAGTTTTGTCAATGATTTCAGGTATAATCACTATTTTTAACACACGAAAGCCGTAATCATTGTAGTTTATGGCTATTTTAGTGATTAATGTACTTAGAATAAAAAAAAATACAAAAATTTTAAAAAATATTAAAAATGTGATATTTTTTTTAACATTATCCTATTTTGTTCTTTCTACACAATATATATCTAAAAGCAATAAATATCAATAAAAAGCCACATTTATACAGTTTATAAAAATATATAGTTTGTTATATAAATATATTACGAAACGCGAGATAAAAAATAATGAAAATGAAAATTTTAATGTACGGGTCAGCTTGCATTATTCGATGAGGTGCAGTGGAGTTCGTCTAGTAATACAGAAATATACTTATTCTAATAACGTTTACACATGTAGGTATATCACGACCCAGTACAGAAAATTGTAAAAGTCCTATAATATAGGTAGTTTATTTTGATTGTAAAATAAAATTGCATGTGACTTATATTGCAAAAAAATGTCTTAATCACGTTCTCCTCTCCTAAAGCAGTTCTGCATGCCATAGGCTTGAAGATTTTTTAGTTTACTAGCAGAATTTAGTTCCTTCCTTTGGGCCCCCTTAAATCGGTTTTACCCATCCATAAAAGATAAAATAAAAATCGTCATATTCTTCCTTTCGGTATCAATGATAGTTAGTTATTTCGCAATAGTGCCATAAAAAAAAACTAGATTCGTATTAGCATTAAACATTAATGATTTTTGAACTAAGACATTGCTTTTGTACAAAGGAGAACCTCAAAAAATGGTCTGACTAGACGAAAACATGTGTATCGGGGCTAGTACTCAAGGCTCTCAAAAAGTGTAGCTATTTTGAGTTATTCAAATAAAACAACATGAATAGTCTGAATCACAACATCCACTGCATAAGCACATCAGGCCCCGTAGCCGAATGGCATTTCTCCGACGCCAAACGAAAGCGATACGCCGCTGGCTCTGTCGCGCCAATACGCAAGCGCGATAGAGATAGATATCTACTAGCGCATCGTTTCGTGAGCGTTTCGTGAGCGATTGTGCCATTCGGCTAGCCACCCAGCTCCGAACATTTAATTTAAAAAGTCTTTTTTTACGGTTGCACCTTACGCGGCACTGTTTTTTATTACACCTGCATCCGACAATTTCGAGGCATGTTTCTGCAGCAACAGGCAACGTTGCGGCCAAGTAGGCTCCCAAATCCCAATTGTTACAGACTTTCGTCCAGCCACAAGTAGCAAATAATGGCAAATTTTGAATTTGGTTTAGTTGACCCCATAAATGGACACCTTGATATACCTATAACCCTTACAAAAATGGTGCAAGGCAGCTTTTGTCGGTGAAATGCTGTTAATTTGGCGGTCTTTTTTGGTTAATAACTATTTTCGGCACTCGTTAACCTAAGTACAGGACGCAGATCTGGAATAATAAATATGTCAAGTAAGAATTATCCATAAATTATGCAAATCATATAGATAACTACTATTTCACAAGATGTATTAGGATCAGATGTATATATCTGACCTATCATATCAATCGATCATTTCATGTAATATAAATAGTTAAATTCAGACTATATAGGAGTATGTTGTTTAATTTGAATAACTCTAAATAACTACACTTTTTGAGAGCTTTGAGTACCTTTACCTCACCTCATCGAATCATACAAGCTGACCCGTACCGTACATCAAGATCGCCGTGCCACGTCACTTTCATTATTTTTTATCTCGCGTTCCGTAATATATTTAAATAATAAACTACATATTTTTATAAACTACATAAATGTGGCTTTTCATTCATATTTATTGCTTTTAGATATGTATTGTATAGAAAGAACAAAATAGGATAATGTTATAAAAAAGTTATCACATTTTTTTTTTAATTTTTGTAATTTTTTTATTTTAAGTACATTAATCACTAAAATAGCCATAAAATACAATGATTACGGCTTTCTTGTGTTAAAAATAGTGATTATACCTGAAATCATTGACAAAACTTATTGAAATGAGCATTCAAATCACCCTATCGGGCGATGTAAATTATTTTTTATCACTCGTCGTATAATATATTTCTATAACAAATTATACATTTTCTAAAACTAGATAAATGTAGTTATTAAATAATATTTTTTATTTAGAAAAAACCATTACAGTTTTCATAAAATGTGCAATAATATGTATAAAAAAAAATCTCGTTTTCAGATTTTCCCATTTTATTTTGTATTTTTGTTCTAAAATACATTTTTTTTGTTCCAAAAATGAATTCCTCGTCCTTCATTTATCCGAAAATGATATATCGCATGCCCTATTTTGTATAGTTTTAGAGAAATATGGTTTCAAAGGAAGCGCGGAGGCGCCAGCCTTCCCCCCTTCCTCTCTCCTAAATTAAGGGGGGCTCTCGATGCCTCCCGATCTTTATCTTCTCAGGGCCACCCAATGAACAACTGTGCCAAGTCTCAGTGCTTAATCATAAAATGCAGGGTTCCCATACAAGACATAGCAATAGCGTCCCCAGTAATTTGGGAGATAGAGAGAAATATCTACGATACACACACAGGATACACCATGGAGCATGAACGACTCTGTGGTCTTGGTTACGGCCCCTGGCCCCTGGCCACGAAATTGCGCGGCTCAGCGACAACCACAGGTTGGAGCGAGACACAGCGATGGGACCTTTCTTTCTCTCCTATGGTTGTCGCCGCCGCTACCGCTGGTCGCGCCACGTCGTGGCCAGGCCGTGATACTTGTGCCTATTTCACCACAGGAACCTTGACACTGACAATTCTGTGCTAGTTCTGGGTTGATATGATAAGTAAAATAACTATTACTCAGCGTCAATATTTCCCTGTTTGCGTCTGTAATCATTTCTGGCGTTAGACCTAGCTACGTTGTGTGGTAATGCGGATGTCCATGGGCGACGGCAATCACTTTATTCTGTTCTTTCACTTTCTAATATATATAACCTATACGTGACCCCAGCGCATATATCATAATAGTCATTTGTTTTACAAGGGGGCAAAGTTATTGTTCAACCGCGAGAGTAGCCAGTGGTTCAGAATGTGGAATCTTGAGTTTGCGAGGGTTACCGAGGGCAAGTTTAACCTACATAACATACTTGAGATTAAACAAATTTTTCCACCGAGTGAAACACAAAGAAATGCATTAGGTACACCAACACGAGGAAAATATTAACTGTAAACCATTAAACAAATTAAATTCCTAAATTATTTTAACACATTATGATTTAAGTCATCATTTTAAACGTCAAATTCTACTAGCCGGTTTTGGGTAAGTAATTATCAAGTTAAAATTTGTATGAAATTAGTAATTACTTTGCACTCTTGTGGAAAAACGGCAAACGAGATACTTATACTTAGAAGGCAAACGAGCAGTTAGGTCGCCGGTAAGCTATAAACACCGCCCATAGAGACTCGAAACACCAGAAGGATTTAGGTGCGTTGCCGGTCTGAGAATACGCTCCTCTTTCTTGAAGGTTTCATTTTGTGTTGAAAATTTTTTTTTGAATCGACAATTTTATTTGTCATTTTTTTATTGAATTTTACAAACAAAACTCTTAATCTATTATTATTTACTAACTAACTTATAGAAGAAATAGGCAGGCAATTTATATATCCATGATATCCATTACAGTCCTGCGTCCATGAAAAAGAATAAAATAGTCGACCGTAAGAATCTTACGGTCTGTGGATCGCAGCGGGGATCCATCGCCCCCCGTCCTTCGACGAGGGCACGTTATAAATGAAACCAAGCTCTTCTGTTCCAATTTTACCGACCCGACCCGCTTATTAAAGAAAATACAGGAGTGGTTTCTGGGCCTACCTACTGCAAACATGAAAAAAAATATGATAAAAAAAAAAACATATAATTAAACATAGTTAAAATCTATCTATACTTTTCTTGTCCACCCTGTACAAAAAGTAAGGAAATTCATTTGCAAGTTGTCCGCAATTACGCAAACATTAACCAAAGAATATTAAAACAGAATCGACCAACCCGCATTGTAAATTAACTAAAATATTCTGAGATAAAAGCCTCTATATTTGTAATTCTGCGTTTCACCAAACTACTTTTGCTAAATAAAATTTAGAAATCCCTTTTAAGTTTCCTTGCTAAACTATAAAACAAAACAAAAGAACAAGTGCGGGTTCTGTAATCCCGCCCTGTTATCAGAAGCACTTTGTTTTGTATTCAAATTCAAAGATAACGTTCCACAAACGAACTATTTGTGCCGGTTTACAATACAACCCGAGTTCCGACAAAATTATTATGGCTTCAAAAGGGTGCGGACTGGCAATACCCAGCCCCTAAAAGATGTAGTTTCGTTTCGAGGGACGGACGACACAAAAAAGTATCTACGAAGGGAACAAACGTGCCGAGGCCGAGGGTTCGCCCGTTTTTGGTGAGGTTTAATTTTTTTACGTACGCGGGACCGAAAATGTGAGCGAACAGCCGACCGTCTGTTGGATTGGAATCGTTTAGGTATATATAAGTGAATGTTTGCTTTGAAAATACATCTTTAAGCGTTTTTTATTTTATTTCTGTAGATGTGGACATCAATAATTATTTTATAAATTATAATATCACCTTCAAATAATAATAAGAGTATGTTATGTAGCGTAAAGATAATGTTCCTGTTCCTACGCGTAATGTAATGATAAGAGGCTTTAGCCGCCTAAGAGCATGTAAAATAACTAAGATAAAATTAAGTTAAATTTACAATGAGGAAAATCATAAAATAACCATGTACCTACGCTATGGTAAGTAGTTACCATAGCTACCATTTATAAAAACAAATTACACCCTAAAAATGCTCAACTGTTTCACAAAGATAAAATTTCAATATAAAAAAACTTCATTTTCATGCAAAGCGAGTGACTAAAATTCCCTTATATCGAGCCCAAAAATAGTGACGTGCTTAACGACCAAATGCTTCGAAAAGCCCCTTATTAGTATGGCAAGCAACACAACGAACATACTATCGCAGTGGGAATTAAAATCGTTTCTTTTGCGCCAAGGTCGGCGAGTTGCGATACCTAATCACAATGTGCCGGCGAACAGTAGTCATGACGCTTGACGACTATTCGCCTCGGTCGAACCATTGTTAATGGGATTCCAAGCTAAAGCGCTGTTACGAATCGAGAGGTCAAGGTATACGTGGGACGAGTTTACAATCGAGACATGTCGGTGAATCGAGTAGGCGGCAACGCGCGGCGCGGCCGGGCGGCGAGGCGATACGGAGAAGCGAGTTAATTTTATATCAGACTGCTAGAGCCATCTGTTGTCAATCGTTGGTATTAAAATGCTTGCGAGAAACGGCCTCTATCGGCCATAGACTGTACTAAGTTATTTGGCGGGAATACCTTGCGTTTCAAATGATGTTTAATGCATACTACCTACAAGATTCTAAACAATGAAATATACCTAATAAATGTAACTCGTTTTTTGGTGTGAGCTAATGAGCTGTCACCTAGCTACGTACATATTAGGTATCCCTAGACCCCTACCGCTCCCCCTACCTAATAATACCAACTAAGTTCAGAATCATTCTCATTTAACTCAAACTCCGTTAATCTGCTTTCTAATAGGCTATGACTGGCAGTTCGTGAAACTAATTCTTCTTTAGTACGAGTATCAGGCAGATGAACATTTTGTTTTAGGTAAATAAGTAATATTTTTGTAGATTAACCCCCTTAGGCCCACCTTTTTTTTTGTTTAGGGGGGAAAATGCGTTCCGCATATCACTAGGGTGCGAGAGGGGACCCTAGTGGTTATGTGGGACTCCCGTATTGGCTAATGAGGCCACGGTATACCCACTAAAAACCTCCCACATGCCACCTCGCCGCTTTGTTGGCGGGGTTACCGGAACACTTGCGCTCACAACGGCGACCCCGCCGGCGGCAGCCGCCCACGTGCAGCTTCTCCGCGGATGCCCAAAGGCCCTCCACAATGAGTGCGCCGGATGACAGGGCGCACCTTCCTCCTCGGCCTCTTATAGGTACAGTGACGGGCCCCCTCGAGTCCGCCACAAAGAGGCCATGGGCACCAGAATGTTCCGGCGCCCAGCGGTGGAAATGGTCTTTGGTCCACCGCTAACCAAGTCGGCCGCAAAGGATAGGGAGAACGGCGCACCGTAATACCAGCACTCCTCTTCCCTTGCCGCCCCACCCACGCCCCACCAATGCCGCTACAGCGAAGCGGCCCCGCCAAGGTCGCAGGGGGTAGGGAAAGCGGCGCACCGTTATACCATCACGCCTCTCCCCCTGCGATCCCACCTCGGCTACCGTGGGAGGGCACAGAGCGGCATCCCATACTGCCGGATCTTCCCTCCCACCGCAGTCCTCCCAGACGCGTCTTAAGTGGGCTTTACAAGCCCACTTAGAGCGACCACCTCGGGCCAGCCAGCTCCCCAAACCGGCCGGCCCTGGGTACCTCTTAGCTTCACCGTGGGTGACCAGTCCACGGTTACTAAGCCCCCCCACCACGGCAAGGTGGGCACCCTAGGGGGGGCCTTAGGCCCACCTGCACCAACCACTCAACTCAAGGTTAGTGGGCTGTCAACTGTCTAATTCCATGTGAAATGGAGGGTTAACCCTCCATTTTCGTTGGTGCAAGTGGCCCTTATTCATAAACGTCCTCTAAAGTTATCATTATCAAGCCGATAAAGTTCGTTTGTCCCTTTCCAACGTATTGGCCGGTGTAATAGAAAAGGACAAACGAACGTTATCGGTTTGATAACTTTAGAGTACGTTTATGAATAAGGGGATAAGTATATCCATACTAACATTATAAATGGGAAAGTGTGTGTGTCTGTTTGTTTGTCCGTCTTTCACGGCAAAACGGAGCGACGAATCAACGTGATTTTTTAAGTGGAGATAGTTCAAGGGATGCTTAATAAATATTGATGCTTAGTAAATGAATCTATACAGGGTGACTTAAAAGATGTGTCGAAAATACTTTATTTATTTTTCAAAGTTTTTTTTAAATTAGTATTATTACACTTTAGTTAGTAGTAGACAGACGTCTTTAGAAAATGGGGAACTTAAGGAATCTAATTTGGTAGCTATGTATTTTACATTAGTTTACAGTAGGTAGTTGTAATTAGCTACGTTAACTATAACTATTAGCATAGCTGGGCACCGTTAATCAAATAGTTAACTTCGTTAATCGTTAATCCGTTACTAAAAAAGTTAACTTCGTTAATCGTTAAAGCGATACATTTCGACAAATTTAACGGAAGTTAAAGTTAATCGATAATCCATTAACACGTGATAAAAATTAAATTTTACTTTCATCAATAATCCATTATATTGTATTATGTTACTGTTCAGTACAGCAAAGCCTCTCAAAACATCCCTGATGTCAATAGGGCAAAACCCGAAATGTTCACAAATGTAAGCGTGTTTATTAAAATGTCCCACTTTTACCATTAAGGCGAAATTTACTTGTATATTTATATGAATATGCTGACAAAGTGGGACGTTTTCCAGAGTAGGTACCTCACAAACATCGTTTTGAAGTGAATGTGGTCATAAATTGTGCTCCAATTAGCGGCCCTGACACAATCGCCATGGTAAAAACCTAGGATTCACTGAGTCAACGTTGGTAAAAAGCGAAGCGAAGAGAACATATATAATTTCGTATTTTTAACGATCGACATCGGGTTTTTTCAGCAGCGTTCACAACGTGTTTTTCGCTGCGCCGCTGGCGCCTGCCATGCTAGATTAACGATTAACGGACTAGGATAAATTTAACGGAAGTTAACGAATCCGTTAACATTTTTTAAAGTTAACTTAAAAGTTAATCCGTTAATCGAAATGTTAACTTCGTTAATTAACGATTAACGGATTAACGAGTTAATGCCCAGCTATGACTATTAGTAAAAAAAGTTGCTACTTTTTTAACTTAATTCAAAAGAATTCACTGGCTTTCAGCGATCGACTGCGACATAGCACAGAGCTCATCTGATTTGTAATAGTATCGTTGTAAGCAACCATTCAACTGAATGAAAAGGTTTCACGATACTTTCTTGAATGAAATGACGTCATTACGCTACGTACGGTTACAGCTATTGTATTATGTAGGATTATAGTATAGATGATTGGGTTCTTTCTGGCGTCAGATATTCTGCTGTTGAAAATGAAATCACGAATTAGTCACAAGTGGGTAGCGATGTGAGCCGGACGCCACGCTCTTTGCTTGCCTTTGCGCTCTTTCGCGCCGCGGCCGGTTCCCCGCGGATTTAGGCCAAGTGTTTCTCTTTCCTTCCTGGCCACAAACGTAATTCTATCCCTTTCTCCTAGTGCTACTTTCATTGATGTAATCAGTTCAATGTTTACATATAGATATCAGGTGATGAAATTTCATTGTGTTTTGAATGCTGATAAAGGATTTCTACGCTGGTTGCCGAGCTTTATGTAGGTATATCTTCAAGTATTGATTAGGAAATTACGAGGTCTTGCGGAGAATCAGTATATTTTCGTTGCGTTGCTGTCATTGGCCACATGCTGAGTTATGTTTTTAAGTAGGTACGTTGGTTGTCGTATCAATAACACACAAAAATACGTCTGATGTTATTGGTTCTGTCACTGTTGTGTAATAGACTTTTTTATGTAATATTATTGGATCATGTTTACCTACTAAACCTTCAATCAGAATAAAGTTAGTTTTACTATTATCTTAAACCTATTTCCAATAAGTAGATTTAAATCTTGTACGTCGACTAAATTAAACTATCACTTATGAAATTACCTACTTACATAACGAATACAAATTATATTGGACTATGTTATCTTAATAGTTGATATAGCGAGTCAATCACAAATTACATTAAATTAGTAAGTCGGTTAAGAAAAACTTCTTACTAGGTATTTACCTAAATTCATTAAACTAGGTACTGCAGTTAATGTACAGCTAGTGAAGGTGAATTACCAATGATTACAAATTACAATAAACTCTAAGTAACAAAGGTAATTTAACTCATAGACCAGATTAATAAATATTTACTACTTACCTCTTAGTCCGTCGTACGTATGAGAAAGTCAAACGAGATGTTAGTGGGGTAGGCATGAACACTCAGCCAATGACGAAGTGAAACGTAGATTTGTATACTGGATTTTAGTTGCCATGGCAATGATCTTTTATCTTAAGTTAAGGCCATTGACTACAGCCACAACAGGCCTGATAATTATGTTGTCAGTCACTCCCCCTTTTATACAAAATGTAAACAATCTCAATACCTACTTTTATGATATTATATGTATGCGCAGCATTGGTGGTTGTATTACCTACCTACTGGTTTTTCTCAAAATGTTAACTTTACCTATCTATGCAACTATTGGTATTTATTTCTTCTAGTGGAACGTATCGTTAACGATTATGTATTTACCTATAGGGTAGCCTGTTAGGTACATATTTGTCTTGTTATCTAAATGATGTATGTTACAGACACATTTTCCAACTGTACGATAATTGGTAGGTATAGGTACAACTATTTAGTCTCAGGTTGTTAATGTAACTTTATTAATAAAAACACTTAAATTAAAATCTTACAAATAAAATAAAACTAAATTATAACTAAATCACTACTTAAAAATAAGCTTATAATAAATAATACTAAAGAAATAATTAGAAAATAATAATAAAAATAAAAGAACCCAATTATAAAAAGAAAAAACCATCTAACAAATCCGCCTGCGGCATGGTGCCCATTATGCTGGCGGCATTTCCTCGCTGTATCGCCAGTGCGATACGTTGCGAGAAATACGCGCCAGCTCTAGGGTCTCCAGTAGAGTCGATAAGCCGAGCCGACAGAGCTCCCACAAAGGCTTTCATGTCGGCAGACCAAGGACCCAGTGTCTCCATAGCAAGCGCCGCAAACTCGTAGTCCTTAAGCAAGGACGAGTATTTGCGGCGCTTGAGAATCTGGGCCTGGTCAGCCGCACCACCGGCCTGAGTGCGGGTCGCCTGGATATGGGACTGCGCGAAGGTATCTACGCAAGTAGCGTCCCATACCAGGGCTCTGCCTAGTTTCCACGGCACCAAAGTGGCCCCGTCGGGACGCTTGCCATCGTCCCTTACCATACCTGTGGGTTCGAGAACTGCAGGCACAGAGGCGGTGGCAAGCGAGCGACGGACCAAATCATTAATGGCGCCATGGCGAAACAGGCGACCGGCGCTTTTGCTGCATGAAAGTCCATGTCGGCCCAGCTCATCGACATTTTTGCCGCAGGAGCACTTGTGAGGGATACATATTTTGGACCCAAGCCTTAAGCATATAGCTATTCTCAAACTACTTGGGTCCAAAACAGTACCAATCTGTCGCGATGGAAGTGCCCGAAGCCAGTGGCCGGACTCGGGAACTGAGACGGCGAGGATTCGGGCACGTTAAAAATCGTCCGGACTCTCAACCAGTAGTGTATCATGGGCTGCTTTTAGGAGAGGAGAGTCCCAAGCCCGCTGGCTGTGACGGGCGACCGGGATGTCCGCACTTGGACATGATTCACACCAGGCCTCCCTGGCCTCCTTCAGACTCGCTATCTCATCATCAGGTATCTGAGTACGGTTTAAAATAATACCGACGAGAGACAGCGAGCCGTATACAGAAGCCAGGAAAGCGGGTAGAGCCGAACTGGTCGAAGTGCGGACACCCAGACCACCAAGCCTTACAGGAAGAACCGCTTGGGCCCATACCATGTTTATAGTTTCATGTAATAATCTCGGTTGAATACCTATTGCGTTTGAATTTACATAAGAAAACAAAAATCCCTGGAAATCCAAGTTTTAAACACCACTCGTGTCTTTGCCTATCAACCTAAAATGGCACAGCTCCAAGTCTGTTACTGGATGGCCTTTGTGCCTACTCTGCTCTGAAATGCACACTCATTTCTTAGTGCCAAAGTCAATACTGAGCAAGAGAGAAATCACCTAATTCCGACTACATTTTGATATTTTTAACCCCCGACGCAAAAACGACGGGGTGTTATAAGTTTGACGTGTCTGTCTGTCTGTCCGTCTGTCTGTCTGTCTGTTTGTCTGTGTGTGTGTCTGTCTGTGGCATCGTAGCTCCCGAACGGATGAACCGCTTTCGATTTAGTTTTTTTTTATTTAAAAGCTGTGTTAGTCGGGAGTGTTCTTAGACATGTTTCATGAAAATCGTTCCACTAGGTCGCGGTCGGGGGTTTTTTCAAAATTTTAATTTTGTGGTTAGGTTAGGTTATTAACATTTTCAAGGGATTAAATTGGCATCAGAAATAGCATCGCCCGGCGCAGTCTTGTATTACTAATAATAGAAAAAATAATAAATTCATATCCAAAAGGGTTTGGGAGAGCACACAAAACTGCTTAAGTTTGAGTGAATTGAGTGCGACTCTTATCTAGCAATGAAGAGGTTGACATTTTGATATAACCGTTATTGGCGATATCGCAGTCGACAGATTGATAGCCCACACCGCAATGAAACCCAATCAGGTACCTCGGGAAGAAAGGTGGTGGCGAAATTCTTAACCACAAGGGGAAAAATGCATTAGACATTAACATTTTGAAAAACCCCCGACCGCGACCTAGTGGACCGATTTTCATGAAACATGGCTAAGAACACTCCCGACTAACACAGCTTTCAAATAAAAAAAACTAAATCGAAATCGGTTCATCCGTTCGGGAGCTACGATGCCACAGACAGACACGTCAAACTTATAACACCCCGTCGTTTTTGCGTCGGGGGTTAAAAATAAATTCCACCTTCCCGAATGAAGGTTGAGGGAGGCGATGGCTGAGATTAATTTCTAGGTGTAATATAATAAATGCAGGGGTCGACAAACTTTTATGCATAAAGAACGAGTCTCAGTTAAAGTTGCATAAATCTTCAATTTGAATGACGGAAACCGCGAAATACTGTATGAACTTCCGTATTCCGATGAAGTACGTATGGCAATGTACCTACAAATAAAAGTTATGATGCCAGCGATAGGATCAGATTCAGACCAAAGGAAATCTGAATTAGAATTGATTCTCTTTTTCCTCTGAAAAAGTGCAGCGTTAAATAATTTCATTAAATTAATTCATTTAATTCGTCCATGTCTTTTCCGTAACCGTCGAAAAGTTAACAGAATCAAAGCTTTCGGAATCGGAATGTACGTCTGTGGCCAAATATATTTGCCTTTAAAAACATGCATCTATTGCGGGCCGCGGCCTCGGTTGGCAACTCCGTGCCATGCACAATTTTATTGTCATTATATTCATTTAACCCTTGCACGGTCCACAGTCCATGCCACCAGTTACTGTAAAGGACTTCCTAATTAGCACAACGAGTAAGCGTGTATAGTTGAGTAAATAGAAAACTAGGATAACTGAGTCTGAAATATATGAAATAATGTAGGTAATTAGGTATTTTTTTACATTTTTAAGTTGAACGAATAATTGGAAAATTCACACCTCCGATAGGACCCCAGCGACCGTTTGGAACATCGGTCCAATCGCTCTGAGTCTGATCAACAGAGTGACGGTACTACCAGATGATGTGTGGTACTGATGGTACCTTCCTATTTTTTCCAAGCCTTCCCTCTTAAGGTGGAGTAGGTATAGCGACATCGACATCCACCGGTAGAATTGAACCTTCCTCATTACTTAAAATTATCGGACAAGTTGTATCATTATTGCGAGCGCGAAGCTCGAGTGAAGCGGCTAATTTTCTTGGGCAAAACGTATGTTTAACCTCCATAATACTTATGTTGCATTTTATGATGTTGGTAAAATTTACACACACTAAGTAAATACATTTAAGTGTTTTGTAGTTTCTCAGCTCACAGATACATCAGATTTAAACGAATCCCATGCAGTTATATTATAATTATAACATAATTATGGTAAGGTAAGATCCATTGGCAATTATAACTATAACTGTTATACGGATCTTGCTACAACCCTCGGACTTTGCTCGATCTCAAACGCACTCAATTACTTCTAACGGAGTAACTCGCACGAAATAATATGTATAGGTAAAAATATAATGTATAAAAGCATGACACATAGAATTTGCGTGTAACTGGCAATGCGCTATCAGTAGCGGCGTCGCTATCGCAACGAGTGGTGATCTCAATCTCTGGTCGATCAAGGTATTTTCTTTATACTTTTTTTTCATATTTGAAATGTCGACTCGTTAGGAAAAGCCTGAGCTGTAAGATAAATTGTATCGAGCGCATTAATGTACCTAGTAAAAATGTTCAAAATACAGGGCCAATATATGATTTTGGTGATTTAGTTTTGGTAGCGATATTTATATGAGGAAAAATTTAAAATGGTGTATATATTTTGAAATCTGTAGCCATAATGAAATGGGTAACTTCATACGAACAACTTTTATATTTCTTCACACCAAAGTCACCGAAAAGCTATAAAGTAAGTTTATCAGAGCAGGATCATCTAGGCTGCGGCTAAACAGGTACATTATTCCAAGTTTTCGTATACCTAGGTCTAGGTACCAACGAAAAACTTGTTTTTTTTTTGTGTTATAATTTTTCTAATTTCAATTAGAAAGATTTTTATTGGAAAGGAACTGGAAAATCGAATGGAATGGAAGGCACAGTTTCACTCAAGCTCTGCGGAAAGCTATAAAATTGGGCATCTAGTGGTCGAAAATCGCGAGAGCGGTCGAAGTTCCCGGAGCTGTATAATCAATACCTTTTATAAAAAATATAGCACTAACTTATGTTTATCAATATGTTGATTATGCTATTTATGATAGTATAATGCGACATATTTATTATACAAATGTCTTGTTTTGTTTTTAGGGTTCCGTACCTCAAAAAGGAAAAACGGAACCCTTATAGGATCACTCGTGCGTCTGTCTGTCTGTCGTCACAGCCAATTTTCTCCGAAACTACTGAACCGATTAACTTGAAATTTGGCATGCATATGTAAACCTGTGACCAAAAGACGGACATGTAATTTAAATTAAGAAAATTGAATTATAGAGGCCACTTTTGGGGGTAAAAGTGAAAATTAAAAATCAAAGCTTCTAGAACTAAGTAGGTATATTGTGTTACATATCAAATGAAAGAGGTTTTATAAGTATTTCAAAAATATTTTTTTAATAATTTTTAGTAAGGCAATTTTCAAGTTATTTAAGAAAATAGGCAAAAAATGAACACCCAATCCGAAACTACTATGCGTAATTTTTTTTAAAAGAAATACACGAGATAGTTTTCAATCTATAGATTCCAGGAAAACCTATTAGAAATCTACAGTAAAACGTAAGTGCGTTTTCACATTATCCGATCCAATATCGGATGTCGGAAGGATTTCAAAGGCAAAACAAAGATGGCGGCTTCAATGTATGGGATATCGGTCCTACATCCGATATCGGATCGGATAATGTGAAAACGCACTAAGTCGGACTGAAAAGAAAAAAACTCAAATTACGAATTTCACTCACTGCCGCTGCAAGGAGTTACCAAATCTCTTGAAATTGTTTGAGCGCGTTTGAATATTACATATAAACTCATTTCTGTTTCGTTTTGTTCAAAATATTGATTATTCGCAAAAATGACTTAAGTTCCTACTAAAAAGGAGGCGCTTGCTGTTGCTGCTAGTGTACGGAACCCTTACAACGCGAGTATTTTGATAACACATTTTAATTGCCGACTTAATATGTCAAGAGATACCTACCTAGGTACTACCAAGAACCATTTAATCGTCCTTGGTACTACATATACCGACCTTAGTGTCGGGTCGGGGTTAATTTATTAGAAGACGACCTCTATATCGGTTTGACCATTTAAAAATAATATTGTGGATTAAAACATCATTCCCTACAACTATGCCAAAATTCGCTTATACAGATATACACGGGTTATTTCTCCCGACCCGATAGGCAGTTAAAAGTGTTCGTTAGGCGTGCTATAATTGGTTGGATAAGTGATAATTTATTGTATAAGTATATTATGTTAGTCTATACTTGAACAATATACACCTAATTACAACTTAAATAAATATTTGAGTTTTAAGTCGAACATAACATAAGTGATATAAGGCACCTGTAGAGAGACGTGACTAACTGACTATAGGGAGGGTCGCCGGTCGTGGCTCTCCTACAAACGGGTGCGCCAAAGTTCATATAAAATTGTTATATAGATTATTGGTAGTCCGAAAATGTTTCTCATACAATTTTACATTATAACGATCATTATTTATAACAATTTTATGTTAATAACTATCGTAACTTCGAATGACTTATGTTCATAATGTCATTCATCATAAATCTTATACTTTTAAACGAGCAATTCTTGTATATTTATTTATTTATTTATATATATATTTATTTACACTGACGATCTCGGAAACCGCTCTAACGATTTCGCAGAAATTTGTTATGTGGGGGTTTTTGGGGTGAAAAATCGGTCCTAACTTATCCTTAGGTCCCGGAAAACGCGAATTTTCGAGTTTTCATGCGTTTTTCTTCGCGCGCCATCTCGTGTGCAGTAGTTGTACTGTTAAGACAGAATTCTTTCGGTCGATGTAAGTACTATTTATTGCAAACACTAGATGGCGACACAGGTCAAGGCTAAAACGAATAGAAAATACACTATTTGAGTTTTTGTGGCGAAATGCGCGCCATCTCGTGTGGAGTAGTTGTGTTGTTAAGGCTGAGAATTCTTTCGCTCGATGTAGGTACTATTCATTTTTGAACTAGATGGCGACACATGTCAAGGATACGAAACAGAACCGAGCGAAGCTCGGTTGCCCAGATATTACGTTTTATACTAATGTATAAGTTTATATACTTATTGATCATAACGATTGCGAGTAATATAATAGTTATCGTTATATTATTGTTAACAGAACAGATATCACATGTGACTGATGTGACAGTCCAGTTAGGTGCGACGACGAGCGTAGCGAGGAGGAGCGTGTTAGGTTGACCGTGAGCGAACCGAAACGAATTTTTAATGTAAATTGTATATGTCACTGTAAAAGCTTCAAGCGCGCTTCTATAAATGGCACAAGTTTTTCATAGAACTTCCCCAAAACTTTTTAAATAATTTTATGATGAATGATTTTCCTAAACACAAAATTATGAATGTTATTAAATATTTGTATAGAATTTATGATTAAAAATTTTCGACTAAATGATTATTATGAACAGTGATAGTAGTACTATTGATAATAATGAAACAAAATTATGATAAGTAAAATTATGAGAAATGATCATTCGGAGCACAAATCGGTATAAACAATAATTTTATAACAATAGTTATTTGTTTTACAAGGGGGCAAAGTAGTTGTTTAACCGCACGTGCCAATATAGATACCTGAGCAAGCGAAAGATTCCAATATTGAACCGCGAGCGTAGCGGTATCAAGACACGAAGGTTAAACAAACTTTGCCACCGAGTGAAACACAACATTTTTCACCACACCAACACGAACAAAATACTGACTATAAAACGACAAAATAAATCAAATCCATCAAATTATTCAATATTTATGATTCAAAATCATCATTTATAGGTAAAATCTAGCAGCCAGATTAAGACATCGAGTTAAAATTTGTATGAAATTTACCAGTTGGTGTGGTGAAAATAATTTTATATGAGCCAATATGGACCCCCTACAAACCTATGCAGCTGACTGTAAATGTACCTAGTTACTACATGTACGTAGGGATAAATGTATTTCGTTTGTTGCGATAGTACCTATACGGCCTGACCGAAATTGGTATTTTATGCTTTAGGTATAGGCTATACCTAAAGCATAAAATACCAATTTCGGTCAGGCCGTATCTGACAGCGCAGTGCCGACATTGCTATCTGGTCATCTCCCAAAATCGTGAAACCGGCAATTCGTGAAATGGAATTAGAACATTCGTGACTAGCCACTTTGTTATCATTTTTTCCGAGTTTTTTTGTATCTCCTCGTGACATATTAAATTATTGCAATTAGGTACCTACAAAACGTGTTATTATATGATTTATATTATTTATTATTATCTATTTACTGGGGAGGGACACAGTCACACTGAGCACCTTTCATAATGGGGCAACACTGAATTGTGTTTTTTTTACTTAATTGATAGGTTAGGTACTTAATTGATAGCTAATTAAAATTTTAATTATGACTTAATTGATGATTAACTATCAATTAAGTCATAATTAGACCCTTTAGAAAATTACCCTGTATACGAGCAAAGAGGGTCGAGTATTATAGAGAGTTATTGTCAAAGTAAAATGTGTAATCACAGTGCATAGACTGCCATCTCTCGACACAAGCTTAAAACCTCGGTTTTGACAATTTGGCCCGTATTGTTAGCTTGATATGTGTTAAAATGTCAAATATTAATATTAGCGCCATCTAGCCGAGCGTTCCCCAAAGGTGTAACGCCATCTAGGCCACCGTACCTTTCTCTCTATGGCTTTGAGGTACGTTTTTTTCTAAGACCTTATCCATCTATACGGAGTTACATATGTCTTTGATACGAGTTAGGTACCTAAGGTACCTTAGTTAATTACTTTATTACTTATATTCTTCAGGGTCCACGACTAAGTAGTTAAAGCAAGTCAAAGTATTAGATTCAGATTAGATACCTATGTATCTGGGGGCACGGCGCCAAGTCGAGCAAAAAGAGGTATATAATATATTATAGTTCCGACGCCAACGTGGCAAAATATTTAAGTTTAGGTATGACTTTTATGAGGCATATTTTTGCTAGAGTTCGTCCCTTTTATGCAGATACCTACATACACCTATATAGGTATATACCTAACCGAACTAAATCCATACTAATATTATAAATGGGAAAGTGTCGTGTGTGTCTGTTTGTTTGTCCGTCTTTCACGGCAAAACGGAGCGACGAATTGACGTGTTTTTTTTTGGTAGAGAATGCCTTTTGGCATTAAGTCCGCCATTTGTACATTTTTGTATATTTTGTGCAATAAAGTTTAAATAAATAAATATTTTTTTAAGTGGAGATAGTTGAAGGGATGGAAAGTGACATAGGCTACTTTTTGTCTCTTTCTAACGCGAGCGAAGCCGCGGGCAAAAGCTAGTATTAAATAAATACAAGTAAGCAGTGTAAACTTAAAGCATTGTGATCTAATTAGTGTCGCATACGTCAGGAGACGACTAATTGTAAAAGCAAACAATAAACTTGCCAATTTTAGCGTTCTGTAAATCACACTTGGAAGGCCACTGAAACAACAGTCTTGGTAGCTGTCATATAATGTATGTATGTAACCATGTATGTAGTCAACGAGGTCGTTTAGTTTACATAACATACGGATATCGACCGCCGGTTATTCTTCAATCGAAGGCGAATTGTCGATAAGTATAGCTCCCTAGTCAGTGGTCTCCGCTGAAAACTTTTTTCAACTTTCTTCACCAAGTAAGTAATTTCTTCCACTTTGTTCTAGAATTCTAGATCACATTAAAGTCCTGTTAGTGGTGCATATATCTAACGTAGTCTCATTGTTTGTATTGGTCGGTTATGTGAAGTAAATTCACCTATTTTCGTTTGCGGTGAGACCAAAATAGTGCATATTTTATTGTGCAATTCTTATTTTTTAAACAGACCATTTCTGATAACGATATAAGTAAGTCACAGAGGAAAAGGTCGCAACAATTACAATTTTGTGATACGTTGTGTAGATGTGTTCATCCATTGCAATATTTGCAATTTGGTACAAAGCTTTACTTAAGTAGGTACAATTATCTACATCATGTGAGGGTGATTGCGATCATTCATTATCGTTCTATATATTGCTGGCCCCGTAGCCGAATGCCATTTCTACGACGCGAAACCAAAACGAAACGCCGCGAAAGGTAGTCTGGCTCTGTCGCGCCAATACGCAAGAGCGATAGAGATAGATATCTACGAGCGTTTCGTTTCGTGAGCGTTTGTGCCATTCGGCCCTGGTCTCTAAATTACTAATACAAGGCCTAAAACTTTGCTATTCAAAGTAATGTCATTTATATAGTAATATTGGTAATTAACATCAAACCTAATTATAATTAACATTGCGTTTACAGCAAAGTATAATTTATTTCTTAATTGCTTGACCGGCAGGTATGGGCGACGTGACACCAAGTCGCCATGCCGGTTCTACGCAACGCTGACTACCCCGCGTCGCAGGCCACCGACTCGGTGAGCCTGCGCTACGCGGTCGCTGTGCTCGGGGCCTGGGCCGCTGAAGGAGGTACGACAGCACTCAGCAGTCTAACACTATTGCAGGTCATACAACAAGCCTAATACATGGCCACAGAGTCGGAGAGCCTGCGCTACGCGGTCGCTGTGCTCGGGGCCTGGGCCGCTGAAGGAGGTACGACAGCACTCAGCAGTCTAACACTATTGCAGGTCATACAACAAGCCTAATACATGGCCACAGAGTCGGAGAGCCTGCGCTACGCGGTCGCTGTGCTCGGGGCCTGGGCCGCTGAAGGAGGTACGACAGCACTCAGCAGTCTAACACTATTGCAGGTCATACAACAAGCCTAATACATGGCCACAGAGTCGGAGAGCCTGCGCTACGCGGTCGCTGTGCTCGGGGCCTGGGCCGCTGAAGGAGGTACGACAGCACTCAGCAGTCTAACACTATTGCAGGTCATACAACAAGCCTAATACATGGCCACAGAGTCGGAGAGCCTGCGCTACGCGGTCGCTGTGCTCGGGGCCTGGGCCACCGAACGAGGTACGTAAGCAGTCTAACACTTCTGTAGGCTGAGCCATACAGCAAGCCATGTAGTAGGATGTAGGTCACAGAGTCGGTGGGCCTGTCTTGCGCGGTCGCTGTGCTCGGGGCCTGGGCCGCTGAAAGAGGTACGTAGCAGAGCAGTCTAACGGCCCGGCCACGACATTGGTCTAAGCGCGACAGCGGTGAGCGGCGGCCATACAGTGGAGCGAGACACAGCGATGGGACTTTTCATTCGCACTTATGGCTGCCGCTCACCGCTGTCGCGCTTAGACCAATGTCGTGGCTGGGCCGTTACACTCCTTTTAGCTAGGCGATATAATTATAAGCCATGCCGTGCGTGCGCTACGCGGTCTCTATGCTCGGGGCTTGGGCCAATTAACATGATTTTTTCATCCAACTTAGTATATCAAACGTAAATACAACTGTAGAGCATTTGGAAGTTACACGGAAGTTAAATGAATAGATCATTTAAATCTGTTTCTCCCTCTTCAGTTTTAATAACTTAATGTTTTCTAGCGGATATCAAATATATCACGCTCGAATATCCTATTAGTCACCATCTCCCGTCCTATTAAACATGCAAGAAACGCCCCGCTGAGTGTCGACGGTGGGTTTTATTCCAATACGGGCAAAAAGTATGCCGGTGTTGCCGGTCTAGCCGAAGTAACAATCGTTAACGCTACGTGCTGATCGAAACACAATCTAGTTCTGTCGCGCCACTACGAGAGCGACAGGAAGAGGCGGAAGAGCTAACTACGATACGCTTACGAAGCATAAACGATTGTGATGTTGGCTAGGTATCTACCCTGCTTTTGTAACCCCGTATTTAATCGCAATATCTAAATGTGATCTTAATGCGTCTAGTATAGAGTTGACAATCATACAAATCTCAACTGAGTAGGTAATCCATTTAAAGGCAGTCTGGTTTTCAGAGACGACAACACAAAGTGAGCAAACGTCACATTATTATTCACACGTATATAAAAAAAGCACGATGGTGTTGAACGTTTGGTGATTAAAGTAAATGACAGATCACATATTATGTCAACCGATGTCCGATTTGAAGCAGGGATCCTTGTTGAAACTTCGTCTTGACACTTGACAGCTTAACTATCCTGTTTGCTGAGGTGTTGAACCAGAATCTTTTACGCTCCACGAACCATTATTCCATGGCGAACGAAACGAATCGCATCAAACGAAAGAGCGATAGAGAGAGATAATTACGATATGCTACGGAACACCATCGACTTGCAACTTGTCTACGCTCCTTGCCCCGGCTTAGTACAATTCCTACCATGCGTTAGTCAGACGAGTAATAAAGCTACAAAGGCATTTTCGTATAGGGTACTTAAGCGTTGTTTCTTTTCTTTTGCAGCTACATACCCCTTCGATTTGACGAAGACGCGGCTGCAAATTCAGTCCGAAGTCGCAGCCGCTAACAAAGCCGGATATAAGGTACCTTAACTAAAGGATTTGTATATATGTCATTTTCATTGAATCCATATTCAATTCATAAGCTGTGGCTGTTGAATTATATAAATGTTCTCAGGGGCGGCCTTAGTCCCCGAGCCTACTCGTATTGCTAAGGTACAGAGACAGAATTAGATATTTAGTTTTTTGAAACAAGGCAAGACTCTTGCGAGCTGCCAATAAGTTAGCCACCCCCCAAAGGCCGCCCCTGACTGTTCTTTTAAATTAAGGTAAAAATGGCAGTGCTTCGACACAATGGTGTGACACGATAATCCTTAATAGACGCATGTCACAGTCGAGTACTGGTACTTTTACATTAAATTTTAGGTCTTTGTTCTCAAATCACAATATATTTTGTCTTCTAGATCGAGAACCATGGCATGATAAAAACAGCAGTCGGCATCGCGAAGCAAGAAGGCGTTCTAAAGCTATGGAGCGGTTTAATGCCCATGTTCCAACGACACATCATATACTCAGGAAGCCGACTCATCTTCTATGAGGAGTTCAGGAACAGGTTCAAGGATGAAGATGGGAAAACGTCTTTGAAGACCGCGTCTTTGGGTGAGCTTGAAGTTTATAGAAGTTTTATTTTTGGAGATGATAATATGTCTTTTTGAACTTCATGAGTACGGAAATTTATTTTGCTCCTAAATCATGGATTCTATGAATCAAACTTGAAGACTATGGGAGTTGTGGGACCGTCAATTAGTTAGTGTAATACTAATAATGCTGTCCTTATTGATTTATTTTATTTTTAGGGTTGCAAACCAAACAGGTACAAAAGGAACCGATATGGTGCGATTCTGTCCGTATATTACATTACATTACTAAATATCTCGAGAAGTACTTAATTCTATCGATTTCTTTTAACGCTAAAATATTATTATATTATATCAACGTTTATAAGAAAATCGAATTTGCATTCAACTGCATACATTCTGGACTTTTTATTTTTATTACACATATTTTAGTCATCATTTGAATGGACTATAAAGCCGATAAGTTTTGTCGTTTCGTTGTTGAGCAACAAACAATGAATTGCGGAGCACAAGGAAAAGCATTGTGTTCGGAAAACAATTGACGCGAATGTAGAATATTTGCATAAGAATACGAGCAAGTAATGTGGCGGGAAGATAGAGGATATTCCACAAGACACTGTGTGCAGACTGATTTCCGAAAGGCGCTTACAGTCATTCAATCGTAATATTAGGAACAACTTACCTTTTCTTTCATGTAACCGAGAGAACCCTGACTGTCTGAGTTCTGAGTTGTTTAACTGTATAAAAAAGGAATTTGATGCCTGCTTCATCCCCAAGAAGATGCAGGGCAAGGTCAAGGTTAAATTTAGCGATTGGGCTACGCCGGATATTCACGATAAGAGACGCCGGCTCTATGATTTGTATGATCTGCGAACAACTGATAAAAGGCCGGAATTTATAGAGTACGTAAAGAATTTCTCGAAATCTTTTAAAAGGATGTGTGTCGCCGCTAAAGCTGATTATTTATCCAAAAAGATCTTAAATTCCAGCGATAAAGTTAAAACTACATGGCAAGTGATCAGCAGTGAAACAGGAAAGCGTAAAATAAAAGAACGGCACTACAACCTACGAGTTGCTGATACTTTAGTAAGTTCCGACCGTGAAGTGGCAGATCACTTCGAGCGATTTTTCTCGAATATACCGGCAGAGACAACAAAGTCTCTTAACTCATCGCCAATTGTCGCTGAAGAAATGCTGCAAGCTAATGTAGAAGAATGTTCAGAAATATTCACATTTTCTTATGTTACTCCGACCATAGTTATTAAAACGTTCAGATCTTTAAATTTAAAGAAAACTGAAGATCTATGGGGCTTGTCAGTTAAAGTATTACACTCAATAGTAGAATCAATCGCACCCTATTTAGCTGAGATTTTCAACAGATGTATTGAAACTGGCATTTTTCCTGATATTATGAAACACAGCAAAATTATCCCGCTGTTTAAATCAGGAACGAAATCAGACCCGACCAACTTTAGACCTATTTCAATATTACCAGCGCTAAGTAAGGTCTTTGAGAAGCTTATTCTTAATCAACTGTTGTCTCACTTTAACAGAAATAAATTGCTTGACAATAATCAATTTGGTTTTACCAGAGGTCGTTCAACTACTGATGCCGGTGTGGTACTTCTAAAACACATCTTTGACGCCTGGGAAAGAGCTCAAGATGCTGTTGGAATTTTCTGTGATCTATCAAAGGCCTTTGATTGCGTTGATCACGAGAATTTAAAGAGAAAATTGAGCCACTATGGGGTTAAAGCTGCTGCCCTTGACCTTGTTTCATCGTACCTTTCCGACAGAACTCAGCGAGTTGTTATTAATGGGACTCAATCAGCAGGTTCACCGGTAGCACTTGGAGTGCCTCAAGGTTCAATTCTCGGTCCCTTCCTGTTCTTAGTATACATTAATGATCTACCGAAACTAGTGCAAGATAAACATGATATAGTGTTATTTGCTGACGACACTTCTCTTATATTCAAAGTTGACAGAAAGGAAAGCAGCTTCGATAACATCAACGATGCACTGTCTAGCATAACAGACTGGTTTACGGCGAATAACTTACTTCTAAACGCCAAGAAAACCAAGTGCATCAGATTTGCGCTTCCGAACGTTAAGCAGGTAAATAACAGTAAGATCCAAATGAAAGGTGAAACGCTGGAATTTGAAGATCGAACGGTTTTCCTTGGAGTCACTTTGGATTCAAAACTGCAATGGCATGCACATATAGCCACTTTAGCTGGCAAACTTAGTTCTGCAGCTTACGCAGTAAGGCGAATCAGACAACTAACAAACGTAGAGACGGCCAGGCTGGTATACTTTAGCTACTTCCACAGTGTTATGTCATATGGGATCCTGTTATGGGGAAAAGCTGCAGACATTCAGGCTATTTTTGTGCTGCAAAAACGAGCAGTCCGTTCAATCTACGGATTGGGCGGTCGAGCATCTTTAAGAGAAAAATTCAAAGAGGTGAACATTCTTACCGTTGCCTCTCAATACATATACGAAAATATTATGTATGTTCGGAAAAATATCCACGAATTCAAGCTTAACAGTGACATCCATAACTATAACACAAGGAACAAACATAAACTTGCTGTGACCGCCCACCGTCTCCGTAAGGTTGGTACGTCTTTCGTCGGGAACTGTACACGTTTTTATAACAAAGTACCAACCGATATAGTGGATTTGCCATTTGACAAATTTAAGGCACGCATTAAGCGTTTGTTGTTATGTAAGGCGTACTACACTGTGAAGGATTTTATAGATGATAGGGATGCCTTTAAGGTGGTTGCTTGTCAATAGATGAATGAAGTCGTATATATTTTTTCATTTTCTCTGCATTGTGTAATTAAGCATACTAGTGTTCAATTGACGTATGAGAACATATTCTCGTCTGATTATATTGTTTTTATTTAAGTTTAGTTGTGGACACTTGGAGACCTTATACATCTCCAAGATTATGTGTTTAATGTTTAATGTTTATCTTACTTTAATTTTATTGTATAAATCTATATTTCCTTCCTTTGTAACATACGAGCACAGAATATAGTGTCTTACAGCTATGTTTTATTATTTGAATATTTAATTTAGCCTGGCAGCTTGAACATGTCATGCACACTTAAAAGTCTTTGCTGCGGTGGCGTCGTTGATCGGGTCGCCACCTTCCCGAATAAAGGTTGAGGGAGGCGATGGCTGAGATACGCGTCATACTCGTGAACGGGTGCCGTCTGTGAAGACCGGTCTGTTTAAGCTTACTGGGGCTGTTATAACTTAGTAACTTTAATTCTAATTTTTATTAAATTAGGACACTTTGTTCGGTTGTCGTTTGTTTCCTTTCTTTTAGTGAATATTTTAAATATATGATTTTGACTCATGGAGACCATATACATCTCTAAGGAGAATTAGATTAAGTAGATATACATTTTATTTTTAGTTGTGACATTTAGAGTCATTTGCACCTCTAAAGTAATTTTAGACTTTTTTTTTTTGTATTTGTACTTTTTATATTAAAATTTAGTGTAGTTCTTGGTTGTAATTCGACATTTAGAGACCTTCTACATCTCTAATTAATTGTATAGAGTTAACTTTAGTTAGAACTTAGAATTAGTATATTAATAGTATCAATTGTAATTTCAACTCAATTTTAAATATTTTTTTAAATACCTATGTACATGTGACGTGTAAAAGTGCCCCTGTGGCCTATTTGCTGAATAAATTATTTTGATTTTGATTTTGATTTTGAAAAGTACAAAAGAAATAACCCTTATTGTGCGACTCTATCCGTCTGTCTGTCACTTTACTAAATATCTCAAAAAAATCGGGAGCATAAGTAACTCGCGACATTTTTCTACAAACCGCACGATACACGAAAATGTAGAACCTCGTTTGTTAAAACGCGTGTGTTGTTGAAGCGAAGGCGGGCTGGCGGCGGGCGCGCTGGCGCAGCTCGTGGCGTCGCCTACCGACCTGGTGAAGGTGCAGATGCAGGCTGAAGGCCGCAGGGTGCTGCAGGGCAAGCCGCCGAGGTTCACTGGGTGCTGGCAAACGTACAAGTTGCTGTATAAGGAGAGCGGGATCCTGGGCTTCTGGAGAGGTAACTTATGAAGTGTTGTGAAGCGAAGACAGCTCATGCGTCTCCCTGCACCTGGTGAAAGTGCAGATGCTAGCTGAAGGCCGGAGGGTGTTGCAGGGCAAGTCACCGAGGTTCTCAGGCTGCTGGGAAGCATACAAGCTGCTGTATAAGGAAAGCGGGATCCTGGGCTTCTGGAGAGGTGGGTTAAACTTATGTCCTGTGTTGTTGAAGTGAAGGTAGCTTTTAGGCTCGCTTACCGACCTGGTGAAGGTTCAGACACAGGCCGAGGGCCAGAGGTGTTAGAAGGCAAGGTTCACGGGCTGCTGGACGTAAAAACTGCTGTATAAGGTAAGCCGGGTCCTGGCCTGGAGAGGTAACTTACCACGTGTCTTATTCAAGCGAAGGCGAGCTGGAGTTCGTGAAGGTGTAGGAAGGTCGGAGGGTGCCACAGCGTAAGCCGCCGAGGTCCGCGGGCTGCTGGCAAACGTACAAGCTGCTGTATAAAGATAGCGGGATTCTGGGCTTTTGGAGAGGTATTTACATATAAGTAGGTAACTTATATTTCTTATGAGGACAGTTCGAGAGCACGCTTGCGAGGATATTTTCTTGTTGGGAAGACCGTCATAAGGAAAGAAGAATATCTTAAGTGCGTCGCTCTGATATAGTCAATGAGGAGACCTTCAATTTCGTATGGTCTACCAATTTTCTATATATGATTTTGTTATAAGAAATTGAGCAGGTAAATAATTTGCTCATTGTGCTCACACCCACTAACCTCAAGAGGGCTGATAGACACCTCTACTCTACTAGCGTTCGTAAAGAACTCATATAACTCTTTCACGTCCAGGTGCCGTCCCAAACGTGCAACGCGCAGCGCTAGTCAACATGGGCGACCTGGCTGCTTACGACTACAGCAAACAGTTCCTGATGCGGGAGTTCGGCATGGCTGACAACGCGCTGGTGCATGCCGGGGCGGCGTTCGCGGCCGGCTTCGTGGCGGCCGTCGTGGGTACTCCGGCGGACGTGATGAAGACCCGTCTGATGAATCAGCCCGTCGGCCCGGACGGAAGGTGAGATACCGCACTCTTGATCTTTAAAAACAGTTTTTACTTTCTTGCCTTTGGTTCTTCTGTATTTGCCACAATTTCTGAAGTCCGTCGTAAAGAGGTATAATAGGTGCATAACATAACATAACATAGCCTAAAGGCTAAATAAATTTCCATGACTTAAAATAAGTTTTAACAATCTGTAAATATTTCAATCTCAAAACGTGGTTAAGACATGGCCCCTGTTCGGGTATAGGCCTCCTCCAGCTGCCTCCAATCACTTATTTTTTGTGCCTTTTCCATCCAGTCTGTCCCCGCTATGTTTTTGATTACCTAACTACATATAAGTTGGCCCTCAGCCCTTCTACTAGCCAAGTACGAATAATTTTGCAGTATTTTTTTAAAGAACCATCATAAAAATACATATTATTATTTATTTAAGGAGTACCAACAGCTATTTACACAGAAATCACAACAAACATAAAAAACAAAGAGCCAATTACAGGAATATGTAGTTATGTACTAAATGGGAGTGCGTTTACGAACTTAAACGGCTTCGTCTAATATATTAGATGGGTTTCTTTAAATTAATGAAGTTTCGAGCCCTCCTTAGGCAGAACATTACGTAATTAAATGGAAACTTTTGTAAAGTACTTATAGTAATTGGTTCTATTATAAATCACCGAAATCAAGACAAACAATCAGTTTTGCTATATGTAAATAAATTTCATGAACATACCTATGCCCAATTACGAGTTAACAAAGCCGCATCCCGAGATAAATAATTGTACCTATCTGATAGAAATAAAGATAGGTACTCTTAAAAGCGTATAAGCTTACAAGCTGTTGGTATCTTGTATCTGGTATCTTCAATTAACAAAACTAGTTCAAGTTCTCTATTTGCAAAACTTACAATTAACAAAACATACCTAGGTATTTATTTACGTACCCAATTATTAAGCCTCTGCCCTCTGGAGTACTCTCCGAAGTTAAATAGTTAACCTCTCCTGTATATGTAGTGTCGCGTTTTTTTAAATAGTAGGTAGGTATCCTGCATATACTTGAGGTAATAACTTCTTGAAGTAATAACTTCCAGAATCTTTTAGGTAGGTACATATACGCTCCCCGACATATTGAAAATAACGCCAGTGTTAAGAAGTTTATGTTAACTAAGTACATAATTATATGTAAATAAATAGGCGCAACGACTCCGTAAATGCACAGCTATCGGCGAGGTCGGCCGAACGCGGTCAAAGTCGATCCGCGGTCGGACAAGCAATGTCGAATGACCCGTTTTTTATATACATTTTATATGTAAGTACACCTTCCAACATCTGTGAACAGAATATGACATTTAGTTTCTCTAATAGAGGTCGAAGATATCGCCAAATATTTTGGATTAGGTATTTCATGCTCTTTATGTAGGACTGAACGAAAACAAAAGAGTAACAACAACGATAGTTATTCGATTGTTCCATGAGAAATAAGATAATAAACAAACCAATCTATTTAAATAGATATTATTCTACGAGTAGGTACATACAATAATAGATTTTATGGGCGATATTGAAGATCTGACATTAAGAAAAATCGACAAAGATCGTGCAAAAAAAGTGCCCGCTTGTGTTTATGTTTAACATTAAGATTAGATACTTACTTAAGTGTACGTATTTGTAACGATCAGCGCCACTCCTTGCTGATGCCACCTACCAAAAATTCCAACAATTAAAAACAATATGATATCCTAATCAAAAGCTAATTAAATTGTTTTTCTTTTCCAGGGGTGTCCTGTACCGTGGCATGATCGATTGTCTCCAGCAATCAGTGAAGAACGAAGGCATTTTCTCCTTGTACAAAGGCTTCTTGCCCCTCTGGATGCGGCTAGGGCCGTGGGCACTGATCAACTGGATGGCTTTTGAGAACATCATGCTTGCCTTAGGTGGAAAAACATTTTAGAAAAATATAACTGTTGCTGAAAAAAAGACAATACTTATCAGGTAACATGAAGTTACTGTTTTCTAGGGAGACTAAAAGTTCATAGGGCAGGCAAACTACGGAAATGATGCTAAAAACTAAAATTGAAGCCAGATGAACGATGTAGAAAGCTGGTTTCCGTTGACGTTTTCTGAGGGTAGTTAGAGATATGATCAACCTACAGAAACTAGGATTATTTCTTTGCCGTGAGGTGGCAACACTGGCAACATCGTTGTATCGTCCTGTTTAAAATTATGTGACTTGTAATTTGTATTATTAATAAATATTATGATTATGATTATGATTATGTTATCTCACACATATCGATTTGAAAGGGATGACACCACAATGTTGCCACTTTTTAGTTTCTACTCTTTTTGGTCTGACTGTACCTACGAGACTCCAGTTGTCGGTAGTGGACAGCTCTCATGTTATTCGTGTACAGAATTAATCGTAGATTTGTGGGTATCATGAAATAAAATGTTTAGGGGAGATAATAGCTGTCACTAAGGAAGGTACTATAAATATTAATACCTACATATTTTCATTACGAGCACAATTTTTATACCTATTTTATTTATGTGTTTATGTTATTGTTTTAACTATTGATATATGCAGGTATTTTAATGTGGAATCCTAGACCAACTACGTTTAAGTGACACTGTGAGCTCTTTATTCTATCGTTATTTTTTACGCTTGTTTGGTTTGGTGTCTTATGTTATTTAACCCTTTGTCTGTGATAGATAAGGATCCTAACGTATGGCGTTGAACTTTAAAAATGTATGTCAAAGTTAATTATTGTATGACAATTTTTTGACAGAAAAAGACGACGACACCAAAACACGCATAAAAATATCCTTAGAATCAAGAGCCGATGTGAACTTAGTACCTACCTAGACATAAGTAATCCTAGCTTAAGTAACCTCTAGTACTTAAGTAGAACGAATATAATTATAGTTGAATTGAATTTTGAAATATTGAGGAAGCGAATCATGTAGGAAGTAACAAACAAGTAGGTGCTATTTTGTTTAAATAATAGTTTTGAACTTTTTAACAGCCAGTTTTATTGAATTTATTCTTTATTAGTACTTAAAACTGCTAATAACTGGCAATTTGCATAATGGTAACTGTCTAAAAAATACGTCATCCTGTTATTAGATATTTGGCTTGTTATCGTCATGTGACAAGCAAAAATCACTAATTACTAAAGAAAGTATTAAGAGAAAATCATTTTTAAAATGATACTAATACGGTTCACTTGGCTATGCATATGTGGTGTGGTAATTTGGTAATTGTGTTAAGTTTGTGGTAAGTTGTTTGTCACCTGACGTTAGTAAGTGTACCCTAGCAAATTATCAATTCACTAATTTCATACCAAAGTTTTATTAGTTATAGTTATGTAGAAAGTATTACGATAGGGACTCACTCTTGCCCGTCATTTGCAATAGAAACGGTTTTCCCACAATGTATGTAAACAATATTCATGTTTCATAATTCCACTAGGGCAGTAATGTGCTTTCATTCGTAAATATATCAAATTACATCTGTGGAAAAGACTCAGTCCCCGATTGTCCCTTCTACATTACTCATTTATTATTCCAATTAAGTACGGTCAACCAATTTGAATCCTAGGCCACTCTAGAACCCTGTCTCATTTAAACCATGTTCTATTTGCCATAAGAAGTCACATTGACCTTTACTGTGCAAAGGTTCTACAGTGGCCTAGGATTCAAATTGGTTGACTGTACCTACATTCGCTACTGGACAATTGGAAGTAAAAATGTCGTCACAATTGTGTCGTAATTGTATCTCAGTCATAAAATGAAATAATGTACTTATAACGGCTCAAGTCGCTGACGTTGTGTACTATCAGCCGCAAAAGTGAACGGCGAATTAATTCAATGAATGCATTCATAAAGTCTCCATGCACTTTTGCAGTACCTATTAGTCATATTGTCGAAAGTTTTTCATAAAATAAAATCTTAAACTTATTACAATCTCTTACTTTTCATAAATCAATATTGTTTTATGTTTACCTGTATATTTTATAAGAATGCCGTTTGCTATGTGATGTTATTTAGGTATAATAATTTATTAAATTGTTGAATCATATTTTTTCTATTCTTACTATCCTTAAACTTAACAACATGTTAGCAATTAACATACCAGCATATCAGCCGGCCTAGATGAATATGACAATCTGTTGAGTTGTGATACGACTAGGGTGTAGGGTTGCAAAAAACGGTTTTTTTTCCGGCTTGAAAAAAAACAGTGAAAAAAAATTTTTTTTGGAGTATGTTTTTTTTCTAAAGTACGAAATCTCAAAATTTGCAAAGTAGTTAATACTTTTATACGGTTTTTTAGACTATTAAGTGAACATTAGTTCACTATTAAACGAATTTAATCAATTAACTTTAATTTCTGGTCTTATAAAAGAAACATTTACGAGATCTGTAGTTGGTAATAGTTATCACTGTTGGTCACGTGCTTCTGTTTTCAGGCCAGAGTTAAACGTAGATATTGCTGCTTTCATTCGTGGAATTTACACGCTGTTATACTTACAAAAAACAGAACCCCATTTCATTGATAGTTGGTTACTTGTGGGGACGGTTAAAACACAGGGACGTTTGAAACGTTTCAATCGTCCACAAGGACGTTGTTTCTATTGTCCCCACAACACATGTTTGATTTCAAAGTCAATTATTTACCAATTAATGACACTCCATCACTGTTTCATGGCACTTAAAATATTATAGAATCCACACTCATATCACTCAGCGAATTAAAATTTTCATACTACACGGGTACACAAAATTATACAAAAATATACGAGAACACCAATAATTACTTTTTTGGTCAAAAATTTTCTTCGGCTCCCTGACACTTAACGAGTGACGTGTCACTCGCGTGCCCGATCGTTATTGGTTCAAACTTGCAAAATGGTCGACCTCGTATCGTGAGTATTGCGTATTCCACGTAGGTGTTGTAGTTTTCGAGAAATTTGACTTGTTTCAACCGTAACGTGTTTCTATTGTCCCCGGTCTACCCTACTGTTGGTAACACCACCTCCTCTTCACGCTACGTCACGCAGCATCGGGGATTCCCCAATAAACGTTTGTATACTGAATGTTAATTGAATTAAAATGTACGTTATTGTTATTGAAACACGTTACTACTCACGAAAAACCGTTATTGTAGTATTATTTGTTCATCTGAAAAAAAAACCATGGTGCTCGGTTTTTTTTCACAATTCTGAAAAAAAGAAAAATTTGTTTTTTTTCTATTTACAACCAGATACGACAACAACTAGATACGACAATGAAACGCCTATTACTTTTCTTCTACTAATACTTTGACAGTTCTGTTACATGTGTTTCGTTTGCTACGGGAACAAATTGACACGATCTCTCGAATATCTAATACTTACTACTTATATTTCGTCAGCTTTAACTACCATTTGAGATGTCAGGTAATTTTAGAAAAGTTGGCGCGCAAATTCATTAGATCAGCGAATTGAAGTATCCACATATAACAATAATCGAGTGATATAAATACTCGTAACAACAAAATTTATTTTACGAGCGCCAGCTTCTGCAAATTTACCTCGTCCTATAAATAAAAGAAAAACACAACTTTACAATATTAAATTTATTAGTAAAAATATTATACATCTTCCACAATATTGGAGAATTATAACTTAATTAATTAAATATTTGATTATCATAGATTATAGCACTTCTGATTTCTTAATTTTCCGTCATGCACTTACTACTACAGCGGGAAGCGTCAGCGTCACAAACGCGTCTCGGCGGACGCCGCACAGTTAAATGCTCTGCTCAATGCTCAAGGGGAACTTTTCTAGGGAATGCCACGCTTGTGCTGGTAAGCAGCGAGGGGAAATAATATGGTTTTCCGTAGCGTAGGTACCTAAAAGGTCTTCACACAATGAGCATAAGGACCCTTTAGCTATGGAAAAGCACAATTACGAGATCACCAACGCAGGATACCCGGCTTTTTCTAAGTGTATTAATTAGAGTAGGACGTGTAGTCTATTTCGTAGGCGAGATACTGTCGCGCCGATATGTTTGACCTGCAGCGGGGAAATGATGGCGCGGACCCGTCTTTCACGCAACACCTGAAATGACGTGTTTCTTTGCTGTTTTTTAATCAATTGGCGTTATAAACTACTCACACCAGCGTGGCATTCCGCCAACCAACATGAGGGGGAAATCAAAAAGGCAGCGATTGACTCATGGAGCCAGAGGGCGGAATTGCTCATGGCAAAAATCAAACGTCAATAGAGTTCGAACGTTAAATTTTATCGACATTTTCAGCTATCGATAAATTCAGTCACCTTTTATATTTCTGACTTTAACATGACCTCTGATTAGCTATTCGACCATTTGATTTTGACCTCTTTGATTAGATTAAAAGTAAATTGTATGACCTTTGACTTTGATTATCATTTCTGTCACTAGCCCTTCAACTAATTCACGTTTGAAAAAAATGGTTAAAGTTGTATTGTGTTGTATTGTTAATCCAAAACGAAACACAGACAACATATGGATAAAAAAGTATCCTTGTCTTACGACGAAAACCACTCAACAGTATACTCATAATTTCAGTTTTATCGACAGTCGATAAAAAATAACGATCCAACTCTATTGATGTTTTATTTTTGCCATGAGCAATTCCGCCCTCTGCATGGAGCTCAAACGCTATATTATAAAGTTCTACCAGGTATGCGTCCATAAATATAGTTATTTTGGGTATATCTCAACAAAAATAAATATCTACATTGGATCAACGAGCACTCAAAATTTTATTAATTTCAAAGTTAAACGCTAAGTAAGTACAATGACACCCCCAGTGCCACACTATTCTCCCTGGAAACTAAACGATTCTTATTACTGCAGTAGCAGAGTCATATTTCACTATATTATTTAAATTTTAATATCATTTATTATTATTAATTCGAATTATTTAGATATTAATTTTCGTTCACATCCCTATTACGACTAAGATGGGTAACAAAATTTTAAAATAAACACATCAAAAGCGATAAAAAGCGTAGTGTTACACAATTTGTATATTGATATAAAATCCTCGCTGTACATCCGTCTATCAAAAACATTGTCGATTCGTAAAACTAATTCGTGGATAATACAAAATATACGGGCGTCACCGTTTGTGCGTAACATAACACAAACCGTCTGATCCCTATACCTAAGGAGAGCTAAGCTGTTGAGGACGCTACAATTTTATACCCTACTTGACTATGGTACCAGATTATATATTTTTGTATAGGCGTGATAAACATAAAATCAAAACATGTAAAAAGAACTTAAACTCTATTCCTTAACATGTAAATGGTAAATATTTAAAATGAGCAATATACTAAAAGAAGGGATAAGGCACTGGTCCCACCGCGAGCTAGTAAGCTATGAGCTATCGGCTATAAAAACGAACAAAAGATAAGCACTCCCGTGCGAATAAAAGAGACACGGCGATTTTGATAGCTCACCGCTGGGCGAGTAACTATAAACATCGCCGTGTCTCTTTTATTTGCACGGGAGCGACTATCTTTTGTTCGTTTTTATAGCCGATAGCTCATAGCTTACTAGCTCGTGGTGGGACCAGTGCCTAAATAATGGTCATAAACGTTATTTAAAACCAAATCATCATAATCATATTGTGGGGGAATTCAGTATTTACCGAGTTGATCCCTATTACCTTTACACTAAACACAGGCATTTAAAACACTACAAATAACATTCTGGCACGTATTTGAGGACAAAAAACAGGTATTCATCCTTCGAGTTGTCACAATAATTAAGATATGGAAAGTAATCAATAAATTCGACACACAGAACACTACACAGATAAAAAACACGACACGAAACGAAGTTTTGTACTCCCGATGACAATTCGTACTACAAAATAGTATTGCAAAACACAAGGCAGTTGCGAACTCCACAGAGTTCTATGGACATACGGCTTTACGTTAACAATTAATACGATTAATTATGCGTATATAAAACCACTTATTGACCGACTGTTGGACTTGAAGCACCATGTTGAACATTACACAAACCAAACGCTACGGACCTCGACACTTACTCCTTGCCTTATCGTTAAAGTGCTAACACACGACCGCACCGCACTAAGGTTCTCCACATACCATCTTGCACGTAAGAGCGAGACAGAGTAATTTTTTTCGCGCTCTAACTTACGTGAAAAGCAAGTCAATAGTTTCAAGGTCGCGGTGCGGTTATGTGTTAGCACTATTAGTATAGAACATTAAGCCTTTATAAGGCAAAGGGAATATATTTCCCACCTGATTTTGAACTCTGTCTCAATGACAAGGTTACATTTTATATATTTTCTGACATTAATGCCTTATAAAGGGTTAGAACATTACGAGCTATGATGACTTCACTTGCACTGAGAATCTATCTCCCAGTAATAATCTATCCTTACATATCCAATATTCACTTTTGCATATGGCAAGGTTGCACAATAAATATCACTTCTTTCCTGTGATTGGGTTATTATAACCTTATAGCCGTCCCATAATATCCGGGACATAATATTTGTTTGTGTAGGTATTATCAGAGAGTTGAATTACAAGTCGAAATTCAAAGAAGTGATGTAAAGTGCAAATGGTAGTATTTTTTGTAGTTTGTGAGTCAAGTTCGAAGGAAAGTAATGAAAAGTGGGGTTTGCGATCCCTTACAATAAAGTTGTATATTTGAATCTGACCTGGCGGAGACCACGACTCGCCGAATCTATTCCGGATTACACATTTGCTGTAACCAAACAAAGTACATTACTTAATGATAAAACCAAATATGTAGTGGTCTTTGCCAGGTTTTTACTACATTATAATAAAGCCTGCAAAAATGGCTTTGAATTAGTCATTAACTAGTTTTTAAGATTGATTCACGAAAGCTGGTACGAACTGACTGAATGAATAATTTCACTGTATGAACATGTAGTGGGCATAAGTATTGTATGCATGTGTAAGCTAATTTACTATTAATAAAGCGTTTAAACTATCAACATAACGCGTCTTCACCATTACTCGAACCTGACTCCGTTCCCCATATGGCGACCCTGCCAAGATTCGACCATGTGGGGATCGGAGTCAGGTTCGAGTAATGGTGAAGAAGTGTTGATAGTTCAAACGCTTTATTAATACTAAATTCGCTTACACATGCATGCAATACTTATGCCCGCTGCAAACATACAATCAGAGCCACTATTTTATAGCTATCTTATTGGGGTACATACATTTTTCCATTCACTCATTCATTGCATTTGTGTTAGCTGTTAAGAATCAAACTTTAGTAAGCAGTACTGAATTAAGGACAGTTGCTACCGTATTGGTGACCAAGATTGGCAATATAATACTTATTTGTCCTTAAATTCAAGACTGCTTTAGCATTACTATTATACAAGGGTGATCTTTTAGGTTTTCAGTTCAAATTATACATTTATAGGCTCATTGTAGAGGCCATATTGGTTTGTAAAATAACACACCAGACAGAATCTGGTCAATCGACAGAATCGGTAGATTTTGTCAAAAGCGATCTTGACTGATGGATCCTTCTACTTATTTGTCAAACTTATCTAACATTTTTGACTACAGAGCCGAACAATGCTTATGTAATCCGATTACATTACATTACAATGTTGAACTAGATCTTGTCAAGACTTTGCCCGTATTAGTTACATTTTACAATAGCTAGGCGACATATTTTGATTGTGAATTGGTGTAAGAACAATCCGTCTAGGTCGCATTTTGATGTTTGTTAGACGGATTGTCTGGTTTATATTGTGTGAATATACATGGACATAATATTATGGTCATATTTTATATGCCCACATGATACGTTAACACTTTCGCTACCAAGAACCCGACTGTCGGGCACACCGCTCGTAGAGGCGTAGCCGATTACATGGGTTTCCCCGTATGTAGCGAAAATGTCGTAGCGCCGCGTAGAGCCCGGTTTCGAAAGTGTTAACTAGTCTGGGAAGTTACGTAACAGACTATAGAGTTGATGCGATCCGCGCGCGGGTTTTTCAGAGGGCCTACCGCGAACAAAAAGGTTCGCAAATTGCAGACATTTTTGCCTGTCACTCTCTTATTAGATACAGCATAATTTGAGTAGAGAACTCAGAATATTTATATTGGCGTTCGCGGTAGACCCTCATGCATACCTCGACGAGACCCGCAGAAGTGCGTTCGGTTACCGTTAAATCCTTTGCCAGTTCGTAAAACCCGGACTGATGGTGTCGCAATTCGACTCAAAGTAGTGGAAATTGCAGTCCGATGGCACGCCTGTTACTGAGACCGCCGCCATAATTAGATTTTAGGGGCTGGTGTCAAATCCCTCAGCGTGTTTATTTAAAAAACGTCACACAAGGAGCTTCTGTTAATGCGAGAATATATGAAAGTGGCATACGTAATATTTGAGCTGTTTTAATTTCGATTTTATTTCAATAAGTCTTTAATAATATAAGCGGTCGGGTACCGACTTCGTTATAAAATCTCTGTGTTCTGCTCAACAAGTTTTCAAACAGACTATTTCTTTCACTTTTCAGAGTTAACGTTGATGGCCATATTTTTACGAGAGTCTTGTAAGATTGTACAGTAGCATAGCAAGTAAGGACGTAATAGTTAGTAGTCGACCAAGATAAGATGGCATAATGACAAGTAACGGTAAGCGAACGCGCGGTAGGTGTGTTACCGGTGGTGTGTATTACCGAGGGTGCACTATGAGTGGTAGGCGGTCACGTAAGACGCGGGGAACAGGCCGCGACGATGCGCGATCTCTCCCTGGAACATACCCAAGTAACATTTTAGTGCTATAATTTTGGTTTTCGACGCCAAAAGCTACTATAGATGTCGTATAAAGGTTTTCGGCGTGACCGCCTGTCGTATAAAAGCCTCCAGTAACACCTTTTAGCTCTATAAGCTTATACCGCTAAAAGGTGTTATTAGGAAGTGATGTAAACGTTTATATCACCATTTTATAGAGCCGCTATAGGCCTGGTCTATAACAGGATCAAATATGACTACTATAGATCTATATTATTGTATAATAGTGTTAGGAATCACTGCTATGCAATCAATTTGTGCTATTAAGGTTCCCGACAAGCCGCTATAGTTGTTGCGTTATACAGCTAAAAGGTGTTATTAGGAAGTGATGTTAACGTTTATATCACCATTTTATAGAGCCGCTATAGGTCTGGTCTATAACAGGATCAAATATGACTACTATAGAACAATATTATTATATAATGGTGTTAGAAATCACTGTTATGCAATCAATTTGCGCTATTAAGGTTCCCGACAAGCCGCTATAGTTGTTGCGTTATACAGCTAAAAGGTGTTATTAGGAAGTGATGTAAACGTTTATATCACCATTTTATAGAGCCGCTATAGGCCTGGTGTATAACAGGATCAAATATGACTACTATAGAACAATATTATTATATAATGGTGTTAGAAATCACTGTTATGCAATCAATTTGCGCTATTAAGGTTCCCGACAAGCCGCTATAGTTGTTGTGTTATACAGCTAAAAGGTGTTATTAGGAAGTGATGTAAACGTTTATATCACCATTTTATAGAGCCGCTATAGGCCTGGTCTATAACAGGATCAAATAACCTACTAAAGAACAATATTATTGTATAATAGTGTAAGGAATCACTGTTATGCTATCAATTTGCGCTATTAAGGTTCCCAACAAGCCGCTTATAGTATTTTTAATAGTCGTATTTTAACAGAAATTAAAACCTAACTATACCACTATTTTGGGATATAGTGGCTTTGGAAAACACTGCTACAGTATTTAACACTGTAGTAGTGATATGAATATCATTATAGAGCTATTTTGCTGTATAATGAAGTTTTCAGGATACGTTTATATAGCTTTGAAAAGCGTTAATAGTCGTTTTCTAATGCCTTTTATATCTAATCGCCGTATACGTCACAATGACTCTTTTATATCACAGAACTGTGGAATAATGGTTTTGGTATCTCTTTTAAAACACAATAGCGTTATATTATATGTTTTATAAAAAAAAACTGTTTAGAAGATCTTTCTATAGTAAAACATTGAAAACAAGTATTGTTTTCTATATAAAGAACTTATAAGTTAAACTAGATAATAGTTAAAGTCTCATGCAACCCTAATTGAATCCACAATGGCGGGCTTATGGCAGTGAATGCGTATGATAAGTGACATAGTCGAACTATAAAAGCGTATGTTTTACTTCTTGGATCCATAGTAGAAACTATGGTGCCAATAATTTTATTGTATTAAATTATATTTATTTATTTTATTCAAAACAGGTATAAATCGAGGGCGCACTTAAAATACTCCATTAAACTAATATTCTTTTAACGGTAAAATTTCCATCGCATACCTTTTTGCAGTAATGATGGAATTATACGAAATCCAAATTATTTTGATTGACACTAAACTTCACAAGTTCACACGCCACTTTTCATAAAGTTCCTCGTTTAGAACAGTTTTTGTTAAATATTACACAGATTAAATTATTTTAGAAATTTCATTCATTCGCATTAAAAGGGACGGCAACTGCTATTACAGAACAAAAAACCTGTATAACGGAATCTCAAATGCTACTATAGCATAAATTGATACTATAATAGCGTTACTGTGTCCTCTATGTCAACAAATTAGCACAATAGTCATCATCACATCACCATTATAGACCTAAAACGTCAAGGATGATACTGCTATAGCCCTATTATATCACTAAATGGCTGCATAATTGCGCCAAATCGGCTCTACAGTACCAATATAGACTATTTATAGGACCATTTAATGTGATTTAATTTGGTGCTCTCGACCACTATAGGACCAGAAATTGTTACTTGGGTAAGAATAAACATTACTAGGTACTACAGTAAGGAAGGTATCTTTTAGACTCAGCAGTCCAAATTCGTACATAATAATACTTTACCAAATTCAAAATCTACGACTAAGGGAGTAGACGGTATTACTCATCATTTGGGTTACTAGCGAACACTATATATCTGCCTACTTTCCATGCCCTCTGATGGAGTATGTGGTCGAGGTAGTATGTGACGTAGAGTACCGGGTTTTGTCGGGTGGACAGAGTGAGCAATCGAAAATACCATAAGGATATATCGTGTCATAATCAATACTCAACATAACATACATACAATCACGCCTGTATCCCAAGAAGGGGTAGGCAGAGCACATGAAACTACTCAAGTTTCAGTGCCACTCTTGGCAAATAAGGGGTCGATAGAAAACGAAAGTGTGACATTGCAGTGACAGGTTGCCAGCCTCTCGCCTACGCCACACTTTAACCCGTTATTATTAATCAATACTCGTTAATTACAAAACACTATTTCTTAAAATCGACTTTGTTTTGGTGTCAGTAATTTTTTAATTGTTCAAATCTATGTAAATAAAAAAAATTAGATGCAAACTAATCGATAAAAAAAAATATCGTAATTGTCGTATCCAATTAAGGTCATCCCTAATGATTTGTGCTATATAGGCACGAGAAAAATATATTTTTGGCATCATATCTAATGACTAATTGGTTAGCCAAAGGGTAATTTTCTGAAAGTGTAATCATACCTGCCACCAGTGCTGGTCGGAGCGGTCCGTGACGGTGATGACGTCACCGCGCCGGAACTCGAGCTCGCCGGCCTCCTGCGGCGTGAAGTCGTATAGCGCTTGCACCAACGTCTAGAACATCAAATCGACTATTAGTTACATTCTACTACTACACAGGGATCCAAAAAGCCACCTGCGGGCGTAGCACACCAGATCGGTAAACTTCATCACATCGGTGCGTCCCTCCAGCACTTACAAATAGAGCGAAAAGACGGCCTAAGTTATATCGTTTATCACGCGACTATGCGATACAGGAGGGGTCAATTCTCCATACAAACGCTCTCGACTATTTCCTCCCTGGTTTTTGAAGATAGAGCAAAGATTTTTTCAACATAGATTATTATTATTTTTATCTGTGTCGGACCGTTTTGATTTTTTTTGATACTTAATTTTTAAAGACGATAGAGCCCATCAAAAATTCCAAAAACGGCAAATTTATTTATGGCGCAAATAAAGGTGTGGTATTCAGAATTGGTAACAATTTGCCAAAAAAAACTAAACGGTCCGACACAGATTATTTCATTGTTATTCAGATTCACAAATTTCGTTACCATTGATTAAGTTTTGAAGGAGGAAACAGTCGAGAGCGGAACCTCGATTTTAAAGATTTTCTCGCAATATATTTTAACTGAGTTGTTCTGAATGGACAATTTTTTTTCGATAAATCTAGTTTATAACACTAGTATATTTATTTCTAAATTATTTATTTGGAAGCGAAATGGCCCCGGCAAGGCCAGAAGTCGCAGGTTCGAGTCCTGCCGGAGGTGTGAATTTTTCCATTTTTCCTTTAATTTAAAAATATGTAATATAGCTCGCAGACGTTTCTGCATGATAAAAAAAAACTAGTATATTTGACTAAAATTCCCAAATCAATAGGGGGGCTTTTTTCCATTTTAGCATTTTCGCTCCTGTAGCATCTTAACGCCAGTTGTATCTACCGTGAGCGATTTCCAATCTACTGCCAGACTGCCAGCGAGCGGCTTGGACGTCACGCAAATCTGCCTCAAAGCCAATTGCTCCAGCGGTACCTGTGCCCTGCCTAGCCTCAGCCCTTTTAGCGCTGGGATTCAAATTCATCAGTCCTCGACAAGTTCTGTGCAAGTAACCATTTCCGAGTTGCTCGACATCTAAGACATTGTACCTATCGGTTTGTCACAAAGATTGAGGAAAAATGGTATTATTAATATATAAAAATTTAATTGTATTTGTGTTTTAGTGGCATCTTTTGCTCTTATATAGTCTAGTACTAAACGAAAATTTATACAAATTATTCCAGCATAGACAACTAATTTATTCAGCAAATTTATAAAAACAATTTGTGTTGCCTGTTAACATTCGTTTCGTTAACGAACTTTAAAAAAACCGTACCTAAAAACTTTCCTTACTTAAAGTAGGAATATAATTAAATGGTTTTCGAGTTAAAATGTGAATGTAATTAACCTAGATAATGGCACGGTATAAAATAGCAATTATACACGCGTCGTGCACACGCGTACGGGGTACAAGATTGGAGTTAACTGAATTATTAAATTATGTCAAGTGGTTTAAACCAATAAAGGACTACTCGTGTGGCAATAGCGCCGTAAGAGGTGATTCTACAAAATGTTTACATGTTAATATTGAATTGCTTGTAAGTAATTTCGCTGAAGACCGGTCTGGCCTAGTGTGGTAACCCTGCGCTTGCTAAGCCAATGGTCCTGGAAGGTTAGACCAGGGGTCAGCAAACTTTTAAGCTAAAGCATAAATTAAATATAACAAGATCATACCATCCCATACATTAAAATGCGACCGCCTACGAACGCGCTTACACTCCACCACACATAGATGGCGCCACAAAAAATGCCTTGTTGCCACCGATTATTTGTAGATTGGCATTAAGTGTCAATTCCGAGCCGTAAATCTATGTCAAAAGTGACACTTAACGCCATCTACAAGTATAAATGAAAGCTACAAGACATTTTTTTGTGGCGCCATCTATGTGTGGTGGAGTGTAAGCGCGGTCTTAGGCGGTCGCATTTTAATGTATGGGATGGTATGATCTTGTTATATTTAATTTATGGCTAAAGTCATAAAAATACGTAAGGCCCGTTTGGGCTTTAGGCACTGGTCCCACCGCGAGCTAGTAAGCTATGAGCTATCGGCTATAAAAACGAACAAAAGATAAGCACTCCCGTGCAAATAAAAGAGACACGGCGATATTGATAGCTCACCGCTGGGCGAGTAACTATAAACATCGCCGTGTCTCTTTTATTTACACCGGAGTGATCATCTTTTGTTCGTTTTTATAGCCGATAGCTCATAGCTTACTAGCTCGCGGTGGGACCAGTGCCTTATACTAGTGCGATTTTATAGTAGGTAAATTGTGTTACAATGGAGCAAAATTACATATTTACAGCGCGGGCGCAAATTGAATCCTCAGCGTAGTGAGGGATTCTAAAATAGAATCCTGACGGCAGTGAGGAGTGTCTATAAAATAATATAAATGCAAAATTTGAGAATATAATCAACCAAATGGAATGAAAATGGGACATCTCTTCTTTGCCGAGTCAAAATGTCTTGCGCCTTTATAAGCAATTTGATATGACCATTGCTAATGATAAAAACTGTATTCGCTAACGCTTCTTCGTGGTCGAACCTCTTAAGTATTTTTCAACTCACTATGTAGTAATAAGCTTAACAGTATCATAGTAAATTAGCCAAAACACTTTCTCAGGTACTCTCATGAATTATTAATGTAAAACGGCCTACATTTTTATTTAAATTCGTTAAACATTCTCGTGTATCCAAAGAATCGACATTCCAATTAATTTTCGCTCATGAATCAAGTTCAGCAGGTGTTATGTGACGTTATGTCTTGAATATCGGCAGCTCTCGTTCGCCTTGGAGGTAAATTGTAACATAACATGTTCTTATTTATCTATAATAGGATAATTTGAATACTTTCTTCGAAACACTCATCAAATATTGATTCATCCACACAATATTGATACAATGACTATACATAGGTACACTCAGTTCAACCTTACTTGTCCAATCATGTAAACAAACACTGCTGGAAAACATTATCTCACTTTTTTCTGGAATTGCACATTAACCATCACTAAAAATGTTATTATACACTTAAATAAACTCACAAAGTATTGAAATCAATCGAAAAACCACTGAAAAATATCATTTTTAAAACGATTTTCATCAATAGTTGTAATTACGAACGGATGACATCAAAAACTCCTGACATTACGAAGTCTAGATTTTCTATGAGTCGTAATGTTGGGATGACAACTTACCGTTAGGAACGATCGATATTAATCATCGATCATATTTGACGTTTCGTTTGTTTACATGATAGGACAAGTAAATATGAACCGACTGTATTGTATTGTATTGATACATACAGAAACAGCGAGTCAGAAGCGGTAACGACTCGGATAATACCAATATTACCAATCATTGTTACCCAAACTGCCCAAGTCCGGAGTAAATGGAGAAATATGATTCGAGCTGTACACCCCAGCAGAGGGTAACAGGATGCAAAGAAGATTTATTGTCATAGGTACTGTAAAATTTTGAAATTCGTCCCATTCTGCTTTCTCCTCTGAATTTTCATTCGTCACTAGTCGGTGTCGTCCTTTTTTTAAGTCGCTATAACCTATATCGCGACCGTGTTGACACCGCACACTTTTTGACACTTGATTTGCAACGAGCCTATACCCCCTCCAGGCGGTTTAGCACAACTTGCGCTTTCACGCGTGAGTTCATACTTCAAGTCGCGCTAGATATATGGACTCGCGCGCGACGACGCAAGCTATGCTAGCCCACCAGAGGAGACTTCAAGTTATCCCTCCATTGTAGACAAAGCCTGCTTTGATCTTTGTTTCGATTTATGGGTCTTCCTGAATGTAGCCCGTCGGTCACAGAACTCACAAATGCCTTCGGTGGTATGACTCGTTACCTATACCGGTTACCAGCCTATTTCTATACAGTTAATTAAACGAAGTTTCATAACAAATCCAATGTACATTGACATTAGTCATCGAATAGATTATTTTAACCTGTTACTGTATATTTTTAACCTAGCAAGTCAGTGACTAAACGAAATGAATTTAAACTGAGAAACATATCTAATGCCATTACTCATAAACGCCTGTCAAGATGTTTGATAAATTGATGATCAAATGACCTAAACGCTCCTTAGTGTACTAATGAACAAGTTTCGTAGACTCCAACGTAGACCTATTTTAATGACAGTTAACATATGTATATCACTAAATACAAACGACATTTATATAGCTCACATATTTTATAGTTAGTAGGAGGCCAGTGACCACTTAATATCACCATAGTAATCGACCGCATCTTTTTACAAAATGGCGAAAATCCATTTATTTTGGCTGGATATTAACATTTGTTTAAATTATATGTATAATAATTCTAATTATGTATACAATAGTATACATATCCCCATTTTATTTGACCTATTTAATGATATTATTGAATGATTCAAGTTCCATTACGAATAATCTAGTATGTTAATAACCAAAACGAATTAGAATTAGTCTTCATCTCAAAATCTTGTTTTTGTGTATGTTATCTGTACTACAACATATTAACATCAAAACATTGTTTTTTTCTTTGAACTAAGTACGAAAACATTCCCCGTATAATAAATAAACAACAATAATGAACGGCCCATGTGTTCTCGTGCCGGACTGCTATTTGCAACCAGAGATTATAGAATAACATAAAACTGGAACATTATTCCCGTTGTCTACTGTTTTGCCGAGCGTCACGCCTCTGCCAAAATAGTTTAATACCTATATACCGTAAACCGGTTTTAATAGGGACCCAAAACTGGGAATGACATTTACGTATATACCTAAAAAATACCTACTCCCACAAATTGTAGCATGCAAAATTCACTATTATTTTCACAATTTGTCTAAATGGTTTCTAAGTTCTATCAATCAATCAATTATTTATTCGTGATAACTACAAAATGCACAAGTAAGAAAACAGAAACAGCAAATAAAAGAAATTAAACATATAAGTTACCACGAAATGGTCCCGACTCAGCATAAAAGTTCTATTCTTAGGTGAATATCTTTCCTGATTTTTATTAGACAAACGGTCTAGACCAACTCTGAATTTAAATTCTCTGGTAGGTGGTTCCCTTTTCCGTAATTTTCAGCAGATTTGGATTTTCATTAGGTACGTCATTATCCCCTATTCTTAAGGATTCCAAAAGCGCTATCACATGATTGGCACCAGATTATCTCGCCGCAAGATATTCTAATTAGAAAAAGACTACCTACTGGTAGGTACTGTCACGACAATCATGTGCTAGCCCTGCTGTGGATAACTAGAGATCTTTACAATAAGTAGACCAAGAGGTAAACCTGAACACTTTTTGGATAATTCTCGTAGTGTCGCTAAATCAGCGTTCTCGATCGCTGTGGGAATGAGTCCTGACCGGGTTATTTTCGTTACTTTATCAGGGTCAACGCCGCACTATTTACTCTGACATCGGCGCGCCTTTGGACAAACTGATATTGATTGAAACGACTTACTGGAACTAGTTTGTAGAGCAATGTCGTCGTTGGGCGCCGACTCCTATTTACCTCGATGTTACAAATTATTTCTCCCTGGCTTCATATCATACCAGTACAAATAAATAGGATATCTGTACTATATTGGTAAAGGTAGTACTGGTCCAGGCCAGGGATGGTGTAAGTCTCCAAATGTCGAATCATGTATCCGTTTGAAGGTTGGCAGTCTCCCCGGCCAATTTAGTTTTAGGTACGTAAATTTTCCTCGTGTGAAAATAGTGTCCTTGTCTTTAACAATAAGATATGTATTTCTGAGCCATTAAGGCGCTTGAGAATCTGGCATCTGAATTTTACTCTTATGGATCGATCAAAAGCGAAATTACACAGCTGTGCATATTATGAAATTTATAAGAATAATAATCTTAGAGTGGGTTACCTAAATTTGGTAACTGCCGGATTACTGCGCGTTTAGATCAAGAGCCCAGGCCCGCCAGACCTTCCTCAAATTCTCAAGGATGAAACTTTGGGACAATGTAGAGTTCACATCGGCGTTTAATGTGTGCATATTTTCTAGTTCGGCCCATCGGCCAATTTTTTGCTATCAAGTGATGAAGGTGAAAAAAAAAGTGCTTACTTTCCTTAAATTCTCAAGGCTGATTTTTATATATGTGTTAGAGCACGTTGTTAGAAATTGGTTATCATCAATGCCAGACCGTTTCCGCCGGCCATAACTTTTGCCAGACGCAACAAAGTTGACAAAAAACGACTCTAACTTACCTCATTTTCTCAAGCCTGATTTTGATATATGATACGCAGGGACCTATAACTAGACCGTTTGTAAGCAGCCAGACCAATCGGATGGACCCAACCATCCGCCAGACCGACTTAAAGTTTCGATATGAGCATTAGTAGAATTGAAATATTCCGGGTCTATAAAAGCTAAAAACTTGAATTTTCTACATTAAGCTACGTGTATATTGTATACTTGACGTAATAAGCGACTTTCAAAAATTTTACTTCTAAGGAAATAAAAAAATGAAAGTTTATATGTGGTGCAAGATTAATTTTAAGCTATGAATTTTATTTACACTGCGTAAGTACATGTGTATTTTATTATAAATATAACTTTTACCAGACGCGACAAAGTTGGCAAAAAACGACTCTAACTTACCTCATTTTCTCAAGCCTGATTTTGATATATGATACGCAGAGACCTGTAACTAGACCGTTTGTAAGCAGCCAGACCAATCGGATGGACCCAACCATCCGCCAGACCGACTTAAAGTTTCGATATGAGCATTAGTAGAATTGAAATATTCCGGGTCTATAAAAGCTAAAAACTTGAATAACGAATTGAATTTTATATTATAAATAACGTAAACAAGGAAAAAACAAATTGGTGCAGTGCATTATAAATTAAATATTTAATTCAAAGAAGTAAACAATCAATGTTACAACGGTATATAACTAAACGAATTTCCTTTCTCCTACAAAACATGGTAACATACCTAAGTGACGAACTTTAGAATTACAAGTTTAGGAAGTTTAAACATTTGTACTCAATACGAACATCATCAACCCCGTTATAACCCATGTCGGAGATGCTGAATTTTCAGACACGAATAAATTTTTGGCATTCTTCAAATACATGTATGCCGTTATAAAAAGTTTAGAATACTTTACGTGTGTACACAACATATACACTTATACTTTCCACCTCATTTTAACTGAACTTATCTATATAATATAAAGCTACAACCCGACTGACATTTTTCAAAAAATAGGCAGAGGGGGTTTTCGCGGGTGGCAGTGTTTGGTGTGGTCGTATAGAGTTTGGTCCTGCGACCCCGGATAGACCAGACGGTCGGTCTACCGGTTCCGGGTAAAAAAATGTCGGACGGCCTGGCCAAACGGCTGGAGTTAGCCGGGGAGTGTTCGACCAAATGTCATAGAGGACCCTGGGCAGTTTTTGACGCCGCCATTTTTTTTTCAAAATGGCCGACTTTTTTTTTTGACGATTTTTCAAGTTTGTCGTGGAGAGCTCAAAGTTTGGTCATAGAATCTCCAAGCGGCCTTGATTCGAATGAAATAAAAAAAATTTGAAAAGTGCTACAAATGTGGGAAAACTGGCCACTTTTATTTTGTATGGCAACTTTTAAACCGTAAGAGATAGCCGGGGGGTGCTCGACCAAATGTCATACAGGTCTGGGAGTAGAAAAAAGTTGCATTAAAAAAAATTAAAAATGGCCGACTTTTTTTTTTGAAAAATTTCAAAATGGTCTTAGCGCGCTGAAATTTGGCACATGGGTGGAAGGTCGCCCCAAGATTTGTATTCAAAAAGAAAATTTTGAAAAATTCAAAATGGCGGCCTTTGAGGGCCAATTGAAATTTGAATGGAGGTTTTTCTTTTAATTACCATAGCTCCGTAACGGTACAAAGAAGTGAAAAGTGCTCAAACAAATGTTATACAGTCACCCGAGGTCCATGGAATGGCATTAAAAAAAAAAATCAAAATGGCCGACTTTTTTTTTTTGAAAAATTTCAAAATGGTCCGAGCGCGCTGAAATTTTGCACACGGGTGAACAGCCACCCTAAGATTAGTATACAAAAAGAAAATTTTGACAAATTCAAAATGGCGCCCTTTGAAGGCCAATTGAAATTTGTATGGAGGTCTTTTTTTTAAATCCCCATAGCTCCGTAACGGTAGGGAAAACGTTAAAAGTGCTTGAACTAATGTTGTACAGTTATCTGAGGTCCATCGAATGGCATTTACAAAATTTCAAAATGGCCGACTTTGAAATTTTTTTTTTTATTTTCGGTCCGAGCGCGTTCAAATTTGGCACGGGGTAAGAACGGGGGCCAAAAATAGAAATGAGAAAAAAAATTTGGAAAAGTCAAAAACGGTGGCGAGAGGGGACAAAGTCAAATTTCCCTACCAGTTTGTATGGAGGTTTTTTTTTTAAATCCCCATAGCTCCGTAACGGTAGGAAAAAGGTTAATAGTGCTTAAACTAATGTTGTACAGTTATCTGAGGTCCATCGAATGGCATTTACAAAATTTCAAAATGGCCGACTTTGAAATTTTTTTTTTTTTATTTTCGGTCCGAGCGCGTTCAAATTTGGCACGTGGTAAGAACGGGGGCCAAAAATAAAAATGAGAAAGAAAAATTTTTGGAAAAGTCAAAAACGGCGGCGAGAGGGGACAAAGTCAAATTTCCCTACCAGCCTGAGGGAGCGTTCTACAGCCCGACGGTCATTGCTCCGGTCCAAGTTCCGAGCTGCGTACAGACAGTGCTCCCAAGCAAGAAAATATAAGTAAAAGTGTCTAAAAAGCGACGCGGCGGGCCGGAGGTCCAACTTCCCTACAAATCCTACAATCCCCACAGTAACTACGCGGAGGGCCGAAGGCCTGGAGCGTGTCTGACAGGCTCCCAAGTACGCGAAGGCCGCAGGCCGAGCTGCGGGCAGAGTGCTCCCAAGCACGCGAAGGCCGCAGGCCGAGCTGCGTGCAGACTGTGCTCCCAAGAAAACAATAACAAAAAGTATCTAAATAAGCGAAGCGGCGGGCCAAAGGCCCGACGCGGAGCTTCGAAACCCAGCGAAGGCCGAAGGCCGAGCTCCGCGTAGGGCCGAAGGCCCGGAGCGTCCCTGATCGGCTCGCCGGCGGACCGGGAAGTTGGAGCTTAAACACGACCCAATAGTAAAAGTGTCTTAGAGAAGCGAAACGACGGGCCGGAGGCCGCAGGCCTTAGGCCCGTCGTGAGCTTCTCAAGACACTTTTACTATTGGGTCGTGTTTAAGCTCCAACTTCCCTACAACCCCCACAGTAACTACGCGGAGGGCCGAAGGCCGGAGCGTGTCTGAGAGGCTCCCAAGCACGCGAAGGCCGCAGGCCGAGCTGCGGGCAGAGTGCTCCCAAGCACGCGAAGGCCGCAGGCCGAGCTGCGTACAGACTGTGCTCCCAAGCAAAACAATAAAAAAAGTATCTTAACAAGCGAAGCGGCGGGCCGAAGGCCCGACGCGGAGCTTCGAAACCCAGCGAAGGCCGAAGGCCGAGCTCCGCGTAGGGCCGAAGGCCCGGAGCGTCCCTGATCGGCTCGCCGGCGGACCGAGAAGTTGGAGCTTAAACACGACCCAATAGTAAAAGTGTCTTAGAGAAGCGAAACGACGGGCCGGAGGCCGCAGGCCGCAGGCCCGTCGTGAGCTTCTCAAGACACTTTTACTATTGGGTCGTGTTTAAGCTCCAACTTCCCTACAACCCCCACAGTAACTACGCGGAGGGCCGAAGGCCCGGAGCGTGTCTGACAGGCTCCCAAGCACGCGAGGCTGCAGGCCGAGCTGCGGGCAGAGAGTGCTCCCAAGCACGCAAAGGCTAAAGCAAAAAAGCAAACAAGCAAAGCAATAAATCAAACAAGCAAAGCAAAAAAACATAAAGCAAAGCAAAAAACAATAAAGCAAAGCACAAAAGAAATTTACCATGGGGCCCTACAAAAACAAAAAGCAAAAGCATAAGCAAAGCACAAAAACAAAAAGCAAAAGCATAAGCAAAGCACAAAAGCCCAAAAAGAACACCGCGGGGCCCTCGGGCCCCGCGCACCTTTAAAAAACTAGTATAAATGCTTAAGGTGGCTCGCTTTCCATACAAAAAACATCTACCATTTATTTAGTCACCGCACACTACAACTAAATAAAAATATGCGCATACATCTACTATACATTATCCGTCGTCGCGGTAGTGAATGAAATACATAGTTTCATACAGAAATCATGGACAAATCCATGTGAATTTTTTATTAATTTTACGTAAATGTGCGTGCCAAATTTTGTGTACAGACACAGAGCCGTCATATTTCGCGCACTTTTAGTTGACATTGTCATCAGTGACATTTGGCTCTTGACAAGTAATTATTTAAAGATATTGGTTTAGTTAACTCAAGCTGACTCAGAAATAATGACGCATTTTGTCAACAAAGATACATATCGTGTATTTCGACACTGCTAATGTAAATCGAAATGGCGTCTCGGTCAAACGACCGACTATGATGCAGAAGATCGTGGGTTCGAGTTCGAAGTTTTTTTAATCATTTGAACTTTTATGGATTTATTAAGTATTTTTTATTTTTTTAATGGAATATTTGACTATTACTATATTGCTTTCCTATTTTTTATTTTCATACAAAAATACAATACAATCCTTTATTATGCCTTTGTTGATAAAATAAAATATTACACGTCTGGTATAATACATTATACATAGGTCATAGTGTGGGCATAGTATTAGTAAAGTATTGCATTTACTGAGCTGGTTTACCTATGTTATTGTTGTGTGAATGTTTTTCTTCAACAACTAAATGGTTATATACAAGAATATGGGTAGCTTTTGCACATTGTAATTTTTCCTCAGTCACCCGTTGACCACGAACGTTGTAAAGTGTTTGAAACATCGGGATGAATTTTAAACTCATTATACGCGATTTAATCCATTTTCATAGTTTTTATTTCATGAGTAACTATCGCGGTAACTGAAGACAATATTAACTAAATGGTTACAAATAATAATTATCATCAATATAATCTGGTCCAGGCAGGCAATTATGGTCGCGCGATAAATGATAAAACATCTGGCCGTCCCTATAATCGCACTTGCTAATAGTGCGACAGGGACGGCCTGATATTTTATCGTCTATCGCGCGACCATGCTACCCGTGCTGTACTAGCTTTTGCCCGCGGCTTCGCTTGCGTTAGAAAGAGACAAAAGTAGCATATGTCACTCTCCATCCCTTCAACTATCTCCACTTAAAAAACATGTCAATCCGTCGCTCCGTTTGGCCGTGAAAGACGGACAAACAAACAAACACACATTATCTTTGGTGAAACAACAAATTCTTCCACTTCAGATTATAGAGTAACCAGCTTTTCCCATTTATAATAAACTAGCTTTTGACCGCGGCTTCGCTCGCGTAAGAAAGAGACAAAAAGTAGCCTATGTCACTCTCCATCCCTTCAACTAAATCCCTTAAATAATCACGTCAATTCGTCGCACCGGTTTTGCCGTGAAAGACGGACAAACAAACAGACACACACCCTTTCCCATTTGTAATATTAGTATGGATTTGACATTATTATTTATATTTAAATAATTATATATGTATAGCCCAATTTCATCGGTAACAGCGTGTTATGTAATGGCGTCGTTGGTGAATAGTCGTCTGTCACGCCGTGAAGGTGCGTTCGATTCCCAGGATTCTATAAACTTTTTGTATTTTTTTGGATATAAATTTCGTATTTTTTATTGACCGAGCAAGAATGGAGAGCCGAAGGTATCAATTTTATCTTAGAGAACATATTGATTTTTTTATTGTTATTTTGATTTTCTATTTATTAAGTTGAGATATAAAACACAACTTTTAATACCCTCGCTAAATATAATATTAAATTACTCCTTAGATAAAAAAAGTCCACTTGAGTTTTTAAAGCATTACGTTACTCAGTTAACTATTGCATTTTCATTTACTAATTTAAGATTTCAAAAGCGATTTGAATACCCTTGCTCCATCGAAAATAAACAATTAGAAAAAAAAATCATTCGAATCGTAGTTTATCTATACTTTTTTGGAATTTTTAAAAATATCAGATTAGGATAATTATGTTAGAAATTCTGAGTTCGACGAACCCAAAAATTATTACCATGTAAGAGAATAGGTTTTTAATCTTTTTTGTGGAAAACGCTCAGTAACTACTGTACGAGTACATATACATTTATGTATAATAATAAAACAAAAAATAGTGTCTCATAGTGTTGTGTTCCTGCCGGTGAGTAAGGCTGCCAGAGCTCAACGAGGGTGTGGGGTGCTGACGACGGGAGGACTTACGGAACTAATTTGTTCCGTCTATTGTCCTTTGAGACGTCGGCAACCCAAACCCTCCTTTAAACTTGTACACTCCTTTTTGCTGTGCACACGCAGCAAAGGGGAGTGTACAAGTTTCTAATGGGGCGGCAACGCGCATGCGACACTCTTTGAGTTGCAGGCGTCCATAGGTTACGGTGACCGCTTTCCATCAGGCGGACCGTATGCTTGTTTGCCACCGACGTAGTATTAAAAAAAAAAAGAGAAAAAGTCCTGGATTCGAACCCAGTACTTCCATGCAAATCATGCGATGGCACGTATTTACCGCAAGGCTATTTAAACAAGCTGTCGCCGCGTGAAATTATCGACTAGAAGGAATACAAAAACACTGTTTGTATGTGTGAGTGGTGCTTAAAAATAGTGTAAAACAGTAAATTTATCTACATTAAGGGGATTAACGTTACAATGAGAAGTTGAATGTTTGGTGTAATACGTCAATTTTAATATTAAATGTTCGCGAAGCATAATTGAAAGTATATAAATGCCTGTACGACTCCACAAAAAAAATAAGACTGGTAATTTGCAGATTAACGCCATCTAACGCAGCCTGAGCTTCGGGTAACCTAAGCGAGCCACCTTAAATAACTTTTGTAGTATGCGAGGGATTTGACATTATATGCAACATACACATAGTGCCTTTATACATAGTGTGAGGTCCCTCGCCCACAAATTAAAAAGGATCGATCTTAAATAGTACATTACATCAGAGGCCGGGAAAATGAGGATTTCCGGCCAAGCGGGTATATACGGCCGAGCGAGCGTGCGAGCGAGGCCGGATAGGGATACGAGGCCGGGAATCCGTTTTCACGCCGAGGCATGTATAGTGCTTTTCTCAAATATACAATGAAATAAAAAAAAATGCTCTAAAGGACAATATTTTATAAAAAAAAGTTACTTTGCAGGCCTAGGCCTGAAAAATAATATGAAATCCCTTTACAGTCCTCTCGAGTTGTTGCGCCCAAAAAGCGATACTTCCCAGCCCATTTTAAGGAACGTAAAGACAATATTTCATTGCATGTTTGAGAAAACTAATTTTAAACCACCTTGATCGACGACCGAAAAAAAAGTTTAATTTACTTTTCTTCTTTAAATTTATAATAAAATACACATGTACTTACGCAGTGTAAATAAAATTCATAGCTTAAAATTAATCTTGCACCACATATAAACTTTCATTTTTTTATTTCCTTAGAAGTAAAATTTTTAAAAGTCGCTTATTACGTCAAGTATACAATATACACGTAGCTTAATGTAGAAAATTTAAGTTTTTAGCTTTTATAGACCCGGAATATTTCAATTCTACTAATGCTCATATCGAAACTTTAAGTCGGTCTGGCGGATGGTTGGGTCTATCCGATTGGTCTGGCTGCTTACAAACGGTCTAGTTACAGGTACCTGCGTATCATATATCAAAATCAGGCTTGAGAAAATGAGGTAAGTTAGAGTCGTTTTTTGCCAACTTTGTCGCGTCTGGTAAAAGTTATATTTATAATAAAATACACATGTACTTACGCAGTGTAAATAAAATTCATAGCTTAAAATTAATCTTGCACCACATATAAACTTTCATTTTTTTATTTCCTTAGAAGTAAAATTTTTTAAAGTCGCTTATTACGTCAAGTATACAATATACACGTAGCTTAATGTAGAAAATTCAAGTTTTTAGCTTTTATAGACCCAGAACATTTCAATTCTACTAATGCTCATATCGAAACTTTAAGTCGGTCTGGCGGATGGTTGGGTCCATCCGATTGGTCTGGCTGCTTACAAACGGTCTAGTTACAGGTCCCTGCGTATCATATATCAAAATCAGGCGTGAGAAAATGAGGTAAGTTAGAGTCGTTTTTTGCCAACTTTGTCGCGTCTGGTAAAAGTTATATTTATAATAAAATACACATGTACTTACGCAGTGTAAATAAAATTCATAGCTTAAAATTAATCTTGCACCACATATAAACTTTCATTTTTTTATTTCCTTAGAAGTAAAATTTTTGAAAGTCGCTTATAACGTCAAGTATACAATATACACGTAGCTTAATGTAGAAAATTCAAGTTTTTAGCTTTTATAGACCCGGAATATTTCAATTCTACTAATGCTCATATCGAAACTTTAAGTCGGTCTGGCGGATGGTTGGGTCCATCCGATTGGTCTGGCTGCTTACAAACGGTCTAGTTATAGGTCCCTGCGTATCATATATCAAAATCAGGCTTGAGAAAATGAGGTAAGTTAGAGTCGTTTTTTGCCAACTTTGTCGCGTCTGGCAAAAGTTATGGCCGGCGGAAACGGTCTGGCATTGATGATAACCAATTTCTAACAACGTGCTCTAACACATATATATAAATCAGCCTTGAGAATTTAAGGAAAGTAAGCACTTTTTTTTTTCACCTTCATCACTTGATAGCAAAAAAATGGCCGATGGGCCGAACTAGAAAATATGCACACATTAACCGCCGATATGAACTCTACATTGTCCCAAAGTTTCATCCTTGAGAATTTGAGGAAGGTCTGGCGGGCCTGGGCTCTGGGTCTAGTTCTGGACTTTCCCTATTTGTGGTTTTCCCTGTATAATTTTTTGAACGCTCTGGGATTGCGATAGATGTGGAATTTAATTACAATATTTACTATCCAAAAAATAAGAGAATAAAGCCTCTGCCACACATAAAGCGTTTTGATAGCGTAGCGCAATGATAGCGGTGCGCCGGACGAACGCTGGCGTTCCGCTCGCAATCCGCGCTCGTTAGTTCCCGCCGGCGTCCGCTGGGCGCAACACCAGCGTTCGTCCGACGCACCGCTATCAATGCGCTCCGCTGACGCTCCGCTAACGCTCCGCCCACGCTCTCAAAACCCGCATGTGTGGCCGAGCTTTAAGATCTTACCTCTTCTGGCACGACGTCCTTGAGCTTGACGTCCTGCAGGCGACTGACAGACGCCGTGCGATGATAGTCAACCAGCTCGTTGAGGGAATTGAACTTCACCACCCAGAGGAAGAACTTGCTCGACGCGTCGCGCAGGACTTTGAAATGTTGGACGCCGTCGGGACATCTGGTTAAAGATAGACAAAAAGCATGTAGATTGTGTCGAATTGATGTTTATAGACCTTAATCCTATAAACGTCATATCGTACGTTATAATCCTTAGATCCTTACTATGAGACGTAACGTCACCTATTTTGGGTCTGACTGGGCTTTATACAAACACTAGCGACCCGCCCCGGCTTCGCACGGGTACTATACCTACATGTAAACCTTCCTCTACAATCACTCTATCTATTAAAAAAACCGCATTAAAATCCGTTGCGTAGTTTTAAAGATTTAAGCATACATAGGGACATAGGGACAGAGAAAGCGACTTTGTTTTATACTATGTAGTGACTGACACCGAGCTCAGACGTCGGGTACTTATAGCATGGCAGATCCTAGCTTTTGACATTCCTTTTCATTACTTATTCAATTACGAACCATATTTATTTTCGTGAGATAAGTTTTTGCTTTAATTGTGATGCAAATATATTGTTACTGGGCTGATATTGCCAATAGATAGGTACGTTAGTAGGTATGCAAAGTCTCTGTTAGTGCCGGTTTTAATAGGTTTAAACCTTTTACACTAATTGCAATCCTATTTTACGAGTGTAAGAAAGGAAATAAACAGAGCATTTCCAACCCATTACTGTGGTTAAAACATGCCCAATCTTCTTTTACGGCTATCAGTACCGCAATAACCTCTCCGAACCGCGAGTTGATGTTTACGTTAGCGACTTGGTATAAACTTGATCGCAGCATTCGCAGCCTTCTCGGTCGCACTGATCGAGTTCGTTAATGCTAACTAAACTAAACCAAATGCTAGCGATGGTAAATGTCTAACGCCAACTCGTGGTAGCAGCAGGAATCAAAGTTCCTATTGTAATACATCTGTATTTGTATAATACGAGCACTATTTCTACCAAGGTAGTAATAAAAAGTGGAATCGTTTGTCAACCGTGGCACACGTTTAACCGATAAATGTAACATTGTTTACAGAGTGAAACCAATCTTTACAGGAAAAAACGACGGATAAATATCAATTTATTTACATATGAAACGAATGCGGTCACCTCAAATAAGTAATGATATTGTTATCATATTCATATTACAATGCTTGTTTTAAGTATAAGTAGCACGTTTGTATGATTTGTATAAAAAACCAAAAAGACGTTGGATACGCTGGCGCAGGTATGTACAATGTACATTACGCCAAATATATACTAAATATTCCTACATAAACTGAAGAAGTAAAATTACAAGAATGTATACCATAGATTTTTTAATGTTTATTACATTGATCACATCGTCAATACATTTCCATAATAAGTGATCGTGAATATTACTTAATCCATCATATTCGCGATCTGGATGCCTTGTACAATAAGAAATATATCTTGTTCCAATATTAGTAACTAAAAACCGGCCAAGAGCGTGTCGGGCCACGCTCAGTGTAGGGTTCCGTAGTTTTTCGTATTTTTCTCAAAAACTACTGAACCTATCAAGTTCAAAACAATTTTCCTAGAAAGTCTTTATAAAGTTCTACTTTTGTGATTTTTTTCATATTTTTTAAACATATGGTTCAAAAGTTAGAGGGGGGGGGGACGCACTTTTTTCCTTTAGGAGTGATTATTTCCAAAAATATTAATATTATCAAAAAACGATATTAGTAAACCCTTATTCATTTTTAAATACCTATCCAACAATATATCACACGTTGGGGTTGGAATGAAAAAAAATATCAGCCCCCACTTTACATGTAGGGGGTACCCTAATAAAACATTTTTTTCCACTTTTTATTTTTGCACTTTGTTGGCGTGATTGATATACATATTGGTACCAAATTTCAGCTTTCTAGTGCTTACGGTTACTGAGATTATCCGCGGACGGACGGACGGACGGACGGACGGACAGACAGACATGGCGAAACTATAAGGGTTCCTAGTTGACTACGGAACCCTAAAAAGTCAAAATCAGTTTGACTTAAAATAATAATCATAAAATATACTAAGTTATCAAGCCAATAAAGTACGTTTGTCCCTTTCTATCACACTAATACGTCCGAAAGGGACAAGTGAACTTTATCGGCTTGATATAATCTTTAGTGAAGTTATAACTTTAGTCAACGTTTATGAATAAGGGGGTCACTGATATAATTTTTTCTGAAAAAATGAGATGAACTTCCTTCCCTTATCTTGGATTTGAGTAATCAATGTAATTCTATTGTCGCTCGGAGCAACGTATGATAGTGTTTGCACTTACGAGTAAACCACAAACTTCGTTAAAAGAAGTTACACAATGACGGCTAATCAAAGTAAATAAGTGGATATAAAAAATAAATCAAGTTCCAAGGACCATATCCAGTGAGTCACGTTTGTAACCAGTGCTAATATAACGTACTTAAGAGGCCTTATTCCTAAAGACGAGCGTTTTTTGCAAAATAGAACCTTTTTCATTCAAAATTATAAAGAAACTATAAATGATTATTAAAAAAATGATAATGTTCCTAAAAGTACATATCTTAAGCTAGAAAGTCAATTGGTACTACTTTAAAATATGTCTTTTTATACTTCCGAAAAATCAGTTTTTTCGGAAGACGTTTTCAAATTTCGTAGTGGAATAGCTCGTTTAGAATCGTGATTGTGCTGTTAAAAATGTTATTTGGGGTAATAAATGATCACAATCCTATTTGTTATATCCTGTACGAGTTAGCTAATACTTTGACATTTTAAGATTTACTTGAAATGGTGGATAAATAACCTTCCGTATCCTCCCCATTTTTTCGATAAAAAGAGGTTTACATTATGTATTTTTCCTGCGATTCCTGCATTTTTTGTAACTCTTAAATAATATTATCCTAAATTAGAACTTCTTATTGACCTATAAAAAAAAATCATACATATAAGACATACCTTTCTGTCGATAGATATGTTTTTAAAACACCTAAAATTCGAATAAAAGACACTGTGCTAACGCGAGCCCGCTCAGTCTGCGCCGAGCGCTCGAAGACAACGGACCTGCGTTTGATCGTCCGGCGCACCTAGCTTTCGTAAGCAGCGCGATAGTTCCGAGAAGTGCCGTAAACTGCGACTAAACAAATCTTGATCCTTTTTACACCTTATGCAATTTTAGCATTCGACATGCTTTTCATATGATTTTGGATTTTAAGTTATACGTGAAGTTTGTTGAGAGTTTGAATTATTATTATATTTTGGGACCATGATGAGGTTCTGGTTCTCATGATGATGGAGTCAGGCAGGAGATGTTCAACAGAACTGCTATTCTACTTATCATAACTCCACCATGTTTGGGCTCATTAGATTTGGGCTGATGAGCACCATCGATCTAGATGAGGTCCAAGGTCTCATGATGGAGTCAGGAGGTGGTCAACAGAACTGCTATTCTCCTCATCATAACCCCATCATGTTTGGGCTCATTAGATTTGGGCTGACGAGCACCATCGAACTAGATGAGGTCCAAGGTCTCATGACGGGGTCAGGAGGTGGCCAACAGAACTGCTATTCTCCTCATCATAACCCCATCATGTTCGGGCTCATTAGATTTGGGCTGACGAGCACCATCGAACTAGATGAGGTCCAAGGTCTCATGATGGAGTCAGGAGGTGGTCAACAGAACTGCTATTCTCCTCATCATAACCCCATCATGTTTGGGCTCATTAGATTTGGGCTGACGAGCACCATCGAACTAGATGAGGTCCAGGGTCTCATGATGGAGTCAGGAGGTGGTCAACAGAACTGCTATTCTCCTCAACATAACCCCATCATGTTTGGGCTCATTAGATTTGGGCTGACGAGCACCATCGAACTAGATGAGGTCCAAGGTCTCATGACGGGGTCAGGAGGTGGCCAACAGAACTGCTATTCTCCTCATCATAACCCCATCATGTTCGGGCTCATTAGATTTGGGCTGACGAGCACCATCGAACTAGATGAGGTCCAAGGTCTCATGATGGAGTCAGGAGGTGGTCAACAGAACTGCTATTCTCCTCATCATAACCCCATCATGTTTGGGCTCATTAGATTTGGGCTGACGAGCACCATCGAACTAGATGAGGTCCAGGGTCTCATGATGGAGTCAGGAGGTGGCCAACAGAACTGCTATTCTCCTCATCATAACCCCATCATGTTCGGGCTCATTAGATTTGGGCTGACGAGCACCATCGAACTAGACGAGGTCCAAGTTCTCATGATGGAGTCAGGAGGTGGTCAACAGAACTGCTATTCTCTTCATTATAACCCCATCATGTTTGGGCTCATTATAAATATGTGGAAGGTCGTTAATAATAATAAATGTTTTATTAGGGTACCCCTACATGTAAAGAGGGGACAGATATTTTTTTTATCTACTACTTTTTTTTTATCTGTATTCATATACATTCAATAATTTTTTTTTAATCGGTCCAGTAACAACGGAGATATCGAGGAACAAATATAAAAAAATTAAAAAAATAAATAAACATACAGACGAATTGAGAACCTCGCCTCAAATCTCTCAGATTTGAGGCGACGGTTAAAAAGTGACACATCATGAGCAGTTCCAATGCACCAAATGTCACTGTTCTGGACGTAAGTGCATGATGTTCTTATAAAAATATGAAAGTCACTATAACTGTGATAATTTCCGAAAATATTAATATTATCAAAAAACGATCTTAGTAAACCCTTAGACTTATATTGACCGGGATATAGACCGTGATTACCTTTTTGATTTTTGTCGAGCTCCCGATATTTCGACGCAGTTGCATGCATCATGATCACGGAAAACTGACGAAGGCGGGTGGATGTTAAAGTTGTATAGACAGCGCGCGATCTACCCTCCTTCGCGCGCGTTTGCTGCGTTCACTTTCAGCGTTACCACTGGTCGCGTTCACACTCGATGGTCTCTCCAAACACACTACACTCACAGTGTCACTACGTTTGTTCAATTCTGACTTCACCGGCCAAAGAAGCCATTCAGAGAAGCCATTGAGATTCACAAATATAAAAATTTCAATCGTGAGGATGGCTTCAAACTATCTAATGTATGGAATCCAGTGATTTGTTTGTGTAAAAAAACCGGTGAAGTCAGAATTGAACAAACGTAGTGACACTGTGAGTGTAGTGTGTTTGGACAGACCATCGAGTGTGAACGCGACCAGTGGTAACGCTGAAAGTGAACGCATCCGACGCGCGCGAAGGAGGGTAGATCGCGCGCTGTCTATACAACTTTAACATCCACCCGCCTTCGTCAGTTTTCCGTGATCATGATGCATGCAACTGCGTCGAAATATCGGGAGCTCGACAAAAATCAAAAAGGTAATCACGGTCTATATCCCGGTCAATATAAGTCTAATGAAAATAACCGTGAATCATTCAAAACTCTTAGTAAACCCTTATTCATTTTTAAATACCTATCCAAAAATATATCACACGTTGGGGTTGGAATGAAAAAAAAATCAGCCCCCACTTTACATGTAGGGGGGGGGTACCCTAATAAAACATTTTTTTCCATTTTTATTTTTGCACTTTGTTGACGTGATTGATATACATATTGTTACTAAATTTCAGCTTTCTATTGCTTACGGCTACTGAGATTATCCGCGGACGGACGGACGGACGGACAGACAGACATGGCGAAACTATAAGAGTTCCTAGTTGACTACGGAACCCTAAAAAACAGAAATCACTATTAAACTATTCTCTAATTTCAAGTTCCTAACTAAAATTTTCCTAATAAAAAAAAAACAAATTGATCCCGCTACAAACTTTCACCCCCTTTTTCCCTCTACTAGGGGTGTAAATTTTCATAATCGATTCTTATCTCTTCGAAATTTTGTTAATGCAATCTATACAAATTTCGACTTTCTAGCTTTCGTAGTTTCGGCTCAGCGGTGTTGGTTGTTGAATCAATCAATTAGGAAACCTGAATTTATATATGTACATGTAGACTAATACTATACTTTTACTACATTCATATACCTTATTTACTACTACCATACCATGAATATGAAATTAAATAAAGAGTCCCCATATAAAATTGAAAATTATGTTATTAGCAATTTAATTCAAAACTATCAAGATTATTCGTGTCTGCGTTGAAACGCGCGTTGATTTGCCGGTGCTCGCGTACCGAGCGCCAACGCCATCTATCGATGGCCGTTTCGTGAAATTGATGAGCGCTCTAAGGAATAAGGGGTCTTAATTCAGTGTGTTCAAACAGTAAACAAATTGTTTTTTCCGTTGCAGTCAATTGAGAATTATGAACAATGCGCGAAACACTCACTCCAGGAATTACGAGATTTATAAAAAAGTTTCTTATGTGGTTTCCGTTCTTCGTCTAAAGGTCAATTACAACTAAATAGTTACCGCATATTATTATCCATACTAATCCATACTATCCATACTAATATTATAAATGCGAAAGTAACTCTGTCTGTCTGTCTGTTACGCTTTCCCGCTTAAACCACGCAACCGATTTTGATGAAATTTGGAACAGACAATCTTTAGTCCCTGAGACAGAACATAGGCTACTTTTTATTTCGAAAAAAAGGGATGAAGGGGTTGAAAAAGAGGTTGAAAGTTTGTATGGGATTTCTTAATTTTAAAAGATAAAACCATGAAACTTTATATTTTAGCACTTGATAAGAAATCATTGAACATCTTGATAACGGATAGGGATAGGGATTGGGATAGGGACAGGGATAGGGATAGCGATAGCGATAGCGATACGGATACGGATAATATGGGTATCGTTAGAGGGATACGGATAATCGGTCGGCGGTCTCTTACAATCAATGTGCTCTAAGACGATCGTTGTTTGCTTGCTTGAAGATTACGTTTGCGATAAGTATAAGCAAAATGTAAAATTTTTTAAGGGATAATAGAAAAAAGTACTTTTTACCCACCGATCATAGTGTCGAAATACGGGCTATGTGGGATGTTTATAAAGGTTTCCCCAGCGTATATAGAATTACCTACGCTGTGGTCGATGTGTAATATTTCTACAATCATTGCAAGCAAAAGTATTATGTGCAATCGAAATAATCGCAGATAAATATACCTACAGAGAAACCTAAGGATCCAAATGAAAATCTTAATGAATACTTTTATTACGCGGGCGAAGCCGCGGGTAAAAGCTAGTATTTACATAAGATTGTTTTTCAAGATAAACGGTCTTGTAATTTTAACAATTTCAAGGAAACAGAAGATTAGAAGCGACACATGAGTATGGGAACATTCAAATTCGCAGTTCCTACCCTATTCTATTACGACCTTGGAGAGCGGAAAGTACTAAAGTTTGATGAAGTTGTTCAATACAACAATCACACAGTGACAGTGACAGACAACCTTACGTGTTTGAGTACACGTACGCACCTTTCAGTTGACACACAGATACTAATAAATAATAAATATTGGGGACACCTTACACAGATCAACCTTAGCCCCAAACTAAGCAAAGCTTGTACTATGGGTGCTAAGCGACGGTATACATACTTAAATAGATAAATACATACTTATATACATAGAAAACACCCATGACTCAGGAACAAATATCTGTGCTCATCACACAAATAAATGCCCTTACCGGGATTCGAACCCACAGGACCGCGGCTCAGCAGGCAGGGTCACTACCGACTGAGCCGGACCGGTCGTCCAGAATACATTTTCCTTTATTCGAGGGTCGAGTGAGATAGTAAAGTCGAGTTATGAAATAACTAACACTAAAACAAACATTGAAACTACAGTCAGTACGGAGATATCTGACCTGACCTGACCCCCTGCATAGAAATCTGACTGTACATTAAACATTATCACTTATCGCCAGAATTCCTCGTCAATGTGCTAATGAGCAATAAACACGATCAATGACATGACTAATACTGACATAGGCCCTATCTATATTAGGAATATGTAGTAAACGAGTTTCGTATGATCTCCTTACGTAGGCTGACTCATGATTTTCGTCGGACAGGTTTAAGTGAAACGACAGAAAAAAAGAGTAGATATTTGATCGAAGCGTCGCGAAAAAATGAATAGGAATGAATGAAAATGTAGGAGCGAGAAATATGGTTCGATTCGAAATCAATGTTTTTATCTAAGCGATTATTTACAAATTAGCAGTACTTACTAAATTTATTGCTCGACGAAATGAAGAAACAGGTACTTATTTTCTTCGTCCCTTCTTTAATAATAGCATTATCAAAAAGAAGGGTTATTTCATGGCTTAGGTACGTTTAAGTTTATTTCTTTTATCGGAGACAAAATATAAAAATACTAACTTTTGAATTTTAAATTCCAAATTCGTTAAATTCGAAAGTCCACCCCCCATTTTAGGGACTTGGGAGGTTAGGAGACAAAAAAAAAACCTATGTCGCTCTTCAACTATCTCCACTTAAAAATTCACGTCAATTCGTCGCTCTGTTTTGCCGCGAAAGACGGACAAACAAACAGACATACACATTTTCCCATTTACAATATTATGTATATATATTATATAGTAATATTAGCATGGATCGCTAGAATCATACAAGTGATACGAGCAACTCATTATCATGACTAATACAATACAGAGGCCGAGAGATATCGAAAAATAAAATAAAGCTGCCTCAGCGACTGCTTGCATCGGTGACTCACTCGGATAGCGTGCTTTTTTATGTGCCAAGTCAAACAGAGGCAGAAAATGTTTACCGTGTTAGATTTGGCGTAAAATAACCTAGGATAGTCTGTAATATATACTAGATTTAAAAATAACTTCAACTATAAAAGAAAACATTTTTTAGTATACTTCCCATGCCTGTGTAGGAGTGAAATCATAAATCTGTGTGATCATATTTCTGATCACCTAAATAAATATAACAGTGACAGAAGGGCTCGCGTTTGGTTTTTTTTTAGTGTTAACCTAGTGACGTTATTAGCACATCAATGGCCTAAGAGCCCTGTCTGATGATTATCGCAGGTATCTGCGGTCTACGGATATCAGCTACTCCAAACTTGTCAGAGCGTACGTTGTCAGCCGGGCAGGGCCGGTACAGGCGCAAAGAGGATGAAACGCCGGAGTGGGTTTAGTGGGTAGGGCCAAGTTTCCCCCCTCTCGTTAGGGGAGGGGAAAGAAACGGCGAGTTCCACACATCGTGCGTAACTACATTCCCACTCCGTCAAAAAAAGGGCCGGTACAGGCACTGTAACTCGAGATGCAAAATATATGGGACCGGCAACAGAATTTCTATACAAATTCTGCACTCGAGTTGAGTGCGTCTGTCCGGTACCGGCTACTATGAAATCTGATACTTCAAAATAAATTGCCTGAACAGTGAGAACATGCGATCTGTACTTTTTTCTTAAATTTCGTAAAGGTCGATGACGAAGATGGTATACCCAATTACCCACGTCATCGAAAAGCCGTGGACGCCAACGACAGCAGCCAGATTTCTCAATGCAATAGGCTTATGCGGAACACCGTAAAGCTAAGTTTCGCTCAAATAATCGCGATCGTCTGACGACTGGGATACGATTAAATCCTTCGCCATCCAGCATTCAAGGGGTTAAAAAATCTGCCCTCTTAGCTCAAGCATAATCGAGTGAAGCATCTAACAATTTTTAACTATCGACGTTCACGATTGGCCCTGTGTTCTGCACTCACGTCGTGGGTCACGAATGGAAAACCCACGTAGTGATTGACAGCTATTGAATCCATCAATATTGAACACACTAGTTATAGTGGTTGCCACCTCTATCACCAGGACAGTACCTAAGTCAACCAACACCAACGCTATCTGACACTTACTGGCAACACGTGAAGCACGATGTTGCCAGACATGTCGAGCGAAGTCAGACTTCGAACCTCATCCATCGCCAGACAGTACCAGCGCCAAATATCGTGGGACATATTGTCGCTTACTTACGCATTCTCATATTGGGCGTGCAGCAGGGCGGAGCGTGCGGCGTGCATGTCAAAAAAATGAAGCTCATACAAGTGTCCTGAGTCGCCGCTGCGTACGACGCTAGACGCACGCTCGCCCGCCCCGCTCCGAGCGTCCACTCAGGCCTTACACTTTGTGTATTCCTGGCTCAAAGACCTTTACAGGGGACAGCGCAATCACATTTTTGCCATACTAAATTGAACCTTATCACTGAGACAGAAAGGTGATCAGATCAGACTAGCGAAAACGGTCCACATGAGAGGGCATTGTTTGGCCTGGTATCCCTCTCGCACGTGTGGCCAGTGTTAATGAGGTTAACATAGTAGTAGTATTTTTATCTGTATATTACCTGACTTTATAACTTCTTATATTATTTTAGTGTTATATTCAAAATAGGGTTTCGATATATTTTAAAGAATTGGCAAATAATTATAATGTAATGATTTTGATGCCAATAAATCAAAGATTTGTATAATGAAAAAATATCTTCAATTGGGTATTAGTAGATTTGGTAGTAACTTTGAAAATTGACTGGTATCCCCAATTTATGACAGTGATGACGTCACTGAATAATGTTGACATTGTCAGTAAGTGAGAGAGGGACACCAGCCAAAACAATGCCCTCTCATGTGGACATACTTTTTGACCTAACTACTCATTCTGGCTTAACTATAATTCTGTGTCCTGGCTATACATAGTCAAGCACTGGGACATTTACGTTACGTCAGGGGAATAACGTGTTTCATGAAGAGGATAACATGAGGCTTTCAAAGATTTATTTCAAAGATTTATTGAACATAAAAAGCATACATACACAAAATCAACAAGATCGTAAGCAGCTGCATTAGTGTAAAACTGTGTCGCAGCTCTTACGCCCACCTCGGGACAAGAGGGTTATGTTCTGTATTGTGACATTAAATAATTAATGATTGATACATTATACGATACATTGCCAAACTTAATTATAGTAATTATAATTATGTTAGTTTAAGATTATATTAGTAATTTATTATTCAATTCAATTTATTTTAATTTTTTTTTTTTTTATTGTAAATTAATATATGGTAGGTTAGTTTATGAAGTGCTCTATTAGTCTCTATACACTTTTATATTTCAAAGAGTATCATTAAACAGTGTTTCGGTCTCATTATAATCAAGATTTGCTAAGAATTTAGAGATTTTTATTTTACATTCCCTGTATGATAATGGGTAAATGTTTAACAGACTATTTAATTTGTTGTACAATTTCGCTGAGAGGTAATCATATTGACGCCTGACGAGAGCAATACGTGTAAATTTAAGTTTGCAGATGCGGCCTACCCGTCGTCGTTTGGTAGAGTCGTTAATAAAAGGTAGATCAAGGTGTTTGCGTAGAATAATTTTTAAAATAAATAGTTGTCTAACTGTTAAGACCTTAGCTGTAGAGTATAGATCGGAAGTAGGGAACCAAATCGGTTTACAAAACATAACTTTAAGTATAGCTCTTTGAGCTCTCTCCAATCTAAGAAGGCTAGTTTTTCCTGACCCACCCCAAGCCGTAACGCAATATGTTAGTATGGACTGAGCCAGCGAAAAGTACACGGTTTTAAGGGTTGAGCAGTCAGCAACAGTTCTGAGAGTCTTGAAAACGTAAATTAATTTTCTAATCCGGCCGACAACAGCCTCTACCTGTGCATTCCAAGTCATGAACGAGTCTATAGTAACACCAAGATACTTAACACAACGGGAATACGTAAGTTCAGTGCAGTCGCATGGAATACTATTGATGTTACAATTATGGGCGTAGATAGACAGAGTGGAAGGGGGCAAGGAAGACGCTCTAGGGGCAAACGTCATAAATGTAGTTTTACTAACGTTGAGTGTCAACGAGTTGGCTGCTAGCCATTGCATAACTACGCTTAACGTTGACTCAGCGAGAAGGCGTGCTTCCTCCCAGGTTGGTGCTTGTATGAGAAGTGCCGTGTCATCAGCATAGGCAAAAACTTTGACATTATTGATAGCTAGGTTGCACAGATCATTCACATATACTAAAAATAAGGTTGGCCCGAGAACGCTACCTTGAGGAACCCCAAATGATAGAGTGACCTCATCACTACAATGATTGCCTATACGGACTTGTTGCGTTCGATAACTAAGATAACTTTTAAATATATCATGTACAAGTCCTCTTACTCCAATACGTTCCAGCTTTGTCAGCAGAATTGGGACAGAAACAGTGTCAAAAGCCTTGGAGAGGTCTAAGAAAATTCCTATGGTTTTAAGCTTAGAGTTAAGATTGCTGATGATTGAGTTTGAGAGGGACAAAACAGCATCTTCTGTAGACTTCCCGCTCCTAAAGCCAAATTGGTTATTAGAAAGTATTGCATTTTTATCCAAGTAGTTAATTAAACGAGAGTTAAGAATTTTTTCAAAAATTTTGGAAAGTGTTGTCAGTACGGAAATAGGTCTGTAATTACTGACACTGTCTCTGTCCCCACCCTTATGAATAGGATGTACAAGAGCTCTTTTAAATACCTGAGGGAACGTACCCGACGACAGGCAAAGGTTAAATATATGTGTCATAATTGGCACAAGAACGTGACGTGCGGCCTTAAGCAAAGATGCTGATATTCCATCCCAGCCCAAAGCACAATTTCGAAGCCCCATGGTAATTCTTTCAACCTCTTCGTTATCTGTTTCAATTAAAGCCATTGAATTTGTTCGATAAGAGCCCTGCTGAAGTGGACCCACACCATGGTTGGACTGTGTAATACACTTTGACGCCAGGTTTTTTCCGATATTACTAAAATAGTCATTTACTAAGTTTACCGAATATTTTGGATTATCACTTACGAACAAGAGTTTATCTGTAGCGGAATTTTTATTGTCAGGTCTAGCTATATTTTTAATAAGCTTCCAAGTATCCTTCGGGCTGTTCTTCGCTTTTTCAAACTCCATTCGCTCATACGATTGTTTAACCTTTTTTAGTAAATTCGTGCAAAAATTTCTATAGCGAGTATATGTAAGTTTTGCTATATGATTATTGGGATCTCTTTTACTCAGTTTATATAGGCGATTGCGATTTCGAACACAACGTAGTAAACCAGGTGTCATCCAGGGCTTAATTGTTCTCAATTTGCTACTGACTTTAGAAACTCAACAAATCTTTGACACTGGGAAATATACAAGGAAATCATTTACTAGCACAATTACAATTAATGATAAGGAATATAGTCATGTACAATTGCAACACTCTTGATTGGCCATTAGTAAACCTAATTAGTAAAGTGTGGATTGTTGTTTGTATGGTCTACCTGCAGTGGACAATAGTATGAAACATAGACAACAAAGCTATATTCATAATAATCTAAATACCCACAATGGTAAAACATTATCTAGCATGATATTGTTTAACAACAAAATAACTTGTGTAAAGGTCCTAGAATCATTATTGATAAGGATGACATATAGTAACTGTTAACTGGACTGACTTGACTCATTAATTGACCTACTAACAATGTTTAGTATCAATGAAGTCACTGTTTCTCAAAATAATTGTAGATAAAAAAAACTACCTAAAAGGTTGAAAGGGCTTTGAATGAATGTTTTTAGGGTCAATGACTTTATTCTTTTACTTGACTGGTAAAGATCAAAAAGTGGCAGTTGTTAGTTAAATATAGCTATAACAAGTTTATCAACATTGTTTCTAACACTTTATTATATTGGTGCCCTAGTCAGTTTTACATCCTGTTTCAGGTTCGGACTATGTCCTATCAAATGTATACAAGCAACTGTACACAACAACAACATTACCTGTATACAACTACTTTCATGCTATGCCATGCAACCCTACCAGGTGGAAACTATTAGTATATCTGTAGTAGCCCTAGAAAGCTACATGTTTCAACCAGTAGAGTTCATTGACCCTTGTGTCTTAGTTGGTTAAAACTTGAGAATCTCCTAAATAGCCAGTTAACCCCCAACGCAAAAACAACAGGGTGTTATAAGTTTGACGTGTCTGTCTGTGTGTATGTCTGTCTGTTTGTCTGTCTGTGTGTGTGTGTCTGTCTGTGGCATTGTAGCTCTCGAATGGATGAACCAATTTTGATTTAGTTTTTTTGTCTGAAAGCTGAGTTAGTCGGGAGTGTTCTTATTCATTTTAAAATAAATTGTTAGCATGCCTACACCTGTAGGCCTTACAATGGAGGAGTGCCACAGTATCTTGCCTGCAAATTAAATTAATTACAGATGGACCAAAAGTCTATTTCATGGGTGATAATGATAACTAATGTCTTGAGATTAACTCAAAAGCTTTTCCGGTCATTACTGTTGTAACAGAGTAAACCCTCTCTGGCCCGTGTTCAAAATAGGACAAAATATGGTAACACCAAGAAGGGACAGATGGCAGCATCTACAGCCCATCCTAAGATGGCTACAGGAAACAGGCTACAAGAATTATTACATTATCCAACAAGCATAACAACGGTACTTACTTGACAGATAAGGAGAAATCCCCAGGGCTTGATTCACTGATCCTTATAAGAAATCCACCTTCTGGCTTATTTGCTAATAGTCTCTCGGCATCTGCTCTTGTGATCCTTCCGTAATACCAACTGGAATATATCAAATTGATGAAGGTATAGCTCTTTACACATTGCTGTTACTTATTCCCATACATAAATGACATTATGTATATTGCTGGCATGTAACATAACTAAAATGATAATTATGAGATACCTTTAACTATAATTTATATCAACATAACTCCTCATGCTTACTACTAATGTAGATGTGCCAGTATTAATTTTGTTAAATTCTTTTATATATAAACAAATTTCAATGCTACAAGTGTTTCCAGAAATTTCTATATGAAAGAGGAAAATGATTTTGTATCAAAGTATTGATAATAAGACAAATAATATACCACTGTGTTGTCTGGCTCAAAAAATACCATTTCAAAGAAAATAGTTCCATCATTTTGAGATAAGTTAAGACTGATTAGGCACCCTCAGAACACACCATTCAATAAAATTAATAAATTTTGATTTGTCTGAATAAAACATTTCAAAGACAATAGTATACAGGCCTATGTATATGTTTTAGTCACCTACAAGCTAAATAATGTTTGTTTATAGATAAAAAAAAAACAATTTCAGATGACAATCATAACCATATTGGTATCAAAAGGTAAATGTTCTGTCAACCAGCATTTACTTTTTATCTCGCAGCAAATACAAAGTAATGTATGTATGCTGCAAATGTTTCTAGAAACTAAATCAAGCCTATAGTTACAGTAGGCTGAGAAATTGTATGGGAATTTTGTAACAATACAAAAAGTGAAATTCATGCAAGTGTATAAGTGGATGAGCTTTGAAACAGTCTACGAACCTGTGATTTTTCATTTGAATATAGTTGCTAGGTATTAGTCCTTCTCTGCCGTCTAATTCTGCCCTGTACCAATTCATGTCTTCCTCCATATTTAGTATCTGAAAGAACCAAGTTCTAGATAGAATCTGCGTCGGTACTTTACATAACAACTCGGAAACTAGGTTATCATATTGAAAACTTACTTTTAGGACCTGGTTTTTCCTAAAACTCAGTTCATCATCAGCGGTAGCAGTGAAATCGTGTTTTGCTATAGCCTCCATGATCAAATTAGGCACTTCACTGAAATGTCACCGATTACCAAAATAACTCACAAAGTATACGCTATTTTCACAGTACTTGGGGTCAAGGCAGTAGAGTAATCATAATGTATAAATTATCTTATAAACTGATTTAAAATAATTTGTTACTGTACAAATACTTGTAACAAATTATTTATTCTTTCGTTCGATCTTCACCCACAGCCACACATCAAAAACTAATGTTACCACAGCAAAATAAACTTAAGTTTTCAAAAACACACCTAGCATGGAACCAAATGAAATATTTTTATTTCTGTCAGCCTAAAGAAGTTTACAGGAATACAAGTTTTATGGAGATTAGAAATATAAGGAGCGAAAGCTTTAAGTATCAGAAGTGCACATATAAAAGAGAAGATAGGTGGCGCTGCAATAGCAGGGTGATAAGGGTTTGACAATCTCTTAGCCTTCTCGGTAGTGACCCCGCCTACGGAGCAAGAGGTCCCGGGTTCAAATCCTGATGAGATCTTTTTTATTTTTTTCTACTAATATTTTTCTTGTTTATTTTTTATTTTTTTAATGTCCAAAAATATTTTGTTTTGTTACTACTTTGCGAAATTTAATTCGCAAGACTTACAACATTACCTAAGAATGCTAACATAGGGCAAACAATGTAAAAGGGCTTAAATTAACATTTGTCTGAATAAAACAATAAATAAACACAAATAAAAATACACAAAAAGAAAATTAATTTATAAAAAAAAAACAAAAAGCAAAAAGATCGCTGTCAGAATCGAACCCGAGAACATCTGCGTACGAAGCCAGCGCACTACCACGGGGCTACGTCTTGACTTGGTCAGTTTGACGAAATCAGCCTAGAGAAAAGAATGTCAAATGTCATGTCACATCGCTGATCATTGAGCGACACATGCGCTCCAAGCGGAGAGATTTGTAACTGCAATTACAAGGCCTTGCCGGTCATTTTTGCGACTTTTCTACTTCGACAGATGTTCCTCCTTATACTTCAATTCTCCCTGACAAGTTTATTGGTTTATCGTACCATAGAAAAATTGAATTGTGAATTGCTAACGCCATACTTTTTTTAAACGTGTATCATACTTGGGTTACTTGGTATAAAATATCGTACACATTTAAGTAAAAGCAGGTAAATGATATTAAAAAAATAAACATTTCTAGTATTTTTATATAAATAAATTTACCAAAAATCAAACAATTTTAAACAATACTGAATTATACATGTTCAATTCGGACATGTTCATTTTTTTTTTTTCGTCCTTCTGGACAGGCTAGGACCATAGGCCATACCGCCTCGAACATGTTCAATTCGGACCGAAGCCGGCTAAATACCTAAGCTGTCAAATTTGACAGTTCTTTTAAGTCCATTCGCTCCCAGTGGCATTACACGCGTAAGATATTTTTCTTTATAAATCTTTAATTATTTGAGGAATCTTTCGTTTTAAATACTAAAATGTGTGTAAAATTATAAACTTGTATATGTTGAATGTTTGTTCAGGTGTGATTTTTGTATAATTCCCAAAAAAGTGTCTTTGTTTTGAGTCGTGAATTTTTTTTCCTCAGGTTTAGTCGTAACTCAAATAAACGCAACGATGTCGGGAGGATTAGATGTATTGGCCCTCAACGAGGAGGATGTCACCAAGATGTTGGCTGCCACCACCCACCTTGGGGCAGACAATGTACACTTCCAGGTAAGCCGCTACATAACCTATAATTTTTTACATGTTGACGATTTTCATGATGATATAAGAATCCGTTCCATATCTTGTCTGATGCATACTGACGATCTATTCTCCCAACTGAAGATTATAACTCTTTAGACATGTGATCAAAAAAGTTGTGCCGTCATTTTATCGTGTTGTGTATTTTAGATGGAAACATACGTGTATAAGCGCCGTGCTGATGGTACCCACGTGATCAACCTGCGCCGCACTTGGGAGAAGCTAGTGCTGGCCGCGCGCGCCGTCGTCGCCATCGAGAACCCCGCCGACGTGTTCGTCATCTCTTCCCGTCCCTTCGGACAGCGCGCTGTCTTGAAGTTCGCCGCACACACTGGCGCCACCCCCATTGCTGGACGTTTCACCCCTGGTGCTTTCACCAATCAGGTAATCTTTAAATACATACTTTTAATTTTATTGTTTGCAATGAAGCTGGCTGAGGGATACATCAGTTAAAGAGACTCAAGAGACTAATTTGATTTCACTGCCATTAAAAAATATCGAAAGGACAGTATGAGGTTAGTGAACTCAGTTGTTGAACATTAATAGTGAACTGTAAAACTACAACAAATAAAGTTATTCCAAGACCTTATTAGCAGTGATCGGGGATTTGGATGCCACACTGCGGGATGTCAAGTAGAAACAGTGATATTGATACGCCGCCTGGCCCGTGATATTTTTTTTCATGTCACAAATGCTCAGACGGATCGCCTGATCGTAAGCAACTAACGTTGCTTGTGTAAATTGTGAAATAGACAATAGCAGAAACTGAAGTAACTACTTCAGTTTACCACCACAGTGTACCAACTTCATCATCAAGCCTACTTCACTTATAAACTACTGAAATGCCTTTTAGTTTTTTGGATGATAATGAAGTGATTTATTATATTGAATCAGATATTTTATTGTAAGTGGGGCTTATAATAAACTAAATAAGAAAAACTAATTCTGCAGTAATAATATTGATGATTTGATGTCTCATTTAAAACATTGACCCGTAATAGCAATACATTGATCAACATTATATAAAAAAAATTATAAAGGTAAATTACGATAAAAAAAAAACTATCCTTTATCTAACCATATAAAGCCCGGAATGACGCGGCATATCCATACTAGCATAATGATTGAGGTCATTCACCCTGTGTGGCATCCAAATCCCTGATCACTGCTTATTAGTGATACCTAATATCAATGAAATAGTAAAATACACCATTTTAACCAAATGATGATAACAAACTAAGGAACCACTGACTGCTATCAGCAGGTTGATTAAACTTTATCTGATTTTCTATAATGCCTATTGCACATTATTTCCATTTATCCTCTTGTCTAACAAGTGATAATGTTTAACAGATCCAAGCTGCTTTCCGTGAGCCCCGTCTCCTGATTGTATTGGATCCCGCCCAGGACCACCAGCCCATCACTGAGGCTTCATATGTCAACATTCCAGTCATTGCTTTCTGCAACACTGACTCTCCTCTCCGATTTGTTGACATTGCTATCCCATGCAACACCAAGGTAAGATACTTCTGAATACAGTCTGCTTTATATTTTTACAAACATGGTTTTCTAACTAAGGAGTACTTTTGCTCAGGGGAACACACCCCATAATTTTTATTTTATTTTGTGGTTTTTTGCTATAAGTTTCATACAAAGATTCTCCTAGAAATGCTTAGAACATTCCAAAAAAAGATCTTTATTTAATTTCAGTCATCTCACTCCATCGGTCTGATGTGGTGGCTGCTTGCGCGTGAGGTGCTCCGCCTTCGCGGCGTGTTGGCCCGCGACCAGCGCTGGGACGTTGTGGTGGATCTCTTCTTCTACAGGGACCCTGAAGAGACCGACAAGGAGGAGCAACAGGCTAAGGAACAGGTGAGCCTTTAGTTGTTATAATTTGGTTGTGTCTACTGAACGTGGTCCATACTGAATGAGCCATGAGTGGTCATAAGCTGATGCCACAGACCAACCCCTATAGACATCTATTACAAGACGACTCGCGGTGGCCAGCCTTCCTAGTATTTGCACTGATATAAGCGCGGGCGCTCGCCGTGCCCGATCAGTATCGACCAAGTAACAGACCCGAAAGCAGCGCGTGTTTTTCGCACAAAAAAATTGGAAAAGGGTATTTTGATGCCTTAAAGATGTCCACCTGTAGTGTGAAATGGTGTGGAAAGGTAACAAGAAGCTCAAATTTAAAAACAGACGGCATTACATTCCACAAATAAGTCATATTTATAATTTATTCAGAGCCGGCATAGGTCAACTTACATTGGCCACTTACGCGTCAGTAGAGGGACAGTCATACTTCTGTCCCTTTTCATCTGGCGCGACTGCCCGCCATCCTTGAAACGGCCAATCACAGCGCGCTTAACACATTCCCCGCCCGCTCCTCGCACCCCAAACACTGGTGACTCGTATCGCGAACCAAATATACAAGACTGCCACTCTATAGGAGGTTCTCTGTGGCTGATGCTGATGAGCAAGAGACAAGGTCTTTAGCAAGACAAGTGGCAATAGAATGAGAAGTTTCAAATCATAAATGCTTCACTTATAATACTTGTTTAGTTCCCTAATTTTTGTTTGTAAAAAGTTACACATAAGACAATCAAGAGTTACCGTGGCTCAACTTTGCACTAACTGTACAGAACAAGGCAAGGGAATGCATCACTATCACACATGCACTACCAGACAAAAAATAGCGCACTACATCAGAAGTGAACGAGTGGCCACCGTGCGGGTTCTCGGTGTCGTTAAGATTGTTAATTTGAATGACACGAATGTTGATATCGTTTCGTAGGCCGTGGTGCCCGCCAAGCCCGAGGTGGCGGCGCCGGCGCACGAGGACTGGGCGGAGCCGGTGGAGCCGGTGGCGTCGTGGGCGGACGACAGCGCGCCCGCCGCCGCCGCCGCCGCTGCCGCCGCCGCCGCCGCCGCGCCTGCTTTTGGTGCTGCGCCCGCGCAAGAGGACTGGGCTGCTCAGGTATTTTTTTTTTTCACTTCTATGTGCTCAAGCTGCAAACGGCCAATGTAGACGCAGGCAGGCAGGTTCCTCAGCCGAGCAAAACGCCCGCACCGCCTGAGCCGAAGGCACGTCTACATAGCACATTTTTCACGCGAGGAAATTGCCTCGTGATGAGCCTTGCTGTGTGGACCGGGCTATTAACTAAAGGCTCTCTTAAGAGTAAGTTTTAATAGTTTTATAGTAGCATTGACAACAATGATATGAAATCATACAAGTCAACATACAATCAATCACAAGTTTTTGTTTCACTCGGAAGCAGAATTTATGCCTTAAAGCATTATATTCCACTTTTCTATGTACACTATTCTATATTTGAATTGTTTGGGTTTCTAAAAAATCTTATGAAATATTTTCTTATCTGTATTTTTTAGGGGTTTTTTTCCTATAGAGGTAGGCAGAGCTCAAGAAACTCAGTTTTTAAAGTTTTAGTGCCCCACTTAGCAATTAAAATTTAATCTCCCACACCACAGTTGCACCCGTGTCCCACATCCGCAATGAAAAATGTAAATATAATATAATGTTGCAGGTACAAGACGAGTGGGCCGCGCCCGCCGCACCGGCGGCTGCGCCCGCGGCCGCGCCGTCCTGGGGCGGCTCCGGCCAGGACTGGACCGCGTCCTAAACGGTTCATCATCGGCTGAATAAACAACAAACATAACTGAATCTTTTATTTACATAACCCACTTACATTTCAAATAAAGTATAAAAAAATACGGTCGGTGGAGGCGAAAGTTTTGGTACATTACATGGTCATACCCGTAATGGAGCTGTTAAGCCTCCGCCACACATGAGCGTTTTGAGAGCGGGGCGCGATGAGCGTACCGCCAGCGCCGCGCCCCGCTCTCAAACGCTCATGTGTGGCGGAGGCTTTATAGCATTCTTTCTACTCCCGTGTTGTTATTCGTCATTTACAGTGTCGTGCATAGATCGTTAAAACCCTACATAAAAGATGCCCGCCCCCGCCCGGCGCCCCGCGCACCCACGCATACGATATAGCTCTTAAAGCATTGTCAGGTAGCCTTTAAGGGATATAGCGGGGGTGCGCGGGGCGCCGGGGGCTGGCGACGGCGCGGGGGAGTGCGAGCGACAGGGTGAGGCAGGAACAGAGGGGAGGCCGACAAATCAAAATACAGGAAACAGTGCGAATTTCACGAAAGTTATTCTAGAAAACTATTAAAAAGTAAGTGCATGCTCGTAGAAAAAGTATTGTATGCAACGGTGTTTAACTGAGTCCATTAAAGGCTTCCTAACAATGCGTTAAAGGCTGTAACGTGTGCGCGGGGAGCACGCCAAATTTATATTTTTGTTTTATCTTAAATTTTATCTATCAGGATTCAATTTACGCCCCCGCTCTAAATATGTAATTTTGCTTCCTTGTAACACTATCTACTATTCAGTTTGCCTTCTCATTGGCAATATTGGCATTGACCCTGCCTACTCTCACGCCGTTCCTGGCTATCGTTACTTCGACCGACCGAATTAAAACAAATTATTTTAAAAGTTTTTAATTCATGTGTCTATACAAATGAATCCTATAAACACACGTGTAGTTCGCATTGCCTTGATTCGTCAATATTTTTAAAAGCATCTTCTGTATAGGACTGCTACTGGCGACTTTGAAGAATTGCTTGGCTGGCCCCTGGTTTAGATATTCCGCTTCTAGGGTTTTTATCCACGTCCCATTATCTAAAATACCCTGAAAAGAAAGAAAATATGAGTTGCTAAAAACCAAGCATACATTCCTGCTACAAAACGGCATTCCGGCAACGCACCTCCAACACCTCTGGTGTTTCGGGTGTCCATGGGCGGCGGTGATCGCTTACCATCAGGCGACCTGTCTGCTCGTTTGCCTCATATCCCATAAAAAAAAAATGCGAGCAAAGCTTTATTTCAGTGCTCGATACAGATTTTCTACTCTTTGGTATTCTTGGGTCGCTAATACGCGACCTCTTTACTTAATTCGATCAAATAAAACCTTACCTATTTATGAGAAAATAATGTGATAGTGATTCTTTTTGATCGATCGGTAAAATTCATAGACCTATATATTCAGTTTCCTATTTCAGTGGTAAAATTTCACAATAAACCATTTGTCGATGGCATTTATTTGTGTTTATGTACTAGTATTCGATATATCTGTGGGCGTGTTAGTGATTTGTGTATAATGATCTTTCTCCTTCATCTCTGTAAGTATCACCCTGAATTCTTAGCTTTGGAAAGGATCGGTAACTTTTTGTCATGCTTCAATATTACCTACTATTTTTATAAATTACAAATATAATAATAGTTAGGTACCTACTATAAAACAAGTTATGTTTATCGAATGTCAGTGATGTAAACAAGGAGTAAATATTTAAAATTTTCTAACGGTTCCATCGCAATTTTGTCCAAAATAATAATAATAATAAAAGTGAAAGTAATTATACTGAACGTGACAAATTACGTACAACAAAAAAGGATGAAGGATTTCACAGCATTTCGATACCAATGTTCTGAAATCGGTTGTTGACACGTTCGGCACTGACAGTTTATAGTGTGGTTCTTCTGTATTGATTAGTTGGTTCCGCGTTTAGCCTAATATACCTATTTTTTGTTCTTATTTAATATTTATAGAATTAAGGATGCCGTTCCATAACTACCACCAGTACCTACAGAACAAGGTCCCACGCAAAAAGAAAATAAACCTCGATAACTTCGATTAAGACACAAGATTCATGGATTTTAGGCGAAGAGAAGAGAGGAAGTAGCGTGCCTTGCTTGTTAAATTTTGATTCTCTAAAACCATGTTTTAATTTTCTATAAATATTAACGAGAAACCAGTACACGCTGCCCCCATTACATATGACGTCGGCACATTATTGCCATAATTATGAAAGCGGTTTGTAGCGACACTGTTTCAGGGCCAAATAAAATCTTGTCAGGCTTAAAATGTGTCATTTTACAGCAAAACGCCCTACTTTGTCGCTAGCCGTAAGGATCACGAATCACTGATTTAAACTTTCACGATTATTACACATCATTATTTTTAAAATCGGGACTTAATCGCGTATAACTACATATTAAACTGACCTCCAACGTTTCAAGGACGGCGTTGTCCCCGTGGTCTCGGAGAAGACTGGCTTGAAATGACATCAACACCTTCTGACAGCCGCGCGAGTTTTTCGAACTACCCGCACTTGGTTTTGATACGCCGTCCTTGAAACGTTGGAGGTCAGTTTAATATGTAGTTATACGCGATTAAGTCCCGATTTTAAAAATAATGAGGATCACGAATGTTTTTTTTTGACCGGTTACTTCGTATAAAGGTTCAAGCAAATATCGTCCATATGGTAACCGACTAAGTGGGATACTACTAATTACTACTACTCTCACTAAACTTCTACACAAATACATAATTATGTATAGGTACTTAAACTTACGAAAAGGACGAAATTCTTCGGAGCACTTTTCGCAGTGTCAGGTCGAACGTGCTCAATGCCAAAGCGTTTTACTTCCGTAAGTTGTTTCAGTTGGATGACAATTTCTCCACGAGAACCACTGAAATAAACATGGAAAGAGACGATAATAAAGATAACATAAGTATATTATTTTGCAAGGGCATGCTATACGAGACTACGAATGGTGCTGATTCATTGGTATCAGAATCCCTTTGATTGACGCCAATAAGTAGGCAATAAGTAGTTGTGTCGCCAGCGCCACTTGTACAGTAGAAAACGTTCGACCTGCATAGCATAGGCATGAGATTTTTATGAATATAGATCGATATCTTTGGACGATAATCTATTAGAGTGATGCCTATACGACGACGTCGTTGTTTCCTGTGTTGCTTGGTCGCCGATTCATTTATCGGAGATTTTCCCACGCCGTGTTTACAATCACTTTGTTGACATTTGAACATTTTGAACCTTCTTGCCCTACAGGCGTCTATTCTACGAGCAATTTGCTATTGTCTAATATCGACAACTTTCTGTTTTATCGTAGGTATCTATTCGGCTCATTGTTTATTGGATCTAAGACAGAGAGTAGAAGGCGCTGTCGCTTTGTGTAGTGTTAGTTACACCAAAGTATAATAAAGATAGTACATCAACTTTGTCATCTGAAAGTATGGGGCCGTATGCGTGAAATCCGATAGTTATGATTTTTTGCAGGCTTGTTTATGATGTTGGCCTAATGAATAGTCCAAGTTTGTGACCTCGAGCGCCGAACGCAACTTTGTCAAAAATCGCGGAAAAATCGTTTCTTTTTCAAATGTTGGCGATTATAACCCTAAAGGACTAGATTTTGAAACCGCTTTGTTAGGACGACAGAGCCAAAAAACGGAGAGGGCCAATGATATTTCGATGAAAGTAAAATTTAAATGAATTTTTTTTTAAATGATTTTTTTTTAATGAAAAAAGTGTCGAAAGACAAGTGTTATGTTACCTAAAAGGCCAACAGTCAGAAGGTACGGCGCTTCGTTTGGCCAGCATATTGCTCATAGGGGGGCTCGACCGCCATAGGGGCAGAACCCCCCAAAGAGCGACGCGTGACGTCCACGGCAACGTATAGCTGCCTCGGCTAACTGTTGCATCATCTATGTAGTCTTTTTCGTGTTGAGAGGGAGCGCCATCTGATGAATAAAGAATTGTTTTTAAGTAAATTTAGTGGCATAAATTAATTAGGTATACCTTAGTCCCGTGAGAAGCGCTGGCTGGTAGCCGTGCGGTAAATGCGTGTAGGCTTGTGTCGTTCACGAACTATGAACTGTTAGGAATAAAATCCCATCAATGACCGAAATGAACTGAATCTTTCCGTGGTCTGAGAATCGGTCTTTGCTCATTTATTTCAGTATAGGATCGGCGAGCGCGAGCGGTTTGGATCGAGAACGAATGTGTGACTACGCCGACCGAGAGCGAGAGCTACTTAGCAGAGCAACAAAAAAAGTCAAGTTGTCATATTAAACTTCGGTTACTTACTTACAACCTTTCGGCCCGGAATGTTACTATCTGTGGACTATTCGTATCGTTTTGACACTATTCGGTCCCATTCGTTCTGATCTTTCCGACCGCAGTGGTCGCTGGTCTGGTTGAACTAAATGAGCAAAAGACCTAAAAGAGCGAACTAGTTCGTGGGAGCGATTGAACGAGATCGGAGCGCTCCGATCAACGAACGAAACGGCACAAGCCTAACTGCGTGCGACGTTCCGGAAGTCGCGGGATCGAACCCCGGCTCGCACCAATGAGTTTTTCGGAACTTATGCGCGAAATGTCATTTGATATATGCCAGTCGCTTTTTGGTGAAGGAAAACATCGTGAGGAAACCGAACTAATTCCAATAAGGTCTAGTTACCCTTCGGGTTGGAAGGCCAGATGGCAGTTGCTTTCGTAAAACTAGTGCCTACGCCAAATCTTGGGATTAGTTGTCAAAGCGGACCCCAGGCTCCCATGAGCCGTGGCGAATGCCGGGATAACGCAAGGAGGAGGATGATGATAATGACCTTAGTCCCGCGGGTGAGACTAACATTTTGTTGTTAATAATTTTTAGGGTTCCGTACCAAAAAGGTACAACAGGAACCCTTATGGTGCGACTCTGTCCGTCTGTCACATTGTTAAATATCTCGAGAACTACTTATGCTATCGATATGAAATTTGGAATAGTTATAAACATTGTGAACTTCTACAAGTTGAAAGTATTTCTTAACCGCCGCCTCAAATCTCTCAAAAGAAGGTGGTTCTCTATTCGTCTGTATTTTTATTTTTTTAATTTTTTTTAATGTTTGTTCCTCGATATCTAGGTGAGTTCAATAAATGAATAAACGCGTAACTAGACCATAGGTATATTGAGTACCTAAGTACGTATATTTTATATACATATGTTACATTACCATATACAATTATACAACAATATAAACTTTATTGCACAATAGGTATAACAGGTACTACAACTACCTATTATACAAATGACGGACTTAATCTAAAGACAATTACTACCAGACAAGCAACAGGCTAAACATGACCACTGCAGTGCAGAGTAAGTGCAGGCTTAATTAACAAAATATATCGCTTAAAATAAAATATATAAATAATTTAAAATGTTTTTAATTATTAATACTTTAATGGATCATAAATTTAAAATAAAATTATTGAATTAATAACAAACATTCTTTCCTTTAAAATAGATAAAATGGTAGCTACAATTGTATTCACAGACGAAATTCTTAAGCTCAATGCATTTCTAGAAGCTTTTATGCCAACGTTTATTTGTCTTTTCCTCTAAAATGAAATGTAGCAAACTTGCCGGGGCAGAATAAAATCTCTGACTCGCAACGTTCGGAGTAACAACATAAAAGCTAAGAGCTACGAGCTACTAGCATCATATATTAATAGAAAAATAATATAAGGAAATAATTTAAATGTTGTGTTTTTACTTTTGGTAAACAGATTAAGTCTTGTTATTCTGGACGAAATCGAAAATGTATACTAATTATTTGGAAAAACATTTTAGAATAGGAGGTACTTTTCTGTGCCGAGAAAATAGAAACTTTGGACCTACCTAAAGATAAGCTTCAAGGAATCCGTTGATACAAATACGTATTACAATTGTTAGGTAAACAGTTACGTAAAATAGGCCATCACAATTGTTTCAGGAAGCCATCAATTATTAAAACTATGCCTCTTGTCTAGCACTTGGCTGAGAATCCTAAGGGGATAATAAGCAGGCGAAGTTTCTATGCAATATTGTGCCTGGCTATTTCTCAGAGCTACTGGATGGATTTGTTCAGATTTTTGCTTGCTTTCTTCGCAGGCGGTGAGAAATAGCGGCAGTAACTTGGGTTTCTACTTAAAGCTTGTAGCCGCTAGATTTATATTTTAGAAACGTAAGAGGTTTTTTAAGGTCAGGTGGGTTTAATATAACAGACGTGTAAAAATACGACAAAGCTTTTAACATTCAAGATCTTATTCTAGTTCTATAAAGTAGACATTAGAACAAAACATTTTTTAAGAGCTTTGTCTTATTTTTACTCATGTGACAAGTACTTTATTTACCTCTCATCTGACTCTACTTAGGTATAATTATATGCGTAAGTTAGTTATCCAATAAGATTAAACCGATAATACAGTAACACAATAAGTCACACAGTGACCTAATCGTAAGTAAAATCACGCGATGAACTCATAAGTCCTCGCGACGGCTGCAAGCTGCAATCCGGATAGGATTAGGTACCTATGCCATATGACGCGAAATTCTCGAAAAGTATCGCCAGAAAGCAATCGATATTATAAAAGTGAGTGGGTACAACCGTTTAAATATTTAAATATGCTTCAAGAAAGTTTAACGCCTATAATATCAAAGCAAATCGAAGTTTCTCCCCATAATGTTCCGCGGTGTAAAGGACAAATTATAACGTAGGCACCGTTTCTGCATATAATTTTCTGCGTTGTGGGTGTTTTAACAACGACCAGTACACGACATTTCGCTTTCGGAATGAAATATGGCGCGGTCGTTTGGCCCAATTATAAAGGGTATTTTCCTGTTGGACTGATGTTTACTTAGCTTGTTTTAGAGTTTAGGTCGGTTACCTACTCATGTTGAATGTCCAAGACCATATTACATACTAAATAATTTTTAAGAAAAAAAAACCGCAGCTCTTGGTGTTCTGGTGAAAAGTACTTGCGAATGTTGGATTATGTAGAAATGTGTACGTATTTTTTAAAACTGCTTTTAATATAAATCTTTGATTATTTGATGGAAACACAAATGAATATACGTATACCGTTAAGATCTGAAGAGTTTCCTCAATTCCTCATGAATCCGATATCCGATTATAAGAAATCGAGCTTGACAAAATTTGAAAATTCAATACCTATGTATAAGCATAGTAACAAAGAGAACAAATCTCCTAACAAATAAATGTGATTGTTCTGAACCTAAATGCTGTTCCTATAAAAATACGAAAGTCACTAAAAGTGTGCCGTTCAGATTTGAGGAGTTCCGTTCTGATCATCATCAGAAATTCCACTGCACCAAATGTCACTGTTCTGAACGTAGACGCAAGCTGTTCTTATAAAAATACCAAAGTCATTATAAGCGTGCCGTTCAGATTTAAGGAGTTCCGTTCTGATCTTCATCAGCAGTTCCACTGCACCGAATGTGTGTGTGTTATGGACGTAAGTGCATGCTGTTCTTATAAAAATACCAAAGTCACTATAAGTGTGCCGTTCAGATTTGAGGAGTTCCGTTCTGATCTTCATCAGCAGTTCCACTGCACCAAATGTCACTATTCTGGACGTAAGTGTATGCTGTTCTTATAAAAATACCAAAGTTACTAAAGTATGTCGTTCAGATTTGAAGAGTTCCGTTCTGACCATCATCAGTAGTTCCACTGCACCAAATGTCACTGTTTCCGACGTAAATGCATGCAGTTCCTTTAAAAACACAAAAATCACCGTATGCATGCCTTTCAGATTTGAGGAGTTCCCTCGATTTCTCCAAGATCCCATCATCAGAACTGGGTTCTGATTAAAATGGGACCAATCTGTATGCATATACATTCAATAAAAATAAAAAAAATCGGTCCAGTAACGGCCGAAATATCGTGGAACAAACATAAAAAATAAAAAAAATACAGACGAATTGAGAACCACCTTTCTTGAGATTTAAGGGCGGCGGTTAAAGAAGAGATTAGAGACTGTATTGCTTTCAAGGTTCCGTAGGTACTAACAGGAAAAAAACGGAACCCTTATAGGTAATAGGATTCTTTGTTGCCTGTCCGTCCATCTATCTGTCAAGACTCATTCTATCGTGAACGCGAGAAGATATCTAGTTAAAGTTAAAACTATATACAACATATATACATATACTATAATACGTAGGTCTACAGTCCTAGTACTCTATAAAACTATGAAAAGTCGAAATTTCAAGTTAACGCGAAAAAAATACATGGAATTTTCTACGGAACACTCGGTTCGGCTAGTCAGACTTGCGCTTGGTCGGTTTTTTCTTGTAACGATTTAAGTAAGTAACTTCTATTATTATTTTATTGGATATTACAATTTAATTGGATATTATTTCTTAGATTAATGAGAATCGAGAGATGTTTTATGTTCAAAATTACCTATCAAATAAGTGAACTGACCCACTTTCATTGGTAGGTATTTTGGTTGCTTGAGCGTAGGTACTTTTATAAGTATACTAGCTTTTGCCCGCGGCTTTGCTCGCGTTAGAAAGAGACAAAAAGTAGCCTATGTCACTCTCCATCCCTTCCACTATCTCCACTTAAAAAAATCACGTCAATTCGCCGCTCCGTTTTGCCGTGAAAGACGGACAAACAAACAGACACACACACACTTTCCCATTTATAATATTAGTATGGATTGGTAAAAATTAAATATTTCTGTCAGATGAAAAATACAATGTATACATGGATGGAAAATTAGAGATAAGTAAATGTTATAACTAATATTAATATTATGTAGTACTAACCAGAATTAGACGTTTGTGACCTTATTATCATTAGTCGACGAAGCCGCTGCGTATTTCTGAAAATAGCCAATTCTACAAATACGTAAAGCAATTTCTACAATAGTGCTTAGGACTTTTAGCTTTTTCAATCTTTATTGTAAAAGACGACGACGACGACGAGGAAAAATCCTATATTCTGACACCTAATATCCCGAGACTATTGTTGACGTCTTTATTGTATTTTGATAAATAGAATTACAAGTCACAAGTAGGTATGGTCAAAGTCAAATGTCTCATGTACTGGTATACACTTGGGTCGTCTCGTTCGTTTTTCGTCACGTTCCTAAATTTGTGCGATTCTGCTTTCGTTAGCCATTCTTTATTCGTCACGATCGTCGATGGTCTTTCTCACTATTGAGATGGATTAAAATAAAGATGAACAACGAAATTGACCGAATTTCGTTGATCATCTTTATCTTAATCCGTCTCGTTCTTCACTCGTCATAATCTTCTTTCGGCATGTTCGCTGTTAAATTTATGTTTTTCGTGTTTTTTCGCAGTCTTAGGTCGGTACCAACTTAGAATATGACCAAATACGGAATGACGAAAAACGATTCGAAATAAGAGAAAGGCCAACAACTCATTAATCTCATTATGTTCAAAGACGATATATAATGACTGCAGACTAAGTTGACGAATGAAGAATGGCTGACGAAAGCAGAATAGGACAAATTTAGGAACGTGACGAAAAACGAACGAGTCGACTCAAGAGTATACCTAAACCTATGTACTTACTCGTTTTTGTTATATTATATAACTATAAATATTATTTACTTTCATTTTATGTATTTCAGGAGATTTATTGGCCAAATGTCACTCTAGGCTTTTACTATACTTACTGGCCGAAATGATTTTAACTAGTTTTCTGTTTTTCGTAGTGGGCATTAGTTTTAGCGTAAAAGGCCGACAGTTGATGCTTCTCGGCCGGCGGGCAGAAAAATAAATTTCGTTATGTACCTCAGTGCCTGTTCCGCTTTTAATAGAGATGCAGAGAGACTCTTCATCACATAACAGCACTCTTCTTCTACTGACGTCTCAGGATTGTCTAAAATAACGTTTTTCTTGTTACTTTAATTGAGCCAAAAAGTTACAAAACTAGACATACAAATCATACGTCACGTGTGAAATCGGACGCAAGTAATCGTAAAACGGACACGAATTATGTCTTATTTCCGTATTATCGTCTTAAAATACGAAGCCCATTTGAAAGCTCATGCATTGTAATTAGACTCATTATTCGAGAGAATGTGAGTACCTATGCCAAGTGACCAAACCTAATGACAATCGTTTATAGAAAACGCCAAACGCAAAATAGTTTTATTGTATGAATCACGCCAGTTTTCATTACAATTTTTTGTTCCCACGAATATCCCGATAAGTATAATTTTAAGTCCTACAACTTCAATATACTGTAATACTGCTTCTATATACATATATATTTCTTTTATTTTCAATTCCAATTTTACGCTTGACACTACAAATAAAAACATTGAACAAATTCTGAATTTGATAAGAGTTTTAGACCACTGAAAACAACATTTGCGGCTCTTTGAGATCACTAAAAGTGATATTAATTTAGTAAACCGAGTAGATACAACTTCTTATTCAACGATAGTACGAGTACATTTCTGCAATTATGTGCCTACTAGTATTATTTACAGTGCCAGACCGTTAGTCTCTGCAAAATTTGTCGAGCTAGCATTCGACTTACGTAGCATGCACGAGTCGAGTTGCATTGTGGGTCATGTTCCCAATATTTAGTGTAAATGAGTCATTAGCAATAGTGCAACACCTGAAGGTCATTTTGCAATTACAAGGTTTGTGTTTCACTCAGGTATTATGGACATAATAATGATTGCCATTATTTTTTACTTGATGAATAATTTGGGCCCTTAAATATGAACACTATAATTGTTTATTTTAATTTTCCTCAGATTAAAAAAAAGTGCATGTTTATACCTATAGACAGTGTTTTTTGTGACCTAAGTAGGCGGTTTAATTAGACAAATATCTACAAGCGCAAATTCACCAAGTATTCATTAAACCAATTTTTTTTATCAAAATATCGAACAATTATAAATGGCTCAGTCCTAAATAAAACTGAAATTAAAATAATTTTGACGACTAGTACCTACTAATACAAAACATACAGATAAATAACGAATTCATTGGTCCTATATCTTAGCCGGATTGTAGTTAAGAAAATAAATAGTGACAAAAATGATATAATTCTAGGAAAGAATAAAGAGTATATCATAAAAGGTACTTACACAAAGAGATTAACCTTGTTTTCGGAACAACTTTGGTTATAAATTTGGAGTGCGCTATAAAGCTCGACAGTCTTGAGTAGGTCACTGAAAACAGTTTAGGGATTATAATAAATCGTGCTTATGGACTGAATTTCACAGCCAGATAATACAGTATAAGGTTCTATGATTATAAAGATATGAGTTTAAATATACTTGTTGAAGCAACGACGTAGGGTTCGACTTACGAGGTGCGGTCCAAATGTCTCCGGCCCGACAAATATGGCGGAAGAGTTTAAAAAAAGTATGTATATCATTGTGTTCGTCATTTATTCCACTTTTTTGGTGTATAGTTTCTTTAGGTGTCTGTTGGCTGTAGGTTTTTTTACGGTGTTTAGTGCTAGGTTAGTGCCCAAACTTTTATCGTGCTTACAGCGAGATGAGTGAAAAACCGTGAGTTCATGAAACTTGAGACCAGCATAGACACCGCGTAGCGAGTTTTTTGAATGCAATTGCTACTGTAGATGAAACCATGGTTATGTAAGACGATACTCTGTACAAAAGAAAATTAATGGAGTGACAACGTCATGGTGAAAAGGCGCCTAGAACAACCTCTGTCACAAAATGCACGAAAAAAGATAAAGGCTACGGTATTCTAGGGTTGTCACGAAATTCTAACGATTTACATAAAAGAAGGGTAGACTACGGTAAATAGCAGATGCTACGCAATATTTTTTGTCCAATTACGATAGCAGATTATGCAGAATAGTCTTTAAAAACTTAGCAGAGGCACAAGGGCATCTCCGCGACAATTTCCCCGTTCACGCTGCTTCATTTTACAAGGTTGCTATGACGAAATGTGTCTTCAAAAATATTCGGCACCTACCTTATATTCGAGACGTGACCCCAAGTGATTATTATTTGTTCTAAAAACTTAAGGTAGACTGAAGTAAAAAAAAAAAATCTTCATTTGACGAAGTGACCCGTGCGGTTTAGGGCGATTTTGAGGACAAAAATCTTTATTATTTTTATTAGGTGATGGAGAAGCTTATAAAGAGATTTGAAAAGTGCGCTGTGACAGAGGAAGACTATATTAAAAAATAAAAATAAAATTGTAAAGATATGTAAGCCTTTTCTTTGTTAGGCCGGAAACTTTTGGACCGCACCTCGTACTCTAGTTTCCGTTTAGCGCCAATTTGCAGATTTGTATTTAAAATTTCGTCAAATGCATATTTGACGAAATTTTAAATACAAAACCTTCATTGTCGCACATATTGCAATTATTATTATAACAATCTAAATAAATAAATCTAAATCTATTTCCATGAAATTGATATTTTGCAAAGAAAAAGCACAATTATATCATATTTTAACAAAATACATATTGGCAATTCTTTGTATGGACGAAAACTAGTGAAATATAGCCACATATAGTCTTTGGATGTGGGTCATCTTTGTACGCATTCGGAGTCTTTCCAGGCCTTACTTTGCGTGTATGTTCTATAGTAATACTTACCTGTTATAAAAATGACTAAACAAAGCAGCAAAACCAGCCAAATGACATTATTCTCAGCAGGATTCTCGCTCGTTTGTTTACACCGTATTCTTCGCCTTTTACAACGGGAGTTAAAGTTGCCAGGGTTCTTATCTTCATTTAGATACTCCCAGATGTTTCCTCGCAAAGGATAGGCGGATCGCATTTCTCGTGGCATTGCGACTTTTAGCGGTTGTTTCCTTTCGTAAACTTTGCCTGGGGGTAGGATTACCAGATATAAATTAGAAAAGGTCGTAACAAAATGATATCTGTGAAAAAAAACCGGCCAAGAGCGTGTCGGGCCACGCTCAGTGTAGGGTTCCGTAGTTTTCCGTATTTTTCTTAAAAACTATTAAATCTATCAAGTTTGAAATAATTTTCCTAGAAAGTCTTTATAAAGTTCTACTTTTGTGATTTTTTTCATATTTTTTAAACATATGGTTCAAAAGTTAGAGGGGGAGGGGACGCACTTTTTTTTCCTTTAGGAGCGATTATTTCCGAAAATATTAATATTATCAAAAAACGATCTGAGTAAACCCTTATTCATTTTTAAATACCTATCCAACAATATATCACACGTTGAGGTTGGAATGAAAAAAAATATCAGCCCCCACTTTACATGTAGGGGGGGTACCCTAATAAAACATTTTTTTTCATTTTTTATTTTTGCACTTTGTTGGCGTGATTAATATGCATATTGGTACCAAATTTCAGCTTTCTAGTGCTAACGGTTACTGAGATTATCCGCGGACGGACGGACGGACGGACGGACGGAGAGACAGACCTGGCGAAACTATAAGGGTTCCTAGTTGACTACGGAACCCTAAAAATCACCTTAGATATGTATTTATGTAGAGTTGGACTAAGCTTTCTACGCATTGCATTTACAATGTTGACATGTCACACTTTGTGGACATGTACAAACCACATTTTGTAATTACAGCTCTAGAAACCAATACTATTCTAAAAGTTGCCCAAAAATATGTCTGCAAAAATTCCCTTGTCAAAAATATGTCTCTATGTCAATTTTTGCCGAAATAAATGAGAGTTCGTATAGGATATATTTTTGAAAAAAAAATGACGCCTATATTTTTTCCACTTGACTGTACAAGTGTAAAAAAATATGGATGTAAATAGTTTCAGATATGTATAATTTTGAATACTGTATAAAATAGATTGTCATTTTAAAATCCGCGGACTCTCAAAGTTCAAAGGCATGCAGTACGAGTAACTAGGGTTGGTAGTAGGTATTAGTATTTGACTTCTTAGTAAACTTGGCTTGACTATGATAGATAGTTAAAATTATTTTAATAAAATTGTAGAAGTCTGGCAACAGCACCCGGGGGAAATATGGGCAAAACGGACGGTTACTTGAGTTACCTGCCCGAGCACTGCAATTTACTTCTCGTTTGAAACGCTTTCGCGCTTAATGAGTGTCGCCAGAAAGGTTGGCCGCACTCACAGATATGACACTAAGTAGACGAAGCATCTACTGCAATATTTACAAAACTCTTATCCTTCAGCAAATAATTGTTATGAAGGTTCCATGGCCGAAATACCCCCTTCCCTCCTAGAGTTTTCATGAAAATTGTAATATCATAAAAAAAGGAGTGGTCTTCTGATTCATAAAAGCCGCAGATTTATGATTAATATGTAAAATTATCACAGGAAAGTAATTAGATAATATTGGAATCGTGTTGCTTAACTTCAAACTCGGGTAAATCCATTTTGCTTTAAGGTTGATAATGATAATATAGAAAAATAATCTCATCTGAAAGATAAAACCTTATAGCAAAATGGATTTATTTGAGTTTGAAGTTAAGTGACACAAATAAGTCCTTAACAGTTCTTTGCTTAGTGCTTAACCGTCATAGGTATTTATAAAGATCTATATACTTACTTTAATTAATTATTTTATGTTTAATTACTTTCACAAGACAAACAATTAATAGCTAATTCAGGTACGCAGCGCGTTTATGAATGACTTCACTACATTAAAAATAAGTAGGTACCTAACTAAAATACCTAACAGTTGAAATTTGCATTTTGTAAAGTATAATCTGATTACCTACGTGGTCTACTAACACATTATGTCTGTTACCGTACTCTAATATCCCCAAGTCCATCTCAGATAATGCGTGTCGCGATAATTACAACGAACTAAGTAATGAAAGCGTGAATAAAAAAACTAGTGACTTATAGGTTAGGTTCTGCGTTTTGTGGTTTAGGGTTCAATGATAAAGGTACCTAAGAAAATAAAAACCTAGGTAAGCAGGTACTAACATTTACTTCATATTTGTGACAAAAATATTTAAAATTTGCTTATATATATTCAATATGTAATTATATAATTCAATATGTAATTATTAACCGCTCAGAGATTTTAGACGAGCGTGCAGAATGCACAGTAGGTACACGTAGCGTTACCTATATGAAGATTTGTTTTCTTTATAAATCAGCCTACAGATCGAACTACAGAGGTTAGAGTTAATATATTTGTTCTTAAAATTAGTAGGTACTATTATATTAGTAGGTATATTAGAATAGCACAAGTACTCATTTATATTACTTTAAGGCTTCATCTAATTTGTATTACCTACTTCAATTATTATTCACTGTGGCAGGTGGCATGCTCCAATTGCATTATGTAGCTCGCTGCGATTTGGTTTTCAGGTCGTGCAAATTAGGGCTACGACGGATATAGCTAATACTTTAATATAGCTCCGGACTGTCGAACTGTTACGGAAAGTGTTTATTTTTAAAATTATAATTCTTAAATTAAACACATACACACAGAAAAAAATTGGAAAATATAGGGCTCACCTTCCAAAAACGCGTGCCTTCCAGCTTGACGTTGGCGGAATCATCAACGAGCCGAACTACACTTAAAAATTGTTTGACCATGTAGGCAAAGGGTTAATTACCATAGACAATTTGAATTTCCCGCCATTTCTTAGTGCCAAGATTTCGATACTATCGATATTAGGTACAACAACTAAGTAAAAACTATATATAAACTAGGGTTTATATATAGTTGGGCGCTGAAATCGCGAAGCGTCTGGTTGAGGTAACTGGTGACCGAGAGCTGGCGACTTCCTCGCACAACGTATCAGCATGATACAGCGAGGAAATGTCGCTAGTATCCTTGGTACAATGCCTCAAGGGCCTATTTTAGACATTAGCTAGCTTTTAAGTTTAGTCTAAGTTTCTTATATAATTATATTAATTATATAAATATGTTCATGTAAATAAAGTTACTTTTATTTCTGGTTTATATAAACTAAATAAACATAATTGTCTAGGTGAAAACGTTTTCTCAAGAATTTGAAAAACTACGAAATAACAAAGTAAATTATAATCCTCAAAGGTCGATGTACTTACAAAGGGCTTCAGTTGGGACAAGGCTATGTTTTAAAAATGTTCAACATTTTGCTCGTTATGTTAGTAGCAAGTTTTACGACGATGAGAATTATTAAGCCTTGTAGTTGTACTATGAAGCGTTATATTTATACCTAACGATGTATTTTCGCAGTGGTATGATTTATAATTTATAATTTAAAATAAATATATAATGTAAAATACCCTATAATGGACGGTGATGCCACTATGGACAAAAAAAACACAAATCCTTAAAAATAACTATGTAAAATTGGTTTCTAAAAACTGACGGTATTGTACCATAAACAAGAGTTACGAGTATAGAGCTGCTTAATTTTGAAGTTTCATTTAATTCGGTTATTTCTGAAGGATTTGGCGAAAAGATAAAAGTCATCAATTTACTGAACAAAAATAACAAGACGAATTCTTAGTAATGTTGCTAAGAGAGTTGAGTTCATGTATAAAATAATAAAACCGGCCAAGAGCGTGTCGGGCCACGCTCAGTGTAGGGTTCCGTAGTTTTCCGTATTTTTCGCAAAAACTACTGAACCTATCAAGTTCAAAACAATTTTCCTAGAAAGTCTTTATAAAGTTCTACTTTTGTGATTTTTTTCATATTTTTTAAACTTATGGTTCAAAAGTTAGAGGGGGGGGGGGGGGGGGGGGGGACGCACTTTTTTTTTCTTTAGGAGCGATTATTTCCGAAAATATTAATATTATCAAAAAACGATATGAGTAAACCCTTATTCATTTTTAAATACCTATCCAACAATATATCACACATGGGGGTTGGAATGAAAAAAAATGTCAGCCCCCACTTTACATGTAGGGGGGTACCCTAATAATTTTTTTTTTTTCAATTTTTTATTTTTGCACTTTGTTGGCGAGATTGATATACATATTGGTACCAACTTTCAGCTTTCTAATGCTGACGGTTACTGAGATTATCCGCGGACGGACGGACGGACGGACGGACGGACGGACAGACAGACATGGCGAAACTATAAGGGTTCCTAGTTGACTACGGAACCCTAAAAAATAATACTCGGTGTAAACTTGAATGAGTTTTACTTACTGCATTAACCATGAGATAAGGTATAAAACATGCTAATTTGTTATTCCAAATATATAAAGAAATTGTGTTATTTTGCGAGTGTCCATAACTGGACCCGGAAAACTGCGTACCTCCTTTGATGGACAAGGAACAATTTAAGAAACCAAAATTTACAAGAAACAGTCCTATGTTAAAATAACCCTAACTAATTTTATTTGGGGTATATAAAATTGACTTAATGAGTATCAGTTGGCTTTAAAAAGTAAAATTTTAAACTTATTTCACTGTCCATAATGGGTGATCCATTACTAGAGAACTGACGTCCATGATTGGAGAAAAAACACCTCGTTTTAATTTGTTAACTATGAAGAAAGCAATAGCAATATCTATTCTGCAATACCTACGCTTGAAATGTAAATGAAGGTTAGGACATTCAAGTTTTAACACGCTTAGCGGTAGAATTTTTACATGTATCAGTGAAATATCAACTACTTATAGGCAAAATTTTGTCTTAAACTGTCCATGATTGGGTCCGTTACCTTCTTTGATCTTGATATTATAATCGTTAGCGTGTAGGTACGTAACTTAGTTTCTAAGCACTTTCTGGCTCCTTCGGCATATTTAGTAATCATGTCGTAAAAATTAAATGTTATAAAAAATATCCTGCCATTCATATCATTCATCAAATATCTTTGAACTAGTCTCCCGATCGTTGTCCGGTTATTACAGATACATATTATTATACTGTATACGTCTACTCTATATTGTATATGTCTACTACAACGTAATATATACAGATAAAATATGTAGTACATGCATATCTTGTTAATTAAAACTAATACGTTTGCTTACATACACAAACGACAGGAAAACACAAAATGTTATTAAAGTTATCTGGATTATGTCGATATTGTCGATGTTATATATAGGTACATATTTTATTAAGGAAGTTTCCTCGGAAATGTTCACGTATTAAGTACACGCTCTTTAGGATACTTTAGAACAATAATAAAGTTGCAAAATACATAGATATCTGCTAAATGTTCTTTTAGTTGAGTAAGAATGAGATACAAATTAATGTAACATTAACATGAGTGAAAGACATTTTAAAATTTTGTTTGAAATCGTATATATGATCCCAAATGTCCCCAACTAGTACTTAGATAAGAATTAGTTTATATTATAGTTTACTAGCGACCCGCCCTGGCTTCGCACGGAAAGTAAAGTTTAAAAACCGGCCAAGAGCGTGTCGGGCCACGCTCAGTGTAGGGTTCCGTAGTTTTCCGTATTTTTTTCAAAAACTGTTCATCCTATCAAGTTCAATATATTTTTTCTAGAAAGTCAAAGTTCTACTTTTGGTTCAAAAGTTAGAGGGACACACACACACATTTTTTTTAACTTTTGGAGCGATCATTTCCAAAAATGTTAACAATATCAAAAAACTATTTTAGTAAACCGTAATTCATTTGTAAATACCTATCCAATAATATAATCAAACGTTAGGGTCGAAATGAAAAAAAAAAAAACACTTTTAAACAACATTTACGTGTAGGGGGCGAATAAATAATTTTTTCCACTTTTTATTTTACCACTTTGTCGGCGTGATTGATATACATATTGGTACCAAGTTTCAGCTTTCTAGTGCTAACGGTCACTGAGATTATCTGCGGACGGACGGACGGACAGACATGGCGAAACTATAAGGGTTCCTTTTCTAGTTGACTACCGGAACCCTAAAAATTGGTATGTACCTAGGTATCAATGTATAGTAAGTTTTCCTTAAAAGATGTACCATACCATAGTGGGATATGTGACCGCGCTTTTTTGAATGGGAGACAATTTTACCATACATTGTGTTGTGGAATCTTGGACAAAAACTCTTAGCCAGCGTGAATATTCAGACTTCATTAGTAAAATATATTTGTATTTTAACCAATTTGTTGGGGTTGTCCGTCTCAGACCTATGCGGCCTCGCTTCGCTCGTCGGTCTATATGACTTCGGCCAGCAACCCTTTATGTCCCAGCCCTTGTAGTAATGTACCTATACTATTAAATTTGCAGAATAAATAGGTACGTAATTAGTTATGTATAAACACTTGTTTCAACGTTTTTAGGAATTGTTATGATATAGCTATAATAACAGATATTTACGTAAGATGGTTGTCAAGCGAGCGAAGGTCGTAAAACATTCTTAGCAGCTTGTTTATTTGATGACGCGGCGCGAGTTAGGTCAGCGGATCGCTGACCGCGCGGTTATTCTGCTCACAATATTATCGCTTTTTAGCGGGGAAAATATTTTCAATAGATAGAGAAAGGTCTGAAACGCCCAACATCTTTTAAACTATGATAGAGAATGTAGTTTCAAATATGTTCTAAAATCCCCAAGCCAACTCAGCTACATATCTACGTGATTTCTTCTTACCTGGCCCCGTAGCCGAATGGCATTTCTACGACGCGAAACGAAAACGAAACGCCGCGAAAGGTAGTCTGGCTCTGTCGTGCCAATACGCAAGAGCGATAGAGATATATATCTACGAGCGTTTCGTTTCGTGAGCGTTACGTGAGCGTTTGTGCATTCGGCTACGCACCCTGTTTTACGAGTTATTACATTGCGGCATTTGATGACTGCAAAATTTAACCTCGACAGCCCGCAATGTAACTAAAATCGCATGCGAGTTCGCACGCCGTCTAAATAGGCAGACCTAAGGACCAGGACCAGAGCAGGCCTAAGCCCAATCTGTAATATCATCTTATTCAACTGCAAGATTACCTATTCATCGACACTTACCAGCTGTGGAATATCGCGTATGAACGACGCAGTTATGAAATGTAGCTCCATCGCTTTTGTCAAAATTTATTGAAATCTTACGCGTGCATCTCGCCATATTAACTAGGTACTTATATAATGTACTATGTACTACCTAGTTATTATTCACAATATAATTTACAAACTTTATGGGACTAAACACAAAAAATCGGAGTCAGAATATAACAAAGAAAAATGTCTATTGGTATAATAATGACACTTGATAGTTTTCCCGCCATTTCTAAAAAAAAAATGGCAAAGGTTTTGTGCAATTATGCCAACCGTAGAACTTTATATATAATAGTCTGGCATGACGACCTTGTCAGAAGAATAATGCAGCAAAAAAAAAAAATACAGGCTTATTGTACCTACCATAGACAATTTGATTTTCTGGCCATTTTTTACTGCCGAGTTAAGTGTTTCACTAGGTATATAAATTTCGTGTCTTCGAATTGTGATGTTACCTGATGTTACCTGTATTTAAAATAATACAATAATTAAAAAAAATAGCATTGATATATTAAAATTAGATAAGCAATTTTTTGCCATATTAAAATAAGTCGGATTATATTTCATATTGGCAAATCGTTTTGATTATAACCTTAAGACAGTTAAAAAAAAATTGTAGGAAAATTAACCCAATAAAGTGTAACTAGATTTGCTAGTTATGATCCAAAGTGAAAGTAAAGTTTCATTCTAAAAGTGTTCTTAATTTATTTGCTTATTGACCCTAAACACACCATGAAATTGGACCAATTATATGACCTGTTGACATTGATACCGTTAATCATTTAAATTGTTTGTTCATGCATTTAAGAGTACAAATTAAAATTTCATGGCAGAGGTTTTAAGTAAAATGTTGCATTTGAAGCGTAACAGTTTGTCCGCCATGATTGTATCAATAGCACTTCTTTTTGTTGTGTCTCCGGTGTTTGGTCAGGAGAACCACGCCATGGGTCCCGCGACGCCCACAAGTGCACTACCTATGCCGTTCATGGACTTGTTCACTGCACCATCTAATTATTACTCGGAACAGATCCGGAAGACATATTCTGATCCTGGATACTCTTATCATGTGTCGTGTCCTAAGTCAGATTCTTTGTCATCTTTGGCTAGTGTTTTAGGAAGTGCCGCTAAAATAATGATGTCTGCTGCTGTTATAGTGTTTCTCAAAGTGGCGGCTGGCAAAATGATGTTGATGCCGCTAACAGTGATGGTTATGGCGAAGGCAGGATTAAAGGCGTTCCTTTTGTGGCCCATGATATCGAAGATGATGAAATATTTTAAGAAAAAAAGAAAAAAGGACACAAATCAAGAATGATCATGGATTGTTCTGAAAGAATCGCTTGTGTTATTCAGAGGGCATCAAAAAATGGCTGGACAAGCCACTTGGGTGCGGCCGCTACTTTTTCTATGATAAATGATGTAGAGGAAGACGCTCCATTTGCCAAGGTTCTACTAAGTGTTTTGGCCGGTGATAAGGTTGCAGAATGTATGTCACTAGACTGCGGTTCCGGAGTTAACATTAGCTGACACTCATAACACAAATAAAGTAAAATGCATGACTCAACTGCTAAACACAACCTACATAATTGTAACACGAAGAAGTGCCAACTTGCGAATATTTATTATTTTAACCTTATAAAGCGCGATGATGCATTTAATACAAGTTTAGTTGATCACGATGTCGCTGGCGGTAGCATTCCTGACGACAGTTTTATTACCATATGCTTTAAGTACGTTAATAGTTGACCCTAATGGATATCAATACGAAGTGGGAACTTTTATACCCAACGATGGAGTCTCGTTCTACCCGGAGCCAAGTCCGCCAACATATCAGCCAATTACGAATATTCTGGAAGTTCCACAAGTACCTGAACAGCGCAACAGTAGGCAGTTACAGCCGTCTCCACCAAAAGTTCCAACGGATACCTCGCACATAACGAAAAACTTGAACTCTGAAATCAACGATATCATCGAATCTCTAAACCAGCTGACAGAGAACAGGATGACAGAAAACAGGATGGATGAAAATATGGAGGCGCGTGCTGCTGAGCGGGCGGACGAATATGGTCACCGCCTTTCTTATGGATACCCTTCAAGCCCACAGAACTATGGACCGTGGTCTCCTTCTTACGTGCCTCAGTATAAACACGAACAAACTCCCAAACTGTCACTATTGAAGCCAGATCTACTAGTGAAACCAGTAGCTACGAAGGCGGCAAGTAAGATAAGCGGTTTGATTGAGCTGGTCCTCGCATTGCTGTCAGGATCTGCCTCTAATGATTTGGAGCTAAAAGGTTTCAAGGATATTGTTATCAATGGGATAGTGAAGCCTCTACTGACTGCTAAAGGTGGTCTAAAATCTTTGATCAGTAAGTTGAGTATTCCAGTAATTTCTTTGTTGTTGATTAATCTGGAAGTGTTGATAACTATTTGGTGGTTGTGGGAGGAGGACTGTCCCCAGCCGGTGTACCACCATCCGTCCTATGGATACGCACCGAAGCCGTCCTATCACGCTACAAGCTATCCTACTCCAAGCTATCCTACTCAAAGCTATCCTTCTCAAAGTTATCCTTCTAGCTATAACTACAATCCTTATAAATAATTCTACTAAGACCTAAATTGATCCCAGTTTTGTAATAAAAATTGTCAACTTACAATTCATTATCTGTTTGTGATGTGACATATTCATTTTTATATATCTAAGAGTTTAGTAATTTATTTTAAAGTAAGTAAGACTGAATATCGTTCTTATGTGTATGTATTAAAAGTCTACGAATAATTATAAGTTGTTTTTATTTTAATTAATATTTTCCCGATTTAAGAAACTACCAATGAAAATGAGAGGTAGGTAGGTACTTGTCTCTCAAGTGTGCTAGCTGACCTACCTACAAACCTATTGTCCCTATATAGGCTAATATCTAATTTGGCACAAGAAATGATTGTCTTCTGTAATTTTTGACATAAGAAACCAATATTTAATGATTTTGGGTATTAAATGTGTACGATGGCTAAGTATTTTTAATTTAAAGATGCGAGTATTTTTTTTGGCCACCGAAAACGCTGTCGGCCGTGTAGTAACGTCATAGAATTCATGTCAAATCAATCACTGACATAATGACCTTAATGCCTCGTACTTAAAGTGTAAGAAAGTGTTCTTTTCGCACTGAATAACTTCATTCACAGAAAATCTATAGATGACATGGCTGATGTTATTTTTGCCTGATTACGTAAGTGTTCTTTAATAATATTTTTTCTACTCCCGTGTTGTTATTCGTCATTTACCGTGTCGTGCATAGATCGTTAAAACCCTACATAAAAGATGCCCGCCCCCGGCCGGCTGGGCGCGCACCCACGCATACGATATAGCTCTTAAAGCATTGTTAGTAGCCTTTAAGGGATATAGCGGGCCGCGGGGCGCCGGCCGGGGGCGGGCGGCGGCGCGGGGGAGTGCGAGCGACAGGGTGAGTGCAGAAACATTGCAGAGGACAAGTCAAAATACTTATAGGAAACTGCGAATTTCACGAAAGTTATTCTAGAAAACTATTTAAAAGTAAGTGCATGGTCGTAGAAAAAGTATTGTATGCAACGGTGTTTAACTGAGTCAAAAAATACTCGTGGCGTCTTAATAACAATTTTCGGCTTCGCCTCAAATTGTTACCCACGTCACTCGTCTTTTTTGACCTCCTTTAAACGCCTGTTGCATAAAATACTATTTTGAGGTTTTTATGTCACAATAAAATATAGTGATATTTTTTTTCGGTTAATTGGACAGTGAGTAATAATACTAATAATATAAGACAAACTTTAAAAAAGGGTCAAGTAGCCTATTGGTGACAAAGGCACCGACTGTTTGTTCTTACTATCCTGTATCTATTGAAAATTGAGAGTTCAGAACTTCAGAAGACGTAATATTGGTACTAATGTTACTACATCGCCATACGGGTGAAAACTAAAACTCTTTAATTAAGGTCAATAAAGGTAAGTGTGTCATAAAGGGAAGTGTGTCTGACTTTCACATTTGGCCTGTTTAAACTAATGATCAGTGTTTATTGAGAAATCATACGTTTCGCACTAATTGTGAGTAGCATCAAGTAGCAAAAATATGAACTCGCAAAAACACCTGTGACAATGAGTAAAAAGGTCAAATGTGAAGGCCAGACACATTTCCCCTTTTGACACACTTATCCATATTGACCTTACTATTACAAAAGCTAAAGTGAGTAATGTGTTTTGAGCTACTAATTACCTAAATAGAGTATTTTTTGTGATTAACAGCCAGAACCTTGCATATAAAAGCAGTTTTATAGCTTACAAATTCTAATTGAACGGTAGCCAAATCATTTATATGAAATTTCTCACTTTTCACTTGAAGCGATTTTTCGTTCGCTTTTGTTATTTTTGTACTGTGGTTAACTACACACCTGAGCCTTAAGAAAGTACCCAGATCCTGCTTTTTTACATATCTGAAACAAATATTATAGTTTTCTTATCACCACTTAATTTCAAACTTTTTGCGAAACGCGTACCGATATCGGATTCGTACAATGGTTAAGTAATAAAAAAATTGACTTACAATTCTATGAGCATGATGCACCGAATATGTTCCTTGGCTGATTAGCAGGGGGAAATTAGCTAAAATTACGGCATAATTAATGGAAGGTTTTTTTTAATTGAAATATGTACGTTATAGACCGAAGTTATTTTTCATCAACCCTCCCCACTCCTCCCTCCTCTGCGTCACCCCTCTACCCTCCCTTAAAGTGCCGAAAATGCGGTTTTTCTCGATTTCTGACAAAACTGTTGAAGATACAGAAAAAGCGCGTAGGAACGAAGTAATCCTTAATAAATTTACTACAATTCATTCATTAACACTTTGGTTCTAGCACTTATAGTTTACGCGTGATCCGTCACGAAAGTTGGTCCTTTGCTGCAATTTTCTTTAGTGCATGTTAATTTTTCGCCCAAAATGCATACGAAATCGTCAAAATTTGTTTGATATAACTAAAATATTGTAACTCATGACTAAACTAAAATTAAGGGGGAAAAATCACTACCATGGGTGGAATTTCCAATGTGTCTTGGAATTCCAGTAACTATTTAAGACGTAATATTTTCACGGTAGTAGTCGCTAGGAGTACCATTGATCTATATAGTATATCTATGACTGGGGATGAGCTTTTGGTAGCTGTTGGTAGAGCCCTGGAGTATCAATCCAGTAGCCGTGAGTTCAAGTCCCACCCATGGTAGTGATTTTTCCCCCTGAAATTAATTTTCAGTTTATAATATTTAAGTAATATCAAACAGATTTCGTAAGCAATTTGAAAGAAAACTTAACATTTACTAAAGAAAATTGCAGCGAAGGACCAACTTTCGTGATGGATCACGCGAAACCGATAAGTGCTAGAACCAAAGTGTCAATGAACGATTTGTAGTAAATTTATCAAGGATTACTTTTTTCCTACACGCTTTTTCTGTATCTACAACGGTTTTGTCAGAAATCGCGAAAAACCGCATTTTCGGCTATTTAAGGGGGGGAAGAGGGGTGACGCAGAGGGGAGAGGGATGGGGAGGGTTGATGAAAAATAACTTCGGTCTGTAATGTACATATCCCAATCAAAAAAAATCTTCCATTAATTATGCCAACATTTTCATACATAACTTTCCAGAAGCAACGGACTAGATGTCACTAAATAAACCACTAAAATATGAGGAGTTTCACAAATAAAATGAATACAAACGGTTATACGAAAGGAATCAAACTTTTCAAACAAGAACGTCAAAAACACAGATAAAGAAAGGATATTTTTTTGCTTTAAAGCTGTAACAGACGAGCGCACCGGACCCAATCTTGCATCGAACTTGTAGAAAACCAGATTTTTACAATATTTGAATTTACTTCTTGTTATGGTACAAGTGCCATAATAATGGAAATGTAACGTTTTCGATTATTTTTACATGTATTTCTTTTAATTAATGTAGGTAAGTACTTTATTCTGATATTTCGTAAAACGGAAATTGGCTAGTACTCTGTCATTCAACTGTCATTCCGTGCAGGAACTGCGTCTGCGGCCTTAAAGCGGTTGATTTGATGTATTTGAATTGAATAATAAGTTATTAAGTGAAAAGTGGATTAAATAAGTACACAATATTAATTTATTCTATACTCTGTCAAACAAGTCTGTCAGTAAATAAGTACAAAGAAAACTATAGGTATCCTTTTCTCTAGCACCCTAAAGAAAAGGATGCATATAGTTTTCTTTGTTCTTATTTATAGTCTAGAGCCAATTTGGCCACAAGTCGTCTCCTTCACGATTTTCGTCGACATCTCTTCTAAATACCTAAAACAGGTATGGATACGTTCCTCGTTCTCTCCAGATTACGAATTGACCTGTTTTAGTTTAAGGAGGGGGGGACGGGTCGAGAAAAAGGGGGGGAAAGATGGCGACCGACCATCATAGATATTTATTCACATCTCGAGTCCTATGGCACCAATCTGTTCGTGCGAGGTGTCATTTAAAAGCTTATTAAACCTACTTTAATTGTTTTCAAATAACTATGCTCATAAAAGTAACCGTTTAGGAAATATTTGAAAATATGTGTTTTTTTATCGCGCATGAATTGCACAAGTACTAGTAAAAAATGCGTCTAACTCAATAAACAATAACTTTACCGCAATTGATGTTATTATAAAATTTTTGCGTCTATTCATGCTCTTTCTAAAAATATAAGTTTCATTGGTATATGATAATATATAACCATGTAATTAAGAATTTTGTTTGGCAGGGGTTATCCTCCAGGTCGCATAAACGGGCGCTGACCGTAGTAAAGTATTCAATATTTTTGAGGTCTTATTTTACGGATCCATATGTGAGAGGTATCGTTTGAAAGATAATTAAACCTACTATAATTATTTACACATAACTATAGTATTAAAGGTAGCTGTTTACATAATATTTGAAAATATGTGTTTTTTATCGAGCATGAATCGCACAAGTACTGGTAAAAAATGCTTCTAAGTCAATAAACAATAACGTTACCGCAATTGATGTTATTATAAAATTTACGCGACTATTCATGAGCTTTCTAAAAATATAAGTTTTATTGGTAAGTGATAATATAACCATTAAATTACGAATTTTGTTTCGTAGTGGTCACTCCGCCGGTCGCATAAAAATGAGCGCTGACAGTAGTAAAGTATTCAATATTTTTAAGTTCTTATTTTACGGATCCATATGTAAGAGGTATCATTTGAAAGCAAATTAAACCTACTATAATTATTTTTGAATAACTATAGTTATAAAGGTAGGTGTTTACAAAATATTTGAAAACATAAGTTTTTTTTTCGAGCACGAGTTGCACATATACATATAAAAAATGCTTCTAACGTAATAAACCATAACTTTACCGCAATTAATGTTATTATAAAATTTACGCGAAATTTCACGCGCTTTCTAAAAATATAAGTTTTATTGGTGTATGATAATATATGACCAAGTAATTACGAATTTGGTTTAGCAGGGGTCACTGCGCCCTGTCACGATATTGGGTGCTGACTGACCGTCGCCAAATTTTCTACGTTACTCAGATCCTATTTTACTGATAAATTTGTGGGAGGTATCATTTGAAAGCATATTATGCGTACTATCTTTATTTCTAATATTTCAAGTCGAAACTGTAGAAGTTTACAAAATATTTGATTAGTAATATGTGTATTTTACTGTGCATGAATAGCATTGGCATTGATAAGACACGCTTCTAGCTCAATAAATTATAGTTTTCCGCAATTGAAATAATAACAAAATAAACGGAAAATGTATGACTTACACAAAAAATAAGTTTGGTTTGTATTGCATAAATAATTAATTTGAATTTGTTCAGCTCACCTACTGCGCACCATCATATAAATGGATGTCCACCGTCGTTGCCTTTTTTCATGATTTTTCAGATTTTATTTCACTAATCGTATATTCATAATAAATATAATCTATCACGTATCGAATTTACTTATATACTTAATTGATCAGTAAAATAAAATCTGTAAAATGATGAAAAAATTAAGGCAACGGCGGTGGACATCCGTTTATATGACGATTGACCGTGCGCAGTGGGTATGGTGGACAAATTATTAACATAAATTGTTTTAGCAAAACTAACAAAACTAATTTTTTGTCAAGGCCATACATTTTGCGGTTCATTTCGTTATTATATCAATTGCGGAAAAATATAATTTATTGAGCTGGAAGCATGTTTCACTCGTAGTTGTGCGAATGCTATTCATATACAGTAAAAATACACATATTGTCAAATATTTTGTAAACTTCTACAATTACGACTAAAATTATTAAAAAGCAACGATAGCACGCATAATATGCTTTCAAATGATACCTCTCACAAATTGATCGCTAAAATAGGATCTGAGAAATAAATAAAATTAGGCGACGGTTAGCACCTATTTACGTCACGGGGGCGCAGTGACACCTGCTAAACCAAATTCGTAATTACTTGGTTGTATAATATCATACATCAATAAAACTTATATTTTTAGAAAGCATATGTTAGCACATACAATAAAACACTTACTGAAGATAAACAACATGTAATCAGAATCTTTACATATATGTTTTTATGATAATTAATCGCTAACGTCCGTTCACTCCACAGTTGTCGTTTTTCTCTCCACCCACAGATTACAATAATTATGACGTTCCGTTTTACGTCTTGCCAAAATAAACAGTATGTTTTACCAATCAAAGATACATTTAAAATATATATAATTATGTTTTTATACCACTATTATAATAATATTCATAATTTGATTTTTAAAATGCTAACAGACGGCCTTCCTGTTAGACGGAATGTCCCTATTCCGTTCCGGCCATTCACATGAAAGTATGTCTCTATACTCTATTTTTACTTGACAATCATAAAAGAAAAGTACAAAAAAAAAATTGTGATACAATGTAAAATAAAATAATTATTCAATCGCAATCAAGTCTTCGTCTCCTGGTTGTTCCTGATGATTTGTTGAAGTGGCGTCAGCTCTGCTCCTCTATTGGAATACCTGTAACATATAAAAACAAAATAAGTTAATCTCATTTACTCAACTTTTCAGTAATTTTATTTGATTACTGATCACCGTATTACACAGTATATTTCAGTATAATCACTAATTTACATTTAATCTGATCACCGTATTACACGGCATATTTCAGCATTAACATTAATTTTCATTTAACCACTGATCACCGTATTACACAGCATATTTCAGCATTAACTCTTGTTTTCATTTAACCACTGATCACCGCATTACACGGCATATTTCAGCATTAACTCTTGTTTTCATTTAACCACTGATCACCGCATTACACGGCATATTTCAGCATTAACTCTTGTTTTCATTTAACCACTGATCACCGCATTACACGGCATATTTCAGCATTAACTCTTGTTTTCATTTAACCACTGATCACCGCATTACACGGCATATTTCAGCATTAACTCTTGTTTTCATTTAACCACTGATCACCGTATTACACGGCATATTTCAGCATAATTCTATATTTATTACAGTTAAAGCAAGATATCATTGCAGAAGTGTCGTTGAATGCAGAACATTTCGTTTATCATTAGTCACACAAATAAAACGTTTAAATATTTACTTACACATTTCATTTCCATTAATGGCATGAGTCAGCAAGACACGCCACGTTGAAGAAGTAACTGTTGACTAGGGCTTTATGTCCTGCAACATTCAGTAGGGATAGGACTTTGCTACTTGAAAGTAATTTAATTTTTATTTTAAGGGAATATGAAAGGATAGTTATTGGTGGATTATATAATATATAATATGTACACAATTTGTGATATCTAATCATCTTTTTCGTGAGTCACTTCGGTATCATAATCGCTACTGTCGCTGGAGTTATTAGTAATATCATCTTTGTCATCTTGTAATGAAAAAGTTATCCACTTTTTCAAAGCATCAGCTGGGTATATACTTTTGTATTTTCGCTTAGCGTGTCCATCGATGCTGACAATTTCGTAGCGATCATTTGAGAGGACAGCGCTAATTTTAAACGGTCCTCTGAATTTAGGGCACAGTTTTTTGCTTTTCCCGTTCGCTGGAAAATGGTTGTTAGGAATCATGACCAAGTCACCTACATTGAAAAATTTGGTAGGTGCTTTATTATTATCATATCGAGCTTTCATACTTGCCTGATTTTTCTTTATATTTTCCACCGCCGTCTCACGGATCTCATTCCTATCATTTTCAGACACACTAGTATTCGCGTTCTGCTCACTTCGTGTCAACGGATCTGCATCATGGCTCCGTTGTATATCAGAGTCATCGTCTTGAACAGCATTTAAGACAGGGCCTTCTGGAGGGCTAGTCATCCTACGTCCGTAAACGATTTCTGACGGTGATGTCCCAGTTCCACGATTTACAGTATTATTCAGTGTTGTTTGGATATTATTAATATGTTGATCCCAGTCACGCTCGTCTTGGCCGTGGTTAGAAGCTGCCAACGACTCGAGTATGGTACGATTGTACCTTTCTATTTGACCATTTGCTCGAGGAGTCGCCACGGCATTAAGTATGTGTTTTGTACCGATCGACTTTGTGAATTTTGTGAACGCAGCGGAGGTAAAACTAGTACCGCGGTCCGTGATAATTACTTTAGGGCTGCCTATTATACTAAATATATCGGTTAAAACCTTAATTGTCGTCTTGCTTTTTAAATTTTTCAAGGCTTTTATAAAAATAAATTTGCTGAAACCGTCAATAACTCCCAATATATAAGAATTACCCTGTTTACTCCTTACAAATGGTCCGAGGTGGTCCATATGCAATGTGTGGAAAGGAATGTTGCCTTTTGGTATCGGATGCAAATACCCACTGCTTTTAGTAGTCGGGGCTTTATTGTACGCACAGCTCAGACAAGCCGAAACATACTTACGCACAAACCTATTCATTTTAGGAAACCAATAATCTGCCTTCATTTTGTCTATGGTTTTATCAAATGAAAAGTGTCCTGCCTCGTCGTGGCACATTTGACACACACGCCATCTTGCACCATTGGGTACAACCCACTTTAGCCCGTCACCTACTTTACGATACAGTTTGTCATTCTTCAAAACGTAATTCTGAGTGATATCCTTTATGTCCTTGCTATCAGTATTTAAAATTGATTTTATTAATTTCACCTTCTGATCAGTCATTTGGACAGTTTGCAACCACTCCGTTGACGTAATATGCATGATTTCAAACTGACGTATTTCCTCCATTTCATCCTGAGAATCTCTTTGAATGGGATTTCTGCTGAGAGCATCCACATGCTTCATATTTTGACCAGGTCTATACTCAACAGTAAAATTATACTCCTGAAGTAATAACCACCATCGAGCAATTCGGGGCACTAAGTCTCTTTTTGTTAATGTAGATCTTAAGGCATTACAGTCAGTGTATACTTTGAACGGAATCCCTATTAAATATGTTCTAAATTTTTTAAGGGATAACACAACAGCAAGGGTTTCTAACTCGTAGGAGTGTAGATGTTCCTCCTCTCTAGTTGTTTGTTTGCTAAAGTAAGCTACTGGTCTGAGCGCTGTTTTATCATCGGTCCTTTGTAACAAAATGCCGCCATACCCTAATTTACTCGCGTCACAATGTACTTCAGTTAAATAGGATGGATCATACAGTGCCAATATCGGTCTAGCAACTAATTTAGCTTTTATGTCTTGAAATGCAGTCTCTTCTTCAGTACCCCATTTCCATGGAATGTTAGACTTTGTGAGATTAGTCAAGGGTTTTGCAATACTAGCAAAACCAGATATAAATCTTCGGAAAAGCTGGATAGGCCCACAAACTGTCTCACTTGGTGTACATTCGTTGGAGTAGGAAATGAGGCAACTGCTTCAGTCTTTATTGCACCAGGTCGTAACCCTTCATTCGATACTTCGTACCCTAAGTAATCTAGCTTCTTCTCGAAAAAATGACATTTAGTTATATTCAAAGTTAACTTTGCGTTTCGCAGAGACATTAGTATCTTCCTCAACTTTACCAAACCATCGTCTATAGATGTAGCGGGAGATAATAGGTCATCCATATACGGGATAGCAAGGTCATATCTATCCTTCCCTAAAGCTTTATTGACCATGTGTTGAAACACAGCCGGAGCATTGACCAAACCAAAGGGCATGCGGGTATATTTATAGTGGCCGTCAGGCGTTACAAAGGACGTTAGATGCATGGAGTCTTCGGCCATAGGTATCTGATAATACCCCGACTTAAGGTCAAGGCTCGTAAAGTATACTTGGCCGCTCAAACGGTCTAGCTGGTCGTCGATAACTGGCATCGGATATGAGTCCTTCACCGTCTTCTTATTCAGTGCCCGGTAGTCAACACATAAGCGATACTCGTTGTTTTTCTTTTTTACCAAGACTATCGGGCTTGCATAAGATGAATCTGACTCTTGTATGATTTTAGCCTCTAGCAATTCATTTATCAAATCTCTGACAATCAATCGTTCACTATAAGGTAGTCGATATGGTTTATACGAGACTGGTGAACTGTCCTGCAACTTGATGTGCATCTCCGTTACGCTAGTCACCCCTAACTCATTTAAGTTTAATGCAAAACAGTCTCTGAATTCGTTAATTAGATCTAACAAACGCTGTTGCTGTTCTGGTGTCAAATCTTCTCCTATATTAAGCATATCTAATGTTATCATTTGGATCTGACTATTAAAGTCGCAAGAAGAGTCACAATTTAATGAATTTACCAAATATTCATCGGGAGTTTTATTTTGCGTAGTTTTGACATCAATTGGCACCATTTTTGCACGGGACAAGAGTCTATCTTTTTTTAGCAAAACATTTTGACTCATGAAAGACATTACCGGAATTTGTCCAACACCATCGTTAATATAATAGAAACCTGGCAAAATCATGAATTCTTCACCTTCTTTCTGTGAGACACTTCCAGGTACGTAAATGGTTCCAGTATATCTGATATCGCATCGTACTTTGATAACTTGTAAATTGGTAAATGTAACGTCTTCGACGTTACGTATGAGAATTCTATCAAATTCTGACTCATTAGAGAAAAGTACTAGATTTGAACTCGTCTTGTAAACTGTCACTTCAGGCATCTCTGTGAGGTTCTGTCCAACTAGCAGATCCGTGTTTAAATACTCATCAGGTACAACATATGCTTCCGTTTCTATTTTTATAAAATCTACTTTTATCTCGAAACAAACCCTACCAATAGCTTGCAATATACCTAACGCGAATCCTTTCAATATTGGCATGTTCTCTGTATTCATTACTAGACCTAATTCTTCTATTGTACTTTTCTTTATCACAGTGCATTCACTACCGAAATCAATGAATGCGGTCCTTTTATTATCATTAATGTAAACTATTTTATTATAAATCTTACTACGTATATGTTGAGCTGTAATACATACCTTTTTAATAGTAATTTCCGTATTGGCCATGTTTGTGTTGGTACTTGTACTCCCGTTTTCTGCACCCCGACGACAATAAGCGGGCAAATGTCCTGATTTACTGCATTTGGTACATTTTTGGGGACTTTTACGACAATTAGGCGCAATATGACCAGATTCGGAACAGTTGTAACAAACACGCAATGTTCTCTGACTGGGTTTATTAATTTCGTTGCTTTTTGAAGAGGGGGTTGGTGTTTTTATCAAATTACTTGATTTCTTTATGTCCCTACTGTTCCGTTTGAGAGCAATGCTACGCAGGTATCTTAGCAGTTTACTAGGGCTCCTAAAATTAGCTCCTTGTGCGTTCAATTTTATATTAAAGTCGAAAATACCGTGTATTATGCAGTCGACTGCCTCTTTGCCCTTTATATTACAACGACTGACCAGTTTTGATTTATCGTAAAAATACTCTTCGAGAGATTCTTCCCGTCTACTTGTTCTAGCCAACATTTCAGAAAGCCTATCAGCGTAATTACGATCATCTGGAAAACTGCGAGACAATTTGCGTTGCCATTCCTTCCACGAATATCTAACCGTTGATAGTCCTTCATACCACTGCTTTGCTAAACCCGTTAGTTTTGGAAGTGCATGAAAGATGGTTTGTTTATCACTCCATTTATAAATAGCCGCAGTTTCGTTTACTTTTCTAAGCCAGTCCTTGGTTGACTGAGTCTTTTCACTTGGGTCAAATTTGGGTATGACGTCATGTGAACCTATGAAAGTATTTTTACCATGGTTACTAATTGCGTTTATAAATCTCTCCATTACGCTCCCACTTTTACTAGAAGACGACCTGTGATGTTTACGCCTTGTATTATAGTCGCGCCTTCTTGACTGTGAACGGGGTGATTGAGAACACGACGAATCACTGTAGTCGCTACTTGACCCATACGTAGAGGAGGTGTTTTCTGAAGACGTCCTAGTTGTACTACTACTAGCTCGACGAGTACGCCGTGCGCTTCTAATGTGCCGTGATCGACTTCGGCCCATACGGCGCGTATGAGAGTGTCTAGTAGGTGTGCGATGGCGTCTTTTACGTGTTCCTCTCCTGTCCCTAGTACGCGATGCAGATTTGTCAGTTTTATCACGACCATTATTTCCGCGAGCCTTCTTAGCAGTGCGTGTTGTTGAGAGACTCCGAGTTCTCTTACGCCGACTATTATCAGGTATCGGGGGAGTGTAACGATTACTATCCTCGTCAGACATATTTATTTTCCTATTTTAATATTCTGCCTTTTTTTATAGGTCGTTAAGGGACGGGATAAAAATGTGATTTCATTAGCACATATTAAATATACATTTGTGCGTATATAATACGCATGTGGATATGAATTTATGATAATACTCAACAGAACATAAACAAAAATATTATAGATATACATAACGAATTAATTCGAGCGTATCTAATTGACTCAATGCGACGCCATTTTTTTTATATATATAATTTATTGAATATTGTATTATAAAACTACTGTTATTAATTAACTGTGTCTATCGAACGCCGTAGAATATGCAAACTCTTCAACTGGGTAAGAACAAGGTAGACAGAGAGCTAAGTACTATATAGGTACTTTATTACAAAACACCCGAGCGCTAACTAGACAACTTAGTCAGCCGCGCTGGCTCTCAACAATCTGTATTTACAACAGTTCCATTTGCATTTTTCTTTGTAGTTACAAACGAGCCGACGTTTTTGTTTGAATGGAAATAAACTTCAACATTTGCAGTTGTATGGTAAATATGGTAGCCTACCAACACAAGATACTCTTGTGGAGTAAGTATAAAACAAGTATCGTAGGTACGTACAATATACCTGATTGATAGTAGGTAATAAAACGACATTAAATGTTTTTTTTTTAACAAAGTGTGTATTGAATGAAATTGCGTTAACGGTTTAAAACAAATAAATCCATTTGTGTTGCTTGGTTATTACACACCGCAAAACGAGTTCATAGGGGAGTTCAATTTTACAAAATTGTATATATGTACATATTTTTTTAATATATATGTTTAATTCATTCAAAGCAAAGATTGCTTGTCAATAAACAGTTAGGTACGCACAATACCTAAATTATGATATTCTTCAGGAGAATACCACAACCGTTCTGCCATCCCCACCATACGCGTATAAAAGTACGTATTTAGCTACTAAAACTTAACTATATGCACCAATGTATGCATCTCTGGAAACCCTAATCCTACATGTTGCTGCTTGCGCAAACTAAAAAAAACCTTATTTACAAAACCGTAAAGTTCAATATCACACATATGAAAAGATGAAATTGTGAGAAAATACCTGATTAACTTGTTGCACAGCATTTATGTCTATACATATACATAATTGGAGCAAAATAATAGTGACCAATAATTGCCGACAATATTTCGTTTATCTAATGAATACCAATTATATTATTTAATTATGCAAAACATTTTTCGGCAAACATGACAGTTCCGTTACAAGTGAATTCAAATGTACATACCAGAGCGATGATGAGCGTTTCAGTTGTTCTTCACTTCTGATTGTTAGCACATACAATAAAACACTTACTGAAGATAAACAACATGTAATCAGAATCTTTACATATATGTTTTTATGATAATTAATCGCTAACGTCCGTTCACTCCACAGTTGTCGTTTTTCTCTCCACCCACAGATTACAATAATTATGACGTTCCGTTTTACGTCTTGCCAAAATAAACAGTATGTTTTACCAATCAAAGATACATTTAAAATATATATAATTATGTTTTTATACCACTATTATAATAATATTCATAATTTGATTTTTAAAATGCTAACACATATGAAATGTCCTGTAAATCTTATCATAACATTATTTGCGGTAAAGTTATTGTTTATTGGTCATGCACCAAGATACAATCTTAAAAATTATGAAAACGGCAACGAAAATGGTCATTCATGTATATGACGGTGCGCAGTGAGTATGATGGATAAATTAACATTAATTGTTCATGCAATACTGACAAAACTTATTATTTGAAAAGGTCATACATTTCGCCGTTTATTTTGTTATTATATCAATTGCGGAAAAAATATAATTCATTGAGCTAGAAGCATGTTTTACTCACATCGGTTCCAATGCATATTTTCAAATATTTTGTTAGCTACTACAGTTACAACTAAAATTATTGAGAACTAATGCATAATATGCTTTCAAAAGATTCCTGTTAAATAAAATAGGATCTGAAAAATATAGAAAATTTGGCGACGGTCAGCATCCATACGTGGCCGGGCGCTGTGGCCCCTACTTAACCATATTTGTAATTACTTTACTTGGTTATATAATATTATACACCAATAAAACTTATGTCATTAGAAAGCGCACGAAATTCCGCGTAAATTTTATACTAACATCAATTCCGGAAAAGTTGTTGTTTATTGATTAAGAAGCATTTTTTACCAGTAGGTACTTGTGCGACTCATGGTCTATAAAACACATATTTTCAAATATTTTCTAAACAGCTACCTTTATGATTATAGTTATTCATAAAAAAATATAGTAGGTTTAATTAGCTTTGAAACGATACCTCTCGCATTTGGATCCGTAAAATAGGACCTCAAAAATATTGAATACTTTACTACGGTCAGCGCCCATTTCTGCGACCGGGCAGAGTGACTTCTGCTAAACCAAATTCGTAATTACATGGTTATATATTATCATATACCAATGAAACTTATATTTTTAGAAAGAGCATGAATAGACGCAAAAATTTTATAATAACATCAATTGCGGTAAAGTTATTGTTTATTGAGTTAGACGCATTTTTTCTAGTACTTGTGCAATTCATGCGCGATAAAAAAACACATATTTTCACATATTTCGTAAACGGTTATTTTTATGAGTATAGTTATTTATAAACAATTAAAGTAGGTTTAATAAGCTTTCAAACGACACCTTGCACGAACAGATGGGTGCCATAGGACTCGAGATGTGAATAAATATCTATGATGGTCGGCCGCCATCTTTCTCCCCCCTTTTTCTCAACCCGTCCCCCCCTCCTTAAACTAAAACAGGTCAATTCGTAATCTGGAGATAACGAGGAACACATCCATACCTGTTTTAGGTATTTAGAAGAGATGTCGACGACTTTTTGTAAAAGAGGTCGTTTGGTCCCTGACTATTACTGACAGACTTGTTTGACAGAGTATAGTTCCTAATACTTATTAAAGTTAAAAAAATTGGTTGTCTGTAAAGTCGGTTTACGGACGGTAGTTTAACGTGATAACGTCAAACATTACAGTAGTATAGACAGGGGCGGTCAGAGTATAGCAAAAGGGGCCCGATTCTGGGACTTTTTTCACGTTTTTTTATTTATTTATTTATTTATTAAAAATACACAAAAGTTAACAGTATTTCACCAAAGCACTTATGTGGTAATATAAATATGTACATGTTAAATTGACATAAATAAAAGCAAACACACTTAAAAGTTAAACTATGGTTATTACATTAATCACCTAAAGAGTGTAGAGTCTATGAATGATGAGCGGAACCGAGGTTCCGCAGGGCAGTGGAATAACAAGTCACGCTTTGTAGATTGAAGATATTTATTAAACTCACATACAAGCAAGTAGTCGTAGCACTTAGGTAGAAATTCAAGGGAACACGTCTGTCCATCAATGCGTCTGGACCAAAAGAGAGAGAGCGAAAAACCAGAGAGCACAGATTACAAAATAATGTTAAGCTTCATTCACACGACATGCAAAGACAGATTGGATTATAAGGGTGGTATACACGCTCCGACTTCCAACACTTCCCCTCACACTTATAAGGCCAAGTAGGTATTTTATGTGTTGGTTCATCCCTGATATAAAGGGCTTGAACTAAATATAATATCAATTATATCAGTTTACATTAATAATAATGCTTGCCCTAAGTAGAGACTATCTCTATCCATATACACATTCGTATAATAGCATGCTTTCACAAAACACAAACACTGACACAATGAATAATGGTACATGCTATTTCTTACGATTGTGCATGTACAAATATGCAAACAAAATAAGGATTACACATAATTATGCAGTACATGCCTAAGTTACATTACATTAGTGAGGTTTTGTTACTATCTTGACTATAATAATAATAATTATGTCCATTTTTATCACACCTGCTATAAATATGTACATGCAGGTGTTATTAAATGCAAGTATAGGCTGTGGTATAGGTACTGAGACGTAATGAAACAAGAAATTAAAATTATCAAGTATCACTAGAATGAGTTATCAATGTAAATTTATAATTTAAAGATATAACAAATTATTACTTAGACATGTATTTTTAACCGCGCCTCAAATCTCTCAAGAAAGGTGGTTCTTAATTCGTCTGTATGTTTTTTTTTTAATGTTTGTTCCACGATATCTCCGTCGTTCCTGGACCGATTTTGAAAACTTTTTTTGATTGAATGTATATGCATACAAATTGGTCCCATTTTTCTCAGAACCCAGTTCTGATGATGGGATCCTGCAGAAATCGAGAGAACTCCTCAACTCTGAACGGCACACTTATAGTGACTTTGGTATTTTTATAAGAACAGCATGCACTTACGTCCAGAACAGTGACATTTGATGCAGTGGAACGGCTGATGATGGTCAGAACCGAACTCCTCAAATCTGAACGGCACACTTATAGTGACTTTGGTATTTTTAACCGTCGCCTCATATCTCAAGAAGGACGGTTATCAAGTCGTCTGTATGTTTTTTTTTTTTTTTTTTTTTTTTAATGTTTGTTCCTCGATATCTCCGTCGTTACTGGACCGATTTTGAAATTTTTTTTTTAATTGAATGTATATGCATACAGATTGGTCCCATTTTTCTCAGAACCCAGTTCTGATGATGGGATCCTGGAGAAATCGAGGGAACTCCTCGAATCTGAAAGGCATACATATAGTGATTTTTGTGTTTTTAAAGGAACAGCATGCATTTAGGTACGGAACAGTGACATTTGGTGCAGTGGAACTGCTGATGATGGCCAGAATAGAACTCTTCAAATCTGAACGGCACGCTTATAGTGACTTTGGTATTTTTATAAGAACAGCATGCACTTTCATCCAGAACAGTGACATTTGGTGCAGCGGAATTGCTGATGATGGTCAGAACCGAACTCCTCAAATCTGAACGGCACGCTTATAGTGACTTTGCCATTTTTATAAGAACAGCATGCGCTTACGTCTAGAACAGTGACATTTGGTACAGTGGAACTGCTGATGGTCAGAACCGAACTCCTCAAATCTGAACGGCACGCTTATAGTGACTTTGGTATTTTTATAAGAACAGCATGCACTTGCGTCCAGAACAGTGACATTTGGTGCAGTGGAACTGCTGATGATAGTCAGAACCGTACTCCTCAAATCTGAACGGCACACTCATAAGTGACTTTGGTATTTTTGCAAGAAAAGCATGCATTTAAGTTCAGAACAGTGACATTTATTTATTTAGTTATGTTTGTTAAGCATATTGAGTTTTCAAGTCAAAGTTTGTCAAGCTTCGATTTCTTATAATATAATATCGGATTCATGAGGAATTGAGGAAACTCCTCAAACCTTAACGTTATACGTATATTCATTTATGTTGCCATCTAATAATTAAAGCATTAAAAGCAGTTTTAAAAAATACCTACACATTTCTACATAATCCAACATTCGCAAGTAACTTTCACCAGAACCCGAAAGGCGACGGTTTTTTTTTCTTAAAAATTATTATAAGAACAGCATGCATTTAAGTTCAGAACAGTGACTTTGGTATTTTTGTAAGAACAGCATGCACTTACGTCCAGAACAGTGACATTTGGTGCAGTGGAACTGCTGATGAAGATCAGAACGGAACTCCTTAAATCTGAACGGCACACTTATAGTGACTTTGGTATTTTTATAAGAACAGCATGCATTTAAGTTCAGAACAGTGACATTTATTTGTTATGAGATTTGTTATGTTTGTTAAGCATATTGAGTTTTAAGACAAATTTTGTCAAGCTTCGATTTCTTATAATCGGATTCATGAGGAATTGAGGAAACTCCTCAAACCTTAACGGTATACGTATATTCATTTGTGTTGCCATGAAATAATGAAAGCATTAAAAGTAGTTTTGAAAAAATACCTACATTCTACATATTTCCACATAATCCAACATTCGCAAGTAGCTTTCACCAGAACCCCAAAGGCGGCGGTTTTTTTTTCTTAAAAATTATCAAACTATACTCTGTCAACCAAGTCTGTCAGTAAATAAGAACTAAGAAAACTATGGGTAACCTTTTCTCTTGCACCCTAAAGAAAAGGATGCATATAGTTTTCTTTGTTCTTATTTACTGACAAACTTGTTTGACAGAATATAATTTTTAATACTTCTAGTTTTCTCGTTAGTTAGTAGAGTCTGGCTAGCCAAATATTGTTGACAGATATTTCCTTGTGGTATCACCAATTGTCTATGGTTAAAAAAAAGGCTAAAAGTCTGCTGTCAATTTATGTCACTTATTCAAATTGTTCGCGGGTTATTAAGGGTAAATCTTAAATATTATAAGAATGACGATACCAAGCGAGGTCCGCAATTTGCTGTTTAAGCTAATAAATAATTACAACCAAGAGCGAAGTCGAAGTGAAGCGGCATATAATGAAAAACTGCAATGTTTACAAGTCGTAAACAATATAGTAGGTTGGTGATCTATTAATATTTTGATACTTTAAGTACTAGTTCTAACATTTGCCTATAACTTTGATTAAGTATGTGAATATAATAAAACTTAAATCTCATGAACAGGAAAAGAGTGTAAAGACAAGGAGAAACTCGAAGCTCTGGAAATCATTAATAAAATAAAAATATTGGATTGGAACGTACCGACTTACTTACGAAAAACCAATATTTAGAAGAAATCAGTGAAGTGACTGGTCAGTAGTAATTTGATATAAAAATATAAAAAATAAAATAAATAATATAATTTAGCCTATAGCTGGGCACAGGCCTCCTCTCATGTCTGAGAGGGCTCGGGCTATATATTCGCAGCCGGAGTATTTGCTGAGTGACTTTGATGACAACTCAAACTACTCCAACAACATGGAAGCAGAATATTTAGAGTCCGATTTCGACTATAGCGAATGAGTCATGGTAAGTTAAATATGTAAATATTCATATGAGTATTTTTTTTATTGTAACTTAGGAGTTTTACCTATTTCGGCCTCTGTCTTGCCTGTGAGCAAACAAGCAAACGCAAATGTTGTAAGTTGGAGTTGAAATTCGGCATAGTAGTCTAGTTTAAACTGTGGTGAGACATACTAACAGGCATTTTTAATTTTTTCATCCATTCCCCATTACTACTTGTAATACACGGCAATTATTAATATTTAAATGCCAATAACCATCGTAAAACTTTTAGGTTAATACGTCAAATGCTAACAGATTTTGTCAAATTTCTGTACATATATTAGCAATTTCTATTGATTTTCAATATAAGTGTGCACAGAAAACAAAAATATTTTCTAGTATCAAAACTATATCTCCTACTATACCATACTCATACTCATATTTTATTAGCCACACTCTAGAACATAGAACATACTGGCATTAACTTCAAATTTCACTTCAGTAACATGTTGTCTATGGTAACATCATTAATAATAATAAAAAAAATTATACCCCGACCTGAAATGTCAACAAATTGCAATATGGCGGGCGAATTTATTTGTCACCGTATTACTGTTAAAACTTAAACTTTAAATTTTACTTCTCAGGTGTGATGAAAAACATTATGTAGGTACATCACGGGTGGCAGAAATATTACAAATTCCAGCCATGTCTCTCGTTCGTAATCCTTTTAGATATGTCATGCCATTGTCATGTATGTTCCTGCAAAGCAAGTTTTCACCAGCTGCTCTCCTATTAACTAAGGTTTTTTTTTTTACTTTTCGTACCCTTGGTAAAATAATGCAACGTCGGTATTGTTTTTATTGCGGAAAAAGCCTTAAAATAATACATTGTATAATGTACAGTATACTTCAAGAAATTTATTTATATCTCTTTTACTTTCTGAGATATTTTTCTGAACAACGACGTAAGTAAAAGCAAGGGACGTAAAATAATGCCACAAAATGCATCTGCTTCGTTTTTTTTACGTCGTTTCCGCGAGCGCAGTGCGGCGCGCATGCCGTGCCGTCGTAAAATCAGTTGTGCCAGTGTTCCCGGAACATTTACATGTACCACAAGATAGATCAAAATTTGCATAAAAAGGGTGCAAAAATAATATCCCGAATGGAGAATAGTTAATAATAATAAATAAATAATAATAAATATTATAGGACATTCTTACACAGATTGACTGAGGCCCACGGTAAGCTCAAGAAGGCTTGTGTTGTGGGTACTCGGACAACGATATATATAATATATAAATACTTATATACGTAGAAAACATCCATGACTCAGGAACAAATATCTGTGCTCATCACACAAATAAATGCCCTTACCGGGATTCGAACCCGGCACCGCGGCGTAGCAGGCAGGGTCACTACCGACTGCGCCAGACCGGTCGTCGAAGTTTTAAGTTTTAAATGTTATAAAGACAGTCTTGCGTAAAACTATCGCATCTGCACATACGGCTGTTGAAGTTCTGTTTTTTGGAGTAAATTAGGCAGTCGGATTATCACATACGATATTCTTTATTGATTTTCGGCATATTAATAAAAAATATTTTAAAATATGCTAAGTATAATTTGCTTATACTATGCTATGAATTTAACGTAATTCTGACGTTTTTTAAAATATTTACAAATAACGACGCGACGGATCATCACACGCGTCACTTGACCTTTAGTAAAATAATGCCGTATGTGTACATCCAACATACTTTTTAAAAAATAATGCATTAAATAAGACAGAGTTAAGCGCATATAATTACTTACATTTATAAAAATATTCAAGCAAAAATTTGGGGACATTTTTAAACACTAAAAAGTTATCCTCAAAAATTCACTCGTTAAATCTTTAAACCTCTCTCCTGAAAAGTGAACATTTTGCAGATGTGGCGTTATTTGACGAAGGGTAGGTACGTGAAATACCTCTTTAGAATGCACCATACCTTAAATTACTTAAGTATGACATACCTATAACGTATTGTTATGGAGGAGCGGGATTTACTGATACAGGTATCCATACATACATACATACAATCACGCCTGTATCCCATGAAGGGGTAGGCAGAGCACATGAAACTACTCAAGTTCTAGTGCCATAGGTATCCATACTAATATTATATTTAAATAGGAAAGTGCGTGTTTGTTTGTTTGTCCGTCTTTCACAGCAAAACGGAGCGACGAATTGACGTGATTTTTTAAGTTGATATAGTTGAAGGGATGGAAAGTGACATAGGCTTTTTGTCTCTTTCTAACCCCCCACTTCCTTAAAATGGAGGTGGAAGTGTAGTGTGTGTACTACACCTCACCCACACACGTGTATTCGTCTACTATAAATAAGCTGTCACTTAGGTTATTTGATGGAATATAACTCTATACTCCGAGATAGTTGTTTCATTCAACGTCCCACATCACATGGCGATCCTGCCAGTGCGGCCTTGGTTGCAATGGCGCGGCGCGGCGCGCCGCCAGTGCAGCACAGCTTAACTCTGTATTGCAACCAAGGCCAAGGATATAATTAAAAAAATATATATTGAAGGACACTTTATGGATTATTATAATACTTCAGTGTGGACTATATTTTCGGTGAATTTGGTTGGTGAAACTTTCTCATTAAAAAAAAAAAGTTATAAAAATCGGTGACTTCGGACGCATTACCTACAGTGTAAATTCAGTGTTCAATTCCGGACAAGAAATAAAGTTCGTAGACTTTGTTAAGAGGTGATGTTAACATACTTTTTTCATGATAAGTACGAACTTATCATACGAATGTGAACGTAAGTGATATAAACTGGCTCAATTCAAACACAGTGAAATAAGGGATAAAAGGATGGTATGCAGCAGGGGGTTGTTGATGTCGTGATGTCGCTGGACGCAGATGCTGGCACAGCCAGTATATTCCGGCATGGCCAGCACAGGATGGATTGCTCATGGCCTTATCTCAGGTCCTGGGCAGGCGGTAGCGAGGACAATACAACGTCAATGTGGAAAAGTGTGTATTAAAAGTAAAATAGTGAACAATTTGTGTCTTATATGTAAAGGACATCGAATTATGTCTAATATTTTGTGTTTTGTTTTAAGTACTAAGGTTTTGTTAGGTAAGTGATATAATCAAGAATAGTTACAAAAAATGTACGAATTAGGCAACGGATTCAGATTTTTTTTTAAGTGACCCATATAAAATTCCGTTTTATAACGAAATTAATGTAATGTGTGTGTTAAAAAAAAACTTTTTAAATTTGTTGATTTGATATACAAGAACAATACACAACAGGGACATACTTTCATTCTTTATGCATTATGGCGCATGACGCATGACGGCGGCGCGTGTACTCCTTTTATGGCTCGGCAGGCGCCGTCTGTTATTTCAGCTCACATTACATAGTTGTCAGGTCATAGATTGGTTAAAGTATATTAGTAATACAATTTAGGGCCAGTTGCATCAACCACATTTAGCAGACACATCATCGTCACGCAGCAGACGTCTATGGAACTTCCCATACAATTAAATTTAACGAACGCTTTAACGGTGACAGATGGTTTGGTGCAACCAGCCCTAAATGTCAAAGTAATCGATAGGTACATTTCAGATTTAAACATATTGAAGTATGTCAAAATATATAGTTTACTTAAAATAAATAAGTTAATGTTATTTTTACGTGTTTTTTACGAATAAGCAATTTGTTTTTGTATCGGACTAGACTTTCTTTTACACGGTTCTAGGGTTGCCAACTTTTTTTTAGGGAAATATAGTATTTTAGAAAATTCCATCTAAAAAATATAGTACACCGAAATAAAATATAGTACGGTACACATAAAAGATAACCAAGTCGTAGAGATCGTTCTTTCTGTGATTTCTGTCCACTCTAAGGGGCTCCATACGGTTTTCATCGATTTTTCACAAGTTTTGTGTTGCATTGGTTCTCTTATTTAAGTATCGTCGAAAGTTGTATGGCCGAATATCACTTCCCAACTCACGTTTCGCGCAATTTTATTCATCCGAATGTTCATTTCCCAACTTATTGTTTTATTTGCCAAGCTCACATTTACCAACTTAACATTTGGCCTTTTTTTTTAAAGCAAACTTTCATGTTGTCGAATGTTTTACTTAACGTAATATATAACTAGTTGTTTATTGTATGTAATGTACCAAATGTTTTATTGAACACCAACAATATATATCGCGTATTTCGAAAAATATGCAATATTGAGTCTTCTATCACTTTCTAAATTTATTGACAGGTATGCAATTTTTACTTACGTACGTACCTATTAATATTCTTTTTCATAATATTTGCTGTTTAAAGGTATCATTGCGTCTACGTGTACTGAAGCATAATGTACTATTTTATTTCCAAGGGAATAATGGATTTAGTTTTAAAAATGAATACAATCCGTACATTACTTCAGGCAAAGGATGTTTCAATCTGCCAAGGATTTTTATTGCACAACCAAAATTTTACTATTAAGCTATAAAAGATATATATACGGTATGAAAAATGCATTTTATTTATCTTTTACAATTATTTCAGTGTGTTGTTATAATTTACCGCGTGCATACGCGAGGCACCCACCGTTGCCTAGCAACGGATAGTACAACAGATCAAAATATTTAAATGAATGAAAAATAAGTAAAATTGTATTATTATTATTATGAGCCTATTGTGTCCCACTGCTGGGCAAAGGCCTCCCCCTTGATCCCCTGATCTTGAGCTACAACTGGCCAAAATGTTAGTTCAATTATATGATTTATATGCTTTTTTGAACGTTGCATTTAATTTATATGCAGTATTTTCGTGTTTGTTTTCGTTCAAAAAGTGTTTGTTATCAAAAACAATGGATCTAATATGAATAATCTGATGTAGATCAAGATACACTACCTACTAGGCGCAACGCCGCCGGTTGAAGGTTTTGCCTTATGACTGTTTCCTCTGTATTTTTCTCTCAAATGTGATGAAAAACATTGTGTGTAACTCAGGAGGTAAGGACATTAAATACGTGTCTATTATTCACTCCTGCCTGCGGCACACACGTCTATAATGTCCCCTTACCTCCCTTGTTGCACAATGTACTATTAATTTCAATAGTTACCTACTTACATTTTTTACAAGACCCATATTTAAAAAAAAAATACCCATATTATAAGTAATTATATGTTTTATGAAATTTGACATTGTTTTAAAAACATTTTTACTTCAATGAAATCTAGACTTTTATAAAAATGCAAAAGCGATTTTAATTTAAAACTAATTAGGTAAGGCAAAAATTTTGACCAAAGAACCAGTTTCGGTCCTAAAATAGTTCAACTTTGATGCTAAATATCACAGAATCAATGAGCTGTGAAGTAGGTACCTAATTATGGGATGCTAGTTTGTTTAAAGACGATAGTGTTAATATGATATGTTTTAGAAACTATCGTAATATTCATAATACCAATGGATTCAAATCGAAGCTCATCGGAGTAGAGAATCCCCTTAAGAAATTTCGTTATTTAAAATATATCATGGAAAAAATACAAATGTTTGCAAACAACGGTGGCTTTATACGTAACTGCAATATTTGCAGGTCAGAACTAAGTAATGAAATGTACAGTGAAGGTTAGATATGAATAAAAGCACGAGCGGAGCGAGCGCGAAATTTTTTTCATTATCAAAACGCCGCTCCTGGCGGTTTGACCCTAGTGTAAATTCGCCACTGGCATGGACCCCAAAAATATAGTACTTTTGCGTACTATATATGCTTCATATAGAATATAGTACGCTGGGTCAAAATATAGTACAGTACTATATTATATAGTACGGTTGGCAACCCTACACGGTTCTGACATAATATAAAAAAAAGAGTAAATATTGAGCTTATTGACAACACTTTTATATAAAAGCGAGATATTGTAAAGGTCGGAATTTTTTTGTGAGAAGTACAGGTAAGTGCTAAAGAGTTAACGTTGGTTTTAAATGAATGATTTTGAAAGGTTTGTAAAGTGAAATAATGATTCGTTTGGTCTTAAAATGGAATGGAAAACAAAAATATTTAAGTTTTTCTAAGGACACCTGGCCTGATCAACTAGGAGTTGCGGAAAATCTTATATGTTGATGTTTTCGTGGTGTAGAATTGCGTGATTGGTGTTTGAACGTTTTGATTTTGTAAGAATGAAATGTGAAAGAAATTGAGTAAAATAAAATATACCTATCGCAACAACGATAACCCGAGAGGCGGTGTTGTGCGACTAGGTTAACAAGGGTACGCCAGGGTACAAGGCAGGTAGGGAATCCTTGGAGGACCATATCCGTAGTGTGTGTACTACACCTCACCCACACACGTGTATTCGTCTACTATATAAGCTGTCACTTAGGTTATTTGATGGAATATAGCTCTATACTCCGAGATAGTTGTTTCATTCAACGTCCCACATCACAGAAGTTTGTATGAAGCATTCCGCAATTTTCGATTTTAACGCGAGCGAAGCCGCGGGCATACGCTAGCTAAGAGGTCTCAACTCAAACTTATTGTTATTAAAGACACGTAAGTATATTTTTGTGTTACAGAGCAATATTTATAAATTGAAGTAGGTACGAGTAACTTGACACGAACTTCACAGAAATTCTATAAGTGTAATACGTTATATCTCAGTTCCAGTTTCCACTTCTAATAGTTTCAAGTAGCTCACTGCGCGTTACTTAGAAGTTCGCGCATCGAAAATATTATTTATGATAATAGCTGTCCCTAAAGACAAAACGGGACCTGTATAAATCACAATCACAATTACATTAAAATTGATAAAGCCCTATTAGTATCTTGTGAGTAAACAAAAAGGTAAGCACTCTGCTGCCTCTGTATTGTACTTAGGTATTATTAAATACATCACAGTAAGTGCGTTTTCACATTATCCGATCCGATATCAGATGTCGGAAGGATTTCAAAGGCAGAAATTAAGGATGGCGGCTTAAAAGTATGGGATATCGGTCCTACATCCGATATCGGATCGGATAATGTGAAAACGCACAAAATACACTCAAATTAGGTCGGTTGTGCTAATAGCGTAAATGCTAAATGATTGATTAGACAGATATTAAAGAATATAATTCCGAAATAATAAATAAATTGAGCTGGTCCCGGCCTCTGTAGTAATATACTACCTATAGGTATATCAATAAATATGAATATGAATATGAATAATGACAGTAAAGTACCTAGCAATAAGCATCATTATTCACTAGCAATGCACATTACTGTAGCATTCGACGAGTTGCTAATAATGATAATATGTATAACTTAAACATTAAATTAATTAACATAAAAAGTATAATTAAATTAAGACACGTAAACTGTTGAAAACATTGCGTAATACATGAGAACATAACCTAACCACAAAATTAAAATTTTGAAAAAACCCCCGACTGCGACATACTCGTAGTAGACCGATTTTCATGAAACATGGCTAAGAACACTCGCGACTAACTCAGCTTTCTGACAAAAAAAAACTAAATCTAAATCGGTTCAACCGTTCGGGAGCTACGATGCCACAGACAGACAGACAGACAAACAGACAGACAGACAGACAGACACGTCAAACTTATAACACCCCTTCGTTTTTGCGTCGGGGGTTAATTATCTCAATAGCGACTTGCATGAGAACTTTCTCATTAAAATTACCAAAAGTTACTGAAATTTTGAGAATATTCTGCAACGTGTACAATATGTACATTGCTACTATTCATTAAATACGTAACTTGACACTCGCTAGACCCATGTGTCGTCTCACGAGAACACAGTTATAATCAGGCGACAGGTGTCTGCATTCGTTAGTACGACCTAATTGGGTAAAAACCTAAAGCAGACCTATTATTACATTACATTGAGTCAGATAATCTTCTTTGTACAAACTTCATTATGTGTTAGAGGTTATAATATGCATTTTGATGATACAAGTATTAACGTTACTTATCTATACCACCATTACTACCAGACCATATTCTTAAATCCGCAACGCAGGCTTCGTCAGGTGAATACAAACTTCGGTATTAGCTACAGGCTTCGTCAAAAAGGAAAACAATGGAAATAAAACTAAATCTTAAAGTACACCTGCTTAAAAAAGAAAAAAAAACACCTACATCTCAAAAACACCCTGCAAGTCGTCACCAACAGGCAGCGTGCCCAAAAGGCTGGCCGCATTGCCTCGTTGAATGGCGATGCTTATTCTCTGAGCAAAATATTGGCCAGCCCTTTTGTCACCCGTCACCCGTCACATCTACCAAACGAGACGCCAAGTCTTTATGTCAGGCACCGGGCCCCCAAGGTGCCATCGCTTCGACCGTAAACGCCTCAAAAATATACCTACTGCACAGCGTATCGTTCTTGCGTCGTTTACGATCAATACGGTTTTGATGATTACACAATTTACACAATAAAGACTACACTTAAAGATTACACTACCAACACATTATCAACCAAGTTTTAAAAGAATAAGCTGATAGTGATGATATTATCTATTACTTTTATGTTAAATTTTAGTTGGAGATAGCATTTACCTAAACGTCCTAAGAGCTAGTGTTCCACGCTGTACCAGTATTTTCATCATAGACTAAATGCGACTAACACATAGAGTGGAAGTAACTGAAGAAGACTTAGAGTAACAGGCCCACATACATAGCAAAATACCTAAGAGGAAACAAAACACGTGAATCGGATCTTATGCGCCCTCGTAATGTAACTCGTGCTCCTGGTCAGGGCCGTATTTTAAGAATTTGGAGTCCGGGCCAGTTTCGGGCCAGTCTTACTACCTCATTAATTCACGGTAAACTACTTAATTTAGAAATAAAACCTGCTTTGCTGTCCAAAAAAAAGCCAGCCGTTCCGAGCCATGATTCGGTTGACCTTAAGGTAAATACGCCCCTGCTTCTGGTAGTAACACTGCAATTTGCAGAACCTGGAAGTCCGGCCTTATAACCAGATTACCCGAAAACCCATGAAGAGGCTAACAAGTTTAGGCTAAATATCAGTTCGTTAGCCGGTGTTCATTAAGCTTGGCCGTTATTCCATTCGGCTAGCAAACGCGGGTTTTTATAATAGTAAACCATGCAGTAAAAAATATAAGGCTGGCTCTAGTTTTACAATATTAATCATTGTTATCTGTACGCTTTTATTTTGTTAAGAATTTCACCATCCCCTTTCCTCCCGTGGGTGTAGAATTCGACATGGTTGCCGCTATGCCGCTAAACTAGTAGTATTCGGGTGAATTATTAGCGGTATATACATATATATATGTTCTTCGTAAAACCCCGTTTTTAGGGTTCCGTAGTCAACTAGGAACCCTTATAGTTTCGCCATGTCTGTCTGTTCGTCCGTTCGTCCGTCCGTCCGTCCGTCCGTCCGTCCGTCCGTCCGTCCGCGGATAATCTCAGTAACCGTTAGCACTAGAAAGCTGAAATTTGGTACCAATATGTATATCAATCACGCCAACAAAGTGCAAAAATAAAAAATGGCAAAAAATGTTTTATTAGGGTACCCCCCCCTACATGTAAAGTGGGGGCTGATATTTTTTTTCATTCCACCCCAACGTGTGATATATTGTTGGATAGGTATTTAAAAATGAATAAGGGTTTACTAAGATCGTTTTCTGATAATATTAATATTTTCGGAAATAATCGCTCCTAAAGGAAAAAAAAGTGCGTCCCCCTCTAACTTTTGAACCATATGTTTAAAAAATATGAAAAAAATTACAAAAGTAGAACTTTATAAAGACTTTCTAGGAAAATTATTTTGAACTTGATAGGTTCAGTAGTTTTTGAGAAAAATACGGAAAACTACGGAACCCTACACTGAGCGTGGCCCGACACGCTCTTGGCCGGTTTTTATAGTTATTCCATCCAAAAAATGGAGGCACTTCACATAACCAATTTGGAACCTCCTACTTGCCGGCCTAGCCTAAGTGTCAATCGTTGAAGCTACGCGGCGATTAAAACGCGGTCTGGCTCTGTCGCGCCACTACCGTAGAGCTTTAGGGAGAACTCGCTAAGTCGCTACTTTTAGTGTACGTTGGCTAAGGTGCCCTAGCGATAAACCCTCGCGCCGGGGAAGCGATCGTAATAATAGCACTTATCTAATAGTCCTGCTATTGTCGAGCTTGTGTATTGGCAGTCGTATATGTAGGTTACTTACTCTATGTTAACTTGGACTTGTAAGTGTAAGTTTTTTATAAGTTCCAACGACGCTGCAACTGAACCTGCCTGGTTGACCAAAAGTAGTTATTTTTGTTACATTGCATAAATACTAACTCCATCTGTAGGTAATCTAAAATGAGACGTTGAGTGAGAATTAAGTTTGAAATATGATTATCCGATCACACAATAGTAAAGTTCTTTTCACCACACCAACTGGTAAAGATCAATTTTGCTATACGAGAACGGATAGCAAAATTGCATTTTATCCACAAGAGTAACAAGTAATTTCATACAAAAATTAACATAGTGCCTTGAGCTGGCTGGTAGAATTTACCTATTGCTGGATTTGACCACACCAACACGAGGAAAATAATAACTGTAAAACATCAAGTTAGACTTTGTATGAAATAACTTTGAACTGTTGTGAATGTAGGTATTATTTATTTAATCGTATGGCAAATTATATCTAAAAGCAATCAGAGTGTTGCCTTGAGGTTGCTAAGCCAGGTACTCACTGTTGTGAAAAAAAATATAATACAACTTTTTTATCAATTTTCCAAGAATCAAAAGAGCTTTTGGAAAGCAGATGTTAAAAATCTGCTACCGAATTAATTACCTTTGATTTGTTAATTAAATTCCAAATTGACTGTGACGGATACAGGACGAGGCATTCGAGGGGTTAAGTTGGGTGTAATTAGTGAAAAAATATTTTAATAATGAATCGATTGATCTACAAACGTGGAGAAAGCGTTTTTCTTAACAGTGCATGAAGAGCGGGGAGGTCAAGGACCGAACTTTAAGTAGGGTTTGAAATTATTATGATGAATGCCTAGCTGTAACCCAAATAACTTTAATACAAGGCTCAGACATCATCATCAGCATTACAATAGGCATAATGTATGTAGTTTTGTTGGTACTTTGACGCATTGTATAGACTGTACATTATACGTAGGTTCGTACCTATAATATCTTTGGTTCGCTAATTACACGGTGTAGTGTAACACGGTGAGTCAACCGAATAATTTTTCCCCTCACTAGCTCGGAAACACGTGTTTTGTCCTTTAATACCAGCGGGTAAAAACGCATTTTATCCACTAATATATGGGTAAAGTAATTTGACCTTGAATAAAGTCAAATTAACTGCTTTAAAGTTGATAAAAGTAGGTGAATCTAATAATAAAGATAATTTACCACCTGTGGAACTACTGGAAGCAGTGATAAACGCATTTTTTGCGTTGTAGTTTCCTCGCTGTAGTGAGGGGAAAAGTTTTGTGTTACACTCGGGTGCAAATGTATTTTACTTCTCGTGTGTTAAAAAACTCGCAAGTTCAGGATTCTATTCTCGAACCACTCGCTTCGCTCGTGGTTCAACTATAGAATCCTTTCACTTGCTCGTTTTTCAATTCCACACTCGGCGTTAAAATACAACTTTGCCCCTTGTATAACAAATAACTATTAACGGCGTATTCCTCATCATATTAGAATAGTAAAACTGTCAAATAAACTTTTCTGGATTTCGCCTACTTTTAGAGTTATAAGCATTTAAAAAAATAACAATTACTTATCGTTTCTGAGGACAAAACGCTATTAAGATGGCGATGATGCCGTTATCGGACATAATCTAACTATCCTCATTGATAAATATCAGAAAGTAACTAATGACTCATTGCATTGACGACCGGTCTGGCTCAGTCGGTAGTGACCCTGCCTGCTAAGCCGCGGTCCTGGGTTCGAATCCCGGTAAGGGCATTTATTTGTGTGATGAGCACTGATATTTGTTCCTGAGTCATTAGTGTTTTCTATGTATATAAGTATGTATGGTCTTCCCCACACTGACCTTATATAATATTTTCTTGCTTCGTGATAATTTCATGATATTGTAACTTAATTTATTAATTTTATTTAGCTTGGCATGTGTATTTTCTTTCTTTGTAAATGACGATCCTCATTTGGGAGACACAATTATTTTTATTTGGAAATTATTATGTAATTTTTGACGATCATGATGAGAAGATAAACATAATTTTGACATGTAGCAAATTTATAGTGTAATTTTTATCATGAAATAAAGAAATCTAATCTAATCTAATCTAATCTATGTATTTATCTATGTATGTATGTCGTCGCTTAGCACCCATAGTACAAGCGATGCTTAGTTTGGGGCTAAGTTGATCTGTGTAAGGTGTCCCTAATATTTATTTATTAAAAAAAAAGTATTTAAAAAATAAAATTGATTTATTTTATTTTAAGTGCCAGTTTTAGGAATAACATTTACTTTTTATGTGAAAATAAGTACATCCAATAAAACGAAAAAAAATAAATGACACAAAAAATGTTTTTTTTTTTGCGAGATTGGCTTGACTTCATAAAACATTTTATGTTTATTTTGCCCTCAGAAATGCGTAGTTAAAATGTTTCGGTTTCCTCGAGTTACACCGTGTACAATGTTCATATTTTAGTCTCTAGTATACGAGACTTCGATCGTGCCTCTTAGATTTATATGATCTGAATTAGCCTTCGTAAAGTCCCATTCCTGTAAATGGGGATGCTCCCTCCCTCATAAGTTGGGGCGTCGTCGTTGAAAAGATAATTCAATATGCTGTAGTGATCTAATAATAGACAGTCAATTTGCAAAATATTTACTCCGATGGCAAACCAATCCTAGTCTAGGTATAGTATGGCATGCAGAGTTGCCGTTAGAAATGGTTTTTTAAATAATTTATTGATTTATATAGAAAGTAAGACTAATACTTAAAAACTAGCTTATATATAAAATAGGCCCTTGAGGCATTGTTTGTACCAAGCAAGGATACTGGCGACATTTCCTCGCTGTATCGCAATGCTGATACGTTGTGCGTGGAAGTCACCTGCTCTTCGGTCACCTGTTATGTCAACCTGACACTTTGATTGATTTTTGCGAAAAACTGACCCCATGGTCCTAGAAATAATAGGTCCACCAAATTATTATTTTGTAGGCCAATTCTACCAGCCATTGTTGGACTTCAAATTAATTTTTTTATGAAACTATTCTGTACGCTTTTGGATAAAATGCAAACTCATTAGCTTATGAAGAATCAAGAAAGCCTTTAACAGTTTGTGTGGTGAAAATGTATTATCTAGGTAAATAGGTATTTAAGGCTCAAAAACGTGTATCGTAATTACCAGTATTCTTTGATACACAATCGAGCGAATATAGAAATAGCTTTTCAAAGAACTCTTTCGATCCCTAGAACTGTTTCACTCAATTTATATTTCATTTCAGTAAAAGCTACGTTCAAATTGAAATTTCCAGGAACAAAGCATAATGTTAAGTTGTTAAGTTGTGCTGAGTCTGAGTAGTATATTGCGCCCAAAGATAGTACCGTAAGCTCCATCACGAGCATTTCTCATCTCAGTCAGATGTCATTGCGGCGATGTATGTTATCCTTAACATGTGTTGAATAATACATAACCAGTTTGCATGTCAAGTGAAGATGTGATGTCTCTCGAGCGGAGCGATGTAATGACTGCCGGTGCCAGGTGAAGGATAGCCGGGATAAACATTGCATATGTAACACGTAAACTATCTACCATCTACCGCCGATCTAGACCATAACTTGCTACTACTAGGGCACGGGCACGTTTAAGGTAAGACAAATTTCAGACAAATTGAGATCCTCCTCCATTTCTGAAGTCGTTAATAAGTGGATCCCAGTGTTTTTTTTCTTGTGGTCGCCAGTGTTCTCATTAGTAGTTTAGTTTAATTTGTAGGGATGTACCGACTATGGATTTGGGATTGGGTGGTTCGGCGGACTGGCTTTGCTGCTTCAAACCTTGCTCCAGAGTTATAGTGTTTGGAATTTTGACTAACAAAGGCGTAACTAATAGGTTCAATAATTGCTGTTAATTTACTTTTGTCGTTTTTCTGTCATTTATAAAGATTCGACTAATCAGCCTTTTTTGCCTAATAGTCGCCAACTAATCGCCGAGGACAAATGTGGCCGGATAGTTGGCTTTCCCTGGGTACTCTAGGGGCGAAATTAACGACCATATTTTACGTTTACTAACGCGAAATAAAACGCATGAAAACTGGAAAATTCGCGTTTTCCGGGATCTAGATCGCTTTTTCACCTCCGAAAACCCCCACATAACAAATTTCAGCGAAATCGTTAGCGAAAGCGGTTTCCGAGATCGTCGGTATAATGTATATAAATAAATAAATAAATATACAAGAATTGCTCATTTAAAGGTATAAATATAAGATAAGAAAAAGCCTGGTAACTCATGAATTTGGAATTTTCTTAGTAGGTACGTAGGCAGAAAGGTACTATGTGGAGTTATCCAAAAAGATGCGAACGCTTAAACAGCTACGTTTCTAAATTTTCTGTAGTCTCCTCTCCGGCAATCTCCGGGTATTACTGTTTTTCTTATAAGGCGGTCGTGTCTATATATGAAAATCTATTCTTATTTATGAATAAAGTATTAAAAATGTAAGCCAAGTTGTAAGCAAATATAATTCAATACCTACAACTTTAAGCGCATATCGTTTGCGTTAACATCTACATACACTTCCACAGTCAAATCGTGAACTTTCGAGTCAACGAGACGGGGTTAGAGCTCGACCAACTATACAAATTTAATACGAACTCTGAAGGTCTAACGTCGAGAACGACGTTTTATCAAAACAGTTGTTTGCCATGTCCTCAAAACGCAAATTACATGCTTAAATATCGCTGTTCCATTCGGTTTTACGATTGGAAAGCGTAAATAGATATTCAATACCGAGCTTCACAAAAGCTACCCTGTGTGAATTTATCAAGATCAAATTTAAATGTATGATCAGGTGTCTGAAAATAAAAACGATCTGGATGCGAAGGTTGTTTCGCATTGAATGTTTTTGTGGGACCGATGTGAAGAGAGGCGTAGGGCAGCGGCGCAACGCAGCGGCGCGGCGCGGCGTCGATACGTGTCCCGCGCAACGGCCTGACGTCGTCGCGGGCCGCGGGCCGGCGCACTCCGGCATTCGGGCCTCGCGACGGACCGCTGCCGTCGTCGCCAGCTCCGCGACTACCTCGACTTTCCAGAGACGAAAAACGCTTACTCGGCGACGTGCTTAATACACGCTAAGTGATAGTTTAGTTTGACGTGAAAAACGGATCCAAAGCTGTTAAGTGGTACCTACTATAATATCCTCAACCTAGTCTGGTGAAAACAAACACATCGCAGTGTTATTCGCGCACGCGCGCCGCACGCGGACATGTCGAGGTCGGCCATCTTGGCTGAAGACGCACTTTCGCCTCGCCCCAGCTTCAGACTTTGAGCTGAAATCTTTTGAGATAACGAAAGAGGCCAGAATGTTCGTAGGGCGAGGCGTCGCGGCGGGCGGTCTCTGAGCCTGCCCGCTCGGCGCGGCTATCGATCGTTTCGTGCGCTATGGCGCTCGCGAAGTGAATGCGGACATCGGGACCGTGCCGCAGCTCCCGCACGCTCGCGGTGCGTCTGACCAGTGATAGTGCTAGAGTGGAGGCGCGGCATGTGACTCGGCGTGCCTTCGTGGCTGGGTGGGCGCGCGGGCGGCGGCGGGCCCGGCTGACCGCGCGCCATGGGCGAGGAGTATCCGCGCTCCCCTGCGAGCGGTTCCCGGCGGCGGGCGCGTTCAGCGTGGCACCGCCGGAGCGGCTCAGCCCGCCGCCGCCCGCGCCGCTGCCGGATCGCTTCTCGGCGTCCCCGAGACGGGTGCGCCGTTGCGCGGAGGCCGAGCGCGCGCGGCGCCCGCGCTATGTGCCGCCGGCGGCTCACGTGCCGGTGGAGCGGTACGTGCCGCGGCCGCCGGCGCCGCTGCGCCCGCCGCCCCCGGTGTACTGCGGGCTGGCGTGTCGGCCGCCGCCACCATCGTCGCGCAAGTGCTGCGGCCCGGCGTGCCGCGAGGACCTGGCGGCCTCGCCGCCCCCCACTCGCTACGTGGAGTACGTGGGCGCCGCCGCCGCTCGCCGTCTGGCCTGTACGCCGCCACCACCACCGCCGCCCGCGCTCCAGCTGCCCTGCGAGCCACAGGAACCTCCGTGCTGTGTCCAAGCCCGCAGGCGACCGCAGCCTCCACATGATTGGTAAGTAATATAGTTAATCTAATTATAAGAAAGTACGACGATAAAAACACACCTACAATTGTTTACTTCGAACTTCTTGCTAAGGTAGGTTGTTGCCTACGAATTGGCTTTACAAAAACTGAAATCATGACTACTTGGGCTTAATTGATATTACTTAAGTTAGCAGGAAGAATAATACATTTAGTTATATGAAAAGATTCTAATTTGCCTCACCCTATGAATAGGCGAAAAAAATCAAGTTTTCACCACAAAGATCCGAACAGATATTGAATGATTAGTGCATTTGCTGTAAACGTGACCTACCAAGTACCAATATAGGTAAACATCAATATAAACATTTTGAAACGTCGAACTTAATGCTCGTGCGGGCGTGAATATAAATTACTGATGAATTCGAAAACATCGGATGAGTTACGGCCACAGGGCGACGGGTGGGTGAGACTAGGGTTAGCAGTCGCCAATATCAAAACTGATGGCTGACTTTTCCTCTGAAAAGTCTAAAATGTTTGTGGTATGCCATATAAAATGAAAAATGTGAAATTTAATGTGTGTGTGTGTGTTAATAATCTTTCTTTAATAAATACCCATATTTCATTTATAACAATTATAACCTCTAGGTTCTATACATATTTGGGACGTTATATCAACGGGAGCTAGAATTTTAGTACTGCGACTAAAGTACAAGAAACTGACGGGAAAATATATAGTTTAGTGCTTGTCTAGTGAATACCAGATATCAGCGACATCTGACTGACTATGTCACCAGGAGACGCTATTAAATACCTTATAACTTGAAAAAATATTAGAAACCAACTTACTTTATTCACATACAAACCTAAAATTAACAGCTTGGTTAACATTTTCACCTATATGATTTTCACTAAGTTGCCCCTTTCTCATAGCCCCATTTCCAACGTACCTAGGTTACCTTATTTATTAAATTTATTCACGTCATGGAAATATCTGACGCCAGATAACCCTGGGTGCGAGGGGGTGAGTTGTAATTGGCTAAAATTCCGCGGATGGGATTGATAACGTATGATTTATGAGATCGGTTAACGATCGCCCGCAAAATGACTGCTCGAAACAAACTGATCACCCACGCTGATTTCTACGTGTACGAGTATGTGCCTGCGTCAAACATATTGCTAAATATGTTATGCCAGTATATTCACGTTTAAGAGTACAAAATCATTCATTTGAAAAATAAACGGAAGTAAAGGTCATTTTTACTGCTGTAAGAAATTGTTTAAGCTTTATTAAGTTTCTCCGTTTGGCTACACAATTTGTCCATAAATGTCATGTTAAATAAGGAATCGTAACATTCGTAACTATTTTTCGTAACGAATTTTCTTCCTTGTTGACACTGTTAGGAGTATCCGGGTTGTACCATACTTATCACCACACTAACTTGCAAAGACTCTCTTGATGCTTTGAAAACGAATGAGAAAGTTGAATTTTATCCACACGTGTGTAGTAAATACTGATCTTTAAAATACGAGTCCCATTAGTCACTAGGTACTTATTATGAAGAACAGTTGAAATTACCCCGCTAAAATCTTGTAAGTGGTTTTTTTGCGCAAATTGATAGAGCTACATAATAGTTATTTGTTATACAAGGGGGCAAAGTTGTATTTTAACGCCGAGTGTGGAATTGAAAAACGAGCAAGTGAAAGGATTCTATAGTTGAACCACGAGCGAAGCGAGTGGTTCGAGAATAGAATCCTGAACTTGCGAGTTTTTTAACACACGAGAAGTAAAATACATTTGCACCCGAGTGTAACACAAAACTTTTCCCCTCATTATAGCGAGGAAACTACAACGCAAAAAATGCGTTTATCACAGCTTCCAGTCGTTCCACAGGTGGCAAATCATCTTTATTACTAGATTCACCTACTTTTATCAATTTTAAAGCAGTTAATTTGACTTTATTCAAGGTCAAATTACTTTACCCACTAGTGGATAAAATGCGTTTTTACCCGCTGGTATAGAAGGACAAAACACGTGTTTCCGAGCTAGTGAGGGGAAAATATGAGTGTTTTATTGAGTTTCTCTTGGCCATGACAAACCATAAATAATGTCACGTTTACACAGTGTAAGTTCACTGTAAAGAAACTTTCCCTTCGGAGGGGTACCTAATTGAGACGACGTTATCTGTTGTCTGATGTTTAAATTAATGAGTTTATTGTACGTAACCTAACTACATATTGCGCCATAGCATGACCTTATATGTATATTGGCATTTTACAATAAACTGAAATAGATACCATACACTAAAGAAAAAGCGATCAAGCCCACTGTTGGCGAAGCCGGGAATCGAACCCGGGTCTCCAGCTATCGCGGCTGACGTGCTAAACCGTTACACCACGTCGACCGCCGAGGTACCCGTCGAAATTTGGAAAATATTTAATAAAATAATTTGATTTGTTCCCTACATCGATTTTACAATAACTTCAAATCCAATTTGCGTGCTGAACATTGATATCAGATGATTTCAAGAAGACGGGTTCTAGTCATTATGGTATCGATTACATAAGCCTCTTAATAAATTGTATTCCGTAATGCTTATACTTCAGTAATATTTCATTTCAATTAACACTGCAATTTAATAATTCGTTAATTCTTTCAAAAATCTTTTAATATTGCGCTAAACATTTCGATTAGACATTCTCAAAATATGTACCTAGATGTAAGCTACTGATTCTATCTAAAAACATTTTAAGTTTTTAATTTTGTGGAGAATTCCGAGTGTCATAGTAAGCTATCCTAATTCTTATATCGTGATCAATTTGGCTTCTTTCCCTTCTTTCAGAAAACGCTCTCTCAATTACGAATGGAATTATCTTGAAAGTTCGTCAAAACTAATTTATTTTGATCTATCGAAAACAACGAAGATTTCAGATTAAATTACCGACCAAAAAGGTCACATTGGCTATATAAGCACACTTATAGCTGTAATATAAAGTTGCCTGGCGTTTAGATAAAGGCCGCCAAAAGGGTGTCTAGGGCTGACAATAGATAAACCTGAAATTTAAATTAAACTTACCCCGTAGACTATTATTTTAGGGTTAGTGTAAGTAATACTGCCTTTAAATTGATTTAAATGACTAATGTATATGCAAATAGGTGCATATACATTAGTCATTTAAATCAGTTTTGTAAAAAATAGGTACCTAAGTGTAGGTGATCTTTAAAAAAAGTATTTGACAACATGTGCTTATATGAATTCAATTCATGTATGTATGTACATACTTAAAATCATCTGCGAAATTAACGAAAAGTTTTCACGAGTTTAAAGTCTTTTTGGGATCGAAACTAATTTGTCCACCGTCGTCTAGATTTAAATCTTAATCATCATAAGAAGTGTTACATTTTTGAATTCAAATTGGCTATATATTTTTTCCTGTATGACCGGTGTTTGAATATTTTCCCCTCACTAGCTCGGAAACACGTGTTTTGTCCTTTAATACCAGCGGGTAAAAACGCATTTTATCCACTAGTGGGTAAAGTAATTTGACCTTGAATAAAGTCAACAAAAATTGATAAAAGTAGGTGAATAATATAAAGATGATTTACCACCTGTGCAACTACTGGAAGCAGTGATAAACGCATTTTTTGCGTTGTAGTTTCCTCGCTATAGTGAGGGGAAAAGTTTTGTGTTACACTCGGGTGCAAAGGAAGTAAAACTTCTCGTGTGTTAAAAAACTCGCAAGTTCAGGATTCTATTCTCGAACCAAACTATAGAATCCTTTCACATGCTCGTTTTTCAATTCCACACTCGGCGTTAAAATACAACTTTGCCCCCTTGTATAACAAATAACTATTGTGTATGAGAACAACAGTTGTGAAGTCGTAACTATTACAGCACTTAGTTGTCCTTCTCAAAGAATCCGTTTTTCAAGAAACCTTACAGAGTAGAAAACATTTTTCATTTTCATTTTCAAAACAAATCAGAAGTCCAGATAACAGATACCTGGTATTTAATAGGTCCGTTTAAGTCGGTGATATCACACGCAAGCTTATCTTTTGTGCCGTCATCGCACCTGATAAGTCATTCTATTACATTGATTAAACTGCTATAGTACGAGTCTACTCGTAGGTGTGTGTTTTGATACAAATATAGTGGCAGTTACTGCCATTGCTGTTGCTATGACAGTAAGAACTAATATAATAACTGAAACTGTTAACTAACATTTGTTTCCGTGGTATCATGTGACAAATTATAGTTATTCGCGTGGTGTTCTGAAAGAGATGTTTTTACTGTAGTGTAGAACGTGTATTGTGCTGTGCAAATATTGGGATTTGTGAGAATTGTGAGTGATAAGTGATCTAACATACATCCTTGGTTCCGATTTCAGTTTGGAAATAATGCATAAAAAGTAAGTGACCTTCGGCTGTGATAATAATTTGGATTGCGATTTACGAGTGTATTTTATGTCTGAATTACTAGTCTTGTTTTCATAACATAGACAAAACCATTTTTCAGGCATCATTTAAGTAACGCTTGAAATATTGGTATATGTATAATTTTGGTATTTACAAACAACCCTGGGTCTGTAATATTTGCTTAAATTATTTTTAAATACTTATTTAGTAACTGTGATAACGATCACCTAAGTGCTTAAATGGGTTTTTATAAAATGTTTTTATTGATTTACCAAATTCAGTCTATGGCTTTAGTTATATTTTTTACGTTTTCCCTATATTCTGTCAGTTCACATTTTTATTAACTTAATGGCATCGATCCAAAAATGGAAACAGATAAAATCAGCCTGTCCTAAAGAGCGCTGACGGCCATCGGATATATTTTTTGTCGAATTGTGCTTGAAATAAATTTTCGCTTTTGGCAAATTCCCTTGATTTGTGAGGGTCTTGCCGGTGTATTATGCAGAGCCATGCTCGTATTTTAAAGTAAAGTAGGTATTCCTTTTAGAGATATTAGGGCTTTCGTTCTTCCTATTTTCTTGCCGCTTTGCTAGAATTAGTGCTATCGAGAAAGTGGCACTTTAGTAGTTATTGTAACCTGAATTTAGTTCAAATAAAATGGAAATTTTACCTACTTCTAACAAGGCATCATTTACCGTTTAGGTACACGTAATGAGTGGAGTTCTTAAATTAGTTTAGCTAATAAGTTTCGTCAATGTTGCAAACAAAAACTTTTCAGCGTGCCCCAGATGATATTACGTATTACGTAGCTATTGCAGACATACTTACTTACACAATGCTACAAATGGATTTCGAGGAAAGCAGGAATAGAGGTAAAAGAAATTACCCTAAGTAAGGAAGCAAAGGTACGTGATTTATTGATATGCCCACTGAAAAAGTACCTCTGAAGCAAAACAAGAGAATAAGGAAGATAAATGAATTACTTTCATTTTGGGCACACCCATTTACTTCGCGGACAGAAACCTGATAACAAAAAAACCGGCCAAGTGCGAGTCGGATTCGCCCACCTAGGGTTCCGTACAAACTTTCTTTCAAACTACCTAGTAAAAATAATCTCATATTTTCATATAACTCTAATAACTTGACTAGAAGACAAAAGTATAGGCACTAATGAGTATTATAGTGTATAGCGCCATCTCCCGGTCAATTTGCTAACTAATTTGCGCGACCTGGTTTTTCAGGGATAATTCTTTATAATGTTAACCGATTTAAACAGTTTTTACTTTATTGGACAGAAGATGGTTTACGTAACATCTCGTATTAATTTTAAGTACGATATACATCCGCAAGGGTGGGTAAATTGAAAGTAAAAATCTGAAAAGTTTTTTATGAATTAAAAAAAAAGTATTCAAAATACAAACACGATTATATTTTTCCTGTAATATATAGCATAAAACCAATGTTTACTAAAATTTTCATAATTTTTCGTTGGTAAACTTCGGAGATAAGGGGGGGGGGGGAACGGTATTTTTTTTACATTTTCCTTCAAAATTCTTTTTTTTTTTCCACAACAAAAAATTATAAAAAATAGTTTATTTACGTTCAATTTGAGCTCTTTCCAACGATACCCCACTTGACCTAGTAACTTGAAATTTACAGTTTGCCCCCCTTTCATTTTGGCCATTTTCTACAATTAAAATTAATATATTTAAAAAAAAATATACTTTCTATTTGTAGAGGTTTACAATGTTCACAACTATTCCAAATTTCAAGTTGATAGCATTAGCAGGTCTCGAGATATTTAGGAATGTGACAGACGGACAGACAGACGGACAGACAGACGGACAGAGTCGCGCCATAAGGGTTCCTGTTGTACCTTTTTGGTACGGAACCCTAAAAAGAAAGTTTGCGAAAGTGTGCGAAAATTTCCATATAAATTGACCACTTTCATAATTGAGCTTGACCCTAATTTTCATTGTTAAGTGAATTTGTACCGATTTGGATACAAACCAAAACCAAATTATGTTCAAACAAATGAATGCTGATTTATTTTCCCATGACTTTTTTTATTTACTTAGTACGAAATACTTTATGAATACATTCTTGGAAAACGTTCTAATAGAAGAGGGGTATGTTATTATTTTGCTTAAGTGGCGCGTTTTTTAGGGTTCCGTACCAAAAAGGTACAAAAGGAACCCTTATGGCGCCGCTCTGTCCGTCTGTATGTCTGTCTGTCTGTCTGTCACATTATTAAATATCTCGAGAACTAGGTACTTATGATATCGTTTTGAAATTTGGAATACTTATGAACATCGTTAACATCTACAAATTGAAAGTATTATGTTTTAACATTTATTAATATTAATTACAGAAAATGGCCAAAATGAAAGGGGGGCAAACTGTAAATTTCAAGTAACTAGGTCAAGTGAGGAATCGTTAGAAAGAGCTCAAACTGTAAATATCAAAAATATTTATTATAATTTTTTGGTTGTGGAAAAAAATGTTAATTGAAGGAAATGTAAAAAAAAATACCGCCCCCCCCTTATCTCCGAAGTTTACCAATATAAATTTATGAAATTTTCACCAAACATGGCTATTACAATGAATATTACAGGAAAAATAAAATCGTACAATTATCTTGAAAACTTTTTTTTTAATTTATAAAAAACCTTTCAGATTTACATTTTCAATTTCAACACCCTTGCGGGTGTTTATTGTACCTGTATTTTTAACAAAATAACAATGAAATTACCTGGTTTGAAATAGAGGCAACATGGTTAAAATCGGTTCACGCAATAAACAATTAAGCTCGCGCGCATTAGTTTACTCAATTTGCCGATAGATGTCGCTGTACGTTGAACGCTCATTTCCTACATCGCGTTTTTCCTGATATAATGAGGTCGGTTCAGGAGCGTCCTTGCGAAATGTCGTAAGTCGTAAACTATTGAAGTCGAATAGTCTTGATTTTATTTGGATGTTGTCTAACATAAAATTGTATATTAAAATATTACTTGTTATGTGGGAAATTGAGTCTTCAGGGATTTAGTCAAGTCTGTAGAGTTCTATGAATAACATTTTGATGATTCAACTATTGAAAGTTTGTACGGAACCATCGGTGATCGAGTCCGACTCGCACTTGACAGGTTTTTTTTATTTTCCTTAACAACCAATTGCGAAGCTTGTTTTGTGCCAAGGGCGTGCTAATATATTTAAGTACGGGAACGTACGGGAAAACTTCCCACTTAGTCGATTGCAAATTGCAATAAAACCGCTTTGTCAGTTTATTCATAATATATAAAGATACAAGTAAATCTCGCCTTAATGGTAACCGACAAAGTGGGACGTTTTACTAAACACACTCACATATTATTTCACTTTAGCATCTAATGATTACAAAAATTAAATTTTGTGCGGGTGCAATAAAATTTAGAACTTACTTCATAGGATCAGTTAATAATAATCTAAAGCACAGCGGCAACCTTCAAATTCAAGGGTTAACAGGGGCGTTTTCGCGAAAAAAGATTCAAAACCTTTTTTTTCTAAAAAGGTATATTTTATGTTTTTCCTACTCAGAATCACGAGCCCTTTCCATCCTACTAGGCGGAAAAAAGCGACCGAAAATTATTTTTTCCACTGTGTTACCATTTTTCAAACACTTTGTACAGCGGTTACAAAGTGGAAAGTATGCAAAATAATAGAAAATTTTGGGACCATTTTTTTGTCTCTTGTTTTTGTCCTAGATCGAAAGGGCTCGTGATTCGGAGTAGGAGAAACATAAAATTTACCTACGTTAGAAAAAATATTTTTTGTGATTCTTCTCACGAAAATGCCCACAGGCATCTTCGGGGTGAGCTTACTCCATCGTAGGCCACGTCTTTGCCTTTGGCTAGTCTGTGGCCAAGAGCACTTGTGCCTACTATATATTCGTGTTGGCATAAATTAAATATAACAAGATCATACCATCCCATACTTTAAAATGCGACCGCCTACGAACGCGCTTACACTCCACCACACATAGAAGGCGCCACAAAAAATGCCTTGTTGCCACCGATTATTTATAGATTGGCATTAAGTGTTAATTCCGAGCCGTAAATCTATGTCAAAAGTGACACTTAACGCCATCTACAAGTATAATCGAAAGCTACAAGACATTTTTTTTGTGGTGCCATCTATGTGTGGTGGAGTGTAAGCGCGTTCGTAGGCGGTCGCATTTTAATGTATGGGATGGTATGATCTTGTTATATTTAATTTATGGTGTTGGTTAATTGGAGAGATTTTTGCACTATTCTAAGGGTGTTAAGTTCTATCATGTTATTAGGATTATATAAACCGTGATTACCTTTTTAATTATTGTCCAGATCCCGATAATTCGACGCAGTTACATGCTGCATGATCACAGAAAATGGACTATATAACTAAGTCTAATGAAAATAACCGTGAATCATTCAAAACTTTTATTTTTATTATGTTGTTCTATAAATAGATATACAGTATACACGGTGTAACATGAGGAAACCTAATTTTAACAGCGTATTCCTCATCATATTAGAAGAGTAAAATATCATATAAACTTTTCTGGATTTCGCCTACTTTCAGAGTTTATATTAAAAAAAAAAAAAAACAATTACTAATTATTTCTCAATACAAAACGCTGTTTCGATGGCGATGATGCCGTTATCGGACATAATCTAACTATCCTCGTTGATAGGATATCAAAAAGTAACTTATTGGACTCATTGCAAAAAAGTATTTTTGTATAAAAAAATGAAAATTATTATTTTAAGTGCCAGTTTTACGAAAAACATTTACTTTTTATGTGAAAATACATCCAAAAAATTAAAAAAAAAATCTAGTTAGTATCTAGGTAAATCTTTTGGTTTCCTTATGTTACATCGTGTAGAGTAAATATACACAGGTATCCTCTACATCGCTTTGACGACCATGATTACATTCTAATCAAGCCATTTCCGAGCTTGTTGCATTAACTATGTATTCGATATTTCAAAGTGTAGTCCCGTGTGGCGGCATGGTAATCCGGGGTAATGAGTAAATTAGATATTTCGAGCCTCTGCGCCGCTGGCCGCACATGGTCGTGGGTATTAATCTCATATTGAAAGCTTTCAATGCATTAAGCTTTAGTTTCCATACTATAATTTACAGATATATATGTGTATGTAATATAATTTTACACACGTTCAGAATATGGAATGAGGTTACAGTTAAATTCTTATTCAATCTCTTTAATGTCAAAACAGTTCAAGATAAGTTTACAACGGTTTTGATAGCAAGGTTTTTGCATCAGCAGGGGTTAAGTAATCGTCATAATTCATCGAATTTTGATGTTTAAAATAACATTTACATATATTTTAGCTAGGTAGTAGTGTAAAAGCCTCGAACTGTTTGAATGTTGCTGCACGCCTGTTATTGGTGCATAAATATTATGGGTGTCCTCTATTGTCACATTATATTCTTTGCATTGTTTATGTACTGTTGGTGTGTCGTTTATAATAAAATAAAAATAAATGAAACTTTTGCACCGACGAGGCGGTCAGCATCTTTGCAGAAGATTATTCTTAAACAAGTTCAAGGTATATTGATTTCTATGTGTTTGTAACAAATATGTTAAAATGAATATCCCATATTCATGAATATAAAAATATTATTTTTAATATGTATTTTCTGAATGAGTCTTTAATTGGACACCTTCGTTCATTAAGCACTCAGCTATTTCCTTGCGATCATCTCTGTCCAATTAAATGTAGTTAGTTGGTATCAGGAATACGTTGTTGATATTATTCGGTTTCCTCAAGTCACACCGTGTATAAACATTATTCGCTTACAACCTTTTAACATAGTTTTATCTCCTTGGTCGTAAAGAGTCAGAAACTTTTATAAAGTTCTATTACCATTTCCGCAACCCAATTAACACTGAAGACTTGATTTAAGTACTTCTGCACAAATACTTCAATTAAAGTTAGCCGTATTAGCGGCTCCATTGCAGGATTCTTACAGTTAATTGAGGATTCCGAGGCTTCTAATTGCTATACAAGTAATAGTACATTACGATACAATTGCGTAAAAAAGGAAGTTCGAAACGAGTGGCGATAAATTAAAACACGACCGAAGGGAGTGTTTTAAATCGACACGAGTTACGAATTTCCTTTTCGCACGTGTATCGTACGACGTTTTTCAGTACAGATGGACCTTCGAAGTTTCGACCTGACATATAATGAACCACTTCTCGCACTAGTGCGTAAAAAAACACCATCTGTATTATTAAATTAAAACGGGACTTAATCGCGTAAAACTTACGTTTTATATTTAACCCGACGTTTCGGACATGACATTACGTCCGTGGTCACGGGTAGACTGGCTGGAAGTTGTATCAACATCTTCTAGCTGTACGAGTTTTTCGAACTACCCGCACTTGATTGTCATCAGTCACTTTTACGCTAGGGTTGCCACTCTGCCTACATACAACACTCACGACATCCGATGGTATGAGACGGGAAGTTTTCTCACGTTTACACTTGCTAATCACTGGATTCCACGAAGATGAAATCCCTTGCCCTTCATTTTGATTGAAATTACGATGTTTCCTGATTTCAATCGCTTCACGTACTTTCCTGCTATAGTAAAGACCATCCACCACCACCACCATCTGTACCGAAAAAGTAGTTTATTTGATAGCCTTTTCCTTTTATATGAAGGTGTATTATTTAGAGTGAACACATGGAGTTGAAATGTCAGAATAAAATAATAAGCTCAAAATGTCACGTGAATTGAAAAAAAACCGGCCAAGAGCGAGTCGGGCCACGCTCAGTGTAGGGTTCCGTAGTTTTCCGTATTTTTCTCAAAAACTACTAAACCTATCAAGTTCAAAACAATTTTCCTAGAAATCACTCCCCACTTTACGTGTAGGGGGGGGGGGGGGGTACCCTAATAAAACATTTTTTTCCACTTTTTATTTTTGCACTTTGTCGGCGTGATTGATATACATATTGGTACCAAATTTCAGCTTTCTAGTGCTAACAGTTACTGAGATTATCCGCGGACGGACGGACGGACGGACGGACGGACAGACATGGCGAAACTATAAGGGTTCCTAGTTGACTACGGAACCTAAAAAGAGATCTGATATTGACATACAGTCTTTCTTCAAGTTGAAACGGAGGGCTTTGCTAACGATCGATCGGTAAAACAATACGTTACTATACTTGTTGAGAGATATAACGTCGCGTTGAACAACTTCAGCTTCGTGTTTTAACACGTTCACTGCGTTACGGGGGTTTTTGAACCCCGTACGCTGTCATCACTCAGTGCGGGTGAGAAAAATCGTGTTCACTCCGCTGGTGCGGAAGCTGTATTTTGGTCATTTTTACAACTACGAAAATGACAAATATACATTTGGATTTCTGTTCAAAAGTATTATTTATTGATATATTAATTATATACGGGGTCTCAGGAACCCCGTACCGACCAGGGACAAAAATTACCTTCTAGTGCGATACGGGTCTCCGTGAACCCCGTAAAAGAATTGGCTGGCCCGTACGGGGTTGTGGGCACAGTATCGCTAGTGCAGTGCTTACTGAAATACTTGTTATCGGCAAATTAAAAATGAAGCGCTCGAACCACACGTTAGAACTACTATATTCCAAAAACAAAGGTTATCCCATACAATAAACGTCAAAATCACCACAAATTGACATCTAATTGCAAGCAGGTAATTAAATATATGTTTTTGATATGTAAAAACGGTGGTGGTTTATCTTATTTTATTTATCTTTTTTATTAATTATATTAATAACTTTCACAAAAATACAAGAGTGCGAAGTATCATATTTTTGATGTGAAATTTTTTTGTTAATACAGCATATACATCGATTTTTTTATTTCCCATCACTACTAATTTATCGACCTTAATACATTACATGCGTTACGGGGTGTACTAAGCCCCGTACTTTTTCAATTTTAGTGCGATACGGGGAAAAAATAACCCCGTATTTTCTTTTCTATATAATTTTGTGAGTTTTTATCGTATCCACGTGCGGGGATAATGAGACGTAGGAAATTTCATACTCTTACAGTTAGTCGAAAAAGATATTGGAAAATGCAATATTTCAGGAACTTACAGCACTTTTTACAGACTTAGGCGTACGGGGCACTTTTATACCCGTAACGCACTACGATGTAAACTATTACGGGGCGGATTGGGCCTCGTAACGCACTAGATTTTGGGTTAAGGCTTTGGCTTGCCGCAGCGAACGTGTTAATTTACAAGTAACCTTCTAAAATTATATTCATGTTTAATCTAATAGCTTTGTAATTACTTATACATTCGGTAAATTATGATAAGTATTAAAGTTAGTACCCTGCCCTAACAAACGATAAACTCGTAAAAACGAAACTTGTCTCTTTTCATCAAACATAATCTGATACAAGGTTTCACATGGTACATGTAGGTACTTTGCAAAAGCTTAGTAAGTCGAAGCTTGTTTTTAGACGAGTTAAATTAAAATATAAGCGAAATACCCGAGTAAAAAAGTTTAATCACTGGCCTTTTGGCAGCACAGGGTTGTTGGGAACTTCAAAGGCGACGAGAAGGGGTTGCGAGGGAAGGGGAGGCTTGTCCCTTCATTTTCGAGATAACAAATGACGTGGACAAACCAAATTTCCTCCTTGACAGATGTTAGATTATTGAACTCGGAACTCGAAAAGCTATGGTCTAAAATTAAAAATGATAAATTGCGAGATGTTTCCCGCAATTTCGCACAAATTGAAGTTGACAATGATTTTGGTCGTCCTCGTTCAATTTGTGTTGGTGAAATATTTTGTTAGGCACAATCGTTCAGATTTAGACTGTGTTTATTATGCGGAGTCCTTCTGCGATACATCAATCAAATAAATAGGCCGTCTCATTTTACTTATATCTATTAGAAAGCCGTCCGTCACATTAAGTCACTGTTTAGGTACATCGTGTCAGTGACGCAGTCGGTTTAAAAACCTGTGCATAATATCAAGCAGGATTCGTATAGCATATAAAATACCTACATATTTTAATCATTGAAGCCTAAATATTCCAGCGGAAGGAGACCATGGAATTTAAAATGTGACTTCTTTGTTTGCGAGCACGTACTTACTGAGTTCGTTTCAGTCTTGACTTAAAGCCAATCCCATTGCTTATCCGATAAACGCAGTCAAACCAGTATTTCTAAGAACCCTAAATCGACTGTGTAGTTGATAGACTTGATAGATGATTGGGAGCCACGAACCGCCTCGACCGCGAACCACGTTCGATGTGTTTTTTTCTCTGTTGTACCTGTAAAATTCGTACCTACACACACAGTGTACTCTCCTTTGACAAGGATTCAACATGTCGAACGTAGTTTGCGGTAGGCCCTCTGAAACTGGTATACACGAGCGTTCTACTTGCAGGCGTTCGAGAACCGATCGGAACAGCACTCGGCCTGCACGAGACGTTGGCTTGCTCCCAAATCGCCTGGTGGCCTTGGCAGCTGACAGTGCCTTAATGATTACATCGTCTTAACCCGTGGTTGCTTTACCGCATTATCACTTAATTAAACATCAAATAGGATATTCCTTGCCCTTTATAATTGGGACATTTGCCATCGACCCTGTGGTGAAAATGCCTTTACGCTTAGAACCTAGTCTTGCGGATATATAGCCTAATTGGAGCAGAAAAACGTAAATATCCTACGTAGACATTATCTTGTGATCTGTGTAAATTTTGACAAGATTCTGCCTTAATAGTCTCTATTTTGTGGTTTTATCATATCGATAGTAACCTAACACGATAATCGATTAAAGTAATTAAGTTACTTACCTGAGACGCTTAAAAGCGGACTAGTAGGTAATAGATAAAAATCGTTATCAGCGTGCTGTATTGGTGGCAGAGTATGGTTGACAAAAAAACAAATACACAAGTATTTAAAACACTACATATACTTAACAAATTATGAAATATATACATATTTATAATTACTTAGCCAAATTACATTGAATAAATAACTAAAATTTGTTCAACATATTTGGCTGTCAGTCGTTCACGTCGATTAGAAAAAATCCATTTTAAATAACTAAATGACCTTTCTACGTTGATAGAAGTTACAAGAAGGTTGTTATAAAATCTAGGTATTGTGTCATATCCATACTGTGAATGAAGATACTGGGATTATTCGTGCACTTTATTACACTCCCCGTGCTCGTCTTACTTCGTGCACTACTTTTGACTTGAACTACTTGAATAACAATTCTAGATAATTAGTCGTATCTAGAGTGCATTTGATTATTTGGATTTAAATAATATAATTACACTTCGCGTAATGTATTTTTATGGCATACATAATTAATGTCATTTGACGTATATTGTTTTAAAAATATAGGTGTAATCCTAAGAAGGTAAGTATTTATTTTGTAGTTAAGAACAAAGTGAATATTTAAATGTATTTGTTTTTTTTTTGCCAACCGTACCACATGCCACGAAAAGTGCACCCTGATAACGATCTTTAGTAATAGACATTTGGCTTGGGCAAATGTCGAAAGCAAGGCCTGTAAAGTTCGCAAGTTATTACGCCAAGTCTGTCTGAATCGCATTTTCTGTAATGAATCTGAGAAGTTACTCCGCCTAAGTTTATGTCGAAATTTGGTCGAGCGAGATAGACACTAACCCCCTTATTCATAAACGTACTCAAGTTATCAAGCCGATAAAGTTCGTTTGTCCTTTTCTATCACGCCAATACGTCGGAAAGGGACAAACGAATTTTATCGGCTTGATAACTTTAGAGTACGTTTATGAATAAGGGGGTAAATATACAGGATCTGACTTAAGATTTAGATTATAGGTATCTACTTACCTACTACTTCGGACCCATGGAACGAAATAAAAGGATCTTTTAAGATTTGAACTAAAATAAATAGTGGCATGTGTGGCTGGGGCTAGCCCAGGACTGGGATAAGCGGCGTACAGAGGTACTCGTAAGGTACGAAGGGAGTCCTATGCTCAGCAGTGAGCGATTAAATGAATAAAATGATGATGATTCTTGTGTTGATGATGATATTTACAAACATAAACGATAGTAAGGGTACGTATCACAATGTCTAAAATTAAAAAACCTAACGTAAGCCAGCGTTCCCACTTAAGCGTTGCGTGTCTCGGGGCGCGCAACGGACGTCCGCGCCACGCCACCTGAATGTAATTCAAAAAACGTCTCCTCAGTACATTTTGTATAGGAAGGACGTAAGACGCGCCCCAGGTGGCGTGGCGGCGGCGTGGCGCGCGCCGCGCCGCTTGGCGGCGCGTCTTACGTCCTTCCTATACAAAATGTACTGAGGAGACGTTTTTTGAATTACACTGAAGCGGCGTGGCGCAGACGTCTGTTGCGCGCCCCGAGACACGCGACGCTCTGATGTGGCCGGTCCCTTAAATGACCTACGTTCAAAATACCTAAAATCAAAATACTAATGATTTTAAATACCTAAGCAAGTTTCACCTACGCACGAATTACCGAAATTTAAAATACCTATTGGACTAAATACCTAATGTTTGAAATACCAAAAACTATGTAACCTACATTTTTAACCGACTTCAAAAAAGGAGGAGGTTCTCAATTCGACTGAATGTTTTTTTTTTTTTTTATTTTTTTTTGTATGTATGTTATTCGATATCTCCGAGAATCGTGGACCGATTTTCAAAATTTTTTTTTTGATCGAACCGGTATAACCCCGAGATGGTCCCATTGGCACCAAGTCAGGGTCTGATGATGGGATCCTGGAGAAATCGAGGGAACTCTTCAAATGTTATAGGCACATGTAATGTTTTTAGTCTATTTTTCAAAGGTACACCAGTATTTACGTCTGATGGTAATAATTTTATGTGGCTGAGCTGATGATGGAAGGTCAACTCCTCAATGGTTAGGAGTTAAAGGATAATTCTTTCACTACTGTACATGTATTCGGACTGATACATATAATATCACTAGGAACCACTAAAAATCAACAAATAAATAAACTTTTTAACAAAAAATAAAACCGCCTTCAAAAATAAGCGCGTTACAAAACACGGAGAAACTAAAAAGCCAAAAATAATAAACCTTTCAATTCAGATTTCTTATCGTATTGCAATAAGCTAAACATCCAAATTATAAACAAATCAATTATTTTTGGAGTCGGTACCAGCCTGTGTATGGTTGGGTGGGGCAAACAGGCAATAGCAAGGCGACGAACAGGTCTGGTACCGACTACAAAAATAATTGATTTGTTTATAATTTGGATGTTTAGCTTATTGCAATACGATAAGAAATCTGAATTGAAAGGTTTATTATTTTTGGCTTTTTAGTTTCTCCGTGTTTTGTAACGCGCTTATTTTATACACAAACATTTGAAATACCCTATGGTCAAAATACCTAAAATGATTAACCGGTCAAAATACCGAAGTAGTAGGGTAGGTTCCGCGAGCGTAAAAGAGGGTATTTGAAGTATTAATTTTAAGCATAGTATAGTTACGCATAATTTATCTAGGCATATTTTTATTTGTTCGAATATATGTTGTGCATAAAGGTTTTTCGTCGAGTGGTTTTTATGCATAACATTGTTTAGTCGAAATTTATCACGCAGAATTTTTATCATAGCTAATACTACATATTGATGTTGCAGTTCTAACCTAACCTAACCGACATTATTCGTGCATTCTTAACAAAATATTGTATTTCTTGAGGTCGCAGTTCTAACCTAACCTAACCGACTCTCCTGACTGCATTTAGTATGAGTGGTTATTCTGATTTTAAGAAATATTCCAAATACAATTTTGCAAATCAATGTTATTCATAAAAAACAATCGGCGTAAAAAGTATTATGCGAACTCATTTCCGTACAAAGTAATATTAGTTTTATTTTATATTATGTCAAATTAATAAGTTTTCTGCCAAATTAACTAATCGAAAATTTAATTAATTAATTAATCGAAAATTGATTATTTTAAGTCTGTTATGCGAAAATCGTTTCGGACAATTAAAGGTATGCCAAATAGAGGGAACCCGATTGGTTTAAATCCTATATTAGAGTAAGTTTAGGTTAGGTTAGAACTCCGCCCTTACACAACAACGAACGGCTTTTAAAGTAGGTTTAGGTTAGGTTAGAACTGTGACCACGCGCAAAAACAGTTTACAGATTAGGTTTAGGTTAGGTTAGTACTGTGACCACACACGAAACAAACAGTTTACAGAGTAGGTTTAGGTTAGGTTAGAACTGCGATCAGCCGATCACACAGAAAAGAACGGCTTACAGAGTAGGTTTAGGTTAGATTAGAACTGCGATTCTACACATCAACGCACGACCTTTAAAATAGGTTAGAAGAAGGTTACGTTAGTTGTGACCAAACATAAAAACAAAAAAATTACAAATTGTAAACTTTTAGAAAAATTAACATTTGAAATACTTAGGTATACACAATTACAAAATTGAAATAATATTACGCGTAATAAATTTTATTTAATGTAGAACAAAATAAAAATGAAAAAATACAAAACAAAATACCACGATATAAAGTATAATCGGAATAAGTTATCTACGAAGTAAAAGTCCACGGTTTAATTTGACTTGTATCGATCATTCTACGATATGAACTGTCGATGAAATGAAATTATTTTAAACGTTGTCTTTGAAATAATATTCGATTAATTGTCTGTCGACGATTCAAGGATAAACTGATTATTTAAGCCCCATTTATTAGACATTTTTGATTTTCGGATTTAATCATTAGGTATTTCGATTTTAGGTATTTTGAATGTAGGTCATTTAACGTTCGTTTTTTTAATTTTAGGTATTTTGAACGTAGGTCATTTAACGTTAGTTTTTTTATTTTAGACATTATAATATGCACCTTTTTCAACTTTAGGTATTTTGAATTTCGGTCGAAACACCATTATGTATTTTGATTTTAGGTATTTTGAACGTAGGTCATTTGACGTTAGGTTTTTTAACTTTAGACATTATGATACGTACCCGATAGTAAAGCTGATAGTCAATTAGTCACAATACTCACAATATACCCAACTAATGTTGGTACAGTAAAAGTAATTAAGAGAACTTTAAACCAATTTGCTTAATCAATGACTGCATTGAATATAAACGAACGAACAGTTTGGCTGACCTAAAATGGGTTCGTAATTAATGTTAACGTAAACAATCATTATCTATCATTGTTTTCAACGTATGAATAATAATAGTTCATGTAAATGTCATGATGAGGAATAAATATAAATGTGTGTATGAAAAGGTGTAGGTGCCATGTTGGGGAGGCTTTTTATGGAGGTCTATAATTATTATAAATAGGTAATTGACAAATTACATTCGTATTCGCATAGTAACACAGTCGTCTAACGGATAGCGCAATTATAGTCAGTTGTCACACATAGTCTTTGGTCTGCAAACGGTAGAAACTTAAACAGGATGCTGTACAAAACGGGAACTCGGAGTTCGAACAAGGGAGGGACAAAGAATTAGTTCAAGGGCGCGAAAGTTTGTGTCAGGAACTTAAATTATGCGAATTCAAATAAAGGTACATTGTCCTCGAGCAACTGGCACTTTATTCGTTAACATTTAGTTTCTTATTTTCGTACGTAACTTTTGGAATTTCGCATTGGTTTAAAATGTAACGCTTTAAGGATCTTTTCATCACATTTGCTGTTTAAAGGTCTCATTGCGTCTACGTGTACTGAAGAATAATGTACTATAATATACCCAAGGGAATAATGGATTTAGTTTTAAAAATTAATACAATCCGTACAATACTTCAGACAAAGGGTATTTCAATCAGCCAAGAATTTTTGTTGCACAACCAAAATTTGACTATTAAGCTATAAAAGATATTATACAGTATGAAAAATGCAGTTTGTTTTCGTTATCAAAAACAATGGAATTTAATATGAATAATCTGATGTAGATGAAGATACACTACTGGTCCGTCGTTGCGTTGACGGTTTTGCCTTATGACTTTTTTTTGCATTTTTCTCTCAAATGTGATGAAAAACATTGTGTGTAACTCAGGAGGTAAGGATATTAAATACTCGTGTCTATATTCACACCAGCCTGCGGCTGTCGTGAATATATCAGGACACTCGTATTTAATAATCCCCTTACCTCCCTTGTTGCACAATGTACTATTGTTTCAGAATCGTACAAATTAACATTCGTACTATTTCAAGGTTTTAGTTGTGTTACGAATTGATATCTTGTCAGGACAGTTTATCCTGTTTATCAGCTATTATTTTCTCACAAATCATTTATCAAAATGTCTCTACATATTTGCACTAAATTTGAGAGATTATAATGTTCATAAATTTCATAAAGAAGCAAGCAAGGTCTTTTCAGCGTCTCTAGCCAAGAATGCAATTGTTGACGCTCCGTAACCAGCGATACGCATTACGCAAGTAACTGTCTAGTTATGTCGCACCAATACGGAAGAGCGATAGAGATAAGTACCTAACTGTGACATTTTACGCAGCGTCGATGTTTGTACTTTTGGCTAGGAGGCCAGCGGGGCTATCATGCTTGCAATTTTATCACTTATCATTCTTATCAACGTGGATAAGACATCTGTCACTCTCACACTGACATACTTGCCAGAACGTGACGGATGCTTTATTCTCGTAGATAAGTGATAAAATTGGGAGCATAATAGCCGGGCAGCAATAATGTCGTAGCCCAGGGGCCTGCAAGGGCGTCTCTAGGATACAGTATTTACCTTAAACACCCCCCTCTCTCTCTCCACCCGTCGCTACAAGGAAAGACCTTTTCATAGATTTTCTCGATGTTTTCGTCCTGTCTGTTTTGGTAAACTGTAAAGAATGTATATCGATTATATGTACAACGATATGAGATATTAATGTAGCATTTCGCAATATAGATTCTGGTTTAGCGTCATTGATGTCCGAAACAGCCAAATAATATGCGTTTTGTTTTTGGCTTACTATTTGAGCGTTACCTCCCGGCTAGCGGCTTTTTCTAAATTGGGTACTGAATGATGAAAAATAAATTAAATTAAAGAGGCCTGTTTTTAGCAGTGCGACATATACAGGCTGAAATATTAATTAAGACATAGATATACTTCAAAACACAGATGATTTCATAAAAGTAATGTTCTTTAACTTTTGTGTTCCATTCAAAATATTATTCAAACTAAATTGAAATAGAAGAAAGAGAAGGCATCGTTAAATATTATTGCATACAAACTTTCAAGTAGACGGTATTTTACTTAATACAACTGCAGTAGCAGAGCAGGTTCTTATTATTTAAAGTTCTAAGTTCGTCTACAAAGTTCCGCAATTCATTTCAATATTCAGAGCTGCGAAGCCTAGAACTACTAAAATGTACATACAAAGTCGGCTATAACAAGTTTGCTTCTAGACATACAGCACGGAAAGTATAAGGATTTAGCTGTTAGATAAATGGTTCAAGTCTTGCAGGAAGCTACCTAGGCGTGTAAACAAAAGACGCTTTAAGTTAACAGTTTGTTATTTTAATCACTTACCACTTCTACCTAGTTTTGCGAGAGGATAGTTCGTAAGTTTTCTTACTTACATTTTTCTTCTCAGTACTTAATAAGCACACTTTACACTTGCGTTTTTTGCTGAAATGGCGAAAAAGTACGTGAATGTAGGTATATATAATGATAATTATTATACATAAACAAAAAGACACACACTTTCCCATTTATAATATTAGTAGGGATTAGTAGGGATTCGACACGGAACTTGTACGATTGAAGGTGTCATTTTTTTTGTGATTCGAATGAATGTGCAAGAGATCCCTTACAGAAACAAGTCCGCATTTGTACATTGTACCTACCTAGGTATGTTTTTGTGTGAAACGTGATTTGTAATCTGTCTTGTCCTAAGTATGTGCACAAAAGTGGACATATTTGTCCAAGTTAATTTCCCATTTCTGGGGCACTGGTCTGGTACACGCCTCTGTCAATAGCCATTGTTACCCGATCACCACGACAAATATTTTCATGATAGAAAAAAAATATTTCCATCATCAGCATCAACACATGCACATATCTAATCATAACATCATCATTTACACGCTTTAGTGGATGTGACATCTTAGAAACATCAACCTTATGGGTTTCTTACACGTGATGTGCCGTTCCCGGGAAATTCCCCAAGTTCAGAGAACGTTCCCTGTGAAGGGAAATTAAGCTCGTATAGAATGTTCCAGGAAACAACACATCAATAAATTACACTTCATATACACTTTGACAGCTCTTTATTATATTCCTTATAAGATATTTATACTCATAAAGGTTTTACCTTACCCTTTTAAACGCATGATGCCAACGGCCACTTTTCATCATGCAACCTAAATGGTCGCGCACCGTGCGGTTTCAGAGGAATTTCCTCCCACGAACGCTCCGGCTGTGGAATGAGCTCCCTGTCGAGGTATTCCCGATGAACTACAGTATGGGGTTCTTCAAAAAAGGAGTGTACAAGTTTCTAATGGGTCGGCAACGCGCACGTGACACCCCTTGAGTTGCGGGCGTCCATAGGTTACGGTGACCGCTTTCCATCAGGCGGGCCGTATACCTGTTTGCCACGGACGTGGTATTTAAAAAAAAAAAAACGCCGTAGGTAAACCCTATTTACCACATATAAAGGTAATTACTTGCTCGTATTTTTAGATTTCTCACTTATCGTTTTTATGTCAGGTACCTACGCCATATCCATAAATCTAGGTCAAACTAAATCGGAAATAACCAGAATTGTGACGAGTACGCCTTTTACGCCATCTTAGCGCCAAATATGACCGCTTTAGGTTTAGGTCGAGTGTCGACCCAGTTGCCAGCCGCCGTCGATGTGCTGTTCTGTCACCATGCGCATATTGCACATTTTACACATACCTACTAGGAAGTACATATTCCACATTTTAATGACGTGATTGTTTATTGTTATTCGCTAGGTACACGACTCGTGCTGCACTCATTTTGTAGGGTTTTCTTATGAAGTCAAATTAGTTCCAATACCTGCCGCTAGCATTAATTTTTGATATACGATTTAACCATATTTAAGCGTTTTATCTCAAAAGTGAAGAAAGTGTGCCTATCTCACGAAAAATAAACTTAGAAATTTTCTCGTTTGACATCATCGTGCTCACTTTTACAACTCTGAATATTTTCTGTTTTACTTAAGTCCGTCCTAAAGGTGCCTCGAGCTAGTTTAAGCAGCTGATATATAAGAGCCCTTTTGACGCAGGTACTAGATTTTACGAAAGTAAATGTCACCTGAGCGTCCAACCTAAAGGGAAACTAGATCTTTTTTGGGATTACTTTGGGACCTTTTTATATTGTTTTCACGAAAGAGATCCTTCCGTATATCAAATATGACAAGGGCATCATAGAGCTTTAAGCTGATATTTCATATAGGTACTTATCTGGGCTCTTAAATCTGTGTTAGTAACTAGTACCTTATTTATATATCTGTTTATGATTAGCCATTCTAGCCATCCATCTCTCTCGATCATGTGGGGAACTTATGGGGCTTTGAGTTCATGTCACAAATGCAGATTCTGTTCTTGAAACTAATGTTTACTTACTCAAAAGGAGCCTCCAACATAATAACATTTTGCTAATCATTTTTCCAATTTGTTCGGGTCTAGGGAGCTATCACGCCCGCTTTCGACGCCGACCTTACGGAGCTCGATTTCATCTCCTTGAGGATGACTAACAAGATGGCGTCCATTGGGCGACCCAAGTAAGCCATCTCTGCTATCATCCATTGCCCGATCTTCCCCATCCTTTCTGGACAAACCAGCGGAGACGATGTGCTTTTTTCCCCCTATGATTTTCTCAGCTACTGGTTGTTCAATCATATGACTCTTGATTACCTAATTCAAGGCGAAATGATAATCGTTGATGACTGTGGCTTGATCTCTGATACTATAGACGAGCGATAGGAAGAACTAGCTCCGAAACACGAACTAGGGATGTACCGACTATTATTTGGCCGACTAGGCCGACTACCGACTAGTCGGCGCTTGGGTGGCAGACTAGTCGGCTAGTCGGCCAGAACATAATTTTCGACTTATTCACCAACATTAATGAATGATATTGGTCCTTTGTTCGCGCTTGTAATTATTTTTTACAGGTTCAAATGTCTATAAGAATTTTGATATAAAATTTCCATTTTAACAACCGCGGTTTGGCTTAGTGGGTACTTGGGTAGTAATCCTGCCTACGAAACCGATAGTCCTAGGTAGGACATTTATTTCTGTGATGATCACAGTTGTTCTTTTGACTAACAAAGGCGTAACGGATAGGTTCATAATACAACAATATCAGCTGTTAATTTATTTTTGTATTTTTTTTTCTATTAGGTACTTATAAGTATCGACTAATCGGCCTTTTGCCGACTAGTCGCCGACTAATCGCCAACTACAAATGTGGCTGGATAGTTGGCTTTCACGACCAGTCGGCAACTAGTCTGTACATCCCTATTACGAACCTTTTTAAAGTGATTGTGGCATTGGCTAGTTACACTGTTCTCTGGCAAGTGTCAATTGCGGCACAATGGCATGAGACGTGCTTCATTTCAACCTCGAATTCGACCGCTTTGGGGTCGAGTAGCGACCTAGTTGTCAGGTGTCATTGCATTGTACTGCCGCGCTTTACATGCAGTAGCCAGGTTTGAGGTGAACATGCATCAGATTTCATGTAGATATGAATCATATCTCTAAACTTACAGGGTGGCCCAAAAATACGCTGACAAACGTTTGTATAATTATTTTTCTGTCCTCACACGAATGATTAAATAAATTAAAATGTGAAACCTTAATAATTTTTGACCAAATAAATCGAATCGTCTTTAAAATCCTCCTTTGGCTTTGAAGTACAAACGCAAATATTAGAACAAAAACCATATGCCGTTGGACCTCTAGTATGACTTTCGTTTAACTTATTGCACGTATAGCTTTTAAAATATCCTAATTTTTGTAATCAATAAACGGGCTAGGAATTTAAGATTGATTAAGAATATGGAATCGTATCGAGCTTATGAATCTGGAAAAAATGTCTTTACACAATTATTGGGTTACATTGCAACGCAACCCTTGCGAAATGTTGAAATATCCATGGTGAATGTAGAAATATACAATATATATATTTTCACCTCACTAGCTCGGAAAGGACTTTTTTATTCTTTAAAAACCGGCCAAGAGCATGTCGGGCCACGCTCAGTGTAGGGTTCCGTAGTTTTCCGTATTTTTCTCAAAAACTACTGAACCTATCAAGTTCAAAACAATTTTCCTAGAAAGTCTTTATAAAGTTCTACTTTTGTGATTTTTTTCATATTTTTTAAACATATGGTTCAAAAGTTAGAGGGGGGGGGACGCACTTTTTTTTCCTTTAGGAGCGATTATTTCCGAAAATATACATATTATCAAAAAACGATCTTAGCAAACCCTTATTCATTTTTAAATACCTATCCAACAATATATCACACGTTAGGGTTGGAATGAAAAAAAATTTCACCCCCCACTTTACATGTAGGAGGGGTACCCTAATAAAACATTTTTTTCCATTTTTTATTTTTGCACTTTGTCGGAGTGATTCATATACATATTGGTACCAAATTTCAGCTTTCTAGTGCTAACGGTTACTGAGATTATCCGCGGACGGACGGACGGACGGACGGACGGACGGACGGACGGACGGACAGACAGACATGGCGAAACTATAAGGGTTCCTAGTTTACTACGGAACCCTAAAAACAGATAGCAAAATCGCATTTTATCCACAAGAGTGCCAAGAATATTTGAAATCCGAACGTGTCATTAGTTACTTTTTTAAATATAATTTCTTGTAAAGGCATGTCCCAGACAGGACAATTTTTTCCCTATGCTTAAATTGTCTTAACAAATCATGTGATGCGAACGTAAAAATAATTTCATATCGAATTGTATCCGACTAAAAACATTAAATTCAATCAATTTTATAACATGATTTTACCATAAAACACTTGATATCGTACAAGAAATTGTATTTTTGACTCTTCTATTGTACTTATTCAGAACGCACCTTAAGTAACATTGCAATCTCAAAACGCGTGTAACGGAACGCACCCAAATAGAATTTTCTTCTTGATTCTTAATTTGAAACTTTTGTGGTGTCGGTCGGTGCATCGTGGAAATTGTAATAAACGCAAATTGACTTATTTCTGTGCAATTATGTTCCAGTTGTTTTTAATGCGTGTTTCCTCGCTTTAGTGAGGTGAAAAGTTATATGTTACACACGGGATGCAAAGTTATTTTACCTCGTGTGTATTGCAACACTCTCTACGCTCAGGATTCTATTTTTGAACTACTCACTTCGCTCGTGCTTCAACCATAGAATCCATTCGCTAGCTCGTAGTTCAACCCTAGAATCCATTCGCTAGTTCGTGTTGCAATTCCACACTCGGTTAAAATACAACTTTGCTCCCTTGTATAACAAAAAACTATTCTCAAAAAGGTTTATTTTAACATTTCACTATTCTTTGTCAACGTAATTTTGGGCCACCCTGTATATTGACCAGTATAGACCGTGATTTGTAATCACTATTTATACGAGTATATCGGTTGATACAAGTATAGTGAAACTAACCATTATGTGAATCATTAGAAATCTTTTACTCTTTTATATTGTTTTGACTCCTTCAATGTGAGCTAGGTTTACTAGAAGTTTTCTGTCTGTTGGCTGGCTCATGGGTCCAATCCCAATTTGTTTGTTTCGCTAGTACCATTAGACGTTGTTAAGAATTAGTTCTTATTTTAGTTTTGTGTAGGCACAATACAGGGGGGCCCTATTCGATATTGTCCCGACATGAGGAAAATGACCTTTTGTCTTGTGTTAGTGTGGTAAAAATCATGATTTCTCGAATACCAATCACCTATCAAAATTATCAAGGCCCACTTGCACCAACCACTTAACTCAGGGTTAGTGGGCTGTCATCTGTCAAATTCCATATAAAATGGTGGGTTAACCCTCTAGTGTACCGCGTGTACTTATGTCAGATAAAAATCACCAATTTTTAATCGAGACAGGTCGCCAATAGCTATGTAATATCATTACTAGATCCTTTCTTTTCAATATTTGAAATATCTCATGAAAGTTTAACTATGTATAGTTCTATAGTTATTCCCGTGGAATAAGGCCCCTATTTAATGTCTATATCTTTTCTTAGCTTTCATTCGGTAGTGGAGGCGTATCTACTCTGTAGCTCATTAGCGTTATCCAGTCTCGTGGAATCCAGCCAGTGATCACTATCAATTAGTGGTTGCGTGCCAACGGCACTGACTGAACTGTTTGAGTTTGAACGCTTATAATGTTTTGATTCTGATTTAAACTTTCACGATTATTACACATCATTATTTTTAAAATCGGGACTTAATCGCGTATAACTACATATTAAACTGACCTCCAACGTTTCAAGGACAGCGTTGTCCCCGTGGTCTCGGAGAAGACTGGCTTGAAATGACATCAACACCTTCTGACAGCCGCGCGAGTTTTTCGAACTACCCGCACTTGGTTTTGATTATCAACTTGAACTGTTTGCGCACTAGGGATGTTACTCTGTCGACATACAACACTGACGATATTTGATTTAACGACTGTCGATATTATTTTCGGCTTACACTTATTAATGACAGGATTCCATGTGGATGAGATCCTAAAACCTTCGTCCCGATTGAAATTGCGATGTTTTTTGATTTCAATGGCTTCACGCACTTTTCTACTGTAGAAATGGCGTTCCGTGGAAAGGACTTTAGGGTCATGTAGTTCGATCCAGTGGTTTGGCCCTGACTCTAACAAATGTTCAGCCACGGCAGACTTGTTGACCTGACGATTTTTCACAGCCGCGATGTGCTCCTTTACCCTTTCTTCTATGGTGCGCTTAGTTTCTCCAATGTAGGAGCTACCACAACTGCAATCAATTTTATAAACGCCAGGTGATTGAAACGGTATAACGTCCTTAGGTGATCTTAGGCTTCCTGCAACTTTGGATAATGGCGTGTACACCGTCTTTATAGAGTACTTTCCAAGTACTGTACCAACCACCACCACGAGACCACGGGGACAACGCCGTCCTTGAAACGTTGGAGGTCAGTTTAATATGTAGTTATACGCGATTAAGTCCCGATTTTAAAAATAATGGAATGTTTTGATTGTTAATGACTATCAGTTTTTAAATGGAATAAACTAGCGAAAATTCACATTTTATTAAAATATTTACTATATTATCGTGTACAGTCTTTATCATTTATTTCCTTTAAATATACATATCAAATTGAAGAATCGATCAAATGCTATAAACCATATTTCAGTCAACATAATACTTACCCTATTAAACAATAATAGTTATTTGTTATACAAGGGGGCAAAGTTGTATTTTAACGCCGAGTGTGGAATTGAAAAACGAGCAAGTGAAAGGATTCTATAGTTGAACCACGAGCGAAGCGAGTGGTTCGAGAATAAAATCCTGAACTTGCGAGTTTTTTAACACACGAGAAGTAAAATACATTTGCACCCGAGTGTAACACAACACTTTTCCCCTCACTACAGCGAGGAAACTACAACGCAAAAAATGCGTTTATCACAGCTTCCAGTAGTTCCACAGGTGGTAAATCATCTTTATTACTAGATTTACCTGCTTTTATCAATTTTAAAGCAGTTAATTTGACTTTATTCAAGGTCAAATTACTTTACTCACTAGTGGATAAAATGCGTTTTTACCCGCTGGTATTAAAGGACAAAACACGTGTTTCCGAGCTAGTGAGGGGAAAACTACTTATATTAACTTACATGCTAAAAAACCTTTACTTAATTAAAACCACCCAATCAATAAAATATCCCACCCCGCCAACCGCCAACTAGCGATATAATCGTCTTATTCACTCTAAATTTTTGAAAGTTATGTGAATTTTTGGTGAGCAGCTGGCTATCATTCATATATTGTCGTAATGGAACAGTGGTGCCATGATGTCACATACATACCCCTCGTCTAGGGCTCTCTACAATCTACGGTTTTCGGTGTCGCGTTCGGGCTTGCGACGTTGGTAATATACAGCCAGGACTCACGCTATGTTAGTTTATTATTTATTTCAATGCACTGTCGTGCTCAGTTCCTTATAAAAATTGCAACTGAGCGTGTTGAATGGGATAGCTACAGTTAGATATTAATAAACTAAGTTTTTACGATGATTTACAATGTTAGGACAAAAATACTCTTGTCTACTAAAAGTCACCTCAGGTATATTCTAGGGGCCACAAAGATGTACCTACATATATAAACTCACGTCTGTATTCTCAAACGGGGTCGGTAGAGCACATGAAACTGATCAAGTTTCAGAGCCACTCTTGGCAGCTTATGCAATTATGAGACATATACATGATAACTATTTATGATACCTTTTTTGGGCTAAAATAAATTATGAACTCATTTATTTATTTATTAGGAGAACAGAGTTAAATGTACACAATTTTGTATAAAAACTAACTTAAGTATATGGTAAACATGCATTTACCTCCACAGCAGTTCTCACCGAGACATACATTGATACATTGAGTTTACGTATAAAATTATACACGTTAACTATTATGTTATTGTTTGGCAAGTAACCGAATAGTAAAGTAAACATTAAAACATTAGACTATCAACTCATATGCTAGAGATCGGACAGTTGGGCGTCATTTGTAAGACGTTTTCGGAATAATTAACCTTATGTTGTTGGAATGACGCCCAGTTGTCCGATCTCTGATCATAACAAATACAGACGTAACTTCAATAAGTAATACTAACAACTGGTAAACAAATTTAGAAGATTACATAATTTTGTTGACTTTGTTAACTCCCTGAATAGCCGTGCGTTTTATTATAAATCGTGTCACGGGTAATTCTATATGATAATGTCGATATTGACCTTCGTATAAAAGGTCAGGTTGAAAATAGTTTTGTCAAGCTTCAGTTGGAAAGAGTTTGAACGCAAAGGGTTGGTTCCATAAATATACGACAAGAAAATTCGCTTTGCTCTGTCGCCTACTGACATTTCCATTAAGTAAGGTATATCCGGGTGATTCGATGCTCGCAATTGTTGCTAAAATAATACATACAAACATAAATTCACGCCTAAATTCACAAAAGGGGGAAATAGCAAATGAAACTGCTCAAGTTTTAGTGCCACTCTTAGAAATTAAAGGGTTGAAGGAAACCGAAATTGTGACAATTGCAGTGACAGTTGCCATCGCAATTGATTCCATATCAAGCACACACTCGACTTCTACGACACTCATGAGAAGAAAGGAGGTGGTGAAATTCTTAACCCACCACCACATTAATAACTGATTTAAAATGGGTCTACATTGTGTTAGATGCTGTGTTTTTGTTCGAAGATTCGGTTTCGGTTTCGGCCAAAAAATAATCTTTCCAAAAACGGCCGAGTCTTTCGACCGGGCCGAAACTTACAAAATTGTACTTTTGGGTCGCGTTGGGCTCACTTTTCCAGGATTTTAAATGTTCCTGATAAGGTGATAAAGCTTCAAAATATAACAAATTAAATGAACATTTTTTGGCGATTTTAACAAATCTTCTATTAAAGTTTCGGTTTCGGCCGAACCTAGAGCCAAAGCCGAACCTTCGGTTTCGGTTTCGGCCAGAAAACATGTTTCGGTCGGACACTGGTTTTTATGTCACTTATTTGTGAATATTTAAATGTGTTACGTAATTATTTTTGCAGTTTACCCTTATCGATTTCGAGTAAAAAAACCGCGCGCTTTAGATCGCGTGAGATTGCCTCTGGTCACAGAGAACCTCCTATAGAGTAGAAATCTTGTATATTTTGTTCGCGATACGATACGAGTCACCAGTGTTTGGGGTGCGAGGAGCGGGCGGGGAATGTGTTAAGCGCGCTGTGATTGGCCGTTTCAAGGACGGCGGGCAGTCGCGCCAGATGAAAAGGGACAGAAGTATGACTGTCCCTCTACTGACGCGTAAGTGGCCAATGTAAGTTGACCTATGCCGGCTCTGAATAAATTATAAATATGACTTATTTGTGGAATGTAATGCCGTCTGTTTTTAAATTTGAGCTTCTTGTTACCTTTCCACACCATTTCACACTACAGGTGGACATCTTTAAGGCATCAAAATACCCTTTTCCAATTTTTTAGTGCGAAAAACACGCGCTGCTTTCGGGTCTGTTACTTGGTCGATACTGATCGGGCACGGCGAGCGCCCGCGCTTATATCAGTGCAAATACTAGGAAGGCTGGCGACCGCGAGTCGTCTTGTAATGGATGTCTATAGGGGTTGGTCTGTGCCTCTGGTCCACGTCAAGATTGTATTCAAGACTAAAACTTTAACAAATGTATCGACCTTCTTGAAGTAAGTACAGTAGTCAGCATTCAGATATAGATGGGAGTCTGCCAAGCTGTCACAAATATCGGAACACGCCTCTATTGTTAAGGGTCTCTAAAGTGTTCCGATATTTGTGAGAGCTTGGGCAGTTCAGATATATATGATGCCGATTGTACCTACATCAGCCAATACACAAGCCTTACTCGACGTGTGAACTGAATTACGTCTATGCGTCCCAATCCTGAATTAACACCAATCAACATCTGCGCTTGACACCGGAGACAGATGGATCCTTAGACAAGGACGGCGCTATCGATTGCGTTTGCGAGATTGTCAAACGGGATGCATGCGAAATGAAATTGACTTGAGATTGTGAGAACATAGATCATTTGACTACTAGATGGGGCACATAAAATAATGTAATAGATAAATATTATGAATGTATGTGCCCCCTGAGTCAAACTGAGGATCCGGCAGACCTAAAGCCTCCGAAAGACCTCAAGATCCAGAAGAATGGAAGAAGGGGGAGGCCTTTTCCCAGCAGTGGGTCACAAAAGGCTCATAAAAAATACATGTATGTACACTATAAGATTAATTATCTAACATTATCTGGGCACCTACATTATTAAAATGAAAACTAAAGAATACGTACGTTAAATTCAGATTCATAAAGAATGGATAGTTAAAAGAATGCACACGCCTCGTGAGTATACTAACATGTCGTTTTCACGCCTTTTACTTTAAATTACAATGAATGGGATGCAACTTCAATAGCAATGTAAATAGTAGGGGGAAATTAGCTAAAAATACGGCATAATTAATGGAAGGTTTTTTTTAATTCAAATATGTACGTTATAGACTGAAGTTATTTTTCATCAACCCTCCCCACTCCTCCCCCCTCTGCGTCACCCCTCTACCCTCCCTTAAAGTGCCGAAAATGCGGTTTTTCTCGATTTCTGACAAAACTGTTGAAGATACAGAAAAAGCGCGTAGGAACGAAGTAATCCTTAATAAATTTACTACAAATCATTCATTAACACTTTGGTTCTAGCACTTATAGATTTCGCGTGATCCGTCACGAAAGTTGGTCCTTTGCTGCAATTTTCTTTAATGAATGTTAAGTTTTCGCCCAAAATGCTTACGAAATCGTCGAAATTTGTTTGATATGACTAAAATATTGTAACTCATGACTAAAATAAAATTAAGGGGGAAAAATCACTACCATGGGTGGAATTTCCAATATGTCTTGGAATTCCAGTAACTATTTAAGACGTAATATTTTCACGGTACTAGTCGCTAGGAGTACCATTGATCCATATAGTATATCGATGACTGGGGATGAGCTTTTGGTAGCTGTTGGTAGAGCCCTGGAGTTTCAATCCAGAAGCCGTGAGTTCAAGTTCCACCCATGGTAGTGATTTTTCCCCCTGAAATTCATTTTCAGTTTATAATATTTTAGTAATATCAAACAGATTTCGTAAGCAATTTAGGGGAAAACTTAACATTCACTAAAGAAAATTGCAGCAAAGGACCAACTTTCGTGATGGATCACGCGAAAACTATAAGTGCTAGAACCAAAGTGTCAATGAATGATTTGTAGTAAATTTATTAAGGATTACTTTGTTACTACACGCTTTTTCTGTATCTTCAACGGTTTTGTCAGAAATCGCGAAAAACCGCATTTTCGGCTATTTAAGGGGGGGAAGAGGGGTGACGCAGAGGGGGGAGAGATGGGGAGGGTTGATGAAAAATAACTTCGGCCTATAATGTACATATCCCAATCAAAATAAATCTTCCATTAATTATGCCAATATTTTCATACATAACTTTCCAGAAGCAACGTACTAAAAGTCGCATGCGAGGTCGCGCGCCGTTTAAAGCCAAGGATACACTAGGGGACAAATGTCCCACGACACGTGTCGCCAGCGACGTCGGGTGAAGTAGCGCGACGTTGTCAGACTTCGCTCGACATGTCTGGCGACATCGCGCGACACGTGTGGGCAGTGACTTTGGGTGTCGCGCGATGTCGCCAGATATGTCAGGCGAAGTCGTACGACTTCGTTAGACATCGCTGCGGATATAAGTCGCGCGATGTCGCCAGATATGTCAGGCGAAATCGGCCGGCTTCGTTTGACAATCTTGACATGTCGCCGACACATGTCGTGGGACATTTGTCCCCTAGTGTATCCTTGGCTAATGAGCCTTAACGATTGTAGGGTCTGACGGGTGATAATCTTTGGCACAACTGCTAACCCATAACGGATGCCCTCGGAGCTCTTAATTCGTTTGAGTTAAATCGCTCGTCTCAGGTCGGGCCGTCAGCAATCTCTTCCCGCCCCAATCCGGATGCAATGGATAACTTTACAAGCAATTGAACGTCAATACGGCTGCTTTTTATGGCTCTGTGTATTTATGAGTGGGCCTGGGAATAAACGTTTGTAAGGTGCTTGGGGTGTTTTGGTAAGAAAACTATCCTTATAAATAGTTCGTCATTGGAAAAAACTTGTGAAAGGTCATAGACGGAATGTATATACTTATATAATTATATTTTGGGTGACCAGTATGAAGTTATCGAACAATGTAAAATATTTTATAGGAACAAATGTGATGCTAAACACGTAAATCCGTATATGTTATTTTTTTACTGAATATTAAAATAAAAAGCATGAAAGTATGTACCTACATCTGCGTAGCTGCAAACGTGTCAGCATTTCCTTTAAAAAATCCAAAATGATTTAGAAAAATACTTGCTAGAAACTAGGTTTACAATTTAAATTAATACCTACCTACGCAGTTTTTCTTAGTTTTAAAATAGAAAAACAAGAGTATAAAATTTCAGATTTTTACGCATTATAAGTTATAAAAACGGGTTTTAATTGCGTCTTCTCCGGGACCATGGCATTAACACCTTCCTCGAACGCTGGAGATTAGTTTCAGAATGTAATTATACACAAGTCCGCACTTTTAAAATATAATTAAATCGGCCGCTGCAGTCAAAAAATCTTATCGTCTACCAGGAAATAATGAACACGTAGCAGTAAATGCAACCTAATTTAAAATCACTCAAGAGTGTCTGGGAAGCGACGCCTATCTCCTCGGCGATCACGATAGGGCGCGTTTAGCGGCCCGGCTGCAGCTTGGCTCGAGCCCAGACTTGGCTAGGACTTGGCCGGGACTTGGCAGCCAAATGCAGCCATTCCCACTTACCAGATTACCAGACCAGCTATCGCTGCAAATGTTAAAGCAATAAGCGAAGTTTGTTAAGAAATGAAGATGTTTCAATGGGGTGAAATAATTGATGAAATTTTGGATGTTGGCATTTATAAGTTACAAATGTCTGGACTCGGATGCTTGTTTATTACCTACATTATAGTGCGAATATCTACCCCGAAATGGCATGTTTAAGACAGCAAACAAAATTTATAATATGCTAGTACGCATTACCTACTTGTCCTTTAAAATGTAAATTTTGAAAGTTACTTAGATTACAACACCAGCAGCAATTAATATTTACTCTGCAGATTTAGTTGCAAAATAAAACTAATAAGAGTGGGTACCTCCCGAGATCTGCCTTGCATCTTTGATGAGCTTCGTGAACCCTTCTCAAGTTGAATTTTAATTTTCTAGTTAAATCCCCAAGGGAAGGAAGACGATTAAAATTAAATGAGATTAGAACAGATTTTTTTCATTCTCTATGTGTACCTACTTCATGTAAAGCTCATTACGCTGCATTCAGAGTATCACTACGTCTTCAAACTGTTTTCATCACACTCGCTCGTAAACGGTGTTATTACATGCCTGCATACTGATACGTAATGAGCTATTTTACCGCCCTAGGGCGGCAAAGTGAACACCGGGTGGGGCCTTCCACGACCTGTCAAAAATTACAAGATGGCGGAGGAATGATCGAAATGTCAGCGTAGGTATTTCGATGCACTTAGTTTAAAATTTCGTTATTACTTCACGAGTGTGATGAAAAACATTGTGTGTTTAAATTTCCCGTTTTATCAATTATCACAATGCATCCAGTGGGCAGTAGGAAATGAATAAAAACACACAAAGCCAAATCATCAACATTTATTCATTTCAAATTAGGTTGTACGATTTACGAAAATTCTAACTCCTATTGATACATACCCGTGTATGCAAAATACGTAACGAACTAATAAGAATTTTTATTTTGTAATCGCATTAGGTAAAGTAAATAAAATACAAAGTAAAGTAATAAAATATAATAATCAACTGTACCAACTTTTTGACCACATAAGTACATATAATAATCAGAAGACAGGCAGTGGCAGCGAAGATACAAAGCTTGCCCGACTACCGGGTATACCGGGCATCTGAGTAAAGTTTACGAGTGCCCGAGTGTCGGGTACGCGGTGTCCAATTGTAACACCCCGCTACCCCTTAATTAAATACACCCTAAATTACCTAACTTAAGTCCAAATTGTTAGCCCTAATTAAAACAATACACTATTAAAAATTGGCCATTAAAACAAATACTGTGATCGTCTAGTAAGTGGTAGGACCCCGTAGTTGTGCGTAGCAATCCAGATTCTTTTTACCTTTAGGAACTTGCTATTAGGGGTAAATTTAAGTTGATAAAACTAAGGCAGTAATATATTCACTTGAGGTATAATAAGCAGAGAGAACGACATTTGTGAAAGAATTTAGTGCGTTGAGATAAGAGTGTGCGAGATAGGTAAAATTGTGTAAGGAATATAAATACAGGAAATATATTAAAAATATATACAAGACATTATTTAAAATGGGGTTAATTGTTTCCGACCCACGAGTCCCTTATACGTAGGAATAATAGGTGTATAATATAACATAGCCTATTATAAGGACCTCGCTCGAGCATTTGGACAAACCAGGTTGCTGATTCAATTTATGTTTTATCAAACATTGAACAAATGAGATCCTTAGAACAAAAGTAAACTGATGTAAAGTGTCTTTGCACTACTTAAAAATGTACTACCATAGTAGTAGATATCAAATATTTAATCAAGGACCCTTTAATCCCAGTATAATTTTATATGTTTTGGGATGTTTCTGCAACCTAGTCCTCTACCGTCAGGATAGAAACTGCTCTGCCTACCCCTGGTCTATCAAGGAAACAGAATATCTATTTTGATACCCTTTATTGGGCCTATTCATTGACCTTCTTTTGATACTAAGACAAATACTTCATTGATCTAGCCTTTCGAACGACAAAACCCCAGACTCACACGCCATCCCATATATATATATTTTGGTTCGGCCATAGCCATCGAAGGTTGTCCAAGATCACAAAATATAAATTCTATATGCGTGCAATTTCCCACGTTCCGAGTATAGTGGTCCATTGCTTGACATCGTGTTTCACTAGTCAATGCTAGAATTGTTTGATCTCCCAGACAACGATATCGTTAACCATATTATGAAAATGGAATGATGATTCCAAAGTCTGCCAATCTCGAGGCCAGTGTCAATGATTCAACTTTTGTGAACAATCTTATTTTTATATCAATGATTCTCCTTGATAGCGACAGGATCCTAACATCCATAGATGTCCTATGCCTCCCTAGTATTTAGTATTAGTATTAATTCCCACAAGTTATCCTTTAACTCTAATAAAGTTTACATGTTATGAACAATAAATAAAGTTATTAATCCTACTTTCATTGATATAGCAAAATTATCTTACTTAAGGATGAGACAATAGTATGAAAATCCTTCTAATCACCCAAAGAGATTCTAGCTAATAGAATGTGTATGTACATAAAGTAAATATGTGTAATATTTTATGTATCTATTTGTTATATATAGTAGTCATATTAGAGATACTCAGATCCGAATTTTAATTAATAATATTCCAAATTAACCGTTAGTGTTAATTGTATGTAATAAATAAATTGAAATTTGAACGACTTTAAATAATTACCACATAAATATAACATTCATGAATATCTTGTTCATATGAAATGAATAAGTACCACTATTTAAAATTATCACCTTCAAAAAATAGCACTAATCTAAAATTACAACTATAAACACATTCAAAATAAACAATTTGGACACTTACTTGTAGTCTTCTAGTCTACTTTACCAAGATACCTTCTCGCCAGTCTCCAACCTCTCAATCTTGTATCTCAAGTCCGCTTCCTACTTAAACTCCTGATGTGTTCCTTCAACGATTCCTAGTAACGATACTTGCCTACCTATCCCTCAGATGTGAACACCTCAACGTTCCCTCGCCGAATGCATTAAGTCCACTTTCCCCTTCTTATAATAACAATATGTTCTCTTCAACGCTCCCGAAAACTAATGACCCCATCTCCTTATTCTCTCTGATGTGAACACCTCAACGTTCCCTAGCCGAATGCATTAAGTCCACTTTCCCCTTCTTATAATAACAATATGTTCTCTTCAACGCTCCCGAAAACTAATGACCCCATCTCCTTATTCTCTCTGATGTGAACACCTCAACGTTCCCTAGCCGAATGAATCCCTCTGACGCTGCGCTCTGAGTTTTATTGTCCCGATTTTAACGCATGCGCTGTGTTGTTTTATGGCAAATAGTGCCTGATTGTGCCAGTTGTGCCTAAAACGCCTATTGTGCCGGTTTTGCCTATTGTGCCTAAAACGCCTATTGTGCCGATTTTGCCTATTGTGCCTAAAACGCCTATTGTGCCGGTTTTAATTCCGAGAATTTCTATTTTTAATTTGTTGGAATTCCATTTCGTATGTAAGTTGTTTTCGTTTTATTTATTTGCAATTTTTAAGTTTTTATCTCTGTATGCATTTGTTTCTAAGCATAATTATTATAGTTATATCTTATGATTTGAACCGAGGACTGTGTGGTCCGTTACATCTGCCCCTTTTATTTTCGTTTGATTCAAAATAACATTTTGTGTTAAACGAAAATAACCAATAAAATAATTCAGTTATTGAAATTTTCAATTTCCCATTTTCATAGTTGTGGTGAATAAAAATGACCAATACTCAAAAGAACCTCACTGATCCAGCACGAATTATGAACTTAATAGTTACCCAGACACATGAGTCAAATTGCCACCAGCCAGAATTTTCATTCCAGTAAAAGCATTTGGTTGTGAATCAAATGTACCCTAATGGTAAAATCCTTGCATCCTCATATGGGTAGTTAGTCACATTGTCCGACAGGTAACCCGCTATCTCCATTGTACAGATATTATGAACTTACAAAGATCTCTTCACTAGAAAGAAAAAGCCTTTCTATTCTCAGGTAGCCACTGACAACTGTTCTCCCCATAGTTCAAGGAACCAGTCCACAACTCAATACTAATCAATAATTTTCCTCCTTTCTCGGCATAATGTCCTATGTATAATTATAAGAATAATCAGACAATCAATGTTTTAATCAAATCAACAATTTTATAAATATGATTCCATGTTAAGTCACATTTTTTTTTTATATATGCCAGACAAAATTATCTGATTTATCCCATAAAGACACAGGGTGTGTGTTTAGTTCGTTTGTTAGCGGCATGTAGAGTATGTTGTTACCAAAAGAATGTACCTGTAAAAGGTATAAATTATTTATCCTAACACCTAACTCTTTTGGTATCAAGTTTGTGTAACCCTTTCCCCATTTCGAAATTCCAATAACTGCCGTCACTATTCTCAAACTTGCAAACATGAGGAAACCCTTCATATCTTCAAACGACTCTTCATCCATTCATCTAGCTAAACCTCTCTTCTTTCTATTATGCGAATCTCATTTATACTACTCGTTCAGATTTCATCCTTCCTCATGCGCTCAATTTCACTGTTTCTGACATACCTGCAAGTCTACTTAGATAATGACAGTAAAAATAATATATAATATCATAATTAAAAGCTCTCCCTTTTTCTTGTTGCTATTTCAATTTTTCAAATTGATCAGAAATTAAAAATAATAAACATAGGTACTTATATCGTAAGTACAGAGACTATGTTATTTTTTTCTTTATGAATCACCTTATGCAATCACGTCTTACATTTAACTTTCGCATTAACCCTATACAAACGGCACGCAAAATTGTACGAAAAACTCCAAAATATTGTATGTGATGCCAATTACCGTTAAGTATTAATTACATCTTTGCAACCTATAGTTCAAGACGCAAAGTTAAATTATGGAAGATGATACGAAATATTGCTAAGAATTCTCCTTTTGTAAGTAGGAAAAATAATACAAGTACCTAACTTGTTACGCCTAGCTGCTCTGATAACATCTTCTAACTCTATGACATAACTATCTTCTAGTATTATCGTTACAAACATACACACATACCTACATACTGAACTACCATTAGCTTAATAAACCTATCCAACGCGCATGTGACACTGTTTGAGTTGCAGGCGTCCATAGGTTACGGTAACCGCTTTACATCAGACGGGCCGTATGCTTGTTTGCCACTGACGTAGTACATAAAAAGATGGAAAGTCACATGAGTGAAAGTTTCCAAACATGACGAAATATGATTCTTGGTTACACATAATATTGTATGTACTATTTTTCTAAATAAATGATTGCAACGATTGCTTCATTGTTACACAACGATGGTAGTATGGCTACCGTACCGTACATCGAAATCTACAGATCCAACTGAAATCTTACTTTGTTTTGTAAACGATTGAACAAGAATTACGTTTCGAACAGTATGCAAGTGAAACCGCGGGCAAAAGCTAGTAAATCCTGTACTACTACGCATTACCTATTTATGTCATTTTATAACTAATATGGTTCTACGATCCGTTATTTAGCAAAACATAGAAAGTTTGAAATTTGGTGTTCTTCAACTGACCTTTTAATTTGTCATAGTATACTAAATGTCTAACAAAGTTTTACTTTAAAAATATTTTTTTTTTCCTTAATGAAATTCCACAAAATATATTATTTATATGAGTCATGGATGTTTTCCATGTATACAGCATGTTTTTATCCATTCAAATAGGCATATCGTCGCTTAGCACCCATAGTATAAAATTTGATAGGTTTGGGGCTAAGTTGAACTGTGTAAGATGTCCCCAATATTTATTTATTTATTTCATATTTATATAAAAAAAAACATTAAGATTGAATGTAAACGTCAAATCACTGTCTCTATTTTATTATTCTACAATTCGTTACACATAGTCTGCAGAGCCCCATTCATACTGGATAAATTTTAGTCGCATCCGGTCCGTCAAATGTCTTATGATCTATAGAGCCCTTTTGATTTTTCTATGGCAACATTTGCTATGCTGACGTCATTGCCACGTCATTACTGTCAGTCAGACAGAAATAAAAGAAAAATGGATGCCGTTCAGACGTACACGCATTATTTGGAACTGAAAATTACGTAATTTATCGACCTGCTGGCTTGTATTTGTTATAAATCATAAAAAAGTGAGTAATATATTAACTAAGTAATGATATATGTTGTTAGTAATGTGGTAAATACAACACAAAATGTGTATAACGAATGTAATAAATAAATGCTTGTTTGGTTTTAGATTATGGAAAACATCATGAACAATAATGAAACAAACCGAACCTTTAGCTACAATAATAAAATGACCCCATGACGCCAGTGGAACTACGTGGTTTTCTTTCATGATGATTTGGTGATACCATAATGGAATTAGCCAAGTTTTCGCCGTAAGTAATAATGTATTTAACTTGTCCATCACAAAGCAGTTCATAGTTTAGTTTAAACCTTGACTTGCTAAAATGGTAAAATGTTTTCCAATAGAGAGATTGTCTAATTCCTATAGCGCACTACAATAACATTCTAATTCTGGTCTTAGAGATGGAGAATTTTAGTAAGCCTACAACTTCCTATTTCTTATGTCCGCCTATTTACATGTTTCAGGTATTGGGTGCTAGATGCCCCTTGGAGTTAAGCCCCAGTGCCACTATACTACCTTACCAGTTATGTGTGGGTGTTGTAGTCCTAAGACACCCCGGAGGTACAAAGGGCCTTCACAAACTCACGCCACGCCTTCCTATCTTCAGCAACCCTCGTGACCTCGCTCCACCAGCTCAAACCTGCCACTCACAGCTCCTTTTCGACGGACCGCTTCCATGAGTAAACAAGGCACCGACGATCACGGCTTGCATCACCTGTACTAATATGTAAGTTACACTTTTAATGTCTAATGATCCTGTAATCTGTTAACTAATCTCACCTAGTGTTAATAAAATTATTTGTATGCCTTGAATTATAAGGTACGGGTTCGAACCGCGACCCATTGTCCTTGAGAACTGTCATCTGATATTTGCCAGTTGCTTTTGAGTGAAGGAAATCATCGTGAGGAACCCAGACTAATTTCAATAAGACCTATTGAAAATTAGTGCCTACGCCAAATCCTGGAATTAGCTGTCAAGCAGACTCCATGCTTCCATGAGCCGTGGCAAACACCGGAATGATGCAAGGAGGTTGAATGAATTTTAAAGTTTGACCAAGCAATGTTGGTTTTAAGCAAAAATTGTATAAATGAAGAATGTAAGCATTACCGAATGTCAATAATAAGAATCATGCTTAGTTTGTAATCAAGTAGGCCTGTACAAAAATGCCCCTTCAATTTTTATTTATTTATTTAACTTTTATGTTGTTGTTAAGTCAATTATCTCTCTTTTATTCTATTTGGATAAACTTTGTTTCGATAATAGTTTAGTAGGATAAAATTTGAAATTTATCCCTTAATTAAAATAGACCCTAATTAATAAAATGATCAAATACCTATTTAGTTATAAAATCTCTGCCAATTTTATTCTTATAACTTATGCTTATAACTAGGACTTATTTCCTACTTAATTATTAAATATATTTTTAAATTTTCCAGAGTACGCTGAACACCGCTGTCATTATACTAGGAACAACGTCCTGCCCCTTCCCCGGCTGTGTACAATTGGAACTCTATGCCCCTGCATGCCCCTTTGACTGAGCAACATGTGTGTGCTCGAAACACATTCAATTGCAACAAAATGACTCCCAGGCTGACCTGGCTCAGCTCTTGTATGTCTGATCTACATAGACAATGGTAAAATATTTTATTTATTTATTTTTTTATTCTTTGGTTTAATCTAAGGTAAATTATATTATTTGCCCTTATTCCTGATTCTAATAATAGCAAGTCTATTACAGACTGACTCCATTTGTTCATTCAAACTATTATACTGTGCACTATATTTGGCACAAACACTACTACTAAGTCTAAAATCTTAAGTCTAGCTTATCTACCTAACCAGTCAAATTGATCTATGCTAACCTACTGCATCCACTGATAACTGGTTCAAAAAATTAAAATACAGACTGACGGATAATCTGACAAATTAAGTCATAAATATAGGAAACCTATGATCAACTTCCTCACTCTATTTTATAGTATACTAGAATTAGTGTAATCACAATCTCGAGATTAATATTTTTAAAAAGCTTTTTCTTAGCAATTATGTTTTCCTATTCCTAACCTTGGGTCATATTGTAGACTACTCCATAGTTGATATATTTACTAGCTACATGCTACATGTTACCTAAAGAGCTGAAATTTTATAAAACCAATAAGTGGGATGACAATACAATATTACAATATCATTGAAGCTGACTTCATGAAGATGTCTGACAAACAATGCAATTCATTATATGACTTGTTGACCTGTATGTATAAAAAAGGAATGTACATCCAATAGTGGAATTGCATTCTAAATGTTTTAACTGAAATGTATTTACCCTTCATTTTTGTTCCAGGTTTCAATGAAAGAGTGTAAATTCTTCTCCATGTACAATCACTTCTAACGCCTACACTGACTACACCAAATATGATCATCACTCAACGTGTCTCACATCAAGATACTTTTCAAAAGTCATCGAGAAGAGGAACATAATATTTTTTTTTTCCATTGTTGCCTGAATAATCCTAACTAAAAGTTACTTCTCTATTCTATTTTTCCTGCATGGAGTGGCGCTTTTCCGTCTAATGGAAACGATATGAACATATATGCTCTGGGTTTTTTTTTTTTTTTGTGCACCTTTCCAATATTACTAATAAAGCATTTTGTGGGTGTTTCATTTACCACCTTCCTTCATAATTTTGCTAGTGTGTGATTCACCATATCCCTAATTATTAAATGTGATAGCTACTGCAATCTGTTCACTGATGGGAATCATTTCATGTTAACACAGCTTTGAATACTATCTTAAATAATGACTCAGACTGACTGTCAATAAAAATATTCCTAGCTATAAGCTTGCCTGAGGTTAATGAATGGTGTGCCTAACTCCTTAACTTGAGTACACTTAAGTACTATGCTTAAATTCTAGATTGTATGTTCTAAATTCTAGACGTTCTCGTCAATAAGCTACTTGATTGTTTGTCTCTTTCAAGTAATTATAATTTGTTCACACTTCAGTGGAAGACAACTAATCCTTAGTTGTTAGTAAGTATGAAAATAGCTCATTGCTACTAGTTTCCCTATGATTATGAATACTATTATTTATTTTATTGTTAATCTCATTTAAAGATAAATCAAAATCAGATCAATGAGTTTCCCTATTAACAACTTAAGATTAAACAACCTCTATTTGTCAGTATAATCACAGCTACAATAGATATTTCACAGCTTAACGCTTCTCTAGATCAATCATCATTTTATTTCCTAGTTTTTCTGTAGCTGATAACAACTTATCACTAATCATTGATAACACGGAAAAGGGGCGAGAAGATAGTGAGGTAAGAGTGAACATGATGGTGTTCTTGCTGTCAAAGTGACATCTACCATGATATGCGACACTGTTGACACATGAAGAATAGATTTTGACAAAATGTACTTAATCAAGTCTGTGTATCGCATACTGTCATTAATTTAGCTTATTCTGTTTCTCAAAAGAACATGCCAATACTAGCAACTTGTACATGACATACATACTACATGCCAAATCTAGTTAGAAATTAATTCCTACAGAGGCCCATAGAGCAAAGTATCTAAAATACTAGCAGTATTTCCTTGCTTATTTCTACTTAATTTAGTGAGACTGGCAGATATATTATAACCAACAGAACGGGAAATCTTGATTCACTAAACAGTAAAGTTTCCCTTAACATAAAACATGTACAACGTTTTAATATTAAATTATTTTGATGTATCTAAGTATTTATAATCTTCCATGATATCGTTTTAAAGAACCCTCGACACAAAATTACCACAAGACAGTCGATCTGTGCGTAATTGCTTTCAGTAACGACTAATTTGTTTTATTACAACTTTCCCAGTAAATGAATATAACCGATATAATTGAGGTTTTATTTATTTTTGCTATAATCTCTTGATTATCGTAACAGAAATAATTATTAGCTAGAGAACGAATAACTTTTCTAAATTTGCCATTCCAATTGAATTGTTTCATTGACAGCTGGTTTGACATTTTTACAATAGCCTCAAATACTTTCTTCTATCCCCGGTGTCCCTAGTCGATGACAGTTTTCTGCACGTGTTATCACTGTTATCAGTCTGTACTCTATATATATATTTTTTTTAAATGTTATTGTTTATATACAATACTATGTGCACACGCGATTCCAATAATCGTATAAAGCCGCGTCCTAAGTTCGTAACGGGTAATGTTTATAAGTTTAGTTTATGCTAGAAGCGCAAACTGTCATTAGTTCTTTGAATAGTGAATTAAAGTGAAATAAAAATCTAATTAGATAAGTGATAAGCCTACAATGGTTTTAAAATTACACAGCTATGTCTAAAGTGAGTGAAATGTGTTGTGCAAAGTGCAATGTTTCTGTTTCAATATCGGATTGCAACTTTGTTTAAAAATCCAGGTTAGTGACCTTAAACTTACAAAACTTACTTCAAGATGAAACGTATCTTAGAAAACTATCAATAGCTTGATTGCCCCTTAGACTATTACGCAGTGGTTAATAAGAATAGACGAATGATACAAAATTAACATAAAGTTTCAGCATGAAGGATAGCAAGTTCCTAAAAAGGATATCTCATTCACAGCAACACTTTGTGACAAAATGTCACTTGAATATGCTAACAATTGGACATATTTAGGTCTATTACATCCTGCAGTCACGGTCTCCACTTTGTAACACCCCGCTACCCCTTAATTAAATACACCCTAAATTACCTAACTTAAGTCCAAATTGTTAGCCCTAATTAAAACAATACACTATTAAAAATTGGCCATTAAAACAAATACTGTGATCGTCTAGTAAGTGGTAGGACCCCGTAGTTGTGCGTAGCAATCCAGATTCTTTTTACCTTTAGGAACTTGCTATTAGGGGTAAATTTAAGTTGATAAAACTAAGGCAGTAATATATTCACTTGAGGTATAATAAGCAGAGAGAACGACATTTGTGAAAGAATTTAGTGCGTTGAGATAAGAGTGTGCGAGATAGGTAAAATTGTGTAAGGAATATAAATACAGGAAATATATTAAAAATATATACAAGACATTATTTAAAATGGGGTTAATTGTTTCCGACCCACGAGTCCCTTATACGTAGGAATAATAGGTGTATAATATAACATAGCCTATTATAAGGACCTCGCTCGAGCATTTGGACAAACCAGGTTGCTGATTCAATTTATGTTTTATCAAACATTGAACAAATGAGATCCTTAGAACAAAAGTAAACTGATGTAAAGTGTCTTTGCACTACTTAAAAATGTACTACCATAGTAGTAGATATCAAATATTTAATCAAGGACCCTTTAATCCCAGTATAATTTTATATGTTTTGGGATGTTTCTGCAACCTAGTCCTCTACCGTCAGGATAGAAACTGCTCTGCCTACCCCTGGTCTATCAAGGAAACAGAATATCTATTTTGATACCCTTTATTGGGCCTATTCATTGACCTTCTTTTGATACTAAGACAAATACTTCATTGATCTAGCCTTTCGAACGACAAAACCCCAGACTCACACGCCATCCCATATATATATATTTTGGTTCGGCCATAGCCATCGAAGGTTGTCCAAGATCACAAAATATAAATTCTATATGCGTGCAATTTCCCACGTTCCGAGTATAGTGGTCCATTGCTTGACATCGTGTTTCACTAGTCAATGCTAGAATTGTTTGATCTCCCAGACAACGATATCGTTAACCATATTATGAAAATGGAATGATGATTCCAAAGTCTGCCAATCTCGAGGCCAGTGTCAATGATTCAACTTTTGTGAACAATCTTATTTTTATATCAATGATTCTCCTTGATAGCGACAGGATCCTAACATCCATAGATGTCCTATGCCTCCCTAGTATTTAGTATTAGTATTAATTCCCACAAGTTATCCTTTAACTCTAATAAAGTTTACATGTTATGAACAATAAATAAAGTTATTAATCCTACTTTCATTGATATAGCAAAATTATCTTACTTAAGGATGAGACAATAGTATGAAAATCCTTCTAATCACCCAAAGAGATTCTAGCTAATAGAATGTGTATGTACATAAAGTAAATATGTGTAATATTTTATGTATCTATTTGTTATATATAGTAGTCATATTAGAGATACTCAGATCCGAATTTTAATTAATAATATTCCAAATTAACCGTTAGTGTTAATTGTATGTAATAAATAAATTGAAATTTGAACGACTTTAAATAATTACCACATAAATATAACATTCATGAATATCTTGTTCATATGAAATGAATAAGTACCACTATTTAAAATTATCACCTTCAAAAAATAGCACTAATCTAAAATTACAACTATAAACACATTCAAAATAAACAATTTGGACACTTACTTGTAGTCTTCTAGTCTACTTTACCAAGATACCTTCTCGCCAGTCTCCAACCTCTCAATCTTGTATCTCAAGTCCGCTTCCTACTTAAACTCCTGATGTGTTCCTTCAACGATTCCTAGTAACGATACTTGCCTACCTATCCCTCAGATGTGAACACCTCAACGTTCCCTCGCCGAATGCATTAAGTCCACTTTCCCCTTCTTATAATAACAATATGTTCTCTTCAACGCTCCCGAAAACTAATGACCCCATCTCCTTATTCTCTCTGATGTGAACACCTCAACGTTCCCTAGCCGAATGCATTAAGTCCACTTTCCCCTTCTTATAATAACAATATGTTCTCTTCAACGCTCCCGAAAACTAATGACCCCATCTCCTTATTCTCTCTGATGTGAACACCTCAACGTTCCCTAGCCGAATGAATCCCTCTGACGCTGCGCTCTGAGTTTTATTGTCCCGATTTTAACGCATGCGCTGTGTTGTTTTATGGCAAATAGTGCCTGATTGTGCCAGTTGTGCCTAAAACGCCTATTGTGCCGGTTTTGCCTATTGTGCCTAAAACGCCTATTGTGCCGATTTTGCCTATTGTGCCTAAAACGCCTATTGTGCCGGTTTTAATTCCGAGAATTTCTATTTTTAATTTGTTGGAATTCCATTTCGTATGTAAGTTGTTTTCGTTTTATTTATTTGCAATTTTTAAGTTTTTATCTCTGTATGCATTTGTTTCTAAGCATAATTATTATAGTTATATCTTATGATTTGAACCGAGGACTGTGTGGTCCGTTACACAATGTGTTAAAGTAATGTTGGTAATTAGTACATAACTATATACTTTGGGACTCACGGACAACCATGATGGTGGTTAACTGGTTATACATATACGCGCCTAATACGGTGGGTTATATATATTTTGAACAAATACTTGCTTATTTTTGGCACAACCTCCTAATAATCAGAGCTCCTCGATTCCCGATTTAACTATGATCTTTATCGGTTCTTAACACATGATTAACCACCATTGTTATTCATCCATTGCCTGAACTTTCCTCTGTTAAAACTTTATTATAAAATTAAAAATCTATAAAGTATATTTTATATTAACGTATATTTTTATTATAAAGTATATTTTAAATTTACTTTGGTATCGCTTATTCTTTATCAGACAGATATATATACCTCTAAAGGCACATTTTTTTACTTTCTCGCTGTAGGTAACCAAATTGCAAATGTGCCAGATCTACAGTTTCAAATTTTATTGTCAAAATATAGAGGTATGTATAATGTGTCCGCGTTTACGATCCTGTTGGGGTATGACTGCTTCATTTAGATAAGTCAATTAAGCCTCCGCCACACATAAAGCGTTTTGATAGTGTAGCGTCAGCGGAGCGGAATGCGCGTTGAACGCGCGCGCTCGTTAGTTCCCGCCGGCGTCCGCTGGGCGCAACGCCAGCGTTCGTCCGGCGCACCGCTATCATTGTGTGGCCGAGCTTTTAGTCAGTCAGAACCACCAACTCAAAATTAGTTCCAACTTTTACGGCTTCCTAACTCAACTAATAAACTGACTCCTCATTTATATCGTAAACCAGTGCGCTCTAAAATATTAAGACGAATATAACGTTCAAAGTGGAGACTAATAAAGACTTGCTCTCCGCATACTAATTTATAACATTCTGGAGAAACTTATCATAGAATCGATCATGTCATAGATGCAGGAGCGCTTACTGAAAGTCCATTATACTTAATAACTTTATACGTTAAATAAAAAGCTCAGAATGAGAAAGCAGTCAAGTCAATACTCAAGTTCATTCATGAAAAAAAAAATCTAATTTGTTCACAACTTAGACAGTTAGGAGTACTACGTGCAGTTGCCAGTTTAATTTATCGCTCCAACAGCTTGTTGGCTAATCGCTGCTCAGTTTATTTAGGATTCTGTCGCCCGTGCGAGCGTAACTTGAGAGGAACTTCTGCAAGTTACGCGAAGACAAAGAGTGCGATCGTCCGAGGTAATTCACCTTCGCTGCTCAGAGATTGGAGAACTCCCAAGAAACCGTTTAGTTCGTAGTCGTACTCGATCGCTGGTACGTGATTGAACTTGTGCGCTGATGTAGGTAACTTATACGTATCGAATTTATCGAATTATTCTTGTCTTTGTTTCGGTTCGAGCCATTGAGTCCACATTACGATTCGGGGATAAATTAACCTTTCTATATAACACATATTGTGTTTAGTTATTTATACTGGTTCGTTACGAACTGACGATTAAGTTATTTACGAATTGGCGTAAGCAATCAAATATTAAAATATACTTACGTAATAATAATAATCTTTAGATGTTAAAAAGATCTGTGTCCACGTCATAGTAAAAATGAAGATCTAGGTATATCTAAGACAAATACTTCATGTCTACTTTACGTTACTCAAGCTTGAACATTGACTAAATATATTTAACGTCACGTCATCTATTTACTCCGATATATATAATGTAAGTACGATACTAAAATAAGGCATCGATTAGTGTGGTGTGGTGATACCGTGAAAGCTTTATCACATTTGTACAATACTTAATGTGAAAATGCTTTAATTATCTAAGAACTGAAGCATTCTCATTTTACCCATTACAATATATTATATAAACATAAAAGACGTGTTACGTAACGTGCCATCGCCACCGGTTACGTAGAATCAGCCCTCGTTTACCTTATCAAAACTCAATTTGGTTGTCCTTAGCTCGTCGGTTTGGAAACAAGACCTTTTGGGGAGAAAACTTTATGTCTTCGTGATTAATTATCAACCAAGTCAAACTTTCAGGCATCGGCTGTATAAATGAGCGGAGCCTGGTGCCTGTAGATTGTTACGTCATGTCAAAGGGCCGTGCTGTGACTCCGTTAGTTAACATGAAAATACGTCGCTTCTCCTAACTAAACGATAATAGAAGCGAAATACTTAGATAATTGTAGTTGGCGTGATTTGCTTTATTTATCAGCATTGAGCCGCATGTTGTGTAGATAGTTGTGAACCTTCAAGAAATCACTCGTTAATTTGAAGATGCGTACGAGTGCTTTCAGCGTTCATACGTAACATGGGGGCCCTGTAATACGAATAGCAAACAAATCTCATATAGTAACCATGTATGTAACGTAGCTTTCTCTGTTAAACGTTTTCATGTAAGTATCCCTCTTAACATCAATCTAAACATCCGTAGCTACATTTGTTCAGCGGAACATATAATACGTTTGTCGTTATTTCAAGTAACATAAGTACTACGTGACAATAAGAAATTTGGTAGTACCCTGCGGTGCAATTTCACGATGTAAAGTGGTCTGATTAGGCGCGCGAGCAGCATCAATCACCCGGCCGGTAACCGCGTTACGCCGCCACTAATTGTGATCCCGCTAAGGAACGGGTGCCGATCGATCCCACCCACACCCCGCCACTATCGCTCTCGCGACTCGCTTTTCTTTCCACTTTGCGAGCTTTACATCGAAGTGCGAACTCCGTCGCAGATGTCTGTACCCGGTATAAATGCGGCGATAGTAATGCTCGGGGCGGTGGCGACGCGCACGGTAGGCGGGAAGTAGGTCGGCCGGCGACCCCCTCTGCCTGTTATTGTCAATCGCGAACCTACAGCAGGCGACCAGCACCAGTATAACTGTGATATAGAGATCCGTAACAACAATGGCCCGTCGTAGATCACACGTACTCGTTTGCTTGGTACGCGCTCTCGGTATGCCATAGATATAACAGCCCTTGTCCTCGCTTTCACTGCGTCCGCTGCTCGGGATAAAGCCTAATTTTATTGCGTCGAGTTCGATCGTGTCTTTTCCTGACGGTTGTTCGTTTGTAAAAAATAACTCAATTTTATAGCTTATCTAAGTCTCATAGATTCACTTTAATGTACTGTTTTGTTGGCCGTGATTTACCCGATTTCAGGGTTAAAGCGCTAGAAAACTTCCTCTTTACGGACTAGTGAACGATAAGATAATATTGTAAAACAAGTCCACTATTAATACGCATATTAATTTACTTTTATTTAGCATAAGATCCACTGCATACATACTACTAAAATAATACTAAATACAATAAATTATTAAAAGCGTTAGGAAGAGACTAAAAGTAGCCTTATGTCACTTTCCATCCCTTCAACTATCTCCATTAAAAAAAACACATCATTTCGTTGCTCCGTTTTGCTGACGGACAAACAAACAGACACACACACTTTCCCGTTTATAATACTAGCTTTTACTAGCTTTTATCCGCAGCTACGCTTGCGTTAAATTCGAAATTGTGAAATGCTTCATACAAACTTCCACCCCCCATTTTAGGAAGTGTGGGGTTAGAAAGAGACAAAAAGTAGCCTATGTCACTCTCCATCGCTTTAACTATCTCCACTTGAAAAATCACGTCAATTCGTCGCTCCGTTTTGCCATGAAAGACGGACAAACAAACAGACACACACACTTTCCCATTTATAATATTAGTATGGATAGGTAGATTTTGTAATTGAAATACACGACATAATCAACAACAAATTATTAAAAGACAAGAAAAAATAACAAACCAATCGTCGTACGTTTTCTACGAAACTGAAATTCACAACATACAAAATAATTTTGATCAAATGCCAACTCATATGTGATGACACTTTTCCTCAAAATTCCGGAGTTTCTCTATATTAATTTTTAGAATGTGTACATCCTTATTTACATACATAAGTACGTAGCTTTTCAAGTAAAGTGCTACATTTATAACGATTCACGCCTCAGGGATTGCCATTCGTATGAGCATAGTTATTCCAACGTTAGTCCATAATGAATATTGTCGCGTCGTTAAAAAGTATTTCCCTGCAGTTGCGCTATTAAAATTTATATGCGGGGCTCCGACTGTTTCGATGGTCCATATAACATATTAACGACTTCCTTTTGAGTGCCTTGAAGTGTATAACAAAACTTTGTTTTGACGTTTAAGCATGAAATATGCCTAGCAATGGTTTAAAGTTGACCTCGGGAAACTTCGGAATGCTGGGCCATACTTTGTTGACTGTTTTAAAAGTTGTTGCATGCTATGAAAAGCTGAATTTCACTAGTTAGGTACTCAAAAAGACAACAAAATGTCAGATTATCTAGTTTAGATGCCACTTGCAGAAGTTGCAGACTTGCTGTAGTTGCTATGTCGCGCATACATCTCAGTTTTGCATTTGCTTTGTCTCTGTTAGCTCATAACTAGGCTAGGCCTTCTAGTAGATAAGCGAGTAGGTAGACTTACAAGGATATCTCAGCATGCTCACGCATAATGTCGGGTTGATGAGCGTAGATGAAACACTGCTTCGAGTTTTCATCAATATCCATTTAGAATACGATTATACATTTAAATTTTGGCGGTGGCCTATTACACGATAAGTAAGTAATTAGTGAATTTATCAATACAAGTACCGTTAAACCCCTGTTCAATAAATAAATAATAGATTTCTTGGCTTGAAACTTAATACGATCTAGTGAGTCTAAACTTATAGTAAATAACAGTATATTATGTTTGTAAAAGTTTTACTAGGATCGAGTCTTAGTCTTCTGAACTAGGTCACAGACTGTGACTTAGGATTCAGCGATTGAATAGATAGAATAAATTATGACGTAGAAAAATCAATAAACTGGGCTACAGTCGAGTTGTGAAATTAATACAATATCTCACTATCACGTCGTATAAGGGCTATGGTTACGTAAATCATATACATTCTTGATGTTGGTGAAATAAGATAAAATAATTATTATGTTATTATGTTTGGTAGCTTGCTTAATATTAAAAAAACATCATCAAACACACAATGTCTTTTTACCTTCCTTCAAAATTAAAATTTCTAGGTAGGTTTCAATCCCCACGAAACTAAATATATCTCATATTTCAAGCATTTATTTTTATATGTAGTCTTCAGGTGTGTCGCAAAACTTTAGAAGGATATAATTAATTTCTCTTGCTTTAATCCAGTATCTGCATGGAGCGAAAAGACGCCCCGTTTTAACTGAGCCAAACTTAATTTATTCACACATTCTCCGCATTCGAGAACATTTTAAACGTAAATCGGGAGTAGGTACCATCTCATATACTCGCCAATTTCTAGGAATACTTTCCAAATCTTGTTTTTAGATTTACTTAATAGGCAAATTCCGTAGGAAAGAAACCACAAACCACAAAGCCTGTAAGCTTTGATTTGAAAAATGAAAAATAATTCACTAATTAATGAAAAGTTGCCACAAGACTTAGGTAATATTATATAATATTTCAGCCTATATACTTACACATCCCATTGCTGGGCACATGCCTCGTCTAATGCCCGAGAGAGGTTGGGCTATTAGTCCCCATGCTACCCCCAAGGCGGATTCGAGATTTCACATACGCCCTTTGAAGTTCTTTACACATGTATGCGGGTTTTTTCTCGATGTCTTCCATTACCGAGAAGGTAGAGGGAGTAAATACCTATTAAATATTATTTCGTACATAAGATCTGAAAGACCGCGATATCCGGATGTCGGGACGACATATCCTCTCGACCATCACCGCTACAGACTTCCACAGGGTTACAAGTATTGAGCGTAAACAGCATCCAAAACCTTGCCGCCAGTAACCTAATGATGTGACGCTACAAGTTAGCATTGATTTTCACCGGGCTCTTAATCAATGAAATCGAGTTGCAAATTGCATTTACGAGTAATAGCTAATAGTAATCAAATAAACCTTCATTACGTCCGTAACAGCGGAGTTTCCGCGTATATTCGATCGATGCTGGTAGGATATTGTTTTTAGAGGTCGAAGGTGTAGGGTAATCAGTGTGCGTAAACAAATCGCTTATAGATCACACTTCGTAGCATATTGTAGCTGCTATCTCTATCGTTATTTCCAACTGGCAAGAAATATGGGGGTGAAAGAAACTTTAGTGCCACACCACCGATTAATTCCTCTCGCAGTGGAACATTCCGAAGTCCTATCATTCTGACGTTTCCGTGGCGGATTTCAACTGGAAAAATAATCCCATGACATTAAGTTAATTACTTTTATAAAGGTGTAAAATAGGGACGCTCCCGTGCCGCACGCGTTAAACGAGCGTTAATAATCAGCTTCATGTGGAGGGTTGTTGACATGGCACAAACGAACTGCTTAAACTAAGGTTATTAAACTTTTGGACAGAAAATCATGCTCATGAAAATAACAACTGTGTATTATTTATGATTAAGGAATAACGCTCTGGTAAAAATATTAGAGCTAGTAGCCTAGCGTAAGAGCTTTAAATATGGAGGCTACGGGTTCAAACCCTGGTTCGTACCGTACAAATGAGTTTTTTTTGTACCTACTACGAATTGTCATTTTGCAATTTTTTTGGTTAACGGAGAGCGTCGTGAGGAATCCCACTAGGTCCAAGTTTAGGCCCAACTCTGGGTTTTAAGTGGCAGTCGCTTTCGTAAAAAGTAGTGTCTACGCCAAATCTTGGGATCAAATGGCAAGCGGAGTCCAGGCTTTCAAGAGCCCTGGCAAAATGCCGGGACAACTCTAGAAAGAAGACTGGTAATAGTTATTTGTTTTACAAGGGGGCAAAGTTGTTGTTTGCCTAAACAAACTTTGCCATCGAGTGAAACACAAAAAAATCCCTACACCAACACAAACAATAGTACATTGTGCAACAAGGGGAGGAAGTTGAATATTACTAACGAGAGTAAGTTGAATCGCGACGGCTTGCCGGAGCGATTTAAAGACTCGAGTTAGTAATATTCATACTCCCCGAGTTACACACATTGTTTTTCATCACACTCGCAATGTAAAAAATATGTAAAAAAGTTAAGTACGGTACAAGAAATTTCATTATTACCTTGGGAGAACGATTTTTCTATAACTCACGCTCCGCCTGCGTGCAATAGCACATTTAAAGTGCGGGTGTGATGAAAAATATATTACTGACTACCTACATACCTCTACAAAGATATATGTAACTCCGTATAGACGGTTAAAGTCTAAGACATAAACATAAGCCATAGAGAAAAAGGTACGGTGGCCTAGATGGCGTTACACCTTTAGGGAACGCTCGACTAGATGGCGCTAATATTAATATTTGACATTTTAACACATATCAAACTAACAATAAGCGCTGGTAGCCTAGCGGTAAGTACGTGCGACTTTCGTTCCGGAGGTCGCGGGTTCGAACCCCGGCTCGCACCAATGAGTTTTTCGAAATTTATGTGCGAAATGTCATTTGATATTTGCCAGTAGCTTTCCGGTGAAGGAAAACATCGTGAGGAAACCGGACTAATTCCAATAAGGTCTAGTTTACCCTTCGGGTTGGAAGGTCAGATGGCAGTCGCTTTCGTAAAAACTAGTGCCTACGCCAAATCTTGGGATTAGTTGTCAAAGCGGACCCCAGGCTCCCATGAGCCGTGGCAAAAAGCCGGGATAACGCAAGGAGGATGATGATCAAACTAACAATATGGGCCAAATTGTCAAAACTGAGGTTTAAAAGTTTTAAGCTTGTGTCGAGAGATGGCAGTCTATGCACCGTGATTACACATTTTACTTTGACAGTAACTCTCTATGATACTCGATCCTCTTTGCTACATATAAAACATGAAAATAAATCAATTTCGCTATCTGTTTTCGAATAGCAAAGAGAGCCTTTACCTGTTAGTGTGGTGAGAAATATTTTATTCGGGATTAACGAAATTATTCACTTCGTTGCATAAAAGAGTAGTATTACAATAGATTTAATATCACTTACATGGAATATACTTAATACTATTACTATGAGTGGTCACGTCTTTATACTCCGTGAAATTTATGTCAAAAGTAATATCAATTTGCATCGGGTGATGGTCTCAGAGAGGATCGGATCATGAGTCTCAAAGGACATGGACTCTTGAGACGAACCTCAGCATTATTGAAGATATCTTATAACGAGATTGCTCTTCGCTCTGGCAAGTAATGCAAATTTTGGTGTTTGTGCATTTAAACTAAGCTGGTTGACGTCAATGAATCGGAATGCGGTTTTATTTCAAACTCAAAGATTTAAATCGTCGAGCTAATCGGTGGAGCTTACGAGCTACTTTAAGTTACAAGTCAAAAAAATATAAATAAATACTGGCATCATGATCTTATGATTACCATAGGACCAAACCTATACAAATACCTTAACGTTTTATATGAGAGTGTAATTTTTTTTTTGCGTCTTGGCGAGTCCCAGAGAGAGATTGTAAAGGCTGTTCCATATAGGCTGATGTAACCCGTAAATTATTGCATGTAGGTAAATACCCTGTTTTTTTACGACCTTATTGTCAGTGTCATTTTCCTAAACCGTGTGTAATGTTTTTGGAACCTTGGTTTATTAAGTCGTTCATGTACACTGTACAAGTTATCTACAGATCAAGTTTCAGCATGGTCATAAAGCGTCCACAACGACACAACAAACAAGATGAGCTAGACAAGTTTAGAGCGGAATCTACTCGCTTCGCTAGCCTTTCATTACAGCAAACTGAGGGGTTACCATGACGTACTAAAGACGTTCAGTTTAGGTTGAGAGAAAGGGACACAGCTATGGCAGTTACATAGCTCCGTCCCTCTCTCTCAACCTAAACTGAACAGCTTTAGCTCGTCATGGTAACCCCCCTGGCCCCGTAGCCGAATGGCATTTCTCCGACGCCAAACGAAAGCGATACGCCGCTGGCTCTGTCGCGCCAATACGCAAGCGCGATAGAGATAGATATCTACTAGCGCTTCGTTTCGTGAGCGTTTCGTGAGCGATTGTGCCATTCGGCTAGCCACCCTGGCCCCGTAGCCGAATGGCATTTCTCCGACGCCAAACGAAAGCGATACGCCGCTGGCTCTGTCGCGCCAATACGCAAGCGCGATAGAGATAGATATCTACTAGCGCTTCGTTTCGTGAGCGATTGTGCCATTCGGCTAGCCACCCTGATACGAAACTAGCGCCACAATAAAATAAATACGACGTGGTTGTCAGCACAATTTCCGATTTTACGAGCGCTGGTCAGCGATGTGTTAAAATGACAACCATTTTAACATGGGCGCGTGTTGTGTGTCCTTCGCCACAATAGAGAAAGAATATCATACTAAGTGACCTTTATGAAACTGTACCCAAATGACCCGGTTTACATTGTTAACGTGTCATTTGGCCGCTTCAAAGAAAATAGCTTCTTGTGCACCTATTTAGTGGAGAATTTGCAGTTAGGCAGTATACATTATTTTTAGAAGAAACATGATGTAATAAGACCCGGAATCGAATATGTACCCGCCCTAATAACGTTATGGTATTTATCTTATACTTTTAAACGAGCAATTCTTGTATATTTATTTATTTATTTATTTATTTATTTATATATATATTTATTTACACTGACGATCTCAGAAACCGCTCTAACGATTTCGCAGAAATTTGTTATGTGGGGGTTTTTGGGGGTGAAAAATCGGTCTAACTTATCCTTAGATCCCGGAAAACGCGAATTTTCGAGTTTTCATGCGTTTTTCTTCGCGCGCCATCTCGTGTGCAGTAGTTGTACTGTTAAGACAGAATTCTTTCGGTCGATGTAAGTACTATTTATTGCAAACACTAGATGGCGACACAGGTCAAGGCTAAAACGAATAGAAAAATACACTATTTGAGTTTTTGTGGCGAAATGCGCGCCATCTCGTGTGGAGTAGTTGTGTTGTTAAGGCTGAGAATTCTTTCGCTCGATGTAGGTACTATTCATTTTTGAACTAGATGGCGACACATGTCAAGGATACGAAACAGAACCGAGCGAAGCTCGGTTGCCCAGATATTTAATATTCTGATATTCTGTAAGTATATTGTCATTTTTTGTTTCCAGAAATATTTTTTTATACATGCATAATTGTGAGTGTGTTTAGTAAACGTCCCACTTTGGCGGTTACCATTAAGGCGAGATTTACTTGCATCTTTAATTAAACTGACAAAGCGGCTTCATAGCAATCGACAAAGTGGGACGTTTTGCCGTGCACACTCGCATATATGTATTGTATTGTATTTATGTAGTAATAACTAGCCTTACTCAATGTACGTCAAATATTAGCTCTAGATACTATTTTAGACACTGACATAATTATCCGATCCATATTGTATGTAGAGCAATATTGATATGTTCAATTTCTAAGTCTGAAACTCGCCATAGGACTATATTTAATATCGTATCGAAATAGGTTAGGTGGGGCGAAAACCACACGTGTATGTGTACTTATAGAACGTTAGATCATTGTGTTAAATTTCCTTTCCTCCTATTTTCTTCCTATAGGTCTTATCAAAATAATAAATTTACATCAGTCGCTATAATATCGGTGACTCCGATATCAAATATCAATATTTATTTTATTATTTATTTATTTATTTCAAATAACATAGATTCATATAAATGGTTATTAACATAACGTAATACAACAAATTTAATTGTCTTATCATCTAGGTTAGTATTCTTATATCTACAGTTATAACTAAGGTAGTCTTCACTGCCATACTTCTTACATCAGCACAGTACCCACGTCACGAATTATTTTCTTGTAACGTTTTCACTTTTATTATTTTTAACTGTTTGACCACTTTTCTTGTATGTGTTTTGCATTTCTTCTGTCTGTTGCCCTCTGTGAATCTTTCTCACTTGATGGTCTCATCGGAAGATCAGCGCTGAAAGTCACCAGCAACACGCAGAGATGAGGCCATTTCGTGGAACTTCATTACTTTCTGTCTTGTTGTTATTATGTGTATTTTATCTTGTCTGTGTTCATGAATAAATGTTTATTCTATTCTATTCTATTTGTGTTTTATTACGTAACGTGCATACTGCAGCAATGTCGCATGTAAGGCACTCGATCCTCTCAGCTATCATGGCCAGAATGCTGTTGCGACTTGCGACTCTCCCACATCCGCCGCACCGACGCGCATTTCTTTCTCATGATTGCATAGAAGCAGTCGACCCTCGCCTCCGCAAACATCCCTGGCCCGTAGCCGAATGGCATTTCTACGATGCAAAACGAAAACGAAACGCCGCGAAAGATAGTCAGGCTCTGTCGCGCCAATACGTAAGAGTGATGGAGATAGATATCTACGAGCGTTTCGTTTCGTGAGCGTTTCGTGAGCGTTTGTGCATTCTGATGCACAAACGCAAAAACGGGGCAGCCGCATCAGCGCAGTATCATGCACGCATTATTATATTGGACGCGTAGGGCAGAGTAAGCTTTTCGGGAGCAGTAATATGGGACAATGTAAAAGTCCTCGACGGTAGGACTTAATGTTAGCCAGCCTTTAACTTCAGGGACGTATAAACACAGACGTAATCTGTGAGTCAAAAACTTGAGATAAGATAAATTAGTAGGTATTAGATCCAAGTTAAGACGAACGACCGTCCACTGGAGGATCCATTGATAAGTTCAGACTGAGATTAACTGTACTTTGCGTCAGAGAAACTTTGTCCTAGTTTCCGTGTTCAAAATGTTGGTACGATAATTAAATTGCACAATAATCTTATTAATCTGTTCGTGGACGTAATACTCTATAGAAAGACGTTAAAAGACATCTACTTGTGTGTCCAGGAACGTAACAGGATAGGTATGTTTTAAAAAATTGTGGTCGACATTCGTTTTCAAATGAAGTTTTTTCCAAATAACATATTCCAATCTAAACAATACGTTTACTGAATGATGCAAGCGGTTTATTTTGTTATATTTCCAACAAATAATATAAAGCGAGTGTACAAGTGCCCTAACAATAAGTGGCATGGGCACAGACTGGAAATAGGCCGGGCTGTTTTTTGTGCATTTTCCAACTAACAGAACGCCCGGTCGTTACAGTCATTATGTATGTTTTTGCTGAAACGAAATGGTTTTGGAACTGGACGCCATTATTATTAGAATAGTTAGTGGGACATTTATACCTATATTAAATGTTTTCTTACAATGTTACTCAAGAATTCGTGTCGTTTATAGATTACGTGAGTAGGACAAGATCACGCCTGATACAGAATATTATTGTTTAAGCATCTCGTTCATACTCGCTTAGTGCGAGCGAGATGTAGAAAGTAAGTTACGAAGACGTCGAAGAATATATCAGTTTGGCACTTCTGAGTGGGAGCAGGATTTTATAACTTGGGAATATATTATGCGTTAATTACTTTTTAACCTATAATACGTTATATAAGTGTAATCTAAAGGGATGTGATCCAAATTCTAAGAAGATTACGAGTAGAAAATTCTGTTTTCTTCCTTTTACTGTGCTTATTAAAAATATATGTCAGCATATTGAAAGCAAGCTGGAAGCAAACGATAAGCGTCTTCATTCTAAGAGAATACCTAAGTGCCCGCTAACAAATGTTAAGCAGATTATTAACTAGTTTTCCCGTAGCAACTTTGCACACATGTTTCAAACTGTCTAGCGTGTATTCTACAAGATGCGAATAATAAATTTAAAGCACGATGATAAAATGCCAATCTTATTTTGAAGTAGTGTTATTTTCGTTTTGTATACTAGATGGAAATAAAAAGTTGCTCCCTATAGAACAATGGGCAATATACTAGAGTAGAGAAACATATGTCGATGGTAGTTACAGATATTGCAAGAAACAACAAAGCGTAGGGTATTAGCTTGTTTTTCTCTGCCCGGAGAGTTTCTCCTGTGAAAAATACGGGCGCGCCATGATAAAGGGAAAGCGGGTAGTGCCACATAAGCGTGTTTTGAAGATATTCTCATATCTTGTTTATTTTTGTACTTTAGTTTTATTATGGTACTCAATAATCTATAATACTTGCGTGATTAGAATATTAATAATAGACACATCAAAATATGTTACATTTCTTTGAACAAAAACATCAACTATGACACTGATATATCGTATCTGAGTTAATGATATAAAAGTACCGTATAATTGGGGCTGTAAATTTTTTATTAAAACGTCTTTAAAATCTTTTCTACTGTTTAATGAGGTTAAAGAGCAACACCAATAAATCTTCTAAAATGATAATACGATCGGATAAATGATATTTTATCTATTTTAGATTTGCTATATCCTAAGAATGCTTTCTTATATCTTTGCGACATACGAGTACGAAGCTTAACTAGAATAGACTGCACAGTGTGTTAGCTTACACAAATGGGCCACTAGAGTACACTGTTATGCCATTTGGTCTAACAGCCGCGCCCGCTCCTGCCCGCGGCTGTGCCCACGGTCTAGGAGCATCGACCCCCACAATGGCGGGAGCGCTACTCTCGTTGAATACGAAAGCATTCTCGCGGACGGCCCTCTCGCAAAAATGAAAACGAAGTGCATTTTCTATTTATTTTGGAAATGGTACGTAGTGTAGTGTGCTTCTAAAAGTATTTTATTGAAAGCTCGTATAAATTCTCCTCTAGATAGTGTAGAAAGGGAGATTTTTCCTAAAACAATGTCAGTTTTGTGTGTTTTGCTTCCTTAACATTAAGTAAGTTTTTCATCAGTGAAGAAATGCAGAATACTAAAAAGCCTTACGTTAAATACTGTCTAACATTTGTTGAACAAGTTTATCAGCAAGCACTTAAATACTTATAGAAACCGTTTACTATTACTTATATTACCTACTAAATAAATAAAATAAATAAATAAATACGAGCCCCAATGCAAATGATATCGTCTAGTATGAAAAAAATATTATGTCCTAACTTCGACCTCAAAATTCAGGATGAATTAGATGATTAGTAGAACATGTAACATAAAAACAAGAGAGCTTATAATGCATATTTTATTTATTCAAAACATAAATTAACAATTTTCCTCACTAGTAAACAAAAAAACATAATTTCACCAAATGTAACACTCGCAAAAATGTTCGTCTTCAGCGTAGCCGATGCAGAAAAGAACAACTACCACTTGGTGGCGTCACCTTTTGCATCTAAAACGGCCTTAATTCTGAGCGGCATTGTATCTACCAACTGTCTATACTCCTCAGGGGTTATTCCATTCCAGACACCCACAAGTTTCTCCTTAAAATCAGCTTTGGATTTAGAAGGATCTTTTCGCAACTTTTTCTTCATTTACCACTACAAAGTTTTTATGGGAGACAAGTCTGGACTGCTGGATGGCCATGATATGGTAGGAATTTGTTTTTGTTTCAGCCACTCCATCGTTGTCTTGCCAGTATGACATAAGGCACCATCTCGTTGAAAAGTAGATCCATTTCTATACTTGAACTTTCTTATAGACGGTAGTGAACTCTATTCCAAGATGCTTTTGTATTTCTCTGCATTGACGGTTCCATCTATAAATTGCAGACATCCCACACCCTGTGCCGACATACAGCCCCAAATCATTTAAAGATGCTGGAAACTACACCTTGCGTTCAAGACAGTCTTTGTGAAATGCATCTCCTTTATCTTGAATGACTTTACTTCGTTCATCGGCAACTATGACCTCAAATTTGGATTTGTCGCTCCATATTATTTTTCGCCACTGATCGGCAGTCCAGTTTCTGTACTTTTGTGCAAATTTCAACCTGTTAGTTTTCTGCTTTTGAGTAAGTAATGATTTCTGTTTAGCGGTGTGAAAACCGAAGCCCATTATTTTCATTACTGTCTTTCAGGTATCGACTGAAATGTTTATTTTGATCGCGTCATGCCATAGTTAGGTAAGTTCTCCTGCTCTTGCATGACGATTTTTCCTGATGATGCTCCTCAAAATCCTGTTTTCTCTTTGGCAGTTATTCTTCGACGGCCAGATTTATTTAAACAGGAGACGGTTCCGTGTTTTAGTTGATGCTGGATGATTGTATGCGCCGTAGATCTTGGCAAAAAAAGGTCTTTGGATATTTTGGAACGTAGATTTGCCGCTATTGTTACTGGAAATTATAATTTTCCTCACTGATTCAGGCACCGACTTACCTCTTGCTATTTTGGTATAAAAATGTTGTAGAATAATTATATTTTTTACAGAATTTACCTTTTTATGTAGCCGTATATCATATCAGACGACTCATAATATTATTAATTCAATTTAAAATATTATTGTATAATATTAATCTTACTAAACTATTTTTATTTAAAATAGACGACCTATTATGCCTCAAATATGAACTAGGTGTATTTTTTTGCTTTAGATATGTTATTTTTATGATATGATTATATTAAAACATATAACATTAGGGCATTTTGTACGGCGCAAGATTAAACTAGTTTTAATGGCTTAGTGTGTCGTGTATTCCATTTATCATCAAAGTCAATCTGGGTTTAAATACCAGTTTCGGAAATAAATATCGCACGTTGAAGTGTGACTAGACGATATCATTTGCATTGGGGCTCGTATTATAGAACATTCTTACACAGATTGACTGAGCCCCACGGTAAGCTCAAGAAGGCTTGTGTTGTGGGTACTCAGACAACAATATACAAATACTTATGTGCATAGAAAACGTCCATGACTCAGGAAAAAATATCTGTGCTCATCACACAAATAAATGCCCTTACCGGGATTCGAACCCATGACCGCGGCTCAGCAGGCAGGGTCACTACCGACTGAGCCAAACCAGTCGTCAAAACTTAAGGGATCGGAATGACCAACGCTTCGGGTCAACGATTCACTGTGAAGAGGATCTGGCAATTTCGATGTAAATGTACTCGCAGCAAACGAGTCCTTTGATCCTTCCTTAGTTCTCAGTTTCGGTCTTTGAGGGTGACGCGGTCAGAGGTCGACGAATTTTGCTCTGAGAAGGGAGAGGTGGAAGACATGACTCGGGAGATAATTAGAGAAACGTGTGATACACTCGTTTAGAGTAAAAACCGGCCAAGAGCGTGTCGGGCCACGCTCAGTGTAGGGTTCCGTAGTTTTTCGTATTTTTCTCAAAAACTACTGAACCTATCAAGTTCAAAACAATTTTCCTAGAAAGTCTTTATAAAGGTTCAAAAGTTAGAGGGGGGGGGACGCACTTTTTTTTCCTTTAGGAGCGATTATTTCCGAAAATATTAATATTATCAAAAAACGATCTTAGTAAACCCTTATTCATTTTTAAATACCTATCCAACAATATATCACACGTTGGGGTTGGAATGAAAAAAAATATCAGCCCCCACTTTACATGTAGGGGGGGTACCCTAATAAAACATTTTTTTCCATTTTTTATTTTTGCACTTTGTTGGCGTGATTGATATACATATTGGTACCAAATTTCAGCTTTCTAGTGCTTACGGTTACTGAGATTATCCGCGGACGGACGGACGGACGGACGGACGGACGGACGGACAGACAGACATGGCGAAACTTTAAGGGTTCCTAGTTGACTACGGAACCCTATAAATGCGAAATCGGATATCTCATATTCTTTTAACTGCTGTACTCTTCGAACTTCTCCCATCACCTACGAACTTATACAAGTTATAACCAACTCATTAAAAATGTTGTTACTTACATAAAATCTGAAAATCTTATTTACCGAAAAAGTTTGTAAAGTTAACAGCAGTGGGCGAGTTTAAGGGGGAAGGGGGAGTAGTGGCAATCGCTCGTTGCCCCTGACTTCCCTTGAGAGACGCTTAAAATACATACTCATATTTATGATGTACTCATTTATGTACAGTTTAGTATTTATAAAAATATGGATGTACTAAATACTCAGAAATATGGACCATACTGGCATAGCTCATATTTAGTCAACGAATTAAGAGCAACGTCAAAAAAAAGTAACTTTGGTAAATCCATATTTTACACTTGACTAATTTGACTATACGACGACGTATTTCAAATTTCTAAGAAAAGAGGAGAAAAGGTCGTCCGACACAAATTCAGTGCCTCCTTAGAACCTAAGTAAAACTCGTCCAGTTGTATAAAAAAATTGTAACGCGATGGTATATTATTTGAAACATAAAAGATTTTACTTAATTACAAAGTCAAATAATTAGGAATTCCAGAGAAATCTAATTTGTACGTTTCCTACGTCATTGACATTTGTACCCTGAATCAAACTATAAAGCTTGTTCATTAATTATTCTGTAGCAGTGGCATTCTGATTTGGTTAAACTAATTAAACTACTGTCCATAGTAAACTAGCCGGCCTGGGCTTTGTTATTTGTTAACGAGTAATTTTGTTGTGATAATAAAGCATTCGGTTGTCTCAGGGAATAGCCACTTTTCGCCCGGTCGATATTCGGAATACCTAGAGCTACTCGATTACTTATGGACGCCGATGACTGACATTCTTTCTATCTCTCTGTTCTATTTAAGTGGGAAGGTTGTCCTAATTATTTTGCGTTACAATTGTGGATTTGGTCCTATATGTATATAGTGCCTAGGTGTAGGTTTAGGCAGTTGCTCAATGATCAGTATGATCACAGTACTGTATAATAAAGAGTACTATCGTACAGTATGGCCACTCCCGCTCCCCGCTGAAAGTGCCGCCCACCCCCTCTCGGTTACCTCACAGTTACCGCCTGTCAAAATCGCGAACAGTCGACCTGTCATATTTCACTCATGCAAGCATAGTACGCGTTCACCTACACGAGCTTAGACTGTGTGCTAGGAACCCAACCCAACCCAACCCAATAGTCACGTTCAGTCGTTCAGTGCCTTTTTTGTCTTTCTTTCTTATTACGTTTCCTTATAAGCGAAAATATCTATTCCATATTTTTCAGATTTCAGGATTTCGTAACACTAAGGGAAAAAGTAATGATAAAGTGAAGGGCTAGTGCTGATTGTCACAAATACATGTTATCTTTATGAGTTTGGGCAACTAAACTGACTTTGTAACATTTAACTAAGAATCCATACTATCATACTAATATTATAAATGGGAATGTGTGTGTGTCTGTTTGTTGGCCCGTCTTTCACGGCAAAACGGAGCGACGAATTGACGTGATTTTTTAAGTGGAGATTGTTGAAGGGATGGAGAGTGACATAGGCTACATTTTGTCTCTTTCTAACACGAGCGAAGCCGCGGGCAAAAGCTAGTAGCTTATAAAGTGAGGACATAACACGAACGCAAGTGAATTATGAGATGACGTCCGATAGAGAGATATGGAAGACTTGCTACGCCTACCTCAAATGATATAATTGGGATAAAAGGCAAACACATTTAATGATGAGCCTACAAAGTTAGGACAGCACCAGTTTTGCACCTACTCGAATAGGATCATGTTGTTGTCGTTCGTCTGCCTTTTTACAAACTTTTTATCTATTTAGTTTGGTTCTTTAGGTCATTTACAACGAATACCTTCTCAATATTAATGAATATCTCACACTAACATTTTTTTTAAAGTACCAACTTGAGAAACAAAAATTAATACTAGGTATTCCGTCTGTTCTTTGAACGAGGAGTAAAACGAATCATAAATTAGTGCACTGAATAAAATTACATTTTGTAGTTTTTCAAACAATAGAGAATGCTTTGCATAATGAATTTGCTAAATAGAAAGAGTTATAAATTTTAAAAAACCTTTCTAAATTTTATTATGTTTGAGTATGTTCATTGTGTTGCCATACGAGAATATGCTTCATTTTCAGGCAAATGCATACAGATGCCACTTTAAGGATATGTTAGGTTAAGTAATTTGATCAAGGATTTGGTTTTGACTTTGTACCAAGGCCTCTGACCAAACATACTGTAGGAATTTGTTTGTTTATTAGTTTGTTTTTCTATTGTGACAGATTGAGTTTATTGTTATTAAGTAATGCAACAAACCGAATCGTAAGAATCTCTAAAAGTGTTACTTACTTATCTATAGATTAACACAAATATACTAAATCCAAAACCAGATTATTTCTAAAGTAAAATACCTGCCTCGACCTTAATAGATCCTCATGCCCAATTATTACATTTTAGACGGTTTCCTGACCCTTAACCGAATTTTAAAAGCCCTTTTAATTCCATTTAATTGCGAGCAGGTAAGTGGTTACTTAATTAGAGTGGCATCCATCACAAATAATTTTAGAAAGAGCACTTTTTTTAGGTAGCCCCGCGTAAGTGGCGTATTTGTATGTAAACGCAAAAGTATAAATTACATATGTTCGAGTTATGAACTGTAATAGAAACAAAAGAAAGTTCTTTGCCAAATAAAATTAAAACAGGACCAACATTTTAAATTTAAATCGAAATAAATTGTAGACAACATATACATTCTTCCATGAGCTCAAAATACTTAGTCAGAATACGTTAAATATTGTGTGCCAAATGATTATTTACTAAAACCAAAAAATACATAAGGCACTAGTGAACAACAGCAATAGTGGATTTAATTAAACCATTATAAGCTTAAAATCGAAATAATGCTCGGTAGATGAAAGCGTACGACTTTCAATAGACGCAGATCTTTCAAGGGTTTGAACCCCGGTTCGTACCAATGAGTTTTTCAGAACTTATGTGCGAAATGTCATTTGATATTATTTGTCGATTTACCAGTCGCTGGTGAAGGAAAACATCGTGAGGAAACCGGACTAATAAGGCCTAAGACCCTTCGGGTTGGAAGGTCAGATATGGCAGTTGCTTTCGTAAAACTAGTGACTACGCCAAATCTTGGGATTAGTTGTCAAAGCGGAGCCCAGGCCCTCATGAGCCGTACCGAATGCCTGGATAACACAAGGAGAATGATGATGATGATTCGATATATTTTTGAGGATCTTTCTTTGATAGACACAGATAGTATTGAGTTATAATGAAACTATACTTACCCGTTATAAATAATCCATTATATGTAAGTAACCATTATTCAATTATTATTTTTTAGTTCAAATAGGTAGAAGTTTGACCACGATCACACCTGATGGTAAGTGATGATGAGGTCTAAGGTGGAGCAGGCTTACCTATGAGATCCTATTTACTCTTGCTTTAAAGAGACCTGGCAGGCAATCATGGTCGCGCGATAAACGATAAAGCATCAGGCCGTCCCTATCGCACTATTTGTAAGTGCGATAGGGACGGCCCGATGTTTTATCATTTATCGCGCGACCATAATTGCCTGTCTGGATTGTACTCATGTGAAAACACAGACTCAGGCAGGGCATCCCACTCTTTGGCGGTTCGCAAAAGAAATGTTGAAGCGAAACGCTTAGTGCGTATTTTCGGAATATTAACCGTGAAGCGATGCCGCAATTTTACGGTATAGGTTACGTAGCCAAATGCACAAATGCTCATGATAATATCGTTATCGTGGTTAGCTATCTCTATCGCTCTTCCGTATTAGCGCGACAGAGCCAGAGTGCGTTTCGATCGGCGTCTAGCGTCAACGATTGTCATTTAAGCTAGGCCGGCAGGCTGCATACTCGTTTAGCGGGTAGAAGTGGATCGATGGATGTTAAGATAAATACGGGATAGGCTGGCGCTTGATCGATCGCATTGTGCAGGGAAATGTAACGTGGAGCGGCGGCTAAGGCCTTAATAGAGCCTTTGGAGCTCGGACAAAATAGTTTTAGTACAATGTGCAGAGATGTTAACTATTTGAAATAAAAGCATTTCAAATTGAAATACAAAATACCTATTTTGTATTTGGTATTTTAAATACTATTATCGAAAACTATTTTGTATTTTATTTGAAATACTTTTTAGTACAAGTATTTTGCATTTTCTACCATATCAAAATATAAAATGCTTTTTGTCATTTTTTGACATAAAATAGATGGTACCGAGCGCGTATTATATTTTTTCTTTGTCCGCCTAAGTTATGTACTGACCGGGACAACGCGTTCGGAAGCGCTTAATTTAATGTTTTACGAAAACGCATTTATTTTCAGTGCTGCCAACATAGTGGTTCCTATAATAATTAAGGTTCAATAAATAGTAAGTGATTTGTTGCAAGATCCCAAAGCACCCTGACCGTGACCATCGAAAAATCGGGGAAAATCCATATCGATTCGTATACCTTATTAATTACTGTAGAAGTGTGGACATTTCTATTTAGTACAGCTGTAATGTATGCTTAGTTAATATTACTATTATTTTAGGTTTTTTTTTCATATTTCATACATATTGCAATATAACACTTTCATTCGATTTTTATAATATTAGGTAAAAGACATGGAGATGATGGAGACAGTCCATTTTATGCTTCACTTTTTAACGTATTAATTTTATAGAGCCAGGTTTCTGGGCTCTTATCTCTGGTGATTCTGTGTTTTAAACACATCTTTAAAATGAAAGTTTTACTTTTATGTCAAAAAAGTATTTTATTTGAATAAAGGTATTTTGAAAATACCTATTTTGCATTTTGTATTTCAAATACCTTGTTGTAAAACTATTTTGTATCTATTTTTATTTGAAATAGGTAAAAGACCAAAGTATTTGCATTTTGTATTTAAATACATTGCACTACCTATGTTTTAATATCTCTGACAATGTGCCACATGGGGCGTAAGGTAAATATTGTATATGAGAGTATACAGATACAGCCCACTACTCTCCATTAAACGGTTCATCATTCGCCTGCTCTTATGCCATTCATTTGGGGTCGGCGCAGCATGTCTTCCGCTTCCATACTTCCCGATCGTCCGTCATCGCATCATTCACTTGTTGTCGTACGAGTATGTATTTATAATTCTTTAATGCGGATTTACAATTTCAATTTCAAACCAGACCGGCTCGTATTACTCATACAAAAAATCCAAACTTTTGTTTATTTAAATAAATCGTCCCCCAATATGTATTAATTTATTATGTAAATATTTAATGGTCTTTGAAATTTCAATCGGAAAACGATATAAATTGGCCTCACTTGCCTTTGTTTGTCGTACCTGCCATTCGAAGTATTTGTGCCTAGTATCTAGCCAACATCACAATTTCTTACGCTTTGTAAGCTTATCATAGCCCTATCACTATCACTCTTCTGTAATGGCGCGACAGAGCCAGTCTGCATTCCAATCGCCACGTAGCGTCAACCATTGCCTCTTCGGCTAGGCTGGTCTATCTATTTGATAGTTAAATTTCATTGTATCGTTCAAATAAGGGTTACATTCTTGTATGCCTATTATTGTAATCTTCAAGAAACCAGCTGAGTACCAGTGAAACCGTGTTTCAATTAGTATCGTCTTGAAGTAAGTATTTTCATAGAGGAGTGGGTGCTGAAGTATTTTTTAAGTAGGTGATGGAGCCTGTAGCTGATTTGTTTTGTCTCAACTTGATGAAAAGACTACGCTGCTGATCACGATCTACGTTATATGAACTCTTTTAAATGTTTTAACTACAATAAAGTTTGTTATATTATTATATTTCAAAAAGTCGCTTAAATACCTCTACAATCAAAGCTGAGGGTTTTTTTAAAGTTTAAAAAATATTTTTATAAGGACATTCATATATGGTACTTATTAAATTTTTGATATTCAAAAAATGGTTCTGATAATAATTATAATTGTCTACAAATGAAATATGTAAGTATGTAATTCTAGAAAAAAGTTCAAAATATTCCAAGAACTTATTAAATACAATTACTAAAATAATTCTAAGAGTGACCTTTAAATTCCCAGACGACTTTTAGTAAATCACCGTAGCTCTGTATTTTTAGATTTTTATCAGAATTTATTGGGCATTTTAATCGGAAAAATAATAATTTTAACTGCAATTATTTCACCCTCTAGTTATTTTTTTATCAGTCTGCCTTAGTCGCCGGTGACCCAGTCTGGCCAGTAGATGCCGAAGGTCCCGGGTTCAAATTCCGGTAAGAGAATTTATTTGTATAATGAACACAGAAGGATATCAGGTACATATTTGTCATATGGGTTTTTCTATGTTTTTATGTATCTGTATACGTTTCTTATTTTGGAACAAAATTGATCTTTACAACTAATGTCTTCGCCATAATTAGTGTCATACGCCGAATCCTGGGATTACTTGCCAAAACGGTCCCCAGACTCTCTTGAGCCGTGATAAACTGATAAAATACCAACGCGAGGAATAAAAAAAATATTGTTTGCATGAATATTCAAGGTAGCACGATCAGTAAGAACGTTTCAAATACTAAATACTTGTACTAATTTAAAACAGAGCTCAAATTTACGCCGTATTATGTTTCTTTTATTAAATATAAGTAAGGTTATTTTTTATTTTTTCAATTTAGTATAAACATGCAGTTACTAACATTCACAGCTCATTCACACTTAGAATAGAATAAGAAAGAATAAATACAAAAGTGTATTTACGAAATTCTTGAACTGGGAAAACGAATCAAGCCATGCAGATGCCAATAAGGCTTAGTTACCCTTCGGGTTGGAAGGGCAACTGGTGCCTACGCCAAATCTTGAGATTAGTTGTCAAAGCGGGCCCCAGGCTCATAAGCCGTGGCAAACGCCGGTATAACGCAAGGAGGATGATGATGATGATGACTTTAATACATTTGTACATGAGCGACGTGGTTTGTCGATATTTTTATGTTCAGTGAAATGCGGTACAGAATCGCTCCCGGAGAATCATCCATCAGGAGGTACACTTGGCAGATAATCAATAAGTTTTCAGGGGGCTTTCCCTTTTACTTACTTGGCCCAGCCTTGGTTAGAGTGAGGGTAACGTAATTGATTCTATTTAATTCAAGTTATGTAAGTAGATTTTAGGCTTTATAATGATTAGGCTCTAAGGGAAAAGATTTTGTGTTCAGGTTGTTGCAACTGATTTCTTAGACTTCCTAGAGAAAAAGGGGAGAGAGTTAGGTATACCTATACAAAATATTAACTTAGTACCAATAATAAGTACATACCAAGTAAATTAAATTAGGTACCCAAAAGAACAAAGTACCCAAGTTCACAGCCGTGAACTTGACATTGTGGCATATTTGCGTTAAGAGGGCTTTCATGTGAAAAATAGTGAATTCGCAACCGAGCGCTTAATCATACCGTGTGTGGTATCAAATTAAAGGATTTTTTGAGTAGTTTACAAATACATATAATAGGACTTTTTCTACTTGGTCTAACAAAATATGAGAAAATGTCTAGAAGTCGTAATAATTGTGACGGTGAAGGCTTGTTTTCAAAAAAATTGCCAAAAATGTATAATAGAAATTTATAGTCACTAAGGCATAAGAGCAATTTTAGTAAACGTTGCAAATAATTTAATACGAAAATAACTTCTATGACATGTAGATTTTCAAAGAAATTGTCACTTAATTTTAGGTAATTTCTGAAAAAAATTTTATTCGTTTCGTCGTGGGTTAAATTGTGGCGTAGGCGAGAGGCTGGCAACCTGTCACTGCAATGTCACAATTTGGATTTCTTTCAACCCCTTTTTGCTAAGAGTGGCACTGAAACTTAGTAGTTCATGTGCTCTGCCTACCCCTTTATGGGATACAGGCGTGATTATATGTATGTTATATGTATGTATTTATTCGTCTTAGCCTCGTTTACTCTTTTTCAAAACCTTATAATAAAAATGTAGTCTGAGAAGTTTGTTGTACAGGATATACGTATTATAAATTTACCAGTTTCAGTATTCAAAATTGTCCAAATTTTACAAATAAGATCGACTAATTCAGCGCTATACGCGGGTTTTTCTAAACGTGCATCAGATAAAAATTCATAATTAATTTAGTGAGTCAGTTTTCAAAAATCCAGTCTTATAAGAATCAACATAATAAGATTCTCTAATTGAAACTTAAATTAAATATATCTGTTAGATAACGGAAAGTGTAGTATTTCACTGACTAAAACTATCAATTTTACATTATTTTGACGTTTTTCTTGAAAGCAGCCTTAAAGTATTATGCCCGTTAAATATTTGTAATTCGTATGCCCTCGGGTATGACATAGTTCGGAACAAGCAGATACACCTGTAACCAATATGTTCGACGAATACAGTATTCTACTTGTATTTGATATTGTGGCCACGAACTGAATTCTCGTTTACATAATGAATACGACATTTTTATTAAAACAGGGGTAAAGTAAATTGTAGTACAAATATCAACTAAATAGAATTAAGGCTATTAAACTCAAAGTTAACAGCTAAACTCAATTAAAAATTAAGACTAAATTAATGAATACGACTGTATTGTGAAAGATAAAATAGTTGGTAATCCATCTCTGCAAACCTAAATCAAAACAGCAATCAATAAGGAGGGAAATGATGTAATCCCCAATTACTTCGGTCACTGTCTCAGAAGACGGATCGCAGCCATTACGCCTTTCTTGGCGTCTCGGGCATCGCTCTCATGCATTTGATGTGGATTTATGATCACGCGAGTGGCCCATCACTTCTCGTTTTAACGCACCGTAACTTTTAGAGAACTAAGTCATAAATAATATGCACGTGTCTTCTTTCGAGCTTTATCCCAGGATTTTTCAACGGCCCGGGAGAGCCTGGCCCCTGGAGCCCTCGATTCAGCTACAGGCGGTCAATCGTCATAATTGTCATAAAATTGTATATTTTAATAGAATAGTTAAATATAATTCATTATTTAATTATTAATTTTTTTTTCTCGAGAATTGTATCAATTACCTAATTATTTTATTCGCACTAAATGTAATAGCCTGGACATTAATATAAGTATTTAGCTATAAGATTAGCTTTAGTATTAACAATATTGTGCGCCGCATCGCGGTGATTGTGATGATACCACCCTGGGTGGCTAGCCGAATGGCACAATCGCTCACGAAACGCTCACGAAACGAAGCGCTAGTAGATATCTATCTCTATCGCGCTTGCGTATTGGCGCGACAGAGCCAGCGGCGTATCGCTTTCGTTTGGCGTCGGAGAAATGCCATTCGGCTACAGGCCCTGACATATCTTTAAGACCGTTGTACCTAACTCACAGTCTGACAATAAACATTTCATTTCATTTCATTTTTAAGTACGATGGAAAAATCTGGCAGGGGTTTAAGATATGTAAAAGTTCGTATAAAGTCAAATAGAGATCGATAGGTACATGTATTTATTTATGTTGAGGGATTATTTCTTTGTTCGTGTATTCAGAAAACACAAATAAAGCATTTCTAGATATTTTCCCCTCACTAGCTCGGAAACACGTGTTTTGTCCTTTAATACCAGCGGGTAAAAACGCATTTTATCCACTAGTGGGTAAAGTAATTTGACCTTGAATAAAGTCAAATTAACTGCTTTAAAATTGACAAAAGTAGGTGAATCTAGTAACAAAGATGATTTACCACCTGTGGAACTACTGGAAGCAGTGATAAACTCATTTTTTGCGTTGTAGTTTCCTCGCTATAGTGAGGGGAAAAGTTTTGTGTTACACTCGGGTGCAAATGTATTTTACTTCTCGTGTGTTAAAAAACTCGCAAGTTCAGGATTCTATTCTCGAACCACTCGCTTCGCTCGTGGTTCAACTATAGCATCCTTTCACTTGCTCGTTTTTCAATTCCACACTCGGCGTTAAAATACAACTTTGCCCCCTTGTATAACAAATAACTACTAATGAGCAACAGTTTTTAAATTAATTAAGTGTTAAATGTGGAATTAAATGAAATTCTACTCAATTGAATTGAAAAATAAAATGGGTAGGTACCTATATGTATATTAAAATGGTAGTGGTCAACGACGTCATGTTCACTGATGTGGAAATTATCAATTTTAGCGCACAGTGCATTTTTCACAAAATATCAACTCATTATTATTATTATTTCCTTTATTTATCTTTTTTCTTATATTATTATTATTATTATAAATGGGCTTACTCTTGACCACAGACTAGCCAAAGGCAAAGACGTGGCCTACGATGGAGTGAGCTCGCCCAGAAGATGCCTGTCAGAAGACTCATATGGAAACTGTCTTCGCCGCATTCTCGAAATATACTGGCCCGAGAAAATCTCCAACACAGCTCTGTGGGAACGCTGCGGTGAGACTCCGATCAACCAGCAGATCAAACGCCGCAAATGGAACTGGATTGGCCATACGTTCCGAAGGGATCCCGACCACATACCGAGGCAAGCCCTAGACTGGAATTTCCAAGGAAAGCGAAGACGTGCCCGCCCTAAGCAGTCCTGGCGGCGGACGATCACTGCAGAAGCGAAGGCGATAGGGATGACCTGGAGCGAAATAAAGCGCGAAGCTCAAAACCGCTCGGGATGGCGACGCACTGTGGATGCCCTCTGCCCCATCTAGGGGACATAGGACATTAAGTCAAGTAAGTTATGGAAACTAAAAGCTATGGTAAGAATTTTACAGTTTTCAACATTTGATTCGGAGCTCAATAATAAAAAAGTTGAAATGTTTAGAAGTGAGTTGAAATACAAAATGCATCTTCAACCGATCGGCGTGGCTAGGAATAAAATCACTCGTTTTCAAATGCAACCCTCTCGATGTGAATTGATTTACATTTATAGCATTTTATTCTAAAGGGAATTCTAAGTGACGCAGTTTAATATATCTCTATTGACGTGATATATTTGAGCTAAGTACAGTCAATGAGGTAACAAGTTTTAAAACATCTTATTTTGTTACAATTATTATGTTCTATGTTATTTTACAGTTTTTTGCGATTTACCTCTGTGCTTAGCTGCCAAGCTTGTGCGTATGGCGTCATAATCATAACTTTTGAAGCCTTGGAAGTCAACATTTCAAAAGATATTTAAATTGCTCTACATTTTAATAATGTGATTTATTATGTAAATCTTATGAGAATAAAATAACTTAAACCATAAATAAAAAACTAAAACTAACTTAAATTGTAATTATTTCAAAAGTACTTAGGTACACACTAAATAAATACAATCATAAAAAAACGCCCCATTCAGCTGTTTCGCCTGCGGCATGCTCGCTGTATTGCTAGGGCAATGCGTTGCGAGAAATACGCAACATAACATGATAATAATACTTATATTAGTTCTTTGGTAGAAGGGCAACTTGTCAAGCTCAATTTCTTCAATAAAATAACTGACGGAATGCACGTTCTAAACGCGGCATATCGTATGCCGCCTGCTGTCTGCCTGCTTAGGAAATACTGATTTACTTGAGGAAATGAAATGCAATGCGGTTGCAGGTACCTACCATATTTATATCACTTTTAAACATATATCACTCATAAAACCTCTTAGGAATTCTCAATTTTTGCTACTATGTGAGAATTTTATTTACGACAAAACCACAGAGCAAAAGTCAAGCCTGTCACAAATCTACAGCGCATTAAAACAGGATGTAAAAATGTAAATGTAAAGTGTGCTTGCAAAGCGGAGTGGGCCGGATCCAAAACACTGTTAATTTCAAAGAGTGCTTCTGTTTGTGTCTTCCCGTGGGATCGAGCAAACCACTTTTTGAGCGAACCATTGTAAGATGATCTCTAGACCCGGGTATCTACATTCCGGATCAGCTCTTCCGAATGAGTGACACAGAGCCGTCTATATACGATAACCATAATAATATGTGCGTAAGCGATTGTTGGTTAGGTACTTACCTAACTATACTATAATGTAATGCTCTAAATACGTTGGTTTCAATGAGCATCACCGATGTGACGGTTCTTTGTGTGAGGTTGAGCATCATCAGAGGTTTCAGGGCATCACTTAACCTACTTTGTGTGGTCATGAGCATCGCCAGTGAGATCAACTGAACCCCAGTCGTAGTCCGATGCTGTGAGCATCACCGGTGGTGGACGAAGTGTGATGGACATCCAACGAAATAAACTAACTGCCATGTGAGCAACTGAAATCATATTTCTGGGATGCTTTCCAATCGCTAATCAAACATGAGTGCGTCGGAACAGCCAAACCAATATATGGGTCTCTGTACGCGAGTTACAAATCTTTCGGCCAAGATATAATGGCGCAAAATGTTGAACTTCTTCGCTTGCTTGGCAATACACGTACTTAAACGTAGTCTAAGTCACGTCGTCGGTAAGCTGCGAGTTAAATCAACTCACTTAGACTCAACTTATACAACGACCGCCGCACTCAGCATTGTAATGTTCCGAAGCTAAATTACTTTAATTTTGACAATCGACTGGTAACTCAAGTTCTAGATAGATCTGGAAATCGGAGCACGATTTAGGACAAAGTTTGATTATCTTACATTTTACTCTTTGCCTACAAAAGGGAATCGTGGGTACAAAATATTAATTGTGCTGAATAAATATACGACTCATTTCTATACATAGGGCGTTGGATTTCTGTTAATTATTTATGAGTGAACATCGTGTAGGTAATCTGTACAAATCTTTCTATTAATATAAAATTAAATTGTTATGTCATTTGTCTACCAAAGTTCTATCCTAAATGAAAACAATTATCTTTTAATAACGATTAAATGGGATTTGAGTTATTAAAAAATACACAGAGCCCAATGTTATTATCTCATAAGTCTCATAACTCAGTGTAATATGAACATTATGTTCTTTTAGTCAAATTATATTAGTCTATCTTTCAGATAAATAAATTTGGAATGGAGCCAAATTCAGTCCTCACTTAAGGTCACTGACCCCATTAGAGCACTCGAGATATTCGATACCTACGGTCTAAGGAGGGTTTCATTAAATGTTACCATTTATTGGTAAGGCAGCGGGAATATTTTAAATTGAGTACATAATGTAGGTACATAGTGATATTATTACATAATAATGTATGCTTTAGTAACCAAAAATTATTTTCATAGTAGAAAATGACGTTCATTGGATGGAATAAGTGAAGAGATGAGCACCCTCAAACGGTTACTACATGCATAAAGTAACGCCTGTATTTCAAAAGAAGTAGGCAGAGCACATGAAACTGCTCAAATTTCACTGGCACTCGTTACGGAGCGTTATCTGCCAATACATGTATAACTGTGTTGTTATATGAACACATACTCGTAAATGCATAAAATATAATTATACGAATGATATCATATCTGTGTATATTATGTGAAGAAATATACTAAACATTGTTTTTGTTCTTGTTACAGGTACGTTCAAAGCTGTTCGAATTAACTGATGCGGGTATAATAACCTAACCACAAAATTAAAATTTTGAAAAAAAAAAAACACCCGACCGCGACATAGTGGACCGATTTTCATGAAACATGGCTAAGTCCAACACCTCTGGTGTTTCGGGTGTCCATGGGCGGCGGTGATCGCTTACCATCAGGCGACCTGTCTGCTCGTTTGCCTCCTATCCCATAAAAAAAAAGTACACTCCCGACTAATTCAGCTTTCAAACAAATTAAAACTAAATCTAAATCGGTTCATCCGTTCGGGAGCTACGACGACACAAACAGACACAACCACAAACAGACAGACAGACAAACAGACACGTCAAACTTATAACACCCCGTCGTTTTTGCGTTGGGGTTTAAAGAATCAAAATCATCAACTTCTCATAATATCGTAAATTAAAATCAAATAAACCTAAAGAGTTTTTCCAGAAATCACAAATATTGATACAGGGTTTAAAAACCTTCGAACGACTGAAAAGGATCTCAGAATCTAGCGAAGTGAAAAACAGATGCTTGCATTTCTGAGCGAGATGAATACTTTATGTATCATTTCGCAGTCCGGGAAATTCATCTCCACTTGAAAGATTTATATCGGACGAAATCTCGAGTTTATAGCCGTGCTTTAAATGTCCCGATATTTTCCTCGGATATATATTGCAATTTTTTCCCGAGTGCATCGGAAACAAGCCGCAAAAAACCGATTGAATGCATTCCTTTTACTACATGCTAGTTTTAACTCTGAGACATAAAAACGCGTTGATATTTTAACTAATTTGTATAACGCCGTGTCTTACGTGAGCGACGGTCGCGCGACCGTCGTCGTCGCGTCTCATCGCATCGTCTACTTCCATATCGATAAGGTTTGATTTCGTATGCGTCGCATCGCCGTCGCCCACGCAAGCCACGGCGTAAGCAACTATGGGAACAAATCAAATTATTTCAACAAATATTTTGATTTGTGTTTTTAATTTGTATAATATACGACTGAAAACAACTTAGCAAGGTTAAATTATAATTTCCGTGACTTAACGGGGCCCGGAGACATAAACAATAAACATACATTAACCTTTCTGAGCTTGTATACGTTTGGTAGAATCTTGAGGCTTTTAGTTCCTTTGTTCCTGAATTTCAAAGGCACAGTTTAGAAATGAATATAACAATACGAATAGTCGAACATGTGTTGTTAAGGTGACGGTTGCTATCTCGCCTCACCTTGATACTTGTTATTTAAACGAGCTTAATCAAAAGTCACAGTTTTTATATGTTTGTTAACGCTGCATAGAAATAGAAGCTTTATAAAAATGATATGAATCTTTGGTGAGCAACTGGCTATCAGACATAACACTGTCGTAATGAAAACTGGTGCCATGATGACGTCACATACCCGTCATCTAGAGGTTTCTACTATCTATGACGCAGACGATGAGCCTGCCTGTCACAAATTACTAGCAAAGTGCTCTAGATAGTTCATTGTGAAGCGAAATATGGTTTAGTGTTTGAGTAACCGCGTTCCCCAGTGAATGGCTGGAACACTATTCAATAATGTTCCAGTGTTGCGAACTTCACGTTGCTTTAAATTATTTGATTACTCTGGGCTGTGTTTTGGGTTAGATAGTACTAAGATGAGAGGTGGACTCGAATTTACGTACGTTTGTATCATTAGCAGTTAGTAAGGCTCCACAGTTTTCTTTAATTGACAATTTATATTCCTTGATTCATTAATATCGCTGATTGTGTGACTCAACTTAGTATAGTTATATTCAGCCTTAGTTCACGTATAATAATTGATTTATTTAGTATGAAGATTGATCTCCAATACGATACTATTTAACTTTTTGTGTGAGTCACAAGCACGACCCTCGATATTTTGAGTTACAAAAATTACGAATATTTTTAAATCTTATTTTGTGAAGAAATTGGATAAAGTTTGATGGCATTTTACATGAGTTACAATTGTCATCCTATTTCAGAAATCAGCAAGTTTTTCCTTCCCACGCGTCAAAATCCTAATGTGCGAAGTTGGAACGTTGAAAGTTAAAACACGAATAATATCAGCATAATTGCATTTGTAAATACATGTGGTTTTTCATACTAATACAAGTTGTAACATAAGGAATTAAAAAAAATCTTCACTACGACCACGTATATTGTATTGATAATAGAATGAAGAGAAGAGATGGGAAAAAATTAAGTAGGTACTTGATATTTTGTCTTTCATTTTTTACGAATAGGTATGAGAAGTAGTGCTAATTTTTGAACTTATAATGAACTTATATGTGTTGCGAAACCAAGCAAAGTGTACAAAGTGATAAGTAGTCCTTTTTTACCTAGATCAAGAGATATATTTAAACTATGACTATTAAAGGTCAACCACACTAGCGCGTTTTGAGAGCCCAGCGTTAGCGGAGCGCAAGGGGCCATTTTTTTCAAAGTTGTCCACCCCACTTTTTTTTGAAACATGGGTATTTTTTACGCGATTCATACCCAGAATCGCGAGGTCTTTCTCCTGATAAGAAAAAAAATGTCCCAAGATTTCCATACATTTTTCAGACCTTCCATTCCGTTACCGCTATACAAAATGTATGAAAAAATGGTAACGGAATGGGAAAAAAACCTTGGGACCCTTGTTTTCTCCTATTAGGATTGAAAGAGCTCGCGATTCTGAGTGGAAATCACATAAAAATATCCAAATCAAAAAAAAAGTGGGGTGGACAACTTTGAAAAACAAAAATGGCCCTAATGGCGGTGCGCCGGACGGAGCAGATTGCGAGCGTTTTCAAAGCGGATCAGCGTTCTGCACATGGTGACTTGTAGGCCTATATTTTGCAACTATCAGCTTCTTGTAGTATGATTATTGAATGACACATAAGAAATCAAAACAACATTTTGGAATAAAACAATTACTAAATGGTTAACATTTAATCCATATTCAGACAAGTCCGCACACAATGCGCGCTGTGTTATGTGTGACCGCGCGAGCGTATTCAGAGCGGATTGGCGGCGCATGCCGTATGAATGCGCTCGCATACCGCTCCGCTAACGCTACGCTATCAAAACGCCCTAGTGTGGCCGAACCTTTATGATGGCATCATCGCCATCAAAAGGCGCTTTGTGTGTTAAATATTAACATATTTTTATTAGCAATAACTCTGAAACTAGGTGAAAGCCAGATAAGTTCAAATGACATTTTAGTCGTAAGGTGTAATCACGGGTGCGTGATAAACGATAAAACGTCAGGGTGTCCTTTTCGCACTGTTTATAAGTGTGATAGGGACGCACGACGCACCGATGTATGTACTGTTAGTATATACTGTTTAAACTTTCAGTATCCATGTTGCACGATGTACTACAGTTCAAATGAACGTTGTTAAATATGATGGAAATTATGTTAATTGCAAGGGATGCTTTGAGATAGAGGTATACATTACTGGAGGCAGAAGACAGGGAAATTATTAAATTTACCCGACCTATTTCCGAGAGAGGTGCTCTACCAAAGACGCTCTACTTATCTATACAGCGAGGTAAGATTTTTAATTATTAACGGTAATGCCACCTAAAAGGTACTGTTCACTGAACAACTGTTTGCGGACAGAAAATAAATCTCATTCCCTGTCGTCATTATTTACATGAACAGATTGACATTTTTCGTAGCTTGAATTTATCAAATTTTGCAGTTTTCGAAAGATTTTATTTATTATAATATTATCACACAAATAATAATATCGTTCAAAAGACACTTTGAGGCAACGTTTTTTCGTTAATTAAGTATTTGACTTAGGTACATACTCGTATTTCCCTATCGGGTACCGGGTATCGTATTCTAAGTTACACTTGTATCTAAACGATTTAGAATTCACATGGGTTCACATGGGTTTGAACACATAATTTTCTAAAGGCTAATACAAAATTGGTTCTCTGCATGTTTGTATCTAAACAATATACCTAAAAGATTAGAAACTGACTGAATGACATATCAACTCACAGCCAACACCGCTGGTCCTAGAGATCCCAAATTTGTCACGTAGGTTCTTTATAAGGTGTAGAGGAGCATTAAGACAGGATTTTTCAAAATTCACCTCCTAAGGGGGTGAAATGGGGGTCCAAAATTTGTATGGGAAAACAAGATTACGTACGCGGGAAAAAGCTAGTAAAATCATATTAGCTAAATACTTTCGCAAATCCGTTATAAACGATCTTATTTAAGGGCGAGTGTCCACTAACTCATTAATGTAAGGTCAAAACTGCTCGGGCAAGGCTCTTGAATTTTCACGAGCGTATGCCTTTTATAATGAAAGCGGTCGCTAAGAACGGATTACAGAAATAAAGCGGCCAGGAGGTAACCTAGTTCCCGGCCCTTGGCTGGTAACAAGGTTCAACGTGGCCGAGGATTTATTGATGGTTAATTAAAGAAAAAAGGCTTACAACGGTATCTAAGGCTTAATAAGGGTTTTAGGCCGGAGGTTTATGGGCTTCGTTGTCTAGGAGAAATCAGTTTCAGCCAGTACTATCTTCAAAATAGCTAGGAAAATCTGTTTAACTATTGTAGGAACTATGTTAAGAAGTTGTGTTCTGGCTGCCTGTCTATCAACTTGGCGAATATATTTTAGATAAATATGTATATCTCCTTGTAGTCGGTCATCCGAGTTGTTTATTATATTTATCTAAAATATAGGCAATCCACGATATGTTTGCAACGATTTTCACAGCCTCGCCAGTGCAGATGTTATTTTTAAACGTCAAACTTTGATGAAATTATGACGTTTACTTAATCATTGTTGAGTCGGGGCTATTAAAATATATGCAGATTTATCGTGGGACGATTCAAAATAACTAATACGAGTGTGTTAAAAACTAGCTAAGAAGTATAAGAGATGACTTATGTTCAAACGTTGTGGGACAGGACGGGCCGGTGTGTAAATTTTTGTAGAAACTTTCCCGTGATCCCCGGGCATCAAGTCTTCAATATAAATTACCTATCGCACTGCGCGTACCGTTCCATCCCGTTCAAACGTGAGAGCTGAAACACCAAATAGCGGTCATCTGCACAATGTATTTAGTCACAAATATGTATTAGCGCGATTATTTTGGGGTCACTTCATACAAACTTTGACGTATGTATATGGCAAACCTGTCATCGCTAATTTAGGATATAACACTTACATTCAAGAGTTAATTACATCTATGGATAGACATCTGTAGTGTAGTAGGGTAAACTCGCCTCATTCGGTGACAAGCCTAATTAGTTTTTTTTTCCGAAAGACGATTTTTGTTTGTTTCACTGAATTAGGCGTGTCACCGAATGAGGCGAGTTTACCCTACTTGCTACATACTTTGCTAGTCTAAATTGACCGTATCTCAAAGCAAGATATGTATCACAAGGCACAGGAAGCTAGAAAATGTCTCGAAATAGAGTGCCGAATATGCAACAGTCATATAGAGGCAGATATCACCAACAAAATTCTTCATTATAATTAGTAAATTAGTTTATCATGGGAAGTCAGTGAGATAAATCTGTAATATTTTGTTAACACCAAATGATTATCTTTTTGATGCGTCCATGCGTACGGATATAGTAAAAATAAAATCAGTACGTCTCGTCTATTCTAAGTTCCAAATCCGAAATTAGTTCTCTACTTCTACACATGAATACTATAATTTAACCTATTCAGGTCTAATCTGTGTCGTACAAGATATCCCCCAGTTTCTCGATATAAATGATTTTGTAGGCGTAGTTAACGATATAATAAACAAGAGTGATTAAGTTTTAACGAAGGCACGTCACGAGGTAGCGACGTCGCAGAGATCTGTGGGGCGGCGTTATCGATTTTCCGCGCGAGGGGGATCTCAGCTGTAAGCCCCCCCCCCCCCTTTCCCGGCCGCCCGGTAAACATAAACACGACGAGTTACAGACTTGAGGTAGAAAATGTACGACAATTTCATACATTACATTTGTACTTTTAATGGGTATTGAATGAATATATAATAACAAGGTTGCGAGAAATACTAAAGGTACATGGGACTAAGTGTAAAAGGGTACGAAGGAAAAAGAGAGTCAAGCTTGAAGTAAATCGAAGAAGGGGGGTATGCCGACAATATGTTTTCCCCTCACTAGCTCGGAAACACGTGTTTTGTCCTTTAATACCAGCGGGTAAAAACGCATTTTATCCACTAGTGGGTAAAGTAATTTGACCTTGAATAAAGTCAAACTAACTGCTTTAAAATTGATAAAACTAGGTGAATCTAGTAATAAAGATGATTTACCACCAGTGGAACTACTGGAAGCAGTGATTAACGCATTTTTTGCGTTGTAGTTTCCTCGCTATAGTGAGGGGAAAAGTTTTGTGTTACACTCGGGTGCAAATGTATTTTACTTCTCGTGTGTTAAAAAACTCGCAAGTTCAGGATTCTATTCTCGAACCACTCGCTTCGCTCGTGGTTCAACTATAGAATCCTTTCACTTGCTCGTTTTTCAATTCCACACTCGGCGTTAAAATACAACTTTGCCCCCTTGTATAACAAATAATTATTATACAATAAGATCCACCCATCAATATAGATAAACTGTGACGTTGTTGATATTGAATAACAAAGAGTGCGCTAAGTTCTGTCTAGAAAGTTTAGTGAGATACGAGTTAACTAAATAGTTATTTTAATCATACTAACACATGATAGGACAGAACGTTTTAAATAAGGAATAAGTATGTACGTAACCATAATGGCCTTAATGGCCAAAATATTTTTATTTGTAATCTTTGTTGCGAAAAACATACGTTTACAAAATACTTTTGAAATTTATTTTAATTTATTGTGAAATTTAATTTTCAAAAAGTAGATTTTGTTAATTTCCGCATTAATTCTCAAAACGCAACGTCACGTTACACTTGAAGTTGTAAGTGGGAGCGAGAAAGAGTTATTCTTTTCTGACTCCCACTCGTGTGTACGGATGTACGTGTGACGTTAAATTACACTCGATCGAGCGCGCAAAAATGAACGCGTTTAAATTGCCCGTAAATGATAGTGGTTTTATAACAATTTTTTTCTAGTCTTGGTTTATATTTTGGATGTGTTCATATTTTGGATTTATTTTTAGTAATGTAATAATTAGTAGAAACGTATAAAAAAAATAACAAAAATATGCATATTCCCTATTATTTTTTAATAGGTATGCGAGTTATTAAATCACATTTATATTTCCCATGGGTCCATGTAAATAGTAATTTCAAACATCAAAGCGTTGTTCAATTCAATACGGTTTGAATGACGTAAATATTTATTACGTAGGATATGAATTTTGTTGTACTCGTTGGAGCTTTGTTCGGGATAAATATCTTGATCGTAGTCTTGTTTACTATTATTACGACTTAGTTTACACACATTTTCATTCTGCCATCAACAGGATTGCAATTGTTGCATCCAGCATCCAGCAATCCAGCTGGAATCCAGCGCATTTTTCGGTCTGCTGGATCCAGCAGCCAGCGCTGGATCCAGCGCTGCGGATCCGCAAATAAAAAAAATTGCAATAAAATGCGTAATTAACTTATTTTACGTCATGTTTAAAACGGTTCCGCGTTCCCGCGTGTAGCCCGTGGCCGCTTAGCACAAAATAATTATATTTCGCTACAATTGTGTGTTTTTTTTTTTTTCAAAAACGTAAGTAGTTTGACACTGCATTATAACTACTGAAGATCTCGAAATGTATTTATAGTATTTAATTATTTACTGTTACCGCAAATTTTCTTTTAAGATTCAACTTATGTTTAGATCAGAATATTGATTGATGTTTGTCTACGTATAATTAATTAATTATACCTACTTAGAGGTTTATTTTTTCATAAATATTAAGTAAGTAAAACTAAGTACTAGTAAGTAAGGTAGTAATTTTCAATGTGAACTAGTAAATGCCCAAATGTTGTGCCAAAATGTTGATAGCATTATTTACGTACCTACTTATTGTAGTACCTTCGCTTCATCGTTGTTACACTTTTAATGCCATTTTTTATTTATGTAGATTGCTATAAGGATTAAAAATGGTTACAAAAATTAATGCCAACTTTTTACAAATAAATTTCAAGTTTTTTTCCCTGTTAGGTTAGGAGGGAGCAAGGTAGCAGTTTTCTGTTCACGGACTATGTTGGCAGTATAATCAATCATATATGACAGAGTCCAGTTAGGGACGACGACGAGCGAAACCAGGAGGAGCGTGTTAGGTTGACCGTGAGCAAACCGGAAAAAAGTTTTAAAATGTAATAACAATAAATTAAACAATATTCTTGTAAAAAAAGTAAGTAGGTAACTATTTAAAAAAAAAATATATACGTAAGTAAAATACGTAATTGCATCCCTGTCAATAAATTTAGAAGTTCATAGGAGACATAATTGCATATTTTTGGAAATACGCCATAGATATTGTCGGTGTTCAATAAAACATTTGGTGTATAACAATAAACAACTAGTTGTATATTACGTCAAGTAAAACATTAGATAACATGAAAGTTTGGTTTTTAAAAAAAGGCCTTTTAAAAAACCCTAAAAACGGCCAAACATTAAGTTGGTAGGTAAATGCAAGGTTGGCAAATTAAAAAAAAAAACAATATGATAATTTGGGAAATGAACATTCGGCGGAATAAAATTCCGCGAAACGTGCGCTGGGAAGTGATATTCGGTCATACAATTTTCGGAGAAAAATAAGAGAACCGTTTTAAATTTTTTTTTAATAAATTATGCTTAAAAATTGCGCGTTTTCATCCTTACTTTAACTATTTCAAATAAGTTTAGTAATAACAGCCCTATAGTATAGCAAAATGTATTTTTTTTTTGACATTTTTTCTACCTGCTGGATCCGCGCTGGATCCAGCTGGATTGGCGCCGATCCAGCAAAAATCCAGCTGGATTGAAAATGCTGCTGGATTGCAATCCCTAAATTACAGCTATTTTATTCCCTTAATATTGCTGGCTACCTTCATTTGACCCAGTAACCGCGTATTATACCTGTTTGATGTTTTGTGTTCCATGTGAGTTTCAATTTAATTTGTAATTTCTGAAACCTTGTGTGATATTTTGATGAAACCGTGTGTCGTTCCAGTTGTCAAACGTATTTTCGCCTCGTTTTATCCCAATTGAAATGAATGTTAGTTGTTAACTCAGAAATTATATTTTCAGAAGTACTTACATGGGCATAGGAGTGTAGTATAAATAGATCTATTGCAGTTCCCAATTTCGTTACTAAATATAGGTTAATATGTTTGGTTGTTAAAAGTGATATTAAATGTAATGACAATGACTGGTTTTGTATTATTTTTGTCGTTTTTAACTACTACGATTAAGTACGAGTTTCAAAGGACAGATAGTACTGAAAAACTCCACATCAAAGCACAACCATTGAAAATAAAGAAGGAATAAATAAAACGAAGGAAATGTTCGTTTTACAATACTGTGCCTAATGGCGACAATCATTAAGAGCTTTGCGCCTGTGTTCTCGCAATTTGGCTACTCTTTGCTCCCAGAATTAATAAAACGAAGCGACATCGTGACAGGCTCGCTATTGTCGAGTAAATTACTTGCCTACGACTAAAGACACTATGAATTCGCACGTTTAATGTTAATAAAAATAAAATTGGGAGACACCTTGCATAAATCAACTTAAATGCTGTCCACAAGATATGTATTAAACAACATCAGAGAGTCAGTATTATATTTCTGTAAAATGCCGAAGTACAGCTAGCCTATTGAACTCTACTGCCAAGAGCTGTGTCAGGAGAGATGCTGGCGGTGACGGGACTGTTGTGGCAATTTGGGCAGTAGAGGCTAGGGAGGCGAATGTGGTCGTAAATAGGGTAACTAGGATTCACCGAATCAAAGTTAGTAAAAGCAAATCCACGTGAAGAATACTTTTTTAGGTAATATTTCTGACTTTCAGCATTCGACATCGGTAAAACCTAGGACTTACCGGCAAATCATAGGATTTGCCGTACTTCGGGCTTTTATAGTAGCGTTCAGAACGTGTTTTTCGCAGCGCAGATGGCGCCTGTGCCCTACTAGATTAACGATTAACGGACTCGGAGAAATTTAACGGAAGTTAACGAGTCCGTTAACATTTTTTCAAGTTAACTTAAAAGTTAATCTGTTAATCGAAATGTTAACTTCGTTAATTAACGATTAACGGATTAACGCGTTAATGCCCAGCTATGCCCTTAAATCATTTTTAAAGTTCACCAAATACATAATAGACAATTTAAAATCATTCAATAAATATCCACAGTACAGCAGTACACTACATTATAAACCAAACCTAAACAAAACGCACACTTCATACCTATCTAATGGCAATCGGCCGCATGTACTCCTAGCGAGGGCCGATTGACCCTCAACCAAGCACCAAATTAAAAAAAAAAAGCCCCAAACTATGCAACGCGTCTACGGGTGCTAGCCTGCTAGGTGACGATATACCTTTATAGATAAATACATAGGGTAATTTTCCAGTAACTGGCCCCCTTCCAGTAACTGGCCTAACTATCTATGTATATATTTACATAGAAAGAAAGTTAACCATGAACAAATATCTATGTTCATCACATCACACAAATAAATACTTACTGAGATTCGAACCCAGAACCATCAGTTTAGCAAGCGGGCATTTTCGCGAAAAAAGATTCAAAACCTTTTACAGACCAAAATAGGTAGATTTAATGTTTTTCCTGCTCAGAATCACGAACCCTTTCGATCATACTAGGTGAAAAAAAGCGTCCCAATTTAAATTTTTCCACTTCGTTACCATTTTTCAAAAACTTTGTACAGCGGTTGCAAAGTGGAAAGTATGCAAAGTAATAAAAAAAATTGGGACCATTTTTTTGTCCTGGATCGAAGGGCTCGTGATTCTGAGTAGGAAAAACATAAAATTTACCTACCTTAGAAAAAATATCTTTGGTGATTGACTCGCGAAAATGCCCAAGCAGAGGGTTACATTCGACTAGGTCAGACCGGTAGTCAATACGGTTAATGTAGATTATTTTATTACACTTAAACTCTCTACTACACACTTAAACTCACTAGTTTATTACACTTAAAATCTTTCGCATTTTAATGTGTAAACAAATACTCTTCATATACGAATCCTTTACAGGATTCAGGTGGGAGCTGTCACTTTTTCTTTAATATACACTAGCGGAAAATAATCTATCATAATTATTTTTCGTATACATTTGCGTACTTATTTCATAAATGTTTAAAAAATGGCAATGTCGAAGAAATTTACAATATAGGCGCGTATGAAAAAGACAATTTGGGCAACCTAAGGTTCATTTTTAAAGCAACTCGTATGCCCGAGTTGTGCAGGGTAACCCTGTGGGTGTAGGCCACAAATAGTAAAATCATGACGTGGTGTAATTTTCATACCAACGACTTCTGAGATTGAAAAAACAAGCCATATACCGGGTGCCCGGTAATTTTCACACGTTTTAAAATTTTAGGTAGTACAATATTAAAATTTTAAAAAGTGTGAAAATCTCGAAAACCAGGCGACTTTTACTAAACCTTAAAGTCGATTTTCTGGACCAGTATAAGGTACCCTCTTGGTGGTTAAGAGGTTAGATAGATAGATAGATAGATATACGTTTATTTGTTTGTCCTTTAATTACCGGGTACCCTGTATATTACACACGATTGGTGTGTGTAAAGTTTCTAATCCGCATAAGGCTCTCGTGGCTGTCCACGGGCCACGTGCAGTGGGTCCTAAGACTCGTAGGTATTCTAATACATATTTGCAATGATGATATAATAGTTGTTTACTTGATATAGAAGTCTAATTTTAAAAAGTTTCGACTTATTGTTTTCGATATACAAGCAAGTACGATAGATTTTTTCCGCTACTGTACCTAGGAATTTAATGCCCTAATGGCCTCTACTTTTGTTTATAATGTTTTCACATTGTCTAGCTTTCTACTAATGACTTTTTTATGTTTCAATTCCGTTTATGGTTACCTGTGTTAAAAGTAAAACATTCATAGTCCAACTGTTTATCCTGGCATACATGAAGTATGTATTTGTATATTAGTAACCCGATAATTATGTGATTCCAATATTTTAAGTAACAAATGAGACAAAACTGTGACTCACAAAGTGGGGTTGTCCACTGTTCGTTCGTAGTCTAAAATAAATAGGCATAGTCTAAAACTCTTAGTTTCACATGTTTCGTATATATATACGAGCCCCAATGCAAATGATATCGTCTAGTCACACTTCAACGTGCGATATTTATTTCCGAAACTGGTATTTAAACCCAGATTGACTTTGATGATAAATGGAATACACGACACACTAAGCCATTAAAACTAGTTTAATCTTGCGCCGTACAAAATGCCCTAATGTTATATGTTTTAATATAATCATATCATAAAAATAACATATCTAAAGCAAAAAAATACGCCTAGTTCATATTTGAGGCATAATAGGTCGTCTATTTTAAATAAAAATAGTTTAGTAAGATTAATATTATACAATAATATTTTAAATTGAATTAATAATATTATAAGTCGTCTGATATGATATACGGCTACATAAAAAGGTAAATTCTGTAAAAAATATAATTATTCTACAACATTTTTATACCAAAATAGCAAGAGGTAAGTCGGTGCCTGAATCAGTGAGGAAAATTATAATTTTCAGTAACAATAGCGGCAAATCTACGTTCCAAAATATCCAAAGACCTTTTTTTGCCAAGATCTACGGCGCATACAATCATCCAGCATCAACTAAAACACGGAACCGTCTCCTGTTTAAAAAATCTGGCCGTCGAAGAATAACTGCCAAAGAGAAAACAGGATTTTGAGGAGCATCATCAGGAAAAATCGTCATGCAAGAGCAGGAGAACTTACCTAACTATGGCATGACGCGATCAAAATAAACATTTCAGTCGATACCTGAAAGACAGTAATGAAAATAATGGGCTTCGGTTTTCACACCGCTAAACAGAAACCATTACTTACTCAAAAGCAGAAAACTAACAGGTTGAAATTTGCACAAAAGTACAGAAACTGGACTGCCGATCAGTGGCGAAAAATAATATGGAGCGACAAATCCAAATTTGAAGTCATAGTTGGCGATGAACGAAGTAAAGTCATTCAAGATAAAGGAGATGCATTTCACAAAGACTGTCTTGAACGCAAGGTGTAGTTTCCAGCATCTTTAAATGATTTGGGGCTGTATGTCGGCACAGGGTGTGGGATGTCTGCAATTTATAGATGGAACCGTCAATGCAGAGAAATACAAAAGCATCTTGGAATAGAGTTCACTACCGTCTATAAGAAAGTTCAAGTATATAAATGGATTTACTTTTCAACGAGATGGTGCCTTATGTCATACTGGCAAGACAACGATGGAGTGGCTGAAACAAAAACAAATTCCTACCATATCATGGCCATTCAGCAGTCCAGACTTGTCTCCCATAAAAACTTTGTAGTGGTAAATGAAGAAAAAGTTGCGAAAAGATCCTTCTAAATCCAAAGCTGATTTTAAGGAGAAACTTGTGGGTGTCTGGAATGGAATAACCCCTGAGGAGTATAGACAGTTGGTAGATACAATGCCGCTCAGAATTAAGGCCGTTTTAGATGCAAAAGGTGACGCCACCAAGTGGTAGTTGTTCTTTTCTGCATCGGCTACGCTGAAGACGAACTTTTTTGCGAGTGTTACATTTGGTGAAATTATGTTTTTTTGTTTACTAGTGAGGAAAATTGTTAATTTATGTTTTGAATAAATAAAATATGCATTATAAGCTCTCTTGTTTTTATGTTACATGTTCTACTAATCATCTAATTCATCCTGAATTTTGAGGTCGAAGTTAGGACATAATATTTTTTTCATACTAGACGATATCATTTGCATTGGGGCTCGTATATATATATATATATTTATTTATTTGGTATGTATAGTTATATGTATGTATATGTATTTGTAAATTATATGTGTACTTATGTTTAGTTTATTTAGTATGCTTTCTTTTATTTCCTTTGTTTTGATTCTACTGTTGAAATTGTAGCACCGCTCACAGTCTCTCTGCTTAGCCTTGAGGTTGACTGGTAGAGAATGCCTTAAAGCATTAAGTCCGCCTTTTGTACTACAAGATTTTCTTTTGTGCAATAAAGATTAAATAAATAAATAAATAAATAGCACTATACAACAAAGCGCCAGCTTTCTGAGTGCACCATCTAGTTGGGGAGAGATCTGTGGTTTGCAATTACTTAAATAAATAGTATCGTTGTACCCATATTTATAGCCAGAGCGTAATAAAAATAGGGGTGCTGTACAATGTGTAGGTTGTTCAATAATGTATTTATTGATACATGTGTGAAATAAGCACATTTTTGTAGCCTGTTTTGACAAAGGTCTGTGACATGAGCAGAGATCGGACAGTTGGGCGTCATTTGTATGACGTTTTTGAATAATGAACCTTATGTTGGTAGAATGACGCCCAGTTGTCCGATCTCTGGACATGACACATACACACATGATAGCTATTTATGTTGGAGGTCCTTGAGTCAAGATTTAACACGTATACATGTTTGGTAAAATCTGGGGGAAAAGGGTGGAGCTTAAAAAAGTGAGATATTGGTTACAACGCAGTAAAAAAAAATGTTTTTATGAACTCTAAATTCGCAAAGGCATTCTATGTATGTATATTGTCTGGCGCAGTGTCCAAATCGCATTTCGGTACAGTTAGCAACAAAAGTAGCTTAGTTGATAATTATTCACTAATAATCTCCGGTAACTCAACAAAAATATAGAAAGAAAAATAATATCTGAAAATATTCGGAAGAAATAAAATTTGCGCAAGACAATAGAGTTACGAACCCATTTCCAGGCTGTAGGTACATATTATAAATAATATATGTACATCTCCCGTAATAGGCGCCTAACGGACCAAAATGCTGAACCCTCTTCATAACACTCGTGCGAAATATAGTTATTGCCGGCATTACAATGTGCTCGCATGGTAACAATCCATTAAAGGCCTAATAGATGTTATTTTCTGTTACCATTCTGTTTCATTTCGTCTGTGGTCTGTGTAGTGTGTAGTACCTTTTATAATACGTATTAGTCATACAAGTAAAACGTTATTATTGTCAGTAAATAAATCTCATACAGTTGAATAGTGCTTTATTTTGTAAAAGTTTTGTACATAATTATATTCTTTAAAATGAATGGAGTAGTGCAATTAAATCCATAAGAGGAGCAAATAAATTAGGTGAAATTCTTCAGTCGTTCCCTGAAATGGGGTGCTAGAATTGACTTACAGGCATACCTACGAATGTATAACGGTCCTGTTACACGGGCAACACAATTACCAGCAATTCACATACCATTGCCGCGTTTGTTCAATACGTACCAACTAACTATGGAGCAAACGCGGCAATGGTATGTGAATTGCTGGCAATTGTGTTGCCCGAGTAACAGCACCTTTAGAACAACGTACCTTCACTCATTTCACATTGGCTATGGCGCGAGCGACACGCACAATTATGGATATCTAGCCAAAGTCACAATCGCTTACGCTTCGTTATCCTAACTAAAGCCTCCGCCACACATAAAGCGTTTTGATAGCGTAGCGTCAGCGGAGCGCAATGATAGCGGTGCGCTGGCGGAACGCTGGCGTTCCGCTCGCAATTCGCCCACATTCCGCTCGCAATACGCGCTCGTTAGTCCCCGCCGGCGTTTGCTGGGCCCAACGCCAGCGTTCGTTCGGCGCACCGCTATCGTTGCGCTCCGCTGACGCTCCGCTACCGCTCCGCCTACGCTATCAAAACGCGCATGTGTGGCCGAGCTTTAAGAGTAACGAAATATAAGCTGTTCTGACGTTGGTTACGTACCCCGATGTTCGTACCAATATAATGTGGGTCTGACTATTTTAACCAATCATAGATTTTAAAGGTTCGATAGGAATGTACTGATAAATTGGATATTCGAGGAAAATCTGTATTGTTTCAATTTTGTTGATGAAAAATAATTGCTGAGCGTCCATGCGTGAAATTAACTTGAGAGGAATGCGAGTTTAATACCATTTTATACTGTGAAGTTCTTTTTTTGACGTGTGGGAAAAAAATGTAGATAATTTTAATAATACAGCATTTGTTTTTATATTTTACTACAAACACAATGACGTGATTAATCACGTTTGTGTCTAAAGTCATTTTCAGACGATTTTTGTGCGCTTTTTTGTTTGTTGAGGCGTCAGACTAACACGCGCGCAAAATTTTCCTACTGGCCTAAACGCGCTAAAATGTATAAAACGCAAGTGTGAAACACCCCTAAAGATGGAAATTCATAACACAAGGAAACTCCTCTTGTTTACAAGCGACTAGACATCCCCACGTCAAATTAAGTCTATCCTAGGAGCGCATATTAGGGTACCTAACTACCTATACAACGCTTACGCTTCGTAATCGCCTCTCCTTATTGCTCTTCAGTGGCGCGACAGAGTCAGACGGCGCTTCTATCGCCACGTAGCATCAGTGATAGCACAGAATATATAATAGTACAAGTACAGAAGGCCCACTGCTTTGATGTTTCCGAAATGCCGCCTTTTTAAATACCTACAACATTCTTACAAAGAAACGAGGCGCACGTGCGCGGCGTCCGGTGATAGGGTTACCAATGGATCCAAACGAATTAATACTTACATTAAATGTTATATTATTATATTCAAGTCTTGAGTACTTTCTAGGTATATACGCTGTATTTATATATTTTTGTTCAAGGTTCATCACAAGCCTTATTGAACTTTTCCGTGGGACTTAATCAGTAGTAGATCTGTATAAGAATATCTTTTGGTATTTATTTTATTCAATATGTCTATTTAACTAAGTACCCGCGGACATCGCTTAAAAAACCTCGCGATGTAAAGTAACAATAGAAAGTGCGAACGTGCATTCCGTGAGAATGTGCGCCACCCCTGAGTAGGCCGCGAACTCGCGGCCGCCAGGATATACTTGTAGCGCGGCGATAGGATAGCGGAGTGAGCCGCCCCTGGTGATAGTCACTTCGGCTAGGGCGGCAGCAGTACGGTGCACGCCACTAATATCGCACAAGCGATTAGGGAAGTTGCATGACGTAAATGTTAATTAGGATCTCATAAATTTGACTAGAAGGAGAGACATTGTACAGTCAGTAGCAGAAGGCACTATCAAACGAGGTATTCAAAATGATCTTTACGCGTCTGTATTGTTAAGGAAACTGCTGTTGCTGACTGTATTTAACTTATGTACATAGAAGAGCAGTATATCAATGCTACATAACCCGCTGTTCCAATTGATGAATAAGGGAGTTTACAGAAAAAAAATACTAAAATACTTGATTCTCACAAAAATGTGGTGTTTTTTGGGTCATTCTATTCAGGCCCCGTAACCGAATGGCATTTCTGCGACGCGAAACGTAATCGAAACGCCGCAGAAAGGTAGTCTGGCTCCAATCCGCAATACGCGTATAGTCGCGCCAATACGCAAGAGCGATAGAGATAGATAGCTACGAAAGTCCGTTGGAATATAATGGTCTGTGAAACATCTGTGAGTATCAGGTCTTCTACCTCTTAGAAAAATGCCATATACACATTACCCCGTGAACTAACTATCAACATATGTAGTGTGTGCATCGTTGTGTATGTCTGTCGTATATTATGTTGGGAGCAATTAGCAGACTCGCATGAAGTGAATGTTTTGGAAACACGTAAATTATGCACTAATGAATTCGAGTGAACTTTCCCGTTTGTCGGGTATTTAATTGTCATTTGTTTGGATTCGTTAAATTAATCTCGGAATAAGTAATAGTCCTCGTTGTTTACTAACTGTTTGTTTCTGTTTACTGGAATCAGTAATGTTTCCATTAGTAAAGTAAAACTAATCAAAATTTGTTTCTATGCGAAACTACAAATTTTATTTTATTTCTTAAGAAACAAACAGTCTCATATTATGACAATTGTTACAGTGTAAATTACTAATACACTTTCATAACGTTTCTCATACACGCTCGTCGGTTTCGAGTACTTCTGATCTGGCCTTTTTGCAATATTTCCCCGATTTGATCAAGAAATGTTCGCCTAGGTCTTCCACTTCCAACTGACCCTTCCACTCTTTTTTCATATGCTTTCTTCGTTAATCTCCTCTCATCCATCCTCTCTACATGCCCGAACGAAGGACCAATAATGTAATTCTAAAATTCTGATGAATTTAGTCGAAAATTATGCTCTGGCCGACTAGCCGACTAATCGGCCACCCAAGCGCCGACTAGTCGGTAGTCGGCCTAGTCGGCCAAATCAATAGTCGGTACATCCCTAGATTGTCTGCTTGAACTAACACAATATTTAATATTTTCATAAAAGTAATTATAAGTCTTGCTGTAACTAACTTATAATATAAAGTATGTATAGATATATCTACGCACGGCTTCTTTTTTCAATCGTTTGTTAGGTAAGTTAAAAATTCGCTGCTGTTCCTCACAAAATAAAGCATCGACCGCTGATCAGTAGGTATGTTCCAAAGAAACAAACCACACAGCATTCCGAATAGCTTTTGTTTCTAGTTTCTCTAGTATTTTCTCATTTTACTCCTTAAGTTCAACCTAAATGAGTTTTACGAGTACCTTAGATGTTAAAAAAGTACCTACGCGCCTTTTTAACTTTAAGGCTGAGGAATTATAACAAAAACGATAATACTTACTTCAGTTACTTATGTAATTTTCCACTCCTTTATTTAATATATTAATGAAAAAACTGTATTATGGTAAAGTAAAGTAGTTTGTAAGGACGCTTAATGAAGACAAATATATATTCCTTTGTAAGGAATAATTATATAAATGTCTTACATAATCTTATTATTTTCCTTCTTTTAAGCTTTCATTTTGGCCTAAATAAATTACCCACTTTCATTTCTCCAATATATCCTTATTATGAAAGAAGTGTGCGACTGTATACAGGGCAAGTTACTTAGCCAAAGCTCCTCGGTGCTATATTTCGTTGCCTCTGCCTCTAGAGACCTATTTAGGCTTGTGGTTCATCTACCCGAATATACAGCTGGCCAAGATCCTAATTAAGTATACACTTCTCCTATGAATGTGAGGTTAATTTACTTTTACCTACCATTTATTGGGCCATCAAACCTTAATATATGGAGCTAGTGAAACGTTACTTAAGTAAAATGCTTTTGATGAAAATAAATAGAATAAATTGTCCACTGGCTTTGCAAACTAGACGCCCTTATTTAAATAATGTATTAGCTTTATGAAATTGGCAATATTTATTTATAATTTGAAACATTTTGTGTTCGACCTTTAGACTGAGGTATAATAAACCTCTAGGTTAGTTTTGAATGAATTCAACTACATACTTGTTTCATCACCTTTTGGAAACGAATGAACACATTTATTGCACATAAACAAATGAATGTAAGTATAAAAATAGTAAAAAGGAAGAGAAAATAATAATTAAGGCAAGTATTATTTTTATTTAGATGAATTATTTGTTTTTGGCGTAGGCGAGAGGCTGGCAACCTGTCACTGCAATGCAACAGTTTCGTTCTCTTTCAACCCCTTATTTGCCCAGAGTGGCACTGAAACTTGAGTAGTTTTATGTGCTCTGCCTACCCCTTCATGGGGTATAGGCGTGATTGTATGTATTGTATGTTGTATGTATGTAATTATTTGTACATATATGTGTTGACTCTGTGAAATGTGATATCGTCAATCGTCATATTTGACACCTTACATACGAGTATCTAGAGCTAAAATTTTACTCAGCTTATTTTTCTAATCGAGGCGATATTACTATTCAATTTTTATTTTTTTAACATAAAAGAAATCGTAACCCAAATAATAATTCGCATCGAGATTGCTTTCGTTTGCCCCTGGGTGCATGGCAATTCCAAGAAACAATTTAGCCCATTTTAATCTGACAAACTCATTCAACTGTACTAAAGGCAGACCGAAGCCAAACGGTTTTACGTTGAAAACAATTATCTAAGATTTCCAAATAAGTACTTATAAAGTCACGTTTCAATCCAAAGTTGATATAAAAATTTTGTTGAACCCCATTGTTTGTATTTTTCTTGATTTTTGTAGCCCGCAATGAGGTCAGAGGCAAATTGAATAGGTATTTTATGCCTTTTGCAACTGCCAAAAAAATCCCAGACCGGAGTGACCTTAATATTTCCAATATTTGGCTTTATTTAGCAGGTCAATTTGTATACGGTTTCATAAACTAGATTTTCCTTTATAAATCTCTGCCCGGTGATAAAGAGTAATTGGATATTTTATTATGAGAGATTGAGTTATCCAAAGCTTATTTAGGTTTGGTTTTGTATCCCGCCTTTGTTTGGATGGCCGGCTGACCTAAAATCGTTGTAGGTAACAAAAGCTGACCTCTCTCTGTTCTTGCATCTATTACTATTCAAGTATTGATGTAAACCGCGAGCTATAATAATAGATAGAGCAGTGTTGGAGATCGATGTCGAAAATCAATGTAAAATAAATGGATGTTATAATTTTTAAGAAAAAAAAAAAACCGCCTTCCTTTGGGCTTCTGGTGATAAATTCTTCAAATATTTCAAAGGTTGGATTATGTTATCAATTCGTCTGTATATTTTTTAATGTTTGTTATTCGATATCTCCGTCATTTCTGAGAATGATTATCAGAACGGAACTCTAACCAGGGGTGGCTCACTCTCCATGAGCAGATCCACTGCATCAAATGTCACTGTTCTGGACGTAAGTGCATGCTGTTCTTATAAAAATACCAAAGTCACTATAAGTGTGCCGTTCAGATTTGAGGAGTTCCGTTCTGACCATCATCAGCAGTTCCACTGCACCAAATGTCACTGTTCTGAACGTAAGTGCATGCTGTTCTTATAAAAATACCAAAGTCACTATAAGTGTGCCGTTCAGATTTGAGGAGTTCCATTCTGACCATCATCAGGAGTTCCACTGCACCAAATGTCACTGTTCCGTACGTAAATGCATGCTGTTCCTTTAAAAACACAAAAATCACCATATGTATGCCTTTTTAACTATAAAACTCCCGTGAGACTCATACATATTTAAAAATATTTTAAGCAATACTCACGTATTAAGTCGATATAGCGTTCGACATGTTTCGGTTCAATTTCGAGAACCTTTCTCAAGAGTAGCGACCCCGCCTTTACATGTCGAGAGCGCGACGCATACTGCTTTTTTAAATATGTATGCCTTCCAGATTTGAGGAGTTCCTTCGATTTCTCCAGGATTCCATCATCAGAACTGGGTTCTGAGAAAAATGGGACCAATCTGTATGCATATACATTCAATCAAAAAAAACATTTTCAAAATCGGTCCAGTAACGACGGAGATATCGAGGAACAAACATTAAAAAAAAAAAATACAGACGGATTGAGAACCCCTTCCCTTGAGATTTGGAAGGCGGTTAAAAAATAAAATAATAATAAAGTATGAGTATGATATACGAGTAGTGATTAAGATAAATGGAGAAAAGAAATGAAAATGAAAACAAAAAAAAAAGAAACAAGTTTTGACTAAAAAAAACCTAGGCTTGCTATCCTACGGGTTAATTATTTTCCTCTCTTGGGTGTCTCGTGTCTCTAGAAGTAGACTGTGAGATATGGCAAAATTAATTTTTATTAAGCAGAAACGTCTGCTAACGATTCTAAACATTTTTTTATTAAAGGAAAAAATGGAAAAATTTACGCTTCCGGCGGGACTTGAACCCGCACCATTTTTGCAATCCGTGCAATGCTCTTACCAATTGAGCTACGGAAGCCACGCCGGAATTCGCAAATCTTTCCATGCCTTTCCTTTTGTACACACGTCTTGGGGTGACGTCTAGCGCCATCTACCGACAGACTATTACATCTTGTAACGGCACTGTTAATTTAGTATGGGTTTAGTATGGGTTTGTTGTTAATTTAGTATGGGTTAGCACATTGTTACTGGTGAATTCTCAATATAACTTGAGACTCCAGTGCCGTTACAAGATGTAATAGTCTGTCGGTAGATGGCGCTAGACGTCACCCCAAGACGTGTGTACAAAAGGAAAGGCATGGAAAGATTTGCGAATTCCGGCGTGGCTTCCGTAGCTCAATTGGTAAGAGCATTGCACGGATTGCAAAAATGGTGCGGGTTCAAGTCCCGCCGGAAGCGTAAATTTTTCCATTTTTTCCTTTAATAAAAAAATGTGAGATATGGCGTCAATGTAGTGAGCTAGCAGCCTGTCACTGCAATGGCACAATTTCGTTTTCTTTCAACGTAGATTCTTTTAAAATCCATCTGCAACCAGTTTTGACCGCCAAATACACACGAATATTCAGGTAAGTACCGTCCTAAATAGTTTCTAAGCATTTATTATTCATGTAAGATAGAGGCAATAGACAAACAGCTGAAAAAATATTGGCTTACTCTTTTGGGGAATATTATCACCATAATGTTAACAGTTCACTGAAGATAGAGCGAGCACATTGAATTTCTTTCTCGACTCTCCACCGGCTGCGTTACACGATTTTTACATGTCTGATTACAAAATATTTTGGTCGTTGTTCAATGAGAATTCTGTAGTATTTGCCTTGAGTATGTATGATCTGTGATAAATAATTTGTTCATCGCTAATCTAACCTCAAACTTAATGCTTAAACTAAGGTAGGTACTCGTAAATATTACCATACACTTATAATACCCAATAGGTGACACCCTTCAGTCTCATTAATTGGCAATGATTAAATATTCAAAGTGGCATCTACTGGTACTAGTGCACTGTCGAGCACTAATATGAAACAATTATTTATTCAAGCATTGTTTGCATAACAGAGAAAACTAAAATCGAGGTTAAGCGTAGGCGTTTGATATTATGACCTTTGCCTCGTGTTGTACCAGTATTGGCATGCCCATGATGTTACGGACATGGCACTACTCCAAACCTCTATGGTCTGCTTTTAACACGCTCTATGGTTTCAAATTTATGAAAACTATCTGTATAAATACTTGGCAGTGTATGATTGCAATTTTGTAATTTCTTTTATGCATTAATAACTGGTTCGGGGTTACATTGTACAAAATAAGTTAGTGCTTGTTTAAAAACTGAACTGTAGCACAAAATATAAAGGTACAAACAATTGAATGCATGTTTTGGGGAGTGCGAGTCATACTGGGGAAGTACCTCCACTTTGCAGACAACCTTACCGCAACCATATAACACTACACACCACTGACTGACAGGCACTGACTGTGCCTGTGTGGTGACGGGTTAAGAATTTCACCACCCCCTTTCTTCCCGTGGGTGTCGTAGAAGGCGACTGTGGGATATGGGTTAAACTGTGGCGTAGGCGAGGGGCTGGCAACCTGTCACTGCAATGTCACAGTTTCGTTTTCTTTCAACCCCTTATTTGCCAAGAGTGGCACTGAAGCTTTAGTTTCATGTGCTCTGCCTACCCCTTTATGGGATACAGGCGTGATTGTATGTTATATGTATGTACACCACTGATTGTGTGTATTCCTGCCGGTGAGTAAGGTTGCCAAAGCTTAACGAGGGTGTTCAGCACCCTCGTTAAGCTGGCAGAGTCAGCCACATGCATGTAACTCCTCTGAAGGCGAGTTGTATGCTTGTTTGCTACTGACGTAGTATAATAAATAGAATGCATGCAACAGTATCTACGTCAACCGGAGATAAGCGAATATGTACTATTTTAATAGGTTGACATTATCGGACAATGCGTTATTTATTTGACAACCACATTATAATAAAATGGTAAAACGATATCGGTCTCTGACCAAAAACACTACTATTTTAAAGTTTTTACATATAATACATACATACATACATATCTTTACATATTATGCGCTCACGCGCGCGCTTATGTTTCGTTTTCTGTCAACCCCTTATTTGCCAAGAGTGGCACTGAAACTTGAGTAGTTTCATGTGATCTGTCTACGCCTTCATGGGATACAGGCGTGATTGTGTGTATGTACGAGTATGTATGTATGTATTATGCGCTCACGCCTGTATTTTAAAAGGGCCACCTAAGAAATTAAGGAGCTGAATGAAAATGGTATTGTGATATTGCAGTTACAGATTGCTAGTCCATCGGCCACACCTCAATTGAACCCATATCCCACACTACTTCTGCGACACCCACGAGTTGAAAGTAGCTGGTGAAATTTTTGACCTAAAGTAAATGAATAAATTTAAAAGTGGAAAATGTCTGCCTTGGGTGAGACTTGAACTCACGGCCTCTGGATCGATACTCCAGCGCTCTGCCAACTGAGCAACCAATACTTCAACCAAGCCAGCGAAATTTTCCACTACTAAGGTCAATGGGACCCGTAGCGACATCTACCGTAAGAGTGTTAAACTTCTTAAACGGCAACCGGAGTTCCAAGTCATATTGGAAATTCACCAGTTACGATGCGCTAACCATGCTAAATTTTAACTTCTGATTAGCAGAAACGTCTGCAATCGATGCGCCTAGGCTTAGAATAAATTTAAAAGTGGAAAATGTCTGCCTTGGGTGAGACTTGAACTAACGGCCTCTGGATCGATACTCCAGCGCTCTGCCAACTGAGCAACCAAGACTTCAACCAAGCCAGCGAAATTTTCCACTACTAAGGTCAATGGGACCCGTAGCGACATCTACCGTAAGATTGTTAAGCTCAGTTGGCAGAGCGCTGGAGTGTCGATCCAGATGCCGTGAGTTCAAGTCTCACCCAAGGCAGACATTTTCCACTTTTAAATTTATTCTAAGCCTAGTGGCATCGATTGCAAACGTTTCTGCTAATCAGAAGTTAAAACTAAAGTAAATGGGCCCAAAGTACGAAAACTGCAAAGTTTTATGTATTAGTTTAGGCATTCAGTCAAATAATTAACTTTGGCATTAAGATTTCATACTTGCAGGGTGCAGGGGTTAGCATGTACAATTGGCGCAACAGTATATCGCCGAACACACATCTCCCACACACACAAACACACATACCTACACACGTCTCACATACACACATACACATCACAGGTCACACCCAGGACTTTTGGACGTCAGGTCACAGGTCTTTTTCTAATTGGTTTAATGACATAATGGATCTCGCGCTCACGCATTAGGTAATCGGGCTTATTTGCGAAAAAAGATTCAATAACTTTTTTTTCTAAAATAGGTAAATTTAATGTTTTTCCTACTCAGAATCACGAGCCCTTTCCATCTTAATAAGCGGGAAAAAGCGTCTCGAATTTAATTTTTCCACTTCGTTACCATTTTTTAAACACTTTGGAAAGTATGCAAAATAATAGAACATTTTGGGGCCATTTTCTTATCTCTTGTTTTTTGTCCTAGATCGAAAGGGCTCGTGAAATAAATTTTATGTTTTTTCTACTCAGAAGAGTAGGAAAAACATAAAATTTACTTACCTTAAAAAAATATTTTGGTGATTCTTCTCGCGAAAATGCCCGATCTCGCGCCAATCATGTGCAAGCTGCGGCGGATTCCCAAGATCGGGAAAGGTGGGAAAAGTTGAGCTGGGAAGCGGATCCCGGCTGAGAAAAAGCTAGGTTGCAGAAGATTATTGTTGTAACATGAAGTTGGTTATCTTTAATTCACAGGTTCATTCTGTCTAGCGGCTAATCCACACTGCGTCATAATAGGCAATCAAACTTTTAAGTGATCTTTCTTTGGAGCTCCCAACTTGACTTTGCAAGACAAACACGATTTTGAAATTTTTAGAGCCCACGAATTTGTTATAGGGTTTAACAATTTTGAATAACTTTAGAATTTTCGTGGTAATATAAACATATTTAGTAATAATGTTATTTACAAGTGTATTATCAAAAAGTTTTGCTTGTTTTAGTATTTTTTTTTGATGTCAAAGTTTATAAGCCGTCTATTATTTAACAAGTTAGTAGTTATTTGCCAAATTGTGCATTTGATAGGTGCCTAAGTATGTGTTATTGTAAATCGCTATTATCATTTAAGCAGTGTGAGTAATACGACAGTTTGAAATGAGGAGATACAGTTTTAGAGTTTATATAAAATAGGTATGCTTGGTTTGTGCTTTTGAGTTTCACCTACACAGTTACACACTTTGGAAAAAATATTTCTTAAAGCTCATGCGCGTTTTGAGATCGTAGGCGGAGCGTTAGCGGAGCGTCAGCGGAGCGCATTGATAGCAGTGCGCCGGACGAACGCTGGCGTTAAGCCCAGCGGACGCCGGCGTTACGCCCAGCGGACGCCGGCGGGAACTAACGAGCGCGGATTGCGAGCGGAATTCGCGTGGATTGCGAGCGGAATTCGCGCGGATTGCGAGCGGAACGCCAGCGTTCGTCCGGCGCAGGGCTATCTTTGCGCTCCGCTAACGCTACGCTATCAAAACGCTTTATGTGTGGCGGAGGCTTTAATGTTTTTTTCAGTCAGTCAAGAAGTACTAAGACCGAACTAGCACGACAAACACGGACGTTTCCGAAAAAATACGGAAAAGTATTATGCATTAGGTATATGGCGCATTGTACGAGAATGCTTCTTACAAAATGCTTGCCGTATATTTTAGCTACTTCTCAAGTGGGTGAAGGCTCGAGAATATATTGCTAATTTGTTAGCTAATTCATGAAATATTGTCAGATACAAAATCGCTTTCTAAGCGTCTTCAGAAGTGTTAGATGATCTCATTTCATTATATACAGCTACATGTTTTCATACCTTATTATGCAAATGATTATTACTTCCATCTTGAATAACTAAAGAATTATAAATCTGTATTTAGGTATAATCTTTGGGGAATCTTTAGGCCTAGTTGTATTTAAATGCAATAATCATTATATGTATATGTGACCGTTAGTTTCTTTTAATAACCTAACCACAAAATTAAAATTTTGAAAAAAACCCCAACCTCGACATAGTAGACCGATTTTCATGAAACATGGCTAAGAACACTCCCGACTAACTCAGCTTTCAGACAAAAAAACTAAATCAAAATCGGTTCATCCGTTCGGGAGCTACGATGCCACAGACAGACTCACACAGACAGACAGACAGACAGACAGACACGTCAAACTTATAGCACCCCGTCGTTTTTGCGTCGGGGGTTAAAAATGGGACTCTCGTGGAATGCTCCACATGTTCGTATCTGGGTGAAGATAAAGCAAAATACGTGTCCACGTGCTTCGTAGCTCCTCGGTCAGTAATTCGGCTAAAAGCCGCCACGGCCTTTCGTCGCACAAAAGGAGCGGAAGCAACTATTTGTATGTTAATTCTTTTCTACAGCTTTGTTTTGGATTCGGAAAAAAACTGACAATATTTCCGAGAGAATGCGGGCCGTTTTGTTATTGGTTGGGACGTAACTACATCTAATAACATGAAAGGGTTCTTTTGGAAATGTACTGAAGTTGTCTGCCTAAAGGCAAGTCGGCTTGGACTTCGGCCAGTACTGAGATATAATATAATGACATTCATGATAATTTATAAAGAAGTTATACTATTTGCAACAATAAGATCATTCTTTTCTTCACGCTCTTTTGCCATTAATGTCCTATTGGTATTCAAATATAAAATTATACTTTTAGTTTTTGGGAGTTAGATAATGGGAGTTTTAATAAAACTACCTTTACTTATTTGATCCCTGTACATACATCCTTATTTAATATTCAGCGATACTGTGTTATCTTTTTAACCGTCGCCTCATATCTCTCAAGAAGGACGGTTATCAATTCGTCTGTATGTTTTTTTTTTAATGTTTGTTCCTTGATATCTCCGTCGTTACTGGACCGATTTTGAATTATTTTTTTTGATTGAATACAGATTGGTCCCATTTTTCTCACAACCCAGTTCTGATGATGGGATCCTGGAGAAATCGAGGGAACTCCTCAAATCTGAAAGTCATACATATGGTGATTTTTGTATTTTTAAAGGAACAGCATGAATTTACGTACGGAACAGTGACATTTGGTGCAGTGGAAGTGCTGATGACGATCAGAACGGAACTCCTCAAATCTGAACGGCACGCTTATAGTGACTTTGGTATTTTTATAAGAACAGCATGCTCTTACGTCCAGAACAGTGACATTTGGTGCAGTGGAACTCCTGATGATGGTCAGAACGGAACTCCTCAAATCTGAACGGCACGCTTATAGTGACTTTGGTATTTTTATAAGAACAGCATGCACTTACGTCCAGAACAGCGACATTTGGTGCAGTGGAAGTGCTGATGATGGTCAGAACCGAACTCCTCAAAGCTGAACGGCACGTTTATAGTGACTTTAGTATTTTTATAAGAACAGCATGCACTTACGTCCATAATAGTGACATTTAGTGCAGTGGAACTGTTGGTGATGGTCAGAACCGAAATACGTAATCCAACATTCGCAAGTAGCTTTCACCAGAACCCCAAAGGCGGCGGATTTTTTTTCTTAAAAATTATATAATACATAATAATGTATCTTTCTTTGTTGCAGGTACGTTGGAAGCTCTTATCATTCGTCTAGCGAAACCTAGTTTATTAATATGAACACAGGTACGAGTATGCTAAACTGGTGACAGGTACTACTCGTACGTGGTTGTCGCGTCTTGGCCTTTGAACATGTTATAGGTACATCATGATTATTTAACCTATAAATTTACGTGCTTTAAATGTACCGTCAAACGTGGTAACTTTGCCTTCTGTAAAGTACCTATATTTTAAGGTATTATTTAATAAAAATACCGCATATTAACTGACACTTAATAGGAATAGCTTTAAATATCTTTTATATACATATTAAAAATAAATACATATTTTGGAGTTTTTAGAAGCAATTATTTTAAACTGTGGCAACTTTACTTTCAGTGGTAAACTTACCTCAAAAGGTGAAGTTACCGCGTCTGACTGTATTTTTACCCTCTAGACAGACAGGTCGTTTAACCGTACCCAATTTACATTTCACACATGTGAATTTAAACGAATTTAAAATTTAACATCGTGAGTGTGACACACAATTGCTTTTTACCACACTTTGGTAACTATACCTACCTACAAGTAGGTATATATTTGTGTTAGTGGGTCAATCCGCGGCAAGAGAAATATGAGTCACGATTTTATGGCATGTTCCATTTATTCACGTGCAAGTTTAAGTGATAATCTATCTCTAAATAAGTGTTACTTTCCCGATATATTATGCATAGATCCTTTCATTTACAGCTGTAGTTCAAATAAACACTCCATGAAGTCGTGACTCACGTTACTTTTACGTGGATTCACCCTAGTAACGTTTTCAATTTACAAATAACGAAAGCGGCCCATTTTTACCCTCGTACAAAACGTGTGACAGGCCAGCAATGCCGGCATTACATAACAGGCAGCAGTTAGTGGAGGACTTTATCTTAAAAAGTGATCGCAAGAAATAGAGGCCGTGACTTTATTTATTGCGGCCCCTTCTAAAATACGACGCTTTCGGAAATAATGCCTATTGGGGAATGTGTAATAGGTTTGTGCTATCATTTAAATACAATATTATAGTGTTTTAAATATAAACAATTAAATACAGGTTTAAATAGACTGTTGAAAAACCGATGGTTTAGATCAGATTCGAATATACAGGGTGATTCATGAGTCGTGAGCAGGAGTGAATAGGGTACTGGGGAGGGTCACACTGAGCAACTTTCATAATGGGGCAACACTAAATTGTGATATTTTTTTTTTTTCTTAACTATGACTTAATTGATAGTTAATCATCAATTAAGTCATAATTAGAACGTAATTGATAATTAGCTATCAATTAAGTACTTATCAATTAAGTCATAGTTAAGAAAAATAATCACAATTGAGTGTTGCCCCATTATGAAAGTTGCTCAGCGTGACCCTCCCCAGTACCCTGTTCACTCCTGCTCACGACTCATGAATCACCCTGTATACATAGAACTGTGAGTTGAATAATGTGAAGTACGTACGTTCAACTAATCAAAAAACGAGTTATCCTCTTAAGACCCCCTGAGTATTAAAATTTATCCAACTTACAATTTGGAATTTGTTTGAAATTAATTTGCACTCTTGTGGATAAAAAAACAACTTAGCCATATTGGTCTTTGAAGAATAAAGAGTTTTCCCCTCAGTAGCTCGGAAACACGTGTTTTATCCTTCAATACCAGCGGGTAAAAACGCATTTTATCCACTAGTGGATAAAGTAATTTGACCTTGAGTATAGTCAAATTTTCTGCTTTAAAATTGATAAAAGTGGGTGAATCTAGTGATGACGATGATTTACCACCTGTGGAACTACTGGAAGCAGTGATAAACGCGTTTTTTGCGTTGTACTTTCCTCGCTATAATGAGGGGAAAAGTTTTGTGTTACACTCGGCTGCAAATGTATTTTACTTCTCGTGTGTTAAAAAACTCGCAAGTTCAGGATTCTATTCTCGAACTCGCTTCGCTTGTGGTTCAACTAGAAGAATCCTTTCACTTGCTCGTTTTTCAATTTCACACTCGGCGTTAAAATACAACTTTGCACCCTTGTATAACAAATAACTATTGTTATACAAGGGGGCAAAGTTGTATTTTAACGCCGAGTGTGGAATTGAAAAACGAGCAAGTGAAAGGATTCTATAGTTGAACCACGAGCGAAGCGAGTGGTTCGAGAATAGAATCCTGAACTTGCGAGTTTTTTAACACACGAGAAGTAAAATACATTTGCACCCGAGTGTAACACAAAACTTTTCCCCTCACTATAGCGAGGAAACTAAAACGCAAAAAATGCGTTTATCACTGCTTCCACTAGTTCCACAGGTGGTAAATCATCTTCATTACTAGATTCACCTACTTCTATCAATTTTAAACCAGTTAATTTGACTTTATTCAAGGTCAAATTACTTTACCCACTAGTGGATAAAATGCGTTTTTACCCGCTGGTATTAAAGGACAAAACACGTGTTTCCGAGCTAGTGGGGAGAAAAAACAATAAAGTGTATAATAAAATTATTTATACATAAAACAGTAGATAATCGTAAAGGTTCCAGGAAATATGAAATAGTGCGTTATAAAATGTCGTTAACATTGCACATAATATTTAGGGTATTACGGAATGAGAATATTATGAATCTAAGTACCTATTGTACGTACTTATTTATTATTTAAAAGTACTTAGGAAGCTTATTCCGATTGTAATAATAGGTTACGAATTGAATCTGATTTGTTATGGCCTCAGAGCAAATAATACTATAGAGCGGACAAACCGCCGCGCCGGCGGACGTGTCGCAGTTGTCAGTTGTCGTTGTGTGCGTGCGTGATGACTAGTGATCGGAACTATGGGAGTAAAACTTTACCAAAACTTGCTAAGTGGACATTATAGAGTGCTTACAGCCATAAAAATATCAATATCTTTGGAATAAAGTATGGGAAATCTTGGATTCAGCTATAGAATTAAGTTTAACACTGATCTGAAAATAATCATCAAGGTTTTTAATTTATACTGCTAATAAGGTTTTGTTAAAGTTTTACTCCTATAGTTCCGATCACTGGTGATGACTCGACTCTCAGGGGCCCGTTTCTCGAAAGGTAAAAGCCTTGTATTACAAGTGCGCGAACTGTCAAATCATATGGGTTGTCATGGAAACACACTTGTAATACAAGGCTTGTACCTTTGAAAAACGGGCCACTGGTCATCCGCATATACAAATACATGGAAAAAATGGATGTGTATTCAGCAATAGCCCAATAGGAGAAGTGTGTGGGCGTTCAAGAACTTGAGACATGCGTATTCAATAGAAATCGCCCGGCAGGTCCGACCTCCTTCCTCATGACCTGTCAGTGTCAAATGTGACGGTCTGGTCAAAGAATCAAAATTCGTGATCACGTCTGTGCAATTTCCTTTCAATACATATCGTTTGCACTAATAAGTAGAAGAGAGATGCTCAAAAAGTAAGTCACACATGCTAGCGAACCGGCAACGAACGGAGTGCTATGAAAACGTGTTGTGAATGCTTTAACTTAACAAATTCACCGCTGACCTATGTCCCGGATTTGTAAGTTCACATTTTTGACACATTTGTTTTGAAGTATGTTGCGATGTGGCTAAGACGTATTGTTTGCCAAATCTAACGATCAATTTCGAATTGGTTGAATCGATTAGGCCCTATTTACACGAACGATTTTTATCAACTTACTGAAATGTCATTTCATTTGAATCGAAATGACAGACTCTGCCACAGCACTAGTTTACAAATAAAAATGAATGATAAATGACATAAGTAAATCCTGCGTGATAAATTACCATCGTAAAATACTCACTAACGAAGATCCGCAAAAATGTAACATGTGTTAGATTATGTTTAAAGTAAGCGAAATATTGTTTTTAAGTACTTGATTTTTTAAAATATTATTACAGGATTTTATTTAAAATTTCATTAGGTTGCGCGAGTTTACGTATTGTGGACGCTGTCATGTGTCAAAAAGAGGTTCTTACAGCTCTGGGACAATACGGTCGTAGCACTACATTGTCGTAGCCGATAACATGGATTTCCTGGCAGGCATAGATGGTCGCGTGATAAACGGTATTTTTTTTATTTTATCGGATTGTTTTTTTCTCTTTTCTCTCTTTTTCTTTTTCTTTAATTTTTATCTATTTTGTAAATTGTACTGTATGCCTACCATCTCCAATTCTCCCTCAATTGCTCAAAGGTTAACTGGAAGAGATCCCTTAAAGGGATAAGTTCGCCTTTGTACTTATAATAAGCTCTTTTTCCTGTGTGTTGTATTATTTTCTGGTACAATAAAGTGTTTTACTACTACTACTACTTAATTCGCTTCTACTCATTTCCTCAAAGGTTGACTGGAAGAGATCCCATTAAGGGATAAGTCCGCCTACATTGTATATTACTGACTCTGTAACTGTGTCTCTTTTGTTTCCTTTATGTACAATAAAGCTTATACATACATACATACATACATAAAACCAGTGTGCGTAGCCATATACACAAACGCTCACGAAACGCTCACGATAATATATTTTTCGTAGCTATCGCAGAGCCAGGCTACATTCCTGCGGCGTTTCGGTGGCGTTTCGCGTCACAGAAATGCCATTCGGCTACGGGGCTTGCAGGGCGATTATGGTAGCAGTTTTACCATTTATCGACATGGATAAAGCATCCGTCACGTTCTGGCATGATCTCAGTGTGAGACTGGCACATGTCTTTTCCACGCTGATAAGTGATAAAATTGGAAGCATGATTGGCCGTCCTTTTCGTTCTATTTGTAAGTGCGATAGGAACGCACCGATGCATGCGATAAAGTTTATCTAACTAGTGTGCTACGCCCGCCTGGTGTGTAGCGAAAATGTGTCGTAGAGGCTAAACGACAACGTGTCGTGAACGTATATTTACTAAGATATATGTATGTTATTTTATTACTCGTCATATTCCCACTACATAATAAATACCCTTTTTGATAATTCTATCGCTAACATTTGAAACAACAGTTACAATTGAAGATGAACTAGATAACTTGAGCTATTACAGAAGTAATATAACTTAACTAAAACACCGGAACCGGCTTACGACGGCCATATAAATGGAGATTGTTGCTATTTAAGTTACCCGAGCTTCACAAGCCAATTCTAGACACTGATATCATTAGGATATCTGAATGGCGTTCGGATATTGTGCATTTCGCTCATGCTTGCCCGTAGCTGTATAGGAGCGAGCGAGATGCACGGTGACTGAATGAGATCTTTCGGGTGCTGTTTCGGGTGGTGTATGTTTGAATTGGCAGGTCATACTGTTGACTGCTTTCGGAAATGACACCGAGAGCGGGACGCAGAGGCCATATGAAATGGATTGTTCGTTTTATTACCAGAATAATAAGAGCATTTTTTAAACATATGATTGAAATTAATGGTGTGTAAAAGTTTTTTTAGGTTGATAGATATCACTAATGAATAGATGTTACTAATCTCACTGCACTAATCCATACTAATTATAAATTTGAAAGTGTGTGTGTCTGTTTGTTTGTCCGTCGTTCACGGCAAAACGGAGTACTGAATTGACGTGATTGAAGGGATGGAAAGTGACATAGGCTACTTTTTGTCTTTTTCTAATGCGAGTGAAGCCGGCTGGCAAAAGCTAGTTATTAATATTACTGTAGGTAGTATTGACTCGTATTGTAGATGTAGGTCCATTACTCGTTAATTACTTTATGACTTTGTGTTATAAATAATTTCAATGTAATTGGAAAAAAACTTACATTATTTTACTATTAGTCCACTTTATTTCAACTTGAAGGGTCCTTGTAAATGTTAACTAGACTGTAATTATACATATACCGAATGGTAATAAATTTTCAGTGGGCGTGTTTGTCGCTATACTTACTACTGACCTAAAAAAATAAAAAGCAATCTTAATTCTTTGCTACAAATGATATACACGTAGAATAATTCAATAATTTGTAGGTAATCGTAAAACAAATGAGGAACTGAAATAAACGTTTAAGAGGATACGGTAGCGAAAATGCTAAAATGGAAAGGAGCCCCCCTTTCAACTTGGGAATTTTAGTTAAATATACAAGTGTTATTAACTAGATTTATCGAAAAAAAATTGTCCATTAAGAACAACTCAGTCAAAAGATATTTCAAAAAAATCTTTAAAATCGAGGTTCTGCTCTCGACTCTTTCTTCCTTCAAAACTTAATCAATTGGAACGAAATTTGAGAATCTGAATAATAATGAAATAATTTATGTTGGACCGTTTAGCTTTTTTGGTTAATTGTTACCAATCTTGAGTATCACACCTTTTTTTTGCGCCACAATGAAAAAGGCCGTTTTTGGAAATTTTTGATTGGCTCTAGAGTCTTTAAAAAGCAGAATATCGAAAAAATCAAAACGGTTCGACACACATAAAAATAATAACAATCTGTGTTGAAAAAATCATTGCTCTATCTTCAAAAACCAGGGAGGAAATAGTCGAGAGCGTTTGTATGGAGAATTGACCCCTACCGTATCGTCTTAAGGAAACCAATTCATAGAAAATTAAACAAACTTGTTCTATCCAAATTATAAACTAAAATAGATACCATACACTAAAGAAAAAGTGATTAAGCCCACTGGTGGTTTGTCGGTCGTGGTGTAGTGGTTTAAGCACGTCAGCCGCGATAGCCGGCGGGTTCGATTCCCGGCTTCGCGATCGCGTAAAAGCAATCAAGCCCACTTGATCGCTTTTCTTTAGTGTATGGTATCTATTTCCGTTTTTAATTTATATAATATAGTAGTGTTACTACTAAAAAATATCAAAAAAATATTTAATAAAATAATTTGATTTGCTCCCTACGTCGGTTGTTCTATCTAAAAGGGTACTTACCTAATAGGAGTTGGTTATTATTATTTTACCTATATATTGGGTTGGCACAAAAGTAATGACACAATCTACAAAACTCTATACATTTCCTTTCTTAAGTTAATTGTTTTCGATAATATTCTAGTATGTTGTAGAACATTCTAGGTACTTCTAATGTGAGGGTATATAAAGCCGCCCTCGTGATTGGTTTAGTTAGATTGAAATAAAATGGACGAGCGACAAGTTCGAACACTTATACGAGTACTTGTTAGGCCACAGTGCGCGGGCTGCGGCTGACAATATCAACACTGCATTGGGCGCTGGAAGTACAAGCCATGCCACGGTGTCCAGATGGTTTGACCGTTTTAAATCAGGAGACAGGAGCCTTGAAAGTCAGTCACGCTCAGGGCGACCACCTGCATTCAATGATGACGATTTACGCCGCGAATTACAGTCGAATCCTGATGCTACTACTCGTGAATTAGCGGAAGCACTTAACTGCAGTCACCACGCTGTGGAATACCATCTGCATGAGCTTGGGTATCGAAAAGTTTTGGCTCGATGGGTATCGCACATCCTTACCGACGCCAGTCGTGCAGTCCGTGTCGCCATCTGTCAATCACTTTTGCTGCGACCCCGACGTAAAGAGTTTTTGACCGATCTGGTTACGGGAGATGAATCATGGATTTATTATGAGAACGATACACGTCGTGCTTTTTGGCTGCCTCGAGAAGAAACGCCACCAACTCAACCGAAGCTGAGTCAAAAGAACCGCTTAAAAGTTTTGCTTTGTTGTTTCTGGGACTCGCAAGGCATGCTGTTTCATGAACTATTACACAATGAAACTGTAAACGCTAACAAATATTCAACACAGCTCACCGAACTATCTTCTGCTATCAAGAAAAAACGACGAAGACGAGCCACTGTAATTTTACTACATGATAACGCTCGAACTCATGTCGCATCTACCGTTAGCCAATAGCTGTAGAACTTGGGCTGGGAGACGATACCCCACCCACCTTATTTTCCAGACCTCGCACCATCAGACTTTCATTTGTTTAGAGCCCTGAAACGACATTTGCGGAGTAAACAATTCAATGATTTCCATGATGTACAGGTGGAGTTGAACAACTTTTTCGAGGCACAGCCATCAGTTTCTGGGCGAAAGGCATCCAAACTTTGCCGGATCGTTGGCAAGAAGTCATAGATGCTAATGGTGATTACATCATCGACTAAGCTTTTTGTATTGTAATAATAATAAAAAATATAAAACGTAAACCAAGTGTCTCATTACTTTTGTGCCAACCCAATATGATCATGTTTCTTCTTTTTGCTTTCAGTTAGGCTGACTTTGCTTCTCTCAAATACCTGAAATCTTACTTTCAATTAAATACTAAGGCGTTTCACGCAACTATCTACTTCGTTCTTTTGGCAATATGTTTCTGTCTGTCCTTCTCCAATAAACCGGGTTCATTTCGAATTCGTTTACTGGAGAGGTGGCGCCTCTTTCGCTTCCTCAACATCGAAAATGGGCCTTGTAGGTAAGTTCGCGAAAATAATGTATGTAGGAAGGAATTCTTCTCAGCGTTAGCATTTCCAAGCATTTGTTAATGTTAAGAATTACAACTTATCTCTATGCTTGATTCACGATTTTTTAAAATATTTGTTCATTAATTAAATCAAAAAGTAACACTGCATTACAGTTTACACTAAGGCACTGTGAAACTACAAAATACAGAACAAGACACAAACCATAAATAATACAAAAAAAAAACAAATTAAAATTAGATTTGCGCGACGACGTAATAGCGTGGCTCCGTTGCGTCGTCTGACTTGGTGCAGGATTCGGAATATGCTTATGAAATTTACTTAATAGTTTAACTTAATTATAAACCTCAGATCATTGGACTGGCGTACCGATCAATAAAACATTCCCCTTTGAATCTAAATAAAAAACGTAAATATTTAAACATTGCTTATTATGCTTAGCTACTGACCCAATTCTCTCCCCAATGACGGCACCGTTCTCATTCAGCTAATGCAGTTATGAAATAAATTGACAGCTTAATTGAAATATTTGTAGCTGTGTATCCAACTGTGTGTATCCAACCGTTCTAACCACCCTCACCATTTTAATTGTGTTTTATCAATTTGAAATATATTCTAGCCGTGTTTATACATTTGTGATGTTAGTTGAAAATGTAAAATACAAGGCTTTATTAATTTAAATACTTTGGTCGTATAGTTTTCCAATGCGTGGGTATTAATCATTAAATATAAGAAAAAAAAACTGAGTTAAAATTATGGTGATTTTAGTGGAGCTTAATTTGCTAAATGATAAATTAAATTAAGTTATTATTTGTGGTTGTAACCATAAATAACCATAGTAAAACTACGTACCTAAAACCAAATTAAAGTGTTTCAATGACAAACACAGAATATACCGTTTATATTCAGCCAATTTCATCAAGAGTATTTCAAGTACCAAAGCTTTATGTACATGTAAACGGCCAATGACCTGTTGCTTTAATTGTCGCCGTATAGACATGAAACAACCGCTTGTTTGCAACGACAGCTCATTACGGGCGAGTCTCCGGACTTCACTTGAAACCATCACTCCCCACTCAATAAAAGGACTAAAGCAAAAAGAAAACACAGTGTTTTCGCAACGGGCGAAGATAAATTCTTTACAAACGGGCCTCATTTGCATTGAGAGCAGTTCACTCTCGGGCTCACCACTCCCATGAGAAAGGATTTGCATCTTATACCGATTACTTTTTACAAGTTCACTAATTTTGTCTACCCGCTTTATATTTACAGCAACTGCCCTTATTCACGACAAATAAGACCGTAATTGGAAATAGAAACGATACAAAGTTACAATTTCTTAAGCATTGCCTCTCTGTGCAGTGCTCTTCCTCTGCCTACGTTGCGATTTAGATTTTCGAAAAATAATCGTGCACGACAGACGAAAGTTGTGGACCCGAGCGTACGCGATTTCCATACCCCTTAAGTTGTAGCAAAGACATGTAACTCCGTATAGATGGATGAAGTCTAAGAAAAAACGTACCTCAAAGCCCTCAGAGAAAGGTACGGTGGTCTAGATAGCGTTACACCTTTGCCTCGATCGCGCGAATTAAATTTGAGCACAATTACGATAATCGCGTAGATGTCGCTTTGTAGAGGTATAAGATTAGGACGACGACGACGGCTCATGAACGCGTAACCAATGCGGGTAATGTGAGTTGCAGGGTACCTAGCCAATGTAACAATCGCTTACGATTCATTAGCGTACAGTAGCTAGTTTTCTCTATCGCTGTTCTGTAGTGGCGCGATAGAGTCAGACTGCGTTTCTATCGCCACGTAGCGTTAACAATTATTGTTACTTCGGCTAGGCCGGCAGCAAAGAAGCCCTATGATTCCGCAGCGCCGCAGATAGATGCTCACACAAGGGCCAATCAATTGAAGCTTACGTGGCTCAGACAGCCGAATGGAAAAAGCGATCAAGTGGCAATCAGAACCCCGCGCAATAAGAGTTTTTGTACGTCAGAGCAAATTTTTCTTGGAAAGAAATATTTCTAGTTGAATTAGGTACTTACTCTCTTTTGTTGCTTGGTCGACTCGGCACTATACTAACTAACATCAACCTTATGTAGTTGCCTAGCAATATATCTACTTACAAAGTATATAAATCATGTGGTTTGTCGCACTGTAGCTGATAATCTCGCTACTTTCTAGTCAAGATGTTTCTATGTATGTACCTTACATATTCAAGTATTTTCGTATTTCATACGATAAATCCCCTTCTCTGAATACCCAAAACAAAAGCTTATTGTGGGACTTCTTCAGTCTGTGTAAGAATGTCCTAAAATATCTATAATTTATTACTCGGCGAGACAATACCAACGAGACGTAAATAGGGGGTTTACCTATGTAAGTACCTACCTACACTGTCTTTGAGTATACATACACGATCACAAACAAGTTACCTATCTATTAAAAAAACTCGGAGACCTCGGAGAGTCGTTACCATGTCGACGACGAGGTATTACGTACAACAATGTTGATTGACCCAATTTTACGCTCGACTCAAATCCGATGAGATAGTCGTTGTAATCTGAGCCATGTTGCGAATGACGTGTTGCCAAACAGAAGAGAACGAAAATATACTCTAGTTGATATGTTTCTTTAAGGTATATCTTTCTTCTTACTTCAGTCTTTAAGTTATTTATTATACAGAGAAGAAGTTCACAGTTCGAAACAAAGATTAAATAGCTATGACACTCAACAGAGGTTGTAAAATGAAACCGTACTGAGCATGTAATATAATATTTTATTTTGTACATTCAGTAGTTAATTTGATAAAATTTCTGTAATGATTAAGTATGACTGATATGATAAAACGTTTTGATTTATTGAACTCGTTTCGTCAAGTCACTGACATCGTTTAGGGATTTTAACAAATCATTAAACAAGTGAAATGACGAAGACAGTTGTACTGTTTAGATTTATTTCATGATTTCATTAAACGAATTCAGGGATTGATCAAATTACTCTTTTATTCTTGGTATGAAATGGAGTTAACAATTCGCGTAACTTGATAAAAACCAGCCTTAAAGATCTATATTATTTAGTCATGGCTCATCTACTTTTCCTCTTCGTGACTAGTTTTTGCACATTGTCATAATAATAAATATAATTTCTCTAGGACATAATAAGTATCTACTCGTATATACGAGTACATTTTGAGCGAAGCACTTAACGCAACTTTATTTGACGTTCATATGCGCATTGTAAATGTAATATGCCTACTTGAAAAATAAATATTTCATTTTCATTTTCTACAACATAAGTACTGTGTACAACATTGTTGAAGCACAGCCATAGGCGGCTGTGTATGTGTATTATGTGTGATGTGTATGTCTAAGTCTGAAGCTTGAAAAGCAGCATTGAAGTTAATACATAAGAAGGAACTTTGTTTAATGGCAGCCACAAATATAGGTGTTTAATGTTCGCGGCAAATGTTTGCATCCTCATGTGACCTACTTTAGGGACATGTTGAGCTAATGTGCTATGTTTTCTCTAAAAGTTATCGTAAGTAGCTAAAGAGAAAATATTTTTTTCTCAAACATGCAATGAAATATTGTCTTTACGTTCCTTAAAATGGGCTGGGAAGTATCGTTTTTTGGGCGTAACAACTCGAGAGGACTGTAAAGGGATTTCATATTATTTTTTAGGCCTAGGCCTGTATATACCCACGTCCGGAAATCCTCATTTTCCCGGCCTCTGATGTAATGTACTATATTACGATGAGCAAATACATATTTACTTTGCTTGAATTATGGTAAAAACTGCCCTTTTACATTGTTTCTCTTAAGCAACGCATGATTTTCATGGTGTTCATAGAAAAAAAATACCTCTGCGAGAAGAGAACATAGCATACCTATCGCTTATTATATAATACGCTTGCATGTCTGCCTTCTTATGACAAGTCTTTGTAGTCTCTCCACAAGTATTTTATAGTATAGGTACCTAAGTACATACATAGATCCACAACAAAAACTTTTTTCTCAAACATGCAATGAAATATTGTCTTTACGTTCCTTAAAATGGGCTGGGAAGTATCGCTTTTTGGGCGCAACGACTCGAGAGGACTGTAAAGGGATTTCATATTATTTTTTAGGCCTAGGCCTGCAAAGTAACTTTTTTTTATAAAATATTGTCCTTTAGAGCATTTTTTTTTATTTCATTGTATGTTTGAGAAAAGCACTATACATGCCTCGGCGTGAAAACGGATTCCCGGCCTCGTATCCCTATATGCCCACTTGGCCGGAAATCCTCATTTTCCCGGCCTCTGATGTAATGTACTATTAAAAGAAAATGTTGCTAAGACGTAACCATGAATCTCGCACTGTCTACAACTTCTTGGTTTGCCTTGGTGCGGACACTGCCGTGCCTTAGATCTACGAATGCATCCAACAGACAAGTAGTTTTATGCTATACATTCCAAGACGGTAAGTGCTGGATTGCCCATCAATTACAAAACTTGCGAATAGTGGCAGATAGTTCACTGAGCAAGAAAGGTAAACTTTCTCATCAACTCATGTTCAAAAGTTCTTATTGAAAAACTCCGAGGGAAGTGTCTCGTTGTTTCTAGGTCACTGGCTTCTGCCCGCAACTTCGGAATGACAAACTTCGCCTTTGTAATTTAGATCGACTGTTGTTGACTCTTCTTTTACCACTTAAAAGTAGTAAATTGCCTTAATCACAATTTGGCTGCTGGTTACTGAGCCGCGGTTTCAGATGTTATGAAAGGGGACCACCTTGAAATCGGTTTTCCTTAATAAAGTTGTTGTCATTTTCCTCTTCCCTGTAGCTTATTTACACAATTTGATATGTATTTTCATAGTAGCCATTCCAGAGCATACTCGGTTTAATTTTTATCTATTCAATAAATAAATAGTAAATAAAAATTCATACCTATGATGTCAACTACGGAGGAAAATAAGAGCTACATCTGTACGGAGAATCGTTCGTCGTAATCGGAGGTAAGTTATAATATTTCAACTCTGTTTAACATCTTTGATGGCAATCCAGGGATGATCCTTTGAGAGTTATTCTACTGCCAAAACTCGGTAATAAGAATAAAATTTGCTCAATCTTAGCGGTCGGCTGAGCTTCAGAAAGGCTTTGGTCTTGGGCCACTTTTAATAACTTTCTACCTATCTATTTGTTTGATTGAGATAAGATTAAGAAAGGATAAAGAGTAAGTAATTGAAGCCCAGATTTGAGAGCCTTTAGCGGTATCACCGTACTTTAAAAAAGTGTTTCTTCTCCCGTACTTTTATTTGCTATTTCAGCAGTAAATATTAGTCAAAGCTGCATTTGCAGATGAACGTTGCATCTTTTTCTAAAGTTTAAAAATAATAATATCATTGCAAAAACGCACGGTAAGGAAACTGTTAAAAATCGCGTCGTACTAAGTAGTTCATGTTTTAAAAATGTGTAAAAAAACGACCTTTTTAAGTGTTATATTTCATACCACTAAACACACAAAGGATATTTATAAAACACGATATAATTAACCGAGACAGTTTACGGCCACCATACATGCTCCTTACACGTGATCTAAGGCACTTACGAGAAACCTTCCCATTATAAAATAATATTTTCCTTATTCACGTTGTTCCTTGCTTATTTTGCTTCTTTTATTTTCGCATTGTTCATTTACGTGTGGCGTAAAAGCTGGGATATTACGTTGCTACAGTTTACTGCTGAATGAGTAAATAATCGATACTGACAGCGGAAATGGCATAAGAATCTAAATTTTAAGCTTACGCAAACTATGAATTCTGCCCTGAGTACGTACCGAATGGCACAACGCTCACGCAACGAAACGCTCATAGATATCTATCTCTATCGCTCTTACGTATTCGCACGACAGAGCCAGATTACCTTTCGCGGCGTTTCGTTTTCGTTTCGCGTCGGAGAAATACCAGTCGGCTACGGATTGCTGGCCTAGCCGAAATGACAATCGTTGTCGCTGGACGCCGATCGAAACGAAATCTGGCTCAGTCGCCCCAATGCGTGACAGAGGTGCCGTAGCCCAATGGCATTTCTGCGACGCGAAACGAAAACGAAGCGCCGCGAAAGGTAGTCTGGCTCTGTCGTGCCAATACGCAAGAGCGATAGAGATATTATATCTACGAGCGTTTCGTTTCGTGAGCATTTCGTGAGCGTTTGTGCCATTCGGTTACGTACCCAGGAATGTTAGCTAATATGCTTATATATCTAATACCAAATATATGCTCTAATAAATAACTAGTTGCCCGTGTGAAAACATAAATGAATTTATTTGTAGCATAAATTTCCGTGCTTGCGTTTGAGGCATAATTGCGGTGACCCACTTTTGCTCGCGACATTACCCGGCTTGAAAAGAGGACGATTTAGGGACGGGCCGCAAAGTGATGTATTAATATGCGGTTCAAAAATTCATTCCCTGTTAATTGAGAGCACGTCTCTAAGGGGGATTGAGGTGTAACAAAAATCAGAGCTTCAAGGCAACTGGACAATTGCTAACGTTTCGTAAAGAATGAAAAACAACAACAGATGTGGTGCATATTAGTTTTGCGTCGTATTTTCTCGGAAACGTTTGTGTCAGGACTTATAAACTGAAAACTGAAAACTAAATCTAATGTTTGAGCAGGGCATTTTTCCGGAAGTGCTGAAAATTTCTGTTGTTAAACCTATTTATAAAGCTGGGGACAAAATAAGTCCTGGTAACTATAGGCCAATTACTCTTATACCTATATTTGCAAAAATAATAGAGAGAGCTATGTTTACTAGATTAATGAGCTTCATAAACAAATGTAAAATAATTTGTGACCAGCAATATGGCTTTCAAAAAGGAAAGTCCACAACATTGGCTACCTTCAACATAATTAATAAAATAGCGGACCAGATAGACAAAGGGCAAAATACAGTCGGAGTATTTTTTGACATGAGTAAGGCGTTCGACCACGTATCTCATAAACTTCTATTGAACAAATGTGAGAAATATGGTATGAGAGGCTTAGTTTACTCATGGCTTGAGAGTTATCTAAGCAACCGGCGTCAAACTGTGGAGGTAACAGATCTAGACACTGATAATGTTAGTTAAAGAATAATAAAGTAGGAGTTCCGCAAGGAACTATCTTAGGACCCTTATTATTCCTATTATATATCAATGACCTGCCCTCTGCTACTAACCATGACTGTACACTATTTGCAGACGACATATCCATGGTCATATCTGATACTTCTACCCAACATTACAACCATGTCATTACTCGTAATGAAGCTATCATCACTATAATGAATTGGTTAAAAGACAACCACTTACAAGTGAATGTCGAAAAAACTAAATTTATTCAATTCATTAATCAACGGGGTAAAAAAGAACCACTTACTTTAACACATAATGGCAAAACCTTAGCAGAGTGTGATAACACCAAGTTCTTAGGTATTGTTCTGGATGATAGATGCACGTGGAGCATGCATGTCGATAAAGTTTGTACCAATATTAGTAGATATGCCTATGTTTTAATGCGCCTTTCAAAAATTGCTGATAAAAACACAGTCATGAAAGCATATCACGGATTTGTGGCATCTAACTTAAGATACGGATTACTGCTCTATGGCAATTCACCTCATATAAATCGCACCCTTATTGCCCAAAAGAAGTGTATAAGGGCAATCTGCAACACCTCGCGACGGACGTCTTGCAAAAACCTATTCGTGGATCTAAAGTTGTTAACAGTACATGCCCTGTATATATATGAAGTGTGTGTTTTTGTAAAAATACACCCTAACCTGTTCAAAAAAAAGGGGAACTAACACACTTTAATACAAGATTTCCAAACAAGCTAGTCCTACCAAAAATAAACACAAAAATGAAAAGTAGCTGCTGTTACACAATGTACATTAAAATGTTTAATAAACTGCCTGAAGATATGAAAGAATTACCCACCCATTACAATTAATAGATTTAAAAATAAATTATACATATACCTAAGTCAGCAGAGTTACTACAGTTTAAATGACTTCTTAAATTGCAATAATGTACAAACTGATTACTGAAACTTAACTATTGACTATTTAGGTACTTATTGTTTTAAATTGATTAATCTGAATTTTTGTACCTACTGACATCCAAAAACTGTGACATTCTTTAAACCTTCTAATTTACTTGAATATTGCTCTTTTCTAATTTTAATGTTTAATCTCCTTTTATAGACGTATCTTTATGAATTTTATTTTGTTTTTCATGTTGCACCTAAATTGCTAAACGATATTTCAAATATCAAATAATGTAAAATTGTCATGTAATTTAATTATGGTGGGCCTAGCTTACTAGCTGTCTTCATTTCTCCCTCTGTTTTATCGTTAAGAATTGAAAAATAAAATTATTGTTATAACTTAAGAAAAATTAGCTAGTAAGGAATTAATTTGCATGACTTTCTGAAGTCTAAATGTACGCTCATATAACCATTGTATTGTAACATCTTATTGTACTACATTTATAGCAAATAAATATATTTATTTATATAAAAAAAAGAAAAAAGAAATAGATCGTACTAAGTGGACTTGATCGCTTTATATTTTGTATATCTATGTCAGCTTGTGATTTATATATAGAAGTGTGACTAAACATAACAAATTCAAAATATTTAATAAAATGTTTGATTTGTTCCCTTTTTGGAGAAATATCGGAGTTTCGCTTTCGGAACGCGTACAATTCCATGCACTTCAATACGAAAAATATTACACACGAATACCTACATCTACATATATCATTGTATAACACTAATATTAGATGAGTGGTAAGACACCGAGCGTTTCTTTATTTTTGGACCTGACCTGCAGACGTGAAATTAAACTCAAACATAAACTTTCGATATTATGCTAAGCAATATAAACAAACTGTAAAAGAAACTCGGTTATTGAATTTGATTGTATTGTAATAAACAATTTGACTTTGACTTTCAAAGTTCGTAGAAATATTACAGGGTTATTAAGTTAAGCAAAGTTAGTGTTAGCAAAGACAATATACTCCGTAAAAAACAACGTCTAAGAAAAAAACGTACCTCAGAACTATAAAGAAAAATCGTGTGTGTGTGGATTGAGTGAGCACCTTCCGAAAATAAAAAAAAATATGCTGATCATTTAGTAAAAGTTCTAAAACAATTGTAAAACGAATCTCTGAATTTGTAAAAAGATAAATCAAAAGATACAGCCATTAACATGTGCTCACTCAGTTCTCACAAACTACCAACGAAAACAGTGAATATATTCATTTAACATATAATATTTATATACTAACATTACGGAGGAACTCCCCAATCTCAATATGACAATGGGAAGGTGGGGAAAATCAGGAGCCGACATAGTGTGGTCACCCTGCTTGATACATTTGTATGAGAAAAGTTATGTCTGAATATCTTTAAAACCAGACAACGAATATAAAATATTAGATGGTGGATATTTAGTAAAAATTTTTACTAAATGTTGAAGTACTTTCGAGTGTCTTAGGTGCTACAAATCGTAAGATATTTACATTTTTAACTTTCTCAAAACGTGTGGACTGAGTGAGCACTTACAAAAATTTATTATAAAAAAACCTGACACGTTAGTGGTTCGTTTTGTATTTTACAAATTCCCATTTCACTTTTACTAAACTATACACATATAATAGCGGTCTAAATCTTATGTTTTTTATCAAAATTCGGCTTTTCAAAAGTGTGTGGATTGAGTGAGCATAAGAAACTATTTGTAAAAAATTTAATACGTCACTAGGTGATCTAATATTTATAGAGGTAGGTTGACCTATTTTTTACTAAATGTTAGTATATAAATATTATATGTTAAATAAATATATTCACTGTTTTCGTTGGTAGTTTGTGAGAACTGAGTGAGCACATGTTAATGGCTGTATCTTTTGATTTATCTTTTTACAAATTCAGAGATTCGTTTTACAATTGTTTTAGAACTTTTACTAAATGATCAGCATATTTTTTTTTATTTTCGGAAGGTGCTCACTCAATCCACACACACAGAGAAAAATCCTGCTCGTTTAGCGCCACGCATTTTGATTGATGTTCGATTCGAGGGAACTAATATTAAATTTAACAATTTTAATTTTTAACACATATCAGGTAAATAATATAAATTAGTTTGTCAAAACTGAGATTCTAAATGTTTTATCCTGAATCGAAAGATGGCAGTGTATGTAACTTAACTTATAAATGTTTCTTTGAGAAAAGTCCTCTATATTCATTTTCTTTGACGTTAGGAAGAAAGCCCTGAGGAAAAACGCTTTCAGTTTGGAATATGCTTTTACTTAGAATCCTCTGATTTTGAGCTATTTGTTCTATAGGTATCAATGTTTAAAACTTATTTGAATGGCGAGTCAAGATTATCCATACTAATCAATACTAATATTATAAATGGGAAAGTATGTGTGTCTGTTTGTTTGTCCGTCTTTCACGGCAAAACGGAGCGACGAATTGATGTGATTTTTTAAGCGGAGATAGTTAAAGGAATGAAGAGTGACATAGAGAGTGAGTGATATAAAATGGAGAGTGGAAGTTTGTATGGAGATACGCAATTTTCGAATTTAAGGCGAGCGAAGCCGCGGGAAAAAGCTAGTATTATAAAAGGGAAAGTGTGTGTGTCTGTTTGTTTGTCCGTCCTTCACGGCACAACGGAGCGACGAATTGACGTGATTTCTTAAGTGGCGATAGTTGAAGGGATGGAGAGTGACATAGGCTACTTTTTGTCTCTTTCTAACCCGCCACTTCCCTAAAATGAGTGTTGGAAGTTTCTATGCATTCCGTAATTTTCTAATTTAACTCGAGCGAAGCCGCGGGAAAAAGCTAGTAACCAGATAATTGCTCCATTATCACCTTAAGGCGATGGTAGATTGGAAGAGCCCGGGAATTTGCCTTTTCATAAAAATGTTGTCCTTATTTTCGTTCCTGAATAATAACAATTCAATTTTATGTACATGTTAGCGACGACTTTACGACTTTTGATACTTGTATATTACAAAGCGTTGATTAGAAGTTGTAAAGAATATGAGCTTTAACAAACCTTAAAAAAATATTTTTGCTCGTATTTTTAACAATAATCAAATATCTTGTCACTTTTTGTGGAGACGAGTCACCGTCTGCCGGAAATAAAGTTGGATACCGTTTTATTGGGCAGGCGTCTGGTTTTTTATCCCATAGCCCAGTATTTAGCCCATCACTTTCACACCAGTTCATTTTAGATTCCATTAACTGTCAAATAGTCCTTACACCCGAGTGTTGCCTCTGCGTGTGTCCCATGATACGGGCAAGGGCAACATCCGCTCGGTGTACCCCTTACGTTTCATTAAAGTATCAAAAGGGCCTCTATGAGTTGGCTTCGGCCCCGCGCACGCCTCCTAAAGGTCCGGAACACCATTGTTCCGTGATGGGAAAAACAATCAAATATCTAATAAAGTTAAATAGATATGACTAAAAACATGCCGCGTTAATATCAATATCCACAGAGTAAAACGAGGACTTTAATTTGAAAATGTGTCCCCTTTCCTCTTGAGTGTAGGCGACTAAACGCCCAAGATATTTCAGCTTAATTGTGACCTCTAGACGTAAAACCTATCAGATATCAGAGCAGCGACGTTATATAGGTATCTACATTTTTACTCGTGCCAAGGAAATTTAATACAGGTGCTTGCGCTTATATAATTTATATCATAACATCCACACATTAAGAAAAGGGACAACTGCTTCCACTCACAAGAATTCTCCTTTACATTTTCCTTTGTTAGAAAAATTATAAAAAAAGAGCAATACAAATTTGAATAACTACTACTTTTTATTAGTAAACAGATTAAAATCGATACGAATATCAATATACATTTAACAAGATTTTCTTCTACAATGTCAACATCCAGTTAGGAAAGTACAGTGTGGCAAAAAAGAGTAGAAATTAGTAAGTGGAAACATCGTAGTGTCGTGATGTCGTCCCATTTCATCACACATATTGACATGAAAAGGATGACACGAGGATGCCTTTTTAATTTCTACTAATTTTTGTCAAGCTGTAAGAAATAGATAGGTACTATCACAGATCATATAATATTAGTAGTACTACATTTAGGTGGTTTCATTGGCGGTCGATAATTTCCATGTTAGACCGTTTTCACATTATCCGATCCGATATCGGATATCGGAAGGATTTCAACAGAAAAATCCAAGATGGCGCCTGTAATGTATGGGATATTGGTCCTACATCCGATATCGGATCGGATAATGTGAAAACGCACGTAGGCTTGAATTTATCTGTAACTCATTGTTACCCTTCATTTCTCCGCTCTGACGGAAGTCATAAAACCGCAGAGTAAATAAATTTTATGGCGATGATATGATATAATATGATATGTACGTACTGTGCTACTCTCATGGATTTTGTAAGAAAGATACCATGTAAGATTTTTAAAGCCAAATGTTTTTAAAGGCTGTGCTGGTTTTACTTCACAGTTTAAAAAACCAGCTCTATATTTGATTGTACATAAAAGTTTAATTAAACTCATTTGATGACCAATGTAAGTTTAAAGAAAAGTTTGAAACTTGTTTTATAAATTTGCAGTTTCAGTAGGTACGTATGTAAATTAGAAAATGTAATTATAAATTGAACTCATTACGAGATAAACATAATATTTGAAAACTTGTTAAGAGAGCAAAAACGAAATGGAGATGAAGTTTTGAAATAAGTTGGTGTCATTAGGAAATTTAGGAATGATGAATTAATAAAACAGGACTCTATAAAAGTTAAAAGTACTTTGAAATATTCAAAATATTATTGCAGGCAAGTTCTTGAAATTTTATAAAATGGTGTTCTATTATAAGATCAAGATTATGAGCAATTAGGTTGTATGTTTAGAATTTCGTCTCCATTAAGATTGAAAGCGTACACGACCTTCTATTTAATTGCTATAGCTTGCTTGTTTGCTGTTATTTTTGTTATGTCTATTTTTGTGAAGGTTTAGGGTATTCGTTAGACTTATACACGGTGTAACATGAGGAAACCGAATAATTTTAACAGCGTATTCCTCATCATATTAGAAAGAAAGAAAGAAAGAAAAAACGTTTAGGTATTTGGTGTATAAAAAAAATGAAACTTAACCTATTACATCTTAGTCTAATAACACTTTATACACCAAAATGGTTGCCACTCAGCATATGCCGATGACTAACTAAGTTAGCCATGGCGCTGGTTTTCAGGGCAACCAATTATAAATTAGAAGAGTAAAATGAACTTTTCTGGATTTAGCCTACTTTCAGAGTTATGAGCATTAAAAAAACAATTACTTATTATTTATCAGAACAAAACGCTGTTTTGATGACGATGATGCCGTTATCGGACATAATATAACTATCCTCGTTGATAGACATCAAAAAGTGGCTAGTGACTCAATGCAAAAAAATAAATATTTAATTAGTTATTAGTTTTACGAAGAGCATTTACTTTTTATGTGAAAATATATCCAAAAAAACAAAAAAAAATTGCACAAAAAATTTTTTTTTGGTGAAATTTGTTTGATATTTGAGAGATTGATATTTTTTTAAATCTTTATTGAAAAAAAAAAGAATTTTTTCATAAATGAATAAATGAAAATGTCAGTTGTCACCCTATCTGTGCCCTTATCGTGACATAGCAAAACATGTAGGTACACTCTTAATTTCTACGGTTAATACCTATATTTACAACTTCATATAAATTTATTGCCTTCTCCGATTGTGGGTAGGCCAAAATTGTGTTAACCTCATATTTTGCTCCCAGAAATGCGTAGTAAAAATCTTTCGGTTTCCTCATGTTACACCGTATATTAATCGTGGTATAAAGCGCGATTACTTTTTTGAGAAGCTCCCGTTATTTTGACGCAATTCAATGTGTCCATGACCATGTATTCTTCTTATGTTGACCGTTATATCCCGAACCAAAATGCATTATTAATAAAACTCAGATTTTTCCTTCACGGTTCGTGGTTGGCTCCATGGTAAAAGTTGTTTATGGTGACATTGGTGACCTACTTTATTCCTCCCGCTGCTGACCCCTCGGAGTTTGGTCAGACCCATGTCAGACATCATAAAATCACACACAGAGTGATTTTGTACACATATATTACATGTCCTACATGTACAATCAAATGTAAAATAGGAATACACCAAAGTAGCTCAAAAATGTGGATGTCTTATGTCAACAAATTTAGAGCTATAGCATATATTTTAAATCAACTTTTGTACACCCATATTTTTACACTCGACTAAAGTATTACCATAAGGTATATGTTGGTGCCTTTATTTCAATCAGTCCCTATTATGAGACAAAAATTTCCCTCTGTTATTTGTTGGTCCCTAATCAGTTCCACCGAAAAATATTCTAAAATATAAAAAACAAACAGTGTAAAATTTTATTTAGTTCATATCAGGCAATTTACGTCCGAGACAGGTAAACAATGCTCGCATTCCCGGCTCTAGCCGGTAGCAGTAATGAATATTATTTCTGGAGTGCTCTGATTCGTGACTCCGCCGCATAAATTGGAAGTGAGCTAAATTCACCGTCGGCATTGCGATTCGGAATTATTTAACCGTGTATAATTGTGCAATTAATTTGTTTAGTTGGGCATTTGAGCGATTTAAACTTTCTATTTTAAGTGATGTTGCTGTGGGTATTTACTGTATGTTATATCTATGTATGTAAAGTACATCAGCAGCCGATGGTACCTACGTTCCGACATGCCGTGAACTGAACTACCTACGCATATCGCAAAATGTGGAAATATTTTCTCGTTCCCTGAGTTAACCACCTATTTTTAGAAACTTTGCCTTTGAGGGCATCTGAGGCAACCTAGTTTTGTAGAAATAGAAATATTTAATGTAATGTGACATCAAAACATTCAACAGAAACATGGTTCGTTTGGTGCTTGATGCCAAAAGCAATATGAATTGTCAGTAAAACTAGTAGCTCAGCACTTTTGCATATAAAACGTATGTAGGGTAAGCTTTGAAGCACTATTCCGCAAGACGATTTTTGGTTGTTTCACCGAATTAGGCGTGTCACAGAATGAGGCGGGTTATTTTACCTAGATGCTCAGGATCCCATGGACTGCTTTTAGAATAAACGAGTCAATACTGCGAGAACTGAATATCACCAAGCGGCTCTCAACTATTTGTCAGGAGAGAATACTCAGGTTCTTCGGGCATATCATGCGTTCTAAACAGCACACTCTCTAAAGGAACATTATGCTCGGCAAAGTCGAAGGCCGGCGCTCCAGGGGTGGAATACCACTAAGGTGGGCTGAAACCGTGAAGAAAGCTTGTGGTTCCATGCAGATGGCAGTCCATATGGCCCTAGACCGCGTCAAGTGGAGAGAAATCAATGTTGGTCACGATTCTCAGCCATGAGGGAACGGCTGAGAAGAAGACCTAGCTACTAGAGGTGCTCTGCCAATAGATCGTCATCATCATATCAGCCCTTTATCGCCCACTGCTGAGCATGCTAATTATAAGATGTAATGTTTTGAAAAGAAGTGGCCCGCTGAGTTTCTTGCCGGTCCCATAGTGGATACTCCCCTCCAACTGAGGGGGGACTGAAATCTTCTCGAGGCTGAGGCGTAGGGTTAGAGCCGGCGTAGCGTAGCTTTATTTGACGTTCATATGCGAATTGGAAAATAAATATTTCATTTCATTTCATTTCATTTCATGATGTAGATAGCTACTCGTAATTAGTCTGACCGTCTTTTAAGGGTTTCTTGTACATTTTGATTGAATGCGTGATAATCTGATAATATTAAACTTAGCATGTCTTATGTACTTAATGATAGTTACCTATTATTCCTAAAGTGTACCTACTAAGTGTAGTGTGTGTGTTATGAACTATGAAATACATACCCCAGTGCAAAAATATCTAGTTTCCTTTATGCCATGCGCGTTAGGAACCATAATTAAGAATGATAAAACGAGGTTGTTAACCTTTGAGCCCTGTCTATGGCGCCCTTAAGTCTCGCTTTGCCACCTACGTTCCTAAGCGTCTCCTAATGTTAGTATAATGGATGGTACTAAGTTAAATGGAGTCGTACACATGGTATACTCTGAAATTTAACAAAGTAATGGGATCATTTAAAGCTAGGTATTTAGTTCATTGTTTTAGGTTTTTAACTTTTACCTGTGCTTTAACTTGAGTTAACAAAGACATTCCGCTGGTACAAGATGTAGTATTATGATGTCGTTTTATTCTTAATGTTGATTATTTCTTCACAATAACTAGAATAATAATAATAACCAACACTGTCAAGGGCAGATATGTATAATTGTATATCTATCTGTAGTTTAATTTTCCTACAGCAGAAGTTTATAGTGGGGCTTTGACAATCTGTGTGAAAATGTCCTACTTAAAATATTTTTTAAATAATTATTCTGTATGGAAGTATTCTCTCGCGCTCATGCCATGTTGTTCTGGCCTTGAAGGACTACCAGATGTTCCTTAAAAGCTCGGCCACATAGGCGCGTTTAGAGAGCGTAGGCGGAGCGTTTTCGGAGTGTTAGTGGAGCGCAATGATAGCGGGGCGGACGCTGGCGTTGCGCCCAGCGGACGGCAACGGGAACTAACGAGCGCGGATTGCGAGCGGAATGCGCGCACATTCCGCTCCGCTAACGCTACGCTAACAAAACGCTTTATGTGTGGCTTAAAAGTGTAATCGACAAATACAAATAACATAAGATATAAAAGGGTGAGCCTACAAAGTAAATAAGACTTGATAACAACTAAAATGGAACCTCGGTACAGGAAGTGTCGATTCGACGATGTAACTAGTTTCCTGTGCTGTCTCGAAGCGCTTGATATACTGCTCATTTCCTCCCTCGCGCTTCTAATAAATGTTATAAACTCTGAATGTACGTATGCTAAAAGGAGCGCAGATTTGCAATTACTTTTGAACTTAACGTCTAACTCACTCAGACTTTGAATATGATAAGTATTGGCAACGCATGTGGCGGATACACTTAATCTTATAAACACTTCAGATATTAATGCTAGCAGCGACCGCTGGAACTTATTAGACAGTCACAAACCTAGCGAATACCCAGATGCCAGAGATCACAGGGCGCCATAAAGCCTATAGGTAGAACATTGCATTGGTATAAAGTAACCTACTACCTATCGCTGTGACCCGGGTGGCGAAGAAATTGCAAAGGATGCTGGATCAATTCTAGCCTCAGAAACTGGAGACTTTGGTCAATTTTTCGTTTATATAAATAATCTTATTTCAATTTTAAATTATAGGTATAAGCTTTTATATCTTATCTATGCTTAAGTACCTAGTAGGTACCTTCATTCTTTAACTTTAGGCAATAGGCTAGTTTCCTATACTTAAAATAAAATATTTTATGAAGTGCACGAAATAAAGCACCCCATAATTAGAAGAAAAACATGGACAGTAGTTAAGTTTAAACATAATTTCTATTTAATAAGTCAAAGAGAAAGATATAAAGTAAATGAATTGACCGTGACGTCACTCCTCAGTATTTCATAGTAATTCCATATTAGCAAATCGTTTTGACAGTTCTTAAAAACCGGCCAAGAGCGTGTCGGGCCACGCTCAGTGTAGGGTTCCGTAGTTTTCCGTATTTTTCTCAAAAACTACTAAACCTATCAAGTTCAAAACAATTTTCCTAGAAAGTCTATATAAAGTTCTACTTTGGTGATTTTTGTCATATTTTTTAAACTTATGGTTCAAAAGTTAGAGGGGGGGGACGCACTTTTTTTTCCTTTAGGAGCGATTATTTCCGAACATATAAATATTATCAAAAAACGATCTTAGTAAACCCTTATTCATTTTTAAATACCCATCCAACAATATACCACACGTTGGGGTTGGAATAAAAAAAAATATCAGCCCCCACTTTACATGTAGGGGGGGTACCCTAATAAAACAATTTTTTCCATTTTTTATTTTTGCACTTTGTTGGCGTGATTAATATACAAATTGGTACCAAATTTCAGCTTTCTAGTGCTAAAGGTTACTGAGATTATCCGCGGACGGACGGACGGACGGACGGACGGATGGACGGACGGACGGACGGACGGACGGACGGACGGACGGACGGACGGACGGACGGACAGACAGACATGGCGAAACTATAAGGGTTCCTAGTTGACTACGGAACCCTAAAAAGGAGCTGATTTGACTATTAGGAAACTAGCCTATTGTTAGGCACCCATGTTTTCCTTGAGAAAATCGCGCGACAGTTATTGACACATGTTTTTAAAGGCGTTTTCCTTATTTAACATAATATGTATGTTTCAATCTCCTTCAACTCTATGCTTCAACCGGATATTCTTAACATAAGTAATATCTAGTAAATAACATTGTATTGAATCAACATAGCCATGAACATCGTGTTTGCACAACGGTATTGTATACCAAATAAGCGATATTACTCTAAAAGCGAGGAGGTTCTGTTTAAATCTCGTATTGTCAGGAAATAGACTTCATAGTGAGTTCGCGAGTTATTTGATAGGGCGATAAAATATGCGAGGGGAGCGCAATGTGATTTTTATGCCGAGCGAACGGTTTGTGCCGGAGCCACTTACCTCGAATTAAGGGTATCAACCTATGTGTTTGGGACTTGTGAAGGGGTTTTCGGATGACCTTCAACTTATATCACCTAAAATAACTTATTTTTCATCACACTCGCACACTAAATGTGCTATTGTTCGTTCATAATTCATAAATCGTTCTCCCTAGGGAGTTAAGAATTTTCTAGTACTGTATTGAACTCTTTTTTACCTTTTTGCATATTTTTTATAATGCAAGTGTGATGAAAAACATTGTGTGTAACTCGGGAAGTAGGAATATTACTAACTCGAGTCTTTAAATAGCTCCGGAAAGCCGTCGCGATTTAACTTACTCTCGTTAGTGATATTCAACTTCCTCCCCTTGTTGCACAATGTACTATTACATGTGTGGTGACGGAGTACTAATTTCATCCCGTCTTCCGTGAGTGCCGTAGAAGTCTACTGTGGGATATGGTTTCAATTATAATGTGGACGATGGGCTATCATCAACCTGCCACTGCTATATTCACATGAATCTGGTCAAATTCACTTATCTTCCTCTTCCTTGCGTTGTCACGGCTTTTTTCACGGACTATCGGAGCCGGGAGTCCGTTTGACTACTAATCTTAAGATAAAATCGCAAACTAGTTTTCTGTTTTTATCCTAAAATGGACATACGGAATTCTTTTATTTATACTTTTTGCTTATTCGAAACGAATAATAGGCCAGGCGAAGCATCTTCATACTTTCAGTTTAATTTCCCTTTTGTTATGATATAATTATTTAATTTTATCAATGGAAAATACTTTGTTAGCTTTGATCTTAGGTATTTTCGTAGTTTAATACAAAATCAATTTTTCTGAAAGAAAAGCTAACGGATTATATTGGTACTGTAGTTTTATAAAACTGTTAAGTTATTTATAATACCTAGGTATTGTTCTTAAAGAGGACCTTGTGAACAAGATGCCTTTTCAAGGACTACAAAGAAAAATTAAACAAAAAAGAGCTCTTTGCAATTCCGCAGTAACAATGCTTATCTTTTATTTAAATCTTAGTGCAATAACCTGCTAATATTTCCACAAAAATTTAGTACAAGTTCCCCCTTTCCCAGTAAATAATATGAATTGATTTGAGTATGATTATCTTTTTAAAATTCGAGGTATAGAAATAATCTTAAGTTTAAATGGAATGATACTTATGTATGTACATAAAAGACATCTATAACTCAGGAACAAAATATCTATACTCGTCACACAAATAAATGACTTTACCCGATTGGAACCCGGGAACATCGACTGAGCAGGTGGAGTCCTAGCAAGCAGTCAACTTCTACAACATCCACGGGAGGACAAGGAGGGGTGAAAAACTTAACCCGGCACCACACGGGTAAGAAATTAAACTATGAATTTGTTTTACAACGGGGGAAAGTTGTTCTTAAGATGCTATTAAACGGCACGAAGGTTAAACGAATTTTGACCCCGAGTTAAAAATTAAAATTTATCACTACTCTAACACAAGGAAAATACTAACTGAAAAAGCTCAAATTAACTTAAATATATCAGTTTAATAAACAATTATTTTAATTAATTCAAAATCATAATTTACAAGTAATTTTACTAGGTAAGGAAGGACATGGAGTTAAAAGTATTAAATTACTTTGCACTCTTGTGGATAGAATGCAACTTCCTCATTCGTTTTCGAAGAATCAAGACAGCATTTACCATTTGGTGTGGTGAAAATAGTATTTCCATATCACGCAGCGGGTTCCCAAGGCTCCAACGTACTATTACCTCGTTTCTCTTGCACCGGCTCTCCCGGCTGTCGTTACCTTTGTGTCGACGTAAGACACATCCCGCTAATTTGCAATTAATTAACTCACAGTACTTAAATCCACTCGGCTGAAGGCCTGGGAATAATTGAAGTCAAGGGTGTCATTCGACTTGCTTAAACTGACGTTTCGTGATAATTCAAAATGTGGATAAAATCGCAAGTTGTCAAATAGGTACGATAATATCATCTGCCGAAAACAATATTCTTTATTGCACCAATAAATTGCTCTGATATTTAAGATGATTAATTGTATATTGTTGACTATTTAAAAGTGCTTATTGTAAGCCTATTTGAATAAAGAATATTTTGACTTGACTTGAATAGACGTTGTCAATCCACCATAAGGTGACAAGCGTGGCAACCTAACTAAACTATAATAAACCGTTTAGTAAGTAAAAGAACAAAGTTGAATTTTGTGCCCATGTTTTGACGGCTTAAGAATTTCACAACTTTTTAGAGAAGAAGTCCATTAATTACTTATGGGATATGGGTACATTTGTAATGTGTAACCTATGACTGTGATATCGCGATATCGTTTTCTTATAACCTCTTAATTTCTATGGAACTAAAACTTGAGTACTTTCATGTGCTCTGCCTATTTCTTTTAGGAACATAGGACGTACTAAGATTATGTACGCATGATTTAGTTTCATTTCGGTTTAACAATACTTGACATAATCAACATGCGATATCCACGAGTCTAATAAGGTCCCAGATCTACCTGTAATTAAACCTGCTCTGAGACAGCTGGAAATTTCCCCAGGCTTCCATATATGCATATACAATTGAGTAGGTCTTGTGATTAAAATATGAGTTTTGCCTTAGGCTCGGCCAGTTAGATTGACTTACTTTTCTACCCGTCCCTGCGAAACTTTTAATTGGAAACGCATTTTGAGAAGGTTCATTAACCGATGTTGCCTATATGTTTGATATAATCACTGATTATGTATTAAAATATGTATGTAGAAAAGATCAAACTCATTATTAATAGTGTTGTTGCCTACAAAAAAAGCGCCAGATCTCAAATTTAATCGGTCCTTCTAGTTAGGTATCGTAAAATTTGAGAGCGGGGCTCCTGTCGATGCAGCTTTTTTTTTCTACTTCTGTCGATCCAAAACTACGACATGACCCCTGCTCCTTTACTCGGCTCATATAACTCTTTCTTGGTCTTCGCTCTTCTCTTCTCTTTCATTTAAGACGATACAGGAAGGGTCAATTCTCCATACAAACGCTCTCGACTATTTCCTTCCTGGTTTTTGAAGATAGAGCAATGATTTTTTCAACACAGATTATCATTGTTTTAATCTGTGTTGGATCGTTTTGATATTTTTGATATTCTTAATTTTAAAGACGCTAGATCCCACCAAAAATTTCCAAAAACGACCTTATTGATTATGGCGCAAAAAAAGGCATTCAAAATTGGTAACAATTAGCCAAAAAATTAAACGGTCCGACATAGATTAGATTCTCAAATTTCGTTACGATTGATTAAGTTTTCAAGGAGGAAGCAGTCGAGAGCGGAACTTCGATTTTCAAGATTTTTTCGCAATATCTTTTAACTGAGTTGTTCTGTATGGACAATTTTTTTTCGATAAATCTAGTTAATAACACTAGCTAGTATATTTTAGCATTTTCGCTCCTGTAGCGTCTTAATTTACCTTCGATGATGTTTCAAACGAAGTGTCCTTGTAGTATCAAACTTACACTCAAAAATGTGAGCAGGGCCCGAGGTCCCTCCCTGCCCGACCCCTCGGTGTGACACGTTTGATTACACCCATATTTCACGCGTCCATTTTTACCGCGGCAAACTTGTGACAGCATTTCCATTTCAGTAAATTGTGACGGTTCACTTTTTACTGCCACATCTGGTCTGTGTAAAACATGAAATTCATCTCTGCGGTGCTCGGGTTATATAAGTATATTTATATCCAGTCTGTGTTTTTATCGAGCGGGCCGTTGGTACGTAGATTTTTAGTATAAAGACGAGAAAATGTGCCTGATGGGTAAATGCGACTTTTGAAGATTATCTTCTAAGGGCCACTTGCACCAACGAAAATGGAGGGTTAACCTGAGGGTTAACCCACCATTTTATATGGAATTTGACAGATGACAGCCCACTAACTCTGTCGTTGGTGCAAGTGGGCCTTAATTGAACATTTTAGAACTATCGCCACCACCTGAGTTCTAATAAATACGGCTATCAATATTCTAATATATTCCCTTTAGAAGATATCTTCAAGGGACGCATTTAGTCCACTAGACGGAAATATCCCGGTTGACCTTATTCCTAATTTGCCACGTAAAAAGGGTACTTAATTATTAGTATCAATATCCCTATAACCATTATATGTTAGTTTTTATATGCCATACTTATAAAACCAGTTCATAAACATATTTAAATACACTCACTGTTGAGCATAATTATTAAAATGTGTATTTATGCTGTAAAACCCTTCGAGGCCACAAACGCGACACAACTTAGCATGAAAAATATCGTACATTAAGCAGTTCACAAAAGTTGACAGTTAAACTACGCGCCATGTACCCTAGAATTCATGAAATAAGTCATAATTATTTAAATGGGCGTTCACTTGGGCTTTGTTGGCAAAGAGCCCGCGCAGAATCGGCGCGCAATCTTAAAGTAATTGTTGGAGCCCGGGCCTCCACTGAAAGCTTTTCACTGTTAATTAATTTATAATTTACTCGCCAACTTTCTACTTGCTCTTTTAAACTGCTATTTTGTATTAATGAACCTTCGTTTTCGGTCCAATGGTCCTTCGTTTCCGATACGATACTTTACATTTTGATCGGAAATAGCTTTCGACAGAAGCGGTCCGCAATACTCCAATACACAACTGTTCGCAGCTCGCAATAGGCGTCGAAACACTCCGGATGTGATTGTCCAAAGGCAATGGTTGTGTTTTAAATAGAATTTATTCATCGGCGTTTTTGTTAAAATCTTTTCTTTCAAAATTGAATTTCCTAATTTAGTTTGATATTCTTCTAAATTAAAATTGAGCAGTTCATTCTAAAGTCGATCAATCATGAGGCGCGTCATAATTTGTGGTAGGTATTCTGCGAAAAGTACCCTCGTCGCCATTTCCTAAATGCGATAGCAAAGTAGTACAAAAATTCGTTGAAATATACACTTCTTAATTTCTATAATGAAAGACGTCGTTTTCTCTCATTATAGAAATTAAGAAGTGTATATTTCTAGCAAGATGGTAGGTAGCTACGACTGTCTTTATTTGTTTTATTAGACTTTAGCATTGATTAGAATAATTTTAAAGTTTATTTTCATAATCATGTCTGAGTTTTCCCGTATGAATATTTACATCAAATCTGTGAAACTATTATGCTTGTTATCTGAAGCACACATTCCAAATTCTAAGAGATTTCCTTGACTTTCCTGCAAAGGACGGTAAAATCTGAAAATAACGACCGGATTGTCTTCACCGGCCACCAATTATATTTGAAAGGCTGACTTGGCTAGCAAGTCACAATCTCTTACGCTTCATAGGTAGCTCTCCTTATCGCTCTTCGGTAGAGACGCGACAGAGCTAGACTGCGTTTCGATCGCATTGTAGTGTACACGATAGTCACTTCGGATAAGCCGGCTGACATATCATCGAACAGCCTCTCGGGCCAAGAGCGGGGATCAAAGGGATCTGCCTTTGTGTTTGCAAGTCGTTTAGTACTATCATAACCAAGTAGTAGCACATGGGAAAAAACCTTTGTACACGCATTCACTGTGCTGTGGAACTGGGTCGACGAGTCGACATGGTAAAACTGTAACACAGAAGTACTTATGTAAGGCATAGGTACTGTGATAATGATAAAGTAGTAGAGGTTTAATAACAGCCGCTTGAGATTCACACGTTTACTTTTAGTTAATGAAACTGAAATGATAAGGTAGGTGCACATACAAATCGTCCAACTTTAGGTTATCATGATCTATGCTTTGCTGACTTTTCAATTTCGTATACCTATTTTTAAGTTTCATACATATCATAACAAGGGTAATTCAAAAAAAGGGAATAATTATATGCGGTGTGCGTTTTCCCTTTTTAAAGTGCAGACATGCGCCAAGTTCAGTATTCAGAAATCAGAATAAGGCCATAGCAACAAAAGACGGTGTTTACTAATAGTCCAGAGCAGTAAGCCCAATGGCCTTATTAGTGAAATTTGCATGTGCCAACAATAGCCGAGCCAGTCATGTTACTACGCATAATTATACAAGGATAGATGCTGAACAATGCTGAGCTTAGTGCCTAAATTACTCGTGACGGTGCGGTGTTGGAGGGATTTTGTAAACGTGAAATATGTTAGGCACACATCATTGAATAAGGTGAAAAATAAAGGGAAAAAGTATGCAAGCAATATAATTATGAACAAGTAGGTTACATTACAAATTACGTACCGACAGTCAAAATGTTTATTGATGTATAAGATGTATTTCGTGAAACGAAAGTCTGTTTATAACATGTTTTTGCGTTATCTTGGCTTTTTGCCAAAATGCTGGGAGCCTGGCTTAGCAACTAATTCCAAGATTGATTGGCGTAAGCACTAGTTTGTTATAAATACAGTCAGGTTGTCAGTAGAAATCAGTAGATATTTATATTTCTGTTCACCTGAGCTTGCCTACTTTAAGATCATATAAGTGATTCTAGGCAGTCTATGACGGTCTTTTGGGAAAAAATATTTAGTCTTCTTCTTCCTAGCGTTATAGCGGTCTTTTGGGATCTGCTTTGGCAGCTAGTCCTAAGGTGTGGCGGCGCGGTGGCGTAGACACTATTTTTTACAGAAGTGATTGCCATCCACAGGGTAAACTAGCCGCTGTTAGGATTAGACCGATTTCTTCAGGATGATTTCCTTCATCGAAAAGAGACAAAAAATTACTAATATTAGTTGGTTAAAATCGATATAGCTAAAAGTTTAAAAGTCTATTATTAATTTTCTATATTTAAAACAATATTTTATGAAGGCCTTATAAATGTATTATCTGGCTGTATCATAATTGTTCATTAAGCGCGGCTCACAAAAAGCCGTGCTCGCGCGCGCTTTGAGCAGATTTGCATGTTTAGTGCACGAGCTAATTTGAGCGGCACTGCAATATGACAAACTGTCATTAGTGTGATGGCGTGTCACTGCGTCACGCTACGTTGCAACGCATAGATTTTATATATAGGTACCATAGGTCAAGCAAAGGCATCTACTTGCCAAGCACAAGTACCAAACGAACTAATTGAAATATAACACATTGCAGTCAAAACGTCTAGGTAGTCCGTCTCTACTCACAGCTTGGAGCTTTCGCGCTTCAATTTTATTTGTGTAGGCCAACGAAAACATAAAATTATGAACATTCAAGGGCCGGAGACATATTTCCTATCACAGGTAAGTAACAATGTTAATACCAAATGTGACACGCGCGTCGGTCTCTATACCAACAGATTAACTTATTTCTTGTATCTAAATTACAGTTCTGTGATTTATTTTACTTCAAAGATAATAATTATAACTTCGTATGAAATAAGTGTGGCGACGGGTTACGAATTTTAGCACCCCCTTTCCTCCTGTAAGTGTCGTAGAAGTCGACTGCGGGATATGGGTTCAATTATGTTCTGGGCGATGGGCTTTACCTGTCAATGCAATATCAACATTTCGTTAAGTTTTAAACCTCAATTCCTAAAAGTGGCACTGGATACAGGTACGTATAAAAGAACGGAAATGGAAAGAAAAGACAAATAGGAAAGAGGCAAATTTGCAACTAGGTAATAAGTAAATATATTATACCCCGTGGTTACAATCGGGAAACAGCAGCTGATAAAGCTAGAGGTTTTGCCACAGATACACGGAAGCAGAGATCACTACCACGAGATAGAACAAATTAAAAATTACAACCACTCGATCTTTTTTTTTATTTGTTATTTATTTAATAAAATATCTCACATAAAAACTTAAATATAAATACAATGTGTAAAGTATTAGGGAACGCACAATGAAACCACCTCAGCTGATTATAGACTGATTTATTCTTTTTGCTTGCATGCCGTTACCGCCTACCCTACATACAAATCTACCCACATAGTAATATGTGACAACTCCCCTTTGAAAAAAGAAAACAAAAATATAGTAAGTTTACACATGCAAATTACACACATTTTCCTTCCTTACAAAAAATATTTCTTTGATAAATTTCTTACCCAATTAATTTAACAATTTTACCATTTATATAATTATTTAATTTTCTATTTTCGTCTAGATAAGAATAAACTTACGCATGCAAGTGTATCTAATATCTAGTATAAATTGATCTCATTTTTGTTTTTATCTTACATTCATAACATCACAAGCATAATTATTTAATTACATTATATGAATACATGCATTTTGCAATTAATTACATAATTCACTTATTTACCGTACCTATTACATGACATGACATAGACAGGTTTTTTATTTTTAAACTATTTAATTTATTTATGACAATTATATAAACATTGTATATAATGTGCGTTCATTAAGGAGATTTATGTATTATATTTATAACATCCATTCATATTTTTATTGTTTACAATCTGGGAAGGTAAGTTAGTTGGTAAGTAGGTACTTAATCTAATTTCGACGAGATTCGGGAACGGGGTAGGTCCACCGATCAGGAGGTCTCACCATCCTGCCAAAGCGAGTAACATAATAATTAGTATTATTCATTTGTTCGCGGTTTGGACTTGGGCCCCGGGAGCCGACGGGACATTGCGGCACAGGCAGACGGGACATAGTTACATTTATATCATCGTAAGTACGTACGCTAGGTAGATCAGAGCGCTGAGGTGAGTCAATTATCAGCTGTCTGCGATTACGTCTTAGAATTCTACCAGATGTCATTTTTATAAGATAAGACCTCGTACCTACTGTTCCATGTATAGTTCCATTATTCCATTCATTGTTTAATCGTACTTTAACTTTTTCGCCTACTTGGAGTTCTCGCAGGTGCTTAGCTCCTTTATCGTAATAATGTTTTTGTTTACTTTGACGCGATTTTAGGTAGTGTTCGACATTTCGCGGGATTTTAGGAGCTAGTAATCTTGGAGAACATGGTAAAAAACTGCGTAGTTTCCTATTATTCAATAATTCAGCGGGTGAAGGTAAATTGTTGTCAAGCGGAGTATTCAAAAATTCTAAAAAAGCTATGTTAAAATCAGATTTGTTGAATGTGGTTTTCTTTAACATTTTTTTTATTGTCTGTATTGACCGTTCAACTTGACCGTTAGACTGGGGGTAGTGGGGGAGGAAGTGACATGTTGGAAGAACCACTCTCTAGAAAAAGTTTTAAATTCAGTTGATGCAAATTCAGGCCCATTATCCGAAACTATAATTTCCGGTATGCCTTGACGTCTAAACACTTCTTTTAATTTCTTAATGACCACACTAGAACAGAGGGATTTCACTTTCATTACTTCTACAAATTTGCTATAGTAGTCAATTACTATCAGATAAGATTTCCCATTAAAATGAAATATATCTATACCTAATTTTGACCAGGCTCTTTTTGGAGGTTCATGCTGCATTAAAGTTTGTTTAACGTTTTGTTTTCTGAACGTCAAACACGCTTGACAATGCGAAAGGTAATCTTGCAGCTGTGAGTTCATATGGGGCCAAAACATGATGTCGCGCGCTCGTAGCATGCATTTTTCTATTCCTAAGTGGCTACTGTGTGCACGTTTCATCATTTCTGGCCGCATACATTTAGGTATGACCACACGATCCCCTCTCCAAACAATTCCATAAGCAACTGATAGTTCGTTTTGATATGCAAAGTAAGGTTTTAATATATCATTAACGTCTTTTTTGTGATTAGGCCATCCTCTTTTTATAGTTTTAGTTAGTTCTTTTAATTCGTCATCATCTTGAGTACATTTTTGTATTTGTAAGAAGTGCGTATCAGTGAGCGGGTTACTTGCTGATATCGCACACACCTGCGCGCGCACGTCGAGATCGCACTCCCGTGTGTTTTCATCGTCGCGCACGCCCACCTGTACTGCACGAGATAACGCATCCGCTATATATAAGTATCTGCCAGGCTTGTATACTAGATTAAATGTGTATGGCTGTAATCTCAACAACATCCTTTGTAATCGAGCGGGAGTGTTAACTAACGGTTTTTTAATTATGCTTACTAAAGGCTTATGATCTGTTTCGATCGTAACATCATTTTTTCCATATATATATGTATAAAACCTTTCACAGGCGAAAACACAAGCGTATAATTCCTTTTCGATCTGTGCGTAGGCTTGTTCTGTTTTTGTCAGCGATTTAGATACATAACAAACAGGTAATCCATCTTGCAGTAGGCATCCACCTAATCCATTCTTACTTGCGTCTACCGAAATCGTAACTGGTTTTTTAACATCGTAATACTGCAGAACAGGAGGACTACACAAACATTTTTTTAAAGTATTAAAACAAATATCATGCCTCGAGTCCCAGTGCCAGTGTACGTCTTTCTTTAACAACTCGCGTAAAATATGAGTTTTCTCGGAGAGGTTAGGTATAAAATTCCCTACATATGTTATTAATCCGAGAAACCTTTCTAAGTCTTTGACACTTGCAGGGGTAGGCATGTTCATTATAGCGCGAGTGCGTGAGTCATCGGGACTCACTCCGTGTTGCGTAATCTTGTGACCCAAATATTTTATCTCCGATAAGCCTATTTTGCACTTCTCTCTGTTTAGTTTTATATTTATTTCCCTACATCTTTGTAACACTTTTCTTAGTCTAATGTCGTGTAATTCTTTGGTGTCGGCGTAAATCAACAGATCATCTATGAATAATTTTACCCCTTCTATATCGTCAAAATGTTCATATAATTTCCTATGGAAAATTTCAGACGCCGAGGAAATTCCATACGGCATGCGTAGAAATTTATACCTACCAAAGGCAGAGTTGAAAGTGCAAAGGTCACTACTAGCTGGGCTCAACTTAACTTGCCAAAACCCTTGCTTAGCATCAAGAGTGCTAAAGTACTTTGCCCCCGCTAGACTCGAAGTAATTTCATCTAGAGTGGGCAACTTAAAATGCTCTCGCTTAATTACTTTATTTAAATCTTTCGGATCAAGGCATATTCGAAGGTCTCCGTTCGGCTTTTTGACGACAGTCATGCTGTTTACCCAGTCGGCAGGCCCTTCGACCTTAGCGATGATGCCTTGATCCTGCATCTCTTTCAATTTATTCTTAACTTGTTCCACTAACACAAGGGGCAATTTTCTAGGGGCGTGAATTACCGGTTGAGCATGGTCTTGTAATTGTATTTTATATTCTCCCGGTAGGCACCCTATGCCATCAAAAACATCAAGGTACTCATCTAGTACAGAGGCAACATTATTTGGTTTACCTATCGATAGCTCATGGACTCTTTTTACTAAGCGCATTTCTCTACAAGAGTACCTACCTATTACTGGATTCGAATCAACGTCGGCTATAATAAACTCTAAAATGTAAGTATTGTTTTTATACACAACTTTTAAATTGCACTTTCCCGCTATAGGTATCAAGGTTTTCGAATAACCATAAATCCTTAATGAGGTTGTGTTAAGCGAATGCTTGTCTATACCTAATAATTTCAAGTACCTCTCAGGCAAGACATTTACCTCAGCTCCCGTGTCCAGTCCAAACGTAATATTCTTATTATTAATGGATAAATTGACAGACCATTCATTATCATAATTATGTTTATTATTTACCTCATCGGTGGATTCCCCTCTTATTTCATACACGCGACACATTCTCGAGTAGTGATTTCGTCCATGGCACCTGTCACACAGCTGACCAAATGCCGGACACTGGAATCTTCTATGTGTGGAGCCACATCTCGAACAGCTATGGCCGCCAGTCCTGTTGACCTGTGACGACCGCTGCCACCTGCCGCGCGCTGGCTGGTTGTCGTGCCCGGGAGCCGCGTGCGCCGGCGCCGGCGCGGGGCGCCCGCCTCGCCGCGCTCCACGGCGCCGCCCGCGCCCTCTGGCGCTGAGCGCATGCACCGCCTTATCCTCATCTGTATCCTCATGTTCTTGTCTACAACAGCTCGGACGACCTTGGCGTTCCATCGCGATTTTGTGTTTGGAGTTGATTTCATGCACATGATGTTCCGCATTCTCCTGCTTTATATGACCGGCTTGAGCACGGGATATCTCGGCTAGCCTACATATTTCTATAGCTTTTTGCAGCGTCAAATCATTTTCTCGTAAAAGTCGTTCTCGTAAGGTTGTCTCCTGAATACCACATATTAACCTATCCCTCACAAGGTCACTGCAGAGATCTTTAAAGTCACACTTTGCCGCCATAACATTTAATTCAAAAACATATTGTTCAATAGATTCAAATTCCTGCTGGTTCCGTGTGAAGAATCTGTGCCTTTCTACGGCGAGGTTCTTTTTGGGTTCAAAAAATACGTCAAATTTCTTTAACAACTCATCAACTGTCTTTGATTCTTCTGAAAACTGGTCATATACCTCGCGGCATTTATCACCTATTATATGAAGTAAAATATTAATCTGGACCTTTTGTGATTTTTTCGAAATTTCGCAAGCTTCGTAATAAATTAGAAAAGCTTTTTTCCATTTTTCCCATTCTTTACATAAATTTCCCGATGTAACGTTTACTAGATTGTTCTCGAATTTGAACGGTAATGGCGGCTGCAGCACTGACTCCATTATAGCGATAAACGATTCTCACTATCACTCAGTACGTATTTATTAATAAGTAGCGACACACAATTTTATTACAGTCCGTACATAGTTTTACACTTTATCTGTAATTTTACATTATATAAGTCTTTTTTCCGGCTGCGCCATGTAAAGTATTAGGGAACGCACAATGAAACCACCTCAGCTGATTATAGACTGACCGCCTACCCTACATACAAATCTACCCACATAGTAATATGTGACACAATGTCCCCCAAAACTGTTTACACAGTTTAACTGTGGGATCTGAGATGACTCATTGCGTAATGCATTATGCTCTATACTATATGTTTATGACTCATTGCATGAAGCCCTTTTAAATGATATATAAATAAAGCATGTCAACATAACTTAATTTTATTATTTTGGTTCTTTACTTTATGCCCTTTAGTGTGAATTGTATTTTATTTGCTGTTACGTTATATTTATATATATTGGGTTGGTAAGAAAGTAATGAGCGATCGATTGAATTCCACATAAAATTTTTGAGAGAGTTCTAGAATCTTCTATGGTCGAAAGTATATAAAGGGCGAGTCGCACAGTTTCTCGTCAGTCATTCACTAGCTGTCGCCGAGCTAATATAAGGAAGAAAATGGACGAATTAAAAGTGCATGTAAGGCATTGCTTACTATATGAATTTCAGTCTGGCCATTCAGCCGCCGAAGCAGTGCGTAATATATGTCAGCGTGTTGCTCCTGAAGTTGTGTCTGAGGCCACGGCGAAACGATGGTTCCAGCGGTTTCGTAAGTGGCGACTTTTCATTATCAGATCAACCTAAGTCTGGTCGACCGGTGAAGATTGATGTAGCCAAATTAAAAACCTTAATTGAAGGAGATCCGAGGCTAACGAGTCGTACTCTTGCTACCGAGTTAGGCTGCTCTCATGTCACCATAGAAACACATTTACACGAGTTGGGAAAAAACTACAAATACAGTGTTTGGATACCGCACGAACTTGATAGAGATCAACTAAACCGCCGTGCCGATATCTGCATACAACTTCTGTCTTTTCGCCGCACATTCAACTGGTTGGACCATCTTACCACTGGAGATGAAAAATGGGTCTTATATTTAAATCACACACGCAAACGTCAGTGGCTAGCTCCAAACGAAAAAGGAATAGAGGCACCAAAAACAGAGCCTCACCCGAAAAAAGTTATGCTGTCCGTTTGGTGGGATATTCATGGTATTATTCACTGGGAACTCCTACCAAGTGGAATGACTGTTACCGCATCAGTATACTGTAATCAGCTTGAAAATTTAAACCAAAAAATCTGTCAGAATCGTCCACAGCATGCTAAAGTTTTTTTCTTACACGACAATGCTCGCCCACACATTGCAAGTGACTCGGCTAAAGCTATTGGAGCTAGGTTGGAAAGTGATACCTCATCCACCGTACTCTCCAGACTTGGCACCTACGGATTACGCATTGTTCAGATCGCTAAGCAATGCCTTGAATGAAAAAAAGTTCGATGATCAAGCCCATCTACGACAGTACATAGCTGAGTTTTTTGAATCTAAACCTAAGAACTTCTTCGCCGATGCTATTCATTCTTTACCAGAACGATGGAGACAAGTAGTAGATAACGAAGGCCGTTATATTTTTGATAAATGATTAAAATAATAAATATGTAAAAATTACAATATTGGTTATGATTCGCTCATTACTTTCTTACCAACCCAATATATATCCAGCGGACAATTAAGATGACATATAGTAATGAGTACTTTACAAGTTATGAGGGAACAGATGAATATTCCGTAAAAAAATGGAAATGTTTAAGAAACCCATCTAGACACCCATCTGCAAAATTTTATATGTTAATTTTCTTTCTACTATGCAAGGTTTACTTAAAGAACCAACCCCTTGTAAAAAAGAAAAAGTCCAAGAGAAAATGTATTTTTATTGAGATTTCTGAGTTATCTTAGTATCTATTATATATTCACCACGTAGGTTCTTATTACCTATATAAACAACCTATACAAATGGATGTCCCGAATCGATAGATACATCTACCTACGTGTACCTTTAATACCAGAAGTTATCCCTGAAGGGATAAATAAGGCGGAAGTAACGAGTTCTACGTAAATACATAAAGACGCGTACCAAATCTCACGCCGCTTCAGTGGTTCCTAACGCCTGTATACAGGATGTACCTACCAAGTCTATAAGACATGAAGAAAGTACCTTAATACCGTAGATAGAATATACATAAACATTTAACGTTGTTCCTTTCTTTTAAAATAAGGCCATTACGAAATAAAACTATGGAAACGGATTAAATCGCGTAGAATGAATTTAAAATTCATCCCGACGTTTCGAACACTTTACAGCGTTCGTGGTCAACAGGTGACTGAGGAAAAATTACAATGTGAAAAAACTACCCACATACAAGAAATATTAACGAACCATGACCACAAATAACATAGATTTTTAAGGCAGGTTCACACACTATTAATAAAGCTAGTTATACAATATTCAAAAAATTTACTATTACTATGTTAAAAAAATACATAGTTTTATTTCATGAGTAACTATCGCGGTAACCGAAGACAATATTAAGGTCAATACGGTTAAGTGTGTCTGTGTGTCTGTGTGTTCAGCAAATTATCCTACCTGATAATACTATATTTTAGGTACTTTCCTTTCATATCTCATATTCTTAGGACGCTCTGTATTATTTTAGCTTCTACGGCTTATGTTTATCCGTGAAACTCAATTTTTGTGCATATTTTCTTTACGCGCGCACGGATCGTTAACGTTTGCGGTGTAATAATTTATAAGCATGGGAATGGGTGTTTGTACATATTTTATATTTAAGGTGGTTTGGCTTTCCAACCAAAAAGGCTTTTTACTCAGTATTTACACTAGGTATTATATTCTATTGGACGTTGGCCAGTAACTGGCAATTTACCCTTTTAGTGTATAATTATTTCTATGTTTTTTGTTGTAAAAAGTTAAAAACCTTTTATTGAGCTAGGAAAAAAATATTTATTACTTATATCTAAGTACATTAGAATAATTGTGAGTGTGCACGGGGAAACGTCCCACTTTGTCGATTGCTATAAATCCGCTTTGTCAGTTTATTCATAAATATAAAGATACAAGTAAATCTCGCCTTAATGGTAACCGACAAAGTGGGACGTTTTACTAAATACACTTACAATTATTCATAAATACACTTACAATCCTTTTAATACAGAAATAACACATACAAATATAGCATTAAATTCAAATAAGGAGTTTTAGCAGAGTTCTGTCCATGTATCTTGATTTATATTAAGTATGAGGCATGTAGTGTGAGGTAATCTGTGCTCTGTGGTTACTGCCAATAACTAGGCCAATGCAAGCGATAACCGAGCATGGTAACGATGCAAAACAACATAATTGACATTATGACACGGCCTAATGGAAACTAACGATATATTTTATGAACCTGATGGCTATATTAGGCTTATAATATAGCCCACTTTATGTTGACTGTTGTTGACAATTAGTACACAAATTTCATAATTTGTACCATTAAGAAAGTCAAGCTTGTCTAGCGAAATTTTTGAAGTAGCGTGAACGATTGAATTATTTACGCCCTGAAAAGGTATTTGCCAAGGCTTTATTAGCCAAAATGATACATTTTTTTATTCCACGTCGGTGGCAAACAGGTATACGGTCCGCCTGGTGAAAAGCGGTCACCGTAACCTATGGACGCCTGCAACTCAAGGGGTGTCACATGCGCGTTGCCGACCCATTAGAAACTGGTGCACTCCTTTTTTGAAGAACCCCATACTGTACATTTGGAATTTTTGACGCACCAACATCTTGTAAATTAAATTACCCGTTTGTAATTCCGTCAAGCTGCATATAATATAAAACAAAATACTCGTATCATAGAGACCACTCATAACTCCTCTTCTTGGTAACTCATACCAACAATTTTAAGTTCAGTCTGACAGATTTGAACCCCACAAGAAATATATATCCAACTACGAACACTTAGCAAGAGGCCCGTCCTAGCAAAAACTACGCAATCAGCAAACATACGGCCACCGCAGGGTACCTAGCAAACGATACAGTCGCTTACGCGTCGTAAGAGTTTCGTAGCGTAGTTTTCCGTAACGCTCTTCTACGCCGTGTTTTTATTGTTTTCCGTTAAATTCGACACGCAGTTAGGTTCATCATAAGGAACCACCCTATATATATCCCTATTCGTTAAATTCGAAAAAAATTTTTTTTCCTTTCCATACATAATAAATGAATTAATTAGTGTGAGAGGACCTTAATCATAGCATTAAAGTCAGTGTCAAGTGTCTGACGGCAAATGTTATAAACAAATAGCATTAGAAAGTGGTAAGGGATGCCACACACGTGTTCAGTAATTTTTTTTTTTTAATAATTCGATAGGTAAGATTTTTATTAATTCGAGAAATTAATTGTATTTTACCTAAAGAACCTTCCCTTAAAGTTAACGGAATTCAATAAAAACAGGGTGTATAGTAGCGCGACAGAGCCAGCCTGCGTTTCGATTGCCACGTAGCGTCAACGATTGGCAATTTGGCTAGGCGTGCAGTATAAGATAACAGTATAGTCTACTATGTTAATTATGGCTACATATTCCCGATTAACCGCGTATTGAATTCGGAAATTGGCTAGTTGGTTTAACCGATTGCTATCTCTGACCAATGATGCGTACCTATAGGTATACATATTTGTATTGACATAGCCGTGCCGCTAAGGAGTACTCGATTCAATCATGTGAGTCAATTATGCCGTTTTGAAATAACAGGTATTTTAATACCCGTTGTGAACAGTAGAGTCAACCAATTGGAACCCTAGGGGTTAACCACTGTAGAATTATGTCATAGTGACGTTATAAATTAGATTGTAAAAAATCTCATACTGCTTGTCATTTTGACATGGACATGGTTAGGGTTCCAATTTGTTGACTGTACCTACATAATATAAAATCATGCTCAAAGTTCGGTGCAACTCTTAGTTCGTAAGGTGTTGAGAGAAAAAGAAATTGTGATATTTGTGATATTACAGTTTACAGTGACAAGTTGCCAGCCCATCACAAACAATTGAACCCATATTCTACAGTCTACTTCTATGACCCACAGGAGGAAAGAGGAGTGGTGAAATTATAATTGTAAACCCAATATTCACATGAAAATACATTATTCATTCATTCAGATAAATAAAACTTATTTCTGAAAATTGCAAATACCCTGCTCACGGAGCATTAACAATTTGAAGCATAAAATTAAAATATGACTTTTTAAAGCCATAAAAGAAAACCAGAAAAAGTCTTACAAATTGGCTACGGACTGTGCGGGCTTCAATATAAATTCTCGGAAAAACCTTCGCAAAGCACAATACGACACGATACAGTCGAGATTAGGTTGTAATTACGATAAGGCACTTCAGAATATCCGAGCCCTAAGTAAGGGGTAATCCGTCTTTTGCCAGAGACTGATAAAATGAGACTGGAAGGTATAAGTGGACTGCAAAATAATGTTAATTGTTATGGCCTAGATTTTAATTAGTCAATACTAAGCGGCGACCGAGCGGTCTGGCCTAGGGGGTATTTACCCTTAACTTACCGTGGGGATTAGTGAATTTATGTCAGAATTAAAGAACAAAAGAATATTCCTATAAAACGTATACTTGGCTCGGCCGATCCAAGATTTAGCAAGGGGGTTAGGACTGTTTCTCTATCGGTGGTTGCCCTCGCTTCAGATCCACCGTAACCCCAGTGATCCAACATCGCCACCACCATCCACTAATTAAATATTCGAGACGAGATCTCTTTTCATCTGGTTGAGTCACCTGGACCCTCCTCCCTCCTCTTTAATCTGTTAATCTTGTTCTTATTTTTTTGGGAATGTATGCACTGGATGCTGAGGTTTTTAGAAAAAAAAATAAAGACAGGTAAAACTTATGCCGATGCCATCTACGTCAACCTTTGTTTTACAGTTAAGTTTAGGTCTTACAGTTAAAGTTACCGGTAGAATTTATAGTAATTGTATGAAGAAATATACCTAGGGTAGACAGTTCATGCCAAGTACCAATACCCAATGGTACAGTCAACCAATTGGAACCCTAGGCCACTGTACAACTATGTCAAAATGACAAGAAGTAAGAGATTTCTTACAATCTACTTTATAATGTCACTATGACATAGTTCTACAGTGGCCTTTCCAATTGGTTGACTGTACATAGGAATTGCTATGTTTATTTTGCATTCATCCGTGCCTCGTTTTTTAGGACTAGAAAAATAACTGCCCGACCACGTTTTAGTTATTTGGGAAACATGGACATTTTTTTCATTTTTTAAATTTATGTTTATTTTCCTTAGTGTAATGGAATTTCGCAGAGTTCAAAAGAGCTAAACAAATACTGATATCTTACATAATATTTATGCATACAACGTCGCTATTTATTTATGTATTTATTTAATCGTATGGCACAGATATAGTCACAGGTATACAGTATATATCATAAAAAGTATGCCACAAATTGATGTCCAAGGTTCTCAGTCAAAAGCTCGCTTATGTCTCCCGTCTTATTTCAAGACATTCTTTATTATTGCAAGTCTCTTATTCCTAAAAAAATACTCGCAAACAAATTACACGAATCCAGGTCGAGTCGTTTTCAGACGCGTTGAGAATTAAATGGATAATATATTGCTTCTCAACTTCCAACTCTAGAGTTTTCCGCTGGTAGGATAGTGGTGCCCCGAATACCAAATGTATTCTAGTTAGGTACTTATTTACTTCCCTGGTGCCGTAGCAGAATGGCATTTCTGCTTTCACGCCGCGAAAGGTAGTCTGGCTCTGTCGCGCCAATACGCAAGAGCGATAGAAATAGATATCTACAAGCGTTTCGTTTCGTGAGCGTTTGTGCCATTCGGCTACGCACCCTGGTATGGTATAATTTCTTTAACATTCACATTCTTTAAGTACAGACTTTACACCCTTATTCATAAACACTTACAGTTAATAAACCGATAATAATCGTTTGTCCCTTTCCGATGTATTAGTATGATAGGGATAAACGATTTTATCGGTTTGTCATTTTTAATGAACGTTTATTAATAAGGGTGTAAAGATTTAGCGAAATGATAGGTCTGTAGTTGGAACCAGTTTACTTAACTTCATAAGATTTAACATACACAGACACCCTACAAAACGAGGCTCCAGTCGTGCACCTAGTGAATACAGATGTCGTACAATAGATTTCTATCATATTTTCTCGGAAACATTCGTATTTGCCATGCTATTGCAAAAGGCCAATACGTCTTACTGAGACTGGCTTCGACCATGCGTCTTCGTGGAAATAACCACGATGATAAAATATTTTGCACTACTTATTTACTTTACTATTTTTCATTCAATGTAAGATCAGCGGTTGTGTAAGTACCTAAATTAATAAATGGGAGGCCTTATTCTAAATTAGTTTTAAAAAAGAAGCCAAATCTTTCATTTCAAATACCAAATGAAAGCTCCTCGGTAAGTACCATAGTACAGAGTCTAAGCCACCGCGAGCACTCTTGCCTGATGACGGTTGCCATATGACTCGAAATACGTTGCCAATCGCGATATAATAACTTGAGTATATCCATGTATTTAAATATATCCTTTAATATTTATTCATTTATTCTAGTTAGTATCAGTTGGATGTCAATTACCCGTTTGGACCGGCCTATAACAGTACGAGTATAATCTGTGGCAATACGTGCTCATGCTATGTATATCTTCACGTTCACGTGCTTATTTGGGAGGAAAGGTATACAAAGTTTGGAGGGAAATGCATTGTAAGAGGAATTCTGTTTTCGAGCTGAGTGAAATGTTACTCTGCAAGTGTACTAAACAGTCCAAGTTTCTGGTGTAAATTGTAACTGCAATGTAGGTACTGCTCTGCTTCATTTAGAGTAGTATTAAACTCTCTGGTTTTATTATAATTTCTATTATTTTGTTTCTATTATGCCAACTTATTGTAGTAATGTCTTAACAATGTTTTATCGTAACAAGGTTTATATAAAAAAAAGGTTTTTTAACACTGGATCTTACAGGATCAAACAAATTGGTAGGTATAATGTATAATAAGTTGGCTGGTAGGTATTTTCTTATATTTAAGCAAAACTAATAAAAATCGAGACGATAATTTAGTTCTGAAAGTTTTTACATTTATTACTCGACAATTAGGCAAGTATAGCAAAACTAATTATTTACTCAATTTAGAAATTCAGTTACTTCATCACAACTAAAAACAAAATAAAATAAGTTTAACGATTTTTTGCTGTAGTAAAATTGTTCGCTTAGTGCTAGAGTCGTTAATCATTCTGCATTTGCCTTTCTAATTTCGAGAATTATATTCTTTAAAGCGACTCAGTTTAAGTAAGTACTTAAAGATTAGCGGTGAGTTTATTTAAAACACTTTAGGGTCGTTCCGGATTATTCAAGACAATATACTCGTATAATGTAAATATAAAATAAATACTGTGACGACCGGTCTTGCCTTTGCTTCAAAACCCGGTAAGGGTATTTATTTGTGTAATGAGCACAGATATTTGCTCCAGAGTCATTGATGTTTCCAATGTATTTAAGTACTTAAACCGGAGAGGGGGGGGGGGGTAAACCTAAACAACGGTGGATGGATTGTGTGAAAGAGGATATAAGAAAAAAATATGCGAGTGTTGAGATGACGAAAGATAGAGGAGAATGGAAGCGGAAGACATGTTGTACCGACCCCACCCCCACATAACGTGGGATAAGGGTAAGAGGAAGAAGAAGATCGTTGTTTGATCACCCAAAACACAAGTCTTCTTATGCCTTGAGATTGCCTTGCCTATATTTATTTAACTGAAATAGATACCATACACCAAAGAAAAAGCGATCAAGCCCACTGGTGGCGAAGCCGGGAATCGAACCCGGGTCTCCAGCTAGCGTAGCTAACGTGCTCAAACCACTACACCATCCCGACCGCCGAGGTACCCGTCGAAATTTCTCTAGTGTATGTTATCTCTGAAGGCTAGGCGCCTTTGACCAACTCTAAGGGCGAGCAATGTGTGCTTGCACCTTCTATTATTAGAGAAAAATAACTTGATTTGTTCCCTACATGGAATGTTTATTTATTTAAATACACACTTATGCAACATGTTAGTGTCCTTTCATATTATGATGTAGTTTGGGATATAACAAATATCACCTTCAGTGTAATAAACGTATCGTTAAGGTTGCCTCATTAATTTACCGCTTAATAATGAAATTGTAATAAAGAACTTTGATATTATACGATACATATAACTAAAATTCATTAGAGTTATCTAACTCAAACAAAAACGTAACGTTTCTTCAAACAAAAACGTAGTTTTTGCTACTGAAATATTAGATGCATAGGTATCGTATTAGGTTCTGACATATATTAAACTTCGTATAATCTATTTACTAAGTCAGGGGTAAAACCTAACTGAGAATACAAGGTCGCCCAGTGTTTCAGAAAAGATATTTTTTGTCATATTTTAGAACATTTTAAGAAATACCTTTTCAGGTAGCAGGCTCTTTGTTCTTTCATGTTCCATAATAAATAATTTTTTCATCATCATTTTTATGAAAAGATATTATTTTATCATAATGGCAGAAGAATCACTGGTGTAAAACTAAATATTATGCTCCTATTTCAATTGAACACGAGTTCTTCATCTTAAATTATTACTGTCTTAATATTTATACCAGATTAGGGCTACAGTTATTTCTTCTTTTGCCTCAAGTTATCGTTGAAATCATTTTTGCATTGCAATTTCTTTTATATCATTGGTTAATATGACATTCAACTTTATGGAAAATTTAAAAAGTTTATATCTCAATAAATATTTTTATTACATGCCGTAAGGGGAGAATCCGCCCTGCGTGCGTAGCCGAATGCACAAACGCTCACAAAACTCACACGAAACGAAACGCTCGTAGATATCTATCTCTATCGCTCTTGCGTATTGGAGACAGAGCCAGACTACCTTTCACGGCCTGCTCATTACCAATTATACTATCAATGTCGATCAATAACGTTTGCTTGTATTCCATTGGGAAACCCCGAGCATTGCTCTTTTCAGTGTCTTGAACCTTTTTATGAGGTCGAATCTGAGGGTATCGCCTTTTGTCTTGAAACACTGTTTTGGAACGAAACTTGTTATCCTGCAGTTTCTAGAAGTTTACTCGACTAAGTAACTTTACTGTATTGGGGCTGACAGGTTTAATCCAGGCAAACATTCACATCAATAACTTTAGCAGTACACTCACCAGCATAACATATGAATTACTTTTTAACCGACTTCAAAAAAGGAGGAGGTTCTCAATTCGACTGAATGTTTTTTTTTTTTTGTATGTTACTCGATATCTCCGAGAATCGTGGACCGATTTTCAAAATTTTTTTTGATCGAACCGGTATAACCCCGAGATGGTCCCATTGGCACCAAGTCAGGGTCTGATGATGGGATCCTGGAGAAATCGAGGGAACTCTTCAAATGTTATAGGCACATGTAATGTTTTTAGTCTATTTTTCAAAGGTACACCAGTATTTACGTCTAATGGTAATAATTTTATGTGGCTGAGCTGATGATGGAAGGTCAACTCCTCAATGGTTAGGAGTTAAAGGATAATTCTTTCACTACTGTACATGTATTCGGACGGATACATATAATATCACTAGGAACCACTAAAAATCAACAAATAAATAAACTTTTTAACAAAAAATAAAACCGCCTTCAAAAATAAGCGCGTTACAAAACACGGAGAAACTAAAAAACCAAAAATAATAAAACTTTCACTCAGATTTCTTATCGTATTGCAATAAGCTAAACATCCAAATTATAAACAAATCAATTATTTTTGGAGTCGGTACCAGCCTGTGTATGGTTGGGTGGGGCAAACAGGCAATAGCAAGGCGACGAACAGGTCTGGTACCGACTACAAAAATAATTGATTTGTTTATAATTTGGATGTTTAGCTTATTGCAATACGATAAGAAACCTGAAGTGAAAGGTTTATTATTTTTGGCTTTTTAGTTTCTCTGTGTTTTGTAACGCGCTTATTTTTGAAGGCGGTTTTATTTTTTGTTAAAAAGTTTTATTCTGCCTTGTAGCTTTACTTGGGTACATAGGATGGCGTAGTAGGCCATACCTATAATATTGCCTCGAACCTAACGTTCGGTATTAACCGCTCATGCGATGTCCGCCATTTTTTATTGAAATTTTGCCACCGCTGCACAGCGTCAAAATTTAAAGTATCGGGAAGGGGGGTATTTCATACTTAAAACTATTAGGAAAAAGAATAATGTACTAGGCATACTATCTTAGTTTAAAATGTAATTATAAGTAGAAAAAAAGTCTTATCAGTTGAGCTCCTCGCAAATCACCTCTGTTCAAAATTCTACCTATAATTCTACCTACCTAACCATATATATTTAAAAGATATGTTTCTCCCCCCTCGCGCCTCGCCCGCCCGCGCGGCCCTCTAATTAGTTGTTGACACCTGACAGACTGTTAAAAGACATGTGCGAGAGCGGTTGTGCTTCCTTGATGAAGTGTGGACCCCGGCCAGTCCTGCCTGCAGTTCCTGACTCCCGGAGAGAAGGTTAGTGCATGTCTTTGACCACCTTGACAAATTTTTGCCCCCTCTTGTCCGTTCATAAACAACCTCGTCGGTTGAATTGTTCGACTTATATCCAAAAATATCAGAATTTTAGTCCTATACTTTTTAAATCGTTCCAATTTAATAAAATTCAAATCATGCCGACGTAAGTGCACCTCGGAAAGGGCCCTGAATTATGCACGAAACCACTATCCGACAGAACTGTACCGACACTTCTTAATAAGAACCGTTTCCTCTATATCGACGCGACGCTCGAAAAGAGCGCGACAGTTTTCCGACATTTGGCTACCTCAATGCCGCAACGTCTTATGTAGCAATAGTAAACTTGTAATGTAAACTTAGTGTGAAGCGGAATACGGATTGTATAACGTTGTAAAGGAGTAAGGAGATATGATGTTCAGGAAGGAAACAGTCGATTTCTCGCGTAATAGTACGACTATAGCACGCCCCTCTTAGGGTTGCCACGTGTCAGGGTCTGCAGGCACTCGAGACGCTCTATATTGGCTTCAAGAAGACAGGCCCGAGATTAAGTTAGCTCGCTGTTTACCAGTCTTTGTTGTGAGAATCGAGCATTTAATCAATGTTTGTGGATGTTTATATGTAGCTACACAGAGCTATAGGAGAGCATAACTTAATAATTTGCAACTCGCTGTACCACTCGCGTCGATACCACATAGAATAGCTTGGATTATATTGCTGCACCATGTAAAAAATAGGTATACCATTACTAACGTTGCGAACAGACGATCAGACAGACACACTTTCAAACGGAAAGATATTTTCCTTCACCATACATGTCTTATTGTATCTATCAATGGTATGAAATGAAATGAAATGAAATGAAATGAAATGAAATGAAATGAAATATTTATTTTCCAAGTAGGCATATTACAATGCGCTTATGAACGTCAAATAAAACTACGCCGGCTCTAACCCTACGCCTCAGCCTCGAGAAGATTTCAGTCCCCCCTCAGTTGGAGGAGGGTATCCACTATGGGACCGGCAAGAAACTCGGCGGGCCACTTCTTTTCAAAACATTACATCTTATATTTAACATGCATTAAAAAAAAAACAAGATACAATTTAATAAGCAAAAGTATTCACAAAAAAAATATTAACACAAGAAATTATACAAAGTACAAAGCTATGATTATTAATAAGAGATGTTAGAGATGTATAGAGTCTCTAAGTGTCAAAGTACATCTAAAAAAATTATACATGAAGAAAAATACCGAATAACTAAAATAACTTTAGAGTTGTAAAAGACTCTTGTTGTCTTAAGCAAAGGAAAAAAAAAATATATGTATACTTAATCTACTTTTTTCCTTGGAGATGTATATGGTCTCCAAGAGTCAGAAAGAAAAATAAACAAACAAGGACCGAACAGAGTGCCTCAACGTAATCTCATTCAAAATTAATGTTACATAGAATAGCATAGCCCCTATTAGCTGAAACAGACCGGTCTTCACAAACAGCACCCGTTCACGAATATGGCGCGCATCTCAGCCATCGCCTCCCTCAACCTTCATTCGGGAAGGTGGCGACCCGATCAACGACGTCACCGTAAGCAAAGACTTTTTAGCGAGCATGACATGTTCAAGCTGTCCGGGCTGTATTAAATATTCCAATAATAAGTGAATACGGTATACCTAGATGTAAGACACAACATTCCGTGCTTGTATGTTACATAGTTTAAATTGACTTAATTGAAAACAAGATCTTGGGAGATGTAAAAGGTCCCCACAGTCAATTATAATTAATGGGATATAATAAAAAATAAAAATTTGGAGGTGTAAAGGTTCTCCAAGTGTCAAAAGAACTAGAAATAGAAAAAAAAAATGCGTATGAAATACAAATTTCACGTCAAGAGACTGTTAAGCTAGCAATCTCCAACTAATTCTACAGAATACATAACTAGTATGTACTCAACAAGTCAATATATATATATACCAAATTATAATTATACAATAATAAGGATCAATAATTTAAACAGCCAGTAGCAACAGCGCCTTAAGCATGACACAATGTCTCCCCGGGACACTGCTAGCAAAACTATGACAGATTTTGAGCCTGGATAGTCGGCCATGGTGTAGTATCTCCCAGGTAATCATCAATTTTGTAGTACCCCTTTTTGAGAAGTGCACTTTTTATGTACTTCTTGAATGAAGTAAAGGGCAGATCCCATGCCTCTAAGGGTACCTTATTATAAAATGTTACACAGTTTCCCAGGAACGATTTCTTCACTTTCTGTAGACGAAACTTGGAAACCGCTAGCTTATGTTTGTTCCGTGTATTATAACTATGAATATCTGACAGTTTCTTAAAGGACTCTATATTCTTATGAGTATACATTATCACATCTAGTATGTATTGTGAAGCTACTGTAAGGATGTCTATCTCCTTAAAGCGTTCCTTCAGTGAGTCACGTGACGCCATGTTGTAGATAGATCGTATTGCCCGTTTCTGGAGAACGAAGATGGTTTGAATATCTGCTGCTTTTCCCCAGGCCAATATGCCGTAAGACATAACACTATGAAAGTAACTGAAATAAACTAGGCGAGCTGTCTCCACATCAGTTAATTGCCTAATTCTCCTTACGGCATACGCGGCAGAGCTCAACCTTTTTGCTAGGGCAGATATATGAGGACCCCATTGCAGATTGCAATCTAAAGTAAGACCAAGAAAGAGCGTATTCTCGACAAGGTCCAGGTTTTCGCCATTCAGCGTGATGGTAGTATCTGTCTTCCTTACATTGGGTAAAGAGAATTTAACACATTTCGTCTTCTTGGCATTAAGGAGCAAGTTATTTGCTGTAAACCATTCTAGTACCTCCTTCAAAGTTTCATTCACATGGCTATAGTCACTCAGTTGCCTATCAACTTTGAAAATTAGTGAAGTATCATCAGCAAATAAGACTATCTCACATTTGTTCTTTACAAGACATGGCAAATCATTTATATACACAAGGAAAAGAAAAGGTCCCAGAATAGAACCCTGTGGTACTCCAAGCTTTACAGTTGTACCGTTAGATTCAGTACCATTTACAACCACTTTCTGGGTTCTTTCGTTTAAGTAAGATTCAACAAGCTGTAAAGCTTTAGAGGATAGACCGTAGTGCTTCAGCTTGTGTAGTAGTGTGTCGTGCTCCACACAATCGAAAGCTTTGGAGAGATCGCAGAAAATACCGATAGCATCTAACGAGAGTTCCCAGGCATCGTATATGTGCTTGATTAGCACAGAGGCAGCATCTGTCGTCGAACGACCTCGTGTAAAACCAAATTGCTGATGCTGAAGTAATCCATTCGTGTTAAAATGTCGAAGCAACTGGTTCAATATAATTTTCTCAAACACTTTGCTGAGAACGGGAAGTATGGAAATTGGTCTAAAATTTCCAAGGTCATCCTTGCTGCCTGATTTAAACAGAGGAATAACCTTACTATACTTCATCAGATTGGGAAACACACATTCCCTAACACAAGCGTTAAACACTCTATAGAAAGTGACAAATTATATATTGTTATAAAACTTAACTACCTTTTCGAAAAAAATAAACTAGCAATTTTTATAACCAAACAATAAAAGAAGACATATAACTGACAATACATTACGAAAGCAAATTAAACTTCAGGTCTAATTAACATAAAAGGTGATCATAAAATTCATAAAATAAATCCTGATTTATGTCCATGAAACATGATTTACAGACGGCAGCCTAGACGCCGCGGCGTTACAGTAGTTGAATTATTAAAGCCGCCCCGCGGGGACATGATACTAGGAACATTGGCACGTACCACGAAACTGTAACTAGTCCAAAATCCAAATCCAAATTTGATAGCGCTTCGCTTGCTAGGCGTATTAGGAAAGGATGTATACGTACTATGTCAACAAGGTTGGAGTACAAAAATGAAATAGCATGTTTGCCGGGAAATGAATAGAATAGAATAGAAAACGTTTATTTGGTGAAAATATACAACTAAAACAACAATAGCCTTAATCTATATACTCTTAAACTAAAGTCACCAAAAAGGATGCCACTCAGCATATGCCAATGGCTAATTTGTATTAGCCACGGCGCTGGTTTTCAGGGCAACCAAGAAAACAGGGTGGGATTTCAATATTTTTAAAATTAACATATGGTGGACGAGGTCGCAATAAATACAATTATAACAGTCCACTTACTTATACATTTAAAAGTAGTATCTACGCAGATTTAATATGCAGTAGTAGAACAGGCAACATAACTATTTAAAAACAGAAAATAAATGAAATGAAAGATTAATTGATCTATTAAATTAGTTTAAATTTAAATTAGCACGATACGTCTGCTTATGTATTAGAAATCTGAAGACCTGTAAGGTAGTTTTTCATCTTAATTTTGAAGGTTCCTACCGTTGTACAGTTTCTAATAGGTGGTGGCAGATTGTTCCAACACTTCGTGGCAGCGTAACGAAAGCTGCCACGGAAAGCAGACGAATGTGAGCGGGGTTGATGAAACCTTCCTATGAAATGGAATATTAATTTAGAAGCCTTTACTGGACACATCGGATTACAGATCATAATTAGGCTAATGACTTTTAATCGCATACCGTGGTTCTAAAATCCGTCGGGTCGCCATATGAAAAAAATTCGATTTCAAAGTCAAAGTCCCAGTATGATGTCATATTAAATATATTTATTTATATATATTGTCACATGGTTACTTTCATTTTAATTACCGTTAGAATGAATTCAATAACGATGTGACAGTATGTATAAATATTTATATTTAATATGACATCATACTGTTGAACTTTGACTTTGACTTCGAAAATTTTTCACATGGCGACTCCACGGATTTTAGAACCACGGTATGCGATAAAAAGTCCTAAGCCTAATCATAACGCGTATAAATAGTTAATACTGAGCAGTGTATCATACGGGCAAGTGTGGCTATCCTCACGTTAGGTCTATTTACACAATGATCAATGTTTATTTAGAATTCTTTCATCTATCGCTAAACGCGACTAGCAAATGGATAAACTTGCAAAAATACCTGTGTAAAAAGTCCAGACACATTTATTCGTGTATCAAATTTCACACTGGCACGAAAGAGAATGAATTTAGTTTGAAATATTAGTTACGGAAGTTGAACGAAAACTGGAGACGTATTTTGATTACTAATTTGACGTGAATGTAATAGATATGTATCGTGACGTCTATTGAAACTGATTGAGCATAGGTAAATATGTCTAGAAAATACTGATCATTTTAAAAATAACTTTTTACAACAATTAGAATACACCACAAAGTTGTGTATTCAATTATTATGTAATTTTGCGACAAATATCTAGTTTACAAAAAATGTCAACGAAGTAGTTTAAACTTTCTGTCAAAAACTTACATCGTTCATCATAAGTTATTTATTTAGGATATCATCCTTTCTATAAAACAGGACTGTTCGTCGTATTGTTTATTTCTTTTGAAACAAACAGTTCTTATAAAAATACATTCGTGAAATAAGGACTTAACTTAATACTCTCGGAAAACTTACAGGCTTAAATGTGATATTGTGTAAGTTTCAACGGTTTTCCTTTCGTGAGTTTTTGATAGTAAACAGTGGCGGGGCTCTGTTTCCCTGCGGAAAGATACCATTGATAACATAGCCCCTGTTATATAGCCGCCACTCACGCTACTCGCCCAAATCGTAAGTGGGTAGACTGGGTAGTACTTTAGGTACCTACGTCTTAAAAACTGGATCAGCGCGGTAAAATGGTACAGATGAATGTAAAAGGAAAATATTCCTTGTTTTGTGGTGGCTAAAAGCTCGGCCATATGCGTGTTTTGAGAGGGTAGGCGGAGCGTTAGCGGAGCGCAATGATAGCGGTGCGCCGGACGAACGCTGGCGTTGCGCCCAGCGGACGCCAGCGGGAACTAACGAGCGCGGATTGCGAGCGGAATGCGCGCGGATTGCGAGCGGAACGCCAGTGTTCGTCCGGCGCACCGTTATCATTGCGCTCCGCTAACGCTCCACTAACGCTACGCTATCAAAACGCTTTATGTGTGGCGGAGGCTTTACTCTTAACAGTACGACGTTTTTCAGTAGCCCTCAGATGTTTTAACCTGACAAGAAATGAACTAAAAAGCACCATCTGCACTGAAAAAATCTTACTATCCTAATTTTATTAACTGATCCTGATCCAACTTAAGTGAGGTGACTGGTGTCATTAGCTATTCCAAAATGCTATTCACGTAAATAGTATTAAATGTATCTATTTATAATCATATAGCTATTTATAGATCTAATGATTTCGATGAGATTTACCAAATGAATTTATAATAGTTTATTCATAGTATTGATAATGATAAGTACACTAAAACATAATAAATAATAAACTAAAACTAACTTAAATTATACTACTACTTACTTCACTGGCTCAGCGACCCAAAAAGGATCTTGGCCTCCGACACAAGAGATCGCCACTCTGCTCTATCCTGCGCCACTTCACGCCAGTTGGGTACACCAAGTGCGGACAGGTCTTTCAGGGCCTCCTCGTACCAGCGATATCTGGGACGCCCACGCGGACGTTTTCCACCCGGGCGTCCCACATATGCTCTTCTCACACCACGATCCTCTACCATCCTTTCCAGGTGGCCAAGCCAGCGGAGTCGTGTGGCTTTGATCTCGCCAATTATATTAGGCACCGCTATTAGCTCTTCCAGCTCTCTATTTCTCCTGCGCCTCCAGGTTCCATCTCCCTCTTTGATTGGCCCTAGAATCTTCCGCCAGATTTTCCTTTCCGCCACTAAAAGCTTGTTCTCTTCTTTCTGTGTCAGTGTCCTGACACTGACACTAACTTAAATTATAAATATTTCAAAAATACTAAATAGGGTTTTTGGGGCTAATATTCAGTCTATCTTAGGTATGTCTTATCTCGGGAAAAGGTATATTTTCCGCGCGAAACTAGGTCTCGTAGTTATTAAAATTATCAAGTAGAAAAAAGTGGTTAACCGTCTGAATAGAAAAAACACCGTTTGAAAAGGTAAATCCTTACAGTTTCATGGCGTTATATCGATACTGTAGTAAGTAGTTTTCTATCATAGCGGTTTAGTAAACAGCTTTTCATCACCGTAAAACAACATTCGTACTAAAAGTGGAGAGTCGGATATCTGAGCAAGAAGCGTTGCGCTCCGAACATGTTTCTCATTTGAATATTATTTATCGAAGGTTCCTAGTCTTAAAAACTTTTCAGCACTATTGACTCTGTTTACTGCGAAAGGTACTTTTAACCTCTTAAGCCCCAATAACATTGTTTTTGAAATTGAAACTCAATTTTTATACCTAGATTAACAAAATACGTTCAGTAAAATATTGTTCAATGTTTTTTCTGTTTGTAATGCGGGTTTTACCTTCTCAGTCTATACAACTAGTCTAGGTATACAATTTATTAATCTAGGTATAAAAGTTGTATACATATAACTTTGGAATATCTACAAGGGGACTGAGAAGGTAAAACCCGCATTACAAACAGAAAAAAACATTGAACAATATTTTACTAAACGTATTATTTAATATGTAATAGTATGATTATTGATTAGGTACCTGTTTGAAAAATGCTCAATAAAATAATTGCTAACTACCATCATACACTTTAAAACTATTTATTTGTGTACGTTACTGCAACGACATAAGGTTGACCAATAGACAGCTAAGACGTCACTCTAAACCACTTTAATGCTTTGTCACAGTAAACTTCAAATTGGACAGGTAATCACGGTAAGCAAATTTAAACCCAACATTCAAAATGACAAGGTTGTAATTAGGTAGGTAAGAGTTCAATTTGTTATGACTTATGATAAACATTAAGATTAAACTGACAAACAACGTCAAACTCGTAACGGAAAAAGTATCGTCCAAGTAACCAGCCAGTATTAATACCCCTAAATACTGAAAAAGGTAAGCAACCTCTAGCAATACGATATACACAATGTCGCATTACGAATACAATAGAATGGGCACGTAAAAAATAACTAATAATACAAATTAAACAAAAAATATTACCCCCATCAAGATATAGCTCAATCGATTCTACTCTCGATTCTGAACAAACTGTTTTCAGGTTTTTAGTGTTAAGTGAAACACGGTGTATAATCTATGAGCATAAAGATTAACTTATTTTAAGCTCAACATGATTCGTCCATTTGTGAAATAAATCAATTGCGTATCTAGAGCAAATTGCATTTAAAATTCCCTTTTTCTCATTAGGTCTTCAATCATCGCTGGACTTTATATGATATTTAATTTCATAAAATAATCTAATCAGAATATTATTTTCTTTGTATCTAATAAATGTAATACCTAGTTAACTAGAAGTTACATTAAGTTTAATGTCTATCTTATTTTATTTACACGAAGACTTTTTGTCAACAGTGATATCACATATATATATACTAGCTTCTGCCCGCGGCTTCGTTCGCGTTAGAAAGAGACAAAAAGTAGCCTATGTCACTCTCCATCTCTTCAACTACCTCCACCTAAAAAATCACGTCGCTTCGTCGCTCCGTTTTGCCGAGAAAGATGGACAAACAAACAGACACACACACTTTACCATTTACGAGTATAATATTAGTATGGGTATATATTGCCATATTTAACCTTTTCCACGCCAGAGACTCAATTGGCATCGTAGGTTCAATGCCAAGGGCCGATTAATCCGTCTCAGGTAACAGAGCAACATAAACATAAAGTTCGTATATCACTGACAGAGTTTCTGTTTGACTTGTCGTTGAAAAGGTTTTTAAAACGATGTTGTAGGTTGTGATTACTTATACATACATGGGATTAATTAGAAAACGGCTCTTATAAGTAATTGGTAACTTATAGTTCTGTGAATTTGATCGCGTTTTCATTATTGTATGATATTCCTGTTTATATTATTAAATTAAAACGGGACTTAATCGCGTAAAACTTACTTCTATTTAACGTGACGTTTCGGACGTGACATTACGTACGTTCGTGTCTACCCGTGACCACGGACGTAATGTCCCGTCCTCAACGTCGGGTTAAATACATATAAACGTAAGTTTTACGCGATTAAGTCCCGTTTTAATTTAATAATTTATTTTATTTACTCATATTTCTAAGTTTATTTATAGGTGTTATATTGTTTATTTTTCAATAAAGATATCTTGTTAAAAAAATAATTATGAGTGAAGATCGTGTTACTTTAAATTAATATATTCCTATTTATGTCGTATAAATAAATAGTATTATCACAATTTTGTTAACGTCGGTTTTCTGTCAACCCTTTAATTGTTAAAAATGGCAGTGGAATTTGAGCAGTTTCATGTGCTCTGCCTACTTTTTAGGAATACAGGTGTGAGTATATTTATGTATATAAATATTGACGTGACTACCTAAAAACAAATTGATTAATATTTCATGGGACTTATATTGACCGCGATATAGACCCTGATTACCTTTTTGATTTTTGTTTGTTTTCCGTGATCATGACGTATGAAACGGAGTTGAAATATCGGGAGCTCAATAAAAATCAAAAAGGTAACTCTAATGAAACTAACCGTGAATCATTTAAAACACCAATAAATATTTACCTATTTCAATAATTTGTTTAATAGTTCGCTGGTTGTAAACAATACAAGTTTCTGTCATTGCAATACGCTGTGGCTATGAGTGGTGTTAATTACTATTCTTCTGATATTCTCCGGCGCGCGTGCCGTAGCACCATCCCGTTTGAGTTATTGGCTGCGTGCGGCGCATGGGCAATCGGGGTGCTACGAGTTTTCGTAGCGGCGTAGCATAGTGGAATACCGTAGCTAGTAGCTTCTGATTTTAATGACAGGTCAGTGAAATAGGTATTAATTATTTGTGGATATTAACTGTAAAGCTGAGTTTAGACGTGCAAGTTATTGATGCAAGTTTTGAGACAGAAGTATATGCAAGAATGAGATGCAGATATTTGCCACTCACTCTTACCTATAGTTGCGTCTTAAAACTTGCAGCAATAACTTGCTGCTCTAAACTCAGCTTTAGTGTCAAAAGCGACGTTTTTAGGTGAATACATTTTATATAGTAACTAGTTATAAAATTATTTCTAAAACTAGCTGTTATTCTTTTTATTGGACTCATAATTTTTCAACAATCGCGCTCTTATTTAACATAAATATAAGTAAACATTCAAAAATATAGTTTTCGTACTAATCCACACCAATAAAAGAGAGCTGGTGAAAGTAATTTTAAATTAGAGGTATAATTGATAAAAAAAACTCAACACTATCGGCATGAAGACAGCTGGATACGTAGGACTTTACATAAAACAAACATCATATTTAAAAATTACAATAACTTATTTGTAATTCTTACCAGTATATATTTACAATTTAATATACAAATTCAATTGATATTGCAATATATATAAATAGGTAAGTAATTAAAACTATTATGTATACAATATAGAACAATACCTAATAACTAATAAAAACATAAAACTATCCAAATAAACTATTCCCTGTCGTTCCCGGTGCAAAAGTGCCCATAACGCTCGCAGCATTTCCGCGTTGAATTACTATGGACAGTTTTTGCACCAGGAACGACTCGGAGCGGGAACTTTCTCCTTTATGCCTGAGTCGACGGCCAAATCCGCGTACAAAGCACTTCGCGTCTGTTCAATTAGGTAAACTAATATCTGGGCAACCGAGCTTCGCTCGGTTCTGTTTCGTATCCTTGACATGTGTCGCCATCTAGTTCAAAAATGAATAGTACCTACATCGAGCGAAAGAATTCTCAGCCTTAACAACACAACTACTCCACACGAGATGGCGCGCATTTCGCCACAAAAACTCAAATAGTGTATTTTCTATTCGTTTTAGCCTTGACCTGTGTCGCCATCTAGTGTTTGCAATAAATAGTACTTACATCGACCGAAAGAATTCTGTCTTAACAGTACAACTACTGCACACGAGATGGCGCGCGAAGAAAAACGCATGAAAACTCGAAAATTCGCGTTTTCCGGGACCTAAGGATAAGTTAGACCGATTTTTCACCCCCAAAAACCCCCACATAACAAATTTCTGCGAAATCGTTAGAGCGGTTTCCGAGATCGTCAGTGTAAATAAATATATATATAAATAAATAAATAAATAAATAAATATACAAGAATTGCTCGTTTAAAAGTATAAGATTATATTATATTTTCACCCACACTGTTCATACTAGTAGGTGGCTACTTTATGACTTTTTGACAGACAATGGCCAATCTATTACAATCTGCTAACTTTATAATAACAGCTAAGTAAAACAAAACTCTAGCTAAAAATAGAAAACAAAACTTTATATACGCACGTGCTTGCTTTTCTACGATTGTTGTCTTCAATAATATAGGTTGTCTGGTAGAGATCGCTCTTTAGCGATAAGACCGCCTGTTGTCTGCCTCTATTTATTTAATCATTTGTTTTGTCTCCGCTGTATCTTTTTTCTGTATCTCTTGCTGAGGTGTGCCAATAAAGAGTATTCTATCTATCTATTGCTGAGGTGTGCCAATAAAGAGTATTCTATCTATCTATCTAATATCGGCAAAAGGGTTAAGAAACAAAGGCTGTACACTCTGTATAGTCAACAACACAGCTGTGAATACAGGCAAAGTGCCAAAAACATGTATACACACCTTAATGTACAGGCAATAAAGTTCTGTATAGGTACGTAATTTTGGATCTTTGCCTGTATTCTCAGCTGTGTTGTTGACTGTAGGACGTTTGTGTAGGAGTATACATTCGAAATTCTCAAGACCGAGACGCCTACGACTGGCTAAAACAAAAATGAAGAATTCCAGGGCATTCCAGACATCTTAAGAGCTAAGCATTTTTGAGTGCCTTCAAAGAGGAGCGCGTGTTTTAGCTAAGATTATGTAGACACGTCAGCGCTGCCAAATACATAAACGCTCACGATAATATAGCTATCTCTATCGCTCTTCCGTATTGGTGTGACAAAGCGCGAGTGCGTTTCGATCAGCGTCTGGCGTCAAAGATTGTCATTCGTCTAGGCCAGCTGCCGTGCTAACGGGTAAAGGGTAACTAAAAAAAAAAAACATACAGACGAATTGAGAACCCCTTCCCTTGAGATTTGGAAGGTGGTTAAAAAAGGGTAGGTACTTTGAATAAAATGACTGGTAACAAAAATATTACTTTTTAAAGCGAAAATGAAAAAAAAAAAAAAGATTTCTGCAGAAGTCAACCCTGCGACCTTTTGGAACATTGGTCCAATTTTTATCCTCTTGAACTTGAAACGTTAAAATAATGAATTTTATTTTTTCAGCTTCTAAGAAATTTAAAACTAGGCACCTTCATCTATGCAATGTTTAACTATGATTTCACATAAGTAGAAATGATTCCACATAGCGATCACTACCTATATATAAATATAATGAGGTATATAAATAAAGAGGTATAATAATTATGTATCGCTAAGGATGATTTGATTTATAAAGGATTGCCAATGTTCATTCTAAGCATCGCACCTCCATTTGTTAGCGCCATCTATTAGATACTTATCATAACTACACTGATGAGGCCTACCTTTTTAGGGTTCCGTAGTCAACTAGGAACCCTTATAGTTTCGCCATGTCTGTCTGTCTGTCCGTCCGTCCGTCCGTCCGCGGATAATCTCAGTAACCGTTAGCACTAGAAAGCTGAAATTTGGTACTAACATGTATATCAATCACGCCAACAAAGTGCAAAAATAAAATATGGAAAAAAATGTTTTATTAGGGTACCCCCCCCTACATGTAAAGTGGGGATTGACTTTTTTTTTCATTCCAACCCCATCGTGTGATATATTGTTGGATATGTATTTAAAAATGAATAAGGGTTTACTAAGATTGTTTTTTGATAATATTAATATTTTCGGAAATAATCGCTCCTAAAGGAAAAAAAAGTGCGTCCCCCCCCCTCTAACTTTTGAACCATATGTTTAAAAATTATGAAAAAAATCACAAAAGTAGAACTTTATAAAGACTTTCTAGGAAAATTGTTTTGAACTTGATAGGTTCAGTAGTTTTTGAGAAAAATACGGAAAACTACGGAACTCTACACTGAGCGTGGCCCGACACGCTCTTGGCCGGTTTTTAGTGTTCTTTTTAACTAACAATATATGGATCATAGTTATCTGAAAATAAATATTTTTTTTTTTTTTTTTAACTTACCCTACCCTTTTGACGCGATACCCTTTCATTTTGCTTTTAAAGCCCTAACGAAAGCGCTTACCTAAAATAGCCCAATACCCTTTCAAAACCCTTATCATCGGCTCAGCCTAACGCCATAAGGGTAAGCCTTATATTGGGTTTTATTTGCTTTCCCTTATAGAGCATATCGTGCGAGTTTAAATCCTGTACCTCGCTCATAAAGCACACATTACTCCGAACGAAATAACATACGATCGTTACCTACGGCGGCACTGTGTGTGATATTTGCGCGTTTCTGTTTGATGGAAACGGCTGTAGATAAAATAAGGTTCAATTTTCAATACCAAATACTTATAGTTATGATAGGCTCCTGCTTTGCTCAAGTGTAACATAGGCAAACGCTGCTTTTTAGGGTTCCGTAGTCAACTAGGAACCCTTATAGTTTCGCCATGTCTGTCTGTCCATCCGTCCATCCGTCCGTCCGTCCGTCCGTCCGTCGGCGGATAATCTCAGTAACCGTTAGCACTAGAAAGCTGAAATTTGGTCCCAATATCTTATACTTTTAAACGAGCAATTCTTGTATATTTATTTATTTATATATACCGACGATCTCAGAAACCGCTCTAACGATTTCGCCGAAATTTGTTATGTGGGGTTTTCGGGGGTGAAAAATCGATCTAGCGTAGCCTTAGATCCCGGAAAACGCGAATTTTCGAGTTTTCATGAGTTTTTCTTTCGCGGTAGTAAACGTAAAATATGGTCGTTAATTTCGCCGCGCGCGCATCTATTCCGCTTAGCTCAGTCGTACGAGGTCGGTCTAATGTACGCAGATAGATCGTAATTGTAGGTGTCAGGGTTTCGAATCCAAGCCAGAAATTAAATTTTTGTTTTTTGTCTTTTTTTTGTTTTTGCATTTATAAGAGTTTTTTTTTTATCTAAAGACGTGATATATTAAAATAGAACCGAGCGAAGCTCGGTCACCCAGATATTGTATATTCAATCACGCCAACAAAGTGCAAAAATAAAAAATGGAAAAAAATGTTTTATTAGGGTACCCCCCCTACATGTAAAGTGGGGGCTGATAATTTTTTTTATTCCAACCCCAACGTGTGATATATTGTTGGATAGGTATTTAAAAATAAATAGGGGTTTACAAAGATTGTTTTTTGATAATATTAATATTTTCGGAAATAATCGCTCCTAAAGGAAAAAAAAGTGCGTCCCCCCCCTCTAACTTTTGAACCATAAGTTTAAAAAATATGAAAAAAATCACAAAAGTAGAACTTTGTAAAGACTTTCTAGGAAAATTGTTTTGAACTTGATAGGTTCAGTAGTTTTTGAGAAAATTATGGAAAACTTCGGAACCCTACACTGAGCGTGGCCCGACACGCTCTTGGCCGGTTTTTATAATGTGTATTGACGTGATATCATGATATTAAAATAAAGAAATGTGTCATTTGTTCTTATAATAAATTAAAACATGCAAAAATATTTGGCGAAAATATGATTTCCAGGCTTGAAAATAACGCCATCTAGTTTTATCCCTAAAAGGCTCATACATTTCAGGGGTACACTTTTTGTATGAGATTGTCAGCGATATATATCGTCCTTCTTGGTATCGCCCAAAAAATTCTGTACATTGATGTTGGCTTTTACTTTAAGCAAATAAACTCCTCTTTTTATTAAAACTTACATCACATGACAATTATATTATAATAAAATAAAAATTAAAATTAAATTAAACTAAATAAATCTAAAATTAAACTAAAGTAAATCTAAAAACGGCCCCTGTGGCATAGTACCGAAGACGCTGGCAGCATTTCCTCGCTGGATTGTCAAGCTAATACGCTGAGCGAGGAAGCTGCCAGCTCTTCGGTCGCCGGTGGCGTCTCTTAGTCTCTTCGATAAGTCCTTGAAGAGACTCAGAGCGCCAGGGCCCCACGGACCAAGGGTCTCGACGCCGAATGGAATAAAAATATATTCGGCGCCGAGACCGCTTATTTATTACTCTTACTTACTCTTTTTATTTATTTTATATTTAACTCTCATTTTAAAAGTTTCTTCACAAGCCCCGCTCATTTATGACTTTGCTGCTAATGGACTTAGGACTTTGAAGTTGTTGCTCCCGGGTGACGTAGATCCGACTGCGTCATTTGCTTTATGATTGTAATGCTCTTACATAGACACAGTTTTATACTTTTACGGCACTTACGGAGTTAAAACTCGGTAGTAAAAGTATTACAGCCCTTAAAATGTTATTTCTAGCCAAGTGACCTCTGACCTGTATATAGCTGAATTGAAATATTTTGAAAATTTAGTTCGAATCCCGGTAAGGGCATTTATTTGTGTGATGAGCACAGATATTTGTTCCTGAGTCATGGATGTTTTCTATGTATATAAGTTTTTGTATATTATATATATCGTTGTCTGAGTACCCATAACACAAGCCTTCTTGAGCTTACCGTGGGACTCAGTCAATCTGTGTAAGAATGTCCTATAATATTTATTTATTTATTATTATTAAAAATAATCCCCGTAAAAGTTAACAGCGAGATTTCTTTCATAAAGTAGATGGGAGATAACCTAATTTTGAAACAAACACTGCTTAGAATTCCTAAGAGTTGGCTCGTATAAATCGGAGGCGAGAAGCAAATATTACCGAGATTAGAGCAAACTTCACGAGAGTCGAGAATGTTCTTGTTAGGCTAATGCTCTTTTAAATGCTCTAGTCGTTATTCACTCGTCCCGTTCCCAATAATAGTCTTAAAGCTGTTTTACGGTTTAACTTAAGCTGTGAAATTCTGTGATAATTTTCGTGAATATGTCCCGGTTATAAGCGCATTATGCGATTAATCCCCCTCCGGTCCCGTCCCGTATGGTCACGGGTTAAGAATTCCATCACCCCCTTTTCTCCCGTGGGTGTTGTACTTGTGGTGCTCCCACACTGGGAATAAATGTTATATAACATGACGTCAGAGGGACAGTTCGATGGAGCGCTGTCCCTGTCACACACGGTTATATAACACTAGCATTTCCCGCGGCTTCGCTCGCGTTAGAAAGAGACAAAAAGTAGCCTATGTCACTCTCCATCCCTTTAACTATCACCACTTAAAAAATCACATCAATTCGCCACTCCGTTTTGCAGTGAAAGACGGACAAACAAACAGACACACTCACTTTCCCATTTATAATATTAAAGTATGGAAGTATGGATTTATAACAGCCCAGTGTGGGAGCACCATTAGAAGTCGACTCTGGGACTTGGGTTCAATTGTGATGTGGGCCATGGGCTACCAATCTTTCACTGTGATACAATTATGAATTACAATTTCGGTCTGTGTTGCTAAGAGCAATTTCATGTGCTCTGCCTACTAGAATACGTTGCTGCTTTTGGGAATACTTTGGCTTAAATTGTTATAAGTTATTATGTAGGTATGTATGAGAGAATTAATTTTATTCCCTGGAAATAGTCTCTTTTATAAAGTACATACATACATACATACATACATACAATCACGCCTGTATCCCATAAAGGGGTAGGCAGAGCACATGAAACTACTAAAGCTTCAGGGCCACTCTTAGCAAATAAGGGGTTAAAAGAAAACGAAACTGTGACATTGCAGTGACAGGTTGCCAGCCTCTCGCCTACGCCACAATTTAACCCATATCCCATAGTCGCCTTCTACGACACCCACGGGAAGAAAGGGGGTGGTGAAATTCTTAACCCGTCACCACACAGGCACATACCCACATTTTACCTGGTCCTATTCATATTATTCACTTTTGTCCGGCTGGTCATTGAATATTTTATCACGAGCCAATATCTTACACGTGTTGCGAAGATCTATCACGTTTTATTCGTACACAACAACATACACCCGCTGTGGGCACGTTCCAAAACACGTTCACTTTACTAATGTGCCAATATCTTTGTTGTACCAAGGATGTTTTTTATATAGGTCGGACAATCTTCATAAAAAGAATCGTACCTCAATTTTTTAGCGCCACCTATTAAATACTGTCATAACTACACTAATGATGCCTACAAATTTCTTTTTTTCAAAATGTGTATTGACGTGATATCATGATATTAAAATACAGAAATATGTCATTTGTTCTTTTAATAAATTAAAAACACGCAAAAATATTTGGGGGAAATTCCAGTTCCGTGCTGCGAAACAGCGCCATCTAGTTTTATTCCTAAATTTTCAGAATTTGGGGTCCCCTCAATTAGCAAAAGTTGTTAACAAAAATTAACTCGCTGTTAGTTTTGTGACGACAAATTAAGCAAAAAATCTGTCTAAAAATTTAGTTTTTTTTACATTCTGAATGTAGATTATCGCTTAAAGTTTATGTAATTAACACAAAAACAATATTTTTATTAAAAATTCATGCTTAAATTGTCGTCACAAAACTGACAGCGAGTTAATTTTTGTTAACAACTTTCCCTAATTAGAGGGGTCCCAAATTCTGAAAAAGCCCCTACACATTTCAGGGGTAACACTTTTTTTGTACAGGATTTGTCAGTCCCAGTATATATCGTCCTTGGTTATACTATGTATTCGACATTCGTATCTTTCTATTGTATTTAAATATAACAGTTACGAACTACGGTCCGTAGATAGGCTTATTTGTGTTAGTCGTATTTGTTAGGACTATCATTGTTTGAAACAGAAAGCTATTTAAAAGAAACAAACGCTTCACGATCACAACGTTGTTACGTGAAGGATTTCACTCGATAGATAAAATCAATACGCGTAAAAACACAGTCTTTTCAATTTGTTTTTCCGATCTTTATGTATTTACTAGCTTTTACCCGCGGCTTCGCCCGCGTAATAAAAGTATTCATTAAGATTTTCATTTGGATCCGTAGGGACCGTAGGTTTCTCTGTAGGTATATTTATCTGCGATTATTTCGATTGCACATAATACTTTTGCTTGCAATGATTGTAGAAATATTACACATCGACCACAGCGTAGGTAATTCTATATACGCTGGGGAAACCTTTATAAACATCCCACATAGCCCGTATTTCGACACTATGATCGGTGGGTAAAAAGTACTTTTTTCTATTATCCCTTACAATTTTTTACATTTTGCTTATACTTATCGCAAACGTAATCTTCAAGCAAGCAAACAACGATCGTCTTAGAGCACATTGATTGTAAGAGACCGCCGACCGATTATCCGTATCCCTCTAACGATACCCATATTATCCGTATCCGTATCCGTATCGCTAACGCTATCGCTATCGCTATCGCTATCGCTATCGCTATCGCTATCGCTATCGCTATCGCTATCGCTATCGCTATCCCTATCGCTATCCCTATCGCTATCCCTATCGCTTTCCCTATCGCTATCCCTATCGCTATCCCTATCCCTATCCCTATCCCTATCCCTATCCCTATCCCTTATCAAGATGTTTAATGATATAACACTTTAAGTTCTCGCGCTTTGTACACATATTTAAAGTCACATACAGGTCGAACGCGATTAATTAACATTATTTTTACCTTTTTTCCCAACGTTTCGGCCAGGTTGCACTGGCCGTGGTCGCGGAAGACTGACGTCCCAGCAAAATGTCACCGGAGATGTAAGCAACACCAAACTACCCGATATTAATTTATATAAATGTTCGGGGTAGACAAATAAATATAATCTACCCGCTTTTAGTTAATGTTTATTTCCCACCATGTTTATTTTAAAGGTAAAAATAATGTTAATTAATCGCGTTCGACCTGTATGTGACTTTAAATATATGTTTAATGATTTCTTATCAAGTGCTAAAATATAAAGTTTCATGGTTTTATCATTTAAAATTAAGAAATCCCATACAAACTTTCAACCTCTTTTTCAACCCCTTCATCCCTTTTTTTCGAAATAAAAAGTAGCCTATGTTCTGTCTCAGGGTCTAAAGATTGTCTGTTCCAAATTTCATCAAAATCGGTTGCGTGGTTTAAGCGGGAAAGCGTAACAGACAGACAGACAGACAGACAGACAGACAGACAGACAGACAGACAGACAGAGTTACTTTCGCATTTATAATATTAGTATGGATGGATATGGATGTAATGATAATATTTAATTTTATTTTTATGATACATTAGAGTTTACATTTTTATTTATTTTTAATTGTATATACCGGTAGCTGTCTTTGTTTAATAACATGTTATCATTTATTTTAAAAATATATACATACATACATACATACAATCACGCCTGTATCCCATGAAGGGGTAGGCAGAGCACATGAAACTACTCAAGTTTCAGTGTCACTCTTGGCAAATAAGGGGTTGACAGAAAACGGAATTGTGACATTGCAGTGACAGGTTGCCAGCCTCTCGCCTACGCCACAATTTAACCCATATCGTACAGTCGCCTTCTACGACACCCACGGGAAGAAAGGGGGTGGTGTAATTCTTAACCCGTCACCACACGGGTGAAAAAAATATATGAAAAATATATATATATTTCACACTATACAACTATTTTTACGAATATTGTATCCCCTGAACCCTGAAGTCGTACATTGCACTTGTTTTGCTTGCTTGTGTTGACTTTGCAAACGCATATTTTAAGTAAAACGTGTGACAGTTAAATTAACTTTAGTGTAAGGTCAATACGGGTAAGTGTGTCATAAGGAGAAGTGTGTCTGGTGAAGTAAAACGGTCAAATGTGATGACATTTGACCGTTTTACTCATTGTGATTCATACTTTTGCTACATGCTACTTACCTACGATTAGTTGTAAACGTATGAACTCTCAATACACACTGATAATTGGTTTACTCGTAAATATGTCAAATGTGAAGATCAGACACACTTCTCCTTATGGCACACTTATCCGTATTGACTAAATATGATTTTTGCTGATCAATATTATAAGTACCTATCCATAATTTAACTTAATATATATTATTTTCACCACCCTAGTCCCTTCTGTTTCTTTATAAACTGATGAGAAAGTTGCATTTTATCCAGAAAATTGGTATGAATTTACTTTTGCACTCGCAAAATAAGTTCATCCAAATTTTAACTTGATGTCCTAAGCAGGATAGTAGACTTGATAACTTTGTCCCTTTGTAAAACAAATAACTATTGTTTAAGTGTTAGGTATAGCGATTATCGTGGACAATTAAATATGCGATCTGTAATAGTACATTACATCAGAGGCCGGGAAAATGAGGATTTCCGGCCAAGTGGGTATATACGGCCGAGCGAGCGTGCGAGCGAGGCCGGATAGGGATACAAGGCCGGGAATCCGTTTTCACGCCGAGGCATGTATAGTGCTTTTCTCAAACATACAATGAAATAAAAAAAAAATGCTCTAAAGGACAATATTTTATAAAAAAAAGTTACTTTGCAGGCCTAGGCCTAAAAAATAATATGAAATCCCTTTACAGTCCTCTCGAGTTGTTGCGCCCAAAAAGCGATACTTCCCAGCCCATTTTAAGGAACGTAAAGACAATATTTCATTGCATGTTTGAGAAAAATATATTTTACGTACGTTAACTAATTAAAATCTTCTCTTGTTAGATTTATTTTGTTTAATTTTATTTTAAGATAACATTATGTACCTACCTGTACTTCATTAACTTTATTGTATCTCATCTACTAAAATATTACATTTCATTGTCCAAGTAAATTCAATATTTAAACAAAACAAATTAATTCTTCTATTGTTTGTTCCTGTTAATATTAGGTACTTATTAGTTATTAACCACAACGTTAGCGTTATGTTATATGGGTATCTACTTAATGTATGAAAATCTAAATATATGATATGCTCACGTGTGTACAGTGTACACACCTGTGATCTGGGGCCTTACCATGATCTCTTAACGCGATTCAGTTTAGGACCTAAACTGAACTGCGTCGCTATTTCCTACCACGACGTTGTTATTGCGATCAAATTTCGACCGAGCGAGCGATAAGCGTCCCAGCCGTTTCATTCACTCATCTCAAGTGTATTTCGTACCATGACATGCCACTTGAGCCTAAACTGAATCGCAGGAATGTCAAATTTAGCGATTCATAAAAAGTTACTCACTTACCGCATTATTCTGAATCGCTTTGTTGCAACACTAGCGATACTAAATAGTTTTGTGTTTTTTATAAGGAGTAGGAGATGGAAAATATAACTAAAGCTAGTTTCATCACCTGATTAATTTATTATTTTGGTTTTTCGATCCTTACCGATTCGATAATAAAATATAAAGTTTTATGATTTTGTTTAGTAATATTTACGGACCAACTATTCCAACTAACTACACGTTTTTACATTTTTAGAGTGCCCTATGATCTCGCAACTTTCGCAAAAACGCAAATCAAAAAGAGCGAGAAAAAGTCTGATCCTTTTTTAGTCGATATGCAAGGAGTCATGTTAACACTTGCGACAAACTATGCCTAGGATGGCTAAGGAATCAACTAGGTCTAGCATAACTTAGCGATATACATTAAATTTAGACACGAGTGAGCTACCTACAAATACTAATGACTTACGTATTTGTTAAAATATCATCCAAACACTGCGAGTTCTAGGCTTGTGTCGTTCACGAACTATGAACTGTTAGGAATAAAATCCCATCAATGACCGAAATGAACTGAATCTTTCCGTGGTCTGAGAATCGGTCTTTGCTTATTTAGTTCAGTATAGGATCGGCGAGCGCGAGCGGTTTGGATCGAGAACGAGTGTGTGACTGCGCCGACCGAGAGCGAGAGCTACTTAGCAGAGCAACAAAAAAAGTCAAGTTTTCATATTAAACTTCGGTTACTTACAACCTTTCGGCCCGGAATGTTACTATCTGTGGACTATTTGTATAATTTTGACACTATTCGGTCCCATTCGCTCTGATCTTTCCGACCGCAGTGGTCGCTGGTCTGGCTGAACTAAATGAGCAAAAGACCTAAAAGAGCGAACTAGTTCATGGGAGCGATTGAACGAGATCGGAGCGCTCCGATCAACGAACGAAACGGCACAAGCCTAGCGAGTTCTATAGCCGAGCACAGCACTTCAAATACATAAATAAAAACTTTATTATTAATTACCTACTAGTCAAGGGCGCGATGTTCTAAACATAAGCTTTAACGAACTGTCATTATATATATATTTATCATTTATTTATAGTTTTGTTCAAAAAGACACGATATTTTACACAAAATCATTGTAATTATTGTGAATTTTACATTTAAATAATTTAAATGTTTCTTTTTCCAGTTTTAAGAATAAAATAAAATTAAAAATTAGTAATCGTTCCTGGTTTTCGAACGATCAAACGTCACAAGGGGAAAACGAGATAGATTTATACGATTCCTATAGCGTCATCCTTTTCTTGTCAAAACGATTCAGTTGCGGACCAGAGACAATATCGGTCTTTCATTCACTTGTACGCGGTTCAGTTTCGACTCTGAACATTGGAGGTCATGGTAGCAAATTGAGACGCTCAGTTTAGGCACCTAAACTGAACTGCTCTGCGTTTGAATCGTTTTTAAAAAGATCGTGGTAAGGCTGCTGGTCACAGATCACATGCATTTTAGATTTGAAATGCATATTATGTGCAGCTTACACGTTGTTTATTTAGTAATTTGCACTAATTGAAGTCAAATATCCCGTGTGGTGACGGGTTAAGAATTTCACTACCTCCTTTCTTCCCGTGGGTGTCGTAGAAGTCGACTGTGGGATATGGGTTAAATTGTGGCGTAGGCGAGAGGCTGGCAACCTGTCACTGCAATGTCACAATTTGGATTTCTTTCAACCCCTTTTTGCCAAGAGTGGCACTAAAACTTAGTATTTCATGTGCTCTGCCTACCCCTGTATGGGATACAGGCGTGATTATATATTATGTGTTTGTTAAGTCAAATAATGGATGCAAAATAATGGATGTTTCTTAGATTTCGATCTACCTACATTAACTATGAAAAAATACATTTTTCGAAATTGTGTGTTGGTTCCATAGAAAAGTTGCCAAGATGACCTATGTATGTCACAGATATTTTCCGGGACGTATTAGCTCATCGGCGGCCGCGCTCGTGCGGCACACGCACACATTTACAATACTGTTTCATACAACGATGTATAAGCACCTACCCGCTTTAGGCGGCCTACCCGCTTTTGGTCTGGTTACCCTACGCTATAGGGTAACGCAGACTAATACATCAAAATCCCACGAAAGAGGATAAGATGACCCACTTTGCGATCTGTAACACTTTCTGATAGACGTGTGCTACTGGTGGGTAGACGTGGGTTACCATGAACTACTGTCTACCAACGCCGTTCAGTTTACGTTGAGAGAAAGGGACAGAGTGTCTGGCGTGTAACTGCTATAGCGTTGTCCCCTTTTGTCAGCCTAAACTGAACGGCTTTAGTATTTTATGGTAACCACTCTGATCGGTGCAGGGGTGCAGGCAAAGGCACTTACGAGTATAATAAGCGAATAATTCAGTAACTATTACAAGATGCGAAGTCTGCAACAGAGTCTGTGGCTCTCAGTCGGAGTCCCACGTGACGCAATAATAAGGAATATTTATCAAAGGCGTTTACCTGTATATTGTATATCTGGAGCACCTCGAGCCTCGGTGCCGTCACGAGCAAATTATTGCCGCGCACCTGTGCCGTGCATTATACCTGAGCCGTTATGTTGTGTCATTGTCAATGGTGACAGCCAAATTAAATCTATATTTTAAATATCAGATGTTGGTTAAGTGTAGTCAAAGACATATACGAGTATAACTCCGTATAGACAGATAAAGTCTAAGAAAAAAACGTACCTCAGTACCATATTAATATTTGACATTTTAAAACATCAAGCTAAGAATATGGGCTAAATTATCAAAACAAAACTGAGGTTCAAAAGTTTTAAACCCGTGTCAAGAGATGGCAGTCTATGCACTGTGATTACACATTTTTCTTAGACAGTAACTCTCTATAATACTCGATCCTCTTTGGTGTAGTCAAGGGTCTTGTGACTGAGCCTCTACCGTTTTTGACTTTTTAGAATACGTTACTTAATTGCGCAATCGTCACAGAAAATGGAATGTGTACAGAAAATTAGTACTTGATCGAACCAAAAAATACTTTTTTCATTTATTCGCGAATTAGAAAAGTAATCTTTTTTATTTTGATTATCTTGGATTTAGACAAAGTAACGCCTGATTCCGTCGATTATGACAAATCAGAAATCATCAAATTAATTATTTTATGGTCTGTAATGTCATTGAAATAAGTTTTCAAATAAATAATAAATAAATAAATGTATTAAAGTAAAATTTGATATTTGCCAGTCGCTTTTCGGTGAAGGAAACATCGTGAGGGTCCGGACTAATTCCAATAAGGTCTAGTTTAGAAGATCAGATGTCAGTTGCTTTCGTAAAAATTAGTGCCTACGCCAAATCTTGATGAGGTTACTTGTCAAAGTAGACCCCAGGCTCCCATGAACCGTGGCAAATGCCAGGATAACGCGCACGAGGATGATGATGATGTATTAAAGTAAAATGACAAGGTTCCAGAATACTTGAGAAAAATGTGTACTTACCTATTCGTTTATTCAAAATATGCCTTTTCTAGGTAAGCCTAATAGCAAACATTCACCATCAAAATGCAAATTCTAATGTCTGAGCCGGCTGCGAATGATTTCAATTGACATTCGCTCATTGCCCGTGGAATTGCAACCGGAAATACCGAATAAATCCGTTCGATTTGACGATGACGTTCACTCCGGAACGGATTTCGTGCCTCGGCTCGGCTCCGATCGACGTTAATTATGTCTCGATGCAGTAGTGACTTGGATTTCATCAGTTTATTAATTGATTTCATGATTATTTTTTGAAATTTTGGGTTCAGATGCTACATGCGTCTTCTGTGTTCTGTGTAGCATTTATGTACCGTTGTAGGTACCTTTTTTACGAAGTAGGAATGCAGTTGCGCGCGTCTTGAGGGATTTGCCGTTTTTCACTCCTGTATTAGTGTACTGTAGTGTAGTTGTGATAGTGGGGAAACGGCAATATTTGTCTTTTTCCCATTCGTGAGCCCGTATTGGGATTGGGGTCATTTTCTCACTGCGCCCTTTGACCATCGTAGACACCTACAATCAAAATATTACTAGTATTAATGGTTTCTTTAACTTATATTTCCTCATAGTGTTGTAGTGAGTAAGGTTACCAGAGCTTAACGAATGTATTTGAATCGGCAACAAACTCATACCTCTGAAGTTGTAGGTGTCCATAGCATATAGTGACTGCTTATCATCCAGCGGGCCGTATGTTTGTTTGCCACTGACGTACTATTAAAAGTTATCTGCCCCTGTTCGTTCATGTATTTCAATTATGATTAATACTTTACAACCTACTTCAGTTTATGGTGACGTATGTAGAACTGGTTTACATTTATAATCACACTTCCGCTCTGTCTGAAACGCACGCAACGAACGCTAATTTGGGCCACTAAAACGCACGAATGTTTTACAAATTATTTGTACAAAGTAGCTAAGGTATACTACCAGTAGGCCTAGCACATGATGGCCGCGAGAGTATGTCGCCGCGAGATAGATGACACGTCTTCCTCTAACTGTATTAATGACATAAGGACGGGTAGTCTATCTCGCGGCGACATACTCCCGCGGCCATCATGTGCTAGGCCTACGGGCTCGACACGCGAGTGCTGAATTGAGGGCCCGGTCCTGTCAAATTTATTGACAACAATTTAAGATCGAAATGATCGACTGCTCATAAAGTGGAGGTCCTTCTAATTTGGTAGCGCGTGTAAAAAATCTGTATACTTACTATTAATAATAAGAAGTAGGTTATAAATATCTAAAAAAAATTACCCCTAATACACTTATAGGTCGAAATTGCCGAGAGTTTCAGCCGCTACTCCCTGTCAAGTCATTATAATTTCAATTAAGATTTATTTTTAATATTCCAGGCTTATAAAGTTCCCTTTACTGAAACTTTTGAGATGGACTGTGAAGGGGTAGGAGCTAAAATAAGTCGAAGACCTTGGTCCAAGTTTTTATAAGGGAGATGTGTAATTTAATTATGTATTCCTCTTAAACGGGCATAATAAGTTCTTGAAAATATGCCTACTATAAGAGTAGCTTATGGTGTACGTACACAGTACTTAAGGTCATTTTCAGAATTTGAGACCCAAAATTAGCGAAAGTTGTTAACAAAAATTTACTCTCTGTCAGTTTTGTGAAGACAATTAAGCATAAAATCTGTCTAAAAATTAACTTTTTCACGTTCTGAATGTATATCGCTTAAAGTTTATGTAATTGACACTAAAACAATATTTTTAATGAAGTTTCATGCTTAATAATCGTCACAAAACTGACAGTTAATTTCCTCTGCCAACAAACTGTCCTGCAGTTTGGCAGAAGATTTAATGTTGTTAAAAAAGGGTTTATTTTGAGAATAAACGATGTTTTTTTTTTGCTAATGACTTACGCTAATTTTGGGTCCCAAATTTTGAAAATGCCCTTAAATTTCAATATAGGGCAATTGTTAATAAATCTAAAAAGGTTTTACATGCCAATTCAATCCAAAATGATGCTATGTTAAACAGCAGTAGTGCGAAAAGATTTTCCTTCGTATTTTCACGGAAATGTACCAACGAGTCATGCTATTTCAATCAGTCTCAGTACAAGACGTACTGGACTTTTCGCACTACATTGTAGCTATCTTTTGCGCAGGTGTCTTGTTGTAGGTAATACGCAAGTGCGAACAGGCGGACACGTTAAAATCACCGTGCGGCTGCTAACCGATATGATTCTTATGTCGTTAACATTTTGGTTTATCGTCCGTGTCTATTCAAATTGTCTTGTTACGTAACAGAACTATAATATCGTTATTATCAACGGAACATGTTTGTAAACGATAATTCATTTGTTTCAGGCGGTCAAGCGCAGGCTTGCTGGCGCCCCAGCTGGCATGCCAGAGCGCGTCGCCGCCGGCGCCGGCGGCGTCGGCGCCCCTCCCCGCGCCCGCGTCGCCCCCGCGCGTGGTTTCCGCGCCCCCCGCGCCCGTCGCACCGCCCCCCGACCCCGTGCCCCAGCCCGCGCAGGAGGACGGCGTCAGATTGCGAAGAGTGCACACAGTCGCGGTGCGGGACTACCTCAAGAGGGAGACGCAGACGTTCTTCGGCGTACAGAGGGACAATGAGAGGGAACAACGGCGGCTGTGGTTCGAGAGGCGGAGGAGGCACGCGGCGCGGGCGCTCGGCGACCTCCGGCTCGACCTGCCTCCGAATCATCATCCTGATGATGATGATATTAGGTGAGTTTCTACTGTATTTACCTCTATACCTATATCGTTTGTATTTATAGAGGTAGAGTCATACCAAACTCAGTTGGCAGTGATTTTGACAGCCCAAAGTCCAACTGGTTAAAATGTCAAAAATTAACTAGGTACTATATGTATAATATTATGACTTTTACACAAATTATGACTTTTACAAAGCTAACAAAGTCGTGGCTAATACTTACGCCGTGTCTTGCGTGGGCGACGGTCGCACGACCGTCGCCGTCGCGTCTCATACTTCCATATCGATAAGGTTTGATTTCGTATGCGTGGCATCGCCGTCGCGCGACCATCGCGCGACCGTCGCCCACGCAAGCCACGGCGTTACTCTACGTTGCGTAATTTTGTACAAGTGTATGTACATGTACATTTCTGAGCATTAATGATTGATCAAGCTCTCCCATTGCCAAAAGCTTTCAACTTACACCATGCGGCTTACGCCGTAAAACCGCTAGGGATCCGTCCTAATTTCTCGAGTAGGTATTGTATAAACTTTGAAAAGTAAGCCTGTATAAAATTTCTGATTTTATCATGAGTTTAATATGGGTATATGTCTGGACTTCAATAATAGCAGACTGGCATATTCACCATAGTTTAGTGAGGTTTCAGAGAAAAATTTACGCCTTTGTATATGTTATTCACATATTAATTATCTGTCTTAAGAAACGTGTCTGCGACAAATTCACAAAAGTCCGAATTAAAATATTGACATCTTATTGTTTACGAATCACAGCGGCAAGTAGGGTAATCGAATTATATTGAAGTCAATTAAGACAGAGATTGATTGCCTCGGTCTCAAGAGTAAGTCATTGGGGCTCGAAGTCTGAAAATAGATTTATTTTTTTGTTATCGTCTGGCAAATACTTGCTATTATTCGTGTATTTTCTTTGGAAACAATATAGAATATTGAAAAAAAATATTTCCGTACTTTTATTTATCATTTATAGGGTCGGGTCGTGCACACATCCTTAAAACCCTACTTTACAGTTGTCAACACAAGTCTATAGTATATTCGCTAAACACGCACTTACGCATACACGCAGTATTTTCTATACTGTATTTTGTATTTGAATGTATTTATTTCTATCGACGTTCGTTTTTCGTTGACCGTCGCATTTATACTTAGAATTATTGAGCAAATTGTATTAGTTTGAAAGCAGCAGAGCTCTTAATGTTGCAGTCTCTAATGGAATCCTAAATCCTTAATCCCGAAGCAATATCTCTATCTACCTCTACACCTAAGCTCTCTCTATCTAATTCCAATTGCTTATTGACTTGTAAAATAGTTATTTGTTATACAAGGGAGCAAAGTTGTATTTTAACCGAGTGTAGAATTGCAACACGAACTAGCGAATGGATTCTAGGGTTGAACTACGAGCTAGCGAATGGGTCGCTAGCTCGTGGTTCGAAAATAGAATCCTGAGCGAAACGAGTAGTTCAAAAATAGAATCCTGAGCGTAGAAAGTGTTGCAATACACACGAGGTAAAATAACTTTGCATGCCGTGTGTAACACATAACTTTTCACCTCACTAAAGCGAGGAAACACGCAATGAAAACAACTGGAACATAATTGCACAGAAATAAGTCAATTTGCGTTTATTACAATTTCCACGATGCACCGACCGACACCACAAAAGTTTCAAATTAAGAATCAAGAAGAAAATTCTATTTGGGTGCGTTCCGTTTCACGCGTTTTGAGATTGCAATGTTATTTAAGGTGCGTTCTGAATAAGTACAATGGAAGAGTCAAAAATACAATTTCTTGTACGATTTCAAGTGTCTTATGGTAAAATCATGTTATAAAATTGTTTGAATTTTATGTTTTTAGTCGGATACAATTCGATATTAAATTATTCTTACGTTCGCATCACATGATTTGTTAAGACAATTTAAACACAGGGAGAAAATTGTCCTGTCTGGGACATGCCTTTACAAGAAATTATATTTAAAAAAATAACTAATGACACGTTCGGATTTCAAATATTCTTTGCACTCTTGTGGATAAAATGCGATTTTGCTATCTGTTTTTAAAGAATAAAAAAGTCCTTTCCGAGCTATTTAGTGAGGTGAAAATATAATTATGACTTGCAGATGAATCTGAAGTAGAGAATCAGCCACTTGATTGTACTTAAAATAAAATATTTTATACCATGCACGAAATAAAGCATCTAATAAGAAAAACAGGGACAGAAGTTATTTTTAACTCCAGTTTATATTTTATAAATCAGATAGAAATATTTAAAGTAAATCAGTTGACCGTGACGTCACTCAATGCGATTTCATATTAATTCCATAATAGCAAGTCGTTCAAAATCGTTTTGACAGTTCTTAAAAATAAGCTGATTTGAGTAGGAGGAAAAGTGGCTCATTTTCAGAATTTGGGTCCCCCCAATCACTATGCGCTATGCGCTAGGCCAGACCGATCGTCACGAATATCGTCGTCATGAATGTGCCTTGATACCCGTACCTATAGGGGCATTTTCAGAATTTGGGTCCCCCCAATTAGCAAAAGTTGTTAACAAAAATTAACTCACTGTCAGTTTTGTGACGATAATGAAGAATTAAATTTCAATAAAAATATTGTTTTTGTGTTAATTACATAAACTTTAAGCGATAATCTACATTCAGAATGTGAAAAAAGTAAATTTTTAGACATATTTCGTGCTTAATTGTCGTCACAAAACTGACAACGAGTTAATTTTTGTTAACAACTTTTGCTAATTGGGGGGACCCAAATTCTGAAAATGCCCCTATACGGGTATCAATCAAGGCACATTCATGACGACGATATTCGTGACGACCGGTCTGGCCTAGCGCATAGTGACCCTGCCTGCTAAGCCGCGGTACTGGGTTCGAATCCCGGTAAGGACATTTATTTGTGTGTTGAGTACAGATATTTGTTCTTTGGGTCATGGATGTTTTCTAAAGCTTACAGTGGGACTCAGTCAATATGTGTAAGAATGTCCTATAATATTTTTATTTTTATTTATTCATTGAAAATATGATATTGGAAATATGTTCACGAAAAATCTAGGGATACAGCGAGAAGACTCCGATCAAAGCTAGTCACCTCCTGCATATACTCGTATTAGTGTAAAAAAAGTATTTTGACTGGATAAAATAGGTTACGTTCCGTCGATATAACGAGGATTGACCTACTATCCTAATACCCAGCTGAGAAGCACTCAGACTATTATTATTGCAGGCTTAAGCTGCCTGAAACTGATCTGCCCACTTTAGCTGACGAAGGATGATTGTAATTAATTGATGTACGCCATTTGTCATAGCCCTAACATAGCTACTTATGTAAAACAATATTGTTGAGATACCTACTAACCAGCAATTTGGTAACTTTTATTATTTATGTTATACATTGTGAGGAAACCGGATTAATTCCAATAAGGCCCGGCCCAGTCGTGGCCCAGTCAATCGTTAGATGGCAGTCGCTTTCGTAAAACTAGTGCTTACGCCAATTCTACGTCCGCTTTTACAATTGTCTAAGCGGACCCCAGGGTTTCATGAGCCGTGGCTAATGTCAGAGGATGAATGAATGAGGAGGCACACTCAAAGATTTATGACAGATGACGCTACCTCCAGTGGCGCTAGTCCATTGCACTGATAAATAATTTCACACATGAGAGCGACAAGATGATATGTTTTTACTTTTTTCTCTCTCTCACATATGAATGACATAATTATATGCCTAAGGCACTTGCACAGGCGCCGCCTGGCGGGATAAAATGTCAGTGTGCCCTCTCATTGATGGAGGATAACATAAGGAGGATGATGGTATCATATATGTTTAGTGCCTTCCACATATTCGATATGAAGATTGATATCGATTGGATAAGTATAAATTACAGTAATGCTAATACCCAATAGATGACACTTTTCAGTCACATTCTATTAAGATTGAAAGTGGCATCTACTGATATACTGTTAGACACTGGAGCTTAGCCTTACCATATAGGAATAAGTCAGGGAAGAGTTGCAACTCCATACATCAGTAAATGCGGGTTATTTGTAGTGACATCTAGCGACAATCACGCATCAAATAGCGTAAATTATCAGTACCACTACCCGATACTTGGTGTCAACAAGAACAAACAACAAACAATACATTTATCCAAATCTATATTACATAAAGTCTAAGTAATAATAGAAAAATAAACTATAGAAATATACAAGAGCTTCTTAGAACAAACAGTAACTAGGTCTAGCCTGTATCGTGGGGACTGGAGCTTTGATCCTACGATTTACCAACTAGGTGCGGAGAATACAGATCTGATAATTTTACAGGCTCTACAGGCAGTTTTATAACAATATTTAGTACATATACTTACCCTGCTTAAACAAATTAATAAAGTTTTATTTGAAAATTACTAAAACTAATATACCTAGGTATAACAGTGTCTCGTCTTCAAAAAATGTAATCTTAAAACAGTTTACAACTTATATTACAAGCAGAAGGAATTGAAAACAGAATACTGATTAATATACTATTTGTAATGTTAGCTAAAAATTGGTGAGCATTAGACTCTTCGTTCGTCGGGTCATCTATTGACAAGTAGCAGTACTGATAATTTTCGCTATTTGACGCGTGATTGTCGCTAGATGTCACTACAAATAACCCGCAATTTTACTGATGTATAGAGTTACAACTCTTCCCTTACTAAACTTATTCCTCTTCTTATGGCCTTACTAAAGATCGAGCTCAACAGAGATTTTGTAATTCTGAGAATGTCTATTAATGCCTTTAAAATATCGGGAGAAAGGAAATCGAGTGTTACGCCTGTGATATTGAAGTATTTAGCCTCATTGAAGCGGCACGTGTAAGAGTTTATATACTTTGTCAAGGTCTCTTAATGTTTCGTACTTTGATGGGAGCCAAATAATTTTAACACCAGTTATAAAGAATCTGAGAGAGTACTTATAATGAGTTACTCGTAGTTGAGTAACTTTTTAGGGTTCCGTAGTCAACTAGGAACCCTTATAGTTTCGCCATGTCTGTCTGTCCGTCCGTCCGTCCGTCCGCGGATAATCTCAGTAACCGTTAGCGCTAGAAAGCTGAAATTTGGTACCAATATGTATATCCATCACGCCAACAAAGTGCAAAAATAAAAAATGGAAAAAATGTTTTATTAGGGCACCCCCCCTACATGTAAAGTGGGGGCTGATATTTTTTTTCATTCCAACCCCAACGTGTGATATATTGTTGGATAGGTATTTAAAAATGAATAAGGGTTTGCTAAGATCGTTTTTTGATAATATTAATATTTTCGGAAATAATCGCTCCTAAAGGAAAAAAAGTGCGTCCCCCCTCTAACTTTTGAACCATATGTTTAAAAAATATGAAAAAAATCACAAAAGTAGAACTTTATAAAAACTTTCTAGGAAAATTGTTTTGAACTTGATAGGTTCAGTAGTTTTTAAGAAAAATACGGAAAACTACGGAACCCTACACTGACCCGACACGCTCTTGGCCGGTTTTTTGGAAACATAATATTACTTTGCAAAAGTTGATTTCAAGTTTAACACCTTAGTTTGTTTACCAAAAAAAACTTTAGTTACACGTTTCTGCCTAAAAATAAAAATAGGTCGCCATTGAAATATCGCGCAGAATCAGTAGGTTCTAAAAATGCACACGAACAATTTATGAATTTCCGATATTCGTTAGTTTACATGATACTAAAATACTAGTACATATTGTTACAAGTTTCAACCACGTTAACTTGCGAAAAGTTATTTTGTACGGTGTTCCTCTCATATAAAGTGCACCTTGTGCAGGCAAAGTGCTGATATCAAGTGCAGCACATAGTTTGGAACCACTCACAAACACCGAAGCTACTAAGTACACATACGCATTACGAAGTAGAGTTAGGTACTGGTCCCACCGCGAGCTAGTAAGCTATGAGCTATCGGCTATAATTTAAAAACGAACAAAAGATGAGTACTGCCGTGCAAATAAAAGAGACACGGCGATATTGATAGTTCACCGCTGGGCGAGTAACTGTAAACATCGCCGTGTCTCTTTTATTTACACAGGAGTGATAATCTTTTGTTCGTTTTTATGGCCGATAGCTCATAGTTTACTATGTCGCGGTGGGACCAGTGCCTAAATATATTAATTAGTCATGTATGGTTATTAAAAACGAAATATAATATATCTAAGGTGTCTAACGAAGGCGGAGTCATGTATGTGTGTCAGAACTAAAATAGTATATTATATAACGGTAAAGTTATGAAGGCTATAAAAGTTGAGTACCGCGGTTAGGCCACGAAGGCTTGCCGAGTGGCCTAAGTAAGGTACGAGACTTTTATAGCCTTCATAATGTTACGATTGTATACTATACTTTTTCTACGACAGCCACATACATACCTATTCGAGAATAATAAAATGGGGTAGTTACTTACTTCATGTAATGAATGGGAATATTTGTGTGGATCGTCGTAGCATTGAGTATTCTGTCCACAATGTTGATGGCGAGAACTTGTTGCACAATTCTTCAAAATATGCCAACAACGCCGTTTCAGAGAAAGTTGAAACATTTTTTTGCAATTTCCATGTCAAAACAATCATAACATTTTTGGTACGCTTTATCTGACTTTTCATGTAACAAATTGTCAGTCAAGCTTTGAGCGCCCATAGCCTTGATTTCTTCGGAAGTGAATTTTTCACCAGAATCACTCATAATTACTTATGTTTTTGCACAATAACGTCGAATTAAAACAAACTACACACCACCGAAATAGTTCAAATAGTTTCGTGATAAGTTTACAAATGTCAAACATACCATAGACAAGAGAAATAGAAAATAAGCCAGTTTTCAATTACGAAAAATGTGGTTGCGTTCAAGAATATTTAAATGTCGAATGTAAAATTATTGGATAAACTTATGATTTTTACCTTTGTTTTGCAATATCTAATATGTAAAACGCATTTAAGTTTATTTATTCATCTTGATTTAAATTATGAACCTAAATATTATATTATTTATTAAAAGTTACTTATTACTGTAAATGAAAACATACCTGATAAATGGAAGTTGTGCTTTTAAAAAAAAAATTAACAGAACTCCTATATTCATATGATTACTGCTTGCAGTAATCCTATGAACCTATAGACAAATAGACTTTCTCATCGTTACTCAAATGAACTTAATTTGGATACCGCTGACAATAATCTAATTGACAGATTTAAGTGCTGGAGTAGAAAAAGGATGTTTTGCTGACCCGCGAATAGATAACGTGCTTAATATTTATAGGTAGGGGCATACGTGGTATCAAAATATGTATGGATATGTTTTGAACAAAGATTACAACCGTAAAATACCATACTTGTGTGGTTCAAAGATACATAAGCTCTTTCCCAAAACTCCAGAGCAAGATCGCGAGGCCGATTCTGATAAGCAGCACATTTTTTATTTGTGCTAAAGAAAATCAACGGGTATTGCTAACCGCACTTACGGTACCTATTGCTAAAAAACCGGCCAAGAGCGTGTCGGGCCACGCTCAGTGTAGGGTTCCGTAGTTTTCCGTATTTTTCTCAAAAACTACTGAACCTATCAAGTTCAAAACAATTTTCGTAGAAAGTCTTTATAAAGTTCTACTTTTGTGATTTTTTTCATATTTTTTAAACTTATGGTTCAAAAGTTAGAGGGGGGGACGCACTTTTTTTTCCTTTAGGAGCGATTATTTCCGAAAATATTAATATTATCAAAAAACGATCTTAGTAAACCCTTATTCATTTTTAAATACCTATCCAACAATATATCACACAATGGGGTTGAAATGAAAAAAAATATCAGCCCCCACTTTACATGTAGGGGAGGTACCCTAATAAAAATTTTTTTTCCATTTTTTATTTTTGCACTTTGTTGGCGTGATTGATATACATATTGGTACCAAATTTCAGCTTTCTAGTGCTAACGGTTACTGAGATTATCCGCGGACGGACGGACGGACGGACGGACGGACAGACAGACATGGCGAAACTATAAGGGTTCCTAGTTGACTACGGAACCCTAAAAATTGACAATGTGCACAGGAATTGGATCGGCGTAATTTAAATTATAAAGGTATGTGAAAATAAAATAATACACTGTAGGTAGTTTATTTGCTAGCTAGTTATGACACTACAGTAGGTACCAAAAAATCAAAGTCGACGCAAATAGGAAGGAACACACGTGCTGTCAAAGTATTTACCTACCAAATGTCGTCGGTATAGCTTCTTTTGCTTGAAATATTTAACACCAACTCATGCGTGATATTTTCTACAGTCGTGTCAAAATGAACTAAAGAGCAAATAAAATCTTTAAAACACAATCGGGCGTGCGGGCCGCGGTGGCGAACTCATTAATGCCCTTGTTAATTCCGCTCCAAGTTCGTGTGCTCGAACAACAAGCTCCGACTGCTCGCCGCAATACGTGTTGCAGACTACCGAGAAATGGGGATTCGATTTGCTTATGCTTATTCGAGTGCACGCTTCTGAAGTGTAAGTAATTACTTGTTGAACTTTTGCTGGCTATTGTGGTGCGGATTGTTTTACTAAATATCAGGGTACCTGTGTGCGTATAGCCGAATGTCCGAACGCTTCACGATTCGCTCACGATTCGTGAGCGTTTCGTACCACAACCACTATTAAAAGCCACACGCTCTTGACCCTAGACCTGAGCGATGCAAACAAAAAACACTATAATTATAACAAACATAGTATATGTATAAGCAGGTATTCACCTTCGTCTTTGAATCTTAGCCTCAAGGGACTTTCAGCATTAGATCAATCGGCATCGACCGACCTAATGGACTAGGGTTCAACCAGGTTCATGTCTATTATTGAAAGCATGACGGCGACTATGTCGCTGCTCTTACATAACGGTGATAGATGCTTTTGACTTGCAGTTACCCTACATGGATTTTCAATCTCTCACGATATGGGATCTTGATTTAGATTGATTAGTCTGGGAACAAATGACGTCATGAATATTATTAGTTTGATATTTGGGAGTGCTTGAAATAATCTTGTCGAAGGGTACTACGACGGTCAGAGTGGTGTAGAGCCTGTAGAGGTAATCAGGTAATCACGTTAGCCGGGTAAAGCTGAAGACCTTGTAACAGTTAAAATTGGGCTGATTGCTGTTACTCACCGGTTCGCACAGGGTTAGCATGAGCTCTTTCAAATATGTCCTCAGGGCGCCTTACTGGGTTGTGATGTAAATAAAAGTTGCGAATATGCTGGAGAAAGCCTTTTAATTCTGGATATACTACGTCACAGTCACTCTTTGAAGATTGTCCACTGATGTTAAGATAAAGTTCAAATTAAGCTTAACTAACCTTGCAATCACTTTTTAATTACACATACGGAATCCTGTACGCTGACGCTGATGCCTTCAGGAAGCAGGTCCCAGGGTTAAGGTGTGAGGTGGAAAGCAAGCTCAAACACAGGATGCGGTCCGAGGTTCATTTCCCATCAGCTATGGCATTCTCTCGTGCAATTGATCAGGATTTCATAGCGACACAAGGACCCCTATAACAATTCGAAACCCAGCTGTAGAACCAAAGTAATCTTGCAAAGCTGACACGTGCTATGTATAGTTTTGAGGTTAAGTAGCGGTACTTACAGTATTGGGAATTAATTTTCTTCAAAGTAGTGCTTTCTCCAGGTTTTTTATGTTAATATGTTACGACTATTCATTTTAACCGCCCAGGCTGCAAGGTGGGACCTCCGGTGAACCACATTTTATAAAAATCAATTTTCAGTCTTGTTTCCCAGGCGCTGTTCGTATTAGAAAAGAACGTCGGACTCTGACGCGCGCGCCAGCTATCGTCTGCGGATGTTTTTGTAACTAACTCCTTATCTACTTGGCTAACACGTATGTGCGCGCGAGTGGATGCCTTGAGCGGGCTTGTTAGTTCGATATTTTATCCCGAGAGGGCGCTGAAGTTAAATTAGTGACTTATTTATAATTAATTTATTAAAAACATAATTTTTTATTTTATGTTAAATATTTATGTTACACATCCGTTCCAGTTGGGTTAAAAAGTTTTTCGTAGCGAATAAACTTTTTTCTCATATATCTATATTTGTATGTACATTGTTAATAATTTAATATTATTATGCATAGGCATTTAGGCAAGACTATTTTCTCATGCGTAAATACTATGTACTAACTTTATTGCTAAATATACGTTAAACATCGATTTAAACTTCTCTAGATACACTATCACCTACAAATTCGGCACTCAAAAGTGTCCGATCGCTTAGTTGCAAATGTGTGCGTCCAGTTGACAAACGAAAACTTCGCAATGTAGTAAAAACTACTTTCATTTTTTTACAAAAACAACGTTATTTCTTAGTACTTAAAGTTCAATTTCAAATGCAAGCAATTGGCGGTTATGACATTAATGAATGTGATCATCGCGAAAGCCATAAAATTTTATTACCGCAGATCGCAGGTGTGCATATTTTTAAAAAATCTACGTCTTATTGCAACCAACTTAAGTTTAATTTCGTTTGCGCTGCAACAATCTAAACGCCATTTTTACATTGGGAACGAGGATGGACAGAGGCATCATGGGAGTCGCGCTATGAGATGAAAGGCGAGAATGAGGAAATTTGCGGTATTTTTGCGAAAAACTGTTTTAAAAAATCCTATTAGATAGAAAATTTCTTAAGGAACAAAACGTTTGGTATAACATTTTTCGAGATGTTGCGTACTGTACGATATTTTTATTGATATTATCTCAAACAAAAAAATATATAAGGTACGGCGGGACAATTTGGACTGGGGGACAATTGCAACTGAACTGATTAATATCTCCACGTTTTGCAATGTTTGCATTATTAAATAGAGTCAACTGAGGTATATATATATATATATATATATATATATATATATATATATATATATATATATATATATATATGTGTGTGTGTGTGTGTAGGTATGTATATATATAACATATGTGTGTGTGTGTGTGTGTGTGTGCGTGTAGTGAGTGTATTATTTTTTTATTATTTTATTACAAGGAGATAGAGTGTGGCTAATGAAATATTGCCCCAACTTTTGGCGGGAAATTCAAAAAATCTAGGGCTGGTCACATTTGTTATAGTAGGAGATATAGTTTTGATACTAGAAAATATTTTTGTTTTCTGTGCACACTTATATTGAAAATCAATAGAAATTGCTAATATATGTACAGAAATTTGACAAAATCTGTTAGCATTTGATCCAATTAATGGTGGTAATTGACATTTTTTAAGGTTCAAATGTCTGTCTTAGGGGTAGAACCTGTGAAGACGAGTGCTGTAAAGGGCTCGAAACGTAGGTCATGATGTTAATATACGCGATTAATCCGTTTAAAAGAGTTTTATTTCAAATGTCTGTTTAATATGTTAAGTAGGTAGGTAAAGAAAATGCACTATCGACATTTTTGCCGCTCATATATAGACATGTTTCACCAAGATATTTTTATATATTTTATTATATTTTTATTGCCATATAAGCAGTGGTGGCCGAGTGGATATGACGATGACGCCCGACTTTCAATCCGGAGGTCGCAGGTTCAAATCCTGGCTCGTACCAATGAGTTTTTCGGAACTTACGTACGAAATATCATTTAATATGTACCACTAGCTTTACGGTGAAGGAAAACATCGTGAGGAAACCTGCATACATCAGCGAAGAAATTCAAAGATTTATGTGAAGTCTCCAACCCGCATTGGGCTAGCGTGGAGACTATATAGCCCGAGCCCTCTCAGACATGAGAGGAGGCCTGTGCCCAGCAGTGGAACGTATATAGGCTAAATTATATTATTTATTTTATTTTTTATATTTTTATATCAAATTACTACTGACCAGTCACTTCACTGATTTCTTCTAAATATTGGTTTTTCGTAAGTAAGTCGTTACGTTCCAATATTTTTATTTTATTAATGCTTTCCAGAGCTTCGAGTTTCTCCTTGTCTTTACACTCTTTTCCTGTTTATGAGATTTAAGTTTTATTATATTCACATACTTAATCAAAGTTATAGGCAAATGTTAGAACTAGTACTTAAAGTATCAAAATATTAATAGAGCACCAACCTACTATATTGTTTACGACTTGTAAACATTGCAGTTTTTCATTATATGCCGCTTCACGTCGACTTCGCTCTTGGTTGTAATTATTTATTAGCTTAAACAGCAAATTGCGGACCTCGCTTGGTATCGTCATTGTTATAATATTTAAGATTTACCCTTAATAACCCGCGAACAATTTGAATAAGTGACATAAATTGACAGCAGACTTTTAGCCTTTTTTTTAAACCATAGACAATTGGTGATACCACAAGGAAATATCTGTCAACAATATTTGGCTAGCCAGACTCTAAAACAGAAACATACAAGTGAAGAATGTAACATAAAGAAATATACGTATCTAGTACAAAATAGATTAAGATGTTTCCTTAAACATATCCCACTGAGAACATACGTGGTATTGGTATTTAAACCTAGCAACATGCAAACAGTAAGGTATAACTAGGTATTTCTAACTACTGCAAAACCTAAGGCTAACATGCTAAATGGTGAACTTTTATTTTTATTATTTTGTGTATAATTTTACAACAGCAGCTTTGAATGAGGCACGGGAGCATGAGAAGAAATCTAAATCAGAAAGTAGTTTGTTGTGGTGGTCGCAAATTCTGTATATAGGAGCTCGTTTGCCTGCATTTGATCTTATAACCGGCAAACCAAATAGGTGTTTAGACCTGGTCAACTTCTGCGGGGTGCGGAATTGTAGGGCCGCGAGAAGCTGCGGGCAGTCTACATCGGCTACGCAGATGTTGCGAAGCATCACTGCATCGGCAACTGCTCGTCGATTCTCCAGAGACAGCATGTTGTACTTGCTTAAAAGTTGAGCATATGAACAACGCTGACTCTTCATTTTAAAATTTAGGAAACGAAGGAATTTTTTTTGTACAATTTCTATTTTATCAATGTAAATTTGATAGTATGGGTTCCACGCTACTGATGAGTACTCAAGGTATGATCTAACTAGTGATTGATAAAGTAAAATAAAAGTGTCTTTTTTTTTGAATGGCTTAGATGTGCGTATTATGAAACCGAGCATTTGGTACGCTTTTTTTACAATACTGTCTACATGTACATCAAGAGTTAATTTAGAATCCAAATGCACACCCAAATCGCGTATACTTTCTGTAGTTTCCAGACGGTGATGATTTATGTAATATGACTTCTGGATTATGTTTTTCTTTTTTGTGAATGTAATATGTTTGCATTTATTAAACGCTAGGGATAATTTATTTTTTACGCAGTAATCATAGAGCCTATTTAAGTCATCTTGTAATAAAGTGGTGTCTTCAAGACATTGCACTCTTTTATATATTTTGAGATCGTCAGCGTATAATAAGATAAGACTATTTTTAAAGCATGATGCAATATCATTGATAAATATAACGAATAAAAGAGGCCCTAAAATTGAGCCCTGGGCCACGCCAGATGTTACGGCAGTAGGAGACGATGTGAACCCATTCACTACAACAAATTGGGTGCGGTTTTGTAAGTATGACGCAAACCACCTGAGAAGATTACCTTTTATACCGTTGTAGGATAACTTTTTCAAAAGTATCAGATGATCCACTTTATCAAATGCTTTCTGAAAGTCTGTATATACTGTATCAACTTGCTGTGTCTCGTCTAAAGATCGAAAGAGGTAATCGGTAAAGAGAATAAGATTAGTGGATGTGGATTTTCCTGAAACAAAACCGTGCTGCTCAACCAGTATCGAATTTTTAACACACTCGTAAACCCGGGAGTGAACTAACTTTTCAAAAATTTTTGGTATACATGATAAGATTGATATGGGGCGATAATTTTGAATATTGTCTTTCGGGCCAGATTTATGAATAGGGGTCACGTTAGCTACTTTCCATCTCTCGGGGAATATTCCCTGTCTCAAACATTTGTTAAATATGAGTTGTAGCGGCAGTGCTAATGCAGAACTAGTCCTTATGTGTAGCGATTATGTGAAGGTAAACAGTTGAGGGATTGTATGTGGTGTGTGTAGGGTTGTAAATAGAAAAAAAACCAAATGTTTTTTTTTCAGAATTATGAAAAAAAAACATGAAAAAAAACCGAGCACCTTGGTTTTTTTTCTAAATATGGTTTTTTTTCAGATGAACAAATAATACGACAATAACGGTTTTTCGTGAGTTGTAACGTGTTTCAATAACAATAACTTACATTTTAATTCAGTATACAAACGTTTATTGGGGAATCCCCTATGCGGCGTGCAGCGTGGAGAGGCGGTGGTGTTGCCAACAGTAAATAGTGATAACTACAAACTACAGATTTCGTAAATAAATGTTACTTTTATAAGACCAGAAATTAAAGTTATTTGATTAAATTCGTTTAATAGTTAACATTAAGTCTAAAAAACCGTATAAAAGTATTAACTACTTTGCAAATTTTGAGATTTCGTACTTTAGAAAAAAACATACTCCAGAAAAAAACTGTTTTTTTTCACGGTTTTTTTTCATGTTTTTTTTCAAGCCAGAAAAAAAACCGTTTTTTTACAACCCTAGGTGTGTGTGAGGGTGCACTTGGAGAATATGAATTAAGTAGCTATTAAAACAAAGAAGAATTGAACGATGACATTAATTTATTATTCTACGTATAATTTCTTTCAAAGCTTTGTTTGGGTAAATCTTCTCTCCGCTCCTCAGCTATAATCTTGCGCCATTTTTCCCTTTCAACGTCTTGTTTTGGGAATCTGGAATAAAAAGCTTTTTTATTACTTAAAAACGAATTTGCTATTCCCGGATTGTTTCTTTTTATAATTAAAGTAATTTATAAGATATGTATTAATATTATTGAATTGAAATCATTTATTTCAGACTTATTGGTCCATAATAATAAATAAATACATACATTATTAATATGAAATAGGCTTCTTTTACAAAAAATATAAATTAGCGACTCCATCATTCCATTTTTAACTATGTTCCACTTCATCCATCTTTTGTCGCCGTCCGCTCATTACTAGTATAGCGCGAGAGAAAGAGACAAACTGCGTAAGACCAAATCAAGGAATTTACTTTAATTATTCTAGAAAATAAATGTTTTTTGTAAGTTAGGAAGCCATTTTGACCACAAATGCATAACATTATAAAATTATTAACAATTACTTACCGGAAATACGATACGTCATCCTTTTTCAACGTATATAAGGTGTTATTTTTGCACTTTTTTACGGAGCACTTAGGCATGTTGCCGACACGGCGGATGAAGCGCTACTGACCGCCCAATTGTGCTTAGAACATTTTCAAGCACAATTTGCTGCGGACACATTCTAAGCCGTGATGGTGCATCTAGGTAGTTTAGATCGATGACGTTAAACGACAATTATGTTTGGCAGACAGTGAACATGCAATACCACCCGCCTGAATACTATATTTTCTACCTAACAATTTAATGTATTAAAGTATTTATTCTTACCTACTAATCTTACAAATAAGACGTGGCCAACGTCATAATTAAAGACGAGTACCAACACGTTTTAAGTAGTTGGGCTCATAAAATTTAATACTACTTGTTCAAAACTTACCTATACACCTTATCGTTGTGTTTAGGTATTCACTATAAATTTTTTTTTTTTTTAATTAAGTAAAAGGTGGATCCAATAAACCATGGTTTGATCAAGTGACACGTGTCTTATTTAAGTAAGTATTGGTATTCATAAGGATACACGCTTAAGGTTTTAAATCAAGACTTATCATAAAGTACCTACTTTCTAGATTCCCGGTACTATTATGTTAAGTATTTTATTAATTTAATGACCGATAGGCTAATAATTATATCGCATAATCGTAAACATTGGGTCCGATGCACACAGATGTGGCATGTTTACGGTAATAACAAGTTACATTCCATTCTTATCTCTGTCACAGCTTACTATAGCCAAAGGGTTCACTAGTGATTAATTTAGAAAATGCATTCATACATCATATCTTACAATCTGCACCTATTATTATTGTATTAAGGACGTTCCCGTCACGCGATATTGTCGCTCTGCGATACTCAGGATTTTCACTAGCCTACTCCGCAATTTTTTTTTTAAATTCGGACTGCTTTCTGATATCCTAGCCAACCTATCTATAAGATAATTAGCACGCCGTGAAAGCTTTACAAGAAGTCTTCGATCACCTACCTTGCCGGGTTCCGGAAGTTCTGATTCTAGACTCGCGATCTTTAGACTGCAAAGCTTGAGCTCGGACGCCGCATCCGGTGTTCCAGACGGTTCTCCCCTCATGCTTCCTCTCCTTGCTAGTTTGTAGACCTGGCGGATCCGCTTCCTCAAGGCATCCACGTTCACATCACTATCTGTGGATACACCAAGTACACCAAGTTCATATACCAATTCATCCTTATGCAAATAATCAATATACTTTTGGATAGACATCTTATATTAAGTTTAGTACAGTAGGTATTAATTTAGTCACAGGTATTCAAGGATGATGAAGTTAAGTTGAGCCAAATTATTTAAATTATTAAGTAAAATTAATTTCCTTGTACGCCTGAGACTATTCAATATCAATTATTTTTAACACAATATAGTAAAATTTGTTTTATGTACAATTAAGTTACACTTCCTTACACGTGGTTAACCTTAAACTATAAAATTAAACTCGCTATTTTAACACTTTAAGTCCATAACTTTCCAGATAATTATTTATCATCACAACTCAGTTTTTCCAGTTTAAGGCCAAACGGTGGGCAGCCACTTTGTAACAGTTAAAATTGGGCTGATTGCTGTTACTCACCGGCTCGCACAGGGTTAGCATGAGCTCTTTCAAATATGTCCTCAGGGCGCCTTACTGGGTTGTGATGTAAATAAAAGTTGCGAATATGCTGGAGAAAGCCTTTTAATTCTGGATATACTACGTCACAGTCACTCTTTGAAGATTGTCCACTGATGTTAAGATAAAGTTCAAATTAAGCTTAACTAACCTTGCAATCACTTTTTAATTACACATACGGAATCCTGTACGCTGACGCTGATGCCTTCAGGAAGCAGGTCCCAGGGTTAAGGTGTGAGGTGGAAAGCAAGCTCAAACACAGGATGCGGTCCGAGGTTCATTTCCCATCAGCTATGGCATTCTCTCGTGCAATTGATCAGGATTTCATAGCGACACAAGGACCCCTATAACAATTCGAAACCCAGCTGTAGAACCAAAGTAATCTTGCAAAGCTGACACGTGCTATGTATAGTTTTGAGGTTAAGTAGCGGTACTTACAGTATTGGGAATTAATTTTCTTCAAAGTAGTGCTTTCTCCAGGTTTTTTATGTTAATATGTTACGACTATTCATTTTAACCGCCCAGGCTGCAAGGTGGGACCTCCGGTGAACCACATTTTATAAAAATCAATTTTCAGTCTTGTTTCCCAGGCGCTGTTCGTATTAGAAAAGAACGTCGGACTCTGACGCGCGCGCCAGCTATCGTCTGCGGATGTTTTTGTAACTAACTCCTTATCTACTTGGCTAACACGTATGTGCGCGCGAGTGGATGCCTTGAGCGGGCTTGTTAGTTCGATATTTTATCCCGAGAGGGCGCTGAAGTTAAATTAGTGACTTATTTATAATTAATTTATTAAAAACATAATTTTTTATTTTATGTTAAATATTTATGTTACAACCTGAGTTCGATTCCTGGCTCCGACACCAGTGGACTTGATGGCTTTTTCTTTGGCGTGTGGTGTCTATTTCAGATTATAATAACTACAATAGTTTTTAAAATAATTTATCATATTTTGTGGTCACGTGTTTTATGGTGGTGGTCTGGTAGTTCAGATTCTTAGTTTTAAATAACACGCTTATTTAAAACTAAGAATCTGATTTACCTTACAACAACAATATTTCCGCTAAACGTAGGCAAACGCATGGTTGGATAATCTCGATGAAGCCTTTGTAAATTAGCAGTTTAGCATTGATCCGTTATTGCATCCCGGGAACGGTTTATTGGCCGCGTATTTCCGTTGGTTGCGCTACACTCGCGTGTCCACTTCTCATCAACAGTTTGACCTCTAGCCTAGGTACGAGGCTATTCATCCAGAGAGTTCATTTATACAGGTCTGCTAACACTTTGACTGTCCTGTGCTCTGTTAACAATTGGAATTTCCTATGATATTGAACGCCATTCCAAAACAAAGGAAATGTTATAGCATTTAATGGAGAATCGGAGCCAGTCAGTGTAAATAGCTTTGCAATATCAAAGCTTTGCATACGAATAAAACAGAAATTAAATTTCTCGAAAGTAGATTTTTGTGATGTCATTCGTTCAACATTTGTCTGCCTTTATTATTTTCTGACAGGTTAGCTAAGTTAATTGAAGGGTACAGCCTATCCGGCATTCAGCCATTGACATGATTTAAAATAGTGTCAAAATTTGTTTCACTTGTATTACACAGCATCATGGGACTTAGCCATAAAGGAAAAATTACAACATTTAGATTACCTATTTGTTGTGAACTTCCCCATTTTCCGTCACTTAGGTTCACTAGGTCTGACAGATTTGGAAATTGGGGCGCGCTAGTGTCTGAGAAAGAAGGTGCTAAAAGGCGATTCTCTAATGATCAGTATGCAGTATGCTAGCCGAATGACACAAACGCTCACGAAACGCTCACGAAATGAAACGCTAGTCTAGATATCTATCTCTATCGCTCTTGCGTATTGGCGCGACAGAGCCAGACTACCTTTCGCGGCGTTTCGTTTTCGTTTCGCGTCGGTGAAATGCCATTCGGCTACGGGGCCTGATCTAAGTTTGGGACGAACTGTTTAGGTTATTTCAAGTAAACATATTTTTATATTTCCAGTATGTATGGAGCATCGGGAGCGGCACCGAGAGAGGCGCGGGGGCGATCGCACGAGCGGCCCGACGTGCTGCCGGCGCCCGCGGCGGCGGACGAGCCCGCGCCCCCCGTGTTGCCGCGCCCCGGCAAGGACAGCGTGGCACGGCTCACGCTTAGCGGCCTTTCTTATGTTGTTACTGTAAGTACCACTGAAAAACTATTCGATTTTGAAAATTAAGGGGAAGAAAGAAACCTCAGAGCTATTGAACATAGAATTATGCAGCAGTAGACAAGGTCATGTCCCCCGCGCTCCCGCGCTCCGGCAAGGACAACGTGGCACGGCTCACGCTTAACGGCCTTTCTTATGTTACTGTGTATCATAGAATGTACGAGAGATCGGATTCTAAGGGGAGTTTGTAAATAGGGTTAGAATTTAAATCTCAGTGCTCCTACGACGAGCTTCACAAGAGAGAGAGGGGCTCTAACAATATCAGCCTTGCGCGGCCTTTCTTGTATGGCCTGTGACTATTATTGCACGCCCCGCTTTTTCCAGCAAGAACAGCGCAGCGTTTCCCCGCCCTTGACTAGCGGACTTTCTTGTGTTGTTACTGTCAATGTCAGTATCACTATAGTATTTTATGCAACTGGCGTTTAAGTGAGGTCAAAAAAGACGAGTGGCGTGAGTAACAATTTGAGGCGAAGCCGAAAATTGTTAATAAAGACGCCACGAGTATTTTTTGACTCAGTTAAACACCGTTGCATACAATACTTTTTCTACGACCATGCACTTACTTTTTAATAGTTTTCTAGAATAACATACCTACATACATACAATCACGCCTGTATCCCATATAGGGGTAGGCAGAACACATGAAACTACTAAAGTTTCAGTGCCACTCTTGGCAAATAAGGGGTTGAAAGAAAACGAAACTGTGACATTGCAGTGACAGGTTGCCAGCCTCTCGCCTACGCCACAATTTAACCCATATCCCATAGTCGCCTTCTACGACACCCACGGGAAGAAAGGGGGTGGTGAAATTCTTAACCCGTCACCACACAGGCAATAACTTTTTCTAGAATAACTTTCGTGAAATTCGCACTATTTTCTGTATTTTGACGCGTTGGCCTCCCCTCTGTTCCTGCACTCACCCTGTCGCTCGCACTCCCCCGCGCCGCCGCCAGCCCCCGGCGTCACGCGCACCCACGCTATATTTCTTAAAGGCTTCCTAACAATGCTTTAAGAGCTATATCGTACGCGTGGGTGCGCGGGGCGCCGGGCGGGGGCGGGCATCTTTTATGTAGGGTTTTAACGATCTATTCACGACACTGTAAATGACGAATAACAACACGGGAGTAGAAAAAAAAACTAATAGCTCTGTGGAAAGTTAAGAAGAGAAAGTAGCCTTCTGAGCGGCTCATTTTGCGGCGGTGTGGTGGTCAGTCTACATGCCTGGCAAGGACCGCGTGGACCGGCTCATGCTTAGCGGTGCCTGGCCTGGCCTTTCTTATGTTGTTAACTAAACTAGGCTTTTTGACAACTAAGATAAATTACAGGTGTACCACCCTTGTTTCGCCGACAAACTTTTCATCGAATATCATTTCATCGACAACAAATCATCGAAAGTTTAGTTCGAGTAAAATTGTTTCGAGTAATTTTGTTTCAACTACTATTTATTTGAAATTTTCTTAGTTATTATAAATACTATTCAACGAATATTGTTTCATCGCTGATTCGTTTCAAAGTACTTCAAATAGCAGAACTACAAAACATCGCAATTCATTTATTCGACGTATTATTACAATACTTTGTCATTTGTCGTACTACACGTTAATAGATGTTTCTATTCTAGGAAACTTCAAATTGTCGATTTTATCATGGCACATCACATATTTACGCCCATAATTAAACTATGACCATTGGCTTAAATTATAGAGTAGGTTTAGGTTAGGTTATAACTGTGACCACACACAAAAACGACCGGCTTACAGAGTAGGTTTAGGTTAGGTTAGAACTGTGATCACACAGAAACAAACGGCTTACCGAGTAGGTTTAGGTTAGGTTAGAACTGCGACCTACACTACAACCAATGGCTTTTAAATTAGGTTTAGGTTAGGTTAGAACTGTGACCACACACAAAAACGACCAGCTTACAGAGTAGGTTTAGGTTAGGTTAGAACTGTGACCACACACAAAAACGACCAGCTTACCGAGTAGGTTTTGGTTAGGTTAGAACTGTGACTAAACAAACAGTTTACAAATTGTACAATTTTAGAAAGAAACATAATTGAAATAATATTATGCGTAACGAATTGTATTTAATGTAAAACAAAATGAAATGAAAAAACATGAAATGAAATACCACGATGTAAAGTATACTCGGAATAAGTTATCTACGAAATAAAAGTCTACGGTTTGATTTTACTTGTGTTGATTGTTCTATGATATGAACTGTCGATGAAATTAAATTATTTGAAACGTTGTCTTTGAAATAATATTCGAACAAGTGTCTGTCGGTGATTCAAGGGTAAACCTAAATTACAAGCTAGGAGTAATCCCAAGGCTGCCGCGAAGGAATTCGTGTTCCGTGGCGAGCTACGCGTTGGCAAGGAAAGCGTGCTACGGCTCACGCATTATTTCTTATCGTTAGTATAACTGCAAGTCATATGAATCAGTATTAATGTAAGGATAAACTGAGCAATCATATGGCGATGGCGGAGGCTAGCCTATAGCCGCGGTTTTAAGTTAAGCAAAATATGAGACTAATAAACAATGAACATGCTGAGAGCTACATTAAAGCGTTGAAGCTAGACATAGTTAATTGTTAAGACAGACGCCATTATCGCCACAGGTGCTAGCACCTAACCTAGTTTCCTAGGTTAAGTATTTAAAAGTTAGGTAAATACCCAGAGAAGCTAACTAGCTTAACAAAACATTTTATCTCGACGGCGGCTCATGACCAGTGTAACTTGGGCTCGAGCTCCTTAGCAACTTAGTTTTGATGGAAATGTTTATATACTGAACGGTTAAGTGATTTCTGAATAACCGTCCAGAGAGGCACAATCTGCTAGAGACGGCGGGAAATGACGACGGCCATTAAATGCGCAGATGGGGCATTTTATTGCGTTCAGAATGGTGCCTAGCATCTTTTATGAACGTTTGAAGTTCTGATGTTTTTAAAATAGTTTCATTTTTAAAGTAATTGAAATAAAATAAAAAAAACTTTGTAACTACCTAAATTGCATGTTTGCAATCCATACTAATATTATAAATGGGAAAGTGTGTGTGTGTCTGTTTGTTTGTCCGTCCTTCACGGCAAAACGGAGCGACGAATTGTCGTGATTTTTTAAGTTGAGATATTTGAACGGATGGAGGGTGACATAGGCTACTTTTGTCTCTTTCTAATGCGAGCGAAGCCGCAGGCAAAAGCTAGTACAATTATATTTGCTAAAGCGGTATATTTATGAAGAATTCGTAGTTGTTACCTTTTAGGGAAAGCTTTTTGCCATGTTGTACTGTACCTAACCAATCCAGATCCACCACTTTCATAAAGCTAGCTGCTAAGCTAAGTTATAAGCGCTTAACTTTTCCAGCTAAATGCTCAGTTTGATACGATCGTCTACTTTACTGAAAGACTTAGAAATGCACTGGTCACGCTCGAACTACCCATTATTGCCAGCGATTAGCTGGAGCTTTGTTTAATGAAAGCTGAGTTTTGTAGGTAAAAAAAACCAAGAACATGAAAAAGTGATTCAAAACGAAATTAATTTTAAACCACTTGGAGAAACATCAGGTGAAGTAAACACGAAATGCGCAGTACCCATGCGTTTGGTCTAGCGTAATTACTTCAAAAGTTACGAGTAATATGGGGGCATTCCACGAGAATGTCGCTTACGACATGCAATTCTTCTAATACTTCTGAAGACGCTAAGATAGCGAAGTTGTGTCTGACAACCTTTCATGATTTGGTTAACCAATTGGCAGTATTTTCTCGACCTTTACGGATTTGATTGATTTAGCTGCCATACAAGGCAAAAGCATGTCGTAAGCGACTTTCTCGTGGAATGCCCCTACACCGAGGGCCACGAGAAAACTGGGCGCCACTTAGTATAGTGGTTAACTGATATCAAAGACATATATAACTCCGTATAGACAGATAAAGTCTAAGAAAATAAAAACCGGCCAAGTGCGAGTCGGGCTCGCGCACAAAGGGTTCCGTAGCAGCAAATATAATAAACTTATTATGTCAATTTATACACCTGCCAAAATTACAGTTAAATCAACCTATCTCAAAAACTATAAGAGATACTTTGATCAAACCAAAAATCGTTGAAAGAGTTAATTAGCATGCATCACCTCTATTTTTTTTCGAATTTTATACCCCGTAGTTATAAAAATAGAGGGGGGGGGACATACTTTTTACGACTTTGAGAGCTGATATCTCAAAAACCGTTCACTTTAAGAAAAATGTTTTTTAGAAAACTTTATATCATTTTAAAAGACCTTTCCATTGATACCCCACACGGGTATGTACATCGAAAAAAAAATTTTCATCCCTCAGTTACATGTATGGGGGCCCCACCCCCAATTCTTTTTTTTTACTATTTAGTGTCATAATTTTGTAGCGGTTCATACAACACATATTCCCATCAAATTTCATCACTGTAGTACTTATAGTTTCCGAGTAAATCGGCTGTGACAGACGGACAGACGGACAGACGGACAGACGGACAGACGGACATGACGAAACTATAAGGGTTCCGTTTTTGCCATTTTGGCTACGGAACCCTAAAAACGTACCTCAGTACCATACAGAAAAAGGTACGGTGGCCTAGATGGCATTACACCTTTGGGGTACGCTCAGCTAGATGGCGCTAATATTAATATTTGACATTTTAACACATATAAAGCTAAGAACATGGGCCAAATTGTCAAAACTGAGGTTCAAAAGTTTTAAGCCTGTGTCAAGAGATGGCAGTCTATGCACTGTGATTACACATTTTACTTCGACAGTAACTCTCTATAATACTCGATCCTCTTTGCTGATATGTATCTATGTATTTTTAACGATTTTTTTTTGTTCATAATAGCTTCTAAACTATGTCTCATCTGATAAGAGGCGATTAGTCGTGGAAACCTGTCCGTAGCTCGAGGTCTATAAGGGTGTTCAAATTTACGTAGAACGTATAATACCTATATTTACACTCAGACAGCAGCTCGATTGGCCTTAGGTCTAGAAATAATTGAATTGTTAACTGAACCATAAACATAGTGTTAATTATGTAAAATTTTGTCATTAATCCTTTCATCCAAATCAATTTATTCACTTGATTGTTTACATTTTAATATTCAATGGCTCGTCACTGCTTTCATGATGTATTAATTTGTAGGGGTTTAATGGAATGATAATATAATTGTTATAACGTATAATAGCTTTCGTAAAGTGGAAAGGCTATTAAAAGCTTTGTAAGATCCGAGTTCATAAAATGAAACCCTTCGTGTTCAAATGCCTTGTTACTATGAGGATTATTTCTTGGATATTTATAGAACTTGTTATTAGGCGTATGGAATTTAAAGAATGAAATGAAAATGCTGTTAATAACTAAGTACCTATATATTTTGTAAGTTACCACATTCTGCAGCTGAAACTACCTACTATTTATATAAAATAACGAGGCGTATAATCACTTTCAGATATTGAAATTGAATTTTTTTTAATATTATTAAATTAAAAGTTAAATGGGTGACCTCATTACTAGGTACTTAAAGGTTTTCAATTTACTCGAATATTTCATTTAAAAAATGGTGGCTATTTAATTTGAATTCGATAGCACGTGTAAGAGTAAATTACTTTTCTTTTTAGTATGAACGCGTTAACTCTGATATGTCCGATCTATAGACGTAGTAAATATGGTACCTAGTATTTACAGCCATTTTTTGACAAATGATAAAGTTTGAACCGGCCGTATGTCTTGTTTTTCTTCGTAGTCGAAAACAAACGCAAAACAACCTTAATTTACCTATCGGTACATAGCGTATTATATGTTAAAGACAGAGGTCAAGCTCTTAAGTCGCCAGTCCTTAATGTAAAGTCAATATACATTAAAATTAATGTGCTGTACCATTACCGTGATTCCGTCAAACTCTCAAGCAATGTACTTTAAAATTAATGACCGCCTCCGACATTTTTACATGCACTCGCCCAACCTGACCCCAATATTTTTTATTCAGTAGGCCTTAAATATATGGCGTAAGAATTAGGCTACCATATTTCCGAGCAATAAATTATAAAAGCGATGTCTTTTGGGATCGGCGCCGCTGCTACGGGATCGTAAATAATGGGCCAAGATGCTGCCGCGTCAGAGATATTCCGGAAGGAACTTCCCAGTGATACTAGTCCATACTGAGCAACAATCCAGAGATATAGAATAGAAAAATACACAAAAGCAGAAGGTGTCATAAAATGGCACTTCAAAGGCAACATATTCATTCATATACCTAATTTAAGCACTCTGGTGGTAGATTCTCATCATCGTTAATTGAGTACGTAACGAAAACGAAAAACGTGACGCTATAAAATTACGTAGCTGTTTACATCAGTATGAACGGCTGTTACTTTCTCATAGTTGCGGAAACCTTTGTAGTGAAGCCAGATAACCGAAATTTAGATCGTGATCCCAAACACCGTGTCACGTGATCACGTGTAAGTTGTGTTAGCGTGATCGAAATTGAGCGGCTGAAATTAAGTACTTACATTCATGTGGCTTCACCCTAAGGGTCACGACGCTTGCCGTTTTAGAGCTTTCTAGAGTATTAAATATAGTATACCCCCTTATTCATAAACGTACTCTAAAGTTATCAAGCCGGCGTATTGGTGTGATAGAAAGGGACAAACGAACTTTATCGGCTTGATAACTTTAGAGTACGTTTATGAATAAGGGGGTGAAAATATAATGTCAAAACCGCGTCAGTATAGGTATTAAACAGTTGACGATTGTTCAACATGTTTCGCCCCCGAATGAGGCGCATTTTCAATGAGTGCGCGTGTTCGTAGCCCGACGCAGCACGTGAATTCTAGTGGCAGAATTTTACGGTTGTGCGTCAAAATAAATCAGTATTTAAAAAACGGTTTTATTCCCAGGCGGTGACGCGGCGATCGCGGCAGTCATCGGGTGCGCAGTGGTCACGATCTTTTCGGAGCAGTGCGCCGCAAGAGGAGTGTGACGTGGATGACGTGTTTTTTGCTGCGCCGCCTTCCATTGCGCACCATGACGACGAGATCGACGGAGCAAAGAGGTACAACTTTTATTATTATTAAAGACGCTATGCTAAGTCATTACATGACACATGACGCTCGCCGTTATTAACCCCCGACGTAAAAACGACGGGGTGTTATAAGTTTGACGTGTCTCTGTTTGTCTGTGTGTGTGTGTCTCTGTCTAGTTAGCTCCCGAACGGATGGACTGATTTAAATTTAGTTTTTTTTTTGTTTGAAAGCTGAATTAGTCGGAAGTGTTGTTAGCCGTGTTTTATGGAAATCAGTCCACTATGTCGGGGTTTTATTTTTTAAATTTAAATTTTGTGGTTATGAAGAAGTATGCTCCACATCGGGGGCGATATTAGATGGCGTTTTTTTTTGCTGCGCCGTTCTTTATTGCGCACCACGCAGACAAGTTCGCGCAAAGACGTCTGATTAAATAAAATAAATAAATTATATAAGATATTCCGACACGGATTGGTCAATGTAAGCTGAAGAAGGCCTGTGTTGAAATATTTATACTTATCTTCACGCAAAATATATCTAGTTTAAATAGCCAGGCAAATATTTGCCTTAACCTCCTGGGGTTCAACGTCCTAATACTAGGACAAAATACCTACGGTGAAATTTTAATCTATTTTAAATAGAATTGAGTTGCTTTTGTTTCGATTCGTTCGATTTTCAAACAAAAGAAATTCAGCCCTGTATCGTGGATTCAAATTTGACTGGCAATTTTTTTGTATGGTGGGTCGCTAGAGGCTAAGGGTTTATATATAAATACTACCTATTCAGGGTACGTAGCCGAATGGCACAAATGCTCACAAACGCTCACGAAACGAAACGCTCGTAGATATCTATCTCTATCGCTCTTGCGTATTAGCGCGACAAAGCCAGACTACCTTTCGCGGCGTTTCGTCTTCATTTCCCATCGCAGAAATGACATTCGGCTACGGGGCCTGATTTTGTGCCAAAACAAATTGTTATAGGGAAACCTGCTAAAACAATAACAGTTTACTTACTAAATCAGTAACAAACACGGGCGGTTCTTTGAATAGGTACGATTCTTAGTATTTTTGTATCGAATACCCGACCTAGACTGAATTATTTGTTGCCAGGCAACTAATTAATACAATTCCATTTAAATACTTGTTTCGTTATGTCTGGCATTAGGTATTATTTTTCTAAGAAAAATAGAGAAGAGAGTGAGTGAGATACTTCTTTCAGTACTAATATTAGATCATCATCCTCCTGCGTTATCCCGACATTTGCCACGGCTCATGGGAGCCTGGGGTCCACTTTGACAACTAATCCCAAGATTTGGCGTAGGTACTAGTTTTACGAAAGCGACTGCCATCTGACTTTCCAACCCGAAGGGTAACTAGGACTTATTGGAATTAGTCCGGTTTCCTCATGATGTTTTCCTTCACCGAAAAGCGACTGGCAAATATCAAATGACATTCGCACATAAGTTCAGAAGAACTCATTGGTACGAGCCGGGTACTGAAGTACTGATATTAGATAGATTTCCATTATTTTAATAATAGAAATGAGAATATAAATAGTCCTTTATTTAATTTACAATAATCTATGACAATAAATGCAATAAGTAAAAAAATACAGGAGATATCCACAGCGCAGGGTTCATCAAATTAATCTCATTTGTTTTTCCCTGCGTAGGTATAAAGCAAGAATTTAATTATTCATTAAGCTACTGCTGAAAGGTAGAAACACTCCAGCTCTTGTTTTATACATACAAAATATTTAATTAGCAGAGCAGCTCTCCTTGTATATCAGAATTGTTGTCAGGGGAAGAGATCGTCAAGTTACATTGAGACGTTGGTAGTACAGTCGAATTCATAAATATGTGTACCTTTTTCACCTTATTGCAATGCGTTAAAGTGAAGAAATGTACACAGATTTTTGGATTCAACTGTACGCGGAAAGATAACATATAACTGGGTTGAGCTGAATAGCCTCTCCACCGCCCACGAGGAAGAGCAAGGCCGAGCCATATTGATTTCCTTGGTAACACTTGAAACGCGGCGCATACTTTGACACATGATTGAACCGATAACTATTAATCAAAATCGCTCCCCGGATCTCGCAAATGCCAAAAAGTACTTTAACCACCGATTGTTAAACCACGGAACTAGTTTGACAGAGGTTATGAAGTGTACCCTACGTACTGAGTAACTTGGAGCCAAGTTTGAGCAAGTTTGGGCCATAATCGCGCTCAGCCGAGCCAAACTCGGCTAATAACGCCATGTTGCGCTAACTTGACAGAATAATTAGCTCCTCGTTCCTTATAATTTATAAATACACTTAGATTTTCATCTTACTGTGATGAGTTTATGAAGCCGCAAGTTTTTCATCCTTATTTAATTAGAACCGGAATTTATTGTACTAAAAGAAAATATTTTCACGGTGTTACTTCATTTAAAGACTTCCTTTGATCTAGAAAAGTTAGCATAGTTATTAAATTCTCTTTTGAATTGTCAAGTCGTAACATAATTTTACAGTAGGCAGGTACATACAGTATTTTAATAGCTTTTACAGATGCAGTGCAAAAAGGGTTTCCTTTGGAAACGTTCGTATTTGTCATGCTAGTTCAGTCAATGTCAGTACGTCTTGTACTGACACTGACTGAAATAGCATGACACGTTCGTACGTTTCCGTAACAATTCGAAGGCAAATTTTTTCGCACTACATCTGTTTCATGAATTTATACAGGAAATGGGTTTTTAATACCCCAAAATTTCTACAGGCTTAGTAAAAGGTTAACTAACTAACCACTAGGGTTAGGTACCAGATAAGCTAAAGTCAATATATTATTAGATCAGTTAAAATAAATGGCTAGAATCATGTAACATCTTATCTCATGCCGATATCATTTTACCCACATCTTTGTGACATGGGTCTGTAAATTCTGAGATTTAATCTTATAGTTTAGTAGCGGAAACTGCCTTACTTTTGCCTATTCTACTTTGGGTTAGAGAGCACCCAACGGGGACGAATCTACACGATGTAGTAGCGGAATGAGTGAACCATACACGTATTAAGTAATAAATATACGTGTTGTACGTAAGAGTTAGTGGGGGATGAAATGCATTGCGACGAAATTAAAAAGACGTTTTAAGAGTTCTCACAATCTACGTAATTTGGACGAGTTGTTTTCTGTCTACCGACATCCGTACTAATGTTAGTGGGGAATAAAACAGCGAGACTGTGACTACGACAAATAACTCTATCACTCCTATTGATGATTCCATAAGAGCAACTCGTTTGGTAATCTCCCCCTCCCCCAAGTCATCTCTTTATAATTGTACCTCCATGGAGTGTCTTATGCCATTAAGTCCTACCTTTATCCCACGTTATATGTGGGGTCGGTGTCGGTACAACATGTCTTCCTCTTCCGTTCTCCTTTATCTTTCGTCATCTCAGCACTCATATCTTTCTTCCTCATCCTTCTATGATATCCTATAGATGTCGTAACGTAATAAAATTATATTACCGTTCGCTCATCTTTCCCTTGCGCTATTTTCCCTAGAATCTGTGCTGTTTTTACAGAGCCTACTTAGGTGTTTACAATATTTATTAGCCTGGGAAACTTTGAATTAAAAAGTTTAGGTGGCGGTCGCGTTTCCTATTTGATTTTTATTTAAAATCAATTTAACCCTATTTTGTGACGTGCATAATTAATTTGGATATGGTATTATTTGACACAATTTTCGGCGTAAAGATACGGTATCGTGTAATTAACTCTGTCTTAACTCGTACTATTATCAAGTTATTATAAAAAAAAGCTCAATAAGTTTAGTAAGTACGGCCTTTACAAGTATAACGTCTTAGTCTTAGATAGGTCTTAGTATTATTTTATTATGACATGTGCCAGATACTTTAATATATGAAAATGCTACATTTTTTTAAATAAAAAAATTTTTTAACAAAAAATAAAACCGCCTTCAAAAATAAGCGCGTTACAAAACACGGAGAAACTAAAAAGCCAAAAATAATAAACCTTTCAATTCAGATTTCTTATCGTATTGCAATAAGCTAAACATCCAAATTATAAACAAATCAATTATTTTTGTAGTCGGTACCAGACCTGTTCGTCGCCTTGCCTGTTTGCCCCACCCAACCATACACAGGCTGGTACCGACTCCAAAAATAATTGATTTGTTTATAATTTGGATGTTTAGCTTATTGCAATACGATAAGAAATCTGAATTGAAAGGTTTATTATTTTTGGCTTTTTAGTTTCTCTCCGTGTTTTGTAACGCGCTTATTTTTGAAGGCGGTTTTATTTTTTGTTAAAAAATTTATTTATTTGTTGATTTTTAGTGGTTCCTAGTGATATTATATGTATCAGTCCGAATACATGTACAGTAGTGAAAGAATTATCCTTTAACTCCTAACCATTGAGGAGTTGACCTTCCATCATCAGCTCAGCCACATAAAATTATTACCATCAGACGTAAATACTGGTGTACCTTTGAAAAATAGACTAAAAACATTACATGTGCCTATAACATTTGAAGAGTTCCCTCGATTTCTCCAGGATCCCATCATCAGACCCTGACTTAGTGCCAATGGGACCATCCCGGGGTTATACCGGTTCGATCAAAAAAAAATTTTGAAAATCGGTCCACGATTCTCGGAGATATCGAGTAACATACATACAAAAAGAAAAAAAAAAAAAACATTCAGTCGAATTGAGAACCTCCTCCTTTTTTGAAGTCGGTTAAAAAGTAACTAAAATTGACATCCGGTTTATCAATTTCAGTTAATTCCTGATAATGCAACTAGGGACGAGTCGTATTTAACGAAAAACAAAAAAAAAACACGGTGTACATAGAAATCTGGAACCAAGATCAAATTTATAATTATATTACTAGCTTTTGCCCGCGGCCTCGCTCGCGTTAGAAAGAGACAAAAAGTAGCCTATGTCAATCTCCATCCCCTCAACTATCTCCATATAAAAATCACGTCTCCGTTTTGCCGTGAAAGACGGACAAACAAACAGACACACACACTTTCCCATATATAATATTAGTACGGATTTTACTATTTAGTATTTAATAATTCACCAACAAATATTCGTAGTAAATAGGTATACCCACCTCATTTTATCCTACTCTTCAAAGTAGGCGAGGGTTGTAATACCTACATAATTGTGTTATTTTGCCTTATTTTATTTGCGTAGGTAGGTTTCATGGAAGTGGCTGCCAATGGAATTATTCAATAAATCATTAATATTATTATGTAACCCACACAGAGGACAACGACGTTACTGCTTTAATAATTTAGTAAGCGGCTTTATAATTAAAAGCTTCTAAGTGATAGCTCGAGTAAATTGGATTTTAGAGGTAAATACAAAATTATTAAAAAAGGACGCTTATTGATTGAAACTGCAACAGTCTCAATTAATCTCATCCTAAGGCAGCGTTCCCACTTAAGCGTCCCGTGTCTCGTGGCGCGCAACGGACGTCTCCGCCACGCCGCCTGAAAGTTTTTTTTTTATACTACGTCGGTGGCAAACAAGTATACGGTCCGCCTGATGTAAAGCGGTCACCGTAACCTATGGACGCCTGCAACTCAAACAGTGTCACATGCGCGTTGCCACCCCATTAGAAACTTGTACACTCCCTTTTGCTGTGTTAAGTACACAGTAAAAAGGAGTGTACAAGTTCCAAGGAGGGTTCGGGTTGCCGACGACTCAAAGGACAATAGACGGAACAAGTTAGTTCCGTAAGTCCTCCCGTCATCAGCACACCGCACCCTCGTGTAATTCAAAAAACGTCTCCTCAGTACATTTTGTATAGGAAGGACGTAAGACGCGCCCCAGGCGGCGTGGCGGTGGCGTGGCGCGCGTTGCGCCGCCTGGGGGCGCGTCTTACGTCCTTCCTATACAAAATGTACTGAGGAGACGTTTTTTGAATTACATTCAGGCGGCGTGGCGGAGACGTCCGTTGCGCGCCCCGAGACATGCGTCTTATGAGTGTGGATGGTCCCTAAGAAATAGGTAGATTTATATTGCCCGAGACGTAGACCGTGATTACGTTAATCAGTATTAGGTACCCTACCCATGTATTACCGTTTTGATTTTTGTCAAGCTACCGATATTTCTACGCAGTTACCTACATCATGGTCACGTGCAATTGAAGATGGCGGGTGGATGTCAAAATTGTCGAATAACCTGCGTTAATTGTCCCTCATTCGCGCGCGTATATCCCAGACCCCAGACAATATAGGTGTAAAGAAACTAACCATGTTATCCTTCAATACTCTTAAGCTGGTTTTACTGTCACTTGTACCGACCACGCGGAGCGATCCGCATTGGACTAATTTGTATTAAATTCAGGGAGCGTTTTAGAGTAAATCCTCCGCCACACATAAAACGTTTTGATAGCGTAGCGTTAGCGGAGCATCAGTGGAGCGCAATGATAGCGGTGCGCCGCGTTCCGCTCGCAATCCGCGCGCATTCCGCTCGCAATCCGCGCGCATTCCGCTCGCAATCCGCGCGCATTCCGCTCGCAATCCGCGCGCATTCCGCTCGCAATCCGCGCGCATTCCGCTCGCAATCCGCGCTCGTTAGTTCCCGCCGGCGTCCGCTGGGCGCAACGCCAGCGTTCGTCCGGCGCACCGCTATCGTTGCGCTCCGTTGACGCTCCGCTACCGCTCCGCCTACGCTATGAAAACGCGCCATGTGTGGCCGAGCTTTAAAGCGGATGGGTCCACGCGGACGTCAACATCAACTTCATACAAATTAGTCGTGCGGGTCGTTACGCGTGACACTAAAACCACCTTAGCGGCAACCCACATTCAGGCGACGCACGTCGTAAGACGCGGACCGGAACGCTTCGCAAGCGCGTCGCTTGGGGCGCGTCTTTCGTCTTTCCTATACAAATTGTACTGAGGAGACGTTTTTTAAATTACACTCGGGCGGTGCGGCGCTGACGTTCGTTCCGCGTCTTACGACATGCGTCGCCTGAGTGTGGATAGTTCCTTGGGAGTTAGCTACGAATTGGCATCATTAATATGGAACCGCTCTGATGTTTTGTATTGTTACAGCGCCCGGTCTCCGCTAAGCTCCAGTGGCGTGGAGTACCGGCGGCCGGAGCGGAGCGTGTCGTGGGGCGCGGGCGGCGCGCGCATCCACACACCGATGCTTGAGCCCTTAGCTGACAACTCCAATCGAAGGCAGTTCGGCATGGGAGTTGTTGGACGATTCTTCAGGTAACCCTTGTCTTATCTTTTCTTATGACGATGTGACTTAGAGAACTGGTCGTAGGAGAAAAGTGCTGTGGTGTGTGAGCGGCGCTCATCTTTACCCTCGGATCATCTTTACCAATCGGAGGCAGTTCGGCATGGGAGTTGTTGGACGATTCTTCAGGTATCCCTTACCTTATACTATCTTATGACGACTTGACTTAGAGAACTGGTCGTAGGAGCAAAAAGTGCCATAGGGTATGAGAGGAGCTCATCTATACCCAAATTCTTTAGACAGCTGACAACAACCGGAGACAGTTCGGCATGGGAGTTGTTGGACGATTTTTCAGGTAACCCTTTATTGATAAGTCTACGATGCCCAACACCGCCACCAACGCCGGCGTGCGAGCGCCGCTGCGTCGCATATGCGACACTTACAATAAGAGTCTCGTCTCGGTCGATATCTTTAACACAACCAAGATTCAGTACAAAAAGCAAATCCTTCAAATAATCCCAGAAGAATGATAAGGATGATCAGATTACTTTTGTTAGTTTTTTGTTTGTTCTAATTTACTTAAAATTACCTGAACTAACTATAGTTAGATAAGTTTTTACTTAAGTCATTAATGTTATTCTCTAAGCCCTTTTTCCTTTTCTTTATGTGTACAGTTATACAGAGTGGGGCCTGTAACAAAGGCGAAGAATTGAACTGTAGGCTATTCTCCTTATACTGATCAACATTTGTTAAGTGACTTTTAAAAATTATGAAGTCTTTAAATTTTTAATTTTTCATACAAAATAAATATTAGCTTCAATGTACGCCATTATTGTTGTCATTGACGTTGTCTGTCACACTTTAGACTTAACAGAATTCGCAATACATTACCTCTTAGAAAAAACTTTCAAGGGTGATAAAAATCAAAATACAAGTTATTTTTAAAAGTCGCCGAACAAATGTTGATCAGTATAAGGAGAATAGCCTAGAGTTCAATTCTTCGCCTTTGTTACAGGCCCCACTCTGTATACCTATATTATGCTGTATGTCACATAATGTTTACTATTCGGTTACTTGCCAAACAATAACATAATTGTTTAAATATAACATAATAGTTAATGCGTATAATTTTAGACGTAAACTCAATGTATCAATGTACATATGTCTCGGTGAGAACTGATGTGGAGGTAAATGCATGTTTACCATATAATTTAGTTTTTATACAAATATAACATTTAACTCTGTTTGTTCTCCTAATAAATAAATAAAATAAAATAAATAAAAATGACCAACATGACTTATTGTAGATAACTGGTCGTAGGAGCAAAAAGCGCCATAGGGTGTGAGAGGTGCTCATCTATATCCTGTGGTGTGAGAGGCTTTCGAATTCGCCTTTCTTATTATAGACCAGTTACATAAATAACTATTCTAGCATGTAAACAAATAGTCGGAGCCTTCTCAAATAGAACAGTACCTTGATTAGTTTTGTACAGATTTAGTGTCAGTACCACAGCGCAAAGTTGCAAACTTACTCGTAATCTAATCACAAAGTAAAGCTATCGGCTAAACGAAATTATTAATAGCTTTTCGTAATTTGTTTGCCTTGGTAAAATTGAAACTAGACAACTAAAATCAGTGTTCGGACCTACCTCAGTAGTATTTGACTATTAAATTATCAAAATAGTTATGAAAATAACTTTATCTACTTGTTTGCTATTGGCTAAAGTAACCTAAATTTATCTTTAACTGCAGTAATATGTACAATAGGGTGGAGCGAAAAAACACTTTTCTGGAATTAGCAAACCTAATAGGGATGTATATCTAGATTCCTAAAGTTTTTTCTTCGATTTTTAGATCGCCTAATATTTTTTGGCATAATGATCATTTGGCCTAATTTAAATGTCATAATATTGTTTCGCCTAACGCCGTTAAAACCCACTTTTTAACCGTCGCCTCATATCTCAAGAAGGACGGTTATCAAGTCGTCTGTATGTTTTTTTTTTTTTTATTTTTTATGTTTGTTCCTCGATATCTCCGTCGTTCCTGGACCGATTTTGAAAATTTTTTTTTTGATTGAATGTATATACATACAGATTGGTCCTATTTTTCTCAGAACCCAGTTCTGATGATGGGATCCTGGAGAAATCGAGGGAACTCCTCAAATCTGAAAGGCATACATATGGTGATTTTTGTGTTAATAAAGGAACAGCATGCATTTAGGTACGGAACAGTGACATTTGGTGCAGTGGAACTGCTGATGATGGCCAGAACGGAACTCTTCAAATCTGAACGGCACGCTTATAGTGACTTGGGTATTTTTATACGAACAGCATGCACTTTCGTACAGAACAGTGACATTTGGTGCAGTGGAATTTCTGATGATGGTCAGAACCGAACTCCTCAAATCTGAACGGCACGCTTATAGTGACTTTGGTATTTTTATAAGAACAGCATGCACTTTCGTCCAGAACAGTGACATTTGGTGCAGTGGAACTGCTGATGATGGCCAGAACCAAACTCCTCAAATCTGAACGGCACGCTTATAGTGACTTTGCCATTTTTATAAGAACAGCATGCACTTTCGTCCAGAACAGTGACATTTGGTGCAGTGGAATTTCTGATGATGGTCAGAACCGAACTCCTCAAATCTGAACGGCACGCTTATAGTGACTTTGGTATTTTTATAAGAACATCATGCACTTTCGTTCAGAACAGTGACATTTGGTGCAGTGGAACTGCTGATGATGGCCAGAACCAAACTCCTCAAATCTGAACGGCACGCTTATAGTGACTTTGCCATTTTTATAAGAACAGCATGCACTTTCATCCAGAACAGTGACATTTGGTGCAGTGGAATTTCTGATGATGGTCAGAACCGAACTCCTCAAATCTGAACGGCATACTTATAGTGACTTTGGTATTTTTATAAGAACAGCATGCACTTTCGTCCAGAACAGTGACATTTGGTGCAGTGGAACTGCTGATGATGGCCAGAACCAAACTCCTCAAACCTGAACGGCACACTCATAGTGACTTTGGTATTTTTGTAAGAAAAGCATGCATTTAAGTTCAGAACAGTGACATTTATTTAGTTATGTTTGTTAAGCATATGTTTTGAAGTCAAAGTTTGTCAAGCTTCGATTTCTTATAGGTAATATAATCGGATTCATGAGGAATTGAGGAAACTCCTCAAACCTTAACGTTATACGTATATTCATTTGTGTTGCCATCTAATAATTAAAGCATTAAAAGCAGTTTAAAAAAATACTTACACATTTCTACATAATCCAACATTCGCAAGTAGCTTTCACCAGAACCCGAAAGGCGACGGTTTTTTTTTTCTTAAAAATTATTTAGAAGCGATTCGGATTTGTGTGAGGTCACGGTTCTAACCTAACCTAAACCTACCTTTCTAACAGCGAATCGGTTCTGGATAATGTCATTTTTGGGGCAAAATTTAAATTATGCCAAATGATCGTTAGGCCAAAAGAGCGTTAGGCATTTCATAATTCGGCCAAATGAGTTAGGCCAAGTGATTTTCGTTCAAACGTCATTAGGAATGTAGAGGTAGTCCCTTTTGCACCTTTTGTCCCGAGGCACCATCGAACTGCCGATATCGGCAGGACGCTTCCGACATTTTTGGCATGCCGGACCCCCCGCCAGCTGTCGGCCGATAATATTTGTATGTGTGCGTATATAATGTAGGTATACGTTTGTAGTAGTGTGCGTGACAAAAATGGCGTCTATTAAACAGCTGTTAATGATGAATTTCTGTTGAAAAAAAAAAGATTGTAATTCATCGGTCCGAATTGCGGATACTAATTTTTTCATGTTTTAGTAGATATAGTTAAATGTAAAATTATTTATTTTACCTGCACACACTTGAGTATTTTTATGCTCGTTATTTTAATTTTACAATAAAATATTTGAAATATAGTGCTTATTATAATTATTAAATATATTTTTTTTTTAAATATTTTTTGATACAAAATCATACTTCATTGATTTGGAACAATGCGTTTTATCGGACCGACATCCGACATTATCGGAAGCGTTTATCGGATGTAGGATGTCGGTCCGACACCCGATATCGGAACGGATAATGTGAAAACGGCCTAAGGGTTGAAATTTTGAAAATCTCATACAATCCTAAAAATTCAACTGGGTTGAAATTTTGAAAATCTCATTCAAACCTAAAAACGCGCATGTACTGAGGAGACGTTTTTTGAATTACACTTAGGCGGCGTGGCGGAGACGTCCGTTGCGCGCCCCGAGACACGCGACGCTCTGATGTGGCGGTACCTTAGGTTTGCTAATTCCAGAAAAGTGTTTTTTTGCTCCACCCTAATGTACAATTGGGAAAAAGTAAGTAAAGTAATTTTTCGAAAACATATAAAACACGTGGTCCTTTTATGTTACTAATTTAGACCTTATTTAATTTAGACTAGATCAGCAAGTTAGAGTATTCTACATTTAATCATTTCTGCATAATTGAAGGTTATAAATTTAATGTCTCGCCTGTTGGAATGTATGTTTCGTTTTCATTTGTAGAATATCTACTGTAATAGTTACTCGCTTAGGTGTCACAGCGCTCGCGGGTTTAGTGTCGCGAGAGCGTCATTTGTAACACTGTCTCCTTAACGACATGTCACCGCGTGTACTCGTGACATATCGCGCCGCACTACGATTTCTGATCCGTGCGTGGGACTCTAATGAAGGGCGAATACCCGCGTAGGTATTATTTATTGGTAATTTTACTTGTGATTTGTCTATACCCTTGTATTGGTACGAAAAGAACGCTTTATTGCTAAATAGTATAATTCATATAATATACATAATACTACGCGAAGCGTCTGGTTGAGGTAACTGGTGACCGAAGAGCTGGCGACTTCCTCGCTCAACGTATCAGCATTGCGATACAGCGAGGAAATGTCGCCAGTATCCTTGGTACAATGCCTCAAGGGCCTATTTTAGACATTAGCTAGCTTTTAAGTTTAGTCTTAGTTTCTTATATAATTATGTAAATATGTTCATGTAAATAAATATTTTATTATTAATAACTCTTAGTGTAGGTGTAGGTATGTTAAACTTTAATTTTAAATTTAAAATAACTTTCAACTATTCACGTCATATTTTGACTTCTTACATTGATTAAGAAAACTTACGTCTGTTAGGTCTTACACATAAAAGATCTACCTACTGTAATTGTTGTTCGCAGTACTCGCGAGAGCGTTCATTTGTAACACTGTCTCCTTAACGACGTGTCGCCGCGACGCGTACGCGTGACATATCGCGCCGCACCTGTCTCCTTAACGACGTGTCGCCGCGACGCGTACGCGTGACATATCGCGCCGCACCTGTCTCCTTAACGACGTGTCGCCGCGACGCGTACGCGTGACATATCGCGCCGCACTACGATTTCCGATCCGTGCGTCTGATTTTAGTGAAGGGCGCTGTAACACTCGTAAATAAATATTGTACATTCAGATACATTCAACTGAACTTATATTTTAGTGATATTTGAATCATGTTGAATCATCTGTTGGCGTATGAAATGCTTGATTCAAATATAAATAAAACAGGGACCAATCATCCAAAACTAACCTAACCACAAAATTAAAATTTTGAAAAAACCCCCGACCGCGACATATTTGACCGATTTTCATGAAATATGGCTAAGAACACTCCCGACTAACTCAGTTTTCAGACAAAATAAAACTAAATCTAAATCGGTTCATCCGTTCGGGAGCTACGATGCCACAGACAGACAGACAGATAGACAGACAGCTTATAACACCCCGACGTTTTTGCGTCGGGGGTTAAAAACTGAACAACGCAGTAAAAGGCCCAGAATTTCAAGGATCATTTTTTTTTATTAGTAGCATAAGGGCACTGGCAAACATAGTGTCAGTGTCACCGATCATTTCATTAAACATAAAAATCGATACGTTCGAGCGCCGCACCGTTTCATAATGAAAGAATTGGGTCAAATATGGCAAGGGGTTAGCGAAACAAGAATTTCGCTTGATTGAAATTTGGTTAAAATTAACGTGCTAACTGGATTTTATATTAACAAAACGCAGTACAATTAAAAAAAATCTGTTCGTTTTTGGTTGAGTGACTAATATACACTGTGTTTCACTTAACACTAAACACCTGAAAACAGTTTGTTCAAAATCGAGGTGTCTGAGGTTTTGAGTGTTACCGGAAACACGTTGTATATATAGGTTACGACTAAAACATCCGCTTATCTTATCGAAACTTCATGCATGTATTTAAACATGCATTACCCGGTCCATATAAAACAGCAAAATTGTACTAGTTCATATTACTGTAACTCCTCAAATACGAAATAAGTTTAGAAGCAGAACACTGTATGTCCGGTAGTTTTTTTTAGTTTTTGTCCAAAATATGTGTTTTTTATTACTAAGTAAACGATGTGTCAAAAACCACCAAGTAATGAAGCAAAATATATTTACTGTTGATAGGTATCAAAAAATTGACACTAAACCCTCGCTAATTCTATTTTTTATTGATCTAAAAACTTTGCAAGATCGGTTTTGACACAAAATTGGCTCTCCTGTAAAATTTCTAAAATGGCACTTACAGTGTTATGCCTCTCAGGTACGGAAATGTTTCCTTCAAGACGTTACCGATAGTGCTAAGTAGACAACAAAAATTAAGTACTTATGCACATTTGTTATTTGGTTTACTGAAAATAGTTCTGAGCCATTTTAAGTTCGGTAATTTGGTTAATTTGTTTCCCCAAAAAAATATTTCAAAACATACAGCGTGTAAACGTAATATGGGTGATAAATGAAACCAAGCATAATTCATTAGTGTTATCTAAATATATAAAAGAAGAAGCTGACTGACTGACTGACTGACTGACATATCAACGCACAGCCGAAACCGCTGATCCTAGAGATCTCAAATTTGGCACGTAGGTTCCTTATATAGTGTAGAGGAGCACTAAGAAAGGATTTTCCAAAATTAACCTCCTAAGGGGGTCAAATGGGGGTTCAAAGTTTGTATGGGGAAACAAGATTAGTTTGACTATTTTATTCGAAACTTCGCAGGAAGTTTCCTTAAGACATATGACTGAATACGTGTTTCAGGCTTTTTGAAAATTTAACCCCTAAAAGGGTGAAAAGGGGGTGATAAAGTAAAAAAATCAATATGGGTATCGTTTTTATGGTTTATCGGGTCGCTGATCACGATAAATACAACGTTTTTAAAATCTAACGAGGCGGAAGTGAAATACCTTCTCCCCTGTTGTGGTGCAATGGGGTTTAAATATCAAAAAAATATATAAAAGAAGATATTGACTGACTGACGGACATATCAACGCACAGCCGAAACCGCTGGACCTAGAGATGTCAAATTTGGCACGTAGGTTCTTTATATAGTGTAGATGAGCACTAAGAAAGGATTTTTCAAAATTTGCTTCCTAAGGGGGTCAAATGGGGGTTCAAAGTTTGTATGGGGAAACAATGTTAGTTTCACTGTTTTATTCGAAACTTCACAGGAGGGATCCTAAAAACATATGACTAAAGACGTGTTTCAGGATTTTTGAAAATTTAACCCCTAAAAGAGTAAAAAGGGGGTGAGTCAAAAAAAACAATATGGGTATCGTTTTTATGATTAATCGGGTCGCTAATCACGATAAATACAACTCTTTTAAAATCTAACGAGGCGGAAGTGAAATACCTTCTCCCCTGTTATAGTGGAATGGGGTTTAAATATCAAAAAAAATATAAAAGAAGAAACTGACTAACTGACATATCGACACACAGCCGAAACCGCTGGTCCTAGAGATTTCAAATTTGGCACATAGGTTCCTTATATGGCGTAGAGGAGCACTAAGAAAAGATTTTTCAATGTTCTCCTCTTAAAAGGGTGAAATGGGGGTTCAAAGTTTGTATGTGGAAACAAGATTAGTTTGACTATTTTATTCGAAACTTCACTGAAGGATTCCTAAAGACATATGACTAAATACACGTTTCAGGTTTTTGGAAATTTGACCCCTAAAGGGGTGCAAAGGGGGTAAAGTCAAAAACACAATATGGGTATCGTTTTTATGGTTTATCGGGTCGCTGATCACGATAAATACAACGATTTTAAAATCTAATGAGGTGGAAAAGAAATTTTCTCCCCTGTTGTTGTGAAACGGGGTTAAAATATCCAAAATAGCCATAAGTATAGGTTTAGTTTTTATCTTTACTTCTGGTTCAAGAGATTTCAAATTGACACGGAAGTTCCTTAGAGGAGCACTAAGAAAGGATTTTTCAAAGTTCACCTCCTAGCATAGGGATAGGGATAGGGATAGGGATAGGGATAGGGATAAAGATAGGGATAGGGATAGGGATAGGGATAGGGATAGGGATAGGGATAGGGATAGGGATAGGGATAGGGATAGGGATAGGGATAGGGATAGGGATAGGGATAGGGATAGGGATAGGGATAGGGATAGGGATAGGAAATAGGGGGGGAGAGACGAGGGCAGGGACGGGACGGGGACGGGGTCGGGGACAAGGATAGGGGAGAGACGGGGGCAGGGACGGGGCGGGGACGGGGTCGGGGACAAGGATAGAGATAGGGACGGAGATAAGAATAGGGATTGGGGTCGGAATAATCGGTCGGCAATCGATTTCTAGGCAGTGTAAAATGCAGGTGGCTCAGAGTGGGAAGGGATTAGTATTGAAGTAGGCATCGGCGAGTATCCTGCATCCGTAATAAATATTACATTACCTACTGCGTGTTAGACTATGGAATGAAAAATTTATTGTTATTATTTTGTAGTTTTTGTATTATGTGGATGTCTACCGTCTCAAACTCTCCCTCAAATGCTCAAAGGTTAACTGGAAGAGATCCTTTAAAGGGATAAGTTCGCCTTTGTACTGAAACTTTTTATTTTAAATATTATGTGCTGTATTCTTTTCCTGTACAATAAAGTGTTTACTTACTTACTTACATTCAATGTGCTGTAAGAAGATCGTTGTTTGCTTGCCTTTTATATGTTTACGTTTGCAATAAGTATAAGCAAAATGAAAAAAATTGTAAGCGATAATGCAAGGAAGTACTTTTTACCCTACCGACCATAGCGTCGAGATACTGGCTATGTGGGTTGTATGAAGTTTCCCCAGTATAAATATTTATATAGGTAAAATACATACATATTCGTACCTACTACCTACGCTGTGGTCGCTGTGTAACAATTCTACAATCATTGCAAGAATTTCTTTTAAAACAATAGTAATATGTATAAGGTACAGTGAGCCAAAAAGCAGTGTAAGGTTCTTGGCTGACCGTACAGCAAATAGATCAGTTACAATGGCCCCCCAGTCGAGAATTGCCCCGCTTTACCTTAATCGAAATAATCGCGGACAGATGTACCTACAAAGAAACCTACGGATCCAAATGAAAATCTTATTTTTTGGAAACGTTTCAATAAGAATACTTTTATTACGCGGGCGAAGCCGCGGGTAAAAGCTAGTCATTAATAAAGAGGTGTCTTTAAGTTACTCTTAATTGTCACCCCATAACATATTTAGAGGAATAAGAAAGGGAAGAGTTGTAACTCTATACATTAGTAAATGCGGGTTATTTGTAGTGATATCTAGCGACAATCACGTATCAATTAGCGTAAATTAACAGTACCACTACTCGATACTAGGTGTCAACAGTGTCTCGTCTGCCAAAAATTTAACATTAGAACAGTTTACAACTTATATAACAAGCAGAAGGAATTGAAACCAGAATACTGATTAATACTATAATAGTACAATAATTGTAATAGGTATTAGCTAAGGTGAGCATAAGACTCTTCGCGACATCTATTGACAAGTAGCAGTACTGATAATTTACGCTTTTTGATGCGTGATTGTCGCTAGATGTCACTACAAATAACCCGCATTTACTGATGTATGGAGTTACAACTCTTCATAATAAATTTGAAAAATTTCCCCTCAGTAATGTACTGAAAAACGTGGTTGCGATGACAGCCATTGACAACTATCAACGGGCGTGTGTTTGCATTACATTGCGGGCCGAATTATTTTGTATGGATAAAATATAATCTTTATGTGCTTTCTTCGCTGGCAGAATGAAAGATTCATAATGTAAATATGTATATTAAGCTGTGGTGTCATCATCATCATCATCATTATAAGTATGTATATTCCTGTATATGTATGTATGTAGGTATATTATTAGTTTTAGTTTTTTAAAGTAGCACCGTCCACAATTTTTCTGCTTTGCCTAAAGGTTGACTGATAGAGAATGCCTTATGGCATTAAGTTCACCTTTTGTACTTTAAGATGTTCTTTTGTGCAATAAAGTTAAAAAAAATGTATTTCAATTTTAAGAAAAAGTTAACTAATTACATTTCTTATGTCCTATTATATACTCACCACCGTTAAGACATTCACCCGTATTAGATTTACACCCTGTATATTCACGCTTTTCAATAAAACAACAAGAGTAACCCTGGTATAAATTTCCTTTTGTGTGGCTCGTTCAAAACGCATAATTTATAAATATAAAAACTCTTGCAAATGATTCATAACTTATGCATGAAAAACTGCACAATGGAATCCGACAATTTAGCTTCTGTTATTCTATTTTAAATTTTATTTGCATAAAAATAGCGTCAATTTTACAAATTGAACAAGGTTTTAACTTACGTTCGAATATTTATGCAGGGTTGTGAATATGGTCGCAAAGTTTTCGTTGAATGTTCACATCTTTGAAAGAATATTTCAGCATTAATATGTGGATGATGTTATATTATACGGATAGTCGTAAGTATGAAAGTTATAGTGTATTGTTTAGTATAAATATTAGGTACAATATTTCAATACATAGAGGTATTTTGTAGACTATGTCGATGATTGTTATTTCGATTTTCAATCTTCTCAGCATATTCACGTTCACTGCACTCCACTATATATACTAATTTTAAATTAAAATATTGAAATTGAAAGAAAATAACAATTTCAAAAGTACTTAACCACCTGGTTTTGATTATTGTGGATTTCCGTATTAAAATAACGCCTGTATCCATCATCAATTATTGACTGTAAAGTCTGTTTCCTTTCAGTAACATAGAACTTTCCTGTCCGCTTTAAACACAACTCTCGCGTACCCAGAAAATTCCGTGTAAAAGTGTTCTGTAATGGGCTCGGAATTAATAACTCCTGGACATGACATGATGCATGGCCGTATTTATGGCTGCTGTTTACGCCTTCGACGCTAACTCATGCAAATTACAACGTACAACCATTTCACGGATATCTATGGGTTATACGATATTCAGTGTGTTACCTGTATTATTATTATTTATTCTATATTAAAAACCTTACATTTGCTCATACACCAGAGTGCCATGAAACCCTATCAGGTTTGTGTCGACACTCGATTCGTGGATAAATTTTATATTTAGTTTGTTGTGATACGTAGGATAAATTAAAATTACAAATTATAATTAACACTACAATATTAGCGAGTAAAAATGAAATAGCGCCCACTCAAGTAGATACACAACCGACCGTGCATTGCATTCCTTATCTCAGGGCAGCGTGCGCGTCAAGAAGGACTTAAGCGGCTAAGGTTTTCCGTAAGCGTATCGCGTTAGTTAAGTAGACGTTAATTACAATAGATCGGACGAGTTTGCGTATGCACTGAGTGGGGCGTGTGGCGGATACAGGATGATGAATATAGACTCTGTTAGGAGCATATTGAAATATTTTATATTCTCCAAACTGTATCGCTTTTTTGAATAAAACATCTGTAAAGTTAGATGAAGTTTCCTATAACACAAAAATAAACAAGGTATAGGCACAGTATAATGAAGAGTACTATCGTACAGTATGGCCACTCCCGCTCCCTACTGAAAGTGCCGTCCACCGTCCACCCCCTCTCGGTTACCTCACAGTTACCGCCTGTCAAAAATGTGAACAGTCGACCTGTCATATTTCACTCATACAAGCATAGTACGCGTTCACCTATACGAGCTTAGACTCTGTGCTAGGAACGCGCCTTTCATATATTTGATCGCCAGTGTCCGAGGTATGGTATAGATATTGCGGTAAAAATAAAAAATAAATAAGTATATTTTATTATATAGCATGCTGTGCCCAACGGTGGGATAGGCTGAATAATTTTATTTAGGTACATTATTAGCTTAGCAGTCAATCAACATTTGCTTCCTCGAAATTACGTTTGGCAAAAGCATTTGTCATTTATTTTCGGATCATAGCTGTTAAAAATACCCACCAAAGACATAAGTTTAGCAGTGGCTTAATATAAATTCGATCGATTGTTGTAGGTTTCAATTAAGATTATTTTATAAGTACACTGTAATAACAGTACCCACTAATAATATAAGGTCAGGTGGGGTAAGGGAAACATACTTCATTTTTTATATTTTACATCGAGCTCTAATCACTTTATTTAATGTCGTATATTCATCTTGACCGACACAAAGTATGCTTCTTTAAGTCTGCTTTCTAGGGCGAAATTAATTTTGAAACTAGCTTTATTGCATGTAGCTGGAAATTTATAAAATGTTTAGGCTGGTCCTGCCGTTTCCCTTTCCCGAGTTTTGGGGTAAGGGAAACACTTCGCTAACATCTCAAAGTATTGGTGCTAGTGTGGATTATACCGGCAATGTAAATTAAAAAAAACATCATCAATCAAATGGAGACTTTGGTTCTTTGACATATAGTTTAAAATAGAAAATATTTACATAAATTGAAATTCGGGGTAAGGGGAACATATGGTCTTGAGACAGGGGTAGTTAACTAAAAATTATAATTGTTTTTAAAGATTTTTTTACAAGTTTTTTTCGAAAATTCAAATTTCAGTATTGAAAATTAAATAACGACTATTAATTATTAGTAATTATTTGTATTTAAAATACTGAAGCTTGGATTAATACAAAATTTCTGTACTTATAGAATATGTGTCTCTGAAAATGTTCATGACCCCTGAAATCGGGAAAAGGAAACATATGTTCCACTTACCCCGGCTATGATAGTTCCCGTTACCCCGGTATGTCATTTGTAGGTTGTGTTATGAATCACGTTGAATTTTCATATTTACAGCATAGTTTTCTTAAATTCAAATACCAGACATGAACATTAAACATATAAAGGAATATTTACAGATATCAAAAGTCTTCGGACATGACTTTTTGCTACCCAAATCACTACAAAAATAATACTCGTCCAACTCGTGGTCTTGTAGCACGACAACTGATTTTTTGTTTTTGTCAAGGACGCACACTCCTTAGAGCTAGCGCTATTTTTGTTTTTGTTTTGGAACTAAATCCTAGGTAGTACCTTACCGACCATCAAATGACCCAGCTACAGTCTATAAATTCAGAGTTATCAATCAGTGTTTCCCTTCCCCTTTTTATATTTGTAAGTGGTTTTCACCTCGCTACTTCAGGTAGTAGCCTAGTAATAGGCGTTTGTGCTAGCGAAGTGATTCATATTCATAATTATTTATTGCATCCATGGTCACATTAGGTGTTACATATTTATATTAGCATTAAATAGTGCATACACACGGGCCCTGACAGGGTACAGCAAGTTATAGTAGATTCCCTGCCGTGTTGTTTGATGGATACGTAAAATACGTAACCATTAACACTTTAAACAAACTCATCAAAACCTTTCTTACATTCCAGACGGTCGCTCCGCAAGTCTGTGACGCGGCAAGAAGACGTGGCAAAACAGTTGGACGAGCTGACAGACTACCGGCCGTACTTCACGTGGTGGGTCAGCACGGTCCAGACACTGGTGCTGCTGCTGAGCCTGCTCTGCTACGGCTTCGGGCCTGTCGGCTTCGGCCGACACACGCATTCTGGACAAGTGCTTGTGAAGAGCTTGAGTTTGCAACAGGTGATTATCTATCTTATTGTATTCATTCATTATTGCTGACGGCAACAAGACGTAGCTCAACAGCTGGACGAGCTGACAGACTACCGGCCGTACTTCACGTGGTGGGTCGGCACGGTCCAGACATTGGTGCTGCTGCTGAGCCTGCTCTGCTACGGCTTCGGGCCTGTCGGCTTCGGCCTACACACGCATTCTGGATAGGGAATGCAATCTCGACGAGATTGGGGCCCAGGCGAGATCTCGGGAATTCATGAAACCAATCTCGCGAGATCTCGCGAGATTGGCCGGTTTGTGGGTTTATTCTTGTAAATAATCACAATATAGCAATGAATAAGGATAACAATCATAAGAATGATTGCTATTATGAAACAAATATTTATCTTGACTATTTTTTCAGATTTTTTTGATGTATTTTTACATTGTTTAACATAAATTAAGTACCTCACAAGTCACAATATATTTTTAAAACTTTAAAGTATAGATTATTATGTAAGAAAATAAAATAAAATAATTCACGAATGAGTAGAAGCGTGCCAATTTCGAAATCGTTGTCATGCCAATCGCGGACAACACAGTAGAGACTACTTAAAAAATCTTTATTGATGAAAGGATAAAAATTTAACATTATAAAAATCAAGGTTATCCCTACCATCATTAAATAGACACACATAAAAACATTAACTCTACTCAATTAATTATGAGTATTATGACTAGTTGACTACTAATAAATTATTTAATTATATTAGACTACCAATACAATACGCTTCTTAAACCCGACAGTTAAATAAGAAACTAAAATAGAAAGAAAAACGGAAATATATACATAAATATCATTAAATAAATATTATTTTTCTACAGATTGACTTAGTCCCACGGTAAGCTCAAGAAAGCTTGTGTTGTGGGTACTCAGAAAAAGGCATACATAATATACAAGTACTTAGATACATAGAGAACATCCATGACTCAGGAACAAATATCTGTGTTCATCACACAAACAAATGCCCTTACCGGGATTGAAATCCGAGCCCGCGGCGTAGCAGTCAGGGTCACTACCCGCTGGGCTAGGCCAGACCGGTCGTGAAATATATAATAATAACATATTACAATATATAGTAGTGTGACTATTTAAAAAAGAAATAAAAAAATATATAATAAAATAATTTGCTTTTTTGAGTGTAAAATAGAAATTGTTATTGGTTGCCTAACAAACGAGAGCCATAGTGAGGTTGTTGTAGGCTTCTGCTCTCTCGACATCCAACAAAACTCTGTGCACGAAAATTCGTAAAATAGATGGTTATATACACACAGCCATAAGTGTAATACCATAATGGCGAATCACGCAAATAGGTCTGGCTGACACTTTTCGAATTATTTCGAAACGGTCTGAATCTGTCATTCGTCATTCCGAACTCAGATAGGTAAATTATTGAGCAAAATAAGCGAGTTGAATCTCTCGATCTCTATTGAGTTAACAAGTTGGTGAGTTCAGTTAAATGATATAGTTCATATAAATCATTTACAGCTTGGGAAAGAAACATGACTAGTCATTTCGCGAGCTTTTTTGCTTGAGTTAAATCTCGTTGATCTCGCGAGATCTCGTCAATTTTTCGGCCGAGATCAATCTCGCTAAAAATGACCGAGATCTCGTACAAAAGAGATCTCGCGAGAACGAGATTGCATTCCCTAATTCTGGACAAGTGCTTGTGAAGAGCTTGAGTTTGCAACAGGTGATTATGTTCATTCATTATTGCTGGCGTGAGTACAGTCATCGGCAATAACATTGTACAGATGTAGTGCGAAAAGAGATTTGCCTTATTGCTACGGAAACGTACAAACGCGTCATGCTATTTCAGTCAGTCTCAGTACAAGATGTACTGACATTGACTGAACTAGCATGACAAATACGAAAGTTTCCGTAAGAATACGAAGGCAACCCTTTTCGCGCTACATCTGTACATAAAGAAGGCCATATATCTGACACAATATTATTACTAGAGCCGGAAGAGCGTGTCAGGTATTTATCCAGTCTTCTTTTTGTACCTACGATGTTATTTCCGGTCACTGTACCACGAACATCATTGTTAATAATAACAAAGAACGTAAGTCTTCTTTCATCAAAATTGAGTTTTCACGGAAAAGCAAGTAATACATTTCAATTTCCATTATCAAACCTGTAGCCAATTAAACAGAAACTAGCAGTGCAAATAAACATATACGTACAGTCTTAATTTTTTTTCGTTTTTGTGCTGTAATGGCGACTTTGGTTTTAAATATAATAAAAAAATTAGTTTTAAACGGAATCCAATTTCATAAGTAAATAACGATACTTTACCTAAATTGTTAATTGAAACCAACTTCTAGAAATGATATTATGAGTTTTTTTACGATTATTTTTCACTTCTCTCGTATTCGGAACAAAAGTGATACACTCGAGTGTAGGATTATTGTCACTCGAATGAACGTTGCTACACATACATAGTATGATAGTACACTACGAACAAGTGCGGAATTTTCTTTTTGCACGTATTCGTACGTTTCGTTTTGCGTCGTTGTATTTGTTTTAGAGTACATGGCCCTTTAAAATTTCGACATGACAAGTACGTACTTTGCAAATTATGTAGTGTACATAGTGCGGAAATAAAGCACCATATCTACTGAAAAATAAGATAACGTTCTACATGATATTAGCTCATTTATACTGTAGCCTACAGTGACAAAAGTCATCTCCGGCATTCGTTTCTTTGTCGCCCAGTATAATAAGCTTAAATGACGCAAAGCTTTTAGAGAACACGCCCGTACGGCTTAATGCCTTACACAGCTTAGAAGACAATGTACAATATTTTCCTTGGGATTCATTACCTCGAGCTCTTTGTGTTGTGATGACTGTATATTATTTAGTTGTACCTTTATATCCTATAAATTAAATACCTATGTGACTTTTGAGGTCATGAAACTATATCAGTACCATCGATAACTTAAGTCAGTAATATTTATTTATTACTAGCTTTCGCCCGCAGCTTCGCTCGCGTTACATTCGCAAAAACTGCGGAATGCTCCATACAAACGTCCACCCCCCATTTTAGGTAAGTGGGGGGTTAGAAAGAGACGAAAAATAGCCTATGTCAACCTCCATCCCTTCACATTCTCCAGATAAAAAATCACGTCAAATCGTCGCTCCGTTTTGCCGTCAAAGATGGACAAACAAACAGACACACACAATCATACCATATACCTAAGGTAAAATACTTATTCAAGTCCACTGTCGGAATCGTAGTATTCGATGTGCTGTTGACTTGATCGATTTTCTTTGGTGTGTGGTATTTATTTTGGTTTATAATTTAAGCTTAAATAGTAGTGTGACTTGTAAAAATAACGCATATCAAAAATATTTCATACAATAATTTGATTTTTTCCTTAGTTATTCTGTAAAATAATGTTTATTGCACCATTAATAGTACCTTATCACATGAAAAATAAACTAGACCCTCATAGACCTACTTAGATCAGTAGGTATAAGAAATAAGTACATGCCTACTAGGTATGTACTTATTTCCTAGTTAACGGTGGATAAGGGAGGTAACCGAAGATTTTTTTTAACTTCACAATATTATAACGAAACTGGCTACTTAAATAGCTACCTATTTGTTAATTTTATATCACGTGGATAGTAAAACCTCCGTTATTCTAGTTGTTGGGGCTTACCTTAGAGAAAATTACCCCCACGGGCAAAAAGCTATTTTGTAGAGGTAACCAGGTCAGTCCTTTGCGGTGCATATAACTCTATAGAGCATGCGTGGATATTAAAGGAGAGGGTTACTATGGATATATAAATATGAAATGTTGAAAACCATTACTCTTTTTCGAAACGGTGAAAGAGAAACAAAGTTCGAAGTAAAATGTGCAGTCACACTATACACTGCCATCTCTTAATAAGAATTGAATTATTTGAACCAAACGTCCCACTTTGTCGATTGCTATAAAGCCGCTTTGTCAGTTTATTCATATAAAAGATACAAGAAAATCTCGCCTTAATAGTATAACCGTTTCTTAGGTACGTTTTTTCTTTATTTTATACAGAGTTATAACTTTTAAGCTCTGTTTTTAGTGATTTTACAAAATACACTTTCAGTACAGATGGTGTTTTTTTTACGCACTAGTGCGAGAAGTGGTTCATTATATGCCAAGTCGAAACTTCGGAGGCTCATCTGTACTGAAAAACGTCGTACGATACTCCTGCGAAAAGGAAATTCGTAACTGGTGTCGATTAAAAACACTCCCTTCGGTCGTGTTTTAATTTATCGCGACTCGTCGTTTCGAAATTCCTTTTTTATGCACTTGTATCGTAATGTACTATTTTGAGTATGTACCTACTGGCTTTGTGTTTTATACATAGCAGTGCGTACCTACAAATATTTTGCATATCTACCTTATGCTCCCTTCATCGTTGTCACACCGTTGCGCATTGTGGAGCTTGGGACTTTGTCCCTTTGTATACAATTTCTACTCATATTATTAAAAGCATATACACGAACCAGCTCTTAAGCATGACGCAACTCATGATTTGCTAAACTGTAGACATAAAGCACAATCATAATCTGAAATTAGCAGGTGAAAGACACGAGAGGGCGTCGCGATTCAAAGTAAGAGTATTAAGGCAGCCCGGTATATAGGTCACACAGGCTTTGTGAGAAGTCCCTTTGTCTTAGTTTTTGCCGCTTAACAATCTTTCTGATTGTAGCGAATAGAGGAAGGTCTAATGTAATGAATGAGGGGTTACTTATGTACCTGGTATCAAAGATCGAGTATATGTCTATCTTTTAAGTGCAAATGCCGAGTTACGCGAAACATTACATTACATCCAGTACATTACAAATTACAAACATACATAAGTATACATTTTTAGGGTTCCGTAGTCAACTAGGAACCCTTATAGTTTCGCCATGTCTGTCTGTCTGTCCGTCCGTCCGTCCGTCCGTCCGTCCGTCCGTCCGTCCGTCCGTCCGTCCGTCCGTCCGTCCGTCCGCGGATAATCTCAGTAACCGTAAGCATTAGAAAGCTTAAATTTGGTACAAATATGTATATCAATCACGCCAACAAAGTGCAAAAATAAAAAATGGAAAAAAATGTTTTATTAGGGTACCACCCCCCCTACATGTAAAGTGGGGGCTGATTTTTTTTTCGTTCCAACCCCAACGTGTGATATATTGTTGGATAGGTATTTAAAAATGAATAAGGGTTTACTAAGATCGTTTTTTGATAATATTAATGGTCCTCTAACTTTTGAACCATATGTTTAAAAAATATGAAAAAAATCACAAAAGTAGAACTTTATAAACACTTTCTAGGAAAATTGTTTTGAACTTGATAGGTTCAGTAGTTTTTGAGAAAAATACGGAAAACTACGGAACCCTACACTGAGTGTGGCCCGACACGCTCTTGGCCGGTTTTTAAATATTCATGAATATGAAAAATTCACGTTAAATATGTTATTCGACACGATAGAAATGAAACTCGCTATTTCAAATGCAAATGTACTTAATTATGAAGTATCCATAATACTTGGTAATAATTATTGATAAAACTAATGTACACTATCGCTATTGCGTAAATACCGTTATTGAATCAATCGAACATTGTCAAAGTAAAATGTGTACGTGTAGTGCTGTAGACTGATATATCTCGACACAGGTTTAAAACATTAAATTTGAAACTCAGTATTGAAGTACATAGATATTCCTTGTTATTAAGTCAAAATTGGCTAATATTAATATTAGCGCCATCTAACCGAGCATTACACAAAGGAATGGCACCATCTGATCGAGGATACATTTTTCTTAATGTTTCCTCTTTAATGTTTTTTTCTTAAACTATTTATCTTATACGGAGTTATAGTCTGTGCTGGTATCTATGTATTTTGTGTGGTAATAAATACATCGGCAACTCGTTATATTTCAGTACACACTCTAGTATGTGAATAATCTAGTGCGATCCGGAGGATATTGTATTCGTGTATGATTACTTACATATCCATTGCTTATTGTAATAGGTAAATTATAAGAAAATAGGTAAGTATTCCAGAAGCAACTATAGGAGAACTAGCATAAGGTTGCGACTCTATTTGCGTAGATTCAGTAATTTGGATAGTGCCTGACAAAAAAATAAAGGCAATTGTAACTTATTTGGTCAACGTGCTTCGTATGACATTTCAAACACGACGTTAAAGTGACAACGTACAGAAATCATCATTTTTATTTATGCCGGTGACAGTACCTATGTCGTATCATAGATCCGAAGGCAAACTATTTCTGTAACTACCGGTGTTTTAAGCGTGAAAATTTAACTTGCAGATACACATTCGCATTTATAATTAACTAGCTTTTGCCCCTGGCTTCGCTCGCGTTAATTACGGAAAATTGCGGAATGTTCCATACAAATTTCCACACCCCATTTAAGAGAAGTTAGGGGTTTGAAAGGGGTAAAAAGTAGCCTATGTTCAACAACTCTCTCTATCCCTTCAACTATCTCAAGTTAAAAAATCACGTCAATTCGTCGCTCCATTTTGCCGTGAAAGACGGACAAACAAACAGACACACACACTTTCCCATTTATAATATTATTTAGTATATTTAGTATTTAGTATGGATATTATACTAATGTACCTCCTCTATTAACATACCCTTGCACATAAAAAGTGGTCAGCAATACTAATTAGATGCGCAAGGTGAAAAATTCATTGATTTATGTTTTGCTTGGGATGCTTAGTGTCCGTTTGCTATTCTGATGGCTTCTAACTAGTAAGTAAGTCACCGAAATATTACTTTAAATTCATGACAGGCGCGGTGAACTTTATTAAGTAACAACTATATTATCTTTATTAACTGTGAACGCACGCTAAAGTTGGATCTTAGCTACTCGCTCTGAATATTTGATGAGGTGATGTCAATGTGTACCTTATTTGCAATTCGCCATTTTGACTAGACTTTCTTTAAACAATTTATGAAACAACCATGATTTGAAAAACTAAACGAAATGAAAAGAAAAATATTCTCATTTGATTTTTTACATTGTCAGGCCACGATAAGTTGGCAATGATTTTGATAGCCCTGCCTCTGAATGGGTTAAGTATAATATATAACTTCCTCGAAGTTTGACGTTTAAAATAACATTTACACCGGTTAGGCTATCAAAATATGTACATACCTATATTTAGTTTCATAAAATTGTATCAGAAAAATTAATATTGAACTTTCATAGATTATTTTTATTATGTAAGATATATTTTTCTAAAATTATTCCAGTTAGTGTTCTCTCAAATTATTAAAGATTTTTAATGCTGCTACTGTAGCCGCCAGCTCGCTGTTAGTGGTGGCTACCGGGTGATCTTCCACGTGTTCCTCCAGCCGTCTCACCCTCGCCTCGACGCCCCCGATACGGCACGAGTAGCCCTCCACTATATCACGCAGATCTGCCATCTCGCGCCGGAGGCACGCAACGTCGTTGCGCATGGATCCGAAATCCTTGCGAAGCAGGCGTAATTGATCAGCGACGTCCTGCATCGACGGATACGAAAATAAGCCCGACGCACAACGGGAAGCTGGGGTTCTTGATTGGGATATCTTGTCACATTGTCGGACCCTACTGGCTTTGCAACCCGGACATGACCAACCGCGAGGGATGCGAACTCCTGTTGGCAAGTTAACGCATGATTTATGATACACACAGGGGCACTGGGTGCATTTTACGATACCTGATATCGTCAAAGGTTTCCCGCAAGCCGCCGCGCATTTAACCATCTTGAATACGACCGGTCACATTGGTATCATGGCTCTGTTCCATTGCAATCTAGATAATAATGCTTCTCGGAGATTCAATTGCGTTTTTCATTGATTAACCCACATTGCCGATGCTCGCGTATTTGCACTGTGTATATTATTACCGGATGTTTCTAAATAAAACTCACTTTAACCGAGAATATCATTTCAAGCTATTTCACTATACTGATTTGATTATTTCGAACGGTACACTTTTATAAACACTACGATATTTATTATTTTTTACATATATAGAAGCTGAATTATATACTGTATATTGTAAATTAATGTATGAGGATAGCATTTGTATATTTATTACATTGCATAAATCATGAGTTCATGACGGTTTGTTTATTTTGAAACTATTTTGAAACGCTCGTTGACGTGGGTGACGTCTGCTGACACCCACTTACAAAGAGTTTAAGACTAAAGAAATTATTATATTCTCCTTATATAAATCCTTTTTCTATTTATGACCAAAATTACTGTTTCGATACCTCCTAAGTATACTGAGATAAGCTTTGAAGATAAGTGCAAAATCAGGATTTTGCAGGAGAGCGGTTCAATGGTATGTCAATTTTGGATTTATTTTGACGAAATGTATTATGTCTTAATTAATAAATATGTCCCATGAAACGAATATTGAAAATTTGACCTTTTGGGACACTGGTTCAGTTTCTTTGCAACTGTTTAATTTTAAAGTAATATAGTACCGCTCACAGACGTTTCTGGCTAATAAAAATGTGTATGGTACTATTATGTTTAATTTGTTCTTACCTCTTTTTCGTCAAAATTAACTATTCGTATTCTTACCTATTAGGCACCCTGTTGCTAATTACACGTCATCAGTCGCGCTCTTAGGAGCATCAATATTAAAACTTTTAGCGTGATACTCTGCAGCCGGACCACCACGCTTTATAGTGCTCAGATTACCATGGTGGAATGTACCTCTGATGTACCGCTTGTACCTCGTCGGAAATTACATGTACCTCAGTAGTTTGCCAGAAATATGCATTTAAAAGGACCACGGCTGTACCCTCTCATATCACTGACTTCAAGATATAATTTAACTATCACAAGAATGTACCTGTTACATACCCGTGAATAAGTTGTTTATTTCTTTTAAAAAGTGGCCTTATAAATTGTTTTTCACACATTTAAATTTTTGGTTATCGCGGTTAGTACGCGATTTCGTTAGCGCCTGAAATATGTCAATAGCAATGTTTTGCATTTATATGAAATGGCGGAAAAATCTCATAAGGTATTACATCGACTTAAATTCAATTGCATATTTAGTATACATAATATATGTAATATTTATTATAGTATAATCTTTGTGTTATAACTTTCACATTATAAATATATATTATACCTAGGACATTATTAGTGTTATTACATGGATTGATAAAGTTCCACGGTAAAAGTCAAGAGAACTCATGATATATCTGTGTTTGTCACATAAACAAATGCCCGTACTGTGACTCGAGCCTGGAGCAGCTTACAATTCAGAATAAACATAATATCCACACAGTTGGTAAATGCGCACCATGCTTGTATGAGTGAGATATGACAGATCGACTAGTCGCGTTTGTGACAGGCGATACCTAACTGTGAGGTAAAACCGAAAGCGGGTGGGCGGCACTTTCAGCGGGGAGCGGGATTAGCCATACCTAATACTTTAAATATTATACTGTGGTTTCTGACACTGACCGAAATAGCATGACACGTTCGTACAGTCAGCAACACACCTATGAATACAGCCAAAGTTCCAAAAATATGTATACATGACTTTATTGTTTGTACGTTAAGGTTGTAGATACATATTTTTGCCATAAGGTTGTAGATACATATGAGCGGGTACAGCCGTGGTCCGACTGGGGAGTACTACTCCCCAGCCGGACCCCTTTTAAACGCATATTTCTGGCAAACTACTGAGGTACATGTAATTTCCGACGAGGTACAAGCGGTACATCAGAGGTACATTCCACCATGGTAATCTGAGCACTATAAAGCGTGGTGGTCCGGCTGCAGAGTATCACGCAAACTTTTACTGTGAAATAGATATTAGAAAACGAAAACTAGGCAAGATTCTTAATGTAAGTACTAAACTGGATAACTTCTAAATAAGTTCACTACGCATTTGTGCAGAAAGGAAGTTTATATTAAAATATCGTCAAATGGACTAACACTAAAGCGAAAACTAAAACTACCTAAGTATTTAAAGTTGCACGAAACTAATACAAAGACGATATGTTTTTTGATTAAAAAAACAATCTTCCGTCACTGTTATAACGTTCTATTATGGGTAAGAGTACCTAATTCTAAAGTTGAATCTCGTTTTACTTTATTTATTAAGTCGTTGAACGTACGCCGCGCTCTTAATTTTGGATACCTACTAAAATTGGTCACATGCGCCTCACGCGGTAGTGACAAACTTACCAATACTCCCAAGCGTGATAATGATTCATGAACATACTTTAAAATCAATACTATGAAATTTCCAGGTCGAATGGGAAGAGCCCGCATCGTTTTGGCTCGGGCCGCGGGCAGCAGACCTCATACACCTAGGAGCAAAATTCGCCCCTTGCATGAGGAGGGACGTCAGGATAGCCCGCGCGATAGCAGCGTCGGCGAGGAGAGAGCGCGACACGGCGTGCTGCATACGAAACGACGATTCTGGCTGCGTGCAGTCATCAAAGGCTGATTGTTCGGTGAGTCAACTTTGTCTATTGACGATTTAGGGACCACCGTTCAAGTTTGTCTCGAACCGGTACCTGCTTCTACGATAACAGAGTGCAACAAAACCTGCTGAAGGTGCCATCCGGGTATCTAGCCAACGTCAGAAATCCTTTTTATTAGTGATAGAGAGAGCTAGCGACGATACCGATATTAAAGTTTGATTGTGACGTTGGATACGTAGTAAAGTGTATGTGAAGAAGGAGTGATTATTGTTACGAGTAAGAGACAGGAATAACACGCACACACAGCCACACGTAACGGATATTTAAGGATAAAATTCACAATACAGTTTAAAAAAGTGTAAAAAGGCGACTGCTAGTACGTTTCTACTGTGTTGAATTGAAAGGGGCGTGCTTCAAGAACCAATGAGGATTTGTACTCCGAACGAGGAAAACGAATGAAGTGATTTTATTGTTTAATAACTTAACCACAAAATTGAAATTTTGAAAAACCCCGACCCCGACATAGTGGACCGATTTTCATGAAAAATGGCTAAGAACGCTCCCGACTAACTCAGCTTTCAAACAAAAGAAACTAAATCTAAATCGGTTCATCCGTTCGGGAGCTACGATGCCACAGACAGGCACACATACAGACAGACAGACCAGACAAACAGACAGACGGACACGTCAAACTTATAACACCCCGTCGTTTTTGCGTCGGGGGTTAAAAAAAACACTTCCTTCGCAATACTTCCTTTGTCGTAACGCTGCCTAGAACAAATAATTTTTTTTAAATCATTTTATTACAAATTTAAATGTTCATGCAGTCGTTCGATTGCTATTTATCTGCGCACCTATATTTTGTCGTTTTTACCATAACAGTTTGTCAAAGAGTTTTGAAATTTGCATTTCTGTTCATGCTTACCCTTCAGATAAGAGGATTTGCCCCACATTTGGATATGGTAAGTAAATTTCCAGTAATATTGTATTTAGGTGTATCAAAAGTACATACAAATAAATACGTCCACGTGAAAAGTAGTTCTAATTTTAACATAAGTGGGTATCTACTAATTAAAATTCAAGTGGGTTGTACATAATTGTATGAAATATATATTACACTAGTCCTGTTTAATAGTAAAGACTTAACTAACGTGCCAGTTAAGTATCTTGTAATAATAAAAAGTCTAGCAGTACATTACTTTTCTTCATGTGCAACTAAGATCGCTTAAAAGTGTAGCAGTAGATGTTCATAGCAGTCAGTATTTGGCATAATATTTTCCATTTACCTATCTGTACATTCGCATAACATGCCTTGAGATTTATGTTCAACTTAGATCGCCTATTATTTACAAATTCCGGCCGATTAGGTGCAAATCTGGATAAGTAGGCACACACTTATGTAAATCCAGGATCATTTGAAGTAGCCAGGTAGATTTAAAAAATGGTAGAGATATTAACCCCCTTATTCATAAACGTACACTAAAATTATCAAACCGATAAAGTTCGTTTGTCCCTTTCCGACGTAAATAAGGGGGTAAATAGGTAAATTCAGCCGCCCGTATCATTCGCGGGGACTGGATTTATAGTTGCGAATTTAAAAAAATGTATTCTTATTATTATACAATTTAATACGATTGTCTATTTTTCCTTTAATTTTTAAATATGTAATATCGCTCGCAGACGTTTCTGTATGATATAAAACAAAAAATACGATTACCTATTGTTTATTTGTTTCAGAACACAATATCAACTTGGAAAAAATGGAACAACATGGAGGCCGGCCCTGGAGGTCGGATTTCGGGCTCTGTATGTGGATTAGATCCAAAGTAAGTTGTTGTATTTCTAAGTAGATTAATGTTTATAATGCTTAATTTAAAACTGCATTTTCCAAAAACATTCAATTATGAGATTATCGTGCATAATTGCATCTGCGAAGGAATCCAAAGACCTATGTGAAGTCGCATTGGGATAGCGTGGGGACTATAGCCCGAGCCCTCTCATGAATGGGAGGAGGCAAGTATATTACTATGTTATTTATTTATTATTCAATAAAGAATCATCATTCCAGGTTTTGCGAAGCTCCACGCTCGATAGCGCCGCACGAATGGCCGGACGACATCACAAAATGGCCGATCTGCCGCAAGTCTGTGATCGACGGCTCCGCCGCGGCGGGCCGCGCGGGCCACGCCGCCGAGCACATGGCGTGCGAGGTGATAGGCCACCCGTGCTGCATCGGCGTGCACGGCCAGTGTGTCATCACGACGAGAGAGTACTGTGATTTTGTTAAAGGTTATTTCCACGAGGAAGCGTCGTTGTGTTCACAGGTGTGTATTTTTCTTAGATTTTAACTGTGAAACAATCAGGAGTATTAGTATCAGTACACACGGTGGGCGAAGTCGTCAGCCTCGTGTGAGGTCTTCCTAGTTTAGAGAAGAAAATAAGTACAGTACAGCATGATTCCTTTTTCCAGCGCAATCTATGCCTACCTATCTATTGCTTTTCCTGCGTTTCTTTTTAGTTTATCATGCTATTCAGTTTTTTTTTCTACTCCTCACATGATGTGATCGTGGTCTTTAAACATTTTATGTTCCATTCCAGGTGTCCTGCCTCGATGATGTGTGCGGCATGTTGCCATTCATGCGCCGCCGACGCCCCGACCAGCTATACCGCGCGTGGACCTCGCTGTTCGTCCACGCGGGACTTCTTCACTTGGCGGCGTCCTTGGCGCTGCAGTGGCTCTTCATGCGGGACCTGGAGAAGATGGCGGGACCGGTCAGGATCTCCGTGGTGTACCTCGGGAGCGGCGTCGCTGGGAATTTGGCGTCGGCGATCTTTGAACCTTACAGAGCTGAGGTGAGATCTTTGGTATTATAACTGCAGCTGCGCCTGTACTTTATTTTTTTGTAATTTTAGCAGTGTATGTAGCTTATTTAAGGATACCTCAGAGTATCGTCTAGATAGCATTACCCTGTACATATGAAAAAGTAGGAGTGAAAATTCTTATCTTAATAAAAAGGGTTTGACCTTATTTAGTACTAATGTGTAATTCCGTATTTTTCAGGTGGGGCCGGCCGGATCTCACTTCGGCTTGCTGGCGTGCCTCATAGTAGAAGTGATCGGCGCGTGGCCGCTCCTGAAACATCCGCGACGCGCGCTCCTGAAGCTCATAAGCCTCGCGGTCGCGCTGTTCTTTCTCGGCCTCCTGCCGTGGATCGACAATTTCGCCCACCTGTTCGGTTTCGTGTTCGGCTTCCTCCTGTCGTACGCGTTGCTGCCGTTCATAACGTTCGGGCCGTACGAGAGGCGGCGGAAGATCGTGCTGGTGTGGGCGTGCCTGGTGTCGGCGGGCGGCACGATGTGCGCGCTGGTGGCGCTGTTCTACGCGGCGCCGGCGTACGAGTGCGCGGCGTGCGCGTACGTGACGTGCATGCCGTTCGCGCCCGACATGTGCGCGTCACAGGACGTGCGCGTGCGGCAGCTGGACGCGGTATGACGGCGCGCGGCGCGGGCGTGTCCGCCAGAGCCCCCGAGCCCGAAGCGAGCCGCCGCCGCCCCGGTCTGCCGCCGCGCCGCAGCCTAGGGACACCCGAGACACCCGAGGCCGCATATTGTCCACTTCCTTCCGATGTCGAGATGTCTCCGTCTCTGTTGCGAGAGCGATGAAGTCGGAGATGTCGGAACTTCGTTCTTCGAATTTCACAGTTCGAGCGACGGTCCCGAATTAGCTTACGAGAATACCGAGCGACGATCGTATGATACGCCGCCGAAATTGTCTTGCCGCGCCGCAAACGCTATCTCACAAACGTACGTACGTTTACAGATGTAAATCAGGTCATTCGTCTTTTCTAAATGTAGTCAGCCGTATTTACTTTAAACTTATGAGATTATCGAAATTGTTTCCGAGCGACTAAATAAACTTAAAATGTTTGTCCAGTCGATGCGTTAAGAACTATTCAGACTGAGTCGTTGAGTGTCAGGCATGACACTCGACGACTCAGTCTGGCCTAGTTATTCAGTAGAGGCCGATCGATGGTACTGGGTTTAAATACCGGTAAGGGCATTTATTAATCAATGGACGAAGAATGGTACTGGAGTCATAGAAATCTTTTATATATTTATATCGTTGTCTTAGTACCTACCCACAACATAAGCCTTTTTAAGCTTACTGTTATTGCTCGTTACTGAACCTTACAAAGCGTAGCTTTTTTTGGATATCTAACTTCTTGTAGTACATATCTATTAATTTAATCTGTAACAATTTCGGCAATCTCAAAAGTTAATTTATAATTTTAAAATAATCTGTTTCTCGGAGGAAACCGGTACAAGTGATTACATTAATTTAATACCTTCAAGCATCGTATGTGAGCGGTTGAAAATTATATGTATTAGGTACATTTCTTGTTTGAATGGACTAAAATTATCTCCAATTTTGAAATATGCAATTTCGAGAGTGTGTATAATCGATTTAAAATAATGTGATAATATCCACGGGTAACTTATCGTTCGAAGCGAGCAATCCTTGTATATAACTTGTATTATATATGTGTAAGAAGCTGTATTTAAATGTGCGGATGTCGAGTGCAATTTACGGGAACGTTCTGCAGTCGCAACGTACTTACTTATACATAAAAGTATTTTTCTAATTAACGAGTAATACAAATACCAAGCGATTTCTAGAATTAACTTTGTTATAAACAATTGAAGCGTTACAGATCTGTAAAATTATTGTAGTGAATTTTCCCTGTATTTCCGCATACTAGATACATTCAAGGATCAGCGGGCCGATTTTTGAATCTCACGCGTTCGAATTCAGAAAATTGTCACTGAAAATAATATGCAAGTCACCGTTTTCAACCGGTATTTTAGTGACAAAACCCGTATGCGAGATTCAAAAATCGCCCCCCTGTTAGTACCTAAGCAATGAGGATAAAAAAATTCTAAAGATGAAATGCAGCAGATATTCTTCACAGAATGTGAAGAACAATTACATAATAAAATCACACATGTAGAAAAACTGTTGCCCTAACCTAAAAAGCTCATGTTTTTTCTAAATTTGACATACACACTTTAACGTCATGTTTTTTCTGTATTTGAATTTTACGTTATCAATTCTTTGGTACAACAATGTTAATGGTACTGATATAACCACACAAAATAAATGTATGCAGTATGTGAGGGATTCAAAGAAACTTCTCTATGGGGTTATTACTAGTTCTACGTTCATTCGTCGCGGTTGTAGCATAAACATGTTCCCGTAATGGTGTCAAAATATACATAATTTAGTATATTACTAAATATTGTAAATAGTGTTGAATAAATATGTCATATTTTCATGTCTTAAGTTTATCATGCGTAACGAATTCAGTCTTATCTATAAGTATCAGAATAATAACATTTTAATTTCGTCAATTTATATTTAATAGGTATATAATGAAGTCTGCGTAGGTTTATATATGTTATTTTATAAAATATGCTAGTAAATATTTAAACCATCTAACTTTAGGGTTATTTATTTTATAACATGGGCATGCAGGTGTTTAAATGATTTTGTGAATGAGACGTTTGCAGTTTGTAATGTTATTGTTAATGAGAATTTACGGGTTTGACGTGCACTAAGTGGTAACACAGGTAAGCTAAGTCCGGAATTGACATGAACAGGCTTAAATATCGAGACAACGATAGCTCTTGACCGACTGATACTAACGGAGATATTGGTATTCATTCTAGCTGACAACATTAACAAATCAGTACTTGCAGTCAAGTGACAATCGTTGACGCTATGTGGCGATAAACGCAACTGGCTCTGTCGCACCAATAATTTGTAGCAATAGAGAAAGCGAGGAACGATACGCTATATATCGTAAGCGGTTGTGACGTTGGCTAGGTACCTAGGTCCGAGCTCTTGTCAAAACGGCTAAGTCCAGAAAGATTAGGTGAGAACTTTACTATTACCATTATATGAAGTTTACAGAAGCCCCTAGTGTAAATTTCATGAGAATTTATATCTTTCAAACTGAATTCGTTTATGATTGAAACTTTTTCATTACGTCACGTGCTCGAATGAAATTTACATTGCAGTCTATATCTTTAGGTATTTGAATAAATGTAAACGAAATCTACCCTCAATAGATTCCTTAACCTTCTTGAGGGTAAATTAAAACTTTACACGACCAAAGAAGTAGGTTAAAGACAGGTTGCTCTGTGTCAAATCCGCTTGGTTCAGTATTTTGGTTGGTTAACCGACAAGTGCTACAACTATCCGAAAATACAAATTATTTGTTTACGTTTTTTCAAGTACCTAAAAATACAGATTATAGAGGTACATATTTAACGATTACCTAACGAGAAAAAGTATGTATATTACTTTACCATTTTTGATATTTTAGTAGACAATTTGCGTATTGTGTAATAAGTTTGGTACTGGTAGACGAACTTGACAATTTTTATACAATCTTGGAACCATTGTACATAGAACCATTTCTGTAAGTAGTCCTTATAAATATGAGACGAGAAGTCTTATCTATGATATGGTCGCATACAATTATTTTTATATCGAGTAACCGAAGGAATATTCTGTTTTTAAATATGCAAATAATATGTGTTTGGAAATTGAGTCAAAAGCAATAAAAAAATGTGACTGGTTCACTAAAGTACCTGTGTACAAAAAACATATAAATCTAGTTATAGGTTGATTATTTATTATAAATTCTGATTATTTGAGCATTTTAACTTACTCTTGTTTAATGTTTTCGTTATAATTTTACTTGTTAGAGAAACTTTTGTTGGACCAGTCAACAAATGAATGATATTTATGATCACTGCCTAAGCTTTTAATATTATTTAATATCTGTCACTTGAATGTAGTATGTAGCGTCGAAAAAAGGCACTATCCATGGCATGTACTCTAATATCTTATTCAAAAAATATAATTTTAATTAATGGAAATATTCAAAGTACCTATGTTGAAAGGAAAATTAAAAAAATACCATCGTTTTGTATTGAATATGTATATTTTTTTTAATGTTTTAAATTACATTTTATTTTGATTATATTACTCCTAAACCATGTCCATGTAACATATAAAGGTAAGCGTCCACAGACCCGCATCGTACCTACGCATCGGACGCATCGCATTTAGTATTGTTTGTGAAGAAAGTCACACAAGTGCGTCCAGCGATTCGGCGCTTCACGGAGCTGGCACGAATGGACCCAATGATTGAATAAAATGTCTGTGTGTGACAGTTTAACTAATATTTATAATAAACGTGGATAGTTACGACGACTTTATACTTACACAACACTTAAAGTTCATTTCATTTTTCATGCTACGACCTGTACGATTCGGAAATGTGGACGCCAAAAGTGATCAAAAGTGCCATTAATCGATGGCACCTGTAATGTGTGTATGTTTTAATTGTACTTAATTACTTACATCGTGCAATAACGTGAAAATAATATGAGTCATTGGGCTATCACGCAATAAAACAGCCAGAAAAAGCAATACTTAATTGATTAAATACTTAGAATCAGTTTAACTTTACCCAGTATAAGTATATTGCTGCTTTAACAATATTTAAGAATGAGTGGAACACATTAAAATAGGAAATATGAGTGGAAACTAAAAACTTTGAAATAAAGGGTACCTAAAAAATGTCCTTCGATTTGCCACATTGTCATAAATATTTTAAATTGCGAATACGTCTCATAAAAAGTCAAATATTAATGACATTTAGAAACAAGTATAATAGGCTAGTTTCCTACTAGTCAAAACAGCTTCTTTTTAAGAACTGTCAAAACGATTTGCTAATATGGAATTACTATGAAATACTGAGGAGTGACGTCACGGTCAATTCATTTACTTTATATCTGTATTTTTGACTTATTAAATAGAAATTATGTTTAAACATAACTACTGTCCATATTTTTCTTCTAATTATGTGGTACTTTATTTCGTGCACTACAGGTACAGGAAACTAGCCTATTGTGGATTTTTGGAAATAGTCAATTTTTTTATTACTGTGTTATCACTGTAATCTTATCAGTTTCTCTAAATTACTTTTCCTTTTTGAAATAGTTTACTAGGGTCTGTACTTACATAAAAAATAATTCATATGATTTTAAATGTATACTTCTCAAAGAACGGTTTAATGCCTCAGGCTGTCCAAGAATTTGCACAAGAAACCTGTGACATTGACGTATTTGATCGACTGAATTGTTCTATATAATTATTTAAATGGTGCATGCAAGTTCTTCGGTCGATCAACCAAATACCACAATCGACCAAGATTTTGAAATGTCTAAAATGTAACTTGGCTATGTAAAAATCGCTTCTTTACTTTACTACTTTACTACCAAGCAAAATAAGTTTCGGCGGCTATTAATGAATTTAGCTAACATCATTTTAACTAAAACTTCATTTTTTAATTTAAAAAAGTAAGTTTCAGTTTACAAAAAAAAAATTCTATACGTCTCGGAAATATGTTGATATAAACATAAAATAGTTGTCTAAACACTAGTTTTGCAGTAGACATAAATCTTGTTTCCATGGAAACCTCAAGTCTATGAGACAAAGTGACTGTTTATATTGTTGTTTTAGAGAAGCGATTTATGTAACCCGATAGTGAGATCAGCAATTCCCGTTTAGTTTGTACATTTGGATCACGTCTCCGATTTGGATAAAAATTGGTAGGCTGATAGAGTCCATGATGCTGAGCAAGATCCACTAGGTTTCCCAAAATGTCCTAGGTTAATTGTATGAAACTTTCCTTTTTTGTTACCGAAAATGTATATAAATCTGGTAACAAAAAAGGAAGGTTTCATACAAACTACATAGGACATTTTGGGAAACCTAGTGGATCTTGCTCAGCATCACGGACTCTATCAGCCTACCAATTTTTATCCAAATCGGAGACGTGATCCAAATGTACAAACTAAACGGGAATTGCTCAGATATGTTTTTTCAACTCCACGTCATAACTGCACGTTTCAATATAATCATAAGAAAATCCTAACATGATAAGATGCTTTGAAGTGGAGTGACGTAAATACATATTGCTATCCATATGAGTATGAAAAAAGGATCTCAAATGAATAAATAACTATTTATTACTTAATAAACAGTTTTTTTTTATATACAATCATTTATATGAGTTGTTGCCCTTGCATTTTTTTATTGTGTAATGAAAAATATGAACAGCGTGCATTGTAATTACAGCGATTTCACATTATCCGATCCGAAATCGGATGTAGGAGGACGAGCGTATCCTGTGTATTAAAAGCGCCATCTTTTACACCTTTTACATCTTCCCTACATTCGATATCGGATCGGATAACGTGAAAACGCTCCTATGGTATGCTCTCGGTACTCATTGGTAAAAACGAAATCATTATTGAAACCTGATAATGCAGTTCAAAATCAGTATTGAAAGTGTCCTCTATTTGTAAACACATTTGACGTATTACCTACTTCGAATTTTGTAAAAAAAAGGACGTTTGATTGTGTGAAGTGTGTTCGTATGAAGCTGGCTATCAACATTTTGCCAAATAAGTTCACCGCGTTATTACAAAGTGCCCTTCCGGCCGGCGGCCCGGCGGACTGTTTCTGAATTTAACTCTAAGACAAAATTTACACATTGTACATTGTGAACATACAATTAATTAATTAATTATATGAAATGGTAAAGTAATCTTATTGTAAACTAGCATTAATCGAACAAAAAAACCTTATTATCATAATATGACTGTGTTTTATTTACAAGAATATTTTTTTAAGTTTAACTTTGCATTCGTAGCCAAGATGCGAATCGTTCGCTCTGTAGCGAATAATACTGTAGTGTCTTTTTATCAAATTTCCATGTTAGTGCGATATACATGATGCCATTTCGGTCGCCACGAAGCATAGGCGATTGGCAACTTGAAGGAGTCATTTGAGAGATCACGAATCACGACACTTGCTATTGAAAATGAAATTGACACATCACCCCGTCCCGGCCCGTCCCATCCCGATCTGGGTACGTAGCCGAATGGCACAAACGCTCGTAGATATCTCAATCAATCAATCAATCAATCAATCAATGAAAATATTTATTCGTAATAAACTTAACTACACAATATGCAAAAAAACAGTATTACTAAAACTACAAACGTACAAGGGATTAATAAGTTTATCTATCTCTTTCGCTCTTGCGTATTGCCAGACTACCTTTCGCGGCGTTTCGTTTTCGTTTCGCATCGCAGAAGTCAGAAATGCCATTCGGCTACGGGACCTGAGCTGTGGATTTGGATGATGGTTTGTGTCGATTGTTATATTATCGTAAGTTTTTGTTCATTTGGCTGTGTACGACGACTACGACGCGTTGCTGTAAGCATTGGAAAGTGACCTTTACTTTTATCTTTCTGTCAACGACTTGCGTTTTGATAAGCAACATCTATTCAACATCTACTCTCAAGTTTACAACCGTTTTATCGTGACAACAATGAGTACGTAAATCTTTCAAGTACCGATAGGATTAGGTGAAACTTACACAAGGTCTCAGCAGGAGATCGTTTATTCATGATAGATAGGTTAGTATAATACCTGTATTTAATAGTATTTTATACAATCGTGATATAATACAAAGCTTTTCAGTCGAGTACCATGTTTAGGACACGAAGCTTGCTGAGTGGCCTAATAGCACGGTACGAGAGTGAAAAGCTTAATTATATCACTATTGTATACAATACTTTTTCTACGAGTCATCATCTTCATCATCAATGGACGGAAATATCATCATTCATTTATTTATTTATTTATTCAAACAAAAATTAATACAGTATAACAGAATATACCAAATAACTGTACAATTCAGACTTAGATACTAGAGTAGGTAGGTACACAAGACAACACTTTACAAATACAGTTTCATAAAACAGCACTGCCATCCATCATCTCGCAATACTTCAGACAGACGCTGCACACACTTGCCCATCGACTCGCAAACAAATCACTTTCAGGTGCCCATAACAGAAGCGCGTTCAAAAAATTCAGAGCTCGAACAAGGGGAAACTTTTGGCGCGCCACAGTACGCGTTGTGGGAATGGCAAGAAGGTTGGGAGTCCTAGGCCGTAGCTCCTGCTTGGATAGAAAAGAAATAGAGAGCCTCACTATCTGTGCCACTAGATCAGGGCAGTCCGAGTCTCCCCGCAAAGTACTACAAGCCATAACCAGAAGCTTATGGTTACGCCTTACTTGTAAAGAATTGAAATCGAGGCATCCTAACAAGAATTTAGTAGGATATAGGAATGGATAGTACTTGTACATATTCTTGTAAAGAAATCTTAAGAATGCTTTTTGTACTTTTTCTAGAAGCAACGCATACGTACTCTCAGCTGGATTCCATACTAAACTAGCGGTTTCCAGCTTACTCCGAACAAGAGCCGTATAGAGTAATTTAATTGCCTTTGGATTGGTAAACTCACGAGCATTTCTGACGATGAATCCCAGCCTTTTAAAAAAATCTGCAGCTAGCGCCTCGATATGATCGCGAAACGCCAATTTACTATCAAAGATGACACCGAGGTCCTTTACTGTAGCTACGCGGGTTATTACTTCAGATCCCAGCATATACTTGGCATGTAACGGTTTCTGTGACCGCGTAAAAGACAGAACGCAGCATTTGGAGACATTAAAAAAGAGTTTGTTTATGGTGCTCCAGTTGATCACGGCCTCTATGTCTGCCTGCATTGCCTCGCAATCTGCCACTCTTTCTATACTGCAGACCAGCTTTAGATCATCGGCATAAAGAAGGCATCTTGCATGCTTTAACACTAACTCTAGATCATTAATCATGACTCCAAATAAAAACGGGCCAAGAATAGAGCCCTGACTAACGCCTGATTGTGTTGGATAGACGGAAGATACAAAACACCCATGCTTTACAAATTGCTGCCTATTTTGCATATAGCTAGCAAATAACTTAAGAAGCCGAGGAGAGAAACCAATGTGAGCCAATTTACTGAGCAAGATATCATTATCGACCAGGTCAAACGCCTTTTTAAAATCAAAGTAAAGAACGTCGACCTGTTTTCCTTTATCCAGGTACTCAGAAATAATGCTTGTAAGAGTTAGAAGGTTGGTCTCGACGGACCGCTTTGTTCTAAAGCCATGCTGTGAGTCGCCCAAAAAAGGTCTAATTTGGGGCAAAATCAGCTTCTGCAGGATAGATTCAGACAACTTTGCACAACAAGACATAATGGCTATGGATCGGTAGTTTTCCACCCGGGAGGTATCTTTGGTTTTAGGTTTCATGCAAGTTAAAATTAATGTTAGATATATATATAATAGAGTCGTTCACCGTTGTATCAACATTGAGTTACCTAGCAATCAATTGTTTGTAATAACCGTCTCTGATTGGCCGATAACGCGACAGATAAAAAAAAATGTTTTCAGATGCAGGAAAATTTGCCAGGTATCGCAAATTAGTATAGAAATTGTATGAAGTTCTATTTTTGAAATTATTACAGTTAACTAAAGTCAACTATAATGAGCTTATTATAATTGAGTCGGAACTGCCATATAGTATCCAACACTGAAAAGTTAGCACTTATACTTTAGTCTGTGGTGTCCTAATTGACAGATTACAGTCGACAAGTAGAAAGCAATATTTTAAGCGGATTACTCACGTGTTAAGTCGATCACACATAAAAAGATTAAACGAATGCCTTTGTGGACCACAACAAAATCAGAGTAGTTACAAAATTTATTTAAACTTTTTATTCAGCAAATACATATCAGAAAACAGCTTATATTATATTAAATCTACGTTTGCCCGGGCCATCGTCCCTAGGACGCTTGCCGCGTTTCCTCGCTGTATGGCTAGGCTCAGCCGTTGTGCAAGGAAATTGGCCGTGCGTAGGTCACCAGACACCCAGACAAGTTTGGTGGAAACCTCCTTCACAAACTCGTGACCTTTGAGATTCCTGAATATTCAGTTTATTTATGGGACGGGATGAACCCCATGGATTGTTAATGTTAGAGATTCTGGAGCAAAACGTTTGAATCGAATGTTTATAAAAATATCCCGTTTTATTGCTCTTGAGTGTAAAATTCGTACCTACAATAAGATATTTTTTACACAATAGTAAATACGATACGCACTAGGCACGCATAATAAACCCATTAGTAAACATTTTTTAAACTAACTTTTAAATACTTATGTGGTAGTTAGTGTAAACTATCGTAATAATAGAATGTTGTTCTTGTATATTGCGAGTGTTGAGATCATCTAAATGGCTGAAGTTCAGCCGCTGAACTGATATTTTAAATATTTTTGTTATTTTGTACAACAGTTTTTAGTTATGTAAAAGTTTTTTTTTTAAATTTATTTACCTATACTTCTAATTATCTCTAATACATTATTCAGCTTTGCGAGTACTCTTGAATCCAAGGATCCTTTGGTGAATTATGGTGTTCCCACACATGTGCGTCAACCTGTACGTCAACCAATTGGAACCCTAGCCCACTCTACAACCATGTCAAAATGACAAGCAGTAAGAGATTTCATACAATTCATTTATAACGTCACTATGACATAACTCTACAGTGGCCTAGGGTTCCAATTGGTTGACTGTACATACCTAGTACCTACTTATGATGACAAATAATGGTAATAAGTTGAAGGACGCTTATTTACATAAAATAAACATAGGAGGAGTTTTTACTAGTTCTAGTTGCTTTTATCACAGGAAACATAGATAATATATCAGTCGAAAATGATGAAAGTAGGTTGCCGCATATGACTTAGCAACAAAGGTGTGAAGAAGAGGAGGAGCAGGCAAGGTGGGTTTAAACTTTAAGGTTCAGTAAAACTTGGTAAAACTTACGGATACTTAATACACTTCAGCATTTTGAAAAATATTTTTTGATGATGAATAATTAATAATTTGTTACACAACAAAAGTATACTAGTTATTTGTTTTACTAGGGGAGAAGATTCAAATATTGAACCGCGAGCGTAACGAGTGGTTCTAACGATGGAATCTTGGGCGTTGCGAGGGTTTCAAGGCACGAAGGTTAAACAAACTTTGCCACCGAGTGAAACACATTATTTTTCACCACACCAACACAAACAAAATACTAAATAAGTATAAAACTTCAAACTAAATGAAATCCATCAATTTATTCAATATTTATGATTCAAAATCATCGTTTATAAGTAAAATCTACCAGCCCCTTAAGGCACCAAGTTAAAATTTGTACGAAATTACTTGGCACTCTTGTAGATAAAATGCAATTTCGCTATCTGTTTTCGAACAATAAAGAGAGCCTTTACCGGTTGGGGTGGTTAAAAATATATTATATTCAAGTCGATACCTCCATGAGCTCCAGCTGAATCTTGTTAGACACACGGACAAAAAAAAATAAAAAACAATTACCTAGTCCACCCTATCTGTTTTTTTTATTTATTCCTTTTGAGAAGGGTATATTCGCGAAAAAAGATTCAAATACTTTTTTTTCTAAAATAGGTAAATTTAATGTTTTTCCTACTCCGAATCACGAGCCCTTTCGATCATACTAGATAAAAAAAATCGTCTTAAATTTAATTTTTCCACTTCGTTACCATTTTGCAAACACTTTGTACAGCGGTTACAAAGTGGAAAGTTGCAAAATGATAGAAAATTTTGGGACCATTTTTTGCCTCTTGTGTTTTGTCTTAGATCGAAAGGGCTCGTGATTCTGAGTAGGAAAAACATAAAATTTACCGACCTTAGACAAAAAATTTTTCGTGTTTGTTCTCGCTAAAATGCCCAGAAGTGAAACCCTAATGTGACATCAATGACGACATGGCCCCACGTCGTCATCGCAAATAGTTTAGAGATTTATCTTTACTCTTGATCCTACTATGTGTTTAGTGCTCTTGAATAGAATAGAATAGAATAGAATTTCTTTATTTGCCAGAATACGTATGGTACAGGATGACAACAAGTTTTATAGGTTTCAGTATTCAGTCGAAAACACGACATGCAAATAGTTAACAATATAAGATCACAATTTTACAATAATAGTACTAAATTTAGTCAGTGGGTTTTTTTACATAATAAAAAGGCACCCACTTATTAATGGTATGATACAAAAATAGAATTGACAGAAAATTATTAATACTAGTCTATAAATTTATAAAATAATATACAATATGTACGTTAAATGAATTAATGATTAAGAATTGTAGAGTTCAGCAACATATATAGAACATGAAATATAAAGTTAAATGTCAAGAAATCTGCACAATGTCAAATATTACACTATTTGTTTAATAACTTATGTTCTAAAAATTCCTTTACACTATAGAAGCAGTTTTCGGAGAGCCATTTGGTAATTTTACTATTAAATTGTTTACAATCGATTTTCTTAAGTTCATCTTGAAGGCTGTTAAATATAACTATACACATATTGTATGCATTCCTGTGGTATATAGTAGAATGTGATGGAGGCTGATATAATAAGTCTTTATATTGCGCTCTCTGATTTCCTGGCAACACATCACACCTCTTCCTAAAAAGTTCAGGATGTTTTTTTACAAACAGGCACGCCTTTTTTATATAAATACAAGGTAAAGGCAAAATATTAAACTTTTCAAACAGTGGCTTACAGGTGTCCATTATCCAGGCATTGGCTATAGCACGAATACATTTTTTCTGCCGAACGAACACTTTCTCAATATCGACGGAATTACCCCACAGTAAAAGACCATAATTAAGTACAGACGCTACATATCCATGATACGCAGTTGTTGCAGCCTCTATAGATACCGTATTCCTAAGTTTCCTTAGAGCAAATACAAATCCGTCAAGTTTGGAACAAACTACGTCGACGTGTCGTTTCCAGTTTAAGTTTTTGTCAATATTTAATCCTAAAAATTTCACATTATCCGATTTTTCTATTACTGTGTCATTATATTTGATGTCAAGCTGGCCAGGATCGGTTTGATAGGAATGAAATTGAGTATATACAGTTTTTGTCAGGTTGATATTTAAATTATTCTTGCTGGTCCAAGCTTCATATGTTAAGGCATTCTCCCCCTTAATCATGAGTGTAGTATCGTCTGCAAATAATATGCACTTTTGTGTTGTAGCTTGGGGAAGATCATTAACATATATCAGAAACAATAACGGGCCCAAATTACTGCCCTGAGGAACTCCCCATCTATTTACACGAAATTCAGACTGGAACTTTTGTTTCTCAATACTTTTCCCCAGACTGACGAATCTTTGAATTTCTGTACACTGTTTTCTGTTTGCTAGATAACTTTTTAGCCAAGTAAGTACAGAACCTCTAACTCCATATATTTCAAGCTTTCTCAAAAGAATAGTATGATTAACCGTATCAAAAGCTTTACTTAAATCAAGAAAAACCGATGTTATTGGCAATTTGTCGTTTATCGCTTCTGATATATACTTTATGAAGTGAAAGCAAGCCAATTCAGTTGATTGACCTTTCCTAAAACCGAACTGATTTGGTTTCAGTATATTTTTCTTTTCAAAATAACTCGTTAACCTTGTACACATTGCTTTTTCAAATAATTTTGATAATACTGGAACTAAAGTTATTGGTCTATAGTTGTTGGGATCTGTACGATTGCCCTTTTTAAATAATGGTTTAATAATCGATAACTTTAATTGTTCTGGGAAGATACCTTGACTAAAAGACAAATTTATAATATGTGTTAAAGGATAGGTAAGGCTTATTGCATTTAGTTTTAAAATATTCGTAATAATGCCATCATAGCCACAAGCTCTACTATTATTAAGTGACATAATTAATTTGTACACCTCTGGTTCATCAACTGGTTGCAAAAACATAGAGTTTACTTGATTTTCCAGATTGTATGTTACCTGAGGAGATACTTGTGTTATACGTTAGAGCTCGTTAACTCGATAAAATAATTATTGAATAAATTACAAATATCTTGGGGATCAGTATATATCATCTAATTAAATTGTATAGAGTCAAGACTGTTGCTTTGAAAATTATTAGATGTCGTCGATGATATTACTTGCCATGTCGCCTTACATTTATTTTTATGATTTAAAATAAGCTGTTTGTTTACTATCTTCTGTGATGCACAAATACACTTTCTAAGAATTTTATCATAGTATTTAAATAATCGTTTATTTTCATTTTTATTACAAGATGTTCTACATTTCATATACAGCTTACGTTTCGTGTAACACGACTTTTTTATTCCTTTTGTTATCCATTTTGTTTTATTTTGGCGATTACTAGTTTTTATTTTAATCAAAGGAAAACACAAGTCATAGAAAAGGCGCAAAAGGTCATAAAATTTCAAAAAGGCTTCATTAAAGTCATAAGTACTCAGAATGTCAGAAAAAGATAAGGCAGAGATACATTCAGAAAATTTTGAAATATTTTCAGAACTATAATCCCTTACGAACTCAAACCATCGAATACATTTATCAGGCCTTCGCATGTGAATAGTTAGCGTCTGAAGAGGATATTGTTATTGTTTTTGTTCAGTTAGGTAAGCCTCACATGAGGTAATAAGTAGGTACTTGACATTTCGAAGAGAGGTGATAATGTCAATCACCCACTGATAACTGAAAAATACTGAAATTCATGCGAACAAGAAGTTAGTAGGTCTCTTGTGCTCGGCCTTCTAAGAATTATAATATTTTTCTAATAAGTTGAAGAATAAGGTTCTAGGTAAGCTTTATATTTTATTTAGTATTAACATAATAAAATTGACAAAATGTACCTGTTTCTATGATACTATAACAGATTAATAAATTAAATATTTCGTGTGTTGCAAAGTCTATAAAAGTTCCCCAACAAACTGACCTAACTGTTTGTCATGCACAGCTTGAAAAGGCGAACTGTAGTAGTTATAAAATAGTCTCCATTATTTATTCAACAACAAATACTTTCTAATTTTAAACTCTTCCAAAAAGTGTTACAAAGATTAGGCGATGGTGATGTTCCTTTCAATCATAAACTTTAGGTAAGGTACAGCGGGGCAAATCTCGACTTAATCATAGTAGCTTTGTACTTTGTATAATTTATTGAAATGAATTTCCATAGAGTAGGTACCTAGTCTGTTAATTTAATATTTCTTTTTTTTGATGAATACTTTTGCTGATTAAATTGTATCTCGTTTTTTAATGCATGCTAATTATAAGATGTAATGTTTTGAAAAGAGCCGGCGTAGCTTTATTTGACGTTCATAAGCGCATTGTAATATGCCTACTTGGAAAATAAATATTTCATTTCATTTCATTTCATAACACTATACACACTTTATTTCATAATGCACACATTGTAAAACATGTAAAAAATGGGTGCGTCCCACGAGATATAACGTTAATATATATAATTTCATGTTACTAACGTTCAGCAGCAATAATGAACGTTAGATATAACACCAAAATCAATACTTTTGCAATAAATAACGCTGAATTGCCATAATATTAGTTTTACATAGCGTTTTTAGGGTTCCGTAGCCAAAATGGCAAAAACGGAACCCTTATAGTTTCGTCATGTCCGTCTGTCCGTCTGTCCGTCTGTCCGTCTGTCACAGCCGATTTACTCGGAAACTATAAGTACTACAGTGATGAAATTTGATGGGAATATGTGTTGTATGAACCGCTACAAAATTATGACACTAAATAGTAAAAAAAAGAATTGGGGGTGGGGCCCCCCATACATGTAACTGAGGGATGAAAATTTTTTTTTCGATGTACATACCCGTGTGGGGTATCAATGGAAAGGTCTTTTAAAATGATATAAAGTTTTCTAAAAAACATTTTTCTTAAAGTGAACGGTTTTTGAGATATCAGCTCTCAAAGTCGTAAAAAGTATGTCCCCCCCCCTCTATTTTTATAACTACGGGGTATAAAATTCTAAAAAAAATAGAGGTGATGCATGCTAATTAACTCTTTCAACGATTTTTGGTTTGATCAAAGTATCTCTTATAGTTTTTGAGATAGGTTGATTTAACTGTAATTTTGGTTAAGTTATTGGTTTATTATATTTGCTGCTACGGAACCCTTTGTGCGCGAGCCCGACTCGCACTTGGCCGGTTTTTAATATAACGTTTACGTTACTTAATTTCAGTTTATATACCATACACTACGTATACCGTTCACCGTGCATAACATTTCTTAATATAATGTTTAAATTAGCTAATTTCAGTTTATATACCATACACTAAGTATACCGTCCACCATAAATAACATTACTTAATATAACGATTATATTAGCTTAATATCAGTTTATATATACCATACCGTTCTCCATATAAAACATTTAACTGTTGCTAAGAAAGTAGGTTTAGGTTAGGTTAGAACTGCGACCCCCACACAAAACTGTTGCTAAGAAAGTAGGTTTAGGTTAGGTTAGAACTGCGACCCCCACACAAAACTGTTGCTAAGAAAGTAGGTTTAAGTTAGGTTAGACCAGCGACCCCCATACAAAACTGTTGCTAAGAGAGTAGGTTTAGGTTAGGTTAGAACTGCGACCCCCATACAAAACTGTTGCTAAGAGAGTAGGTTTAGGTTAGGTTAGAACTGCGACCCCCACACAAAACTGTTGCTAAGAAAGTAGGTTTAGGTTAGGAAAGAACTACGACCCCACACAAAACTGTTGCTAAGAAAGTAGGTTTAGGTTAGGTTAGAACTGCGACCCCCACACAAAACTGTTGCTAAGAAAGTAGGTTTAGGTTAGGTTAGAACTGCGACCCCCACACAAAACTGTTGCTAAGAAAGTAGGTTTAGGTTAGGTTAGAACTGCGACCCCCATACAAAACTGTTGCTAAGAGAGTAGGTTTAGGTTAGGTTAGAACTGCGACCCCCACACAAAACTGTTGCTAAGAAAGTAGGTTTAGGTTAGGTTAGAACTGCGACCCCCACACAAAACTGTTGCTAAGAAAGTAGGTTTAGGTTAGGTTAGAACTGCGACCCCCATACGAAACTGTTGCTAAGAGAGTAGGTTTAGGTTAGGTTAGAACTGCGACCTCCACACAAAACTGTTACTAATATGAAAGTAGGTTTAGGTTAGGTTAGAACTGCGACCCCACACAAAACTGTTGCTAAGAAAGTAGGTTTAGGTTAGGTTAGAACTGCGACCCCCATACGAAACTGTTGCTAAGAGAGTAGGTTTAGGTTAGGTTAGAACTGCGACCCCACACAAAACTGTTGCTAAGAAAGTAGGTTTAGGTTAGGTTAGAACTGCGACCCCCATACAAAACTGTTGCTAAGAGAGTAGGTTTAGGTTAGGTTAGAACTGCGACTCCCACATAAAACTGTTGCTAAGAAAGTAGGTTTAGGTTAGGTTAGAACTGTGACCCCCATACAAAACTGTTGCTAAGAGAGTAGGTTTAGGTTAGGTTAGAACTGCGACCCCCACACAAAACTGATGCTAAGAAAGTAGGTTTAGGTTAGGTTAGAACTGCGACCCCCATACAAAACTGTTGCTAAGAAAGTGGGAAAGGTTAGGTTATTATGCATTTAAAATCTTACACACAGAATGAACGTCGCCTTTTGATGTTAGAATAATTTATTAATATATGTTATAAATATTAGGTATCCTTAACGTTATATACATTAATCTTTATATACACTGATATTATAGAGAATAAACATTATCCACTTCGAAATTAGATGATTTGCTATTATCGATTTTGAGCATTATAACCAGTGAACGTTATGCTGAACAAGCTTATACAAAGTGAGCGTATATTTTATAAGTAATATACGATACGTTTTTATATCTCGTATTACTTACCCGTAAAAAATATGGAATAGTTACATTTGCCCCACAGTCGCAATTTGCCCCGCTGTACCTTATTTGTCAACTGAAGTGAAGTAGCCTTTGTAAATTTGCTAGCGACCTGTCATGTCACTGCAATATTAGTCGTACGATTTTTTTTTTTATTATTTGTCCTTAATTGCTAAGAGTTGCACTAAAACTTGAACAGTTTTATGTGCTCAGCCCTTTGGGGATCACAGATGTGAGTTTATGTACATATGTTCTTTGAAAGAAAACATATTTATTGGGTATAAAAAGACCTATGTAAGTACAACACAATACAAAACAAGTGAACCGGTGTACCAAATAGGATGCCGCTCAGCGTAGACCGTGTCTAAGAGACACGGCACTGATTTTCAGGGCTTTGTGCCACCAAACGACGATACCCATACAATTTCGTTACTTTATTTATATCTTTCATTATGATAAACGAGCAATTCTTGTATATTTATTTATTTATATATTTATTTATATATACCGACGATCTCGGAAACCGCTCTAACGATTTCGCTGAAATTTGTTTTGTGGGGGTTTTCGGGGTGAAAAATCGATCTAGCGTAGCCTTAGATCCCGGAAAACGCGAATTTTCGAGTTTTCATGAGTTTTTCTTTCGCATTTGTAAACGTAAAATATGGTCCTTAATTTCGCCGCGCGCGCATCGATTCCGCTTAGCTCAGTCGCACGAGGTCGGTCTAATGTACGCAGATAGATCGTAGGTGTCAGGGTTTCGAATCCCGGTCAGAAATTAAGTTTTTGTTTTTTGTCTTTTTTTTTTTTTTTTTTGTATTTATAAGAGTTTTTTTTTTATCTAAAGACGTGATATATTAAAATAGAACCGAGCGAAGCTCGGTCGCCCAGATATTCTTTCATTATGATCTGACAGTCCTGTCTTATACACTTGTATCATTACCAACAAATCGACACCACTACCAACAAATCGACTTTCATATTATGAAAAATTACATAATCCTCATTGGGGTCTTGCAACATTCTGGGAATAAACAGAATAAATAGCATGAATCTTTAGACTGGTGCTGTAGACTCACCATTGTTGTGACCGGATCATCTCAATCCCAAAGCTATTCTTAACTAGAGCGCCTGGAAGTAATTTATCACTTGTCGTGCGTAATTGCGTATGCGTAAGTATGCTAGTAAAACTCTAGTTCTTACCGGGTAATACCGAGTTTGTTGCTGGCGGTGTCCTCATAATAGAAAATAATGATTGTATGTGTATTTCTGACAAATCAATACTATATAGGGTGTATTTTTGATATTACCTCATATTTGAAAAACATAAACATAACATATATACATAATCACGCCTGTATCCCATAAAGGGATAGTCAGAGCACATGAACTACTAGTTTTAGTACCACTCTTGGAAAAAAGGGGTTGAAGGAAATTGAAATTGTGACATTGCAGTGATAGGTTGCCAACCTCTCGCCTACGCCACAATTTAACCCATATCCCACAGTCGACTTCTACGACACCGACATTTTTTAGGGTTCCGTACCTCAAAGAGGAAAAACGGAACCCTTATAGGATCACTCGTGTGTCTGTCTGTCCCTCTGTTACAGCCGATTTCTCCGAAACTACTGGACCGATTTACTTGAAATTTGGTACACATGTGTAAACCTGTGGCCCAAAGACGCACATGTAATTTAATTAAATGAAATTTAATTATACGGGTCACTTTTGGGGGGTAAACTTGAAAATTAAAAATCAAAGTTATTAAAACTATATTGTGTTATATATCAAATGAAAGAGCATTTTATGAGCATTTGAAATATATTTTTTTAAAATTTTTAATTTTGGTACTTTAGAAGTAATTTAAGAAAATAGACAAAAAATGACCATTCCCCCCCCCCCCCCCCTTATCTCCGAAACTACTTAGCGTAAAATTTTCAAAAAAATACACGAGTTAGCCCTCTACCTCTAGATTACAGGAAAACCTATTAAAAATCTACAGTCAAGCGTAAGTCGGACTTAGGAGAAAAAAACTCAAATTAAGATTTTCACTCACTGACGCTGCAAGCAGTTACTAAACGTCTTAAAATTTTGTAAGCGTGATGGACAGGTAGAAAGAAATTAATTTCTGTCTTTTTCTTTTTAGAAATTGTTCAATTTTTTTTTTCATTTGCGGAAATGACTTAAGTTCCTACTAAAAAGGAGGCGCTTAAGACCGTTTGTAAGTGGACTGAGCAAAATTTTGTTCAAATCGGTCCAAAAAAAGGTCTCTGTTGACGAAAACATAGAATTTGTGCCACCGACAGCCCAAATCTGAAGTCCATTTTGCTCTATCTCTTATCGTTTCCGAGATATATAGGTACGTAAAGTCTTGAAAGTGCGAAAAGTTAACTTTGCCATCACAGTCGTTCAGGCGCTCATGAGTTCTTTGTATGGAAAAGTCGAAAACTGACTCGCACTTGACCAATGTTCATAGAACGTTGTGGTTTTTTACGCGGGTCCGCGACTGACGACGTTCGAATACTTCGAATCTTTTGTTCGGAAATGTTTGAGGGTGGTTTCTTTGAAACGTCGCCGGCGGCGGGTGGTTCGACGGGCGAAGGTCACACGCCGCACGCGACGGTCTGTATTCGTTTTGTACAATAGCAACGGACGGCGGGTGGCGTCTTGATATGGAAAATGACTGACTTCACTAAAGATAATGATGAACTCATTGAGGTAATACTAGAGAGGACACTGCGAGCAAAAAGTTTGCGCTACAAACGTAAGTCCATGGACTTATGTTGCCTCAGTCAGTCTCTGCGCGTAGCGTGAGGAGGTTGTTTCTGCCTGCACACAAATAAAATGTAAAAATGCCTTCCTGCGCAACAAGATGCTGTTTAAGCCATACGAGAAAATCGAATAAAATTGACGTGTCACATTTCATCGGTTAGTATACACGCTATGTTAATCGATCTTTATTTAAGTAATTATTTCAATGAAGGGACGCGCTCCTCAGTTGAACGAAATCATAGATTAATCGCATCATAATCGCACAGACTTGACATGTAGGTAATGAAGTATAGTAATTGTGATTATATTCTGTTTGTAATATATAAAAGAGAAATGTTAAATTTATTTCACGTTATACTTATGAATACTACATAGTTCTAACACGAGTCACGATATTTTCATACAATAATAACCTATGATTTTCTTCAAGGGCAATTAAGGTCAGTGTGGAGAAGACCGTCTACCCGGAAAGACCGTCTATTGACTATAACATTTGTGTTTATATATCCACGCCTCTCACACCTCCGAACGTATACCAGTTTTTCATCCTCAAGCCATTGGTCTTCAGTACATATCCCTAGGACGAACACTAGTTAACAATAATCTTGATTTGTGTTTCGAACTCGAACATCGAGTTCAACATGGTTCCGCAAAAAATTAAAATAATATAGAAGCAGTCGGAATATTTGTATAATTGTATGTGTAACGTAGTCATTTAATAACCGTTCTTTCTGACTAGTACTATTAATTTACTCAAAACGCGCTCAATTTCTAGTTTTATGTTCTGAAATATGTAACTTAGAAATTGTGCCTACTCAGAAAGTCCGGCATAAAAGAGAAAGGCAAGACCGGCATATGACAAACAAGGAGTTGCCAACCTTTTTTAGGCTTTATTGGAAATAAGTCGAGTGTAAACGATATCAATATATAAGTACGTTTTTGGCTTATGGTAGTTGTACCGTTTTTGATTTTTACTTCGAAATACAGTTTTGGTAATGATTCGTATGGAGTTACTAAAATCATTAAAAACGGTTTTACCCGACTATTTTACGGCTACCCGACCGTTAATTGACATTGCTGACTGTCACTTTGACACAAAAGTTGTCATGGGTGTCATCAAATATGTTTTCGAGGGTGCTGATTTAAAAATTAAATACCACTTTGGAATCTGACATTGCTGACTGTTACTCTGATACAAAAGTGGTCATGGGTGTGGTCAAATAGGTTCTCGGGGGTGATGATTCCAAAATGAATAATCAATCTGGAATTTGACATTGCTGACTGTCACTTGACACAAAAGTCTGGTAGTGACTATAGCAAAACCCAGACATTGCTAAGAAATGTTACCAAACTAATTCACGTACCTATCCTATTACATTTACTTAATAACAAAGTTTCAAAAACAAATAAGTAGTTGGATTTATATGAGCCTGTAATATCGTGACTAAATTGGACCTGAAAAGAAAAGGTTATGAACCCCATCTACGGGACATACGCCGGTCTTGCCTTATAAATGAAAAAATGCTTAGATGTTTAAAATTTCAACGTTGTTTTATTAATTATCTAGCACATTCTGCCCTGTTATTACGTAAAATAACAATGATCATGGTTTTGGAACCTAGTCTCATATGAAATTACGCGACAACAAGCACTAGACGGTCTTCCCGTACTCACCGCGGGGGGACGGTCAACCCGCCGAGCCTTAAAAAAATTGATTTTTATCGCTTAAAATTACCTTATTTCGCCACAATATTAAAAAAGCTTTGTAAAATATAATATTTGCTATCCCATAGGACCATGCGCATTACGCCAGACTACATTCATTATAGAGTTTTATCCACTCAAACTTTATTTCAAATAAACTATGCCGGTCTTGCCCGCACTGACCTTAAAGTATATGAAAAAAATCAATAATGTATTTTTGTTTCACTTAGTAGAACTTAAATATAGCACAATGTATGATAGTGCTAAAATTAAACTACTTAGTATTTTACAAAAAGTATAAAAAAAGGTCTACACTAAGAGTGTCGCGTCTAGGTGGTCATTGGTCAAGTCTTACTCTATGACACGGTACCTCCCCACGCATGCGCCGCGCGCTGCCGGCCGGAGCACAGACTTTGTTTGGGGTGTCATTTCTAGTATGTTAGTACACAGTAATTCAATGGATGAATTGTACTTCTGTGAACTGTTTTCGATATAATCGAATATATGATGTAATTTTTTCTTTACTACAATGCAAGTGTTTGAGTACCAAGTTAAAAATTTCACTTTCTTTTTGCCGGTTTCATACAAAAATATCGTTTGACTGTCTCTTTTTTTGGGTAAAATCAATATTTACATGGAAACGGATTAAGTCGCGTATAATCTTCTTCCTCTAAGAATTACAATGTAAGTATTTTTGCATTCATTTTGATCAGAGCACAACACAACAGTTCAAAAATCAGTCTACCAGAGCTTCTGAGTTCCGTTGCCGGCGACGGGTGACCAAGGGTCAGAAAACCCACGCACCCGCGACCGACGGCGTATGGCACAGCGGCACATGCGGCTCACATCCAGACGCCGCCGGGCGCGTGTGACGGGCCAGAGAAACCAGGGCCTTTAGGCCTAGGTGATTATCGCCGCGCCGCAGAGGACGCGCTGAGGGGGGGGCGGTGCCTACAGCAGTTGTAGTTGTATGCATACCTAGCTCACGTACACAGACGCGTCCGCTGGCGCCGCCAGGGGCGGCTCACTCTGCTATCCTATCGCCGCGCTACAAGTATATCCTGGCGGCCGCGAGTTCGCGGCCTACTCAGGGGTGGCGCACATTCTCACGGAATGCACGTTCGCACTTTCTATTGTTACTTTACTTCGCGAGGTTTTTTAAGCGATGTACGCGGGTGGAATGGCTAATAATACTTAGTTAAATAGACATATTGAATAAAATAAATACCAAAAGATATTCTTATACAGATCTACTAAAATCGCTGCCAATAGAAATTGTCAACAATGTAAACAAACCATTACATAAAATATCAATACTTTAGCACAATTTTATTAGTTTAAAGGTTGAGGATCGTAATGTGATATGAATTGATTAAATAACACATGGATTTAGCCAGTACCTGATGAGTTAGAATGCAAATTAAATACATTTTGACTACAAGGTTGGTTTACATTGTTCACAAGTTCTATTGACGGCGAATTTACTGATTAAGGGCCGGCTGCACCAAACCGTCTGGCACCGTTAAAGCGTTCGTTAAATTTTATTGTATGAGAAGTTCCATAGAAATCTGCTGAGTGACGATGATGTGTCTGTCAAATGTGGTTGAAATGTGGTTGGTGCAACTGGCCCTAAGTCCCACGGAAAAGTTCAATAAGGCTTGTGATGTTGGAACCTTGAATAAAAATATATAAATACAGCGTATATACCTAGAAAGTACTCAAGACTTGAATATAATAATATAACATTTAATGTGAGTATTAATTCGTTTGGATCTATTGGTAACCCTATCACCGGACGCCGCGCACGTGCGGCTCGTTTCTTTGTAAGAATGTTGTAGGTATTTAAAAAGGCGGCATTTCGGAAACATCAAAGCAGTGGGCCTTCTGTACTTGTGCTATTATATATTCTGTGGCGCCGCGCCGGTGTCCGCGTGCGCTCTCTGCAGTGTGCGCTGCCGCTGCCACGAAACGTTTACCTACTCCGTGTAATACTGATAAAAGAAAGTATTGACATGAATTCACACGTTTCGGAAATGACTGTAGGTATTTTAAATATTTTAGCACAATATGTTTTTCTCAAACATGCAATGAAATATTGTCTTTACGTTCCTTAAAATGGGCTGGGAAGTATCGCTTTTTGGGCGCAACAACTCGAGAGGACTGTAAAGGGATTTCATATTATTTTTCAGGCCTTAGGCCTGCAAAGTAACTTTTTTTTATAAAATATTGTCCTTTAGAGCATTTTTTTTTATTTCATTGTATGTTTGAGAAAAGCACTATACATGCCTCTGCGTGAAAACGGATTCCCGGCCTCGTATCCCTATCCGGCCTCGCTCGCACGCTCGCTCGGCCGTATATACCCACTTGGCCGGAAATCCTCATTTTCCCGGCCTCTGATGTAATGTACTATTTTGCCTCTTATTGCCTATTATACAATATATATATACCTACTATGGCAATTCTATCACAGCGCAGAATATGCAGAAGCCGTGCAGAAGCCACATGGTGGTCTGTGGCAGAAACTCAATAGACATTTTTAGAGTTTTTAAAATAAGTACCTAAGTAGGTACGTGAAGTAACATGGTAAATAAAAAAATATCATTAGATACTTATTGCGAAGATGTAAACAATTTCCTTCGTTTTGCCACATATCAATAATTACCTATCTATATTAAATTCATTAATCCGTATACATTACATTTTTACAGTACGGTAATACTTACCCCGTTATTCATAAACGTACACTAAAGTTATCAAGCCGATAAAGTTCGTTTGTCCCTTTCCGACGTATTGGTGTGATAGAAAGGGACAAACGAACTTTATCGGCTGGATAACTTTAGTGTACGTTTATGAATAAAGGTGTTAAAATTTATAGGTACGAAATTTTACATAAAATACCTACTTTAAAATAAAATAAAAAATGTTGAATTTGGTTAACATTATAAAAGACCTCACGCAAGCTGTACTAATTAGTTCGCGAATTCGTCGAGAGGTGGCGCTAAACACAATTATGCTCATTAGAGAACCTATACTTCTAGCCTAGCCCAGTCTTTAGACTTATGTGAGTAACGTAAAAGTACCTAATAGTTTTGTAGGTACGGAACCCTCGGTGGGCGAGTCCGACTCGCACTTGGCCGGTTTTTTCATACAAAATAATTAAGCACGCAATGAATGCTAGGTATTTTTGTTAGCTGACTTGACGTACGAAGTAGTACAGTGGGCCAAGAAAGTGGTCTACCAGTTTTGACAAAAGTTTCTGTGAGCTCTAACGATCGCTAAGGTTGACTTGGCACATGGAATGACGTAAATATACGCACTTACAAATAGTGCGTTAGGGACGGCCAGATGTTTTATCATTTATCGCGTGACCATACTTCCCTTTTTTTTTTTACGTGGAGTAATGCATTTACGCATTCCGTCTAGCCGGGGAACTAGGACGGATATGTCGGGCTCGTGGCCAAGGGGCCAAATACCGACTAAACCCTCCACGGTATGCCCGTCTCGCAGCAATGGTGACGATGAACACGGGATCGCAGAGCATTCTACCGCGAACATGTCTGCTGCCGACAGCCGAAACTGTCCCCTCGTTGGACCCGAAGGCCCTGGAGCCGAAGCTCCCCCTCTCGGAGGCAGTGTGCAGGGCGACACCACACACTGGACCCTCTTGACAACCTCCACGCCGGGAGGAGACGGAAAACCCCGGGTTCCACCTCCTCAGGTTGCCGTAGCGATTTTTTATAGAGGTGGTCATCCTCGTGGCCACCACGCCGGCGCCGGTCAGCAGTGGCAACCACCCCGACCATCATCATAGGCCCTCTGCCTAGACAGTTACGGGGACCGCAGTTTTATACAGGTCAGCGGTATTCCTATGCCCTCACACGCGCCCAAGAGCGCTCAGCCCGAAGGCCCTCTCCAGCACACACTCGGGTGAACTCTCCCTCAATGAGAGGACACCCTCAACCCCCCCACGACAGGACATTGGCAGCACCGATAAGGAATCACTTGAAACTCCAGAGATTACTTACCGTTGCCCCCGGGGCGCACCGTCCAAGACCCTTACCCTTCCCCCGGATCAGCTGATCAAGAGGAATGAGAAGGGACCTGGCACACTGGGAGGTTTCCTGTCCGTAGCACCCCGTGACCATACTTCCCTGCCTGGTCATTAAGTATTATGTCATATTACATGCCTTAAAATGTATTTTCATTGAAATAGTTATATTTACATCAACAGCATACAACGGCAAATATTGATTAAGTATAGTATTATTTTTAAAAAATCCTTGAAATTGACTGATCCAAGGACTCTGGTGGCATTTCCTCCTTGTATGGCAATGCCGAATACGTGCGAGGAAGCCGCCATATACTAATAACGTTTCGACTGCATTCGCTAATCGAGACCCGCGCTAGCGAACTGTGTTTGAGAAAAAATCGTGACCGCTTAGCGTAAATAAGGAAATAAAAGTACAAGTAATAGTGTTCGGAGGGCTATGACGAAAACGTCGCGCTGTAAAACAAGGAACCAAGTCGGCACGGCGTTTTATCTTTCAGTGCGCCTCCTGTAGTCAACACCTCTACACCTGTAACACCTGTCATAAAACTTGAGTGCCCGCGTCTCTGCAGCCGTATGACTTGTACACAGTGATGAGTTCAGTTTTATTGTGTTTCTAGATACTACCTACTTCAACATGTTGACAGGGTGGAGGCTGGTTCTATCAAAATGTAAGTACATCTTAGTTCAATGTAAGGATTTGTATTTAACTATTATTTGTCTTTATTCTATAATTGGATACAAGAAGAGGCCTTAATCGGTATGCACAACTATCACATTTCTTATAATTTTAAAATGAACTGCTGATTGTATGAAGTATTTATTCCATCATCTGTACAACCAAAACGTTTTAATTGAACTATTGTTTTAATTGAACTATTTTAATTGAATGTTTATTATCATTTGGTTTGGTCATCACACTTGTTTCTTGACTGTGGATCGCTTATGCCTGATTTTAATTTTTCTTACATCAACAGATACGTCAGTTTTCTCATGCCGAACAAGGGTCGGTTCAATTAATTTCAAAGTTTTAAACGTACTTCGCGGGCTTTGATAGTTCTGTTCATTTCACTCCACTCCACTCCACTTATCAAAAAATCTATATTTTCAAATATAATGCCTATTATAATAATGTTGTTTCATGAAGTAATTAATTAGGTACGTTGTAAGTATTTAGTACGTTCGTAACTTTTGCCGCCTTCCTTTTTAAAATTCTGTCATGGCTGAGTCCAGCACACTAGCTACTACAATCATAATATCTTCTACGTCCTGTTTTTGAGCTAAACAAACTTGTGCGTTTACAAATTTTCCTTGTAAAGTTTGTATCTGTCAAGCCAAATATCACCACGTTTCAGAATTTCGCTCCTAACGTATGTAAGAAATGGTTATTCTCATAATAACCATTTCTCATAGTCGCAACTACTCTATACTCAGCCTTCTTTATAATAATTTTTCGTTAGCAAACTTCGGAGATAAGGGGGGGAGGACTTTTTTTTTATATGTGCAGTTTGAGCTCATTCTAACGATACTCCATTTTGACCTAATAACTTGACATTTGGAGTTTGGCCCCTTTCATTTTGGCCATTTTCTACAATTAATAAATTTAAAAACATAATACGTTCAATTTGTAGAGGTTAATAATGTTCATAACTATTCCAAATTTCAAGTCGATAGCATAAGTAGTTCTCGAGATATTTAGTAAAGTGACAGACAGACAGACAGAGCGGCGCCATAAGGGTTCCTTTTGTACTTTTTTTGGTACGGAACCCTGAACATGGAAATGGATTAAATAAATTGGACCACCACCCTCGAATGTTTAAGCTGTTTTTAGTATGCATGTATCTCTCTTTTGATGGCTGGGTGGCGATGTATCTCTTTACTCCTCCTTGTTATACCTAGTCGAAAAGATGGCGCTACCTCTATACACATTACAGGATCCTCGAAAATATGGTGTGAACTGTTGCATGTTTAACAATTTAAACAGATTTCGGTGTGAGATTGTCAGGTAAAATAGACAGCTAAATACTAAGAATGTAAATACTGTCATTAAAAAATAATAATCAAAAAGTTGTATTTGGTGAAATGGAACTGATGATGATGATCAGAACAAAATTCTTTAACAACGCAGATAACAAGAAACGTGTTATTTAATGTGATAATATAACGTTTCAAGCAGGCTTTTTTGATTATATTAAAATGTTAATTAAAGCATCAATGAGTATAATAAAAAAAACATAATTACGTAAGTTACTAACTTGTTAACTTATTTTTACAGAACAACTGTGCATCTCACGATGTTTTTCTTATTGAAGGTGACATTTTGTATTTATTCGATTCCTTAAGGTCATAAGGCGTTGGAACTCCAAATAACTAAAATAAAAACACACTTTCGTAGGGTAAGATGGTTGACACTGGATCACTCAGTTTTTACCCGTATCTCGTGTACAGTCAACCAATTGGAACCCTAGGCCACTGTAGAACTATGTCATAGTGACGTTATTAATCAACTTGTAAGAAAATCTCTTACTGCTTGTAATTTTGACATGGTTGTAGAGTGGCCTAGGGTTCCAATTGGTTCTTACTGTGGAGAATGACCACAATTGGGCCCACGGTGTCCCCCCATGAACAGTCAAGTTGTATGCCCGCAGTGGTTTAGTGGGTATTCTCCTCCCGCGCTCCTCACTCGGAGGAGCAGCAGGTTGATGGAGCGAGTCCCACATATCCCCCGTAAGACCTTGACCCCTTTGAAGGCTGGGGGAATGCGTAAACGCATTCCACTTCGAAAAAAAAAGGGTTCCAATTGGTTGACTGTACCTAGTATTAAAAATGAGGTGCATTGTATAACTGACTCAAAATTCTGGGTTATTATCCGATTATTGAGACGTGAACAGGACTCAGCCTAAAAACTGCATAAAGGTGGGATTCCAGTTCAAATGACACGACCATATCTGCACGACTCGACTTTAGCAGCACGTGTCGCCGAGCCAATATTGTCGATTTCCACAGTAACAAGAATGTATCTCACGGTAAAGTAAAATAAAACTCTTTGAAAGTGAGACTTGACGGAAATATCCTTAATACATCGTAACGTGACCATGAATTTCGCAAATAAATTATACCTTTTTGGATCATTAAAAATAAACTAACGGAAATCTTCCAGTCTACCTACTCGTACAAAAATATTGCTTTTTAACCTACTGCATGCTCATGCTGAATCATGTTCATGTCTTCTGAACCAACGTGTAGGTACCTATACTCCTTCTTGCTATATCCGACGCTGGCGACTCCTAGGATTGTTTTTGAAGATGCGATTCGGCCGGCTGGGTTGTAGGCCTAGGGTACGAGTGCTTCTGTTGCGTCTTACGGAGATGACGCCTATAGCGTCCAGGCCTCTTAGCCGAATGGCATTTCGGCGACGCGAAACGAAATCGAAACGCCGCAGAAAGGTAGTCTGGCTCTGTCGCGCCAATACGGAAGAGCGATAGAGATAGATAGCTACGAAAGATATATTATCGTGAGCGTTTGTCCATTCGGCTACGCCCACAGGTCTTCAAAAGCTGCCGCTTGTATTGTTCGATTTTTTTATGAACAGTTGTCCACTTTTCTATTCTACCCAACGTAGTTTCCTGCCAGGAATCACTCTGTATAGTGGTTAGGTGACGATTGAGGACGTCTTTATGGTGAAGATACCTCCTGACCTTTCCATATTTCCTGTTGTCTACTGTTTCCTTTTCGTATCTGTCATTATTTGTTCTTGGCATTATTTTATAAAGGAAATTCTTGTTACTTTATATGAAAAGTCGATCCCATCCTCTTAAGTTATAAAACTAAGGTCTTATCTTTGGTTGTTCCACAGGTAGAGAATAGGTCTCATAGGTTCAACACTTTGCTGGACATTATGCCCGACATGGCAGAAAGAACAATGTGATTACGTTTTTAAGCGTGTAGTGTTCATGAATTCTATTTAATAGTTATTTGTATGTATTTTAACGCCGAGTGTGGAATTGAAAAACGAGCAAGTGAAAGGATTCTATAGTACGAGAATAGAATCCTGAACTTGCGAGTATTTTAACACACGAGAAGTACCTAATAGTTATTTGTTATACAAGGGAGTAAAGTTGTATTTTAACCGAGTGTGGAATTGTAACACGAACTAGCGAATGGATTCTAGGGTTGAACTACGAGCTAGTGAATGGATTCTATGGTTGAACCACGAGCGAAGCGAGTGGTTTGAAAATAGAATCCTGAGCGAAGCGAGTAGTTCAAAATTAGAATCCTGAGCGTAGAGAGTGTTGCAATACACACGAGGTAAAATAACTTTGCGTCCCGTGTGTAACACATAACTTTTCACCTCACTAAAGCGAGGAAACACGCAATAAAAACAACAGGGTGCGTAGCCGAATGGCATAAACGCTCACGAAACGCTCACGAAACGAAACGCTAGTAGATATCTATCCCTATCGCTCTTGCGTATAGGCGCGACAGAGCAAGACTACGTTTCGTTTTCGTTTGGCGTCGGAGAAATGCCATTCGGCTACGGGGCCTGGTACATAATTGCATAGAAATAAGTCAATTTGCGTTTGGTACAATTTCCACGATGCACCGACCGACACCACAAAAGTTTCAAATTAAGAATCAAGAAGAAAAATCTATTTGGGTGCGTTCCGTTTCACGCCTTTTGAGATTGCAATGTTACTTAAGGTGCGTTCTGAATAAGTACAATGAAAGAGTCAAAAATACAATTTATTGTACGATTATTGTTTGAATGTTATGTTTTTAGTCGGATACAATTCGATATGAAATTATTTTTACGTTCGCATCACATGATTTGTTGAGACAATTTAAGCACAGGGAGAAAATTGTCCTGTCTGACATACCTTTACAAGAAATTATATTTAAAAAAGTAACTAATGACACGTTCGGATTTCAAATATTCTTTGCACTCTTGTGGATAAAATGCGATTTTGCTATCTGTTTTTAAAGAATAAAAAAGTCCTTTCCGAGCTAGTGAGGTGAAAAATACATTTGCACCCGAGTGTAACACAAAACTTTTCCCCTCACTATAGCGAGGAAACTACAATATGCAAAAAATGTGTTTACCACTGCTTCCAGTAGTTCCAAAGGTGGTAAATCATCTTTATCACTAGATTCACACACTTTTATCAGTTTTAAAGCAGAAAATTTGACTATATTCAAGGTCAAATTACTTTATCCACTAGTGGATAAAATGCGTTTTTACCCGCTGGCATTAAAGGATAAAACGCGTGTTTCCGAGCTAGTGTGGGGAAAAGTCCTTTACACTGTGTACCATTGATGATAATAGCTATCATTACTTCCAGTGTTCCTCATACCGCAGCGGTATGTGTTCGCAATCATGGCGCTGTTGGCGATCGCCAACGCCTACACGATGCGAGTCTGTCTCAACATGGCCATCACTCAGATGGTGAGGAAGACGACGGCTGTGGAAGGCGACCCGCATTTTGACCCCGATGCATGCCCGGACCCGGTTATGAAGACCGTCGTGCCGGGTAACACTACTGCCACTTACTTTAAAAGCGAGGTGAGTAAGAATAATCATTGTTTTTAAATCAATCAATCAATCAATCAAATATTTATTCGTGATAACTACAAAATACACAAGTAAGAAAACAGAAACAGCAAATAAAAGGAATTAAACATATAACTTACCACGAAATGGTCCCGACTCAGCATAAAATGCTAACCCGAGGGTCAGCGCTGGTCTTCCGTCGGGACCATTTTGTTGGTCACGAACGCAGTTGTACGACGTGGACCTGTGAGACAGTGAACGCAGCGCAAAGATAAAACTAAACGCAGCGGCGAGCGCCATCTTGTTGCCGCTAAGACGTCATGGGTTATGGTGACATTGGTGACACGGTGGGACGGTGGTTTTTAGACAAACATAGGCACTTACAATAAGTAATACGAAGCAAAAGAAAAATACAAGTTGACATAGGATAGAAACATCCCTTCCTTCTTCGTAGGGTGATCCAGGCATTTTGTCATGTCAGTAGGCCTAGCACATGATGGCCGCGGGAGTATGTCGCCGCGAGATAGATGCCACGACGTCTTCTTCTAACTGTATTAATGACATAAGGACGGGTAGTCTATCTCGCGGCGACATACTCCCGCGGCCATCATGTGCTAGGCCTACTGGCAGATGGAAAGTGACATAGACTAGGTACTGTTTGTCTCTTTCTAACCCCTAAAATGGGGAGTGGAAGTTTGTATGGAGCATTTCGCAATTTTCGAATTTAACGCGAGCGACCCTGCGGGTAAAAGTTAGTTACAGCTAAAGTTAGTAAAGTTAGTTAGTATAGATTATTTTCATATTAAAATAATATACTTGGTAAGCAGTAAATTGCGCGGTAGTTTTATACTGTAAGGTTTATCCCATCAAAAACATAAATGAGAAATGAGAGCCAAGTTCAATAATATGATACATATGCCTTGGTTGTTAGCTTCAACGAAAAAATAAGTGAAATCTAAATGGGTGCCAAGTTTAATGGTCCGTCCTGAAATTTATTTATAACAACATAAAATACCATTTCTTCATATTACTTATTACTTAGGATAATATATTGTAGTCTGAGGTCTGACTTGGCGAGTTCTCATATACGAATTATTATGTTCGATGGCTAGTTTCTGCCAGCAAGCCCAATTTTGGAATAATAAAATAAGAAGTAACAAGTTTAGAACTTGCGAGGGCCATAATATAATTTGTATATTTGTAGTTTTTGGGTTATGAGGGGGTCAAAAGTGGCTCCAAACGGTTCGTGTAATATTACACACGGTGCTGCTCGCCAGTTCTTTTACTTGAACTTGGCTTGACACGCTACCGCGTGTCTAGATAATATTTATATGTTATGTATCGTTCATAAAGATAACAGTTTGTAGGCAATTACTTGCCTAGAATTTTGGCCAAGACGCCCATTCAAATGACATTCTGATTTCAAAGTAATGCATATGTCGGTAATATATGATTTTAAGTAATATATATTTTACATAAATTAAACTGTGAGCTACTAAATGAAAATGACTCGCATATTTTGATTTAGGTATGATTTGATTTGCAAAAAAAAGGTATTAAGTTTTTTTCTCAGACAGGAGAAGAAGTAAGTACCTAATATAACCTATTGCAAATTTTGTTATAGCATTTTGGCAACACCAAAATTACAACAGTGATGGCAGATACCTATTGTATGAAAATTAAGAAATCTAAAGACTTTCTTATTTTAAAGTTGCTGATCAAAAGTATATCACTCAAATAGCCTGATGTTTTACAGTTTTTTCCTCGTATAGGCTTGGTGAATATTTGTGTGTTTCACTGCGTGGAAAAATTTAACCCTTGAGACCTTGAAACCCTCGCATCGCTCTAGATTTCACTTTTTAAACCACTTTTTAAAATTTTAGGTAGTATTAAAATTTTAAAAAGTGTGAAAATCTCGAAAACCAGGCGACTTTTACTAAACCTTAAAGTCGATTTTCTGGACCAGTATAAGGTGCCCTCTTGTTGGTTAAAAGGTTGTCCATTAATTACCGGGCACCCGGTATATGGTAGGCGTGTTCACTTGTTCAGTGGATACATATAGAACTCATCATCATATTGTAATAATGGAAAAAATGGATCAGTTACAATTGCCCCCTAGTCAAGATTTGCCCCGCTGTACCTTAACTATTGTTTGAAACATTAGAACACAAGTTAGTACTTAGTAGCATTATCGTATTTAGATTCGGTCAATATTGTCACTGTCACGTTTCTTGAGACACGCTTGTAAACTTTTATTGTTCACTTTATCTTTTCTAACATAATTCATGTTTAACACAATTCAATATTGTAGGTAAGTGCCAATGGGAAAACTATGTAAGTATTGTAAACAGCTATTTCCACTATGAGTCTGTTGAGATGTATATTTGTGAGATTTTTCCTGTTCAATACAGGTGACGAACCTGAACGACAATGAAACATTATCTAAATGTTATTAGCATTGCGATACAGCGAGGAAATGTCGCCAGTATCCTTGGTACAATGCCTCAAGGGCCTATTTTAGACATTAGCTAGTTTTTACGTTTAGTCTTAGTTTCTTATATAATTATGTAAATATGTTCATGTAAATAAAGAGATTTTAATGGAAAACATTATCAAATAAAAGTATTAATGCGCTTGTAATACTTTTATTTCATATAAGTTATTTATTGCGTAGTTTAGTAGTTAAACTCCTATAGTTTATAATAATACGGGACAGTTATTCCTACTTAGTAACATTAATTCTGAGTAATATTACATTCAGACACTTTGTCGGTTCTCATTTCTTTCATTTTTTATGGTAATTGTTTCGATTATAATTTTGTTTTGACTTTTTATATGATATGCACATAAGAATAAATCGATTAAAGTCAAGTACTTACTACTTAGGTAGGTCTTTTAAATATTTTTTCTTATTTATTTTATTTTATTGGTATTCAGGATAACAACAGCCGTAAATATAACTAAGACATACTACTGCTTACGTATAAGAAGGCCAATAACAGTCATCCATTAAATTACATTTTGTAAGAATTAAATTAACTAAATGTTATATAAACAATCAAAATGTGCAATACACACAAATGCTCCAACGGCTAAAGTACATACAGGTTGTTGATTAAGTATTCTTATAATTACGTAACTTAAGGCTTCAATAGCTATCCACCTACTTAATTCATTAGAATACTAGTATAAATACCCATAAATACTCATAAGTCAGACACCAACAAAACTTACGTCAAGAATTTACAAGAGTACATGGTCTGGTACCATGGCCGATAAACAGCATTCCCCTAGTACCCAGTAAAAGTTACGATGATTTTATTTTATTTTTTGATTTTATTATTCATTTAAGTTTCAGTTTCATTAAAATTTTCGTTTTCACTGAGCAAAATTGCATAAATATCTTTTTTATATCTATGTTTAGACCCTATAAAAGGATCAGAAGAGGAAAATTCGGTGTTATACAAGTGAGGGATCCTAGATAGAACGGAGTTAGAACCATAGTTAGTAGTGTGAAAGGGAACATGAAAGAGAGTTGTGTGTCGGGTTCGCCGCCTTGGGACTCGAAATGAAAGGCTAGATAACAGTTCAGGACAGTCTAAACGATTTCTAATGATATCAAAAAGCAGGCTCATATCAGACATTTTGCGCCTATCCTCAAGAGAAATAAGGTCATATTCCCGGCAGTTACCTTTATACCCAACAGATGTCTTCTTAAATTTATAATTTAAATGAGCTATAAATCTTTTTTGGATTATTTCGAGGCGTTCGTTTCTTAGTATGTACTTACTTATATTTTTGTACTATAGATTGTGTAGTTTTTAATTGTTATTCGTTATTGAGATAATTTAGACATCTTTAATTTAGCTTGATTTTATGGTAAAAATATTATCAACTGTAATTTTCATTTCAATCATATGTCAGCGTGTAAAATTGGCCTATTATTTAGCTGAATAAATGATTAGTATTCGTATAATATGGGTATCAATCGTCCGTAAGAAATGCGTAATGTATTGAAAATGTAAATTTTCATGTTTAGTACAAAATCCTACTTTCAAAAGTTATAGTAAATTGTTAGCGCCTGATGCACACGTTGGGTCTAGAAACACCTAAGTGACCGGCCACACCAGAGCTTCGCGTGTCTCGGGGCGCGCAAGCCCCGCCGCCGCCACGCCACCTGGGGCGCGTCTTACGTCCTTCCTATACATAATTTTTAAGAAAAAAAAACCGTCGCCTTTCGGGTTCTGGTGAAAGTTACTTGCGAATGTTGGATTATGTAGAAATGTGTAGGTATTTTTTAAAACTGCTTTTAATGCTTTAATTATTAGATGGCAACATAAATGAATATACGTATAACGTTAAGGTTTGAGGAGTTTCCTCAATTCCTCATGAATCCGATATTATATTATAAGAAATCGAAGCTTGACAAACTTTGACTTGAAAACTCAATATGCTTAACAAACATAACTAAATAAATAAATGTCACTGTTCTGAACTTAAATGCATGCTTTTCTTGCAAAAATACCAAAGTCACTTATGAGTGTGCCGTTCAGATTTGAGGAGTACGGTTCTGACTATCATCAGCAGTTCCACTGCACCAAATGTCACTGTTCTGGACGCAAGTGCATGCTGTTCTTATAAAAATACCAAAGTCACTATAAGCGTGCCGTTCAGATTTGAGGAGTTCGGTTCTGACCATCAGCAGTTCCACTGTACCAAATGTCACTGTTCTAGACGTAAGCGCATGCTGTTCTTATAAAAATGGCAAAGTCACTATAAGCGTGCCGTTCAGATTTGAGGAGTTCGGTTCTGACCATCATCAGCAATTCCGCTGCACCAAATGTCACTGTTCTGGATGAAAGTGCATGCTGTTCTTATAAAAATACCAAAGTCACTATAAGCGTGCCGTTCAGATTTGAAGAGTTCTATTCTGGCCATCATCAGCAGTTCCACTGCACCAAATGTCACTGTTCCGTACCTAAATGCATGCTGTTACTTTAAAAACACAAAAATCACTATATGTATGCCTTTCAGATTCGAGGAGTTCCCTCGATTTCTCCAGGATCCCATCATCAGAACTGGGTTCTGAGAAAAATGGGACCAATCTGTATGCATATACATTCAATTAAAAAAAAATTTCAAAATCGGTCCAGTAACGACGGAGATATCGAGGAACAAACATTAAAAAAAAAAAAAAAAAAAAAAAAAAAAAAACATACAGACGACTTGATAACCGTCCTTCTTGAGATATGAGGCGACGGTTAAAAATGTACTGAGGAGACGCTTTTTGAATTACACTCAGGTGGCGTGGCACGGACGTCCGTTGCGCGCCCCGAGACACGCGACGCTCTGATGTGGCCGGTGCCTAACAGTAAATATTTTGCAGCGTACAAAAAAATAAGAAGTACATTATTAGTGATTCTGTTATATTTAGATTATTCTGGACATTGCACCTATGTAATTGAAGTATTTTTATTTAAACGCCTTTTCCATTTTACTGCCGTTTATAAAATGTAATTAAGTATAGTATAATTTTACATTAACATCTTTGTAATATAAATAAAGCACTTAGACTATGAAACGATGGAAACTACCTATGTAATATTTTTTTTTTATGTATATCGACATCAATCATTTAATAGTTTACCAAATAAATACAAACCTGATCCGCCACATAAATACAAACCTGATCCGCTGATGCTGTAATAATTGTACGAACACAACACAAGCACGGCAGAATACTCTTTCCCCTAATTAGCATGGCAGAAACCTTAATTCTATCTACTATTCAGCAGTTCCCGTCAACTTTGTACATAGCCACGTCAGCAAATTTTAATTGATCCTTTTTTGTTACCAACATTTAGTAATATAAGTCGACTTTCGTAAGATATATACAGGTTAATTGTTATAATTAAGAAAATATAGATTCTAGAGAACCTTAATGACGAAATAAAACTTAATGAAATCTCAATTAATTGACAAAATCTTGGTAACAAAATAGGAATTAATAAAAACAAATTTAACTTTTTCCTTAATTTTTGTACAAACTTTTCGAGAATTGCTGTATTGCGATTAAACTACGATGAAAGTTGATATCCGATAAATACAGTATTTGCTTGAAAAAAAACCCGGACCGCGACATGGTGGACCGATTTTAATGAAACATGGCTATAAGGACACTCCCGATTAACTAAGCTTTCAAACAAAAAAATACTAAATCTAAATCGGTTCATCCGTTCGGGAGCTACGATGCCACAGACTAATGATGTGCCGACGGAAAGTTTCCAAAATTCTGAAATTTTCACATAGGAAAACTTCGGAAAGTTTCCACACTTTCTTTGTATGGACAATTGTACCTATGGATGGAAACTTTCAATTTCATTAATTTAAATTCCCTTTATTTTTCGTGACAGTTTCGTGAATTTTTCAAGAAATTTAAGATTTTTTTGGAAAGTTTCCGCAACTTTCACATCATTACCACAGACACACACACACACACACACACACACACACACACACACACACACACACACACACACACACACACACACACACACACACACACACACACACACACACACACACACACACACAGACAAACAGACAGACAAACACGTCAAACACCCCGTCGTTTTTGCGTCGGGGGTTAAAAATAAGTATCATCATGATTTTGTCTCAGAAAGTTGTCCGCGAATTGAATGAAATCGAAAGTGTCAGCGCCTTTAAAATGACTTGTCGAACAGTAAATGATACCCACTTGATAAACGCAGTAATATGAGACAATATGTATCTTAGAGAGGAATTCATTTCTTATCGTTAACTACCGGTGGTTTACTTTGATACGTACTTAAATACGTAGGCACATACAATTTTAACAGGAAGTTTAATTTGATTTACAAAAACACAAAGTTACGAGGTGATTATTAAGTACATGAAGCTGAATGAACGGAACAATAAACGGCAGTGTGCAACTCAAATATTCGTCGATCGTCAACTGTTGTGAATATTGCGCAATAAATCGTAATCTTAAGAGGCTACGGGAGCGAAAATGCTAAAATGGAAAGGAGCCCCCCTTTCAATTTGGGAATTTTAGTTACATATACTAGTATTATTAAAACTAGATTTATCGAAAAAAATTGTCCCTACAGAACAACTTATTTAAAAGATATTGCGAAAGAATCTTAAAAATCGAGATTCCGCTCTCGACTGTTTCCTCCTTCAAAACTTAATTAATCGTAACGAAATTTGAGAATCTGAATAACAATGAAATAATCTGTGTCGGACCGTTTAGTTTTTTTGGCTAATTGTTACCAATTTTGAATACCACACCTTTTTTTACGCCATAATCAATAAAGCCGTTTTTAGAAATTTTTGATGTGCTCTAGCGTCTTTAAAAAAAAGAATATCAAAAAAATCAAAACGGTCCGACACAGATAAAAATTATAATAATCTGTGTTGAAAAAATCATTGCTCTATCGTGAAAAACCAGGGAGGAAATAGTCGAGAGCGTTAGTATGGAGAATTGACCCCTACCGTATTGTCTTAAAAATAATATTCTCAACGGCAAATTGCATGAGCTTATTCTCATGAAAATTTCCAGGAGTAAATTGTACGTTGCTAGTCTTTACTATAGTCTTAAAGGCACTTGCTAGTACCTTGCAAGCTGCTTGCTTGCTTGCTTTAGTAGGACTTGCGTTCTTTCGCTCGATGCCTCTCTTCAACATCAATCGACTTACTTAAATCTATGTACGTAAAGTTTTAACCTTACAATTTTTCACCAATCCCTAATTGTTACAGGCAGTTTTATTCGAATGGAGCGAAGCCACCCAAGGCTTGCTCTTAAGTGCTTTCTACTTTGGTTACGTCCTCACGCACATTCCTGGAGGCATGTTGGCAGAGCGGTTTGGAGGCAAATGGGTCCTTGGCTTGGGTCTCCTGTCTACTGCTCTCTGTACTTTCATCACCCCAGTTGTGACTAAGATGGGTGGAGCACCGGCGCTGTTTGCGTTGAGAGTCATTGAAGGATTTGGTGAAGTAAGTGCCTTATAAAATTTAATAACTATGTATATTGTTTGTTTGTGCAAAAACTGAACGGAAGCTGCATTTTATACACATGTAAGTATGTCTTACTTCCTTTCGTTGGCTAGTAAAATTAACTCGTAAATGATAATAGTCACGTTTATTTAGAAATAATTTTCGTTTGTAGTTACAATTTATTAAATACCTCTCTGTGCTCAGGATTTCACATTTTAAGCATTGGGTCAATTTAAGAATCTCTCATTTAATTGGGTGGCGCTATTGGCACGAGAAGTTGAGTAACCCTTGTTAATAAATATTTGTATCTTCTTCTTTGCCCGCTTAAGCCATGATAAGCAAAACTCGTGTCTCAATATTTTTCTAAAGTAGGTATGTTACTTTTACGTGACAATGGTAAATGATTTCAAACATAGTGTTCTAGTGAGAAAACTAACTAAACATAATAGCTACGTGAGTGTGCACATGTACCCGACACTCCCGACAGGTATGTGTGGCGCCGGCGGCGCCCACGCCTCCTAGCCAAGCCGCGCGGGCGCACCAACGGTCGCCCGGGCGCCGCTGACGCGCGCTGTGCCGACCCTTAACATAATATCGGAACATATTCACCTATTCTCATGTTCTCTGAATGAATTTACGAAATTAGCATTAGATATAATATCATTTATACGTAATGAAATACTTTAGATCATAGTTATTAATAGTTACACTATTGTATTAGGTTAGCCTGTAAAAATATTTGTAAGTGTGGATAAAAAATAAAAAAAACAATTTTTCAGGGTCCAACAATGCCTGCACTGATGTCAATGGTATCCCGCTGGGCTCCAAAAACCGAACGTGCGAGGATAGGTTCAATCGTGTTCGGAGGTGCTCAGATCGGAAACATTGCGGGAACGTTCTTCTCAGGATTTGTTCTGAGCGATGGAGTCTGGGACAACGTGTTTTACTTATTCGGAGGACTGGGGCTAGTTTGGTTTGTTCTTTGGGTAAGTGATGTCATAAGTGTCATGTCATGTCGCGAGAACAATCACACAAATTAAGGTAGGTAAATTTTATGTTTTTCCTACTCAGAATCAAGAGCCCTTTCGATCTATGACAAAAAACAAGAGACAAAAAAATGGCCCCAGAATTTTGTACTATTTCCATCATACTTTCCACTTCGTAACCGCTGTACAGTGTTTGAGAAATGGTAACGAAGTGGAAAAACTAAATTTGGGACGCTTTTTTCCGCCTAGTAGGTTGAAAAGGGTTCGTAATTCTGAGTAGGAAAAATATTAAATTTACCTATTTTAGAAAAAAGGTTTTGAATCTTTTTTCGCAAAAATGCCCAAGTACGTAGTGCGTTTCGGTTAGTATCATCAAAGCGTAGCAAATGCGGAAGAGCTATAGAGAGAGAGAGAGAGAGAGAGAGAGAGAGAGCTACGATACGCTCAGAGCGTAAACGATTGTGACGTTTGCTTGGTACCCGATAGTTAACAATTAACATAATGAAGAATGAAGTCAGAAAGTTAACCAAATACATACCTACTCATAATAATCTCAAAGATTTATATCAGAAAGTTGTCTAAGCACGCACTCAATAATCTCAAACTCAGACCTAGATTTTCACAACCATGACCCGACAGTTATCAGATAATAATATTTCTTGGTATCAGATTCATACTATCGGAGGCACGTGAAACGTTTTGAGAGATAGCTCTTAGAGTATATTAGATTTATTGATTAACAAAGATGCTTATTTTGTTACTGAGAGGTTCTGCTTGATTATCTTCATTAGAAAAAATGTTTTGTTTTCGCATCTGATATGATATTTTCGCATATGTACTATCGGCTGCAAAAGTGCATGGAGAAATAATGAATGAATTCATTGATAATAGTCGTTTCGAATAATATGCATTTGGAAGTTTAGGTATATAATGTGAAAAGCAGTATTGCGAAAGTAATTTTGGCAAACGATTTTTATACTAAGCAAACTTAACTTATAACTTTCTATGCGCCGTTTCTTCATTAAAATGCAATCATATTGTTTTCAGTGTGTCCTTTGCTACAGCACGCCGAACACCCACCCCTACATTTCGGACAAAGAAAAGAAATTTTTAAACGAGAATGTAGCATCTCTGATCAGCACCTCACAGCACGAGCTAGACCCGGTACCTTGGAAAGCGCTGCTGCGCTCCGTGCCTCTGTGGGCTTTAATTATTGCGGGAGTAAGTTCTTTTGAGTTTCCTTTGGTTGAGCATTTGACTGTCTCATTAAGATTATAATGTACTCGAACTCATTGGCACGCTGTACGACCTGACCGGCCATTTTTATTATTTTTTATGTAAGAATGTATACCTACCCGCAGTCCAGATGGCGCTGAATACCGCCTCGCAATTGTGACCGCGTTCAGATGTTTCGGAGGGGCAGGCCGTACAGCTGCGTTCGTGGCCCACAAAGTGGTCTCGCCGGAAGATCAGCGCTGACCCCTGGGTCAGCATCTATGCTGAGGCGGGACCATTTCGTGGTAAACCCGTCATACATTTTTTTTAAATTATCTGTAAATTGTATGTAATACTTATGTAGATAATTATGTGTTTACCATGAATAAACTATTAACTAGAATCTGAATCTGAATCTGTCTCAGAACAACTGCTATTTTCTCTGAATCTTTGAAGTGAAACCAATAAGTAACTCGAATCACAAAAGTGGACGTGGTTCAGGTGATATTCCTATTGGTTGTAGGTTGTAGCTAGTTGAATAATCTGCAAACTTTTGGACCAGGGGCCCGTTTCTCGAAAGGTACAAGCATTGTATTACAAGTGTGTTTCCATGACAACCCATACGATTTGACAGTTCGCGCACTTGTAATACAAGGCTTGTACCTTTCGAGAAACGGGCCCCAGGCAGGCAATCATGGCCGCGCAATAAATGTTAAAACGTCAGGCGGTCCTTTTCGCACTTTTTGTAAGTGCAATAGGGATGCGCCAATGCGATTAAGTTTATCCAACTAGTGCGCTACGCCCGCAGGTTTTGACTGTTTATGTCCAACCCATGTCTATGTCGTCATAAATGTTTAAAATAATACATATTATCAAAAAGTTACTTTAGTTATAAACTTTGATTTCACCATTGGTTATATTATGTCTTAGTTTTTAAGTTTCAACAGTTTCACCATTTATTTATATTTTTTTCATCAATCTGACAGGTCGGACACGACTGGGGATACTTTACAATGGTGACCGATCTCCCCAAGTACATGACTGACGTCCTGAAGTTCAACATTAAGGCTGCCGGCGTGTTGTCTTCCCTGCCTTATATCTCTATGTGGATAGCCGCCTTCTTCTTTGGTCTGCTTTGTGACTTCTGTGTCAAACGGGGATACCACAGCATTCTTAATGCTAGGAAAATCTATACTACAATAGGTGAGTCTTTTGGACAAGGTTTAAATTTTTTGCAGTTGACTAGCTTATAGAATAGACACCGTCTATAGGACTCTAAAAAAATGCTGTAAATACGATATAGATATTGTACATGTGTCCGTGTGAGTAATGAGTATGAGTTTGAAGCAACTTCATTTTTAACTATTAGTATCTACGAGTATATTAAAATTTAATATTTAATGAATCTTACAATAGCAAAGTGAGACTTTAGAAAAATGACTGTTACAATTTACAGGTCATTTGTAAAATTGTAAGGTCTTTCGAATGTATGTTGTTTATTTTTGAACATTCACAATATGTATTTATAAAAATCTTTCTCCCAGCTGCCACGGGTCCCGGTATCTGCATCATCATGGCTTCATACTCCGGCTGTGACACGACGCTGGCCGTGTTCTGGTTCGTGGCAGCCATGACGCTGATGGGAGCGTACTACAGCGGCATGAAGATCAACGCGTTGGATATCACACCGAACTACGCTGGCACCACCACCGCCATGGTTAATGGGATAGCAGCTATATCTGCCATTATAACGCCGTATCTTATTGGCCTTTTGACTCCACAGGTAAGCTTAAAACTTTTCATTCCATAGCTACTAGCTGTCACCTTTATGTTACTTATTAAAGGAGTCCACTGAAAAATATCAACTGTTCTCCCGTGGGCGTCGTAGAAGTCGACTTTGACGCTCTATTTTGGCATGGGCAGAATTTAGTTTTAGGCACTTCTTCATTGCTAATAGTGGCACTGAAACTTAGTGCAAAAATCTTGTTCTGGCCACTAATGTTGTATCGGCTGCTGATAGCGAGCATTTTCAGAATTCGGGACCCAAAATTAGCGTAAGTTGTTAACAAAAATTAACTCGCTATCAGTTTTGTGACGATAATTAAGCATGAAATTTCAATAAAAATATTGTTTTTGTGTTAATTATATAAACTTTAAGCGGTAATCCACATTCAAAACGTGAAAAAAAGGCAATTTTTAGACAAATTTTATGCTTAATTGTCGTCACAAAACTTACAAAGAGTTATTTATTGTTAACAACTTATCGCAATAATTTGAAATCAAAACCTTTAAAGTCCATACTTAGAGCGCCCGACTACTAGTCATAATAAAGTAAGACAAAAATGCACTTTTCTCTGTTACAGTCGACCCTAGCGCAATGGCGGATAGCATTCTGGGTATGCCTAGCGGTGCTAGTCATAACCAACATCATCTACCTCATCTGGGCACAAGGAGAGCCCCAATGGTGGGACGACGTCAAGAAATACGGGTATCCGCCTAATTGGAAACATGGCCCGCTACCCACCAAGAAGAAGGACAGTGAAGCACCCAAAGAAAGTAAAGAAAAACAGAAAGAGTGACTGAAATGACAATTAGTAATATTGTAATATGGTTTTAATTTATATTTAAATGTACAAATAGGATTAAATACGTTAATGAGTAGTTGTCTTTATTTTACAATCCTCGTTTAGTCTGCATTTAGCTATTAGGCACCTAAATTTAAAAATACTACAATATTAAATATTTATAAATCAAGAACGATTTAATACGGGACTGACAGAGCCCATACAAAAAAGCGTACCCCTGAAATGTATGGGCCTTTTAGGCTTAAAACTAGATGGCGCTGTTTCGCAGCCTGTAAGTGGCCAAAATCATATTTTCCCCAAATATTTTTGCGTGTTTTTATTTTCTATAAGATCAAAATGACACACGAGCATAGGCTACTAGACTCATATAGATTTTGGGTATTAAAAGTGTATGATGACTACGTATTTGCGATTACAAAATGTGTGTAATTTTTTATTCACTGTCAGCGATGTAGTGACGTTATCGAATTCGAATCTTACTGCATGTCAATACAATAACTTACATATTGAACCTTATTCCTTCAAACTTAAAAAGTCACAAAATAGTGTTTTCGAATAGAATTACCTGATGCCCAGATAATCTATAGATTAACATGACTGTGTTGTTTTCGCCTGATTACGTAAAAGTATACTTTAAAAATATTTTTTGCTGGTTTTAAGTCATAACAAAATATGGTAAAATTTTATTTCGGTTAATTGGACAGTACTATCATATAAGACAGACTTTAAAAAAGGGTCAAGTAGCCTATTCTTTATTTTAATATCATGAAATCACGTCAATATACATTTAAAAAAAATTGTAGGCATCATCAGTGTAGTTATGATTTAATAGGTGGCGCTAAAAAATCGAGGTACGATACAACGAGGTATGAAGATTGTAAATCCTATATAAATAATCCTTGTAATAAATAAATAAATAATATAAACAATTCTTGTACACACATTGACCGAATCATACGATAAACTCAAGAAGGCTTACGTTGTGGGTATAGTCAGCCAAGAAAGTGGTTTACCACTTTTCGACTCTATTTAAAACATATAAGGTCGAAATGTGGTAAACCACTTTTTTGGCTGACTGTACTCAACTCAGATTACGATATACCTTTATATAATGTAGGTACAAATAAATACAAAACATCCATAACTCAGGAACAAATATCCGTGCTCATTACATAAATAAACGCCTTAAGTAGTGATTATAAATGTCCAATCTGATAAAGAACAACTATTTTATCAGATTCTAAAAGTTCAAAGTTAAATTGAGTAACAAATCCACTGCTTTTAGACTTCAACTTTAGCCGAGATTTTTTGTGCATATTTTTATTGTCTTCCTACTCTGTATTGCCAAAAAAAGAAAGGATATGTCTAAAAATATAATAGGCTAGTTTCCTATACTTGAAATAAAATATTATATGCAGTGCACGAAATAAAGCACCATATAATTAGAAGAAAAATATGGACAGTATTTATGTTTAAACATAATTTCTATTTAATAAGTCAAAGATAAATATTTAAAAAAAATGAATTGACCGTGACGTCACTCCTCAGTATTTCATAGTAATTCCATATTAGCAAATCGTTTTGACAGTTCTTAAAAAGAAGCTGATTTGACTAGTAGGAAACTAGCCTAGGTATTACATTATTAGCCAACCCAATTTCATTTCTTCAATTCCATACCCAACTCACCCCGCGAATCCTACTCACCCCAAATTACGGTAATTAGTTTATTAGAAAACCTAATGACTCATTAGGTAATGAGGGACCTGACCACTGGATGGACGACTGTCTTAAGATTACTTTCATTATTACATTATTATATTACGGGTGGATCTCTTAACGGTGGTTAAATAGTATAAGACATGAGAAATCGTCACTACTTTAAAATAAATTAATAGTTTAAAAAACACTATAAAACACGCTTTTATAAATGCACGTAAAAGCCAAAAATAAATTATGGATCGTTCAAGTTGTCTCTATTTGTGAGCTGAAGTTTAAAAACTATGTGCTTTTAATTATAATATTTGATTGTAAAAGCGTGGGGCGCTGGAACAGGAAAGACTTTTTGTATAACTTGCTGATAAATCAAATTATGCTATGTTACGGGAAGGAGGTTACACAGATTGACGCGCTAACTGGAGTTGCAGCATGACTAGTAGGTTCTACATTAAACAGTCAAATCAATTAAAAGTCAGTGTTCAAAGTAGGTACCAGTTTGTCGAACTCAGATAAAATATGCGCTAGTAGCGAGGAGAGTCGACAGTCACCGACACTTAGAACGCCGCTTTTTTCCGGTAATCAAAGTACAAAAGGGGAAAGTGTCTACAGTGACAGGATGCAGAGTTCTTGTTCGTGGACGAGATATCTTTGGTTCTCTTTGGCAACCCTTAGGCGGCATATGTAAACGTTATGTTCTTATGCAACTTCATTCGCCAGGAAGTTCGGATTAGTATTTGTTTACAAGAAAGTCTTTCCTGTTCCAGCGCCCCACGCTTTTACAATCAAATATTATAAAAAGCACATAGTTTTTAAACTTCAGCTCACAAATAGAGACAACTTGAACGATCCATAATTTATTTTTGGCTTTTACGTGCATTTATAAAAGCGTGTTTTATAGTGTTTTTTAAACTATTAATTTATTTTATACTTTTTAGTCATTAATAATGAAATACTTTTAACATTTATACATAAATTTATTTCAAATAGGCGGATTTTACATGCCATTTGTGGCTTAACGTGTACTTACTGCTAATTGCTACTTAATATTTAATAACTAGCGGCTACCTTCGTATTACGGTATTATCATAAAAATGTTTATACCTAGTAAGTTATCCGTAAAAGATAGACAATATAGACTTGTGCCATCGCGGACTTTTTGAAGACATTAGAGGGACATACTTTCGCCATACATTGTTTTGAAGCTCTCAGCTAGTGGGATTTTGTTTGACTCGATTAGAAAATATTGTCACATTGCCAAGGAGTGGTATTCCTTGCCGGCGGCTATATTTCCGAGCTCATATAACCCGGCAACCTTCAAATCAAGAGTGAACAGGCATCTTCTGGGCGAGCTCACTCCATCGTAGGCCACGTCTTTGCCTTTGGCTAGTCTGTGGTCAAGAGTAAGCCCATTTATAATAAAATAAAAAAAAAACATTTCAACTAATTCAAACAAAATTTAAGTATTTCTTTTTGCCGAGCCCCCCTTTATTTGCTCTTAAGGGTCAAGGGAAAACCATTATCCAACTTATTTTAAATACTACGTTGATCTTTCTTTCATGCGGGGGGCTTTGCCCTCTGAGCCCCCCTTTGTTTGCTCTTAAAGGTCACAAGAAAACGCTAACCCAACTTATTCTAAATACTACGTTGATCTTTCTTTCATGCGGGGGGCTTCGCCCCCGAGCCCCCCTTTTCTTTACTCTTACGGGTCACAAGAAAACCTTAACCCAACTTATTTTAAATACAACGTTGATCTTTCTTTTATGCGGGGGGCTTCGCCCCCCGAGCCCCCTTTGTTTGCTCTGAAAGGTAACAAGAAAACGCTAACCCAACTTATTTTAAATACTACGTTAATCTTTCTTTTATGCGGGGGGCTTCGCCCCCCGTGCCCCCCTTTTCGTTACTCTTAAGGGTAACAAGAAAACCCTAACCCAACTTATTTTAAATACAACGTTGATCTTTCTTTCATGCGGGGGGCTTCGCCCCCCGAGCCCCCTTTGTTTGCTCTTAAAGGTCACAAGAAAACGCTAACCCAACTTATTTTAAATACAACGTTGATCTTTCTTTTATGCCGGGGGCTTCGCCCCCGAGCCCCCTTTGTTTGCTCTTAAAGGTCACAAGAAAACGCTAACCCAACTTATTTTAAATACTACGTTAATCTTTTTTATGCGGGGCTTCGCCCCCAAACCCCCCTTTGTTTGCTGTTAAAGGTCACAAGAAAATGCTAACCCAACTTATTTTAAATACAACGTTGATCTTTCTTTTATGCGGGGGCTTCGCCCCCGAGCCCCCTTTGTTTGCTCTGAAAGGTAACAAGAAAACGCTAACCCAACTTATTTTAAATACTACGTTAATCTTTCTTTTATGCGGGGGGCTTCGCCCCCCGAGCCCCCCTTTTCGTTACTCTTAAGGGTAACAAGAAAACCCAAACCCAACTTATTTTAAATACAACGTTGATCTTTCTTTCATGCGGGGGGCTTCGCCCTCCGAGCCCCCCTTTGTTTGCTCTTAAAGGTCACAAGAAAACGCTAACCCAACTTATTCTAAATACTACGTTGATCTTTCTTTCATGCGGGGGGCTTCGCCCCCGAGCCCCCCTTTTCTTTACTCTTACGGGTCACAAGAAAACCTTAACCCAACTTATTTTAAATACAACGTTGATCTTTCTTTTATGCGGGGGCTTCGCCCCCGAGCCCCCTTTGTTTGTTTTGAAAGGTAACAAGAAAACGCTAACCCAACTTATTTTAAATACTACGTTAATCTTTCTTTTATGCGGGGGGCTTCGCCCCCGAGCCCCCCTTTTCGTTACTCTTAAGGGTAACAAGAAAACCCAAACCCAACTTATTTTAAATACAACGTTGATCTTTCTTTCATGCGGGGGGCTTCGCCCTCCGAGCCCCCCTTTGTTTGCTCTTAAAGGTCACAAGAAAACGCTAACCCAACTTATTTTAAATACAACGTTGATCTTTCTTTTATGCGGGGGCTTCGCCCCCGAGCCCCCCTTTGTTTGCTCTTAAAGGTCACAAGAAAACGCTAACCCAACTTATTTTAAATACTACGTTAATCTTCCTTTTATGCGGGGGCTTCGCCCCCCAAACCCCCCTTTGTTTGCTCTTAAAGGTCACAAGAAAACGCTAACCCAACTTATTTTAAATACGACGTTGATCTTTCTTTTATGCGGGGGGCTTCGCCCCCCGAGCCACCCTTTGTTTGCTCTTAAGGGTCACAAGAAAACCCTAAACCAACTTATTTTAAATACAACGTTGATCTTTCTTTCACGCGGGGGGCTTCGCCCCCCGAGCCCCCCTTTGTTTGCTCTTAAAGGTCACAAGAAAACGCTAACCCAACTTATTTTAAATACAACGTTGATCTTTCTTTTATGCGGGGGCTTCGCCCCCGAGCCTCCCTTTGTTTGCTCTTAAAGGTCACAAGAAAACGCTAACCCAACTTATTTTAAATACTACGTTAATCTTTCTTTTATGCGGGGGGCTTCGCCCCCAAACCCCCCTTTGTTTGCTCTTAAAGGTCACAAGAAAACGCTAACCCAACTTATTTTAAATACAACGTTGATCTTTCTTTTATGCGGGGGCTTCGCCCCCGAGCCCCCTTTGTTTGCTCTTAAGGGTCACAAGAAAACCCTAAACCAACTTATTTTAAATACAACGTTGATCTTTCTTTCACGCGGGGGCTTCGCCCCCCGAGCCCCCCTTTGTTTGCTCTTAAAGGTCACAAGAAAACGCTAACCCAACTTATTTTAAATACAACGTTGATCTTTCTTTTATGCGGGGGGCTTCGCCCCCCGAGCCCCCCTTTGTTTGCTCTTAAACGTCACAAGAAAACGCTAACCCAACTTATCTTAAATACTACGTTGATCTTTCTTTCATGCAGGGGGCTTCGTCCCCGAGCCCCCTTTGTTTGCTCTTAAAGGTCACAAGAAAACGCTAACTCAACTTATTCTAAATACTACGTTGATCTTTCTTTCATGCGGGGGCTTCGCCCCCGAGCCCCCTTTTCGTTACTCTTAAGGGTAACAAGAAAACCCTAACCCAACTTATTTTAAATACAACGTTGATCTTTCTTTCATGCGGGGGCTTCGCCCCCGAGCTCCCCTTTGTTTGCTCCTAAAGGTCACAAGAAAACGCTAACCCAACTTATTTTAAATACTACGTTGATCTTTCTTTTATGCGGGGGGCTTCGCCCCCCGAGCCCCCCTTTTCGTTACTCTCAAGGGTCACAAGAAAACCCTAAACCAACTTATTTTAAATAAAACGTTGATCTTTCTTTCATGCGGGGGCTTCGCCCCCCGAGCCCCCTTTGTTTGCTCTTAAAGGTCACAAGAAAACACTAACCCAACTTATCTTAAATACTACGTTGATCTTTCTTTCATGCGGGGGGCTTCGCCCCCGAGCCCCCCTTTGTTTGCTCTCAAACGTCACAAGAAAACGCTAACCCAACTTATCTTAAATACTACGTTGATCTTTCTTTCATGCAGGGGCTTCGCCCCCGAGCCCCCTTTGTTTGCTCTTAAAGGTCACAAGAAAACGCTAACTCAACTTATTCTAAATACTACGTTAATCTTTCTTTCATGCGGGGGGCTTCGCCCCCCGAGCCCCCCTTTGTTTGCTCTCAAACGTCACAAGAAAACGCTAACCCAACTTATCTTAAATACTACGTTGATCTTTCTTTCATGCAGGGGGCTTCGCCCCCCGAGCCCCCCTTTGTTTGCTCTTAAAGGTCACAAGAAAACGCTAACTCAACTTATTCTAAATACTACGTTAATCTTTCTTTCATGCGGGGGCTTCGCCCCCCGAGCCCCCCTTTTCGTTACTCTTAAGGGTAACAAGAAAACCCTAACCCAACTTATTTTAAATACAACGTTGATCTTTCTTTCATGCGGGGGGCTTCGCCCCCCGAGCCCCCCTTTGTTTGCTCTTAAAGGTCACAAGAAAACGCTAACCCAACTTATTTTAAATACTACGTTGATCTTTCTTTTATGCGGGGGCTTCGCCCCCGAGCCCCCTTTTCGTTACTCTTAAGGGTCACAAGAAAACCCTAAACCAACTTATTTTAAATAAAACGTTGATCTTTCTTTCATGCGGGGGCTTCGCCCCCCGAGCCCCCCTTTGTTTGCTCTTAAAGGTCACAAGAAAACGCTAACCCAACTTATCTTAAATACTACGTTGATCTTTCTTTCATGCGGGGGCTTCGCCCCCCGAGCCCCCCTTTGTTTGCTCTCAAAGGTCACAAGAAAACGCTAACCCAACTTATTCTAAATACTACGTTGATCTTTCTTTCATGCGGGGGGCTTCGCCCCCCGAGCCCCCCTTTTCTTCACTCTTAAGGATCACAAGAAAACCTTAACCCAACTTATTTTAAATACAACGTTGATCTTTCTTTTATGCGGGGGCTTTGCCCCCCGAGCCCCCCTTTGTTTGCTCTGAAAGGTCACAAGAAAACGCTAACCCAACTTATTTTAAATACTACGTTAATCTTTCTTTTATGCGGGGGGCTTCGCCCCCTGAGCCCCCCTTTTCGTTACTCTTAAGGGTAACAAGGAAACCCTAACCCAACTTATTTTAAATACAACGTTTATCTTTCTTTTATGCGGGGGGCTTCGCCCCCCGAGCCCCCCTTTGTTTTCTCTTAAAGGTCACAAGAAAACGCTAACCCAACTTATCTTAAATACTACGTTGATCTTTCTTTCATGCGGGGAGCTTCGCCCCCCGAGCCCCCCTTTTTTTGCTCTTAAAGGTCACAAGAAAATGCTAACCCAACTTATTCTAAATACTACGTTGATCTTTCTTTCATGCGGGGGCTTCGCCCCCGAGCCCCCTTTTCTTTACTCTTAAGAATCACAAGAAAACCTTAACCCAACTTATTTTAAATACAACGATGATCTTTCTTTTATGCGGGGGCTTCGCCCCCGAGCCCCCTTTGTTTGCTCTGAAAGGTCACAAGAAAACGCTAACCCAACTTATTTTAAATACTACGTTGATCTTTCTTTCATGCTTCCCCCTCGAGCCCCCCCCTTTTTCTGTTCTTATCTTTCGGCACCATCATCAGGCCTTGAAACCTAATCGTAGTCATAGTTCATTACAAGACTTTTCTAAGAAGCCCAAAAACAGCTATGATACGATGTTCCATCATGTAGTTCCAGTTCATATCTTCCGGCTCCATCATCAGACCTTGAAACCTAATCGTAGTCAAAGTTCATTACAAGACTTTTCTAAGAAGCCCAAAAACAGCTATGATACGATGTTCCATCATGTAGTTCCAGTTCATATCTTCCGGCTCCATCATCAGACCTTGAAACCTAATCGTAGTCAAAGTTCATTACAAGACTTTTCTAAGAAGCCCAAAAACAGCTATGATACGATGTTCCATCATGTAGTTCCAGCTCATATCTTCCGGCTCCATCATCAGACCTTGAAACCTAATTGTAGTCAAAGTTCATTACAAGACTTTCCTAAGAAGCCCAAAAACAGCTATGATACGATGTTCCATCATGTAGTTCCAGTTCATATCTTCCGGCTCCATCATCAGACCTTGAAACCTAATCGTAGTCAAAGTTCATTACAAGACTTTTCTAAGAAACCCAAAAACAGCTATGATACGATGTTCCATCATGTAGTTCCAGTTCATATCTTTCGGCTTCATCATCAGACCTTGAAACCTAATTGTAGTCAAAGTTCATTACAAGACTTTTCTAAGAAACCCAAAAACGGCTATGATACTATGTTCCATCATGTAGTTCCAGTTCATATCTTCCGACTCCATCATCAGATCAGCTCAACAGTACCATATTATTGTATTGTCATCGGAACTACATATAGCTGCCAATTTTCATTACGCTACGACTCCTGGAAGATGGTTAAATTAGCTTCCTTAGATTCCATTACATACATAGTTACATACACGACGACCTAATAAAAGCGTGTTAAAAATCTCGTATCTCACGCTGTTCCTCAAAGTTAAAACGCAGTAAGTCTATATGCATTCCATACATACTTACTACAATTTTCTTTTCATTGACAGACGAAGATACAAGTTTTTTTAAAAGTAGTGACGAAATGTAATTAATAATTAGATAACCTTTACTACCAATAGATTCCATGGCTCTTCTCTTTTCGCTTTTCGCTCATTCCGTTGGGGTTTGGGCAACTAATAAGCCAATTAAATATGATCCGTAATACAAGAGATACAATTTGATCCATATTCTTCTTGATACGACTGTGTTATACTTATAATAGTCAAATATTAATAAATTAGCGCTGTCTAGCCGAGAATTAACGTAGCGTCATCTAGTGTACGTTTTTTTCTTTACGTAGTTAAATAAATATATTTTTCTACTCCAGCACTTAAATCTGTCAATTAGATTATTGTCAGCGGTATCCAAATTAAGTTCATTTGAGTAACGATGAGAAAGTCTATTTGTCTATAGGTTCATAGGATTACTGTTAGCAGTAATCATATGAATATAGGAGTTCTGTTAATTTTTTTTTAAAAGCACAACTTCCATTTATCAGGTATGTTTTCATTTACAGTAATAAGTAACTTTTAATAAATAATATAATATTTAGGTTCATAATTTAAATCAAGATGAAAAAATAAACTTAAATGCGTTTTACATATTAGATATTGCAAAACAAAGGTAAAAATCATAAGTTTATCCAATAATTTTACATTCGACATTTAAATATTCTTGAACGCAACCACATTTTTCGTAATTGAAAACCGGCTTATTTTCTATTTCTCTTGTCTATGGTATGTTTGACATTTGTAAACTTATCACGAAACTATTTGAACTATTTCGGTGGTGTGTAGTTTGTTTTAATTCGACGTTATTGTGCAAAAACATAAGTAATTATGAGTGATTCTGGTGAAAAATGCACTTCCGAAGAAATCAAGGCTATGGGCGCTCAAAGTGACTGACAATTTGTTACATGAAAAGTCAGATAAAGCGTACCAAAAATGTTATGATTGTTTTGACATGGAAATTGCAAAAAAATGTTTCAACTTTCTCTGAAACGGCGTTGTTGGCATATTTTGAAGAATTGTGCAACAAGTTCTCGCCATCAACATTGTGGACAGAATACTCAATGCTACGACGATCCACACAAATATTCCCATTCATTACATGAAGTAAGTAACTAACCCATTTTATTATTCTCGAATAGGTATGTATGTGGCTGTCGTAGAAAAAGTATAGTATACAATCGTAACATTATGAAGGCTATAAAAGTCTCGTACCTTACTTAGGCCACTCGGCAAGCCTTCGTGGCCTAACCGCGGTACTCAACTTTTATAGCCTTCATAACGTTACCGTTATATAATATACTATTATTGTATGTGTCAATAGGGATCATAGCCGCACTGTTGCAGCCGTCATCTGTGGCATATTTCACAATAGTGACAATTGTCGCCCGACAGTGACACTTCGCCGTTCATTACCTATTCGACAAGGAAATCTTGCCGTTGAGTAACAATGTTACTTAACAAGCCAGAAAATAAATGAGAATTTCTTTTTTTTTGCCATTTTTTATTTTTTTAAGGAATTTTAGGTCAATTGTACTCAGAATCACGAGTACTTTCAATCTCACTGGGAGTCAAAAAGTGTCCTAGAATTTCCATACATTTTTGTTACTTTCCTCTTTTGTTATCCCACACAACATGTACGGAAAATGGTAACAAAATAAGAAAAAATCGTATGGGACAATTTATTTAACTACTAGGATTGAAAAAGCTAGTGATTCTGAGTAGAAATAGCATTTTTTTTTTAAATATCACATTTCATAAAAGTGGCGAAAAAAAAAAGAAATGCTCATTAGGCACAAAATTGTCAGTGCCAAGTGGCGAAATTGCCCACTGAAATTCTGAAAGATATGATGTTTATTGTGAATAATATTGGTAAGTCATGGTGATCATGCAGCAATTGAGGTATTTCAACTTGTGACTATGATAAGCAAAATCGATTCATGTAAACTTTTACAATCATTTTATCATGACAGCAGTATATAGATAAATCATTTGAGTATTTATCAATAGGATTATGGTTTCAGCAGGAGACCATAAACACTCCGGGGTAATAATGACCTATAGGGAACTTGTCTGTACTTAAAATAATAGTACATTGTGCAAAAAGGGGAGGAAGTTGAATATTACTAACGAGAGTAAGTTAAATCGCGACGGCTGCTTGCCGGAGCGATTTAAAGACTTAAGTTTGTAATATTCATACTCCCCGAGTTACACACCATGTTTTTCATCACACTCGCAATGTAAAAAATATGTAAATAGATGTAAAAAAAGTTAAGGACGGTACTAGAAATTTCATTATTCCCTCGGGAGAACGATTGTTCTATAACTCACGCTCCGCTTGCGTGCAATAGCATATTTAACGTGCGAGTGTGATGAAAAATATTTCATGCCATGCACGAAATAAAGCACCAGATACATATAAGAAAGACATGCATAGAAGTTATTTCTAAACCCAATTAATATTTAATGTCTATAACGTCGCAATCGGTTGCAAGCTTCCCTTGTCAGATGTGTGGCAAAATGTGTCGCTCTCGCATAGGTCTCTTTAGTCATCAAAAGTGATGTCTCTCGGACATTGCACCATAAATCGTCTGAAATAGACGCTAAGGACTTTGATTGATTGATAAAGTAACTGAGTTGACCGTAACATTAGCTAGACGTTAAAATTCGTTTTGTCAGTTCTTATATAAAAAGAAGCTGATTTGACTATGAGGCAAGTAGCCTATACCAAGATAAGACTTTGACAGTCCTGCCGGTGCAAGTGTTATTTATAATTATTAGATCCTGTGGTCCGTGGTGATTACACTAAAACTGTAAGTAAATTACTGCTAAAAGGAAACTGACCTATAAACAAAACACTTAAAGATTATTCGACTTTAGCTATGACTTTATGACATCCTGCACTCCTCATTTTTTCCGCTTATCAAACGCAAGTATTTATCTTAAGCCTATTTGAGAGCTCGTTATCAGGGTAGCTAGCCAACTTCACAATCGTTTAAGCTTCGTAAGTGTACCGTAGCTAGCTCTCCCTATTCCTCTTCTGTAGTGGTGCGACAGAGCCAAACTGCGTTTCGGTCGCCATGTAGCGTCAACAAATGTCATTGCGGCTAGGCCGCTAGATCCCATCTCATGATATAAAATAATATCTGTAGGGACAATTGGCACCACGCGTCGAGATACGGTGAGATGGTTGACGAACGAAATGTGTCATAATTTTAGATGTATAGGCATAACGAAGCGATTTCATCTCCGTCAACAAAGTTTTTAGCGGACGTTTAGAATATTAAGTGTGTTTAATTCATAGTTAGTTAATGCATCAATATTTTGTCACATAAAGGAATGAGAGGTATGACATTTATAAATATAAAATATATAAAAATAGAAGTTTAAATTAAATGTTAGGTACTCAAAATATTGGAATCATAATAAATAATCCAAGTTAGGCTAGCATCAGCGTTATATAGGGGACTATGGTTCAAGCCTTCTCATATATATGATGTGATAAATAAACAATTTTCTTTTTGAGGCCTGTTGTATGTACACTTTAGGTTTATCAATTATTTCAGAAACGATTGGCAAAGCTAGCTGCAAGAGGTTTATTTGATACATTAGTGCTCGATGCAGTATGACCCTTACAGGATGGAGGCTAATATTGAACCGAGGTTAGTGATTTATCCCATGATATTTATTTGATTTTCCTTCTATTTATAATTGTATATTGAAACAGGAACGAAATACTACACAACTAAACGTATTTTTCAGTACAGATGGTATTTTTTTTACGCACTAGTGCGAGAAGTGGTTCATTATATGCCAGGTCGAAACTTCGGAGGCTCATCTGTACTGAAAAACGTCGTACGATACACGTGCGAAAAGGAAATTCGTAACTCGTGTCGATTTAAAACACTCCCTTCGGTCGTGTTTTAATTTATCGCCACTCGTTTCGAACTTCCTTTTTTACGCACTTGTATCGTAATGTACTATATTATCATGCAGAAACGTCTGTGAGCGATAATACATATTGTTTTTAAATTTAAATAAAAATGGAAAAGTGAATCGAACTCGCGGCCTTCTGCATTGCTGGTGTGGCGGTGAATTTTTCCATTTCTCCTTTCATTTTAAAATATGCAACACTGTACAAGTTTAGTCAGGGTATTGTTTATATCAATATACAAAATAAATCCACAGCGCAGGCTTCGTCATAGTATAGGTACAAATGTCAAGTGGGTCATTAATACAATATAATAAAAATAAATAATACAATATATCAATATTTTAATTTACTATTTTCATAGAAGATATAAATAAATATAAAATATTACAGGTCATTCTTACACAGATTGACTGAGGCCCACTGTGTATATATATATATATATATATATATATATACTTACATAGAAAACATCCATGACTCAGGAACAAATATCTGTGCCCATCACACAAATAAATGCCCTTACCGGGATTTGAACCCGGGACCGCGATGATGGCGGGATGGAGTACATATAAGTCATTTTTCCACCAGCATGCTTCAAACTTTCTACATAAGGTCAGTGTCGGGAAGACCGTCTACCCAGAAAGACCGCTTTTGTGGTAACATATCTATCACTTCTTACACCTCCGAAGGTATACCAGTTTTTCATCCTTAATCCATTGGTCTTCAATACATATTCCTAGGACGAACACTAGTTAACAAAAAACTTGATTCGTGTTTCGAACTCGACCATCGAGTTCAACATGGTTACACAAAAAATAAAAATAAAATAGAAGCATTTGGAATATTTGTGCATTATGTATGTACCGTAGTAATTTAATAATCTTTCTTCCTGTCTAGTACAATTAATGCTCTTAAAAAGCGTTCAATTTATTGTTTTATGTTTTGAAATATGTAACTTCGCAATTGCGCCTAGTCGGAAAGACCGGCATATAAAAGTAAGGCACCATTTTTAGGCTTTATGGGAAACTAGCTTTTACCCGCGGCTTCGCCCGCGTAATAAAAGTATTCATTAAGATTTTCATTTGGATCCGTAGGTTTCTCTGTAGGTATATTTATCTGCGATTATTTCGATTGCACATAATACTTTTGCTTGCAATGATTGTAGAAATATTACACATCGACCACAGCGTAGGTAATTCTATATACGCTGGGGAAACCTTTATAAACATCCCACATAGCCCGTATTTCGACACTATGATCGGTGGGTAAAAAGTACTTTTTTTTATTATCCCTTACAATTTTTTACATTTTGCTTATACTTATCGCAAACGTAATCTTCAAGCAATCAAACAACGATCGTCTTAGAGCACATTGATTGTAAGAGACCGCCGACCGATTATCCGTATCCCTCTAACGATACCCATATTATCCGTATCCGTATCGCTATCGCTATCCCTATCGCTATCCCTATCGCTATCCCTATCCCTATCCCTTATCAAGATAACACTTTAAGTTCTCGCGCTTTGTACACATATTTAAAGTCACATACAGGTCGAACGCGATTAATTAACATTATTTTTACCTTTTTCCCCAACGTTTCGGCCAGGTTGCACTGGCCGTGGTCGCGGAAGACTGACGTCCCAGCAAAATGTCACCGGAGATGTAAACAACACAAAACTACCCGATATTAATTTATATAAATGTTCGGGGTAGACAAATAAATATAATCTACCCGCTTTTAGTTAATGTTTATTTCCCACCGTACGACACACAAAAAAAAAGAAAAAAGGTAAAAATAATGTTAATTAACCGCGTTCGACCTTATCAAGATGCTTAATAATTTCTTATCAAGTGCTAAAATATAAAGTTTCATGGTTTTATCTTTTAAAATTAAGAAATCCCATACAAACTGTCAACCTCTTTTTCAACCCCTTCATCCCTTTTTTTCGAAATAAAAAGTAGCCTATGTTCTGTCTCAGGGTCTAAAGATTGTCTGTTCCAAATTTCATCAAAATCGGTTGCGTGGTTTAAGCGGGAAAGCGTAACAGACAGACAGACAGAGTTACTTTCGCATTTATAATATTATATTATAATATTATATTATATATATTATATAGTATATATAGTATGGATGGATAAGTAGAGTTGTGCCGTTCTCGAGAACGTTCTCATTTTACTATGGAGAATATTCTCTTGAGAGAACATTTCCCATACAAACGGAAGAACGTTCTCGGGAATGGCACAACACTAGAAATAAGTCGAGTTTAAACGGGTGTTGTAGGTTAATTTTTATTATAAGTTTCAGCTTTGCTTTTGTCTGGACCTGAAAAAAGAAGGTTATCAACCTCATTTACGGGACATATGACGGTCTTACCTTATAAATAGAAAAATGCTGATATCTTGAAAATATCAATGATCTTTTTTTAATATCTATCACATTACTCCCTGTTATTACAGAATATAACAATGAACATGATTTTGATACCTATTTCCATATGAAATTACGCGACAACGAGCACTAGACGGTCTTTCCGTACTCAGCCCGTGGAGACGGTCAAGTCAACCCGCCGAGCCTTAAAAAAAGTGATTTTTATCACATAAGTTTACTTTAATTTACCAAAGTATTATAAAAGCTGTGTAGAATATAAATTTTGCTAGCTCATAGGACCATGCGGATCACTCCAGACTACTTTAATAATCTAGTTTTATCCACTCAAATTTTATTTCAAATAAATTATGCCGGTCTTGCCCGCACTGACCTTAAGTGGATATAAAATATTAATAAACAGATTGGAGAAACTTAGTTCACTATTTGATCCAAATTAGTTCGCTGATGTGTGTTGTTAAAAAAGCAACATTTTATTCTGGATATTTTCCGTGGAACAGTCAACATCACAGCTGGGAATACAGACAAAGTCCCAAAAATATATACACGGTGTTTCCGGTATCACTCAAAACCTCAGACACCCCAACTGATTTTTATTTTTTTAAACTCATCTAGAGTATTCATCTTTTAATCTGATCGTTACTTTTTTTTAAATTGAATTTTTAATTTTCTGTACAGCTCTACTTGACTTTTAGCTCTACACTCAATAAAATAATTGCTAACTACCATCATAAACCATAACACTATTTATTTGTGTACGTTACTGCAACGACATAAGGTTTACCAATAGACAGCTAAGATGTCACTGTAAAACACTTTAAAGCTTTGTCACAGTAAACTTCAAATTGGACAGGTAATCGCAGTAAGCAAATAAACTCAATATTCAAAATGACAAGGTTGTAATTAGGTACGAGTTCAATTTGTTATGACTTATGATAAACATTAAGATTAAACTGACAAACAACGTCAAACTAGTAGCGGAAAAAATAATCGTCCAAGTAACCGGCCAGTATTAATACCCCTAAATACTGAAAAAAGGTAAACAACCTCTAGCAATGCGATATACACAATGTTGTATTACGATTACAATAGAATGGGCACGTAAAAAATAATTAATAATACTAATTTAAATAAAAATATTACCCCCATCAAGATATAGCTCAATCGATTCTACTCTCGATTCTGAACAAACTGTTTTCAGGTTTTTAGTGTTAAGTGAAACACGGTGTATAAGGTACACACATTTATGTACAGGCAATACAGTTGTGTAGGTATGTTTTTCCTGTACCTTCGTTTTTCCTAGCGTTTATTTATTTTACACGAAGTTATAATTGCTATTGCTTAGTCATGTCAAACCTATTATTAACTTCTTACGTTCATCTGTATGTAGGTACCTATATCTACTAGTAATGTAGTATACGTTACTGCTATCATACATATATGTAGGTACCTATCGTTGCAGGTTTCATTAGCCGCAGCTAATAAGACGCCTAAGTCATCAATTAAGCGCCGGTATCCAATTTGATGCTTTTATGCCGATAGTTGATTGAGCTAGGATCACTCAACGTTTAGCTTGGCGTATTGACTGCTAGCTATTTGAAAACGACTGATTTTCGCAGCCAACAAATAACATAAGAACCTGTACTTTTTCTTTAATACACACCGTGTTTTTTATTTAAGATAATTTAATTGTATTTGACCTGAATAAACTTTCCTTAAAGTTATCAGAATACAATAAAAACACGTTGTATAAATACCATATAATTACAATTTATAAAACTACAATTTATCAACTTAAATGAATGAATAAATTCATCAACGTCCGTCCAATTTAACAATATGTAACAAAAACACACGATGACCTTCAGTCGTCTAGTTTAAAAACATTGCACTCAATACTTGACAGGTTCTTCTTACTTTCTGTTTTACTCACTTAAAATTCGAAGACAGTGTTGTCCTCGTGGTCTCGGAAAATACGGCCTAAGTTGATATCAACATCTTCTAGCCGCGCGAGTTTTTCGAACTATCCATACTTGTTTGGTATTCGCATTTATTTATAAGTCCCGTATCTATTCACAGTGATTCCATAACAATTGTTCTTATGAACTTTTCTTTCGAAGATATATCTTTACGACTAAGTAAACAATATCAGTAATATTTTCACACATTTCAGTAATGATCATACCCCAGCGCTATGTTCTCGGAGTCTTGGGTCTGTTTGCCTTAGCGAACTCCTTCACAATGCGGGTCTGTCTCAGCATGACAATCACTCAGATGGTGACACACAGAGCTCCCACAGAACATATCGTAGGTGAGACCTGTCCTGACATGTCAATCATGTCGAATGTTACTGTCAGTGAGGTTCCAGATGAAACTTTGATGATTTATGAGGTAAGAAGGCATGAAGCTACAATTAATTCTTGCGCTTTATAGGCTCCAGTCGACACTGAAATAATGCAAAATACGGCTACTTACGTATTTTAAAATGCAACTTTGGTGATTTTCAGTACCGTATGGTAAGCATACTTAGATTATCTACTAAAGTAAATACTTAAAGTCGTATATAACATATACAAGTTTTACAAGTAAGGGCCGATACAGTTGGATTGCTACTCCATTGGACTTTGTATCAGAACTGCATGCTAACATTGCAGTTTGTGTACCAATAGTTAGTTGGCGTCCAGTTTCCGTACAAATAACATGGAGGTATCAAAATGGTCTCTAGAAACTTCTGCAGATAAAACACGCGTTTTGTTTGCATAGCCTTCCCTTACAAGTAACATATGGAGTTGTGAAAATGGTCTGTCATACGTACATTTAGCGAATGAACCTACATATAGTCAAAACCATATTTCTATATTTCAGCGCCGAGAAAAATACGACTGGAGCGAAGCGACTCAAGGGTTTTTGCTTAGCGCCTTTTACTATGGATACGTGCTGACTCACCTACCCGGTGCACTGCTAGCAGAGAAGTTTGGCGGCAAATGGACTGTTGGCCTCGGTCTGCTGACCACATCGGTGGCCACAGTGCTGACCCCTTGGGCTGTTACCGTCGGAGGCGCTGTCGGATTGTTTGCGATTCGCGTTATTGAGGGTATGGGAGAGGTAACTATTAATCTAAACAGCTCATTAGATTGTTGGGATAAAAGGTGTTTTTAATAATGACTTCCAATCAAGGGTGAACAGGCATCTTCTGGGCGCGCTCACTCCATGGTAGGCCATGGTTTTGCCTTTGGCTAGTCTGTGGCTATGTGCTAAGCCTTTTTATAATAATAATAAAAAAAACACCCAGTGGCCTGTTTCACCACAGAGACAATTGGCACCTGACAGTGTCACTTTGCCATTCATTGCATGTCCAACACGTAAAATAAATATTGACGCCGAATAAAACAATTGGCACCGAGAGGTCAGTTCCAAGTGTCATTGTCACCGTGGTGACATATGCCACAATTTAGCTTATTGAACGATACCAAATGTAATAAACTTTGCAAAATAATGATTTGTGTTAAGTAGTAAGAGTTAGTCAGTAATGTGCTAAGTTATTCTCAATCGTGCAAAACAAGTTACGAACAGTCTAAAACTTAAGTTACCTATATGATGCATTTTCCTCCTAAGTTTTTAAAATGATTGATAGACGTTAGTTCGACTCTTAGAGCGGAAACATTTTTACAACTTTTACGTGACTAGAGTAGTTAAAAATACCTATACATTATATAGTTACTTATTTCTATGAAATCATATGTATATATCAGGTTATTCATCAATCATAAGAGATGAGTTTATTGAGTATTAGCATATCTATCTATCTATGATAGATTTACTTTACGTAATTAGAAAAGCGGTGGTGGCCGAGTGGATACGATACCCGACTTTCAATCCGGAGGTCGGGGATTTTGTGTGTAAAATATAATTTGATATTTCCTACTAGCTTTTCGATGAAGGAAAACATCATGAGGAAATTTGCATACTTACATCAGAGAAGAAATTCAAAGTTGTATGTGAAGTCTTCAATCCGCAGTGGTCTAGTGTAGTATAGGGCTTGAACTTCGATAAGGGAAAGAAAATACCAGAACTATTTGCTCTTAACAGGATACGGTAGCGAAAATGCTAAAATGGAAAGGAGCCCCCCTTTCAACTTGGGAATTTTAGTTAAATCTATAAGTGTTATTAACTAGATTTATCGAAAAAAAAAATTGTCCATTAAGAACAACTCAGTCAAAAGATATTTCAAAAAAATCTTTAAAATTGAGGTTCCGCTCTCGACTCTTTCCTCTTTCAAAACTTAATCAATCGGAACGAAAACAAATCAATTGAGAATCTGAATAACAATGAAATAATCTATGTCGGACTGTTTAGCTTTTTTGGTTAATTGTTACCAATCTTGAGTATCACACCTTTTTTGCGCCACAATGAATAAGGCCGTTTTTGGATTTTTTTGATTGGCTCTAGAATCTTTAAAAAGCAGAATATCAAAAAAATCAAAACGGTCCGACACAGATAAAAATAATAACAATATGTATTGAAAAAATCATTTCTCTATCTTCAAAAACCAGGGAGGAAATAGTCGAGAGCGTGTGTATGGAGAATTGACCCCTACCGTATCGTCTTAAGTCATGGATGTTCGCATTTATTTGTAAAATATTTTATTATCGTACCTAGTCTTTTTAAGTAATACTTAATGTCAATTTGAGTAATAATGTCCGTAAACACATTATTTACTTAATTGATTTATAAACTGGATTGTGATACACTCGAGAAGTTATAGAAGTTCGGAACAAGAAGTTGCTCACCTTATGAGCTCGGCGGAAGAACACGCTTCCACCCCGTCATTATGAACTTTGTTCTCTCGTATATTGCATAAGTTTTGTTTGCAATTGTTTCACAGAGGAACTTCATTAATTTCTGCTCTATGAGACTTTGAGAAAGCCAAATATCCATTTAATCGTAATCTTCCAATGTTGCTTAGTTATTACCTACAAGACATATTCTGCCAATTATCATTCATAGTTTTTTTTACGTAGAATTGAGACTTGTTTAAAGCTTGACCAGAAATATATGACTACGTGCCATGTTGAGAAATTTTATTAGAACTATTTTCTTCATACTATACTAAACTGTCACTTCATATATCTAAACTAGCTTTTACCCGCGGCTTCGCCCGCGTAATAAAAGTATTCTTATTGAAACGTTTACAAAAAATAAGATTTTCATTTGGATCCGTAGGTTTCTTTGTAGGTAAGCGGGGCAATTCTCGACTGGGGGGCCATTGTAACTGATCTATTTGCTGTACGGTCAGCCAAGAAAGTGGTTTACCACTTTTCGACTCTATTGATCGAAAAGTGGTAAACCACTTTTTTGGCTGACTGTACCTTACACATATTACTATTGTTTTAAAAGAAATTCTTGCAATTATTGTAGAATTGTTACACAGCGACCACAGCGTAGGTAGTAGGTACGAATATGTTTGTATTTTACCTATATAAATATTTATACTGGGGAAACTTCATACAACCCACATAACCAGTATCTCGACGCTATGGTCGGTAGGGTAAAAAGTACTTCCTTGCATTATCGCTTACAATTTTTTCCATTTTGCTTATAGGTACTTATTGCAAACGTAAACATATAAAAAATAAAACCGCCTTCAAAAAAAGCGTGTTACAAAACACGGAGAAACTAAAAAGCCAAACTAATAAACCTTCGAATTCAGATTTCTTATCGGATTGCAATAATCTAAACATCCAAATTATAAAAAAATCAATTATTTTTGTAGTCGGTACCAGACCTGTTCGTCGCCTTGCTATTTCCTGTTTGCCCCACCCAACCATACGCAGGCTGGCCCCGACTCCTAAACATCCAAATTATAAAAAAATCAATTATTTTTGTAGTCGGTACCAGACCAGTTCGTCGCCTTGCTATTTCCTGTTTGCCCCACCCAACCATACGCAGGCTGGCCCCGACTCCAAAAATAATTGATTTGTTTATAATTTGGATGTTTAGATTATCCCAATCCCAATCCCAATCCCAATCCCAATCCCTATCCCTATCCCTATCCCTATCCCTATCCCTATCCCTATCCCTATCCCTATCCCAATCCCAATCCCAATCCCTATCCCTATCCCAATCCCAATCCCAATCCCAATCCCAATCCCAATCCCAATCCCAATCCCAATCCCAATCCCAATCCCAATCCCAATCCCAATCCCAATCCCAATCCCAATCCCAATCCCAATCCCAATCCCAATCCCAATCCCAATCCCAATCCCAATCCCAATCCCTATCCCTATCCCCTATCCCTATCCCTATCCCTATCCCTATCCCTATCCCTATCCCTATCCCTATCCCTATCCCTATCCCTATCCCTATCCCTATCCCTATCCCTATCCCTATCCCTATCCCTATCCCTATCCCTATCCCAATCCCTATCCCTATCCCTATCCCTATCCCTATCCCTATCCCAATCCCAATCCCAATCCCAATCCCAATCCCAATCCCAATCCCAATCCCAATCCCAATCCCAATCCCAATCCCAATCCCAATCCCAATCCCAATCCCAATCCCATCCCAATCCCAATCCCAATCCCAATCCCAATCCCAATCCCAATCCCAATCCCAATCCCAATCCCAATCCCAATCCCAATCCCAATCCCAATCCCAATCCCAATCCCAATCCCAATCCCAATCCCAATCCCAATCCCAATCCCAATCCCAATCCCAATCCCAATCCCAATCCCAATCCCAATCCCAATCCCAATCCCTATCCCTATCCCTATCCCAATCCCAATCCCAATCCCAATCCCAATCCCAATCCCAATCCCAATCCCAATCCCTATCCCTATCCCAATCCCAATCCCAATCCCAATCCCAATCCCAATCCTATCCCTATCCCTATCCCTATCCCTATCCCTATCCCTATCCCTATCCCTATCCCTATCCCTATCCCTATCCCTATCCTTATCCCTATCCCTATCCCTATCCCTATCCCTATCCCTATCCCTATCCCTATCCCTATCCCTATCCCTATCCCTATCCCTATCCCTATCCCTATCCCTATCCCTATCCCTATCCCTATCCCAATCCCAATCCCAATCCCAATCCCAATCCCTATCCCAATCCCAATCCCAATCCCAATCCCTATCCCTATCCCTATCCCTATCCCTATCCCTATCCCTATCCCTATCCCTATCCCTATCCCTATCCCTATCCCTATCCCTATCCCTATCCCTATCCCTATCCCTATCCCTATCCCTATCCCTATCCCTATCCCTATCCCTATCCCTATCCCTATCCCTATCCCTATCCCTATCCCTATCCCTATCCCTATCCCTATCCCTATCCCTATCCCTATCCCTATCCCTATCCCTATCCCTATCCCTATCCCTATCCCTATCCCTAACCCTAACCCTAACCCTAACCCTAACCCTAACCCTAACCCTAACCCTAACCCTAACCCTAACCCTAACCCTAACCCTAACCCTAACCCTAACCCTAACCCTAACCCTAACCCTAACCCTAAAGGGTTAGGGAACCCTATCCCGTTCCTGTCCCTGTACCTGTCCCTGTCCCTGTCAAATTATCATGCTAGGAGGTGAACTTTGAAAAATCCTTTCTTAGTGGTCCTCTAAGGAACTTCCGTGTCAATTTGAAATCTCTTGAACCAGAAGTAAAGATAAAAACTAAACCTATACTTATGGCTATTTTGGATTATGTTATATTTTATTTAAGTAAGTACCATATTTTATTTTATTCTATAACTTATTAACAAAATTAACATAAAAAGTACATATTAGTAGTTAACTTAAGACAAATAAAATACAATTAAATTAAAAACTAATCTAAATTAAACTAAGTCAACTTAATAATTATAAAGATATATACATAATATACATATATGCAACTAATGGCTATTTTGGATATTTTAACCCCATTGCACAACAACAGGGGAGAAAATTTCTTTTCCACCTCATTAGATTTTAAAATCGTTGTACCTATTTATCGTGTTCAGCGACCCGATAAACCATAAAAACGATACCCATATTGTGTTTTTGACTTTACCCCCTTTTCACCCCTTTAGGGGTAAAATTTTCAAAAAACCTGAAAAATGTATTTAGTCATATGTCTTTAGGAATCCTCCTATGAAGTTTCGAATAAAATAGTCAAACTAATCTTGTTTCCCCATACAAACTTTGAACCCCCATTTCACCCTTTTAAGAGGAGAATTTTGAAAAATCCTTTCTTAGTGCTTCTCTACGCCATATAAGGAACCTATGTTTCGGCTGTGTGTTGATATATTATGTCAGTCAGTCTTCTTTTATATATTTTTTGATATTTAAACCCCATTGCACTACAACAGGGGAGAAGGTATTTCACTTCCGCTTCGTTAGATTTTAAAAACGTTGTATTTATCGTGATCAGCGACCCAATAAACCGTAAAAACGATACCCATATTAGTTTTTGGACTTTATCACCCCCTTTTCACCCTTTCAGGGGTTAGATTTCAAAAAACCTGAAACACGTCTTTAGTCATATGTTTTTAGGATCCCTCTTGTGAAGTTTCGAATAAAACAGTGAAACTAACATTGTTTCCCCATACAAACTTTGAACCCCCATTTAACCCCTTAGGAGACGAATTTTGAAAAATCCTTTCTTAGTGCTCCTCTACACTATATAAGGAACCTACGTGCCAAATTCGACATCTCTAGGACCAGCGGTTTCGGCTGTGCGTTGATATGTCAGTCAGTCAGTCAATATCTTCTTTTATTTATATATTTTTTTGATATTTAAACCCCATTGCACCACAACAGGGGAGAAGGTATTTCACTTCCGCCTCGTTAGATTTTAAAAACGTTGTATTTATCGTGATCAGCGACCCGATAAACTATAAAAACGATACCCATATTGATTTTTTTACTTTATCACCCCCTTTTCACCCTTTTAGGGGTTAAATTTTCAAAAAACCTGAAACACGTATTCAGTCATATGTCGTAAGGAATCTTCCTGTGAAGTTTCGAATAAAATAGTCAAACTAATCTTGTTTCCCCATACAAACTTTGAACCCCCATTTGACCCCCTTAGGAGGTGAATTTTGGGAAATCCTTTCTTAGTGCTCCTCTACACTATATAAGAAACCTACGTGCCAAATTTGAAATCTCTAGGACCAGCGGTTTCGGCTGTGCGTTGATATGTCAGTCAGTCAGTCAGTCAGTCAGTCAGTCAGTCAGTCAGTCAGTCAGTCAGTCAGTCAGTCAGTCAGTCAGTCAGTCAGTCAGCTTCTTCTTTTATATATTTAGATAACAGCGCTCTCCTGACAATAGTCGTATATTCAGGCTTTAGTAATGGCAAAGACATATATAACTCCGTATAGACCGATAAAGTCTAAGAAAAAAACGTACCTCAGTACCATACAGAAAAAGGTACGGTGGACTAGATGGCATTACACCTTTGGGGTACTCTCAGCTAGATGGCGCTAATACTAATATTTGACATTTTAACACATACCAAGCTAAGAATATGGGCCAAATTGTCAAAACTGAGGTTCAAAAGTTTTAAGCCTGTGTCAAGAGATGGCAGTCTATGCACTGTGATTACAGATTTTACTTTGACAGTAACTCTCTGTAATACTTGATCCTCTTTGGTAATGGCAATGCTAAAGTAATTTTGCCTCTAAGGGTCACTTGCACCACCGAAAATGGAGGGTTAACCCGATTATGGAATTTGACAGTTGACAGCCCACTAACCTTGAATTAAGCGGGTGGTGCGAGTGCCCTTAGAGGCAAAACCCTGAGTTAAGTGGTTGGTGCAAGTGGGCCTTAGGGTCACTTCCACCACCCGCTTAATTCAAGGTTAGTGGGCTGTCAACTGTCAAATTCCATATAAAATGGCGGGTTAATCCTCGGGTTAGCCCACCATTTTCTTTGGTGCAAGGGGCCCTTAGTCATATTAATCTAAGTTGCCAAGGATTTTGACAGCTTCATCGGAGCAAATGTTCTTTCAAACGTCAATTTTCTATTAAATTATGATGTTTACTTAACCCTTGCACATGCACAAGCGGGGCCATTAAAATCTTTACCAAGTTACATTGGTCTGATTCGAGGTATTTTTTCTAGGGTCCAGTAACACCAGCTTTCGTGCTGTTGTTAGCACGATGGGTACCCCCGTCAGAACGATCCCGATTTGGCGCCATGATATTCGGTGGCGCACAAATTGGCAACATTTGTGGGCCCTACATCTCAGGCCTGTTGCTGGCTGATGGTGGAGATTGGGCCAATGTTTTCTATGTGTTTGGAGGCTTGGGAATAATATGGTTCATATTTTGGGTAAGACTATTATGTTAGCTAAAATTAACTGGTTGAAGGTGTAATTTTTTGGTTATTCGCTTATATCCCGGAAATTTGCTTTGTATGATTATGAAAAACTAGAAGCTATGCTACATTATTTATTCAGTATTTTTGTTATAATATAAGTCCGCTCTTCAATCTTTTTCAGTGACTCTCAATTTAATCTTTTTTCTACTCCCGTGTTGTTATTCGTCATTTACCGTGTCGTGCATAGATCGTTAAAACCCTACATAAAAGATGCCCGCCCCCGCCCGGCGCCCCGCGCACCCACGCATACGATATAGCTCTTAAAGCATTGTTAGGTAGCCGTTAAGGAATATAGCGGGCCGCGGGGCGCCGGCCGGGGGCGGGCGGCGGCGCGGGGGAGTACGAGCGACAGGGTGAGTAGCGTTGAAAAAACCGGAAAAAATCAAATGTTTTTTTCAGGAGTTTGTGAAATTTTCGTTTTTTTCGGTTTTTTTCGGGTTTTTTAGGAAAAAAACGAGCACATTATTAAATAAGTATTTATTTAGTCACTCAAATCACTGTCACTCTCATCATATACTTCAGTTATTTCTTCTTCCATGTGGTCGGTGTAGTCCGTTTGTAGGTGCAAATTCGCCCGAATAAAGATTAATTTATCCCATCAAAAACGTAAATGTGAAATGAGAGCCAAGTTCAATAATATGATAAATGCCTTGTTGTTCACTTCGACGACTTTTTCGTCGAAGTGAACAACCACTAGAGAACGCTTATTAATTAATATGTCTATCTCGCATGTCTCAATATATGAGCCAAATTTGACACGTTTATGTAAAATAGTTTTTGAGTTATGAGGGGGTCAAAAGTGGCTCCAAATGGTTCGTGTAATGTAACACACGGTGCTGCTCGCCAGTTCTGTTACTTGAACTTGGCTTGACACGCTACCGCTTGTCTAGATTAAGACGCTTTGGCAATAGCCGATTTCTGTCTGTGTCCGTCCAAACAATGACCAATTTCTCTCAGCTGCGGCGGACGATGGAGGAATACTGAGCAATCTAACCGCAATATTTGACAGCATTTTGGTAGAACATAACCCTTTCCACCAACTCAGTGGGGTTATGTTCATGACAGGCCGCCAAATAACTTCATTTGCCCAAAAGCCTTCTTTTGCTCTCTGCATACTCGGCGAATTCAGCCATCAAATACCCGTCAGTAGTAAAAAGCAATGTGTAAAGGTTTCAAAACCTTTAAAAAGTCAAGTAAATACTTTTTAACTGAAATTTTTAAATTGAAAACTGCATTCGGTTTTTTTCAATTCGTTTTTTTCGGTTTAAATCGTTTTTTTTCGAAAAATACGAGCCGAAAGTTTCGCGGTTTCTTTCTATAAATTTCTGAAAAAAAACAAGTGAAATGGAAAAAAAACCGGGAATTTTCCGGCTTTTTTCATCGCTAACTTGCAGAAACATTGCAGAGGACAAGTCAAAATACTTATAGAAAACAGTTCGAATTTCACGAAAGTTATTCTAGAAAACTATTCAAAAATAAGTGCATGGTCGTAGAAAAAGTATTGTATGCAACGGTGTTTAACTGAGTCAAAAAATACTCGTGGCGTCTTAATAACAATTTTCGGCTTCGCCTCAAATTGTTACCCACGCCACTCGTCTTTTTTGACCTCCTTTAAACGCCTGTTGCATAAAATACTATATTATCTTGATTAGTAAAGATATGATACTAAACGCGGTGGCGAAATGTCACTGATGTAGAATTTAGATACCAAGATGAAGTCTCGACCGACCCCCAAATGAACTTTCAAGAGCGGACATCTGGAAAATAAAACCATATACAAGATAACAAAACGGTCTATACAAGATAACAAAACTCTTGACAGAAACATACTTGCAGCTAACTTAATCAGCTTTTTGCTCACCAAAATGCATATTGCATAGTTTTCGAGACATAAGCGTAGACCCAAAATATTACATTACCAATATTACCATACAAGTGCTTAAAAGAGTAAGTTCGAAAGAAGTTGCGAAAAATTAACACACGACTGAAGGGAGTGTTTTAAATCGACACGAGTTACGAATTTTCTCTTCGCACGTGTATTACATAGTACGACGTTTTTCAGTACGTAATGGACCACTTTACTAACTAGTAACACCATGTGTTCTGAAATAGTTATTTGTTTTACAAGGGGGCAAAGTTGTTGTTTAACCGCACGTGCCAATATTGATTCCCGAGCAAGCGAAAGATTCCAATATTGAACCCCGAGCGTAGCGAGTGGTTCAAAAAGTGAAATCTTGAGCGCTGCGGGTTTCAAGGCACGAAGGTTAAACAAACTTTGCCACCGAGTGAAACACAAAAATTTTCACCACACCAACACGATTAAAATACTGACTTTAAAACATCAAACTAAGTCACATCCATCAAACTATTCAATATTTATGATTCAAAATTATCATTTATTGTTAAATTCTACCAGCCAGCTTATGACATCAAGTTAAAATTTGTATGAAATTACTTTGCACTCTTGTGGATAAAATGCAATTTTGCTATCTGTTTTTGAATAGCAAAGTAAGCCTTTACCAGTTGGTGTGGTGAAAAATAAATGGTAACCTCCATTATACTATATGGTATGGTGGTATATTATACTATATGGTATGGTAACCTTGTAATATTTACAAACATTTATTTCTCAATGAAAACTATTAACGTACGTTTTATCCAATATCAGTATAATTATGCTTAATTATTACAGATAGGTGCTTTTCTGTTATAGCTTGTTGCAGTGTCGATTACTTTTCCTCAATTAGTAGGGCCATACATTTACCCGCTCAGATTTTATAAGTACTTTGTACCTACTGTGGGTACTGATGTCGTAACCACCAGTTTGCAAAAGATTAACTTGTTATGATATTTACCTCTCATAAAATCATAATCTTCTGTGACTTTAACAGTGGAAAAGATAGGTGTCAGTATCCAGTGTAGAGTTTAAATAATTTGCTAAGCATAATCCCCAAAGTCTTAATTTTTTAAGGATTAAGTCGAATATTTAGCAACAGAAATCAACTGCAGAATTGCAGTGACTTATTTACTAAGACAACCATAATTGTGTTCTCATTGTAGAAAGATCAATATTATGTACATTACATACATATAAATATACCGAATACCATATAAATACAAAATAATGTGAACAAATAGGACTCCTTTTGTTGGCATTCGTCATCATACTTAAATTTTGATTGAGATAATATTCATTACGGAAACCAATCGATACTTCGGACCTTTGGGAGGCGGACTTGGAGCCGGTGCCAACGCGCAGAGTCTGATACTTTAATGAAAAGTAAGGAGTACACCGGGCTAGGGTTGCAAAAAAACGGTTTTTTTTCTGGCTTGAAAAAAAAAACATGAAAAAAAACCGTAAAAAAAACAGTTTTTTTTCTGGAGTATGTTTTTTTTTCTAAAGTACGAAATCTCAAAATTTGAAAGTAGTTATTACTTTTATACGGTTTTTTAGACTTAATGTTAACTATTAAACGAATTTAATCAAATAACTTTAATTTCTGGTCTTATAAAAGTAACATTTACGAAATCTGTAGTTGGTAGTTATCACTTTTTACTGTTGGCAACACCACCGCCTCTCCACGCTACACGCAGCATCGGGGATTCCCCAATAAACGTTTGTATACTGAATGTTAATTGAATTAAAATTTACGTTATTGTTATTGAAACACGTTACAACTCACGAAAAACCGTTATTGTCGTATTATTTGTTCATCTGAAAAAAAAAACATATTTAGAAAAAAAACCAAGGTGCTCGGTTTTTTTTCATGTTTTTTTTTTCACAATTCTGAAAAAAAAAAAACATTTGGTTTTTTTTTCTATTTACAACCCTACACCGGGCGCACGCTGCCTTTGCCCGTGTCTTGCGAATACAGAGGCAGCATCCGCCAGGTGTAAGCTATTTAAGAGTTAAACTGTTATTTGTATTATAGTATTTTATGCAACAGGCGCTTAAAGGAGGTCAAAAAAGACGAGTGGCGTGGGTAACAATTTGAGGCGAAGCCAAAAATTGTTATTAAGACGCCACGAGTATTTTTTGACTCAGTTAAACACCGTTGCATATAATACTTTTTCTACTACCATGCACTTGGTTTTTAATAGTTTTCTTGAACAACTTTCGTGAAATTCACACTGTTTCCTGTATTTTGACGCGTCGGCCTCCCCTCTGGTCCTGCCTCACCCTGTCGCTCGCACTCCCCGCGCCGCCGCCTGCCCCCGGCGCCCCGCGCACCCTCGCTATATCCATTAAAGGCTACCTAACAATGCTTTAAGAGCTATATCGTATGCGTGGGTGCGCGGGGCGCCGGGCGGGGGCGGGCATCTTTTATGTAGGGTTTTAACGATCTATGCACGACACTGTAAATGACGAATAACAACACGGGAGTAGAAAAAATAATGTATAATATAAATAAAGTATTTCGACACATCTTTAATTGTATAACGGATTAGTTTGTTTATTATATATGCAATTTCCATTTTATAAACCATTCTTAATCATAGATCCCACCAAAATGTATTATAATTCCAGAGCCTCTTATGCTACAGCACTCCGAACACGCATCCATACATATCGGACGAGGAGCGGGCTTACCTGAAAGAGACCGTCATCGCCTCCGGTCTACACAAGAAGCTGGATCCTGTGCCCTTTAAGGCTTTGCTGAGATCGCCGCCGCTTTGGGCCCTCGTTGCTGCTGCTGTAAGTGTTTTTATAGTAAGAGTTTTGAAGGGTAGATCGCGCGCTGTCTATACAACTTTGACATCCACCCACCTCCTTCAGTTATATCGGGAGCTAGGCAAAAATCAAAAAGGTAATCAACTAATCACGGTTTTTTTTATAGTGTTCAGAAGATATTCATGACTTGATTAATTGGCTTGGTGTTTTGCCAGATAATGATAAAAAAAAATTAAAAAAAAAAACGGTTTATAGGTATTTTGCTTATAGTATTTTATGCAACAGGCGTTTAAAGGAGGTCAAAAAAGACGAGTGGCGTGGGTAACAATTTGAGGCGAAGCCGAAAATTGTTATTAAGTATTGAGTTTAGATTAAATTAATTTTACATATACCTAGATGTCAAGCCAGTCTCGTTTATTAAAAAAAAAAAAAAAATAGTTCCTAGTTTACTCACCTAGCGCCACTGTCAATGTAACTTTCTCTTGAATCTCTTCGAAAGAAATACCAGTTCAATAAATTGAAGTATATAGAATTTCTTGCATTTTTATTAAAAGAGCGACCAACTTCCTACAAACTATAATAGGTTGTGGGCCCAGCTGTTTAATAAAAATACAAAGAGCAGTGTGTGGACTAGGTACAGTGAAATTTGTGCAAAGTAATTCACATGTATAACCTATAAACATGGAGGTCGGCGGACTCAAAATGAACGTGGAACATTTTGATGGAAATAATTTCCGGCAATGGAAATTTCAAATAAAGTGTGCACTACGAGCGAAGGGCATTGATATAAGTAAGCCAGAACCCGAGACTAATAAGGAATCATGGCTCAAGAGCGATGGCCTGGCGATGTTCATAATGACGTCGGCCATGGATTACCGGCAAATAGCACTCGTAGAAAACTGTAAAACTGCTTTACAAATTATGGAAAAACTGGAATCTATATATGAAAAAATCTGAATTCAATAAAATGATCGTGCACGAGCAGTTTTATCAATATAAAATGAACCTGTCTGACAGCATGGCACAGCACATCTCCAAGGTGGAGAGCTTAGCCCAACAACTGAAAGATTGTGATGAGAAGATCAGTGATACAGCCATCATAACCAAAATTTTAAGCACCTTACCGGCGAAATACCGCTCCATTAGACAGGCCTGGTTATCTTTGGCGTCATCGCAGCAAACCTTATCAAACCTGACAGCAAGATTGATGGATGAAGAAGCCAGTCTGACGGCGGAGGAGAAGACCGATGTAGCTCTGGTCACTACACAAGAAAAGGCTAGACCGAAAAAGAACTCCAGTTCTCACAATGATGAAGATAGACGTCATCGCTTCATTTGTTATAACTGCAACAAGCGAGGACATTTTGCCAGAGATTGCAGATCTAAAAAGAAATCATATAACAAGCCAGGTAGTAATGGTGGTAACATGCTAGCATTTCATGTGGAACAATGCTTAAACTTATCAGAAGAATCTGAAGATGTTTTTCTGCTAGATAGCGGCGCTTCAGTGCATATGACTTTTAGAAAAGATTTCTTTATGAAACTGGATCTGTACAGCGATGATGACGAAAGATATGTGAAACTAGGAAACAAACAGAACTTGAAAGTATGTGGTATAGGTACCATACTTATAAAGAAGTGCTTGAACGGTCAGTGGGAGGAAAACATACTGAGAGATGTTATATGGGTACCTGAATTAACAAGGAATTTATTTTCAGAGGGTACCATAATGCAGTATAACTATGTTATACTAAAGAAAAACAACTCTGCTCTTATTTACAAAGACAATAATGTGGTATTGAGTGCAACCAAAAAGTGTAATAACTTATATGTGATGAACTTTGAAGTTGTGAAAAGTGCTAGTTGTAATTCTGTGCTTGCGCCTGTGAACAATCTTAGAGTTTGGCATGAAAGACTTGCGCATCTGAATGTGAAAGAAATTCAAAAAATGGTGAAAAATGGACTTCTACAGTGTAAAGACTTAAGTGATGAAAAATTTGTTTGTGAAGGCTGTATGTATGGGAAACAAAGTCGCCTCCCATTCCATACTTCACTCCGAGGTGAGCAGAGCCCTGGAGCCCTAGTCTACAGTGATGTTTGTGGACCAATGAGTGAATCGTCTGTTCAAGGTATGGTGTACTTTGTCTTGTTTAAAGATGCAGCCTCTAGTTTCTTATATGTAAGTTTTATGAGGCATAAAAGTGAAGTGCTGGAACACTTTAAGACATTTAATGCTATAATACGGAACAAGTTTGGTCACAATATACGCATCCTGCATACTGATAATGGCAAGGAGTATGTGAACAATGAGTTTAAACATTACCTTAACCAAAATGGCATTGAACATGAACGCACAGCACCCTATACGCCCCAACAAAATTCCCGGGCTGAAAGAGAATTACGCACGATCGTGGAAAGTGCACGTTCAATGCTTTACAGTCGCAATCTGCCAATGAATTTATGGGCAGAAGCAGTTGGATGTGCAGTGTACATATTGAACAGGACAACCTCAACACAAACACCTGACAAGTCACCATTTGAGATTTGGTATGGTGAAAAACCAAAGCTGCAACATCTCAGAATATTCGGATCTTGTGGTTTTGTTCATGTTCCTGACGCATGTAGAACAAAACTTGAAAAGAAAAGTAATAAAATGTACCTAGTTGGCTATGAAAATGAAAATTATAGAATGTATGATCCAACTACCAAGAAGATAAAAGTGACACGCGATGTTATATTTGATGAAACCTGTGGTGACAACATTGTTAACAAATCCGCTCTGATCGAAATAGAAGAGTCAGACAGTGAAGTTCCCTCAGGACCTCGGACTACTTCGACTCCAGCGTCAACTCCGCCCAGGGCCGAAACTTCAACTGTAGATGATAGTTTGAAAAGTTGTGAGGAAAATGATGTTACTTTTGAACCAAGTCAGACAGTTAACATACCTGATGTGAGATCCCCTATACTGTTGCGACCTAGGAGGAATATTCATTTCGATGAAGTTAACTTTACTGAATACCCGGTGCCTTCAACATATGAGGAAGCAATGCAGAGTTTTGATGCAATAAAATGGAAGGAAGCAATTAATGACGAGCTTAAGGCACACGAGGATAATGAAACATGGACAATAGTTGACAAAGAAGCTGGAAATGGCAAGAAGCCTATAACATCAAAATGGGTGTTCAATATCAAACAGGACCGAGAAGGCAATATTGAGAGGTATAAAGCTCGGTTGTGTGCTCGAGGCTTCACACAAGTTAAAAATATAGATTATACGGAGACCTTCTCCCCGACTACTCGATATGATTCCATCAGAATCTTACTAAGCTTGGCTGCAAAGCATAATTATAAAATTGTTCAATTTGATGTTAAAACAGCATTTTTGTATGGAGAGCTTGAAGAAGAAATTTTTATGGAAATTCCACTAGGCGTGAATGTAGAAAATGGTAAAGTTTGCAAGTTAAATAAGTCCCTCTATGGGTTGAAACAAGCATCTCGCTGTTGGAATGCAAAGTTTACCAATTTCCTTAAGTCCTATGGATTTACACAGACTGAATCTGACCATTGTGTATTCACAAGTTACATAGATAATGTGAAAATATTGTTGATTATATATGTTGATGATGGTCTCATATTTTGCTCAAGTGAAGAGACATTAAACTTTGTGATAGAGGCTTTAAAAACAAATTTCTGTGTAAGGATATTAGATCTTAATTATTTTGTGGGACTGGAAATAAGTAGGAATGAACATTCCATTCACATCACTCAAAGCAAATACATAGAGCAGATAATTAAAAGATTTAATATGTCAGATGCTCATTCTTGCTCTACACCAGTAGACCCAAATGTGTCATTAACAAACTGTAGTAATGATGGCGAGACAATCAATTTTCCTTTTAGAGAGGCAGTAGGCTCATTGTTGTTTTTAGCCTCAGTGTCTCGTCCAGACATTTCATTTGCTGTTAATCTTGTATGCCGTTATGTAAATAACCCAAGCATAGAGCATGTAAATGCTGTTAAACGTATTATAAGATACTTAATAGCAACCAAACATATTGGTATAGAGTACAAAGGTAGTTCAGACCTGGTTGGTTACTGTGATTCAGATTATGCAAGTGACACTGAATCGAGGAAATCTACCAGTGGCTATATTTTCTTATTGAATAATGGCCCGATTATATGGGCTAGTAGAAAACAACAAACCATTGCTCTTTCCACAATGGAAGCTGAATTCATAGCGGCATGTGAAGCCACAAAACAATTTTTATGGCTTAGACAATTCTTATTAGACTTAGGTGAATCTCTGAATAATATGTTACTGTTGGTGGATAACCAAGCTGCTATAAAATTAATAAGTAATCCTGTGTTTCATCAACGATCAAAACATATTGATGTTAAATATAAGTTTATCCGTGAAAAGGTAGAGCAAGGATTGTTAAAAATTCAGTATGTTCAAAGCTCAAACCAGTTAGCTGATTTTCTGACAAAAGCTCTGCCTTTACAAAAGTTTTGTGTGAACAGAGATCTTGTACTTAGTTAAGCAAATATAGATGTGTATTTTTTTTTGTTTGTTTGAATATGTTGGGACCGGCGTGATGCAACGATATGTAAAATTAGTGGGAGTATTGAGTTTAGATTAAATTAATTTTACATATACCTAGATGTCAAGCCAGTCTCGTTTATTAAAAAAAAAAAAAAAATAGTTCCTAGTTTACTCACCTAGCGCCACTGTCAATGTAACTTTCTCTTGAATCTCTTCGAAAGAAATACCAGTTCAATAAATTGAAGTATATAGAATTTCTTGCATTTTTATTAAAAGAGCGACCAACTTCCTACAAACTATAATATTAAGACGCCACGAGTATTTTTTTACTCAGTTAAACACCGTTGCATACAAACTTTTTCTACGACCATGCACTTAGTTTTTAATAGTTTTCTTGAATAACTTTCGTGAAATTCACACTGTTTCCTGTATTTTGACGCAAAGGTTTGCACTATCAGCTCAGCTGCCCAAAGCCTTCCCGCGCACGCGCGCCGTATCGTTATAAGGCGATGCCATGGTTACAGAGCCAAACAATGCGTTTTCAGTTTTTTCGGTACTGCGTGCATGCGCGGAAAGCCGGCAGACGCTGGCTTTGGGGAGTAGACTTTTATGTAGGGTTTTAAAGATCTATGCACGCCCCTGTAAATGACGAATAACAGTTCGGGAGTAGAAAAAAGTCATTAATGTTATCATTCATATTTTTTTCTACAGAAAATCGAGTAGGTATGAGGTTAACTACAAAACCACTAATAAAAATCTAGTGTTGCCTTTGACGGCATCAAAGGAAATTGTATTCCGTCTAATAATTACATTTATGACCTTCAAAAATACTAAATTAACATTAATAAGATGACATCAGTGGTACGGAAATGGGAACAATCTGTTTTGAAAAGACACTCCACACATACATAGACAATTCTCACATGTAAAATGTAATTTACTTGCTCATTCATAGTCCGAAAATTAACATCCTGTAACAGAGTGTTTTCCTCATTCTTATTAGCATACATTACATATATACTTAAATAAAAAGCGCATCTTTATTACATGGCATACAGTTTCCACGGCTCTTTCTACAATGACAACGTCAAGATTATATTTTCGGAAAAACAGTTGTGGCTGGCCAAAAAATCTTCATTGCTTTTTTTTTTTCACAAATAAACTGTTTAACGCCTGATCAGAAATATAATTATGACTATTGTCAGGAGGGCGCTGTTATTCTAATCTAATGTATGGGACAGTTCAGTATTGGCTTCGTGCGAAGTGCATGGAGGGGGTAAGCAAAGCGATCGCAGTGCTTGCGGTGGTCAAAATCGACACTGAAAGTGGTTTGTCATCTATCAAAACTCATAAAATATAATACAATGTGTAATGATTGAAATGGGGCACCAATGTTGTTTCGTTGTTAATTGTAAAAATAATGGCATAATTATTTTTTTTTTTTTAAAGAAAAAAAAACACAGTTACATAGTACCTTAAATTAAATTTTCGCCAAACTGTGAGACAGTTTGTTGGCGTAGCGCTCAATTAAACTTTAAACTACATTAGATTAGGTACTTTACACTAAGATTAAGATAACAACATTGAAGTAAGTATATAGCAATTGTCAGTCTACGATAACAGAAACTTTTTTATGAAGGTAGATAACTCATTGAGTGTACAACATGGGGCTTAAAACCCGTTATAGTTGGTAGGTTTATACTACAGCAATAGTCGTTGCACGTTCTATACGTTTCTTAGAGCACACTGGAAATTGGATCAAATAACTAAATGGATAGCTGCCGTGAAACGGAAACGTAAGTGATATGTCAAATCAAAACATTATAATAAATTATATTTAAACTTTGTTTACCTAATATTGTTCAATACGCTGTTAGTATTTTTCCTACCGTAAAAGATTATGCTTAAAGATTCAGGTCAGGCCTGGGAATAGGCCCATGTCGGATATTTCTACGGCCGCGGACATGACTAGGTACTCAACTACTCACGTTTAGACTTGTTTTATATGCCACTAGCTCTTTTGCCCGCGGCTCCGCTCGCGGTAAATTCGAAAATTGCGGAATGCTCCATACAAACTTCCACCACTCATTTTAGGGAAGTGGGGGGTTAGAAGGAGACAAAAAGTAGCCTATGTCACTCTCCATCCCTTCAACTATCTCCACTTAAAAAATCACGTCGATTCGTCGCTCCGTTTTGCCGTGAAAGACGGACAAACAAACAGACACACACACTTTCCCATTTATAATATTAGTATGGATTAACGGGACGGAGGTTTAGCGAATACCATATCACTCGCTCGTAGTACTTCTACCATTACTCCTATGTTCTTCAAGATACCTTATATGCCCTGCCAGCACCAATTTATTGCCTCTTTCTGTGGCCTGGGGTTGGAAGTTTATACCGTGAGTAATGCTTTGGAAACTGATTTTTATTATTATATCCATGTCTTTATAATCTATCTACCTAAATTGCACTTGAAATTGTAGCTCTTGTTATTCGATGTATTTAAAATTAACGTAAAATCGTTAAAATATATGTTTGTTTACATGTCATTTTTTGACATTTTCCACTTCAAGTTCACATGGTAGGTGGCGTAATTGTCGTGCACGTAGCCAATAGTATGAAGAAAATAGTTCTAATAAAATTCCGCAACATGGCTCGTAGTCATATATTTCTGGTCAGGCTTTAGTTACTTACATTATTGTTTATTTTAAACTTCGGTAACTAAGTGGGCCATTTTTTTTTAATTTTTCGACCCCACTTTTTTTGGATTTGGAAATTTTATGTGGTTTCCACTCAGAATCGCGAGCTCTTTCATTCCTAATAGGAGAAAAAAGTGACCCAAGGTTATTTTACCGTTCAGTTACCATTTTTTATACATTTTGTATGGCGGTAACGGAATGGAAGATTCGAAAAAATTTATGGAATTCTTGGGACATTTTTTTTCTCCTATCAGGATCGAAAGATCTCGCGATTCTGAGTATGAATCGCGTAAAAAATACCCATCCCACATCCAAAAAAGTGGGGTGGACAACATTGAAAAAAAAATGGCCTAAGTATCCTGTCATAGAAAATTAGGTAACCGCCGTAAGCTTCAGCCGAAACAAAGTCAGGTCTAATGTGACTCATTCTTAATTCCACAGATCGGTCACGATTGGGGCTACTTCACAATGATCACCGATCTGCCCAAGTATTTCTCCGACGTACTCCGGTTTAACATCAAGGAGACCGGTCTCATGTCTGCCCTCCCTTATATGGCTATGTATGTGTCCTCGTTTGTGATGGCTGGCCTGTGTGATCTGTGCATTAAGAAGAAATGGCATAGTATTACCACTGGCAGGAAGATTTACACGACTTTGTGTAAGTAGAGAAACTTTTATCTCAGACTGTACTTTTATACTCTTTTGTACAATACTACGTCGATACCTTTGGGTTCAATTGGCGTAAAAGCCAAAACGCGACTTTACAGGAGAGCGAAAAAACCATTTTTGAAATCGTGTATGTCGTTTAACTTTTAGACTATAAACTGTACAGAAAAATGTTCCATGGGAAAAATGCTTAAAATTTCAGCATGAAATATAATAAATTATCAGCATAAACTGGGCACACTTAGTTTAGGAAATAGATTGGATTTACGCCCAAGAGATTTGCACATTATGGTAGTTACATCAATAAAAAAATATCATTGAAGTATGTTTTGCGACGTATTTCCAGTCTCATTAAACGACGGATCATAACTTTTGGCGTAAATTACGCTAACTTTGAAGATATGTGACGTATTAACCATATAAATTGTTTATTTATATCCATAATCTTTTAATTTACGTACAAAAATACATAATTATAAGTTATATTGTAATGAGAAAAATAATACAAAAAAGTGGGTAACATTTTGTTAACAATTGTCTTTAATTAACATTGTAATAATTAACATGTGTTTAATTGTCCTTTAATTAACATTGTAATTAAAGGACAATTAAACTGTTTCAGTAAGGACTTACTATGGTGTGCGTGTGAATTGAGTGAGCACCCTTTGAAAAAAAAAACAATAAAGCAACATGAAATTTTACTATCTATAGGTAGGTATTACAACTAATTTTACAATGCAAGTGAGTTTCTTATAAAGCAAAATCGCGAGAGTATAAGACAACTAACTAATCTAATTCACTTTCAACTTCGTCTTCTTCGTCGGTCATTGTAAGGGCGTCGACAACATTTCCGTTATGAGCAAATCCAAGAAATCCTTATGGTACATTTTCGGAAAAGAGCCATTTTTGCAAAAAATCTATCAAATAACTACCTATATTATTATTTACCTACTGCTAAATATGCCGCGTAACTTACTGTAGGCTAGTATGCAAAGAATAAAACTAAAAAAGTGAATGTACCTAAGTAGTTTCAAGTCCATGTTAGCAATATATATGTAACTTTCGTATTTATATGTAAATATAAGTATGTAAAACAATTTATGATTAAGTCTATAATTGCTTAAAATGTAAGTACGAGTACTCACCTTTTCAAACTAGCCAACTGGCGTCGTTTAAGTAGTGCATTAAGCATCTCCCTTCGCTTAAACAAAGCATCCAGAGAAGTTTTTCTGCTGCTTTCTTCCATTTCACATTAAACTACTCTCAATATACAAGTAAATAACAACTTAAACAAAAAAACGCACTTTTCAATTTGTGGTATAACATCAAGTGCCGGTCGGGTACCGGTCCAAAACAATAACAAAAGATTTTGAAGAGTAAACGAAACACTTGACAGGTATTTCGATACTATTTATATTAAATGTTAAGGACAGAAAGAGATAAACTTGTATTTTCCTTTTTTTGAACTACCTTACATCAATCTGTTTAGAGAACTACCCCATAATTCATTGGCGTAAAAGCCACGAAGTTAAAACTATTGGTTTATACGCTAATCTTCTTCACTAGTGTTGGAGTTACGCCATGCTGCCTATACACGATAACAATAATACACCTCTAAGTAAATACAGTGACGTATAAACCATCAATCGCAACAATGGCTTTTACGTCAATTAACTAAAACATAAAGGTAATTACGGCTAACTTAAATCAAAATACTAAAGGTGTTTGGTGGTTACATCAGAAGATTGAAATTTTTGATGATATTTTTTGTAACAATCTTGGTCGTATAAACCACAAAATCATAAATTTTGACGAAATTTATATACAGATCGATAGAGCTCTAAATTCCGAGAAAAAGTATATATATAACTCATTTTGGCCAAAATGGCTTTTACGCCAATTGAACCCAAAGGTATCGACGTGTAACCACGTATAACTTAGATGAATTATGAAAAAATTATGAATTATGATAGATGTGAGCTGTCCAACCGCTTACCTCTCTCTGCAATAGTCAACTAACTAAGCATTGCTTATTTATTTAAATTTATCTTATTAAAAGGTCCAGTTCAACTAATATTGTAAAACATATAGATACTCGTAAAGAAGTCAAACTATAGTCACATTGAATATCGGTTCATTTCTTATTTTTAAGAGACAGTACCGATGTACTAGTATTAAACGGATGGAAACAAATCAATTAATTTATAAATCTTAACTGATTTTGAAAGTTTAAGTATATCATTACCATTGAAAGTTTTAGTACTACTATATATGTATATTTATATTATAAATTTAAATAGATATCATACACGAAAGCCGCGTAAACTGAAGACCCGGGTTCGATTCCCGGCTCGGCTACCAGTGGGCCTTGTCGTTTTTTCTTTCATGATACAATACATTTCAATTTATACCATTACTCTTTCAACAAAAAAAGAACATAATATTTTTCCTCATTCCTCAGACATTTAATCGATTCTGATGGACCTGACCCCTAACTCAGCCATAGTAGGTCAATCTAAGGAAAACGTTTTCCCCAGCCTCTTCCGTGCCAGCCGTTTTTATCATGCTGGCCTCGTACTCCGGCTGCAACCGCGCAGAGGCTGTCGGCCTCTTCATAGCCTCCATGGTGTTCATGGCGGGCTTCTATAGCAGCGTCAAGATCAATGCGATGGACATCGCGCCGAACTACGCGGGAACGTGCTCTGCATTTGCGAATGGGATCGCGGCGATTTCGGGAATGGTCACGCCTTATTTGATCGGGTTGTTGACTCCTGATGTAAGTATATTGTTAATATCATTATATTGTTTTGTATCGGTTATATCCGCGTATTATTTCATCTTTTGTAATATACGTTTGTAAAATTGCTATGAAAAATACCAATTTTGGTTTCAACATAGTATGAGGGGGATACCCCCATTTGCCAGAATTTCATTTGCCATAATTTTATTTGCCATCCTATTCAACAATCATAATATTGTTTCTCATAACATCTTATGCCATAATCATTGTTTACTATATTAATCTAGTGCCAGAAACTTTGTTTCCCATAAAGTCAGTTTCCATAATGTCATTTGTCAGAATCATCGAAATCCGTAATTACCACATTCCATACCATCATTTGTCATACAAATTAGCGTCCAGAAAAGTCAATTTCCATAATGTGCTTTGGCAGAATCGAAAACTACTATAATAGGTACTAGAAGGACTAGTGAATGAAACTGCTATCAGAAAGTAGGTTAGGTTAGGTTAGGTTAGAACTGTGACCCCCTGGAAAATGAAACTGCTATCAGAAAGTAGGTTAGGTTAGGTTAGAACTGTGAACCTCTGGAAAAGGAAACTGCTTGAAAAGTAGGTTATGTTAGGTTAGAACTGTGACCCCCCGGAAAATGAAAATACTATCAGACAGTAGGTTAGGTTAGGTTAGAACTGCGACCCCCTGGAAAATGAAACTGCTATCAGAAAGTAGGTTAGGTTAGGTTAGAACTGTGACCCCCTGGAGAATGAAACTGCTGGAAAAGTAGGTTAGGTTAGGTTAGAACTGTGACCCCTGGAAAATGAAACTGCTATCAGAAAGTAGGTTAGGTTAGGTAATAATATGGGCAACAATTAATATGGCAATAATTGCTTATGGCGTTTGAATATTCTATGAAATCATATTATTGCACTTAATAATATGGCTAACAAATAGTATGGCATTGTATGATTATGGAAGGTAATATTCGGATAAACAACGAGTATGTCATATGATTTTTATGGTAAACAAATCATTCGGGCAAATGAAATTCAGGCAAGTTAGATTCGGGCAAATGAATATTATGTTAAATGACTGTCGGGCAAACAATAGACAACCAGTATGAGGAAATTTTGATCTAGCTGATGAACTGTTGACCACAACTCCGCTCTCGTCTACGTTCAGGTCGCGAACCTTAAGGTGATTTTTGAATTTTATGTAGACAAGACATCACTTGTAATATCGGATTTTCCTTTAAGTATTTAATTACTTCTGGTTTTTATTTTAGGTTTTCTCTGTAGGTTTCTAGTGTTCTAGGGTCGTTATGTAAAATAAGACTTTTTACTAATAAATTTTCTTCATTCAAATTCTACAAATTTATAGTAACTACTTAACGAAGCGGATGTTTTTTGAAATGAGGAAAGTAGACTAATTTAACGGTACAAATCATCATCACATCCTAGTTATTAGTTACGCACTCCTCGTGCCGGCTAAAAAAATAGTTTTTGTCTTAAAAGTTCGTGAACTGGCAAAGTAATGCGAGGACGAATCGGCAACCGATTGATTTCCGGGTGAAAATTAGCAAAACTAAATTTCCTATTCCGTTTCACACGACTGGGTTATTTAATCTAACGTTGTTTTTAGGACTTTTAGGGTTCCGTACCTAAAAAAAGAGAAACAGATCGTGTGCGTAAAAGACACAAGTCTACGTAAACGAAGCTCTCACCCGTTTATCACTTTAAATGTGGTTCAAACTCATCCAGTCGGTCTGTCAAGACTCGTTACCTCATTAACTCGTGAACGTGCTGAACTGATATTAAAACCGTATAGGTACTCATATTTACAGTTCCTTAAAGGTATAAAAAAATGAATCTTAACCGCAACTGCGATAAAAAGTGCCCTATATGTGAGTGTGTTTAGTTAAACGTCCCACTTTGTCGGTTACCATTAAGGCGAGATTTGCTTGTATCTTTATATGAATAAACTGACAAAGCGGCTTTATAGCAATCGACAAAGTGGGACGTTTTCCATTATCTACATTTCTAAACTCTTTAGATAACCAAAATTAATTAATTGGGTACTTCCTATTGACCCGGAACCATGAAATAAGGAGGATGATATTATAATACCCTATTATAATTACCTACTTAGAAGTAGGTATAGGTACTGTAACTAAACGTGCAGGAAAAAATCAAACAAATTTAGATTTATAAGATTCCAAATTGTAATTGCCTGGGTCTCTAAAATTAGTTTTCAAAAGGTTATACTTGATTTTCCTTAAACATTCAGTACTGGGGAAACCGTGTGTTCAAAATATCAGTAGTGTACAGACATGCTAAGCAACTTCCTCAGCAAAAAGCCACATGTTACTTATAAAGGACTACGGTTCTTCTTTCTCCCCGGGATGTCCCTTTTCCCCGGGATGTCCCTTCTCCCCGGAATGTCCCTTCTCCCCGGGATGTCCCTTTCTCCCCGGGATGTCCCTCTGGTCCAATTCTTGTGGATAAAATAGAGGATATTTCTCTAAATTCCCAATCCTCCGACCAAAAAAAACGCTTCTCCTATATTGGGTACGAACAACACTAAACTGTTTATTTTTGAATGTCGATACGTTTTTATTAACAAACTAATGGGATAAAAGGCAATTCTTATTAGACAAGATGACAAAACTTTACTAGTTAACTACAGTCAAAGTAAAAATGAGGATAAGTCACAACAATAATTCTCGTGACCATTTGTTTTTAACCCCCGACGTAAAAACGACGCGGTGTTATAAGTTTGACGTGTCTGTCTGTCTGTATGTCTATCTGTCTGTTTGTCTGTCTGCCTGTCTATCTGTTTGTCTGTCTGTCTGTGTGTGTGTCTGTCTGTGGCATCGTAGCTCCCGAACGGATGAACCGATTTCGATTTAGTTTGTTTTTGTTTGAAAGCTGACTTAGTCGGGAGTATTCTTAGTCATGTTTCATGAAAATCGGTTCACTATGTCGCGGTCGGGGGTTTTTTCAAAATATTAATTTTGTGGTTAGGTTATTATATCTCTTTAGTTTCGATTAGCGTTTTACAGTCATGTATGAACATTTCCCATCTTTAAGGAGTCTTTATCACAAAATACTAGTAAAAACTCAATCAGAACACGTCGGTCTGGCTTTCCTAGCGGTGCGATCAGAAGTATACGTATTAGCGGCATTAGCAGCCATTTCCATACTTCCGATCGTCTACAAATACCTACCTCGTCTACTGCTATCCTAGGAAACCAGATTATAATCAAGGGCTTAATTTTGTCGATTAACTTCAAACTCGGGTATATCTATTATGCTTTAAGCCCTAACTTTACTTGCGCCGACTAGAGGGTGGTTGTAGATTTAGACTGTCAGTTCCGAAATACACACGGTAGAGCTAACGCCGTCGCGTCTCATACTTCCATATCGATAAGGTTTGATTTCGTATGCGTCGCATTGCCGTCGCGCGACCATCGTGCGACCGTCGCCCACGCAAGCCACGGCATAACTCGGTGTTCCATTATTGCTTCTAGAAATACTTAAGACGATACGGTAGGGGTCAATTCTCCATACAAACGCTCTCGACTATTTCCTCCCTGGTTTTTGAAGATAGAGCAATAATTTTTTCAACACAGATTGTTATTATTTTTATCTGTGTCGGACCGTTTTGATTTTTTTGATATTCTGCTTTTGAAAGACTCTAGAGCCAATCAAAAATTTCCAAAAACGGCCTTTTTCATTGTAGTGCAAAAAAAGGTGTGATACTCAAGATTGGTAACAATTAACCAAAAAAGCTAAACGGTCCGACATTGATTATTTCATTTTTATTCAGATTCTCAAATTTCGTTCCGATTGATTAAGTTTTGAAGGAGGAAAGAGTCGAGAGCGGAACCTCGATTTTAAAGATTTTTTTGAAATATCTTTTGACTGATTTGTTATTAATGGACAATTTTTTTTTGATAAATCTAGTTAATAACACTTGTATATTTAACTAAAATTCCCAAGTTGAAAGGGGGGCTCCTTTCCATTTTAGCATTTTCGCTACCGTATCCTCTTAAAGAACCTTGCTACTATCTCCGGGATACATACACAATAACTGGCGACGAGGATGGGATCAACCTTAATCAACCTTATAGCACAATGGATTTACCCGAGTTTGAAGTTAAGCGACACTATTAACTTATTTAATTTTCGTTTCTTTCCTTTCAGCAAACAATAGGCCAGTGGCGCATTGCATTCTGGGCAGTATTCACGGTTCTAGTAGGCACTAACATCATTTACCTAATCTGGGGCAGCGGTGAGCCCCAGTGGTGGGACGACGTGGACAAGTACGGTTATCCTCCGGATTGGAAACATGGCCCGCTGAAGAAACGAGCAGTGGACACGGAAAAGAAGATAGTGCACCCGAAACATGACCATTCGCCGGTAGCTAACGACTGAAAATAAAATTGCCTTGAAAATTTATAACATTGCCTACTTTTATGTAAATTTTCTTTTTTAACCCCCTACGCAAAACCAACGGAGTGTTATAAGTTTGACGTGTCCGTCTGTCTGTCTGTATGTGTGTCTGTCTGTGGCATCGTAGCTCCCGAAGGGATGAACCGATTTAGATTTAGTTTTTTTTTTGTTTTAAAGCTGACTTAGTCTTACTAGACTCTTACTCATTATGTGTGGTTACCAGTCAGAGTGGCTTTGGCATATCTTTTTACGTGAGATAGAAAACTACAGCTAATTTAAATACTATTGTTCGGCGGCGAGAAAAAAAAGAGATACTGCGCACTTTGTTAAAGTATTAGCTTGGTAATAGTAATGTACCATAACTCTTCGTTAAACATGTAAACGAAATAATGTAAATAAAATAATAGCCTTTTATTGAATTCACGGATAGTTAGGATTTTAGTTACTTACCTTCTTATTACTGTGAGTCTACCTCTAACGAAGAATAGGGTATAACTCAAATTGACTCGGTGAAAAAGGTCACAAGTCCGAGGTGGGACTAGTGCCCTTTTTCACCGAGTCTATTTGAGTTATACCTTTTTTCACTAGACCCACAGTTTTATTTTATGAGTTTTATTTAAATACTAACGAAATCTGTTTAAATACTAACAAAATCTGTTTAAAGGTTCTAAGTTTGATGATATTGGTAGAATATCAGGTAGAGTAGTAATAAAATTCCAAGAAATGAAAAAATGAGATAAATGCAGTTATTATGCAAGCTATGATATTACGAGTATATCATAGAACCATAATCAAATGATCATTCTAACGTGACTTTTCGAGATATAAATGTGAGCAATTTATAGTCAATTAGGCAGTTACATATCGTCATCAAACGTGATAGTGATTTCTTAAGGATCATTAAATTGAATAATAAGAATAGTAAGATAACCGTGTTATGGACTCAGGTTTATGACCTGGTTTAGTATCATTTATTTTGAAACATATACATTTCACGATTGTAATGGTGGATTGGCATTTCTTTTACGTAAGGTAAGCCCTTATACAGTCGGTTCCTGAGCGCAGTTCTCAGCCAACCCAGCCGTAGTAAGAACTCGAGTTTCCGATGGGCTACGCTTAAAATATTTATTTATGGCACGTATTTAACCGGGCGACTGAATAACCATAGAAATGGGTATCAAAAATAATAGTTGGGCGACTAAAATGGGGCCTCAAAATATTTAAATATGAGGTAGCATTTTAATGTCATTACGGCTACGGTTTATTCAGACGCGAGTACCAACTATTTATTTGGCAACTGAATTATTATATTGGAAACAATTTAAGAGATACAGTTTAATAGGAAAACGGCTGTCTATTAATATAAAATATACAGTTCTTTTAAAATATTTATATAGCAAATTAATATAAAAACTACATTTAAAATTTATACATCGGCACTCATCACCTGAGCTGTCAATTTAATAAAAAAAAGGATTCTTATAAAATATAACGGTCGACAAAATATAATACTTATGGGTAAGAAATTAGGTGTTTGGGGGTGCAGGCAACTTCGTCTATACAATTAATTTAACTTTTCATGACGTTTACTCTATCGAATCTATTTAAGGCTGGCCTTACGCAGTCTTAACATCACTCTGAAAGATTATTTTTTTTGGCAGGAAAACCTTAATCATAATATGCTTTGGCATAAATCGTTCCGCAGATTTTATAATATCGAATCTTATGCTGGCATAATGTTAAAGAGCAAAATAATCTTCTAGATTAAGAGTACTTCCGTAGATTTTTGATTGCATAATATTTAGGCGGTAAAAAGTTGTCCATTTTCTTCCTATTTCTGTTTTGATAGCGAGTCATGTGTGTTGGGGATGCAAGATACCTAACACTCCTCCTCGCTTCGCTCGTCGTCGTACCTAACGGTGCCTCTGGGACTGTATTTCATTTCCTTTTTGCTATCGTTGTTTTGTTCATACAAAGTACCTGAGAATATGACATAGCAAATTTGGTAGGACTTATATTCTACAAAAAAAATAACCTAAAACCCTAACCCACTTTTCTGCTAGCAGAAAATAATTCTGCTCTTGTAATATTATCTAATTATACTATACGATTGTCATGGTAATTTTTTTGAATACCACGTCGGTGGCAAACAAGCATACGATCCGCCTGATGGAAAACGGTCAACGTAACCTATGGACGACTGCAACTCAAGGGGTGTCACATGCGCGTTACCGACCCATTAGAAGCTTATACACTTCTTTTTGCTGTGTACTTATTATAAAATGATTTGGTACGCGTTCCCTCGCTTGCAACTCGCTCGAAAATAGGATGTGAAATATTTAAATACTACCCGTGGTTTACGGGTCTCAAATACGATGTTTGAATAGAATAAACATTTATTCGTGAACACAGGCAAGACAAATAACACATATTAACAACACGACAGAAAGGAATGAAGTGCCACGAAATGGCCTCACCTCAGCGTGTTGCTGGTGACTTCCAGCGCTGATCTTCCGATGAGACCAACGTTTCCATAAAGAAACGATTTTATATGTATTTTTAAATTAAAGGAAAAATGTAAAAATTCACACCTCCGGCAGGACTCGAACCTGCGACCTGGCCTTGCCGGGGCCATCGCGCTTACCAACTGCGCAATATCAGGGGCGGCTCACTCCGCGATCCTATCGCCGCGCTACAAGTATATCCTGGCGGCCGCGAGTTCGCGGCCTACTCAGGGGTGGCGCGCATTCTCACGGAATGCACGTTCGCACTTTCTATTGTTACTTTACGTCGCGAGGTTTTTTTAAGCGATGTCCGCGGGTGGAACGGCTATTAATACTTAGTTAAATAGACATATTGAATAAAATAAATACCAAAAGACATTCTTATACAGATATACTACTGATTAAGTCACACGGAAAAGTTCAATAAGGCTTGTGATGTTGGAACCTTGAACAAAAATATATAAATACAGCGTATATACCTAGAAAGTACTCAAGACTTGAATATAATAGTATAACATTTAATGTGAGTATTAATTCGTTTGGATCCATTGGTAACCCTATCACCGGACGCCGCGCACGTGCGGCTCGTTTCTTTGTAAGAATGTTGTAGGTATTTAAAAAGGCGGCATTTCGGAAACATCAAAGCAGTGGGCCTTCTGTACTTGTACTATTATATATTCTGTGGCAATATGTAATATCGCTTGCAGACGTTTCTGCATGATAAAAAAACAGATTTTATAGGTATGTGTTTAAAAAAACCTACTTCCCAATAATTTTTTTTAGTTGCCTCCGCCATTTAAATACTACTTTAAACGATGAGCTAAGTATAATTATTTAGGTGCTAACATCTATATGCCTACAAATATTAAAAATCTTACGCTTTACAATACTAGGTGCCAATTATTATTTTAGTCGCCAAAGTATTGTTTAATGTTCCTCGGTAATATTTTTGTCGCTTGAAATTTGCTGCCGTTTTTTCAATAATAATGGTGCTTAGTATTTGAGGCTCATATATTTTTTTTGTCGCCACAATATTAAAACACAGCCAAATTATATTATTGTATGCCCGACATAACTTCCCGTTTAATATTTTAGTTGCCCGGTTAATTATATGCCTTTATTTATTTAAACTTTATAAGCTCACGAAAAACCAACGTAGGTACTGTACGAAGAACAAAGCTAGGTTAAAACTTGAACATTTAAAAGTATATTGTAGCAAGGAATATATAATACGAGACAGACAAAGCCCATACAAAAACGCGTACCCCTTTTATGTACCTATGGGCCTTTTAGGCATAAATCTAGATGGCGCTGTTTCGCAGCCCGGAAGTCGCCAAAAAAGTGTTTTTAATTTTTATAGGAACTAACGACATGCTTTATTTTAATATCATGATATAACGTCAATACACATTTTGAAAAAAAAAAATTGTAGGCATCGTCAGTGTAGTTATGATAGTATTTAATAGGTAGCGCTAAAAAAAAATAAGGTACGATTATTAGTATGAAGACTGTAAATCCTATATAAATCAACCTTGACTGTAGTATACAATAAATACATCCATAAATATTTAAATATACCATAACATAACCATGACTCAAAAAATGTCGCCAATCGCGATATCTTACGGCTCAGCCACGACATTGGTCTAAGCGCGACAGCGGCGAGCGGCGGCCATACATTGAAGCGAGACACAGCGATGGGACTTTTCATTCGCACGTATGGCTGCCGCTCGCCGCTGCCGCGCTTAGACCAATGTCGTGGCTGGGCCGTTAAGGTAAGTAGGTAAGTGCACCCGCATATTTCAATATGTGTCACGAAAGTTTAACGTCTATAAGTACACCTTTAGGCAGATAAATTATAGTTCTAGGAATTCTTAATTTTACCAGTGTACCTAAAGAAAGTAAGTAGGTACAGTACAATACAGATTTCTAAACAACTTATTTGGATTTTCGGTTTGCTTGCAGATCTAATAAACAGCTAAATAAAAATCTGTTAAATTTTACACTAATGTTCTTAGTCTTGTAGTGCGACCTTCAAGTACTTAACCGAGATGCAAGCATTTTATTCAAATAATCATAACGCAGTGATTGCTTTCGCACGATCATTATATTTCAATCTAAAATGGACTTTGAGCAATGGAACTAAGAATAAAAACTAAAAGTTAAAATAATACTATAATAGCCTTGCAGCGACCTTCGCGTAGGTACTTCGTATGAGTTTGAAATAGTATGTTTTTAAAGCGGCAGCCTTAATTTGGGCGTTCTATTAATGAGACCACGTGTGATTCGCAAAAGGTCAGGGTTGGTGTTCCTACGTTGTAACTGGCATTCGCCTTGAGCAAACTAGCGTAATGTGATCCATGATTGTAGATCGGAAGACTTTAGGTAAAAGTAAATATTTTTTCCCCTCACTACCTCGGAAACACGTGTTTTGTCCTTTAATACCAGCGGGTAAAAACGCATTTTATCCACTAGTGGGTAAAGTAATTTGACCTTGAATAAAGTCAAATTAACTGCTTTAAAATTGATAAAAGTAGGTGAATCTAGTAATAAATATGATTTACCACCTGTGGAACTAATGGAAGCAGTGATAAACGCATTTTTTTCGTTGTAGTTTCCTCGCTATAGTGAGGGGAAAAGTTTTGTGTTATACTCGGGTGCAAACGTATTTTACTTCTCATGTGTTAAAAAACTCTCAAGTTCAGGATTCTATTATCGAACCACTCGCTTCGCTCGTGGTTCAACATAGAATCCTTTCGCTTGCTCGTTTTTCAATTCCACACTCGGCGTTAAAATACAATTTTGCCCCCTTGTATAACAAATAACTATTTTTAAACAAACGTTCTCGACATTTTTCTCTCTGCATTTCGGCTCCAGGCTAATACGTTTTTCTTTTCATGATATTTTGATTTTATGAGAAATAAGATAGGTACCTACTTCAATATAGCACTTCAGATAGCACTGAACGCACACCCGCAGACAGCTCGCCCTTGTCGAGACTAGATATCGACGTGTCCCCTCCTTCTGAACAAGAAGTAGCAAATTCCATCAAATCGCTCAAAAATGGCAAAGCCCCAGGAGTCGACCTCATCACAGCAGAGATGCTTAAAGCTGACCTGCCAACCGCCGTGAATGCCCTAACACCACTCTTGAAAAGCATTTGGCTCACTGAAGAGTTACCGGACGACTGGAACAAGGGACTTCTCATCACCGTGCCAAAAAAAGGAGACCTCAGCGATTGTAGCAACTGGAGAGGTATCACTTTGCTTTCGATCCCATCCAAGGTGCTGTGCAAGATCATTTTGGATAGATTGTCGCAGGCCGTTGAACCTCTCATACGCAAGGAGCAAGCTGGATTCCGACCCAACAGATCATGCACGGACCAGGTCAACACTCTGCGTATCATTTTAGAACAGGCTGCTGAATTTCAGAGGGAAATGTACTTAACATTTGTAGACTTCGAAAAAGCCTTTGATACGCTAAAGTGGACTTGTATCTGGAACAGACTACATGAAATTGGCGTCCCCAAAAAAATGACTAACCTTATAAAGGCCATATACAAGAACTACTCTTGCAGAGTGACACACAATGGCCTTGTTTCGGAGGATATACCAGTAAATGCGGGTGTCCGACAAGGGTGTCTTCTTTCTCCTCTCCTCTTTCTTGTTGTTCTCGATGGCATCATGCACCACGCCATTGCAAATAAGCGCCGCGGCATAGAGTGGGGACTGTCCAACATTCTGGAAGATCTGGACTATGCCGATGACCTATGCCTGCTGGGCCACACACGCGCTGATATGCAAGCTAAGCTGGACGACCTTTGTAGGGAGGCAATGAAGGCGGGACTCAAAGTTAACACCCGGAAGACCCAGGAGATGAGGTGCAGAGCGACAAGTACAGTGCCGCTCCAAATTAGCACAGAGGTTGTGGAACAAGTCCACAAATTTACTTACCTCGGGAGCGTCGTGTCAGAAACTGGAGGAACCGAAGAGGACATCGCTTCAAGAATAGCCAAAGCCAGAGCAACCTTCGCGCAGCTCCGCCCAGTATGGCAATCGAGTAAGTTGACACGGAGAGTAAAGCTCAAAATATTCCGGTCAAACGTAAAAACCGTATTGCTGTATGGGTGTGAGACGTGGAAAGTGACAAAGAACATCTCGCGCCAGCTGCAAGTCTGCATCAACCGCTGCCTTCGTCGTATCCTCGGTATATACTGGCCCGAGAAAATACCCAATGTACACCTGTGGAGACTCTGCAATGAAACCCCGATCGACCAGCAGATTAAGCGCCGGAAATGGAGTTGGATTGGGCACACACTCCGAAGGGATCTAAACCATATACCGAGGCAAGCCTTAGACTGGAACCCCCAAGGAAAAAGAAAAAGTTGCCGTCCAAAGCAAACTTGGCGACGGACTATTATTGCAGAGGCTAAGGCTATTGGAAAGACTTGGAGCGAATTGAAGCACGAAGCTCAAGACCGATCGAGGTGGCGGCGCACTATGGACGCCCTCTGCCCCACCTAGGGGATATAGGACATTAAGTCAAAAGTAAGTCACCTACTTCAATAAGAATTCAAACGGTTACTTAAATAAAATTGCACCGTAATACAAACTTAGCGTGCAAAATTGACAACAATGAACACAAAAATAAAAAAAGACGGATCATTTTTTTATTACATTACCAAAATTTTTGATTAAGTTCTGGGGGAGAAAATGTAGAAACGAAATTCTGAGATTTTACACAGGGTTTTTCGATTACGGTTCGTTACAACCAAATTTTATCATACCATATTCCTAAAATGTCGCAAAGCTAAAACAGATTAGTCTCATAATGTCTAAAACTTGAAATTACTTAACCTTCTTCTCAAATTACCGTATTCCCAAAATTTCACTTTCTCAAAATGCCCAATATGCAATAGATATGCATCAAAACTGTGTTTTTACAGTTTTTCATAAATAGTTAGCATTAATTAACTAAATGAATACTATAGTTAATAATAAAACACAGTGCAAGGAATATGCACACTGTAAACACAATTTTAGGTATTCTTAGAAAGTGTCATTTTGAATTTTGGTTATTATGAAACATTTTGGATATTGGATGTAATAGGCCAATGTCATTTTGGCATTTTGATGTACAGGTGAGTTCATAAATATGTGTACATTTTTTCACCTTATTGCATAGAGTTAAGATGAAATGTACACATATTTAAGAACTCGACTGTACTGAAAATTGGTGTTTTTGTAATTTTAGACATTTTACTACTAATTCGCTTTAACATTGCGACAACAACATGGTATTATACAATTTGGTTGTATCGAACCGTAATCGGTTTTTCGCCTAAAGACCTAAATGATACGGATTGCACGTTTAGCTAGGTCGGATGTTTCCTCTTACGGCTGGATGGCAGAGTCGAACGCTCGTATACACGCAGAGGTGGTGAGAATATAATCGTCAGGTGTGCCTTTCGCGGTGAAGGCCGGTATGTGATTGACCACTGTGTCTGCATAAGTTTATGCTGATAGCATTTTATGTGCGCAGATTAATGTCACAGAACGTGTAAATAACATAAGCCGATTTGAAAGTGCTATAGATAAAATAAGTCAACAATATCACTGGTAATTACAGCATGTAAAGTGGCTACAACATGTGTGTACAGTGTACGTAATACACTGATCACGAGTGTAACTCCCGTCCCTAGCTACCTACTGATCTCTATGAAAATTTGGACATTATTCTTCGTTTATGCTGCTGTATGTAGGTATGAATTATATATTTAGATTACTATCAGTGCTTCAGCAGCTTTATAAAGGTTAACATTATTTGCGAAACAGTGCCTCATTTATGCGCAATAATCGTAACAAATCGTAAACAGGCCCCGTAGCCGAATGGCATTTCTGCGACGCGAAACGAAATCGAAACGCCGCAGAAAGGTAGTCTGCTGGCTCTGTTGCGTAAATACATAAGAGCGATAGAGATAGATAGCTACGAAAGAGATATTATCGTGAGCGTTTCGTGAGCGTTTCCGCATTCGGCTACGCATACTGGTGTGTTTGTCGACAGTTGAAATTGCGACGGTTAATTTCTAAGCGCCTCTTTTATCTTTTAATTTATTAATACTAACTTTATCTTTGAAAATAAACTTCAATCTTAAAGCCTCTTAAAGGTTATGTAAACATAGGTATAATCGTCCTCACGTGTTGAAGTGTGATCTTTGTTAGACACGGCGCGTAAGCCTTACACTGTTACACTTGCATGTGAGAAAACCAGTGTAATGGGAGCCTTATTGTTGTAAAAAGTGGGTTTATCAGAGATCAAATTGTGTTCTGATTGTCGTCAGACGATCGTTCGCGGTCAATACGCGAGCGAGCTGCGCGTGCGCGGCAAAACTGCGTCAGTCGAGTTCTCCCCGACTTCATTGTCACTCGCTTACTAGTACGTCGAAGCCTTAAAAGTGGTATAAGAAAAATATACATCGAATGAAAAAGTTAATCGTTCGTACGCTGGGATTTTTCTGAGAAGATAAGTAAGTAATTGTTTGATTTACTTTTTTAATTGATGTTTGATTGTTTTTTAGTAATAGGGTTTAAAACCGCATTAATACGTTAAAAATGTAAACAATATTAATACACTACGAAGAAACGCGTAGCAAGGTACGAGGTGCATAATTATATTACTATTACGTTTAATATCTGAATTTATAAAAAAAAACATACGTTTACTTTGGCTTGATTCGATATGCTTAACTGACAATTTTCGCACAATTTTAAAGTCAACAGTCGATATTATCACATATTGGTCGTCGGTTTATAATATTTTGGTTTGGTTGTCACATTCTTTTCACCTAACTGTGGATTGCAAACGTCTAATTATGACTGGTGATTGTACCTATACGACAATTTTAGATATTTTAATGGGAAAAATCAAGTGGCAGTTTAAGCATGTCGAAGACCGTCCTTTATACGTACGTGTGTGTACGGAAACTTGAACCTCAGCTGAAGTGCATGTGTCTTTTTATGAATGATACGTTTAGTAAATCAGAACTATATATATATGTAACCATTTTAAAATATAATTTCTACTATATCATTAATTTACACTTACTACTTAGCGGATAATTTGTAAAGTAGGTCAAGTGTATCAAATTGTATCGAGATTGTTTATTTACTTTTTTTTTTTTTACTTATAAACTAACTGTAGGTCTAGCACATGATTGCCGCGAGAGTATGTCGCCGCGAGATAGATGACACGTCTTCTTCTAACTGTATTAATGACATAAGGACGGGTAGTCTCTCTCGCGGCGACATACTCTCGCGGCAATCATGTGCTGGGCCTACTGATTTATTTAAATGCGACAATGGATTTAAATTTCATTCGAACTGATCAGTCCTTAGACATTTAATCATCACCATCATCATCATTGGCCACTGCAATCTTGACGGATGATTTTTGCAACGTCGTATTAGGAGCGATACGAAGGATTAAACCACAGGGATCTTATGATACATGTCCGTGTGTTAATCTTTTACCACATCCACCATATATTATTGTCGGTTGTGAATAAGGCGCTACTTCCGTAATTGCCTCAATATGAAATCGACCTTATCGACAGTTGACAATGTGGTAAATAATGATTGAAAACGTCATTAATTTGACCGACTAGGTGAATGAGCTGCATAGTTAACCCCTCATATGCTTAGACACGGATCCGTGCGTGGGAATTTTAATCTATTGCTTTAAATGTCAAGGTCACTATTTCAATTACCAAAACTGGCAGGCCGCATACGAGGGGTTAGTAATTTTAACACTATATTAATTATAATTATACTGAAACATCACATCTATATATTTACATTACGTACATCTTTATATTACGAAAACATATTTTTTAAATAAGTACTCGTAGTGCTGTAAATAAAATACTGAAGTCAATATTGCACGGATGTGAGCGTATTTATTTTTATTTCCGTGTTTAATAATTAATTACATTATATCATTTCAAAAGAGTTAAGTAGCCAAATAAGAACAAATTAATTACATTATCCTTGCCAGTTCCTGTACGGTTCTACCTCTATATTTACAATGCTCTTTTGAGAGTTTGTGGGAGCTTATAAAAAAAAAGTTTAGATAATTTCCTAAAACCTTGAGTAGGTACTTTATACAGAGGATATTAATGTTTATTTATTTTGCTTTAAAGAAAAACCGCCACATCCACATCTTTGGTCTTGGATAGATGTCGATAATATTAATCAGTAATTACATGTCAGGTAGGTAAACGATATTGGTCAAATTACTCAAACTGTCAAAACTGAGGTTCAAGTCGAAATTTGACAGTATATGCACTATGACTACACATTTTAATTTGACAGTCATTCTTTATCAGACTTGATTCTCTTTGATTAAACTTTACTTTTACTTTACGAGCTTTCTCAGGAATAGGTGATATGTGATATGATACGAAAATCTATATTTAAACATGGATTTATAATTTATGATGTTACGTGGCCTAATAATGTTAGAAAAGTGGGTACGTATTACAATATGACGTATTATTATCGCATAAAAATGATGGGTTTGTATTAAAAGCAAATGGGTTTTATAGTAAACTAGCTTTTGCCCGCGGCTTCGCTAGCGTTAGAAAGAGACAAAAAGTAGCCTATGTCACTCTCCATCCCTTCAAATATCTCCCCTTAAAAAATCACGTCAATTCGTCGCTCCGTTTTGCCGTGAAAGACGGACAAACAAACAGACACACACACTTTCCCATAAATTTATAATATTAGTACGGATTATATAAAAATGTCTTTATGGTGGTAAAAAAAAACATTTTTTTTTACTTGAAGTTGGATTTTGGACGCAGTTTGCGACATTCGCCTTTTTAGACAAGAAAAAATGCGACATAATTTACATAAAAAATGGGTACTGTAGCACCACACAACACCATCTGTCGCTAATAGTATCGAACTACGTACACAGCGTTGGGTGCAGCGCAGCCGACGCGCCGACGCATCTGCGCTTTGCATGTTTCCTTAGTGTTTCCGCGGTGCACCAATAGATGGCGCCAGTGGAAAAAATAGAACACGCTAACGTTTGGTCAACGTAGAAACATGACCCTCCGGCCTCGGCCGGGAATCGTTGAACTTTCGCGGCAGGGAATAGTTCGATGCACGCCTGGTGCCTTAACCGTGTTTAAGCGCTTAGGTGTCTGAGAGCTAATAAACCTTACCTGTTCCCTAGTGCACCTACCCTGGTTAGGTCACCTAGGTCCAGGTAGTGTTCCTAAATTCTAGACTATAGGTCCTTAGTTGTATTAAACTTGTTGCTAGTACCGCTCGGCTTTCTCTTCACTTCGCGCCCCGCCACCCCCGTTCTACAGTGGCGCCCAACGTGGGGCTAGTCTGCGTGACGTCATCGTGGTGCTACGGGATTTGCTACGACATCGTGCTACGGAGCCTGTGACGTCATTGGCGTGCTACGACCTTCGTGTTGTTACCGTCGCATCACAAGCTACGCTACGCAAGACGACCTATTTAATGAGCGGAAGAGGCGGATCTGCGAAATTGAAGAGTCCAACTTTTGTGGTTACTCGTGCCGGTCGTGTTACAAGTTTCAAGAGAACACCCCCCAAGATGCTATCGCCCGAGCAATTTGCGCAACTATTAGAGAGGATGCCTGTTGCACCACAACCAAACAGGGGGTCGTTCATCTATTGCAAGTACGCATATAGTGGTGAAAAGAATGCCGAGGTTGTGGAAGCGTTTCTCTCTGCAATAAATATTTTCAAACGCTCCGCAGACCTAGGCGACGTGACAGCTTTGAGCGAATTACCTCTTCTACTCAAAGGTGAAGCTGGAGTTTGGTGGTTAGGAGTGAAAAATGAGGTAACTACGTGGTCTGATTTTGAAACTCGTCTGCGAGAGTACTTTGCGCCTGCTCGCGAGCCCTACCAAATATATTTGGATATAACGCAGGAAAAGCAAGCTAAGGGAACGACTACTGATGATTTTGTTAGACGTAAGAGGATGCTGTTTTCCCAGCTCCCTAGTCCAGGTCACAGTGAGACACAGCAACTTGACCTAATATACGGCTTGCTGCGCTTAGACATACGAGATAAGGTTCCGCGCGCAGACATAAAAGATTTCAAGGACTTATCCAAGGCAGCGAAAGCGGCCGAGCTCGTACTAAAGGAAAAGGACGCCGGCGCTGTCCAGACTGTAGTAGAGCCACCAGTTGACATCGCAACCACCACGAAACCTGACATAAAGAAGACTAAATGTAGGTACTGCCGTAATTTTGGGCACTCAGTTGAAAACTGCAGGAAGCTCCAACGAGCCAACGAATTGAAAGAGGGTAACGGTACTGAAACCTCTACTTCAGCGGCAGTGACTCAAGCTCCGTCACTTTCTGCTCCGAGGTTTAAATGTTATGGCTGCGGGGCCCCTGGAGTTGTGAGGACCAACTGCCCAACGTGTCACGCAAACAAGAGCCAGAAACCTCAGCCGGACATCGGGTTTTGTTCGGTAGATGCTGTTATCGACGCCAGGGATCGTCCGGTTATATTTGTTGAAATTGCTGGAATAACTGGTGCAGTGTTCCTGGACACCTGTGCGAAGTCTAGCGTTGCGTCGTATTCACTGTACTGTGAGCTGAAGAAAAAAGGATTCCCGTTCAAGGAGTATGAGGTCGGAATAACGCTCGCTGACGGCGAGTCAAAGCGCCAGATGGTATTGGTTACCCAGGTGCCTGTCAAAATCAATGATCGCACGGTTGTCACAACTCTCCTAGTTTTCCCCGAGTCACGTCGGAACAAAACTTTACTAGGGGTGGGATTCATTCAAGATGCACGCATTGATATCAGCTTAGCACAGAGCACTTGGAACTTCCTTGATGATCCTACTCAGGTATTTGAACTTTACCCGGAAAGTTTCGTCAATTACGACAGTAAGACCACCCTGGCTGTCATGACTCCTGAGCTTCTTCAGTCACCATCTCTACCGGAAGGGAGCAACACGTGCCGCTCATACGGACCACTGATTAAGATTGACGCTCCTTCTCCTCCTAAGAAAAAACCTAGGCCTCGACCGGAGTACCCGGCGAATTACTCTCCCATCCTGGAAGCTCTCTATGAAGACGCAAGAGTCTCGCTACAGGATTACGATGCAGAATGTGATTTGGAGGGTCTCGATGATGCACTGTTCCCATCGACAACATTCTCATCGCTTGACGTCACAGCGTAGGACGGCTGTTGAGAAGGAAATAGGATGACCGCCTCTACCTTCATTGAAGACTGATTCTCTTTAGGTTAAATGTATAAGATGCTACTGTAACAACGCTTCCCAAGAAAGCTACGCCTGCAGTAACCAAACTGTGTGGCAGATCATGTTCCAGCCTACACACAGACTCTACTGATTTATGTCCTACTTGTCGGGACGCCTGCGTGGACATAGGGGGAGAGTTGTAGCACCACACAACACCATCTGTCGCTAATAGTATCGAACTACGTACACAGCGTTGGGTGCAGCGCAGCCGACGCGCCGACGCATCTGCGCCTTGCATGTTTCCTTAGTGTTTCCGCGGTGCACCAATAGATGGCGCCAGTGGAAAAAATAGAACACGCTAACGTTTGGTCAACGTAGAAACATGACCCTCCGGCCTCGGCCGGGAATCGTTGAACTTTCGCGGCAGGGAATAGTTCGATGCACGCCTGGTGCCTTAACCGTGTTTAAGCGCTTAGGTGTCTGAGAGCTAATAAACCTTACCTGTTCCCTAGTGCACCTACCCTGGTTAGGTCACCTAGGTCCAGGTAGTGTTCCTAAATTCTAGACTATAGGTCCTTAGTTGTATTAAACTTGTTGCTAGTACCGCTCGGCTTTCTCTTCACTTCGCGCCCCGCCACCCCCGTTCTACAGTACTGAATTCGAAATATATCCTGTTGCTGATAATGGAATTCGTCTTGGTTAGTATTTTAAATAATAATATATGTAAATGAAAACAATAGCTGAATTACTGTGAAAAATGAATGAACGGAACTCAATATTGACTGTATAAAATTCACACAATAGCGAAAAATTAGCGACAAATATATGATATTACTGATAATAATACTGCTGAAAATGTAGTACGATAAATTAAAATATATTAAGTATGTAATATTATAGTGTCAAATTAATTATTCTAACCTTTGGTTCTAGGTAGGAAATTAGTAACAAAAATTATACCTATTCATGGAAATCTGTTTAGCTTAACGACTCAGAAACGTGTTTTTTTATGTCAAGTCCTTTATTGAATCTAGAATATTAGCTAGGCTAAACTCGTTAAGTGAAAAATTAAGATACTTTCAATTTCATATTTTGCGTCGCAATTAGAATTGTAAGTACCTATTGAAGAATGTAAGTATTTAAACCCTAATTAACCTTTTTCTATAACGTGTTTTTTGTTATCCAATTATATAATATAAATCAAATAATTAATTAGTCAACCGGGGTATGTGCTTCTGGTGGACTAAACGATTTTGAAAATATTTTCTTTATGTAATTTTTTAGAACCATGGTATACGTTCAAAATTGGAACTTCTGGGATAGTATATTAAATATGTATTTAGTCCTAAAATGTTGCTTACAAGGAATCTTCATAGAAAGATGGATTTTAACACTCCAGATGCAAATATCACGGTTGTCCTTACCTATTTATTAGTTACTTGCTCTTGCCCGCGGTTCGTTCGGGTTAGAAAGAGACAGAAAGCAGCCTATGTCACTTTTCATACCTTGAACTATCTCCGATTAAAAAATCATGTCAATTCATCGCTCCGTTTTGCCGTGACAGACGGACAAACAAACAGACACACACACTTTCCCATTTACAATATTAGTATGGATTTATTATCAAACCGTTTTTATTCCCACCTTCTGCTCACTAAAAAACTTAACTCAATAAGAAGTTTTTGCCGTTTTGCATGGCATAGCAGAGCAAAGTATTCGTTCCAGTTGAATAGCTAACGACCTCAACTGGAGCTTGACAATGACCGTCACTGCTGACTAAATAATTAAATACATTTCAATACAAAATACAATTATCAACGGCTAGGCTGCTGAACCTATGTTAGGTACTTACTGATCGTATATTATACCTAGGTAAGTTTTTCTTTCTTTGAGTATAATACCGTGAAATATGTTTTATGTTTCAAGTTAGTCGTATATACAGAGTAGTACATCTGTATATTCTTGTATATATTTTCTCTTCATCTGTTTATTCTTGTATATATTTTTATTGTACTCGTAGTAGAACACAAGTCATGATTCTGGTGGTAGACTCAGGACAAGTTTTATAGGCAGCGATATTGACATTGACAGCACAAAAAATCACTTTTAAGTCTTTTGATTTGTCTGATAAGGTACAGCGGGGCAAATTTCGACTGGGGGGCAACTGGTCCATTTTTTCCATGTTTTATCATGTTTGCATGTCTCCCTCCAGTCAATATCTGTCCCGCTGTCTCTTACATAAATCTAAAATCGAGCTGCTTCAGGCTGATCGTTATCGTTTAATAGTAGATTGTACAACAAGGGCATAAGTGATCCGTTGATACCCGAGGTAATTTTTTGTTGATGATTGATGATTGTTGAGATGTTTTACATGACTTCATGATTCACAATAAAATCGTGTTAATTACTAATTGTTTAACACCAGGATTCCATGAGTACTATGCTGTTGCGTTGGCACAATTAAATATTAATATCTTAATCGTGTTGACTTTCCACTGATAATACACTCAGAGTATGCGACTGATAGCTGTTTATACTTTTACAGGATCTACCTGAACAGTTTTTTTTTTTTTTGTAATTTTATGGCCTGGTATCTAAGACCTTTAAGCCAAGTCTTTATTTTTGATACCTGAACAGTAAGTACCTAGTGTACTACCAGTTGCAAAAGTGCATGGAGAAATTATGAATGAATTCATTGAAAAATTCGCCATGGACTTTTGAAGCTGATAGTACATTTTATTCAAATATGCGAGGTATCGTCAGCGTTTCGATACGCCGCTGTCTTTTAGTAAGGAATTATTTTCATCGCGCCAAGTTTTGAAGTTTTGAATGGACTTATGCAGCTCACTGTACCTTTTTCAAATAAAATAAACAGTAGGGCTCTGCATTTCATGGGTCACACGAATCAGCAAGATTAATTGCTTTTTGTCTCTCTTGTGGTCAAGATAAAACTTAAAGAAATCTAAAGATAGTTAATCAACATTCTTGGGAGATTTTTTCCAGTTCTTGAGACTCAAATAAGAAAAACAGCGTGCGGGCCAGATTAGCTTTTATAAGACTGTGTAAATCTGTTTGACTAACTTACGTATAGTTACTTATAAAAAAATAATAACAAAACAGTAATCCTATGGGACTATCCACACACATGCGACGCATGTCTTAAGACGCGGAACGACATGTCTTAAGACATGCGTCGCCTGAGTGTGGGTTGCCGCTAAAATTACTGTTTTGTGATTACTATGGAAGTTACAAAACGTGTTTATGAGTACTTAAACTGAAATGAAAAGCAAGTGAGGGACACGGGTATTACCCGATCAACCGTGAAAAATCACACTAAGTATGTTACAACCATTAAGATTTACTGACTATTAGTCACTCCTTAGTCTAGGATAATTTATTTATAAATGATAGTGTTGGTCTATAACATTGTAATTTATTATTAGGAAATTATTGTTTTCCATTTTTCTTAAATAGTTTCCTGTTTATCGTTGCCAATCGCAGCTTGAAAGCAAACAGTTTGTTTTTATTTTGAATTACTAACAAATAGTCTTAAAATGATTGGTTGACTTACAAAATAGCTATGAGGGTAGAAAAAAAGGTATATAGGTCATTGAGGTATAATGTACTAGAGAGGACACGGCGAACAAAAAGTTTGCGCCACGAACATAAGTCCAGTGGACTTATGTTGCCTCAGTCAGTCTCTGCGCGTGGTGGGAGGAGGTTGTCTCTGACTGCACACAAATAAAATGAAAAAATGCCTTCCTGTGCTATAAAATACTGTTGAAGCCATACGAGAAAATCTAATAAAAGTGACGGTGTCACATTTCATCGGTTAGTAGACAAGCTATTTTGATCTAACTTAATTTAAGTAATTATTATAATGAAGGGACGGGCTCCTTAAACGCGATGCTATGGCCGCCATTTTGACAACTGGAATCATAGATGAATCGCGCAGACATGACATGTAGGTAATAAGGTATAATAATTGTGATCATATTCTGTTTTCAATATATAATATAAAAATATTTATTTCAATTTATAGTTTTGAATATTACACGGTTCTAATACGAATTTTAGTCGGTAATATTATACAATAAGCATGATTTTGAATTATTTCTGAATTATAATTCTCATTATTGACGAAAAATAGTGACACCAAAACTGAAATAGTATTTAATGCAACCGGTGTTTAAGGGAGGTAAAACAAGGTGAATGGCGCGATTATTATTCTGAGCGACAGAAACTTATAAAACTAATTTTATTCAAAGGAAATTAAAATTTATGAAAAAAACAATTACTTATTTTTATTTCACTGAGTAGAAATTAAATATAACACAATGTATAATAGTGCTAAAAGTGAACTACTTAGTATAACACACAAAGTATAAAACAAAGGTCTACACTAAAAGTGTCGCGTCTAGGTGGTCAAGTCTTACTCTATGACACGGTTCGCTTCACGCGCATGCGCCTCGCGCTGCCGCCGCTGCCGGTCGGCGCACAGAATATGTTCGAGTTGTCATTTCTAGTACGTAGTACATAGTAGTTCAATGATATAGGTATAGGATATTTTAAAATAAAGCCAGATTTTTAATTAATTTTATATTACATATGATTGTTTACTGCATGTGTTTGAATGGATAGTAATCAATAATTATTATTTATACAGAAATAAGTATATTATTCTTATGTATACATTAAGATTGTATATTTATTACTCTTACTATATATTATTCATTAATTTCATATAAATGCCACGAATTATATTATTATTATTATGTTTGTTCTTTACATATCTCGGGACCATGGGGTCCCGGACCTTTGTAAGGCATACGTGGGGCCGAAGCCAACAGCGCAGAGGCCCTTTAGAACAGTTTAATCTAAATGTAATGTGACACAAACCAGCGATTATCCCTGTCCGCATTATAGTAATGCACCCAAGGACAAGCCCCGGTTAGTGTAGAACAGTGGTTTTCAAACTTTATGGTCTCACGGCCCTTTATGACACCTTAATTTTTTCGCGACCCCCATAGCTCTTTCTTTGCTAAATATTAAATAAATAAATAAATAAATAAATAAATAAATATTATAGGACAGTCTTACACAGATTGACTGAGCCCCACGGTAAGCTCAAGAAGGCTTGTGTTGTGGGTACTCAGACAACGATATATATAATATACAAATACTAATATACATATAAAACATCCATGACTCAGGAACAAATATCTGTGCTCATCACACAAATAAATGCCCTTACCGGGATTCGAACCCGGGACCGTGGCGTAGCAGGCAGGGTCACTACCGACTGCGCCAGACCGGTCGTTGGTATTAGCTATATCAAGTATAACTAAACTGAATTTGCAGATTTATTTTCTGATTATGTTTGGCTATTGAAAGTAGCAAACGAGTATCTTGCCGCGATATCTTTGACGAAAACATAATTACAGCAGATAAAGTTAACGGATTTCTAGCAAAAATAGAGTTGTGGACAATATCTTTACACAATATGAACGTGAATGTAGAAATCCATATTTCTGTTATGGTGGAGAGCTTGCAAAGTTAAAAAAATCAATTCTCAAGATATTTCTCAAAAAGTTGGATTTTGTAGAACACTGTAGAACTATTGTAAGATAAAGGTACAAAAAGAAACCGAAGAGCAAGTTGCTGGTGAATAATCCTGGCTACGAGATTATGTCTGTGCAGGTACTCGCCGTTAGCAAGATGAGAACAACCGGAATTGATATGCCTGAGTGACTCTCCGGGACGGCGGCATGCCCGACAAATGTCGACCGTACCGTCCTTCAGGATATATTATTATTATTAATTGCCTGATTACCACTATTAAGTTACAGCTTAGTTAAAAGATAAAAATATTTATATAAAAATGACTTAGCAAATTATGCTCTGTTAGCGAACAGTTTTCATAAATTTCATAGGGCGTTCCCTGCGCCAATGACCTTCGATTTGAATCCATTGATATTATGATAGTTTCTAAAGCCTATCATATTAACAGCACTTTAAACAAAGTAGTATCTCATGATTTCTTCATAGCTCATTGTTTCTGTGATATTTGGCATCAAAGTTTAACAATTTTAGGGTCAAAAACTGGTTTTTTGTTCATAAATAACTTTTGTTTTTATTAATTTAAAATTAAAATCTCTATTGAATTTTTAGAAAAGTCAAAGGTAAATACAACAAACATGTCGATACCATGTATGTAACACCCTTCAGTAAAATCAAATTTGATAAAAGTGTTTTTTCCATGTTTAAAAAATTCATTAAAAAAAACATATTGTGATGATTTTTTTTTCAAATATGGCTCTTACGAATAGAAATAAAAGATTGAAGAACCGATGGCCGTTGGTATTATAATTCTATCTGTAGTGCAAATTTAAGAACTCAAAACTTGTTAAAAAGCGATGAAAACCGTGTGGAGCCCCTTAAGTAATAAACGTGACTCAAAATGTACAAATGTTATGCCGAATTCGACCAAAACCACTCCAGGCCCCGTAGCCGAATAGCATCTCTGCCACGCGAAACGCCACCGAAACGCCGCAGAAATGTAGTTTGGCTCTGTCGCGCCACGCAAGAGCGATAGAGATAGATAGCTAAGAAAGGGATATTATCGTGAGCGTTTCGTGAACGTTTGTGCAATCGGCTACGCACATAGGGCATCTGTAGATGAGTCACCACTGGTTTTGAAAGCGCTCATAAACTTCAACATCGACAGACCATTAGGCGAGCATTACGCCGTTTACTACGGAGGCGGTATAAAACTTATGATTCGTCGCGTCATGCTTCATCTCACATCCTCTCATGCGTTAAGCAATCTGCATAAGCAAGCAAACTGCAAGACCTTGACGACCGGTCTGACCTAGTGCGCAGAACAGTGATCCTGCTGCCTGCTAAGTCTATGGTCCTGACTGTCCTGATATCGAATCCCGGTAAGAACATTTATTTTTGTTATCAACTGGGGTCCGCTTTGGCAACTAATATAATATATTTGGCGTAGGCAGTATAGTTTTACGAAAGCGGCTGACATTCGACCTTCCACCCTAAGGGTGACTAGGCCTGATTGGGATAAGTCCGGTTTATTTACGATGTTTTCCCTCACCGAATAATGTCTGACAAATATCAAATGATATTTCGCACGAAAATTCCGATAAATTATTGGTTCGAGCCGGGACCTTCAGATAGAAAGTTGCATGCTCTTACCGGCTAGGCCAACAGCGCTTCCATGATTCTGTGGGAACAGTTAGCTATCAATTTTCCTCTTAAACACAGCACACACACACTTGCTCCATACAATCAATAGTGTGTAATTAGTGCCCGAGCACAAGGCGACGACGTACCCGATGTGCTTTATTAGCCTTCTACTACAGCCACAGATCACTTACGAGTCAATAATGAATTAATGATACTGAGGCGCTGCGGTACGAAACACTCACGTATTATCTTTTTCGTAGCTATCTATCTCTATCGCTCTTTTGTATTGGCGCGACAGAGCCAGACTGCATTTTTGTCAGCGTCTGGCGTCGACGAGTGCCATTCGGTTAAGCCGGCTGTTAGTCAAAACGGTTCAAGAAATATAAAGAGATCTAAAGTGGCATCGTGGACTAAATCATAGAGCTGTGTTCTATGCTACAGTTTGCTAATTGACTATATATACATACATATACGCACTGTATGTTACATGATTGTACCATACTTATAATTAATTATTTTTATGCGGCTTTAACATAGTGTATTGTATATTATTATGGTGGCTCCGCCGCAGAGCAGAATACTCCATATAAGATAAAAACATTAAAAACCATTTTTGGTTAAAACTTATTGATAAGTTTGCGATTAGGTCTCATTTGGAATTGTATAAAAATCGTGAATGTTGAATCAATATTAGTTCGGTCATTGTAATGAGGAATCTATTGAAATAAATCTGTATCTAAGACATACTCAAGGGTCAATTTAATTAAGACTCTATTGAACACTATCACAATGGCTAAATTACCTTTCCAATAATCAATGAAAGCAACTCGTGGGGAAATCGCAATACCTATAGGTATGAAAGGAAAATGTTTCTTGATAAGTCGGTTGAAGTAGGTGAAAACACTTAACTAGTTAAACTACTTGTAATTGTCAATGCCTGTAAATGGAGCTCAGTGGTGCAATTAGTTGTGACGACCAATGTTATCTTGGTATGCATGTTGAAGTTTGTATATACATAAACTTGTCGTGAATTGAATAGGTAAGTACATAAAAATATTCTGGTATTTAAAAATCAGTCACACTATAGGTACGTACATATATTTATGTATAAGGCATTGGCACCATATTCCTTTGGACATCTGCTACGACACGACCTGTTTCTCAAAAACATCGTAGAATTAAAAGTAGAAGGAAAGAGGGGAAGAGGAAGACCCAGGAGAAACTATTTCACCCAAATTAAAGAAAAGGTTCAGGTCGTGTCGTATCAGAAGGTGAAGGAGTTGGCAGAAGACCGGACGAGTTGGAGATTGCTCCACCGACAAGAGCACAGCTCTTAAGTTAGAAGAAGAAAAGAATAACGTATAAGGGATACGTACCCTATGCCGATGCCGTGCTTCCAATTGAGTCATGATTTTTATAGGTCACCCAATTTAAAAAAAAAATTAAATGGACTTTACTCTTGGCCATAGAGTAGCCAAAGGTAAAGACGTGGTCTACGATGGAGTGAGCTCGCCCAGAAGATACCTATTCACCCTTGATTAAACCTGTGGGCCTAGTACGCTAGTTATATAAAACCTCTCTCGTCGGTGCGTTCATTCTGCACATATAAAAAAGGTGAAAAGGATGCACCGATGCGATAAGCTATATCACACTACTGTGCCAGGCCCGCTCATCGTTTATTTCTAAAATAGATGTGTTATTCAACATTTTGCTAATTTTATTCTTTTTCTGTTTCAGGAACGTTACTACTAGGAGGAAATAAATTTTGAAATGATACCAACATGGCGACAGATACTAACAAAATGTAAGTTCATAATCTAAGTAACCTACCTAAACTACCTTTTTGTCTGTATGTATTTATGTATGTTATATTACTTATTAGTTATATTGAAATATTTAAGTGCTAAAACCTTATATGTTGAATATTTCTTTATCCTCCCAAAAAATATCAAAATTTGTTTCCCAAATTTTAGACATTTAGAAGTATGCTTTTTATTTTCGCTTTTACGTTAGTAGATGTGTTATTAAATGCACACAGTAAGAGATTCTCAACTACTGTAACAGCCGTTGATATACATTTCCATTCACGTATCGCAATATTATTACGCTCGAAACCATAAACCCTGACAAATTGATTATAGAGCATGCTTCGCACTACCTACATCATAGACATAGAAAACATAATTATAGACGGAAGGTTTTAAGCATACTATTGAAAGAGACAGATATAGCTGGCTCCATTCGATCTTCAGTTTATCAGTATAGTGGTATCACGTTTCTCTCAATATTTTCATGAAAATTAGCCAGCAAAGTGGTGATATGATGACGTTACATACCCTTTACCGAGCGGTTTCTACAATCTATGACCGAGATAGTACTTACCTGTAGGTTATTGATTATTGGCAATATTATCGTGCCCTTTGAGGACTGTATGTGACTAATTGATATCTGATTAATCGCCAACAATTAATTAACGTAATACACACGTGCTATTGTGCTTTGCTTTAATGTTAGTTAAGCTACTAATTTGCAATTTTTCGCTGTTATGTTACATCTCGTGCATGAACAAAAACAAGTTACTTATTTGCTAGGCCGCCTTTACACTTGTAGGTTACGTAAATCTTTCGTAAGAAACTTATGGTTCCATTTACATTTACGAAAAACTTATCGTAAGTTTTGCTTACGAAAGTTTTGTGATTTTCAACTTACTGAAAGTTTACATTGTTGCAAGAAACCAAAGTTGAAAAGGAGAAAGAACTACCGCCCTAGTTACTGATTCGTAAGTCCAAAGCTTATCAATTTATTTCGATAAGCTGGGAGTCGCTTCCGTAAAGGCGGCCTAGCAAATGAGCACCTTGTTTTTTGTTCATGCACAAGACACGTTCATGTAACATTTTACAAAACAGCGAAAAATTGAAAATTGGTAGCTTGACATTTAAGCAAAGCACAATAGCACGTGTGTATTACATTAATTAATTATTGGCGATTAATCAGATATCAATTAGTCACATAAAGTCCAACTTACAGGTGTAAAGGCGGCTTAAGAGTGGCACTGAAACTTAAGCAGTTGAATTATATTCTGCCTACTATTTTTGAGAATACACGCGTTAGTTTATGTACTTATGTATGTATGTGTGTACTTTTGCATTTTCGAGCGGTATATAGGCAGATGCCTAATGGAATGTCAACATTCGCGTTTCACAGTGAGCCTCTGTAAACAAACTTCCGTGTTGCATCAGAGTCGTAGTGAAATAGTACATTACGATACAAGTGCGGAAAAGGAGGTTCTAAACGAGTGGCGATACATTAAAACACGACCGAAGGGAGTATCTTAAACGACACGAGTTACGAATTTCCTTTTCGCACGTGTATCGTACGACGTTTTTCAGTACAGATGGCCCTCCGAAGTTTCGATCTGACAAGAAATGAACTACTTCTCGCACTAGTGCGTAAAAAAGCACCATCTATCTATACTGAAAAAGCCTTATTAGTTTCACTTTTGTCTTCCAAATTTGACCAAACCCGCGCCGTTTCACGAAAGAACACTACATTTTGATTTTCTCTGCTTAGTGTTCCTAATTCCCCAGCGGTACGTCTTGGGCATCATGGGTCTGCTCGCCGTCTGCAACGCGTACACCATGCGAGTGTGCCTCAACCTGGCTGTCACACAGATGGTCAAAGATAGCAGCAACAGCAGTGGGCATTACGACCCCAATGCTTGCCCGGACGATAGCCAGATTATATCCAATGGGACTGTCAGTAGCAAACCTGTAAGTACTTTCAGATTTATATTTATATATACTACTTTTAAAATGATAGGAAAGTAGCCACCATGCTTTATTATGGGTCTACTGGCTGTCTGCAACGCCTACACCATGTGAGTGTGCCTCAACCTGGCTGTCAAACAGATGGTCAAAGATAGCAGCAACAGCAGTGGGCATTACGACCCCAATGCTTGCCAGGACGATAGCGAGATTGTAGCCAATGAGACTGTCAGTAGCAAACCTGTAAGTACTTTCAGATTTATATTTATCCTACTTTTAAAATAATAGGAAAGTAGCCACCATGCTTTATTATGGATCTACTGGCTGTCTGCAACGCGTACACCATGCGAGTGTGCCTCAACCTGGCTGTCACACAGATGCTCAAAGATAGCAGCAACAGCAGTGGGCATTACGACCCCAATGCTTGCCCGGACGATAGCCAGATTATATCCAATGGGACTGTCAGTAGCAAACCTGTAAGTACTTTCAGATTTATATTTATACTACTTTTAAAATGATAGGAAAGTAGCCACCATGCTTTATTATGGGTCTACTGGCTGTCTGCAACGCCTACACCATGTGAGTGTGCCTCAACCTGGCTGTCACACAGATGGTCAAAGATAGCAGCAACAGCAGTGGGCATTACGACCCCAATGCTTGCCCGGACGATAGCCAGATTATATCCAATGGGACTGTCAGTAGCAAACCTGTAAGTACTTTCAGATTTATATTTATCCTACTTTTAAAGTAATAGGAAAGTAGCCACCATGCTTTATTATGGGTCTACTGGCTGTCTGCAACGCCTACACCATATGAGTGTGCCTCAACCTGGTTGTCACATAGATGGTCAAAGTTAGCAGCAACACCAGTGGGCATTACGACCCTAATGCTTGCCCGGACGATAGCGAGATTATAGCCAATGGGACTGTTAGTAGCAAACCTGTAAGTATACTTTTAGGCTGGTTTTAAAGTCACGCGGACCGACCACGCGGGGTGAGCCGCACCGGACTAATATACATGTATTAAATTCAGCGAGCGTTTAAGAGTTCCTAAGTGCGTTTTCACATTATCCGTTCCGATATTGGATGTAGGGCCAAGATCTCATACATTGAAGAGGCCATCTTTGATTTTTGCTTCTGAAATCAACTACTACTTTATTATATTAGATAATATAGAGGTAATATGTTTCGTTCAACAACATTTAAAAAAAAATTAAGCATAGTAAAGTCTTTGAATATCATTCGAAAATATATTTACAATTGGCAAACTGTTTACTAAGTTCTTATTTCAATCAGTCAATAACATGTTTTCTATGATTTAATTCGAAATAAAATAAGTACCAATACTATAAAGTACACAATATGTGTTAAAATGCGTGTCACGTTTTGCTAGAAAACATGTTTCAATACGAGCTGGTTTATAATGTTTATTGACATGTTAATAACTTGTCTACATCTATCAATACTAAAATACATATATTTGGTATCTATAGTACATATACAATTAGTAATGAGTAATGACACACATTATTGCGAATACTTTTTCACGGTTCGAAAGTATAAAACATATTTTTTTATGAAATACATAATATATAGAATCCATGTGTTGCGTAAAATATATTGACAGGATATATAAGAATACCTCATTTGTCTATCATAACCTAAGCACAAAATTAAAATTTTGAAAAAACCCCCGACCGCGACATAGTAGACCGATTTTCATGAAACATGGCTAAGAACACTCCCGACCCGACTAACTCAGCTTTCAGACAAAAAAAGTTAAATCTAAATCGGTTCATCCGTTCGTGAGCTATGATGCCACAGACAGACACACACACAGACAGACAGACAGACAAACAGATAGACAGACAGACAGACACGTCAAACTTATAACACCCTGTCGTTTTTGCGTCGGGGGTTAATAAAACTAAATAAGAACTAACTCCGCTGTTATGTAGCAATTTTAAGTTGACGGATATAGACGGCTATGGACTTCTATTTATTGTTCTCTACTTTAGCATATTCTACAGCAATACGCCCCGCGTTTGCACGGGTATTTAAACAAAAACTGCATCAAAATCAGTTGCGTAGTTTTAAAGATTTAAGCACACATACAGCTTTAAAATATGGTCGATATTGTAAGCATTTTAGTCGAATTCTACATAGGTACTTACTAATTGCGAGTCAAATAAGACTATGGATAAATATTATATGTTTATCTATAACCCCATCAAATATAAATATTTAAGAAGCCAGGTCCCGTAGCCAAATGGTATTTCTGCGACGCGAAACGAAAACGAAGCGCCGCGAAAGATAGTCTGGCTCTGTTGCGCCAATACACAAGAGCGATAGAGATAGATAGCTACGAAAGAGATATTGTCGTAAGCGTTTCGTGAGCGTTTGTGCATTCGGCTACGCACACTGATCTAGACATCCTTTTCAAAGGGCATTATGAAGTGACTTTGTACAATCACTATTACCTTCAATTTAATAAAGTTGACATCAAAAGCAGATTAAGTTTGCCAACTAGATCGCTCAATCTCCGCCGAATCGTAGTTTCGGAGAACTGTTTCAAAGCTGCAATCTTAGGGATCGATCCCGACTTTGGGTCTTTGAAACTGTTATTTAGTTTCGAGTTCGTCGATAAGGTCAAGCAGCGATAAAATTGTTTCTAAGTTTCTGTAAAGGACATTTCACTTTTGTTATCATACTTATGATATAACATCTTCGAAACTATTTAACTCTGTTAGTTAAATAGTTTTCAATTTAGATGATATATCATAAGGAATCACGCAAAAAGTGATTTTAAAATACTTTTGAATAATTGATGGAATAATAATTGATGAGCCAAGTAAACAATACTGTTTATTAATTATTGTTATCACAAACTACAAGGTAAATAGTTATATGAGGTGTTTTATTATTATTTGTTTAAGTCGTCTAAATATCAATAGTATTTGAAATAACGGATAATAGTTAAGAATGTTAGATTGCATTGCGGCAAATCAAAAGAAAGTGAGACTATAAGAAGAAATGTTACAGATTTTGCATTCCCTTTCTTCTGTACATTTTTAGCTAGCTTAACACCCCAGTTGCCCACTCAAGACCCGAACATATATAAAACTATCTCATCATGCTCGTAATGCCTCAGCTAAAAGGGTGTTTATCGTTTTTTAGCACGCAATATTCGACTGGTCGGAGTCCACTCAAGGGCTGATACTCAGCGGGTTCTACTACGGATACGCAGTTACGCACGTCCCTGGGGGATACTTAGCAGAGAGATATGGAGGAAAATGGACACTTGGAATAGGCCTCTTAAGCACAGCTGTGTTCACACTCTTGACGCCTGTGGTGGTCAAGGCAGGAGGTGCGACATGGTTGTTCATCCTTCGAGTTTTGCAGGGCATGGGAGAGGTAAGTAATTTAATGTAAGTAAAAATTAAATACGGTACAGCGGGTCAAATCTCGACTGGGGGCAATTGCAACTAATCCATTTTTTTTCAATTTTTACACTATGATGTTGAGTTCTACATGATGTATCAACTGAACATGCCTACCTTGTATAACCGATGGACACTCTATTTAATACCTAAATGTAAAAATTGCAAAACATGGATTAAATGGACCAGTTACATTTGGCCCCCAGTCGAGATTTGCCCGGCTGTACCTTACTAATAAACCTTATATTTATGCACAGTATTTACCTCTCTGTACTCCTTAAGATGTCAGGATCATTCTCCTACTATTTAATGATTAGGAGCGAGTCGAAAATGACCCAATAGGTTTATACTGTATGTAATGGTAATGGGTTTATATCTAGGTGTAGACTGTAGATCAGTAAGCAATATTTATAATTTAGATATGGTATTATATATAGGTACTTACATCTAAAGTAGTATTATATACGTTTGTAAAATGATCTTCACGATTTTGTAATATTTTAGCAGTGTTACGTACACCTGGCCTCAATTATTGTACCTTGTGAATCTGCCATTCAGTTTAATCGGTATTTTATGGGTTGTTAAAAGTCATGGAAGTGCAGGTTGCGTAAACATTGCAGTCTTGCACTTAGTACGATCATTAAAACAGTAAAAAACGTCATATTTTTTACGTAATAAAAGTGCAATATTTGGGCAAGTACGTAATAAAATATATTATTTATTTAGACTATAACTTATTAACTGTCAATATACAACGTTTTAGTCATTCGGAAACTTATGTTGGGAAAATTCTAATAAATTATTAGACAATCATAGTAGTTTCGCTCATGACAATTTAGCAATCAGTTTGATGTCAGTGTATTTACTATCCTTCCTCCTACGCAACTTGTATTTCAACAATTTTCCGCTGTCTTTCGTCATCTCAGCACTCAGCTCTTTCTTTCTCATATCCTGTTTCACACATCCCATCCATCTTTAATGGTATTTACCCCTCCCTCTCCGTCCATCAATATTCATCCTTAACATTATTTTGCCTAAAATTTTGCCTTCACATTACATGTCCATCCAAATCAGTGTAATTATTTATTTTCTTGAATTTATAGCGTGTAATGGGGACTTTTTGCCCCGACATGACACATAACGTGTTTCATTAGACTAACTTGAGATATCTAAGATTAAATAAAATGTAAGTGAGTTGTTTGAGCTGATATGATCTAGATTGGTCATCATCTTATCCTTATCCAAATTACTTGGGGCCGGCTCAGCATGCCTTTTTCTTTCATATCTCTCTATAGGACGTCATCTCATACTTCACGCATTCGTTTCATAATTATCATCTCGCACACAGTCCATCCACCTTTTTTTCGGTTTATATTTATACTTACCAAAAACATATTTTCAGGGTCCTACAATGCCCGCTCTCATGATAGTGTTAGCGCGGTGGGTACCGCCGCACGAGCGTGGGCGCCAAGGTGCCATAGTTTTCGGTGGCGCCCAGATTGGCAACATCTTTGGGTCCTTCATGTCTGGGTTCCTTATGGCCGGAGATGGGGACTGGGCTAATGTCTTCTACTTCTTTGGAATGTTTGGCATCATTTGGTTCGTTTTTTGGGTAAGTATATGTATTTCAAATTGTGTTTTTTATTTTTATCTTATACTTTTAAACGAGCAAGTCTTGTATATTTATTTATTTATTTATTTATATATACCGACGATCTCGGAAACCGCTCTAACGATTTCGCTGAAATTTGTAATGTGGGGGTTTTCGGGGGTGAAAAATCGATCTAGCGTAGCCTTAGATCCCGGAAAACGCGAATTTTCGAGTTTTCATGAGTTTTTCTTTCGCGTTAGTAAACGTAAAATATGGTCGTTAATTTCGCCGCGCGCGCATCGATTCCGCTTAGCTCAGTCGTACGAGGTCGGTCTAATGTACGCAGATAGATCGTAGGTGTCAGGGTTTCGAATCCCGGTCAGAAATTAAGTTTTTGTTTTTTGTCTTTTTTTTGTTTTTGTATTTATAGGAGTTTTTTTTATCTAAAGACGTGATATATTAAAATAGAACCGAGCGAAGCTCGGTCGCCCAGATATTTTTGTTTAAATAGGTATGTTGAGAGTCGAACACATGAAGAGAAGGTAATCTGCTTAGCGGGTTTTTTTTTGGTAGCTGTTTTTTTTAATACAAAACGGGGAAAACGCTGGGATCGGCTACAAGTGTAGTTTGGCATTGACAACGTTAAATGGTACCTACCCACTACATATTTGTAAGTAAATGCATAAAAAAATATGTTATTTCTGTTAAAGCGACATGATGAGTGTGCCGTAAAATCAGTGTTGCTTATTACTGTCGTAATATTAAAGAATGCCTTTGTCGTTTACTTAGCAGATTAACAGAGCGAGCATGGATATATTTTACGTCATGCTTAACACAAATACTGACATTCTTACCTATTTATAAAATGCGATCTTTATGGACAGTAAGAAATGCTATCAAGCATAATGTATTTATATCTTACGTACATTACCTAAACTTCTATTGTAAGTTTCATTAGGAAAAGAAACATAACATGTTTTAATTGAATTCACCATAGGAACTCTGCTTAGTCAAAACATAACTATGAACAAACTTATAAAAGTATATAAAAGTAGCCTGGTAGTTCGCCTTTTGTACATTTTTTATACTGTGTAATAAAGATTAAATAAATTAGATAATCAAAATATACGTAGCGGAGATTGCTTCGCCCTAATAATTTAACAGCCAGTAGAAAAATCGCCTAAACTTTAATACTTGTTCAGTATAGGTTATGTTATAGGTAGGTATGTCACAATTCACAATGTCACAATTAGGATTTCTTTCAACCCCTTTTTGCCAAGAGTGGCACTGAAACTTAGTAGTTCATGTGCTATGCCTACCCCTTTCAATTCATTTCATTTCAATTCAATTCAATTCATGGGATACAGGCGTGATTATACACCGTGTTTTTATTGAATTCCGTTAACTTTAAGGGAAGGTTCTTTAGATCAAATACAGTCAATTTCTCTAAGAAACTAGTGTCTTAACTCTTACGGTTATCGAGTTATTAAAAAAATAAAAACAATTACTCAACACGTGTGTGACAGCCTTTACCATTTCCTAGTGTTATTTGTTTTGACATGTGCCGTCAATCACTTGACACTAACTTGAACGTGATTTTTAAAGGCCTCTCACACTAATTAATTCATTTATTATGTATGAAAACGATGAAAATTTTATTTTTGCGAATTTAACTAAAAGTTATATACAGGATGTTTCCTGATAATGAACCTAACTACGTGTCGAATTTAATGGAAACCAAAAAAAACACGGTGTATGTAGGTATGTTATATGTATGTATGTATAAATATGTACAAATGTAACGACGGCCAATGATAGTTGTGAAAACAATGTTAGTAAATAACAAACATACAAAACTTTTCAGAGCTTGCTATGCTACAGCACGCCAAACACGCATCCGTACATATCCGCAGAAGAGCTCAAGTACCTGAACGAACATGTGACCAGCTCAGAGAAGTCCAGCATTCGAGACCCCGTGCCTTGGAAGGCTATCGTGAGATCTGTTCCAGTCTGGGCGCTGCTGTTTGCTGCGGTAAGATTTACATTTTTTTTTTGTTAGCCTAGTTGAGTGTCCCACTGCTGGGCAAAGGCCTCTCCCCTGGCTCTCCAAGACTCCCTGTTCTCTGTTTCCTCCGGCCAGTTCTTCAGAAAGGTGTCAAGATCGTTTCGCCATCTTTGCCTGGCCCACGCTTCTTCGTCGGTATCCACTTGGTGGCTATGTTAGCCCACCTATCCGGATGCATGCGATAGACGTGGCCGGCCCAGTCCCATTTAAGCCTGGCGGTTTTTTTGCCAACATCAGCAATGCGAGTTTTGGAGCGCAGCGTAGTGTTTCGGACTCGATCGGTCCTTTTGACACCTAGAATGCTGCGCTCCATAGCGCGTTGGCAAACCTTCAGTTTGGACTTCTGAATCTCTGTGAGTGACCATGTTTGGGCGCCGTAGGTTAGGACAGCCAGAATACACATGTCGACGAGTTTTCGCTTGAGTGACAGTGTAAGGGCTTCATAAGCTCCTTCATGGACCAGTAGCTCTTCCAAGCGTTATCGACACGGCGTTCGACTTCTTTGTCTTGCCTGTTGCTGAAAGAGACTAGCTGGCCCAAGTAAATATACTCGTCGACATATTGTATATTCTGCCCATCTACCTCGACCCTACGTAGATTTACATACAAGCAAATATTAGTAAATAGGTACAAGCCTAATGTGCAACTTCACAAGTACCTAAATGACCAATCTTCTTCTTCTTTACATCCTGTTACCCTCTGCTGGGGTGTAGGGCTCGAATCATATTTCTCAATTTACTCCGGTCTTAGGCAGTTTGGGTAACCTCCTCCGACCCCATCCCTAACACCCTGAACTCTTGCTGAACAGAGCGGCGCCAAGTCGATTTAGGGCGCTGCTTGCCGGGTATATTCCAGGTGAGGGCCACTTTGGATAATTGGGTATCAGGTTTTATGAGGATATGTCCAATCCAATGCCATATATACGACCAATAATTAAAAAAGTGACCTGCTCAAAGAAGCCCATGCCTTGAAAGGCTATCCTCAGATATCAATCTGGGTTCTGCTATTTACTGCGATAAGTTTTACACACGTGCAAGTAGTAAAATACAAATGAAATGTGCAAAACAAAGTACCTAAACGACCAATAAGAACCAGCAAGTGACTTGCCGGCCTAGTCGAATGACAATTTATTGACGCTGCAAGGTTACCGAAACACAGTCGGGCTCTGTCGAGAGTCGAGAGTGTCGAGTAACTACAGAAGATAGATAGGGAGAGCATATCGTATAGTTAGACGATAAGCTTACGAACCGTAAGCGATTGTAACGTTGGCTAGGTACCGTGCTAGGTGAAATCCTGTAGTCAAATTAAAAAAAAAGTTTTGATAAATAACTTATTGACATCGTAAGTTTCTATTAAAATAACAACTCCACGATAGGGAATTTTTAACGGTTCATTATTATTTATTGGAAATCTGTTATTGTGAATTCGCTAACAATTAATAGCGGAAAAGTAATCAATTTTGTTTACGACGATCTCATAAAATCGTAAATGTTACGATTGAGTATGAATAAGTACGGAATAATTTTTACAGCTTATTGTATGCCATCGCACGCAATAACCGTGAAAATTTATGTAAATAGAATATTTAAAACGTGGCTTAATCCTTTGACGCACATGATTGCCAGACACGGAAAACATTTTAAGTGCTTGACACATGTTGTTAGCCATAAGACATTTATGACTTCTCTAGGTATCATTTTGAAATAATGAGGATAAATTAGATTTTAATAAGTACTTATATTTCATACTTAAAATAGTAAAGAATTATTATATAAGGTACAGCGGGGCAAATCTCGACTGGGGGGCAATTGTAACTGGTCCATTTTTTCCATGTTTTACAATGTTTGCATTGTCCACTGGTTATATATGGTAGGCGTGTTCAGTGGATACATGTAGTGTAATAATGGAAAACCGGCCAAGAGCGTGTCGGGCCACGCTCAGTGTAGGGTTCCGTAGTTTTCCGTATTTTTCTCAAAAACTACTGAATCTATCAAGTTCAAAACAATTTTCCTAGAAAGTCTTTATAAAGTTCCACTTTTGTGATTTTTTTCATATTTTTTAAACATATGGTTCATTAGAGGGGGGGGGACGCACTTTTTTTTCCTTTGGGAGCGATTATTTCCGAAAATATTAATATTATCAAAAAACGTTCTTAGTAAACCCTTATTCGTTTTTAAATACCTATCCAACAATATATCACAAGTTGGGGTTGGAATGAAAAAAAATATCAGCCCCCACTTTACATGTAGGGGGGTACCCTAATAAAATATTTTTTTCATTTTTTATTTTTGCACTTTGTTGGCGTGATTGATATACATATTGGTACCAAATTTCAGCTTCCTAGTGCTTACGGTTACTGAGATTATCCGCGGACGGACGGACGGACGGACAGACAGACATGGCGAAACTATAAGGGTTCCTAGTTAACTACGGAACCCTAAAAAATGGATTAGTTACAATTGCCCCCAGTCGAGATTTGTCTCGCTGTACCTTACCTACATAAACATGCTCGAGCACTCGCGAGCATTTTTACATAAAGGAACATAGGTTACGGTGACCGCTTTCCATCAGGCGGATCGTATGCCATTGACGTGGTGTATATTGAAAAAAAAAATGTTTTTCCACAAGGTTTTTTTTACATCGACCCGCTTGTAGTTAAAGGGTTTTTTCTTGAGCAAGCATTCCGTATAAGTGACATAACGAAGCACAAGGAGGCTGTCTATCTTATTGGGCGTAAAAAATCCTTTGATATACTTTGTTTTCTTACTATTTTTTGCTCTATATATTTATAACCTATATATGTACCTATCAAAATAGCCTTTGTTTATACTCTAAAGCTCTTAAATTCTGATCTCAGGTTGGTCACGATTGGGGCTACTACACAATGGTGACAGACCTGCCAAAGTACATGACTGACGTCCTGAAGTTCAACATAGCAGCCACGGGCACCCTCACCGCGATCCCTTATCTCGCCATGTGGATTAGCTCCTTTATCTTCGGACTGGTCTGCGACTATTGCGTCAAGAAGAACTGGCACACGATCAAGACGGGACGGATTATTCATACTACTATTGGTAAAGATTTTAGTATTTTAAACAGTTTTTACTCAATAATATCCAAATGATAAACATAGTAGCACAACACAAAAAAATAATAAGAATCATTGAAATAGTGACATTTCTACATTTTTCAAAAAATACTTAAAAAGTACTTATGATTTTGTATAGTGATACTTGCAAAATTAAATCGATTTTAAAGATAGAACTTTTCTCTCCAAACTACATATATTAGAAGGCAGAAGTATAAGAGGAAAATTGCGGATAATACATACCAAAAAAATAGGCAAATAGCGTTGCTTAAAATTAACTAAAGAACTTGCCGAATACTGACATTTACTCCAAAGACAAGAGCCACGCTCTTAAATTATAATGATAATTAAATGAAGTCTCTCAAACGTTTATCAAAATGTGTCCTAGCCATACTAGATTCGGCTTAGTTTAATTTAAAAATTCCTTAGTCCCTTGGTTCCTGACCCCTTTAAGTTACATAATTGGTTATTATCAAGTTATTATATGTATTTTCGAACCTGTTTTGATGTCTTAATTAACCTTTATATATTGCGTATTTTGTCCCGAACGTCACGAGTTCTCAATTTCCCGGCCCCGCAGGTCCAGTAAAGCAATCGAGCGACGGTTTATTTATGACTTGCTTGGCGATTACCAGTCGTATCTTATCCCTTTGGGAGTAACGCTATTAAGGATTCTCATAATTGCCCCAACGTGAGCTATTACTCGATATTCGACACTTGCTTGTGAATATTTTATTATATAATGTTCATACTCTTCATACATAATATAATAAACAAGTTTTTTTGTTGCTTTGTGTAGTTTTATGTTAGTTTGAAAGCGTGTAATAAAATTTGTGTGTTTTTCCCCTCACTAGCTCGGAAACACGTGTTTTGTCCTTTAATACCAGCGGGTAAAAACACATTTTTTCCACTAGTGGGTAAAGTAATTTGACCTTGAATAAAGTCAAATTAACTGCTTTAAAATTGATAAGTAGGTGAATTTAGTAATAAAGATGATTTACCACCTGTGGAACTACTGGAAGCAGTGATAAACGCATTTTTTGCGTTGTAGTTTCCTCGCTATAGTGAGGGGAAAAGTTTTGTGTTACACTCGGGTGCAAATGTATTTTACTTCTCGTGTGTTAAAAAACTCGCAAGTTCAGGATTCTATTCTCGAACCACTCGCTTCGCTCGTGGTTCAACTATAGCATCCTTTCACTTGCTCGTTTTTCAATTCCACACTCGGCGTTAAAATACAACTTTACCCCTTGTATAACAAATAACTATTAATATTGTTGTGGGACTAATGCTGAAATTGCGAAAAAATGTGGCTGTTCCATTGAAATGAGAGGCACCATGACATTCGAAATGTAGGTACAAAACAGCCAATATTTTTTTCGCGATTTCATCATTGGTCCCATAACAAAAGTTGTTCATTATGACCTCAAAAGTCACTATGAAAAATTTCAACGGTCCTTTTTATTTCACCGAGTTAATAAAAAAATACATAAAAATTACTAGTGTTACGTTCCTATATTAACTTTATTATTGATCCATGGTGTATCTTAACCTAAATTCAAATTGTCTTTTAATATCAAGTAATATTTTACATAGTGCCAGTTACGATAGCAAGAAACTTCACAATCTTTTCTTATTACATGTTATTGTTCCAGCCGCCACGGGTCCGGCCATTTGTATCATATTGGCGTCGTACGCCGGCTGCGACCGGCTCGCAGCTGTGGCTTACTTTATCGCCTCCATGGCGCTAATGGGAGGATTCTACAGCGGAATGAAGGTAATTACTGAAGATAGAAATAATATGAGTATAATATAGGAAGAAAAGTTCGAGGAAGGCCCAGGAGTTTTGTTGACCAGCCAGGAGAAGGCCAATGTCATATCGTATCAAGAACTAAAGAGGAAAGCGGAGAATAGGAAAATATTATACTCCACTGGCAAGGGCTACATGGCTCTTAAATAAGAAGAAGAAGAATAACGAGTCAAAAGAGTATTCAATACCTGGTCGAGTTTAAAAGATACACGAGGGAAGCCTCCTCGCATCATCGAGGTTCTACGATTCACGATATCCAATACTTCCTCTTCTTCTTTGGTTTATCCTCGTAACGGATTCGTGTACCTGAAGTCTGTTTTAACCACTTAATCTAGGATTTGGCGTAAGCACCAGTTTCACGAAAGCGACTGCGGTCTGTCCTTTCAACCCAGAGGGAAAATTTGACCCATTTGGAATTTGAAATGTTTTATTCGGCCGTTCGTTTTAAATGCGAAGTCTCGATCTTTTGTTACCATCACAAGGACAATAGGCTAGTTTCCTATACTTAAAATAAAATATTTCATGCAGTGCACGAAATAAAGTACCACATAATTAAAAGCAAAATATGGACAGTAGTTATCTTTGAAACATAATTTCTATTTAATAAGTCAAGCAGAAAGATATAAAGTAAATGAATTGACCGTGACGTCACTCCTCAGTATTTCATAATAATTCCATATTAGCAAATCGTTTTGACACTTCTCAAAAAGAAGCTGATTTGACTAGTAGGAAACTAGCCTATTACTTTGCACCTTTAGAAAATACAATAAATAATACTAGGGACATGTTTCTTAACTTGCAGCTGTAGTTCTAATCTACCCTTTCTGTAATTGAAATTCGTATACATAAGACCTCCCTTAACGCTTTCAAATCAATATGTATGAGAAAACGGGACAACACTACGATGTTGCCACTTTTTAATTTCTACTCTTTTTGGTCAGACTGTACCAGACTGTACAGAGTTACATTATCAACGGCCGGATGCACTGGCCAACTAGTTCGGTAGCTACCAGTTACAGTTTATATTTATAGTAGTCATTTGTATTTTATAGTAACTGAAGCTTGGGCGGTTTCATATGCCTGTAGTGACCCTGCCTGCTAATCCGCGGTCCCGGGTTCGAATCCCGGTAAATAGCAAGCATAAGTATGTATATCGTCGCCTAGCACTCATAGTACAAGCTTTGCTTTGTTTGGGGCTGGGTTGATCTGTGTAAGGTGTCACCCTCAATATTTATTTATTTATTTATAGTTACAGGCGTGAGTTTAATAGAGTTCATCAAAGTTACTTATTTAAACTATAATATATGAATTTGCAGGTGAACGCCCTGGACCTCGCGCCAAACTACGCGGGTTCCCTAACGGCTATGATTAACGGCACCTCCACCATCTCCGGTATCATCACGCCCTACCTGATAGGGCTATTGACGCCGGATGTAAGTATACTATTGGATATTTGTATTAAGTAAAACGTCCCCTTGTATCTCTAACATTTGTTTGTATCTTGATGACCGGTCTGGCTCAGTCGGTAGTGACCCTGCCTGCTAAGCCGCGGTCCTGGGTTCGAATCCCGGTAAGGGCATTTATTTGTGTGATGAGCACAGATATTTGTTCCTGAGTCATGGATGTTTTATATGTATAAGTATGTATTTATCTATTTAAGTATTGTATATCGTCGCTTAGCACCCATAGTACAAGCTTTGCTTAGTTTGGGGCTAAGTTGATCTGTGTAAGTTGTCCCCAATATTTATATTTATTTATTTATTTAGAATGATGGGTCGAACGCTATTGATTAACATTTTTTTATACCCGCCCCAGTAAAATGTATAATTGTATAGGGAGATATAATTCTAAATTATCCGATATTAGTTTCTGCTAATGTTCTTTAAATATGTCTGTCTTACGTGAGAATTCTTAAGTTTGAAGTAGGTAATATTAAGTTTGACTCACATGCGAAGCGGAGGCGGATCGGTAGTATCTAATTAATTAAATACTAGCTTTTGCCCGCGGCTTCGCTCGCGTTAGAAAGAGACAAAAAGTAGCCTATGGAAACGGATTAAATCGAGTATAATGAATTTACAATTCATCCCACATTCATTCATCATACGCGATTTAATCCATTTCCATAGTTTTATTTCATAATTCTTTGTTATTTTAAATATTATTTTTCTCAAAATTTGGTTTGGAATTTCTTTAAAACTATGGAAACGGATTAAATCGCGTATAGTGAATTAACAATTCATCCCACATTCATTCATTATACGCGATTTAATCCATTTCCATAGTTTTATTTCATGAGTAACTATCGCGGTAACTGACGACAATATTATAACAAAGAATGTTTACTCATTACTTTAGTCCTTGCATCTGACTGAGAAATTGTAATTATTTGACTGTTTGAATCAGTTTTCACTCCTTTTGAGAAAGCTGGCGTGAGTTGCAGGCGTCTATAGGTTGCGGTGACCGCTTTCCATGAGGCGGGCCGTATACCTGTTTGCCACCGACGTGCTATAAAAAAAAGTTTATGTATTTATGTGTGTTGTCTAAAGCCTGAATACCATTAAATATGGTGTAATTTGTATTAATTTGTTCCAGTCAACGTTAGCCGAGTGGCGAGTGGCATTCTGGGTCTGCTTCGCCGTGCTGGTGGGCACCAACGTGGTGTACTGTATCTGGGCGGACGGCAAGCAGCAGTGGTGGGACGACGTACGGCAATATGGCTACCCTGATGACTGGAAGCACGGACCTTTGTCCAAATCTGACACGGATAATGAGAAGAGCAAAAAAGCTGAAGCTACGGCGTTCTGAAATGTTAGAACTATTATGTAAATGTATCACTTGGTGTGAATGCGCCTTTTAAAGATATCTTCGAATCACAAAATATAAAGGAAAATGAGTCACAATTACATAGTGGCAACTTTGTAGTGTCGTTTCTTATACAAATTGACTTATAAGGTACACTACAATGCCACTTTTTAATTTTAACTCTTTTGTGACGGACTGTAGTGTAACTTTTGATTTGAAGACGCCTATGTTAATGTAATGGGTTGCAACATTTCTGAAATGTTCTTCATTCAATACGTAAAAAAAAATTTGCACTAAATGTCTAATTACTTGAGATGACTTACGATTTTTGACTTCTAAGATTTTTGTACTAATGATGATTTTTATAGGTTATTTATTAAAAACAGAATATAAAACAAGAATTGAGTGAGTAGCATAAATAGTATTAGTCAATTCCAAGAGCTCTTTAATTAATTTGCGTAGATATAAAATTAATTAAAGTTTTCGATATAAATGAAAATTGTCCTCAGCAAATATTTAGAGGCTATTGCGCAATTTCTTTCGTAAATACCTATTAAGTTAGTATATATCACTTCGGTAATTTGATGCCATATATTATAAATCTATCAATTGATAGGCAATCAAGATGAAATGCACTCAGCAAAAGTGTAACACATAATAAACAAAATGAATATTAGATGTATATTACCACCTTTATCGTGATCGAATTATAAAAGAAGTTTACATAAGCCATTTTAGCAAGAAGTTGAAACCCAAAAAAAAATCAGACACTTTAAAAATAAAACGATAGTAGACGTTTTATTTTTAAAGTGTCTGTGAATGTAGATAAAATCAAATTCATAAGCAATTAGTGTATAAACAAAATATGTATTTAATAAAATAATAACGTTCCCTCAAGTTTAATAGTCCATTAAGTGCCATGCATTTCTTTAATACCGTACGGAAATTATTTAAATACGATAGTTAGGTAGACGAGTACAAATAGTGTATCTACCTAATTTATACGATAGGTAATTATTTAATATATATATGAAATATACGCACTTTTGTAAATATTTATCTTCAGTGATTAAAATTAATTTTCAAAAAATATGTAACAATTGCTGATTATTTTAGTTCAATGTTTGTACCGTATTACCGTAATATTATGCCATTATTGATTTTAAGTGAAATAAATGTATTATTAAGTATTATTCACATTGTTTTATTGATCATGTGTCACATATATTTTATGAAAACATAAAACTTTTTAAAGAGCAATCTATTGCAGAAGTGAAAACGGAAATATTTTTAAATTTTGGGCTCTGAAAATTTATAACTGCCATAAATTTAGTAGTAAAGGTTGTGATTGACTTGTTCAGTAATAAATTTATGTTTTGATTAACTCGACAACAGTAGGAGTTAAGACACTTGTTTTTTTAGATAAATTTATTGTATTAGACCTAAAGAACCTTATTTTATACAATAGTTAACAGACATCAATAAAAGCATTTTGTATGTATAAAGTGTCCATTATGTAATCGAACAATGGTGCAACACCCATTGATTATAATCAGTCTTATCAATGCACCACTTCAATATGTATAAGTAAATAATACTTACATAGGTGCATATTATGAAATAAATCAGTATCACAACAGGTTTTCAACTGTGAACGGCTAACATGTATTTGTAGTACTCCGATGATCATATGTTTTATCTAAAAACAACATCAAATATGTACATAGTACTGACACGCAAAGTGGTATTGTACTTTTAACATAACCTGAATTTAGCTGAAGAATACGAATGTAATGTAACAATATTTTCGCAAGCTTTTTTCGCAAGTTTTTGACAACCAACCATTTGATGTTGTGTCTGCATAAAAATAATGTGTTGCTTGTTATTTAATTTAAAAAAGCAAATTTCCATTAATTTTCGCCTTTGAAAGTCTCCTAAGTACAGGAATTGCGCCATATATTTTACGTAACATTGGTAATTTTTTTAAAAGAAAGTTTGTTCTTTTTTTAATGTCAATATGGCATTACTTATCAGGCATGTTACAAAAATGTTGATGCTGGTTCCGTAATCTTCCAAATGAAAAAAATAATCGAATATACTTATAAATAATACTGATAAACAAGTGCCGCTGCTGAAAGTCCAGTTTGTGAAAGCAAGACAAACTTATTCCGTAGTAAAATTGACCTTATAACTTGTACACGATATATAAATAAATAATTATAAATTTTGTTTCAAAAGTCGTCAACAAGAATATGACATTTTTTATGGAGGACTTGAATGACCTGTCATATACCTGTATAAATAAAAAAAACTTGTGATTTTTTTTATAAATTTTATCTAATAACATGATATCGAATAATATATGGCCCTATAAATTAAAAAAAACTTTCGTTAACTTCAACAGGACGTCAGTCTCATTTACAGAAGCTGTATCAAAGTATATCGCTTTTTGTTAAATTCATTAAAATATTTTGAGCTGCTATACTTACACAATTACACAATGAGTCTTACATAAGATTTAACCTCACGTATCTCTGAAATTCAATGAATATTTACCATGTCATATATATGTGTATACTTGTGTAGTCTCCTGATTTAATCCTACTTGTCAACATCAGTGCCTATATAAACTGATATAATAAAGTTTGTTTACACGTAGAGTGCCATAGTTTTACCGGTTGATAATGGATTGGAATGTTTGGGCTTCGATTTAAATATTACACATATCTGTATAACACTATACTGTTGTATTTGATTTGGATTCCATTTAAGTAAATGTATCTTAATGTATTGAAGTGTAGAATAGTTCAATAGAAAAATCAAGATGGAAAAAGAAGACGTAAACCAGGCTCAAGTGCTCAATAGTTTACTGACTGAAAAGTTACAGGCTCAGACTGAATTGAAGAAAAATGCTTTCACAAGGATAATGCAATCATGTAAGTTTTAAATGAAATTTAAAAACTTAATACTTAAATTAAACTAAAAAACTTGTTGCGTAAAAATCAGGTAGCTATTTCCTTATTGCTCTATTTAAAAAATTACGAATATCACATATTGGTTTAAGTCAAATTTCTTCAATAAATTAAAATTGAAAGTGCCTCCTGTTGCACTGACTCGTTATTATACTTAGGTACCTGTACATGTACAATATATATACAGATATCTATTTTTTTTGTGCAGTAAAAAGTATTAAAAAAAAAGTGGGTTATATGTCTTTTTTTTAACATTTTTATTTATTTTGCAACTTCCTAGTAAATTAAACTTTGTCAAAACGCACTATTTTTGAATTCTTTTCCGTTAGATTTTTATACACGTTGTCTGTTAAATATAAAGTGGACGTTGAAAAGCAATAGGTAGCACCCCTACTTGTCAATTTGTTTTACAACCCTTATGTAATTATATTTTTCCAGGTTGCTTTATCCCACAACGTTTTGTGTTGAGCATAATGGGGCTTATAGGAGTATGTAATGCATTTACAATGCGGGTATGCCTGAATATAGCTATCACTCAAATGGTTAACAAAACAAAAGAATTCAATAGTGAAGTAAATTTAGACAACAATACTTTTCATGAAGAAACATGTCCAAATGAAATAACGAGCACCAATATTACGGAAATTGAAAACCTAGTTAGTATTTTTAACTATTCTTACTATAACACCCCGCTACCCCTTAATTACATACACCCTAAATTACCTAACTTAAGTCCAAATTGTTAGCCCTAATTAAAACAATACACTATTAAAAATTGGCCATTAAAACAAATACTGTGATCGTCTAGTAAGTGGTAGGACCCCGTAGTTGTGCGTAGCAATCCAGATTCTTTTTACCTTTAGGAACTTGCTATTTAAGTTGATAAAACTAAGGCAGTAATATATTCACTTGAGGTATAATAAGCAGAGTGAACGACATTTGTAAAAGAATTTAGTGCGTTGAGATAAGAGTGTGCGAGATAGGTAAAATTGTGTAAGGAATATAAATACAGGAAATATATTAAAAATATTTACAAGACATTATTTAAAATGGGGTTAATTGTTTCCGACCCACGAGTCCCTTATACGTAGGAATAATAGGTGTATAATATAACATAGCCTATTATAAGGACCTCGCTCGAGCATTTGGACAAACCAGGTTGCTGATTCAATTTATGTTTTATCAAACATTGAACAAATGGGATCCTTAGAACAAAAGTAAACTGATGTAAAGTGTCTTTGCACTACTTAAAAATGTACTACCATAGTAGTAGATATCAAATATTTAATCAAGGACCCTTTAATCCCAGTATAATTTTATATGTTTTGGGATGTTTCTGCAACCTAGTCCTCTACCGTCAGGATAGAAACTGCTCTGCCTACCCCTGGTCTATCAAGGAAACAGAATATCTATTTTGATACCCATTATTGGGCCTATTCATTGACCTTCTTTTGATACTAAGACAAATACTTCATTGATCTAGCCTTTCGAACGACAAAACCCCAGACTCACACGCCATCCCATATATATATTTTGGTTCGGCCATAGCCATCGAAGGTTGTCCAAGATCACAAAATATAAATTCTATATGCGTGCAATTTCCCACGTTCCGAGTATAGTGGTCCATTGCTTGACATCGTGTTTCACTAGTCAATGCTAGAATTGTTTGATCTCCCAGACAACGATATCGTTAACCATATTATGAAAATGGAATGATGATTCCAAAGTCTGCCAATCTCGAGGCCAGTGTCAATGATTCAACTTTTGTGAACAATCTTATTTTTATATCAATGATTCTCCTTGATAGCGACAGGATCCTAACATCCATAGATGTCCTATGCCTCCCTAGTATTTAGTATTAGTATTAATTCCCACAAGTTATCCTTTAACTCTAATAAAGTTTACATGTTATGAACAATAAATAAAGTTATTAATCCTACTTTCATTGATATAGCAAAATTATCTTACTTAAGGATGAGACAATAGTATGAAAATCCTTCTAATCACCCAAAGAGATTCTAGCTAATAGAATGTGTATGTACATAAAGTAAATATGTGTAATATTTTATGTATCTATTTGTTATATATAGTAGTCATATTAGAGATACTCAGATCCGAATTTTAATTAATAATATTCCAAATTAACCGTTAGTGTTAATTGTATGTAATAAATAAATTGAAATTTGAACGACTTTAAATAATTACCACATAAATATAACATTCATGAATATCTTGTTCATATGAAATGAATAAGTACCACTATTTAAAATTATCACCTTCAAAAAATAGCACTAATCTAAAATTACAACTATAAACACATTCAAAATAAACAATTTGGACACTTACTTGTAGTCTTCTAGTCTACTTTACCAAGATACCTTCTCGCCAGTCTCCAACCTCTCAATCTTGTATCTCAAGTCCGCTTCCTACTTAAACTCCTGATGTGTTCCTTCAACGAATCCTAGTAACGATACTTGCCTACCTATCCCTCAGATGTGAACACCTCAACGTTCCCTCGCCGAATGCCTCCCTCTGACGCTGCGCTCTGAGTTTTATTGTCCCGATTTTAACGCATGCGCTGTGTTGTTTTATGGCAAATAGTGCCTGATTGTGCCAGTTGTGCCTAAAACGCCTATTGTGCCGGTTTTGCCTATTGTGCCTAAAACGCCTATTGTGCCGATTTTGCCTATTGTGCCTAAAACGCCTATTGTGCCGGTTTTAATTCCGAGAATTTCTATTTTTAATTTGTTGGAATTCCATTTCGTATGTAAGTTGTTTTCGTTTTATTTATTTGCAATTTTTAAGTTTTTATCTCTGTATGCATTTGTTTCTAAGCATAATTATTATAGTTATATCTTATGATTTGAACCGAGGACTGTGTGGTCCGTTACATCTGCCCCTTTTATTTTCGTTTGATTCAAAATAACATTTTGTGTTAAACGAAAATAACCAATAAAATAATTCAGTTATTGAAATTTTCAATTTCCCATTTTCATAGTTGTGGTGAATAAAAATGACCAATACTCAAAAGAACCTCACTGATCCAGCACGAATTATGAACTTAATAGTTACCCAGACACATGAGTCAAATTGCCACCAGCCAGAATTTTCATTCCAGTAAAAGCATTTGGTTGTGAATCAAATGTACCCTAATGGTAAAATCCTTGCATCCTCATATGGGTAGTTAGTCACATTGTCCGACAGGTAACCCGCTATCTCCATTGTACAGATATTATGAACTTACAAAGATCTCTTCACTAGAAAGAAAAAGCCTTTCTATTCTCAGGTAGCCACTGACAACTGTTCTCCCCATAGTTCAAGGAACCAGTCCACAACTCAATACTAATCAATAATTTTCCTCCTTTCTCGGCATAATGTCCTATGTATAATTATAAGAGTAATCAGACAATCAATGTTTTAATCAAATCAACAATTTTATAAATATGATTCCATGTTAAGTCACATTTTTTTTTTTATATATGCCAGACAAAATTATCTGATTTATCCCATAAAGACACAGGGTGTGTGTTTAGTTCGTTTGTTAGCGGCATGTAGAGTATGTTGTTACCAAAAGAATGTACCTGTAAAAGGTATAAATTATTTATCCTAACACCTAACTCTTTTGGTATCAAGTTTGTGTAACCCTTTCCCCATTTCGAAATTCCAATAACTGCCGTCACTATTCTCAGACTTGCAAACATGAGGAAACCCTTCATATCTTCAAACGACTCTCCATCCATTCATCTAGCTAAACCTCTCTTCTTTCTATTATGTGACTCTCATTTATACTACTCATTCAGATTTCATCCTTCCTCATACGCTCAATTTTACTGTTTCTGTCATACCTGCAAGTCCACTTAGATAATGACAATAAAAATAATGTATGATATCATAATTAAAAAGCTTTATCAATTTTTCAAATTGATCAGAAATTAAAAATAATATATATATACTTATATCATAAGTATAAGTACTATGTTATTCTTTACTTTATGAATCACCCTACGCAATCACGTCTTACATTTAACTTTCGCATTAACCCTATACAAACGTACGCAAAATTGTACGCAAAACTCCAAAATATTGTATGTGACACTAATTACCGTTAAGTATTAATTACTTACATTTTTTTAACCTATAGTTCAAGACGCAAAGTTAAATTATGGAAGATGATACTGCTAAGAATTCTCCTTTTGTAAGTAGGAAAAATAATACAAGTACCTAACTTGTTACGCCTAGCTGCTCTGATAACATCTTCTAACTCTATGACATAACTATCTTCTAGTATTATCGTTACAAACATACACACATACATACATACTGACCTATCATTAGCTTATTAACATCAGGCGGGCCTTATGCTTGTTTGCCACCGACGTATTACATAAAAAAGATGGAAAGACACATGAGTGAAAGTTTCCAAACATGACGAAATATAAGACTTGGTTGCACATAATAATTTACGTACTATTTTTCTAAATAAATGATTGCAACGATTGTTGCATTGTTATTCAACGATGGTAATATGGCTAAAGTACCGTACACCGACATCTACAGATCCAACTGAAATCTTACTTTGTTTTGTAAACGATTGAACAAGAATTACGTTTCGAACATTATGCGAGCGAAACCGCGGGCAAAAGCTAGTAAATCCTGTACTACTACGCATTACCTATTTATCTCATTTTATAACTAATATGGTTCTACGATCCGTTATTTAGCAAAACATAGAAAGTTTGAAATTTGGTGTTCTTCAACTGACCTTTTAATTTGTCATAGTATACTAGCAGTCTAAACAAAGTTTTACTATAATAATATTTTTCTCCTCAATGAAACTCCACAGAATATATTTATTATCATGGATGTTTCCCTTGTATACAAGCATGTTTTTATCCATTCAAATAGGCATATCGTCGCTTAGCACCCATAGCACAAAATTTGATAGGTTTGGGGCTAAGTTGAACTGTGTAAGATGTCCCCAATATTTATTTATTTATTTCATATTTATATAAAAAAAAGCATTAAGATTGAATGTAAACGTCAAATCACTGTCTCTATTTTATTATTCTACAATTCGTTCCACATAGTCTGCAGAGCCCCATTCATACTGGATAAATTTTAGTCGCATCCGGTCCGTCAAATGTCTTATGATTTATAGAGCCCTTTTTATTTTTCTATGGCAACATTTGCTATGCTGACGTCATTGCCACGTCATTACTGTCAGTCAGACAGAAATAAAAGAAAAATGGATGCCGTTCAGACATACACGCATTATTTGGAACTGAAAATTACGTAATTTATCGACCTGCTGGCTTGTATTTGTTATAAATCATAAAAAAGTGAGTAATACATTAACTAAGTAATGATATATGTTGTTATTAATGTGATAAATACAACACAAAATGTGTATAACGAATGTAATAAATAAATGATTGTTTGCTTTTAGCCTGTGACGCCAGTGGAACTACGTGGTTTTCTTTCATGATGATTTGATGATACCTCAATGGAATTGAGCCAAGTTTTCACCGTAAGTAATAACCTATTTAACTATTCAAAATTTAACTTGTCCATCACAAAGCAGTTCATAGTTTAGTTTAAACCTTGACTTGCTAAAATGGTAAAATGTTTTCCAATAGAGAGATTGTCTAATTCCTATAGCGCACTACAATAACATTCTAATTCTGGTCTTAGAGATGGAGAATTTTAGTAAGCCTACAACTTCCTATTTCTTATGTCCGCCTATTTACATGTTTCAGGTATTGGGTGCTAGATGCCCCTTGGAGTTAAGCCCCAGTGCCACTATACTACCTTACCAGTTATGTGTGGGTGTTGTAGTCCTAAGACACCCCAGAGATGCATAGGGCCTTCACAAGCTCATGCCACGCCTTCCTATCTTCAGCAACCCTCGTGACCTCGCTCCACCAGCTCAAACCTGCCACTCGCAGCTCATTTTCGACGGACCGCTTCCATGAGTAGACAAGGCACCGACGATCACGGCTTGCATCACCTGTACTAATATGTAAGTTACACTTTTAATGTCTAATGATCCTGTAATCTGTTAACTAATCTCACCAAGTGTTAATAAAATTATTTGTATGCCTTGAATTATAAGGTACGGGTTCGAACCGCGACCCATTGTCCTTGAGAACTGTCATCTGATATTTGCCAGTTGCTTTTGAGTGAAGGAAATCATCGTGAGGAAACCAGACTAATTTCAATAAGACCTATTGAAAATTAGTGCCTACGCCAAATCCCGGAATCAGCTGTCAAGCAGTCTCCATGCTTTCATGAGCCGTGGCAAACACCGGAATAATAAAGTATGACCAAGCAATGTTGGTATAAATGAAGCATGTAAGCATTACCGAATATCAATAATAAGAATCATGCTTAGTTTGTAATCAAGTAGACCTGTACAAAAATGCCCCTTCAATTTTTATTTATTTATTTACCTTTTATGTTGTTAAGTCAATTATTTCAATTTGGTTTGACTAAACTTTATTTCGATAATAGTTTAGTATAATAAACTTTGAAATTCATCCCGTAATTAAAGTAGACCCTAATTAATAAAATGATCAAATACCTATTTAGTTATAAAATCTCTGCCAATCTTATTCTTATAACTTATGCTTATAACTAGGATTTATTTCCTACTTAATTAATAAATATTTTCTTAAATTTTCCAGAGCATGCTGAACAATACTGCCATTATACTAGAATCAACGTCCTGCCCCTTCCCCGGCTGTGTACAAATTGGAACTCCATTTGCATGCCCCTTTGACTGAGCAATGTGTGTATGTGCTCGAAACACATTCACTTGCAACATAATGACTCCCAGGCTGACCTGACTCAGCTCCTGTATGTCTGATCTACATAGACAATGGTAAAATGTTTTATTTATTTATTTATTATTCTTTGATTTACTCTAGGGTAAATAATATTATTTGCTCTTATTCCTGATTCTAGAGGTAATAATAGCAAGTCTACTACAGACTGACTTCACTTGTTCATCCAAACTATTATACTGTGCACTATATTTGGCACAAACACTACTACTAAGTCTAAAATCTTAAGTCTAGCTTATCTACCTAACCAGTCAAATTGATCTATGCTAACCTGCTGCATCCACTGATAACTGATTCAAAAAATCAAAACACAGACAGACGGATAATCTGACAAATTAAGTCATAAATATAGGAAACCTATGATCAACTTCCTCACTCTATTTTATAGTATACTAGAATTAGTGTAATCACAATCTACTGATAAATATTTTAAAAAGCTTGCTCTTGGCAATTATGCTTTCCTATTGTTACCTTGGGTTATATTGTAGACTACTTCAGAGATAATAACAGGCTACAAGTTACCTATTGAACTGAAATTTTTTAAGCTCATTAAGTGGGATGACAATACAATATTACAATATCATTAAAAGCCGACTTCATGAAGATGTCTGACAAACAATGCAATTCATTATATGACTTGTTGACCTGTATGTATAAAAAAGGAATGCACATCCAATAGTGGAATTGCATTCTAAATGTTTTAACTGAAATGTATTTACCCTTCATTTTTGTTCCAGGTTTCAATGAAAGAGTGAAAATTCTTCTCCATGTACAATCACTTCCAACGCCTACACTGACTACACCAAATATGATCATCACTCAACGTGTCTCACATCAAGATACTTTTCAAAAGTCATCGAGAAGAGGAACATAATATCTTTTCCCATGGTTTCCCGAATAATCCTAACTAAAAGTTACTTCTCTATTCTATTTTTCCTGCATGGAGTGGCGCTTTTCCGTCTAATGGAAACGAAATGAACATATATGCTCTGGTTTTTTTTTGTTTTTGTGCACCTTTTCAATATTACTAATAAAGCATTTTGTGGGTGTTTCATTTACCACCTTCCTTCATAATTTTGCTAGTGTGTGATTCACCATATCCCTAATTATTAAATGCAATAGCTACTGCAATCTGTTCACTGATGGGAATCATTTCATGTTAACACAGCTCTGAATACTATCTTATATAATGACTCAGACTGACTGTCAATAAAAATATTCCTAGCTATAAGCTTGCCTGAGGTTAATGAATGGTGTGCCTAACTCCTTACTTGAGTATTTAAGAACTATGCTTAAATTCTAGATTGTATGTTCTTGACATTCTTGTCAATAAGCTACTTGAATGTTTGTCTCTTTCAAGTAATTATAATTTGTTCACACTTCAGTGGAAGACAACTAATCCTTAGTTGTTAGTAAATATGAAACGTGCTAATTGCTACTCGTTTCCCTATGATTATGAATACCATTACTTATTCTATTGTTAATTTTATTTAAAAATAAATCAAAATCAATGAGTCGCCCTGTTAACAACTTAAGATTAAACAACCTCTATTTGTCAGTATAATCACAGCTACAATAGATATTTCACAGCTTAACGCTTCTCTAGATCAATCATCATTTTATTTCCTAGTTTTTCTGTAGCTGATAACAACTTATCACTAATCATTGATAACACGGAAAAGGGGCGAGAAGATAGTGAGGTAAGAGTGAACATGATGGTGTTCTTGCTGTCAAAGTGACATTTCTTACCATGATATGCGACACTGACACATGAAGAATAGATTTTGACAAAATGTACTTAATCAAGTCTGTGTATCGCATACTGTCATTAATTTAGCTTATTCTGTTTCTTAAAAGAACATGCCAATACTAGCAACTTGTACATGACATACATACATACTACATGCCAAATCTAGTTAGAAATCAATTCCTACAGAGGCCCACAGAGCAAAGTACCTAAAATACTAGCAGTATTTCCTTGCTCATTTCTACTTAATTTAGTGAGACTGGCAGATATATTATAACCAACAGAACGGAAAATCTTGATTCACTAAACAGTAAAAGTTTCCCTTAACATAAAACATGTACAACGTTTTAATATTAAATTATTTTGATGTATCTAAGTATTTATAATCTTCCATGATATCGTTTTAAAGAACCCTCGACACAAAATTACCACAAGACAGTCGATCTGTGCGTAATTGCTTTTAGTAACGACTAATTTGTTTTAGTACAAAACTTTCCCAGTAGATAAATATAACCGATACCATTGAGGTTTTATTTTTGCTATAATCTCTTCATTATCGCAACAGAATAAATATTAGCTAGAAAACGAATAACTTTTCTAAATTTGCCATACCAATTGAATTGTTTCATTGACAGCTGGTTTGACATTTTTACAATAGCCTCAAATACTTTCTTCTATCCCCGGTGTCCCTAGTCGATGACAGTTTTCTGCACGTGTTATCTCTTATCAGTCTGTACGCACGTTGTTGATCGATAATTATGTTATTGTTTACATACAATACCATGTGCACACATTCCAATTATCGTATAAAGCCGCGTCCTAAGTTCGTAACGGGTAACGTTTATAAGTTTATGCTAGAAGCGCAAACTGTCATTAGTTCTTTCGATAGTAAATTAAAAGTGAAATAAAAATCTAATTAGATAAGTGATAAGCCTACAATGGTTTTAAAATTACACAGCAATGTCTAAAGTGAGTGAAATGTGTTGTGCAAAGTGCAATGTTTCTGTTTCAATATCGGATTGTAACTTTTGTTTAAAAATCCAGGTTAGTGTCCTTAAACTTACAAAACATACTTCAAAATGAAACTTATCTCAGAAACAACCGATAGCTTGATTGCCCCTTAGACTATTACGCAGTGGTTAATAAGAATAGCCGAATAATACAAAATTAAAATATAGTTTCAGTAAGGAGGATAGCAAGTTCCTAACAAGGATATCTCATTCACAGCAACACTTTGTGACAAAATGTCACTTGAATATGCTAACAATTGGACATATTTAAGGTCTATTACATCCTGCGGTCACGGTCTCCACTTTATAACACCCCGCTACCCCTTAATTACATACACCCTAAATTACCTAACTTAAGTCCAAATTGTTAGCCCTAATTAAAACAATACACTATTAAAAATTGGCCATTAAAACAAATACTGTGATCGTCTAGTAAGTGGTAGGACCCCGTAGTTGTGCGTAGCAATCCAGATTCTTTTTACCTTTAGGAACTTGCTATTTAAGTTGATAAAACTAAGGCAGTAATATATTCACTTGAGGTATAATAAGCAGAGTGAACGACATTTGTAAAAGAATTTAGTGCGTTGAGATAAGAGTGTGCGAGATAGGTAAAATTGTGTAAGGAATATAAATACAGGAAATATATTAAAAATATTTACAAGACATTATTTAAAATGGGGTTAATTGTTTCCGACCCACGAGTCCCTTATACGTAGGAATAATAGGTGTATAATATAACATAGCCTATTATAAGGACCTCGCTCGAGCATTTGGACAAACCAGGTTGCTGATTCAATTTATGTTTTATCAAACATTGAACAAATGGGATCCTTAGAACAAAAGTAAACTGATGTAAAGTGTCTTTGCACTACTTAAAAATGTACTACCATAGTAGTAGATATCAAATATTTAATCAAGGACCCTTTAATCCCAGTATAATTTTATATGTTTTGGGATGTTTCTGCAACCTAGTCCTCTACCGTCAGGATAGAAACTGCTCTGCCTACCCCTGGTCTATCAAGGAAACAGAATATCTATTTTGATACCCATTATTGGGCCTATTCATTGACCTTCTTTTGATACTAAGACAAATACTTCATTGATCTAGCCTTTCGAACGACAAAACCCCAGACTCACACGCCATCCCATATATATATTTTGGTTCGGCCATAGCCATCGAAGGTTGTCCAAGATCACAAAATATAAATTCTATATGCGTGCAATTTCCCACGTTCCGAGTATAGTGGTCCATTGCTTGACATCGTGTTTCACTAGTCAATGCTAGAATTGTTTGATCTCCCAGACAACGATATCGTTAACCATATTATGAAAATGGAATGATGATTCCAAAGTCTGCCAATCTCGAGGCCAGTGTCAATGATTCAACTTTTGTGAACAATCTTATTTTTATATCAATGATTCTCCTTGATAGCGACAGGATCCTAACATCCATAGATGTCCTATGCCTCCCTAGTATTTAGTATTAGTATTAATTCCCACAAGTTATCCTTTAACTCTAATAAAGTTTACATGTTATGAACAATAAATAAAGTTATTAATCCTACTTTCATTGATATAGCAAAATTATCTTACTTAAGGATGAGACAATAGTATGAAAATCCTTCTAATCACCCAAAGAGATTCTAGCTAATAGAATGTGTATGTACATAAAGTAAATATGTGTAATATTTTATGTATCTATTTGTTATATATAGTAGTCATATTAGAGATACTCAGATCCGAATTTTAATTAATAATATTCCAAATTAACCGTTAGTGTTAATTGTATGTAATAAATAAATTGAAATTTGAACGACTTTAAATAATTACCACATAAATATAACATTCATGAATATCTTGTTCATATGAAATGAATAAGTACCACTATTTAAAATTATCACCTTCAAAAAATAGCACTAATCTAAAATTACAACTATAAACACATTCAAAATAAACAATTTGGACACTTACTTGTAGTCTTCTAGTCTACTTTACCAAGATACCTTCTCGCCAGTCTCCAACCTCTCAATCTTGTATCTCAAGTCCGCTTCCTACTTAAACTCCTGATGTGTTCCTTCAACGAATCCTAGTAACGATACTTGCCTACCTATCCCTCAGATGTGAACACCTCAACGTTCCCTCGCCGAATGCCTCCCTCTGACGCTGCGCTCTGAGTTTTATTGTCCCGATTTTAACGCATGCGCTGTGTTGTTTTATGGCAAATAGTGCCTGATTGTGCCAGTTGTGCCTAAAACGCCTATTGTGCCGGTTTTGCCTATTGTGCCTAAAACGCCTATTGTGCCGATTTTGCCTATTGTGCCTAAAACGCCTATTGTGCCGGTTTTAATTCCGAGAATTTCTATTTTTAATTTGTTGGAATTCCATTTCGTATGTAAGTTGTTTTCGTTTTATTTATTTGCAATTTTTAAGTTTTTATCTCTGTATGCATTTGTTTCTAAGCATAATTATTATAGTTATATCTTATGATTTGAACCGAGGACTGTGTGGTCCGTTACATTACGTTTTATTTTTATTTGAGCCTAATAATCGATAATATACTGCATAAAATAATATTGACATGTGACAGTTTAATGAAATGTAGGAATAACACCAAGCGGATGTTGCCTTTGCTTGTGTCATGGAACGCACGCAGAGGCAGCACTCGCCAGGGTGTAAGGACTATTTCACAGTTGATGGAATCTAAAATGAACGGGGGCTATTGGATGAAAGTGATGGACTAACTACTGGGTTATGAGATAAAAAACCGGACGCCTGCTTATTAAAAATTAATGTTGTTATAGGTAGGTAATTGTAATTTTATAAAATATTACTTGTAATTTTATTATAGTATGCTACATTTAAATGGGACGAATCAACGCAAGGTTTAATACTTAGCGCCTTTTACTACGGTTACGCTATGACTCAATTCCTCGGCGGGTATTTGGCCGAGAGGTATGGAAGCAAGTGGACTCTGGGCTTGGGGCTATTGAGTACGGCGCTGTTCACGTTTTTGACTCCTTGGGTAACCCGAGCGGGAGGAGCAACTTGGCTATTCATTCTTCGGATCATTCAGGGAATGGGTGAAGTAAAAACAATTTCTTATAGTATAATGAGTTAATACCATGAAATGTGCCTACTTTTCTTACTGTTGCTGTTGTAACTGTGCTCTATCTATTTATAAATGTAAAAAGTTTTTCGGTGAGGAGGAAAACTAACATTTATTTAGTCTATTTTACTCGGGACAAGAGGAAACCTACAAATGATTTCTTGTCTCTTGTCCCAGTGTTCGTCTCACATCTTACCTGAAATTAAAACCTAACGATGATGTTTGTTTCAATATTATAAAATATAAATTGAGTGTAATTTTTTTAGCATATTAAATACCTAGTCACATTTTACGGTATCAATATGATATAAAACTAAGTACTTACCCACTTGCAAAACAATAATAATAAATAATAGTGTATTATAAATAATGCACTTAGTGTCTTTATTTACAAATACAAATAATTATATTCTGAAGTAAAATTCAGTGCGCATCTCACTTTATAGTATAAATTTGCTACTGTATCTTTACTAGGGTCCCACCATGCCAGCTCTCATGCTTATGCTGTCAAACTGGGTTCCGCCGCACGAGCGTTCCCTCCAATGTGCACTGGTGTTCGGAGGCAGCCAAGTGGGGAACATCTTTGGTTCGCTGATGTCTGGGCTGATATTGTCTGGGGGTAGGGACTGGGCTTATGTCTTCTACTTTTATGGCGGGTTCGGTTTGATTTGGTTTATTCTTTGGGTAAGTGATATATTTTTAGTTTAGTAATTATTATATGCATTTTAGATAGTTACTCGTACCATCACAAAACTTTTGGATCGAATCTTATTTATAATAGAAGCTATAATAAAATTACGAATCTTCAGAAAACAAAAATATTATTATTATTATTTTAGTGTTATTGACTTAACCATCGACAAATTAATTGTCAAATATAATTAGTAATGGCTTTGTCTTAAAAAGCAATAAATATTCAATAATTACTGTAACTTTTGATGATGTACTTAACATTTAGAAAGAAGCTTTGCCCTGGGCCTTATATCCTGGGTCACATAATATATCTATCTTATTATTTTTTATCCTATGTTTCATTTTCTCCAGAGTTTCTTCTGCTACAGTTCTCCCAACACACATCCCTTTATTACCAAGAGAGAATTGGACTACTTGAACTCTAAGATTATCAAGTCTGACAGCAAGACTAAAGATCCCGTTCCATGGAAGGCGATGTTGAGGTCACCACCAGTCTGGGCACTTGTATTTGCCGCGGTAAGTGAGCATTAGGGCCCATTTGTACGGTTGCATCGCAGTTTGGTGGGGTAGAGAATTGTATATACTTAACCTCAATAAATATGTTGTGTTAGATTAAGCTTAAGTAGTTAAGTTTTTTTAATGTTTTGATACAGATGGACTGGTTTTCATAATAATGTAATGTGAAATAATACGTATAATCTCCCATTCCTTTACAAATTTTTAATTAATAATGAATGTGTGAATGTGTGTGTTAATTAATAATGAAATTTTTAATTAATAATGAGTGTAGTGAGCACATGATAATTATTTAAAATTGACTTGTAAAGCAGATGTTCGATTATTTAAATATATAGAGGTAACATATAGTGCTTGTACTGCTTGCCATAAAATGTTTTTGCACCTATAGGTAACTTGTCTCAAATGTTTTCCGTGGCAGTTTATTAGATTACTCGCGGACGCCCTGCAGCTATGCTCGTTTAGTTTCGATTTACCTCGGAAAATAACCTTTTTATAAGACAATGCTTAAGTAAATTGCAATTCTGCAAAAAAAAAAAATATCGCATCAACAGATAACAGGCTGACTAAAATGGTATTTTCAATTAGAGCTAAATTATTGTAATACAAATAATGTGTATTAAATGCATCATCCATAAAATTAATTTATTTATCAACTATTTATCCACAGAAATGCTCATGGATGGGGTTTGAAAATTTTGTATAGCTTTTGTTCCCGTACCACCTTTGTTACCCCTTCATGTTGTCAAAAGATGAATTATACCTATCTCGTGTTTCTCAATAAGGAATATAGGCATCTTAATCAAATCGAGCTCTGTTTCTATGCCATAAAGCCAGAGACAGACATATATTTTAGAGACATATTTTTTTAGGTCGGCCACGATTGGGGCTACTACACTATGGTCTCAGACTTGCCAAAATATTCGGTGGACGTGCTAAAGTTCGACATCACAAAGACTGGCTGGCTGACGGCTCTGCCGTATGTCGCCATGTGGATATGTTCCTTCATATTTGGCATTGCTTGTGACCTTTGCGTTAGAAAAGGATGGCACACTATCAAAACAGGAAGAAGTATACACACAACAATCGGTAATTTACGTGTTTTATTACAAGTATATGTTTTATTTAGCTGGATTACTTAACAAATATTACTTTCTATTTGTATTTAAATTCTAAACTTTCTAAAAGTAAAAAGCCGATAACAATTAAAACAAGAGTTATAAATAGGAGATTAACATTTGATTTGTTTATTTATATCTCTTTTTATTAAATAATACCCGTTTAGCAATAAAATAGTACAATAAAAAAATGGACAGCACTTTGTTCAATCAAACACTTTCCCTCAGCAATAATGGCGCCCAATGTGGGGCCAGTGGCTATATAATTTACCCCTAATGTCACTCATGAGAGCAAAAACTGTATCTTTTCCTTCAGAGAACATTTATTTGGAGTGTAGTAAAAAACACCCTAATGTGATCGGTTATACCTAATACATATAGTATTAGGTATACCTATAATAGTCATATGAATTGTGGTGCTGTTTTTGTTTTGACACACTGGTAATTTGAAACGAATCTAAATCGGTCATAACAAAAGAGCTACAAGGAAGTCTTGTGGCATCGTTCAACATAATAATCAACATAAAAATTTGTCGCGCAAAAAAAATGCATTCGAGCATTAAACGGGATGCGACCAGGTGAATCTTGCAGACCGCTTTTTGAAAGACTTGGTTTGTTACCACTTCCTTCTCTATATATTTGTGAAATGTGCATGTTTGTTCATAAACACTTAGATTTATTTAAGAAAGCCTGTGATAGCCATCCACGCTCTTGCCGTAACCCGGACAGATTATTACCCGATGAACATCCAAGATTAGCAAAACATAAAAAAGTTGTACGATTATGTGTCTTAATATGTATAACACCTTACCAAACGAATTAAAACAATTAAATATTACTGCATTCAAACGACAGTTGCATGAATGGCTTATACAATTTAATTTTTATAGCACAAAAGAGTTTTTGGGCATGAAAAATAATTAATTAATCTGTACGACTTTATATTTTAAATGAAAGAAATGTATGAAATTTATTAATGTATACATTTGCATGATATTTTTATAAGTTTTTTGTATATAGTTTGTGTACATAGTTTGCATACCATTAATGGTTAAACATGAAACTTACCACCTATCGCATTAACACCTGTGTAATTGGTATTGTTTAAAGCAAATAAATTATTCTTATTCTTCTTATTCTTATTCTTATTCTTCTTAATTACTAAAAAATAATAGTAGTGAATCAATTTTCTAAAAAAATATTTTGCCCTTATTTTTTATTGTAAAATAATTTTACATTGGTAATTTAATTTCATCATGCAAAGCTATTTCCTTGCATTTTAAATCCGCTCTGTTATGAGTAATGACAACATGTTTTCTGAAACAAATACCTTGTTCAAATACAATAATTTTCACAGCTGCCACCGGACCAGCTATATGCATCATTCTTGCTTCGTACGCAGGATGTGATCGAAACGCGGCCATGGTCTACTTCATTATTTCGATGGGCTTGATGGGAGGATTCTATGCCGGAATGAAGGTACAACAAACATACCAAAAATAATATGTGAACTGCGCATTTTTATGTTATTGTTTTTTTAAAGTTGGGAACGATTTCATTAGCCTTATCATAGATTAATTGAAGCAGAGATCAGAGCTGTCAAATTCAACATTGTTGTTTCATTGTTTTTAATGCAAATAAAATATCATATTACACCCATTTACAATTTCTATACAATTTTAGGTACTGTTTCCTTCTAAAACATTGTGCATTTACCAAGTAATTGTTGATTTCATCTTTCAACTTTTCTTTTTAGGTGAACGCTTTAGATTTAGCGCCTAACTTTGCAGGTTCGCTAACTTCGCTCGTAAACACAACTTCTACCTTCACGGGAATGATAACTCCGTTTCTTATCGGCTTGTTGACGCCTGATGTGAGTATTTATTTAAGATTCCCTTTTCAGACAGTTCCAAAGCCCACATCACAGGCATGGGGTGCACATTGCTAAAAGTATACTAAAGGTTGTTGAAAGGCACCACAGTAAGGAGTTTTAAACAAAAAAACTTGTAAAGATTTTTAAAAGTTCGACCAATCGCTGAAAGCGCAACAGGAGCGACAATAAAAGAATCCTTTCAAATTGAGCATTATAGATAAATAAAATATCTCGTGTTGTTCGTGTCACTGACTAGAAAAACATTTTAGAGATCTTCCAAAATTCAATAAGTAATTTTGAATATTAAATGTTGTTGTAACAGCCACATTCCATGTGAGATAATGTTGACACTGTCCATAATAACATTTTTTTAAATTTACTGAGAAAGTTTGTAGATATTTATAAGGTACAGCGGGGCAAATCTTGACTGGGGGACAAATGTAACTGGTCCATTTTTTCCATATTTTACAATGTTTGCATTATTAATTATTAAATAGAGTGTCCACCGGTTATATATATAATGGTAGGCGTGTTCAGTGGATAACACGTAAAACTCAACATCATAGTGTAATAATTGGAAAAAAACCGGCCAAGTGCGAGTCGGACTCGCCCACCGAGGGTTCCGTACAAACTTTCTTTCAAACTACCTAGTAAAAATAATCTCATATTTTCATATAACTCTAATGAATTGACTAGAAGACAAAAGTATAGGCACTAATGAGTATTATAGTGTATAGCGCCATCTCCCGGTCAATTTGCTAACTAATTTGCGCGACCTGGTTTTTCAGGGATAATTCTTTATAATGTTAACCGATTTAAACAGTTTTTACTTTATTGGACAGAAGATGGTTTACGTAATATCTCGTATTAATTTTAAGTACGATATACATCCGCAAGGGTGGGTAAATTGAAGGTAAACATCTGAAAAGTTTTTTGTGAATTAAAAAAAAAGTATTCAAAATACAAACACGATTATATTTTTCCTGTAATATATAGCATAAAACCAATGTTCACTAAAATTTTCATAATTTTTCGTTGGTAAACTTCGGAGATAAGGGGGGGGGGGGAACGGTATTTTTTTTTACATTTTCCTTCAAAATTCTTTTTTTTTACAAAACAAAAAAATTATAAAAAATAGTTTATTTACGTTCAATTCGAGCTCTTTCCAACGATACCCCACTTGACCTAGTAACTTGAAATTTACAGTTTGCCCCCCTTTCATTTTGGCCATTTTCTACAATTAAAATTAATATATTTAAAAAAATTATACTTTCTATTTGTAGAGGTTTACAATGTTCACAACTATTCCAAATTTCAAGTTGATAGCATTAGTAGTTCTCGAGATATTTAGGAATGTGACAGACGGACAGACAGACGGACAGACAGACGGACAGAGTCGCACCATAAGGGTTCCTGTTGTACCTTTTTGGTACGGAACCCTAAAAATGGTTTAGTTACAATTATCCTTCAATCGAGATTTGCCCCGCTGTATATTATTCGTATTTTTTATTTAGTGTCGTTTTCAGTCTACTGTAAGCCAATGGCGCGTGGCATTCTGGGTATGTTTCGCCGTGCTGGTCGGCACTAACGTGGTCTACTGCATATGGTTGGACGGCGAGCAACAGTGGTGGGATGATGTGAGGAAGCACGGATACCCACCCGGCTGGAAACATGGCCCTTTGGTCAGAGAGCTCAATCCGGAGCAACCGGACGATATGACAATAATAGAGGAGGAGGACAAACAAGTGTATTGAAAACTGTAAACCTCACCAGAAGCGTAGTAAAATTATGTATTCCAAGATATCTCTCTTAATTTTCAAATTGGCCAATATCCCTTTGTAATTTGGGAAAGTGTAATATGTAGTTCTAATATTTTCCTCAATACTTTAAAGCGAGACGAAAAAAAAAATAGTACCATATACCTACCATGAAAATAGTGTACCTGGTTAGAACAACCTAAATAAGTATTAATATGAGTATTTGTGAGTTTTCATTTTGCTGATTTGGTTGCATCATAGATAAATAAGTAGATACCTGCCTACCTTTATTCCTTCATAGATGTTTATTCTTATTTCAAATGGATTCCTAATCTTTATTATTAAGTAAACAATTATAAATCCATAGGAATTCACATGGAGAAAACGACACTAAAAAGCTTGATCGATGTTCTATTAATCGTGCGTGAAAATTAGGATATGTGATTTTTTTGCCTGCACACAGCATAATATTATGTATGAAGGGGAAAATTTATAAATCAGTTATCCGACCTGTCGTCCTGTATGGAAGTGAGTGCTGGGCCACCAAGACGAATGATGAGAGAAGACTGCATGTGAATGAAATGAGAATGTTGCGATGGATGTGTGGTGTGACAAGACTGGATAGGATTCGGAATGAGTATATAAGAGGAAGCCTGAAAATAGTGCCAGTGACAGAGAAATTGAGAGGATGTAGATTAGCATGGTATGGGCATGTAATGCGGAGGGATGAAAGCAATGTTATAAAACGAGTGGTAAATATGAAAGTGGATGGATACAATGGTAGTGGAAGGTCTAAGAAAAGATGGATGGAATGTGTGAACAACGACATGAGAGTGAAAGGTATTAGTATGGAAATGACGGCTGATAGAGAGAAATGGAGGAAGATGATCTGCTGCGCCGACCCCAAATAATGGGAAAAGGGCAAGGGAATGATGACAGCATAATATTATGTACTACCTATAACTTCATCAAATATGACAAAATGGTACTCAAATAAGATGAAATGCTAAATATGTGAATTTTTATATGCTCTAGCAGTTTTGTACTATGTAGTACAAAACCAAGTCACGTCTTCACTTAGCAACTGGGTTAAATTTTTGCCTGATATTTTATCACAAGCAATATCCCTCCGGCGTCTCATTTTGTATTCTCATGTGGGTTTATACTCATGCGGGTTTATGACGATACAGGCGTCAAGAATTATGAACTGCTCTAAGAATATGGGTTAATGGTATAATCAATAATATATACTTACTAAAATGGATCTGATGGGATACTTATTTATAAGGCTGGTTGTTAAATATGAAAAGGGGAAGCCGCATGTACCTACGTCAACGGATCAGGCCCCGTAGCCGAATGGCATTTCTCCGACGCCAAACGAAAGCGATACGCCGCTGGATCTGTCGCGCCAATACGCAAGCGCGATAGAGATAGATATCTACTAGCGCTTCGTTTCGTGAGCGTTTCGTGAGCGATTGTGCCATTCGGCTAGCCACCCTGGCCCCGTAGCCGAATGGCATTTCTCCGACGCCAAACGAAAGCGATACGCCGCTGGCTCTGTCGCGCCAATACGCAAGCGCGATAGAGATAGATATCTACTAGCGCTTCGTTTCGTGAGCGTTTCGTGAGCGTTTGTGCCATTCGGCTAGCCACCCTGATCTGTTTGATCAGAAGTTTTGGGACGTAGGTTAACCCCAATAATTGGTGAATTATAAATATTTGTTTTGGTTACTAATTGTAGGAATGTATTAAAAATAAATATACCTAGATATTTTTCTGTCACGATCGAAGTGACACCATTCACTTCCTTCCAATATTTAGTTTAGTGATAATTTACACTATAATTATGTCAGTAAGTAATTATTACATTATGTCATTATTATTGACGTGGCACGGAATCTTGAGTATTTTCATGTCACATGTTTGAAAATATATGGACAATAATAATAAAACGAACCATATTTTAATATTTACATAATTTCTTACATGATTAGGTTAGGTACAAGATTTTAGAGATTATTATTAGAGGTAATTAATAACCTTATGTAAGGCTATTTATCGATAAAAGGATTGTCTATGTTTTTATTTTGTAAAGCACTAACAACTTGACGTGCGTTCCAGAAAAATATCTAGGTATAAACATAAATAACTGATGATATTCTTATGTTTACTTTATTCAAAAAGTGGAAGCTGTGAAGCTTGGAGCTGTGTTGGGAATTTTCAGTGCTAAGTACTAATTTATTTTATCTACATCCATATCATGTTATGATATTATGCTTAAGAAGAAGTACTTAAGAAATCTGTAACTACTAGTGCATCGTAATTTTTACGTTACGATGTCGGCAACCTTGTCAGATATTATTGCGACCTTCGTTAAGTGAACAGGCATTTCAGCTTTCAGCTTATGTTGTCAAAAGTAGATGATAACAGTCCCAAAATAAACAATAACCATGTAACTAGTTATCTATAAAATATATGTGAACGTTGATTTTCCACAATTTACGTCCTCACCCTTTCTAGAACAAATAGCTGTTCTTAAACTTACTCGTACTGGTATCGGTCATTATCGAAAGTATATTATTATGTCAATGGAATATTCTTGTAAAACTGATAAAGGAACTAAATATATTTTCTTTGAGCAGTTTTTTTTATCTTGTCTAGACATCACGTAGTCTCTTTAGTAAGTACCTAGATGTAGATATAATCGTGTCTATGACAGTGAGTTTAAAACTATTAAGTAGTATTTATTAATAAATTGTTTTATTTAACGTGTTTGATTCCAATTGAATATATTGTTTAAAATATTTGCCTAAATTATTCTAAAAAAAACAACCACAAACAAACAAATAATTAAAGTCCTATTTACACGTTGCAAGTTTCATTACATTTTATAGTTATGCAGAATTGTATGTAATTTCAACAGTCCGCAATGTAACTACGGTCGCACGCGAGTTCGCGCGCCGTCTAAAGGGGCTCTAAGACAGACTGACGTTATCAGTGTAGGTATCCCCTGAAGATTTGTAAAAGACATACTGATATCTAAGTACCATAATCACTGTTAAGTTCTCTTACTTAGTTTTTCCGCTGTAGTTACGTTACGTTTTAGTTTAGTCCGTTGAGTATAAAATAATGTAGTTGAATGACATTAAGCATATTGCAACAATCTTACACAAACATACTAAAAAGATTATAAACCGTAAATAAACCAGGCCACGCTGGACAATATTCATCAATTGTTTGGTTTAATCATAGAGAAATAAAAATAGAGTGCTGACTCTATACATCACTTTTCTTACCAAAACGATTACAATGTTTTGTAGCCGACAACTATTCTAGCGTCAATTAGTGATTTAACAGTACAGTGTGCGTAGCCGAATGCACAAACGCTCACGAAACGCTTACGATAATATATATTTCGTAGCTATCTATCTATATCGCTCTTGCGTATTGGCGCGACATAGTCTGTGTCATTTCTGCGGCGTTTCGATGGCGTTTCGTTTCGCACAAATGCCAGGCCCCGTAGCCGAATGGCATTTCTGGAACACCAAACGACGCAGAAATGCAATCCATCTCTATCGCCCTTAAGCAATGATTGTGTTGAATTTTGGTAAATTAGACCCGTAGACAAATGACAATGATCCGTGATGAACGATAAGCAACTTTCTCAATTGCTCTTCATACATAGACAGTCACCAAGCACACCATGGCACAGAACGCTAACAGTTGGTGACTTGTCTACGAGCTCTTATTTGTATAGAATGAGCTCTCCATTCCTTATTTAGTTATCTACGGCTTAATGAGTCCCAATCTCAGTCCTATTGCATATCTATTTAACCTTGACTGGAATTAATTATGTTAATGATATTCAATACATATAACACAGTATCTTGCACATGTGTATTGGCTCTTAATTATTCGTTTTATACTAGCTACTATTGTGTCATCGAGCGCTATTTTTACTGGTTTAGTGACGTGCTGGATTCACCTAAAATCATCGATGACAATGGACACATTTTTATTAGCCGGTTTAATCAATACGAATATTTAATTACACATACAAATTATTCAACAACAGATTACAGAACTTTGAGTTCGGAACACACTTTTTTGCTGATAATTTTTGAGTCGTCTTCGCATATTTTATGTAAGTTTAGTTATTTATAAAAGTGTAGTCAAACGAATTTACGGTACCGTATAAATAGTCTATAACTAGAAAATTATTAGGTATTAGGTAAGTAATTGCAGTAAAATAATGTTTATGGTCTGCAATTGAACAAACAATGCACATCGATTAAGATCAGTTTTGGCGTTCATTGCAATAATTGTAAAATATTCTGGATCACAAAAGGTGTGACCTTGTGGTGTGTACGATAACGACCACACTACATACATATAGTAGTATTGTGAATACATATAATGATAGTATTGAAAAAAAAAAAAACCACAGCAACTGGTAAAGGCTCTCTTGATTCTACGAAAACGTATGAGAAAATTGCATGTTATCATTGGTCTACAAGGGTTCATAAATAAATATTTGATCTTAAATGTTAAATAAATTGATGAATTTCATTTCGTTTCATATTTTAAGCTTGCTGCTTACCAAGTGTGGTGGCAAACTTTGTTTGATCTTCGTGGCTCGAAACCCTTGCAACGATCAAGATCCCATCACATTTTGAATCACTTGAAGTTGGAGGTAGGCGTAAAGATCGCTTAATACACCGTTTTTGGTATTATGTCGCCTTTTATTTACCTAAATGTTTATGTATACATGGTCGGCAAAGGTCAATGTCGTTTAGCGTAAGAAACAGACTTGTATAATTATTGGAGGCACATGCACGTGGTACAATGAACTCCGCTTCACTCGTCGCACAGACAAGTAATGAAAGTAGACTGTTAATATCTTTCGCGATTAGTTGCTTCTGTGCTTTCTGATAATGTTGCATTCAAGAAGCTCCGCTTTTGGTAATCAATTTCAAACACATTTAATAATTAAATATAGTGGAGGTATTGTCTGATCCCAATGGCTAGTATTGAGTTTTAAAAGAAGCTATTTTATGAGCAGTCAAGATTTTAAAAAAATATTTGTAAATTTATTTTAAATTCATAAAACGTTCTGAATCCTTTGTTTCCTAAGTTAACCATGTGGTTATGTTGGCATGACATTAAATGAGTATGTACTTGTCCACGTAAATGGAAAACCATCTTAGTATAAGCACCACTCGTCAGAAATTCCCTGTTATTTAAAACAATTCAGATCCTACCATAAGTTTTTTACGTTACTCGATATCGAAAACGTCATTGAAAATGTATGTTATCTTTGCTCTAAGAAAGTAACCATACCGAGGTTCTGTCCACCTTCTCCATAATATAATGAATATCACTTGAGTGCAAAATGTGCACTTTAATTCCAATTTAAAATTATACGTAACGTTTTCGTGAAGGAGTTTTACAGTAGGGACTCTGGTAATTTTGGGTGGCTGACTCAGTATAACCTTGGGATCATAATTGGTGTGTCAAGTGTTTTTGTTTTATGAATTAAAATGTTGTCGGTTGCCCTTCGAGTTATCTTCCTTTATTAAAACAAAGTCACAGCGAACAAAGTAGGTCACAGATGTACAATAATAGTCATGGCCCGATGAATAAGCTGGGGACAAACGGTTGACGCGTTTAAAGTCATTCTGAGTTATGGGTAACGTACACCAACCACTTAACTCAGGATTAGTGGGCTGTCATCTGTCAAATTCCATATAAAATGGTGGGTTAACCCTCGGGTTAACCTTCCATTTTCGTTGGTGCAACTGGCCGCTAGTAGATCTTTGTTTTAAACCCGTAATTTGCATAAAAAGTAAGTAATTCAAATAAGTACTTAATGCTATTCATCTCGTAAAAGCGTCAAATAAAAATAAATGTATGAATACCTTACTATTAGCTGACGGTTTGAAATTAGGGACGCTTTTATTAATAAAAGCTTGGTAAATTAATAACATGGACTAACCCATGTTGCAAATTTCCTGTTTAGAGTATTAAGGGCGTGAATCATCATTCCGTGGAAGTTTATTTTAAGCAATTAATGGTTTAGCACAATGTTCATTATCTGAATAAGCATCGTTAATTCATAATACAAGTTTCAAAATGGACAATGGGAGGTTAATATAATATAATTAATATACAACATGTACCTACAAAATTTTAACGTCGTATTTAAATAAGACCCAGGACAAATTTTCCGAATTTGGAAATTTATTTACCTAATATTTGTTGAAGAGTTCAATACTATTAGGAGGTTAAAGGGACTACAAAGCATAGAAAAAAAGGCGAATTAAACCATATCTTGCTACTTACGATTGTACTAACTAAAAAAAAATGTAATAAACACTGAAGACTTACACGAGAAAACGAAATGTTATGATGAAGAGTTACATTAATTGGTGTTAAATACGTAGGAAAGTACTTCTGAACTTAATTTTCGAATCCTATTTTATTTGTCTTGCATCAAAATACAGGTGTTACAAGTAATTGTATCTATAACTGCTCATCTTAATATATAAAAGAAGAAACTGACATTATCAACGCACAGCGGAAACCGCTTGTCCTAGAGATTCCAAATTTGGCACGTAGGTTCCTTATAATAAGGTGTAGATATGAGCATTAAGAAAGGATTTCGTGATTTTCGGAGCGTTACGTGATTTTTCAAAATGCATGACCTTGACAAAAATGTATTCAAATTTGAATTTGACATACTGTCAATACAGCCAAAAATGCATGATGCATATATACATCACTATGCATTTAAGGGTTAAGGGGGTGAAATAGGGGTCCAAAGTTCAACGTTTGAATAAGATTAATTTTATTACGCGGGCGAAACCGCGAAAAAAATCTAGTTAGTAATAAGTTATTACATCGCAAAAAGCACACGCCTTCTTTAAAAAAGAAAAATGTAGCAAGGGCGCGTCATTTTCCTATTTATCAAACGGCCCTTTGTATTGGAAAAGCAAATCATACCTACCTAGGTTATTCCACTTATTCCCATCCCTAGCAAGTACGCGTATGGAGAAACCAGCGCTAGTAAGCTCTTCAACTTCACATAGAAACCGTGCCATGCATGATGACGAGCAAATATGCCTGAAAAGTATGACATGCCGATACAGATCAGACGTCATCGTGAAGGACACAGTCAATTTTATTATTCTAGTTCTAATACCGATTTTGAGGTAAGTACAGTCAACCAATCTGAATCCTAGGCCACTGTAGAACTTTGTCACAGTAAAAGTCAAACTGACTTCTATATAGCAAATGACGACCGGTCTGGCTCAGTCGGTAGTGACCCTGCCTGCTGAGCCGCGGTCCTGGGTTCGAATCCCGGTAAGGGCATTTATTTGTGTGATGAGCACAGATATTTGTATCTGAGTCATGGATGTTTTCTATGTATATAAGTATATATTTATCTATATAAGTATGTATATCGTCGCCTAGCACCCATAGTACAAGCTTCGCTTAGTTTGGGGCTAAGTTGATCTGTGTAAGGTGTCCCCAATATTTATTTATTTATTTTTATTTAAATAAAGCACGGTGTCAACACGACAGGGTTCTAAAGTGGCCTATGATTCTAATTGGTTAACTATACAATGTATTATTGGATGCTACAGATTCTTATCGAATATGCCAATGGCTATGCTCTTACGTCTGGTTTTATGTGAATGTTCACAGGAGAAAGAAATATTGCAAAGTTTGCATGAAGTGTATTTTGTCGCTTGTTGCTCCTAATTTGTACGATGATTAGTAAATAAATAGCCAAATGTAGGTACTTACTACAAGATATTTATAGGATACAATGTGTATGTGTGTGTACCTATCACACATGAAATTATGTAATCACTTTTCCCGCGGCTTCGCTCGCGTTAGATAGAGACAAAAAGTAGCCTATGTCACTATCCATCCGTTTTGCCGTGAAAGACGGACAAACAAACAGACACACACACTTTCCCATTTATAATATTAGTATGGATATTTCAAGGGATAAGATAAGATATTTTATTGATGAGATAAGATAAGAAAATAATATAAGGATTACTTCTGCACAAAGAATGAATCTAAACAACCTTCCGATTATTTTTTCAAGGGGGCTATGGTTCTACCAAGCAGTTCGATTCGCTAGTGCTGGAAACGCAATGAGAATGCGCCAAGTGTCCATGGGAACCATAGCGGTTTTATGGCCTGTGCACACTAATAACACATACGGCCCTGACTTCACATAAAGCAGGTTAACTTGTACTACGTTCCCATATTCATTATTTTGTTTAGTTACTCACAGATTAACAATGATTGACTCGTGCTTTTGTAATCCTTTATTTAGGTACCTATAATACTCAGTAACTCCAAAGCATCACGACGAGAAGAAAATTGGTATAATCAAAGAGGATCGAGTATTATAGAGAGTTACTGTCGAAGTAAAATGTGTAATAACAGTGCATAGACTGCCATCTCTTGACACGGGCTTAAAACTTTTGAACCTCAGTTTTGACAATTCTTAGCTTAATATGTGTTAAAACCGAACCCGAAGGTGAAACGCCATCTAGGCCACCGTACCTTTTTCTGTATGGTAGTGAGGTACGTTTTTTTCTTAGATTTTATCTGTCTATACGGAGTTACATAAGTTTTTGGTATAATCAAAGACATATATAATTCCGTATAGACAGATAAAGTCTAAGAAAAAAATGTACCTCAGTACCATACAGAAAAAGGTACGGTGGCCTAGATGGCATTACCCCTTTGGGGTACGCTCAGCTAGATGGCGCAAAAATTAATATTTGACATTTCAAAACATATCAAGCGAAGAATATGGGCTAAATTGTCAAAACTGAGGTTCAAAAGTTTTAAGCCTGTGTCGAGAGATGGCACTATATCTATGCACTGTGATTAGACATTTTACTTTGACAGTAACTCTCTATAATACTCGATCCTCTTTGGTATAATTCAGTTTGGTGTACCTACACCATATACTTGGGCATTTCTGCGTGTGTTTCAACCGCTTTGATGGTGGCAATTTTTTTCCCGAATTTCATATGAGCTGTGGAGATTTTGGTCTATCTTATGAAGGAGTCACTAATTTATTCCAGAAACTGATAATTCGGCTGATGTGATTCGGGTATATTACCACCAAAGTATAATAGGCTGAAACGCTCGTAGAAATGACTATTTGAGTTAACTTGGCTCCAGACTAGCATGGGTGGTAGTGTCAGCACCAAATTAGCACGGATCCACCTCACCGAGTTATCAACTCATCAGCTTCCCGTCAAATGTAAGTAGCTCATAACTGAAACGATTCTACACTCTGGATCTGTATAGGCATGGAAACGGTAGAAAGATTCGCGATTTCTACAAACTCTCACACACAGTTTGAGGTTTGTATTGAGATGAGTATTATTCGAGATTGAGATGATGCCAAAACGATTATGAAAACTAGTACAGTCAACCAATTGGAACCCTAGGCCACTGTAGAACTATGTCATAGTGACGTTATAAATCAGATTGTAAGAAATCTCCAAAGACCTTTACAGGGGACAGCGGAATCACATTTTTTTGCCATACTAAATTGAACCTTATCACTGAGACAGAAAGGTGATCGTATCAGACTAGCGAAAACGGTCCACATGAGAGGGCATTGTTTGGGCTGGTGTCCCTCTCGCAAGTGTGGCCAGCGTTAATGAGGTTACCATAGTAGTAGTATTTTAATCTGTATATTACCTGACTTTATAACTTCTTATATTATTTTAGTGTTATATTCAAGCTAGGGTTTCGATATCTTTCAAAGAATTGGAAAAAACTTTGAAAATTGACTGGTATCCCCAATGTATGACAGTGATGACGTCACTGAATAATGTTGACATTGTCAGTAAGTGCGAGAGGGACACCAGCCCAAACGATGACCTCTCATGTGGACACACTTTTTGACCTAACTACACAATCTAGTTTAAAATTCTAAATCTATGGAAATCTCTTAGAGATGGTTGTAGTGGCCTAGGGTTTCAATTGGTTGACTGTACGTAATACGTATACCTACTATATGTATCGATATGAGTCAGCACGCATCTAGTTTAAGGTTTTGTATTGCGTGCTTAGTAAAAAAATAAAGGTTTACGATTATAAATATATTATCTCCCATGCCCTCTACACTTTTATCTCTTTAGCACTTACTATCACGTTTGGCACGACCCCTCTTCTCCCTTGCTATGACGACAATGTCGTAATTAAAAACACTTTTTTATCGCTTCAGCACCGATTCTTGGAAAAGGTTCCATGTTTTCCTATATCCTTCGAATAGGCATTATAAAAATCGTGCGTTTCTAAGGGCCACTTGCAACAACAAAAATAGAGGGCTAACCTGCAGGTTAACCCACCATTTTATATGGAATTTGATAGATGACAGCCAACTAACCCTGAGTTAAGTGGTTGGTGGAAGTGGGTCTAAGATATGTAACCGATAACCTTTTAGCAATATGTGTTTCATTAATGGTTAATAAAATTATAATGCGTCAATAGATTGTTCCTGGAATATACATAAAATAATACATAGTTATTTGATTGATAATATTATCAGTCTACATGACTGGGTAACCTAGTACGTCGGTAAATCAACTAATTGGTTTAGTGTTAATAACTTATTGTTAAATGAGAAAAAGACTAAATGTATTAAGTTTGTAACGAGTAATGCTAAAAATGAACAAGCAAGTGTCGTTGTGAAGGATGAGGAATTGGAACTGGTAGATAGTACAGTTTTTCTTGGCATAACTTTAGATTCTAAACTTCAGTGGGGTCCCCATATTGCTACCCTCTCGAATAGACTGAGCTCTTCAGCATTTGCAGTGAGCAAGATCCGTCAGTTAACAGACGTGGAAACAGCTCGATTAGTTTATTTTAGTTACTTTCACAGCATTATGTCATATGGTATTTTACTATGGGGCAGTGCTTCAGAGATAAATACCATATTTGTTCTGCAGAAGAGGGCTATTCGAGCAATATACAAAATGAACCATAGAGACTCACTTAGAGATAAGTTTAAGGACATTAATATAATGACAGTGCATTGTCAATATATTTATGAGAATATTATGTATGTACATAAAAACATTTGTAAATTTAAGAAAAACTGTGATGTACATAATATAAACACTAGAAATAAGCATAAGCTTGCAGTGCCCTTCACTCGGCTCCATAAAATTAAAAAATCATTCATGGGTAATTGTGTAAGATTTTATAACAAACTTCCTAATGCCATCACTGAACTGTCTTTTAATCGATTTAAACATTATGTAAAGCGTATACTGATCTCTAAAGCCTACTACAGCACACAAGACTACATGAATGATGAAACACCGTGGGATACAAGTATTGTTGAAAACCATTAATTATATAGCTTATTAATGATGATAATTATTGATAATTCAATGTATTTTTATACAATTTTTTTGACATTTAGAATTTATTCTAGAAGTTTTCATACTAGTATTTTTTTATACAATTTAGATTGATATCATTTTATTAAATCAATGTAGTTTTAAAACAATATTGTTTATTGCACCAATAAATTGCTCTGATATTTAGAATAAGATGAATATTGTACACTGTTGACAATTTAAAAGTGCTTATTGTAAGCCTATTTGAATAAAGAATATTTTGATTGATTGATTGAAACATACTCAACCGGCTTCGTGAACAATTGCACGCTGTGTATCCAAAATACTACGATTAAGAATTGTTCTATATTGCTAAATTTTCATAGAGAGAAGAAATTCTGGAGAGATTATGACGTACATATATGTACTCGGGGCAAATCTCGACTGGAGGGCAATTGTAACTGATCCATTTTGTCCATTATTACACTACGATGTTGAATTCTACATGTATCCACTGAACACGCCTACCATATATCAGCAGTTCTCAAAAAGTTTCTACAAAAATTAAGGAAAAAGTTAAATTTGAATTTAAAATTACCAAGATTTTTTTGTTGAATTGAGATTTTAGTACGTTTTATTTTGCCATTAAGGTTCTCTAGTATCTATATTTTCTTAATTGTAACAATTATCCTGTATATATTTGACCAAAGTCGACTTATATTATTAAATGTTGGCAACCAAATAGGATCATTAAAATTTGCTGACGAGGCTAATATACACAAACTTTTTGAGAACTGCTGATATAACCGGTGGACACTCTATTTAATAATGCAAACATGGAAAAAATGAACCAGTTACATTTGCCCCCCAGTCGAGATTTGCCCCGCTGTACCTTACTTAATATGATTATAGCGACGTACAATATAAAATTAAATTTTTGGCTACATTAGAACTCGACGTTAGGTAACTGTGGTACATACAGAATCAAAAAAGTGTCATTCTGGAGCAACTAAACAAAAAGAGATGTGAATAATAATATCTGTACAGATTCATACTAAAATTATAATTGGGAAAGTATGTGTGCCTGTTTATTTGTCCGTCTTTCACGGCAAAACGGAGCGACGTATTGACGTGATTTTTTAAGAGCAGATAGTTGAAGGAATGGAGAGTGACATAGGCTACTTTTTGTCTCTTTCTAAACCCGCACCTCCCTAGAAAGGGGGGTGGAAGTTTGTATGGAGCGTTCTGCAATTTTCGAATTTAACGCGAGCGAAGCCGCGGGCAAAAGCTAGTTTTTCTATTTTTTGAAAAGTTATTCAGGACTTTCAGGATGTCAGATACTTTAAGTGCTATCTTTAATTCGCCACGACGATGGTGACACATATCGGTGGCCAATACGAGTAATATTCGACAAATTGTGAAATTCTTAGGCATATCATGAAACGTGAAAAATCATTTTTTTTCGTTTAATGAGTCGAAGGAACCCTTTCGGCATCTGAAGCAACATAACGAACCTATTTTGTCTAGAATTATATTAGTTTGCCGTGATATGAAATTATCGCCAAAACACTACACAGAAACTTTACGAGTTTGCTATTGATATCGGCCATCGGCCGTCGACATACACAATTTTATCAATTTTACAATTATTGTTTCGTAAGTACTTTACAACCGGATGTAAAGTAAAAAAACTAACCTCAAGTAAAGTAGATAATGGTAAGTGGATGACGATAATGCTCAGATTCTTGTGTTTAATTGCCAATATTACAACAAAATTATGTACTGTGTATCTAACATGTCGTTCGTAAACGTCTCTCGTATGTCTCACAACAGTTGAAAATTACTGCCCTAGGTAGGACTTGAATTTACAGCCTCTGGATAATGGATATCAAGTCTCACCCAAGGCAGAGGCGGCTCAGGCCCATTCACGACTTGGTGACGAACTTCGCGCGACGCAATACACGGTGTTTCCAGTATCACTCAAAACCTCAGACACCCCAACTGATTTTTATTTTTTTAAACTCATCTAGAGTATTCATCTTTTAATCTGATCGTTACTTTTTTTTTAAATTGAATTTTTAATTTTCTGTAGAGCTCTACTTGACTTTTAGCTCTACACTCAATAAAATAATTGCTAACTACCATCATAAACCATAACACTATTTATTTGTGTACGTTACTGCAACGACATAAGGTTTACCAATAGACAGCTAAGATGTCACTGTAAAACACTTTAAAGCTTTGTCACAGTAAACTTCAAATTGGACAGGTAATCGCAGTAAGCAAATAAACTCAATATTCAAAATGACAAGGTTGTAATTAGGTACGAGTTCAATTTGTTATGACTTTTGATAAACATTAAGATTAAACTGACAAACAACGTCAAACTAGTAGCGGAAAAAATAATCGTCCAAGTAACCGGCCAGTATTAATACCCCTAAATACTGAAAAAAGGTAAACAACCTCTAGCAATGCGATATACACAATGTTGTATTACGAGTACAATAGAATGGGCACGTAAAAAATAATTAATAATACTAATTTAAATAAAAATATTACCCCCATCAAGATATAGCTCAATCGATTCTACTCTCGATTCTGAACAAACTGTTTTCAGGTTTTTAGTGTTAAGTGAAACACAGTGTAGAATTCAATGTCGGCTGCACGCGTGCGGTCCATTTGATAATGTAGATAAGAATTTAGAATGGCGGCATTTTGTGAACATCAAAGGAGTGAGCCTTCTGTACTTGTACTATTATATATTTTGTGCCCAAGGCAATAATTTTCCACTTTTTAATTTACATTATTATTATATTTTCAGTGACTTAAAACTCATGGTAGCCACACATACACTAATGTAACTTTACATGAACGATAAGCAATTAAACACAGTGACATATTACGTGTTTTGCGTCGTGTTTTTACCCGACCAACTCAGTGCATTCACGTCTATATTTAGACTAATATGCTTAAATCCACTGAAGTAAATTGACATGGCGGTAAACTGAGTAAATAATTACCGTAACGTCATATGAAAATATCTGATATTTGCGCAAACAGGATTATCTAATTACGTGTGTTTTGCGGTCAGGAATAACCGAATTGTTCATGTTTTGAAAAAAATTTACTTACCTTAAACCTTTTGAACGCCAAGGACTACTAAAAGAGCTATGACGAACGTTGTCGAAGCGAATTTTCTACTGTCAGTTAAATTTTCAATTTATTTTTCACGTGTCAAGATTTCCGCTTGCTTTCCAGCCAAGTACTTAGGTGAATAAGTAGTCTAACTTAATGACAAAAGCATGGCCTATACCATCATGCAAAATTGAATTCGTAGTATGGAGAAATTACACAGGGCCCCCAAACAGTGACCTAATAGGACAAAACTTACATAGATTTTCAACAATACTTACTTATTAGTACTTTTTTTGGGACACCTAACACAGATCAGCGTAGCCCCAAACTAAGCAAAGCTTGCACTATGGGTGCTAGGCGACGATATACATACATACTTATGTACACAGAAAATATGTTCATCACACTAATTAAATGCCCTTACCGGGATTCGAACCCATGCCACGAAGCCAAATCCACTAGGCCAGACCGGTCGTCATCCCCAGTTAGAATCCAGATCGAATATTTGACTTTTATTAAAAGTATTAATATTTGTACCTATTTACTGTAAACTAGGTTAACTTTTCTACATTAAGTCTTCAAATATACTGGTTTCCCTGTGGTGATAGAGATTCACCTATCGCTGGACGTTTGCGTAATACCTACATTGTCAATAATGTATTAAAGTGTTTATACAAATGTTTGTACTTGTGGATAAAGTAACGTGTTTTCTCGTCAATATTCTAATTTATGCCTACTCTTAACTATGAATGCTACTCACACTTTTGAATCCTGTGGATATTCTTGTAAATAAAGCTCTAATATCCATTTTATTCTAACTTAAATATGTAGTTACAGTCGAGTTCATAAATATCTGTACATTTTTTCACCTTATTGCAAATAGTTAAGGTGAAGAAATGTACAAATATTTATGAACTCGACTGTACAACGAAAGAAAGTTAATGATGAGATGACGAACGATACAGAAGCAAGGAAGAAGAAGACGTGATGCGCCGACGTCAAGTAACTAGGATAAGGGCAAGCGAATGGTAATAGTTACAATATTCAAACAAGCGTACCGGTCTTCTCAAAGATAGTTAACGCATTTTAGGCCATTTTCAGAATTTGGGACCCAAAATTAGCGAAAGTTGTTAACAAAAATTAACTCGCTGTCGGTTTTGTGACGACAATTAATCACCAACTCTGTCTAAAATTAACTTTTCACGTTCTGAGTGTAGATTATCGCTTAAAGTTTATGTAAATAACACAAAAAAATTCTTTTATTGAAAATTGATGCTTAATTATCGTCAGAAAACTGACAGCGAGTTCATTTTTGTTAACGACTTACGTTAATGTTGGGTCCCAAATTCTGAAAATATTCATATCTCAAAGTCACATTATAATCCGTTAAGAAAACGTTAGCAATGAGTGCAGTCCACAGCCGGCAAGTTCAATGCAATTATCAGTGTATTTATATTAATAATAAAACTGATTACCTACAATGTACTTAGTTAAGAGAGTAAATGATTTACTATATTAATGTTGCATGAACTTTGATACCTACTAACTTAGTTCTGTTTTGATAAATAAGAGCTCAATCAAAGTGTAACTTTCATAATTGCAGATTTTCAGCATTTTTGGGCAAAGTAATTAGATAAATGACTTTTAGAGTCATAAACACCTACTGTACCAGTCTAATATTACAATTGTTTTTTTACATTGTGTAAATTATGATTTATGAACTTTGAATTTTATCATTAAGAAATGTGAACCTTGCTGCCTACTAGTGAATTAACTAAGATATGTATCTAATACTCATTAAGTGAAATGTAAAATTTCTTATGAGATAATAAATTTCTTTAACCCGAATTAGATAAATCAGTTTGAAATCAATCAAAAACCTTGAGAAAAGTGGACGTATATATTTTAGTTTGAAAATTTAGTTAAAATATTAAAATCGATACTCGAATAATACTTATTAAAAATCCAAGAACCTATTCTGCAAAACATCTGGCACCGTTTTAACACATAATTACTATAGAGTAATGACATATTTTTAATTTATTTGCAAAATAAACTTCTTACATTTCTAGTATAGAACCCCTTTTTGCCAAAAGTGGCACTTAAACTTTAGTAGTTCATGTGCCCTGCCAACCCCTTTATGGGATACAGGCGTGATTATATGTACTTACGTATGTATGTACATTTATAGGAATACAATATCCATAGGTATAAATGTAAGTAAACATTTATATCTATGGATATTGTATCCCTTTATTTCTTGACGAAAAATTGCAAAACACATGCAAAAAATTGTCGGATAGTTTTTTTCAGAACAGTCGAAACGAGAAGGCGTTAAAATGTCCAGCGACATAAGTACGACCGTACATAGCAGCGGGCATTGTCCGCGAAATTATGTAGGGGCCTAAACCTGTAACAGGGTGGCTAGCCGAATGGCACAATCGCTCACGAAACGCTCACGAAACGAAGCGCTAGTAGATATCTATCTCTATCGCGCTTGCGTATTGGCGCGACAGAGCCAGCGGCGTATCGCTTTCGTTTGGCGTCGGAGAAATGCCATTCGGCTACGGGGCCTGGTTTCGTTGACTACATACCTACTATACGCTGACGTACTGCGGATTGTGGGCGAAGTATGGTCTCTTTTGTATGTATTCACCTACAACTATTCATTTAAGGATAGGGATAAAATGCCAAAACTAGTTCCGGACAACAGAAGATCTCTTTTCTTCATGTTTTCCTAGAACCTTTAGTTAGGGTCCGTAGTTAGAACCTAGTTGAAAAAGGAACTGTCATTTAGAAAGATTTAAGGTATATGTTTGCATTCAAATTTTATTTGAGATACCGCCAATTGCCTTATGAGGGCAGTATAGAGTACCAGAACTAGGTGTAACAAAGCAAATTCGTTGACTACATAGGTATCAGTACACACTGACGTTTTGCGGATTGTTAGTAACGAATGATCTCTTTTTTTGTATGTATTCGTTTAGAACTATTTAGTTAGGGATATTGATAGCGTACCAAAACAAAGTGTAAACAAGCAAAAAAATATTGTCTTCAATGACAGCAATATTGGAATATTTCATTATCTATAAACATCTAATTTATAGTCAAGAAAATAAAAAAGTTTAAATAAAGTAACCTAAGACCTAAAATTACAATTAATTTTAAACGTTAAAATTTGAAATGATTCCTTTCATATGTAATTCTATCACAGGGAGTCTTATCTTAAACCTCAACTTGAATTCTTATGGATACAAAAGGCTATCAAAGGTTAATTTGCGTAATAGTACATAATTACCAACAAAAACAAGGTCGTAAGTATATGTTACTCGCGAAGGCGGTTAAGGCGTTTTTGTATACATAGTGTAACGGCGTGGGCCCAAGGTTAGCAGCTTCGGTCTTTACATGATCGAACGTAACCGATGACAACTATGCCATGTGCGCCGGTAAACATACTAAGCTTGCGAACGCGCAGAGTCAACGCTTAGCTGTTGGCGTGTGCGAATGTGTCATGTGTAAATAACAACGTGTGCATGTTGTGCGTGAAAAATTGTGTAGCTAATATTAAATAAAAGCGAATTTACTTTATTAATACATTAATTTAAGAATATTTTTGTAAGTTTTTGAAGTAAACTGTGATATAGTTTGTAGAAAATGGACGATAACACAGAAAATCAAGCGCAGGCGCATAATCTCCTGGGGCAGAAAACTCAGAAACAACCAAAGGTTGTGGATAACGCTTTGACTAGGACTTTGCGATCATGTAAGTATTGTTATCGGGAGGAAGCATTACTAACAAAAATAGTCAGAGTGTGTTTAATATGGACAATAATACAGATGTACGTTATTTCAATAATTAATTATTCAACATGTTTCATTAATTGTTTACCTCCTCATGCATATTTCATATGTATGTGAAGTTCTCGAGAAGGTTGTTTTTTGCAGTTTAAAATCAAAATCGTATATACTGAAATTAGGTACTTATTACTCGTATGGTTACTACTGGACGGTAGCTACTGGCTAGTTAGTAACTAGCTGATTAAAACTCATTTTTTTACGTGATTGCCTACTTTGGGATAAAAATGGGAAGAAGATTATAATATTATTGAGCATTTCTATGTCGGATTTTAAACACTTGCGCCAAAGACACGTTTGATATGAATAAATTCTAGGAAAATCCTAGAATTTATCCTCGAAATCAAAGAAAACAAATATTATAAACTCGTTTAGATGGCGCCACAATTTTGATTGATACTCGGTTAGATGCACTGTGTGTACAAATTTTACTTTTACAATACGAGTACGTCTCTATAAATACTTATTATAGCTGCTTGTTATTTAAAGTGATCAAAACAAATTCACGGATGGTTCGAAACGTTTAACTGAATTGAGGGCCTAACCAAGCTACCAATAATTTGAGCTGAGGCGAATGAAACTGTTGTCTCTCTCTCTATCACTTTTCCACATTAGTTCGAAAGTGACATTATTGTTCCGTTCGCTACAGTTCAGACAAGTTGTATCTCGGATGCTCCAACGACTGAGTAGGTATCTGAACTGATTAATTGATATCTGCCGGCATAACACTGAAGTACTATACCATTAAGCGCCGCTCTTATCTATTCGCGATAACGTCAAATAAAATGTCGAGGTAACACATTGATATATTTATGTAGGCGACTACACAAATACATGTGTAAAGATAGCCTGATAATAAATTGCTATCCCATTGACCGATTTTTAATAATTAAAACCGGTATAATTAAAACCGGTTATTAGTGTGTTAGGTTAAAATGACTCCGTTCAGATGGTTTATACATTTTCTTCTTTCTTAATTAAAAAAAATTTGAAAAAAGTTCTTTGGATTGGTATTGCTTACAAGTTATGTATTCTACAACTCGCTAGATTTTTTAATTCATTTTCAATATTTGATATTTTAGAACCCAAAATTGCATAAGTGCATTTTCAGAATTTGGGACCCCCCAAGCATGAAATTTCTACGTGTTTCCAGTAACACTCAAAACCTCAGACACCCTAACTGATTTTTATTTTTTTAAACTCATCTAGAGTATTCATCTTTTACTTTTTTTTTAATTGAATTTTTAATTTTCTGTACAGCTCTACTTGACTTTTAGCTCTACACTCAATAAAATAATTGCTAACTTCCACCATAAACCACAAAACTATTTATTTGTGTACGTTACTGGTTTACCAATAGACAGCTAAGATGTCACTGTAAAACACTTTAAATCTTTGTCACAGTAAACTTCAAATTGGACAGGTAATCGCAGTAAGCAAATTTAAACCCAATATTCATAATGACAAGGTTATAATTAGGTACGAGTTCAATTTGTTATGACTTATGATAAACATTAAGATTAAACTGACAAACAACGTCAAACTCGTAGCGGAAAAAATAATCGTCCAAGTAACCAGCCAGTATTAATACCCCTAAATACTGAAAAAGGTAAACAACCTCTAGCAATGCGATATACACAATGTTGTCTTACGAGTACAATAGAATAGACACTTAAAAAATAACTAATAATACAAATTTAAATAAAAATATTACCCCCATCAAGATATAGCTCAATCGATTCTACTCTCGATTCTGAACAAACTGTTTTCAGGTTTTTAGTGTTAAGTGAAACACGGTGTATACAAATACTGTTTTTTTGTTCATTACATAAACTTTAAGCGATAATCTACATTCAGAATGCGAAAAAAGTAAATTTTTAGACATTTTATGCTTAATTGTCGTCACAAAACTGACAGCGAGTAAATTTTTGTTAAAAACTTACGCTAATTGGGGGGTCCAAAATTCTGAAAATGCTCAAGTACATTTTCCGAGACGTTTTCGCTATCAACTATAAACAAAAAAAAACGTGTAGAAGTGTAGAGTACTCTACTAAGTACTTTCTTATACTGAGCATACTTACATAGACAGACTAAAAGAAACATAACACGTTCGTACAATTCCGTGAAAATAAGATGATAAAATTGATAAAAGATTATGCACTGCATCGTACAGATGCATAGTGCATAATACTGTCGTACATACGATTTATCTTCACGCCGTGTTTTCAATTGAGGGCGATAGAGAACCAATGAGGCAATATGCTAGTGCTAGGACACTTGATGTGTAGTATTGTGTACCTACGAGAATGATTACATACATAATACATGTATGTATAGTCACGCCCGTATTCCTGGAGTAGGCAGAGCAGATGAAACTGCTCGTTTCAGTACCACTCTTATGGCAATTAAGGCGTTGAAAGAAAACTAAATTGTGACATTGCAGTATTTGCAGTGACAGGTTGCCACCCCATCGCGCACACTATAATGGGACCGCAGCGCTTCTACGATAACCACGGGCGGATAGGGGATGGTGTAATTCTTATTCAGGCAGTTCAATTTAATGTCTTACTACTAATTTGGAAATTGCCTTGTCACCGAAATATATTTTTTTTATAGACACTAAAGTTTACTTTTTATTAAATTAACATACAAGGACTATACGTTATAAATTAAACAGCCTCTTTTTGGACCTCTTGTCATAGTTATACAAGCAAAATCAGGCCTTAATTCTTTGTAGTAAAGTATTAAAAACGAATATGAACCGAAATAAATAGATATCTATTATATTTTTTTCGCTAGGTCATAAACTTTAATAGTTGATGCATATTTTTCTTTTTACGATTATGTTAAACTTGCGATATGCGGAAAATACTACATAATACATATATTAGCTTATTCATGGTTGCCAATATGATAGTTATTTTATTGTTAGAATTACATAACTAGAACTAGCAAATATGATAAAATAAAATCGAGGGAAGGTATTAAACAACGTTTCAAATAAATGCACAATAAGCAAGTAAAAAGAAACAGCCAATTACTAGCTTGATAATTCTCATTTATCTCAATAATAACATTAATAACGTATCTAAGCTATGTATATATTAAGCTTTTGGGTCTCTATCACTACCAAGGATAGTGAGAGTGGGAGATTATCAAGTTAACATTTTAAGTCATACTTATGTTGGTGCCTATCGTATACCCATAATTTGGTTTTCTCACAAACATATAAATTTCAGGATTGCTATGGAACAAACATAACCTCAGTTACCCTGCGACCGCCGTTCGGTTCACGCGTCTTATCGCAATTAGATAAATGTGCCGACTCGCCGCGAGTAATTATTTAACTTCACCTTAGTGAACCACCTTTAGTACCTACTCGAGGGTGCTCCTGGCAACGGGAGCACCTTTTAAAATGGAAGACCCAACTCCAAGCCCCAATGTAAGTTACGCCAACGTTACTTCTAAAGCTACCCTCCCCAAAAAAGAGCAAGCTATTGTAATAGATTCAATAGACGGGATTATGATACGAGACTATCTATTATCGCTTTCAAAGGTTACGAAATCATCGTCTATACGATTTATATCGCGTATCTCAAATTCCAGAGTATGTGTTTACTTGGACTCGAAACAAACAGCGGATGAACTTGTTGATCAAGTAAAAAAAGTCAAAGTCAAAGAACACACACTGCAGATTCGACCTCTAATTACAAGGAATAAGCGAATCGTTCTATCCAATGTTTGCCCCGTTATCCCACACGAAATATTAGAAGAAAAATTCAATGAAATGAACGTTAAAATCATGTCTCCTATTACATATATGAAAGTTGGGATACCCGATGCCGGTTTTTCCCATATCATGAGTTTCCGACGGCAGGTATACGTTTCTCCGGAGGATGAAAAAAAGTTACCTGAATCGATGCAAATTAATTATGACGATACAAATTACTGGATTTACATAACAAATGAGTCGATGAAGTGCTTCATATGTAATGGTATGGGACATTTAGCCAAACACTGTCAACAAACTCCACCTTCATTGACTCAAACAAACAGTCAGAGTAATTCAAAAGTAAATGAAGAAATTCCGAGTCACCTTCCTACAGATATTGAACAGACGCCGACACCGATCACAAGTACCCCGTTTAGTGCTCCACCCAATAAGCCAGACTACAACAAAGGTAATAAACGTATTCATTCCACTACTACTTCAGAGCCTTCAAATACGGACCAGAAACAAACTGATATATGTTTGGAGGAGAGTTTACCACTGAGTGACAACACAGATGATAACGACAGTAACATGTCCCTTGAAGAAGAATCACCAAATAACAAATCTCTTAAAAAGAAGAAGAAAACCTTAGACAACAGAACAGAAGAACAAGTTTGGCATGATATACAGATAGAAATGAATGAATTTGAAGGTTCATCTCGCTTCCCTATCACATTGGACCAATTCGTAAGTCTCTTAGACAAATCTCGCAACAAACAAAATATACAAGAAATAGTTGAAGATTACACCAATAACATTCCTGAATTAATCGAAATGTGCCTATTCATTCGCCCTAAAATGAACAAGAACTTAAAAAACAGATGTTCAAGATTCTCCAGAAAACTTCAAGATATTAATCTAGGGAAGAAGACTCAATAAAACCTTTTTATATATTTATTTATTGAAAGTTATTCAATGAACATTTTGCAGTGGAACGTTAACGGGTTCCACGCACGATTTGAAAACATAAAACTCATCTTAAATGAGGTTGATCCGTTATGCTTTTGTATTCAGGAAACAAACTATAAAAATAATTATTGTGCTAGGTTAAAAAATTACGAAAATTTTTATAAAAATCGTACAAACAGCAGTATAGCTAGCGGAGGAGTAGCTATATACATTAAGCCGCACACTCTTCCTGAACGTATAGACATTAAAAGTAATCTAGAAGTAGTAGCAATAAGAATCAAATTTCCGCTGGCTTTAACTGTCTGTAACCTATATTTACCCAATAGCTGTTCCTTCAGTGAAAATGATCTGAATGTTTTAATCAATCAGCTCCCAACCCCTTTTGTATTATTGGGAGACTTCAATGGTCACCATTTTTATTGGGGATCAAATCATTGTGATCAGCGTGGTAAAGTGATAGCTAATTGGTTAGATGTCAATGATAATATTATTCTTCTTAACTCTCAGCAGCCCACTCACTTCAATAGCAGAAATGGCGATACTAGTAGTATAGATTTAACCTTTGCTTCACGAAGTATATCAACTTATTTCGATTGGAATGCAATTGATGATCTTTACGACAGCGACCACTTCCCTATTATTATATCATCTAGTATAGATCTGAGCCCAAATGTCCAAAGAATCCCACAGTATTGGAAATATCATAGTGCAGATTGGTCTAAACTTCCGTAGCGAAATAGAAAATAAGATTAAACATTTAGATAAATTTAGTCCTTCTTCCGATGTCTGTATTAACGACATAGTGAACGAATTTAATCAAATCATAATTAATTCAGCCGAAAAATTTATTCCAAAAACCTCTGGCAAACTAAGAAAGAAACAAGTTCCATGGTGGAACGAGGAATGCGCCAAGTCACTTAAGGAAACTAAAAAAGCTTATAGAAATTATGTCAAGGAAGCGAAGAAATTCAAAAATAGTCATATTATGAATAACGAAGAAATTAACGAAGAAGAGCAACATAGACAAGAATTACTTAAAATAGAATACCGTAAAAAGAGATCGCAAACTAGAAGATTATTTAAAGAAAGTAGGAAAAATAATTGGGAACAATTTGTATCTTCGATTAATAATCATACTCCCTTAGGAATCATTTGGCAAAAAATAAATTCTATTAACGGACAGAAAAGGAAAAAACAAACTATAATTTTAAAAAACAATGACGGAGAATTATGTTGTGATCCTAAAATTAACTCAGAATTATTAGTAACAGCTTTTGCAAAAAATTCAAGCTCAAGTAATTACAATCATGATTTTTTACAGTACAAAAACCAAAAAGAAATGACAAATAATTCATTTAACTTGCAAGATAATAGTAACCCAATTAATGAAACTATAACAATACACGAACTTTGCTTAATTTTACAAAAACTTGGCAATTCAAGTCCGGGTCCTGATCAAATTTCCAATACCTTAATCAAGAAACTTCCTATGATAGCTTTTGAAAGACTCTTGGACATTTACAACTACATATGGATTAATCACGTCTTTCCTGATCAATGGCGAGAAGCTATTGTAATCCCTATTCCAAAACCAGGTAAACCCCCCACTACTACTTCAAGTTACAGACCTATTTCTCTTACGTGTAATTTGTGTAAATTGTTTGAAAAAATTGTAAGTAATAGATTAAGATGGTATTTAGAACATACTCAGCTTTTATCGCCATATCAGTTTGGATTTAGACAGTTTAGGTCAACATCGGATCATTTAGCTTTTTTAGAAAATGAAATTTCAACGTCTTTTGCAAACAAACATAGTGTAGTAGTTGTTGCTTTAGATTTAGAAAAAGCATATGAGATGGTGTGGAAACACAGGGTTATAACACTGCTAGAACAGTTTAATATTAAAGGTAATATCCTCTCCTTTGTTGTAAATTTTTTAACTAACAGAACTATAAGAGTTAAAATTAATGATCAAATCTCAGATCCGCATATTACTGAAAATGGTCTTCCTCAAGGATCGGTTTTAAGCGTTATTTTGTTTTTGATTTCGATAAATGACGTTTTAGATGTAATAGAACGACCTGTAAAGGGGTACTTATTTGCAGATGATCTGACAATTCTATGTAGCGGTAACAACCTAAAACCTACCGAAAAACTATTACAAAACACATTAAATAAACTAAATGAATGGTGTAAAAGTACTGGGTTTAAATTTTCTGTTACAAAAACCGAATTAATGATCCTGTCAAAAAGAAAAATCAAAGGCACTGTTAACTTAACTATTAACAATCAACAAATCAAAGAAGTCAATAAGTTAAAAATTTTAGGCCTAACTTTTGATCAAAAAATGAATTGGGTTAGTCACATAAAAAAGCTAAAATCTGAGTGCTACAATAGAATGAATATTGTTAAAATTTTATCAGCCAATAAATGGGGTTCGGATAGTACTTGCATTAAAAATACCTACAAAGCACTGATCAGGCAAAAAATTGATTATGGCTCAATAATATATGATTCGGCTTCTCCCACCATTTTAAAACTCCTTGAAAGCACACATAGTACTTGTTTAAGATTGAGTCTAGGAGCCTTTAGAACTAGCCCAGTAAACAGTATTTTTGCGGAGGCGGACGAAATGCCCCTAGAGTTTAGAAGAAAAGAACTATGCCTTTCATATGCCATTAACCATACAAATAATAGTAATATGGCGTTACTCTTGAAAACCCAATTACCGTCTGATATTGAATACAACCTACAACCATCTCTCCCCACCCCCTTAAGACTTAGAATAAAAAAATATTTAAACGAAATTAACTGCCACGTACCTACTTTATTCCCGCGTAAACAATCTAACTACCCACCCTGGAAAAATACTGAACTTAAAGTTAACCTTGAATTAGCAAACCAAAACCCTCGAGATTCTACTCCTGACTATACCTATAGAAACCTTTTTTATGAAATTAAAAATAAATACCCAGATTTTACATTTCACTATACCGATGGTTCCGTCTGTGAGGGTAGAACCGGTTGCGCGATCGTAACAACAAACGGTATTTATAAGTACAGATTACAAAACTATGCATCTATTTTCACATGTGAAGCTGTGGCCATCCTTAAATGCCTAGAAGTCATTAGCAATATTTCAAGTAGTAAGAAACACATCATTTGTTCTGATTCAATGTCATCACTCAAGGCCCTGTCAAATATTAATAACAAAGACCCTTTGATTAATTTAATAAGAGATAACCTGTTCGACTTAACAGATAAACAATACCTAGTGGAATTATTCTGGATACCTAGTCATCAAGGTATACCTGGAAATGAAAGGGCCGACACCGCTGCTAAAGACGCCTTGAAGTATGAACAATGCAATTTCTCGACTTCTAATAAACAAGACCTCAAAAAATACCTAAAGTTTAATGTTAAGAAATTGTGGAACAGCCATTGGGTAAATAATAACAACAGTGTTTTATACGAGATAAGAAAATCAGTGTTTGAAAAAAAGTCATTTTATGTAAATAATAGAAGAGATCAAGTAGTTATGAATAGATTAAGAATAGGACATTGTAATGTTACTCATTTACATCTTATAACTAAGGAAACTCAAAAGAAATGTTTAAGATGCAACAGTGATATATCTGTTAAACATCTGCTTATTGATTGCCCGTTGTATAATGCAGAAAGGTTGACTGTTAATCTTCCTAAATGTTTAAAAGAATGCTTAAATAACGCAGAAAGTACGATAAAATTCCTTAAATTAGTTAATTATTATGACTTGATTTGATTATGTATACTTACAGTGGTCGCTAATGACCTCAGATGTTTGAGCGACCTTAAATAAATGAATTAAAAAAAAAAAAACATAACCTATCCAAACCCTAACACATCTATGTATAGTTTAAAGACTTAATAACTAAGTAACTTATGGACCCATAAGTGTGTCGTTTAACTTCAAACTTGGGAAATCCATTCTGGTATGGTTTATTATCTTTCACATCATATTATATTTTTTATATAATCAACCTTAAAGCAAAATGGATTTACCCAAGTTTGAAGTTAAGCGACACAAGTTATCCATAACTTTAATGAAAAGAGTTAAACTATTAATTTAACTGTCATAATTGTAAATGTGTATAATGCTCAATGGTCCTTAATGTAATTTAAAAATGTATTACCATATTTCGACATATCAAACTACGAATTAATAATAATTTTAATTTTAATATACCATATAATAACTATGTACCTAAATCAATTGTGACGTGTAATATGTAACAATATTATAAATAAATGAGTATGAGTATGAGTATGAAAATTGTATCATTACGATTTTCAAAAATTATGTCAAGCAAAGGGATCCGTAAGATTTCAATATCTAATATTTTTATAATATAGGTACTTGTATGGAGGCTCAATGCAATATATAACTTCATTATCATCTTGAACCTAGTTTACCTAATGCCTTATTCTCATTCAACGTTTAGAGTTTAAACACAATATTGAAAACGTATTGACTAAGACAAAGTGGGAACAAGTAACCCGACAGAATTGAAAGGAGTTGACTTGATCGTATCATCGCATGTCATGAATTTTTTTCTAAAATATATTATAATTTTCAGAGATGATGATGATGATAATTGTATGTAGATTGCATGTATGATGAAAACTGTCCGTAGGTAACGTAAAAAATGCCATGTCAGATAAACGCCATACAATTAAAAAGGAAGGTCCATTGGCCAAATTTGCGGTGAGCCGTTACAGGCGACTTCCATTTCAATGCTCATTGCTCTAAGTTCACACCTCATTGTATTGGAATACAATTTTTGTTTCTGAATACTAGTTCTTTATTAACTTTCGAAACATGGAAAGTGGTTTGTGTGGGATAAACTTGGTTTCCTAAGCCCTTGAACAGCATCCAGTTTCTAAAAGGGCATAGGTAAATAGGTAACCAAGATAGTCTGTATTTCGTTAGAAGACAAGACCTTTGGCTCTGTATCCACCTGAGACGTAACAGCATTCGTTTTACTTTTGAATTCATACTTATTAATTATATTTTTTGAGGTTTTGGATAGTGTATAAAAAAACACAAGGGAAATGTACAAAAACAAATATTCAATTTTGGGATCCGGTCACTTAGGGCCACTTTCATTTTTAGGCCAAGTTTTATGAAAAGCCACTTCCCCGATAGGCCACTTCCTTTAAGGGCCACTTAGTGACAACGTTCCCCGAAGGGCCACATTTATCTAAAGGCCACTTCTTCTTATGGCCAATTCCTTTAACGGCCTGTTCCTCTTATGGCCACTTCCTCTCATGGCCTTTTCCTATGATGGCTACTTCCTCAAACGGCCTGTTACTCTTATGGCCACTTCCTCTCATGGCCTTTTCCTCTGATGGCCACTTCCTCAAACGGCCTGTTCCTCTTATGCCCACTTTCTCTAATAGGAACTTATGTATCTGACAACCTTCCTCGTAAACGCATTCTCAGCAGGCTTTTTAATGACCACCACCACTAAAAACTCTTTATCATAAAAAAAATAAAACTGCCTTCCTGCCTATGGTTATCTGCGTATGGTTGGGTGGGGAAAACAGGCAATAGCAAGGCGAGGAACAGGGTTGGTACCGACTATAAAAATAATTGATTTCTTTACAATTTGGATGTTTAGATTATTGCAATCGGATAAGAAATCTGAATAAGAAATTTGAGGAGTTCCGTTCTGACCATTATCAGCAGTTCCAGTGCACCAAATGTCACTGTTCCGTACGTAAATGCATACTGTTCTTTTAAAAACACAAAAATCACCATATGTATGCCTTTCAGATTTGAGGAGTTCGATTTTTCCAGGATCCCATCATGAGAACTGGGTCCTGAGAAAAATAAGACCAATCTGTATGCATATACATTCAATCAAAAATTTTTTTTCAAAATCGGTCCAATACCGACGGAGATATCGTAGAACAAACATTAAAAAAAAAAAACATACAGACGAATTGAGAACCGTCCTTCCTTGAGAGATTTGAGGCGGCGGTTAAAAAGTAGCCAATCGGGGAATAGGACAAACTAGTAAATGTTGTAGTGGCCGATCGAGGAATTAGACAAACTGGCAATTTCAACGATGGTCGTTCCGGAAATGGGTGGCCACACAAAGAATTTTCACAGTGGCCATTCGGAGAACTGGACGTAGAAAGAATTCCAACAGTGGTCTATCGGGGAAATGGTCGGACAAGGAAACGGCCGAACCAAGAAATGGCCCATATAGGAATTTGCATGGTGGTCGTTCGGGGAATGGGGCCAACAAAGAATTTTCACAGTGCCCGTTCGAAGAACTGGACGTAGAAAGAATTCCAACAGTGGTCTATCGGGGAAATGGTCGGAGAAGGAAACGGCCGAACTAAGAAATGGCTCATATATGAATTTGCATGGTGGTCGTTCGGGGAAGTGGCCGTAGGTGACCGGATCCCAATTTTGTTAATAATATGCAAATTATGCTACAAGTACTTAATATAATTTACTCCACCTTTATTTATATAGAGACAAAAATGTAAATATTGTTTTATGGATACTTAATAATTACATCTGCATACTTTTGAGGCTCTTTTTTACTTTTAATTAAAATGCCGTTGCCGGTTTCATTATACTGTCATATCGAATCATTAATGCTATTCGTGAATGTTTCATATTTACAGATATTTAATATGAATACATTCACATCACGTATTTGTATCGTGAAACTTAAAAAGAAACCTTTTATATCCCTTCTTATCTGGAGGTACCTGTTAAAAAAGGTTATTGAAGTTCGTAACTGAAAGAACGATATGCGAGGCTCATTTTTATACAAAACTTTTGCAAATTTATGCAGTATGTTTAAATATGAATACAGACATTTTTGTTACGGTTTTTCATCAAGTTGATAAAATATTAGTGTGGTAATGAAAGGCAATTTTCGCGTTACATCAAACATTAAGCACCTTGTGGTTTTCATATTGACGTTGGGTCAATATCAAAAATTACGAGACTGAATTCCAAAGTTTTATTGCTCGTATTTCAAATCACTCGGTTTTTAGATCCAAAATCGTGAGCTTTAAATTAAAATATTGGCCCGATTATCGTATTAATTGGTATGATAGCTTACAGGCGTTTCTCGAATCAAGCAAATTACATTGCCCAAAAAATCGATGCTTTTAAAATATTAAATCAATTTGTTTTTTTCTTCCACAGGTTGTTTCATACCTCAACGCTACATACTCGGCGTGATGGGGCTCCTAGGAGTCTGCAACGCCTATACCATGAGGGTCTGTCTGAACCTGGCCATCACCCAGATGGTGATCCCCATACACAAGAACGAATCTATTCGTAATGACACTGAACTGATATGTGAAAGTGACCCGATACCTGCCAACACTACTGTTATTATTAGTCCAGTAAGTACACATGTATAACATGATGTTATGTTAATTCTCGATAATGATCGTTGTGATTCGGTTCTTTCATAATTATTTTAATATATGTACTCCATCGGGCTATTGCTGTAACCGTTTTAACTTTTATATAAAGGCTGTCTTCTTACTTACTTACTGCTTACTGCTAGCCTTTCTCCGCAGACGTTTTGTCTGGTTGCCTTTGGCATAGGCCTCTCCCATATTTCTCCAAGTTTCTCTGTCTAGAGCTTGTCTTCTCCACAGGGCTCCAGCTACCTTTCTGAATTCATTTTCCCATCTCATTTTTTGTCCACCATCCTTCCTTTTGCCATCTCTTGGGTACCATGATGTTATGTCCTTAGACCATTTTTCTCTTTTATCTCGGAGCATGTGGCCAGTCCATTTCCACTTTAGTTGCTTCATTGTCTGATTTACGTCAGTCAAGTAGTAGGCTGTCTTCTAGGTAAAGCCCAACACATTAAGGTTTATAGTGTATGCTTTTGACGTAATACAATATTGTAATGGTACATAGTTAATAATTAAAAAAAGTGTAATTTTAATGTAGTCCAGTCCAGGGCGGAGACGGTTTAGGGATTTCACCTCTACCTTTCCTCCCGTGAGTGTAGTAGAAGTTGACTGTGGGAAATGAGTTCCATTGTGGTGTTGATGATGGGCTGGCAACCTTTCACTGCAATATCACAATTCCGTTTTCCTCTCAACCCACAATTGCCAAGAATTGCCACTCTTCATTGAAGATTGAGCGATTTCTTGCGCACTTCTTATCCTGTTTGGGAATACAAGCCTAAGTTTATGTATGTATATATGTAGTTTTAATGTTCATTACAAATATTTATTATAAAACCGGTTCTGTAAGTATGTAAGTATACAGTTTAAATCTAGATACCAACTGCAAGTTTATATTTCAACCAATGCCATTGTGGTTAGTTCCTGGTATTTGCAATGTAGGTTTAGCATTTCAATTATACAATCGTCATCATAATTATTATTCTACATCTAAAAATAACCACAGAGTCAAAGACATATGTAACTCCGTATAGACAGATAAAGCCTACGAAAAAAACATACCTCAAAACCATACAGAAAAAGGTACGGTGACCTAGATGGCGATACACCTTTGGGGGACGCTCGGCTAGATGGCGCTAATATTAATATTTGAATTTGACATTTTAACACATATCAAGCTAAGAATATGGGCCAAATTGTCAAAACTGAGGTTCAAAAGTTTTAAGTTTATGTCGAGAGATGGCAGTCTATGCACTGTGATTACACATTTTACTTTGACAGTAACTCTCTATAATACTCGAACCTCTTTGCACAAAGTTTAAGCCGTGTTCGGTTACTAAATAAAGTCAACATGTTTCTATTCAATGATAAGTGGTAAATAAGCAACACAGCTTCTTAACTCAGGGTAACTTAGTGGCTGATGTGACCATTTCATTGCATGTTCATATATCAATATCCATACTAATATTATAAATGAGAAAGTGTGTGTGTTTGTTTGTTTGTCCGTCTTTCACGGCTCACGGCAAAACGGAGCGTAGAGTCGCCGTGATTTTTTAGGTGGGGATAGTTGAAGGAATGGAGAGTGACATTGGCTACGTTTTGTAGCGACGAATTGAAGTGATTTTCTAAGTGAAGAAATGGAGTGACATAGGCTACTTTTTATCTGTTTCTAACCCTTCACTTCCCTAAAATGGGGGATGGAAGTGTGTATGGAGCATTCTGCAATTTTAGAATTTTACGCAAGCGGAGCCGCGGGCAAAAGCTAGTATATGAATAAATTAAAGCGTTAATTTATTTCTAGATGACCATAAATTTGCATCATTATTCACATTACATTATACCTACTTTACTCTTGTTGTTACATAGCGTTACGTTTTAGTGCTCTTCGAAATGTTTACTTATTTTTAGAATATTAGTTTTAGTCTTTGTTTGTGTTTTGTGTTTTGGGCCTGTGTGGTGACGGGTTAAGAATTTCACCACTTTTTCTACCCGTGGGTGTCGTAGAAGGCGACTATGGGATATGGGTTAAATTGTGGCGTAGGCGAGAGGCTGGCAACCTGTCACTGCAATGTCAGTTTCGTTTTCTTTCAACCCCTTATTTGCCAAGAGTGGCACTGAAGCTTTAGTAGTTTCATGTGTTCTGCCTACCCCTTTATGGGATACAGGCGTGATTGTATGTATGTATGTAGTTTTTGTAATATCTGACATATGTTTAAACAAATTAACGATTAATTTCAGTACGCAACACAAACCTGGGACCAAGCCACTCAGGGTTTAATTCTCAGTGGTTTCTACTACGGCTACGCCGCTACTCAAGTACCTGGAGGCTACCTCGCAGAAAAATGGGGCGGCAAGTGGACCTTAGGCGTGGGTCTACTAAGCACGGCTCTCTTCACCTTCCTTACCCCGTGGGTCATCCGTATTGGTAATGGAGGATGGGGTGGGCTGTTTGCTCTTCGTGTGCTTCAGGGTATGGGAGAGGTATGTTTAAATCATCCAATATTCAAGTCAGAGTCTTCATTGAAGTCTCTGGGAGTTACTTGGCCGAGAATTGGGGCGACAAGTGAACATTTCCACCCCCCCCCCCCCACCCCCTTTCTTCCCGTGGGTATCGTAGAAGGCGACTATGGGATATGGGTTAAATTGTGGCGTAGGCGAGAGGCTGGCAACCTGTCACTGCAATGTCACAGTTTCGTTTTCTTTCAACCCCTTATTTGCCAAGAGTGGCACTGAAGCTTTAGTTGTTTCATGTGTTCTGCCTACCCCTTTATGGGATACAGGTGTGATTGTATGTATGTATGTATGTATGTAAGTGAACCTTAGGCGTGGGTCTGCTAAGCACGGCTCTCTTTGCATTCCTTGCTCCGTGGATCATCCGGGCTGTTTGCTCTTCGTATGCTTCAGGAAATGGGAAAGGTATGTTTAAATCATCCAATATTCAAGTATTTCTATTATTGAAGTCCCTGGGGTCAACTTGGCAGAAAATTGGGACGGTAAGCGGACCTTAGGCATGGGTCGTTTTCGCTTTCTTTACTTCACTTGTCTGGGAGTGCTTCAAGGAATGGGAGAGGTACTTTCGAACGGTTCAATATTCAAGTATTTCCATTACTCAAAAATGTGTAGACTAAGAGTTTTAAATGATTCACGGTTAGCCTTATAAGACTTATATTGATCGGGATATAAAGTTTCCTGTGATCAATGATTCATGATGCATGCAACTGCGTCGAAATATTGGACCCTCAATAAAAATCAAAGGGGTAATCACAGTTTATAACCCGGTCAATATAAGTCTTATGTGTAGGCTACTTGGACGAAAAGTGAGGCGGCAAATGAACCTTAGGCGTCATGAGTCTGCTGGAGAAGGGGTGGAATGTTTTCTTTTCGTGTGCTTTTAGGAAATAGGGGAGGTACGAGTTTTAAATGATTCACTTAGTTTCACTAGACTTATATTGACCGAGAGACCGTTTTTTGTAGAGTTTCCGATATTTCGACGTAGTTGCGTGCATCATGGCCAGACGTTACAAAAACAAAATGGTAATCACAGTATATATCTCGGTCAATACAATAAGTTTATGAAGAACTGAACATTTTTTACTGATATGCATGAATGTAACTAATACTGCAGACAAAAAGACATTTACAAAATTCACTTTATTGTTCATTATTTGGAATATGGACTAATTTATAAAGGTGGTATTCAATGTATATGATGATTTATAATTTATCTTATGAGAAATATTCAAATTACAGATAATAATAAATTGTCTCTCTAAAATAAAGCTTATCTATTTAGCTGTAACGTTTGAGTTGGAAACAACGCATAGAAACCTAATAACTACAATGCATATTTATCATGATTTTCTTGTTTCTTTTCTTTTTAGGGTTCCGTACCAAAAAGGTACAACAGGAACCCATATGGTGCGACTCTGTCCGTCTGCCTGTTTTTTATAAATATGTAAGATAAATAAATATTAGATTTAAAAGAAAATGGGCAACCGTTTCCGAATGAGTAAATGTCCTAACCGGGATTCCAACCCAGAACCTTTAGCTTAGGAGGCAGGGTCACTAACCACTAGGCCAGAACGGTCATCACAAATTAGGAACGAATAGATTTCATACACATTTTAGTTGAAAATAATTACAAACACTAAGAAAATTTAACTAAGTCACAAAGCGATAATTAATACATAAGAATAAAATGGGTAAAAATTATTGCAATATCTTTGATATCGATGGAGTAAAGCTACGTGTATTGTGTGTCATCTTAAAATAACTAAATAATTTAAGTAAATAAATAGCGTACAGTCGAGTTCATAAATATGAGTAAATTTTTTCACCTTATTGCATCCAGTCACAGAATATATTAGTACAAGTACAGAAGGCCCACTGCTTTGATGTTCACGAAATGCCGCCTTTTTAAATGGCTACAAAATTCTAACAAAGAAACGAGCCGCACGTGCACAGCGTCGGATGATAGGGTTACCTATGGATTAAAACGAATTAATTCTCAGATAAAATGTTATACTATATATTCAAGTCTTGGGTACTTTCTAGGTATAAATACAGTATTTATATATTTTTGTTTAAGCCTTCAGCATCACAAGCCTTATTGAACTTTTCCGATCTGTGTAAGATTGTCCATTCAATTGATTGATTATTTATGATGTCTATTTAACTATGCATTATTAGCCATTCCACACGTGGATATTGCATATGAACCTTAAAAAAACTCGCAACGTAAAGTAACAATATAAAGTGCGAACGTGCGTTCCGTGAGAACGCGCGCCACCCCTGATTAGGCCGCGAACTCGCGGCCGCCAGCATGTACTTGTAGCCTGGCGATACAATCGCGGAGTGAGCCGCCCCTGATCCAGTTAAGGTGAAGAAATGTAGGTACATATATTTATGAACTCGATTGTACTTAAAACATGTTATAAGCTTACGTAATACGAGTATTTTACGATTTTGTATTTGATCTGTCGACGTAAATACGATCTTTTTGTATTTAATTTAAGTTACATATTGTTATTTCATTCGTTACTACTTGGCGCCAGACATAGATACAATCAACATTCAGATTGTGTTCTGCAGACCCTTAATGATAGAGTTTAAATTCTAAACGGTCTTCTTTGTAACCATGTTGTATGTATTAGCCAGTCTTTGTTTTATAAGTATGTACCTACCATTATAATATAGAACCTTTTTAATCTAGATGCATATACCTATCCGTCCGATTAATTATAAACATATAGATTTTTACTTTCTTTTTACTGTGTAACGTACCTTATGAAAGTACCACATTTTACCTTTCACAAATTATAAAAGCAGATAGAGTTTGTTTGGAAAGGAAGATTAACCCATAATTATTTAATTATATGAAACATGGACTTGTGGAGCTAGTTATTCGTGATGGGTCACCGGACTTTGAAAGTATTAAAACATGTTTCATGGAAAATTAACCTCGTCGGTATTATTTATTTATTACAAACTAGCGACCCGCCCCGGCTTCGCACAGGTACTATACCTACATGTAAACCTTCCTCTAGAATCACTCTATCTATTGAAAAAACCCCATCAAAATCCGTTGCATAGTTTTAAAGATTTAAGCCATTACATAGTAATTCAATGATTTAAGCATACATAGGGACATAGGGACAGAGAAAAACTTTGTTTTATACTATGTAGTGATAGTGATAATCCGCCATAAATGAAAACATTTTAAATATGCTTGTGAGTAATAAACGCATTAATTTAAAAGTATTTTTAGTTTTTCTGTGCTTTGTGAATAAAAATTTTAGCTGCTTATTCCACCAGCCTCGTAAATTAAGCACAGTATTTTGTCACGTCTCTGATTACTCTCCGAAGACTGACAACATAACAAATTACTTCCTTCCCGTTACACTGTTGTCTACTCACGATGCCGCATAATTTGCATATTTTTTCCCGTAATAGATTTCCGTAGCTTATTGTGTTTGCGACCGATGTGTGTAACGAGTATCAATGAGATCGGCCATGATTGATCAGTGACTCACTGATAATAATATGTATATCGTCGTTGGTGGCAAACACACATACGGTTTGCTTAAGATAGATAAGCCTATCTACTCGTATGCTAGACGTCTGTTACTCAGATGTTGTTACTCCATTGCCTTTAAGAATCTGAAAATACCGCAAGGAAACCTCGATTTGGGTCATGTCAGATCAATTTACGCATAAGACGAGGTCTCTATCCCTCTATTTTTCCTAGTGTGATCCCGGAATGTTGCCATTGCTAATGGGAGACGGCAAATATTGATAAAATTGGCCTAGGCACTAGTTTTTACGAAAGCTACAGCCATCAAATCTTCCGACCCAGAGGGAAAACAAGGCATTGTAGAGCTTAATTTGGCTACCTCAGGATGTTTCCCTTCACCGAAGAGTGGCTGGAAAATGTCACTTGTTCCATACACTCATTGTTACGAGTCGGGGTTTGAACACTATGAACTCGAAATCTCCGGATTGAATGTCGCACGATAGGCCACTGCTTATATGAACTGTAATAAAAATTTATTAATTTCAGGGTCCCACGATGCCAGCCCTCATGATAATGTTAGCTAGATGGGTGCCACCGCACGAGCGTTCGTTCCAGGGTGCCCTCGTGTTCGGCGGGGCCCAGATCGGGAACATCTTTGGCTCCTTCATGTCCGGTATATTACTGTCGGACGGTCAAGACTGGGCTAACGTGTTCTATTTCTTCGGTGGCTTTGGACTGCTGTGGTTTGCTTTGTGGGTATGTAACAACGATTCTAAAGTCATGTTTGTTTATAATGTCGTTCATTGATAAGTCAATAATCATTCTAAGGTTTTCTATTTAGTTGTGAAATTTGGTACCCTTGGAAACCATATTCCCAATTAAGTATCATCATACTTAATTGGGAATATGGTTTAAAAATATGTGGTTTATAAACACGTCCAAGGAATCATACAAATTACTGAATAAAAATGGCGTAAAATTGTCGAGATCCATGCAAATGGCGATATTTAAACGTGCATACATAATACCAATACCTATTATCTAATAATAAAAATTTAGCGACGCATTGTTTACCTGTTACCACATTTTTTTAAAACCCCACTTTATACAATAATCATAAATCTTCTACTGCAAAAAAAAAAACAATTCTCTTTTATGGTTAATATTTTATTAGTTAAGCTACTTTAACCAAAACACTTACTTTATTTTACCCTGCTACATTTCTTTCCAGAGTTTATTTTGCTACAGCACGCCAAACACCCACCCCTTTATCTCAAAGAAGGAGCTAGCCTACCTGAACGCCAGCGTGACAACGGCCGACCACAAAGCAGCCAAGGACCCGGTGCCATGGAAGGCCATACTGAGATCGTGGCCCGTGTGGGCGCTAGTCTGTGCCGCTGTGAGTTTACTCAACATTTTTTAGTACGAAGTGGGCTTGGTCATATTTTGGTGTTAAAATCGCGTTTGTGAGAAAGTCAAAAAAACTTTCGTAGTCAATTTAACAATATTGAATAGGTTGCGACCTTTATTCAATGTAAAGGGACAGTAACTGACATCGTTTGTCATTGGTGATATCACAATGATATTATTAAGTATTCAAAATGCATAAATCCTGTAGACATTGACTTAGTAGTGGCCATGACCACATGTTCATGTTGACCACATGGTCAATTATTTCTCCCGATAGGTAATTTAATGGACTGTCATTATAAATTATCACTTGCATGATTATAAATCTAAAATTTGTTACAAAGGCATGATTAGAATTTAACAGATACCTACAAAAGTACCTTATAATAACTTTGTACAATTAGTTATATTCGTATAAGTTGTTGAAGAAGAAATGCCACCTTGATATGATTTGAATCCACGAAAAAAACAAATGAATTCTATAAATAGATACTGCTTATATTACGTAACTGAGTTTAATACCATTTAAATGACCATGTTCGCCATGACGGCAACCTTGACTCGCGGTAACCAAACTGGTTAGCGGGCAGTTCAATTTTTTAAACAGATTAACATATTAAAAAGAACAAAAGGCCTTTGTTTCGTTTTATGATGTTGTTCTTATATCATCGATTAGGTATAAAACACAAAAAAACACTATTCTAAAGGCAGTAAAACGGGAGACAGAATCTGACAAAACTTTTTGTGTCGTCTATTTTCAAAACTAAAGTTATAATGCTGTACATAGTTAGGCTAGGTAGGTAGTGACATAATAATGCAAATGTACATAATAAATGCAATAAATAAAACACGAATCAAGTTTATATTCCTGTGAAACATTTATCGAAATACTAGGTCACTTAGGTGACCTGATAAACTTGGTATTCACCTACATTTTATTTCTGAACCCATCGCGTTTGACAAATAGGATTTTGCTTATAAGAAGAATGCATCCGTTGATTTTTATACGTTGACTTAGATGCCTATGGACAACGCAGCCAAAAACCATTGTTAATGTAACGTCAAATTAAAAAGTTTCCTCTTAATTCAAGACTCCGTCTCTCAAGTCAATCTATGAAAACTTAGATGAACGTTTTAAGTGGTTTTTACTTTTAAGTAGGAAAGCTACATCGTGGTCGGTGGCTTATTATATAAGTACCCATATAATGTCATTTTCTATCTCAATGTAAGAGTTTCTTCAAATTCGAATTGGTTTTCATATTATGTGTGTTACCTCATAGGTTGGCCACGATTGGGGCTACTACACAATGGTCTCAGACTTACCAAAGTACTCTCACGACGTGCTGAAGTACAATATCGCGACCACCGGATTGCTGACAGCCTTGCCGTACGCCGCTATGTGGATCAGCTCCTTTATCTTCGGATTCGTGTGTGACCTGTGCATTAAAAAGGGATGGCATACGATCAAAACTGGAAGGATCATCCATACTACTATAGGTAATGCCAACAATGTACATTAGGCAATATCTCTTTGCGAAAACTTTTTTTGTAGTAAGACGACTTCCAATTAATAATCCCATAGTGCACATAATATGCAATGCACATCACTATATTTGTTTCTATTGTCAATTAAAACAAATAAAGTATTAGATATTAATCAATCTTCCTGGTTTAAAGAAGCCTATATGTTTATATTACACTCAAAACACATGTGTTGATCTGTGGAGTCAGGTCATTTGCAAATTTACAAGTAATGTGTAACCTAATATTTGTTATTGCAGCTGCCACGGGCCCAGCGATATGCATCGTTCTTGCTTCGTATGCAGGCTGCAACCGGGATCTTGCTATGGCCTACTTTGTTCTCTCTATGGCTCTCATGGGAGGATTCTACAGCGGCATGAAGGTACCTTTTTTAGGGTTCCGTAGTCAACTAGGAACCCTTATAGTTTCGCCATGTCTGTCTGTCCGTCCGTCCGTCCGTCCGTCCGCGGATAATCTCAGTAACCGTAAACACTAGAAAGCTGAAATTTAGTACTAATATGTATATCAATCACGCCAACAAAGTGCAAGAATAAAAAATGGAAAAAAATGTTTTATTAGGGTACCCCCCCTACATGTAAAGTGGGGGCTGATATTTTTTTTCATTCCAAACCCAACGTGTGATATATTGTTGGATAGGTATTTAAAAATGAGTACGGGTTTACTAAGATCGTTTTTTGATAATATTAATATTTTCGAAAATAATCGCTCCTAAAGGAAAAAAAAGTGCGTCCCCCCCCCTCTAACTTTTGAACCATTATGTTTAAAAAATATGCAAAAAATCACAAAAGTAGAACTTTATAAAGACTTTCTAGGAAAATTGTTTTGAACTTGATAGGTTCAGAAGTTTTTGAGAAAAATACGGAAAACTACGGAACCCTACACTGAGCGTGGCCCGACACGCTCTTGGCCGGTTTTTTATTATATACCATACTATTTTAAACAACGAAAGTGTCTCTTTCCTAATATTTTTACTAATTCTGAAATGAATGCTCAAGTTGAAACGCGTAGTGATTACCTATCAGGTTTTACAATTATTTAATTGTTGAATCTTAATGATGATCTATTCTAGCAAAGGCCTATGCTTGAGTTTTCCGTAGCCTTATTGTTCTTTTATTCTTTATAACTTCTTACAATCAAACAATCCTATAAGTGAAAGAAACAGCTATGTTTCACTAGTGTTTTCACACATTTCACGAAAATTGGCTTCCCTCCAACACACAACAATGCTGCAAGATTAGGTTACAAAGACAATAAAAAAAGTAATTTTCCTTCATAAATGCCATGTAACTGAACAGTATAGAATATAAACATGACAGTTTAGGTACTATCAACGCGTCGCGCCATTCGTATTATTATAAAATACTCAATAAGTAATGCTAATAAATAACCATAATTTTTATCATTGTTTTATCACGGGTTGACTCAACGCTGTATGACGAGGTTGATGCCCTGTACAAATATATGTATACTATAGAAACCTATTCATATATCATGTTTATTGTATATATAATTGTGTAAATTTATTAACATAGGGAGTTTGAAAGAAGTATTAGTTCGTAGCTGCATTCTCGAATGAAATGATGAAATTTTGGTCCGAATAAAAAAAATGACAGAAAGTCGTACGTTGAAAGCTAACAAAGAGTGTGATACTATACAGCACGACCACGGATGATTTTATTAATTCTGATGCGGTACAAATTCACGAAAAAAAATGTACTTTTTTGTACTGACGTTTAAAAAAAATGTACCCTTATGATTTTGGAGTTTCGACATAGGGCCCGGGGTCGTGCTAGGTAGGTACTCCCTGGCACGACCACACTATATTTAATGAGATTTTAAATTTCTGTTGCAGTACAAATTCACGAAAAAAAATGTACTTTTTTGTACTTACCTTTTAAAAAAAAATACCCTCATGGTTTCGGAGTTTTGACATGGGGTGTGGTCGTGCTAGATAGGTGGTACTTCCTGGCACGACCACACTATATTTATGTTTAATTTGATGGTCAAATGAATACTAAACAAGTGTTTTGAAATTGTACTATGTAAATTACTTCAAAAACTTAGTGCGGTCGTGCCAGGGAGTACCTATCTAGCACGATCACAACCCATGTCGAAACTCCGAAACCATGAGGGTACTTTTTATAAAAAGGTAAGTACAGAAAAGTACATTTTTTTCGTGAATTTGTACCACTACAGAAATTAAAAAAATCATTAAATATAGTGTGGTCGTGCCAGGAAGTACCACCTATCTAGCACGACCACACTCCATGTCAGAACTCCGAAACCATGAGGGTATTTTTTTTAAAAGGTAAGTACAAAAAAGTACATTTTTTTTCGTGAATTTGTACTGCAACAGAAATTTAAAATCTCATTAAATATAGTGTGGTCGTGCCAGGGAGTACCTACCTAGCACGACCACGGGCCCTATGTCAAAACTCCAAAATCATAAGGGTACATTTTTTTTAAACGTCAGTACAAAAAAGTACATTTTTTTTCGTGAATTTGTACCGCATCAGAATTAGTAAAATCATCCGTGGTCGTGCTGTATAGTATCACACAACAAAGACTGCTGTCTTAAGTGACGAATAAACAATGAGCGACGAAAGCAGAACATAATAACCAAAAACAAATGGGATAATCCAAGACGATATCGACTGCAACTATAGGCTAACGTCTCATATTTTAGTTTTTCTATATGTCTATTGGTTGTTATATAGTATTAAAAATATTCAATTCCAGGTGAACGCGCTCGACTTGGCACCGAACTACGCCGGCACGCTGACGTCTCTGGTCAACACCACATCCACCTTCGCCGGGATCGCCACTCCTTTCCTCATCGGATTGTTAACCCCCAATGTAAGTCAAGTTCCTCTGTGTCATCACAATGCCAACTCGTATTATTTGATAGTACTTTAAACGTTGTACGAGTATGTTTTCCAATATGGCCCATCTGGTTCAAGACTCAGTGTGTTTTCACATTATCCGATCCGATATCGGATGCCGGCAGGACTTTAAAGGCAAAAATCAAAGATGGTGGCTTAAATGTATGGGATATCGTTCCTACATCCGATATCGGATCGGATAATGTGAAAACGCACCCAGGGAAATAGTCGACACGGTTTATGAATTTTAACTTCTGATTAGCAGAAACGTCTGCAATCGATGCCACTAGGCTTAAATAAGACCGTGAGTTCAAGTCTCACCCAAGGCAGACATTTTTACCAGGCGGTTTATGAATTACCTATTCGCACGTGTACTGTACCTACTGTAGAGCGTATACTTTAATAATTATGGTCCTGCAAAAATTATTTACCTATGGCCCATTAAATTTCAAAACGCAACAAGTCAAAAATTACAAGATCCAAGTCACAAATTACAAACATTTGTATTTCATAACTTGTAGCTTGGTGAAATATGCCACTAGAATAAGTGAAACTCAAGTCTATGTCGAGCTCTGTAGTTTTGCTGTAACCGTGTCTATAGACTAATAAAATTAATAACCTTCTTCCGCAGTCAACTCTAAGCGAGTGGCGCGTCGCGTTCTGGGTGTGCTTCGCCGTGTTAGTAGGCACCAACGTGGTGTACTGCATCTGGGCGGACGGCAAGCAGCAGTGGTGGGACGACGTACGGCAGTTTGGCTACCCGCCCAACTGGAACCACGGCCCGCTTGTCAGGGACTCCGTGCCTGATCAGGAAGCCGTTATGACGAAGATGACCAACATGAATGGTGACGATGACGTTTATTAACGTTTACTCATTTTGATTATTATTGTAGTTTACTTTATGACGTTTATATCAAAAAGGATGAATGTGGATACCACTTACTGTTAGCGACTAAATGTAAGGTCTGAGTGCACGCTCATATTGGGCGTGCAGCAAGACGTGCGGAGTGCATGTCAAACAATTGGAGCGCATAAAAGTGTCCTGGGAGGTTACCATGACGTTATAAAGACGTTCAGTTTAGGTTGAGAGAAAGGGACACAGCTATAGCAGTTACATAGCTCCGTCCCTCTCTCTCAACCTAAACTGAACGGCTTTAGCACGTCATTGTAACCCCCCTGGTGCCCAAAGGTAGTCTGACTCTATCGCGCCAATCCGCACGAGCGATAGAGATAGATATCTACGAGCGTTTCGTTTCGTGAGCGTTTCGTGAGCGTTTGTGCCATTCGGCTACGTACCCTGTGTCGAATTGTCGATGCTGCATAGGTTGAACGCACGCTTGCCCGCTCCGCTCAGCGTCCACTCTAGCCTTACGCTAAGGAATTCATAGGTACGTAATAGTACGAAACATTTTCATGATAAGATTGATAAGGTACACCCACAGAGTATGTATTTTTTGATTTTTTTAACGTTTAGCAACGTTGTATTTTACTAGTGCCTTTATCTGTATGAAGTTGTTTAGTAATGCAAAATGTATGTAATGTAATAGGCTAACTGAGGAATTATGTACTTAGGTGGATTTACTTACACGCGAGCTTGTCGAATATAATTTTAGAGCTGATAGTATAAGTAGTCGCCCATGGTACAGAATACATGATATGCCATTCCTTGGTCAATTCGTATAAATAGTTGTATAATCAGCCATATCATTCCACAATGAATCAAATACAGCTCGTTTCATGAAAGCTGACCCGAATGGAATAAATTAACTTTTAATTGTATGTGAACTTTTAATTGTTGTGTGTGTGTGAGTGAAGCTTTAACCTGTATCGCTTTGCAGTCGTAACTGTCAAGAGCCATCATTTTACTGGTTAATCTAATCTGTCACATACACATTCTCATTCACTCATTCGTTTCATTCGTACCAGCTCTTATTAATTGACATGTAAGTACGTACCTATTTTTTTAACCGACTTCTTTACTGAAAATAAAGAAGAAGGAGGTTATTTAGTTTTATCGAAAACATCATACATATTTTTGTAATAAAAATTTGAACTCATATCATAACTGTTGTTATAATGAAATTGATTTAATGTTGATATTAATTAGGTTACTTTTACCAGTAGGTAGTTATATTCCAATTCTTTGTTATTGTTAAATAATAATAGTGAACTAGCCTAAAAGAAAGTACAATTAAATTGTAACGAATATCACATAAGTTATTTTTTTATAATATTGTACTAGTCAGAGTTTAGAACACAATTGGACAGTACGTAAATTTAGTACTTTAAAATGCTCACTGAAATAAATAGCATACTGAAACAAATCATTTGCAATTCGTGAAAAGAAATATCACCAATTGTTTGAAACAGTTGGTAAGTTTTAAAATACCTACATATTTAAATGATACAAAAGTTTATGAATTTAGACTGCCTGCACCAAATTAAAGTCCTAAATGGGCATTTGCGCGAAAAAAGATTCAAAAAATTTTTTTTTCTAAAATTGGTCAATTTAATGATTTTCCTACTCAAAATCACGAGATCTTTCGATCCTACTAGGTAAAAAAAGGGTCCCAAATTAAATTTTTCCCCTTCGTTACCCATTTTTCAAACAGCGGTTACAAAGTGGAAAGTAGGTACGCAAAATAATATAACATTTTGGGACCATATTTTTGTCTCTTGTTTTTTGTCCTAGATTGAAAGGGCTCGTGATTCTGAGGAGGAAAAACATAAAATTGACCTACCTTAGAAAAAATATTTTTAGTGATTGTTCTCGCGAGAATGCCCAAAATGCAGTAGGTACCTAAGTACTTTAATGGTATGTTTTCTAAAGTAATTTTGTATGAATGTCATAATTGCCTTGAAGTTGTAGGACAAATAATGCACTATCCATTGATGATGAATTGATGATTTGGTTCACGATGAAACACCGATATTAAAACTTAATTTTTGTAAAAGAATCTTTATAAATAAAAATACAGTTTTTTTTATTTATTACCACTTTTATTTTAATAATACCCTTAGTATGGTAAAATTAGATTTTTTTAGATATAGGCACATACAATAAATATATGAAATCAAGTAAAAAAACCTATCCAAAATTACCCCCATTATTATCAATTATTACATACAACAAAAGATAAAAACACAAAAGCATATCGTACAATAAAGAAAGCCGACGAAATCTAATAAGATGGAAATCCGTAAAGAGTGTAATTTTTTTGTATGGAATTGGAAAAATATCTGACTTCATCTTCAGACATCACTTTTATTTTACGTGATCACATCTGTTTAGTCTTTGATCTCATAATCCCATTTTTCCCATTAGTAGTATGTTATCAAGAAAAAACGTAGAACTACATTGAGTAGAAACGCTTTTCGATTAGCAAAGAAGCTACCTACGCGAATATAGAGAGAATACCTACGTAGCAACATTTTAGTTCATGTAAACATAGTAGGTAGTCATTAATCATTATTATTTCAATTTTTAACACAAAAAATGTTGATAGCCATATCAGCCAAGTAACGTATGTCCAGAATTGTTGCTATTGTCATATGCAGCATGCGCCTGCATTCTTTTGCGCGCTAATCTTACCTCTCTAGTTGTTTTGCTAATTAATTCTTCTAGGCGCTTTTTCTTTTCCCTCATGCTTTCAACCTATTGACATAAAACGAGTATTGTTAGAGTATTATCAAAACTTAAAAGTAATAATAATAATCATGCTCAAAGTAATGTCTAAACATATTAAAGTCACTATGTAGGCATAACAAGGAAAATTACCTCATCAATAGCGTTTTGGTAGTCACGCAACAAGTCTTTTCTGGTGAGGAGGCCCGCCTTCAGTCGCTCAGCTCCCAGACACCAGCGAAGCTTGTCTCGCCGGTTCTAAATTCAATCAAATGAAATAAGATCGTAAAAAAATACAGTGACATGTGGTGTATGAATAGTGAGCGCGAAAATATCGATGTGAATAGTTTACTTCCTACGTCGAAAGTTGGACGGTGTTATGGAATAGCGAACTAAGCGCCAAAATCCGAAAAAAAAGTTATGAATGCAGTTCGGATATAAATGTGATAATCTATAGTATTGACTATTTCTTTGTTGAAAAATCATGCTTACAGCCTTATTTTAAGAGGTAGAATCAAGCGACACGTTAAAATTTGTATGGTCCTGTGTACTAAGTCGTTACGTAAAAACGAATTGAACGCCAAATTTACTTTTACAAATTATAATAAGCGTATATTCTAAATCGCAAAATCGAGTTAAACGCCATAAAAATGTTATTAATTCGTTTTGGTTTAAAGTTTTGATGATTTATAAACGCAATATCGATTTAACCGCCCTAATAGTGTCGTTTAATTCGTTGTTACATATTTGAAATTGCAGGATATTTCGCTTAATGAGAACTAAGTATCAAGAGGTTTTGTTATATCATAATATCTTATGTGTGTAATCCTGGCTAGTACTAATGAATTATTATTAGTTACAATGCCAATTTTGCCATATATGCTGATTTTTTTGACATTTATTAAAAAAAGTTGATTGGAGAACAAAACTAAATTGTTAGACGGATTAGTCCTAATCATTGTGGAGGAAAACATTGTTGTTGATTTATTTACAATAGCACTATTTACTCAAATATATGAAATTTTATTTTATTCCAGTATTCACTTTACCTCTAACAATTTGCATTAAAGAATCAAGCGACAAAATATGTCTCATAGTACGCTACGGCGAAATAAATTAACCTCATCCCAGTATTAGTTCAATAAAGAATCAAGCGGAAAAACGTTAATAACTTCGAAACTTGAATAGGTATGGTGTTATTTTTTTTATCTATTTAAATTATGAACACTTTTATAGGTTCAATGTCAAAATTAACTTTTTTACTTTATAAATGAACTTACAACAACTGATTCAAATTTCAAATCTTTCTAGCTCATTTTCTCGATTTCAACTAACTGTCGCTTGATCGCTTATTCCATAACACTGTCCAGTTGTAAAAAATGTTTCATAAATAAACAATAGCGACGTGACAGAAAATCTAGCTGAAATGCAAAGAAATTTACGTGGTAAATGATAGTAGTACGATTTTATTTATTGTAATTTCCAGATATATTTTATTTGTCATGTTCCATGTACGTTCTAGAAATTCCCATGTATAGAAATTGATATGTAATTGTTAGAAAATTAAAATACATACCTACTTATGAGTTAATTATCCTTATAGGCATAGGTATTTATAATTATCTTCATAGGTACACTCTTTTTTTAAAGACACTATTTATAGACTCTCGGAAACACCTTAGCTGGGAGCTCATTTTACAGCCGGAGCGATCGTGGGAAGAAATTTATTTTATACCTAGTCTAGTCATCTCTAGAATATCCTGCCGAAAACGAGCACCGAGCGTTGCGGTTATAGAAATTGACCCTTGAAATGACAATTTCTACGGATGGATAATGTTCGCTAAACTAATATTAATATAGTCACTTACTTTGATAACACTCATATCCTCTCGAGCTCTGAAGAACTCAATCTCTGCATCCCCAAGGTCGCACTCCGTGATGTCGATCACCTCATCAGTGTGATGCATCTTCTCCCTGATATGCGCCAAGATCTGGTTGTGCTCCGTGCAGTTATTACGGTTCTTGATGAGCTCATCCTCCCGTTCTGGTGATAAAAAATAGTGTGTGGGAGAAGTGAAACTTCGTAGTGTGAAAATGAAAATAAGAAGGAATACTTCAAAATTCGAATTGGTAACACTGAAAGTTGGAAGACGCATTAGAAGTTTCACTTCAAAAATTTATTCCTGGCTAAAATACTGGTGCCAATTAGGGACATGTTTATTTGTCAACGAGTGGAAAGTTTGTGGATAGTAATGGCCCTAAAAGATTTATTTAAATGTTGGAGCTGATCTGCAGAGGTAGCACATGATTGACGCAACAGTATCTAAACGTGACATAAATCTGACTTTCGAGGAATCAAAATATTTCACAATAATGATTATGAACAGAGCAGGTAATTCTAAATTAGTATTAAAATTTATGAGACTCTAATAAATGTCACCTTCGTACAATATGAACATTACAAAGGAAATTAAAATCATTCTTAACGTGTTGACATTTCAATTCCACTTTAAATAATAGGTGACGTTCTATTTTGTTCATGTAGTTCTCGAAGTCGCACTGCAGTTTGCCCGTATTGAGTTACTTATAGTCCTGGGCCAAGCTTCTCCAGCTTTCTTATGATACCGCATTCCTCGCTCTAATGTAGCGAAGAAGGAGTAGACTTCTGCTCTGCCTTTCGACGTTTGTGGGTAAAGAAACTTGTAGAATAACTGACCTTCTATTTTGTTCATGTAGTTCTCGAAGTCGCAATGCGGTTGCTCGTACTGAGCCACGTACAGCCCTGGGCCCAGCTTCTCCAGCTTTCTTTGATGTCGCCTATCTCGGACACGGCGTTTTTAGCTCCGATGTAGCGTAGTCGGAGTGCGGCCGTCTCTGCTCCGCCTTTCGACGTTGCAGAAACTTCTAGAATAACTGACCTTCTATTTTGTTCATATAGTTCTCGAAGTCGCAATGCAGTTGCTCGTACTGAGCCACATATAACCCTGGACCCAGCTTCTCCAGCTTTCTTATGATGCCGTCCAGCTCGGATACTGCGTTCCTCGCTCTGATGTAGCGTAGACGGAGCGCGGCCGTCTGCTCCGCCTTCCGACGTTGCAGAGTCAAGAAGCGCATCAAAGTCTGATAAATTTTAGCGTCATCATTAAATCACGTATTTTGTAAACATTTTTGTTTAGAAGCCAGATTCATAAATAATATTTTGCAATCATACATTGTCTGAGATAACTCGTTTATCAACATTGTTTTAAATATTTTTATAGTGTATACGGGTCTTTATTATCAGAATGAACATAAAACATACTTAATTTTGGAGATTGCACACTTGATGACATATTTACGATAATTATGATAGGCTGTAAATGTAAGTGTTTACGCGATTAAGTCCCGTTTTGTTCTAAAATTATGAGTGCAAATCGTGTTAGTCTAAATCAATATATGATAGGCTCACGAAAAACTTCCTTAAATACTTGAATACTAATAAGTAGTAAAGTGTTAAAATAAAACTATTTTGCTTAAACAGAATTCGTTGCTAAATAAACAGTTATTTGTTTTACAAGGGGACAAAGTAGTTGTTTAACCGCACGTGCCAATATTGATACCCGAGCAAGCGAAAGATTTCAATATTGAACCGCGAGCGCGGCGAGTGGTTCAAAAAGTGGAATCTTGAGCGTTGCGAGGGTTTCAAGGCACGAAGGTTAAACAAACTTTTCCACCGAATGTTTCACCACACCAACACGAACAAAATACTGACTATAAAACATGAAAATAAATAAAATCCATCAATTTATTCAATATTTATGATTCAAAATCATCATTTATAGGTAAAATCTAGCAGCCAGATTATGACATCGAGTTAAAATTTGTATGAAATTACTTTGGCCCCTTGTGGATAAAATGTAATTTTGCTATCTGTTTTAGACAAAGACTGAATAGCAAAGAAAGCCTTTATACCAGTTGGTGTGGTGAAAAAGCTTTTAATAAACAGAAGTGGCTTTGTTATACCCAATTAAAACTTCATGCTAGTAAATATTAATAATTGGAATTTCAAACTAGCCACTCCCAGCGACATCACCACCACACTACATACTATATCTACCCAAATATTTCGCTAGATAAAATGTTGACCCTTTCAAATGATTGTGTCACATTTTACGACTCCTGTGGGAATGCACGGTACTCATCTGTCTGGCAATATTTTATGGCGACAGACCGAAATACATGTTAGCTACCGACGTAATAAATTACACTATAAACTGTACATTGGATAAAAGTAATATGGCAAGAGAAAAAGGTTTTAATTAGAGATGGGCCGAATATTCGGTAAATATTCGGTATTCGGCATATTCGGCAAGATTTTCAATGTTCGTATTCGGCCGAATAATTCGGTAGCATTGCCGAATATTTACCGAATAAACAAAGTAGGTAAATAACTAATGAAGATCTTACGTATTCCATTATAAGCTCCTATTTTAGTAGCTTTGTAAGGAACTACTAAAAAGAGTTAATTAATATATCAAAATATGTAAAAAAAAAACCGTAGCTTAAGAGTTGAGAAGAGTTCAGAGTTGTTTTAACTAAGTTTTAGTTATCCACTAAATCATAAGAACATATATATTGATTTTGATCTTCGTGGAATCCAGTGATTAGCAAGTGTAAACGTGAGAAAACTTCCCGTCCCATACCATCGGATGTCGTGAGTGTTGTATGTAGGCAGAGTGGCAACCCTAGCGTAAAAGTGACTGATGACAATCAAGCGCGGGTAGTTCGAAAAACTCGTACAGCTAGAAGATGTTGATACAACTCCCAGCCAGTCTACCCGTGACCACGGACGTAATGTCATGTCCGAAACGTCGGGTTAAATATAAAACGTAAGTTTTACGCGATTAAGTCCCGTTTTAATTTAATATCATAAGAACATAGTTGTATATGTAACCATTATCATTTATCAATCATTTAATAGTTTTAATGAACATCCGCTTTAAAAATATGGCGTAACCGAATATTCGGCCGAATGTTCGGTTCGGTAAGAGCGGAACCGAATGTTCGGCCGAATATTCGTATTCGGCAAAATCCATATTCAGCCCATCTCTAGTTTTAATCTATAAATATTAAAGATGTCGGCGACAATCTAGCGTATTTTATTGAGATATCATCTGTCTATTGTTAGATTTTGAATTACGACGTAATGTACCTATGGGTCAGATTCTGCAAGTGTGAAAACTGACATTTAATTAACGAATTCGTTTTTTTACACTAACAGATCAGTGGCCCATTTCTCAAAAATGAAAGTTACAAGTTACAAGCGGAAGTATTTTTCCAACTTGTCATATTAGACATTGACTACCGGATGTATATCTAGATTCCTAGTTTTTTCTTCGATTTTTAGATCGCCTAATATTTTTTGGCATAATGATCATTTGGCCTAATTTAAATGTCCTAATATTGTTTCGCCTAACGCCGTTAAAACGCACTTTTTTAGAAGCGATTCGGATTTGTGTGAGGTCACGGTTCTAACCTAACCTAAACCTACCTTTCTAACAGCGAATCGGTTCTGGATAATGTCATTTTTGGCGCAAAATTTAAATTATGCCAAATGATCGTTAGGCCAAAAGAGCGTTAGGCATTTCATAATTCGGCCAAATGAGTTAGGCCAAGTGATTTTCGAACAAACGTCATTAGGAATGTAAAGGTAGTCCCTTGACTACCACTTGTAAATTGTAACTTGTAGCAAATCTTCGAGAAATGGGCCCCTGGTCAATGTCTAATATGACAAGTTGGAAAGAGACTTCCGCTTGTAACTTGTAACTTTCCGTTACGAGAAATGGGCCCCAGGGGCCCGTTTCTCGAAAGGTACAAGCCTTGTATTACAAGCACGCAAACTGTCAAATCGTATGGGTTTCTATGGAAACACACTTGTAATACAAGACTTGTAACTTTCGAGAAATGGGCCCCAGATCTAACCATAACCCAGTTATTTTACTCAGAATTCGCCTGACAGTTACATCAAAATAATAGACAGACCAACTTGATACCAATGTGACAGAAATTTGTGCACTAACTGTAACATACATACATAAGCTCACACCTGTATTTCCAAAACAAATTACACATGAACCAATTAAACTTTCATTGTCACTAAAATTTGAAACGGTTTGAAACCAAAGCCAAACAATGACAGGTTCACTCGCCCATCGCTCCAACCACAATTTGAACCTGTATCCCACAGTCAGCTGTCAGCGGAAAGGGGGTGATGAAATTCATAACCCGGCCGCCATGATTAAGGGTACATGGAAGGGATCTGGGGTTTACTAACTGTAAAGAGGCTTAAAACGAAGACCAACACTGTTGTTTGTTTTGCTTTTAACAGGTTAAACAGTACTATAATAAAATTATGTTTTGTTTCAACCATGTAAAAATAACAATTTACCTTATCCGCAATAGGCTTCCCCTTCTTAGAGTATATGAGGCCAGTGCCTGTACTTTTCTCGAGAGCTTGCAGTCCGTCAAACTTGCTCTCTGCGTAGTTAAGTCTCTCTTCGTATTGTTTTTGCACCAAGTTCACTTTCGTTTTAATCTGGAATATTTATTTACATACTTAGATAAAGTATAGTTTGAGCAAATGATTATCATATGCACGACTTAGCAACCATTACTCTTTGTGCGGAACATAATTATGATGATATGAGTATATTGCGTGCCAAATGCCACGATGAATACAAATGGATTAAATTATGATTATTTCAATATAATAAAAGTGCCTATTACCTATTTAGCATTTCAACACATAGTTATTTATTATTAAAGTATGTTTGTACCTATACCTATCCCATGGTAACTTAATTTAGATGCACCAATGCACATAGTCTCATGTCAACTGCGCAAGTATAAAATCATGGATTCAAAGATGTGATTCAAATGTACAAACTTTTTTAGAATTGCCAAGGGGTTAATACGCTCACCTGCCACCACTAGAATTCCTTATGATGATACTTACATCAGCTATTTCTCTTTCGTCTTCGTTCTTGACCTGTTCGTAGACGAGCAGTTTTTGTTGGTACTTCTCCTCCTGTTCGGCAACACCCTCTAGTGGTTGTTTCAGAACGTGGCCTTGTTTTCGTTTCCTTTGAAAGTAGATAACCACATATTAGATAGGTACTACTACTGGTCAACTATGAAATGCTCAAAAACGTCATTGCGACCATATCAAGTAATTATGCTCAATAAAAAATTGTTCGATATGAGTTAGCGTTATGCTTCTTTCTAATGTGGAAAACATGTACTTAGGTACACGACAAAAAAATCTAAGTCCATGCATGTGCTTACGAATTCCTAAAATTTCGTCTGAAATGAGAGCCAAAACGGCCATCTATCATATTATACCTAATTTTGAGATACCAATGACTAAGGTTGTTTTAAACCCTTACAAGCATGCTTCTATGTACAAAATTATACCTACTGTCTATCGCAAACAAAAATTGGTAGGTAAATGTAAATCTTAGGCCAGGAACAGGCTCATGCCCAATACAACCGCAGTCCATTTACAACTTGTAGGGGAACTGCAGCAGTTCCCATACAAGTTACAGTTTGGGTTGCAGTCCGTCTGTATAGCCCTTACTTGTAGTACTCCCCCAACCGACGATGCAACAGACTATTCTTCAGTTGGGCCTGCATGTATTCGTTTGAGAGGTCCCTATGAGCCAGCATGTACTCTTCGCGGTTCACAGCGATGGCTGCCTTGCCCACTCCCTTGCCGATTTGCATGTCGTCGTCTTCATCTTCGGGTACTGTTTTAAACAGATCATTTGCGATTTGATATCAAGTTACTGTTCACAAAATATTAACTCATCAGAGATAAAATTATTCTCTCTTTCATTATGAACTGATCGGCAAGTGACCTACAGTAGTATGCATACACCTGATGGATAGGGAAGACAGTCTAAAGTGGAGCTCACCGGTTCAGTAAGAGCATATTGGATTGGAGCGTTTTCTAAATTAAATCTCGAAAATCGAATTTCACCAGATTTGGACGTGTTTGGGCTCATTCTTCTCAGAATCACGAGCTGATTCAATCTTGACGATAAAAAATGTGTCCTCATTTATTTTTCCTTTACGTCACGATTTTAGTATGAACTTACTACGACCGTGACGTGCGTATTTGAAACTCGAATTTTGTATGGAAAATTTGACACATTTTTTATCATCCGGATCGAATCCGCTCGTGATTCTGAGAAGAATGAGCCCAAACACGTCCAAATCTGGTGAAATTCGATTTTCGAGCTTTATTTTGGAAAACGCCCATTGACGTTTGCTTTAAAAAGTACCAAGGTCGTATTTTTCAGGTAATATTGATGGCGAAAGTGCATTCAATTCCAAGCAGTCCACACCAAAAAGAACAGGAAAATCGTTTTATATACTTAATGAAGACTCACCGCTGCTGGATCCGCTCGAACTTTCGTCCTTCTTTAACTCGGTGACCTTTTTCTGTTATTTGATAAATAATAAGCTTTATGAGATAGGAACACATTGAAAACTTAGATCTTTAGATAAGAAGTTGGTAGAAAATAGCACCTATCACTACACATTGGTTACCATAAACACCAGTGTGACCATGACCAGTGGTGCTCATCCCCCGCGACCCCTCACGCAGGACCGTGGACTTCTTTTTGTGGCCAAGCATCACTTGTCAAATCTTAGTTTTAATAATGTACACTCATTTATGTGTGAATTGTACACTGTATATCCCTCCTTAGTCCTTATAAGGTAAATAAAGAGTTTATGTTGTACTGAACAGCGTGAAAATTTCTGAATGACTGGCGATTTTGGAGGCTTGGTGAGGATAAAAGCTCATTACTTTACTTATGTGAGCGTCATCGGTGGGATCATAAATTTGTATGGGGCCTGGGAGCAGCATCTTTTAACGTGACGCGGAGAATGATAATCCGCTTTTGTGTAGACTTAATTTTTAAAACTTATTTACGAAATATGTTTATACGTTATTTTTATAATTCTACCAACAAAATGAACTGTAATGAAGTATTACGGGCAGCCTATGTGGGTTATACCAGTTATTCTGTACTACTGTAGCAACATAGGTACCCAATATACCCCAATAATAAAATCCAATCAAAATCAGGCTGTTTTCTTATCTTATCACAATGTTTCCGGTGTCTGTGTGACGGAGCTTCCAATTCTACTTATATCTTACTAACAAGTTACGGTTTGCAAATTTTAATCCTAAAGCTACCGATCGGAAAATATAGAGAAAACAAGCCACAGAATGGTAAACAGAAAGAACTCCTAAGCAATTATTGCGCCCCGTCTTATCATAATACATCACAGGCCCCACAATAAAATTAATATTAAATATTCATAAGAACCTCCGTCACTTCTTTACGGCCGAATTAAAGATAAAAGCAGACAAACATGAATAAATGAATACGAGGGGAGGAATGTGCCCTTCGTGCTGCAAACTTTGACGTCCCAGCGATGTCACGTGAGCAACATTAATTAAATGAAACGTAAGGACAATAACATTGCGAGGCGTACCTTGGTCTCCATCGCGTGATCCACCCGAATTATTCCTTTATTGATTTGGTAAGCTTAACATTGAAAATTATATTTAGTGTAATTTTTGTGGAACGGCACGCGAAATACTGGGTTGCTATGGTGACCGGTAAACAGATATCGAGCGATGTGACCGGTGTCGTGACGGCGATGCATAGAGGTTGGTTAGGTAAACAGTTTCGGTGGCACACCTCCAAGTCAATATTAGGTATTTATTTACTTCTAGGTGACGAAAAAACTGGGTGCTAATGACTAATACTGATTCATTTTTACGATATTTATAAAACCATACAACTCCTAATATCTTTGGTATTTAAGACCCATTAAATATGTGATTTTTTTTCTCTCACGGAGGAAATACCTAATGGAAGTGCGCGCTCGGAGCCAGAGTAGAGCAATGGGCTGTGTTTTAAGGACTTTGTTTGAAATAAGATGTGATATCTAGTCATTTTCATCACACCCTAGAGTCTAAATGGTGGCTCACTTTACGGTTTAAAAGAAGTGTATCTTTACAGATCCTTATCCAATTGACTTCAAATAATTGCCATATACTTGCCCATATCTTCTCTCTAATACACTCTAAGATCTCGTCCACAGATTGAGTTATGATATCCGTGGTTGCCAAGATGCCACTTGTTGCTCGAGGCGTGTTGTACAAACCGCGTCGCCCACAGGGATTGCAATCCGGACCGGCGAATCCAGTAATCTCGCCGGATCCGGCACTTTGTAAATGCTACCGGTGAATTAACCGGTAATAAACCTGAGTAAACACAGCAATTAGAAGACGAACAGTTATGCAATTATATCATGAAAAAAAGGGGACGAATGGTAGGTGAGTTAAACATAATAAAGAACAAATGAAAAAGTACTGTTCGTAGATATTTTTGTTGTAAGTTGTATTGAATTTTTAAAAAGTTCTTATGTACATTCGAGCTCATTAATATGTGTACATTTTTTCACTTTGTTGCAACGAGTTAAGATGACGAAATGTACACATGTTTATGAACTCGACTGTACCTATCATTAGCAAATCAAGCACAAAATTACAGAATTGATTGATATGGACGCTACGGTTGGAGCCAGATCCGGCCTCAATCCGGTCAAAATACACCCGGATCCGGCCGGATTAAAATCCCTAGCTTTACAACCCTAGTCGGCCAGTGTTTACAGTTTGGTTTACAGTGATTAGGGGCCGTCAACCGGACTTACTGGCTCGTTATTCAGTGGTGTTTATGATCACTTACGCCCGTCGTTATTGAGGCAACACAGCGTCGCGACACAGTAATAATATTAGTCTATAGTATCTACACTACCATTATGAGCTTAGAAACTATTTTCGTAAAAGCTTTTTAGAATTTTTGAGACCAAATGTATCATTTCAATATATTTAATTTGTCATGGTTTAAAAGTGGCTTAGATATTTTTTGCCTTTGAAGAGAATTCAGGATTAAGGGCATAGGTATCTGTCCTAGACGGTAGTAATCACTCCACATGAAACTGAAATAGAGAACATACATCTTTCCCTTCACGGAACAATGGTATTCCGGACCTTTGGGAGGCGTGCGCGGGGCCGAAGCCAACACGTAGAGGCCCTTTCGACACTTTAATGAAATGTAAGGGGTACACCGAGCGGATGTTGCCCTTGCCCATATCATGGGACACACGCAGAGGCAACACCCGCCAGGGTGTAAGGACTATTTGAGAGTTAATGGAATCTAAAATGAACTGGTCTATTTTGATGAAAGTGATGGACTAAATACTGGGCTATGGATAAAAAACCGGACGCCTGCCTAATAAAACGGTATCCAATTTTATTTCCGGCAGACGGTGACTCGTCCTCACAAGATGGGCCCCCACAAAAAGCGACATCCAAGATGGCTCAAGGGCAACACCGGTGTGAGAACTCAAGGGTGTCGAGAGGTGTACACCGCTTTCTGCCCAGTGGCTGTGAAGCCACTGCACCAACTCGCGTCTTATGCAAATTTTCACTTCCACCCCTGGAGCATGTAGCCCTAACGACTCCACTCTGGACGGCCAGCCAAGGCAAGCCAGAGGTAGAGAGTACTGTCCCATACATCTTATTATTAGTGTTGTTATAAGACTAGTCTTGAAGACTTTTAAACCTTAAAGACTTGCAAACCCTAAAGGTTCACGCTTTAAAGACTCAAGCGTTAAAGGTTTTAGCTCAGAAACGGTTCAGAACCTTAACGACTCAAGCTTTTTATGAGCTCTTAAGAGTGAGTCTTTAAGACTCGGGCTGCATAGAGAGCTCAAGCCCCCTAAACCTCGAAGGCCTGTGTCAAGCTTTAAGAGCTCAAACAACGAGCTTTATAGGCAGATAGTATTTATTTTTAACCCTTAATTTGACGTGTCGGTTTGGTAGATTTTAGGGTTCCGTACACAATGGGTAAAAACGTAAGTCTATTACTCAGATATCCGTCCGCCCGGTCACGTCACCACGCTTTATCTCATGTATCTCAGGATACTAAAAAGTACGGAGCTCTCAGTGGGCGAGTCCGACTCGCACTTGGCCTGTTTTTTTACTTCTGTTGACCTTAGGATCTAGTTTATTAAAAGCTCTTAAGACTTAAATGCTATAAACCATATAAACTTAAACCTTCAAAGCTTAGGAGTCTTTAAAGCTTGAGGACTAAAGACTTGAGGATTCTGTGCTCGTAAGCAGCAACGCAAACTTATAAGGTTGAGGCTTATATGGTCGAGGCTTTAAGGTTTGAGGCTTTAAGACTCAGAAGTCACGACTCGAGTTTTGTAGTTTACGCCTCAAAGCTTAAATTCACAACACTACTTATTATACGTCCCATCCAAAGTCCATAAGTTCAAACACCATTACAACACATGTACCTATATAAGAACAAAGACCTATATAACTTCATATAGACAGATAAAGTCTACGAAAAAAACGTACCCCAAAACCATACAGAAAAAGGTTAAGAATATGGGCCAAATTGTCAAAACTGAGGTTCAAAAGTTTTAAGCCTGTGTCGAGAGATGGCAGTCTATGCACTGTGATTACACATTTTATTTTGACAGTAACTCTCTTTAATACTCGATCCTCTTTGATAAGAACTACCCACGCGGTCTGGGCATTACCAATTGTGTAAGGTGAGTACGTAGGTCATACTACTACTACCTATACCTACAAACAAACAAATAATCAGAAACTTGAAGACGTTTTTTTTGAAACTTTGAAACTTGAGATTTTCTTTTTCAATTAATTCTGCCAAACAAATGTTTTCAATCGGACAGCTATTCTAAGTGCGTTTCAGTACATCGTATTTCAAAGAATACATTTATAATACTTCCTCATAACGTATGAATTCATGGGAGTTCATAGAATAACCATAGAGTTTCTAATGGGGTGGCAACGCGCATGTGACACTGTTTGAGTTGCAGGCGTCCATAGGTTACGGTGACCGCTTTACATCAGGCGGACCGTATACTTGTTTGCCACCGACGTTGTATAAAAAAAAAAAACCAAAAAATTTCAAGGAATAGTACTCTGACCAAAACTTACACCTACATTCCTTCATATTTATTCATCCTTTACTACATTCTTACATCCTTTTTATTAACTTTCTGTTTAAGTACAGTACTCGTATTCTGACGATAATCATGATGTTAAAGTTTTACATAAGCAGGTGTATGTAAATGCAATATTGACTCGATGAGAATTAACTAACCCATATAACCATAATCGGTCGCCGTTCCTACGCAAATCCTCCTATTTTGTGTACACACAGGTCTTCGGGTCTCAATGCTTAGTCGCAGTACGGTCGACGTTTAGTCGCGGCGACCCAAATGGGGACGATTGGTAACAGGCACAAATGGTCACAGAAGTGACAGAAGTGTGCACTACGCGTGCACACATTGTTACCGTTTGGCGACTACTTTCCCAAAATCATTCGTTCATTTCATTCTTTTCAAATGGCGACTGTCAGAGACGTCAAAGTAAAAAAGAAATAAAATCATTTGACATTAAAATGTAATGGCGTAAGAATTTGTTAAAGATAAATATTGTTTGCATTTGTAATATAATGTGGGCTAATTACCATGGCCAATTAAATTGCTCGAGTGATTTCATAAAATAAGTCTAAATTTATCAACGCGCCATCAATTTACCCCAGTTTAACCAGTAATAATATTATTGACTACTCGGTGTTTGCGTGTTATGTATATTGATTGGTGAAGTTTTAGTGCTCCGGTGCATATACTATACTGAAATAATTAAAATAATGCCTAGAAAACCAATAAAGTTGTTAAAATATGGATTAAGACGGTAATATTCCATGTAAAAAACAGTCGCCAAACGGTCACCAAACGGTCGACAAACGGTCGCAAAATGGTCGCAGCGTACACGCGTGACCCAAAGCAGTGAATATTTATTATATTTTCAAAATGGCTTCTTGTATTAATTTTTTCCAGGTATCCTCAAACTTTATAAACAATTAAATTTAATATGCCGTTGTACTCAGTTGCCCTCACTAAAGAAGATTAAAAAAAAATTGTAACGTGCGTACCGAGCTGCTGGGTTGTAAAGGATCGGGGATCATATTATTATGGTCTTCTATAGAGCAACTAGTATTTTGCGGCATTTCACAATTGACACTTGTTGAAGTAGTCGTCATTAATATTACTATCAACATTAATTTCAGCGATCTGTACTTCTTTTGTCAAGATTTTTGTACCTATAGATAAGTGTCTACAAATTTGTAATGTTAAAGAGACATAAATAAAACGTAGTAGAGTAAATAATGTGTTTTTTTTGTAACCCAAACAAAATACTTGTAGATACGAGTGCGGAAAAGAGGAAAATCGATACGAGTAGCGATAAATTAATACACGAACGAAGGGAGTGTTTTAAATCGACACGAGTTGTGAATGTCCTTTTCGCACGTGTATCGTACGACGATTTTCAGTACCTAAATCTAAGCTAAGAGTTTCGACCAGACAAGAAATGAATCATTGCTTGATTTGCTCGCACTACTGCGTTAAAAAAAGCAGCATCTGTACTGAAAAAACTATCATTGCGCAACAGAAATTCTATTAATATCACAGTAAATACTCTATTTCATTTGATTCCTACTTTTATTGTGTAAAGCAACACTACACTTCATTTTTATCAATAAGAATTAAAAATTATATATTTAATACATTAAGTAACTATAAAGTGCTTATCTATTTGTATTATCATTCTGCACTTTTCTTAATTTTCCCACATTTCTATAAAATGTCGAAGAGTGCTTAAATGGTCGTCGTCGTTTATTAGGGTTTTATTATTTAATTCGCTCATATTTAAATGATTCAAAGCAACCAGTCCACAACTTCACAAGACAGTTTGAGAAACCTTCGTATTTCAGATTGTCATTTGCGGATACAGTGGTTTAGGAGCAGTTCGGTAATCAGACCTACACATGTGTGTACAAATTCTGTCAATGTCACTGTCAGAAACCGTTCTGACAGTGACAATGACAGCCACAAATTCGTCCACATGTTGTTACCGTTATGTGTGCAAACGTCGACTAATAAAGTGTCGTTAAAAGTCATTCTGACAGTGACATTGACAGCCACAAATTCGTACACATTTTGTTACCGTAACGAGTGCACACGACGACTACATTTTGTTATTGTATCAATACGGTCGCATTGTTTGCACGACGTTACCACGCGTTATGTCACATTTGACAGTTAGTTACTGATTTGAAGATTTTGCGACTGAAATGGTTGTATGGGAAGTTACCTGTGGAACACTTAAAAGCTTCTACAGTCATCGCTATCAAATATATTAGGGCTGACAAAGCTCTCACAAATATCGGAACAAGTTAGTGCGTGTTCTGATATTTGTGAGACCTGTTCCGACATCTGATGGTGACAGTATTACCAACAATAAAAGTTTTGCTAAAACTTGTTTAGAAGAATACGCAGAATACGGGAGTCTTCCCTCATTGGCACATTTTTTCAACGCGCTAACCTTTGTTGACGTTGGCAGTGTCAGCCCTGGGCGACTGCCAGACTCTCGACAATGCGTGGCCAGAAATAGATGTTAGGTAAATTTTATACGGGTTTTCTCCTATCGAAAGCTGATGAAACTTAGCTGATACTCTTGAAGTTTTTTGCTATCAAATAATATGTTTTATGGCCAATTTGCGTTTTGGCAACGTAGGTGAAATTGCGGTGCTGTTCGTTACAAATACACGTAATTTTATGGGCATTTCAAATATTAATGTTAGTGGCCAGTGGAACTAATTTGACTCCATAATAGTAAACATAGTAAACGCCACAAAAGGATGGCAGTGCCTGTTGTATAATTTAAACAATTTCCAGATAGCACACTTACCTTATCCTTCTTAAAAATAAGATTTTACAATTGTTATTTTGCGTGTTTATTGTCTTACTTTGCTCAGCAAGTTCAAAATACTAATTAAGTATTTAGTAATTGGTTTTGCATTTTTTTATATAGTTTATCTTTTATTTATAGTCACTTATCTTTTATTAGTTTACTCAATTAATTACTTTTCTGATTAAATCCATGACAATCTGCATAAGTAGGTGCATTAACCCCTGGAACGCCGATGTTAAAAAAATCCTACTGAATTAATAACCTTTGATTTGTTAATTTTAAAGTCCAAATTGTCTGTGACGGATACGGGACAAGGCATTCGAGGGGTTAAAATACTAATAGAAAATGTCCTTAACTCTCTTAAAACAAAACCTTTATTATTTATGTATAATAATACAACACGCTGAACATGTTATTTCAGTGGAATGTATTCGTTTGAAAAATAGCTGTAAAATATATTTTTGACCGAATCACACTGAGCAGGAAATGAATAATTACAGTAGAATCACTCTTGAACGTCTACTCGTGAAACTTTGCAGACAATAATATTTTTAAACGTGGCTTAACCTTGTTCGCTCGCATTATTTCGTTTTATCTGTATTCGCCATAACCTTCACCCGACCAAACCCATTTACCCTACCGTATCGTCTTACGAGGCATCTTAACTACTTGAGATTTAATCATAATGCTGATGTTATTAATATGATACATCTGAGATAGATAGATAATATCTTTTCCCCTCACTAGCTCGGAAACACGTGTTTTGTCCTTTAATAACCAGCGGGTAAAAACGCATTTTATCCACTACATAGTGGGTAAAGTAATTTGACCTTGAATAAAGTCAAATTAACTGCTTTAAACTTTATAAAAGTAGGTGAATCTAGTAATAAAGATGATTTACCACCTGTGGAACTACTGGAAGCAGTGATAAACGCATTTTTTGCGTTGTAGTTTCCTCGCTATAGTGAGGGGAAAAGTTTTGTGTTACACTCGGGTGCAAATGTATTTTTCCCCTCACTAGCTCGGAAACACGTATTTTGTCCTTTAATACCAGCGGGTAAAAACGCATTTTATCCACTAGTGGGTAAAGTAATTTGACCTTGAATAAAGTCAAATTAACTGCTTTAAAATTGATAAAAGTAGGTGAATCTAGTAATAAAGATGATTTACCACCTATGGAACTACTGGAAGCAGTGATAAACGCATTTTTTGCGTTGTAGTTTCCTCGCTATAGTGAGGGGAAAAGTTTTGTGTTACACTCGGGTGCAAATGTATTTTACTTCTCGTGTGTTAAAAAACTCGCAAGTTCAGGATTCTATTCTCGAACCACTCGCTTCGCTCGTGGTTCAACTATAGAATCCTTTCACTTGCTCGTTTTTCAATTCCACACTCGGCGTTAAAATACAACTTTGCCCCTTGTATAACAAATAACTATTACTTCTCGTGTGTTAAAAAACTCGCAAGTTCAGGATTCTATTCTCGAACCACTCGCTTCGCTCGTGGTTCAATTATAGGATCCTTTCACTTGCTCGTTTTTCAATTCCACACTCGGCGTTAAAATACAACTTTGCCCCCTTGTATAACAAATAAGTATTATTATGACCCACAACATTACGGTACCTATAATGATCGGTACCGATAATACCGATCGGTACCGATTTGGTAGCATTATCGATCATCCTTAACGGGATCTGTTAAGTAAAATTCAGGTGAAATTATTTTAATTTCCATAGTTTTATTTCATGAGTAACTATCGCGGTAACCGAAGACAATATTATTTAAAAGGGTTAACGGATCGTGTAAAACTGAGAAGTTATCAATATTTTGTAAAGGTTGACTGTATAAAGATAGAGAAGAGTTGTGGAATGAGCTGAATCTTTATTAATGACTCTTCACACACAGATTCATGGTAAGAAGGTAGTTAAACAACATTAACAGTCGGTGATCCGTCGATGTAAATATATAGTACCAGTAATAAAGTTAATCGACAGCTAACAATCGAACATAAGCACATAACCTAAGCACAAAATTAAAATTTTGAAAAAAAAAACGCCGACATAGTATACCGATTTCCATGAAATATGGGTAAGAACACTCCCGACTAACTCAGCTTTCAAACAAATACAAACTAAATCTAAATCGGTTCATCCGCTCGGGAGCTACGATGCCACAGACAGACACACACTCAGACAGACAGACAGATAGACAAACAGATGGACGGACAGACAGACACGTCAAACTTGTAACACCCCGTTGTTATTGCGTCGGGGGTTAATAAACTCAGTTTGTAATCCCAAAAGGTGTAGGTAGATCACATGAAACTGCCCAAATTTCAGAGCCACTCATAGCAATGTAGGGGTTGAAAGAAAAAAAATAGTTATTTGTTATACAAGGGGGCAAAGTTGTATTTTAACGCCGAGTGTGGAATTGAAAAACGAGCAAGTGAAAGGATTCTATAGTTGAACCACGAGCGAAGCGAGTGATTCAAGAATAGAATCCTGAACTTGCGAGTTTTTTAACACACGAGAAGTAAAATACATTTGCACCCGAGTGCAACACAAAACTTTTCCCCTCACTATAGCGAGGAAACTACAACGCAAAAAATGCGTTTATCACGGCTTGCAGTAGTTCCACGGGTGGTAAGTCATCTTTATTACTAGATTCACCAACTTTTATCAATTTTAAAGCAGTTATTTTGACTTTATTCAAGGTCAAATTACTTTACCCACTAGTGGATAAAATGCGTTTTTACCCGCTGGTATTAAAGGACAAAACACGTGTTTCCGAGCTAGTGAGGGGAAAATTAAGTTACAGGCTCTTAGGACATTCCTTCTCCACAACTAATTATTGTATCCATATCTCACATTCGACTTATACGACACCCACAGGAGAAAAGGGAGCGTGGTGAAATGTTTGACCTGTTAACACACAGCTAACATGACTAATTTTATCATGCAAAATTAACGAAGCGGTTCCCAGGTTGAGACAACAGGGTGCGTAGCCGAATGGCACAAACGCTCACGAAACGCTCACGAAACGAAACGCTAGTAGATATCTATCCCTATCGCTCTTGCGTATTGGCGCGACAGAACCAGACTACGTTTCGTTTTCGTTTGGCGTCGGAGAAAAGCCATTCGGCTACGGGGCCAGCAGCACACCTCGAATAATAACGATCAAATTTAATATACTTATATGAAAGAGGCTCGTTTCTACGCACACAATACGCTTGTGTAGGGTCGATGCCACAGCAGTGCAGTCTCAGTACGGCAATTACATTTCAAACCAAACAATCAATTAATCATATAAAACCAAATTAAGTATTATTTAATACCAAGGCCTGGAAAGCAGCAACAGAAATACAGCGGTTAGAAAATATTTCAGTAGCGTTGTACCGAAGCCAAAACACGTCATTTACACGTTTAATATTTATTATTTCCATATATTTGCCTTGGCATTTAACATGATTTAATGACATTTTTGAATAAGTATGTCTTCTAGGTATACCAGAACAAAGTTTGTTTTAGAATTCTTCCGAACTGTTTTTGAGTTTCATCTCAGATAATCGATCGTGTCATTGTCGTCGCGTACCACTGTTCATATTTTCACTCCACTGAAGAATACGAATGACGAATTCGCGCTTCAAAATAATGACCCGATCGAGTCACGACCCGACTGTTTATACGAAATGATCAGTTAATCGCATCCCATGACGATGTTTTAATTGTAAGGAAATTTCACACTTCTCTGCCAAGTTATATTATTTCATTTTACAGAAGCAACCTAATCTAAAGTAAAGTCACCACACGGGAACAAAACAATCTTTAAAATAAAGAGGTACCTACTTACCTTAAATTTTCACTTACTTTCGTAGCTAAAGGACTGGACCAGACTAAATGAGAAAACAGTATCTTTCAAGGTATTTTCATTATAAAATAAATATAAACATGAAGAGCTTAAAACAGCAGTACACACACTAATGCAAAATATTTAATCAAACAAACCTTAGCACTCTAGGACACATTCCATAAATATTACATTTTGCAAGTCATTTCAAAGGATAGCATCGGGTGGGTGTAATTAAAACCATATTTATACTCGTATATTAAGGTATAAATACCAATGCTTGACACTCTAATGCCCTATAGATGACGCCCTTTTGTCACATTTATTGACAATGACTTAACATTTATTATGGCATCTACTGGTACACTGTCCAGCACTGGTACTTTTGCCTTATTCCACTTTCAGTCTAGTTTTTCAATGGAGCTTACTCTTTAGTCCGTGACATCCACGATGACGTCCTGGCAGGCAATTATGGTCGCGCGATAAATGATAAAACATCTGGCCGTTCCTATCGCACTTACTAATAGTGCGATAGGGATGGCCTGATATTTTATCGTCTATCGCGCGACCATGCTACCCGTGCAGATTTGATAAATCTAACCAATAACAGGATATTACTTGTCAAGGCAAGCGTCTTCGTGAATGACACGATCTATATTTTTAACACATACCCAAACTAACCCATTTATTACATAAATGTGACAGTTTTTTAGAACGATTTAAATGAAAAATACCCAACTGTGCAGTTTTAAGGAAAGTACTTCCTGTTTAATTCGATTTATTTTATATATGAAAAAAAAAAAAAATGCGATTCGATTATTTATAATAGCGGCGAATCGGCGATATAAGCTATCATGATTAAATTAGGCACCTAAACAGTTTAATTAGGTTGGATAAATACAATAATTGCGAATATGCCGAATATGCAGGCGGAGGTTCTACAAGAATGTAATTAAATAAATAGCGGGAACGGCGAAGTATTCAGCCAAGACGTGCTTGCCTTAGAACTGCACAAATTACTTAGGTTAAAGTTCTCGGGGCATCCTTCTGATTCTTATAAAAAGTTTAGTTGTTTCGGTTGTGGTGTACAACCATTCCAGTTCAAATTACATAAAATATAGCTAACAGAAAAAACCTCATTGTCAAAAAATAAGGAGTTGTCAATGAGTTCGAGTTATCCTTACGTATTAGGATTTATTAAAAGACTTTACGGACTCATACGGGACAAGCATTTTTATGCAATGCATTTAGAATCAGAAATCTGGGGGCCGATTTATGAGTCTCACGGCGTTCGAATTCAGAAAATTGTCACTGAATATAATAGGCAATTCACCGTTTTCAACCGGTATTTTAGTGACAGTGAGACTCAAAAATCGGCCCCCAGGACGATTGATTGATTAGTTAGAATATTGTATTAGTCCTAAAAACGCTTCTAAGATAAAAGTAGTGTTCAACACGCTAATGCTCAGTAAACGATAGCCTTCTGTTACATTTATTGATAATGACTTAAGATGGAAAGTGGCATCTACTGGGTCATTGTCGAGCACTGCATGAAAACAAAAAAGCTAAAAATGTTGAAAAATGCTTGTCCTGTAAAAATCCAAATAAGTTTTAGTAAAATTGTTGAAGTAACTATTAAAGAGTAACCGTAATAAATAAACAATAAGTTTTATCTGCTTTATCTACCCTTAAAAGTAGTTTGGTCAATTTTAACAGTAGATCTAATCGTATCTTAATATTAAAGTAATCTCTGTCATCACGTATAGTTTACAATAGGTATGTAATAAAACATTTTACGAATAAAATACACAGGGATGAATCAAATTTATCTTGATGGTTTATTTTTCAACCATTAGGCATTTTGTTGATTTTTGAAATTCCGTTGTTCCTTTGTCCTCAAATAATCTAAATATGTATAATCTTAGGCCACATTGAGCTCTTTCAATTCTACCTTGACTAGAAGAAAAAAACAAATCGCGATTTTAAATGCAATGCGCAAACAATACGCATAGATATTTTAATTTTCTATGAATCCGGAGAAGTATTATATTCTTTATTCAGGCTGCCCGGATAACTATAAAATAGAGTTTTTGTACTCCTTCAGCAGCCAAGAGTGTACTTATTTCTTCCTAATGGGTCTTCCGGATTGGTTGCTCAGGAAGCAATAACGATTGTACTCTTGACTACGGGCCCAAGTCAGAGGGAAATTAACTTTAAGCAATTAAAATGATTTGCGTAGATGATCTTATTTAGACAACCTGTGAAACAAGCTGCATATGAACCTGGATTAGAACGCTTTGCGGTTAGGAATTTAAGTATCTCAGTCCGTCACTCTAGGATGTAGGATAAATAATAACATTTGGGCTAGCTAAGGCTATCATATCAGGTCGTTGTATTGACGTGTAGCTTTAACGGACATAAAGTAATACAACGAATGCTTAGTGCAATACACAATTTGCCCTTAAGCCATATCATAGGTGCATAAGCAACATTAGGCTCGCAATAGGTACTTGCTTCTTCATACATTACAAATAGCGGCTAGACTGCGCTAGAATAAATATTAGGGATTTGTTATACAGTCTGTGAAATATATAAAATAATAAATTTACAAAAAAAATATTGAGCTGTATTATTTTGAACACAATGCACTAAGTAACAAATATTTATATTAAATTATTCATTTATTTATCACGTAAGATTATTCTCAACTAATCTCCGCTTCGAAAATGACCCGTACCTTGATGTGATAAATTATTTTACTTATTTTTATTCTTAAGAAACAAACATCGAGGTGCGTAAAAAAGAGACCAATTGTTTTACTTTCCGTAGAGATTCGTAGTTATCTTATTAAGATAGTACAAAATAGAGAAAGTTTCTCTCTTTTGTACTAATAGAGAAGAGCGATATAGGCCTTGTCTACGTACCTATTGTAATAGCAAAAAAAAAAAAAGACTAGAATTCGATGGCGAATGTAAATAAAATTGTAAAATTGATGATAATTTCAAATGGACAAGAACGAAAGTTGATGAAACCCCGAAAATGAACACCTACAGGAATTCTTTGGCCGAGTGTCAATTTCTCGTTTGACCACGAACTCGAACGACACTTTCACGAGGTCTTTCACCCTTTCGTATATTCTGGCAAAAGAGAAGTCGGCCAAAGGTGAACGTGCAGGCGGTCTAGCTCAACATGCTTTCTCGTCCGCGAGTCCATACTTGAGTCGCGGTTGTGCGAGAACGCAAGTTGTGCCAGCCCGCGTGGTGCGCAATACAATGGAAGACTTACATTGTAGCTATTGGTCTTTTGAGCACTGGTAAGTAAAGAAAGCTGAGCAACGAGAGTTGCCGGGCTGTGGGGTGAGTGTCTCGTCATCGCCCGATGATGGTGGGCTCGTCAGCCATGGCCAGTTCGTCGGTGGCCGCCTTGTCTCCTTTCTTCTTACGCGAGTACCACAGGAAAGACCCCGCGGCAAAAGCGTTCACAAGCACCACGAACACTGCCAGGTAGAAGCTGATGTGGAAGCTGTTTAGAAAACAAAACACACAAAAGTATTAAATCTATTTCTATTCACAAAAACTGTTCTGCAATATGGCAGAAGTATAGAAATATAATAGTTCATTTAGATTTTGGGTGGCGAATATGTTCATATTCATATTCATTTATTCCATTCACAATATCGGATTTTAAAATAAAATTAGCCTACTTCACATTAATAAATAAGGACAAATAAAATAAAATATAAAATATTTACATCTAAAAAATACCTAAATATTAAATAAAAATGTCATATGATGTTATTTGATTGGAAAACTATTTTTACATAGTTTGATTCCTGTTAAGACATTATAAATGTTCAAGGAATGTTGAATATGAAGTGAATTTAGAAACAATAATAATCATCCTCCTTGCGTTATCCCGGCATTTGCCGCGGCTCATAGAAGCCTTGGGTCCGCTGTGACAACTATGAATATTTGCAAGCAATTGGTAGGTAATAATAAAACAGCGATTACTCACTAGTGGTACGCGTTCTTGGGATAGATGGCAGGAACATTTTTCTCCAGCACATCTACCGTAGTTGACATAACTTGTACCACGACGAAAGTGCAGGATGCTAAACAAATATAATTATTTTCATTAGTATAGCCTATCAAAACCTTATTGAATGTTTGGAAGTGGCACGATAAATAAAAGTTTGTAAACACTGTCATATTAGGCAAAGTACACAATGCGCAACATTATCTTATCATCGTATTTCAATATCTAGATTCGTGAAACGTGTATCTACAATCTACATTGAACTTGATTGAAATATAGAACACCGTGATCATCAGTATAGTCATCTAAAGGATGATTCACGCTAGACCGGGTCGGGACCGGCGCTTCCGTAACCTCCAGCGCTTTGTCACCTTTTATAGCCGGAAGCTTCGGCCCGATCTAACTCGAGTCATCCTCAACAGCATTACGAGATTGTTCATAGGAAAAATGCACATTTTACTCATACTAGTCTTAAGAGGTATTTATTGGTTTACTTCAGTTCCACAAAAAAAAATTGTCAGAGAGATTTTTTTCAGAATTAGGTACAAAAAAGTTAAAAGCATTAAACTTACTACTTATAAAATGAATGCCAGCAGCGAGTCTCTTGAACATATACCGAGGATTCCTGAACGTGTAGACGGAGAAACCGCATCCCATCGCCATCACGAAGAGGCCGATGATTCCGAATGACGTCATCGTCCGCACCAAGCCTGCATCAAGATGAATAGGAACATTAAGACCTAATCCCAACTCGGCCGCGAGTAATTCTAACGCAACAGCATGTTTGACAATGTTCGGAAGTGGTCGCTCTTATCTGCAGCGAACACACGACGGGCGTGAAGGACCACTTTTAAACATTTGTAAACACACTATACAAATCCGGGGGCGACAAGTCAGAAAGACCAAGGCCTTAAGACGATACAGGAGGGGTCAATTCTCCATACAAACGCTCTCGACTATTTCCTCGCTGGTTTTTGAAGATAGAACAATGATTTTATCAACACAGCTTATAATTATTTTTATCGGTGTCGGACCGTTTTGATTTTTTGATATTCCTATTTTAAAAGATGCCAGAGCCCATCAAAAATTTCCACAAACGGTCTTATTGATAGCGCAAAAAAAGGTGTGGCATTCAAAATTGGTAACAAATAGGCAAAAAAGCTAAAGGGTCCAACACAGATTATTTCATTGTTATTCCGATTCTCAAATTTCGTCACGATTAATTAAGTTTTATAGAAGGAAACAGTCGAGAGCGGAAGCTCAATTTTAAAGATTTTTTCGCAATATCTTTTAACTGAGTTGTTCTGAATGGATTTTTTTTCAATAAATCTAGTTTATAACACTAATATATTAAACTGAAATTCCCAAATTAAAAGGGGGGCTCCTTTCCATTTTAGCATTTTTGCTCCTGTAGCGTCTTAACTCTGTCTAGACAATGATGTTCAAAACATGCCAGTAAAGGAAATCAAAGGTATAGTAAACTGTTAATTAATCTTAGATTAGAATCTTTACATTATTTTGATTTTTGTTTCTACATATTATTAAGATCTTATGTCCAAGAAAATGAAAAAGAAAACTTACTTGGCATTTCAGTATGGAAAGCCGGATCACGCAATTTTAAATCTGCCAGCGGCGGGGCCAAGTAGTTTGTACAAACTGAAAAGAAATCAGAACTTTAATTTTACAGGTTTATACTCTGTTGATAATGTAGACCTAATGAGACGGACTGTCTGCTTGTCTATTCGTAATTTACTAATTTAATAATTTTCATTCAATCAATCAATCAATTAATCAATCAATCAATCAAATGTTTATTTGCTGATAAAACATAATACAATGCATGCAAACATAGTTGTAACGAACATTCAATCATCATCTATACATCATCTATATTAGTCACAAGATATTTTTGTAAATTAATTTTATGATATTTAATTGGGAGAATTCCAAGATAATTGAATGTTCGTTAAAATTAAATTGAAACCTGTGCTTTTGAATAGAATATACTCATACTGTGGAGAGGTTGTGTACAATTTTGTCTTGGAAAATTTTATTATTTTTATTGAAATAAATATTTCATATTTTTTCCAAGGATCCGTTTCGTGCCTATTTCAATATATTAAAAGAAAATAGGATATTTGTAAAATCTATAAGCTATCTTTAGCAGGTTAGCTATTTCCCGCCAGTCCAGTACTTAGTCTACTTTGCTAGTGAAATGGATACGAAGTTGTGCGGAAGCGTATAACCCTTACACACCGGAACATTTGAGCAGCTCCTGGGGAACTTGGGGCTTTATCGCATATACATGGAGCAAACACCGCTCTTTGACAACGTTCTATTCAGTGTGCGTAGCCGAATGACACCAACGCTCACGAAACGAAACGCTCGTAGATATCTATCTTTATTGCTCTTGCCTATTGGCGCGACAGAGCCAGACTAGCTTTCGCGGCGTTTTGTTTTCGTTTCGCGTCGGAGAAATACCATTCGGCTACGGCACCAGGATATATATAACTTTATCTGTAGAATGAATAACATAAAACTTTTCATAGATATAATACGTTGCATCGTTGGATCGCTCACGAAAATACAATATACATAACTTAAACACAGCACTTTTAAGAAACCGAGTGAATGCGGCACCAGGCAGCGTAATTTACCAATCATTTGCTAAATTCTCGGAGAGATATGCGGGAAAAGCAATAAAACCTTAGACCATTGACTTTTCAGTACTAAGGTCAGGTGGCGGGGTAAGTCGAGACTAGCATTGTTTTCTTTATTTACGACAAGATCAATATTATCATGATTCTCTAGAAGTAATAGTCTTTTTAGTGTATTTTATTTGGTGGAGCCACATTTTTTTCACATTATTGGAATCATTTTCCGACGTTAGGCCCATTTCCCTCATTGGGGACGGGAAAGAAACTTTTGTGACTGTCAGGAATTTCAGAAATTTCTCGTCGTATAAAGCCTTTTGGGGATTGTTAGAGACTAGATAATAATAGAAGTAAAGACTGCCAGTAACCTTCCTACAAAATTATTTGGTAATATTTGAATATAGCGAGGTTTGTTCTAACAGGTTCGTAATATTATAGTTTTATTTGGCGGACTTTTTCCGATCAAATCGTGGAAATTCTGAAAAAGGCGAAGCCAGAAGCATCCAAAACCAGCGAGCGTGTAGGTATCCTGATGAGGAATGATATGAAAGAGAAATAAGCCAAAGAGGTATGTCAGGATCGTAGCATGTGGAAATCCATGGTCTCCGCCTACCCCTTCGGGAAACAGATTATATGAACGTTGTTTGCTGTTTTGTACTTGGCTTTTATCCGCACAACGACCTGCATAGATATATTAAATTTAGCAACACTTGGTATTCTTCATATAGTATACGCTGTTTTCTCTGAATGTTGAGCCGATGAGGCCGTATCAACAGCAGTCTCTATAAGTGCCCAGTCTTTTTACTGTACTGTCACTGTGAGATGTGGATTCTTTTCACGTACGAGCGATATATAATATACACGGCACGGCTGCCAAAACATGTTGGCAAAACTTGCAAGAAATAGTAGCCTTGAATTAATAGTAATTTCAACGCTAACTCGTTCTGTCATGGCATATTTTACGGATGTAATAAGCTATTTATGTCAAAACAAATTATATTTTAAGTTGATATTAAGGATTCCCAAATAAAACCACTTAAGTTTTTTTTTATAATCAAAGAGAGTACAATACTTATAATACATTAGTAAAATGTATTGGCTTCGTATGAAGGAAGTTGGTAACGCGATCGCAGCGCTTTACTTGTAAAGTTTAATCGAAACTTTAAAGGGCCGTAATACTTATACATATTATGTACCTACTTTAAAACGCCGTACGGTACATGTGCATATTGTGCATTGTGCGTAAAGGGAATTCGTAGCTTGTGTCGATTTAAAACAATTTACAACCACGTACTCGTTTCGAATTTTCCTTTTTCCGCATTTGTATCGTAGTGTACTCTTATCAAACGTTATGATATGTAGTTTTATTTATTTTCCACTTATCATAAAATATCTGTCATAAAATACTAGACTGTCATAAAATCTAAAGTTTAATTGATATTATCCGTATAATCAATTTAATCATCTATATCCTCGACATTATTCTAAAGCGCTGCGAGTATCAGGGGACGCTAATGAGATTATATTTAATTGGATAATTATCGAGGTAAGAGGGACCCAGCTTCATTATGTTCTATTTAAGGACTCAATACTATTGTTAGTAAGACTTTTTTTTAAATAGACTGGCTGAAAAAATACACCTTAAAATAAAGTAACATTTTATTTTTGAGCTTTTGTGCTTAGATATTTAATGACTGTGCCGTATAGAATAAGTAGTAACTTTGGACCAAAATTTGAGACAGCAATATCCTTTTTAGTTTTTATTATTTTTGTTAGAACACTTCTATTCTTAGTTGATTACTCAACAGTTTCAACACGGTCGTTTACTTTTTTTGCAACTCGCTACATCACAGACTACGCTTGCCTACGTGATTTATGTATCATATCGGTCCGTCTGATTGATGCTGGCAGCTAATAGCCATCTCAGTTGGCGTCCTTTCTGAGGGCCTACCACGGAACACGTTCGACGTGTTGTTCTGTCACACTCGTATGAATACACTAGTGTGATAGAGAGGGAAGACTTCGGACGTGGTTCGTGGTAGGCCCTCTGTAGCGGCCACGAACACAGTACTTAGCCAACGTCACAGAAGCTTCCTCTTCTCAATCGTATCGTAGCCTCACTCTGTCGCTCTTTTTAGTGGCGAGACAGAACCAGACTGTGTTTCGGTCGCCACGTAGCGTCAACGGTTGTCAGTTCGGTCGGCCGGCTGTGCCGCATTGTTTATTTGTTTACACCACGTAACGCCTCGTAGATAGCTGTAGAAACGCGGTGGCGACTTGAAAGAACCAATGTGGTATTTTTGTCGGTGACTATAATTTACATTGTGTGGGCCGCGCTCGACAGTGTGTTTACTTTTTGTGAAAATTTAGCAGATTTCGCTCGGCTGAGATACGAAATTTTCTGTTGTGTGCTAGGCTATTTGTCTATCATCAGATCAAAAATACCTACATGCTTTCTTTATCTGTCCTAGGTATTTCATGAAACAAATTCGTTAAAAGAAGAAAGTTTTTTCTTACAACGACGTTTACATTGCCTAATTATCAATAGCATTAATTAATACAGGTGTGATAGTTTCCTCTCTTATAGTAATAAAATAAAATCCATGTTTCATTTAGCTGTGGCAGTAAAGTATATAGATCCAGAATTTAATTTTGTACATTATTTTTATAACTACGATTATTTTATGATTGGATTAAAAAATCTCGGTCTTGAGTAGGTATATTACTGTGATATTTTAGCTTTCAAAATTACTTCAGGCAAGTTTATTTAGCCACCAAGCCCACATAATTCTATGATTTAGTATTACGATTCCATAAAACCTGAACAGTTTCTGCAGTGCAGCAAACTATTATAGAATATTGCTAGGAAAATATCACAACATTGTTAAAATACAACCTAAACAATGTATTAAATAAACAAGCAACCAGAACGGCGGCAAAAGTATTTAGGGTAGACCGAGGAGAATTGGATCACAGGAATAATCCAACCAGAGTAAAAATTTCTTACAATTGACCGATGAACTGCAACTAGTATTGGAACTGCGTGCCGATTGCACGCCAATTGACCGTTGGCAAGTAGTTCCCATAAAAGTTTAATTTGGTATAATTATATAGACCCATACAGATAAGTACAATCTGTATTATGTAGGTAGGTATGCGTGAAATTTTAGTGCTCACATCATCACAAAATGTCAGCCGACCCGTTTTTTATTAGTGATTCACTCGCCTCGGTCTCCCTTAAACGCTTACAACTTCGCAGAAAATACAATTTAAGCACGACGCTTGAAAGGAAAACATTGTAAATGTCGTGTTTGTCGTAAATGGGCTCCCGGCGGGACGCAGGAACAACGCCGATGGCGTGTAACTAGCACTCAGTAGCAGTACAGCCCTTTCATGAATAATGTACTCACTGTCCACAGACATTGCGACACTCGCATATTATCGCCTGTAAAATACAACTGTAGGGTCAGCTCATGATTGCACAGGTTTTATGGAATTTCAGAGTATGTCGTATCTAGAGTCCTATGTCGCCGCGAGATATACTAACCGTCTTTATGTCATTAAGGGTCACTTGCACCACCAACCCGAGGTTAACCCACCATTTTATATGGATTTGACGGTTGACAGCCCGTGTGATCTTTGACAAAACGTGTGATTTTTCTCGCGGCGACACTCTCGCGGCAATCATGTGTTAGGCCTACTGGAATGACTGATTCACAACGCTTTACTTTTAGGGTCAGGGTTACCAAATAAAGAGAATACCTTCATGGTAGGTATATTTCATTATCAATGAGGAGGCACACTTACATTTTATCCCGCCAGGCGGCGCCTGTGCAGGTGTCTAGGCATGTCATTGTCATTCATACGTGAGAGAGAGAAAAAACATATCATCTTCTCGCTCTCACGTATGAAATTCTATACCTGTGCAAGTGTGCAATGCAAGTGCAATGGACTACCTATTAGTGTAGTGGCCCCATTTGTCATAACCTTTGAGGGTGCCTCCTCATTGTTTAGAGCGAGTTCCTTCTCTTAAAGACGCCAGTTCATATGGTATACCTTATTCACTTCTAATGTATATTTACGATATTAATTATTTGGTTATACCACACCTCGGACACTGGCGATCAAATATACGAAAGAGACGCGTTCATAGCACGCAGTCTAAGCTCGTGTAAGTGAACGCGTACTATGCTTGTATGAGTGAAATATGACAGGTCGACTGGTTGCGTTTTTGACAGGCGGTAACTGTGAGGTAACCGAGAGGGGGTAGGCGGCACTTTCAGTGGGGGGCGGGTAGGGTTGTAAATAGAAAGAAAACCAAATGATTTTTTTTTCAAAATTGTGAAAAAAAACATGAAAAAAAACCGAGCACCTTGGTTTTTTTTCTAAATATGGTTTTTTTCAGATGAACAAATAATACGACAATAACGGTTTTTCGTGAGTTGTAACGTGTTTCAATAACAATAACGTAAATTTTAATTCAATTAACATTCAGTATACAAACGTTTATTGGGGAATCCCCGATGCAGCGTGTAGCGTGGAGAGGCGGTGGTGTTGCCAACAGTAAAAAGTGATAACTACCAACTACAGATTTCGTAAATGTTACTTTTATAAGACCAGAAATTAAAGTTATTTGATTAAATTCGTTTAATAGTTAACATTAAGTCTAAAAAAACCGTATAAAAGTATTAACTGCTTTCAAATTTTGAGATTTCGTACTTTAGAAAAAAAACATACTCCAGAAAAAAAACTGTTTTTTTTCACGGTTTTTTTTTCATGTTTTTTTTTTCAAGCCAGAAAAAAAACCGTTTTTTTGCAACCCAAGGGGCGGGAGTGGCCATATGTAGGATAGTACTCTTTATTATACTGTGGTTATACTTTTATTCTTTACAAATTAAAGAAAAGTTATCCCATACAACCATTTCAGTCGCAAAATCTTCAAATCAGTAACTAACTGTTAAATGTGACATAACGCGTGGTAACGTCGTGCAAACAATGCGACCGTATTGATACAATAACAAAATGTAGTCGTCGTGTGCACTCGTTACGGTAACAAAATGTGTACGAATTTGTGGCTGTCAATGTCACTGTCAGAATGACTTTTAACGACACTTTATTAGTCGACGTTTGCACACATAACGGTAACAACATGTGGACGAATTTGTGGCTGTCATTGTCACTGTCAGAACGGTTTCTGACAGTGACATTGACAGAATTTGTACACACATGTGTAGGTCTGATTACCGAACTGCTCCTAAACCACTGTATCCGCAAATGACAATCTGAAATACGAAGGTTTCTCAAACTGTCTTGTGAAGTTGTGGATTGGTTGCTTTGAATCATTTAAATATGAGCGAATTAAATAATAATAAACGACGACGACCATTTAAGCACTCTCCGACATTTTATAGAAATGTGGGAAAGTTAAGAAAAGTGCAGAATGATAATACAAATAGATAAGCACTTTATAGTTACTTAATGTATTAAATATATAATGTTTAATTCTTATTGATAAAAATGAAGTGTAGTGTTGCTTTACACAATAAAAGTAGGAATCAAATGAAATAGAGTATTTACTGTGATATTAATAGAATTTCTGTTGCGCAATGATAGTTTTTTTTCAGTACAGATGCTGCTTTTTCTAACGCAGTAGTGCGAGCAAATCAAGCAATGATTCATTTCTTGTCTGGTCGAAACTCTTAGCTTAGATTTAGGTACTGAAAATCGTCGTACGATACACGTGCGAAAAGGACATTCACAACTCGTGTCGAAGTAAAACACTCCCTTCGTTCGTGTATTAATTTTTTTTTATACTACGTCGGTGGCAAACAAGTATACGGTCCGCCTGATGTAAAGCGGTCACCGTAACCTATGGACGCCTGCAACTCAAACAGTGTCACATGCGCGTTGCCACCCCATTAGAAACTTGTACACTCCCCTTTGCTGTGTTAAGTACACAGCAAAAAGGAGTGTACAAGTTCCAAGGAGGGTTCGGGTTGCCGACGACTCAAAGGACAATAGACGGAACAAGTTAGTTCCGTAAGTCCTCCCGTCATCAGCACACCGCACCCTCGTTGAGCTCTGGCAGCCTTACTCACCGGCAGGAACACAACACTATGAGTAGGGTCTAGTGCTATTTGGCTGCGGTCTTCTGTAAGGCGGAGGTACTTCCCCAGTTGGGCTCTGCTCTAGATTCGAGCGAGACGATATCCGCTGTGCTGTACCACACAAAGCGGAATATCATTCGCTATGCCCTACTTTATCGCTACTCGTATCGATTTTCCTCTTTTCCGCACTCGTATCTACAAGTATTTTGTTTGGGTTACAAAAAAAACACATTATTTACTCTACTACGTGTTATTTACGTCTCTTTAACATTACAAATTTGTAGACACTTATCTATACAAAAATCTTGACTTAAGAAGTACAGATCGCTGAAATTAATGTTGATAGTAATATTAATGACGACTACTTCAACAAGTGTCAGTTGTGAAATGCCGCAAAATACTAGTTGCTCTATAGAAGACCATAATAATATGATCCCCGATCCTTTACAACCCAGCAGCTCGGTACGCACGTTACAATTTTTTTTTAATCTTCTTTAGTGAGGGCAACTGAGTACGACGGCATATTTAATTGTTTATAAAGTTTGAGGATACCTGGAAAAAAATAATACATGTAGCCATTTTGAAAATATAATAAATATTCACTGCTTTCGGTCACGCGTGTACGCTGCGACCATTTTGCGACCGTTTGTCGACCGTTTGGTGACCGTTTGGCGACTGTTTTTTACATGGAATATTACCGTCTTAATCCATATTTTAACAACTTTATTGGTTTTCTAGGCATTATTTTTATTATTTCAGTATAGTATATGCACCGGAGCACTAAAACTTCACCAATCAATATACATAACACGCAAACACCGAGTAGTCAATAATATTATTACTGGTTAAACTGAGGTAAATTGATGGCGCGTTGATAAATTTAGACTTATTTTATGAAATCACTCGAGCAATTTAATTGGCCATGGTAATTAGCCCACATTATATAACAAATGCAAACAATATTTTATCTTTAACAAATTCTTACGCCATTACATTTTAATGTCAAATGATTTTATTTCTTTTTTACTTTGACGTCTCTGACAGTCGCCATTTGAAAAGAATGAAATGAACGAATGATTTTGGGAAAGTAGTCGCCAAACGGTAACAATGTGTGCACGCGTAGTGCACACTTCTGTCACTTCTGTGACCATTTGTGCCTGTTACCAATCGTCCCCATTTGGGTCGCCGCGACTAAACGTCGACCCGAAGACCTGTGTGTATACAAAATAGGAGGATTTGCGTAGGAACGGCGACCGATTATGGTTATATGGGATGCGTTAAGTTAGTGATGCTGAAACTGAATATTACGATGTCCGAATGAAACGCAAATAAAGTCCGGTCATAAACTAGAAATGTAGGCGTTGAATTAACGATTGACATAAACACGCAATCGTCACTGAGTCTCTGGTATATTTTTGCAGTTAGAAATCTAGTTACCATTTAAACGTGGAATTATCTGGCACGTGATATATTTTTTCTACAATAATCCTAAAATTTGGTGTAATAATCCTCGTTATTACTTATAATATTTTCAATTTATTTTTGGAATAATTAATGAATGTCAATAATGAAAGAGTATTGTTATTGTATTTGATACATCTTTACATATATACCTATTATTGAATCTCTCATTATAACACCCTCTAATTTTGTTGCATTTTAGCCGTAAAGAGTCATTATTATAAAATGTCCTTTCACTCATCTAAATATTCAAAACATCGTTGACTCAGAATAGGATACATATTTTCTAGCAAGTGAAAAGTATAGGTAATGTTGAGTATTGGCATATGCATAGCATTCCTCTCGATAAGTATTACCTACGATGCCAAATTGACGTAGGTAGTTCATTATTTTGGTATTTGCAAGTTTGTCAGCAGCAACGTGAAATCCATTGTGAAGCCAATCTATTTAAAACGACGTTTAAAAAGTAACTTCTTAGTAACGAACGTGACTTGACAAATGATAGACAAGATCTGAAGAAAGTAATAGTATTTAGTGGGCCGAAGACGTAATTAATAATGTTGGTGTGGGCAATTGATAACTTGTCAGGCTATCACTGCAATATCACAATTTGGTTTTTCTTTCATTTCAACCCCTTAATTTCTAAGTGTGGCACTGAAACATGAGCAGTGTCTTGTGCTCTGCCTACCCCTTTTAATAATATAGGTGTAAGTTTATGTATAAAAGTAGTTAATACCTTAAATTAAACTTGTTTCATATGCGACCAATCTGTTATTTCTTCAAAAAGCTATTTAAAATAAGTTGGTGATTATGATTGTATTCAAATTATTAGTAATAATATGTTTTACCTAATGTCTAAAAGAGCTGTCAAAAAGTCAAATATCCATATTTTTAATTTTAAGTAAAAATTGTTTGGAAGCTGAAATAAAAGTAGGTAACAGAAATGACATAATATATGTTGCTTATACATAACTTATTTCCGTGAAATTGTTATTCAGTTCCAGTTCAAGTCTTTGAAGCTATTATTGCCGTCTAAAAATACTAAGCTACAAATATCTTACTACAAGCATGTTTAGTTTATGAACTTCTCACTCCGTAAACATGAGGTGCACACTTAACCCTACCGAATTACGTGCAAAGTAAACTACACTATTTATTAGCTGGTTGCTAAATACCTAACGATTTCTTTCCAGCTTCGCAGAAATAGATCTGATAACAAAGTAAACCAGCGGGTAGTAATGGACACGCCAAATGAGCTAAAACAGAAGGCGGAGTGAGAAAAATAAACCAACATGTTTTACGAACTGAGACGAGAAAAGTAAAACGGGCGCAAATTTACCAACTATTTCGCGGAAATTTATTTTGAATCGAGGGTTTATGTCACAGGCCACTGTACCAAGCATGCTGGTGGTATTTAATCAGTGTAAACGCTGTGCAAGAAAGTTGCCAACTCTTCAGTCTCCAGTTACGTCAACCAGACCTTCTAGCACAACTTGCCTTGTTGCGACTCGCGCGCGAGTCCATACTTGAAGTCGCGCTTGATGTATGGACTCGCGCGCGACAAGGCAAGTGATGCACATTGTCAAAAATCGCAAACATTCAATTCAGTCGTGTTATTTTATATGTACATGTTAACGTACGAATATACATACTATACATAGCATACAGTATGTTTTCTGATGTCAAATTGTAATAAAGTATCATCTATAACAGATTGGTACAAGCGTCAAGCAATGTCAGTTGGAGCGACAACGTATAGAGGTGAGATATTGTTTGACTCCACCTAAACTCGTATACAACTATAAGTGAAACCGTATGACTCGTATCACAGATCAATCTGCTCACTAAGGGCCAGTAGCATCAACCAAATTTGACAGACACATCATCGTCACGCAGCAGACGTATGGAACTTACCATACAATCAAACTTTGCGTTTGCTTTAACGGTGACAGAGGGTTTGATGTAACCGGCCATAAAGCGATTATTATAATAAGCTTGAGTAGGTAGAACTTTACTGGGTTGAGTCACAGCCATCGCCGGTATCTACCCCGCAAACTGAAGATATTGATACCTATATCTAGAGCCTTCATCACTGTAATGTCACGTTATCGTTAGACGCTTACTCGTCATCTTCTCGTTTTATCGCGATGTCTTCACACGTTTTCATCAAGCGTAAAACGTTGCTAGGTACCTACGCTTAAGGTCAGAGGTTTTCAAGACGCAGTGCAGGTATATTTTCCGGTCCTATTTATTTAAAAATAACTCGTTCATTGCCGGTTAAGCTCTCGCTTGAGTTTAAGTAAGAACTTTTATTTTTGTAATAGAATTTATAAACTCGTGCCCATATTCCCAAAAAGGGTAGACAGAGCACATGAAACTGCTCTAGTTTCAATGCCACGGTTGACAAGGGAATAAATAAACCAACTCGTGATACAAGACCAAGAGACTAGAGATTGTCATCTGATGAAACACACTAGTTAATACCTAAGTAAACGATAAATATTGTCTCATAATAACCTAACCACAAAATTGGAATTTTGTAAAAACCCCGACCGTGACATAGTGGACCGAATTTCATGAAGCATGACGAAGAACACTCCCGACTAATTCAGCTTTCAAACAAAAAAAAACTATATCTAAAGTCGCTTCATCCGCTATTTATTACGATGCTACAGACGGACACACACACACAAAACCTATAACACCCCGTCGTTTTTGCGTCGGGGGTTAAAAAGCATGCTCTTTAACCCCCGAAAGAAAAGAGAAACAGTACCAATAAAATAGTTTACCACAAAATGGTCCCACCTCAGCATCAGCAGCTGATCTTCCGGCGAAACCATTTGTGGGCCACGGACGAAAAACGCGTAACACCGAAAGATGGTCGGGCGATAAACAATAAAACATCAGGCCGTCCCTATCGCACTTATGAATAGTGCGAAAGGGACGGCCCGATGTTATATCATTTATCGCGCGACCATGATTGCCTGCCAGCACTTACTTTTATAACATAAACCGGGAACAGTCCCGACGACCGGACAGTCGTACGTGTCCACGGTCGCATTGAGTCTGATGGTGGCCTTCGTGGCGTTGGACCAGAACTCGTGTCGACAGATCTCCCACACGCCTGAGTCACTCCAGAGGAAGTACCTCGACCCATTATTTGCGATGAAGTGGATACCTGAAACAAAAGTACTGTTTACTGGCCGAATGGGTGTTATTTTATTTGCATTTATAATGCCAGCATGATTGGTGCGACAGTATCTTACTACGACGTCTCTTTTCTAATAGTATTAATGACACATTTAAAACCTGACCTGAAATATATGACTACGCGCCATGTTGCGAAATTTCATTAGAACAATTTTCTTCATACTATCCTCCTGGATCCTGGTGCTCGTACGAGTACATGAGGTTTGAATTTTTACAAGAATAAAAGAAAGTTCTAAATACAAAAGCACAAAAATTTCGCTGGGATCCAGGTGGCTATAGTGAACTGTCATCCCATACATCAGAATAACGGCGCCCTCCTGATAATATTCATATATTTCTGGTCAGGATTTTATGACCGGCAGTCTATGTTGCAGCGATATAATCCCTATGCTAGCCGTGCAGGGTACATATATGTCGTGACATTACGTCGGCCATTTTATAAATTTAAATAGGTAACAAATAAAATAAGTCTGTTGATATGAACAGACACTTTTTTGATGGCTTCAAAAAATAAAAGTATCGCACGCCACCGAATGCCTAAAAAGGGTTCGAAGCTGCAGCTCAGTGCATGTGTCCCTGAAATTATGTACATGTATTTTTCAAAGTGCCCCTTTAATGATGGGTATCTATTCGAAAACAATGTCGTTGCGTTTGTTAATGATTCCTTCTGGCGCATCTCCAGACAGTTGGTATTTGCAAATAGGTATTAACTAATATGAGTCGTCGCGAGTATAAATTATAATATGAGACGTCGCACCAATTACCACGGCTCGTTACTGCTGCAATTTGCGGAATCTGATATGAGAACATCGCGTTTTGCTCGAATTTTGAATAACAACTGATCTTTGGAAACACTTCGGTATTGCAACAAAGAATATTAAGATTGTCAATAAGGCTATAATTACGGCAGTTTACTTAGGTCTCAGGACCTAATAAAAACTTATTTAAAAATATGAAATCCTTCTTACATTACAGCTTAAATTAGGTGTCCATTATATGGATATTTTATGGTAATAAAATAATATTTTTAATACATCAATAAAATCTCTATTTAAATATTGACACAGAAACACACTAATACTTTTTTCCGATTCACTATAGCTCGTACATTACAATCGTGCTTGCTTAGAACGAGACAGGCATAATGTTAATGAGCTGCAAAGAGTGATCAATATCGGCATTAAAAATCACCGAAGTAGTAGTGCCCAATAAAACAAATTAAAAAAAAAAGACGCTTGGTTATACACCAGCAGCGGCTGATCCATACAAGCAGATTCCCACCGGCTTGCCTAAAATTGATTAGTAGTAAAGTACCTAATGGTAAGGTAGGTTTCTTTTTGCTCATTGTTGCCTAGCAGAAGTTTTCACCAGCCGCCACTGTTATCCATTTTTTAAATACTTACATAAAAAAAGTCGGTTTTACTGTCGCAATGACGTAAAACTATAAAATACCTAACCTAAACGTTTCATAGCCCTTTTTCAACATTTCAGAACACCACAATACGTACGCATACGCAACACGCAAATAGCCCGACGGGCAGCGACCCCAATGCCACACGTCCGTAATTAAAAATAAACTTACCGGGCATGCTTCGTAACCCCGTAGTGTGGCGACGTGTCATCTCAGCTCTAACCACGAGATTTTGACGCTTTAGAAAAATCCTAATATTTGGTTATAGCAAAGACATATTTATAACTCCATTTAATTTAAACACACTAAGTCTAACGCCGTGGCTTGCGAGGGCGACGGTCGCGCGATGGTCGCGCGACGGCGATGCGACGCATACGAAATCAAACCTTATCGATATGGAAGTAGACGATGCGATGAGACGCGACGGCGACGGTCGCGCGACCGTCGCCCACGCAAGACACGGCGTAAGAAAAGAAAACCGGCCAAGAGCGTGTCGGGTCACGCTCAGTGTAGGGTTCCGTAGTTTTCCGTATTTTTCTCAAAAACTACGAAACCTGTCAAGTTCAAAATAATTTTCCTAGCAAGTCTTTATAAAGTTCTACTTTTGTGATTTTTTTCATATTTTTTAAACATATGGTGGGGACGCACTTTTTTTCTTTTAGGAGCGATTATTTCCGAAAATATTAATATTATCAAAAAACGGTCTTAGTAAACCCTTATTCATTTTTAAATACCTATCCAACAATATATCACACGTTGGGGTTGGAATAAAAAAAAAATATCAGCCCCCACTTTACATGTAGGGGGGGTACCCTAATAAAACATTTTTTTCCATTTTTTATTTTTGCACTTTGTTGGCGTGATTGATATACATATTAGTACCAAATTTCAGCTTTCTAGTGCTAACGGTTACTGAGATTATCCGCGGACGGACGGACGGACGGACGGACGGACGGACGGACGGACGGACAGACAGACATGGCGAAACTATAAGGGTTCCTATTTGACTACGGAACCCTAAAAACCGGCCAAGAGCGTGTCGGGCCACGCTCAGTGTAGGCTTCCGTAGTTTCCCGTATTTTTTTCAAAAACTATTCAACCTATCTAGATCAAACATATGGTTCAAAATTGACAGGGGGCCCCGGGGAGGTTACTTCAGGAGCGATTATTTTCGAAAATATTAATTTTATCAAAAAAAAAAACGATTTTGGTAAACCCCTATTCATGTTTTCATTTATTTCATTCAGTTCTTGTGCTTTACTCGATCCTCTTTGTAATAAGTAACCGTTTAGGGGCTTTGTTTATTTTGTCCATACAATGAAAAGCTTTACCGGGATTTTTACAACATCGAGAATCGTATTCTAAAACGTCAACGACTCATGGTAGAGGCCGTCAACTTTATGCGGATCGGTTTCTTACTGTCAATCATCGCAAATAGGTCAGCCAAATAGGTACTCGTACAGTTAAAAACCCGTCTTGAGGAATGAATTCCCATGATTTGCAGCTTACTGGGAATTAATTCTTAAAAATAATTTGACTGCCTGAAACGCAGTGTGTCTATAATTCGAACCTACACTTTGAGATTGATATCTAAAATGAAGTCATATTGTTAACTGTCATTTGCGCGGTATAGAGCCACAAGCGCGGGCGAATGAAAAAGCAGTGAAGTTATTTTTCTTGGAACGCAAAGAAGACAATATTTCGAGTAGGCGTAAGTACTGTAAGGCAACAGTGACATATTTATCCAGTTACTTTTCGTTTCATATTACCAACCATACAATCATATAACGTTTACTGAATGAAGTGAACCTAATCAACACTTTTATTAATATGCTCAATATTTCTTTATTCACTAAGTCCTTATGTCGTTTTAACACTTATGTAGTTTAAACTAATCTCGATTATTCCATCTTAGATAAATGACACGTTAAAAAGAAGAATACCGTCAGAATTAAGGACTAAATTACATCGTATTTTATTAACATCACATTTCAAAAGTGTCTTATTAAAGAGCTTATTTCTCCGTGTCAATATTGGTTATTTAACTATGAAAACAGAACAAAATAACCCTCGTTGACATAGAAAAATTTTCCCGTTTGAAAAGACACTCCTCATTTTGATCTTCATAACAAACTCATCTGCATCACGCTTAAAATACCACTATGAAGCTGTAACTAATCCTTTTATGACTTTCCTCATTAGTTACTCATATCTTAATTGAATTAATAGACTGGCGCCTTCACGTTTCAAATCATTCCGTTGGAAAGAATTCCAAGATTGCCTAATTGGTGGCACAGTGGCCGTTTGTCTTCTGAAATGGGCCACTGCACCCGTTTGTCAACGAAACTCGGGAATCATGGCTACATCTTGCATAATGTGTTTTCTTCATCGTTTTCCGGCTTTAGCTGACATCATGTTTTGTCTTGACTATCCGCAACATTTGAAACTCGACAGTGGAAAATTAGTTACTAAAATAAATTTTGTGGATTTTCGAATCTACTAGAATGCGTCTCGTGAGTGCAATAAATATATTATATTTAGGAATGATGAATGAATGTAGCAAAGGATATTATAATTGAATGAAAATAAGTTCATATTTCCAAATGTTGCTGGTTCTAATTCTAAATATAGGTACAAGTAGTAAGCTTTCAAACTAAATTAGAGGATATTTTTGAATCCCGACTTATAACATTTACTGTGGCGTTTCATGAATTTCAAATAAGTAGTTAATGCCATTTTGTTTTGATATTTTATTTCTAGTTGCTATAACAAAGCAACCTTTACCATTTTTATTTTAGTTTAACGTAATTTAGTCAAATATTAACTAGTTATCTTCATGATTTAAATCTTCAGGTAACTACTTAGGTGCATCCATAAACAAAATTCAACACGTTAGTCCCTTTTTATTGACCTATTAACATTTCAATACCTAACAAACAAGTTCCGCAATATCGAAGAGAGACTCATAATAGAAAAATTCAATTCACACTTGCGTTTGGTATGTAAATGGCGGCGAGGAATGGGCATGAATAGAGGACGACAGAGGAAGGAAGCCGCATATAGGGTGTCCTTAATGCTGAACAACAGTGTCTATAGATGTAGGGAACAAATCAAATTATTTTATTAAATATTTTGTGTTTTTTTAGGGTTCCGTAGTCAACTAGGAACCCTTATAGTTTCGCCATGTCTGTCTGTCTGTCTGTCCGTCTGTCCGTCTGTCCGTCTGTCCGTCCGTCCGTCCGTCCGTCCGTCCGTCCGTCCGTCCGTCCGTCCGCGGATAATCTCAGTAACCGTTACCACTAGAAAGCTGAAATTTGGTACCAATATGTATATTAATCACGCCAACAAAGTGCAAAAATAAAAAATGGAAAAAATGTTTTATTAGGGTACCCCCCCTACATGTAAAGTGAGGGCAGATATTTTTTTTCATTCCAACCCCAACGTGTGATATATTGTTGGATAGGTATTTAAAAATGAATACGGGTTTTCTAAGATTGTTTTTTGATAATATTTATATTTTCGGAAATAATCGCTCCTAAAGGAAAAAAAAGTGCCCCCCCCTCTAACTTTTGAACCATATGTTTAAAAAATATGAAAAAAATCACAAAAGTAGAATTTTATAAAGAATTTCTAGGAAAATTGTTTTGAACTTGATAGGTTCAGTAGTTTTTGAGAAAAATACGGAAAACTACGGAACCCTACACTGAGCGTGGCCCGACACGCTCTTGGCCGGTTTTTTTTAAGTAGTAACACTACTAACTAACTAACTATTGTGGCTCAGTGATCCAAAGTGAATCTTGGCCTCCGAAACGAGAGATCGCCACCTGTCCCGATCCTGCGCAGCCTCTTGCCAGTCACTGACTTGAAGCCGACGCAGATCCGCCACCACACTGTCCTCCCAGCGGTACCTGGGTCGACCCGCCGGGCGGGGCGGCCACCAGCCGGTCGACCCAAGAACGCTCTCTTGACAGCCCGATCGTCTCCCATTCTAAGTAAGTGACCGAACCAGCGAAGTCTGTGGGCTTTCGTTTCGCCGATGATATTGGGTAGCACTACTAGGTACATATAAATTATAAACTGAAATAGATACCATACACTAATCAAGCCCACTGGTACGACTGGGTCGACGGGTACCTCGGCGGTCGAGGTGGTGTAGCGGTTTTAGTTTATCACCTCAGCCGCGTTAGCTGGAGACCCGGGTTCGATTCCCGGCTTTGTCACCAGTGGACTTGATCGCTTTTATTTAGTGTATGGTATCGTTTTCAGTTTATAAAAGTGTCTATACTTTATTTATTACATGTACCAGTAAAATAAAGGTAGGATTTTAAACTTTGTTTCATGTCTATAAAGGTCGCCGGTACAGACGAACAGTACCTGACTATAGTTTGCATTGAAACTGAAATTGTGTTAACAGTGGTTCGCACTTAAATTGCAGTTTGTCTATATTTTCCATAAAAATCTGCTTAATTACCTATATTTTTTGGAGATAATTTTAAATGTTGTTACTATTAATTTGTCTTCTTACATTTTATATCGGTAATCCATACTAATATTATAAATAGGAAAGTGTGTGTGTCTGTTTGTTTGTCCGTCTTTGACGAATTGACGTAATTTTTTAAGTGGAGATATTTGAAGGGACGGAGAGTGCCATAGGCTACTTTTGGTCTCTTTCTAACGCGAGCGAAGCCGCGGACAAAAGCTAGTAATTTTATATTTTGGTTGTTTAGCTGACCAAGCCCACGGTTTTAATTTTGAATATTCGTTGACTTTATTTCTATGTCTCCTGATATGCATTTACTTTGGAAAGCTTTAATACTTGAAATGTATTTAAGTAAATAAACTAAGAAAACCGAAAACTATATTCCTCTAAAGTATATATTTATACTTAGGTACACACACTGGCTATTACTTACTACTTAACGATGGTCACATCATCAACATTCATGTGTATAGTAGTACTGTAGTACACTAGTAAATTGACAATGATACAAAAAGTGCATCTGAAAGTGGTAGATAAGATAAACCAACTAAAAATAATAATAATAGACACCATCACCACTAGAGTTGTGCCTGCTCGTTCACTGAAAAGATCGCTCCCAACTAGTACGATCTGCGAAGTGTACTAGTTCGTTCTTTTAGGACATTTAGTACAGTAGTACGCCGAAAAAAATAATAAAGACTTACCATCACCACCCTCTATATGAACCCATCTGCTCGTGCACACAGCTGTGATCCACAGGAATGTGCACAGACCAACGAGTATCGTGCAAGCGAAGAGGATCCGTCGCTCAATGATCAGGGCTTGCATGAGCGGCCGTCGCTCGGCGCCTACCGATGAAGCTGTTGACATCTTGTCGGTCTCCATTTTTATCTGAAATAAAAGAAAATATGGTCATTGATCTATCCAGGAACGGATTTCTCCAGGCAAGTTGGCAATCGAAAAATAGGCCCCGATACCAATTAAAGGTACAAAAGTAATATAATAGTGCCATGTGGTGACGGCATGGTATCAGAAAAGAATAGTACCACCTCATCTCATCTCATGCGTGTCGTTTAAGGTGACTAAGGGAAAACTGTTGGCGTAGATATGCACATGAGCAAGACTTCTAGTATCCTTCGCGGGGTCCTGAAGTACGTTTCTGGCAGTGAATTTAAAATGTTACCTACCTGTATTTCAAGCTGACACGCTTTAAAGCCATGAAATATTCATCAAACCATCCTTATTCAAACCGTTAATCCCATAAAGCCAAGGCTATAAACCAGCCAACATTCTCCCCGTAAAGCTATTGAAAAGGCAAATGCTCCAGACTAAAATACCTACTACAAAAGATACACCACCTATAAACGAAAATTGTTGTACGAGTATGGAGTGCAAAATAAACGTTCTGTCGCTAGAGAACAGAACTAGAATACGCTATATATTGTACCGTAAACTTTTACAAGATTTCACACTGTTTTCACGGACTATTTTTTGGTTATAACACTTTAAGTTCTCGCGCTTTGTACACATATTTAAAGTCACACACAGGTCGAACGCGCAGTAGCCCCAGTAATTGCTAACATATGGATGGAGCATTTTGAAGAGTTAGCATTACGCTCCGGACCGCCTGTGATTACACTGTGGAAGAGATACGTAGATGACGTGTTCTGCATTTTGAGGGGCAGCTCCGATACAGTGGAACGGTTCGTTGACCATTTAAACTCCATCCATCCAAAGGTAAAGTTTACCTTCGAGATGGAGAGCGACAGATCCCTACCTTTCCTGGATGTAAAGTTGAAAGCTAAACCAGATGTAACCCTGGCACACTCCGTATACAGAAAGCCCACCCACACTGACAGGTACCTGCAAGCTTCTTCCCATCATCATCCGAGACATCTGCAATCGGTGGTCACATCCCTGGTTAACAGGGCTCGAGACTTATGTGACTCTGAACACTTAGACGAGGAGTTAGCCCATGTTCAGAAGGTGCTGAGGAAAAATGGGTATTTGCAGACAATCCCGCGCAAGACTAAGAAGGGGGAGAGACATCCGCAGGTTGACAGGCAACCAGCCTTTTTGCCGTATGTGAAAGGGATAACGGATAAAGTTGGATCAGTACTAAGAAAAGTCTCCATTAAGACTGTATACACACCGTTATCTAAAGTAGCGAGTCTCTTACGCAGTCCTAAGGATGTCATTCCGTACCAAAGTCCGGGTGTCTACAAGATAGATTGCAGTTGTGGAAGTGCGTATATTGGCCAAACAAAGCGCAGCGTTCAAGAGAGGGTGAAGGAATACATAGCGGCAGTTAAAAATCGCCATATACACAAATCTGCAATCGCCGAGCACTTGTTTACTGCGGAAACGAATCACTGGATTGAGCTACACAAACCCAAAGTTCTTTCCACCGAGCGACACTATTATCCCCGGATTGTGAGGGAGGCGATCGAAATTAAAAAATATCCTAAAAACTTTAACAGGGAAGACGGGTATAGATTATCGCCAACATGGGGACCAGTGATTCAAATGTTCAAACCAAAAGATCTATCTTCGGACCAGTGCGCGGATGTTGTGAGTGCTGTGTGTCGTTCGGTGGGAAATAAACAATAACTAAAAGTGGGTAGATTATATTTATTTGTCTACCCCGAACATTTATATAAATTAATATCGGGTAGTTTTGTGTTGTTTACATCTCCGGTGACACTTTGCTGGGACGTCAGTCTTCCGCGACCACGGCCAGTGCAACCTGGCCGAAACGTTGGGAAAAAAGGTAAAAATAATGTTAATTAATCGCGTTCGACCTGTGTGTGACTTTAAATATTTTTTGGTTGTTTACTTTTCTTCCTAATGAATGTCCCTCAGGCAGAGTTTTCCGTTATATTATCTATGGGGAAGTGTATATTTAAATAAGATTATATAAACTGCGTCACAGAATGATAAATAAATCAAATAAAGTGCATTAGGGTAATTTCTAAAGTCGTATAAAAACTACCATTATTTACATCATATCAAGATTCCCCTTTCGAGATTACCCGAGCATTTTTGTCATTCAAAATTATCCTAATGCACCTTAACAACTTGTCGCAAAAAAACAATGTGTATGCGTATATTGCGCATACAAGAACGCCATACGCAGTACAACATTTGAAGAATAATTGGTTCAGTACAGACATCAGGATTTAGGGTTCGGTTATGTTTTTACAGTTTTCACTTATTTTTTTACTGATTTAGGTAAATCATTCTCGCACCCAACCAAGCACCCAAACACCACGTAGTATCGTAGAATATGTTATCAGTTCAAATGTAATATTTAATCTGTGGCAGGTATCGTCCCGTCCATGATTGAGAACATATCACGCAATTGGTCCTGAGTAAGTCCCTGCGGATTAGTGCGTCTTATAAGCCGACGGAGCTTTGGAAACGTTGCCTACGGCAGTATTTTCGTATTATGTCATTATTGGGAAATAGGGCAAGAAAAATATACCAATTACGACTGTCAATATTATTATTCTTAACGTTATATGGGGCTTAGATAAACGAAACTTTATTTATGAACACAGCTGCGGGTCTATTCTATTTTGATGGTGGTTTTACTGGTTTTAATTGTTAACGTTGTAGATTAAACATGTGGTCGCGGTTGTCCTCATTCAGATTGGGGCGATATAATGCAACTATCAGTATCCCTACAGAATAAATCGTTTGACGAAAATGCTGTTTTGATTTATTTTTCTTACCTAATTATACTCTATTTAGATCTTGTTCTCATTCCCTATACTTTGTAATTTATTTTCGATCAGTGACAGCTCTAGTGACTATTTATCCGTTATTTGTGTGATGAGCACAGATGGGCTCAACTGCGTTAGGTGCAAGGGGCGAATACCGAGGCACCAAACTATCAACGAGCTTCTCCGACGCGCCTTGGCCTCAGCTAATATTCCCAGCGTTTTGGAGCCACCTGGTCTAAGCCGTACAGATGGCAAGCGGCCGGACGGCCTAACACTGGTCCCATGGGCAAAAGGTCGGAGCCTGTTGTGGGATGCCACATACGTTTGTACCTTTGCTCCCACGCATATCAGCCACACGAGCAAAAAGGCAGACCGCTGCCAAATTAAAACATACCAAATATGCGAACCTGGGACCAGTGTACGATTTCGTGCCGGTTGCCATCGAAACGGTTGGACCTTGGTGTGCCGAGGCCAAGAAGCTGGTCGCTGAGATTGGGCGCCGGTTGAGGGACAGAGGGGGTGACCCGGGGTTGGATCTTATCTGGTCCAACAACCCTTGCCATTCAGCGTGGCAACGCAGCTGGCATATTTGGGACATTTGGGCCAGGGAACAATTCGGGGGTAGTCGGTAGTCCTTGACGGGATTATTTCCTGAGTCATGGATGTTTTCTATGTATTTGTATATTATATATATCATTGTCTGGGCACCCACAATACAAGCCTTCTTGAGCTTACCGTGGGGCTCAGTCAATCTGTGTAAGAATGTCCTAATTATAATATTTATTTATTTATACTTACTTATAATATTTATTACATCGAAGTATTTAATAATTTGATTCGTGTAATTTGTATTTCAATAAGCTTTATTATTATTCTGTGCTTAAATATTTAATAATTTAACTAAAACTGATCATGAACAAAACTAATTAGTAACTACTGAAATGCATTGTAATGTCCCATCGCAATATTGATCGCATGTCATTAGTTTGATGCCAAGATTTCATTACCTACTATTTTATTTGCAGTCGTTATCTCTGTTGTTTAATTTGGTAATGTGCAATTTAGTCTCATCATCTTATGTACCTAACCATTACATGTAGCGTGTCCCTATGTCGTGAAAGGTCTAGTGGGTACATATAGTTGAGGTTTTATGAGTTATACACGCATTGGTTACCACCCACTAATAGACAATGTTAGATATAATGGGTGGAAGTGGAGAACAGACATAGTTGGCATGTTGACAAAGTTGGCATCTACTTGATCTACTATACCACACATATCTACACACACACACACACAACACAATTTACTAAGTATAACTTAGTGATGAAAATAGTACAGTGAACTTCGTTTTTAATATAGGCACGTTATACAAAAGGCAGTAGGTACGTTTAAATTGTAGCTGAACCTGATATGATATTATGAACTACTAGTTTTCCCTGCGACTACAGAAACCTTAAATAAAATAACGACCCAATTTATAAATAGAGGATAGGATTATTTATAAATATTACGATTATATTTAACGTGCTAGGTATATTTAAAATTATACGAAGTTTTACGAGTCAATATATTTTTTCACGGCTCAGTAAAATTACGTCATTATGTGATTGTAGGTTTATATTATTATTTTTTTATTCCCGAGGTTCAAATAAAGCGTTATGTTTTATTTTGCCAAATGATTTGTTTTATGAACCGCCCTACATTAATTATAGTTTTACGACCATTTTATAGGGCAATAATATTCTGAAAAGAATGCCTAGTATAAATTTATACACATATGTATTTTTGACATCTGCTTGTGAAATGTTAAAAGCAATTTGAAATATTTTCTACTAGCCGACCCTTTAGCACAACTTGCCTTGTCGCGCGCGAGTCATCAAGCGCGACTTCAAGTATGGACTCGCGCGTGACAAGGCAAGTTGTGCTAGAGGGGCTGCTGATTGCTTTTGTTAAGCCTTATAGTTGACTGAATTTGATTGTAAAATGTCTTACTAATTCTAAAGTAGGTAAAATGCTTGCTCATATAATTATGTATAGCATTGTCTAGCAAATAAATGAAATCTATTCAAGAAACCAACCATGATAAAGTTTTACTGATATCAACGAGTTCGGTATTAAATAAGTTTTGTCGCGACAGGATATTACTACAGACTACAGAAAAATAAGCTAGTGTTTAATACTATAAGTGGAAGGGTCTGAAAGTCTGAAGCTACTGTTGTTCTACAAATAAGATAAGTACACACATTAGATCAATCACCGCACTGTTTACGTTTGTCCTAAGTTTACCAAGCAACCGATCATCCGACCGCACTAAACGTACTAGTAGTGACGTAAACGTAGGGAGCATAAGACTGATATCCAAATATTGGGTTGGCACAAAAGTAATGAGACACTTGGTTTACGTTTTAAATTTTTATTATTATTACAATACAAAAAGCTTAGTCGATGATGTAATCACCATTAGCATCTATGACTTCTTGCCAACGATCCGGCAAAGTTTGGATGCCTTTCGCCCAGAACTCTGATGACTGTGCCTCGAAAAAGTTGTTCAACTCCACCTGTACATCATGGAAATCATTGAATTGTTTACCCCGCAAATGTCGTTTCAGGGCTCTAAACAAATGAAAGTCTGATGGTGCGAAGTCTGAAGAATAAGGTGGGTGGGGTATCGTCTCCCAGCCCAAGTTCTGCAGCTGTTGGCGAACGGTAGATGCGACATGAGGTCGACCGTTATCATGTAGTAAAATTACAGTGGCTCGTCTTCGTCGTTTTTTCTTGATAGCAGAAGATAGTTCGGTGAGCTGTGTTGAATATTTGTTATCGTTTACAGTTTCAATGTGTAATAGTTCATGAAACAGCATGCCTTGCGAGTCCCAGAAACAACAAAGCAAAACTTTTAAGCGGTTCTTTTGACTCAGCTTCGGTTGAGTTGGTGGCGTTTCTTCTCGAGGCAGCCAAAAAGCACGACGTGTATCGTTCTCATAATAAATCCATGATTCATCTCCCGTAACCAGATCAGTCAAAAACTCTTTACGTCGGGGTCGCAGCAAAAGTGATTGACAGATGGCATCAAGGACTGCACGACTGGCGTCGGTAAGGATGTGCGGTACGCATCGAGCCAAAACTTTTCGATACCCAAGCTCATGCAGATGGTATTCCACAGCGTGGTGACTGCAGTTAAGTGCTTCCGCTAATTCACGAGTAGTAGCATCAGGATTCGACTGTAGTTCGCGGCGTAAATCGTCATCATTGAATGCAGGTGGTCGCCCTGAGCGTGACTGACTTTCAAGGCTCCTGTCTCCTGATTTAAAACGGTCAAACCATCTGGACACCGTGGCATGGCTTGTACTTCCAGCGCCCAATGCAGTGTTGATATTGTCAGCCGCAGCCCGCGCACTGTGGCCTAACAAGTACTCGTATAAGTAAAGTGTTCGAACTTGTCGCTCGTCCATTTTATTTCAATCTAACTAAACCAATCACGAGGGCGGCTTTATATACCCTCACATTAGAAGTACCTAGAATGTTCTACAACATACTAGAATATTATCGAAAACAATTAACTTAAGAAAGGAAATGTATAGAGTTTTGTAGAGTGTGTCATTACTTTTGTGCCAACCCAATATAATAATAATACACTAAATTAATTTTACCATGACTTCATTACAAGCCATCTAAAATCTCATCTCCTAAGTTATCCGATAAGTTGATAAGGTTGTTAATTGGCCAAGACGAGGCGTGAGGCGCCGCCGCCGGGGCGACGCCAGGCGCGCCGGGCGACGCCGCCAAGTGTTTGTTTACTGGTTTATCCTCAATAGCCGAGTCGCCGAGATTTTAACACCAACGTCTTGAAACCTCGTGGAAACCTTTCACGCGCAGAAAAACGCTTTCAAGCGCTCCGAAGTGGAGGATACTCTGAAAAGTTGGCTTCGTTCTCTTACTCGATAACGTCACTGATAACATTTTTATTCATGTATTGATGCGTCAACTTACTTTCTCACAGTTTTCAAACCTCTTATAAATCTTATAATTCAAGGCCTCATACTATGCCTTGGCATCTGATGCCGAAAAAAAAACGAAACATTAAAACAATATCTATCTCATCTTATTTTCAATTCTGTACTAGCTTGAAAACATTGTGTCCACTAGACTTATAAAATATCAAATCCTAAAAAAACATGTCGTATTGCGTCTATGGCTTCTATATCTGTCTTTAATATAATAAGTATAAATTAATTACACTAAATCGAAATAAAATTTTCGGATCACATTTACTCGAATTATGCGAAATTTTGCTGGCAAAGAAAAGTTGATTGAAAACATTGAAAGTGATTCGCGGTACGCTCTCAGTACTCGAGAAGTTTTTCTTAAAATAACGCCACATCCATTTGTCAAGACCACACGCTAGCTTTTACGAGAAACCGAATATGCGAAGAGAAAAGCGAGTAATTGTTTGAATTTGAGGGTTCCGTTCTTCTTCTTCTTTAGTCGTTCCCTCAATGCTGAGGATCGTGACGTCATGTCATTCTGTTGAAGACTAGGTCCTTCCATAGGCGTCTGTTCCTCGCCAAGTGCATGGCCTCGTGCAGTTTTAATCGCATGGGTGCAGTAATTTGAGCACACCATCTTACTTACTTACTGCTTACTGCTAGCCTTTCTCCGCAGACGTTTAGTCTGGTTGCCTTTGGCATAGGCCTCTCCCATATTTCTCCATGTTTCTCTGTCTAGAGCTTGTCTTCTCCACAAGGCTCCAGCTACCTTTCTGAATTCATTTTCCCATCTCATTTTTTGTCCGCCATCCTTCCTTTTGCCATCTCTTGGGTACCATGATGTTATGTCCTTAGACCATTTTTCTCTTTTATCTCGGAGCATGTGGCCAGTCCATTTCCATTTTAGTTGCTTCATTGTCTGATTTACGTCAGTTATCTTTGTTCTTTTTCTAATGGTATCCAACTTTATTCTATCTTTAAGTTTTATATGCAACATGCTTCTTTCCATGCTATTTTGGCAAACTTGGAGAGCTCGCCTTTCCTTGTCCGTTAGGGCCCAAGTTTGGCATCCATACGTGAGACAGGGAAAGATACATGTGTTAAAGACTTTGGACTTAAGGTTTGTAGGTATTTGGTTGTTTTTCATGATTTCTCGTAGTGACCAATATCTTTTCCATGAGTTCCCGATTCTAGTGTCTACTTCTTGTTGCATCAAATTTTGAGGTGATATTACTTGCCCGATATGTGTATTGTTCTACATATTCAATGAGGTTGTTGTCTATGAGTATCTCTTCTTTTCCACTGTTTGTCATTATTTTTGTTTTTTCGGTGTTCATTGTTAATCCAACTTCTTTACTGACATCAGCTAGTTGTTGTAACATTGCGTTTAGGTCTTGTGGGTTGTCGCTAAGTAGAATAATATCGTCAGCAAACCTTAGATTTGATAGCTTTGCTCCATTTATGTCGATCCCAAGGGACTCCCAGTCAAGCTTCCTAAATACATATTCTAGAACTGCGGAGAAAAGTTTCGGTGACAAAGGATCTCCAAGTTTCACTCCTTTTTTCACACTGAATACTTTGCCGTCTCTTTCTGTCCGTATTTTAGCTGTGGAATTCTGGTATATTAGTTGTAATATTCTTATGTATTTTGTTTGTATGTTTTGTTCTTGCAATGCTTCCCATATGTATTTATGTTTCAAAGAGTCAAATGCTTTATTGTAGTCTATGAAAGCAAGATAAAAGATTTTATTGTACTCCATATGTTTTTCTATTATTTGTTTGATTGTATGTATATGGTCGACTGTTGAGAATCCACTTCGGAAACCCGCTTGCTCCTTAGGTTGATTTGCCTCTAGTTCTTTGCTAATCCGGTTCAGGATAACTTTGGAAAATATTTTGTACATGTTTGTTATTAAGCTGATAGGTCTGTAGTTGTTGACTAGGCTTTTATCTCCTTTTTTGTGAAGTAATATTATTGTGGAGGTTTTCCATTGTTCCGGTATGACTTCCTCTTTTAAAATGTCATTGAATAGTCCTGTTGTTGTTCCTAGTATCTCGTCTATACAGCCTTTGATTATTTCATTAGAAATTTTGTCATCCCCTGGGGCTTTCCCCGTCTTTGTTGAGCACACCATCTAGCAGGATTCCGTTCATTGATCATGTAAAACGAGTTGTAAAACTGTATAGTCGGATCACGCAGAAGTTCATTAAGAAAATAGCTATGTGAAGTTTTAACACTGAGAATAAATTAGGCGTCTAGCATCTGATGATACTGATGAGATGGCATCTATTGCACTGGCTGATATGTTTACATCACGACATTATTTGTGTTCTTGTTTGAATTATTTTTCCTTCTGGGAACTCGCCCATACGCCATACTGTGAGATGAATCTCTGATTTAGATAATTTGCACGAATAGAGAAATATTTATCACTTTTCAAACATTCCGTAAGCAACATTTAATGCTACGACTTTTTTTGTACTAGGTTTTTGTCTTTATATCCTAAACCACTAGTAGTTCACATTTTGACATCAAAACTAGGAAGCGATGCTCAACGCGTAATGATACTTAATTTAGTAAGGCCAAAATTAAATAACTATCGTTTATTTGAAAATGCCATATTGGTGTGAAGAGACTTTAGGCACATTATAAAAATTGGGCACTTCTGACAACTAACAGAAATACTTTACTTGTGTAAAACACCTACATATTGGAAGGAACCTTAAAAATAGTTATATGACTGTCGCCGTCTCTTAATCAGATCTAATAATAAATCACTTGCGGAATGTTTCTTTGAGACTACGTGTCTAAAATAAAATCTGACGATCATATTATTCGCGATTGAAGTAAAAGCGTGTAGAAGAGACACTAACATATATATTATTAGGTGTTAAATCATGAAGTTAATCTGAAGTGTATCTTCTTAAGAGAAATAATTTATTCGAATGTTTTGATAATGAGCAGTTTTGTGTGTTATTCATTGCATCAGACACACAACAAAGTGTTATCCTTTGAAAGTATATAATATGTTCCATAACTGTTATTTGTTTAATGAATTATGAATTTTAAAATTTATAATTTTCATTAGATTTCGTTTCCATGATCTCGAATGCGAGTTTTATTTGAATGCGGCATCTGGGGGCCGATTTTTGAATCTCACGGCATTCGAATTCAGAAAATTGTCACTGAAAATAGTAGGCAATTCACCGTTTTCAACCGGTATTTTAGTGACAGTGAGACTCAAAAATCGGCCCCCAGATCACTGAAATGTAATTAAAATCGCATGCGAGTTCTTGCGCTGTGTTATTAGACCTTAAAACTTGCTACGCGTAACCATCACAACATAACACGTAACCAACTAGAACTATTGGGTTGGTAAGAAAGTAATGAGCGATCGATTGAATTCCACATAAAATTTTTGAGAGAGTTCTAGAATCTTCTATGGTCGAAAGTATATAAAGGGCGAGTCGCACAGTTTCTCGTCAGTCATTCACTAGCTGTCGCCGAGCTAATATAAGGAAGAAAATGGACGAATTAAAAGTGCATGTAAGGCATTGCTTAATATATGAATTTCAGTCTGGCCATTCAGCCGCCGAAGCAGTGCGTAATATATGTCAGCGTGTTGCTCCTGAAGTTGTGTCTGAGGCCACGGCGAAACGATGGTTCCAGCGGTTTCGTAGTGGCGACTTTTCATTATCAGATCAACCTAAGTCTGGTCGACCGGTGAAGATTGATGTAGCCAAATTAAAAACCTTAATTGAAGGAGAACCGAGGCTAACGAGTCGCACTCTTGCTACCGAGTTAGGCTGCTCTCATGTCACCATAGAAACACATTTACACGAGTTGGGAAAAAACTACAAATACAGTGTTTGGATACCGCACGAACTTGATAGAGATCAACTAAACCGCCGTGCCGATATCTGCATACAACTTCTGTCTTTTCGCCGCACATTCAACTGGTTGGACCATCTTATCACTGGATATGAAAAATGGGTCTTATATATAAATCACACACGCAAACGTCAGTGGCTAGCTCCAAACGAAAAAGGAATAGAGGCACCAAAAACAGAGCCTCACCCGAAAAAAGTTATGCTGTCCGTTTGGTGGGATATTCATATTATTCACTGGGAACTCCTACCAAGTGGAATGACTGTTACCGCATCAGTATACTGTAATCAGCTTGAAAATTTAAACCAAAAAATCTGTCAGAATCGTCCACAGCATGCTAAAGTTTTTTTCTTACACGACAATGCTCGCCCACACATTGCAAAAGTGACTCGGCTAAAGCTATTGGAGCTAGGTTGGAAAGTGATACCTCATCCACCGTACTCTCCAGACTTGGCACCTACGGATTACGCATTGTTCAGATCGCTAAGCAATGCCTTGAATGAAAAAAAGTTCGATGATCAAGCCCATCTACGACAGTACATAGCTGAGTTTTTTGAATCTAAACCTAAGAACTTCTTCGCCGATGCTATTCATTCTTTACCAGAACGATGGAGACAAGTAGTAGATAACGAAGGCCATTATATTTTGATAAATGATTAAAATAATAAATTAAATAAAAATTACAATATTGGTTATGATTCGCTCATTACTTTCTTACCAACCCAATAAATACAATATCATTATCTGACTACGCCATTATTTTGTCAGGAAGTAATAATTAACGTTAGACTCAAAATACATTCAATAATACCGGTAACAGTGTATAAGCCACGGAAACAAACATATGGCTGAGAATCCCCCTGAAAATGACCCAGCTACGGAAAACCAGGCTGAAGCTTCTGATAACAATGCTCAACAAGGTAGTTCACCTGATACTGAGACGTAAGTACCATGTTACAGTATGAATATTGCAAACAGTGCGCCATATATGGCAAAGTAATTTAATATATATATATTTTTTAAATTATCTTTAAGACGATACAGGAAGGGTCAATTCTCCATACAAACGCTCTCGACTATTTCCTCCCTGGTTTTTGAAGATAAATAGAGCAATGATTTTTTCAACACGGATTATTATTTATTTTTATCTGTGTTGGACCGTTTTGATTTTTTTGATATTCTTATTTTTAAAGCCCATCAAAAATTTCCAAAAACGGCCTTTTTCATTATGGCGCAAAAAAAGATGTGATACACAGATTACTTCAATGTTATTCAGATTATCAAATTTTGTTCCTATTGATTGAGTTTTGAAGGAGGGAACAGTCGAGAGCGGAACCTCGATTTTAAAGATTTTTTCGCGATATCTTTTAACTGAGTTGTTCTGAATGGACAATTATTTTTTTCGATAAATCTAGTTATTACACTAGTATATTTAACTAAAATTCCCAAATTGAAAGGGGGCTCTTTTCCATTTTAGTATTTTCGCTCCTGTAGCGTCTTAAATCAAAATAATGCTTCTACCACAGTATAATAAACAGTACTATCGTACAGTACGGCCACTCCCGCTCCCCGCTGAAAGTGCGGCCCACCCCCTCTCGGTTACCTCACAGTTACCGCCTGTCAAAAACGCGAACAGTCGGCCTGTCATATTTCACTCATACAAGCATAGCGTTTACCTAGAGCTAGGAACGCGCCTCTTTCATATATTTGATCGCCAGTGTCCGAGGTGTGCTTCTACTTTAGCAATACCTACCAAGCAAAATAGATGTCTTGCATAGCATAGCAATAGTAAATGATGTAACATTATGAACTTACATGGTTTAGTTCATACAGATGCAGGCCTAGCACATGATGGCCGCGGGAGTATGTCGCCGCGAGATAGATGACACGTCTTTGTCTAATTGTATTAATGACATAAGGACAGGTAGTCTATCTTGCGGCGACATACTCCCGCGGCCATCATGTGCTAGGCCTGATGATTATCAAAACGATCATGCTTTGGTAGCGACCCCAATGGACCTTAATGTTACATATTATATTTAAGTTGACAAGTTGGAGCTTACATCAGCGAGAACGGGAAACCATTAAACTGTTCGACAAACTTCCTTAGTTCTCATTCTACGGTATATGAATATGAATATAATACGGTATATAAATATGAATATGAATATAGTGAATGTTTAACCAAGTGGGTAGCTATTTACCCCATACGAGTATATAACACATACATAATAACATACACATAATCAAGCCTGTAAGTTTCAGTGCCACTCTTGGCAAAAAGTACATAAGTATGCTGCAATAATGTAAAATAAATATACAGATGTAGTGCGAAAATGTTTTCGTTCGTATTTTTCCGGGAACGTTCGTTTTTGTCATGCTACATAGTTCAGGCCCCGTAGCCGAATGGCATTTCTCCGACGCCAAACGAAAGCGATACGCCGCTGGCTCTGTCGCGCCAATACGCAAGCGCGATAGAGATAGATATCTACTAGCGCTTCGTTTCGTGAGCGTTTCGTGAGCGATTGTGCCATTCGGCTAGCCACCCAGAGACTGTCAGTTCGTTTTGTACTGACTCTGACTGAAATAACATTACACTTTCGTACGTTTCCGTAAACATACGAAGGAAAAGCATTTCGCATTACATCTGTCTGGATCCTTAAAGAATGAATAAGGAGACCACAACACCAAAAGTCTTAATACGTGCACTGTAAGTTGGTTTGGTTTCTTTCGAAAAATAAATCATTATTTTTTGCACTCCTACAGTCTAGACAATTCGTAACTGTCAGCTATTGCTGTTACAATAACTTTATATTTTTGTGAACACATCAACATCAATAGAACTCGAATAGATATTGGAGACTCAAGGGAGCATGGATAGTACTTGCTAGATTATCTCTCCGTGAGTTAAGGTTACACGGGCAACACAATTGCCAGCAATTCACATACCATTACCGCGTTTGCTCCATAGTTAGTTGGTGCGTATTGAACAAACGGGGCAATGGTATCTGAATTGCTGGCAATTGTGCTGCCCGTGTAATAGCACCGTTAGACTACCCGTCTTTATTTCTTTATTTAAACTTTATTGCACAAAATATACAAATGGCGGACTTAATGCCAAAAGGCATTCTCTACCAGTCAACCATAAGGCCAAACAGAGATTCAATACAAATGGTGCAGAGAGATAACAAAAATGTGATGAACTACGAAGAAAAGTCGTCTTTTTCTAATTGTATTAGTCTTTATCTCACTAGTACAACTAGAAAAAGACGTGTGATCAATGTCGCGGCGAGATACTGTCGTTGCTAGCTGATGTTGCTAGCCCTGCTGGCATTTACTGTTATAATTTGTAACATGTCGGCGGGTAGATAGTTGTTTTATCAATCCCACTCTGGAGAACAGATATGATTTGATTACCGGCTTTTAGGATGATGCAAGCTTTATTATTTTCAAGTGAAATGATACAAGACATAACATTTTTATCAAAATACTAGTCTGTAATACGATAGGCTGACGATATAAAAAGAACACCAGGACGGGATTGGAAAACCATAGCAGGCGACCGAAAAGCCTGGCAATTATTGGAGGAGGCCTATACCCAGAATGGGGCCTTAGCTTAAATAAAACTTACAATACAATACAAATACTCTTTATTGCACACCTTAATACCGGAAACAATATAGTAAGTATAAACAACAACTTATATACCTACTTAAAATAACTAGCTGTAAAAAAATACAATTTTTTTGTAAGGTAAGTAAGGCTTATTGTTATAATATGGTAGGGTATCTAAGTAAAATAAACATCTATGAGGAAAACCGGTAAGAGCTTAATGTAAACAAACGTGGAATAAGTACTACACGCAGGTTTGATTTTAGATTTACCTATAATAATACATTTATGCTATTTTATATCAGTTGCGTAACAAGAATTCGAGCTTCTGGTTCACAAACCGGTGTAAGTACAAGTACACGATGAAGTAGCTTTGATCTGACAATGATTACAAAACGGCCTAAGGCCGAAAGTCCACTATCATATGTTTGTCATAGTAATATGTTCATAGGCAACATGCCGTCCTTTTTCTTCGCGTTGGAGAAAAAGGGAGACATACAGACCTATGATCATATTTCTATGATAAACATATGTTAGTGGACTATTGGCCTTAGAGCTTAGAGTAAAGTACCAGCTGTTTCATCATTTAAATTAGAAGAAACGATCATAGATTTTAAATATTTTCTACTGTCTATAACGTTGTGTTTAGTCAAAATTTTTGGGTTGAAGGAATATTATGGATTTTTTCGTACAAAGATCAGTTCAGTTCAATTCTGTTATTAGTATTACAGTACTCAAATATAGTCCCTGGTGGATGCTTCTAACATTAATTTATAACACAGATTACACATTTTAAAACGACAGGCATACCTACATTTTTTTATTATTATAAGTGGGCTTATTCTTGGTCACAGACTAGCCAAAGGTTATCATGTAAAGTGAACAAACTTAGGTTTTGTAAATGACATATGAACAATTGAACAGGGTTTTTTTTACATATCATGTGTATGTATCTGTAAACCCCGTGTCCGATAATTAAAGATAAAATAAACAACATAAAATTTAGTTTCGTTTAGCCTAATGGGAGCTTTGCTATTGACTCGTAGTTCTCTTTATTCTTTCGTATTACAGACATACACGCAAGCGTTACCTACCAGATTTTTTACGGCGTTACAGTCGTTAAAACGAGTGTAAATCTCTGTTTTCTTCCAATCCTAGAAACAATAAAATAAATTAAAACATGCTTAATCCGCGTCTGTCACAGCTGCCAAACGGGATGGCTCATTGGACATTTTCAGCGTGTATAACAGCTAGTTAAAACTAACCTGTTGATAGAGTCGTGCTAGCTGCCAGATCTCTCCCACACAAACTAATCATAAATACTTTATAGCTTCAGTCATCGTTGATGTAAATGAAAAGTTGCAATTTCACACGTTAAGGAGTCATGTTGAACACTTGTGAACACTGTTGACAATATCAGTTTTGTTTCGTAGCGAGCGGCGCGAGAGAGTCAACGGCACCACACTGCTGCTCCGCCCAGCTATCGCGCGGGAACTGACTGAAACCGCATGCGAATCGTCCGCTCTATTCCACGCGCTTTTCTTGCGCAGAGCTTTCGCCTGTATAAACAAGACCTGCGATTATACATGATACACATCTCTTAATTTATTTTTCGCTTGTTACGAGCGCTCATGAAGCTCAGTAAGCGATGTGAATAACAGTCTAGCTACACGCCTCGCCTGTTGCCGGGCTACGCGCCCACCGACGCTGCTGCGCCTAACAGTTCTTTTGCCCTGGACAAACAGTGTAGTATTGCTTGCGGTATGCTGTACGTGCTGTGCACTTTACCGTAATAAAGCGACGTCACTGTCTGCTTTCACGGGTTTTAAACTTTTCACAATCAATTTCAAATTACTTTGGCAATCTAATCAAGATTATATTGGAGTTTGATGTTCTTCTATGATAATTATAATTACGGGAAATCTATTTTTATTTAGTGCATGTTAATAGAGCAAGAATTTTAAGCAAGCACAAAACTTAATTTTGATTCATAATTATTTTTACGCTTATTGGTATCCATAATTTATTGTCTCACTATTCAGTAGTGAGCTTTTCAATAGCTTTTCATATACTTTTCATTTAAGCGAATTGTCACTTTGACAAATGGGGTTGGTGATTTCATGATGATTTCATGCATCATTTAATGCATGGAGAATAGAGGTAAGGAGGACAATCTGTCGAAGTAGACACAGTCGCAAAAATGACCAGCTGAGGCCTATTAATTGCAGTTACAAATCTCTCCGGTAGGAGCGCATGTTTCGCTCAATACTCAGAGACGTGACATGACATTGGACATCTTTACTCTAGACTGATTTCGTCGGACTAAGCAAGTCAAGACGCAGTCCCGTGGTAGTGCGCTGGCTTCGTATGTGGATGTTCTCAGGTTCGATCCTGACAGCGATTTTTTTGTTTTTTTTTTGTATTTTAATTTTCTCAGTACTAAACAAAATATTTTTGGATATTAAAAAAACAAAATAATTGAGGAAAAAATATCTGTAGAAAAAAATAAAAAAGCTCTCATCAGGATTTGAACCTGGGACCTCTTGCTCCGTAGGCGGGGTCACTACCGAGAAGTCTAAGAGATTGTCAAACCGTTATGCACCTGCGATTGCAGCGCCACCTATCTTTTCTTTAATATGTACACTTCTGATACATAAAGAGGTTGCTCCTTTATCTCTATTCTTCATGATTTAATGATTTAATTATGGATATTAGAGGTAAGGAGCGAAAGCTTTAAGTCATCAGAAGTGCACATAAAAAAGAAAAGATAGGTGGCGCTGCAATCGCAGGTGCATAAGGGTTTGACAATCTCTTAGCCTTCTCGGTAGTGACCCCGCCTACGGACTCTACGGAGCAAGAGGTCCCGGGTTCAAATCCTGATGAGAGCTTTTTTATTTTTTTCTACTAATATTTTTTCCTGAATCATTTTATTTTTTTAATATCAAAAATTTTATTTTGTTACGACTTTTCGAAATTTCATTCGCAAGACTTACAATATTACCTAAGAGTCCTAAGATGGGGCAAACAATATACTCGTAAAAGGGCTTAAGTTGACATATTTGTATAAATAAAACAATAACTAAACACAATTAAACTACACAAAAAGAAAATTAAAATATAAAAAAACCAAAATACAAAAAGATGGCTGTCAGAATCGAACCTGAGACCATCTGCATACGAAGCCAGCGCACTACCACGAAGCTACGTCTTGACTTGCTCAGTTCGACGAAATCAGCCTAGAGAAAAGAATGTCTAATGTCATGTAACGTCGCTGATCATTGAGCGAGACATGCGCTCCAAGCGGAGAGATTTGTAACTGCAATTAAAGGGCCTCCGCCGGTCATTTTTGCTACTGTTCTACTTCGACAGACTTTCCTCCTTACCTATATTCTCCCTGGATTTAATGTAACGCTTATTGACCATAGACTAGCTAAGACATAAAATTCTATTATCTGTGTAAAGGTGCGTCCACACCGCTGCTCAAAATAACGGCGACGGTACGGAAACGCACGACGTGTCCCATACGAAAATCACTGCGTTTGCGTACCGTCTGCGTATTTTGAGCAGCGGTGTGGTTGCACCTTAAGTTAGTGTACATGATGCATGTTACGTACTGCAGCGTGGTCAGGCTTTAAAGATTCATATTGTCACTACTTTTAAAAAAACTTGTATCTTCGTCTGTCAATGAAAAGAAAATTGTAGTAAGTATATATGGCATGCATATAGACTTACTGCGTTTTAACTTTTGAGAAGCGGCGTGAGATACGAGGTTTTTTCAAAGTAGTGACGATATATCAGCCAGTATGAGAAAAATCAAAAATAATAGAATTTCATAAGAAAAATAATTGTTTTAAATTGGTGTCAAACTGACATTCTATAGGTATTCTATCGCATTTCTATCGTCTGTTTTAGTTCTAATTCATAGCTTGCTGTATTGATTACGAAAAATAGAAATGTAAGTAGAATTCAATTTCTTTTAAAAAACAATGTTCATGGTAATCGCATTACAACTCAAGTTGTTTGCAAATTTAGAAAAAAATAATAGTTTTCTACAAAAATAGGTATTATCATTGATTAAAGACCATTTAATTTTGAAGCACAGGATGTAAACAAAAGACAAGAGAAAATGTGAATTTCCACATACTAAAAATAAGTTGCAATATTTTTTTCTACTCACCGAAATTAGAATCAAGATTCAAGAAATTTCTGTCGAAAAGAATTCTCTGAAACAAGAACCTCATCGGCAAATTTTTCCCAACCCAAATGCAACTTTTTCCTGTCTATATCATCTCTAAACTGCCCACTTTTATTTTTACTTAGGTACATTTCGTCACTACTTTTAAAAAATCTCGTATCTCACGCTGTTCCTTAAAGTTAAAACGCAGTAAATCTATATATGCATTCCATACATACTTACTACAATTTTCTTTTCATTGACAGACGAAGATACAAGTTTTTTTAAAAGTAGTGACGGTTTGTATACCTAATCTTGATAAAACATAGTGATACTAAGAAATTATTTTGTAACACCTATTGTACCTATGTTTAACAAATAAAAATGATTGATTGATTATTTGACACTCCGCCTTTGTCTGGTTGCTTGCAGGGGACTTTTCGCAACGCCGGGTCCAGATCCAAATACCCCAGTTCCCTTCAGCAAGAAACTCAAGCTTTTCGTTTGCACCCACTTTAAAGGAATAGCGACGTTGGTAGTGCCGTTGATTCTTATGCCGATCCTTACGCCTTTTCCACCGCAGGTAAGCCAGTTGATGAAACTTATCATAGGTTAACTTGTCTTAATATTATCATATTCATATCATTTATTGCATATACATGTGTTTACAATAGGTGTTTTTATATATTACCCGTCAGGGTATAGCAACATAGTAACTTACATACTAGACTATTATTGATATCTATAATAAGTATTTTTTATTTTCGTTGATCTTATAAAACATTCATACAAGCTTTTTAGTGCTGTAAATTCGGTCAAGTGCCATTTACTAATTTTAGAACCCTAATATCTCAGTAAATATTAATGGAAGAAAAAAAGTTTATATAACAAAACATCCTTATTTAAACGTGTTCTATATGATTTATCAATATTAACATAGGTTATATTGGTAAAAAAATTCATCGTAAATTTTCTGTCTCTGGCGTCTTAGTAATACTATGGGAAAATTCGCTACTTCGCACCGCTCTAACTCCTAAATAAGTAGGTTTTTCAAACAACTTCATTGTATAAAAGATGCTTATTTTAATGCAATCTTTCATGTTTTTAAATTATAAACACTCAAAAATAATAATAGAAAAAAGTCCTAAAATTAGACCCCTTTTGCTATACCCCAACCGTAAATTCGGCTTACTTCTTCTGTCACTTATACATATATTAAATATACAAAATATTCCTGGAAAATATAGAGAATTTGTAGACATCGCAGCGAAGATACTCTTCATTTAGCTTGACTTCCCAGACTATCGAAGTACAATAATTGTGAATTAATTGTCATATAGGTACGGTGTTTTTAGGGTTCCGTAGTCAACTAGGAACCCTTATAGTTTCGCCATGTCTGTCTGTCCGTCCGTCCGTCCGTCCGTCCGCGGATAATCTCAGTAACTGTAAGCACTAGAAAGCTGAAATTTGGTACCAATATGTATATCAATCACGCCAACAAAGTGCAAAAATAAAAAATGGAAAAAAATGTTTTATTAGGGTACCCCCCCTACATGTAAAGTGGGAGCTGATATTTTTTTTCATTCCAACCCCAACGTGTGATATATTTTTGGATAGGTATTTAAAAATGAATAAGGGTTTACTAAGATCGTTTTTTGATAATATTAATATTTTCGGAAATAATTGCTCCTAAAGGAAAAAAAAGTGCGTCCCCCCCCTCTAACTTTTGAACCATATGTTTAAAAAATATGAAAAAAATCACAAAAGTAGAACTTTATAAACACTTTCTAGGAAAATTATTTTGAACTTGATAGGTTCAGTAGTTTTTGAGAAAAATACGAAAAACTACGGAACCCTACACTGAGCGTGGCCCGACACGCTCTTGGCCGGTTTTTTTTCCGTACTAGTTAAGTAGCTAAGAAGTTACATTACTTTCTCTCAAAAATTCTAAAAGTCATAATTATCCTCCAGGACCACCAAGTTGAATTCCTAAAATGTTGGATTTGCAAAAAGTTGAATTTGCAGGATGTTGAATGTTAAAATGTTGAATTTGCATTCTGTTGAGTTCTTTTTATGTCCAAATCGCATAAAGTTGAATTTGCAGCTTGTTGAATCCTAAAATGTTGATTTGCAGAAAGTTGATTTTGCGGTATGGTGAACCCTAAAATGTTGGAATTTCCATAAGATTGAATTTGCGGTAGGTACCTACAGGGTGTAGCAAATGAAGGCTATGTTCCGGTCTTAAATGAAAGAACTTCTCCTTGCTCTTTGTTTTATTACAATGCCAATCTCATACTGAACAGTTTGGGTTACAATCACAGTCGATATTAACAATACAATACACAAATTCCTAAAATTATCATAGCTTGGTTATACGGTTGCTTTTTCTAGTTTTTCCATAATGCCGATAATATCTTTTTTTCACGGTGACATCTGTCAAGATTTATGCGGTTCCCGCCTAATGTTTTATTTTTTTAAAAGGGCCAATCTTATTCAGGCACGTTTATATCTACCGATAATTTGATAAAGGCCAGTATACATATAAAATCAATGAAAATTATGAACTCAATGTCGAAAGCTAACACAAAGGTCCCGAGTGATACTTTAACAGCTGATAGGGTTACTAATGACCCTAAGTGTGATACAAGTAAAAAAATTTCGTAGTTCTAAAAAAATGAGTTTCGATTTTTTCCGCTTAAATAGCAATCAGGGTATTGACCTTGTCGGCTGTTGAAGTAGGGTGCATTGGGGTAATTTCGAAAGTCACATAAAAATCACCATTATTTCCATCATATCAAGATTACCCTTTCGAAATTACCCGAGCATTTCTGTATGTCGAAATTATCTCAATGCACCCATATTTAAACTTTTTTATTTATTTATTTAAACTTTATTGCACAATACAGAAGTATAAATGGTGAACTTAATGCTTTGAGACATTCTCTACCAGTCAACCAATGGGCTAATATACCAGAAAGATTAAGTAGGTCTTTAGTGTTAAACGGTATTTGGTTTATTTGGTAATTTTTATGTGATTTCTTCAAAGAATCGCGGACTCTTTTAATCCTGATAGCCTGATAGGAGAAAGGAACTGTCCCAAGATTTGTTTTCCATTCCGTTTACCATTTTTTCATAGCTATATCGGTAATGGGATGGACAATCCCAAAAATGTCTGGAAATCTTGGGACAAATTTTTTCTCCTATTAGGACCAAAAAAAAGTACCCATGTTAAAAAAAGATTCCAGGATACGGAGCAAACTTGACTTCCTAAAATTTTGAAATCCCGAAATGTTGAAAGTATACATTTTGAGAATTCAACTTTTTAATATTTCAACGTTATAAGAATTCAACATTTTGCGAAACTGAAAAAAATCAACATTCTGGGAAAGTCAAGATTTCGGGATTTCAACATTTTAGGAATTCAACTTGGTGGTCCTGGAGGATAATTATGTATTTTAAACATCGAACAATACGCTTGCAAAGAGGGAATTCGTAACTCTTTTCGAATTTCCTCTTTTCCGCTTTTGTATCGTAATGTACAATTGTTTGTCTATTTTTAGAAGTGGCAATGGTGTGCGTACTGCCTGTGTCTGATGGCCGTATACTGGGTGTTCGAATGCATCCCGTTGTCCGTCACGTCCTTCTTCCCTGTCATCATTTTCCCGCTGGCCAACGTCATGCCTACCCGGACAACTTGCAAGGCTTATATGAATGTACGTTTAGTTCCATCAGGGCATTTCTCCGAGAGTTTCGTGAAATTTTGTCACTTGAACCCCTTTACCCCTTTATGGGATACAGCAGGGTTAGCACATGATTGCCGCGAGAGTATGTCGCCGCGAGATAGACTACCCGTCCTTATGTCATTAATAAAGTTAGAAGAAGACGTGTCATCTATCTCACGGCGACATACTCTCGCGGCCATCACGTGCTAGGCCTACAGGCGTGATTGTATGTTTGTATTTGTATGTTGTCACTTGAATTCACGGCATCTGAATCGATACTCCAGCGCTCTGCTAACTGAGCCACCAAAACTTCTACAAATACAGCGAAATTTTCCACCATATTAGTCAATGGGACTTGTATTCTATGCCGATTGCAGACGTTACTGCTTCTCAAAAAGTTGATTAGGCTAATTTCCTATTAGTCAAATCAGTTTCTTTTTATGGACTGTCAAAACGATTTGCTAATATGGAATTACTATGAAATACTGAGGAGTGACGTCACGGTCAATTCATTTACTTTTCACCACACCACAGGTAACGGCTTACTTTGCTATTCGAAAGTAGATAACAAAATTGCATTTTATCCACAAGAGTGCAAAGTAATTTCATTCAAATTTTAACTTGATGTTAAGCTGGCTGTTAGAATTTACCTATAAATGATGATTTTGAATCATAAATATTGAACAGATTGATGGATTTGATTTAGTTTGATGATTTATGGTCAGTATTTTGTTCTCGTTGGTGTGGCGAAAATTTTGTTTCACTCGGTGGCAAAGTTTGTTTAACCTTCGTGCCTTGAAACCCTCGCAACGCTCAAGATTCCACTTTTTGAACCACTTGCTACGTTCGCGGTTCAATATTGGAATCTTTCGCTTGCTCGGGCATCAATATTGGCACGTGCGGTTAAACAACTACTTTGCCCCTTGTAAAACAAATAACTATTATATATTTCTCTTTGACTTATAAAATAGAAATTGTTTAAAAATAACTATCGTCCATATTTTTCTTCTAATTTTGTGGTGCTTTATTTCGTGCATTGCATAAAATATTTCATTTTAAGTAACCTATTTAAGTAGAATTGCTGAAACGAAGAAAACTCTTACGGGATTTGAGTTTTAGTAAAATTGCTGCTGAAGATGTCGAAGCTATTGAAACTCTCAGAAAAATGCCCATTAATTTTACATTTATTTACCCCATCAATCTAGTCGGAACACACTAGATATTGGAAGAGAGACGGCCTATCGGTGAAGGGCATCCATTAAAACACTTCAATTGGGAAACTATATTTTTTTTATTCCATGGAAGCTAAATTACAACAACTACTCCCAATCGCTGCTTCTGTTCGAATGCCCCGTCAAGTGTTTGTTCTCCTTGACGTTTATATATTATTCTAAATTCAAATCGGGGACTACTGCCACTCACCGAACATCAAATGCTGTAAAAGGTTTCATTCCGTACATGAAATTGAGTCTTGAGGGATCTAGTCAAGTCTGTAGAGATATATTGATGATTCAACTATTGAAAATCTCTATAGAGCAGGCTCCAGGGGGACGTTCGTTTGCAAAAATAGCGCACCTCATTCTGACTTTTGATATATACTGTATAGATCCCGGACATCCTATAAACAGATGTTGCCAACCAGTTTTATGGTCCCCCTCCCCCCTGTTGTTGCCAACCAGTTTTGTGGTACCCGGCAATTAAAGATGTCATACAAAGAAAAAAAAAATTTTTTCATCAAACCATGCCGTGTGGGGTATCAATGAAAGGACTTACTGAGTACTTCACGAATATATAGCATACTACAACATTTCTTACACTTTCTCTAGGAATTTTTTTGAAAGTTTACTAAAATGCTCGTTTTTCGAGTTAACTTTAAGCCACTTTTGCTTGAAGTTATGAATATATTTTATTAGTTATTATTTTAAATAACTAACAATAGTCCATTGTATACAAACTAATAGTTGTATATTTTGTATACAAACTAGTAGAGCGGGGGAGCAATCAAAAATGGCGAGTTTCGATATTTCTCTCGTGGCCAAACGTTGTGTATAACTGTTGTTTTAGATTGTTTTTCTACTCCTGCTTTTCTCCTCCCACTTTAATCTGTCAATTATATTGTCCCACAATGAAATTCCATTCAAAACCGAATTTTAAGAAATATATTGAAATATCGAAACTCGCCATCTTTGATAGCTTCTACCGCTCCTCTGTGCAACTTTTTCACTGTAAGAACTATTGATTCGGAAACAGTGGACTATTGTAAGTAATTTAAAATAATAATAATTAAAGTATATTCATTAGTTCTCAAGCAATAGTGGTTTAAAATTAACTCGAAAAACGAGCATTTTAGTAAACTTTCAAAAAAATTCCTAGAGAAAGTGTAAGAACTGTTGTAGTATGCTATATATTCGTGAACTACTCAGTAAGCCCTTTCATTTGATACCCCACACGGCATGGTTTAATGAAAAAAGTTTTTTTCTTTGTATGACATCTTTAATGACCGGGTAAGGGGGAGGGGGACCACAAAACTGGTTGGCAACATCTGTTTATAGAATGTCTGGGATCTATACAATATATAACAGAAGTCAGAATGAGGTGCGCTATTTTTGCAAACGAACATCCCCTTGGAGTCTCGTCTACTACGGAAGGCGAATCCTCGGTGGGCGAATCCGACTTGCACTTGGTCGGTTCTTTCTTTACTATATGGTATCTATTTCAAGTTATAACGTAGTGGATGTTTCAGGATACCGTAGGGATGTTCTTGGGCAGCATAATACTCGCCGCGGCGGTCGAGCAGTCCGGGCTGCACAAGCGCTTGGCTCTCTACTCCATCAAGATTATTGGATACTCGCATTTGAAGTAAGTTATAAAGAAGTTAAAGTTGAATTGCGACGTAGGCGAGAGGCTGGCAACCTGTCATTGCAATGTCACAATTTTCATTTTCTTTCAACGCCACAGAACTTAATTTAGATAGAAGTAACAAATTCATATATTTGTATAGGGGCCGAGCGTGTCAAATTTTGTACTGAAGTTGATTCTTGCCTGTAATTTTAAATATGTCTCAGGCTCTTGATTGTTCCTAATTTTTATGCTGTTGCAATTGAATATCACGTAACGAGGCATTTTTTATGTTTTGGTTGACTTCAACTTACAAAAATTGACGCCCGAAAGCTGCAAGCTGCGAGTAAAGACGGACAACTCAGTGGATTTCATGCACTGAGTTCATTTGACACGCTAAGTAGATACGTTTGCTTGATCTACGGTATATATGACATCTGTGTTCAACGCCTTAACGGCCTTTTTTCAGGAGAGATGTTTTATCTGTATTCAATCACTATTACGTTGTCTACGTGATCAACGTGTAGGAATGTCTACTAGTCAATCACACTTTCCCTGAAAAGGTAAGGGGGGAACCCCCTGAAAAGGTAAGGGGGGAACCCCCAGAAAAGGTAAGGGGTAACCCCCTAAAAAGAAACTATAGGTAATATACATTACAATTAAGTCCTATTCTTAATACACTAAACATCTTTCTCATTTTACACATTATAAACCAATATAACTAGTATTTAAGCGACACAAATGGGCTTACTCTTGGCCACAGATTAGCCAAAGGCAAAGACGTGGCCTACGATGGAGTGAGCTCTCCCAGAAGATGCATGTTCACCCTTGATTTGAAGGTTGGCGGGTTATATGAGGTCGGAAATACAGCCGCCGGCAAGGAATCCCACTCCTTGTAAAGGCTTCTTCCAATTATTATCTTTGCAGAATGCTGTTTGCCGTCGCTTTCGTGACAATGTTCGTGTCAATGTGGATCACAAACACCGCTACTGCTACAATGATGGTGCCCATAGTATTTGCACTGTTAAGAGTTTACGAAAGTGTAAGTGTTATAAAATAACCCTAATAATTCGGATAATGCCTCTTTCTGAACGTAGCCCAACTCGAAGATGGCGCTGCAATACGATAACAATCTGCCATTATCAACAGGGTACGTAGCCGAATGGCACAAACGCTCACGAAACGAAACGCTCGTAGATATAATTATATCTCTATCGCTCGTGCGTATTGGCGCGACAGAGTCCTTTCGCGGTGTTTCATTTTCGTTTCGTGTCGCAGATTTGCCATTCAGCTACGGCAACAGGGTGTCCGTCAGGATGGCGTGAGAGATGTCTGAATCGTCACAACATTTGCACCAAATAACTGTACCTAAACTGTACTAAGCTGTACCTATAGCGAAGAAAACTGTACCTCAAGCAATCACGCATTAAATATATAGTTACATAGACACGCCATTCTGACGTTAGGTTGGCGCGCATAGCCGTGTATCGCCCCAACGTGTGGGAACTATGTTCTGGATCATATATCAACAAACTGTACCTAAACTGTACTTCATAAAACTGCCAATAATAATATTTAAATCACACGTAATATCGGTCAAATCAACAAAAAAAATTTACTGCTCATTTGTATGTTTGCCAATCAATTTGCAACAGGCGCGAGCCGCTTGTTTTCTCGTAATACATGTAATTAATAAATGTACATAAATTATTCATTACTTCTGCCTTAGTGCGTTTTCACATTATCCGATCCGATATCGGATGTCGGAAGGATTTCAATAGAAAAAATCCAAGATGGCGCCTGTAATGTATGGGATAACGATCCGACATCAGATATCGGATCGGATAATGTGAAAACGCACTAAGGCAGAAGTAATGAATAATTTATGTTCATTTATTACATGTATTACGAGAAAACAAGCGCCTGTTGCAAATTGGTAGGCAAAATATACAAATGAGCAATAGAATTTTTTGTTGTTGATTTGACAGATATCACGTGTGATTTAAATATTATTATTGGCAGTTTTATGAAGTACAGTTTAGGTACAGTTTATTGATATAATATGATCCAGAACGCAGAACTTTATTTATATAGAAGAAACAAGTTCATCATAATCATAATCATAATCATAATATTTTATTTGTAAAACCAATTTTCACGTCAATAATACATAATACATAATTAGTAATTAACTACAATACAATATAAATGTATGATAATTAGAGGTTACAAATTTATTTTCACGCTGAACGTATCATGCCTTATATGCTATGAATTCATTATAGCTATAAAATGACTGCTGGATAAGCCACTGCTATCTATTTGTATAGGGGCCGAGCGTGTCAAATTTTGTACTGAAGTTGTTTCTTGCCTGTAATTTTAAATATGTCTCAGGCTCTTGATTGTTCATAATTTTTGTGTTGCAATTGAATATCACGTAACGAAGCATTTTTTATGTTTTGATTGACTTCAACTTACAAAAATTGACGCCCGAAAGCTGCAAGCTGCAATTAAAGACGGACAACTCAGTGGATTTCACTGAGTTCATTTGACACGCTAAGTAGATACGTTTGCTTGATCTATGGTATATATGACATCTGTGATCCAGAACATAGTTCCCACACGTTGGGGCGATACACGGCTATGCGCGCCAACCTGACGTCAGAATGGCGAGTCTATGAAACTATCTATTTAATGCGTGATTGCTTGAGGTACAGTTTTCTTCGCTATGGGTACAGTTTAGTACAGTTTAGGTACAGTTGTTTAGTGCAAATGTTGTGACGATTCACACATCTCTCACGCCATCCTGACGGACACGCAACAGGTACGTCACTATAGACAATTAGGCACTGAAAAATATTATCGCTGTGATATCATAAAAGCAGAAATGGAAAATTTTCTATCAATTTCGAAGAAGCATTGTCGCGTTAATATTTATTGATGTGATGCATAATGAAAGGCTAATTATGTACTCCATGCATACATTACTTTATCTACATCGATGTCCAAAATTTATACTTACTGATTTATAGTCTAAATTCGGGCAAGAGGTAATCAATAGTAGTGATTGATTATAAAATATGATGTTTTTCCTTGTAACAGAATTTTCTAAATTTAAGTGAATCTATTTGCGCTGCACTAGCACCACTGCACTTTTTTTAACATAGGGTAAATTGCCAGTTACTGGCCAAGAAGAGCCACTAACAATTTATATGTGTTGTAGGTTTTATTGGTGAAGTCGTGAAAACAAATGTATTTATGAGAAAATAAAATGTGTCAAATCAAACCGCATCACAAAGTCAGAAATGAGTCCGTTAACTTCAAATTCGCAAATTATAATAAAATTATTATAAGAATACATAAATTAACAGGGGTGATGTTATTAAGTGTAAAGTACCATTTTGTTTAGTAACTAATTTATACATGAGTTTGTATCTGTTACAGCAAAAGCTGTACAAAATATACGATGTAAATGAGAAAACGGGAGAAAAAACATCAACGCCCATAACAAGCTGTTACTTTTGTTGTATCACGTTTGCTGCTACAATTGGTGAGTTTTATTTTGTGTGAAATAGAATTAATAGTTATTTGTATACAAGGGTGCAAAGTTGTATTTTAACGTCGAGTGTGGAATTGAAAAACAGGCAAGCGAGAGATTCGCTTCGCTTGTGCTTCAACTATAGAATCCTGAACTTGTCGAGTTTTTCAACACACGAGAAGTAAAATACATTTGCACCCGTGTGTAACACAAAACTTTTCCTCTTACTATAGCGAGGAAAGTATTATACAACTCAATTTTAATGCAGAAAAACCGGCAAAGAGCGTGTCGAGCCACGCTCAGTGTAGGGTTCCATAGTTTTCCGTATTTTTCTCGAAAACTACTGAACCTATCAAGTTCGAAACAATTTTCCTAGGAAGTCTTTATAAAGTTCTACTTTTGTGATTTTTTTCATATTTTTTAAACATATGGTTCAAAAGTTTGGGGGGGGGGGACGCACTTTTTTTTTCCTTTAGGAGAGATTATTTCCGAAAAAATTAATATTATAAAAAAATGATCTTAGCAAAACCCTTATTGATTTTTAAATACCTATCCAACAATATATCACACATTGGGGTTGGAATGAAAAAAAAATATCAGCCCCCACTTTACATGTAGGGGGGAGGGGGGGTACCCTAATAAAACATTATATTCCATTTTTTATTTTTGCACTTTGTTGGCGTGATTAATATACATATTGGTACCAAATTTCAGCTTTCTAGTATTAACGGTTACTGAGATTATCCGCGGAGGGACGGACAGACAGACATGGCGAAACTATAACCCTGTAGCCACGTAGTCCGACTACTTTGTCCGACTAGTCGGACGACGTGGATTTATTTGTCCCGTAGGTCCGTCTATCGGACTATAAGTCAATCAATCAATCAATCAAATATTTTATTTCTTAGAATGTGGTACATTGTAGGTTGGTAATAAATTTTTTGATCAGCACATCTTGCCACATACGGCATAGAAATATTAATGCATGCATGTCATAAAATCAAGTCACTTGCTTATATAAAAACTATTCTTTAAATATCATAATTATTAATTTTAAATAAAGTGTAATTATATTCAGGTTTCATAAAAAAAAAACATTTATAATTAGTTAATATTCATATTATTTACAATTAGGCGGCATCTAAGAACTCTTTAATGGAGTAAAAACGTTTTTCAATTAAATATGCAACCAATTGCTTTTTAAATTGATGAAATGGAAGGTTTTTTATTTCAGTCTGTATTTTATTGAATATCCTGGGTGCCATTCCAAAGAAGCTATTTCGCATTAATGCTGTTTTCATGAGTGAAACATACAACTGACCCTCATATTGAGGACGTATAGGTAGCCTACGTTTCTGTGTTACATAAATAAACAAGTCAGGACTTCTTTTTACAAAGAGAGCCACTTCAAGTATGTATAATGAAGGTAGTGTTAGAAGTCTTAATGATTTGAAAAGTGGATAACAACTCACTCTAAAATTAACCCCACAGATAGCTCTTATACATCTCTTTTGGGCCACAAAAGCGGCCTCTCGATCTACAGAGTTACCCCAAAAAATAATGCCATATCTAATTTTTGATGCTTCAAGGCCATGATATGCCATTACGACTGTATCACGACTGGTTACTTTAGACAGTCTGTAAAGAGCGTAAGCAGATTTGCTCATGTACTTACATAATTCATCTATGTGATTTTTCCACGTTAACTGACTATCAATAGTTAGAATCGCAATTCCACTTCGCCCGAGTAATCGGTCTACTTGGTCTTTTGAATTCCAGTTAGATCGACTATTCGGCCTACATGGATTCGCAATTCCGCTCAGTCCGAGTGATCGGTCTACCTGGCCTTTTTTTTCGTGATAGATCGATTCATCGGACTAGAAACTCTCTCCATAAAGTCAAAATAATTAAATCAGTTAAGTACATGTACATAAATAAGAGTAGACCTGATTTGCAAAAGTAAATAGTGTTTATGTTCCAAAGTTTTAGCAATCGACCTGGTATTGAAAAGAACTCCCGAGGACAGATACCACTGTATCTTTGGACGTTGCTGGAACGCCCTGATGCCAATTCCGAACATATTAAAAGCTAATCTATTATGCCGATATAAATTGTATTTATTTCCGGGTACACGAGCATGCGAGTATCACCAACATTTGGAAAATTGGGATGAAGTTTCTGAAGCAGAAGACAACATACAACATTTCAATAATGAACACATAAATGACATAGTAAATATAATGAAAAGTGTAATGGACATGGTAAACATGATACTACAAAGTGTGTTACCATAATCCTATATCCTATTACTATTATCCTATCCTATTTAGTATTTATACTTTGGATAAATAATAATAGTAGTAATTTATACTAAAAAATAAAAAACATGTAAGTACTTAACTTTATTTTAGAAACAAATGCAATGCTTACAGATTTTGTTATGGATGTAGGTTTCTTTTTAGAGCGTTTGGCTTGGAAAGGCTCTTTTTTTATACTACGTCGGTGGCAAACAAGCGTACGGCCCGCCTGATGTAAAGCGGTCACCGTAACCTATGGACGCATGCAACTCAAATAGTGTCACATGCGCGTTGCCACCCCATTAGAAACTTGTACACTCCCTTTTGCTGTGTTAAGTACACAGCAAAAAGGAGTGTACAAGTTCTAAGGAGGGTTCGGGTTGCCGACGGACGACGGACAATAGACGGAACAAGTTAGTTCCGTAAGTCCTCCCGTCATCAGCACACCGCACCCTCGTTGAGCTCTGGCAGCCTTACTCACCGGCAGGAACACAACACTATGAGTAGGGTCTAGTGCTATTTGGCTGCGGTCTTCTGTAAGGCGGAGGTACTACCCCAGTTGGGCTCTGCTCTAGATTCGAGCGAGACGATATCCGCTGTGCTGTGCCCTACCACTCAAAGCGGAATATCATTCGCTATGCCCTACCTCCTACCAAAACTCTCTTTAAATGTTAAATGGCTCGCTCTTTAAATGTTAAATGGCTCGCTCTTTAAATGTTAATACATAGTATTAATTTTAGTTTTATTTGAAAAAAACCGGCCAAGAGCGTGTCGGGCCACGCTCAGTGTAGGGTTCCGTAGTTTTCCGTATTTTTCTCAAAAACTACGGAACCTATCAAGTTCAAAACAATTTTCCTAGAAAGTACTTATAAAGTTCTACTTTTGTGATTTTTTTCATATTTTATAAACATATGGTTCAAAAGTTAGAGGGGGGGGGGCACTTTTTTTTCCTTTAGGAGCGATTATTTCCGAAAATATTAATATTATCAAAAAACGATCTTAGTAAACCCTTATTAATTTTTAAATACCTATCCAACAATATATCACACGTTGGGGTTGGAATGAAAAAAAATATCAGCCCCCACTTTACATGTAGGGGGGGTACCCTAATAAAACATTTTTTCCATTTTTTATTTTTGCACTTTGTTGGCGTGATTGATATACATATTGGTACCAAATTTCAGCTTTCTAGTGCTTACGGTTACTGAGATTATCCGCGGACGGACGGACGGACAGACAGACATGGCGAAACTATAAGGGTTCCTAGTTGACTACGGAACCCTAAAAAGAAGAGTTGTTTTGTTTATGTTAGTTACATTATCAAATTAAGATATATAATACATAATAATAAAAACGTTTCCGGTTCATTTGAACCTTAACTCAAATTACCCTATTGCATAGTACAACATAAAGTCAAAAAAATAAAACCGCCTTCAAAAATAAGCGCGTTACAAAACACGGAGAAACTAAAAAGCAAAAAATAATAAACCTTTGAATTCAGATTTCTTATCGTATTGCAATAATCTAAACATCCAAATTATAAACAAATCAATTATTTTTGCAGTCGGTACCAGACCTGTTCGTCGCCTTGCTATTGCCTGTTTGCCCCACCCAACCATACGCAGGCTGGCACCGACTCCAAAAATAATTGATTTGTTTATAATTTGGATGTTTAGATTATTGCAATACGATAAGAAATCTGAATTCAAAGGTTTATTATTTTTTGCTTTTTAGTTTCTCCGTGTTTTGTAACGCGCTTATTTTTGAAGGCGGTTTTATTTTTTGTTAAAAAGTTTATTTATTTGTTGATTTTTAGTGGTTCCTATTGATATTATACGTATCAGTCCGAATACATGTACACTAGTGAAAGAATTATCCTTTAACTCCTAACCATTGAGGAGTTGACCTTCCATCATCAGCTCAGCCACATAAAATTATTACCATCAGGCGTTTCTACTGGTTTACCTTTGAAAAATACACTAAAAACATTACATGTGCCTATAACATTTGAAGAGTTCCCTCGATTTCTCCAGGATCCCATCATCAGACCCTGACTTGGTGCCAATGGGACCATCTCGGGGTTATACCCGTTCGATCAAAAAAAAAAATTTGAAAATCGGTCCACAATTCTCGGAGATATCGAGGAACATACATACAAAAAAAAAAAAAAAAAAAAAAAAAAAAAAAACATTCAGTCGAATTGAGAACCTCCTCCTTTTTTGAAGTCGGTTAAAAACACATATTCTCACATAAACATAAATTCAAAATAGCCTAACACTGAAATACCCAAGTCCCAAAACACCCTAAAAGTCTAAATTCAAAACGAACTTATCTCTATTATACAGGGTGGCCCATTCAAATCGGTCACTTTTAACACCTACTATGATAAATTAAAGTATGTGAAAAATTGCATTTTATTCATTTTAGACATTATGTTTCTTAGAGATATTTACTGCTTAAGACCTACACAAACGATATCTGAATAGAAATAGTGTAAGTTTATTTTTCAAAACAACCGGGTTCGATTCCCCAGCTGGGTACACTTTTTTTTTAATTGTATGAATGCAGTTTTTCTTTTTATCAAAATCGGTGACATGGTTCCTAAGAACAAATCTTCGTATGTCTTACAGTTTCAGACTTTCCCATACTGACCGATTTGAATGGGCCACCCTGTATACTATTATCACGATCGCCTACTGTCATAAAAGCAGTAGGCCCAAACAAGCTATTGTCGTAAGACACGATTCATGTTCTACACGATTGTGAAAATACAATCGTTTCAAAACAAGCTAGTCCCAAAATACCCTAAAATATCCTAATGATGAAAACAATCTAAACGCGACTTTATTTTAAATATACTAAGGGTGTGTAAACTTCAGATACTTACTGACTGTACTAAGTGTTCTAGAATTAGGAGTGAGCTTTAAAAATTTAGGGTGTTTTGATACTAGCGTGTTTTAAGACTGTTTTATTTTAGAGAATGGTGTGTTTTAGGATTAGTCTATTATGGGATTAGTTTGATCCGAGTTTCAACTCTTATGACATTTAGGTGATGTAGGAGTAGTACATAATCAAGATAAGTTCTTTTTATTTTTAGGGTGTTTTGGGACTAAGGTATTTTGGCGTTAGTTTATTTTGAATTTAGGTGTTTACGAGTATATGTGTTTTTGACCTTATGTTTTACTGTGCAATAGGGTAATTTCAGTTTAGGTTCAAGTGAACCGGAAACATAAAAACATGTACTTAACTGTTTTAATTATTTTGACTTTATGGAGAGAATAGACGGACCAACGGGACAAATAAATCCACGTCGTCCGACTAGTCGGACAAAGCAGTCGGACTACGTGGCTACAGGGAACTAAAAGGGTTCCTAGTTGACTACAACCCTAAAAAATTACTTTATTCAAGGTCAAATTCTGTGGGCCTAGTGGAAAAGGGTTTTCACCGAGTGAATTTGAGTTATACCCTTTTCACTAGGCCCACAGAATTACTTTATCCACTAGTGGATAAAATGCGTTTTTACCCACTGACATTAAAGGATAAACCACGTGTTTCTGAGCTAGTGAATGGAAATAGTTATTTGTTATACAAGGGAGCAAAGTTGTATTTTAACCGAGTGTGGAATTGCAACACGAACTAGCGAATGGATTCTAGGGTTGAACTACGAGCGAGCGAACGGATTCTATGGTTGAACCACGAGCGAAGCGAGTGGTTCGAAAATTGAAATCATGAGCGAAGCGAGTAGTTCAAAAATAGAATCCTGAGCGTACAGAGTGTTGCAATACACACGAGTTAAAGTAACTTTGCATCCTGTGTGTAACACATAATTTTTCACCTCACTAAAGCGAGGAAACACGCAATAAAAACAACTGGAACATAATTGCACAGAAATAAGTCAATTTGCGTTTATTACAATTTTCACGAAGCACCGACCGACACCACAAAAGTTTCAAATTAAGAATCAAGAAGACACAAGAAATTATATTTAAAAAAGTAACTAATGACACGTTCGGATTTCAAATATTCTTTGCACTCTTGTGGATAAAATGCGATTTGGCTATCTGTTTTTAAAGAATAAAAAAATCCTTTCCAAGCTAGTGAGGTGAAAATATTTTTATTTTATCTTATAGTCTATTCATTCACTCGTATTATAAATGGGAAAGTTTGTGTGACTATTTGTTTGTCCGTCTTTCACGGCAAAACCGAGGACGAATTGACGTGATTTTTTAAGTGGAGATAGTTGAAGGGATGGAGAGTGAAATAGGCTACTTTTTGTCTCTTTCTAACTCCCCCACTTTCCTAAAATGGAGGATGGAGGGCAAAAACTAGTGTATGTATCATTTTGTGACTTCATATGTTGCGACAAGAATCTAATTATATTAATTGTTTCAGGTGGCATCGGAACCCTTGTTGGCACTGTAACTAATTTAGTATTTAAAGGACTCTTCGCTACGTGAGTTATATAATATTTAGTAATAAGTAGTATATTTTGTTCAACAAGAGAGGTAAAGGGAATATTTCAAACGAGTGTTTTGATTCAGCCTACGGCTGTCTTGAATTAAAGATTCGAATTTGTAATATTCTTACTTCCCGAGTTACACAGTTAGTTGATATATAAATAATCTCGTATCTCACACTGCTCCTCAAAGTTTAAACGCAGTAAGTCTATATATGCATTCCATACACACTTACTACGTTTTTCTTTTCATTGACAGAAGAAGTTTGTTTCAAAGTAGTGACGATATGCATTAAACAAATAATTTAAAATAGCTTACGTGTCTGCGTTAGATAAAGACTTGTGATCTATGTCGCGGCGGGATACTGTCGCGCAGTGGCAGTTAACATTTTACATTTATGCTAGAACTCAGGGAACGTGAACTCCATAACATTCCCTGTATTCCGAACCAATGAGTCAGTAGGAGCGAGACAGACTACAACCCTTGTTCCTTGTTTTTTTTTGCAATGTTATTATACCTGGGCCTCTAGCCTAGAGTACAATCGTTGAGGTACCGTGGCGTATTGTTGCTATAATTATATCCCTCTAACGCTCTTCTGTCACGCTATCTGGAAGAGCGTACCTACTTAATAATAATTACCCATTTCAGTACATTTCCTGCGGCGCCGGAGTATATATCGTTTCCGATGTTTTCTGCATTTGCTATACCATACATGATTGCGATGAACAGTGCTATGTATTTGTTCCTTGCGGTGTTTTACATGGGACTTTTCAGGTAAAAATAAGATTATTACATTAGACTTATATTGACCGGGATATAGACCGTGATTACCTTTTTGATTTTTGTCGAGCTCCCGATATTTCGACGCAGTTGCATGCATCATGATCACGGAAAACTGACGATGGCGGGTGGATGTTAAAGTTGCATAGACAGCGCGCGATCTACCCTCCTTCGCGCGCGTCGGCTGCGTTCACTTTCAGCGTTACCACTTGTCGCATTCACACTCGATGATCTGTCCAAACACACTACACTCACAGTGTCACTACGTTTGTGAAATTCTGACTTCAAACAAACGTACAACAAACGTAGTGACACTGTGAGTGTAGTGTGTTTGGACAGATCATCGAGTGTGAATGCGACAAGTGGTAACGCTGAAAGTGAACGCAGCCGACGCGCGCGAAGGAGGGTAGATCGCGCGCTGTCTATGCAACTTTAACATCCACCCGCCTTCGTCAGTTTTCCGTGATCATGATGCATGCAACTGCGTCGAAATATCGGGAGCTCGGCAAAAATCAAAAAGGTAATCACGGTCTATACCCCGGTCAATATAAGTCTAATGAAAATAACCGTGAATCATTCAAAACTCTTAAGATTATTACAGTCCGTCAATTTAATTTAATCTAATATAGATTTAAGATTAACAGGCCCTGCTCTCCATTCCCTCGGAATTAAAAAAGTGGCACTGGCAACATTGTTGTTGTCTCCTTTTCTCACATTTAAATTGATTTGAATGGACGTCTCTAATCAATGGAACACTACAGTGTCGCCATTCTTTAATGAAATAAATAATATGTATTATCGGCTATTTATTACACAGAGACAAAAATCTGTGCTCATCACACAAATTAATGCCCTTACCAGGGTTCGAACACAAGACCATCGGCGTAGCAGGCAGGGGGTGAGCGTCAGAATGGCGGGTGTACATCAAGCAATCCTGGTGTTGTATACGTCAGGAGTTTGTGCTAGCAATGTGCCAAATGTGCGCCAAAATTCGAGCAATGTGCTCTTTGAACAACAACAACAACAACATACAATCACGCCTGTATCCCATAAAGGGGTAGGCAGAACACATGAAACTACTAAAGCTTCAGTGCCACTCTCGGCAAATAAGGGGTTGAAAGAAAACGAAACTGACATTGCAGTGACAGGTTGCCAGCCTCTCGCCTACGCCACAATTTAACCCATATCCCATAGTCGCCTTCTACGACACCCACGGGAAGAAAGGGGGTGGTGAAATTCTTAACCCGTCACCACACAGGTGCTCTTTGAACTCCAGAGATATTTAAGAAATTAATGACACCCGCCATTCTGACGTCAGAATGGCGGGTGTACTTCCAGTTCTAGCTAATGGCTGTTTACTCGAGGGTGAAAGTACTGCCTAAGGTTAGTGCTCGCAATGTGCTTCCACATCTATGAAACACACACTAATTCAGAGAGCCGTTGAAGAGTAATATGAGATTGAATAAATATATCTATAACGTGTGCTGAAATAAAATAGCAATGTTCATTGCCTGCAATGCAGCATTAACATGCAGGCGCTTTTTACAAAAAAGTGATACTTATAGATATATTTATTCAATCCCATATTACTCTTCAACGGCTCTTTGAATTAGTTTGTGTTTTATACATGTGGAAGCACATTGCGAGCACTAACCTTAGGCAATACTTTCACCCTCGAGTAAGCAGCCATTAGCTAGAACTGGAAGTACACCCGCGAACCTGACGTCAGAATGGCGGGTGGGCGGATTTTTATTTTGTTGTAGCGTTTTGAAAAACTTGTGTTTTTATAAATGTTGTTATTTTGAATGATAACAATTGTTTTTTCGTGTTCATTAGTCATTCATCTACATAAAATTCAATGAAATGAATAGCAATTTTTTAAGAACTGAGAACAAGTTCATTTTTTTCTGGAGCTTGGTGATCCACTGAGTTACAAACTTACTAATGTATAAAAATAACAAAAAAGACGTATATATGTGAAATCTTTTATTAATATTAGAAATCTTAACAAAATAAACTTAAATTAAAAAAAAAAACAGTAGAATTATCACATAAGAACCCTCTAAAAATCACTTTTACATATCCACTGAGTGACATTGTGGTCAAAAAACTTCAAAACTTTTTCGTAAAAACATTAAAATCTGTAGAAAATTTAACTATAAACTCCTATTAAATGTAAAGATGTTAGATTTATATAATATCATACTCACAGGTAGGTAAGGGTAACAAAATCTTATAAAAATTTAAATTTACGTCTAAGAAATTGCTAGGACAATTTCTCAGTGGAACCATAGAGGAAATAAGTAAGGGAAGAGTTGTAACTCCATACATCAGTAAATGCGAGTTATTTGTAGTGACATCTATCGTCATTCACTCGTCAACCACGCGCCAACTAGCGTAAATTATCAGTACTGCTACTTGTCAATAGACGTCACGACGAACAAAAAGTCTATTGCTCAACAATTTTTAGCTAATATTACAATAGTATTAATCAGTACTTTGCTTTCAATTACTTCAGCTTATAAGGTGTAAACTGTTTTAATATTACATTTTTGGCAGACGCAACACTGTCGGCACCTAGTGTCGAGTAGCAGTACTGATAATTTACGCTAGTTGGCGCGTGATTAACGAGTGAATGACGATAGATGTCACTACAAATAACTCGCATTTACTGATGTATGAAGTTACAACTCTTCCCTTACTTATTCCTCTATGGTGGAACGTAACATAAAACTAAGGGTGCGATTAACATGGAGCTAATTTAACTACGTCAAACAATTAAGCAAACTGTTTTTACGTGGATGTTAATATATCAAATAAAAAAATAACTGAGCCTTTATCAGAAAAAGTGTACATATTCAGTGTCTTCAAAATATTTAGTTTTTGGACTCATTTTACGCCTCACGTATGAAAATTGAGGCCCTTAATTTAGTAATTTCTTTTCTTTGTATATTGCATCACATTCATGAAAATAATTAAATTTTCATATAAAAAAGTGACGATAATTTTTTTTTCATGTCTATGATGTGAAAATATAAATGTGTACTTATAACGTGGCTTTATCGTTCCACTGAGTTACTTTTTAATCCACTGAGAAACAATATTTCTCAATGGAACGTAACGGTTACGCCTTTGAGAAACATAATTCTGGTTGTAAATTAAATTATACAAACTCTTCCCATAAACGTTATATATTATTAAAATAGATAAACTAACTAGTAATATGAACAGGTAGTTTCTTAGTAAAATATACAACATACCTTCGAAAACGTAGTCACTATGTGGAACTCAGAAACGGACCTCTAAAACACGCTCGAACAAATCCTCCCTTCAATGAGTTGTGGCGTGCGACTGACAACAAATAACCAATATGGCGTACACGGCAAGACATTATAATGTCGCCAGAATAAAAAATAACCTACCACTTTAGTAGTAAAATAAGTAAAGATTGAAGACATTTCTCCGTAACTCAGTAGGATTTTCCACAGGGCTATTTTTTGTGGTTTATGTTTGAAATGATTTTGTAGTATTCTAAAACTATTTTTGATAGGTAAAGCGTTATTTAAATTAGAAATGAATGTACAAAGAAACAAATAAGTAAATAAAAGCATATTATTATGATACAAAAATAATATTTTAACGCCTATGAAACATAAGTACTTCACGGTAGGACATGGGAAAAACAACACTTTTGTTGACTTCAAACAGAAGTTTTTATTAAAAATATGACTAATATTCATTCAAAACTAGTAATTTCTGAAAGACAATTTATTTATTTATGCATATTTTATCAAACGCCTGTAAAAAAAGTGATATAGAATTTGTGCAATCTTTGTCAGAAGAGGTAGGACATGCCAAATTTGGTACCATACAACAAAAAAAAAATTTGCCCGGGTGTCTTTAATTTCTTAAATATCTCTGGAGTTCAAAGAGCACATTGCTCGAATTTTGGCGCACATTTGGCACATTGCTAGCACTAACTCCTGACGTATACCACACCAGGATTGCTTGATGTACACCCGCCATTCTGACGCTCACGGCAGGGGCTATTCACTAGGCGAGACCGGTCGTCATTTGTAATCTTTGTGGGACTATACATGAAAACGAAAACTTAAGAATATTAGCATTTAGATATTATTGCTTAGACAGCCATAAAATAGTGGCCAATATTAAGGTTACCATCTTATAAACATTGCTAATTACAGAGGCAATAGTCAGGCTGCTAAAGATGTCAGAATACCCCCTGAAGGGCAGCTGTTAGCCAAAAGGAAAGTCGAGTCTGAAATTAAGGCACTTGGCCCACTATCTTGCCATGAAACGGTTAGTTGATGCATTTTACAATATATACCTAATTATGGTGTTTTTCTGTGCTAATACGCAAAGTAGTACTTTCTAGTCAAGCCAAAACTTCAGACGTCCATATAATTATAATATTGTAAAACGTCGTAATATACCTACACGTGTGCAGACGAAATCCATGACTCGTGTCGATTTAAAACACTCTGGTCGTGTTGGTGTCCTGCTGTTTCGCCAAAACACGTTTCGTCAAATTTCATTTCCCAATAATCATATCGCAATAGTTTCATTTCCCAAAGTATTGTTTGGCAAAGGTATGTTTCGCAATGAATTTGTTTGGTCAAATTATCATTTGGCACAATTTTACTTAGTCAAATTTTATTTAGACAAAACTTTATTTCGCAAACGTTTTTAATGGCAAAACTTATATCCCAAAAACATGTTTGGTCAAAATTTCACATCGCAAATTTCGAAAATATTTAGGCATTTGCATTTTCATTTCTACGGGATTAATTTAATTTACCGAAGATTTTTTTGCCAAATTTAACTTAAAATTGTCAAATGATAATTTCAGTTTTATTCCCAAGGCTTCAATTGGACAAGAAAAGTTTGCTCAACTTTATTTTTGTCAAATTAATTACTGGACAAAATTATTTTGTCAAAAAATGTTTATACAAATTACACCATGCAAAACCACGTTTGACAATAAATATTACAAGGCATAAATGTAATGTAATAATTTTATTAGTATTGTAGCAGAAAACTCGTGTGCGACAAGGGTCAGTTTAGGTGCGACGACGAGCGAAGCGAGGAGGAGCGTGTTAGGTTGACAGTGAGCAAACTGGAAATGGCTTTTTAAAGTAATTAAAAATTAATAGAACATAATGGTCTTGAAAACATAAGGTTTCTTTTTAATAAAATGTATCCGGACATGTAAGTGAAAATGTCATCCATGACATTTGCAGCAGGAGGAAAAAAAGTACGACATACACATTATTTCACACAAATCTTGGACACAAAGTATAAAATCAACAAACAAATTTCTAGTGCGCCATTTAATTACAATATATTGGGAAATGGAAATTTTGCCTAACAATACCTTTGACTAAATAATATTTGGTAAAATGAAATTTGACCAAGTAAATATTTTGGGAAACAGATACTTGCCAAAAAAAGTTTTGCTAAATGTCAATTTGCGATAAGTTGTTTTGCCAAACGTTTATTTGGGAAATGATAATTTGGGAATAATAGTTTGGGATGTGAAACTTTGGGAAACGTTTTTTAGCGAATCGTCAGTAAACCGGTCGTGTTTTAATTTATCGCGATTCGTTACGAATTTCCTCTTTTCCGCATTTGTATCGTAACGTACTAATAGGCGAAACGACAAAAAAAACTATTTAGTCTGTCAGTTAGATTATCAAAAAAATTTTGGTCACATATTTTTTCTTTTTTCGACGTAGTGCGTTGAAGTTTCGCGTGACGTCACGCCTAGGTACAATTTTATTTACAAGTGTCTTCACAAGCCCCCACTCCGGAACTTTGGTGTTCTGTATCTTTGTATTTTTCATTAATTAGATAAAGCGAAAAATATGTGTTCAGTATTTTTGTACGAACTATCTAACGGACTAAACAGAATTCCATAATTTTTATGTAGTCGTCAACCCCATTATACACTCTCTTAAATGCACTTATTCGATAGACGCAGCAATCATGGTATGAATAAAAAATTGGCAATTTACTTGCAGGTTTGCATCAGTTTACTGTTGTCTGTAGACACTGTCTCTTACTGGCTCGTATTGCTACCTAGCAATTGTTAGGCGAACCTAATTGCGTGCGCTACTAACGATAAGATAATTAATTAATTACATAATTGATTTTTAACAACTGTTTCAGATGGTATTAATCCTATTCAGTCTTTCGATGGTTATGTTTTTTTCACGATCACCTCAAATTTTTCCTGGATGGGCCGACAAAATACTCGACTTTTTCTTGATCAAAGACTATAAATTGTATGTTGCATTTTTGGTTTATTCATTAGGTTAATTTATAAGATATTATAGTCGCTGCGTCAGCTGTCAGAAGGAACGTATAGGGGAACTGTGTATAAGACGGGGACGCGGGGTATTAAGGGGTCACGCACACATACGCCAAACTAGATACCACACAAACGTCATGCAACAGCCGACCGGACGCCATTTGCAATCCGCCATTAGTGCGGTGACGACAGTGAGCCAGCGTGCACGCGTATCAGAGCTACAGGTCGAAACGTGTTTTCGTGTGGGCGCGATCTAATTTTTGAAGCCTAGAGATATATACATAAAACTGTAAGTAATAGCCTGTGTTTATTGTTGATTTATAACCACGTTTAAGATTTTATTGAGCGTCTTGTTTTGTATGGCTTGGTACCTACTTGAATATTGACGTGAGATTTAATTTTATTATTTTGCACAATTGGCGGTGCGGGTAAGACGGGGCAAACCGATTGAAGTAAGACAGGGTATTGCCCCATCTTGCCTCATATAACTTTGTGAAGGTTATTGCTTGTAAATGCTTGTTGGGTAATTGTTTTTTTTTGTTTGTGTATCGTTTCAAGTGAACACAATGGTACGAAGATATAAAAGAAAAACGAATAGAGGGGCGTGGTCAAAAGATGCAATGATGTCCTCGTCTTACCCCATGCGTGGGGTAAGATGATGTTTTTCTACTTTTTGCTATTTTCTTTTTTCCTTAAATCCTATGATTATTGATCTCATTAAAACGTATGCCAAATTAAACTTGATTTTGTTGTATGTGCCATAAATAAATAATAAATATGCTACTTCAAAAACTCCGTTTTTTTTCTGTTTTACCTTAGCGTCCCCATCTTATACACAGTTCCCCTATGAGGGGTTCAACGGGTTTAACCCCTAGAACGCCGATGTTATAAAATTGCAACTGAATTAATAACCTAACCTAATTAAGGCCAAATTTTCTGTGACGGATACGGGGCATTCGAGGGGTTAAATCTACGTGCTTCGCTGGCAGAGTACTTTGTTAAAATATTATTTACAAATAGAACTGTGTGAAACTCATAATAATATGCGTTTTGTATGCCTCTCATATCCTGCATGTGGGCTCTAATAACCAATTTAAATAGTTTTCAAACAGGCCTATTGCATTTGTTATGAAAAGAATCAGTCCAAGATAACTTGGAAACGATTTTGACAGCCTCGCTGGTGCAAATGTTCATATAAACGTCAAATTTCAATGAAATTCTGACGTTTAAGTAACTCTGCTGCGCTATCAAAATCATTGCCAACATATCTTGACCTGTCTCTAACAGCTGTAGCTTGTGTGTTTCAGTATAAAAGACTCGGCAGCGGCAACATTCGTTATTTTCCTAATGGTGATATTGCCGGCTACTTCGGCCATATTTAAGAATTTCTCAGCAAAATGTAATTATTACATTTGATTACTATTTTATAAGTAGGTATATTGAGCGTGAATTTTCGCCATTAGATATGCCATCAAACCATTCCACCATCCACGATCCATCGACGCCCCCATATTCATCAATCTCCGCCATCACCCTACGCGACAACATTCCCATCTCCATCACTTAGATGAAATAGGCACAGCGCCGAGGAGGTGGTTGATAGAAACAAGGTAGACAGTAGTTGTTCAGATGGTGTATTATCACCTCTCCTAACAATCTCCCAGATACATTATAGTTGTGGTTTATATCTGATTCGCCTACGTGCCTAGAGGCAAACCCCTATAGTATGGAGAGGTGTTTTATCTGTATTCAATCACTACTATGTTGTCTATGTGATCACTGATCAACGTGTAGGAATGTCTACTAGCCTATGTGAATGTCTACAGTCCTCTACTGTGCGTTCCTCCAAAAACTTCCTGCCTCGCACACCTTAAGCTGGGTCCACACTTGTGACATGGCGACGGACCGGACTACGTGGTATCGGACAGGACATGTTACGCTAAATGTGGACGATCTAGGTTGTGCTGACACGGTCACAGTCCATGAGTACGACGAAATGTTACAAGTGTAGACGCATGGTGGCGAACTGGACTGCTGCGTGGCGTGGCACGCGCGATTGTTATTCTTCCTTCCAACAATAGGCTAGTTTCCTATAAGTACTTAAAATAAAATATTTTATGCAATGCACGAAATAAAGCACCACATAATCAGAAGAAAAATATGGACAGTAGGTATGTTTAAACATTATTTTGTATTTAATAACTCAAAGAGAAAGATATAAAGTAAATGAATTGACTGTGACGTCACTCCTCGGTATTTCATAGTAATTCCATATTAGCAAATCATTTTGAGTTGTTAAAAAGAAGCTGATTTGACTAGTAGGAAACTAGCCTACTGCGAGAGACGTAGTGGACGTATCGCCAGGACACGTCTTGACGTAATCCACTTCTATCCCGTGTCTGTCCTATGTCTGTATCTGTGTCATATGACACGTGTCAAAAATGCAAGTGTGGACGTGTCCTGGTCACGCGGACAATAGCGAACATCCTTTGAAGAAAGCCGACTTTCGATGGATCGGCTCGAAACACGTAACGTTTGTGTTTTTGACAGGCGGTAACTGTGAGGTAACCGAGAGGGGGTGGGCGCCACTTTCAGCGGGGAGCGGGAGTGGCCATACTGTACGATAGTACTCTTTATTATACTGTGCCTAAACATGTGCGTTCCCATTGAGGGTCCACGTTAGAATTTCGAGCTTTTGAATGTGTCAGTCTTTAGTAAAAGTTCTCAAACGATTGTAAATTCAACCAATAATTTGTAAAAGTAGGCACTCAAAAGTTACATTCGGTTAAAGGTGGACCCTCAGTCGTGCATGTCAGGTATCCATATTTCATAATCCACTTCAAATTTGCAAGTTCTGTAAATGACTACTCTTAGTAAAAGATTTGTAAAACTAATTTCATTAATTGTGACTCTTTCTGCTAACTCAATACGAAAAAATGTCATGTAGAGTGTGGTCCCTCAATCGATCGCGATAGGTTCACATTAAGAGAGAACAATAGTATTATTTAAAATATAGGTGTGATTGAAAGTTAGTAAAAATACTGGAATCATTGTAAATTCCAGCTTTACTTTGTAAAAGATGCCATTCAAAAGTTTCGATTGATTAAAGATGGTCCCTCAATTGAAACGTTTGTCATAAAAATAAATCAATTTACGTAACAATTGGTTGTTAAATAGACAATTGCTATAGTCTACTCGTTAGTAAAAAATATCTACTAACTGTTGCTCATCGATCAGTAAAAACAAATGTACCGTTTTACTTAAAATAATAATCAAATGCCTGCGAAGAAATACTACGGGTCAGATGACCACACATTAGAATTTTGATGGATAATTAAATAATCACAATTTAATGTCACAATTTTAGTTTTCTTTCAACCTCTTTTTGCCAAGAGTAGCACTGAAACTTGAGTAGTTCATGTGCTCTGCCCACCCCTTTATGGAATACAGGCGTTATTGTATGTATGTATGTACGTAATTTAATATTCGTACATTATGTCATTACGGGAAAGAAGGACTTACAGGCTGAGTAGGTGTATCCGACTATTATTATTTAATTATCCAACAAATTCCTAATGTGTGGTCACCTGGTCCGTAGTATTTCTTCGCAGGCGTTTGATTATTATTTTAAGTAAAACGGTACATTTGTCTTTACTGATCGATGGAGCAATAGTTAGTAAAAATTTTTTACTAACGAGTAGACTATAGCAATTGCCTATTTAACAACCAAATGTTACGTAAATTGATTTATTTTTATGACAAACGTTTCAATTGAGGGACCACCTTTAATCGATTGAAACTTTTGAATGGCATCTTTTACAAACTAAAGCTTGAATTTACAATGATTCGAGTACTTTTACTAACTCTCAGTCACACCTATATTTGAAATAATACTATTGTTCTCTCTTAATGTGAACCACATTCTACATGCCATTTTTTCGTATTGAGTTAGCAGAAAGGAGTCACAATTAATAAAATTAGTTTTACAAATCTTTTACTAAGAGTAGCGGGCCATTTACAGAAGTTGTAAATTTGAAGTGGATTATGAAATATGGATACCTGACATGCACGACTGAGGGTCCACCTTTAACCGAATGTAACTTTTGAGTGCCTACTTTTACAAATTATTGGTTGAATTTACAATCGTTTGAGAAGACTGAAACGTTCAAAAGCTCGAAATTCTAACGTGGACCCTCAATGGGAACGCACATTGCCTAAACTGTGGAATGAACTGCTGCGAACCGGACCGATACACTCGTCGCGCACACTCATCTTAATGGCCGGGAACGCACCTCCAACCCTTCTGGTATTTTGGGCGTCCATGGGTGGCAGTGATAGCTTACCATTTGGCGACCTGTCTGCCTGTTTCCCTCCTATAGCATAAAAAAGTTCTAAATAAATTTCTCTATTCCTACATAATTAAGTAAAATTACACGGTGTTTTTTTTTGTTACCCGGTAAACGATTGCTAATTGATCATATTCATATATTATTATTATTATTATCAGTTTTGATAAATGTCCGCATGGTGGTAACTCACTGTACGAACTTAGTCCTTCTCCCCTTTAGATAGTCTGGTCGAAGTTGGCAACGGTTATTTTACCCTCCTGCTTAAGTAAATAACGTTTGACGTTTAAAATTTGGTAGGTATGACTAAAATGTAGGCACAGGTGTAGGTGTATCGACCACACTTATTATGCCTCCGTGTTTGAATTTTTAAATTTTTTTATCTACTCATTGCCATTTTAATACTTGTATATTTTGCAGATGAAGACGAACTTCCAAAGCGTCGCATTCCGTCTTGTCTCGACTGGGATGTGATGAATAAGTCTATGCCGTACAGTTTTGCATTTTTACTTGGTTAGTATACCTAAGGTGCACCGGGGCGTTGACTGTACAAGTACATTAACGTCGTGTAGACCTTTTTTTTCCTTACTCATATCTTTGTTGCTGACTATACAATATAAAAGCTGTCCCTAACCTGGACCTTAACCTCTCGTATGCTTAGGAGCAGATCTGCTCCATATTGTTTCAACTTTAACATGTAGTTATTATGACTAATATATTAATGACAATTTTTTGACAGACGCATACGAAAGGTTAAGACTTACTCTGTAAAAAAAATATATTTAGTCTTAGAAAAAACGTACCTCGGAACCATAATAGTTATTTGTTATACAAGGGAGCAAATTTGTATTTTAACCGAGTATGGAATTGCAACACGAACTAGCGAATGTATTCTAGAGTTGAACTACGAACGAGCGAATGGATTGTATGGTTGAAAAATTGGTTCGAAAATAAAATCATGGGCGAAGCGAGTAGTTCCAAAATAGAATCCTGTGCGTAGAGATAGAGAGTATTGCAATACACACGAGTTAAAATAACTTTGCATACCGTGTGTAACACATAACTTTTCACCTCACTAAAGCGAGGAAACACGCAATAAAACAACTGGAACAATAATTGCACAGAAATAAGTTAATTTGCGTTTATTACAATTTCCACGAGGCACCGACCGGCCCACAAAAGTTTCAAATTAAGAATCAAGAAGAAAAATCTATTTGGGTGCGTTCCGTTTCACGAGTTTTGAGTTTGCAATGTTACTTAAGGTGCGTTCTGAATAAGTACAAGGGAAGAGTCAAAAATACAACTTCTTGTACGATTTCAAGTGTCTTATGGTAAAATCATGTTATAAAATTGTTTGAATTTTATGTTTTTAGTCTGATACAATTCGATATGAAATTATTTTTACGTTCGCATTGTCTACCTGACAAGATACCTTTACAAGATATTATACTTAAAAAAGTAACTAATGACATGTAAGGATTTCAAATATTCTTTGCACTCTTGTGGATAAAATGCGATTTTGCTATCTGTTTTTAAAGAACAAAAAAGTCCTTTCCGAGGAAAGTAGTGAGGTGAAAAGAAACATTTGTCGTCCAAATGGTCCCCCCTATAGGACACCATCTACGTGGTGTGTCCCATAATGAATTAGATACTATTATGCTAGCGAAATGAAACTATTACAACGATGTTTATAAGTACCCCAAAAACGAATTTCATAGCGATCGCATAAGCAGTTCTCGAAATATTTAGTAATGTGACAGACAGACAGACAGACAGACAGACAGAAATATCTAATACCTACATACTTATTATATATTCTCGTGTGTTAAAAAACTCGCAAGTTCAGGATTCTATTCTCGAACCAGTCGCTTCGCTTGTGGTTCAACTATAAAATCCTTTCACTTGCTCGTTTTTCAATTCCACACTCTGCGTTAAAATACAACTTTGCCCCCTTGTATAACAAATAACTATTATTACTAGATTCACCTATTTTAATCAATTTTAAAGCAGTTAATTTGACTTTATTCAAGGTCAAATTACTTTACCCACTAGTGGATAAAATGCGTTTTAACCCGCTGGTAGTAAAGGACAAAACTTGTGTTTCCGAGCTAGTGAGGGGAAAAACAAAATAACTACGACTGCTTCTTTGTTTACTATATTTCAAATTCTTAATAAACCAGGTATAGTACCTACAACATCTTTGGCGTTGCGGTGACGTGGCGTTTCTGTGGCTGCGTTTCCGCAAAGTGGATAGAGTATTCTGTGAGCGTCAGAATGGCGGGTGTACATCAAGCAATCCTGGTGTCATTATGTGTTTATGTTTATGTCATGTTTGTGTTTCATACATGTGGAAGCACATTGCGAGCACTAACCTTAGGCAGTACTTTCACCCTTGAGTAGGCAGCCATTAGCTAGAACTGGAAGTGCACCCGCCAACCTGACGTCAGAATGGCGGGTGTCATTAATTTCTTAAATATCTCTGGAGTTCAAAGAGCACATTGCTCGAATTTTGGCGCACATATGGCACATTGCTAGCATTAACTCCTGACGTATACCACACCAGGATTGCTTGATGTACACCCGCCATTCTGACGCTCACAGTATTCTGAGTATTATAGAGAGTTACTGTCAAAGTAAAATGTGTAATCACAGTGCATAGACTGCCATCTCTCGACACAGGCTTAATACTTTTGAACCTCGGTTTTGACAATTTAGCCCATATTCTTAGCTTGATATGTGATAAAATGTCAAATATTGTTATTATCGCCATCTAGCCGAGCGTTCCCCAAAGGTGCAACGCCATCTTGGCCACCGTGCCTTTTTCATTATGGTTTTGAGGTACGTTTTTTTCTTAGGCTTTATCTGTCTATACGGAGTTACAATTGTCTTTGGTTTCCGTTTGACAAGGCGTCCAAAAGGTTAATAATAGGAACTATTTATTTCAGGTGGAGGTTTTGCCTTATCCACTGCAGCAGGCAAAAAATATTCCGATTTAAATGGAAAAATCGGAGAAGCATTGTCGAAATTGGAAGGAATGCCCAACGCAGCTATACTTTTTATACTCATCCTTTTCACAGTCTTTGTTACTAATTTTGCCTCAAATGTCGCCGTCTGCAATGTGATTGCACCAATAGCAGTACAGCTGGTAAGAATTGTATAAAATACTGGGTGGGCTATTTTAGTAGGCTTAATATAATTACATATTTTTTGGCACGATTGTTTACAAGGTTTTTATTAACCTGTTAAGCTTGTCTAAGTGTCTATTGGGTCGAAATTTGCAAACAAAATTTGAATACCTACTGAAATATAGCATATGTAAATTGGACGACATGTTACAAGGTCTGAACTGAAAACAACATATGTACAGTCTGGCCAAAAACAATAGAAATTAATAAAAAGTTGGCAACATTGTACTGCCATCCCTTTCAAATCAATATGTGTGAGAATACGGGGTGGTAGGTACTACGATGTTGCCTCTTTTTAATTTCTATTCTTTTTGGTCAGACTATTGCACATTGACACTGGACTCTAAAGCAAATGTTACCATCTACCGTTACCCGTAATTTTTTGTTGTGCTTATTAGGAATTGTCCTCTTGTGCGCTATATCGGAACATAAAATTCACATTTACAACAATAATTTGACAGCTTTTGTACTGCGACCTCCACTAGTTGCGTTGTGTGCGTTGTAACCCCGGTTTATGCGTGTAAGGACTATAAGGAAATATGGCGATGTATAAAAATGTCTACTTGAATAATTTCGCCTCTATATAATTTTGACAAAGTATAAAAATGTCTACATGTATATTAGACGAAATATAAAGATGTAGCATCAATGGACTATATGGAATTATGACGATGTATAGTGTATACTAATGTCCACTTGAATAATATTGTCACAGTGTATCTATGACAGAATATGAAAATGTCCACATTGTATTGCTATATACATATATCTGGCTTTAGTCCATTATTTTTTGTTTTTCAGACAATATTTAATTTTAGTGGATCTTATTAACCTCTAGTGGCCCACCATACAAAAAAATTGCCAAACAAATTTGAATCAAACCAAATCAAATTTGAACAATGGGGTCAATATTATTATATGCACTAAATATGTCATATTTGTATAACAGGAGCCTTTTAAAGAGTTAATTTTATTTATAGATAAGTAACTATATTATGAACGGCTTAAGTAAAGGAAGTAGACATTTTTGTGAGCGTCAGAATGGCGGGTGTACATCAAGCAATACTGGTGTGGTATACGTCAGGAGTTAGTGCTAGGAATGTGCCAAATGTGCGCCAAACTTCGAGCGATGTGCTCTTTGAACTCCAGAGATATTTAAGAAATTAATGACACCCACCATTCTGACGTCAGGTTGGTGGGTGTACTTCCAGTTCTAGCTAATGGCTGCCTACTCAAGGGTGAAAGTACTGGCTAAGGTTAGTGCTCGCAATGTGCTTCCACATGTATGAAACACAAACTAATTCAGAGAGCCGTTGAAGAGTAATATAGGATTGAATAAATATATCTTTAAGTATCACTTTTTTGTGAAAAGCGCCTGCATGTTAATGCTGCATTGCAGGCAATGAACATTGCTATTTTATTTCAGCAGGCGTTATAGATACATTTATTCAATCCCATATTACTCTTCAACGGCTCTCTGACTTAGTGTGTGTTTCATACATGACATAGACATAGACATTGTGGAAGCACATTGCGAGCACTAACCTTAGGCAGTACTTTCACCCTCGAGTAAGCAGCCATTAGCTAGAACTGGAAGTACACCCGCCAACCTGACGTCAGAATGGCGGGTGTCATTAATTTCTTAAATATCTCTGGAGTTCAAAGAGCACATTGCTCGAATTTTGGCGCACATATGGCACATTGCTAGCAATAACTCCTGACGTATACCACACCAGGATTGCTTGATGTACACTCGCCATTCTGACGCTCACACATTTTTATACCTATAGTAATTTTTTATATGAGACGTTTACATACTGTGAATGTAGACATTTTTATACTTTGGTAGTAGTCATTTTTATATTGTGACTGGACAATATTTAAACGTCTTGAAGTATTGACTTTGTAATACTCAGACAAATTTATGTTTTAAAGTAGACAGACATTTTTATACATCGCCATATTTCCTTATAGTCCTTACACGCATAAACCGTAACCCCTCGTATGCGGCCAGTCAATTTTGACGATAGTGACCTTGACATCAAAAACCTGAAAGTACAGATTATTCTCGTATTGTATGGGAATATAATAGGCTACTTCCCTCCTAGTCAAATCAGTTGCCGTTTAAGAACTGTCAAAACTAATTTGAAAGACTTGCTAATATGTAATTTATATGAAATCGAATTGAACTTAACTTCTGTCCATGTTTTTCTTATAATTATCTGATTCTTTATTTCATGCGTGAAAAAGCTCCGCGCGGTAAGCTGCATTTTGTAGCCCGCTTTCGTCGAATATTTAATTTTCGTATTAGCTGTGTTTAAACAAGTCAAAAGTTGCTAGAAATAGATTCTGTGCCTTGAGATCAGAAGAAGAAGACACTGGAGCTGTGGTGTATCAGGCGTGCAGGTAACCTTGGAGTATTGGTGAGTACGATCTGGTCTCTGAGGACCTCGCCGCCTGACACAGGAGCTTCTACATCCTACAAGCCCAGGTTAGTTGCCTTCCCTCTGAATTTCAAGGTGTTTTTTCGAAGTAATCTCATAACTGTTTTTTTCGTGTTCATAACCTTGTGTCGATCAAAAAATTAAAAAACCCAAAATTTACAGTCCGCTTAAACATTATCGCACATTATTATTTGGTACCAAATAACCTTGAAATTCAGAGGGAAGGCAACTAACCTGGGCTTGTAGGATGTAGAAGCTCCTGTGTCAGGCGGCGAGGTCCTCAGAGACCAGATCGTACTCACCAATACTCCAAGGTTACCTGCACGCCTGATACACCACAGCTCCAGTGTCTTCTTCTTCTGATCTCAAGGCACAGAATCTATTTCTAGCAACTTTTGACTTGTTTAAACACAGCTTATACGAAAATTAAATATTCGACGAAAGCGGGCTACAAAATGCAGCTTACCGCGCGGAGCTTTTTCGAGCAAGCATTTCGTTATAAGTGCGAGAAGTATGTCATTACTTCACGAGTCCCGAGATATTTTGCCACGAGCGGCACGCGAGTGGCAAATCTCGGAACGAGTGAAGAATGACATTCTCGCACGTGTGACGAACGACGTTTTTTAATACAGTTGCGAAAAAACACTACTACAACCACTACAACGAAATAAAACAATCCAAACTATCAATTTTCCCATGGACATTGACGGATTATTTGACAACTCAAAGGCGTATTTTTGAAGCTTTTAAACTTGCGAGCATATTTTAGAGTTTGCTATTCATCTAACATAATTTATTTCATTGGGTGCCATAAAAACATAAACATTTACAATTTGGGACGATTCGTTAATGTACAACTACATTTTACTTTAATCGATCCATTTATGCCCCGATGTATTGCAAATAATGTAAAATAATTATGACAAATCTCGTAACATATTGAGGTTTTTGCACGTGCATTAAGTTAAAACATGGTAGACGCCTCTACTTTGACAGTAGAAGGCGCGTTTCGTTCCAATCATGTTCTGTTTACACGACTCATTATGACTGATTTTTCAAAGTTTAAACCATTTTAAAAACTATGTTTAGCATGACTAAAAGTAAACAATTACATATGAAATATTAACGTTTTAAATATTAGTCACTTAATAGTATGTTTTTAGTTTTATTCTGTCTTAGTAAACTAGACTAATATGAAAATAGCTCATTAAGTAGTCGTAAAATGGAACGTACTTGTACTTTTTACGCACTAGTTCGTAAAATACAACTTCTCGCACGCTAAACAGCCAAAAAACGGGCACTTTTTGAGCAACTGTATTAAAAAATATTTTTCACCACACCAACTGGTAAAGGCTTTCTTTGCTATTCGAAAACAGATAGCAAAATTGCATTTTATCCACACGGGGGTAAAGTCATTTTATACAAATTTTAACTCGATGTCTTAATACTCTTAATCTGGCTGGTAGATTTTACCTTGATTTATTTGATTTATTTTGATGTTTTATAGTCAGTATTTTGTTCGTGTTGGTGTGGTGTGGTGAAAAATTGTGTGTGTTTCACTCGATGGCAAAGTTTCTGTAACCTTCGTGCCTTGATACCCTCGTAGTCGTAACGCTCAAGATTTCACTTTTTGAACCACTCGCTACGCTCGCGGTTCAATATTGGAATCTTTAGCTTGCTCGGGTATCAATATTGGCACGTGCGGTTTATACAACAACTTTACCCCCTTGTAAAACAAATAACTATTATTTTACTACAGTCAAGTTTCCTATAGAGATATATGTAAGTATACGAGATGTTAATGCATGCTTCCTGTACGTCCTATGTACATTCAATGACTCTTCTTTCCGCACAGCCTGTCATTTTAGGTAAGAATCATGCTAGAAAATGGCAAGCAGGTATTTTGACACTTTTATATTATTAATTTATATTAATGATTATATCGCAGGCGTTGAAGGTGAACGTGAATCCGCTGTGGTACGTCATTGCGGCCGGGGTGTCCTCATCGTACGCCCTCATGATTCCGGTCGGGACTCCAGGGAACCTCATTGTGCAGAGCGCCGCTAATGTACCGACTCCGCATATGGTATGACTATTGTGATTTATTTATAAAAAACCGGCCAAGTGCGAGTCGGGCTCGCGCACAAAGGGTTCCGTAGCAGCAAATATAATAAACCAATAACTTAACCAAAATTACAGTTAAATCAACCTATCTCAAAAACTATAAGAGATACTTTGATCAAACCAAAAATCGTTGAAAGAGTTAATTAGCATGCATCACCTCTATTTTTTTTAGAATTTTATACCCCGTAGTTATAAAAATAGAGGGGGGGGACATACTTTTTACGACTTTGAGAGCTGATATCTCAAAAACCGTTCACTTTAAGAAAAATGTTTTTTAGAAAACTTTATATCATTTTAAAAGACCTTTCCATTGATACCCCACACGGGTATGTACATCGAAAAAAAAATTTTCATCCCTCAGTTACATGTATGGGGGGCCCCACCCCCAATTCTTTTTTTTACTATTTAGTGTCATAATTTTGTAGCGGTTCATACAACACATATTCCCATCAAATTTCATCACTGTAGTACTTATAGTTTCCGAGTAAATCGGCTGTGACAGACGGACAGACGGACAGACGGACAGACGGACAGACGGACATGACGAAACTATAAGGGTTCCGTTTTTGCCATTTTGGCTACGGAACCCTAAAAATTGCATAGTATTAAATTGTTAAATATGTAAAAACTGGTCACACAAAGCGATTTATATGTTAATATGGATATGACTTTCATAAATTTCATTCGGAACATGAATGTAAAACCCTTTTTGGATGGCTTTGGGCAAAAATTATTTATTTATTTATGTAACCTTTATTGCACAACACATTAGTACAAATGGCGAACTTAATGCCTTAAGGCATTCTCTACCATTGGACCAAACAGAAACTTAGGTACGTGTGGTGCGGAAAATAAAACAGAAATTTAAATAGATATAATTACGATAATTATATCTATTATTAAATCTCGAAATTCTAACGTGGACCAATGGGAACGCACATTCGCTTAACTTCAAAACTGGGTAAATCCATTCTGCTATAAGGTGGATTCTTCCAGAGCACATTGTATTTTTTATATATTCAACCTTGAAGAGGAATTTACCCAGGTTTGAAGTTAAGCGACACAAATGTAATTTTTTGCAAAAATGACATTAATTTAATCTAATTATTCAGCGAAGTTTGCGGTGTGCGATGTAATAATAATAGATTGTAAGACCTTATTATAAACCACATGACATGTATTTAAAAAATTGATTAGGTTAATTCTTTATTTAACATGAACATATTTATATACAAGACTAAACTTAAAAGCTAACTAATGTCTAAAAGAGGCCCTTAAGGCTGCTTTCAAAAAAAACGTCAAAAGAATGTAAAATTGATAGTTTTAGTCGGTGAAATACTACACTTTCCGTTATCCAATAGATTTATTTAATTCAAGTTCCAGTTAGAGCATCTTATTATCTTGATTTTTATAAGACTGGAGTTTTGAAAACTAACTCACTAAATTAATTATGAATTTTTCTCTAATGCACGTTTAGAAAAACGCACGTATAGAGCTGAATCAGTCGATCTTATTTGTAAAATTTGGACAATTTTGAATATTAAAACGGGTAAATTTATAATTCGTATATCCTGTACCACAATCATTTCAGACTAGATTTTTATTTTAAGTTTTTGAAAAAGAGTAAACTAGCCTAAGGCGAATTCAATTTTTTTCAGAAATTACCTAAAATTAAGTGACAATTTCTTTGAAAATCTACATCAAATCGAAGTAAGTTTTGTACTAAATTAATCTGCAACGTTTACTTAAATTGCTGTTATGCCTTAGTGATTATAAATTGCTATTATTGATTTTTGCCAATTTTTTGAAAACGAGCCTTCACCGGTACAATTATTACCACTTTTGGACATTTTCTCATATTTGTTAGACCAAGTAGAAAAAGTCCTATAATGTGATATATATTTATAAACTACTCGCAAGGCCCTTTAATTTGATACCACACACGGTATGATCGAGCGCTCGGTTGCGATTTCACTATTTTTAACACGAAAGCCCTCTTAAGGCAATGTACCAATGATACTGCCCACATTTCCTCGCTGTATCGCAATGCTGATACGTTGTGCGAGGTAGTCGCCAGCTCTTCGGTCACCAGTTACCTCAACCAGACGCTTCGCGATTTCTGTGAACAACTTGTTCGCGCTGGGACCCCATGGACCTGGAGTTTCTACGCCAAAAGGTACAAAAAAAATTAATTAAATTGCATTAGTCATAAATATCCATATTAATATTTAAATCGCTGCTTGAAATCTGCTCTCTACATTATTAAAGAGTGCTAGTTTCGTTAAAATAAAATATTATTTCCCGTCGTGTGTGACGTGGTGACGGGTAAAGAACTTACATACCCTAGATTAGATTAGATTAGATTATATTTATTTCTTGATGAAAATTACATGTTATTTTAACTTAAAAATAGCACCAATTCACAAAAAGATCGTCACAACATAATAATAAGAAAATAATTGATACAAACAATAATAATCATCAAATTAAAAAGTAAACCAATAATAATATGTCATAATAAAGCAATAAAATAAAAAATAAAATTACATTAGTAATGTCCAAAAAACAAATGTTTGTATATAGTACTAGGGCTTCCTAGTGAATATAATGTCAAACGTCATAAGTGCTAAAAACAATGTCAAAAATCAAAGATAATAATAATAATATAAAAAAAGCAATTTTATCAATGTCCATTAATATTTGTACATTTCAGTGTACTCTTTAACTGAGTACAGTGGTGTCGATAGTAAAAGTTCTTTTAATTGGTGACTAAATATGTCGTCGGAGGTTACATTTCATGGTATGCGTTCATGTTTCATGGTATGGTAGGCGTTCATAAAGTGATGGACCTATTACTCGCGGGTTCTTGTCGAGAAGCACTAGTCGGCGCGGCACGGGCAGTAATCGCCCCGTTTGACGGGTTATTCCGCCAAGCATATTTGACCGTTTGAATTTATGAATATGTTTTCGCGTAAACATTATAATTTCGTACACGTAAAGCGAGTAATAGGTCATCATATTGAATTTTTTGAAGAGCTCTCTGCACGAGTGCCTCGGATTCACACCAGCCAATATCCGTACAGCCCGTTTTTGCATCAAAAATACTCGGTCTGAATCTGTTGAGTTTCCATACAAAATTATGCCGTATTGCATCAGTGAAAAGAAGTACGCGTAGTATATTTGTTTTAGAGCGTCATTTGAGACAATTGGTTTCAGTTTGCGCAGAGCAAATAAAGCGCTGCCCAAACTTCCACACAAATTGTCTACGTGGTCTTTCCACTTCAGCTTGGCGTCAATTGTGAATCCGAGGAACCTGCATGACTCGCAGCGTGGTATCGGACTCTGTACCAGTGGAATGTTTGTGGTGTTTCCAGCTGAGAACAGCATTATGTTCGACTTTGTAGTGTTTAAGACAAGGCCGTTTGACGAGAACCACTCGTGTAGTTGGTGGTAAGCGTTTGAGATATTTTGCTCGAGTTGTGTATACGTGTGAGCAGTTACTACCACGGTGGTATCATCAGCAAACAACACTGTCATAACTTCGGTAACAGAGGTAGGGAGGTCATTTATAAATATCAAAAACAGGGTGTTTCCGAGCGCAGATCCTTGTGGGATACCTAATTTGAGTACTCCTGCCTTGGATCTAATGTTTTCAATGGAGCCTGATATCTCCATTTTGACCTCTACCGTCTGCCTTCTATTTTCAAGGAACGATGCAAATAAATCATGAACTTTATTTTTTATTCCGTAATGCCCTATCTTTTCCAGAATCAGTTCATGACTTATTACATCGAACGCTTTCGATAGATCGCAGAATACCCCTGCTACCTTCTCCTTTGCATCTAAAGCGGTTGAAATGCAATCGTATATTTGATATGCCGCTGTTGTTGTAGATCTACTTTTTCTATACGCGTATTGTCTGTCCGTCAGTAGGTTATTTGTCTCGAGATGATGCATTAAAGTATTAGATATAATTTGTTCTATAATTTTAGATATATTAGGTACAATGGTGATGGGCCTGTAGTTGTCGACTGAACATTTTTCCCCTTTACCTTTATATACTGGACATACACGAGTGCATTTCAACACGTCAGGGTATACTCCACAAGTGAACATGGTGTTTATAAGATGTACTAGCAACCCTGCAACGATTGGCCAAACACACTCGAGTATGTCCAGAGATATGTAACACACGGTTGAGGTCTGTCAGAGTAATTTTAGGTAGGACTAATTCAGGTACGTTTGTGTTGTGTAATTGTTGTTGTACGTGATGTACAGAGTCCGATTTATTAATATTTAATTTAAACTTCGAAGCTACTGTGAGAAAGTGTTGGTTTAAGTGTTCTGGTACTTCCTGAGTTGGTATATTTTTTCCGTTGTCATCCTTTAGGGACATGGTATGTTGCGCTTGTTTTGTGGATGCTTCCTGGTTAACGACACGCCACATTTCTTTCGACGGATTTTTGCTATTGACAATGCGATTTGCATAATAATCTCGTCGTGTTGTCAAGGTCTCGGATTTTATACGATCAGCTTGATAGCTGATGCGTTCCGTTAGGGTTTCCAGTTCCGGGTATTGACGTTTCATTTCAGTTAAACCGTTATAATCTAAAATGTGTTTCGCGAGGGTTTCATTAAGCCATGGGACCGACTTATTTTTCTTTAACAAAATATTTTTGATTGGGAAATGTACATCAATATAATACTTTAAAACGTTAAATAATTTATTAAATTTATTGTCAATAGAAATAATGTCGTCAAAAATAAAATTCCAATTGTAATTTTCAATGTCAATATAAAACAATAATAAGGATTGGTCAGTATATAGCCTCTTTTTGATGTGAGTGTTTGGCTTGATTTTTTGTCTCACCTGATCTACGGGCAAAGTAAACACCTGAGCGCTGTGGTCGCTGATGGGGGTGTCGAGCGGCGCGGCCGCGACGCCCCTCCACCCGCGCGCCACCAGCCCGCAGTCGATGCTACTTGCACTGTGCGCGGTCACACGGGTCGGAAACTCAACACAGTTTCTACACATGTAGCTTTGAAGGATCTCATCTACTCGCCGTTTAGAAATGTTACCCGATAAAAAATCGACATTATGATCTCCGACCAAAATGAACTTTTTATCCTCATTTGTAAGTTTATCTAATAATAAATCTAAGTTATTTAAATACATGTCAAAATCACCATTTCCGGTGCGATATAAAACAATAATAATCAAATTTAAATTACATATTTCAATTGCAGTGAATTCAAAATGAAACTCGATAGCTAATGTCTGTAGGTCATTTCGCGGCCGATATTCAACATCGCCCCGTGTGTACAGCGCGACGCCGCCGTGTGCTATGTTTTTACGACAGTAGCTGTTTGCGAGCCGATAGTCACATAACCTAACTCGCTCGATTTCATAGTTTTTGCACCATGTCTCACTACAAGCTAGTACATCGGGCTTTTCTGAGTTTAATAATAAGTCTAGTAACCCGGATTTGCCGCATATTGACCTTACATTTTGGTGGATGACTTTAAAACGTGAAGATTGTGCTAGCGTGGCGGGCGGTCGCCGCTGGTCACTAGGTAGTTTTTTGGCTTAACCGTGTTGAAGTGCCTGATGGACACGCCAGCCGGCCAGTGCTTGTGACTACGTACTACACCTACTTTATTCGCCGCCACATCAATCTTGAAGGACGAGTAATGACCTCTCGTGACCTTCAGCTGTTCACACCTATCTACCTGGACTCCGATGCTGGTTTGGATGTGATTAACGACGTCGTCACAGCTGGTTTCCTCGTTCAGGTTGAAGATGTGCAGGCTAACGGACCGCGGCGAAGCCGCTCGCAACCCACCGTGAGGCTTCACCGAAGCCATGACCGTCGACATCGGGGGTGCCACCGGCGCGCACGCGATGTCACGAGGTGCCACCGGCGCGCACGCAGCATCATGAAGTGCAGCTACTCGTATTGGAGCGTATGCAGCATCAGAAGGTGTCAGTAAAGTGCACCTCGCAGGAGGGACCGTCACAGCTGGAAGTGCCAGTGGGGCGGATGCAGCAGTCGGTGTACCTTTCACGACAGAACTTGGCTCCTTTTCCGCTACTCCCCATTCCTTTGGGGGTACCACTACACCCTGGGTGACTGGAGGCCGGACAAGAGGATAGGCTGGTTTTGGTGCTGCACGGACAGGTGGCTCGGAAGAGATGTCGTCTGATGATGATGGTTGAGCAGCGAGGCTTTCTGACTGCAGTTTGCGACGGGTGCGGGTTCGGAGCCGCGGCAGTTCCACCGGCGTTCGATCTGCAGGACCTGGAGGCGTCTTGTAGGATGTCTCGTGCTTCGATGAAGATGTATTCTCTGTGGTTGGTGCTAGTGTTCCTTGTGTAGTGTCGTCAATAAAGTGTAGTGCTTGTGGACCTGAGTCATTCAGTAATGATGTCTTTACCTGTTGTAGATCAAGGTCAGTTTGGTCGTTATTAAGTATTTGTAATATCCGCAAGTTTATATCCCTTTGTCTTGAAATTTCTCGTTGTTGGCATTGAATTAAATCGTATGTAATGTCCATTTTTTGTTTCATTTCGTGAATAGTACTTTGTAAATTTAAAATAACGTCTTTCAACTTTCCGTCACAACACTTTTCTTTGGGCTTTGCTTTTGTTGGTGGCATTTTGAACACTTTTTTATCACACTTTTCTTTTTATCGCTTCAATAAAGTAATATATTGGTTTAAGTCAAACAAAATATGCACTTAATAATTTAAATAAATAAAGAATAACGGAGCAGTTTAAATTTGCTGCTACATGCGACAGTGGCGCCGCGCAATCTACCCCTATCCTCTCGTAGGTGTCGTAGAAGTCGTCTGTGTGTTATAAGTAGGTTAAATTAAGGTATGGGCGACGGACTAGCAACCTGTCACTACAATAGGTATCCAGCATTCCGTTTTCTTTTAACCCTTCAATTGTTTAAAGTGGCACCGAAACTCGATCAGTTCAGTTTATGTATAAAATATATTATTTCAGATCGTAGCAGGATCCGGTCCAACTGTTAGTACGCTGTTCTTCACTTGGTTTTTCCTGTACTTTTACGCACCAATCATATGGCCGATTTTGAAAAATCCCACACCAGAATGGTTAAGCAGTAATGCTTAAGACACTGGTCACGCTCGTTTCATTTTTTGCTAAAGATGTTAATTATTTAAAATGTAATTATTAAAAAGCTAATTGGTATAACTGTAGCTAGTGTCGTACTAGGTATAAATTAAATTGTCACATCTCATCAGGAAATCCTTTTTCCTATATGTTTTTTCTTTGAGACATGAAGAAGTTTGGTTAACTTATTCAATTAAAATAAATGTTAGAAAAATTTCTGTGCATGTGATTGATACTGTATTAATTAGTTTAAAGTATGTGGTATTTATTAAACGAATTAAAATGTTATGGAGGTTAAATATGTTTTTATTTACCCAACGCTGTGAGCGTCAGAATGGCGGGTGTACATCAAGCAATCCTGGTGTGGTATACGTCAGGTGTTAGTGCTAGCAATGTGCCAAATGTGCGCCAAAATTCGAGCAATGTGCTCTTTGAACTCCAGAGATATTTAAGAAATGACACCCGCCACTCTGACGTCAGGTTGGCGGGTGCACTTCCAGTTCTAGCTAATGGCTGCCTACTCAAGGGTGAAAGTACTGCCTAAGGTTAGTGCTCGCAATGTGCTTTCACATGTATGAAACACAAACTAATTCAGAGAGCCGTTGAAGAGTAATATGGGATTGAATAAATATATCTATAAGTATCACTTTTTTGTGAAAAGCGCCTGCATGTTAATGCTGCATTGCAGGCAATGAACATTGCTATTTTATTTCAGCAGGCGTTATAGATATATTTATTCAATCCCATATTACTCTTCAAACTCTCTCTGAATTAGTGTGTGTTTCATACATGTGGAAGCACATTGCGAGCACTAACCTTAGGCAGTACTTTCACCCTTGAGTAAGCACTTAAGCAGCCATTAGCTAGAACTGGAAGTACACCCGCCAACCTGACGTCAGAATGGCGGGTGTCATTAATTGCTTAAATATCTCTGGAGTTCAAAGAGCACATTGCTCGAATTTTGGCGCACATTTGGCACATTGCTAGCACTAAATCCTGACGTATACCACACCAGGATTGCTTGATGTACACCCGCCATTCTGACGCTCACTGTGCCTAGTATCAATTAATAGTCCATTGATTTAGGTGTGTGTGTGTGGATTGAGTGAGCACCTTCCGAAAATAAAAAAAATATGATGATCATTTAGTAAAAGTTCTAAAACAATTGTAAAACGAATCTCTGAATTTGTAAAAAGATAAATCAAAAGATACAGCCATTAACATGTGCTCACTCAGTTCTCACAAACTACCAACGAAAACAGTGAATATATTCATTTAACATATAATATTTGACAAAGGCGTGACAGGGCCTCGGCTCGATGGTAGCACAGGACTCGCAGTGGGAACCCGTTCCTCGGGTATATTTTCATCAGAGTTCATATTGGTGAAATACACACGTGGGCGATGAAATAATAACACGTCGTGATAAAGAATGATCGACTGTATTGTGCACTAATGATCAAACACCAAAATAACTAGCGATTGCTTTAATTCGACTGGATTACAAAATCACAACAAAGAAACGCAGTGATCCCAGAGATGACGTCACGTGGACGACCGCACTGTTTGTCTGTCAGAATCATAATGGCCGCTCCGGCCGTGCTACCCTACCGAATACCAGTTTTCAGGTACGCAACGCCATCTCTGATTCCACTCAGGCAAAACTACCTGACGTTTCTTTCTTCAAACAGTCAACTGAGAACCTATCGATCTACTTAACACTTTCGCTACCAAGAACCCGACTGTCGGGCACACCGCTCGTAGAAGCGTAGCCGATTACATGGGTTTCCCCGTATGTAGCGAAAATGTCGTAGCGCCGCGTAGAGCCCGGTTTAGAAAGTGTTAAGCTAAGTGCAAGCGCGTCTGTAGTTGTTTGACGCCTGTCTGATAGATGGCAGCACTCCGACACGGCCATCCTGCTTGTCACACGTCCTCGAGTGACTTGCCTACAAAAAAAAGAAGAACAAACAGCCTCTCACTCGCTCGGCCCATTCTGACCTCAACGAAGGTATAAGAATGAGCAAAGCACATAGCTAAAAAAAAAGATTACTTACAACAAACACACAATACACATAAACCATCATTGATAATTGCAATCATCTATAGGCACACTTTCACCATCTACAACCTAAATTAGGCTTGTAGGAACACCTTCTACAGTTACAATCCACTGTAGGTACTCATCTTACTCATCATTACTATGCAAGTAATGGGACACCACATGCTTTTCAGCAACCTTCATTACTCTTGGCGGGGTAAAGGAATACTCGTAATAACTGATGTGGACACTGAACAAACCCACAAGTTACTCTCAAGGCAACAGCATAGCTTATGCTCTTCTTTACCTCCCAAGACGTAATGGAATACTTGACATACACAAACATCTTACAACACAACATGTTACAATATCATCAGAGCACTTTATTATTACTCGGGATCAGATATATTAACCACTTTATGATCTAGTGTCATTATAATCCTCTGACATGCTTCGTAAACGATCATGTAAATAGCGTCGAAACTGATTTACAACACTGACTACCGCCAGAGTTTCCAACACATACGAGTAGTATTGAGACTCTGCGGCAGACATCAGTCATCCGACAATACATGAAACAGTATTTCGAAAGTAATAGAGTCAATTTCAACGGTAGCAAAAATCTGCATACAACTAGGTAGGTACTAACACCCTTTTATAATGTCAGTAAAGGACACAACATTATTAATCCGTTTTCCGCTCAATTTAGCACAATAAGACTCGGCAATAAGCAAACTATGCTGATCCGGAGTCATAATAAAATGAAATGCGCTCACCCTGATGCCTTCAAATTCCAAAACGCTCCTTGATACTGCACATGTCCACACGTCGCTCAGTTGTAGCGCTGAAAGAAGCGCTGCCGTCCTTGGAGCCCGAGGAAACGCAGCGTGAAGCGATGTGTCCCGGCTGTCCACATTTGTAACACGTGAGGGTAGATGAAGATTTAGCAGTTCCTGACGTTTTGGTGGAATTGCTTGACGACGAAGCAGTGGCACCACTGTCTTTTATTCCATCCTTTTTTATTCGACAAGCTGCTGCTCGGTGGCCCGTTTTATCACAGTTGTAACACTTCAATGGGGCTGTAGGTTTAAATCTCTTGCTTTCAGGTTCAGTCTCATCATCACTAGTTTCATTGTTGCACCGTTTCAGATAAGCCACAGCCTTTAATTCACGCTGCATGTCATTTCTAGATGTGAAGTTAGTAGTAAAAGCTATTCTCTGAGCACGTGGTTCAAATTGCGCAACATGCGACATAATAGTCGCTATGGCTAGCTGTTCGGTAGACAATCCGGACCATCTGGACATAAGTGAAGTCATCATTCTTACTGCATATGCTGAGAGACATTCATTTTCTTTCGGCTTACTCGCACTCATGTTAATTAAAAATGCAGCGACTGTATCAGCGCAATCATATCTCGCAACAAAAACTTCTTTAAAATTTGTCCACGTCATGCCATCAAATGAAATTTCAGAAAGCCAAGATGATGCTTGACCTTTCATTGCACGACTGAGTGAGATCATAAGTGAAGCCCCAGTAAGTTGTTTATCACTCATACACATGTCTGCTGTAGTTATCCACGAACGTGGATCCACATTTATTTTGTCGGGATCAAACTCCGGTAGAATAATATGGGTACTCACGGTTGCCGGTTTCATGGTTTCCAACAAAGCCATAAAATTTTTGTTTTGTTGGTCCATAAGCATTTTCCACATATTCACATCCATGTTCACATTTGCTGAGCGTAGATTACATCCCACATCTGATGACAAAGGCATGACAGGGCCTCGGCTCGATGGTAGCACAGGACTCGCAGTGGGAACCCGTTCCTCGGGTATATTTTCATCAGAGTTCATATTGGTGAAATACACACGTGGGCGATGAAATAATAACACGTCGTGATAAAGAATGATCGACTGTATTGTGCACTAATGATCAAACACCAAAATAACTAGCGATTGCTTTAATTCGACTGGATTACAAAATCACAACAAAGAAACGCAGTGATCCCAGAGATGACGTCACGTGGACGACCGCACTGTTTGTCTGTCAGAATCATAATGGCCGCTCCGGCCGTGCTACCCTACCGAATACCAGTTTTCAAGTACGCAACGCCATCTCTGATTCCACTCAGGCAAAACTACCTGACGTTTCTTTCTTCAAACAGTCAACTGAGAACCTATCGATCTACTTAAGCTAAGTGCAAGCGCGTCTGTAGTTGTTTGACGCCTGTCTGATAGATGGCAGCACTCCGACATATTTATATACTAACATTTAGTAAAAAATAGGCCAACCTACCTCTATAAATATTAGATCACCTAGTGACGTATTAAATTTTTTACAAATAGTTTACAAATAGTTTCTTATGCTCACTCAATCCACACACTTTTGAAAAGCCGAATTTTGATGAAAAACATAAGATTTAGACCGCTATTATATGTGTATAGTTTAGTAAAAGTGAAATGGGAATTTGTAAAATACAAAACGAACCACTAACGTGTCAGGTTTTTTTATAATAAATTTTTTTAAGTGCTCACTCAGTCCACACGTTTTGAGAAAGTTAAAAATGTAAATATCTTACGATTTGTAGCACCTAAGACACTCGAAAGTACTTCAACATTTAGTAAAAATTTTTACTAAATATCCACCATCTAATATATATTTATTGGCAAACAGTAGTACATAGTAATAAAAAAAAAAATAGGTCCTTAAATAAAACTACAAACTAAAACTAAAATCTAAACTTATAAATAAACTATAAATAAAAGACTTGCCCCAAATCGCCGTCCACTGGCAACGTGCCCAGAAGGCTGGCAGCATTGCCACGTTGTATGGCAATGCTGATCCGCTGTGCCAGATATGACCCAGCCCTCTGGTCACGTGTCAATTCCACAAGCTTGCGGCTGCATTCTTTGAAGACCCTGTGGGCGCCTTCCCCCCAGGGCCCCAGGGTCTCAACCCCAAACGGCTCAAATATGCAACCACTATTATTAATGGTTGCATACTTGCGCCGCTTGAGGAGTTCGGCCGAATTGGCCGCCGAGCCAGCCTTTAAAGCGGTGCGATGGAGATGGGACAGCGCCAGAGTATCAGCACAAGTGGCATCCCAAACTAAGGGCTGTCCCATCTTCCATGGCACGAGCGTCATGCCGTCGGGCCTCTTTCCGTCATCGCGAGCGAGACCGGTCGGTTCTAATACGGCCGGTACTCCCGCACTGGCTAAGGCCCGACGGATGACGTCGTTGAGGCTCGCATGGCGGGAAGCGCGTCCTGCGCTTCTGCCGCAGGATAAGCCATGGTGGCCCAGCTGATCAACTGGGTCACCACAGCGACAGCGATGCGGGGTAACACAATTCACTCCCAGGCGGAGAGCGACCGAGATGCGGAAAGTGGAGTCGTCCAAAAAGGTACCAATTGCCACGGACGGCAGAGCCTGAAGCCACTGCCCAGACTCCCACTCGAAAGCGGCAAGGAGACGAGCACGCTCTTGAAGGCTGGTTGCCGTTTGATACAGGTTATTCCGTACCAGCCTACAAAGCGGCTCGTCCCAATGTCGCTGTGAATTGGGATATTCGGGCAGGTCTCCGTTTGGGCAGGCGTTGCTCCATGCATATCTGGCCTCTGATTCTACCGGCAAGTTTAATTGGTCTGTTGGGGACTTTAAAATTTTAGCGACCAATTCTTGTGAGCTATGGATAGAGGACAGATATGCAGGGAGCGAAACGCTGGACACTTTTCTTATACCCAGACCGCCATGCCTTATTGGCAGGGAAGCCTGAGTCCATGAGCGGTCGTCCAATTTTATATTGATAACTGTAATTAGGAGATTTTGAATAATTTTGTCAATATTTTCTAAAAGGGTGGGAAATTTCCAAAAGTGGCTGCACCTTAGAACGTAAGTAAATTTTGGGACAAAAAGGCAGTAACGAATAACAGTATATGCTACATGAGCATTAATTTTAGTCAGACGATCCGAAACTTCGTTTAGGTTTTCAGTTTTGGTCTCTAAAAAATTTGAATATGAGTCGTCTAATACAGCTGCGCCTAAGAGGTGAAGTGAGCTTTTCTCTGTAACTTTAATATTAGGGGCAAGACAACGGAATTTAGTCGTTACGAGATCTAATATTTTATATTCGTTGTCTGGTTTTAAAGATATTCAGACATAACTTTTCTCATACAAATGTATCAAGTAGGGTGACCACACTATGTCGGCTCCTGATTTTCCCCACCTTCCCATTGTCATATTGAGATTGGGGAGTTTCGTTCGTTCAATTTTGATAATATTAAACTAATACCATATTAATTATCCATCTGCAAACTGTTTTTAGGTTATGTTCTTGGCCTAGTGATGATGTGTATTGTGTAATTTTTATCGACGTCAGGATAATAACCATATCGACATGCATGCATTAAAAAGGACATGAATGATAATTGGTAAGAAACAAAGAATATAATACTTCACTAGTAAGAAACCAGAACCTGGTAATCTAATCGCGCTAACAGATGAGCGTACCGGATTTGTAAGTGGGAGCGAGAAATAGTTATTCTTTTCTCGCTCCCACTTACAAATCCGGTAAACTATTATCAAAATTGAACGAAACTCCCCAATCTCAATATGACAATGGGAAGGTGGGGAAAATCAGGAGCCGACATAGTGTGGTCACCCTGCTTGATACATTTGTATGAGAAAAGTTATGTCTGAATATCTTTAAAACCAGACAACGAATATAAAATATTAGATGGTAGATATTTAGTAAAAATTTTTACTAAATGTTGAAGTACTTTCGAGTGTCTTAGGTGCTACAAATCGTAAGATATTTACATTTTTAACTTTCTCAAAACGTGTGGACTGAGTGAGCACTTACAAAAATTTATTATAAAAAACCTGACACGTTAGTGGTTCGTTTTGTATTTTACAAATTCCCATTTCACTTTTACTAAACTATACACATATAATAGCGGTCTAAATCTTATGTTTTTCATCAAAATTCGGCTTTTCAAAAGTGTGTGGATTGAGTGAGCATAAGAAACTATTTGTAAAAAATTTAATACGTCACTAGGTGATCTAATATTTATAGAGGTAGGTTGGCCTATTTTTTACTAAATGTTAGTATATAAATATTATATGTTAAATGAATATATTCACTGTTTTCGTTGGTAGTTTGTGAGAACTGAGTGAGCACATGTTAATGGCTGTATCTTTTGATTTATCTTGTTACAAATTCAGAGATTCGTTTTACAATTGTTTTAGAACTTTTACTAAGTGATCAGCATATTTTTTTTTATTTTCGGAAGGTGCTCACTCAATCCACACACACACTTGATTTAGACCGTTTGACTGGACTAATGAACTTTCCCGTCGGGTTATTTCCTAAACCTTTCCCAGTTAAGCCTGGGAATTTTCTTCCCAATAGACTTGCCTACTGATGGTAAGGGCCAGGCAATAGGTAGGTTAGGTTTGTTAGGTACCTCGGTCAGTCGGTGTGGCATCTCCTAAGTCCTGGAGCCCAGTTCTCAAAGCTGAAAATTACAAGTTACAAGCGGAAGTCTCTTTCCAACTTGCCATATTAGACATTGACAACCGACATTGACCCTTGAAGTTTTTTTGTTTTTTTCATTTACATAGACATACATTTAACATGTGCGTTCCCATTGAGGGTCCATGTTGAAATTTCGAGCTTTTGAATGTGTCAGTCTTTAGTAAAAGTTCTCAAACGATTGTAAATTCAATCAACAAATTGTAAAAGTAGGCACTTAAAAGTTACATTCGGTTAAAGGTCAATGTCAGGTATCCATATGTCATAATCCACTTCAAATTAACAACTTCTGTAAATGACTACTCTTAGTAAAATATTTGTAAAACTAATTTCATTAATTGTGACTCCTTTCTACTAACTCAACTCAATACGAAAAAATTGCATGAATCTAGACCAGAGCCCAACTGGGGAACTACCTCCGCCTTACAGAAGACTGCAGCCAAATAGCACTAGACCCTACTCATAGTGTTGTGTTCCTGCCGGTGAGTAAGGCTGCCAGAGCTCAACGAGGGTGCGGTGTGCTGATGACGGGAGGACTTACGGAACTAACTTGTTCCGTCTATTGTCCTTTGAGTCGTCGGCAACCCGAACCCTCCTTGAACTTGTACACTCCTTTTTGCTGTGTACTTAACACAGCAAATGGGAGTGTACAAGTTTCTAATGGGGTGGCAACGCGCATGTGACACTGTTTGAGTTGCAGGCGTCCATAGGTTACGGTGACAACTTTACATCAGACGGACCGTATACTTGTTTGCCACCGACGTAGTATAAAAAAAAATGTGGTCCCTCAATTGATCGCGATAAGTTCACATTAAGAGAGAACAATAGTATTATTTAAAATACAGGTGTAACTGAGAGTTAGTAAAAGTAATCGAATCATTGTAAATTCAAGCCTTAGTTTGTAAAAGATGCCATTCAAAAGTTTCAATCGATTAAAGGCGGTCCCTCAATTGAAACGTTTGTCAAAGAAAAAAAATCAATTTACGTAACATTTGGTTGTTAAATAGACAATTGCTACGAGCCCCAATGCAAATGATATCGTCTAGTCACACTTCAACGTGCGATATTTATTTCCGAAACTGGTATTTAAACCCAGATTGACTTTGATGATAAATGGAATACACGACACACTAAGCCATTAAAACTAGTTTAATCTTGCGCCGTACAAAATGCCCTAATGTTATATGTTTTAATATAATCATATCATAAAAATAACATATCTAAAGCAAAAAAATACGCCTAGTTCATATTTGAGGCATAATAGGTCGTCTATTTTAAATAAAAATAATTTAGTAAGATTAATATTATACAATAATATTTTAAATTGAATTAATAATATTATAAGTTGTCTGATATGATATACGGCTACATAAAAAGGTAAATTCTGTAAAAAATATAATTATTCTACAACATTTTTATACCAAAATAGCAAGAGGTAAGTCGGTGCCTGAATCAGTGAGGAAAATTATAATTTCCAGTAACAATAGCGGCAAATCTACGTTCCAAAATATCCAAAGACCTTTTTTTGCCAAGATCTATGGCGCATACAATCATCCAGCATCAACTAAAACACGGAACCGTCTCCTGTTTAAATAAATCTGGCCGTCGAAGAATAACTGCCAAAGAGAAAACAGGATTTTGAGGAGCATCATCAGGAAAAATCGTCATGCAAGAGCAGGAGAACTTACCTAACTATGGCATGACGCGATCAAAATAAACATTTCAGTCGATACCTGAAAGACCGTAATGAAAATAATGGGCTTCGGTTTTCACACCGCTAAACAGAAACCATTACTTACTCAAAAGCAGAAAACTAACAGGTTGAAATTTGCACAAAAGTACAGAAACTGGACTGCCGATCAGTGGCGAAAAATAATATGGAGCGACAAATCCAAATTTGAGATCATAGTTGGCGATGAACGAAGTAAAGTCATTCAAGATAAAGGAGATGCATTTCACAAAGACTGTCTTGAACGCAAGGTGTAGTTTCCAGCATCTTTAAATGATTTGGGGCTGTATGTCGGCACAGGGTGTGGGATGTCTGCAATTTATAGATGGAACCGTCAATGCAGAGAAATACAAAAGCATCTTGGAATAGAGTTCACTACCGTCTATAAGAAAGTTCACGTATATAAATGGATTTACTTTTCAACGAGATGGTGCCTTATGTCATACTGGCAAGACAACGATGGAGTGGCTGAAACAAAAACAAATTCCTACCATATCATGGCCATCCAGCAGTCCAGACTTGTCTCCCATAAAAACTTTGTAGTGGTAAATGAAGAAAAAGTTGCGAAAAGATCCTTCTAAATCCAAAGCTGATTTTAAGGAGAAACTTGTGGGTGTCTGGAATGGAATAACCCCTGAGGAGTATAGACAGTTGGTAGATACAATGCCGCTCAGAATTAAGGCCGTTTTAGATGCAAAAGGTGACGCCACCAAGTGGTAGTTGTTCTTTTCTGCATCGGCTACGCTGAAGACGAACATTTTTGCGAGTGTTACATTTGGTGAAATTATGTTTTTTTGTTTACTAGTGAGGAAAATTGTTAATTTATGTTTTGAATAAATAAAATATGCATTATAAGCTCTCTTGTTTTTATGTTACATGTTCTACTAATCATCTAATTCATCCTGAATTTTGAGGTCGAAGTTAGGACATAATATTTTTTTCATACTAGACGATATCATTTGCATTGGGGCTCGTATAGTCTACTCGTTAGTAAATTTTTTTTACTAAGTACCTATTGCTCCATCGATCAGTTAAAACAAATGTACCGTTTTACTAAAAATTATAATTAAATGCCTGCGAAGAAATACTACGGGTCAGGTGACCACACATTAGGATTTTGATGGATCATTAAATAATAGTGCATTACGTCAGATGCCGGGAAAGAAGGGCTTACAGGCTGAGTAGGTATATCCTTACGTACGTATATGAATTTACAATGATTCGAGTACTTTTATTAACTCTCAGTCACACCTGTAGTTTAAATAATACTATGCTTCTCTCTTAATGTGAACTTATCGCGATCAATTGAGGGACCACATTCTTCATGCAATTTTTTCGTATTGAGAGAAAGGAGTCACAATTAATGTAATTAGTTTTACAAATCTTTTACTAAGAGTAGTCATTTACAGAAATTGTTAATTTGAAGTGGATTATGAAATATGGATACCTGACATGCACGACTGAGTGTCCACCTTTAACCGAATGTAACTTTTGAGTGCCTACTTTTACAAATTATTGGTTGAATTTACAATCGTTTGAGAACTTTTACTAAAGACTGACACATTCAAGAGCTCGAAATTTCAACGTGGACCCTCAATGGGAACGCACATACATTTAACGTCACCCTGCATATAGGTGATTCAAGAGTTTTATTTAATAATTAATCATTATTCATCAATCATTTTAATCGTGACTATTTTCATTCAAAACTAATCTATTCATACGTGAAATAATTATTACCTACTTGATGCGTGAAAAGCAAATTAAATTATTTGGTTATTTTTTGTACATACATACTTAAATAGTTTTACGCCGCGTCTTGCGTGAGCGACGAACCCGCGACGGCGACGCGATGCGATGCGATGCGACGAAATCAAACCTTCTATCTCTATGGACTTGTCTTAGGTGGGCGACGGAACGCGACGGCGATGCGACGCGACGAACTAGCGATGAACATGCGAATGTTAAGCGACGCGATGCGACGCGATGCGATCAAACCGCTGTGTTCATATGGGAGTGTCTTGCGTAAGCGACGGCCCGCGACGGCCCGCGACGGCGATGCGACGGGATGCGATGGCGATGGGCGCGCGATCAAGCTATTTGATTTTTAGAAGCAAATTCAATACGTAGAGAGGTCGGACTAGAGAAATAACGATTGATTACTAGTCTCACATTTCATTCTTTATATTTTCTTATAATAAAAATTCAAATTAACATAAGTTGACCAAAGGAGTAATGTGCCTAAAAAGTAAGGAAATTACAACTTTTGTAACTTTTATTGACAGCCTTTGATTATGTGCACGGTGATACGTGATTGTCTGCGTAAAATATTAAAATTTAAGTGTGAACTAAAAATATGAAACACTAGTGCTATGACCTTACGATATATGTACTAGCACTTGACTTTGGTGAATAGGATCACAAAATTAACTAGTTATTACAACGGGCTCGTAGCCTAGCGGTTTCGACGTCTGGACGCCGCGCCAGCGGTGTGAGTTCGAACCTCGGCTGAGGCGTGCTTTTGCAGTTTTATTTTTGTTTCTTTTATTTTCTATTATTTGATTGTTTACTTTTTTCTTTCTGTAAGAATCTACATTCTTATTTTTATTTTATTTTTAATAACTCCGGCTTTTATACTAACAAGGAAAGGTACCCATACAAAAAAAATATAATTAGACTACTCTTTAAGGGGCGTTCATTGTAATTCCTGCGATTCCTGCACTTATTGTAACTCTTAAATAATAATATTATCCTAAACCAGAACTTCTTGTTGCCATATAAAAAAAAACATACATATAAGACATACCTTTGTGTCGATAGATATTTTTCAGTACAGATGGTGTTTTTTTTACGCATTAGTGCGAGAAGTAGTTCATTATATACCAGGTCGAAAGTGTCGAAACTTCGGAGGCTCATCTGTACTGAAAAACGTCGTACGATACACGTGCGAAAAGGAAATTCGTAACTCGTGTCGATTTAAAACACTCCCTTCGGTCGTGTTTTAATTTATCGCCACTCGTTTCGAACTTCCTTTTTACGCACTTGTATCGTAATGTGCTATTTTAAAGCACATAAAATTCGAATAAAATACACTGCTGACACGGGCCCGCTCACTGCTCAGTTCAGTCTGCGCCAAAGAGTATTGTAATTGGTCTGCGCCCAGCGCTCATAGATAGTGGACCTACGTTCGATCGTCCGGCGCACCGTGCTCTCGTAAGCATAAGCAGCTAGATAGTTCTGAGAAGTGCTGTATAGGTACTGCGACTAAACAAATCTTGATCCTGTTGGTGGCAAATAGGCATACGGTCCGCCTGATTTTTACACATGCAATTTTTTCCAAGAAATTTTACTTGAAATCTGATGAGAGTTTGAATTATTATTATATTTCGGGACCAGGGGACCGATTTTTGAGTCTCACGCGTTCGAATTCAGAAAATTGTCACTGAAAATACTAAGCAATTCACTGTTTTCAACCGGTATTTTAGTGACAAATCCCATATGTGAGATTCAAAAATCGGCCCCCAGGATGAGGTTCTGGTTCTCATGGTGGAGTCAGGATATGGTCAACAAAACTGCTATTTTACTCATAATAACTCCACTATGTTTGGGTTTATTACATTTGGGCTAATGAGCAGCGTCGATCTCGATGATGTCCAAGGTCACATGATCGAGTCAGGAAATGAATAACAGAACTGCTATTCGACTTATCGTAACTCGACCATGTTTGATCTCATTAGCCGGGCCAATAACACATGTAATTTTTTGCACACAGCTCAGCTCTTTGAAACTGTTTATTTTAAGTTACTTACAATTTAAGTAGGTACCATACAATAATAATATATTCTTATCTCTTGTAAACTTTACAAAAAAGTTAACACATGATACCAAAAGAATTGTTACTAGCAATTAAATTCAAAACTATCAAGACCATTCTTGCCTGTGTGTTGCGTTACCGGTGGCTCGCGTACCGAGCGCCAACGCCATCTATCAATGGCTATTTCACGAAATTGATGAACGCTCTAAGGAATAAGGGCTCTTAGTGTAGTGGTTATGCCAGTCGAGACTAGATGGCAGCATTAAAAAACACGGTTACACTGTATGTGACATTTTTTCATTTCAACATTAAGTAAATAGCATTCGTTATAAGTAAATTAATAGTATACGTTAATTCGTCGCTCAGTTTTGCCGTGAAGGACGGACAAATAAATAGACACACACACACTTTCCCGTTTATAATATTAGTATGGATTAAAATAAACATTAAGTTAATAAAAACAAAATGCAGTATTATTGTGTGCTACTTAAAACTTTCCTTGTTAGTATAAAACCCGGAGTTCTTAAAAAAAAAATAAGAAAGTAGAAGAAAGAAATAAGCAGATAAACAAAATCAAATAATCCATACTGATTAAATTGGAAAGTGTGTGTGTGTCTGTTTGTTTGTCCGTCTTTCAAGAGAAGCCGCGGGCAAAAGCTAGTAGAACATAAAAGAAAAAAAGTAAATAAAAATGCAAAAAGATTGCGTGAGCCGAGATACGAACTCACGACACTCATGGCGCAAATGATTCCACCTTGTAACTAAACCTCCGCTCACCTTACTTATTTACTTACTTACTTGACTAATCAACAGTATAGTTAACCCCCCTTTAAATATACCCCGTAAATTTGGCTTTGTGATCGTCTAGCGTGAATTAGTAGAACCCTTCGATGTGAACCGCGATAACCTAGATCCTTTAATGAGTATCAGCTGTATTTTTGACTAATTTTTAAATTATTATTTATTTATATTTTGAAGAAGAATAAAGGTAATTGTAGCATAATAATATAGTGTTATATAAGAGTATTTTATCAGATTTAGGCCTAGAAAGTTATGAGTGAGAAAATTAATGACGTAATGAAGAAATTTTTAGAATAGAAGTCAGTGAGTGAAGCACATATGAAATAAATATTAAAAAATATTTTGGTAATCATCCGCTACGCCTTATTAGTGGTCCCGGCTTGGGCAAGGGCTTGCGATACGGTATGGGACCCCTGACCCGACCAAACCACTTTATCGGGAACCTAAGCAAGTAAGCCAGAAGGGCTATCTATCTACGAACAAACCCCTTTTTGTTTTGTTTCTTTTTCCCTAGCTAAACCCCCTTTTCCCCAATACTGCTAATAGACCATAACTTCTCGATCTTTCTAATGTTTCAACGAAACACCGAGTAGTCGCTAACTTTTATGAGAACTAAGTAAGTCTACTAACTCTTCTAAGCTTTTGACTTTCCATCAGTGGACGGCGCTCGCATGCCCTGGACCCTATAACAAACAAATCCTTTTATTCCAAAGACAGTTTGTTTCCCTAGCCAATTTGATAGAATTTACCTTGAATAACCAGTTAGCAACACTAAGTGTCCCGCAGCGACACCGAAAGATCAGAAATTGCTACCACAATTATTAATTTCACTCAGATAAATTAAGTAATAAGAGATTTTATAAATTACCAGTTTTACCACATATTTTAAGATAGTAAACACCACATTTAAAGTCCATTTAAACCATATAAGTAGTAGTAGTTAAATTATTTCTCCACAATACACGTTGACCAATTATATTCCAAGACCAATCATAAGAGAACTCTACTTTCATAGAAATAGTGTGTGACTCTACCCTAATCCTATTGTTTTTCCTACTCTAACATATCTGAAACACATACCCTCACTTACCATAGATCTTGTGTTCAGAATATGTACAAGTGTATCCCTACTAGAACTGTACAGTTCAGCCAGCGAAGCTGAGATAGGCAACCTATAGGCTTGTGTTCTGATCCCCCCCTCTGCTCTTGCCCGCGGGCTAGGGTAGCAGAGAGTAGATCGCCCTATCCGTGTTTAGATCCAGTATTCTAGGACACACCAGTACCAGCCACATGGGAGACCCAGCTGCGATCAGACTTTACTTAGATATGGATCGATCACAACCGAAATCTCCAGCGACCAACGCCAGCATGAACCAGAACACCGAGTAAATAAATATATATATATATAGGACCCCAGCCTCAAATACTGCCGACTTCAGTGAGCAAGGATTACTCCTAATGTCTTTCGTCAATCGTGAAAGTCCTCACTTCCATCTAACAGTTGGACTCTTTGAGACCGGTGAGAAAGTACGCCTTTTGTAAGTAAATAAAGACGCCCAAGCCTCCACTTGGAACAAAAAGACCCCTAAACACCTTATGTTTAACAGCCGCAAGGTACAAAGCGCTCAGCCGGACAACAGCCTGCCACAAACAATGATCCGGCCTACAACCTTCACAAAACAACCCCATAGAAAATTACTAAATTCAATTTTACTGACCAACCAAACAAACGAATGAAGTTTCCTTTACGTGCTACAATCTAATCTTAGCTTTGCAAGAATTACTCCCTACAAAACCAAACACAGACCCATCTCCAAGCACCAGCCATACATCGACCCAGTCCCTGTACCGCTCGACGGCACTCATGAAACAAAGCACAGAAAACCCCACCACACACCTCAATTGAAACGCAACACTACACTATAAATAGGACACTAAAATAACCCCACAACTGACAGTAAAGCAATTCCACCACAGGTCTAAGTTCAACTGTACGACGATATTGTCCCCGCACAATCAAACAGAGACACAATTTCAATGTTTACAATCACTTAGAATAATTTCCAAGTAAAAACCAACAGAGAAATAATAGCAGAACAACTTCACTCACCAGTATAACACACGAAAGCTAGAGACACTGTTAGTCTTGTAGATATTTTAAGAATGACGCGCGTCGGCTCGCTTCGACCCTTTTATAGCCTCTATCTCCGACTTAAATCCGACATCCGACATCCGACATATCTCCGACCTAAATCCGACCTATCTCCGACATCCGACATATCGTCCTATTACTGCAAATACCTCCTATCTGCAAAAAAGTCGTTTTGAGATATTCGCATTTTAAAGTTTGGATGTATTTTTTTATGTTTAAACAAGGAAAAATTATGGTTTATATTGTTATATTCGATAGTTTGCCTTATTTTGATTATTACTTAATCAAGAAAAGTTCCTAAGTTTTGATGTATAGGGGGTAAAAATACAATATAAATAAAAATGTGGTGCACTTAATAGGTTTTGGCTGTAGAAACATTTTTTCGCCATTTTTACTCAGGAACAGCATATAAGACAGAATTTCTATTAGATTAAGCTCAATTTTACGTAAACTATTGTAATAAGATACAAAATATGAAAAAAAGGCATTCATTTTGAATTTATTGTCAAATTCAGTGGAAATTGCCAATGAATTACAAGGTTTTACCTGTAGGAAATATTGCAGTATGAAATTTAAGGCTCCTTATCTTCACTAGAGGTAACTTAAGATGCATTTTTTTGGTAAATAAGGTGCTTTTGTAAGTTTATTATTTATTTAATATGTCAGGTAAATGTACTATTGTTTGAAGTGTGTCAAATATACAAAGCCCAAGAGAATGAAAAATGAATTTATTAAGAAAAAAGCATAATGAACATTAATCATCCTCTTCTTCACTACTGGATTCGCTCGCTGCAACATCCGGTACACGGTCTATTATGGTAGTATCACATTTAAGTGACCGAAACCATCCATGGTACTCCTCAGGAATGACCCCTTAGTCGCAAAGTCCAACTAAATCATTCTTCTTGGCTGATGAGATTGCCAATGGCTTGTTGTACAATTGGCGCAATTGCAGGCATGGTAATGTATTTTCAGGGGTCGGTGGCGGCTCCACTGAATTGGGGTTGTTAAATATACTTCCTTCTGGCCCAACTCATCATTTTCCAAATTGCACCCCTTCTCTCTTGGATCTCACTCTCACGTCTTCACTTTCTCATGTCGCCAAATTGTGCCAGTGTTCGGCTGATGCTTTCTCATACACTGAGAGAAAATACAACTGTGAAAGGTGGTAAAGGGGTGATGGTGTTCCCTTTACCGAGCGCAGACTAATTGGGTTGAGGGTCCCAATAAGTCGACACTCTTATAAGATGGTGAGGGTTCAGGCCTGGCTTAACAGAACAACAACAACGATTCCAATTGGATTTATTTAGACAACACAAGAGTTACACGCGAGTTTACACAAATAGTCTTATTCTTATACAATGTAGTCTAGTAACACTAAGTAACACGAATTCCGTGAGTGGTATATCTAGCACTGTACACTGTTGCTTTCACTGAACTTCACTTTGACTATGGACGCGACGGTAGCGGGTGTACCGAAAAGAGGTGACGTGACGAGACGTACTCCGAACCGGGCTCACGCCTTGCTAGTAGAAGACTCTCCGTGTGTGATCGGAATTGCGACCTTACGCCAAACGCAGGGGTTTACGCAATGTGTGATCGGAACGGGCTTTCTCCGTACTTAGCAAGGAGCTATCTTAGGCCTAGAGTAAGGTCCTAGTTAGGAGCAGACTGGGATGTTAACTGACTTGGGATGTGTCCCGGCGGGCTTTTATACCACCCGACGGCGTGGGTGAAAGCGACGCTTCCTTCCTGAGTAACGGGACGCTGGACCCGCGCATCTGCAGTGGCCGGCCATCGCAATGTAGAAACAATGGTGCGGTACCGTTGGAATCGGAAGGGCCGGCGGAACCTTCTACCTGCGTTACGCGTGGGAAACTTGGTCGTGCTACACAACCAGTTTTCATGTTCGTTCAACAAGTTTTTTGGTTAAAATAGCGCCTACGTGCTCTTTGGTTCAAACAACAAGCTACTTGTCATTTGAATCGGCAACGTATTTGAATCAACAAGTCGATTTTATAAAAACAACCTGACACATATTGTTTTAAACATACGTTTGGCTGATTCAAACGGATAAACCGCAACAAGTCGAACTTGTTAAATTCACAATGCAAATTTCTCTCAGTGTACCATGACTTTCTTTACTTGTCTTATAAAGTCAGGCCTCCTAAATTTAAAAGTAAGATACTTCGTCAGCGTAATTTTGGTAGGATGGATATCAGTAAACTTCGAGACGATGCATCGAAAATTGACTGGTGTGCTGTCTCTAGAGCTGCAACTGTAGATGACCAGGTCTCACTTTTTAATTCATTTTTGACTCAACTCTACGACGTACACGCTCCAGTCCTTTCGATCAAAGTCAAGCACCGTCCTGCTCCCTGGCTTACTCCGGGCATCAAGGCATTATTAGACAAAAAGAACTTTACCAAAGCCAGATACAAATCCAACCCCACGGAAGCGAATAAATTTCGCTACCACGCCTTACGCAACCGCTGCAGCACCATCTCTCGCGATGCTCAACGACGCCATATTCACCAATCCGTCGAAAATGGTGACCCGGCGAAAGCGTGGAAGTTTCTTCGGTCACTAGGAATCGGAAAGTCTGAGCAGAACTGTCCCAAAAACCCAAGCCATTCTTATTGGGAGCCCAAAACTACTTTCCCGATTAGACTTTGCCAATGTTCCCCCTATTTATTTTGATGCCGTTCTGATTCCATATTCGCAACAAGTAAAGATCCTTGGCATCATCATTGACAGTACGTTATCCTGGGGACCTCAGGTGAGCGAAGTCAGCAGGAAGATATTTGCGGCAATTTGTTCTCTTAGGAGACTACGTAACTTCCTCCCAATTCCTACCAAAATTGCCCTCGCACAAACACTTCTCCTTCCCATTTTGGATTACGCTGATTTTGCCTATCTCGATCTCACTGAGGATCAACTTAGTAAGCTTGAGAATATCCAAAACGTCTGCATTCAGTTTATATTTTGGTTACGCAAATATGACCTTGACCATGTATCTCACTTCCGTTTGCAGCTCAAGTGGCTCCCTATCCGTCTTCGTCGTACCTTTCACATTTTGTCTCTTCTGTATTCTATCCTTTTTTACCCTGCTACTCTCCGCTATCTTAAAAATCGCTTTAGTTATCTCTGTTCCACTAGGTGCGCCCAGAATTTAATTCTTTCTGTCCCCTTCTCTACTTCAAAATTCTATAATCATTCTTTTAATTTTCAAGCTGTGCGACTTTGGAATTCCCTATCTCATGACATAAGACGTGCTCAGTCTCCTGTATCTTTCAAGAGACTTTCTACTATATACTGTTATATGTGTATTTATTTATATATTTATGCATATAGTTATTTATCTTTATGTATGTAAGTTTATGTATTTTATATTTTTAGTCTATATTGTGCAATAAGTTTATTTCTTCAAATTTGTTGACACCTACTGACATAATGTAAATTTATCAATTTCCGCTACCTTAAGGTTGTTTGGAAGAAATCGCTCTTTAGCGATAAGACCGCCTGTTGTTTACCTTTGTTCGTGTTGCTTCCTTGTTTTGTATTGTTGTATTTTATCAAGGTGTGCAATAAAGAGTATTTGTATTGTATTGTTACTTTAACGAAATCTTACCCGCCTAGCAACCGGCCGGTGTGCGGGACACCTTGAGTATTTAACTGACTACAGATATTATTCCATCCAAAATATTACACTAACACTCTCTAAATGCACTTCAAATAATGTTAGTATTATCTTTATGTTCAATGGTTATTAGTATGTATCCAAATGTGGCATAATAATGCCCTGAACATTTCAATAATATTAACCTCAAACTTAAGTTACCTATAAACAAAACTATATTTATTACTTACGGTCTGAATCATTATTTCCTGTTGCCAGTCTAACGAGCCTCCTGCTTCTTGAATTCATTTTTATCATAAACAGACAATAAAATAGGCTTTTAAACTGTTTATCGAACAACAAAACATAATAACAACAAATTGTCTTATCGGCGCGTGAGCAGCAACTGAGTGAAGTTAGCTACGGCGCGAAGCTCGCGAGCACGCTTAGTTGGTTCTTCCTGTAGAGTTTTGAGTTGTCGGATCAAACCTATACAGGTAAAACCTATTAGGGCGCGGTATAATGTTGTGGCAGTAAGATATTGTTGTTAATGAATTCAAATAAGTTCTGGAAAAATATGCTAAAAACGTTTGGCATATTTTACCGGGCGTAAAAAAACATAACTTAATAGAAATTCTACAGCAAGAAACCAATATGTGTATGTAGAATGTTTTCTCTGAAAATAAATTAGTTAATATTTCATAAAATTGTGATGCAAAAAAACGCTATCTGCCAGTTGAACTTTTTACCTGGAGGCGAAAACATTAATTAACGTATTAACATACACATATCGGATTTTGCCTGTTTAGAATGCCAAGAAACTACCAATATGTTACGTTATGGTTTAGCTATCTTTTGAATGCGAGGTCATATCAAAACATGTGTCGGATCAGTTTGTAGATATTGAAAAAACATTTCTAATGGTATAAAAAAAGGCATTTTGACAAAAAGTCACATAGGAGGTATTTGCAGTAATAGGACGATATCTCCGACCTAAATCCGACCTATCTCCGACATCCGACATATCTCCGACCTAAATCCGACCTATCTCCGACATCCGACATATCTCCGACCTATCTCCGACATCCGACCTATCTCCGACCTATCTCCGACCTATCTCCGACCTATCTCCGACGTATCTCCGACATCCGACCTATCTCCGACTTATCTCCGACTAGGCGGCTATTAAATCGCGCACATAAGAAAAAGATCATAAATGCTTTGTTTACTAAGTCATACGCCCTACGTAATAAAGTTCACGATCATCGTGCGGACGTTCGCTTATCAACACGTGCCGAGTGCACGTGTTTTAGAGAGAGACAGAGCTATTGATATTGATACCTATATAGTCCAATAATGGAGCGTTACGTAAATCGATAAATACTTTTACGTAAATATTATTTTGAAAAAGATTTATAAGATAGAAGTAATTCGCAATGAAATATCTCATTTGTTACTTAATATTACGTTAAATGATATACTCAAGGAGTATAATAATCAATATTAGTGATTATTACCTCTCTGACTTGTAATTGGAACCAAGACGCAATATCGGAACGCCATTCGTTTGACAGATCAGATTGTTAGTGTCAACAATCCATCCATGTGAATATAGTTTGTAAATAAGTTTTTTCCAATAAGTTGTGCATCGAATTATAGTGATTTCTATGACTGATGACATAACTAAACATGTGATTACCCATCAAAGATATTATTTATTAAAATATTCAATGAAATCCCGAAGGAAATATGCACCAAAAAGTTGGTCAAGGAAAAGTTGATTCGCCGTAAGTTTTATATGTAATAACGAGTCCATTTCCTCGTCACAGACGCTTGTTCTGTTACAACCTAGAAGTCAAACCCGCTAGACCATTTGCACATTGTGAAAGACGGCGAATCTTGTGATTCTAATCACCAGAGGGCGGAATTGCTCATGGCAAAAATCAAACGTCAATAGGGTTGGAACGTTAAATTTTATCGACTATCGATTAAACTGAAATTATCAGTATATTATTCAGTTGTTTTCATCGTATGTAAGATAAGGATACTTCTTTATGCATTTTGTTGACTGTTTCGTTTTGGAATAACCATTTTTTCAAAGGTGAATTAGTTGCAAAAGGACTAGTGACAGAAACGGTAATCAAATGTCAAATCAAATCAAATCAATTTACTTTTAATCTAATCAAAGAGGTCAAAATCAAATGGTCGTATACCTAATCAAAGGTCAACGTTAAAGTCAAAAATGTAAAAAGTGACTGAATTTATCGATAGATGAAAATGTCGATAAAATTTAACGTTCCAACCCTATTAACGTTTGATTTTTGCCATGAGCAATTCCGCCCTCTGCTAATCACCAAAATGCTAGTGCCGAAGTTTCGCGCGATGGATACGCGATGACCTTGAGCCATCGCCGTCGCATCGCGTCGCGTCGCGTCGCGTCGCCCGTCGCTCACGCAAGACAGAGCGTTATAAAAACAAAACAAATTGATACCTTTTTGTTTCAGGTATCAAGTAGGTATTAAATATTCCACATATGAATGGCTTACTTTTGTAGCGATTTGTACATGATTAAATTGATTAATGGATAATGATTAATTAGTACAATAAAACTAAGTATTCATCATTCATACACATCTCAAATCTTTAACTGTGTACAAATAAATGTAATCGAAAACTGAGAATGAGCAGGGCTTCCTGTCACAGGTATTATAAACACTTACTAGGAAGTCTCAACCTGCGAGTGTTATATTGTAAATTAGTTTATGAAATAAAATAAATGCTTTATTTGATTTTGATTTTTGATTTTTTTAAGTATTACAATTACGTCATGACGTCAAATTGATGACATCGGCATGAAAGTTGCGGGCCCAACTCATTGATAGTTCAAAATAAATGTCGGAATATGTATAAAAACTTGTACACGAGGGCAAGACTACGTTAAAAATCTTTGAGTAATTATGTTATACGAAGCGCCATGTTGCGGCGGCCCTGTTTCGTTGAAACCAAAGAGTAGGTAAAAAATGCAACAAAAGCAGACGTGACAATTGACAATATCGCAAGTTAGTTCAAGTTTCCTATCATACATTAAATTATATATATTTATCGACGCAAAAAAGGTTATTTAAATTATTGTCAGAATTGCACAGTTTTCCGACACGCGTATTGAGAATCTGTTATAAGATTCTCAATACGCGTGTCGAATTTCATGTGAGTATGTAGGTAAATGTAAGTGCAGTACCTAACCTGCCTGAATGAATTTGGGTAGGTAGACGGTCAAGCAAATTATGAGAGTATAAAAACGCGCGAAATTCAAATTTTCTATGGAACGATAAACCCGCGCCCTTACATACATGGATGTAGATAAAGTTATGTATGCGACTATACATAATTAGGCATTAAAACACTCGTGTTATCTTATTAACACAACAAAAACAACACATGTTTTAATGCCTACCATTATGCAAATGTCACATAAATAACTAATATCCAGTTGCGGCTACGTGTACACATGTACGCTCAGTCCGTATGCAGCTTTCTATGTGGGCAAAAAAAATTGGGACTCCCAGAGTTGTTAAGAAAAAGTTAAATCGCTGTCAGTTTTGCAACGATAATTATGTATGGAATTTCAATAAAAACATCGTTTTTGTTTTAATTATGTAAATTATACTAAGTTATAATCTAAATTCAGAACGTGAAAAAAGATTGGTTGGGGTATACCCCAACAAGATTAGTTTTAAATACAGATTTCAAGCTTGATTGTCGTTACAAAACTAACAGCGATTTATGTTTTTTGTTAACAACTCACGCTAAATTGAGAGTCATAAATTAAAAAAATGCCCATGTAAACCAATGTCACTTCTATACTACGACTTCTAATCTATGCACTCTATGCAGGGCTCATCATCGCGACCGAAAGGTCGTAAGCGCCGAGTAAAATCGTAGCGCTTGTGACGTTACGGAAGCAGGCCATTGGTTCACACCCCGCCCCCTTACCCGCCTTCAGCTTACAGGCTGTGACACGTTCGTTGTTTGCTAGCTCCTCTATACGAAGTAATAATTACTCAATGTTAAAAATACACAAAGTACACAATTGGCAGTGTTTATTTCAGGAAATGTAACAATTAAAAATTAACTAATAACATAATGCTAATTCACGTACGCTCATAAATTCGAAAATCACCTCTCTTAAATACTATATCGCGCTAACACTTGCGACATACGCCGAACGAACGGTACGCGAAACGTCACTTATCACTGTTCGATATGCTTGGAGGTGGGGCGCGGCGCGGGCGGGTATCAGACGGGCGTGGTGCGGCGCAGCGCGTCCGTGCCCACGCCGCGGTCGAGCCGCGCCGGCTGCCCGCGCGCCGCGAACGTCACCAGCTCCTCCTCGCGCGACGGCGGCGGCTCCACGGCCGACGTGTCCAGGAAGCGCCCGCTCGCCACCGACGCCTGCGACTGGAATATCGAGGCGCTGCGCAGCCCGCTCAGCGTGTTGGCGCTCTGCGGCACCTCCTTCAACTCCTCGAAGTAGTCGTCGCAGGCGGTCGGCCGCGGCGCCGCCGGGAACCCGTAGAGGGTCGAGGTGGACAGGTCCTTTAGCGAAGCGGAGCTTAAATTTATTCTTCTATTCTTATGTATGGAGCAGTGCGGCATGTCGTCGCCGTCGAATACGAAGCGGCGTCGCTCGCGCGGCGTGGCGGCGGAGGACCCGCTCGGCGGGTACGTGTCCCGTTTCATCATCCGCCTCTCTAGAAGAGTGGAGTCGCGCTCCCTGAAATCTGAGAACGCGAACTCCCGGTCCCACGCCCTGCCGTCCGCTTTAGCCTTTTCCGTGAGCTCCGTGATCCAGTCTTTTTGGTACCATTGCAGGAACAGGAATATGGCCGAGGTGCCGGCCAGCTCTACGGCCACGAAGCCGCTGATGTAGAGCCCGAACGAGTAGCCGTAGCTGTAGGACATCCGCGGCGTCGAGAACACCGTGTAGTACAGCTTGTGGTTCACTTGAGACTTGAACACCGATATATACATCACTATTCCGGTGAGCATTATCAGTCCTGAAAATGAAAAAAGAACAATTGTTAGGAACGCTATGTTTTTAGGGTTCCGTACCAAAAAGGTATAAAAGGAACCCTTATGGCGACGCTCTGTCCGTCTGTCTGTCCGTCTGTCACATTTCTAAATATCTCGAGAACTACATTTTTTTTAAATAAAATGTTTTATTTTATTTTATTGAGAAAGAAACAAACGGTCACATACAGTATGAGATACATATAAGTTGTTATTGCATTTACAATAGACCTATAGTTTCCTTAAAGAATATAAGTGCTTAATTTTATTAACTACATATATACATATTCAGTTGTATAAGATAGATGCTTAAATTGTAATCATTTGCATAATAGGTACAAAGAACATACTTACCCATTATGCAAATTACTACGAGTGTTAACAAACTAATTTAAACCTTACTAATGATTAGAATACGATACATTTTGGATAATTCAACTTTGCAAACAAAATGCTTTCTTTAAATCGCTAATACTACAGTTAAAAACATCAATGTTTGAAAGATTAACACTTTTATTATATAGTTTACAGACACGCCTTATAAACATATTTCGTGCAAAGCATGTTCGACTGAACGGGATAGCAAATAGTTCCTTTTTACGACATTTACGCTGACGCGCACGAGGGACTTTAATGTTTATTTCTTCAAGCAACGAGGGGATCGCTAATTTTGAGTGTAATATTTTATAAAGTAAGACCAAGTCTACGCAGTCACGGCGGTCTTTAAGAGGCTGAATTTTATAATGCTTTAATGAGGAGGTGTAATCGGCATAGTCATGACCTGTTCTATAATCTAACGTTTTTACGAATTTCTTTTGGAGCCTCTCGATTCTGTCAATATGAACAGCATGGAAAGGCTTCCAAACAGCGCATGCAAATTCTAAACGACTCCTGACATAGCTATTGTACAGTGTTATATAACTAAAAGAATTATTAAAAGGCTTGCAGACTCGTAGGATAAAACCTAATTGCTTAAACGATTTTGTGACTACGTTATCAATACATACATACATACAATCACGCCTGTATCCCATAAAGGGGTAGGCAGAGCACATGAAACTACTAAAGCTTCAGGGCCACTCTTGGCAAATAAGGGGTTAAAAGAAAACGAAGCTGTGGCATTGCAGTGACAGGTTGCCAGCCTCTCGCCTACACCACAATTTAACCCATATCCCATAGTCGCCTTCTACGACACCCACGGGAAGAAAGGGGTGGTGAAATTCTTAACCCGTCACCACACAGGCAACGTTATCAATATGGGGAATAAACGACATCTTTGAATCCATTGTCACACCGAGATCTCGGATTTGGGTTACTCTATTTAATGTTTTATTAGAAATAGTATAATTATGATCAATATTTTTCTTTTTTCTAGTAAAAGTTATAATACTACACTTTTCATTGTTCAGAAATAAATTATTATCATTGCAGTATCTCTCTAAGTTAATTAAATCCTCCTGTAGTAGATCACAATCTGAGCCATCTCTAATAGTTTTATAAATCTTAGCATCATCCGCGTAAAGTAATACTTTAGAATGCTTAATGTAGTCTGTTATATCATTTATATATAGCACAAAAAGAAGAGGTCCCAAATGAGATCCCTGTGGGACTCCTGATGTGACAACCCTGTACTGCGATGTGTAACCGGACAATACAACAGCTGCCTGTGTTCTAGATTCAATAATATGATCTTATCCAACGATAGAGATCACCGTGTATACCATAGTTGTCATAGCTTATTTAACAATGTGCTGTGACAGATTTTATTGAATGCCTTGGCAAAATCGGTATACACGGCATCTACACAGTGTCCACTATCCATAGCCCTAATAACGTCTCCTGTAAAAATCAACAAATTACTATCCACCGAACGACCTTTAAAGAAACCATGCTAGTGGGGGGTAATATGATCCTTAACAACTTCGAAGAGTTGACATTTAACTATCTTTTCGAGAATTTTACTGAACTGGCAGAGGTATTGGAGTTATCCAAGCCTGTTTCCATATTTTTGGCACACATCCATTAAGTTTATTGATTTTTTGTTAACTTTGAGTCTAACAATTAACGTTCGTTGTTTATTTTTATACATACATTTTATTAAAAAGCTTTGTTACCCATATATCAATAAATTATAAAAACAAAACAAACTGTCCATTTCACGTATCAAATAGGTTAATAATTATTCCACGTATGAATAGCTTACTTTTGAATTCATTTTTATATAATGAAATGGTAATTAATGAATAATGATTAATTATTACAATAAAATTATTCGAATCATCCTTTATGCAGCGTGATGTCAAATTGATGTCATCGGCATGAAAGTTACGGGCCCTGGACATGAGCATGACAATAAAATTCACTAATAAACCGTGGTTTGTTTGTATATGTCATGCATTATTAGTATTATTACAAATAATTGCAATGTTACAAATACAATTAATAATTACAAAGTGCATGGATACTTTGCACTTTCATGTAGTGTTACGGATAACATAAACGATAAAAGTAAATTTAAATAAACTAATTATATGTTATAAATGAACTTACTAATAATAATTACGAAGTTATATTGAAACAAAAATCCATTATAAATCTGTACTATTACGGTAAACTCGTATGAATATGGCTAGGTGGTAACTAATGAGTTTAGCTTGTCACCTGGCGAGATGTACAAACTAATTTAGTATCAGTTAGTATGTTTGAGTTTAGGAAACTGGCACCAGGACAGGACTAAGGTTTGATTAGATTTTGTATTTAAAACACGACTGTATCGCACAATAAACCTGTGTACCTACAAGTTAAACATGCACCAAAGAATATATATTTTACTATTTTAAATTTTGTTTTAAGAACTAAATGAATCATCTAAATACTAAGGAATCAATGAGCACGTGAAAAACTGTTTCCGTGTGACACTTCCGGCTTTTAAAATGGCAAGAGCACGTAGACAATATGTAATTGCCTGTGGCGGCTGTGGCATATTTAAGTTATGGAGATTAGAGGTAAGAGAAGAGGTACATATATATTACTAGCTTTTGCCCGCGGCTTCGCTCGCGTTAGAAAGAGACAAAAAGTAGTCTATGTCATTCTCCATGCTTTCAACTATCTCCACTTAAAAAAATTGCGTCAATTCGTAGCTCCGTTTTGCCGTGAATGACGGACAAACAAACAGACACACACACTTTCCCATTTATAATATTAAGTATGGTTAAACTCCATAGGTGAAGATATGATATCTCTCTTTCGATAATGACAGTTACATGTGACTGAACCTGCGGCAACTGAATCGCTAGCCCAGTGTCGCTTTTATGGCAACAATGACGTCGAAGTACAGTTTTTTATCAAATTTTGAATCAACTAATAGGGCAAACCCTAGGAAAAAACCAAAAAGCAGCATGCTTCGTTTTATAAATGGAACTAAACTGGTAAATCCTTAGTGCGTTTTCACATTATCCGATCCGGTATCGGATGTAGGACCGATATACCATACATTTACAGGCACAATCTTGGATTTTTCCATTGAAATCCTTCCGACATCCGATATCGGATCGGATAATGTGAAAATGGACTTGGATCCTTCAGACCACGCCTTTAAAGCGTCATATTTACTGAATGGACTAACGGAAAAGATGAGGAGTGGCAGGTTGGCGTGGTACGGTCATGTAATGAGGAGGGATGAGTGTCATATAGGCAAAAGAATGTTGGAGATGAATGTTGATGGATGGAGAGGAGGGTAAACCCAAACAACGATGGATGGATTGTGTGAAAGAGGACATGAGAAAGAAAGATGTGAGTGTTGAGATGACGAAAGATAGGGGAGAATGGAAGAGAAAGACATGTTGTACCGACCCCACATAACGTGGGATAAGGGTAGCAGGAAGAAGAAGAAGATTTACTGAATGGACTGACGTTTTATATTCCCGTAACTTGGTGGCTATTTGTACGTTACCTAATATGTGTTATTAGCCACGCGTTTTATTTTGCGGGATTAATTTTTTATAGAGATAATGACAGACAAGGCGTCGCCCTTTTGAATGTTCTAAGGGTAAACCTATAAAATAATGAACAAATATTTACCAGATATGATAAAAAGAACTCCAGCTATGAACGTGCAAAGCCGCCGGCCCTTTACGCAGTGGCCCAGCACGCAACATAGCGCCCCGAACGCCTGGGTCAGTACTGCGAGTAGCAATGGAGCCGCTGAACGTGTCACTACGTCTGGAATTGAAAAAAATGATTAACCTAAACGTAGTAAAACCTTTTTGATGGCACAGACGTGTATATTTTGAATTTGTGGTGACCGATTAAGAGCGCTTTCAAAAAATCTGCTTGCTCGCATTTCGACGCCGGCGGCGCTGGCGTGCGCCTGTGTGCAGACGCACACTATAAACAGAAGAATAAAGATTGTAGGCTGCGGTACAGACATAGCGTGCGATCCTCTTCGAACTAACCTTACGTGCGGCTAGAGCGAAAGGGATAGCATTCATGGTCGGTACCGCCACGCCGTCACTAGCGTTGCGGACTAACCATTATTGATACTTGCGTAAAAACACCACCATATATATTACATATTTGCATACATGATTTCGTGCATAAATACTTGACCTTTTAGTTTAATTATTAAACTTATCACAGTTTTTTCTATTAAAACGTGTGTAGCCTTGGAAGAAATAAATTAAAAAACTTTTATAATACAATAAATTGTGTATATAATATTGTCTTCTGTCACCGCGATAGTTACTCATGAAATAAATTTATGGAATCAGATTATATCGCGTATAATGAATATAATCCGTTTTCTTAGTTTTATTTCATTTTGAATATGATATGTTTTCTAGGTTCTTTTCGGTGAAGGAAAACATCGTGAGGAAACCGGACTAATTCCAATAAGGTCTAGTTTACCCTTTGGGTTGACAGGTCAGATGGCAGTCACTTTCGTAAAAACTAGTGCCTACGCCAAATCTTGGGATTAGTTGTCAAAGCGGACCGCAGGCTCCCATGAGCCGTGGCAAATGCCGGGATAACGCAAGGAAGATGATGATGTTTTCTAGGTACAATACAATACAATACAAATACTCTTTATTGCACACCTCAATACACGAAACAACATAGCAAGTATAAACAACAACTTAAGAGGTAAAACAAGAGGCGGTCTTATCGCTAAAGAGCGATCTCTTCCAGACAACCTTGGTAGTGGAGAATAATAAATTTAACCTTGTTAGTAGGTGTACTAAATGTAGACTTAGAGGAAATCTAGCACAAACTATACTACGCAAAACAATATACTACACACATAAAAATAAAATACAATACATAAACATACAAATACATATATATATATATAACAAATTACATGCCAGCTATAGGGGACATAAGTCTATCAAGGTATCATTGATCAATGATCAGATAAAAAGTGAAGCTTGAGAAGTATCTTAAAAGAAGTAGGAGATTGAGCGCGTCTAATATTTAGGGGTAGGGAATTCCAAAGCCGCACAGCTTGAAATGTAAAGGAGTTGTTATAGAATTTAGACGAGGACGACGGAACGGAAAGAAGCAAATTCCGAGAGGACCGAGCAGAACGGAGATAGCTGAAACGGTTCTTAAGATAGCGGGGAGTCGTTGGGTTAAAAAGAATGGAATACAAAAGGGACAGCACGTGAGAGTTACGACGAAAACGAATAGAGAGCCACTTGAGCTGCGAACGAAATTGAGAGACATGGTCATATTAGGTACATATATATAATGGAACTAAGATCGGTTTTCTTTAATTTTAAGTAGTTTTTTTATATATAAAATGTGTTTTTAGGGTTTTGTAGTCAACTAGGAACCCTTATAGTTTCGCCATGTCTGTCTGTCTGTCCCTCCGTCCGTCCGTCCGTCCGTCCGCGGATAATCTCAGTGACCGTTAGAACTAGAGAGCTGAAATTTGGTACCAATATGTATCAGTCACGCCGACAAAGTGCAAAAATAAAAAGTGGAAAAATGTTTTATTAGGGTACCCCCCCTACACGTAAAGTAGGGAGTAGGGTGGAGCGAAAAAACACTTTTCTGGAATTAGCAAACCTAATAGTTATCAATCAATGCCCCTTAGTCTATGAAGCCTTTGTGCAATTTTTCAGCTTTTTAAATCAACATCTTCTGCCTCCGCATTTTGTTTGAAATTTTGAAAATCTCATACAAACCTGAAAATTCAACTTTTAGATAAAAAATATTTTTCGGCAGTACTATGTACAGTATACATTATTGATACATATTATTTCAAGAAACTACCAAAAATTGCGAAAATTGCGTTAAAAATCGCCAATTTTCAGTACTTTAGCGGCTATTTTGGCGAATGTACTGAAACTAGACAAACTTTGGCGATTCTTGACGCTATTTTCGCAATTTTTTGTAGTTTCTCATAATGATAGGTATCAATAACATATACTAAGCATAATACTGCCGAAATTGTTTTTTTATGTGAAAGTTGAATTTTTAGGTTTGTATGAGATTTTCAAAATTTCAACCCTAATGCGGAGGCAGAAGATGTTGATTTAAAAAGCCGAAAATTTGCACAAAGGCTTCATAGACTAAGGGGCATTGATTGGTAACTATTAGGTTTGCTAATTCCAGAAAAGTGTTTTTTCGCTCCACCCTAGTAGGGAGTGATTTTTTTTTCATTTCAACCCTAACGTGTGAGTTATTGTTGGATAGGTATTTAAAAATGAATTACTGAAATCGTTTTTTGATAATATTAATTAATATTTTCGGGAATAATTGCTACTAAAGGAAAAAAAAGGGTGTCCCCCCCCCTCTAACTTTTTAACCATATATTTCAAAAATATTAAAAAAATCACAAAAGTAGAACTTTATAAACTTTCTAGGAAAACTAATTTTTATGAAGCAGAAACGTCTGCTAACGATTCTAAACATTTTTTTTTTATTTTAATAGTCTGTCGGTAGATGGCGCTAGACGTCACCCCAAGACGTGTGTACAAAAGGATAGGCATGGAAAGATTTGCGAAGTCCGGCGTGGCTTCCGTAGCTCAATTGGTAAGAGCATTGCACGGATTGCAAAAATGGTGCGGGTTCAAGTCCCGCCGGAAGCGTAAATTTTTCCATTTTTTCCTTTAATATAAAAATTTCTAGGAAAACTGTTTTGAACTTGATAGGTTCTGTAGTTTTTGAAAAATATGGAAAACTACGGAACCCTACACTGAGCGTGGCCCGACACGCTCTCGGCCGGTTTTTAAATATTATGTTGTTTTAATTGCATGGAGCACAGGAAGGTCCACATCTATGTATTAGTTTTTTGTGAGGAAATACAACTCTACGCTACGCCTACCTGCTTTAATTGACTGTTGACACACTGAGACAGTGGATGCGCCAGAGTATAAAAGAGTGATTACCATCTCTTGTCAAAGATCTTGTTGAGACGAATAAAACGAACCCAAACACGAAGTGGTTTCAAGACCTGGTCGTGGAATACTCTTGACTACCTTCCAGCTTCATCATCAGATCCTGGGTACCATCTCTTGTCAAAGATCTTGTTGAGACGAATCAAACGAGCCCAAACACAGAAGAGTTTCAAGACCTGGTTGTTGAATACTCTTGACTACCTTCCGGCTTCACCATCAGATCCTGGGTACCATCTCTTGTCAAAGATCTTGTTGAGACGAACCAAACGAGCCCAAACACGGAGTGCTTTCAAGACCTGGTTGATGAATTCTCTTGACTACCTTCCAGCTTCATCATCAGATCCTGGGTACCATCTCTTGTCAAAGATCTTGTTGAGATGAACCAAACAAGCCCAAACACGGAGTGGTTTCAAGACCTAGTTGATGAATTCTGTTGACTACCTTCCGGCTTCATCATCAGATCCTGGGTACCATCACCTCTTGTCAAAGATCTTGTTGAGGAAAATCAAACGAGCCCAAACACGAAATGGTTTCAAGACCTGGTTGATGAGAACTCATGACTACCATCTGACTTCATCATCAGATCCTGAGTACCATCTATTGTCAAAGATTTTGTTGAGACGAGTCAGTAACCTAAAATGATATTCAATAATAAATAATACTTACTAAAAATATTAGTCAAGTTAATTAGTTAGTTACCAAAGTCGTCAACCCAAGGATCAAAGTTTTCGGTCGCAGTATACATGCAACAGTACAGCCAAACACGCACACAAGTGCGGTTTTGGACACGGCGGGTGCCGCACACAATGACAAAATAACTTCGCGATCGTGGAGCCGCGTGCGGAGCAGATTAGCAAACATCCTGCCTCTACAAGCTCTGCCGCGGTACTGACATCGCAAGCGCGCGTAACCGGTAATAAGGAGGCATTTTTAAAAAATCGTCAAAAATATTAAATTCCAATTAATAGAAAACTTTTGCATAAAATCTGTTTAAGTAAGCGTTGCAGATTATTTTTATATTAAAACTACTTCAAAAACACGTAAGTTTTCGAAGAAATTGACACTTATTCTGAGGTGATTTCTGAAACAAATTGGATTCATCATATCCTCATTTACTCTATTCTAAAGCCTTATAACAAAGAAGTAGTCTCAGAAGATTGTAGTACAGGATATACATAATACAAATTTACCACTTGAAGCATTCAAAACTATCCAAATTTTACAAATTAGACGGACTAAGTCAGCACTTTTCGCGGGTTTTCCTAAACATGCACCAGAAAAAAAAATCATAATTAATTAAGTGAGTTAGTTTTTAAAAATCCAGTCTCACAACATGTAAGTTAAGAAGATTGTCCTAATCGAATCCTGAACTTAATAAGTCTTTTAGATGACGGAAAGTGTAGCATTTTGCCGACTAAAACTATCAATTTTACATTATTACGACGTTTTCGTTGAATGCCCTCTTAATCCGTTACAATTTACAGCCCACACAGAAACAGACTTAAGTGCAATAAATAAAATTAGTAATTAAAGCGTCTGTGTGTAACATGTTACGTCGAGTAAACGTTATGGGCAGATACATACACAAAAAGAAGGCTGCAAAAATATTTGACACATTCTTATTTCTAGAGCCATAAGAGCGTGTCAGACGATTATGCTGTCTCCTTTTTGCACGATGTTATTTCCGGTGACTGAACAAACGGACTGCAACTTCTATGGTAACCGCAAGCCAACTGCAACGTGAGAGTGCAGTAACCATACCTACGAGTTGTAGTTGATTTTCAGTTAGAGATGGGTCGTGGGTAAATACCCAATCTACCCACCCGGGTATTTACCCGGTAAATACCTATCTACCCGGTATTTACCCGTATCTACCCAAATTGACGGGTAGATTCATTTCATGTTGGACATGCTGATTTGTGTTAAAATGGAGATAAATACTAAGTTAGTGGTTGTAATTTTTATACACAATTTAAAACAAAACTGTTCAGTCAAATAGACAATTAAGTTTACAGAAGTTTTAATGTATATTTTTAAAAATAATTAAAAAAATATGTTTTATGTGTGCTTTTTAGATTGTATTAATTAGTCGTATTTATACGATAAAGATAAAGTTCCTAGTACTGGTTGGAGGGGGTTATGGTGGGGTTAGGGGGGGTAAAATCTATTTTTTTCATATTTCATGGAAACTATCATTAATATCGAAAAGTATTGTATGTACGAACTAAAGTAGACACAATTTCCGACAAAAAAGTTTATATGCATTTTTGTCATAAAACATACTATGTATGAGTTATGAGCTTGAAAAAGGTTTTTTTTAAATATTTTTATTCACATATTTTTATTTACAGTTTTAATTTATCAAACTTATAATTTATATTAAAAGCATTTGAAATTATTTCCGTATGTCAGAGAATGATATTACACGATTTTTATACACCGTGTTTCACTTAACACTAAAAACCTGAAAACACTTTGTTCAGAATCGTGAGTAGAAACGATTGAGCTATATCTTGATGGGGGTAATATTTTTATTTAAATTAGTATTATTAGTTATTTTTTACGTGCCCATTCTATTGTACTCGTAATACAACATTGTGTATATCGCATTGCTAGAGGTTGTTTACCTTTTTTCAGTATTTAGGGGTATTAATACTGGCCGGTTACTTGGATTATTATTTTTTTCCGCTACTAGTTTGACGTTGTTTGTCAGTTTAATCTTAATGTTTATCATAAGTCATAACAAATTGAACTCTTACCTAATTACAACCTTTTCATTTTGAATATTGAGTTTATTTGCTTACTGCGATTACCTGTCCAATTTGAAGTTTACTGTGACAAAGCTTTAAAGTGTTTTACAGTGACATCTTAGCTGTCTATTGGTAAACCTTATGTCGTTGCAGTAACGTACACAAATAAATAGTCTTATGGTTTATGATGGTAGTTAGCAATTATTTTATTGAGTGTAGAGCTAAAAGTCAAGTAGAGCTGTACAGAAAATTAAAAATTCAATTAAAAAAAAAGTAACGATCAGATTAAAAGATGAATACTCTAGATGAGTTTAAAAAAATAAAAATCAGTTGGGGTGTCTGAGGTTTTGAGTGATACCGGAAACACCGTGTAGTTGGAGTGATACACTAAAATCACATTTTATCTCATAGCAACCTATTCGTTCCCAATTTGAATAAACATTATGTGTACAATTACAAAGACTGACTTAAATTAATCTATTTTAGCCCAAACACCATTTAAAAACGTCAAATTTGGAAGAAAAATGAAAATACCCGCGTATTTACCCGCGGGTAGGTAAATATCGGGTATTTACCCGGTAAATACCCACCGTCGGGTATTTACCTGGGTAGTTACCCATCTCTATTCAGTTCGTTCGATGGCTGAAACCATCCCCACGGCCCATGGTTGGCCTTCACCATCATAATTCATACCATTTTATTTTCAAATGCAAAGTTATTCAAAGTTAAGCCGTCATAATGAAGTACCTTCATTATGACGAAATTAGGAGTTTAGATATACGTATGTTTATTAGATATGCTTAATACGTTGTCCATGTCCAGTGCATTCACATATAGGTTAAAGCTTGACCAGAAATATATGACTACGCGCCATGTTGCGGAATTACATTAGAACTATTTTCTTCATACTAAACTGAACTGTCACCCCATACATAAAAATAACAGCGCCCTCCTAATATAGATAATAGTCATATATTTCTGGTCATCAGGCTTTACGAATTAAGAATTCAGAAACTGAACGTTTTTGTGTGTTCCCATTTTTTTACTACGATCAAAGAGGATGAAAGTATTATAGAGAGTTACTGGCAAAGTAAAATGTTTAATCACAGTGCATAGATTGCCATCTCTCGACACAAGCTTAAAATTTTTGAACCTCCGTTTTGACAATTTGGCCCATATTATTAGCTTGATATGTGTTAAAATGTCAAATATTAATATTAGCGCCATCTAGCCGAGCGTTCCCCAAAGGTGTAACGCCATCTAGGCCACCGTACCTTTTTCTCTATCGCTTTGAGGTACGTTTTTTTCTTAGACTATCCGTCTATACGGAGTTACATATGTCTTTGCTACGATATTTCTACTAACAACATCTTTGATAAAAACTTAATACCTACTAAAGAGGCCGCGAGTTGTAGTGCATTGTCCAGTTTTTATTTAGTTTCACATTTCACAGTAGGTGTCTGCTTGTCTAGTGTGTAACAAAAAGAGAAAGCTATTTTCCAGGATGTACATTCCATTGCGTACAAAAACAAGAGACATTATTTAATAGAACAGTAATTTAGACTGGGGGACCAATGTAACTGGTCCATTTTTTCCCATGTTAAATAGAGTGACCACGGGTTATATATGGTAGGCGTGTTTAGTGGATATGTCGCAGGGAAATGGCCAAAACAGAGATTTCATCAAATCACTAAGGGATATGATCAAATCACGCAGGATGTCAAAATGGCGAATCCATTTTATCATTTCTCTAGAAAATTTCAGTCATTTGACTAAATCCCTTACTCTGTTTAGTGAAATCACAAAATCGACCAATAGACACGCCACGTTTTGTCATTTCACTAGATTTGTTTAGGGATTTGATAAAATCCCTGAACCACGTGAGTAAGTTGACGAAAGGAGCTTATAAAGTCAACTAGTTTTATCATTTCGCTAAACAAGTTCAGTGAAAAGACAAAATGTTTTAATAAATATGAAAATAATTTAAAATGAAGCATTTTTAGCTTTGTTTCTACACTTATACTATTTTTTTCTTATTTATAGAAAACCAAAAACTCTTAAAAACGGATTCAACTTTACCATTTCACTAATCTAGTTAAGGATTCAAACAAATCAAGTGACAAAGTCAAGGGTCTAATAAATCTAATTGGATAGGTACCTATATTAGATTCTTGGTTTTGTCATTTCACGAAACCGGTCCAGACATTTGATCAAATCACCAGTTGAGACTTTATCATTTCCCTAAATTTGTTTAGGGAAATGTTAAAACTAGTTGACTTTTTGAGTTCGTTTCCTCAACTCACTGTCGTGGTTCAGGGATTTTATCAAATTCCTAAAAAAATCTAGTGAAATGACAAAACGTGGCGTGTCTATTGGCCGATTTTGTGATCTCACTAAACAGAGTCAGGGATTTAGTCAAATGACTGAAATTTTCTAGAGAAATGATGAAATGGATTCGCCATTTTGACATCCTGCGAGATTTGATCAAATCCCTTAGAGATTTAATCAAATCTCTGTTTTGGCCATTTCCCTGCTACAGATAAATGTAGAACTCAAATCATAGTGTAATAATGGAAAAAATGGATCAGTTACAACTGTCTCCCAGTCGAGATTTGCCCCGCTGTACCTTACGAATCATTTTAAGTACCTATGATAAAAAACACACGTGAAATATTAAGGGCGGGTACCTACTGTATATGATCTGCGGGCCGATTTTTGAGTCTCACACGTTCGAATTCAGAAAATTGTCACTGAAAATAATTAGCAGGTCACCGTTTTCAACCGGTATTTTAGTGACAAAATCCCGTATGCGAGATTCAAAAATCGCCCCCCTGACCATAAACATTTGTAATGTTAAAATAATAATATTGCGTGTACATTGAAATAATACTCACATGGTATAGCATTTGTCGAGTCAATAGGGTCCGGGGCGTACTGAGACAGCGGGAAATATGGAATGTCGACACACCGGAACACCGTGCTCCCGGCTGGAAAGGGACATATATGCATTTTATTATTATATTTATCATAGAGGAATAAGTTTAGTAAGGGTAGCGTTGTAACTTCATACATCAGTAAATGCGGGTTATTTGTATAGGCATAGTTAAGCGACAATCACGCGTCAACTAGCGTAAATTATCAGTACTGCTACTTGTCAATAGATGTCGCGACGAACAAAAAGTCTAATGGTCACCAATTTTTAGGTACCTAATATTACAATAGTATTTACAGAATACTGATTTGTTTTCAATTCCTTCTGCTTGTAATTTAAGTTGTAATGTGTTTTAATATTACATTTTTGGCAGACGAGACACAGTTGCCACCTAGTATCGAGTAGTGGTACTGATAATTCACGCTATTTGACGCGTGATTGACGCGTGATTGTCGCTAGATATCACTTTACTATGCCTATACAAACAACCCGCATTTACTGATGTATGGAGTTACCAACTCTTCCCTTACTTATTCCTCTATGTATTTAGAGCGTCACTGTAAGGCTGGACATCGGTATATAGGTAATATTAATCTGTATACAAAAATCATTGCTCAAACACCAGTTGAATCATCTCTTTTGGAAAATGATTCTCGTTGCATCTAACTACTCATCTCAGACATTCGTTCATACATCACCTACTTACACATCGAATTCGACTTTAGCAATTAATTAGGAATTTTCATGTATTTTAGACAAACACCACCATTGCCACGTTAGCTGCCAAAGCTTTAAAGGTGTATCACAAAACATGTTGAAAGCCCCATTCTCACAAATCCTAGTGTATTTTGGCTCCAACGCCCCAATAGGTGATGCAAACAAGTTGGATGTTTTGTTATGGATTTCACCATCAGTTTCGGTACCGTCTAAGTGTGAATAAATTTTTTGTTGGCAGTATCTAGTTTCTCCAACTGTTCTGTCTAACCAAGTATTGTTACACGAAACTCCTGCACAACAGAGCAGTGTTACACCGAGTGGGCAGACGAAACTTCCGCGCGACCGACAATGCGTTTCCGTCGTCGGAAACGCATTGTCGGTGTGTACAGTCAGCGACAAAGATATGAATACAGCCAAAGTGCAATAGTATGTATACACAACCTTAAGTACCGGCAATAAAGCCATGTATACATATTTTTGGAACTTGTAGTTGCTGTATTCATTTCATACCTTTGTTGCGGGCTGTACACAGCGCCCCACTTTCAACGCGCGGACTGTGCAATGCAAGCTGACTGTCATGCGTTTATGCATTCATTTCCTTTGTAAAATCCTCAATTCTATTGTAAAAAAAAAGTAAAAGTAAAAATATTTATTTACCAAAATGAATAAATTAAACAGTAACAGTTTGCAGTGACTCCCACACTAGGCTGAGCCTGTATCGTGGAAGTCGTTAACATTTGTATTATTTCCAAAGATATAGCGCCTTAAAAAATAGAAATTACAAAAAGCATGCTGACTTAGGACTAATGTACACTTAAAGCTACAAATACAAAAAATTGTATTGTCATGACTTTATATGTAGCCAGTTTTTGGTCGACACAGTTCCAAGGACGCCGACCACAGCGGTGCCGATGCCGGCGGGGAGAGGAGTAAACACTTAATTGTTAATGAGTAATGAAACTTACGATCGGTATGGCAAAGTCGCCACAACCCAGATACAGTGTGTTTGGCCACCAGGCTATGCCTGCCAGTGCCGTTGTACGCCGGGTTTAGCATGTTCTCCTCGGTGTGTAGCCAGTTGTTGGTCGACACTGCGACGAGGACGGCGACCACAGCGGTGCCGGCGGAGAGGGGGGTGAGCAGCCACAGGCACGCCACGGACGAGTCGACCTGCGCCACCAGCGTCGGTGAGGGGGGTATTGGTCTGGAACATTTTGTAAGTTCAATCAGTGCCTAGTTTTTTGTTGTATTGTGAATTATTTTTTCCGGATATGTCCTCGGTTCGATTTCCTGTTTCGTCGGAATTATGTAGGTATATATTTATCGTAATTTAACTTCATACATGGTAAATAGCCCGTTTCCAATTATTTGTAAAGTAAGTGTAATTATGTATTCATATTTCCGACTATAATTCCGACGAAACAGCAATACGACGAATCAGGAATCCGACGAAACAGGAATACGACGAACCAGGACATCCTTTTTTTCTTGTACCTATCTTTCTAATGAATGTGGCAAGTTCTATACTTCAAATAGTAATAGAACAGTATGCATTTTGCATGTTACTACCTCTAGATTACGATTGTTAAAATTTATTCAATTACAAACAGATGTCCATTTAATAATCAGGAATGCACTTGAACAAATTCTCTATTGAAATTCGTAAAACCTGTTTTTGTGGACAGTGTGAGGCGCAAATTTTCTTACAAAACATGCGACTCTATAAGAAAAGCTAACACGTATATACTAAGTAATTTGCTTTAACTGGAGCCAGAACTGTAAGCCTAAAATCTGGATACGATAGCCCAGGACCAGGATGGCGTACAGCACGAAGTCTATGCTCAGCAGAGGTCGATCAAAGGCTATAAAGACGATGACGACAACTTTTACTGTCTATGGTCGTGTGGCAGGTGGCAGCTGGCATTGGCTTCGCTGAGTGCGAGCAGGGGAGACAACGTGCACCGCCGCACATAAAGGCGGCTACTCACACACCTGCTGCAGGAGCAATTCCAGTCGCCCTGCGGATGCCCAACGGTTGGACCAATTTTGCCTGTTCTCTACACACACGCCTGCCGTTCAGTGTGCAAGTGATAGTCCCGCTCAACGCACGTCTATGAGAATGCCTCCTGTACTGTCAAAACACCAAAGAATTGGCATAGCCTTGGCACTTTCTGTGGTGTTACCGATTCTCAATGATGATACTCGTATCGCTTCCGTGTTCCCAACATATTTCAAACTTTAATTCGAAAGTTTAATTTCGATTTAAAAATTGTTTGTTTTTTTTACCCCACATGTAGGGCCGGTCTTTCTAGACATCAATTATTCGTATCCAAATTTAGCGCACCTTCTCCATTGTGACCTCTACTTCGCTCGGTTGTCGCCAATGATCTGTTTATGGAATTGGACCAATCGCTACACACGCGGCTACCCGGCCGTCAGGGCGGTTGGTACAATTTAGGGAGCAAGGAGGTGTTTGCGCTTCTGCCGGCCTGCCCAATCTAGGAAATTGCTCCTGCTTACCTACAGACATGGCCATTAAGGAGGCAATAGATTGCTCCTGCGGCAAGTGTGTGAGTAGCCGGCTTTAGACATCTTCGGGTAAATTACCTAGGTAGGAGTCGAAGTAGTCGACATGGTCGAGATCGGGTGGAGGGATCATCATCATCATGTATGATTGAGCAGTTACCTGGGCGGGCGGCGGCTAGCGATGGCACCGCTGAGCGTGGGCGCGGGCTGGCGCGCGGCACGCGGCAGCGTCGCGTGCACGCACTGCGCACCGCCGCCCCACATACCTTCCCTGCCTCTCACTGAAACAAAACGAAAAATAGTCAAGTATCTGAAGCACGCAGAATAAATAATAGTAAAACCTATGGGGTGCCCTTATGAGCTTTTGACATTAAACATACTTTACTGGATAGCGTCAGTACGTTTTCACATTATCCGATCTGATATCGGATGTCGGACCGATATACCATACATTAACGCAGCCATCTTTGATTTTTTCCTTTAAAATTCTTCCTACTTCCGATATCGAATCGGATAATGCGAAAACGCACTCAGAGTCACGGAAAATGTACCTATGCCATTTTTATTAGTTCTAGTAGGTAACCATTTGGAGGCGCTGTTTTCTTTCTCCGTACAATGAATGTCATTGTCAGTGACGTTTGCGCTATCTATCAAGTATAACGTATTCTGCTAAAACGCAATATCTCATGGAAGAGGCTCTGAAGGCAATTGTTTAAGTATGCGTTATATTACATATTATACACTAACAAAACACACATTTTACTAGGTCACAGATAATATATTTCTATCTGATCGCCGTCGTTTACGTTTTACATTCGGCATACTCAAACAAATATGTAGTATAGTATAGCATATAAATAAGTTGCCACGCCCTAATAGGATCCATTCAGCACGAATACTTTTGTAACATCTAAGTATTTATAATACCATGGATGCTACAAATGAATATGAATATTATCCAAAGGAATTGATTCATAAAGAGGCTTTCGGAGCCACAGGACTTTTACTGCCATCTGATAAAACGTTCAAAATCACCGTTGACTATAATTTTCCTTATTTGCAAAGTTTCAAATTGCACTTGTCTGTGTAAGCCGTACTTACAAAACAAAATAATACCATTCAATGCATCCTAGGTGTAGACCTATATGCTAAACGTATACTTCTACTAAGAAAACTAGTGAGATCACGTTAGCATAGCACAAAATATACGTTAAAGTTTAGCAGTTAAAGTCCTCTGTTTGTTTCCAGTGGAACTTCCAAATTGAATATGTAACAGGACATACACTCGAGTCAATGACAACTGTCTGTTCCTGCAATGGCAGTTCGATTCTAGTTAGGATTGCTGCGAGCGCGGTCCGAGGGGAGTTAACTGGTACATGTAAAGCATCGTTTAGTGGACAGATGGCTTTGTCAAGCTTTGTATGGCAATTGTTTGACTTTGGCAACAACAATGGATTAAGATTGCATGTTTCGTTCAGCCTGATAAATGTTATGGGCCTCTCTTTTAGTTTTTTACAGTATTGGCTCTGGCAGACAGAGTGGCGATGTTTCTCATAACATAATTCTCATGCTAGTCAATACCTATACGTTACACGTCATCTTATGAGCATGTCCAACATTAATACTAGCGGGGCGGCCGTTGGACTACATATGAAAAAGCCGACAAAATGAGGGCAACACCAGTCGTGCACGTAACAAATACGTGTCAATGAAATTTCAGTCATTCATGCTAAACAACTCCTTACCTTCTTGGTTGTTTGGAAGAGGTCGCTTACAGCGATAAGACCTTCAATCTGTTATCGTCGTGGTGCAATAATGAATATGTATATACACATACATAATCTAATGCCATATTATATAGGATCATTGTTTTACGTTGCATAAGCCTAAGATTAATAATATAGATTGCAAATCTGACACTTGATAGGACAATTAAATGGGCTGATTGAACCAACGCCCTGACTTTATTAATATCCATATACTTTTTGGTCTAAGTACCTATATAAATATATATTTTATGAGTATTTGTTTATTATTATTATCCATATCCATACTATCCATCCATTCCATACTAATATTATAAATGCGAAAGTAACTCTGTCTGTCTGTCTGTCTGTCTGTCTGTCTGTCTGTTACGCTTTCCCGCTTAAACCACGCAGCCGATTTTGATGAAATTTGGAACAGACAATCTTTAGACCCTGAGACAGAACATAGGCTACTTTTTATTTCGAAAAAAAGGGATGAAGGGGTTGAAAAAGAGGTTGAAAGTTTGTATGGGATTTCTTAATTTTAAAAGATAAAACCATGAAACTTTATATTTTAGCACTTGATAAGAAATCATTAAACATATATTTAAAGTCACATACAGGTCGAACGCGATTAATTAACATTATTTTTACCTTTAAAATAAACATGGTGGGAAATAAACATTAACTAAAAGCGGGTAGATTATATTTATTTGTCTACCCCGAACATTTATATAAATTAATATCGGGTAGTTTTGTGTTGTTTACATCTCCGGTGACATTTTGCTGGGACGTCAGTCTTCCGCGACCACGGCCAGTGCATAATGTATATTAAACATAATGTAATAATAATGCTAATTAATCGCGTTCGACCTGTATGTGACTTTAAATATTATGTGTACAAAGCGCGAGAACTTAAAGTGTTATATCATTAAACATCTTGATAAGGGATAAGGATAGGGATAGGGATAGGGATAGGGATAGGGATAGGGATAGGGATAGGGATAGCGATAGGGATAGCGATAGGGATAGGGATAGCGATAGGGATAGCGATAGTGATAGCGATAGGGATAGCGATAGGGATAGCGATAGCGATAGCGATAGCGTTAGCGTTAGCGATAGCGATAGCGACAGCGTTAGCGTTAGCGATAGCGATAGCGATAGCGATAGGGATAGGGATATGGATACGGATACGGATACGGATACCGATACGGATAATATGGGTATCGTTAGAGGGATACGGATAATCGGTCGGCGGTCTCTTACAATCAATGTGCTCTAAGACGATCGTTGTTTGTTTGCTTGAAGATTACGTTTGCGATAAGTATAAGCAAAATGTAAAAAATTGTAAGGGATAATAGAAAAAAGTACTTTTTACCCACCGATCATAGTGTCAAAATACGGGCTATGTGGGATGTTTATAAAGGTTTCCCCAGCGTATACCTACGCTGTGGTCGATGTGTAATATTTCTACAATCATTGCAAGCAAAAGTATTATGTGAGAAACCTAAGGATCCAAATGAAAATCTTAATGAATACTTTTATTACGCGGGCGAAGCCGCGGGTAAAAGCTAGTATTATTATATATGTATATATTGGTGTATTAATGTAATTGTATATGTATATATTTGTTACCATGTGTATACAAAATTTGCATTTAATTCTTTTAGTGGTTGTACATTTTTGAATTCGTCACTCATCGTTAATTATCGCTTCTACTCAAAGGTTGACTGGAAGAGATCCCATTAAGGGATAAGTCCGCCTACATTGTATATTACTGACTCTGTAACTGTGTCTCTTTTGTTTCCTTTATGTACAATAAAGCTTATACATACATACATACATACTGTAGTTATTAGTCGGTCGACCATCAAAGGCTAATCATGACGCAGCTAATTAGTAGGTATAACAAGTCAGGTGTTTCCTATTAGCTAAGTATTAATACCGGGCCAATATCAGTGGCCCGTTTCTCGAAAGGTACAAACCTTGTATTACAAGTGTGTTTCCATGACAACCCATACGATTTGACAGTTTGCGCACTTGTAATCTAGGCTTGTATCTTTCGAGAAACGGGCCCCAGGTGTATTTTGTAATTGGAGTAATATTTTATACATTAAACTGTAAGTAGCTAGCTACTCCTTAAAAGGACCAACATTTGTTCAGGGACTTTTAAAAATAACTTGTATTTTGACTTTCATCTGTTTAAAACTTTATTGCAAAAAATAGATGTGTCGCTTAACTTCAAACTCAGGTAAATCGATTCTGCTTTAAGGTTCGTAATATATTAATATCTGAAAGATAATCAACCTTATAGAAGAATGGATTTACCCGAGTTTGAAGTTAAGCGACACAAATATTATAGTACAAAAGGCCTACTTACATCGTGACAAATGACAAGCAACTTCAACACATTGAAGCTTTAATATTTAATTTGTGTAAAAAAGGTAATAAATTATGTACATCCATACTAATATTATAAATGGGAAAGTGTGTGTGTCAGTTTGTTTGTCAGCCCTTCACGGCAAAACGGAGCGACGAATTGTCATGATTTTTTAAGTGGAGATAGTTAAAGAGATGAAGAGTTACATAGGCTACTTTTTGTCTGTTTCTAACGCGAGCGAAGCCGCGGGCAAAAGCTAGCAATTTATAGTTTTGAAAAGCTCCTGAACAAAAGTATCATCCTTTATTTGCTAGAGTTACAAAACCCCCAGTATGCGCACCCTACGCCCGATTTTATGTTTATAAAACATTCATGATTAATTTCCATGATGTGCATTCATGAAGTGCAATACTATATTGTTTGATTGTTGTCAGTGAATCATGAATGCACACGAGTGATAGGTAATTAATCGCGAGATGGATCCCCGTGAGCGCGTCACTGTCGACCGCCATTAACATATTGCAGTTGCGGCTACGTCATAGATAATCTGCTGTTAGACCTCGCCAGTGGTAAGAGCCTCTACCGTGAGTTTTTTTAATTTAAAATAATTAACAGGAATCACCCGGTATATTGTAGCTAGCTATCTCTATCGCTCTTCCGTGTTGGCGCGACAGTGCCAGACTGCGTTGTGATCGGCGTCTCGAGTCATCCATTGTGATTCGTCTAGACCGCCAGATCATAAGTTAGAAACGAGTTTTTTAGCAATATTTAAAAAATAGACATGTTATGAATAGATCTCTATTTCATTGTCAGTGGTCGAGTTACACCACGTCCCTAAGAATTATCCGCCGGCACCCTACACGTGACCTCTGGATGGTGCTCAAAGTGCAACAACCTGGCAACCGCAGGCGCACTGTAATCCTGACCACGATTCTTATTACACGCCATAACATAAATAACTACTTTCAAAGTCTGTGCTATAACAATCGCTGCCAACTTAGCTCTATCTAAGTCAAAATTTGACCCACTTCCCGTAGAATTTATGTTTTATATATTAAATTTCACGTAAAACTACCAATACGGCTAGATATAACCAAGACAATCTTATTTGGTCGAGCGTACCCACCTATAAATTCGACACGATATCCGCTAAAACTCAATCGATTAATTAAATCAAAGGGACGGAAGGATCAGTAATTAAGGAATAATGGCATAGTTTGGCCTAATTGTCTGACCCTATAGGAACCATAAACCCTTTAGGTATTTTTTGTGGGCCAATGGTCAATTAAGATCACAGAGCCTAAGTACCTACTTATTTCCATCAATGAAGATCTACATATAATTTTATGACAGTTCATTTTTGTATCGAATAGGTAGCTTGATATTGACATCATAGTTATGTTTGTAGACTTTCTTGAAACATAGTAACTATTTATTTTTTCTTAGAATTGTGTCAGTGCTGTAATGAAAATATTGCAACAAAAATATTTTATAAATATTGGTTTTCAATGAACCTCACGACAATTCCAGGAATTGGCGCAGAAATAATCATAAGAGGCGAAACTTGACGAAAGTATTTATAATTTACTTTACACCATCATATTTAGGTAAAATGCTGATTGGGAGATTATCAGGTTGTCTGAGCTGAAGGAGATTCTTAATTTCTTATACTATCGATACTTTATAATAGATTCAGTTAGTTATGAAAGACACAAAAAATAAAAATGGGATTTACCGGATTTGGAATTACCCAACCAAAGTCAGAATCATTTCTTATGGATAGGTAGGGATAAACAAATATACTTTCAAACAAATATAGTTATATGCAAATATAAGGAAAATTGATGCTGGCAAATTTTCAAAGTTACGAATGAACATCATGCGGGTCATTTTTTACTAAACTGTACTTTTATTTAGAAACTCAAAGATTCCTTTATTTCAAGATTAATTGATCAGAAAGTACCTCCATGCTCTTTAAACGTAAATGATGTGCGGAAATTAGAGAGCTGATCTCATTCCAGCGCGGAACAGCGGTCCCGGCCTAATGACCGAACCGGCTTCGGATTTATGAGGACTGCTTGATCCGATCGTTCCTCAAATGCGATATGTAGAAGTAATTTGATCTGTAGGTACTGTTGCTTAAGCAGTTAGACACGTATGTACACAATTTTTTTTTCTATGATGATGCAACATGCCCAGAAGTTACCTAGGTATATGATTTTTCTTTGTAGCGGAATAAAGACAAACACCAAAGAGGATTTGGTAAAATAGGTCTACTTAAATAAATATTCTTTGTTATCACTTTATCAGCTTATTAAAACTTACAGACATTATTTTTTAATATACATAAAATGAAATACACCTATAGGCAATAACAAAGAGAATGGAGGCCCTCAAAATCCTTAAGGGGGGGGGGGGGGATCCCTTAAGGATATTGAGGTCACACTTTCACAGTACATTTAGTGTTATCTTTCGGCACAGCGTTCTTTAGAACATGGCACCCTTCCTCAAACACTGTAAATATGACTAAGCAGCGTTTTATTTTGTATGGCCAGTTGAAACTTCGGTCTTTTAGTTGATCTACAATACACTAAAACATTCAATAAATATTTATAAATAACAAAACATTATAAGTAGATATCGTCGCGTCTTAATGGCAATTTCACTACAATTTGAACATTTTCAAACGTTGATTTGGAATCATAATAAGTTAAAGAGATAAATCATCAGTCTTTAATTTACTGTCTTACATTCCGACTTTTAAAAAGTGTCTTCCAAGTTTCAAGTTTTACAGATCAAAGCCAAAATATAAAACCATAAAACGGAAAAGTTTACGCAAAATGTTCCACGATCGGCGTACAATTCAAATATCGCGCAGTTTAAAAACAAAGTAAAAACACGATAAAAAGTACTCAACGATAAAATAAACGTTCGAAGTAAAAAACGTGATTGAAATGAACGTTGCAGTGCAATAGCGAGTAACCTACGTTGTTTACTATGTAGTTCGTGATGTCAGTTACTAAAGTAATAGTGTCCGAAATGTTGGACAGAATATTTTTGTTCATCGATAGCTAGGTACTTAACCTGCCCTCGTACTATCAAATAATATACTCAATGCCAACGTTTACAATATCTGATAAGTGTACAAACCACTTATGATATATGCAGTCAGCAAAGCGGTGTATGTAGTTAGATAATAGTCTTCACAGTTTTATTCATGGAACATTAGATGATTGCAACAAAGTTAAGATAAAAAGGGTCATGAAGGAAGATTCATACATGCAGCATCCGCTGCAGGTTCCACCCTTGGTCCAACTGCTAGCGGCGCTCTAAAAAGAGCGTTTTTCTAGCTCGAGCAGGGGCGGCTCACTCCGCGATTCTATCGTCGACCTACAAGTACATGCCGGCGGCCGCGGGTCCGCGGCCCATTCCATGGTGACGACCTTCGCGCGGCGTAATAGAATTATTCAATGTCGGCTGCTCGCGTGCGGGCCGTTTGTTACTGTAGGTAAGAATTTAGAAAGACGGCATTTTGTGCACATCAAAGGAGTGAGCCTTCTGTACTTGTACTATTATATATTCTGTGGCTCGAGCTTGGCGTAGTTCGGGCGATAATAATAAAGGTCTATCCAAGGCATATCTTACGTTAAAAAATGACATCCAAGAAGACAGACGGCAAAATAGTACACCATTTTAGATTAGTCTAAAAATAACTAGGTTACTAAATGTAATGTATAAAAAGCCGTTATCAATAGCTCCTTTATAAATTGCGTAGGTAGCTTATTCCGCCGTACGTGGGTATTTGGTGTAGTGAATTTATCGAGACATTAGGATGAATCCCTGGCCTTTTGTCGCGGGTTCCCAAACAGAATTCCCGACGCAGGTGGACATTGATATTCCGACGCCGTGTCCCCGGGTTAGCGGCGAATTTTCGCAGCAACGTAAGCTTCATTTCTTCCAAACTTACCATTCCTGCGACCCGGCCCCGCAATGTAATAATGTGAAGGACGTTCATAGTAAAATTCAATTATTTTCCCTCTCTGTCCAAGCTTTTGTCAACATTACGGATCGTTCGTATTTTTTATTATAATAAAGCTTTTTGCTCAGCTTTGTGGCTAATTCGATTAGATTTCTTAAATTTATTCGTAAATGATTTCTTATTATTTTCTTGTTTTGTATGAACAATGTAGGTTGGAAGCTTTTATTTGATATCTTTATCCCGGGACCAAGTCAAGATTAATTACTGTTACTTAAGAAGGTTTCCTTTTTTATCAATCAAATAAATTTTGAATTTAATAAAGGCCTCAGATCTCTGAGCGGTAAATATGGAGTTTAAGACTCAATATCTGGGCAACCGAGCTTCGCTCGGTTCTGTTTCGTATCCTTGACATGTGTCGCCATCTAGTTCAAATATGAATAGTACCTACATCGAGCGAAAGAATTCTCAGCCTTAACAACACAACTACTCCACACGAGATGGCGCGCATTTCGCCACAAAAACTCAAATAGTGTATTTTTCTATTCGTTTTAGCCTTGACCTGTGTCGCCATCTAGTGTTTGTAATAAATAGTACTTACATCGACCGAAAGAATTCTGTCTTAACAGTACAACTACTGCACACGAGATGGCGCGCGAAGAAAAACGCATGAAAACTCGAAAATTCGCGTTTTCCGGGACCTAAGGATAAGTTAGACCGATTTTTCACCCCCAAAAACCCCCACATAACAAATTTCTGCGAAATCGTTAGAGCGGTTTCCGAGATCGTCAGTGTAAATAAATATATAAATAAATAAATAAATATACAAGAATTGCTCGTTTAAAAATATAAGATTTAGCAAATTAGTAGCGAAGTTGTTGATTGCAATCAATTAGTGAAACATAATAGAAATAAATTATATATCATGTCACTGTGCATAATTAATTACATTTTCCTAAAAAATAAATTTCTTGATCCAATTCTAATAAACACGAGTTAAATTATAATCCATTGAAAATATTTCAACTTGTGCTATCTTAAAGTAGTCACACCACTATATATATAAATTAAAACAGAAATAAATTACACATATGAAAGAAAAAGTGACCAAGGCCTCTGGTGCCTGAGGCTGGAATCGGACCAGCGTACTCTGCAGTCGCGGCAGATGCCTGTTTATCCGCTCGGCCTCCCAGGTCACAGTTGCTGAGGTCGAAATTATCTCTCATATGAGTAATCTATACAAGGACTCGTAGCGCCCTCTGACCACCTCTAGGGTAGAACGGTATGGTTCTTGCCCCCCATGTGAACCAAACTCATCCAAATCCAAACAAAATTGATCCAAATTCATCGAGCCTTTATTATTAAGTTATGAAATATGTTCTAAAATCGTATTTTATAAAAGGTATTTCAAAACCATTACTTTCATTAAAATAAATCTAATCAAACTTATATATTTGATTTCAGTAATACCATAGAGGAATAAGTAAGGGAAGAGTTGTAACTTCATACATCAGTAAATGCGAGTTATTTGTAGTGACATCTATCGTCATTCACTCGTTAATCACGCGCCAACTAGCGTAAATTATCAGTACTGCTACTCGACACTAGGTGCCGACAGTGTTGCGTCTGCCAAAAATGTAATATTAAAACAGTTTACACCTTATATTGTAAGCTGAAGTAATTGAAAGCAAAGTACTGATTAATACTATTGTAATATTAGCTAAAAATTGTTGAGCAATAGACTTTTTGTTCGTCGTGACGTCTATTGACAAGTAGCAGTACTGATAATTTACGCTAGTAGGCGCGTGGTTGACGAGTGAATGACGATAGATGTCACTACAAATAACTCGCATATACTGATGTATGGAGTTACAACTCTTCCCTTACTTATTTCCTCTATGGTAATACTACTCGTAGTAAATTACAAAATAACATTTCATCGAATGATACAATTGCTATTTAATACCGTCTCCAATAACAAGTAACCGAACAACATTTTATTGAAAATTCCGACGTTAGAGAGGCTACGAGTAATATTTCCATTGTCCAGACAGATATTACTTGTCGGAGTCAAAAGGTCAGGGAGGAATTCACTTTAATAGTTGCGGTTGCAAAGTTTTTCAAATAGGCACCTATAAACGCATTATTTAAAACAAATAGGTATACTTACCAAAGATAAATTCATATTTAATGATAATACCACACATATGGTGTAGTAAGGGGTCTCTTTTTAAGATTTCGGTTCGATGCAAACATAAATTCACACCTTTATTCACAAAAGGGGTAGGCAGAGTGAATAAAACTGCTCAATTGTGATACTGTGGTGACAGGTTGCCAGTCTATTGCCCACGCCGCAATGGAACCTATATCCCACAGTCGACTTTTACGACACCCATGAGAAGGGGGCGGTAAAACTCTTAACCCGTAACGACACAGGAAGTTATGACGCGTTTTAAATACTTTCCACGAAAATTGTTTCCAATCGGTATGATCGGTTGAACTAATTTTTTTATCAAAACTACATATTTAAGTGCACATGGTGTTGTATGAAAAAGGTAATGACCAACATGATCCGAGACGCTCTTAGCCAGTTTTTCATTGTAGTTGCTTTAATTACGAAATGTGTTACAAGTTAGCCGTCGCAAATTCGTGTCCTGAAAATGTTAGCCAAGCTACGAAAGCGCTCGGGTGGCGGCGGAACAAACTTTTTAATAGTAATGGTGACGATAAACGGTGTCATTAAACAGGATTACGCGACGTTTCGCGTTGTGCTAGACGAGTCGAATTCTCATCGGGACGCAGCTTATAAAACTCGTTTGGGAGATGTGCTCCGCATAGTACCAATTATTTTTGATAAGAGATTTTCATGGTGTTTTATATACCTATTCTTACTTCACTGCAAAATATGATGCCTACAGCACAGTGGCGTCGTCTTAATTAGTACAAAAAAATATGCAGCCGACGAGACAAACCAAAAAAATAAAATATGTGAGGTAAATTTTCAGTGCTCTACAGGTACCTACCCAAAGTGCTACTTTAGATCTTAAATCATTGTCAATAAAAGTGACAAAAGGGATTTATTTAGCGTGTCAAGGACGTACCTTATTGAAAATTACGCATACATTGAAGCTCAATGTTTTTGAGGATTTAAGCTTTAACATTGAAAGAGTTCAAAGAAACTCAAAATTTTTATTCTCATGAATATGTTAATAAAATAAAAGGAGATTTGTGTCGCAAATAGACATCATGCCACAAGTTTTCTAATGCGACGTGATAATGATTAAAGCGACTCAAACATCAAGATACGAAAGTGATAGATCAAACATTATGAATTTGACTGTAGTTTCTGTTTCCTCATTAGAGCAGCTGAATTACTTCAAACAAAAGCTACCAGATACTCGTACGTGCAATTGGGCGGATTGCCGGTAATCCGACACGCGTAGCTACACTTGACGTGTAAAAGGAATTCTTACGGCTGGGTGCTATTTACGAGTACGGCCCTGTGAGGTAAGCTCTTTAATTTAATTAGAGGCACTGAAAATGGAATCAAACAAAGCGTAAAACTATTTCGTGCTCATTTGTGAGAGGTATTTATTTTACGATTTAACTAAAATTATGTTATTCTTTAGACAACCTTTACCCCTAATTACCTTCATGTTTTATTTTTCACCGTCATACCTATTCTCTTCTATAATTTCTGCCCGTCATACTTATTACAAGCCATTTCTCTTAGTAGGTACAATACTACTTTGTTTGAATATTATTTTATTAAATTCTGGAAATTTTACTACAACTACATTATAATTATGTATGCTATATATTTTTATTGGATATTTCGTTTGGCTAATGTTTGGAAAAAATATAATTGGTCATGTAAGATTATTTTTTTTGCCTAAAATCTCGTCAACATTGGTAAATATTTGTAGACATTTTACTGTTTCTATAACTTTACACAGCACACTTAACCCGTATTTTACGGCACGTTTACACAATTTCTCTTTAAAAAAAGGTGAAGGGAAAATATAATTGTTCACGGTGAAACCACTGGGCTATTTCCACGGATTACCGACGCATGGAATATATGTTACTGAATAGTATGTGGTCCCCGATTGTGCATACGTGTATATCGAATAGAGATACAAATATTGTTCCCTTACATACATATAGATAATATTCTATTTCACACATTCACAATAAATCAACAGTTACGGAAAGATAAAGATAAAGTTAGAAATCATTTATCGTCTTAACCATTCTATATGAAACCTCTGCTTTATCAATTGAATACCTAGTCCATAACTTTGTTATTTGGTAAATCATGCTTGTAGCTGACATCAACGATACAGGTATACTTAGCCATGATTTGCATATCCATGTTTTTAGGGTTCTGTACCCAAAGAGTACAACGGGACCCTATTACTAAATAAGACTCCGCTATCCGTCCTTCCGTCCGTCTGTCTTTCAAAATCTTGTAATACCTAATACTTAGACATTTGAAACTTTCACAGGTACCTATGACGAATTCCTGTTGCCTCTATAACAATTAAATAATAAAAGAGCAAAATATACAAATGTTGTGCGAAATGTTTTTACTTCATATTTTCACGGAAACTCAGGAACGTGTCATGCTATTTCAGTCAGGTTTAGTCTTTTTGTACTAGGAACTAACGTTGACCAAGCTAGCACGACAAATAAGAATGTTTCCAAGAAAACGATAAAAAACTATTGTCAAGTGGAAACATGATTTCTGTACCGCTTTTAAAGATGTGTGCAAGGACTCGCACTTAGATGGTTTTTATTTTTAAATCCTTTTTCATTGTAATTATGTACTTACATATTTTTACTTTTTAAGTTGTGTTATTAGTTGGCAAGCGTAGAGAATATGGGGCACGAGCGACGCCGCAGCTGCTTCCGCACGCATGCACTGAGGCTTACAATGGCCACGTGTGTTCTATGCAAAACTGGAGCTCAATTCCATAGCATTCTCTGTCAGTTCGCGAATCAGCAAGCATTTTATAAAGGCGTATTTATTGCAGTATCGACCATTTATGTAAATATACAAAGTTCTCCGTTACAAAATTGAACATGGGTATAAGTAGTGTCAGTGTTTCACAATTTTTATATCATAGATGTGCATCCAGCCATTAAGTACCTACATGTCGTTTTCTCGTTATAAAGCTACAATCGTTAATACGGATAACTGGTATTAGGTACGCCACGCGGCTTAGTGGCGAGCTATCTTCTCTACCCGACGATGGCAGCGGTCACAATCCTGAGCATTGAGAGACCGACTAATTGGGTTGAAGCGCAAATCGGCAGCTGGATGGACGCATGCAACTTCTGAAAGGCTCCGCCGTTATTCAATGCTTGAGCTTTGAAAACAAATCCTGCAATTGCGAGTACTATTCAAAGCCGGATATTTTAGACGGAACAAAGATATTAGAGAAACCAAAACTAAGGTGATTTCACCGTACATATGTATATCAAATCTTTAGCAAGTGGGTATTATCACAGAATATATAAAAGTACAAGTACAGAAGGCTCACTCTCAACAACCTGTCAACGGACTGCATGCGACATTGAGTTCTATTGCGCAGCGTGAAGGTCGTCAAACTTTGTGGGCCGCGAACTCGCGGCCGTCGAAATGTACGGAAGAAACGCGGAGTGAGCCGCCCCTGGTATTATTGAGTTTTATAGGTACATAATGTATACATATACATACATGTATTCACGCCTATATTCTCAAAATGAGCATTATGAACCTGCCCAATTCCAGTGCCACTCTTAGCAATCAACAGGTACCTATGTAGAAACAAAATATAATTGTAATAATGCAGTAACAGGTCGCTAGCCCATGGCCCACACCACAGTTGAACCAAAATCCCACAGTCGACTTTTACGACGGGAAAGGGGGTGGTGCTGGTGATTGAGTTTTTAAGGAGTTAAAAGCCAGTGAATATTTTAAGGTCTTTTTATGTAAGTACTCTATGATTAGAGTGTATAAATCCATGCTCTAAAGTGGAGCGTAGCGCGCAGCAAGCCCGCAGATGTCGCCCGTCGGCAGGAGCCTGCAATTTATTTAATGTGGCCCCGCCCACGTTTTATGACATTTTTTTTCACCCTGCTGCGATGATACCTCCTCATCTTATTGAGCCGTTTGCTTCACTTCCCTAGGGAGAAGTTTTATTAAGTGACGGTGCTTTACAGCTTCCCTAGAACGTTTATTTGATGCGAAAAATTTTGACGGTGCCCATTTTTGCGGAGGCTTGCAAATTAAGTTATTGTATTTAATATTTACTTGATAAATTAATGAATATTTAACCAATTTATTAGTAGCTTTGGTGTCGTGGGTCTTTAGAGTGCAACGAAACGTCTATTAAGCATAATAAATAATGCATTTCCATACGTGCGTCCCACGACACCGGCTTGGGCAGCATCCGCTCGGTGTACACGCCTTACAATAAATTTTATACAATATTATTACACAGTTGACTGAGTCACACCGTAAGTTCAAGAAAGCTTGTATTGTAGGCACACAATGATATATGACAATGATAATATATAAATACCATATATAAGCCATATAATATATAAATACAGAAAACAACAACACCCTTGACCCCGACCTTGGAACAGATATGTGTGCTCAATACACAAATTTAAAATGCCCTTACCGGGATTCGAACGCCAGTCAAGCAGGGTCACTATTCACTAGGCCAAACAAGAAATTAAATTCGTACTCCTCGTGAAAGTGTCAAAAGAAGCGAACTTATTAATAATCTGTGCCCAGCAGTGAGACGAATTCTAAGTAACTCATTCTCTTCAATTTTAATACAAGTCAAATTGTTAATCCTTAAAAATGGATGTAAGCATTAAATATCGGTTTTCTGACCATGCAACGAAGCTAGTGTAAAACAGATTAGCAGTTAACCACGTTATCCTATAATCTACTAATACATGGGCGAGCGAGCTTGTTGAATAAACTATACGAGTTTTCGCTTTGTTCGCAAAAAATATGTGGAATGAGTTTTCTACGAATGAAATCAATTTTTAGATTTAGTTTTACAACTCAAAGAAAAGCTATGTTTTAAATCTCCAACCAATCACAACTTTTTACTAATAAATAATGTATCTTCTTAACTTTACAGATAAGATAAATATAAATGCAAAGATTGATTTTCTTCAATTATATTATCAAAAAGTCTGTTTATCACGGAGAATGAACGAAAATATCAAAAACTAATTTATTTATTTATTTAAACTTTATTGCACAAAAGAATAACTTAATGTACAAAAAGCGAACTTAATGCCATGAGGCATTCTCTACCAGTCAACCTTTGGGCAAAGCAGAGAAGATTGTAGGCGGTGCATTAAGAGACCAATTTTGAAATATAAATCAAAACCACATGCAGCGGCTGGTCCATACAAGCCGATTCCCACCGGCTTGCCTAAAACTGATTACTATTACAGTACCTAATGTAAAGGTAGGTTTCTTTTTGCTTTGGCGTTGCCTATCAGAAATTTAGACATATAGACATAGACATAGAATGGCTTTATTTAATATCACAAATTTCACAATGTTACAATGTTAAAATTAAAATAATTAGGTCAAACATGGATATTAAAAAGGGGCGCGACTCAGCCGCCACTGATAGACATAATAAAAATAAAATAAAAAGCCTGTTTATTCCGAAACCAAAGACCTTCAAAATATAATTTTAAAAAAATATTTAAAAAACTAATTTGGTTTGGACCCCTTTCGGGTAAAGGCATTAATATAATATATTAATGTCAAAATTTCATTTTAATATCCACAAAAGTGCAAAGAAACAGGTACACCTACAAATTTTAACTTGATCGATGACCTATTGAATTTGATTAAGGTAGTGTGATGGTTTACAGTTAATGTTTTCCTAGTGCTGACGTGGTGAAAATTATGTGTTACAGGTGGCAAAATTTGTTTAACGTTTCAAACGTAGTTAGGTACTTCGTTTGAAACGCTTTGAAACCCTCGCAACGCTGAAGATTCAATTATATTGAAATCTTTCGCTTTCTCGGGTAACAATATTGGCACATACAGTTAAACATCAACTTTGCTACGTTTTAAGACAAATAGCAATTTAAGTACCCATATTTTACATGTTCTTTGCTATATTTTACAATATCTGGGTTTTTAATAGCTGAATAACTCTAAAATATTGGGAAGTCTCAGCGCGTTTCTTGAACAATGTGTCGGAAAGGTTACGGTTAGGTTATGTGGAGTATGCAGTAACCTGCATAACGTACACATTGCAACGTTGCTCGCAATACAACAGGGATCCACTCCTATCAAATATCAATGTGAGTATTGAAGACAGCCTGTGTTCAAGAATTATACAGCTAAGGCGACAAACCCGTTTTATGTTTCTCGTTTATTCTATAACTTAACAGTGTTTCGTTTTTTAGGGTTCCGTAGTCAACTAGGAACCCTTATAGTTTCGCCATGTCTGTCTGTCCGTCCGTCCGTCCGTCCGTCCGTCCGTCCGTCCGTCCGCGGATAATCTCAGTAACCGTTAGCACTAGAAAGCTGAAATTTGGTACCAATATGTATATCAATCACTCCGACAAAGTGCAAAAATAAAAAATGGAAAAAAAATGTATTATTAGGGTACCCCCCCTACATGTAAAGTGGGGGCTGATATTTTTTTTCATTCCAACCCCAACGTGTGATATTTTGTTGGATAGGTATTTAAAAATGATTAAGGGTTTCCTAAGATCGTTTTTTGATAATATTAATATTTTCGGAAATAATCGCTCCTAAAGGAAAAAAAAGTGCGTCCCCCCCCCCTCTAACTTTTGAACCATATGTTTAAAAAATATGAAAAAAATCACAAAGGTAGAACTTTATAAAGACTTAATAGGAAAATTGTTTTGAACTTGATAGGTTCAGTAGTTTTTGAGAAAAATACGAATAACTACGGAACCCTACACTGAGCGTGGCCCGACACGCTCTTGGCCGGTTTTTATAGTTTCTTAAAGAAAATAAATAATGTACGTTATTATAATATTAACTAGCTGGTCACGTCTTGATTTATTGAAAGTTATTTGGCGCCGGGTCATGGCCCGTGGGCGCCCGCTTATGAGATCGGTTATTTGCCGAGGGTCATATATCTACAACCGCCACCGTGGCGGGCCAAAACCGCGTATCCAACTTTCATTACACTTTGAAGCGGGTATACCTCATAAACTGAAATAAGTATCATATCCTACCAAAGAAAAAGCGATCAAGTCAACTGCTGGCGAAACCGGAATGGAACCAGAGTTTACGCGGCTAACGTGACCTCTGTCCCACCTCAATTGCCATCTTTGGTGTATGGTATTTATTTCAGTTTATAATATTACGTATATATAATTATTTACCTATGAAAGTGTTTCAAAAATACTATTTTGTGTCTGAAAATTGTCGAACATCAGACTAAACGCCACGAAATCTATTATCAAGTTGTACTAAAACTTGCCGCTAGATGTCCACTGCTGTACAAAGTTAAAGTAGTGTGTGTGATATGACTACTAATAAAAAAAACCGGTCAAGTTTAGTGCGAGTCGGACTCGCCCACCGAGGGTTCCGTACAAACTTTCAATAGTAGAATCATCAAATATTATTCATATAACTCTACAGACTTCACTAAATCCCTCAATTTCCTAGATAACAAGTAATATTTAATACTTTACAATTTTATTTTTAGACAACGTCCAAAGAAAATCAAAAGTATTCGACTTCAATAGTTTACGACTTGTCGTAACGACGCTCCTGAACCGACCCCTTTATATCAGGAAAAAAGGCGATGTAGAAAATGAGCGTTCAAAGTACAGCGACATCTATCGCTAAATTAAGTAAACTAATGTGCGCGAGCAAGTATGGAAGATGATTTTTCTGAGATAATTATTTATTGCGTGAACCGATATTAACCATTTTTTCTCTATTTGAAAGCAGTTCCTTTCATTGTTATTCTGTAAAAAATACAGGTACAATAAACACCCGCAAGGGTGTTGAAATTGAAAATGTAAATCTGAAAGGCTTTTTATTGAATAAAAAAAAAGTTTTCAAGATACGTGTACGATTTTATTTTTCCTGTAATATTCATTATAATATCCGAGTTTGATAAAACTTTCATAAATTTATGTTGGTAAACTTCGGAGATAAGGGGGAGGGGGTGGTATTTTTTTTTACATTTTTCTTCAAAATACAATTTTTTTCCACAGCAAAAAAAATATAATAAATAGTTTTGATATGTGCAGTTTGAGCTCTTTCTAACGATACCCCACTTGGTCTACTAACTTGTAATTTACATATTGCCCCCCTTTAATTTTGACCTTTTTCTACGATTAAAATTAATAAATTAAAAAAAATACTTTCAATTTGTAGAGGTTTATAATGTTTACAACTATTCCAAATTTCAAGTTCATAGCTTTAGTTGTTCTCGAGATATTTCGTAATGTGACAGACGAACGTCTCAGACAGACAGACGGACAGAGCGGCACCATAAGGGTTCCTTTGTACCTTTTTAGTACGGAACCCTAAAAATAAATGAAAAAAATATTTGATTTCTTCCGTAGTTGGATAGGCTGGTCTGTATAATAATATAAGTAGGTATGTAAGCAGTATTATATTTTATAGAAGAAAAGAGAATGATGAGAGCCTAGCCCAGATGACAATTTTATTGTACGAAGAGAAACAAAATGGAACGTTATTTGTCTAATTGTCTATCTAATCTAATTGACCGAAGCAACAACGTAGGTATTCCGTATACGGTTTAACTCGGTCAATTTGCTTTTATGTGTTCGCATGTTCTCCTCTTCAGGCCGCCTCAATCGAGTTTTGTGACCACGGTCTACAAACCAAACCACTTTTTTGTCTATCCAGTTTTTGGATAAATATCAAAACGCAAATATGTATTTTCATAAATCACGAGTCATTTCCGAAACAAAAATAATCCGTAAATTACTTTAAAAAAAGCCCTAACTTATAACCCCTTGACAAATTTAATTAATCAGCCCCTGAATACCTTTACAGGTACTTACAGTCATATTGTACAACTTTCGTACTTTATTAGTACTTTAGATATTCGCCTATGCCGAAACTTGAAAGGACCATATGTATTGTAAAACGTCGTACAATACACGTGCGAAAAGGGAATTCTCAACTTGTGTCAATTTAAAACACTCTCTTCGGCAATATTTTAATTTATTCTGACTCGTTTTAGATTGTCTCTTTTCCGCACTTGATTCGTAGTGTACAGTGAGCTGTAAAAGTGCATGGCGAATTTATTAAGTCATTCAAAAATTATCCATGCAATTTTGCATTCACTGTACTCTGTTAGCACCTCTCACGTAACTTACTTGGTTTTATGAAAGAACAGCGGCCCTATTTATGACCCCGATAATACCATACCTTAGATTTGGGTATCACCGTAATTTATAATAAACTTTGCCAGTGATTTTAATCCCGAACAATGTTTTTGTACGTGCCCTAAATTAATTAGTTTAATCTTATTGTTGAATCTTACTTGTGGTTAGGTATGCAGATAAACAAAACAAATGTCAGGGGCAACCCTCTTAATTCTGTTTAATATGAGATAAAAATAAATGAATAGTAGCCAGTTGTGATTTCGTATAATTTTGGCATTGTATGTAAATACCTATTCAGTGTTTGTACAGTTCTGTAAGTGTAAAAATATAGGTGTACAATGGTTGCTCATAAATGGGTTCCTTAATAAGATAAATACTTGCAATATAGGACATATTTTTGAGCAACTTTTGTAACCCATGTTAGGTAAACTTTTTTGAATACAGGTTATTAGGCATATGACACATTGTATATTTTTGTTAGTTAGTAAATAATTAGCGTCGAACTTTCCGTTATTGACGTCGTTGAAGTGTGCGGCGTTACGGGCGTTACGGGAGAGTAGTGAAAGGCGTGACTGTCCAGTATAGAATCCTTTATTGAAGGAAAATGGTTTCCCTTATATACTATGTTAGTTCTTTGATCATGTGCAGCCACGTGTAAGATTAGCCTTGACATAGTTTAATAGAAAATAGAATTATAATTAAATGCATATAATATCAAGTTACAGGTATATCGGATTACAGATGCAGGTGCATTACAAGGTTATTGGAAATGTACAATGTAGGCCAAGGTTAGCTGATGCAACCTACATACCTATCCTTCGTGGGTGGTCTATGTACGTATGTGTGTGTGTACCTACACCTCACGTATCTGATAGCTAAGAAAGTTTAACTTTGTTTTAAGTAATATTTTAACAATTGATTTCTGAACTTCATTCAAAGTCATATAAGATTTCAACACGCGCAATAAGATTATTGTAGATTACAGTACATAGTTACAACGTTTTTCAAAATATTTGCGTGTAAGTAACTCAGATTGAACCTTTCTATTGTACCTATAGATAAGAATACTTATACAGTAATAAGAATATATAAGAAGAATACTTATACAGTAAGTTGTTACTCGTATTTGTACGAGCGATGACAAAAGTTTTTTTGCTTTTACAATACATACATACAATACATACATACATGTATTTTTTTTTATTTGAGAATTTGAGTACCTTGTTGACTCTCATACTGAAATTAACAGTATGTTTTTAACAGATCAACCAAATATGTAAGTTATAGGTTACAGCTACAGCACAGGGATATAGGTACAACTTACAACAGTTTTTGCAATATTCATCAATCATCATATACACTCGTATATCTGTACAAACAAACCTTTTTAAAGATTACACATATAAATCAGATAGGTGATAATTAATTTGTTGACCGTTGAAGTTAATGAAACAAAAATAGACGACACCTGCAATAAGCCAGCACGTAACAAACCCGGAATGACTGAAAGGGTGTTCTGCGTTTGAAAGGGATCACAGGACACGCAGCCTGAACCACTGTCAAACTTTGGCCGTGTACACAGAACTAGGTTTAGATAGAAGAAACAAGTTCATCTATTTGTATAAGGGCCGAGCGTGTCAAATTTTGTACTGAAGTTGTTACAACTTGCCTGTGATTTTAAATATGTCTCAGGCCCTTGTGTTCATAATTTATCTCCGTATTGCAGGTCTATGTCTAATCACTTCATCAGAAACAACTTTATTATGGGAATCTGCAACCTCGTAACGACCCTATAAAATATTTGCTAGAGAATCAAAAGAACTACAGAGAAAGAGAACAGTTTAAACAATTTTAGAGACAAAAAATCTACTGTAGAAAGCTAACGTTCCATTGAAACGTTTGAACCATCTCAATGTACATTGGACGGTAAGAGGGTAAAGTAAAATTCACCTGAAATTGTTCGTCAAGGTCAAGCATCACTCTGTCCGTCTGATTATTGTAACTTAAGCGGAGCACATTGCTATGAAATGAAACCCTTGTTGCCAATCACTATTTTATAAAAGATACAATTTAATATCACCAAAAACTTGTACTGTATATACTAATAATTAAATAAATTAATAATTACAAATAAAATTATAACTACTAACTAAATCCACTCCGAGTCCCTCCCGCTGCAAAGGAGCCCATCACGCTCGCCGCATTGCCAGTGTTGCCACGTTGAAACGCGATGGACAACCTTTGCAACAGGAACGACCCGGAACGGGGGACAGAAATAGAAAATTAAATTGAAAGAACAACATGATTTTATAAATTTTCTCACTGTTGACTGTTACCTGACCGTTCAAAGTAGAGAGCATCGACAAAGACTGAATTTAAACTTTTCCAAGCCCTGAGTAACTGGGAAAGTTTCCTCGCGTCTTCTAGGTGATTCTACTAAATTCACTCGAGATGAAAAATTACAATTTTCTTCTTTGATTTAGAAATCTCATGTAGTCAAAGTTTTTGGTTCCAATATACATAAGCATAATAGTATATGTATAATATGTAACATAATTAATTTGCGATAATATATGTACGAGTATAATATGTAACATAATTAATTTTTCATCACATTTGCTGTTTAAAGGTATCATTGTGTCTACGTGTACTGAAGCATAATGTACTATTTTATTCCCAAGGGAATAATGGATTTAGTTTTAAAAATTAATACAATCCGTACAATACTTCAGGCAAAGGATGTTTCAATCTGCCAAGGATTTTTATTGCACGACCAAAATTTTACTATTAAGCTATAAAATATATTATACCGTATATAAAATGCATTTTATTTATGTTTTACAATTATTTCAGTGTGTTTTGCATTTGTTTCGTAACATTTAACTTAGATAAATTGTTATAATTTACAATCTGATAATATGCTCTCTACTCGCGCTTGACCGCGGGCGTACGCGAGGCACCCACCGTTGCCTAGCAACGGAGAGTACAACAGACCAAAATATTTAAAGGAATGGAAAATGACCTACAATTTTAGTTAAATTTTATGATTTATATGCTTTTTTGAACGTTGAATTTAATTTATTTCGGTATTTTCGTGTTTGTTTTCGTTCAAAAAGTGTTTGTTATCAAAAACAATGGATTCAATATGAATAATCTGATGTAGATCAAGATACACTACTGGTCGCAACGCCGCTGGTTGAAGGTTTTGCTTTATGACTGTTTCCTGTGTATTTTTCTCTCAAATGTGATGAAAAACATTGTGTGTAACTCGGGGAGTATGAATATTACTAACTCGAGTCTTTAAATCGCTCCGGCAAGCCGTCGCGATTTAACTTACTCTCGTTAGTAATATTCAACTTCCTCCCCTTGTTGCACAATGTACTATTGTGATCAAATAAGTAATTACAAAAACACGTATACTTACAGCTTAAATAAAAAGTAACAATCACAATAAGATCATTTACGACGATGCATGCTTTCGTAATGGCATTATTTTAAAGATTAAATAGATTTATCGACGAATAATGTATGTATATCTAAGTATACTCATTATATTACTCGTGTTGGTGCTGAAAGTTTTTCAATTCAAAGTTATGAACCGTTTCAAAACACGTGTAACTAAATATGTAAATCCTACAAGCCAGCAAAATGATACACTGCGTGCGTAGCCGAATGCACAAACGCTGACGAAACGCTCACGAAACTCTATCGCTCTTGCGTATTGGCGCGACAGAGCCGTTTCGCGTCGTAGAAATGCCATTCGGCTACGGGGCCTGGAAATTGTAATAGTGTTAAATAACAATATGTCAGTTAAACTGGACTGGACTACGTCAGGTTGTTTGCCCTACTGCCCTAGGTTGTTTTACCTACTTATTTTCATCATCATCATATCAGCCCTTTATCATACTGTTGAGCATAGCGATACTCGATCACGTAAAAAAACTTCACAGAAAATGTGTGTAATTTTTGGTTCACAAAGTCACCTATTGGAGGCGCTGTTCACTTTTCGTGATGTTTATGCTGTCTAGTAACCTATTCTAGAACAAGAAACATTCTTAGTAGAGGTTTTGATTACAAAACTACGTAACATAGGAAGTATAACAAGTGGAATAATAATAATATGTCGCATCGATCATCATGCTTGACACATTACCTACCTGCGCGCCAACGATGGGTATAATCTGCCATAATGCTCGATCATGCTCAACCTAATATCAGAAAATCTTACACCGCCTTAAGGTATGTTGAACAACTATAGCTTTAATTGGCGACGCGAGTGAAAAGCGTTTTGAAAAGTGAGTAAATAGGGACCAGTTGGTTAATACATAAATCAATATTAAGCACTGCATTGCTATGTAAGAATTAGAGTTTTTAATGATTGACGGTTAGTTTCCTCTAGTAAGATATATTAACCAAGAGATATATATATATATATATATATATATATATAGCCTATATCTATAACGTGGTACTACTTGCCACGAAGTAACTAGTCCAAATAGTCCGAAGCCCATAATATTATAATATTATACGAGTACGCTATTGGCGTTTAGTTCAGTTTTATGGCAATTTCCATTTTTAACCGCCTTCCAAATCTCAAAGGAAGGGGTTATCAAGTCGTCTGTATGTTTTTTTTTTTTTTATTTTTTTTATTTTTTATGTTTGTTCCTCGATATCTCCGTCGTTACTGGACCGATTTTGAAAATTTTTTTTTGATTGAATGTATATGCATACAGATTGGTCCCATTTTTCTCAGAACCCAGTTCTGATGATGGGATCCTGGAGAAATCGAGGGAACTCCTCGAATCTGAAAGGCATACATATGGTGATTTTTGTGTTTTTAAAGGAACAGCATGCATTTAGGTACGGAACAGTGACATTTGGTGCAGTGGAACTGCTGATGATGGCCAGAACGGAACTCTTCAAATCTGAACGGCACACTTATAGTGACTTTGGTATTTTTATAAGAACAGCATGCACTTTCGTCCAGAACAGTGACATTTGGTGCAGTGGAACTGCTGATGAAGATCAGAACGGAACTCTTCAAATCTGAACGGCGCACTTATAGTGACTTTGGTATTTTTATAAGAACAGCATGCATTTACTAGAGAACAGTGACATTTGGTGCAGTGGAACTGGTGATGATGATTAAGAAGAACAGAACTCCTCAAGTCTGAACCTCATCCTTATAATGAATTTTATATTTTTTTAACCGCCTTCCAAATCTCAAAGGAAGGGGTTATCAAGTCGTCTGTATGTTTTTTTTTTTTTTTTTTTTTTTTGTTTGTTCCTCGATATCTCCGTCGTTACTAGACCGATTTTGAAAATTTTTTTTTGATTGAATGTATATGCATACAGATTGGTCCCATTTTTCTCAGAACCCAGTTCTGATGATGGGATCCTGGAGAAATCGAGGGAACTCCTCAAATCTGAAAGGCATACATATGGTGATTTTTGTGTTTTTAAAGGAACAGCATGCATTTAGGTACGGAACAGTGACATTTGGTGCAGTGGAACTGCTGATGATGGCCAGAACGGAACTCTTCAAATCTGAACGGCACGCTTATAGTGACTTTGGTATTTTTATACGAACAGCATGCACTTTCGTCCAGAACAGTGACATTTGGTGCAGTGGAATTTCTGATGATGGTCAGAACCGAACTCCTCAAATCTGAATGGCACGCTTATAGTGACTTTGGTATTTTTATACGAACAGCATGCACTTTCGTCCAGAACAGTGACATTTGGTGCAGTGGAATTTCTGATGATGGTCAGAACCGAACTCCTCAAATCTGAACGGCACGCTTATAGTGACTTTGGTATTTTTATAAGAACAGCATGCACTTACGTCCAGAACAGTGATATTTGGTGCAGTGGAATTGCTGATGATGGTCAGAACGGAACTCCTCAAATCTGAACGGCACACTTATAGTGACTTTGGTATTTTTATAAGAACAGCATGCACTTACGTCCAGAACAGTGACATTTGGTGCAGTGGAACTGCTGATGAAGAGTGAGCCGCCCCTGGTTAGAGTTCCGTTCTGATAATCATTCTCATCTGTAAGTACTTCAGAATCATCCAGATTTCAAAATTGGTTCAGAAATGACGGAGATATCGAATAACAAACATTAAAAAATATACAGACGAATTGATAACATAATCCAACATTTGAAAGTATAAGTATTTATCACCAGAACCCCAAAGGAAGGCGGTTTTTTTTTAAAAATTAAAAATTATATTTCAAGTTTTATTGAGCACGGTATCAGATCCAGATTCCTATTCGCCAAGCGTCAACGACTTTATTGGAAGAAGGGTTTGTAGTAAACTGAAATTAGATTAGAGTAACGAAGAAAGTATATGAAAAAAGAGTGGAAGGGTCAGTTGGAAGTGGAAGACCTAGGCAAACTCTTCTTGTTCAAATCGGGGAAATATTGCAAAAAGGCCAGGTCAGAAGTACTCGAAACCGACGAACGTGTATGAGAAACGTTATGAAAGTGAAAGCGAAAGTGATTTGTCAGGATCGTAGTAAATGGAAATCCGTGATCTCTGCCTACCCCTCTGGGAAACAGGCGTGATTGTATGTATGTATGTATGAAATTAGATTTTTACGGATAATTCGGTTTTCTATGGTTTAAGCAACCATTTAGAACCAAATTAATGATTTAAGAAACTTTCCAGCCAACTTCCAATAAACTGGCCTATCCCCCTTTTTAACCCCAGCTAATAGTCACATAGTGTCATGTATACCTATTCATTCTAATTGTAAAGTTGCATTTTGCATTAACTACTCTGCGTGTTTCTACTTCTATCAATCTTTTAAACGTAAGAGCTACAGGTGTGTCATGTTTTGTGCTTTTAGGCGCATCGTACCGTGCTTCCATAGTGAATCGGGTTAACAGGCTGCACTATATTTTTTCGAAAGTTAAATCAGTGGTAGAATTAAATTTGTATAATAACAAAATTCTGACTGTAACCCCTTTAACTGTGATTAAATTAATTGGCATGATAATAAATTGTACCCAATTTAATTTTTTGGGAGTTTACGCCAACATGACCGCGCTTCGAAATTGAGTTTGATATATTTACTTTGTATGTACCAAAGCTTTGATAAATGATTAAATCTACAACAACATTTAAAAATATTTTAAGCGGGTTACTCACGTATTAAGTCGATATAGCGTTCGACATGTTTCGGTTCAATTTCGAGAACCTTTCTCAAGAGTAGCGACACCCCGCCTTTACATGTCGAGAGCGCGACGCATACGCGCATTGGTTAATTATTTTTTAACAGAGTAATGGTAAATTTTTTGAATATTGTATAACTAGCTTTTTTAATAGTGTGTGAACCTGCCTTAGAAATCTATATTATTTGTGGTCATGGTTCGTTAATATTTCTTGTAAGTGGGTAGCTTTTGCACATTTTAATTTTTCCTCAGTCACCCGTTGACCACGAACGCTGTAAAGAGTTCGAAACGTCGGGATGTATTTTAAATTCATTATACGCGATTTAATCCGTTTCCATAGTTTTATTTCATGAGTAACTATCGCGGTAACCGAAGACAATATTACAACAACATTGTTCAAAATTCTACCTATAATTCTACCTACCTAACCATATATATTTAAAAGATATGTTTCCCCTCCCCTTGCGCCTCGCCCCGCCCGCGCGGCCCTCTAATTAGTTGTTGACACCTGACAGACTGTTATAAGACATGTACGAGAGCGGATGTGCTTCCTTGGTGAATTGTGGGCCCCAGCCAATCCTGCCTGCGGTTCCTGACTCCCGGAGAGAAGGTTAGTGCATGTCTTTGACCACCTTGACAGATTTTTGTATTTCTATTTTGCCTCCTCTTGTCCGTTCATAAACAAACATTTTGGTCAGTTAAACTATCTTAACGATAATGCTGTCCATTTTCTAGCTTAAATTAATAAACATATATTTACATATATCTTAAACCTAGGTGGTTATCTTTAGTTATCTTAGTGGACCGCCTACCATTTTGAATATGCAGTTTGAGTGCAAACATGAAAATAAAACTGTCTATGGTATGGTTCTTTGAAGCCTGGCCACTAAGACGAATCGAGCCGAGTTGAATCGAGTTCTCATACATTTGAATGCGATTCGACGCGTCGCCAATGAACGTAGCAGAAAACGAAGGAGTCTCGACTCTGCGAATTGGTTTGTTAAGTTGGTAGCAATGTATTTACTGAACTGTAACAGCTATATCGTGCTACTGCTACTAAATGTTTTCAGGGTATAGACTAAATAGACTTGTCCTGACATCTTTTATGTAGGGTTTTAAAGTTCTATGCACGACCTTGTAACTCACGAATAACAGTACGGGAGTAGAAAAAGTAACTAACTAAACTATAGCCCGATTGCGTCAGCGGCCACGGAGACGCCAGAAGTTAATGTCCTCGACATAACAACGCAATTGGATACAAATGATAGCTATTCTCTCATGGATCTCAGCAAAAATAATGGATGGCGAGGCATCCGAGCAGAGAGCAATCAATCAAGCAGCGTATTCCATCCCTGTCTAGTTTGCTCGCTACCTACGTGCGAATTAGAGTCTCAGATTGATCATACATCGTGTGCATTAATACACACGACTTCACAATCCGTATTATGATTAGAGATCGAGTTCATTACAGGCTGACATTAATCATTCCACTGCGCTGTCTGCGCTGTGCTATAAACAGACATTCATTTTCATATTACGAGTATACACTAACTAGGGTGGATACTAGCAGTGGAATCAGATCAAAGGACTAATCTTGTTTGTCATTTCATAATTATATTTCTTACGACTCACTTCGTAGGATAAAAGAAGAGACCTGTGCTGAAATTTTAGTGTGCTCATATGAATGCCATAATAATATCATAGCATATACCAGATATTGGCTACTTTATTGTGATCCAATTCAGTCAATGAGTCGATTCGCCGCATGGTAGATATCCTAGAGTAACATCGTACTTATTTTAACGTACATTAGTCAGCACCGTGTTTTTCTTTTTGTCATCAAATTCAATACTTACTTGCTGGCTAAGTGAAACATTTATATACTCTTTTAAGATTAGCGAAAGTTCTGCGAGCATCGACACCTAATCCTTGTAAACAAAAACTCTCCCTCCATGACCTTTATCACAATTAAACGGAGCTCACCTCCAAAACTCGTAGTAATCGGCCGAAAGATGAACTTTCTGATAACTTTTCCGGCAGATAAACTTTGCCTCTTTATATTAAATTATTCCGAAACTTCCTGGGTACGAACGAGAAAGATTTCCGAAAGTGCTAATTGATTGATATTTCATTTTGAAAAGTTAATTCTGGCGTCCGCTCTCCCGCCAGTTCAATTTGTAACCAAGTCTTTGTTGTTTTTAGCCAAAGCGATGTAAAAGATGCGTATAGGTGTCCACTTTAAGGGGTAAGTCACAGTCGAATGGGCTCACGAGCGAACGATCAAAGAACCAGCACATGCGAGAAAATTTACTAGGAACATTCACAATATACTGGCTAAGCTTCTCGTAAAGTGTAAAGTTATTTTATAATTTGAGTCAACATACTATTTATGTAGTTTACAATGCACTGAACATTCTAAATAGTTATGTACTTGTTCATAAATACATTATAGGTATGCTCGTACCTACAAATTTGGAAGAACATATAATGAGTACATAGTTTTATGTATCACGAAATACTTTTGTAGGTACCTAACATTATATTATACTTTTAATACATAACATACACAAAAATTGGATTATATGTTTGAGATTTAACATTTTTAAAACAACCCATTAAAATGACTGAATATGTAGTTGTCAAATAAATAGGTTGTTATTCGATTTTCCTTCTTTCCAGGTTAATAAACATATCCAGTATGAAAGGCTGAAAAGGTGAAGAAAATGTAACTGACAGAAATATTTTTATACGTACATATCATTTGCGTAACACATACGAGTACATAATAACCGCATCGAAATAAAAAGAGAACGCGAATAAGATCTGATAAAAGTAAAACACAATTTTAGCTAATATAAATTGTAGACGAAAACTTTTACAGTTTCCTCTTATTATTTCCTTTATCTTATCGTCTCAGGTTTTAGAGAGATAAGAAATTAAAGATCAAAGTCGCATAGAGTAAATCTTTTTATCGTATAACTTGGAAATGCTCTCATAACTTGGTCAAAACCATTACATGTAAGGCGATTATAATGCCTACTCTGATACACTTATAAATCGGCTTACATCTTCTTTCGTATTTTTTACGTACGTCTTTTTTATTTATTTAGCATGAAACACCACATCAGAGCAGGCCACCATGGAATACAATAATAAGGTAAGTTCAACCGGAGTATTTGCGTAAGGTGGGTTAAAAGCGTCTTTGAAGATATCTTCTAAACGGAACATTTTAGAACTATTGAAATCCTCCACGTTCGAAGTATGGTCACAAAATTTTAAATTTGTACGGCTATCATAGTTCTAATATTTTCCGTTTAGAAAATATATTCTAAAGTCGCAATTACCCCACCAGACGCAAATATCCCGGATAACCTTTTGTTTTGAGAACCCTACTAATGACATCATTTAGTTATAGCTATAAGTAAGCATGTTTATAAATATATTTTTCAGTAAGTCAGTGCGGGCAAGACCGGCATAGTTTATTTGAAATAAAGTTTGAGTGGAAAAAAGTCTATAATTAATGTAGTCTGGCGTAATGCGCATGGTCCTACGGGATAGCAAATATTATATTTTACAAAGCTTTTACAGCATTTTGGTGAAATAAGGTACTTTTAAGTCATAAAAATCACATTTTTTAAGGCTCGGCGGGTTGACCGTCCTCCCGCGATGAGCACGGAAAGACCGTCTTGTGCTTGTTGTCGCGTAATTTCATATGAGACTAGGTTCCAAAGTCATGATCATTGTTATTTTACGTAATAACAGGGCAGAATGTGCTACATAATTAATAAAATAACGTTGAAATTTTGAACATATAAGCATTTTTCTATTTATAAGGCAAGACCGGCATATGTCCCGTAGATGGGGTTCATAACCTTTTCTTTTCAGGTCCGGATATTGCATAATACTGTTTTTCCAACGAACACCTGCGAATCCAATTTAGGCACGATATTACAGTCGACTACTTATCTGTTTTTGAAACTTTGTTATTAAGAAAAGGTAATAGGTACGATATTAGGATACATGAATTTGTTTGGTAACATTTCTTGCAATGCTTGGTTTTGCTATAGTCACTACCAGAGTTGGACAAAAAGTAATCGACTAACGATTAACGATTAAAATAAGACGATTAATTAGTCTGATAAAAAGTTAATCGATTAATACCTATCTCTGATCCAGGCAAGGCCTTTAATATTTCATATACGGGTCGTGAATCTAAAACGGGCGATTGAACTCTTATTGTAATAGGTGTCGTCAGATAGGTTTTCGGGGTTGCTGATTCCAAAATTAATGAATAATTTGAAATCATGACATTTCTGACAGACAATTTGACACAAAATTCGTCTGCTGTGTCGTCAAATAAGTTTTCGGGGGTGCTGATTTAAAAATTAAACACCGCTTTTCTCTGACATTGCTGACTGTCACTTAGACACGAAAGTGGTCATGGGTGTGGTGTGACATTGCACATTTTTAGTACAACGACGTTTTTAGGTTTGTCTCAAACATAGGTTTTTGCGCATGGCAAGGACTTTAATTGATCTAGCAACTGAATCGATATGGATGACAGTTCTGTATCCAATGAGAATCATCTGTCAACAAGGGTTGTTGCCAATATAGAAATATACATGATTTTCATGATATTAATTAATTTAGAATTTACAATAAATATTTGATTTATAAATTAGGAAGTTGCTAGAACATGGTTAGAAAATTAGGTGGAATTTAACACATTAGATATTTCAGTAAATAGAAATTTATTACAGCAAACGATTGCTGAGGTTGTCATTCTATTTGGTATCCCCAAGCCTCCCAAGGTCGTTAGGATTTTGAGATCATTTCCTCCTCACTTGTTAGCTGGCTCCGGTACAGGTCGTAGGCCTCCAGTGGCTACTTTATGATATCGCGGATCATCTATGATGTGAAGCAGGAATCCAAATTATGGAGCAGCAAGAGTCCTTTTCTGCAGGGCCTCAAGGGTCCTCAGAATTGTATTTTGTCCATGGACTGTAAGTAGAATCTTGTTCAAGTAACATTGATTTAATTTCTTTGTGTGATCTTGGTTTTTGTAAATCTTGACCATGTGTCTCCATTTCCAGTCTCCTGATATTATTATATGGCGGGAAGGGATGTCAGAGCTGGAAGATATGAGACTTCTACACTTCCAGCTGGTAAGCAATCCAGAATATTAATTATTCACATGATAAGGTTAGGCCACATTCCCATTATCTAATGAAGGTTTTCTTCTATTTCAGCTGACTGGGATTTAATTTATTTACGATTTTAGATTTTAAATTTTAAATTTATTTGTGGTTAAATTTCGAGCTCTTCAAAATTGTTTTCAAGATCTCAAGATTTGGTTTCATCTAGTTTCTTCAAATTGATTGTTTCACCCGAAGGGGGTTTCGGTGAAGAGGATGCTTGCCGTAGGCTGAAGCTTTGGTTGCGGTGGTGCTCTTTTGAATTACTGCGCCTGGGGCAACCGCTTTGGCTCACTGAAGGATGGCTTGCATGTGCAGCGGTAACTTCTGGCTTGAAGGTTGGTGGCATTTCTCTTTCCTGGAAGCAAGTGTTAAATTTAGTTAAATTTAGTTTCTATCATCTATGTTGGCACTGATATTAGGGACTAACCAGTTTTAGGCAATGCTTGTAAATCACTCAGAACCATAGTTGCACGGCCCAGCTCTATCGTCTGGCAATGTTAATTTTAGTTAAGGTGCTAAGCTTAAGCTTTTATTGCTGATTTACAAGCTGTACTTTGCATTGTGTCCTTTCATCAAATAAAATTGTGTGTCACAAACTAACCGTTTTATTCCATTTCCATCTAGAATCTGAAACCTTGAGGAGAATCACCAGTAGCACCTTGTTTCGGTTCGTTATTAAGTTTTTTGGCAGAGCAAGTCTGCAAGGTTTATTAAGTTTAGATATATTTAGATGATCGAGGCTTTCCCACCAGTTTTCCCGAGCCGGATGTGGGAAGGCCCCGTTTCAGTGGTTAAGTAGGTTCTTGGGGGTGCTGATTCCAAAATTAATGACCAATCTGGAATCTGACATTGCTGACTGTCACTTTGACACAAGAGTCGTCATGGGCGTCGTCAAATAGGTTTTGAGGGGTGCTGATTTCAAAATTAATGATAAAATGGAAATCTGACATTGCTGAATGTCACTTTGACTTACAAGTGGTCATGGGTGTCATCAAACAGTTTTTTGGCTGTATTGGTTATTGGAATCAGCATCCCCGAGAACCTGTTTAACCACACCCATGACCACTTTTGTGTCGAAGTGACAGTCAGCAATGTCAGATTCCAAAGTGGTGTTTAATTTTGAAATCAGGACCCCCGAAAATCTATTTATGACACCCATGACAACTTTTATGTCAGAGTGACAGTCAGCAATGTCAGATTTCCAATTATTTTTATTTAATACTTTCGAATGATTTTAGTAACACCATTATCAAAACTGTATTTGGAAGTTAAAATCAAAAACGGTACAACTATCATACATAAGCCGTAAACGTACCTTACCTATATATTGATATTGTTTATCATCATCATAAACTTAAGAGTTAATCTCTTGTCGGTGGAGTATTTTCCAGCTTTTTCTATCCTGTGCCAGCTCTTTGACACTTTGATACGACACGGCCCCTACTTTTTCTTTTATTTGGTCCATGTAGCTGCGTCTGGGCTTTCCTCGACCTCTCTTACGTCCAATCCGTCCCTCCAGAATAGTAATAAAAAAGTGGCCGTGTCGCATCAAATGTCCGATCATTTTTCCGCGTCTATTTTCAATCGTTTTCAGGATGGCTCGTCTTTCATTTACCCTTCGTAACACCTCCTCATTCGTAATCTTATCTCTCCAACTAATTCCCTCCATTCGTCTCCAGCACCACATTTCAAACGCTTCCATTCTCTTCCTATCGACTTATTTCCAATAAAGCCTAAAAAAGGTTGGCAACTCCTTGTTTATCATATGCCGGTCTTGCCTTTCTCTTTTATGCCGGACTTTCTGAGTAGGCACAATTTCTAAGATACATATTTCAGAACATAAAACTAGAAATTGAGCGCGTTTTCAGTAGATTAATAGTACTAGTCAGAAAGAACGGTTATTAAATGACTCCGTTACATACATGATATATAAATATTCCGACTGCTTCTATTTTATTTTAATTTTTTGCGGAACCATGTTGAACTCGACGTTCGAGTTCGAAACACGAATCAAGATTATTGTTAACTAGTGTTCGTCCTAGGGATATGTATTGAAGACCAATGGCTGGAGGATGAAAAACTGGTATACCTTCGGAGGTGTGAGAGGCGTAGATATATAAACACAAAAGTTATAGTCAATAGACGGTCTTTCCGGGTAGACGGTCTTCCCCACACTGACCTTACAGTTTTTTTTACGCACTAGTTCGAGAAGTGGTTCATTATATGAACAGGCATCTTCTGGGCGAGCTCACTCCATCGTAGGCCACGTCTTTGCCTTTGGCTAGTCTGTGGTCAAGAGTAAGCCCATTTATAATTAAAAAAAAAAAAGGTCGAAACTTCGGAGGCTCATCTGTACTGAAAAACGTCGTACGATACACGTGCGAAAAGGAAATTCGTAACTCGTGTCGATTTAAAACACTCCCTTCGGTCGTGTTTTAATTTATCGCCACTAGTTTCGAACTTCCATTTTTACGCACTTGTATCGTAATGTACTATATCCTACATTAAAACGTATTCATCAATTATAATTGTTACTTATAAAGATAATTAGCATTATTATTTAACGGTATACAGATAAAACCGAAGTGAATTTAGTCAGTATTCGTTATGGAAAAATTTAATTTCACTAAGTATTGACATGACGTGAACTTTAAAACGTGGATTACTCTATAGATTGGTTCACAGTAAATAAAACATAACCTAACTACGTAATTAAAATTTTGAAAAATCCCCGACATCGTGGTCCGATTTTCATGAAACATGGCTAAGAACACTCTCAACTAACTCGGCTTTCAAACAAAAGAAAAACCGAATCTAAATCGGTTCATCCGGTTGGGGAGCTAAGATGCCACAGACAGACACACACACAGACAAACACACACACAGACAGACAGATACGTAGACAGACAGACATACAGACACCCGTTTTTGCGTCGGGGGTTAAAAAAAATTTAAGCTCTAAATGGAATATACTCGTATTTCATACACCATGATATGATCAAAATTACTCATTTATTTTCTTTGTTCCAAATGCTCTTGCTTTTATGCTTACGCATTGCGAAAGTAATTATTATGAGAGACCGCCGCTCTGCCTAATACATCAAAGGACTCTGATATGTTTTAAGGGATTATTTTAATGAGTTTCAAAAGTTTGGCCATTTCCGCTAAGTAATGGGGATATTCCACTCTGACCACCAATTTATATATTTACCCTTGTAGGGTAGGCGACCAGGAGGTAAGACAAACGCCAATGTCAACGTGTATATTTATTAAAAATAGGTACTTAGGTATAGGTACATTGCATACATAGCAGGTCATTCAAACTGGTAGGTACTTCCTAGCTACGGAAAACCTTATAGCGGCGGGCAAGGTTGAGCTCATCCACTATAGGTGCAAAGAGCCAAGGGACAGTCTGTGAACCTATCGCCAAGGCACTAGCTACGACCTAGGGTGGATCGGGAGAAGACTGCAGGTGGGCTATCGAACTCCCGAGCCAACGAGACTCGCCAAAGGACAGTCGGAGAACCTATCGCTATGGCAGTCGCTAGCTAACTGATTTAATGCGGCGCGGACGCGGCCTTTTATTTGATTCCTTCGGCTCGCGCAGATCTTCGGGCGCGCTCGGCGGCTCGTTGCTGTGACGCACTCGGGGCGCGCGCGGTGGTAATTCGTATTGTTACACCCTTAATTTATAACTTACGTGGAGTAAATACCGACACGACGGCAAATTGAAAGTGTCTGAAAATACAATACTAAGTATAAGTAGGTAGTATTTTAGAAATAACTATTCACGGTAATACTTATAACACACCAACTGGTAAAGGCTCTCTTTGTTCTTCTAAAACAGATAGCAAAACTGCATTTTATCCATAAGAGTGTATAAAATAATTTCATTCAAATTTTAACTTGATGTTTTAAGCTGACTGGTAGATAAGCCTATTGATTAAATTGATGGATTTGATTTAGTTTGATAGTTAGTATTTTTTTTGTGTTGGTGTGGTGAAATATTTTCACATTTTCACTCCGCGGCAAAGTTTGTTTAACCTTCGTGCCTTGAAACCTTCGCAACGCTCAAGTTTGTACTTTTTGAAACACTCGCTACGCTCGCGATTCAATATTGGAATTTTTCGCTTGCTTGGGCATCAATATTGGCACGTGCGGTTAAACAACAACTTTACTTTACTTTTTGCCCCTTGTAAAACAAATAACTTCTAATCCTTAGCAATAATACCGCCACACAATAATGATAGTTGGCAGTGGCACTTTCAATCTTAATTCAGTGGAATATAGGTGACAATCAGGCTGTCAATTATTCGCGTTAGCGTCAATCAAACTATTATTCTATTTATATGTTTGTATAAGAAGTAAATAAGTAGAATAGTTCGATTATTAGAACAGCAACCAAATTATACGCAAAATGTATCAAAAATGTAACAATTCACTTTACATACGATAAAACACTTTCAAATTTAAGATACTCGTCGGTGAAATGCTAATGTTACTGAAAGCTAAGTTCACAGAGAATCTAAGTCCATTGTACTTTTATTAGGTATATGAAGTGCTGCTTGTTAATGCACATTTCTTTAAAATATCATATTTTTCGTATATAAACACACTTTGCATGAAATAATGTTGAAAACAAATAAACGAAAACATTTGTGTTCAGGTTCATAACAAGTGGAAAACCGTGATCTCACCAACCACACCGCACCGGAAAACTGCCGCGAAATAATATAATAATGTATCCATGAGAAAATCTGAAAAACGGGCACAATTATGAAAACGCTTTACCACGTAAACCAGAAGCGGCTTGGCATTGTTAGGAAAAGCATTCTCCAACAAATCAGCGCTAATACGCCTACTTGTGAGCATGTGCATTTATCTCGGCGTTCCGTTTCAATTTGGCTAAGTAATTTCGAATGACTACAATCTGTTTAGTGGGCCGAAATAAAAAAAGGAGATTAAAAAGGCCCAGGCCCAGAAGGTTCTCCATCTTGGTGAGATTAACAGCCATAATCAAGCAATTGGGTGGCGGATTACAGCGATTTTTATGTCACCCGAGACGCGGGCGACCTCTCGCGCCCATCAATCACAGCACTGCGAACTCCGGTAATAACAGTGATGAGCCAAAATCTCGGGAAGTGCGTGAGAGATATCATAATGATAGCGTTGTTGGAGAATTTTTCGCACTTTTAAACAGATGGCTTTTACGTGACTTAAGTTGCGACTGGAAAATGTTTTATGTATTTGGATTTAGAACAATGGAATTCCAAGGACAAGAATGCTTTAGACAGAATAGACAGTCAGTTAAACGTACTGAATAAGGAACTGACGCTCATTTTGTTCGTCCTTTTTATCTAAAGTGGAGTTCAAAAGGAATAGTAAATAATGTTATCAATATGTCAGGTTTTGTGTCTTAGGTAGGTATATCATATTAGGTATTTATGAAATTCATGAAATTCATGAACGTATGTTTTTACTAATGATATAAAATGATTTAAATCATAAATATTTCCGATCAGTTTATACGATAAAGAGTGTGTGCTTATGTACTACTTATATATACGTAAATACGAACTAAGAACCATGTATTTTTGTCACCTTGATAGTGATGATATTGGTTACTTTCAGTGACTAGTATTTTCATTAATATTGAACTTGAATAAATTTTTATTTTGTATAAAAATACATACCACAATTAATAGCATTTTTTAAACTGTAGTACGTGTTTCAACTTAGAATTATAACAATGAAAACCAGCTGAGCATTGTTTTAAAAAAAAGATTTAGTTCGACTCGCAAGCAGCTGTAATGGAAGTAGTGAGCGAGCTACTTTCTAAGTTCTAACCACAGTGCACCGAGTTTTAGCGAGTTAAAGGCAAGCGGTTCCATTCCTGGCAAATCTGGTACTATAGCTTCACAAGCAGAACATTTTATTTTAGTTGAACAATACATAATATTACTGGAAACGACATGCAGGAATTTTTTTAAGACTGGTGGCAACGATGGCAATAAATAAATAATATAAGGTAAAAGCCAGATCGATAGACAGACAGACTGACTGACAGAGATGCTTTTGTAACTTTTAAGGGTTCCTTTTGTAACTTTTTGGTTCCGAACCCAAAGAATTGTGTCCCTACAGTTATCAACGTATTTTTTCTGGTCTTAGGGACCATCCACACTCATAAGACGTCTCCGCCACGCCGCCTGAAACATTGTAAAATAAGTAACTTAGGGTACAACCAAGAAAACTCCATAATATTTTACTGGAATACCTGGGCACCTATTATGAGCTGTACATACGTCGGTATCTATACCTACGATATTCGTAAGGACGAAATGTTTAAAGAGTAAACTGTGATCATCGTTACAAGTACTTTTTACTCTTTGCTCTGACGGTCGTATCCCGACTTGCAGGCCACTTAAATTCTGATCCCCGACGTAAACTTGAAATGAGACTCCGCGGCTAAATGTACAGAGGTCGAGGTTTCGTCCGTGGACGCAGACTTAGGGATTGCACTTGTGAAGGTTCTCAAATATCCTTAAGAGGCTTTTCGAATCATCTTATGTCGCGCGAGGAGGTGACGGAGAGGTTCTTAACTCCCTTAACATAATAATAGGTCCGCGTATTTGAGTATAGGGTAAATAAAACCTTCTCAGAAGTTACAAGTGTGCTGCTGTAGCACCTTCAAGTATACTATATTTAATTTGGTATCATTTATTACAACGAAATAATTATAAAAGACTGCATTTTCTCTTGATCATAATATCTTTAAGCATTCATAACATAACACATCATTTTATATTTGTTAAAAAGATACAAAAATATTTTCAGAAGAATCCTTAGAATTTGCTGCTTTTGCTTGCCTAAATATTCTCCGAAACAAGCTCGATATTTTACACCGTAGTTGGTTTGAAGCTACAAACACTTTGTAAAACAATATCAGTCATAAATAACCTATGTGCTCCTCCTCCCTGTTTTGTTAACCAAGCAATTCCTTTGCTGTGTACAGTTTGGTAACTTGTAAATTCCGGCTAGAAGGTTCCCTGGGGCAGGTTTTGGGTTGGACGTAGGTTATTATAACATGGCTATGAAACTTCATGTCTCAATGGCTATGTGGGGCTATTAACGTGGATTCTGATTTATGATTTAGTTTTAACTTTCGTTGAATCTTAGGAACGTATGTCTACTTTTCCATTAGTCATTAACGATATTAAAAAGTTTATGATGCATTTAAATAATAAATAAAAAAAAAATAGTTTATATACCCGAAAGAAAGCATTACATGTGATTTACTTTTGACCACCACACTAGGCTCGGCCTGTCTCGTGGAGGCAGTCCAAACATTTCCATTTGTTACGTTTATACTTAGGTAGATATTTATTATCTTATTATAGTTGCACCATGTCCGTTTATTTACCCACCCAAGGTTTTATCCGTGATAACTCGGGGCTTCAACGCTGCAATTTTGTGACTGCGACAGAGTGGTAAAATAAAGTGACGATGTTTTCTAATTAACTATCTGTGTGAATTTCGTTTAAAATTTAACGACCATTTTTTTGATCAACATCTTCGGAATAGTACCTACATTACGATACAAGTGCGTAAAAAAGGAAGTTCGAAACGAGTGGCAATAAATTAAAACCCGAACGAAGGGAGTGTTTTAAATCGACACGAGTTACGAATTTCCTTTTCACACGTGTATCGTAAGACGTTTTTCAGGACAGATGGCCATCCGAAGTTTCGACCTGACATATAATGAACCACTTTTCGCACTAGTGCGTAAAAAACACCATCTGTACTAAAAAAATATATACCTGCAAGTATGTAACAATGAAGTAAATCAGCTATGAATTGTGCCAATAAAAACATTTTAAACATCTAAACGTACAACATTGTCTCACGGACATGACATACCTTATCATTGAAATGGGGAGTTTTTAGGTGTTCGGAGACGAAAGAGGCTGAACTCCGGTTGTATTTATCCGACACTCAATCACTAGAGGGACTCTATCGACATGGATTTCATCTTAGCCGCGACCGTGCTTATTTGACTTTTGATTGAATTTAAATAGAACTGAGCCAGGAACATGGATTTGGTTTCGGAATATCTATTTAGTTAGTAGAATATTTAAGTAGGTCACGAGTATTATGTGTATCTGTGTGTGTAGCTGTTCTTTATCCGTCGTCGATATGTGAGTGACCTGTCGTTACATATGTATTTAATATCTCATGGAAGTTTTGTTATTACAATCATCGTAGATTTCTTATTTCCACGTAATTTTAATCAATGTTCGTGTAATTATGTATTCTGCAGTTCTGACATATGTTCTATAAAATCTTCCTGGCTTACGGCCAGTCCAACACTGTAAAATACGTGTGTAGATAAAGTAACAAAGTATTATGTATCATCCAGATAAACTAGTATTGCGGCGTCACGTCAGTTGAAAACATCGGTGAAAAGCTATCATCAGATAAACTGCTGAGATTTATGAATCTCAATGATGAGGGGTTGGGGCATGACTCGGTTTATCCGCGGCGAAGCGTGAGCCTGATCGTGAGTTGGTAAATATGCCTACATAAAAAATAAGATTACTGTAATATTAAAATACAAATTTTGTCTTTTTTTATTAGACATTAGACTTAATATTGACCGTGATTACTTTTTAAATTTTTGTCGAGCTCCCCATATCATGATGCATGTAATTGCGTTGAAATAAATCAATAATTTACATAAGTCAATATAATAAATATAAGTCTGATGTGTACCTATCTTATTTTATTTCCTGTTTTATGTACTCGTAGTACTTATATTGTCAGGAAAATATTTTACCTAATGAGTAATGAAGTAAGTAGTAGTCATTACTCATTAGGTACCGGAACGAAACCGACCGTCGTCTACCCTTTTAAAACTGATAAAAAACATATCCTTTATTATACTAGACATAATGGCGTATAATTGTGGTTTTGAATTGTAAAGGTAAAATGCGATTCAGTCCAATGTCGTAAATAATAATGAATTAAAATGATCATTTTCTCGTCGTAACAGGCGGCGTCACACGGTAAAATTTTAAATAAAATTTTATTTGTCTGTGTCTTGTATTCCCAAAAGAGGTACAAAGTGAACATGACACTTTTTTAAAATCTTTATTTAATGGATATTAGTCTAAGAGACGATGTCGCTCCATGATACCCAACAGGAGTTATTCTTACACTAAAATACTAAATGTTATACTTACAGTTAATTATTTTCATCTTCGAATGCCCAAAGTCACCATACTGTATAGAGCCTTCGCTTCCCTTAATTGCGGGAAAGCCAAAATTCTAGTACAGCCAGTCAGCACATGACACTGCTCAAACTTGAGTGCCACTCTTATCAATTAACAGGTTGAAAGAAACCGAAATCATAATATTGCGGTGACCAGCCAGCCAGAGCTTGCCAGCACATCGCTTACATCACAAGTTGAACACAATTCCCAGAGTCGACTTCCACGAAATAAAAGTGGGTGGTAAAGTTCCCGTCTCCGCAGGGGGTGGGCTAAAACCTAAGTCTTGTTAAGCCTATTAAAATGACTATACCTAGATATTTTTCTAACACGAACGATGTGACACTAGTGACTTCCTTCCGATATTTAGTTCATCGATAACTTACATTATAATATGTCATTAATTATTATAATTGTGTCATTAATTATTTCCGTCGTAATTAATCTTGAGTAGTTTCATGTGCTCTGCCTACCCCGTTTAGTGAATATAGGTTTGAATTTATGTGTATATAACATTATTGTTTTATACAAATGTCACATGTTTAAAAATAAATGGACAATAATAATAAAACGAACCATATTTTAATAGTTTACATAATTTCTTACACAATTATTTAAGATTCTTGAGATTAAAAGGCGCCAAAGGAGTGGCGCCTAGCCTTATCAGAGATAACATACACTAGAGAAATTTCGCCGGGTACCACGGCGGGCGTGTGGTCTAGTGGTAAAGACATTAGCCGCGTAAGCTGAAGATCCGGGTTCGATTCCCGGCTCGGCCACCAGTGGGCCTTGCCGTTTTTTCTTTCGTGTATGATATCTATTTCAATTTATAATATATATATAGTAGTATGACTAAGTGAAAAAAAAAACAGTAAAATAATTTGATTTGTTCCCTAGTTGTATAGATGGCAGCACCATCTCTCTCGCTATATCGTAATCCTGCAAAGGATTCATATAGGATTCGCCCTTAGAGTTGGTCTAAAGGCGCCTAGCTTTATCAGAGATATTAACATACACTAGAGAAACGTCGCCGGGTACCACGGCGGGCGTGTGGTCTAGTGGTAAAGACTTTAGCCGCGTAAGCTGAAGACCCGGGTTCGATTCCCGGCTTGACCACCAGTGGGCCTTGCCGTTTTTTCTTTCGTGTATGATAATCTATTTCAATTTATAATTCTTGAGATTATTATTAGGGGTAATTAATAACTTTAAGTAAGGCAATTTATCGATAAACGTATTGTCGATGTTTTTATTTTGTCAAGCACTAACAACTTGACGTTCGTGCTAGGAAAATATCTAGGTATAAAAATTACATTTAGAAAGTTAAAAGAATGTGATGCCCGTCAAAACACAACTGAAGGAGAGTTTTTTTGAATTACCTTTAGGTACTCTGAATTACACCAGTAGACCAAGTATTATTAAGACAGAATTCAGTATAATAATCGGAATTTTTGAGATATTTTACGCCTTGGTAGTTTAATAAGACAATGGTTACTATTTCGGGCTCGTTGAAGCTATCAATTTGTCTTGTGTCACACGATAAATGACTTTAACCACCACCATGGTACCTACTAGTCAACGTTTCTATCGCTTACATACGTTTTGTTAACGTTTCGATTGTGAGGTTGGCTAGATACCCAGACACGACCATAATTAATATGTTAAGTAAGATTGAGGGAACTATGTAAAAAATAAAACAAGCAACTAAAATCGACTCGAGTTGCGAATCACCTATTTATTCGCATATTCTATCGTACAAAGTTTTACAGTATGTGGTTTACGTATGGCTATTTCAATTTTTGATATTGTTGAGGAATAAATTTATTATGAACTAGTAGTAAAATATCGCCATATGTCCTACAGTAAGTAATAGTAGAAACGTTACTACAGAGGCCGGGACAAAAGGTATGTATAGTGCTTCTCTCAAACATGGTATGAAATAAATGTCTACTGAAAATCAAAACTGAATGGCTGTATCTCCTAAACGGTGCGTCGTAGCGCAAAAGTAATCAGATGTTCGTCCCCCTTAAAATCCCGCGAAGAACAATAAAAAAAAGGAAAAAAAAAATGTAACAAAATGCACCAAATATCAAATATTAAGGAGGCCTTGTACTAGTTGCAGTCTGCACGTTTGTAAAGCCCCTTATAGTTTTTTTTTAATGTATAAATACCTAGATGTTCTGTTGTGTCACAAATATCAGTGACTGGAAATTAAAAAAAAAAACTTTGCCGGCCTAGGCCTGCAAGAAATTTATGAAATTCCATTACCGACCTCTTGTCCTTGCCGCACTTGAAACGTCACACTTCGCGGCCAATTATAAGGCACAAAACATCAATATTTCATGCCATGTCTGAGAAAATGTAATTATATTTAGATTGGGCGATGGCAGTATAAAATAACGTCCTGTCTAAGACTGTCATAGGAACATCTGCTTGTGGTAGTCAGTCTCCATACAATAAAGGATGCTGATACGCAATAATGTGTTATTCCACATGCATTTTGCAATAAAATGTCAACTTTAATCGTCAAATTTTTGAGTTGACATCTTATTGCAAAATGCATGTGGGATAACACATTATTGCGTATCAGCATCATTATTTATACCTTGAATTAGCATCGAGATAATCTTCTGGGTAGTTTTATAGGATTTAAGTAGGTATTTCAGTCATGCGTCATGCCATGACGCAGCATGTTTTGCGGTAGGGTGTTTTCAAAAGCTTTCACAATTTTTGAATACGTAATTACGTATACGAAATACTTACATTATGTCATAATATTCATTGAGTTTATAGTTACAATATATTAAATAAATGAAGTGTCTGCTTTCATGGAATTAATAGGCTAATAAGGCTTCAAGAGAATCAAAAGTAAACTTCTTATTATTCAAAAGCCAAAAAGGTGTAGGATTTACAAAGCATTGTTAGCTTAGTAATGTGTAATATAATTCTATTGTAAAATAATAAATCTAAATCATATGGAGACTGTCTAATAAAACTGAAACTCAAGCAACATACATGAAGGTGCTTGAATTGAACAATAAGGTTTAAAATTTCATCTATATTATACTTATCTATACTATATTATAGTAACTATTAGATAAAAAAAAAATCTATAATACATAGACATCACAGTATTGCCGTAAAAGAGAGCGGTGCAACCCGCGCCCTATTACGTGTAAGGTAACGTATTCATAACAACAGATCCTCAGCCCTTTCACTGAATATGTTAGTGTTTCACATGAAGTGAAAGTTTTTGTTTACACGATTAACCGCTTAAACTGTTGTCTGGTTAGTATTCATAGTGTTGGACTCGTTGCGTATTCAAGAGGCGGACGAAAATGAAATATGGACTATTCTCCCCGCATTTTGAACAAAAGGTGACTGGGAGTCAGGGATCTCGCACTTTGGTCATATTCTTTTCAGTTTGCTTACTTCCCTCGGGGCCTGGCCTTTGTAAGTATTACTGGTATCGCTATTTGAGACGTTTAATACAATTGTATCTTATTATATTAAGTTGTATCATTTAATATTTAGATATTAAGTGATATTCGAAAACATCTAAAATTGCGAAACGTCTTAGTCAAGTCGTAAATTCGATTGAAGGTATGTAAGTTATTGTAGTCGTACAAAAGTTAGAGATGAATAATATTTTTATCTGCGCTTAACATTAAAAATGATACTATAACTGGAGCACGACTCGACTCCCGTTCATTCAAATATCTGGAATTGAAAACAGAACATAAACAATACCTCCATTTCCCTAACTCGATTCGCGACACTACTGTTTGAATCTTCTTAATGTGAAGTGCGCCAAATGGATACCATTGTTTTCTCGAGCAAAAAGCATCAAACGCCGAACAATGTAAAATATACCATTTAGTATATAGAGTCGGAAGAAGATCTGCGTGAATACGATATATGTCTCCATCGCATTTCCATACATTACGGCTCGAAGAAAGTTTTGTCGCTTGAACTCAGCGAGAATGGATATGTTTCAGTATTGATGCGTGACGCTGAAATATCTTTCTTCTCGCCTCCCCACACTGAGGTGGATGTGAGTTATTTTGGTCGACTTTTCGTATGCTCATGTTTCCGGAGGGTGATTGTTACTGCCTATTTATTGAAAAAGTTCTGAACAATAAATTAGATCTAGGAATTACCACAAACACACTATTTGCGTTGCCGATGCTCATTCTGATTTCTATGATAAATGACATACATTTATCAAGGTACCCCATACATTATTATGAACAGCAAATCCCATGTAAAATAATTACGTGTTAATCTATTAACTACATTGTTAAACATTGCGAAATCGGGTATTTTGTTGTAAATTAATTTGGTACGCTTTTATCATTGTAATCCATAAGTAAGCCGTATAATTTAAAACAATTAAGGGACAAATGGGAAGTATTCATTTGTATCCTCATTTGTTTTATACAACATATTAATTTAAAGATTTTATAAAGGTCTGTGTACTTGGTGTGAGTGGAAACCCGGGTAATTGGCGTTTCCAGAGTTGAAACCTAGCAAAGGCATAGAGGTAAGGTCAATACGGGTAAATGTGTCATACGGAGAAGTGTGTGGCTGTCACATTTGGCATGTTTAAACAATGATCAGTGTGTATTAAGAGTTCAAACGTTTACGCATATTGCGAAACACCTGCGACAATGAGTGAAAAAGCCAGACACACTTACCTCCGTATGGCCCACTTAGCCGTATTGACTTTATTCCAAATGTTATCTGTGATACTACTTATATGATCTAATAAATCTTTCCCTATTTGCAAAGTGATACAGCGTCTGATGTACCTACGAGACTGTGCCTTTCGGAAGATTCCGACGTTTCGTTTCGTTCGGCTTGTCATTGCTACGAGTAATTATTAAAACCAACATAACATGAGGTCGCTTTGCTTTGCTACTACAGAGAAGAACATGATTTTTGACAACCCGGAATGACTGAAAGCGTTAGTGTCCTGCGTTTGAAAGGGATGACAGGACACACAGCCCGAACCACTGTCGAACTTCGGTTTTGTTGATACGTGGTTGATACGATAGAAGTATGTTTTGTATTGTCACAGCGTTTTTTACGCTGTATTTTGGATTCGTTTTTGATTACCTAATCAAATAAATAAATCATTACTATACAAAAATAATGTTGCATTTTAACTGTTAGCTAACTGGTATAGTAAGCAGTACGGCCTTCTGACCACTCCATTCCCAGGGGTGTCGTTATCTCGTTAGAGGCAAGTCGCACGACATCCCCCATCTTTAACCTCTAGCATAAGATCGATTAACCTGTAATTGTGAAATCAGATATCGGTTCATTATCCTTAAGTTTTACGCCTCTTAAGTTACAAAAAAGGTAAAGGAAAACTAATTTTAGGATGAAATTTTATTTAGGTCACAATGTTTTTGTGGAAATTTTATGTAGTTTCAAGAGATCTGTCTATCTTTTTTGGGAATATAGACATGACTTTATGTATGTTAATGTGCAAATAAAAATAAAATAACATATTAATACATTTCAATTGCACCATTTACAAAATATGTAGGCTGATTAATCCATGTATTAAATTTGTGACATGTTCCTGCTACTAACCTGCTTTCAGTCACGAATTTCAATTAATTAGTAGGTCTAATGACGATACAATTGTAATGATGCATAGTACAAATCGCAAATTATGCAACAAAATTTCACCTATCACCTAATACACTGTTGTACCACCTTTTTCTTTGCAAATAACTAACTTATTTACTTAACGATCCATACTAATATTATAAATAGGAAAGTGTGTGTCTGTCCGTCTTTCACGGCAAAACGGAGCAACCAATTGACGTGATTTTTTAAGTGTATCTCCACTTACTTAATGATGGAGATAGACTACTTTTGTCTGTCTAACGCGAGCGAAGCCGTGTGCAAAAGCTAGTTTACTATAAAACAGAAGTAGAATCATTTTCCCCTGTGAAGCCACATGAAAACCTACCGTAATCATAAACAAGCCATATCCACCTCGGGGCCCGATTATCTCTGCCACTATATCCATTCAAGTGTGTGCCAAATTATTTTATGCTCAATAACTGTTCGCATTACCGAAATTATGCGGAGAGGGGAATAGTGACGTGAAATATTGCACTGTTACTTTGTGTGTTATTTTTCACAGGCCTTTGTCTCTCCCCTTTATTGGCTAAATTCCCAGTTTTATTTTCAAGGCCCTTTCAGTCGACTCTCTTTGAAGTAGGTTTGTTTGTTAGGAGCTCATTTGATTTGTATCATTTTCTATTACAGTTTCCTTTTCTGATATGTTTGGTGCTTGAAGAAACTAATGGTTGACTACGGACAATTTACATGTATGTGCCACTACTACCGAAAATATATTATTTTACTATTTGTAAAACATCAAAAAAGTTTCAATATGATGTGGTTGAAAATAAACTATCTGAGCAATAAAAATATTTGTAAAAGTTCAATCACCTTTCAAAGTGGTCTCGCCGGAAGATCAGCGCTGACCCCTGGGTTAGCATCTATGCTGAGGCGAGACCATTTCGTGGTAAACCCGTCATACATTTTTTAATATTAATTGTAAAATGTATGTACTCGTAATACTTAAATATGTAGATAATTATGTGTTTGCCATGAATAAACTATTGAATCAGAATCAGAATCTAAGTAGGTATGTAATGTACTATATCTTTGGTGACAGATCTCGTGTTTATACTTCTGACTAAAAAACTAATTCGTTTAGGGGCAGCGGCTGAAGCGGCGGCGGCTCGAAAGCGGGAAAAGTATGCGGTCCTCTCCAACTATGTGTTTGTCCCTCTTGCCGTAGAGGCCAATGGCTGCTGGTGCGCAGAGGCCAAAGCTTTTATTGAGGAATTGGGCGGGAGGCTGTGCGAGCGTGATCACGACCCTCGCTCCGGGTCGTTCCTGTTGCGAAGGTTGTCCATCGCGGTTCAACGTGGCAACGCGGCGAGCGTGTTGGGCTCCTTTGCTTCGGGAGGGACTCGGAGTGGATTTAGTTAGTAAGTAGTTTAGGATTCCTAGTTTTATTTGCAATTTTTATTTTATTTAGTTGGTAGAATTATGTGTAATTGTTAGTAATTAAGGATTTATTGTGTATTTTAATGAATTAAATAAATTTGCATTCGTTTATAGATTACTAGCTTTTACCCGCGGCTTCGCTCACGTTAGAAAGAGACAAAAAGTAACCTATGTCACTCTCCATCCCTTCAACTATCTCCACTTAAAAAATCACGTCAATTCATCGCTCCGTTTTGCCGTGAAAGACGGACAAACAAACAGACACACACACTTTCCCATTTATAATATTAGTATGGATTCTACGAATACAAAATTTCATCACTCTTGGTGTGCTAGTTAACCGAACTCGCAGTTCGCCGATTTTTTTATTACGAAAACCATTTCAGGCTGGATGCATTCTCACATTCCCGGGATCAACTCGGATGAAAGCATTTGAGCTTTATACAAATACATACACAATACAATCGTATTTTATACAATCGTGATATAATACAAAGCTTTTCAGTCGAGTACCATGTTGTGTGCCTAATAGTACGGTACGAGAGTAAAAAGCTTAATTATATCACTATAATGTATACAATACTTTTTCTATGAGTCATCATCTTGATCATCAATGGACGAAAAATATCATCATTCAAGTTAAAATAATAAGTTCGGTTAATAGCGTCGCGTCGTTCACCGTTGTATCAACACTATCAACATCGAGATTAGCTGGCAACCAATTGCTTGTAATAACAGTCTCTGATTGGTCGATAACGCGATAGATAAAAAAATGTGTTTCATATGCAGAAAAATTTGCCAGGTATCGCAAATTAGTATAGAACTTGTATGAAGTTATATTTTTGAAATTTTTTCAGTTAACTAAAGTGAAGTGTAATGAAATATTATAGTTGACTAAGTAGTAAAGACTATCCAACACTGAAAATTCAGCTCGTATAGTTTAGTTTGTGGTGTCCTAATTGACAGATTAAAGTCGACGAGCAGAAAAATCGTTTTTATGCAGTCAGAACAGAACAAAGCTAAGTTGACAACGATTTTCATAGAGCAGATTTTACAGTTGTTAACACTAATAGTCGCTTATGGGTCTGTTGGACCCAGTACCCATCATAATCGACGCTAACATGCTCATCTGGTATTGCATGGCCATCTCGTTTTTAGTACCTTTAAATTTTGTAGTATTTTTTTTTCTTAGTCTATTTAAGTGTCCTACTGCGGGGAAAAAGGCCTCTCCCCTGGCTCTTCGTGGCTCGGCCAGTTCTTCAGAAAGGCATCGAGATCGTTTGGCTATTTCTGCCTGGGGCTGCCCGGTTACGCTTTTTCGTCGCCATACACTTGGTGGGGCTATTATTAGCCCACCTATCCGGATGCATGCGTGAATAGACGTGGCCGATCGAGTCCCATTTGAGTAGTCACATTGAATGACAAAAATAATTACCTAATGCAGCGGGGCAATTTCGACTGGAGTACAATTACAACTACCTAATACATTTTTGTCTGTTTTACAATGTTTGCATTATTAAATAGTGTCCACTGTTTATACACCGTGTTTTTATTGAATTCCGTTAACTTTAAAGGATGGTTCTTTAGACCAAATAGAATTAATTTCTCTAAGAAACTGTGTCTTACTTAACTCTTACCGTTATCGAGTTATTCAAAAATTAAAAGTAATTACTCAACACGTGTGTGACACCCTTTACACTTTCTAATGTATTTGTTCTGACATGTGCCGTCAATCACTTGACTAACTAACTTGAATGCTATTTTTAAGGGTCTCTCAGGCTAATTAATTCATTTATTATGTATGAAAATGATGAAAATTTTATTTTTGCGAATTGAACTAAAAGTGATAATTATACAGAATGTTTTCTGATAATAGTGATAATTAACCTAACTACGTGTCGAATTTAACGGAAAACAAACAAATTTAACAAACAAACAAAAAAATGTGTTTCAGATGCAGAAAATTTTGCCAGGTATCGCAAATTAGTATAGAAGTTGTGGGACGTTCTATTTTTGAAATTTTTTCAGTTAACTAAAGTGAAGTGTAATTAAATATTATAGTTGACTAAGGGTCCCCCCACATCTAGCGTCTCGCGAGCGTCGCGTCGGGCCAACTGTATGGGCAAAGCCTGGCGCCGCGTCGACGTCGCGTCGACGCGACGTCTTTTTCCATACAGTTGGACCGACGCGACGCTCGCGAGACGCTAGATGTGGGGGGACCCTAAGTGTCAAAGACTACCCAACACTGAAAAGTCAGCACATATAGTTTAGTCTGTGGTATCCTAATTGACAGATTAAAGTCGATGAGTAGAAAAAGATTATTTTTAGCATTCATGAAATTTTCAAATTTATAACAGTTTATTATATATAAGGGTGTCATGATCCAGTATACGAGTGTTTTATAGAGTATGTAATTAAAGAAAATTTGGCGTACCTACATTCCCCTTCTAAACGCAAGTAAACGAAGCAAAGGCGCCGCAGGCTTAAAACTGACGTCAATAGCGAAGACAATATGAAATCCGGTAAACACAGTATTTATTAACCGCAAAAACCGAACAGATACTTGAAGGCACGATCGATCGTGCAGTCAAGCGGGTTTCCTGGCTCGCCATACTTCAAGAAGATCTCGGATTTAAAGAGTGTGGCTTTGCTGGCTTGTAAGCCCGATGAGCGTGGTCCGGATTGGGGCGATCGTGCCGAATAATATTATCAGTGGATCAAGTCTCGGCGAGTCGAGCAATAGGTATTATCCAACAAAATAATTGCTATCATCCCCGATGCTTCTGTGGATTGACTTAACAGAGCTTCTAACATTTTTTTGACGTTTTAGACTCGATAACGTAAACTACAACGAAAATGTCATCTCTTCTTCTTATTTAAGAACTATGTAGCTCTTGTCGGTGGAGTATGCGCCATTTTCCCCTATTTATTAAGAGGAAAGCGGAGTTTTCCTTGAGATGGTCAACAAAACTCTTCCTGGGTCTTCCTCGAAAACGTACCTGTCGTTTATGGTTCTAGTTACAAAAATCTAATACCTAAGGTACCGTTTGAGGACGCTGTTAACTTTATCCATACAATTAATGTTAGTTTTCGTGATGTTAACGTTATTGAGTTAATGTATTCTAAAACGTCCAAGACTCATGGTAGAGGTTATGATGGTTTATTGTTTTAATCTATATTTAAAATTACACACAATTAAGGGTTCATATTATATAAAGAATAGAATAGAATAGAAAAAACTTTATTCAGGACGCTTAAACAATATAAATTACAAAAACATGTCACAAAAATTGAATTAAAACGTCACTGAAAAGGTTTCCACTCAGCTTGGTGTCAAGGTACCTTTTGGATACTTTGACGCTGGTCTTCCGTGGCAACCCTTCCATTACATGCAAACGGAACAAATATGTATAATTTACAGGATATAATAACATAAATAATAACCACAATACAACGACAAGTTATACTGAACTAAGTAAAAGACGCATTACGGTAATGATGTTTGTAATCGGTTTAAAATACATACATACATACAATCACGCCTGTTTCCCAGAGGGGTAGACAGAGATCACGGATTTCCATTTACTACGATCTTGACAAATCACTTTCGCTTCAGACACTTCCATAACGGATTACGGTTTAAAATTTAGACCAATATAAACATGGATCTACTATAAACACACATAATTATGTTACTAAATACGAGTTAATGTCGTACGTATCAAATTCTAAATATAAATGTGTTTTAATAGGTAGGTAATGTAGATTTACCAAGTAATGCGTAAAACGTGGCTGTCGAGGTTATTATTACTTATTATTCCGTAATAAAATACGCCAAATACATAATACTTATCCTTTTATCAATGTGTACGAGTATACCATAACAATATTCCTTTATAGGGATACCGCAATATCACACATGTACAAAAAGCCGTAAAACAAAGATGAGTTTCCAAACAAAATATTGAATACCTAATAGACGAGGTGTATTATTATGTCTCGTGCCGGCTCGAGGGCCAATAGAAGGCTTCGCGGGTCGGGTATCGTCCCAATAAAATGGATGCGGGCGTGATGACTCCTATATGAGCATTTTCAAAAAGGTTTACATAACACCAGCGCTGGGTCTAGACTTATTTTGATCGGTAGCAAAAACTAATAAATTACGAAATTGGCGCTCCTTGGATTTCACGATGACGAAGTTTTAATTTGCAATCAAAATTCAGAAAATTAAATTTTCATACAGTACTTATTGGGACACATTTTTTAGGAAAAAAATGTTTTATTGGGGTAAAGTGGGGAGTGTTTTTTTTTTAATTTCAACCCTAACGTGTGATATATTGTTGGATAGGTATTTAAAAATGAATAGGGGTTTGCTAAAACCATTTTTTGGTAATGCTCATATTTTCGGAAATAATCACTCCTAAAGTGAAAAAAATGGGTCCCCCCCCCCTCTAACTTTTGAACCATAAGTTAAAATTAAGTAAAAATTCTAGGAAAATTATTTTGAACTTGATAGGTTGAACAGTTTTTGAAAAAAATACGGGAAACGGAACCCTACACTGAGCGTGGCCCGACACGCTGTTGGCCGGTTTTTATTTCATGTATGAGGCGTAAAAGCACAAACAATCCAGAGTAAATTAAGCACAAAAACTCTCATTTTGAAGACATGGGCGTAACGTACACTTTTTGAAAAAGGCTCATCTACGCGTCATTCTCGAAGGGGCGCGTCGTGCGATTAAATTGTTCACTCTCTATGTAAACATTATTTTCGCAAAGCAGATTGCAAACGTTTGTAATATTTGCTCGAGCTATTCTTATAAAATCATTTTTCCACGATCACATTGTAATCGTAACAGTTTGACTCTTAGTTACTTTACTTGATTGAAAAGAGTTTACTTACGTGTCTAGATATAATACACGTACTTACATATAATTTAGTTAAGTGAGAGAGTTGGGTAATAGTAATTTGCTTCAAGATTGGGGTAGGATTAGAGGTTGGTAAATTATGTCTTACATATATGGATAAAAGGGTTTTTGTAACCTTTGGCTCGAGTAACTCAGGACCTTTCCACTCTCTTTGCATAGATTGCCTGTGTATACCGAACTTAATAATCTACAACAAACGTTTTTACTTTTTACGTACCTAACGCCTTGGTAAGTGTTTTCCTTAGTTAGCTTTTAATTTTATATTAAAACATTATTTATATAGCTACCTAAAAGTAATTTTTTAAATATATTTGTTCATATAAGTGTAAAAATATGGGTACACCTGACTGTAATTTACTTGTATTGTGGTCCTTATTACCTAGTTACAATATTTTTTTGACAAAAGTTATTGAAATATGGCGCAAATTTTGTGTAAGTAGGTAAGTATAAAATACTCGTCATTTAAGTTAAATTAATTAACATCATAAACAGAAAGCTTAACAGAAATCAAATATCAACTTAATAATTAATTACAGCAGGTATAGGTAATAAATATATGTATCTGTGCAGCTAACTAATTAACTTAAAATATATTTACAAATTGATATTTTAGAGTAGGTATATAACATTATGCAGATACAGTGATATAACCGTCCAATTTTCTTGATAACTAACGGGGCGATGAAACTTAGGTGAACTATAATGGTCCCTATAGTTAAGTAACGACCTCTGAAGACCTTCCAATAACTCGTTTTTCATATTATCCTAGTACTTCGTAGAAATACTCGTATGCAAGACCCACGTTAATTTCAGCACCCTGTCTTTACCGCCATTATCATATATTACCGCATAGTTTACCCCCTACCAGTTTGCTGATGAGAGCTTGGGGATCATTCCAAATGCCACCGAGCGACTACTACTTCACCGCAAGAACCAGCGTACAAGATCTCGAACTACGAACAACTGACACAGATCTCGTTGATTCCTAAATATACTGGTTTCTAAAGACACTCGACGCCATAGCTCGCGAAACTACTAAGGATACACGACCTTTACGAAAACGGGGGTCTTCTACCGATTTACATACTTAGTCTCTTCTAAACTGTCGGAATTCAAAAGCTTTTAAACACGTGTGTAAACAGAACACATCAGGCCCCGTAGCCGAATGGCATTTCTCCGACGCCAAACGAAAGCGATACGCCGCTGGCTCTGTCGCGCCAATACGCAAGCGCGATAGAGATAGATATCTACTAGCGCTTCGTTTCGTGAGCGTTTCGTGAGCGATTGTGCCATTCGGCTAGCCACCCTGAGCAGAAATATATCGGAGCAAGCCCATAGAATAATTTGATGTCATTGTTAAGGTATTACAAATTCTGGAGATTTTTTTTTTCATTAAATCCCAAGCTTAAAAATAATATAGCGATATTAAACTTCGCTCAACGTCTGTATTCATTTCAATTTAACCTCAAACATTATGTAGCAAGGCTCTAAATGGGCGCGGCTTCATTTTAGTTGAGTAGCAATTGTTTCTCAGCTCATTTTATTACCCCCATTCGCGAATTCCAGTTTTAGATTAACGTGCCGGAGTTTGCGTAGGTGTCGATCGAACTTCCAATTATTTTGTAAAATGTGTTGTAGCTAAGGATTTTTAAGCCGCTGCATGCTGTATAAACTCACGAAATATTATGCAAAGCTCGAGTTGATTCTGCGAATAATATTACAGAATAGATAAAAGTTCTTTTACCCAATTCAATAGTGTATTAAAATGTTTTTTCTGCTCCCGAACTGTTGTTATTCGTCATTTACAGGGTCGTGCGACGTGCATAGATCTTTCAAACCCTATTACATAAAAGTCTATTCGTCAAAGCCAGCCTCCGCCGGCTTTCCGCGCTTGCGCGCAGTATCGAAAAAACTGAAAACGCATTGTTTGGCTCTGTAACCATGGTAACGCATTGTTATAACAACACTGCGCACGTTCGCGGGAAGACTTTGGGCAGCTGAGCTGACAGTGCAAACCTTTGCGTCAAAGTACAGGAAACAGCGTGAATTTCACGAAAGTTATTCAAGAAAACTAAGTATTAAAAACTAAGTGCATGGTCGTAGAAAAAGTATTGTATGCAACGGTGTTTAACTGAGTCAAAAAATACTCGTGGCGTCTTTTCGGCTTCGCCTCAAATTGTTACCCATACCACTCGTCTTTTTGACCTCCTTTAAACGCCTGTTGCATAAAATACTATAACTTAATTAATAACAAACACAAAACGAGCTACATACTCGAATGAATGGTAAAGTGAAATGCTCAATTTTATCATCTTTTCTGGTTCAGAAGCTGGAAGCGAAACAATAATTTAGATATCTGCATCTTACAATTTCTCAGTTGTCTCTGCTTTTGTTTGTAACTTTGTACACTTTCCTTATACAATTCTGCTGAGTGCAATATTTTATTTCTTCTACCGAGAAACCATGCGTTGATAACAAATTCTCTTTGTTTCTCTCGCATCATTAAGACTTAAGTTTTATATGTATACAGGACCTCTTAAATAAACCACTGTGTCTAAGTAATGTCTATCAAGTGAAGTATATTGCGTAGAATCCCTTTTGGGTTCCATACCCGAGGGATTTTAGCATAGGTCTTTGTGGCAGTCCGGCCTTTAAAAGGCAAAGGTATATGTAATCATCAAAGATTTTGGTAGATTAAGTATTAACGAAAAGTACGAAATGGGAGTAAGCGTGGGGTTCCGAATTCTATAAAGTGCATTAAAGTTACGTTAAACGTGTTACGTTAGTGACAAATGAAATTAAAAATCACTTACCTTCGTAGACTGTCGAAGGTTTGGATAAAACCGACTTAAAAGTTGTGTGATGAATATCAACGTATTACTAGACTGAAATCAGAATCAGAACAGAATACCTATCAGCAGCGGCTGGTCCATACAAGCCGATTACCACCGGCTTGCCTAAAAATTGATTACTAGTAAAGTACTTAATGTTAAGGCAAGTTTCCTTTTGCTTTGGTGTTGCCTAGCAGAAAATTTCACCAGCCGCCACTGATACCTATATATACGAATAGAATCAGAATATACAATACAATACAAATATACTTTATTGCTCACCAATATAACAAGATGACATTAAAAAAATAAGCACATAACTTTAATTAACTATGGTAGACAACAGGCGGTCTTAACTCTAAAGAGCGATCTCTTCCAGACAACCTTTGGTTAGTGGAGACAAGACACAAAAAACAACTGATTTGAGTAGGTGATGCAGTGAGCGTACATACATAAATAGGAAATAAAATAAACCTAAATATATCATACATATATGTATAAATACTATAACAACACAGCTAAGAATGTAATATGTATGTAATGTACATAGATCAAAAACAATGCGGCCAATAGCGATAAAGGGAAATGAAACAGGACCATCAATAAAAATTGTATTATGGAATAGATAAATAATGTTCTAATGTTAATATTTACGGTTATAAAACTTAAAGTACCGTTTGAATATTGTTTTAAAATTAATAATGTTTCCTCAGAAGTCAATGTTTAAGATATGAACTTTCTCATTAATTGAGCGAACGAAGAAGGAGACGCCTCCTTTCCAGCGCGGGTAAATATGATTTCGTATGTGCGCCATTTTGTCCAGCATCTCAGGTTGCGTTACACAAACGAGTGTGTTCAATTGGAAGTTTTTGAAATATTTTTTACTTAAAATTACGAGCTATTTTCAATTTAATGTAGAAAAACACATAGTGAGGGCGATGTGCTAGCAAACAGTAGATAACTAAATGAAATAGGTACCTATCACAATTAATTTTTCTATTAACCCTTTAGCTGCTAAGAGTGGCACTGACACTTAAACATATTCATGTGCGCAAAGCATACACACAGTAACTCACTCATAATTATAATCGATAGCGGTTTAATAATATGAAACCAAAGCATTGTTATTTCTTACACTCGAAATTAAAGTTAGTCAAGTTTTTTATCAACATGTCGAATTGCGAAACGTCTGGCTGATGGAAATACTACCCGAGGATCTGGCGACTTTCTCACACAACGTGTCAGCGATACAGCGAAGAAATGCGGCCTGCATCCTTGGTACAATGCCTCAAGAGCATGTTTAAGATTTAGGGTAGATATTAAGTCACTTCGTAGTCCTTGTTTTAATACGTATATTTTCGCATGAAAATAACTGTTTAAGTACGTAAAAATAATATGTCATAAGAAGTAGTACTTTACTCCTTGTTTATGGATTATTCATAATATATGTAACACGCTTAATCGCGAGTTAGCCAAATTGCGTCTAACACACGCCTCCGTCAAACTTCGGGCATGTCAAGGGTGGGTTGTCAATTTATCAAATGTGTCAACCCACTGTAATGCAGCCTGTTTACCCGATTTAGTATGGAGGTATAGTCCGATGCGACAGCGACAGAAAGTACGAAACTTGGCATGGGATTAGCTTTTAGCGGGCACTAGTCGTCTGACGCAAATACTATGAAGTGAAAATAAGGGGTGCGCCAAAGTTCATATAAAATTGTTATATAGATTATTGGTAGTCCGAAAATGTTTCTCATACAATTTTACATTATAACGATCATTATTTATAACAATTTTATGTTAATAACTATCGTAACTTCGAATGACTTATGTTCATAATGTCATTCATCATAAGTACGTTTAATACTAATGTTTATGTTTATATACTTATTGATCATAACGATTGCGAGTAATATAATTTATCGTTATATTATTGTTAACAGAACAGACATCACATGTGACAGTCCAGTTAGGTGCGACGACGAGCGTAGCGAGGAGGAGCGTGTTAGGTTGACCGTGAGCGAACCAGAAACGAATGTTTAATGTAAATTGTATATGTCACTGTAAAAGCTTCAAGCGCGCTTCTATAAATGGCACAAGTTTTTCATAGAACTTCCCCAAAACTTTTTAAATAATTTTATGATGAATGATTTTCTTAAAACACAAATTATGAATGTTATTAAATATTTGTATAGAATTTATGATTAAAAATTTTCGACTAAATGATTATTATGAACAGTGATAGTAGTACTATTGATAATAATGAAACAAAATTATGATAAGTAAAATTATGAGAAATGATCATTCGGAGCATAAGTCGGTATAAACAATAATTTTATGACAAATAATTTTATATGAGCCAATATGGACCCGAAAATAAGCATTCATTTCAAAACTATCCGTCCTACCCAAATGCTTCCAATCACAACGTAAATTATTAGAATCTACATAAAACTGAATGAAAACTTGAAATAGAAACATCAAAGTAAGGGTGGGGTTTCTTATAACCCTAATATATAAGTGCCAAGTTTCGTTTTTTCCACTACATGAGACTATAGCTGAGCTAATAAGTGCACATCTCGGACACTGGCGATCAAATAGAGGCGCGATCCTAGCACACATTCTAAGCTCGTGTAGGTGAACGCGTACCATGCTTGTATGAGTGAGATATGACAGGTCGACTGTTCGCGTTTTTGACAGGCGGTAACTGTGAGGTAACCGAGAGGGGGTGGGCGGCACTTTCAGCGGGGAGCGGGAGTGGCCATACTGTACGATAGTACTCTTTATTATACTGTGATAAAGGGGACCACTATGCAGCTTAAAGTAATCAATCTTATAAAAAAATAAGGCTGTTTTAATATTCAAACCACTTAGTTATATATGAACTTACGTCTGTTTTTCCAAATGGGGTATGCAAGCAGATCACATTAAACTTTGCAATTAAGGGGATGAAAGAAAATTAAATCGTGATAAGTATTTCAGTGACGGGTTGTTACTTATCCCGTCTTGAACCCATATCCGTCGAACCGACATAACAGTCGACTTCTACGACACCCACGAAAGGAAAGGAGGAGTGGAGAAATTCCTAACTCGTTAAGGCCGTATCCATAAAGTTACTGCATATTTAAATGAAATTTACCTCCTGGATATAATTTTACGTAGGTTACAATGTCAGTGTTATTACGTCGGGAGACTCGCAAGTGTCCGAGCCGGCTTAAGACGGTCGTTAAATCAGGTGCATTATTAGAGGTCTTGGTTCCGGGCAATTTCCTTACAATTTAAGACCTGCCGGCCTAACCAAAGTGACAATCGTTGACGCTATGTGCATATCGAAACGCCATTGGCTTTGTCGCGCCAATAACGAAGAGTGATAAAGCAAGGTAGTTACGATACGTTACGGAGTGTAAGAGATTGCCAGTATTGCCACTTTGGATAGGCCGGCTATTGCAATATTTCACTAACGTTTATAATATAACGCTTGGGTTGTATTATCTGAGAACTCATTAACAAACACCTGGATTACTTGTGTTCACGAGCTTTGTTTTGTGATACGAATTTAACGTATGCGGAATGAAATCTGGACAAAGTTTTGATACCGTACAGAGTAAGTAAATAAATAAACTAAAATATAAGTAATGTATAAATGCCATGTGAAAAAAATCAAAAATAAAATAAAAAACTCTGAAAATGCTGCTACGCCGTTAAGTCAAAAAAAGTAAAAAACAGCTGTTTTTGCATTTCTGGGTTTATGTCGATTGATTGTGAAAAATGTCGAGCACACGAAGCTTCTTTAAAACGTGGAATATGGAAGTAAATGGAAGATAAATTTGGACCTTAAAAAATGCTAACATTGGTTTTGTCGACACCGATGGACATAAAGTATCACAAGTTCTGTTAGAAGCCTCACATTGGAGAAAACTAACTCTTTTATTTATTGTTATTCAATACAAAATTAAAATCATGAAAGATATTAAAAACAAACTATGTTATATTAATCCTATAAGACATTGAATTTTGTCCAGATTTCATTCCGCATACACTGAGAGAAAATACAACCAGTTTTCATGTTCGTTCAACAAGTTTTTTGGTTAAAATAGCGCCTACCCTACGTGCTCTTTGGTTCAAACAATAAGCTACTTGTCATTTGAATCGGCAATATATTTGAATCAACAAGTCGATTTTATAAAAACAACCTGACACATATTGTTTTAAACATACGTTTGGCTGATTCAAACGGATAAACCGCAACAAGTCGAACTTGTTAAATTCACAATGCAAATTTCTCTCAGTGTACGTTATTAAAAAAAATAGATATCAGAAGGTATATTCTTGGCTGAATATACCTTTTGTTAAAGGCAATGTTAAAAAGATTAAATTAAAAAAGTCATCAGGCCCCGTAGCCGAATGGCATTTCTCCGACGCCAAACGAAAACGAAACGTAGTCCGGCTCTGTCGCGCCATTATGCAAGAGCGATAGGGATAGATATCTACTAGCGCTTCGTTTCGTGATCGTTTGTGCCATTCGGCTACGCACCCTGGTGTCATAGTAAGAAATTGTACCTGTGCAATACGATGTCCCGAAGCTGAGAATCGAGGTTGGTTCCAGGAATTTAGGTTGTGCTCACTCGAAAACCCACTAAGCTGGCGATACCGATAATCTTAAATAAAAAAGTAGCCAGATACTGTCATGCCTCCCCACATGGAAGGTTCCTCGAATCACAGGATACAAAAACCCATGTCATCAAATCAGCCTGTCGCCACTTAAGTCATTCTGTTTCATCTGTTTATAAAACTTTTGACTACCTTCAAGTGTCTTCTTTAAAAATACATTTAAAAAAACTTTTTTTTAATTTGAATTGTTAATTTCTTTTTAATTTCAATTATATCTTCAAAGATTTTTAATTACCTACGAACTTTATGTAAGTGTTTAAAAAAATTAGAATGATTTTTAAATATGAGACTGAAATAGTCGGAAGCTACGAGTTTGACCGCATAACTGTTTAAACATACCAACATTTTGTGGTCGTTGCAGCGTTATTACAAAACATTTACAAAATTCAATTGTTTTACATGAAAATCTAACTTATCACTCTCGAAAACGCACGCCGTTACAACGACCCGCAACATAGAACGATAGGTATTAAAATAAATATACATATTTCAGTTTTAAAAAACAAGAGAATGTTTTAATTAACACGAACTTTTCTCACTATAACGAGAAACAAAATAGTTCACAAAGGGATATGAGCATGAAAATTAGCTCGCCATATTGAAATATTTGGGATTTCTCTCCTAACGTTGTTGCACCGTTCATTTGTTTTGGCCGTCTACGTTGTTTCCTGTTTTCTTTTTAAACAAACGCGTTTTTGGTTTTAATATTCGTAACAGAAGTTTCGTATATACTTTTTAAATAAATAAATAACTGTAGTTAATCCCTTGTGTTGTATAAAAACGAAAGCATAATGAATTATAATAGCACATTACGTCAGACGCCGGAAAAGAAGGGCTTACGGGATGAGTAGATATATCGGATAGTGATACGAAGCCTGTAAGACCTTTTCACGGCGAGGAATGTATACTGTATAGTGCTTTTCTCAAATTCGCAATGAAATACGCTAAAAAACTGACCTTGAAAACTTACTTTGGATTTCGGAGCCAGTAAGTTACTCATGTCTACTTTTGCCTCCGCTCGCAATTCCGGAGGCGTATCTACAATTTAAATCCACATCCACATCACTTTTTTCCGAACTCATTTTGAAATTTGAAAAAGCTCTTGATAAAATATTTGATAAATCCGAGAAAACATATATTTTTATTTTATTTCCGCGCTTAAACTTTTTTTTAAATCTGTTCGAGGTAACCTTTTAAGCGGACATTCACATTCCGCGCCAAACTTTTTTTTTAAATCTGTTTAAGGTAACGTTTTAATATTTACCGCATTATAGTCTGGCAAAAAAGAGTAGAAATTAATAGGGGGCGCCACCGTCTATGTAAACTGTTTTGCATGTTTTTTTTCTGATGGTGGCGTTGTCGTAAGTATTATTTATCCTGTCGCGTTGTGTCAAAATTTGACGTTAGAAACAAATGACTCGAGCATTGCAGGCTTAAGTGAGGAAATCACTACGAAATTCCATTACATATCATCCTCACTCAGCGCACCAGATAAAGTAGTACTTCCCGACCTAATTTTAAGTACTTACGTCATGACAACATTTCATTGCAAGTTTGAGAAAAAGTATTTTACATACCTAAGTTGTACGCAATCACTCAAAAACATGTCCACTAATGAAGTAATGAAATTAAGAATGATGAACGAAAGATAAGTGCCTGTACATGTCACTGGTTATTCACGAAATTATCCCATATTACTCGTAAACTGTATAGGTACTTGAATTAAAAAATGTGTAACAGTCGCAGAACATAAATAATAGAGCGTTAGTGCGTATCAATAATCAAACTTGATAAGTGATTTAAATATGATAATGAATGTCCAAAAACTAAGTATCTCATTAAAACCACATGCTTGAGAAAGTTCCACCGGAAGTTCAAACATATAATTATCACAATTTAGTTGCGTTTATTTCAAATACAAGGCACATCGTCTCCGCTAGCTTGGCCATCCCGTATGGGTAAGGATCGGGCAGTCAACACTGAGAGAAATTTGCATTGTGAATTTAACAAGTTCGACTTGTTGCGGTTTATCCGTTTGAATCAGCCAAACGTATGTTTAAAACAATATGTGTCAGGTTGTTTTTAACCCCCGACGCAAAAACGAAGGGGTGTTATAACAACAGTGTTATATGTCAAACTTATAAGTTTGACATGTCTGTCTGTCTGTCTGTATGTGTGTCTGTCTGTGGCATCGTAGCTTCCGAACGGATGAACCGATTTCGATTTAGTTTTTTTTGTTTGAAAGCTTAGTTAGTCGGGAGTGTTCTTAGCTATGTTTCATGAAAATCGGTCCACTATGTCGCGGTCGGGGGTTTTTCAAAATTGTAATTTTGTAGTTAGGTTATTATATAACAAAAAATAAAACCGCCTTCAAAAATAAGCGCGTTACAAAACACGGAGAAACTAAAAAGCCAAAAATAATAAACCTTTCAATTCAGATTTCTTATCGTATTGCAATAATCTAAACATCCAAATTATAAACAAATCAATTATTTTTGTAGTCGGTACCAGACCTGTTCGTCGCCTTGCTATTGCCTGTTTGCCCCACCCAACCATACACAGGCTGGTACCGACTCCAAAAATAATTAATTTGTTTATAATTTGGATGTTTAGCTTATTGCAATACGATAAGAAATCTGAATTGAAAGGTTTATTATTTTTGGCTTTTTAGTTTCTCCGTGTTTTGTAACGCGCTTATTTTTGAAGGCGGTTTTATTTTTTGTTAAAAAGTTTATTTATTTGTTGATTTTTAGTGGTTCCTAGTGATATTATATGTATCAGTCCGAATACATGTACAGTAGTGAAAGAATTATCCTTTAACTCCTAACCATTGAGGAGTTGACCTTCCATCATCAGCTCAGTTGATTTTAGTGGTTCCTAGTGATATTATATGTATCAGTCCGAATACATGTACAGTAGTGAAATAATTATCCTTTAACTCCTAACCATTGAGGAGTTGACCTTCCATCATCAGGTCAGCCACATCAAATTATTACCATCAGACGTAAATACTGGTGTACCTTTGAAAAATAGACTAAAAACATTACATGTGCCTATAACATTTGAAGAGTTCCCTCGATTTCTCCAGGATCCCATCATCAGACCCTGACTCGGTGCCAATGGGACCATCTCGGGGTTATACCGGTTCGATCAAAAAAAAAATTTTGAAAATCGGTCCACGATTCTCGGAGATATCGAGTAACATACATACAAAAAAAAAAAAAAAAAAACATTCAGTCGAATTGAGAACCTCCTCCTTTTTTGAAGTCGGTTAAAAATCGACTTGTTGATTCAAATATATTGCCGATTCAAATGACAAGTAGCTTGTTCTTTGAACCAAAGAGCACGTAGGCGCTATTTTAACCAAAAAACTTGTTGAACGAACATGAAAACTGGTTGTATTTTCTCTCAGTGAAGAGGTCCTATTTGGGTCGTCCAACTGAACGCCGTCCTGCTGGCCATCCTAAATATCATTGGGCGGACAGAGTGAAGCAATGTCGGCGAACGGCTCCGTAAACTCGGTGTCGGCGAGAGCTGGGGTGATGTCGCTCTAGACCGCGTAAAGTGGCTTGGAGACCAAGACTCGTTTTTAGCCATCGCGCTAATTAAGTAAGTTATTTCAAATAAATAAATAAAATATATATTACCTATTTCAATTGCATGTGGTAAAAACAAACAATTTATGAGCGTGCACGGGAAAAAATCCCACTTTGTCGATTGCTATAAAGCCACTTTGTCAGTTTATTCATATAAAGATACAAGTAAATCTCGTCTTAATGGTAACCGACAAAGTAGGACGTTTTACTAAACACACTCACATTTGTGTAGCGCTGGTACATATTTTAAGTAGAGCAAATTCATATGCTCTACAAATGCATATGCATTAATTATGAGTGTACGGAGCGAGTCCTAAACTATTACTAATGGACTTTGCTGTTGATTTAATTGTTGTGTAAATAACTAATATTCAAATCATCATCATCATCATCATATCAGCCGAAAGACGTCCACTGCTGGACATAGGCCTCCCCCAAAGATTACCACAATGACCTATCCTGCGCCACCCGCACAAAATTCAAATATCATTAACTAAAGATTGCTTTCAGTTTCAATTAATTATTACACTCAATACAATGCTGTAACATTCACATTTGATATAATAATTATTATAAAATAATAAATGTTGCACCTTACATAATTTCAACCTCTTTCAACCTTTAAGCGAGGGTTCTAGTTTTAGTAAGGTACAGCGGGGCAAATCTCGACTGGGGGGGCATTGTAACTGATCCATTTTTTCCATTATTACACTATGATGTTGAGACTTGAGTTCTACATGTATCTACTGAACACGCCTACCATATATAACCGGTGGACACTCTATTTAATAATGCGAATATTATAAAACATGGAAAAAATAGACCAGTTACACTTGCCCCCCGGACAAGATTTGGCCCGCTGTACCTTATATCATCTTTTTTTGTGGTGGCAGCGTGCACAGGATACGGGCGAGTCTTGCTCGTGTGTATACCTACTGCCGCTAGTTTCCCCTTAGTCGCCTTATACGGCACCCACTGGAGGGGATGGGGTGGTGCTATTATTTTCTGATACTGGCACCACACGTAGTCTATCATTTGGATTTTGTGAATCGAACATTTTTTGCGATATGTCACTCGAGTTTGCAAAATAATTATGGGTTCTGTATAGTAACGGGTTAAGAATTTCACCAGCTTGTTACTCCCCTGGGTGTTATAGATGCCGACTGTGGTAGGTATATGGGTTCAATTGTGGTATGAGCGAAGGGCAACCTCTCACTGCAATTAATAGCATAAATTCGTTTTCTTTAAATCCCATAATTGCTAATAGTGGCACAGAAACTTGAGTAGTTTCCTAACTTGAGCAGTTTCCTTTCCTATACCACAGTATAATAAAGAGTAGTATCGTACAGTATGGCCACTACCGCTCCCCGCTGAAAGTGCCGCCCACCCCCTCTCGGTTACCTCACAGTTACCGCATGTCAAAAACACGAACAGTCGACCTGTCATATTTCACTCACACAAGCATGGTACGCGTTCACCTACACGAGCTTAGAATGTGTGCTAGGAACGCGCTTCTTTCATATATTTGACCGCCAGTGACCGAGATGTGCCTATACTCTGTTTTGCTCGTGTGGAAACACAAACGAGTTTATGTACGAGTATGTATGTAATAATTTAGGTAATAATATCTATAATTATAGGTTGTTGTCTGCCTCTATTTATAATCATTTGTTTTGTCTCCACTGTATATTTTTTCTGTATCTTTTGCTGAGGTGTGCCAATAAAGAGTATTCTATATATCTATCTATCTATTATAGGCTTCCCTTTATGAATAAAAAATAGTCTAGTATCATAAACATTAAATTATGTTTAGTACAGTCACGGACTTTAATAATTGTTGATTCACTTCTAGCTCATTTTATAATGGAACGTCATAGCATAACTATGAGATGTCCAGTATAAAATGAGCTGGAAGTGGATCAACCATTAAATTCCGTGACCGTACATACGTTTCTAGAAGATGATGGAACGGATGAGTAGTTTAGAGACCAATCGTTCACTCTCGGACCGATAGCATGGTCGCGCGATAAACGATAAACGTTCGCACTATTTGTAAGTGCGAAAAAGAAGGCCTGACGTTTTATCGTTTATCGCGCGCCCAGCTTGCCTGCCAGAACGTATCGCCGTTAGTAATGTCTCTCTGTCGCGAGTGTAATGACGTTTAATATGTCACGTTACCTACGGAGTGTGAACGATAGTCCTCTTGTCTATGCAGGTAGCCCCAAACCAATCTTCACCAACAATTACATGTTTTACTTGATTTTATTTTTAGATTACAGTCTGGGCGCAAGTCAAGTCTGTGATTGTCCCATAATTAATTCTTTGTTTTTAATTAAGAAATTTAATTCAATTTGACAAGATTTCTAGGAAAAATTATTTGCTTAATGTACACGTGAAATGTCGACATTTATTTAAGTAGGTAAAGCTGTATAATTGTGGAGATAATTAAATTAATGCCATGTAATTACCTCGAATCAGTAAGCGATAATCATAAAGTGTATGTATCATCAAATCATCATAGTAATACCATATGGAGGTGGATATTTTCCCGAATCGTACACGTACATAAGTAGTACGCTTATAAAATATACTGTATACCTATAAAATGAGTAAGACATACATATAATAAAAACTATTCTTCTTTTTGAATTTTTCTTTTCTGTACATAGTGTTCCTTTATCATGTTTTAAGTAGTTAAAACATGACAAAGATAGTTTTTCCTCTCAATTCGCTCAAAGAAATCCCTTATAGGGATATGTTCGCCTTTGTACACCATAACTATACTGTATTTCTATGTCCTAACTTGTCTTATGTACAATAAAGTGCTTATACATACATACATACTATTCCATGGCTACAATTACCTACTTAAATACAAGTTACGATCGAATAAAGGCTTCCCGTTACTTGATAAAACTAAATGCTCAAATTGGAGCTCAAAGTGAAAGTACAGCCAAATTCTAATTAAAACTTATTTCATTTTAAATTACAATTTTGAAGTGGCAATTACTGTTCTGTTATTAATTATAAAATGTTTCGACGTTGTTAGCACTCACTCGACTTTTGAATTGGCTAGTATCATGGCGCAGTAATGAATGTATGTAGAATATAACCGTATATCGGTGGAGTTTATCTGATGAGGCGTTGATAAAATAGTATACCATTATTAATAGTATTTTATGCAACTGGTGGTTAAAAGAGGTCAAAAAAGGTGAGTGGCGTGGGTAGTGGGTAACAATTTGAGGCGAAGCCGAAAATTGTTAATAAAGACGCCACGAACATTTTTTGACTCAGTTAAACACCGTTGCATACAATACTTTTTCTACGACCAAGCACTTACTTTGAAAGAAAATTATAAATTCAACAAATACCTACTTTCAGTCATCTTAGTTATCTAGTGGACCGTCTACCATTTTGAATATGCAGTTTGAGTACAAACATGAAAATAAAACTGTCTTTGGTGTTCTTTGAAGCCTGACCACTAAGACGAATCGAGCCGAGTTGAATCGAGTTCTCATACATTTGAATGCGATTCGACGCGTCGCCAATGAACGCAGCAGAAAACGAACGAGTCTCGACCTGCGAATGCCAGGCTTTATCTGACATTCTAAGGTTGGCAACAATGTATTTCATACAATATTTTAATTTTCTACGATGAAGTGATTTGTTTGTTAAGTTGGTAGCAATGTAATTACAGAACTTTAACAGCTATATCGTGCTACTGCTACTAAATGTTTTCAGGGTATAGACTAGATAGACTTGTCATGACATTTTTTATGTAGGGTTTTAAAGTTCTATGCACGACCTTGTAACTCACGAATAACAGTACGGGAGTAGAAAAAAGAATTAAGTACTCGTACAAATGTCACCGAATGGAAGCAGTCGGAGCGTATTTGACATATCATTATGTACGGCCGAAGCCTCTCGACTTCTCTCGAATGCGAACAGCTCCAGTCGGACGCTATCACTTGTGACGTACGTACTTAATAATTTACAGTTCCTACTACGGATCTATATTACCGCACTAATGGCAATGAGCTCATTACGCAACTACGTCAAAAATTCGTAACTCTTTTCATTTAAAACACTTAGGTACGTCGGTCGTGTTTTAATTTATCGCCGCTCGTTTCGATTTCCCTCTTTTCTTTTTATATAGGCACATGAGTCACAACATGACATGTTATGGCACATTGACAATGAGTGAAGTCCACTGACAATTTTCTAGACAGAGTAGAATGTACCGTGGTGATTTTCATTTTTAAGTTGCAATTTTGTCAAAATCACTGGTAGCTTTAATTTTCCGTTGATGTAACGGTGCAGTTCCAATCGGAAAATGACATATAAATATATAGATACGGTCCATGTCCCTATGTTAAGACAACGAGCGTAAAAATTAAGAGGAAATGATATGCAGCGAAAAGGACGGACAGGAAAGCCAATATCGTACCATTGCCGCTGAATGAAATATGAAATCCTCAAAGTCAAGTCAAAATAAAAAACTCAAAGTCAAAGTAAAAAAATAAAACCGCCTTCAAAAATAAGCGCGTTACAAAACACGGAGAAACTAAAAAGCAAAAAATAATAAACCTTTGAATTCAGATTTCTTATCGTATTGCAATAATCTAAACATCCAAATTATAAACAAATCAATTATTTTTGTGGTCGGTACCAGACCTGTTCGTCGCCTTGCTATTGCCTGTTTGCCCCACCCAACCATACACAGGCTGGTACCGACTCCAAAAATAATTGATTTGTTTATAATTTGGATGTTTAGATTATTGCAATACGATAAGAAATCTGAATTCAAAGGTTTATTATTTTTTGCTTTTTAGTTTCTCCGTGTTTTGTAACGCGCTTATTTTTGAAGGCGGTTTTATTTTTTGTTAAAAAGTTAATTTATTTGTTGATTTTTAGTGGTTCCTAGTGATATTATATGTATCAGTCCGAATATATGTACAGTAGTGAAAGAATTATCCTTTAACTCCTAACCATTGAGGAGTTGACCTTCCATCATCAGCTCAGCCACATAAAATTACTACCGTCAGGCGTAAATACTGGTGTACCTTTGAAAAATACACTAAAAACATTACATGTGCCTATAACATTTGAAGAGTTCCCTCGATTTCTCCAAGATCCCATCATCAGACCCTGACTTGGTGCCAATGGGACCATCTCGGGGTTATACCCGTTCGATCAAAAAAAAAATTTTGAAAATCGGTCCACGATTCTCGGAGATATCGAGTAACATACATACAAAAAAAAAAAAAAAAAAAAAAAAAAAAAAAACATTCAGTCGAATTGAGAACCTCCTCCTTTTTTGAAGTCGGTTAAAAAGGCATTATATACAGCGCGAAATGAATACCCTACATTGACAACAATATCTAAGCATTCTGTAGAAGCTGAGACAAAGTTCAATAGTGAATATCTCGCTTATAACTAGGTAGTTAACTCGGGTTTCCATATCCGCTATAATGAACTAAAGTTAACTAGCAAGCGCACCTAGGTAAAAACTGGGGCAGGTACAGTCAGACGGGGTGAATAGGGGCGAAACATAGAATGTATTGTGATTTATTTGACATTTACTGAATTACACAAAGTGAATCATAAAAAATCTACTGTCTTTATACAATTTTTGTAGCTTTTTTTAATTAATAAAAGTAAGTAAGCTTTTTAAAGGGATTTGTAATCTCCTATTACCTGTAATAATATATATATACGAGTACACTGAGAGAAAATACAACCAGTTTTCATGTTCGTTCAACAAGTTTTTTGGTTAAAATAGCGCCTACGTGCTCTTTGGTTCAAACAACAAGCTACTTGTCATTTGAATCGGCAATATATTTGAATCAACAAGTCGATTTTATAAAAACAACCTGACACATATTGTTTTAAACTTACGTTTGGCTGATTCGAACGGATAAACCGCAACAAGTCGAACTTGTTAAATTCACAATGCAAATTTCTCTCAGTGTATAATCGAATCTTTAATCGCGCTCTTTCATAGATCTACAAATAAATCCGTGATGCTTTACTCCCCGCGCGAAGCCAGGGCGGGTCACTAGTATTATACCTAAATTAGTCCAGCGTTCCATATTATTTAACGACGCAACGGAGCCACGCTGTGACGTCATCGCCCAAATCAATTGTTTAATTTTATTTTTATTATTGTTCTCTTTATTTTCTCTCTTTTTGTTATCTAAGTTTCGTGACGCATTGGTTTTACTGTAATGTCATGTAAACATGTTTTTACTAATAAATAAATAAATAAATTATGACTGTATTATACTCCCTACGGTAACATACATACGAACGCATGATTCAATAATAATAGTGATTGCAATTTTAACCACGTGGAGAAAATCTATCATCCGGCGTATCATGCCTCCAATTTTATCACTTATCCACGTGGATAAGACATCTTTCACTCTCGCACTGACATACTTGCCAGAACGTGACAGATGCTTTATCAACGTAGATAAGTGATAAAATTGGAAGCATAATAGGGCAGCAGGTCCGTCCGTCTGTCTTACTCTTTTGTTACATTTAACACACAGTTAACTTACAGAAGGTCGGTAGAACAGACGTATCTCATCATGTCTGTGTCTGAGTGAAGCACGTATTAAATACAATTATGAGAGTTCTTGTCCTAGGACGGTCTCTGTAACTAAATACTATTATAATTATATCTGTCTACGATCTACGCCACTATCCTCGGAACAAAATATCTAAAACAATGTTAAACTCAGCATGACTTAAATAATATACATGTTTTGTATCCAGTTATCTAATAAAGCTATTATTCTTGTGTCAGTGTCAAGGAAGCCACTTGGCCCATAAATTGTAGCAACCCCTAGATGAATAGAATATGACGTCATCACGCCACCATCTTTCTTTACAATAACATATAACTAGTAGCCATTGGTCATTAAAAATAATACAATTTTCGTAAAGCTGGTGAGAAAAAACAACGTAAAGGTGATTGGTTGGTTATAGAGTAGATTAGCTATATTTTAGTAGCAGCGACCCGTCTTGACTTATGAACCCTTATTTTCACACTAGTTTTTGCCCGCGGCTTCGCTCGCGTTAGTTTCGAAAATTGTGCAATGCTCCATACAAACTTCCACCACTCATTTTAAGGAAGTGGGGAGTTAGAAAGAGACAAAAAGCGTGTGTCACTCTCCATCCCTTCAACTATTTCAAGTATTCATATAAAAAAAGGCAAAGGAAGTGTTGTTGTCTGCACTACAGGATTGATTTTAAACGGAAATGTTAGTCGGATACCTAAACTATTTATTTTACGTAATAAACCTGTTATAGCTTATAAATAGGCTTAGTTATATGAGAGCATGTCTCCGCCAACAAACTGTTTTTACAGTTTGGCGGGCACGTTAATAAATGTAGCCAGGTTATTTTTTCTGAATAAATGATTTATTTTTTTTTTAATCTCCACTTAAAAAATCACGTCAATTCGTCGCTCCGTTTTGCCGTGAAAGTCGGACAAACAAACAGACACACACACTTTCCCATTTATAATATTAAATATACGTATACACCATGTTTTTTTTGTTTTCCGTTAAATTCGACACGTCCTTAGGTTCATTATCAGGAACCATCCTGTATATCACTTTTAGTTAAATTCGTCCGATTCGAGACCCTTAAGAATTACATTCAAGTTAGTGTCAAGTGATTGACGGCACATGTCAAAACAAATAACATTTGGAATTGGTAAAGGCTCGTGTTATGCAATTATCTTAATATTTTAATAACTCGATAACCGTAAAAGTTAAGACGCTAGTTTCTTAGAGAAATTAATTGTATTTGATCTGAAGAACCTTCCCTTAAAGTTAACAGAATTCAATAAGAACAGGTTGTAGTATACTAGCTTTTCCCCGCGGCTTCGCTCGCGTTAGAAAGAGACAAAAAGTACCCTATGTCACTCTTCACTCCTTCAACTATCTCCACTTAAAAAATCACAACAATTCGTCGCTCCGTTTTGCCGTGAAAGACGGACAAACAAACAGACACACACACTTTCCCATTTATAATATTAATATAACTAATATAGTATATTTTAACTATAAAACTCCCGTGAGACTCAAACATAATTTAAAAATATTTTAAGCGGGTTACTCACGTATTAAGTCGATATAGCGTTCGACATGTTTCGATCCATTTTCGAGGATTTTTCTCAAGAGTAGCGACCCCGCCTTTACATCGATATGTAAAGATCCTCGAAAATGGATAGAAACATGTCAAACGCTATATCGACTTAACACGTGAGTAACCCGCTTAAAATAATATAGTATAGTATATATTATGGAAGTATGGATACGAACCTTCCTTTTCAACCACTTCACCTATATAAAAAAAAACCGGCCAAGAGCGTGTCGGGCCACGCTCAGTGTAGGGTTCCGTAGTTTTCTCAAAAACTACTGAACCTATCAAGTTCAAAACAATTTTCCTAAAAAGTCTTTTTAAAGTTCCACTTTTGTGATTTTTTTCATATTTTTTAAACATATGGCTCAAAAGTTAAAGGGGGGGGACGCACTTTTTTTTCCTTTAGGAGCGATTATTTCCGAAAATATTAATATTATCAAAAAACGATCTTAGTAAACCCTTATTTATTTTTAAATACCTATCCAACAATATATCACACGTTGGGGTTGGAATGAAAAAAAAATATTAGACCCCACTTTACATAATAGGGGGGGTACCCTAATAAAACATTTTTTCCATTTTTTATTTTTGCACTTTGTTGGCGTGATTGATATACATATTGGTACCAAATTTCAGCTTTCTAGTGCTTACGGTTACTGAGATTATCCGCGGACGGACGGACGGACGGACGGACGGACGGACGGACGGACGGACGGACGGACGGACGGACGGACAGACAGACATGGCGAAACTATAAGGGTTCCTAGTTGACTACGGAACCCTAAAAAGCGACAATCAGAGAGCGGGAAGTGACTTTGTTCTATAAATGACACATTTTAATCAGACACTGCGTAAAACCTACCGCCTATATTATTTTCTCTGTGTACGGCAAGGCCCCTTCGGAAATACAAAAGCGGCGAGAAAACTCCGAGGATTGTCATGTGTCAACCGGAACTTAACGAGAGCTACACTTATGTCAGCCTGGATCACTTGTTTGAGACACAACAATATTTACTAAAAAGTAACGTTTTTTTATGGAACTATATTTCTATTTTATATTTGGGTTAAATTGTGGCGTAGGCGAGAGGCTGGCAACCTGTCACTGCAATGTCACAGTTTCGTTTTCTTTCAACCCCTTATTTGCCAAGAGTGGCACTGAAGCTTTAGTAGTTTCATGTGCTCTGCCTACCCCTTTATGGGATACAGGCGTGATTGTATGTACATATGTATGTATATTTCAGGAAAAAAAAATTTTATACGCCAAAAAAGTTATGAAAATAGATTACATATATCGCTTAAAATGAATTTAAAAAACATCACGACGTTCCGAACCGTTGACAGCGGTCTTGGTCAACGGGTGTCAGTTTTATTTCATGAGTAACTATCGCGCTAATCGCTGATAATATTATAACACACAATTAAAGTATTTAGATAGTGACCTTACCTCTCATAAATTACTGAATGCATTTTCCGCAACAATTGTAAGATTCAGTTTGAACCCAATTACTGACTTGTAGAGAATGCCTAAGTAGTAATATTTGTACTTTATATTATATTATATTGTGCTATAAGGATTAAATACATTTGTTAACAATAATGGAAAACGTCATATTTTTACATGTTTAGTAATAATTTTTATCGCACATAAGTTGAAGGCAATGCTTGTGGGGATAATTTCACAGTGGCGGTGTAAGCTGATGATTAAACTGTCAAAATATTTCTTTATAAGACTTGTGACATAGGTTAAATTTTAATCAACTTTTTCCAAACGTATTTTAACTTTTAACATTCTTACTGTTTGGCCGGGTTTTTTGTTAATCAAAAATTCTGTTTTTATGTGTATTTTCTAAAAAAAGATTACAAAAAAAACACATTATCACACGGCAAAAATGTCCGAAATACTTATAACAAAAAAAAACCATATTTTACTTACCATAAAATTCTGGTACAAATCTCAAAAAGCACTTGTATAATCCTCAAAACTGTTTACAACACTGTCATCTCAGGTATGCACTACCACGGGTGTGAACGCAAAAAGATATTTATCTTCATCCGTCTGAGTACGTAGCTCGAGCTGCCCCGCGACGCTACGGCGTAGACGTGCGACCCTCGTAGCGGCGTAGACACACTGGAGAACGGCCGCTGCGAGATAATGTACCGAAGGCCGCCGAACGCCCCCGAACGCGCCCGACACTTTGTAAGCTGTGATTGATATCAAATGAAATGTGAGGAATGAGTAGTTCTATGAAGCCCTTTGTTTTGAGGATTTCATTTTTCTCGGCTGAAGTCTATGAGGACTTCCTCGCGGTTGCGATAGATTGCTTGAGATTGTATAGGTAAGGACGCATGCATACTGGTTTCATCATAATAGACCAACACAAAGGAATTAAAAATTCAAAAGTGTCACTTGATTGAAATCAAACAAATTAAAGTAAATGTCAAATGTGAAAAATATAGACGTAGAAAAAAACATGATACATTTTTCGCCAAAAAAAGGCTAAATGTAACGAAAACCCACGGTGTGATCCATTAACACCTACACCCTCGCTACACCTGCGTTATTTTGATATCGTTGATTACAAAAAAGAAGCCGTTTCGTAAAAAATACACATTTCATTGACAGAGGACAGGAGACACGAAACACACAAAATTGGCCGAATACTGTGTGATTATTAACGGATTATTTGAAACCCGTTTATTCTGAATTCTACAAAAATTTAAATATTTACCGACTAAAGCACCAAAGTATACATATTAAGTAAGGTGTATAGCATACGGAATGACTTTCAAGCAAAAAAAATTACTTAGTAGGTACAAGTTTTGCAGCAATTCCTTTTTTCAATACAAATTACTAAACTTAGACTAGGGATTTCATCTACATGAAATAAACTAAATATTGCACAAACTAATAAAGTGTGTTATTAAGAGTTAGTTATAGCGCCTTGATAAAGAAAAATGTCTATTAGAGCGTTTGTTTACACAGATTAACAAGAAATTCATTAATTTTGACAATTTAACTCCCGTTAATATTCCCTTTAGGATAACTTTCGATATGAAATCTTTCTATGAACTAATTTGAACTGAATTCGTTCAGCGGTTAAGATATAAAAAAAGTCACATACAAACACAAATTTGCATTTTATCAGCATAGATGTATTGAGCACCGCTGTACGGTCAAGCTTGCTAAGTAGTTCCGATATCGCAACATGTAAGCATCCTTATTCCAAAGTAGGTAGTAACTTTTATAATAACACGGAATGTAAGAGGCCGTCCCCGCTACACGCGCGCGTTGCGCTTATGAAATCAAGTAGTCACGTAAGCGAGTTTGCATTCACATTCCACCTTATACCTCTGACAAAAGGTCCACATTTCTATACGTTTTTATAGCCGTAACTGTGCCAACTGCGCCCACAACGTGTGATTTTTAAATATTTTGTAAGTTTTCTTAGTTAAAGTTTTTGCACACAAAATATTTAATATTACAGGTGTACCCTTGTTTCGCCGACAAACTTTTCATCAAATATCATTTCATCGACAACAAATCATCGAAATTTTAGTTCGAGTAATTTTGTTTCAACTACTATTTATTTGAAATTTTCTTAGTTATTATAAATACTATTCAACGAATATTGTTTCATCGCTGATTCGTTTCAAAGTACTTCAAATAGCAGAACTACAAAACATCGCAATTCATTTATTCGACGTATTATTAACAATACTTTCTCATTTGTCGTACTACACGTTAATAGATGTTTCTATTCTAGGAAACTTCAAATTGTCGATTTTATCGTGGCACATCACATATTTACGTCCATAATTAAACTATGACCATTGGCTTAAATCCTAGAGTAGATTTAGGTTAGGTTATAACTGTGACCACACACAAAAACGTCCGGCTTACAGAGTAGGTTTAGGTTAGGTTAGAACTGTGATCACACAGAATCAAACGGCTTACCAAGTAGGTTTAGGTTAGGTTAGAACTGCGACCTACACTACAACCAATGGCTTTTAAATTAGGTTTAGGTTAGGTTAGAACTGTGACCACACACAAAAACGACCAGCTTACCGAGTAGGTTTGGGTTAGGTTAGAACTGTGACCAAACAAACAGTTTACAAATTGTACAATTTTAGAAAGAAACATAATTGAAATAATATTATGCGTAATGAAATGAATTGTATTTAATGTAAAACAAAATGAAATGAAAAAAACACGAAATGAAATACCACGATATAATATACTCGGAATAAGTTATCTACGAAATAAAAGTCTACGGTTTGATTTTACTTGTGTCGATTGTTCTATGATATGAACTGTCGATGAAATGAAATTATTTGAAACGTTGTCTTTGAAATAATATTCGAACAAGTGTCTGTCGGCGATTCAAGGGTAAACCAATATTACAAGTAATTTACAACTAAGTATCTTTGTTGATTAGAGAAGAACAGTTCAACGGTCCTTTTAGTTTAGTCGATATCAAACATAATACGTTTTTTTCTACTCCAGCACTTAAATCTGTCAATTAGATTATTGTCAGCGGTATCCAAATTAAGTTCATTTGAGTAACGATGAGAAAGTCTATTTGTCTATAGGTTCATAGGATTACTGCTAGCAGTAATCATATGAATATAGGAGTTCTGTTAATTTTTTTTTAAAAGCACAACTTCCATTTATCAGGTATGTTTTCATTTACAGTAATAAGTAACTTTTAATAAATAATATAATATTTAGGTTCATAATTTAAATCAAGATGAAAAAATAAACTTAAATGCGTTTTACATATTAGATATTGCAAAACAAAGGTAAAAATCATAAGTTTATCCAATAATTTTACATTCGACATTTAAATATTCTTGAACGCAACCACATTTTTCGTAATTGAAAACCGGCTTATTTTCTATTTCTCTTGTCTATGGTATGTTTGACATTTGTAAACTTATCACGAAACTATTTGAACTATTTCGGTGGTGTGTAGTTTGTTTTAATTCGACGTTATTGTGCAAAAACATAAGTAATTATGAGTGATTCTGGTGAAAAATTCACTTCCGAAGAAATCAAGGCTATGGGCGCTCAAAGTGACTGACAATTTGTTACATGAAAAGTCAGATAAAGCGTACCAAAAATGTTATGATTGTTTTGACATGGAAATTGCAAAAAAATGTTTCAACTTTCTCTGAAACGGCGTTGTTGGCATATTTTGAAGAATTGTGCAACAAGTTCTCGCCATCAACATTGTGGACAGAATACTCAATGCTACGACGATCCACACAAATATTCCCATTCATTACATGAAGTAAGTAACTACCCCATTTTATTATTCTCGAATAGGTATGTATGTGGCTGTCGTAGAAAAAGTATAGTATACAATCGTAACATTATGAAGGCTATAAAAGTCTCGTACCTTACTTAGGCCACTCGGCAAGCCTTCGTGGCCTAACCGCGGTACTCAACTTTTATAGCCTTCATAACGTTACCGTTATATAATATACTATTATGCACTTTTGCACCGTACTCTTTTACAATGCGAGGAGAAAATCTCTGACTTCAACTGTTTGGTTTTATGTGTGACTCTCACTTAAATTTTTACATAATTGTAAACTGAGAAAACATATTGCGGAAAATCGTCCGTACTACAATACAATAGGTACAAATATTGAACCCAATTATGGACTTGTAAAGAATGCCGTAACGCATTAACGATTCTTTGTTGTTTTTTCTTCGTTTACAAAACTTATTATAACCTTTAAAAAACCTGTCTGTCCTTTAAAAAGCCTGTCTTCAATTTAAGGTTCAGTTTTAAATTCAAGTTGAAATGGTTAGTTAGTAAATAAGACAGTAATATTTTTTCAGATAAACGTCGAGACCGAAGTGACTTCGTCTCTTTAAGAAATCGTAGCGTCAAGTATTTACGTTACTCCGAAAGCTCTTCATTTCTCGGTATCATTTTAGTAAGAAAATAGGACAAGTTTAGTGTGAGTTGAACTCGAATAATGACGTTACTTATAAGTTATATTTTTATAAGTTACTAGCTTTTGCCCGCGGCTTTGCACGCGTTAGAAAAAGACAAAAAGTAGCCTATGTCACTCTCCATCCCTTCAAATATCTCGACTTAAAAAATCAGGTCAAGTCGTCGCTCCGTTTGGCCGTGAAAGACGGACAAACAAACAGACACACACACTTTCCCATTTATAATATTAGTATGGATAAAAATATGTATAGCTATTGTAATACAAGTCATTAAAGTAGTTTAATGACTTATAATTCGATACCTTTGGGTTCAATTGGCGTAAAGGACAAAATGCAGGTTTTCAGGAGAATCAAAAAACAACTTTTTTTTTAGAAAAATGTTTATCTTTTTTGTTTTTTGACCTATATTTGTGACGTTTATAGAAAAATATGTAGATTTTTAGTATCCTTAACCTAGTGTAGCAACCGTAGTGATAAACAAAACGGTTTAGAAATTAGATGGTTGTAAAGGACACGTCAAAATGCTATGAATGTTCTTTACACCCACGATTTTTTTGAACAATTCGAGTTGATAGGGTCGTAAGTGACGGTCTTAGATGATTTTTATACAAATTCGGGGCGTAAATGTAACCGGAATGGTACAAATGGCAACTGTTTTGAGCTTAGTTTACTATTAAGAAACTTGAAAAATGTATCAAAACGTAGTTAATATGGCATATAATAGCCACATTAGTGTTACAGTGTATATTTATCTAAATATTTAACAAAGACTAAGAACAAGACTATTTTATATCCAGTTTTGCAATAAAGAAACAACATTTGCTTAAAAACTATCTAATATTTTGGAAAGTTATTATTTTAGTACTCGCCGCTGTCTCAATAAGTTACGCATTCAGCATTTAATTCTAGCAGGGAAACGCTTTCGTAGTTTAAGTAAATATAAAAACACTAATGGTAACCACGTAAACTTTAATCAGCAACTGTGAACAGTAGACTATACTAAAACGACAGTAATTTTAAGTCTAAAGTAGAAAGAAGTTCTAAGAATAACTGAGAGATGAGTAGCGCAAGTTAGGACGCGTATACAAACTGTGACCAACTAATAAATAATAGTAACGGTAGTCAAGACTACCTAAGTACCTACTGTGTTGATTCATATTTTTGATAATTTTAAAACAGAAGATTGTTATTTAGTCTTTAAACCTGTTAAATAAGAATAATCTTAATTATGATTTCAATCCTAGAAATATAGTCAATGCTTTAGGTACCTTGGGTAAATAGCCAAGTCACCAAACGCTAACGCTCATTCGCTAGCAAGAAACGCACCTGTCATTGTCACACTAAATGTTAGTATAGTCTACTGTTAAAGTTTACTGCCGGCGTATCTGAATGGCAATCGTCGACGCCAGACGCCGACAGAAATCTGGCTGCAATACGCAAGAGCGATAAAGATATATATAGCTACGGAACAGATATTTTATCGTGAGCGTTTGTGCATTTGGGTACGTACCCTGATTACCACAGTGTTTTTTTTAATTACCTATACATCTCGCCGCAGTATAATAATACTACGAAAGCGTTTCCCTGCTAGAATTAAAGGCTGAATGCGTAACCTATTGACTATTGAGACAGCGCCAGCGGCGAATACTAAAATAATAACTTTGAATTTGTTGACAAAATATTAGATAGTTTTTAAGCAAATATTGTTTCCTTATAACAAAACTGGATATAAAATAGTCTTGTTCTTTGTTGTTGCTAAGATAGCTTAGATAAATAATACACTGCATTAAACTAATGTAGCTATTCTATGCCACATTAAGTACGTTTTGATACATTTTTCCAGTTTTTAATTGTAAACTTAGCACAACATTTGTACCATTTCGGTTACAATTACGCCCCGACTTTGTATAAAAATCATCTAAGACTGTCATTTACGACCCTATCAAATCGTGGTTGTAAAGGACGTTAATAGCATTTTAGCGTGTCCTTTACAACCATCTATCTTCTAAATCGTTTAGTTTATCACTACGGTTGCTACACCAGGTTAAAGATACTCGTAATCTGCATATTTTTCTTATACACGTCACAGATATAGGTCAAAAAACAAAAAAAAAATGGGTTTTTCTTTCTCTTGAAAACCTGCATTATATGTCCTTTACGACAATTGAACCCAAAGGTATCGATTACAGTTGCGGATAAAATATTTTTAGTACTGGTCGTAAAGGACGAAGAACAAAAAAACTTGTCCTTTACGCCCAACTTTACCACACTACTATAGAAAGTGATCCTTAAAAAGTAAGGGCTTAAAGGGCAACAATATATGTCAAGGTGACTTACGACTATATTTTTATTTGTCGATTTCCTTTACGACACCAATAATAATTTATAATTAATGACTTGATATTTATGCCCCTTCAGTTAAGCTATTTTTGCAAGTCCATAGTAGAAAATCTTGGTCGTAAAGGCAACTTTTTAAGAGATATCGAAATTTTAACTACACAGATCGATAGCGCTTGAAATTCTGAACAAAACTGTATATATAACTCCTTTTCGCCAAAATGTCCTTTACGCCAATTGAACCCAGAGGTATCGATATAGTAATCTAGTATCTTTCAAAAGTAAAATTTAGACATAAACTAGTTGATTTACCAAAAGAAAGAGTTACCGTTTCCTTTGTTTGTGACTACCACACTAGGTATTAGGTTAGGCCTATCCCATGGAGTCAGTTCAAACAATTCCATTTCAGGAACATTACTCCTACGCTTAAATAGAATTTATAAAATTACTATAAGAATACAGAGACTGGCTCTAAACTGCAGTATGATCACGGAAAACATACTTACACGTTCCGTTTTTGCCCATAGAAACCTAAAAATCATAAAATTTTAGAGATGCCGGTACGAGTAAGTATGTTCGACCGCGCGAATCCGTTTCAGCATGGGCAAATAAGTTCTCGCATTTTTCCGTCAATTCTCAGAATTTTGTAAGCTCATAAGATATTTTTTACGTCTATATTGTGTGAAAGACCAAGTTAGTGGTATACCGAAAATGTCTGAAGTAGTCTTCCTTGTGTAGTATCCCTGCACTCGCTACGGTACGTTGGAGCTTGGGGTCCGCTTTTACGACTAATCCCAAGTTCTGACGTAGGCACTATTTTTACGAAAGCGACTGCCATCCTGACCTTCCAATGCGAATGATAACTAAGCTTTTCCTTAACCGAAAAACGACTGGCAAATATGAAATGACATTTTGCACATAAGTTCTGAAAAAAACTTTGGTATGTGTTGAACCCCCGACCTCCGGATTGAAAATCGCACGCTCTTACGCCACCAGCACTTCATAATGGAAAATAATGTGTAAAAAAAATTATTTTTACGTCAACGACAGATCCTTACAGCTGTGACCTTCTCAATTAAAAAGTTTGTCGCTTAGGTATCATAAGGACAAATTGACGTATATCTTTATAAGAATAACCTTTCAGAACGTTCTTAGAGAAAGTTCCAATGCGATAGCTTTCGCTTGAGAAAGCCACAAATTTTGCTTAACCCACGGCCATAAGCGAAATAATTTACGAGTATTTAATTACTATCGGCAAAGGATCCTACTCAAAAGGTAAGGTGATTACGCCTACGGTAAAGCTGTACCTTAGATTATTTGAGTAATGCCAAGAATGTCTTCATCTCTCTTGGGGCCAATACAAAACTTCGTGTTAGGTGCGTGCCAGCTATGCCCCTTGTTAATTACTGAAGATTTATCTGAAGAATAGTGCTGTACATCTCAATGGATTCACGTACATCAAATATGAAGTATCTTAATAATGTACGTACATAATTATATTAATATAAAATAGGTACGACAATTTTTGAAATAAAACTATGGAAACGGATTAAATCGCGTATAATAATGCATTTACAATTCATCCCGACGTTTCGAACACTTTACAGCATTCGTGGTCGACGGGTGACGAATGCTGTAAAGTGTTCGAAACGGGATGAATTTTAAATTCATTACACGCGATTTAATCCAGTTCCATAGTTTTATTTCATGAGTAACTATCGCGGTAACCGAAGACAATATTACGACAATTTTTTTTCATGAATCAAATATACATAGAAAGAATATGAATAGGATATGTTTTTGACAATAGTGACGTTATTGTTTGAAGAAATGTATACTATACACGGTGTAATGCGAGGAAACCGAAATATTACAAGTGTATTCCTAATTGCATTTCAAGATTAAAATGTAATATAAACTTTTTGGATTTAAACTATTTGTATCACATTTTTCTATGTTTTGACAACAAAAATGCATTCAATGGCATGGCTCGTATTACAAAAATAGATTCCATAGTGAATATTAGCTACAAAAAATATCTTGCGATAATTTCGCAGCCTAAACCTAGCGCCAAGAATAACCCATTGAATTGAAGAATAATCCAGAAGGTTTAACGTATCATTCGTATAAGCGACAGGAGAATTTTATGTCCTCGCAAATCCCTAAATTCAAAACAAATGCGACTGTTTACAATTGCCTGCCCATTGAAACGTGAAACACTCATCAGAATTTAAATCACAAAAATGCCGTGCGACTGGCTTTTACTGGCCCAATATAAAGCCGCAGTCGGGCCTTGGGCTTTATATTAGATCAGAACTCTGTACGGGACAATTTACAATATGTATTAGTATGTTGCTTTAAATATCAGTTTTAAGTGTAGACGCGTATTTCCATAGTTATAACTAACATTCCGTAAGGTATTGTGAGAACCTGAGAACGCGTTTTCACTTGGTATTAAAAGCTATAGGGTGTCAGTAGTTGTTACAGCAAGCGCGTGGTGGAATCTATTTTTGATTACTTCTAGTTATCCAAGGAGAAATTTTCAAAGGCAAAAATTTGAAAATTACTTTGGAAATCCGCTAATAACGCGCCATTTTCGTAGTAAAGCGTGGAACAAGATTGACGAAAATATTTCCTTGTTTGGCCTGTAGTGTAAACACACATAGAAATTTCGTTATACAAGGTCTTGAAACAGCTTAAAAGTCGAGTTTACGAGAGCGCCTGCGCCCGATTAAAAACAGAAACCTAAAATTCATCTAAACTTTAAAAAATTACATCGTAAACCGAGCTTTAATCAAAAACGACAGCTGTCAACTTCACGTGCCCCTTGTAACCGGGATTTTATTATTTTTACTAAGTTTATGGTGGCGAAGCAAGAGCTTCATTTTAAAGTTTCTCCGGTTTAATCTTAGAGTTTTAAATAGTAGAGTATCTTTACTTTATTCTAATATCCGCCTTTTTAGTAATGAGTTTTCTTGAATGTTTTCGAACGGTATCTGGTTAATCTCCTAGGGTTTTATTACAAATAGTCCAAAATATGGAATAATTATATTTATTTTTAATAGTATTTAAAACTATTACCAAACGTCCTTACTGACATTAAAAGTACCTAACGGCTTTCTGAAAGGATCAGGTCGTTGTGATATGCGAATCTCAGATTTTTGTTTTCTATGTGTGACACAGAAAAAGTGCCAAGAAGATACAACCTTATTTTCATACGATGAGGTTGCGTATATAATTATGTTTTTGGCGCTGCTTATTTTCGTCATAACGACTGTGAAATCTTGAGCGTTGCGAGAGTTTCAAGGCTCACGATGGTCAAACAAATTTTAATATACATATAATAACTAGCCAGTGAAAGACAAAATTATTAACTGCACCAACACAAGGAAACTCCTAACTCTAAAACATCGAACTAAATTAAATGCATCAATTTATTGTATTAAACATGTATTTATTCAAGACAAGATCATCATTCAAAAGTCAATTTCACTTTTGGACAGCAAGTTTGTATGAAATTACTTTGCACTCTTGTAGGTAAAAGAATCTACTACCACAGGAGTGTCTTCACCAGTTGGTGTGGTGAAAATTAATTTATGATATTTAGATTCACGCGAGACCTAGAGCGAATGTCGTACTTGAACCCACGGCACTCAACAAAGCATTAAATTTCACACATAATTTACGCTGAATAGAGGAGCAATTAAGCGAACACTTGGGGTGTCTCATTGAAGTCTTGTGGTTTTTGCTGTCGAGAAGCACCTAAGGCGTAAATTATATCAAAGTGATTCAAGTATAAAATGGTTAGTACACAATAATATAGAAATAGTGTTGAGAAAGGAAGGAGGAAGGATGTTAAAGAAGACCTTTATTAAAAAACCGGCCAAGAGCGTGTCGGGCCACGCTCAGTGTAGGGTTCCGTAGTTTTCCGTATTTTTCTCAAAAACTACTGAACCTATCAAGTTCAAAATAATTTTCCTAGAAAGTATTTATAAAGTTCTACTTTTGTGATTTTTTTCATATTTTTCAAACATATGGTTGAAAAGTTAGAGGGGGGGGGGACGCACTTTTTTTTCCTTTAGGAGCAATTATTTCCGAAAATATTAATATTATCAAAAAACGATTTTAGTGAACCCTTATTCGTTTTTTAATACCTATCCAACAATATATCACACGTTGGGGTTGGAATGAAAAAAAAATATCAGCCCCCCACTTTACATGTAGGGGGGGTACCCTAATAAAACATTTTTTTCCATTTTTTATTTTTGCACTTTGTTGGCGTGATTGATATACATATTGGTACCAAATTTCAGCTATCTACCTATTTGAATACATTTTATCTTTTTTTTTAACGGAATGTCGGATCTTCTTTAAGTAAAATGAGCCAGCTGATGATTTAAGGTAGTTTCCCTCCAGGGCCTTATTATTTTTCCACACTGTATATGTATAAAAGTAGTAGAAGTACATGGTTTACAAATATTGATGAAAATCACCTACTTTCAAAGTAAAATGTGTGCACAGGATTAAAACATTTGAACCACAGACAATTTGACCTATATCGTTTATACACGTACGGACAGTATATTCGTAACTCGTTTCGATTAAAAGAACCTCTCTGTCGTATTTTAATTCATCGCCACTTGTATCGTAATGTACGTTCATTTATGACGATTTTTACAACCGTTTATTTCAGACTCATAACGGACAAACTCTCGGACTGTTTGTTTTGGGTGACCAAACACATGGTCTATGCAAAGTTTGGGTTCAATGAGGCCACATTATAATTCCGATATTGGTTATGCATTGGCATTTCCATTACTTACTTGCCTACATAATCTCCCACAGTTTGATCGTTGGCTAACCGAGCTTTCGGTTCAAATGTGTACTAAATATGTAGGTATGGTTACCGAGGCAGGGTATTATTAAAGTATTTAGCATAGAGCTTCCAGGTCATTTGTGTCCATTAGGGTGTCCACTAATGGTAACAGTCATGGGCCAGCGGAATGCTCTCGAAAATGGTTCCGCTGCATTTAGCCCGGCAGCCTGTGAAAATAGTTTTTGTGTGAATGGTCCACTTTTAAAATAATGATCGTTAGTTTAATCTCTCTGTAAGCGGGTTTAAATTGTAACTAATTTGGACGTAGACAATTCCTTTAATTGCACAATTGGACCTCAACTACTTAGACTTAAGGTGTTAAACGATCATTGATCTTTCTAATCAAATAATATTAACCATCAATATTCTAACAATAAACAAAACAAAAGTCATCCAGTCGTATCTAAAATAATCCTTTCACAGCATAAGTATTTAGTCAAAACGTTCGCATTTGTCATGCTGGGTAGATGAAAACGAATAAAATACGCATGAAACGGAATATTAACTACATACATAAATGTAATAGTTCCAGCACTGTGAATCCTTGTGCTGCATACACAGCCACGGGGAGTGAAACTTATTAAAGTTATTAATTTACTTGTTTATTTATTTTAGCTGCTGCAGTTTCAAATTAATTTAAGTAATTAAAATAGTAAGACGATAATATTTTCGTATGACTAGGCTATACTTATGAATCTGACCAACAAATTTATGTTCAGCGGCGGTGACGTCAAGGCGTACATTGAAGGTACGTAATATTTATTCTGTGTGATATATTTTATTAACAAAAATATGATTGAGGAGTACAATATTTAATTTAATTATTTTCTCATATACAGGAAAGACCCGATATAATAAGAGTACCAATTCATTCCAATCCGAACCTAGTTTGACCTGCAAAACGGGCGCTGTGATAGCGCCGGCCTAACAGTTATAGTCCCCGGAATAGCCGAAGTATCCGCACTCGTCGTGTATTACCCGTTTTATTGCAACCAATTTTATTTTATACCCCTTCATATTCCCATCGACCGCACAGAAAGATCACCTGCAATTTGTAAGTGCATTAAAATATTTATATCGTACGCTGGAATCTGTTGAATCCGAAACGTTTCGTTAAACCGTGTTCTATGAAAAATGAAAAGGATTTTGTCAGTACAATAAAAATATTCTTACGTTGCAGCGAAACTCTTTGTTCTAAGATAAAGTATGCGTCCACTGCGTGCTAGTTTATTTAAATATTTGTAATGTGATGTTTATGCTATCTCATATTCTGGTAACTGCAATACTTTATCGGTTTCTAATGACGTCTCGTAAAAATTTGCGGAAGATAAATTGTACATTGAAGCAATTCGTGGTTATTAAACGCCATCACTTTTTATTTGGGTATTTTACGGCTGGCTTCATTGTTCCTTGTTTATTTTCTTTATGATTAGATATAAAACCACGTAGCCTTTCCATGAAGCCTGATGGTCTTTCACAAAGGGTTTGGTTATCTATTGCTTCAACTGACGAACACCTCTCGAGTTTTTCTTGGCAGTTATTATAAAAACCTCGCGGAATTGTCCCACGGTTGACGATGGTCCTATCAGCCACAGAAAATGCTACTGACTCACTCTACATTCAGTAATAAATCCTAAATGGATGGTGTACGCGAGAAACTTTGGGAAATTAATATAACAGGATTATACGATATGTAAATCTAGTTTACTAATAACTCTAAGCATATAAATATCGATTTATATCATTGACTGACTTGATATGTATATATGTATTAATCAGTGCAACCAGGCCCAATAACGTTGAAAACTCATTGCATGTTTCAGAATTTCAAGAAGACAAACTCATTAATCGTATTATAGAGCGAGTAGGTAATTATGGGCATATTAATTTTGTTATCATGACCCAGCAATAACAACAATATGATTTTCATGCATAATTTGTAACAACCGTCATAAGTAAGAAAACTTGTCATATATGAGATAAAACATGAAAAATCTCGCGTGGCCCATCTCTAAAATCTCAAAAGACAACATCTTTCTCTCTCTCTCTCTCTCTCTCTCTCTCTCTCTCTCTCTCTTTCTGGGCTAAATTCAAACTGTAAAGAGGATGTGTTACACCGAAATACATGTAGATGTATTACATCGAACAATTTATTATTAATTAATATAGTAAACTCCAAATATACGCAGCCAATGAGTGGCGGGATTAATAAAATATTCTAGGTTTTTAATATTTTCACGAAATGCAATGGTTAAGTTAAAAATCATAAACAAAATTACTCAGTTCAATGTGTTGATTATATGACTGTGTCAAAAATTCATCAACGGAGCAAGCATCCTGTGACTTGAACCTTAAATCTCCAGGTTTGTAGACAATGGCCAACTTATACAGAGATTCCCGAGTTTGTGTCGCAGTAAAAGGCATTAGGTACGAGATAAGATTCCCATCGGTGCGAATTTTACCCTCTTTAAGCTGTTAATTTTAACAGTGCCTTTTACAGTTTACACCTACAAAGCGAAATGGTGTCAAAAAACTGTGAAAATATTTTGCATGATTCGTGAAATAAGTTTTTAAAGTCGAAACATTACCTACGAAGTAAGAACAATCGTTTTTTTAGCTTACTGTTAAGATAGACTTTTACAAACTTTGACTAGAAAATAATAATTTATTATACTAACAACGAATTATCATTGAATGTTTAGCCCATAAGTTTTACCCAGCATTAAATAATTGGGATATGCATATTGTATATTACAGAACAGATAACATTACGTCGTTTCTATAGACCGCAGAGCGGCCATAGTATGAAAACAACGACCGTAGAATTTAATATATGCAGGCAAGCCAGACAATGCAGATTCTTACTGGCATATTCTAGAATCCTCGGCTCCAAGTTAATACATCTTGTAGAAAATTTCGTACCGTCCCCCATACGTATTAGCTTGTCAAGAAACTCGATTCGACAAGGTTGTAAGATAAAGTTTTGTAGACCTTTGGGCATTTTTGATTACGCCGCTATCAAGTTTGCTTCAATTAATCTTCGTATATTTCATTAGACAAAGTTCAATGTTATGAACTTTATTTTGCGCACAACATAGAATACCTATTCCAATGTTATCGATAAAATCTGGTATCTGAAGAGCGCGGTTAAAGGGCAATCATAACTAACAAATTTTATTTATCTCAGGACAAAGAAGTGTATTAAGATGTAATAGCTCCCACATCTATTAATATAAATTGATTTTAGCTATAAGCTTATTGTTAGTTTTAAGTGTTTGTAACCCATAACTTGCATGCCTGGATTATCTGTAAATATAAGTTGGTTAAATAAATAATAATAAATAAATAGTTATTTTCAGTACAGATGGTGTTTTTTTTTACGCACTAGTGCGAGAAGTAGTGCATTATATGCCAGGTCGAAACTTCAGAGGCTCATCTGTACTGAAAAACGTCGTACGATACACGTGCGAAAAGGAAATTCGTAACTCGTGTCGATTTAAAACACTACCTTCGGTCGTGTTTTAATTTATCGCCACTCGTTTCGAACTTCCTTTTTTACGCTCTTGTATCGTATGTACTACAGCACACATGATGCTGCTTTATCGCACTAATGCGATAGTCAAACCTTCAAAGGTCTCGTACTCGTAGTGAAAAACGTACGATACATTTGTGAAGAGGAAATCCGGAACTTGTGTGTATTTACAACACTCCTTTCGGTCGTGTTTTAATGTACCTAGGTATCGCCACTCCTTCCATACCTCCTCTTTTTGTTTTATAAGGTGGCAGAGCTGCTGTGCTATCAGCCTATTGGTATCCGAGCAAGTAAAAATGGAATCTTGACTGTTGACTTGTTTGACTTGGCAAACGGATAAACGACTCCCGTAAATAACACAAAATATATCACCAAACTAACACGAGGAAATTAGGTGCTAACTGTAAAACATTACAAACTGAACACAATACAAAATATTTACGATTTAAAATCATCACTTCAAAGTCAAACCTGAGCAAACAGCCAACACGAGTAACAACGCGTAACCAATTCAGTTTTTTTTTTTACTTTGACAGAAAGTTGGATAAAATAGAACTTTTTTATCAGTTTTTAAAGTACAAAGAGCGCCTTTACGAGGTAGTGTGGTGAAAAATAAGTTGAATGGGTAACTTCCGTTCCGGAATCTACACATTGTTGATGTCCTCATTGGGTGATTTGAATATGAGTCATATTATGTAAATGGTGGGTGGGTACTATAAGGAATACCCCCCGAGGGAGAGGTCAAAATGTTTTATGTAAAAACATCTTTGGGTTGAAGATTCAATTTTGGATGTTAAAGATCTCGTGACACAGAAAATAAGCGATTATACTCTTTTAAAAAAGAGTTTTAGACGTGCTAATGAGACAGCGTATTAAGATAATAATTTACTACTTACAGTATATGATTATAAGTTCGTTGATTTTCGTTATAGAAATGTCAACCGATAACAGCATGTTGTAGTATTTTTATTACTGTGTAGGTATCGCAATGATTTATACATAAGTATGTATAGAATATTATATTTTGAGTATGTATATAATTTGTTGTTGTTATAGAATATTTTTGGATTTTATACTAAAAAGCTGTAATCTCATGTAAGCGCGGTCGCGGTAAAGTGCGAAGGGAACGGTCAAATTCATATAATTTAATTTTACTTTAATGATTCCGTTTATTCAACAAAGTTCCTACAGTTAAAAACTTTACTTTTGTCATCGATCACTATATTATTCGTATACCTACTCATCTGTCATTCAATACTCTATTTTTTAATAAGTGTGTCATTCGTATTCTCTCTATGCCTCTTTATTTACAAACACCTCTTTTTTACAAAGTAAAAAAGCGGTTGAAAGCGGCATTACAATTGCAGCAACAGTTGATTTTGTCGGCAATACATTTAGCGGAGCAGCGCCGAGTGCGTTAAGTGGCGCCGATTATAACAGTCATCAGCCGCTGTTATGTTTCACTCAGTGCACTATTAACTCTTCCACAAAAGTGAATTCATTAGCTAAGAGCTTTTGTGATGGCAATAATTACAGTAACAAAGTGTTTTATGCATTAGTTGTATTGACTGTTCGTTAGTGAAGTATTGGTCACTTAGTCAAGCCAACAGTCGCTTTGACAAAGAAATGCTTGTCTATCTATCACTCTTCCATATTAGTATGACGGTGGCAGTTGAGTTTTGATAAGAGCGTGAGCTATATACCTTTTGTCTACGGGTAATGTTACCGTTTGCTTGTAACTTGTATGGCAGCACTTGCACAAAACAGAGTAGAGATTAAAAATAAATAAATATTGGGGACACCTTACACAGATCAACTTAGCTCCAAACTAAGCAAAGCTTGTACTAAGCGACTATATACATACTTAAATAGATAAATACCTACGTAGTTATATGTCACAGTTTCGTTTTCTTTCAACCCCTTATTTGCCAAGAGTGGCACTGAAACCTGAGTAGTTTCATGTGCTCTGCCTACCCCTTCATGGGACACAGGCGTGATTGTATGTGTATGTGTTACATATATACATAGAAAACATCCATGACTCAGGAACAAATGTCTGTACTTATCACACAAATAAATGCCCTTACCGGGATTCGAACCCAGGACCGCGGCTCAGCAAGCAGGGTCACTACCGACTGAGCCAGACCGGTCGTCGAAAAAGTCTCAACATTCTAGTGCTGTCCCTTTGAATCAATATGTGCGAGAAAACGAGATGGCACTACAATGTTGCCACTTTTTAATTTCAAGTCTTTTTTTAACCCCCGACGCAAAAACGAAGGGGTGTTATAAGTTTGACGTGTCTGTCTGTCCGTCTGTCTGTCTGTCTGTCTGTTTGTCTGTCTGTCTGTGTGTGTCTGTCTGTGGCATCGTAGCTGCCGAACGGATGAACCGATTTCGATTTAGTTTTTTTTCATTTCATTTCATTTGTTTGAAAGCTGAGTTAGTCGGGAGTGTTCTTAGGCATGTTTCATGAAAATGGGTCCACTATGTCGCGGTCGGGGGTTTTTTCAAAATTTTAATTTTGTGGTTAAGTTATATATTATTGCCAAGCTGTATCATACATCGTCCAGCCAAATAATCCTAGGTGGTTCCCCTTAAAACCTGAAACTACTGGGATGCATTAGAAGCGGCTAGAACGACAGACAAACAAGCGTATTTTAGGTACCGCATAATTTTTGCATGCAGATAGAAGAGAAGATTGCTTGAAGATAACTAAGTTTCAAATTTATATGTTTAGTTTGAAAAGTTAACTCGGTTCATATGCACTTATGCACACAAACAAATTACATACATACACACATCACACTGCCGCCAACTCGAAACCCGATGACGATGACGTCATTCTGGATAATCTTATGACCATTTTACTACTCGAAGCTCTCGACTCGAGTTCATCAAATATTACTTATTGATACAACTTTTGGGGTATTTACTCTCGAAACACCATTAATTGTTTGCTATTTTCGCTTCGTTAAAGATGAACTTCATTTTATGATATCGTTATGACTTAATAAATGTTTTTATATGTTTAACTGCATTTTCTAGATTCAGTCAAAGATATGTTGGCTATGGTTTTGTCAGCATCGCCAGTGCAAAACGTCAAACTTCGAGGAAAGTATGACTTTTATTCAACCCTTACCTTTGCAAGAAGAGGGGCTTTCAAAATCGTTGCCGCCTTAGTGTAGCCTGCTCTAATTATTATCTATGTGACAATAGTGCTTATTCATAGTCGTATTTCCTGAAGCGCAGTGGAGAACTTCATTTTAACCCTGAACACCCTATTCGCAGTATACGCTAGGACATTAACTTTGTGTTTTGATGAGAACGATGCCTGTTTTACTGTTATTACACCATTTCCGATCTTCATAACTGAGCTTTTCTGATTCAGAGTATGATTTACAACGGAAGGGAACATTGAGTTTATCGGACAGTGAGCTATGTTATCGGTTGGCTGAATTTGGGGGTGCTTATCGTGACAAAGTAGGTATAGTTAGGTGTAAAATGTGTTGAGTTAATATAATTAATATTAGAGTTTTGAATACGTAAAATAAATATTTTGATCTAAATATTTACTTAAGAATCACAAATATTGAATAAATAGATATATTTTATATGGTTCCATGTTTTACAGTTAGTATTTTTTAACCCCCGACGCAAAAACGACGGGGTGTTATAAGTTTGACGTGTCTTTCCGTCTGTCTGTCTGTCTGTTTGTAAGTCTGTGTGTGTGTCTGTCTGTGGCATCGTAGCTCCCGAACGGATGAACCGATTTAGATTTAGTTTTTTTGTCTGAAAGCTGAGTTAGTCGGGAGTGTTCTTAGCCATGTTGCATAAAAATCGGTCTACTATGTCGCAGTCGGGGGTTTTTTCGAAATTTTAATTTTGTTTATTTAATCTTCGTGCTTTGAAACCCTCGCAACGCTCAAAATTCCACTTCTTCTGGTTTCTCTCACACTTATTATATTCAGTTATAATTCATTTAATCATCCTCCTTGCGTTTGACTACTTTGACAACTAATCCCAAGATTTGGCGTAGGCACTGTTTTTTTTTTAAATTTATAATTCATTTAATATTTGTATGAAAACGAAAAAGGATTATTTTTTGAAATTCAACAAAAAGCGATATGCTCATAGTAAATTGCCATGATAATGCAACGCTAATGAAGCTAAAATACCAGGTCCCGTAGCCGCATGGCATTTCTGCGACGCGAAACGAAAACGAAACGCCGCGAAAGGTAGTCTGGCTCTGTCGCGCCAATACGTAAGAGCGATAGGGATAGATATCTGCGAGCGTTTCGTTTCGTGAGCGTTTCGTCAGCGTTTGTGCCATTGGTGGCTACGCACACAGGTATGAAAGTAATTAACATAAATATAGGTAAAATGTTAATTAATTATTCAGCTGTTAAGGAATAATGGAGTATTTACGTTAATTGACTATTTACTCGTAATTCGTTAACAGGAATAATAGCACTTGTTAATTAATTTTCGGATTTATAAAGCATTCATTCAATAAATTATTAATGCTGGTAAAAATAACACGTCGTGTATAATTATGAACGCAATTCCATATAAGGTATACAGCGGGGCAAATCTCTTCCATTATTACACTATGATGTTAAGTTCTACACGTATCCACTGAACACGCCTACCTATTCTTTTTCAGATTATATATATTTTTATACATAATCAACCTTAAAGCAGAATGGATTTACCCAAGTTTGAAGTTAAGCGAGACAATTGTCAATAAATAAAAATATTTTACATTTCAGTACTATTACAAATTGTAGTCTAAATCAGACGACAAATAATAAGGGTTGCTTAGCTCAAATTTGAGCAATTAAAGTGAAAGAGATACATTCCCAGCTAGCCGGCTTGCAACTATTACAGACGTATATGTATATTAAACAAAATATGCGCTAGCTGTGTACAGCGTCTGCATTTAAATAACATCGCGACTAAACTTTTACCCAGATTTCATCCATGGGCACCGGCGCCAGAAAATTATCAACCAAGCGAGAAATTTAAGTAGCCGTGAACGGCATAAAATTAACTAAGTCTCTTCGCGAGTTGCCAGACTCAGTATTAAGGTCTTAAGGTGGCGGATTAAGCACACATTCGCTAACTTAATTCATTCGCAAGTTAGATTTGCGCAATTGAGTAATACATTCATTAGGTTAAGGACGCAGATCTAATATATTCCTGTTCTAACCTAAGTGTAATTGCAATTATATTTTTGATTATAAGATTCACGTAGGTATACTAGTCTGAATATGAACTAATAATGAATTTCAGTCCCATTGATTCGTACTCGTTGTACATTAAATACCTATATCGTTATCTGAGTACCCACAATATAAGCCTTCTTGAGCTTAGTTCCACATAAAATTAGTCAATCTGTGTAAGGATGTCCTATAATATTTAGGCATTTATTATTTATTTTGTCAAATAATAAATACAAATATCATATTATGTCATAGTGTTTGATTATTGTCAAATGCGTGTACAACGAAACGCAAGTACAGGCTATTATTAATGTTCCAATACTCTTTCATGTAGTGTCAATAAACTGTCAGTGACAGTGAGTGCATTTGTTTTAGTACAGACGATTATGTTATTCATGTTTGGAATGAACTGAGGAACTTCTAGAACATCCATAGAGAGGCAGCCATTGCATTGCGAGACTGACTGTGATCACAGTCAGCTGATACAAATGTAAACACTTTTTAATTTATAATAATACACGAAGTGCTCTTTAACTATTGTTTTATTCATAAACATTACATCATAAACTGTATATGTCTATCTATCATGACATAGTTTCATCCCTTCCATCTCTTTCACTATCTAAAAATCCAACGGTATTATGACGCAGCGTACAACTGCGACTATTAGTATGTACATTTTGGCAAACCACACATTTTAGTAAGCCGCAGTGATTGCAGGGTCCATCCCGACCGACTGTTGCCGTCACGTGATCACATTTTCTGTTTCAACCAGCATCCAGTGCAACGAAAATGTGAACACGGGTAGAAAATAATACTAGTAAATACATTAAAAGACACAGACATCTCTTAGTCACTCCCTCGTGGCTGAGGATAGTGACCAATAGTGATCAATAGTGATGTCGATGTCCCTCTATTTGGCAGGGGCTAGAGCCGTATGGGCTCCCTTTGCGTGGAACCACAAGGTTTTTGGTGGTGTCAAGCAAAGGTAGGTCGGAAACTTATAATAGAATCTCCATAAACGTTAATTGTTCTGCTTCCTACTTAATTTTCTTACAAATAATTGATTTGGGCCGAGGATATCGTTTAAGTACAATGTCAGCTTTCGTGACGGAACATTTCTACTTATTAGCAAAGACATTAAAGACATTAGGTTTTAATGGAGATAGATGACTTAAACCCTTGTGAGGCGTGGGATTTTCCAGATTCCACGGCATACAAGTGATTATTGCCATTAGGATCTATCGAATGTGTCTCTATGACGTTTATAATTTTGTCTGACATTGGACCGTGAACTTCGAACAATAAGACGCACACTCATTCCGCTATGCTACCACTGCTTTTAAATTCAAAATACAGCTTTTATTCAAGAATACATACTGTTTCGGTTCATATTCAATAAAATTCGCTTGAAATTAAAGTAAATCAGTGCGTTAAATTATCACACTCGTAAAATTTTACAATTATTGCTACTCACTATTAGCTGCCTTTTCGCTCTTCATTTTAAACAGCTTTACGTTACACGAGCTGCTAGTGTGACTCAACATTTCACCACAAATAATCCCACTAATTATCGATTCCGTGTAAAACGATTCAAAAAAGCACTGTGTGTATGCAGTTGCGCATTTATACCTCAAATAGTTTCAATATGAGCGGCGCGATCTCGTGCAAAACGAATTTGTGCCGAAACTAAAATTCGTGATGCCCGCGTCCCAGATGCGTTATTTTTGTTGCGGCCACGCTGCTGTGTTCATTCAATTTTATTAACAACATTATTTACTTTCGGCATGGCTCGTTACGCGGCACATTTATGCTTTTCTGGGGTTCCCAGGGATATGCAAATACGAGCCCCAATGCAAATGATATCGTCTAGTATGAAAAAAATATTATGTCCTAACTTCGACCTCAAAATTCAGGATGAATTAGATGATTAGTAGAACATGTAACATAAAAACAAGAGAGCTTATAATGCATATTTTATTTATTCAAAACATAAATTAACAATTTTCCTCACTAGTAAACAAAAAAACATAATTTCACCAAATGTAACACTCGCAAAAAAGTTCGTCTTCAGCGTAGCCGATGCAGAAAAGAACAACTACCACTTGGTGGCGTCACCTTTTGCATCTAAAACGGCCTTAATTCTGAGCGGCATTGTATCTACCAACTGTCTATACTCCTCAGGGGTTATTCCATTCCAGACACCCACAAGTTTCTCCTTAAAATCAGCTTTGGATTTAGAAGGATCTTTTCGCAACTTTTTCTTCATTTACCACTACAAAGTTTTTATGGGAGACAAGTCTGGACTGCTGGATGGCCATGATATGGTAGGAATTTGTTTTTGTTTCAGCCACTCCATCGTTGTCTTGCCAGTATGACATAAGGCACCATCTCGTTGAAAAGTAAATCCATTTATATACTTGAACTTTCTTATAGACGGTAATGAACTCTATTCCAAGATGCTTTTGTATTTCTCTGCATTGACGGTTCCATCTATAAATTGCAGACATCCCACACCCTGTGCCGACATACAGCCCCAAATCATTTAAAGATGCTGGAAACTACACCTTGCGTTCAAGACAGTCTTTGTGAAATGCATCTCCTTTATCTTGAATGACTTTACTTCGTTCATCGCCAACTATGACTTCAAATTTGGATTTGTCGCTCCATATTATTTTTCGCCACTGATCGGCAGTCCAGTTTCTGTACTTTTGTGCAAATTTCAACCTGTTAGTTTTCTGCTTTTGAGTAAGTAATGGTTTCTGTTTAGCGGTGTGAAAACCGAAGCCCATTATTTTCATTACTGTCTTTCAGGTATCGACTGAAATGTTTATTTTGATCGCGTCATGCCATAGTTAGGTAAGTTCTCCTGCTCTTGCATGACGATTTTTCCTGATGATGCTCCTCAAAATCCTGTTTTCTCTTTGGCAGTTATTCTTCGACGGCCAGATTTTTTTAAACAGGAGACGGTTCCGTGTTTTAGTTGATGCTGGATGATTGTATGCGCCGTAGATCTTGGCAAAAAAAGGTCTTTGGATATTTTGGAACGTAGATTTGCCGCTATTGTTACTGGAAATTATAATTTTCCTCACTGATTCAGGCACCGACTTACCTCTTGCTATTTTGGTATAAAAATGTTGTAGAATAATTATATTTTTTACAGAATTTACCTTTTTATGTAGCCGTATATCATATCAGACGACTTATAATATTATTAATTCAATTTAAAATATTATTGTATAATATTAATCTTACTAAACTATTTTTATTTAAAATAGACGACCTATTATGCCTCAAATATGAACTAGGCGTATTTTTTTGCTTTAGATATGTTATTTTTATGATATGATTATATTAAAACATATAACATTAGGGCATTTTGTACGGCGCAAGATTAAACTAGTTTTAATGGCTTAGTGTGTCGTGTATTCCATTTATCATCAAAGTCAATCTGGGTTTAAATACCAGTTTCGGAAATAAATATCGCACGTTGAAGTGTGACTTAGACGATATCATTTGCATTGGGGCTCGTAATATGTCCGTCGGTTCTACCGACCGTAAACATCGACAATTCTGAATAAACCGTGGAAAAGAGAGTTATAAAGTTGCATCAAAATATATTCGTGAAAATAGTACTCAATAAAATACGAATATTTTGCACACATTTTGAGCAAAACGAGTCTTGTCTTTATTCACTCGTCCTGCACATACTCTGGTGATAATGAACGTGGAAGTTATTGGTATACACGGTGTATACACAATAACCTATGGTTTTCCACAAAATGCTGAGTCCAAAGAGAGGAACGAGTATAAAGTAGCCACTCAAAATAATAATAGAATTGTATTTAACTATAAACTCTGACGACCACACAAAAACCTATTATTTATAATGGCAATTCAAATAGAAATCCAAAACAAGTACCTATTAATGCCGACAAATTGAATTTCTCACTGTTTGACGAGATGCCTGTATTTTGGAAATAATTTTTTTTTTTTTTTAATTTATTGAAAACAAAGATTACAGTTATACAGTTTCTAGTTTTTTCGCCAAACTTAAGTTTAACGGCGAAATGAAGCACTCATTTTCAAAGTTAGTACCTTAAATTATATTAAATGACTTATTCTAGTGTTAATAGATAATAATATCTTATGAATTACTAATGGCGCTTTTCATTAACGCTTTAAAAAAAAAACCTGAATTAGCCAAAAAAATCGCTGTCCCTATCTGTCATGTTGACTTATGTATATGTGAGAAAGGGACCAAGCACCCCTTTAATTAATCAGTTCAGTAACTATTTTAAAAATGCGAGGGTAATTTTTCATTCAGGCTTTGTACCTAATAGCAACTTCTTAATATTTGATTTAAAGATGTTTTTACTTCGACATTCGTCTTCTAATGTACCTAATGTGTTAAATAATCGCGGTGTGATGTAGCGGCGAGTCCGTTTGCCATAATAGTTGCTGGCGGTAGGTTCCACATATCGACGACGCTTTGTCCCTCTAGGCGCTCGGGTATATATTCGCGGGGTTTTAAAATCGGGATTGTTAAATTGTTCCGTTGCTATCAAGTACTTAACTTTATCATGCACTGGCAGGATGTTTAAATTCTTAAATAGGATCGTGTAATCGTTTCTACAATTTGTTTTGGTTTTTTTATCTATTATGTTTTTTAATAGACGCAATTGTAAGTTTAATATGTTATCCAAATAGGTTTTAAATGTGCGTCCATAAGCTATTAAACCGTACCCAATTACAGCGTCAGCCAGTGCATGGTATAACATTCGTAATATTTTATTATTTACTATATATTTTAAACTAATAATTTTACACAGTATAGATCTTAGCCTATTACATACTGCATCTATGTGTATTTTCCAGTTAATGTTTTTATCTATAGTTAGACCTAGGTATTTAAACTTATCAACTACTTCTATAAATCTACATTTACAGTCACGTTTTTCGGTGTGCAAACAATCGTACGTATTATGACCAATAATTTGGATTGGCGCCTGACATTGTTTCGTAAATGGTGATTTTATAAGCATAAATTTAGTTTTTTCGGTATTTAATATTAAACCATTATCGTGAGACCATTTTAATATGTTTTCAAAATCCTTTTGTATATAATTTTGTACTTTACTAAGGTCTTTATCAGCATATAGCAAGCAGGTGTCATCCGCATACATGTATGTTGAACAGTTCCGCACAACATTAGTTAGACTGTTTACGTGCATTATGTACCCAAGTGGGCCATACACCGAGCCGGTCGGCACCCCGGTCTGCACATCTGCCTCGTCGCCGCGCACACCGGCCACGGAGACGCGCAGAGTGCGTCTCGACAAGTATGTACGGAACCAGTCCAACACCGGACCACGAACCCCACACTCTTCCATGGCCTGCAGTAGTTGTTCGTGGTCCAGCGTATCGAAAGCTTTTTTAAAATCAATAAAAAGCACCCCTATGTACTTTTTATGATTTAAATGACTGTACACTTCATCCGTAAAACGCGCCAGGGCCGTAGAAGTACTTCTAGACTGCCTAAAACCATGCTGAGCATCCGTGATGATATTATATTTCTCAAGGAAAGTACTTATCTGGTTTACAATTACTTTTTCCATGATTTTATTAATTACAGGTAAAATGGCTATAGGCCTATAGTTTGAGTATTCTGAATGACTTCCCTGTTTATATATTGGCCTTATAATTGATTTTTTTAATTGATCTGGATACTTTCCTTGCTGGATACACATATTTACAAAATTTGCTAAAACTGGACTAATTCGTTTTTGTACATATTTTAAATCTTGTACTCTAATTTCGTCTATGCCCGGGGATTTTTTGCTAAGTTTCCCAATAAGTTTTTCGATGTATAGGCTATTAACTTTATGATACCTAAAGCTAACGTTACATGGCTCAATATACGCTTGACGTTCCAGAAACTTGGTGTTGCAATTATGTTTTATTTGATTTATTTCTTCTGTAAAAGTATTAGCAAATTTTGTACATATGTCGGGCAGCGAATCTGTTTTACCTAAATATTTTAAAATAGTTGTATCAACGGTGGGTTTAGGATTTCCTAACCAACTATTTATAGTAATCCATAATTTTCTAGAGTTATTTTCACACTTTTCAATTTCATACTGTTTATACTTTTGCTTAGACATGTAAATATATTTATTAGTTAAGTTTCTAAATTTAGTATAGTTTAATCTACTGGTAACATTTTTAGGGTTGTTTTTCCACAATCGAAACAATTCGTCCCGCCTTTCAATCATTTTCATAACAGTGTTATTAATCCATGGTTGTGTTTTTCGCTTCTGTTTACAGTACCTATTAGTCTTTGCGCGCTCGTAAATGTCACTAAATAAACCGACTAACTTGTCATACAGTAATATCGGGCACTTAATGCTTCTATAGTCGTCCCAGTTTACTTTGTCCAACATATTGTTAATTAGCTTGGAGTTAAGAACACATACCGGTTTCTGTTGACCTACTTCACTGGCCGAACAGCTGATCCCGGTCGCAATATTCACACCTATAAGATAGTGATCGGAGAGTTTACAGGTGAGGATGTGTGCGGATAGGCGATGCGCGGGCGCACGCACACACGCATGGTCGATGCACGACGTCACCAGCCGATCACCCGCCACCTCCTCTCGCGTACATTCGCTTATCATACATTGTAGGCCGTGGTCACACAGGGTGCATTTGTATGTTTCTGTTACGTTGTTGTCCTGCATTGTATTTATGTTCGTATCTCCAATGAGTACTATGTGATCGTTTTCGGGTATACTTTTCAACAGATTATCGATCTCCTTGATAAATCTGAGTTTATTCGTGTCCGGCGGTCTATATATTCCTATTACATGTGTAAAGCGTTTGCCTTGTTGTAGTTTAGTATGTAGCAATTCGGTAGAATATCCTTGGGTTCCTTGTAGATTTCCGCTCAGTTCGTTTCTAACATACATTATTATTCCACCACCTCTTCTTTTGCACCTGGTTGTTGAAAACATATCGTATCCCGGCATATTATATATCATTAGTTCTTCTTTTTTAATATTAATTTCGCTTAGTATAATAACATCTACACTCTTGGTGTTTTTAAGAAGGCATTGTAATTCATTAAAATTCTTACGAATCGATCGAATATTTAAATGTATTATTTGTAGGTCCTGAGAAGTTTGATTTAAGTAGTTGCTCCATGTAGTAACATTCTCAAATTTGTGAAATTCATTATTGTCTTCTAATTCTTGAATAAGATCCGTGAATGTGTTAGTTTATGTTATTCACCTAGTGTATCCCAGCGCTAACAGATAGATTAGCTCTCGGTATCCTCCTCGTTATCACTTCCTAAGTGTCTTAGGATGTCGGCGTCAGACTTAATGTTGTATATTTTTGAGCCGTCCGTCTTTTTAATTAAGATTTTAAGATCTTGTATCCATATGTATTTGTAGGTTGCCTTTAGTGAGGTTTTGGTATTCCAGAACAAGCTTTTCATTTGTTTTGTAAGGTTTTCATTTATATAGATTCTGTTGTTATTGTCGTTTCCAATTAAATCCTTATTTGTGAGCGTAGTTTTTCTATGTTTGAGCCAGCCAGCTCGGGCGACCTTGGACCTCAGCTTGACAACGATGGGTCGCGGGCGCTTCTCATCGGTTTTTTCTCGGCCTACCCTTCGTGCCGATTCTATTTCGCTAACATCCATTTCCAATTTTCGACTGATTGTTGCGATAAGGTCTTTTGTATTCTCATTCATGGCTTGTTCCACACCTACTATTTCAAGTTCAGTCTCGACCTCTTTTAATTCCAATTGTGTGATTCGTTCTTCCAATGACTCATTAATTTTTTGCAAATTTTGGTTTCTTCTTTCCAGAGCTGCTATCTTTTTTTCTGCACTTTTCTTGAAGTCTACCATTTCTTGGTATTGCTGAGCATAGAAATCCACATTATCAGTTAAATTCTCAATTTTAGTTTCCATGGCGTAAATAACTGCCAGTTTTTTGTTAAGCTCAACTAATAAAGCTTCAGGTGTAGCTTTATTAATGTCGATGGAGATTTTTGGAATGTCTTGATCTGGACTGTCATCTTTTTTGCTGCAATTCTCGCATATCCCATTCTTCAAATTAGCCTTTGGCACACACTTTTTATGAAAAATCCCTTCACATGGTCCTTTACATCTCGCAATAGCATCTTTAGTAACTGATAAGAACATGAATTGTGGAATCTCTCAATTATTTTTGTTGCTACGTTTCCTTCCTGCGTGAGTTCCAATTAATTTTAGAAGTTATATTCATTATTACTTTCGACGATTATTTAAGGGCTACCTAAGGAGATTTCCGAGATCTTTTTTTGCAGATTGTTGATTCGTCGACAACGATTCGCAGAGCGTCATTTCGCAGAATAATCGAACTAATGGACAAATGGTTGTCGGCGTATCGAAAATCGGTGTGGATTACCTTTATCTTGCATATTTTTTTTTTATCATATTTTACCTTCGCATAACAACGCTTGGCAGAATCCTCTTTTCGCAGAATGACTTTTTGCATACATTTCTTGGCATACTGTCATTTTGCAGAATTATTTAAGGCAAAGTAATACAATGGCATAATGGTAAATTGTATAATAGTCGTATAATCGATCCATTGTTTTGTCGAAAATTGTGTCGCATTCTATTGACTTGTGTAAACGTACTCAGGATGGGGAGTCACTAGCAGAATAAAACAGAACCAGTAGAAATCTGAACACAGTTTTATTATTCACCAAGTTGCTGGTACAAAATTCAAGATAAAAGAGAGGGACACCCCCGGTTGCGACCCCTTTTATTAACAATCATAAACCCCCTCCACGAATCGAACCAACTAATCGTTTACATGCTTTTTTAACCGACTTCAAAAAAGGAGGAGGTTCTCAATTCGACTGAATGTTTTTTTTTTTTTTTTTTTTTATTAACCGACTTCAAAAAAGGAGGAGGTTCTCAATTCGACTGAATGTTTTTTTTTTTTTTTTTTTTTTTTGTATGTATGTTATTCGATATCTCCGAGAATCGTGGACCGATTTTCAAAATTTTTTTTTTGATCGAACCGGTATAACCCCGAGATGGTCCCATTGGTACCAAGTCAGGGTCTGATGATGGGATCCTGGAGAAATCGAGGGAACTCTTCAAATGTTATAGGCACATGTAATGTTTTTAGTCTATTTTTCAAAGGTACACCAGTATTTACGTCTGCTGGTAATAATTTTATGTGGCTGAGCTGATGATGGAAGGTCAACTCCTCAATGGTTAGGAGTTAAAGGATAATTCTTTCACTACTGTACATGTATTCGGACTGATACATATAATATCACTAGGAACCACTAAAAATCAACAAATAAATAAACTTTTTAACAAAAAATAAAACCGCCTTCAAAAATAAGCGCGTTACAAAACACGGAGAAACTAAAAAGCCAAAAATAATAAACCTTTCAAATCAGATTTCTTATCGTATTGCAATAAGCTAAACATCCAAATTATAAACAAATCAATTATTTTTGGAGTCGGTACCAGCCTGTGTATGGTTGGGTGGGGCAAACAGGCAATAGCAAGGCGACGAACAGGTCTGGTACCGACTACAAAAATAATTGATTTGTTTATAATTTGGATGTTTAGCTTATTGCAATACGATAAGAAATCTGAATTGAAAGGTTTATTATTTTTGGCTTTTTAGTTTCTCCGTGTTTTGTAACGCGCTTATTTTTTTAAAAACCTATACTCTAATACAATCAATTACACACATTACACATCATGAAATATTATTAAATAATTAATGACAATATGAATATATTACTGTATGAGAATAAATCGGCTGAATTAAATAATTGGCAAAATACAAGTTATTTGGAAGAGATCTCAGTGGCGCCATCTTCACGACGCTGTAGTGACGTAACCTGGCAGTTGCGATACCTCGTAATAGATGGCGCTGTAGTAGCAGGTATTGTTATGATCGTTTCATGTAGGTCTTATTATACTGGTTTGGCTGTCGGCAAGGAGGATGACGCTAACACTTGGCATACTGTCATTTCGCACAATCCTCTTAGGCAGAATAATACATTGGCATAATGTTGATGCGCAGAATAATGTCACTTAAGTTTTATTTATTTTTTACACTTAAAAGGGTTCTCTGGTTTACTCATTGTTAACCTAACACATTCCTCCTCGCTTCGCTCGTCGTCGCACCTAAACCGACTCTGTGACATATAAGATTTCCGTGTCGTGTGAGTATTATGTCTGGATGGGGGTTCTAACCTAATGAACGTTTCTGGCAACATGACAAAGTAAATTCGGCGGAACGTCTATTCGGTGCAAAATTACAGTCAGAAACATGAGTATTATGGGACATAAAATGCTGCAAAATTAAAGTCGACGATATTAGAAGTATGCTATTACTAATTCGGTGAAACGTAATGTATACTATATACAATTCTGCTATATTAAAATCGACGACAACATTAGTATTCTGCTATCCAGAATTCTGCCCAATGAATGATATGCGATATGACAGTTATATGCTATTTGTACAATTATGCAAAAGTATCATTTGTTGGATTTGCCATTATAATGTTTAATAATTGTAACATTTTAAGGTACGTTTCTCTCAAACATTTAAATTTATGGCAATAATGTCGGTAGACAAAGAAACCGGGTCGGTCTGGCAAGTTTACCTGGACTGGTTATAAAAGGGACTACTCGTCGGCGAGCAGTCACTTTCAGTTCTACCAGCGCCACGAACAGAGATGAGTACCTTAATCTGATTATATAATAATAATAATTGTCTGAATTAGTTTATGAAATTATTTGAAGTACCTTAATCTGATTATTTAATAAATACCTGAATTAATTTATAAATTTATTCAATGAAAATTGTCTGAATTAATTTATGAAATGGATTAATGAAAATGTAATTAAAAAGTTAATATTTTTCGTTATAAACAACTCTACAACCCTGTTTATGTCTGATTATTTAATAATAATTACCCGTATTTAACTATGAAAATTAATTAATGAAAACTATCTGAATAAATTGATGAAACTGACTAATGAAATTGTAATTAAAAATAAGCATATTTTACTATTTCATTATACGTAACTTAATAGTAACCATGTTTATGATTTTACTCCCTTGTTGAATATTTGATGTGTTTCTAACGAGTAAATATATAATTGGTGTCATTGATTTATAACCAACGCAGTTTTATTATGTCCCATATTTGCCAATTGAATTAAATATTTAAATTTATCCCAAAAACTAATTTAATTAGGATCGCTTAAATGGAGAATACAAATAAATGTTTACAATTATTTTATCATAATATTAGTCACTTCAGGTCATATGACATTTGGGTAAAGCTAATTTGTTCTTTGGAAGTTAGTTATTTCATCATATTAGTAGTCACTACAGGTCATATGACATTTGAGTAAAGCTAATTTGTTCCTTGGAAGTTAGTTACCTTTCTTAAAATAAAAACGTTTCATTATATAACCAAAATGCTAAATTCAGAAGTGGAGATACGTTTTACCTAGCCATCTTTTAACACTGTGAATTATTTCAGAGATAACGGATTGAAATCTGCTGACCAACTTTCATACCACCATTCGGAGTGAAGTTTCTTCGGGCTGCCGATACCACAACATTGTGCTTCCTACATTTGGTCCTACTAACAGCGATGGTGGGGCTGCACGGCCGACGCATGGTGCACCGATTTCGGGACCTTCTGAAAACCTGAATGGACTGGCGTTGTTATGATCATTAAAGTCGGTAAGGCCCTGAGGGCTCTGCATTATCATGTAAAAAATCTTGCTTTGAAGAAATATTGTTGTACCCACTGTGTTTTAAACTGATTTTGTTTACTTATTACGGAACTGCAGTTAATCGAGCTAGTTATTGAAAGAGCTAGTGTTATGATTATGACATCTTGAATAAATAAATTACCTCTTATTAGATCATGTTGTTTAAAAGAAAAACAGTTAAATCCTGAAGAAAGGGTATAAAAGTCAGAACTGAACAATACAGGTTTAGAACAATACTGGTTTAGTTTCTTCCTTTGGGAATAAATTATATTTTGTTAATGACATAATTCGGTAAACAAGTTCTTGTTGTAAAGACTGTATTACGACACTACTGATCCGGAGTGATCCTATAACTGCAAAACAATATTTCGATTTTCGTATTGATATAGGGTCTAAATCTCTGTATTGACCAACGTTTATTTTATTTTCCAAAAAATATTTTTAGCTATTTCTCTTGAGAAACACTAATTTGAAAATCACTAATATATTTTTTTGTTTATGTATTTAGCAAAGTGGCAGTTTTCACTTAATAAATAAAAATTTGATACTAATAAGTGACTCAAGATCGATGTTTTCAAGCAAATATGTACGTTTCAAAAATCGTTTTTATTTTTTTTTAATACTCGCTTTTCAATTGTCCAATATTTGTTTTCGCTTACATTTTATAATGATTTTTCTCCACTTTGACCAGAATGAGACCTAAGTGGATTGCCATTATAATGAGATACAAAAAAATTGGCAATCGATATGTGATTTACTTTAGGTGGTTTCGTTGTTTATTTAACTATACTATACCAAAAACAAACAAACTAGTAAGTAATTAAACCTGCCTACCTACAAAAATGTCAAATTTAAAAGTAGTATATTAGTGTTTTCTTCAGATAGTGGCATGGCTTCAAAGTGAAAGTTATTGGTTTATTTAAATACAGTAGTTTAGTTACATACTTACCTACATCATAAAAAAAATAGACACAAAACTTGCTGCTAAAAATGCTGTGCTTATTTTAACCTGTTCCTGCCCACCATGTAGGTACAGTTTGAGGTATTGAAATTTAAACCAAATTATTTAATAAATATGGTAGACTTTCCTTACCTACCTAATTAATAAAAAAAAATAGATTCAAAACTTGCTACTATAAATGCTGTGCTTATTCTAAGAAACGCTTAAACGTTTGTATCCCGCACTAACGTATTTCAAAATTATTTCACCAATTGCGGACCAATAAAATTTACTTTTAGTACCCAACAGTTATGTTACACACACATCCCTATTGGTTTGAATTCAATTAACATTGAAACTTTTTCCAAGTTGCTGTTACTTCGGACAAATTACTGATCTGATAAATGATAAATCTATTTATCATCATTGCGAGTATGTTTACAATTTTGTCTTCTCTTTTCGTTGAGAAGTAACGATTAAGAAAGTGTCTGAGATTTTAATTCTACTTTCACGTTTGTGTGTCTGTTATCGCATATCTTAGGCTCAAAAACGAATAAAGTTTTATTTATTTATTTGAACTTTATTGCACAAATTAACAATAACAAGTACAAATGGCGAACTTAACGCCTTAAGTCATTTTCTATCAGTCAACCATTGGGCAAAACAGAGATAGTCTGGTGGACGCCATTATAAAGCCAGTATGAGATTTTAATGATTAAATACAAATTGATTCTATTATAAAATAAACATATATAGATACAATAAATGAACTTACATACATATTAATATATACGTAGATAAATAAATGGACCTAGTGCAAATAAAGGCTTACGCAACTTGCTTTATAAAGAGAGTTTACTCTGTGCTTGCCTGGTTTTAGAGTTTGGGTAGATTATTATCTACAAAGAATTTTTATTGATTTCCGTTAATATTAGGGGACGGTTCTTTAGGTAAATTACAATTAATTTCTGTAAGAAAATATTGTCTTTTCTCTTACTGTTATCGAGTTATTCAGGGAATGAATTTAGTGGCTCAGTAAGCGTAGTAATAAAGGCTGCCTTTGTAAGTCCTTATCATTATTTATTGTTACATGTGTCGTCATTTACTTGAGACTGACTTTATTGTTTCTACGGGTCTCTCAAATGAAAAACCGTTTTTCTAATTTAATAAGTGATTTGCCGGGTGGTTCCTGATAGGGATCCTGGCGACTGTCAAATTTAACAAAAAAGTGTTTTCATATCAGCGGGTTCGTTTATACGAACCAAATTACTCTCTGGTTTACTCATTGTTAACCTAACACATTCCTCCTCGCTTCGCTCGTCGTCGCACCTAAACCGACTCTGTGACATATAAGATTTCCGTGTCGTGTGAGTATTATGTCTGGATGGGGGTTCTAACCTAATGAACGTTTCTGGCAACATGACAAAGTAAATTCGGCGGAACGTCTATTCGGTGCAAAATTACAGTCAGAAACATGAGTATTATGGGACATAAAATGCTGCAAAATTAAAGTCGACGATATTAGAAGTATGCTATTACTAATTCGGTGAAACGTAATGTATACTATATACAATTCTGCTATATTAAAATCGACGACAACATTAGTATTCTGCTATCCAGAATTCTGCCCAATGAATGATATGCGATATGACAGTTATATGCTATTTGTACAATTATGCAAAAGTATCATTCGGGTAAAAATGTTTCTGCGAAAGCTGCTATGCCAAATGTATTTCGGACAATCGATATTCTGCAAGATAAAGGGAACCCAATCGGTGTATTTGTTCTCGGAAAATCAAAAGGAATTTTTGAGAGTCATGACACAATTTTTATGTACAAAGGATTGTTTTTATGAAATAGGCAGCAAGCGAGCAGACGAGCCGCCTGATGGGAAGCAGTCATCGCGGCCCATGGACATAAGCAACATCAGTGGAGCCACTTATGCGTTGCCGACCTTTGAGAACCCTAAACACACGTGTCCAGAAAGTGATAATGAACTTTATTTCTTTGGCGGGAGGTGCGGTGATAAAAGCGCGACGGTGGCACCAAGTCAACGAGTTCATCAGAACATTCCCTTAGTTCACCAGAACAGTACAGACGGTAGAACAAGCACAGAGAGCCAACATCTCTCCGAAGGCTAAGAGGATCTAAACCAGCTGGGAGATCGGGATCGCCAATACGAACTGCCCGACGTTGGATATAGTCAAGTGGAAGAAGTTTGTACTTCGGTGCTCCAGACCAGAGATGAGAACAGTACAGTACTCATATATATACATGAGGTCGAATTTTGTGCTTTGCAAAAGTCGGTGACCCGATGTGAAGTACTGTTTCGCTCCATTGTGCATTACAAAATACAAAATCATTTATTCAGCAAATAGGCAACGGGGCCACTTTTACATGTCAACATTACAGAGTATTCATTAAAGTTAAACAAATGAAATTAATAGAAATATTAACTAAAAATATTAATCATAAGCAAAGTAGCTATACACTGATATAGAATTAGAGATGTATAAAGTCTCTAAATGTCATATTATTACTAACTATAATCAATACATAAAGAAAGCGCAAACAGATACAAAGATAAAAGAAATCTATAATACTTCAACAGTTGTAAAAGACTGAATGTTACAAGTAAAAATATTATACTTAATCAAATAATCCATGGAGATGTATAAAGTCTCCAAGAGTCAAATTTTATAAAATTAAAATATTTAAAAGTACCTTTGTCAAATCATACAAAAAAAAATACAGAAAATGAACAGCTAAATTATTGAGCACCCCGAGCTTCTTAGAAGCCAGTTTGGCCTTGAGTTCAAAATGACCCCGAAACTGGACCTCCTTCGTAATGTCGACACCGAGTATCCCGATACTCTCTCTCTCTCTCTCGAGTAAAATTTTCAACCTGTCTCTAAGGTCTCATACTACACAATACAGGAAAAACGCAAATAGATTAAGAGCGTTATAACATTTCGGCGTCGGGCGAAATTAGGTATTTTACCCGCCGCGCGAGCCCAATATGCCGACCCTTTCTAGCACGTCTTATCACTCGCTCGCACTACAATAATGGACAAAACAATCTTGATCCTTCCTATGGAATTTTGATAACAACCACAATCTACTATCTCGATATAAACTTTTGATTTCTAATAAACATTATTTTGTACGAAAAGACTAGAATATAGCGCAAAATAATATTAATTACGTTAAAATTTATTTAAAAATTTAAAGTAATAATTATAAACTGTGATCATATTTAAGTAGATCCCATCCCAAATGTTTGCTTTTGTTATATGATAAGTATTAGAGTAAAGTATATATTAATATGATGATAAAATAAGTCAAATATAATTCTAATTACTTCAAGGTGTTACTCAAGGTCTGATGATGGAGAGACATTGTGGTCACCAAAAATCAACTCGCATATTTGAATAACATAAAAAAACGAAGTGGTTCAGTTACATGGGTTTATTGGTACCGGTGACCACCATCTGGCTCCAACATCAGACCCTCAGTACCACCTCTTGTCAAAGGTCTTATTAAGAAGAAGTAAGAACCCAATGAGCCTGATTACTAAATGGTTTAGTTACATGGATCACTGGTACTGGTGACCATCATCTGGCTCCATCATCAGACCCTGAGTACCACCTCTTGTCAAAGGTCTTATTGAGACGATCCCAATGAGCCTAAAGACGATGTGGTTTAGTCATATGGTTCATTGGTACTGGTAACCACCATCTGTCTCCATCATCAGACCCTGAGTACCACCTCTTGTCGACGGTCTTGTTGAGACGATTTCAATGAGCCTACATACGAAGTGGTTTAGTTCCATGGTTCATTGGTACTGGTGACCACTATCTGGTCCGATCATCAGACCCTGAGTACCACCTCTTGTTAAAGGTCTTATTGAGATGAACCCAATAAGGCTAAACACAAAGTGGTTTAGTCATATGGTTCATTGGTACTGGTCACAACCATCTGTCTCCATCATCAGACCCTGAGTACCACCTCTTGTCAAAGGTCTTGTTGAGACGAACCCAACGAGCCTAAACACGAAGTCGTTTACTTACATGGTTCACTGGTACTGGTGACCACCTTCTCTCCATCATCAGATCCCGAGTACCACCTCTTGTCAAAGGTCTTATTGAGACGATCCCATTGAGCCTAAATACGAAGTGGTTTAGTCATATGGTTCATTGGTACTGGTGACCACCATCTGGCTCCATCATCAGACCCTGAGTACCACCTCTTGTCAAAGGTCTTGTTGAGACGAACCCAACGAGCCTAAACACGAAGTCGTTTACTTACATGGTTCACTGGTACTGGTGACCACCTTCTGGCTCCATCATCAGATCCCGAGTACCACCTCTTGTCAAAGGTCTTATTGAGACGATCCCATTGAGCCTAAATACGAAGTGGTTTAGTCATATGGTTCATTGGTACTGGTGACCACCATCTGGCTCCATCATCAGACCCTGAGTACCACCTCTTGTCAAAGGTCTTGTTGAGACGAACCCAACGAGCCTAAATACGAAGTCGTTTACTTACATGGTTCACTGGTACTGGTGACCACCTTCTGGCTCCATAATCAGATCCCGAGTACCACCTCTTGTCAAAGGTCTTATTGAGACGATCCCATTGAGCCTAAATACGAAGTGGTTTAGTCATATGGTTCATTGGTACTGGTGACCACCATCTGGCTCCATCATCAGACCCTGAGTACCACCTCTTGTCAAAGGTCTTGTTGAGACGAACCCAATGAGTCTAAACACGAAGTCGTTTACTTACATGGTTCACTGGTACTGGTGACCACCTTCTGGCTCCATCATCAGATTCCGAGTACCATCTTGATGTGTCTTATCATCTTGACCGTATTATAATTTTCGCATATTTATCATCATAACGTTGTAATACTTTAACATTCAAACATAACAAAATATTACAAAAGCAAATATTTACGGATCTAGGATCAAATTCGTTGGTCGCTGTTTACACACACACAATGCGAGGATAGCCCGTGTATAAACAAGGCGTCCGACCCACACAACGATAAATATTCTCGACGTTTGCGATGAAAACTCGGAGAGCGAAGCAACATACGTCTCACCTCCTCGAGCTCCGGCGCGGCACTGAAATCGCAGGCGTCCGTCGCCGGTAAAATAGCGACAGGAAGGCTAGTTTTCAAAAATTTGGCAAAAAATCATGATAAAATATTATAACGACAAATGGATAACAGCAATTTAAGCACATTGTGCAGATTATTTATATACTAAAATAACTTCGATAACATGTAGATTTTCGGAGAAATGATCACTTGTTTCGATGTATTTTCAAGACAAAATTGAGTTCGTTTTACTTTCAATTTCTCAATTTCAAAGGATTAAATGATAAATATTGTTTAATGGGCCTAAATAACAAGATATTAGGAATTTAAATTTACCGCATTTATGAGAGTGAGCTTATCAAATTGTACATAATAAGAGCTCCGAAATCTGTGCTTCGCGCGGTTTTTCCTAAACGAGCATCAGAAAAAAAATCATTACTAATTGAAAAAGCTTTTTCTTCCATATGTTTTTTAATGAACCGACAGTTAATTAGATTTTCTAACTGAAACAAGTACTTTTACTGTCTTTTAGTATGAGTAAAGTGTACAATTTTGCCGATAAATATTGTACATTTTACAATATATCGCCTTTTTTTGTCATAGCGCTCTTAACCATAAAGACTGTATCGTTAAGTATGAGGACAACTTTGAGTAGCCGTATTTATTTGCTATTATATTTTTTTCTTAAAACAAGACATAGGCTTGATAAGGCACATAATAAGGTTCACATTTTGTCCTAGAAACTCGACGTGAAGCAAGTGGTTTAGACAGTATTGTCTTAATCCTCCCGAGTAACAATTACGATTCCGGACAAATGCTACTAGAAAATTCACAAAGTGCGTAAAAAACGATACGATTGCGAAAAAAAATTGTACTGTGTTAACCTCAACGACATATGATCCACAAAGCAGAATATCTGGACATAGTCTAGCCATAGTTATTTTTAAGAAATAAAGTTCAGGATCTGTGTATGGCGGCCATTTAGAGAATGTGGCATGGTGCTTCCTCTAACTCCGACTTTGATGTCGAATTTAACTACCCATACAACCATTTCAGTCGCAAAATCTTCAAATCAGTAACTAACTGTCAAATGTGACATAACGCGTGGTAACGTCGTGCAAACAATGCGACCGTATTGATACAATAACAAAATGTAGTCGTCGTGTGCACTCGTTACGGTAACAAAATGTGTACGAATTTGTGGCTGTCAATGTCACTGTCAGAATGACTTTTAACGACACTTTATTAGTCGACGTTTGCACACATAACGGTAACAACATGTGGACGAATTTGTGGCTGTCATTGTCACTGTCAGAACGGTTTCTGACAGTGACATTGACAGAATTTGTACACACATGTGTAGGTCTGATTACCGAACTGCTCCTAAACCACTGTATCCGCAAATGACAATCTGAAATACGAAGGTTTCTCAAACTGTCTTGTGAAGTTGTGGACTGGTTGCTTTGAATCATTTAAATATGAGCGAATTAAATAATAATAAACGACGACGACCATTTAAGCACTCTTCGACATTTTATAGAAATGTGGGAAAATTAAGAAAAGTGCAGAATGATAATACAAATAGATAAGCACTTTATAGTTACTTAATGTATTAAATATATAATTTTTAATTCTTATTGATAAAAATGAAGTGTAGTGTTGCTTTACACAATAAAAGTAGGAATCAAATGAAATAGAGTATTTACTGTGATCATCATTCTCCTGCCCTTATCCCAGTCACTTGGGGTCGGCGCAGCATGTCTTTCTCTTCCATACATCTCTGTCACTCGTCATCTCATCATTAACTTGTTTTAGTTCCATATCATGTCTCACACAGTCCATCCACCTCTTCTTCGGTTTTCCCCTCCCGTTACTTCCACCACCTTCCACATTCATTCGTAATACCTTTCTCGTCACATGCCTTTCATCCCTCCGCATTACATGTCCATCAGTGGCGGGGCGTGAAAATTTTCGTTGGTAAAGCCGGAGGGGTTTTGGCATCTGTTTTGAATGGACTTATACAGATACTAGAGAATTTTAGGGAACCCGTTGGGAATCGAGTTGTATCGACGCTCCGCCACTGATGTCCATACCATGCTAGTCGATTCGCTCTTACTTTTTCAACAATCGGTGCTACTTTCAGGCTTCCTCTGATATACTCATTCTTTATTTTATCCATTCTTGTCACGCCACACATCCATCTTAACATTCTCATCTCTGCTACGTGCAATCTCTTTTCATCCGTCACCTTTAGGGCCCAACACTCTGATCCATACATGACGACAGGTCTGATGACTGATTTATAAATTTTGCCCTTCAGTCGAAGAGGCATCCGGGCGTCACAAATGGTTCCCGTGACCTGTCGCCATTTCATCCACCCCGTGCTAATACGGTTTTTCACGTCGCGGTCGATATCGCCATCACACTGTACGAGCGAACCAAGGTACTTAAAGTCGGAGCAGACTGGCAATAAAATACCATCGAGTTCTATGGCAGCAAAACCAGAGAGACCGCCGAAATCACAAAACATATGTTCTGTTTTTGATCTACTGATCTTCAGGCCAACATTCTCTAGTTTTTGCCGCCACTTCTCGAGTCTGCTCTGTACCTCGAGCCCGTCTTCACCAACAAGCACAATGTCATCAGCGAAAAGCATACACCAGGGTACCTCCTCCTGTATGTCCGACGACAAAGCGTCCATAATAAGCAGGAAGAGGTAAGGACTTAGAGCCGATCCCTGGTGCAAGCCCACCGCGACACTGAACCTGTCGGTGGTGCCGGCAGCTGACCGGACGCGTGTACAACATCGACTGTACATTGACCGTATTAGCTCTACATACTTCCCAGGCACGCATTTCTCTTTCAGAGCCCACCACAAAACCTCTCGGGGTACGCGGTCGTATGCCTTTTCGAGGTCAACAAACACCATATGCAGGTTCCTTTTTGCGCGCCTGTATTTTTCGCACAATTGGCGAAGTGCAAAAATGGCGTCTGCTGTACCTCTTCCCGGCATAAACCCGAATTGGTTTTGTGCTATTTCACTCTCTTCTCTCAGGCGTCTCTCTATCACCTTTTCCCATATTTTCATTGTATGTGACATTAGCTTTATTCCTCTATAGTTGTTGCAGTCTTGTACATCCCCTTTGTTTTTGAAAATGGGCACCAGTAAACTGTCGCACCATTCATCGGGGATAGTTTCTTCATGCAACAACTTATTGAAGAACAAAGCCAGCCACTTACATCCATCCTCACTCAACAACTTCCATACTTCTCCAGGTATATCATCTGGACCTACCGATTTTCTGTGATATTAATACGTTGTCTATCATTACTTTTACAGCGATGATTCTGTCACTCATCCTGTTAACATTTGTGACACCCTGTTTCAACTGACTGTCCAAAACTATACCTACACCATTCCGTCTGCCGTTACTTCCACAATAGTAAAACTTATATCCTTCCCCAATCTCTCTGGCCCTTGCACCCTTCCACTTTGTCTCCTGTAAGAAAGCTACATTTATACGTCGCCTTTTCATCACATCTGCTAGTTCCCTTCCTCTTCCAGTCATCGTCCCTATATTCCAGCTCGCATACCTCAACCTCACATACTTCGGTTCCCGGGCTCGCTTCTTACGTCGCCCCCACCCGGGCTGGTGCGACAACCCTAGTCCATTTCCCACAGGAGCCGGGTGCTGCCCCTGCGCGTCGCCTGCGGGGTACGCCCTAACCCTGTCGCTCATCTCATTCTGTCCGATAATCATGCTGCAAGGGGATTTGGCATTTAGTTTTTACAACCGGCCGCCTGCCTGACGTTAACCCTCCTTAGGGAATTCCTAGTTGACATAGGTGGCTGTCATTTTATTTTTATTCCTTTAGTCGCCTTTTACGACATCCACGGAAAGCACGGAGTGGGCTATTCTTGAGCCGGCAACCACACGGCACAGCCGGCAACCACACGGCACAGAGAGTATTTACTGTGATATTAATAGAATTTCTGTTGCGCAATGATAGTTTTTTTTTTCAGTACAGATGCTGCTTTTTCTAACGCAGTAGTGCGAGCAAATCAAGCAATGATTCATTTCTTGTCTGGTCGAAACTCTTAGCTTAGATTTAGGTACTGAAAATCGTCGTACGATACACGTGCGAAAAGGACATTCACAACTCGTGTCGAAGTAAAACACTCCCTTCGTTCGTGTATTAATTTATCGCTACTCGTATCGATTTTCCTCTTTTCCGCACTCGTATCTACAAGTATTTGGTTTGGGTTACAAAAAAAACACATTATTTACTCTACTACGTTTTATTTATGTCTCTTTAACATTACAAATTTGTAGACACTTATCTATACAAAAATCTTGACTTAAGAAGTACAGGGTGGCTAGCCGAATGGCACAATCGCTCACGAAACGCTCACGAAACGAAGCGCTAGTAGATATCTATCTCTATCGCGCTTGCGTATTGGCGCGACAGAGCCAGCGGCGTATCGCTTTCGTTTGGCGTCGGAGAAATGCCATTCGGACTACTTCAACAAGTGTCAATTGTGAAATGCCGCAAAATACTAGTTGCTCTATAAAAGACCATAATAATATGATCCCCGATCCTTTACAACCCAGCAGCTCGGTACGCACGTTACAATTTTTTTTTAATCTTCTTTAATGAGGGCAACTGAGTACGACGGCATATTTAATTGTTTATAAAGTTTGAGGATACCTGGAAAAAAAGAATACATGAAGCCATTTTGAAAATATAATAAATATTCACTGCTTTCGGTCACGCGTGTACGCTGCGACCATTTTGCGACCGTTTGACGACCGTTTGGTGACCGTTTGGCGACTGTTTTTTACATGGAATATTACCGTCTTAATCCATATTTTAACAACTTTATTGGTTTTCTAGGCATTCTTTTTATTATTTCAGTATAGTATATGCACCGGAGCACTACTCGTAAAACTTCACCATTCAATATACATAATACGCAAACACCGAGTAGTCAATAATATTATTACTGGTTAAACTGAGGTAAATTGATGGCGTGTTGATAAATTTAGACTTATTTTATGAAATCACTCGAGCAATTTAATTGGCCATGGTAATTAGCCCACATTATATTACAAATGCAAACAATATTTTATCTTTAACAGATTCTTACGCCATTACATTTTAATGTCAAATGATTTTATTTCTTTTTTACTTTGACGTCTCTGACAGTCGCCATTTGAAAAGAATGAAATGAACGAATGATTTTGGGAAAGTAGTCGCCAAACGGTAACAATGTGTGCACGCGTAGTGCACACTTCTGTCACTTCTGTGACCATTTGTGCCTGTTACCAATCGTCCCCATTTGGGTCGCCGCGACTAAACGTCGACCGTACTGCGACTAAGCATTGAGACCCGAAGACCTGTGTGTACACAAAATAGGAGGATTTGCGTAGGAACGGCGACCGATTATGGTTATATGGGTATCATACACTGTTTATATCGATTTGGTTTAGGCACTGTTCAAACACCGTGAATGTCAGTTAGACTTTGGCCTATGGCTAATTTTTTTATCTGTTTCTCTCATCCTGCTTGCATCAAAAATTTACGACAATCCGGAACGTTGCTCAAAATAGCGTTTTTTTTTAATTATATAAATTCACCGCATTTATTCTGCAAGTACCCAATTGAAAAACCATGAAGAGGACTCTTAAAGAATATATTTTGGCAGCATATTAACCTTTGTTTGTTGAAATCGTACAAACAGTCATTGAAATATTCTCAAATTAAGCCAGATAGGGGTTGTCCGAAATTTATTTGCTAGACCTTAATGAAAGTACCATAAAGTCTCTAAAATAAAAAAAAATTAGACCTTCTTATATCAAATAGTGCTTACCAATACCTTCAGATCATACCCTCGGAACATAATAATATAAAATTATGCACATGTCAACATTTAGACGAGGTTTGTTTTGTCCTTATACTTATCGATACAGTCCTTACTATAAAAATGTGTAGGTATAGCCCATTATTAGTTGCATAATCTGCCATTTGTTCCGGGTACGAATACTACGAATAGGCTACTAGACTCTTATCTAATTTGGCAGAATAAATGATTGCCTTCTGTAATGTTTGACATAAGAAACCAATATTTAATGATTTTGGGTATTAAATGTGCACGATGGCTACGTATTTTATGTAAGTATTTTTTTTTGGCCACCGAAAACGCCATCGGCCGTGTAGTGACGTCATAGAATTCATGTCAAATCAATCATGATATAATGACCTTTACGCCTCGTACTTAACACTTTCGAAACCGGGCTCTACGCGGCGCTACGACATTTTCGCTACATACGGGGAAACCCATGTAATCGGCTACGCTTCTACGAGCGGTGTACCCGACAGTCGGGTTCTTGGTAGCGAAAGTGTTAAAGTGTCAGAAAGTGTTGTTTTCGCACTGAATGACTTCATTCACATAAAATCTATATGACATGGCTGATGTTGCTTTTGCCTGATTAAGTAAAATAATTCTTTAAAAATGTTTTTTTGCGATTTATAAGTTCATGATATTTTTATTTATTTTATTTTTTATTTTTGATAGTGATATTTTTTTCGGTTAATTGGACAGTAAGTAATAATATAAGACAAATTATAAACTGATACCATACACTAAAGAAAAAGCGATCAAGCCCACTGGTGGCGAAGCCGGGAAACGAACCCGGGTCTCCAGCTAACGCGGCTGACGTGCTAAAACCGTTACACCACCCCGACCGCCGAGGCACCCGTCGAAATTTCTCTAGTGTATGTTATCTCTGAAGCCTAGGCGCCTTTGACCAACTCTAAGGGCGAGCAATTTGTGCTTGCACCTCCTATATGAATCCTTACGATATAGCGAGAGAGATGGTGCTGCCATCTATCGATGTAGGGAACAAATCAAGTTATTTTATTAAATATTTGACCACCAGTGGGCTTGATCGCTTTTTCTTTAGTGTATGGTATCTATTTCAGTTTATAATTTATATATAATAGTGTTACTACTTAAAAAATCAAGTCAAAAAATATTAAATAAAATAATTTGATTTGTTCCCTACATCAATATAAGACAAACTTTAAAAAAGGGTCAAGTAGCCTATTCAACCTGGGTTAGTTATAAATCTAGTACATACATATAACACAAGTCACGTTTTTGGTTGAAAAATTATGATACCTCAGTCAGTCACAGATCAGATACATAACTGGGTACCTAATTCAATCTAATTCGTAAATAATATGACATGAAAATCTAAACACGCCTAAGTATAATATTATCATTCTGATATCAATGAACATTTAAATTGGCCGGTATACCTTTACAATGATGAATTCGTGTCCTGTGAGTTGTGATCCTAGCCGAAGTGACAATTGTTGACGCTACGTGGCGATCGAAACGCAATCTGGCTCTGGCGCGACACTACAGACGAGCGATATAGAGCTAGCTGCGAAACGCTTACGACGAGTGAGGGGCAGCGACGTTGGCAATGGACCCTGACTAGCACGTAGTACCGTAGGTATCAAGTTACGAGTACACAAGGGCATTTGACGAACGCCCCAAGTGGCTGAAGTTCGCATCAAACCGATAGCTCTTCAAACTTTAACGGTGTGCAGGGTCCGTAATTTGATTGTTGTTTAGCATGTATTGCGAGATAGTTACAAGACGTTGCAAGCATACGCTGCTTTATTAAGTATTAATTTGTATAATATATGTGTACTTCAAACTCGTAAGAATTTTCAATTAAGACTGCATCTATTAGTGAATAAACAACGCTTCAGAAGTACGCAACTACCCTGTAGCCACTAAATAAAAAACCGGCCAAGTGCGAGTCGGACTCGCCCACCGAGGGTTCCGTACAAACTTTCTTTCAAACTACCTAGTAAAAATAATCTCATATTTTCATATAACTCTAATGACTTGACTAGAAGACTAAAGTATAGGCACTAAAATGAGTATTATAGTGTATTAGCGCCATCTCCCGGTCAATTTGCTAACTAATTTGCGCGACCTGGTTTTTCAGGGATAATTCTTTATAATGTTAACCGATTTAAACAGTTTTTACTTTATTGGACAGAAGATGGTTTACGTAACACCTCGTATTAATTTGAAGTACGATATACATCCGCAAGGGTGGGTAAATTGAAAGTAAAAATCTGAAAAGTTTTTTGTGAATTAAAAAAAAAGTATTCAAAATACAAACACGATTATATTTTTCCTGTAATATATAGCATAAAACCAATGTTTACTAAAATTTTCATAATTTTTCGTTGGTAAACTTTGGAGATAAGGGGGGGGAACGGTATTTTTTTTTTACATTTTCCTTCAAAATTCTTTTTTTTTTCCACAACAAAAAAATTATAAAAAACAGTTTATTTACTTTCAATTTGAGCTCTTTCCAACGATACCCCACTTGACCTAGTAACTTGAAATTTACAGTTTGCCCCCCTTTCATTTTGGCCATTTTCTACAATTAAAATTAATATATTTAAAAAAATTATACTTTCTATTTGTAGAGGTTTACAATGTTCACAACTATTCCAAATTTCAAGTTGATAGCATTAGTAGTCCTCGAGATATTTAGGAATGTGACAGACGGACAGAGTCGCACCATAAGGGTTCCTGTTGTACCTTTTTGGTACGGAACCCTAAAAAGAGATGTGTGTGTGTAAGTTCTGTGGTGTGTGTACATAATTATAAAAGGAATAACTAAACTTTGATATTTGTGATCGCAACAGATATTTCCCAATTAATCTATATTTAGAAACGTTATTCAGAATATCCAATACTTTAAATGTTGTTTCATCTGCTACTATTTTACAACGATCAACCAAGCCCCAAACCACTAAACAAAATTTGTGTCACGCACATATGTATTAGGGTGGAGCGAAAAAACACTTTTCTGGAATTAGCAAACCTAATAGTTATCAATCAGTGCCCCTTAGTCTATGAAGCCTTTGTGCAAATTTTCAGCTTTTTAAATCAACATCTTCTGCCTCCGCATTAGGTTTGAAATTTTGAAAATCTCATACAAACCTGAAAATTCAACTTTTAGATAAAAAATGTTTTCGGCAGTATTATGTTCAGTATACATTATTGATACATATTATTACAAGAAACTACCAAAAATTGCGAAAATAGCGTAAAAAATCGCCAATTTTTAGTATTTTTGCGGCTATTTTGGCGAATGTACTGAAACTAGACAAACTTTGGCGATTCTTGACGCTATTTTCGTAACTTTTTGTAGTTTCTCATAATGATATGTATCAATAACATATACTAAACATAATACTGCCGAATTTTTTTTTTATCTGAAAGTTGAATTTTTAGGTTTGTATGAGATTTTCAAAATTTCAACCCTAATGCGGAGGCAGAAGATGTTGATTTAAAAAGCTGAAAATTTGCACAAAGGCTTCATAGACTAAGGGGCACTGATTGATAACTATTAGGTTTACTAATTCAAGAAAAGTGTTTTTTCGCTCCACCCTAATATGTATACGAGTATGTATGCGACGAAGCATTACTCTAATACTACAGGATATCACTACCAATAGTACCAACCAAGCTAGAAGTTCGTTAAAATAAACTAGTTAGTGTTGAAAATTTCACCCATATCTATATAGAAATATATATTATTTCTATACTTGCAGTTTTCAGCAGAATAAATACCATTGGGAATGTTTAACATTTGAAACAATTCAACTGCACGTTGCTATTGTCGGAGTGCCAGTGGATTTCAAAGAATATTCTCCCTTGTACTGTCACACGACTGAATTGTGTAAATTGGCATAAAATGTATGACAGGTCGTGCAAAGCTGGAAAAAAGTTGTTTAGATTGGGGACTTAAATAAAATATTGTAATACACATTGTTTGTAACGTTTACTGACTTTATATTTTTTGTTGGATTGTATGTGTATGTGTTTCAGCACGTCAGAACCGTGCTCGGTCGTAACATTCAGGCACAAAAAAATAACGTTAAGCCTACACATTATGCCACACTACAAATATAATTCTATTAATAGCTAACAGTCAACGAGCAAAGTGAAAGGTAGGGGTGCGAAAGAGGTCACCACAGTCGGACGACCATAATTTTTCATCTCATTACACCGCAGAGGTGTCCTCGCGTTGTCCTGGATGGGCAGCCAGCGTGTGTCCACCCCAGAATTATCCACTCGCCTGTGGATATGCTATTTACAGTGTGCGGCGGGCTTGCATAAATGTGGGGTGGGTGGGTTTTTCTTGCGTATGGTGAAGAATTTATACGATATTTTAAATTATACAAATGGTTTACGTTCTTAATAATGAACTCTGTGAAACTTTATTCGACTTGTCTTTAGTAGGTAACAATGAAAAATGTCTACGTGTTATGTGTGTCACTACTATATGTTTTATCATTAGTAACTTGTGCCTGCTAATGTACTACATAATAATATGTTTTTAAATAAAGAGAACACTTTTTTAAATATTGAATTAAACCTTGATAGCACTAACACTATTTATTTTGACACGCAGTCTTAAACTAAATCGGGACTCTGTGTAACATTTCATAGAAAACTTATTCTGCAATCTATTTCAGTCACAAGTTAAATATCGTTGAAATTCGAGCTAATTTCCTAGTTTCCAATTTAGTTTAGAGTTTACTTAGGTGACCTTTGGAGATCTAGGAATAAAGAATTATATTCGAGACGGTGAAAACCAGGAAGAGTTTTATGTGAGTTAGGATGGGAGTAAGATCTTTTCTGGAAATTAAGACAGATTTGGAAATGCAGGATCTAATAAAACAGTTATGTCAGAAAAAAAATGCTGCATAGGTACTTCGCTACAATCCCTACTACTATCAAACTGCGCTAACGAAGGATAAACGATTCTTGCAAAAGAGTTTTAATAATGAAACAGCATAATTATATTCAAAGCCAGAATATTGTTGGGAAAATTAACAGGTATACCTAGAAAAAAATTGACAAAATAATTCTCAGGTAAAAAAAACAATAAATTAAAACATTACGAGTATCATAACAAACGGTAATAAAAGGAAGAAAGTTATATAATAATAGCATTTAGTTGTAACATATATTATATGCTCATTAAATTCATGATCGATTATAATAACCGATGATATAACAAATTTAAATACTGAAACACATACCTTAGGTTATGTTCTTCCCACTGCTGGATACTCGTAAATATTTCTTGTACTTGAGAGACCTATGATCTATGGATAGACCTCTCAAGAGATTAACACGGAGTCACGGAGGCAACTAGTATTTTTTGCTAACGAACATTACTTATTAAACCTACGTATTTAAAAAGTTTTAACGATTCGCTACAACTTCACCAGGTACTAATATTGAAATATTGCCAAAATTGTGCGCGAGTAAAAAGTTTTCGTTTTCCCTAAACAGCAGGTTACTTCCGACAGTAAGCGTATTAAACGACCTACAAAAATATAACTTATTTCGCTGGGTTCTCATCAGATAACGCGGCGTTGGACAAACAAGTCCATAAACTGTCAAAACGTACCTCGATTTAGTTACAAAATTACGAACAGAAAAAATTGCTTTTTTTTTTCACAGTGCAATTTTGACGCAATTTGTCCGCCCTATGGTTTATTACTTATATTCGGTAAAGAATGTCTTAAAGCATTAACTCCCTTTGTCCTTTTACCTTCATTAAAGTGTAAATAGGTACGTATGTAAACAAATACAGTCGTGGACGTCGTGGTACTATAATAATTCCATGTCACGATGTTATGTTTTGTTAGTTTAAACTGTTAGTACCTGGGCGACCGAGCTTATTTTATTATATCGCGTCTTTAGATAAAAATAACTTATAAATAAAAAAATAAACAAACTCTTTATTTCTGGCCGGGATTTGAACCCCTGACACCCGCGATGTGCATGCGATTTTTAAGCCGACGCACTTACGACGACGGAGCTACGCGCTGCCGACGCTCGGACAACGAAATCAGCGACCATATTTTGCGTTTACTGATGCGAAAGAAAAACGCACGAAAACTCGAAAATTCGCGTTTTCCAGGACCTAAAGCTAAGCTAGATCGATTTTTCACCCCCGAAAACCCCTCCATAACAAATTTCAGCAAAATCGTTAGAGCGGTTTCGGAGATCGCCGATATATTTATAAATAAATAAATACACAAGAATTAATTGCTCGTTTAAAAGTATAAGATTTCTCAATTTTTATTTCGTGTACTGAACACAGAAACAAGTGAAGCACGCTCGAGACGATGTTTATCAAATAATGACTGTTATGCTGAAGCGATTAACATGTACCCTTAATAAATACATACACTCACGTATGTGTTCCGAAAAGCAGGCAGGTAATATGCAAAGCATATGAAACTACTCCGCCATCAGTGCCACTCAGCAATTAAAGGGCCGAAAGAAAACGAAGTGGTGATATTTCAGTGGCACACAATTCACGGTCGACGCTTACATACGGGCATATGTACCTAGCTATATGCATTGCATATGCCAATAATACCTAATTTCTATTCCGTCCTCGAAAGGCCCCACGGGCTTATCAATTCACTTCCCATCGATATCAGAACAGCAAATAGAAAAAAAAATACAGGAATTGGACAATAACGGAATTTATGAAAGAGGTAATCGATTTAAAAAATAGAACAATTGTATTATAAAAAATGAGGTGTATCGGTCGGTATCAAAAATTACATTTCTTTAAACAAAAAGGTAATAATATTCAACACTGGCATATCAGATCCAGAGATAATATTTGAGGTATCTGAATCGGGTCGATAATCATTTTAATACCGATGTTTCATAATCTCTAGTTTCAATTTCTTTATTGCATAATTTTGTTACGTCGACACAATTTACAATTCAGGACGTATCAGAGAATATTGGAGTATAACACAATTATTAATATTAGTGCAGTGGTGTAGCGATATAACCCATAAACCAACCTCAAGCCCTAGCCACAGTAATAACGTATGCAACCAACGACTAATTACATTCGCGTGAGCAGGGTGATTCTAAATGAGCCGTGTAAACGCAATGTAAAAATATATAAATGATAAAAATAATAAGTATTTTAAATTAATATAGAATAGAAATAGAATAGAATAGAAATCGTTTATTCGTGGTAATATCACCTCCATGAATATTTTACCTTCTCAACGCCGCCGCAGAAATATCTGACGCGGTGTTATTTGTAGCCGTTAAAGCGTAGTTTCAACATATTCGAACTATTTTCTAATCTTACTGCTCAGCGAAACCCTCAACTTTTGTCTAATTGGCCAATCTTCTCTAGTACTTAGCTTCACCCTATACAAAATAAGCTACCACGTTTAGTTAAGCAAAAGACTGTAAAAGGTATACAGATAACATTCTGTAATAGTAAGTAAATTGTTTACCAAGGGTTACACTCAATTTGGTCGAGGTAGTTTTAGTCAATTGTAGTCCAAGAGTGGAATGGCGCCTTTCACCTGAGTATCACTCTACTATCATACGAGAACAGTAAATTACACGTGTATCTTTCCACGAGTAACCAGTCCCTTACTACATCCATTACGTATCCCACCAGACAAAACTTCTTAAAACAGTTTAAAGTTACCTGATAGTTACCTGACCTAGATATATGTATACTATAAACGAGTCGCTATTTCCACAAATACCCTCCTTAATCCTTCTGGGAATAGTCCTTTATTTTCATAAGCCTTAAAAATATCGTATCACCGAAGTAATAAAATATTATTGTTCACTGAGGTAGACAAACCACCGCACTCCTGTTCGTAATATTTGTATTCAATAGTCGTGCCAGCCCGTCGTATTATTGCTTTTTGCCTTTACTAGAAATCAAAATTTATGTAAGCAATATTTAACCATATAAATCAAAGAGTGTTCCGTATTTTACCATATTTTTCTATCCCGAAGCGGTCATAGGCGACGATTGGAAAATAACGACCCTGTAGATCACCCGCATGGATATTGAATTTGATTGGTTCCTGTAGAATAAATATTAGCGCTCACACGAGGGCAGATGGATATGAATACCCCTATGCTCCGGGCAGCTCAGTATGGATGTGACAGCCCCCCTTCGGTTTAGGCCGATTATAAAGGAGCGTTCCACGAATTTCAACACTTGTAATTTGTATCCGCCAGTTATATGGAGCAAGTCTCGTGCAAGCATTCATAAACTGCGTGAATCGAAAATTAGCCACCCATTTAGGGATTGTAACAAGAGAAAATTTGTTTGGGGTATTAAATAAAAATTAAATATTGGATTAATGATGAACATGTCAAAGACTAAGCTCATGACCAATAGTGCAACAACAAAAGTAGAGGTGGATGGGCGAGAAATAGGATATGTCCATGAGTATATATACCTGGGCCAAATAGTTTCCTTCCAGGAACGGCAAGAGACCGGAAAGAAGTCGCGAGACGGACCGAAAACACCTGGAGGAGCTTTTGGTCCATGAAGGAACACATGAAGGGATACCTTCCAATATCGCTAAAAAGAAAACTCATGGACATGTGCATTCTCCCCATTCTTTCCTACGGAGCACAGACTTGGTCTTTGACAAAAGCTCAAAAATCCAAACTCAAGGTTTGTCAGCGGGCCATGGAGCGTAGTATTTTGAGCGTGAAATTAACCGATCGCATTAGAAATACAATACTGCGCTCCAGAACGGGAATAACCGACGTAGCTGCAACTGCTGCCAAGCTTAAATGGGACTGGGCGGGACACGTCTGCCGGATGCCCTGTGGGCCAAGATAGCCACACGTTGGGTACCACAAATTGTAAGGCGTCGCGGTAGACCTCGCCAGAGATGGCGTGACGAGCTTGACGCCTTTGACGAGGACTGGTGGGAGACTTCAGGGGATAGGGAAGCGTGGAGGAATTTGAGGGAGGCCTTTGCCCAACAGTGGGACAATACGTGCTCTTAATAATTAATAATCATAATAATATTACTAACACCACGCAAACGTGTGCGTGGTGGTCCATATTTAATGGTCCTTTCTGCTTCGATTGCAATAAGGGTCATCACAGTATCTGAATATCTGTTGAAATTTTGAATAAAAAGGACTTTTTTACGAAGAAATACCCTCTAGGAATGGAAAGCCACTTAGGTATTTTGTTGTTTCATTGTATACATTAAATATTTTGTTTATTTTAATATGTGTGTGTATGTGTGTGTTTCCATAGTTTTATTTCATGAGTAACTATCGCGGTAACAGAAGACATTATTATGTACGCAAATTTCAAACTACCAGGTAAATAAATTTTAATGAATTTTATTATCTCTTCATTTAATACCTTACAATATATTCAAAAACAAAATTAGTTTATCCATTTGTACGCATCACCTCCGATTCGTGGAACTTTAATAAAAAAAATAACAGTAATTAAGGTCAGTGCGGGCAAGACCGACATAGTTTATTTGAAATAAAGTTTGAGTGGATAAAACTAGATAATTAATGTAGTCTGGCGTGACCCGCATCGACCCGCGTCCTATGGGCTAACAAATATTATATTTTACAAATTATAATATTTTGATGAAATAAGGTAATTTTAAGTCATAAAAATCACATTTTTTAAGGCTCGGCGGGTTGACCGTCCCCCCGCGATGAGTACGGGAAGACCGTCTAGTGCTTGTTGTCGCGTAATTTCATATGAGACTGGGTTCCAAAATCATGATCATTGTTATTTTAGGTAATGACAGGGCAGAATGTGCTAGATAATTAATAAAATAACGTTGAAATTTTAAACATAAAAGCATTTTTCTATTTATAAGGCAAGACCGGCATATGTCCCGTAGATGGGGCTCATAACCTTTTCTTTTTAGGTCCAGATATTGCATAATACTGTTTTTCAAACAAACACCTGCGAATCCAATTTACCACGATATTACAGGCTCATATAAATCCAACTAAGTACTCATATGTTTTTGAAACTTTATTATTAAGAAAAGGTAATAGGATCCTAAGATACGTGAATTTGGTAACATTTCTTAGTAATGTCTGGCTTTTGCTATAGTCACTACAGTATGAATGAATGCGTATTTTTTTTTCATCACACCGGAGAAAAATCGTTCTCCCATGGGAGTTATGATTCTAGTACCGTATTTAACTTTTTAAAATCTTTTTACATATTTTTATATTGCAAGTGAGATGAAAAACATGAAGATTTGTAACTCAGGGCGTAAATCGTATTTCGAAGTTAAAATCAAAAACAGTACAACTATCATAAGTCAAAAACGTACTTATATATTGATATTGTTTACACTCGACTTATTTCCAATAAAGCCTGAAAAAGGTTCGCAACTCCTTGTTTATCATATGCCGGTCTTGCCTTTCTCTTTTATGCCGGACTTTCCGAGTAGGCACAATTTCTAAGTTACATATTTCAGAACATAAAACTAGGAATTGAACGCGTTTTGAGTAAATTAATAGTACTAGTCAGAAAGAACGGTTATTAAATTACAACCAGGCAACTATAGACCAATTACTCTCATACCTATATTTGCAAAAGTAATAGAGAGAGCTATGTTTACCAGACTTATGAGCTTTATAAATAAGTGTAATATAATTTGTGACCAACAGTACGGCTTCCAAAAAGGAAAGTCTACAACGCTGGCTACATTTAATATAATCAATAATATAGTGGATAAAGTAGATAGAAGAGAAAATACAGTTGCAGTATTCTTTGATATGAGTAAAGCATTTGACCATGTCTCACATAAACTTTTACTACATAAATGCGAACAGTATGGCATGAGAGGATTGGTCTACACATGGCTAGAGAGCTACTTAAGCAATCGTCGGCAAACAGTTTAAATAACAGATTTAGACACGGATAACGTTCAAGTAAAGTACAGGTCAGACATAAGAAACAATACTGTAGGAGTACCCCAAGGAACCATTTTGGGACCTTTGCTATTTTTGTTATACATTAATGACTTGCCAACAATTACGGAACACGAATGTACATTGTTTGCAGACGACATATCGGTAGTCATTTCTGACACTTCAAACCAAAGTTATAATCAAGTCATTAATGAAACTATAGTTACAATAATGAATTGGTTAAAGGATAATAGCTTACAAGTCAATATTGGAAAAACTAGATACATCCAATTTACCAATCAACGAGGTAACAAAGAAGTACTTAGTTTGACTTACGATGGCCTGCAATTAACAGAATGTGATAGCAATAAGTTTCTAGGTATTATTCTAGACGACCGTTGCACATGGAGCATGCATGTAGACAAAGTGTGTAACAGTATCAATAGATTTGCATATGTTCTATGGCGCTTAACAAGAATCGCTGATAGAAGCACTGTCCTCAAAGCATATCACGGGTTTGTAGTCTCCAATTTAAGATATGGAATATTGCTTTATGGCAATTCTCCGCAAATAAGTCGTGCTTTCATAGCCCAAAAACAGTGCATCCGGGCAATGTGTAACGCCTCGCGACGATCATCTTGCAAAGATCTATTTGCTGAGTTGAAAGTGTTAACTGTACATTCACTGTATATTTTTGAAGTATGTGTTTTTGTAAAACAGCATCCAGACTTGTTTAAAAAAAAACCGGCCAAGAGCGTGTTGGGCCACGCTCAGTGTAGGGTTCCGTAGTTTTCCGTATTTTTCTCAAAAACTACTGAACCTATCAAGTTCAAAACAATTTTCCTAGAAAGTATTTATAAAGTTCTACTTTTGTGATTTTTTTCATATTTTTTAAACTTATGGTTCAAAAGTTAGAGGGGGGGGACGCACTTTTTTTTCCTTTAGGAGCGATTATTTCCGAAAACATACATATTATCAAAAAAAGATCTTAGTAAACCCTTATTCATTTTTAAATACCTATCCAACAATATATCACACGTTGGGGTTGGAATGAAAAAAAATATCAGCCCCAACTTTACATGTAGGGGGGGTACCCTAATAAAACATTTTTTTCCATTTTTTAGTTTTGCACTTTGTTGGCGTGATTGATATACATATTGGTACCAAATTTCAGCTTTCTAGTGCTAACGGTTACTGAGATTATCCGCGGACGGACGGACGGACGGACGGACGGACAGACAGACATGGCGAAACTATAAGGGTTCCTAGTTGACTACGGAACCCTAAAAAAGCGAAATAACACATTTCAACACCAGATACCCAAATAGATTAGTCTTGCCTAAAATTAAAACCAAAATGAAAAGTTGCTCCTGTTATGCAATGTGCATTAAAATATTTAATAAGCTGCCTGATGACATAAAAGAATTACCCCTTCACCAATTCAAAAAGAAATTACACGCCTACCTGGCCCAACAGAACTACTATAGCTTAAAAGACTACCTCAATTTGAATAATGTATCAGCGGATTAGTAAATATAATCAATACCTTATTGGATAAAATTGTAAATATATTTGAATTAATAGTCCATTACTGATCAATTGTTTCGCATAATTAATATTGTTTAATAATAGTACAAATTTCTGACATTTCATTTTTCTATTTTAATAATATCATTTGTAATGTAATTTGCCATCATCATCATGTCATCTTGTTTATTGGCATGTTATCTTAGTAAGTACCTAGTTAATTATAATAACATTGTGTCAAGATACAACTTAGTTATTAAGGAAAAATTTGCATGACTTTTTTAAGTCTGAATGTACGCACATACTAACCATTATTTCGTAACACCATGATTGTACTACATTTAAAGCAAATAAACACTATTACTATTACTATTAAATGACTACGTTACATACATAATACACAAAATATTCCGACTGCTTCTATTTTCTTTCAATTTTTTGCGGAACCATGTTGAACTCGATGTTCGAGTTCGAAACACGAATCAAGTTTATTGTTAACTAGTGCTAGGGATAGCTCGTCCTAGGGATATGTATTCATCATCATCATCATCATTTCAGCCATTAATCGCCCACTGCTGAGCATAGGCCTCCCTTCGTGTACGCCACATATCCCGGTCCTGGGCTAATCTCATCCAGAAGTGCCCCGCAGTTTTTCGGATGTCGTCCACCCAACGAGCCAACGGATGCCAGGCGCTTCTTACATTCGATAACGGCCACCATTCGGTCAACATTTTAGTCCACCTGCCATCACTCTGCCTGGGATATGTATTAAAGATGAAAAACTGGTATACCTTTGGAGGTGTAAGAGGCGGTCTTTCCGGGTAGACAGTTTTCCTCACACTGACCTTAATTAAATTATTATTTCAATAAAATATCATATACACATAGGTAAAATATTCCATTTTGCAATATGGTTTAGCAAGATGTGTAAGGTAAAGAACCAGATACACTATTATGTACTAGCGACCCGCCCCGGCTTCGCACGGGTACTATACCTACATGTAAACGTTCCTCTAGAATCACTCTATCTATTAAAAAAAACCGCATCAAAATCCGTTGCGTAGCTTTAAAGATTTAAGCATATATAGGGACATAGGAACAGAGAAAGCGACTTTGCTTTACACTATGTATGTAGTGATAGTGATATCGAGTTAATTCCATAAGGCGTTTTGTATTCAAGAGATAATAGAGAGACGCGAATCATGTCAAACCAGGCTAACTTGTCTTTACGTACTTTATAGAAGGCAATTAAACACTGGCTTTTAATATAACACTTGCACAGCTACCAAAATCTCCGCCGAGTTAGCCTGGTCTCCAGGGTTATTGTTTATTTTACAAATCCGGTACAAATATTTAACACGTCGGTGGAAACATTATCGCGACAGTGCTTAAGTACTAAGCAAACAGAATGATTAACTGGTACTTCATCTGGGGCTTCTTGAGTATGAGATAAATATCTAATTAGGCTCGCCTTGATAAACACACTTCCTGTATACAGAGGATACGGCCCGTTATTGTGTATTACAATTTTAATTAATTTTAGCACAAAACAACATATTCACCAAACAAACATCTAATATTAGATTTGAGATGGTTAGAACTGTTAGAAGTACAAGCCGTAGTTATAAGAGGTACCATTACAAGCGCAAAATGTGTCACTGAAAGGAAAAGTGTAATATTACTGTCAATTATTATTTTAGTTTAGGTACTTGTTCAGTTTAGTTTCATCTACATAATTATATCAACAGTATTGTTTTCATGTCTGTCATTTGCGGATTAATTGAGTAGAAAAAAGAATTTAACAAAATAATCACACAATCAATACACTCAATCACTCAAATAGAATTTTATGAATCGACGGTTAAAGCCCTAAGGGTAGTGAAAGCAACCCGATTGGAACTTTAATCATAAAAAACACGTGCTATATTAGTTTTTTTTTAAACAACAGTGTTGTTTAGAAGCCTCTCATTATGAATCAGTTAGATAAATAAATATTATGGCGTTATTCAGAACTGTTAAAACTTATAGAAGCTAATAACCGTTTTATCTGTCATAGAATCAGGATCAATTTTTTTTTATGAATAAAGGTTTTCGACGTTAGGTTGAATAAGAAAATTTTCCAAGCGCGATCCCGTAGATATAAATGATTCAAACAATAGGCAAGACTTTATAGCAAGTAAGACACTATTTTCACTCAGGTAACCATCAGGGTTTCACTGATTCGCGAGCCATCCCAATCGTAAACAAAAAATTGTCAGTATATAAAAGGCAGTGAGTGAAAAGAGTAATTTTCTCCTCCATAAAAACAGTTACGCAGTTATTTATGGTGATACCGCAATCTATACAAGGGATTTCGCTCTGGGCAGAGTATTAACGATTATCCGGGTTTTTCTTACAAAGAAATATTACTTTGACAAATAAATTCCGTGTATTTCTTTTCACGCTCAACGAAATCTTAGTAGGTATCGTTCTCGACGCTAATATGAAATAATATTTTCTACTCAATTACATTTCCTTTCTCAAATTGGCGTTCTTTTCGTGTTCAAGACAAAAAGGGGCAACCGCCCTAGAAAGCGGACTTTCATACAAGCGTAGTTCTCATTTTCCTGTGTATACGGACATTACTGGGATAATTTCCCCATTATTTTTAGTATCTTAATCATATCTATGCCCTTACGTTACTTTTTTTTTAATTTTTAATATTTTTGTATTACTTAATAAAGCGAAAAATCTGATCTGTCACTGCAATGTCACAATTTCGTTTCCTGTCGACCCCTCAATTGCCAATAAATTTTAAATTAAAATCAGAAAGTCGTTAATAATATCAAAAATTATATTACAAGTAATTATCACTATACCGTCAAAACAAAAATGATTGGTGGTATCGAATTTATTTCTTTTTTATAAAATTACATACAATTATCGATTGTCACGTTCCACAACATAATAGTAATATAGGAATGATTCAAATACTTGTACTTAACTGCTCTAAGGTTAACTGGAAGAAATCCCTTAACGGGGTAAGTTGATGAAATGATGTGTGTGGTCTTTTTTCTTTCCTGTTATTATGTGTTCTTATTTTTGTACAATAAAGTGTATTACTACTACTACTACTTAATTCTGATTCAGATTCAGATTCATTTATTTCATAATACAAATTACAGTATAAATTGCATGTCAATCTACAAGAATTCATATTACGATCGTCAAATACAATAATATAAATAATAAACTATTGTAAACATACTACTACTGTAAACACTAACTACTGTAAACATATTTTTAATAACGTCAAAATCTTACACCGCACCCAGCTGAAATGGAATAGACAAAGAAGAGAAAATGAATTACGACTATCTAAAGAGGGAAATGCGTACTAAGTGTGTATGGAGAGTCGATCTTCTCCTATCCCCTTAAGCTCGGGGGACCTACAATAGTAGAGGGAAAGTGCAGAGTAAAACAACGAAACGGCCCTTTTGTTGTTGCCGGTAATGTGGTTATGGAATATTCACTAACGATCCGATAAAATGTTTTGTCTTTGCAAGCGACGTTACAGAGCTTTTACAATTTTATTCAAATGAGAACGGTTTTTTATTAATAATATCAATTGTAATAGTCACATAATAATATAGAAACATATAAACTTTTTTAATAATATTAATATTATAAGACATTCTTGCGGAGATTGACTAAGCCCCACGTTAAACTCAAAGAGGTTTTTGTTTCAGTAATATTATAAATAAAGGAAAGTAAGCCATTGGTACTTTACTACCTGTAATAAATCTCAAAAAACGTAATAGGAAAGTATACATATGCGTAGAAGGTATTATTATTGGCCAGTTTATTTATGTATGTAGTTACTCGTATACCGTGATATGATATATTTGGGATAAGAGTCATAAAAATATATAAAAAGCATCTCAATTATTGCTTCGAACCGTATAAAAAAGGTAGTTGAGTAGATACAACATTTACAGCCAGCACCAATAGTATGTATGTATGTATAAACTCTTTATTGTACAAAACACAAAACACAAATATAACACAGGAAAGACAGTACAAAGGCGAAATTATCCCTTTAAGGGATTTCGTCCAGCTAACCTTTGAGCTAACCTTTTAATAGTAACGGATGAAACAACGCACCAAAATTATCTGACATCCTGAATTACTTTTCTAAAAGAAGTATCCAAGTCTCATCACATTTATATTTATTTAATGGTTACAGAATGGTAGTTACTTCCGAAGCATTATGTGATCCGCTTCTTTTATGCTGACTGTACCAGAACACGAACACGTTGGCGGTTCTCACAAATGCAATAAAACAATATGTTTTAAATCGTCGAGGAGCAAAAAGGAGCCGGGGCTGAAAAGTGTCGACGACGTGACGTTATCACACGTCGCGTCATGATCACAGTATGCTCACACGCCAGTATTTGAACCACAGATATAATATCCTCAAAGATTTGAAAAGTCTCTGAATGTGGCGAGAAGGGTCAGAGCGCTTTTTGTCACTGAAAAGTAACGGAGATTAAAATCACAATGTGACTCGCAATACTCTATTAAATACGACTCCGGAATACTCGTATCTGTGTTCATCACAAAGATGTTCGTTCCGGAGAAATAGAGGTTTTCTATGTACTTTGAACCTTGTTTCTACTAAATTACAAACATTTTTTTTAGTTCATGGGCGCTGTAATAAGTTTCAAACGGAAATCACCTATACATCAATATATTGCACATTGGGCGCCACAAGGATATATTTCAATTCCCAAATAAACAGAACTCTACAAATTTGAATCAGAAAAGTTAGATTCGTCCCTCGTTCAAATAAACGTTGGTCTTGAAGTTCTGTGTGTTTATTTGTGTTGCGGCGCGCGCTCGCGCACCCGCGAACACGCGTGATTTGCATACAAATTGTTTAGATACCGTACAAATACCTCTAAAATTTGACACGCGATTTTTCCGCATGCTGCAAAATCGTTGTAATTAAATCAAAATTTTACTAGATGGAGTTGGAGGCTGTATTTGTTGTGTACCTAGTTGATTTATTGAGGGTATATTTTGGAGCAGAGTCAACGAGAGCAGCTACCAGATCCCGTGTAGTTATGCGAAAACAGTCTAGACCTTCCCTTGATTTCAACATAATGTAAGTTTACTAATTTTGGAAAAAACATACAGGTTGCGATAAAAACATATTTGACAAACGTTTTCCTTTTACATTCTTTACACCCCTTTAGCGGTTTCCAGATCTGAATTATGTCCCAATAAGCCAAGAACAGTATTGTGGCTTTATTTACATCAGCATATTTATATGTCGGAGAATGACCAAAATGTGGTTTAAGATACGATTTATCAAACTAAAGACTGTATCGTTAAGTATGAGGACAACTTTGAGTAGCCGTATTTATTTGCTATTATATTTTTTTCTTAAAACAAGACATAGGCTTAATAAGGCACATAATAAGGTTCACATTTTGTCCTAGAAACTCGACGTAAAGCAAGTGGTTTAGACAGTATTGACTTAATCCTCCCGAGTAACAATTACGATTCCGGACAAATGCTACTAGAAAATTCACAAAGTGCGTAAAAAAGGTTTACTGACGATTCGCCAAAAAACGTTTCCCAAAGTTTCACATCCCAAACTATTATTCCCAAATTATCATTTCCCAAATAAACGTTTGGCAAAACAACTTATCGCAAATTGACATTTAGCAAAACTTTTTTTGGCAAGTATTTGTTTCCCAAAATATTTACTTGGTCAAATTTCATTTTACCAAATATTATTTAGTCAAAGGTATTGTTAGGCAAAATTTCCATTTCCCAATATATTGTAATTAAATGGTGCACTGGAAATTTGTTTGTTGATTTTATACTATGTGTCCAAGATTTGTGTGGAATAATGTGTATGTCGTACCTACTTTTTTTCCTCCTGCTGCAAATGTCAAGGATGACAATTTCACTTACATGTCCGGATACATTCTATTAATAAGAAACCTAATGTTTTCAAGACCATTATGTTCTAATAATTTTTAATTACTTTAAAACGCCTCGCTTCGCTCGTCGTCGCACCTAAACTGACCCTTTCATACACGAGTTTTCTGTTACAATACTAATAAAATTATTACATTACATTTATGCCTTGTAATTTTTATTGTCAAACGTGGTTTTGCATGGTGTAATTTGTAGAAACATTTTTTGACAAAAAAATAGTTGACAAAATAATTTTCGTGTCCAACTGAAGCCTTGGGAATAAAACTGAAATTATCATTTGACAATTTTAAGTTAAATTTGGCAAAAAAATCTTCGTTAAATTAAATTAATCCCGTAGAAATGAAAATGCAAATGCCTAAATATTTTCGAAATTTGCGATGTGAAATTTTGACCAAACATGTTTTTGGGATATAAGTTTTGCCATTAAAAGCGTTTGCGAAATAAAGTTTTGACTAAATAAAATTTGACTAAGTAAAATTGTGCCAAATGATAATTTGACCAAACAGAATCATTGCGAAACATACCTTTGCCAAACAATACTTTGGGAAATGAAACTATTGCGAAATGATTATTGGGAAATGAAATTTGACGAAACGTTTAAAAAACGATACGATTGCGAAAAAAAATTGTACTGTGTGAACCTCAACGACATATGATCCACAAAGCAGAATATCTGGACATAGTCTAGCCATAGTTATTTTTAAGAAATAAAGTTCAGGATCTGTGTATGGCGGCCATTTAGAGAATGTGGCATGGTGCTTTCTCTAACTCCGACTTTGATGTCGAATTTAACTATCATACACTGTTTATATCGATTTGGTTTAGGCACTGTTCAAACACCGTGAATGTCAATTAGACTTTGGCCTATGGCTAATTTTTTTATCTGTTTCTCTCATCCTGCTTGCATCAAAAATTTACGACAATCCGGAACGTTGCTCAAAATAGCGTTTTTTTTAATTATATAAATTCACCGCATTTATTCTACAAGTACCCAATTGAAAAACCATGAAGAGGACTCTTAAAGAATATATTTTGGCAACATGTTTGTTTGTTGAAATCGTGCAAACAGTCATTGAAATATTCTCAAATTAAGCCAGATAGGGGTTGTCCGAAATTTATTTGCTAGACCTTAATGAAAGTACCATAAAGTCTCTAGAATAAAATAAAAATTAGACCTTCTTATATCAAATATTGCTTACCAATACCTTCAGATCATACTCTCGGAACATAATAATATAAAATTATGCACATGTCAACATTTAGACGAGGTTTGTTTTGTCGTTATCCTTATACTTATCGATACAGTCCTTATATTTGACAAATAGAGCAAACAAGGGTTTTATAGGTGAAAAACTTAAGAAAGTCACCTGTTGTATGTGTGAGTGACGTGTTCGAATAGAGTACACATATTTAAAATTAGTAACACAAACAAAACAAACGCCTATTCGAACACGTCACTCACACATACAACAGGTGACTTTCTTAAGTTTTTCACCTATACAACTTTGTACAACAGGCTGGTATTCGACTGAGTTCTGCCAAAACATCAGAGAGGACGCTACTGTCTAAAAGAACAGAATCGAAAAACAGATGATTGGAGGCTGTCAGTCGATCTGCAAGGGAAATGGTTGAGGAGTGCTGGCGTTGTTGGAGATTCATCGGTCTAATCCGGCGGTTTGCTCGAAATAATAGGCGGAATGTATTCTATGATGTGATTTGATGTGTAATCGGTTTTGTGCAGTAAATTCTGTGATATGAACATGGTATTTCATTGAAAGCTCTCATAAACAACTACGGAAGGTCCTGACAATGGTTCTGGTATGATACGCCCACGATCCGACATATACATATATGACTGTATATGTGCATTTCATATTCCTTTTGTGTTTGAAATACGCGATGTAAATCTCTGTGTATGCAAATTAATTAAAATTGAATTTTAATCCAATATCAGTAAGAGCGTGCTGCGTCTATCTGAAATTTCTTATAGTGCAGCCTTCGACGGCCGCCCTATAAAACGCAATTTCGCGGCAATTACCCCCCTGGCTAGATTCTTGTTAACGCCTTAGTAATAATTGAATTGTACTATTATTTGAGTTTTCAAAACTACAATTAGTTATGTAGTGTGAGTGCAACACCTCACTCACACTGCTTCAACTCACCCTATATGTACATATATATACAGTTCCTATGGAACATAGACACAATAAACTTATATTCGATCAAACGAAATTCTCCTTTAGACCCCACATAACATTATGCATTGCAAAATATTATAAAAATGTTTTCATCAGAAATGGACGGGTCGAGTTTAGGGTCAGTCAAATATTAAAAAGTAAAACACATTGCTTTTTCGGTAATTAAGCGTTGTAAAAAAAACCATTAGGTATTCGTCGAGTAAAAACATTTTAAATTCTTGAAATGGCTATATCAAATGAAGGCTCCTTGAAACAGCAAAACAGGCGATCAGTCTTATTTTAATCATGGCACCGCTGATCACTATTTCGGCGCCTCAAATAGGTAGTTTAGCAGAAAAATACACTTTTATTGTGAATAACAATAAGCGGAAAAGCTAACAAGTTTGTTTTTACCTGTTGCTGTCACAAGATCTGGAAGGTCGCCTCATTAAAATATTTCTATTAAACTTATATTTTATAAGACTATGGAAACGGATTAAATCGCGTATAATGAATTCATCCCGACGTTTCGAACACTTTATAGCGTTCGTGGTCACTGAGGAAAAATTACAATGTGCAAAAGTTTTTACAAGAAATATTAACGAACCATGACCACAAATAATATAGATTTTTAAGGCAGGTTCAGACACTATTAATAAAGCTAGTTATACAATATTCAATATTCAAAATTCAATATTTATATTTTATGTGACATTTTTGAGAAAAACACTAGATATGACTCCAAGGTCATCCATTTCAAAAGAAATCCTCACAAAGCCTGCAAGCAGCTACTAGGTACTTCCCATTCTCGACAGTAATGTACTATTACACCTGTCATGCTCTGAAAGTAAGTAGGTCGTCTTTGTTCAAAAAAGTATGACAGCGTGCCCTTCTGGGACTTTGGGCCCATCTGAAGCTACCAAACGAAGTTATTCTGTCTGTTTATTGGTTTAATGCGACCCTCAAAATATTACACAGAAACTAAAGTCCGTCTTATCTTACGATATTACTTATACTGTTTGAATCGCAGATTTTTTTAGTAATTTTTTTTATGAAAATCAGACAAAGAAGTTTTTGTAGCAAAATAACGTGATTAACTAAATCAAATTTCGACAAGCCTGTTATAGATGATATCCTTGAGAATTGAGATCGTAGATATTTTATTAATTTATAGGCTTCCGCAAAATAACTTAGCGTTATATATCTTCCTTGATATTAATTATGTATCAATTGATTACTTGATATTAATTATATACCTACGTACAACCAGTTTGTGTGTTTGTTTAAATTACTTTTTAAGTAGGGTTTTTTACTACTTTTAATTACTTCTAACAATAGAAGTGGACTTTTATTAATTCGCATAACATTACACATGTTTCGCATGACTGATACTAAGAAATACCTACTTATCGCATGTTATTATAATAAGATGAGGTTATTGGCATTTATCCGCTTATTGGAGTTTATTAGGCTAAATAACTAACACCATGAAACCTCTCAAACATTGACAGTCAATATTTAACTTAAATCAAACATTCGTCATCCTTCACCAACACACGAATAAAAAGGGAGACAAAATGTGTAACCGCATGGCGATGCATGTTCGGAGCAGCCAAGACGACTTGGCACGGTAACCGCAGCGTACTCAAAATCGGTTGTGGTATGCTCACCACAAGGGCACTTGAGGAATAATTAGGATTATACCTAAAAAGGGGTTGTAATTTTCATAGTAGGTACCTACTGTAAGATACCAAATTGTAATGAAATTAACATTACACCGATTTACACAAACTGATAGAAGTACAAGTTTACAAGAAATAAAACTATATCTGATTATGACATTCTTGTATAAAATGTCAACTATGCCAAGTCTTTCGGACTACCCCAACTTATTCACAAACCACTAAAAATGTTGCTCTCCGTTATTCCAGTACCGTTCCAATCAAGGTGCTATTCATCTTTGTAAATTTACCTAGAATCATAAATTTAAAAATAAACCAGCTTACCCAAGAAACCCCCATCTACCCGCCGATGATGAGCCTGCAAATTAAGACGAAAGTGGAGGACTTGAGCAAAATCGCCTTCTCATACAAAGCTAGTCCTCATGTTCTTTTAATAGCCTCTATTTCTGCGGCGCGCTTAGCAGTGTCATATTGATATTACACGCTCACATTTTTAGAGTTTCAACGCCAAAAAGTACAAAATGGTACTCATTGCCAAGGGTCTTGTATTTATTACGTTTCAAAATTTCGGAACTTTCAATCGCTGTGCTCGCTTTTATCTTAGTCCGTTGGAGGTGGGGGGCCCGTATTTGAGTAGGTATAAAAAATACGACACATTTTTTTGTTTGTATATCATAATAATAGTAAAAATACTACTAACAAGTGTGACTAGTATTGTTTGTGTTCACAAATAAATGTTTATTCTATTCTATTCAAATTAAGGTTGCATGTCACTATTATCAGTATCACATTAAAATTTCATAAAATTCACTAATAATAAACAAAGTTATGCTCAAATAGTTCTTTCACTCTTGTGGTTAGTATGTTAGGACGGAAAATGAGGTACGTTTGTACGGTGAAGCGGCCGCGCCCCTTTCTTGTTAATCCTTAGCGAAGCGGGTTAACTGATTATTATTTACCCTTGAGTTAATTTGATCAGGCTTGTAACGCGATACACGATACTGACTATTATGAATCCCTCTAAGGATAGTTTAGATACCTGTATATAGTTATTAACATAATAGATATAGAGTGACGTTGTAGGATTAATATGAATTCATATACATATTATTGTAATTAGCATAAATATCCAATGTGTTGATTTATAAACAGATTTTGACCGCTAAAATATAATTCTTAAGGTTCTTTAGACAGTATTGAAGCTTAGGAAAAGAAAATTAGGGTTTTGATGTTTGTGTATTCCTTACCTACTCTCTTCTTTTCTCCCTTCTCAGCATCTTTGCGTCCACTGCTGAACATATATTATGCCTCTTTCATGGGAAATCCATGATTCCGTTCTATATGCGGCGGTTCTGTACTAGGTCAGCCCTCCTGCCGTCTTTTTGATGTCGTCCGACGGTCTGGCTCGTGTCTCCCTTACCTACTGACAGTCCCAAAATATGCAAATTGGTAATTTAATATTGATAATTTAATTTATTTATTATTTAAGACAACAAATGACCACATGTACTTAAACATTATTGAAGATTTAAAGCTAATTGTTAGTATGAGTGGAATAAGTGGCTATATTTCCGAGCTCATATAACCTGGCAACGTGGCAACCTTCAAATCAAGAGTGAACAGGCATCTTCTGGGCGAGCTCACTCCATCGTAGGCCACGTCTTTGCCTTTGGCTAGTCTGTGGCCTAAAGTAAGGCCATTTATAATAACAAAAAATAAGTAACATAAACCAGAAAGTAGACAACACAACAATACAGCAATAGGTACACATTACAACAATAAAACACTTACCTAGTGGCGGTCATGACACACTCATAATGCCGCGCCATAGGTGAGACATATCGGCTGGCTACAGTAGCTACTCTAGCCAGGATGAAGTTGTTACTGTACTGTACTAAAATTGTAATATTAAAATAAAAAAAGTCACAATTAGTTCTGATTGTTTTCTATCGCTTTAAATAAAAACCGGCCAAGAGCGTGTCGGGCCACGCTCAGTGTAGGGTTCCGTAGTTTTCCGTATTTTTCTCAAAAACTACTGATCCTATCAAGTTCAAAATAATTTTCCTAGAAAGTGTTTATAAAGTTCTACTTTTGTGATTTTTTTCATATTTTTTAAACAGATGGTTCAAAAGTTAGAGGGGGGGGGACGCACTTTTTTTCCCTTTAAGAGCGATTATTTCCGAAAATATTAATATTATCAAAAAACGATCTTAGTAAACCCTTATTCATTTTTAAATACCTATCCAAAAATATATCACACATTGGGGTTGGAATGAAAAAAAAAATCAGCCCCCACTTTACATGTAAGGGGGGTACCCTAATAAAACATTTTTTTCCATTTTTTATTTTTGCACTTTATTGGCGTGATTGATATACATACTTGTACCAAATTTCAGCTTTCTAGTGCTTACGGTTACTGAGATTATCCGCGGACGGACGGACGGACGGACGGACGGACAGACAGACATGGCGAAACTATAAGGGTTCCTAGTTGACTACGGAACCCTAAAAAGACGGAGTCCTAAACTTATATTTAGATTTAAAAACTTGCTTGTTCTTAAAGTTTGAATTTGTACAATAAATATGATTAGTTTCCTTCAAAAATATGCGCCGTCTTGCATTGCGGCTGCCAGGCTGAATGCAATGCACTTCGGCTGCCGGGTAATGCAGTTCTGTCCGGTTCATTTGTCGTCCCGCCTTATTCGACGCTTGCTCGAATGTTGTGAATAGAATCTAAATTACTTGAAAAATTCCAACAGTCTGGAACTCTGGCTTTACGAATTGTTCCGTGGTTATTTTAAATTAGTTCGCTTTTAAAGCTTACAACATAGCGTAGTGTAGGCGTAGGTATATCGTCGTGGATCGTTTTTACAAAAACGAATTTAAGATATGGTACTTATATATCTAATACAAATCTAATTTATCTGTTTTCTTTGGCAGGGTTATTCAAAATTAAGGTAGGAAGACTAAGGTAAGTTGAAACAGCAGTAGGTTAAACGTGACGTCGCGAGTTGTAACAGTAAAGTTTAAGGTATTTTATTTAGGACGTATTCAGTTCGATTAAATTCAAATCATATGAAATTGGAACAAAGTTTTGTTTTGTTCCATTTTTATAAAATATATTCATTTTACGTGGCAAATATTTTTTGTTTTATTTATATGACTGAGCTTATTAGGATTTTAACTCATCTTAGTCTCCTTTAAAGATCCTAATTTTAAAAGAAGTCCATAGTGTTTTATTGAAACAGATATTTACTTTCAACTGCACACTAGTTTAATCGGTTTCTAACGATGCGAGCACAAGTTCGGGTCCATATTATATTAAAACGGACAAGACCTATCAGAGTCGCAAAAAGTTGCCTTCTTTCGAGACACGAGACACTTTAATCGAACTGAATACGTCCTAAATAAAATACCTTAAACTTTACTGTTACAACTCGCGACGTCACGTTTAACCTACTGCTGTTTCAACTTACCTTAGTCTTCCTACCTTAATTTTGAATAACCCTGCCAAAGAAAACAGATAAATTAGATTTGTATTAGATATATAAGTACCATATCTTAAATTCGTTTTTGTAAAAACGATCCACGACGATATACCTACGCCTACACTACGCTATGTTGTAAGCTTTAAAAGCGAACTAATTTAAAATAACCACGGAACAATTCGTAAAGCCAGAGTTCCAGACTGTTGGAATTTTTCAAGTAATTTAGATTCTATTCACAACATTCGAGCAAGCGTCGAATAAGGCGGGACGACAAATGAACCGGACAGAACTGCATTACCCGGCAGCCGAAGTGCATTGCATTCAGCCTGGCAGCCGCAATGCAAGACGGCGCATATTTTTGAAGGAAACTAATCATATTTATTGTACAAATTCAAACTTTAAGAACAAGCAAGTTTTTAAATCTAAATATAAGTTTAGGACTCCGTCTTTTTAGGGTTCCGTAGTCAACTAGGAACCCTTATAGTTTCGCCATGTCTGTCTGTCCGTCCGTCCGTCCGTCCGTCCGTCCGCGGATAATCTCAGTAACCGTAAGCACTAGAAAGCTGAAATTTGGTACAAGTATGTATATCAATCACGCCAATAAAGTGCAAAAATAAAAAATGGAAAAAAATGTTTTATTAGGGTACCCCCCTTACATGTAAAGTGGGGGCTGATTTTTTTTTTCATTCCAACCCCAATGTGTGATATATTTTTGGATAGGTATTTAAAAATGAATAAGGGTTTACTAAGATCGTTTTTTGATAATATTAATATTTTCGGAAATAATCGCTCTTAAAGGGAAAAAAAGTGCGTCCCCCCCCTCTAACTTTTGAACCATCTGTTTAAAAAATATGAAAAAAATCACAAAAGTAGAACTTTATAAACACTTTCTAGGAAAATTATTTTGAACTTGATCAAGATGACAAACCTTGTGCAAACGGTTCACTACTCGGTCAAGTTTCATTAGTTTTTCCAACACTTTGGTAAGGAGGAAGTGAGACGGGAGCAAGAAAGGAGGCGAATAGGGAGTCGGGGGGAAGCTAAGGTTACAGCCACGCCGTGTAATCTCAAGTTAGCGAGCAATTTGGTGTTTGCTTTCAGCGAGGCTGCCGCGTTCGCTATTGGATTGTCTTCACGTTTTGCCGCGAATCTCTATTATTTTTATCCCTACCTGTGAATAAAATGAAAAATTCTCCGCCTTAGCGACTACTTTGTAATTCCTAAGTAGCAAACGACCACAATAAATGCGCTCAGTTTTATTCGGCATTCGATATTTATGTTCACTCAACCGAGGCACTCCTTGACTTGACCTCCCGACTTATTTTACGTTTTCTCGTTTTATTAGCTCGGCTGTTTTGATCTTGGAACTGGGACGTTATTTTTGCTATTTCAGAGCTTTCCTGTTTTGTAGATCTAGTCGCCGTGATACAGATAATATTATATTTTGAGAGGGAGTGGAAATTTATTTTTAAGAGATAACCAAAGAACAATAAATAAATATGGTTTTATACTAAATTTATATCTACTTAATTATAATCTCAAACTTTTTACGAGTATGTTCCTTGTTATTACGCAACGTATACTATAACAATCGAGTAATTTAGATACTTACGTAATTTTTCAGCGTAAGTATATCAGTATTTATTTATTTATTTAAACTTTATTGCACAATAAAAAAAAAGTACAAATGTCGGACTTAATGCTAGCAGGCATTCTCTACAACCATGGGCTAAACCGAGAGATAGAGAGATGTATTTGATAATTAACGTTGTATCACTGATCACACATCTACTCCTACAAAATTGTGTTACACCAGAGATACTGTCATTGCAAATCTACTGTCTCATTTAAACTTAGAACATACTATGTCATTATCAGGCATGTAAGTAATGTATGTCACATTGTACAGCCGGCGAGCAGTAAATACAAGCAAGGAGTCGTCGGATGTCCGCGTTTTACTCTACTTTAACTACATGTTTCAAGTGAATGGCCCATTATTACGCTCGTAATTCTGGGATTGCTCCAAAATTTGTTTGCCTGAGAGACCGACATAGTTTTACTCGGCAACTCTGATTTTAACATTGTAGTTTATGTGTAAATGCTGCAAGAAAACGATTAACAGCTATTGGCTCGAGCGAAACAAATGGAAAGGCTTCGTTACTCTGGCAATATTGAAAGTGTAAATATAATTAAATAATATTAATGGTCCATCAGCCATCAGTGGTCTTGATGAATGATGGACCTACTCTTAATGATCATGAAGTTCTTTGCTATATCTCACACTGTTCAGATCAAGTTTAAGCACTCAATTATTATTATGTTATGCGTGGTCTGAAAATATTGTCCAATAAACATATAGCCTTCTTTTTGGGCGTATTTTACGTTAGTTTTCTGTCTCGAAGACTTCCTTCACTCCCACGCAATGAATCACTCTATATTATGCTACGGCGTAAGGAAAAAATTAGCAATAATGTATTTACTACAGTCAGTTTCAAAATAGCTAAGGTAAACGTCCCAATGAATGACACTATTAGGAGGGATTTAAGACATTTACTCTGAAAACAACTTATTTGTCACCCATGCAGACTATTGCTGTATGCAGATTTATGAACCAATCCTTCCTTTATATCAGTGGAACATTACACTGTACAATAGTAATAACATTTCTTTATAATTTCAGTTCTCCCTGACACCTGAAATTGTACCAATGGATGACACGCAAAATTTCGTATGTCCCAATATACGACTATGGAAAAAAAAATACACTGTCCCAATGTATGACAGGGATTGCTTCAAGACTATATTATCATTTAGTTCTTTGCACAAATGCAGATACTTAATACGAGATAGACTATAATTTTAATAAAATAATGTGATCACTAGCTTACTTGAACATTTGTGATCGTCCATAAGTAAAGGGCCCTTATGGCAATAGCCATAAGGGCCCTTTACTTATGGACGATCACATTTATGTACTTGGCTGCAAAAAATATCCGCGAATATATTTGACAATTTTGTCTGTTGAGATTTACTTAGGAAACCCAATGAAATAACTTTTATTATATTTCGAGTTTTATTGGAGTTTTTTAATAAGAATTAGACAGGTACTTGTCAACTTTCATCATACGAAACTAAAAAATATGTTCATCGTCAGACGACACGTCATCAGTACTTCCTCTTGACTCTTGCCATTCCTCATGTTCAGATTCACTGCTTGAAACAGATCTTTTTCTGAAAGTTTTCTTTTCAGTGATATTTCTTTTTATTCTTCTAGTATGTGGCTGTGGATCCACAAAGCTTGGACTAACATTTGGGATCAAGTTGCTAGTTTCTGCTGCAGTGCTTGTATCGCTGCTTGAGTCAAACAATGTTTTTTTGACAGTTGGCGCTATCTTGGCCTTTCCTTTCTTTTCTACGCAGTTCTTTTTCCAATATCCTTCTTTTTTTGCTCTGCAGCTACCTTTCGCTTTTCTTTTAAGTCTAATTTTGCAATATTTTCCGCTTCTTTTTTTTCTTTTTTTTTCTTCCTTTCTTCTGCTCTTTTTTGTTTCTCTTGGATCATCTCTTGTTTTTTCTTATCTTTATTTTCGTAATATTCTTGCCATTTCATTGATGTTACAACAGCCGGAAGCTTTTCTGTTTTACGCTTTTTCAATGGCATTTGTTTGTCTTGGGGCCAAAAGAGAATTCTTTTAAATGGAGTAGCAACATTCGGATTTTGGTTACTAGAACTACTAGAGCAGGGCACCGGTTCAACAGAAACACTTTGATCGATTGGCGTCAAGGAGGCTTGACTTACTATGTTTGTTGTGTTGGTAATAACTGTAAGGTGCAAATTCTGAGGAGTAACATGTTTTGCAGGTGTGGCAAGGTTTTGCAAAGGTACATGAGGTTTTGCAGGAGTTACGTTATTTTCTGGTAAAAGAAGGCATAATGGTTCTAGGTTTGACAAAGCTTCTTCTATCTCAGAACCATTCAAAAAATTTATGGGAGATGATAATACAGGACTTATAGGAGCAGCTGTAAAGGTTTAATTTCTTGCCAAAATATATGATACCTGTGAAAAATCAGTCATGTCTGCAGTTGAATTTACCACCTTTGTCTGAATCACCTCACATTCTCCTCTAATATTTTGGCTTACCACATCATCGCATGTTGAGGTGGAGTTTGTTGCTAAATTTTGCATCTCATGCTCTGAGTTGTTCATATGATTGTTGGTATTCTCTGCAGCAACGATATCAATAATGTTTTGATTGATGTGTCTGGCAGATGAGGTTTCTATTGCAGTATCATTATGCGCACTGGGTGGTACTAGCACACTTGTGTTATTTACTGTCCCGTGTGCCAAATTTTCCTTAGTGGCTTCATACATGTCATTGATATTTTGCCATAGATGGAAAAGTGACGTATCTTCTTTATCACCTTTCCATATATTTGAGCGTTTGAATAATGCTAGTTTACTTTGGCTAATATGCTTTTCAATGAATTGAATAGGGAGTTTTTATATGTAATTCTGTAACAAGTTGTTTCACACAATTTTGAAGCTGGTTCAGTGTAACGGGAAACCCAGCTTTTGATAAAGAAATTATCCAATTAACAAGGGTAGTTTCTTGTTCTTTTGACAGATAACTCTTAGGCCCCATACGACAGTCAATAGGAGTTTTGCCTTTAACTTTATACATCAGAGTGATACGGGGAATTCCGTACTTCTTCGCTGCTGTAGCAACAGTCATCCCTCTCGATACTTCATTTAACGCTTTCAATACGTCATCTTGACTATATCTTAAGTATCTCGGAGGCATTTTTACTTTTATTTATACCTGTAACCAATGTATGACACTATACTTTAGACCCAATGAATGACATGTAAACACGTAACTGTCATTTACTCGTTCTCCATAGTAAAACAGTGTATGACACCCCATGTCAGATACTACTCAAGTGATCGACAGAAAATTGATTTTTACAGGGTATACTAAATGTATGTTTTACTTCCTTAATTTATTGTAAAAATGAAAACTCATAAAATGATCATTTGTGCCAGTGAATGACACGGGTGTCATACACTGGTAAAATCTAAAAATTTGTTCCAGTGAATGACATGTCTTTTAAATACTAAACTGAGGAAAATTAGCTACATTCAATATACTATATTAATTGTTTAATGTATCAGCTAACACTTTATAATGATGTCTTACCTATAACTTCAAAATACTCCGTTTTTATTGCAACATTTCAGATCCAGTTTCTTAAAAGAATTACTAAAATTTACGACGCACAACGAACTCGATGCACCTCCTCGCATAAACTACCTCACAGAATGAAAATTATTTAACTTATCATAAACAACTTCGGTACCAAATTTATACATAACACAGACGATCGATTAAGTCCTGTATTTTGTTTATACTAATAACCGTTTTCTTATTTTTTGAAATATACTGTGAAATAGTCATACATTGGGTCAGTGTCATCATTGGGACGTTTACCTTACATCAAAGTACTTAAATTGACCTATTATATTTTTAGCAACCATATTTTAGCACTTAAATAAGATTGAAATTACGTGGTTTAATTACTGTTCCATGATGTAAATATGACTTTGAGGTACTTAGGTACTGAGTCGGTCAATATTACCTAATATCACAACGCAAATTTTGTGGCATTTAAGCAATGTTTTTATGACTTTTTTCTTAAGAGATGAACGAAATTATGTAGAAATCACACCTACAATGTTTGTTTCTCAGTCACAAAAGAAACGGGGTTTATGTGATGTTTTACCTAAATAGATAAGAAAACATACTTCTACAACTTCCACAGGTGTGTTTGTTTCTATGTCCGAATAAGACCTTGTATGTTTTGATAACTAAATATAACTAAGTATATAATATTTGCCGCTACAAACTACAAAAAATACCCTAGATCCAGGAACAAATATCTGTGCTCTTTACACAACTAAATCCCATCCTAATAACATTAGCTTCAGTCAGACAGGCACATTGGATCACTATACCCATTAGGCCAGTCCGGTCTCCTCCTAGAAATAATCTGTTTGACATTGCGTTATGAACAAATAAAATTATTAGTCTGAAGTAAACCAACTACATGCATGCGCTACATGTAGTCCACGTAACGTGAGTGTGAAGCAATCTTCGCTGGAAGAGTGGACCCGACCATTTCATGGTTGATTATGTCGCAGACTTTCTGCCCCGACAACTCAAATTCAATTTTAGCTTCGCTATTGTTACTTTATGTCAAATTTTACATGTCATACTTTTAGATGTGACCTTGATATGACAAGGTTGTGTAAATATTTCTGTATGTAACTTTAACATGATTTAATGATATTAAACGCACGGTAACACACTTGAGCACACTTTCTTGCAAACAAGATGACCAAAATAGCTAGACCCCTCACAAATAGCTTTATGGCCTTCTAGGTTGTTGTAGCGGCGTAGTTTCTTGACCGAGCTCTGCTACAAATAATACTGCTATGACATACACTGCACCCTTAATAGCATTCCTAAAAGCGGTCTTAGGCAAAGCACATGAAACTGCTCAAATTTCAATAATACTCTAAGAAACAGAATTTGTGACATTGCAGTGACAGGTAGCTATCCTATCGCCCACACCACAATTTAACCCATATTCCACAGTCAAGTCTTGTTTCAAGGTGAATTGTTTCAAAAGCAAATGAAAAATTATAAGTATCCATACTTCCATACTTCCATACTAATATAATATTATAAATGGGAAAGTGTGTGTGTATGTTTGTTTGTCCGTCTTTCACGGCAAAACGGAGCGACGAATTGACGTTATTTTTTTTAAGTGGAGATAGTTGAAGGGATGGAGAGTGACATAGGCTACCTTTTTTTCTCTTTCTAACGCGGGCGAAACCGCGGGAAAAAGCTATTTTTTTTATATATTAATGTTTTGCGAAAGCATACTTTCCTTTTAACAAGTAGGTGAGACATTTGAATTTAAGAATAACCTACAAGTTTAAGCAACATGCCATGGATAAGATTTTGTCTTTTTTTTATTTCAACTCTAACTTGTATCTTGTTCATTATATCATGTTCTTAAGAACATGTCAGGTCAGGGGAGAATGCTCATTATTATAATAGGAAATAATGTTTGAAATAGCTGGCAAGATTCATGAATTTGCAATACCGTTGACAAAAATGTTCCATTTTTATTTTAAATCATATTTGGGCACAACAGTCTGCTACAACAATTAACGCTTCGATTGCATCTGAATCATTTATATTCCCATCATGAATAAGCGTATATTTATTTCTCTTATACGCATTGCAAATGTAATAGACTTCATCGTTACCAACAAAACAGTCTACCAATAGTAGGTATTCAATTTTCTATTTCAGGCACAGATAAATAGTTCTTACAGGAAATAATTGACTGAATGCAGCGGTGTTTACAGAAACCCTCATTTGAACCAGTTATTGCAGTGTAATAAAGCAAAAAGTACACCAGAGAGTTGGATTATTTCCAATTTCGATTTCCCCTGGAGCCAGCCTCATTTGGAGTTGCACTTTATTTATTGCCCTCCATCGCTTGCTGTGAATTGAATCCAAATTACTGGAAAAATTCCTTCCAAGCCGGCGTAGAATTCCTGCCCTATTATATCATACCTTTAGCGAGCGAAGGATTTCATATTTCACATCGTTAGACTTCATTAAAACCTAATTGTTTTCCTCTTTTTATAACGGTTTATTTCAGTAACGCAATATATCTAGGTATAACAAGTTATAGATATATTCAATAAAGACCGCAGGTTTAACCCCCCCCCCCCCCCCTCTAACTTTTGAACCATAAGTTTGAAAAATATGAAAAAAATCATAAAAGTAGAACTATATAAACACTTTCTAGGATTCTGTTTATACATATGAATAAGGGGGATAGACTTTAACCTAAAGCATATGTACCGGCCGCCTTTACCTACACTTGTAAGTATATTATGAAACCAGCGCCATTATTTATATTGAACCAACATTTTTTAGACATAAATCTATCCAGTAATCAATGCAATAAAAAACATATTCCTCCCATGTTTCCTCCTACACATTCAGGTGAAATACTGCTAGGGAGACTTAAGCTCAGCGCTATTGTGAACCCTTTTCGACCCATGTCAAGGCTATGGAGCAGTTTGACAGTAACATTATTAGCACATGGCATAGGACCGCGCCTGTTTTCCAGAATTACTATAATAAAAAAATCCGAATCACTATCGGAAACAATTGGCTTACATGTGTTCGCTTGTTTTTTGTAGCAAAGCTATTCTCTTTTTTTTTCTATTGTATAGTAATTTGTTATACTAATAGCTGAATTGACAGATCGCTCTAAAAGATGAATGGACTTAAAAAAGCTCTGACTTAAGAGACTCTTCGCTTATCATTAAGTTTTTTAAAGTGCAAACTCAGCTGTGTTTGGTCCATAAAATAAAAGCCATGATTAATTAGAAAGGGCTTCTATCAAGAACTGTATAAAAAATCGATCTGCAGTCAAAGGTTAAGTAATTCGAAAAGTAGGTAAAGTGTACCAGGACAATCTCGACTAGGGGACAAATTTCAACTATAATAGAAATATTTTCCATGTATTACACCATTAACTAAATAGAGTGCCATATGTGTCCTGTCCGATATGTGACCAGTGGACACATCTAGACCTCAAATTAATAAAATAAAACTATGGAAACGGATTAAATCGCGTATAATGAATTTAAAATACATCCCGACGTTTCGAACTCTTTACAGCGTTCGTGGTCAACGGGTGACTGAGGAAAAATTAAAATGTGCAAAAGCTACCCACTTACAAGAAATATTAACGAACCATGACCACAAATAATATAGATTTCTAAGGCAGGTTCACACACTATTAATAAAGCCAGTTATACAATATTCAAAAAAATTTACCATTACTCTGTTAAAAAATAATTAACCAATTAATCTACACAAAATTGACAAAGAAACAAACTGCAAATGTCCAACACCATACAACACAAATGCCTCACAGCCTTCGTCGTGCTTGTTCCATTATCAGATGTACTACTGGATCCCAAGCCGGTGGTAAAGTAAAGCCATCTTCTCTATTAAAGTTTGGATATTTCTTGATCTCAATGGCCTCTCGCAACATTCTGGGTATATATCGCTTCTCCTTAGCGAGAACCAGAGGCTTGTCAAACTTTATAGCATGATTGACTTTATCCATGACATGTTCAGAGACTGCAGACCTTTGCCGACGGTGCTTGACATCCGCTATGTGTTCCTTCACCCGTGTGGAAATGCTTCGTTTCGTCTGTCCCACATATGACAGCCCGCACTCACATAGTCCGTTTCCATAGTTTTATTTCATGAGTAACTATCGCGGTAACCGAAGACTCAAATTAATAATTTAAAACGTGGGAAATATTTAGATTAGTTGAAATTGTCCCGGTGTACCTTAAATGAAATTCATGTCCCGAATCATTTTTGATTTGCAAAAATTAATGCCTAAAATAATAAATACATGTTATAGGACATTTTTACACAGATTGAGTCCCACGGTAAGCTCAAGAAAGCTTGTGTTGTGGGTACTACAACGATATACACGGTGTTTCCGGTATCACTCAAAACCTCAGACACCCCAACTGATTTTTATTTTTTTAAACTCATCTAGAGTATTCATCTTTTAATCTAATCGTTACTTTTTTTTATTGAATTTTAAATTTTCTGTACAGCTCTACTTGACTTTTAGCTCTACACTCAATAAAATAATTGCTAACTACCATCATAAAATCATAAACCATAAGACTATTTATTTGTGTACGTTACTGCAACGACATAAGGTTTACCAATAAACAGCTAAGATGTCACTGTAAAACACTTTAAAGCTTTGTCACAGTAAACTTCAAATTGGACAGGTAATCGCAGTAAGCAAATAAACTCAATATTCAAAATGACAAGGTTGTAATTAGGTTCGAGTTCAATTTGTTATGACTTATGATAAACATTAAGATTAAACTGACAAACAACGTCAAACTAGTAGCGGAAAAAATAATCGTCCAAGTAACCGGCCAGTATTAATACCCCTAAATACTGAAAAAAGGTAAACAACCTCTAGCAATGCGATATACACAATGTTGTATTACGAGTACAATAGAATGGGCACGTAAAAAATAACTAGTAATACTAATTTAAATAAAAATATTACCCCCATCAAGATATAGCTCAATCGATTCTACTCTCGATTCTGAACAAAGTGTTTTCAGGTTTTTAGTGTTAAGTGAAACACGGTGTATATAATACCTATACAAATACTTATGTACATAGAAAACACCCATGACTCAGGAACAAATATCTGTGATCATCACACAAATAAATGCCCTTACCGGGATTCGAACCCGGGACCGCGGCTTAGCAGGCAGGGTCACTACCCGCTAGGCCAGACCCACAGATGTCATATATACCATAGATCAAGCAAACGTATCTACTTAGCGTGTCAAATGAACTCAGTGAAATCCACTGAGTTGTCCGTCTTTATTCGCAGCTTGCAGCTTTCGGGCGTCAATTTTTGTAAGTTGAAGTCAACCAAAACATAAAAAATGCCTCGTTACGTGATATTCAATTGCAACAACACAAAAATTATGAACAATCAAGAGCCTGAGACATATTTAAAATTACAGGCAAGAATCAACTTCAGTACAAAATTTGACACGCTCGGCCCCTATACAAATATATGAATTTGTTTCTTCTATCTAAATTAAGTTCTGTGGCCAGACCGGTCGTCAAAAAAAATAACCTTACAAAAATGTTACGCGGTAGAATCGACCAGCGAACGAATAGACTTAAAAGGTCTCTTATCAGTTTTTAAAAGTGCAACCTCAGCTATGTATGTAGCCAATGAAGCCATGATTCAAGTCAGGGCTTCTCAAACGGGGCGGCTGAAAGAAATTATCGGTCGCGAGTGCGGTCGCTGATGCGAGCGGCTATTTGGCGTGCGGCCAGCTCGCGATCTTGTAATTTACTCATGTGGAATGAGATTAACACGACATCTGCCTTGTATTTAGTGGGTTCGCACACTGATGATTTTTTAATTTTTACCGTATAAATTTTCTTCTTAAAAACACACGTTCTTACACTACACACTTACTCCTAGAACTTGCGTGTAATGTCATATGTGACTTCTTATTTCAGTTTATAATTTATATAGTTACAGTGTCATATAATTATTTATGTAAAGAGTACGTATTTATAAATATTTTACTTTATAGAGTTTTTTTTTATTTTTTTTTATACTACGTCGGTGGCAAACAAGTATACGGTCCGCCTGATGTAAAGCGGTCACCGTAACCTATGGACGCCTGCAACTCAAACAGTGTCACATGCGCGTTGCCACCCCATTAGAAACTTGTACACTCCCTTTTGCTGTGTAACAAGCAATAACCGCACTCCGCGGTCCACACTTTATTTCCCTCGCTGGGCTTTTCAAAAGCGCATAGTGCAATAAAGGCAATAATTGTTATTGAAAGTCAATACAAACGGTATGGCCGAAGGGCGGACGCTATAATCCGAGTTTAAAAAAAGTGGAAATGGTGTATAACATATTTTAGAATTTTACCTTCGATAATACCCATAAGGAAGGGACACTTTAAATATTTTTAGCATAAAGCACATAACTTTAACTATAGTAGACAACAGGTGGTCTTATGGCTAAAGAGCAATCTCTTCCATACAACCTTTGGGTGTATTTCCATTAAAATAATTTCCATATTGGACTTACACCGTGTCCAATAAGTCCGAATACTCACATTTTACCTCAGTTCTAAAGATATAGGGATCACAGGCCATCAAATTCTTATTTAAACTAAAGAGTATATTCCTCTTAATAAAATACAAGCACAAAGTGCATGAAATTTCCGAAGTGTCTAAGAAAAACAAAGAGGTAAAGTGCCAACAAAATACTTGCTCGGCACGCAGGTGACGAGTTATTTTTTATAAGGAGAATCTGTATGTGATAAAACAGACGCCACGTGTCCAAAATAAACTATTATGGGTACCGAGGATAGATAACGTTCCGGGCAACTAGAAAAATGTGCCTAGGTTCCAGAGCTCACCATCGGCCCAGGTGTGGGATGCAGTATGTAAGCGAGGTAAACTACCTTCAGTACTTACAGATAAAGGCGTTAAAATCAACGTTTTTTTCTTTAAAACCAAGGTTTTGGAGAAAAAAATGCCTTAAAGTTAAAAAGGATGCTTGGGAATGAGTATCATGTGTCCCAACAAGACGCACCTCCAGCACATTCGGCAAATGGTATTCTAGCGTAGTTTCAGACTAATTTGGCAGTTTTTTATCCGAAATATGAGTGGCCACCCAGGCCTCCAGGTTTAGGCGTATTAGACTATTTTGTATGGTCATACATGCTTTGAAGACTAAATTTTTATAAAATCATAAACCTAGATCATTTCAAAAAGGTTATCGAGAGTATTTGGGATGAAATGTGAAGAAAACGGTGCGTGCCGCGTGTGATCCGTTTGAGAAGCGTTTGAGGCTGGTAAACAAGTTAATGCTGGAGTTATTCCAAAACATTTTTTGTGAATGTAGTAAATAAGAGTGCCATTCATAAAATATAATAATAATGTAGTAACTATTTGTTCATTTTGTTTTATTGGCTATTTGTGCTGTATTCAAACTTATTGGACACGGTGTAAATCCCATACTATACGTTCAGTTTAGAATTCCTCGCTAGGTTCAAAATTTCATTATAGAATCCTTTGCCTTGTTCAATGTAAGCCCTCGTCGTAATTATGTTATTTTGTTACCATGTAACATAATCTAATGTTTGATTTATTTATTTAGGATATCTAAATTACAAAAGACAAGACAAAGATTTTCTGCTCACCAATTTCAAAAGGCACATGACATTATGACAAGTCAGGAGATGGCATGATATTGTGAGCGTCAGGATCCCTGGACCACTACAGATATTTGATGTTTAGTACATACTAAAATTTAGTACCTATTTGATACTATTTGGTACCTGAGTACATATATTTGGTACCTCCACTGATATCGAAAAATCGAGCGAATAAAGGGTTACCTATCAAAAAGTCGAAAATTGTAATGTCGAATATTAGTAGCCCGAAAACGCTTCCCATTTTATTAATTGCCCTAAGTTTTGTTTGCCCGAAAGTACTTTTCCCCTATTATTATTTTCCCCATTCTTATTTCGCTGTAATTTTGTTTCGCTTATGATTCGAATCAACACTTATTAAAATGCCTAAGAATCATTTGACAACTACTTTTTGTCGCGTAAAGTTTTTAATCCGAAATATTATTTAGCCGCTATATCAAAACTTCGAAATTCGAATTAACACTTGTTAAAATTCCTAAGTATCATTTGACAGCTATTTTGTATGGAGTATAGTTTAATAAT